>NC_081845.1:16374056-19210306 GCF_963259705.1 Myotis daubentonii | reverse complement strand
ACACACACACACACACACACACACACGGTCAATGCTCTCTGAAGAGCCTGGCCCTGGGCATGCAACACCACTTTAATCTCAGTTGGATTAGCTCAAGTCTTTTCTTGAAAAGAGCTCCAGGTTTGTATTTCGTGCCTGTTCTTCTTTCTGCTGAGGTTATTATTCAGCTGCATCTTACTACACTGCATTTTATTTTATTTTATTTTATTTATCTATTTATTTATTTGCAAATTCCTGGTAGTTTACTTTCTCAACTCCATAGAAGAGCTATTTACATACCCCAGAAGTATTAACTACCCACATGCACCTGCCTAACAAATTGGTGCTACAGAGCATTCTTTCTTTGCCCAAAAAGTTTTCAGACTTACTTGACTGATCAACACTTGTCTGCTCATATTAACTGTGGTTTGGACATGGCAATAATAAAAAAAATGTGATATAGTGAGCAGATATAGGTTACTAAACCATATACAAGACTGGAAATTACTGTGCTATCCAGCCTAAAGTGCTCCTTCCTACATGAGTGGCTATTGGCAAAGCTGATTTACAGTGTGGCAAATAAGAAAGTGGAATGATATACAGCAGTAGAGATGCTGCAAGAATTACCATGCGGGCACTATTCTCCAGTACCACCTACCATAAATTCTCACAAGATAAAGTGTAGACCAGAGGAAGCAATGGGCCATTTTCTTTATATTCCTTCCATTCTGCCAGAACTCTAAAGGTAAAATAGGAAAGAGTAAAAAAAGAGCCCGTACTTTGAAATCAGAGTGAATAGCACCAGAAAAGGAGTGGATCCATGATAGCTTCCAAATCCATATGAGCTTATGTGACCTTGGGCAAGACTTACTCTCAATATTCCCAGCTGCTTTCTGTTGTTTGTTTGTTTTGAAAGGGATGACAAATACCTTCTCTGTTAATGTGAGGGTATCATAAGATAATACAAAATTGTTATGTGTCACTAAAAATGATATATACACATATGATAAAACTGTATAATTGGATGGTTTGTATATAAAGAATACATATCATAACAGAAATACAGTGGTTGTATATATCTAGCTACTAGATATAGAGTTTGCACAGGGCAAGTTTAACACAGCGATAGCTCCTTATTATGCGCTCCTGAATCCCTTAAAATTCTAATAATTGTGGGTAGTTAAAAGAATGTATTATCTTTTCTGTTTACTTTTTAAAGGGGAAATAATTTTTAATTTATATTTTCAACTGGCAATATTAAAGGGGATTTAAAAGCCAATAATTTGAAAATAGGTCTGAAACCAGTAAAAACATAAGCAATAGAAATTCATAGCAACTTGATATTATTAAGTCAGTTGTCCCACAGATGTCCCTGCTATATCCTGGAGATTATCTTGATTGAAGGAACAAACAAAGTTTAGATATTTCCCTAATCTAAACTGGTGATCTGTGGCACGTAGAAGCTCTTCATACCAAAGGTGTTGATGAACGTTGATGCTTATTTACATTTTACATTTTTATCATAAAGATAAAAGTAATTCCAGATACTGGATGGAATTTTTTAAATTGTTTAAACAATAAAATTAGTTTTCTCTGGAGTGGTGGTGGTGAAAAATTTTTTTTTTAAATTCCTAGGCAATAACAAGAAATCATCATTTTGATAGGAAGATTTCAAACGTATCTCTCAAAAACTTATCAGAATTTTTGCATCTAAAAATAAATAGTGGGTAGAACAATATGGTAAAAAGTACAGTCAATGAAATTAAAAATTACTTCAGACTTTCTCCAAGGTCAGTGAAGCATGGCTAGTAAAAATTATATTTTAGGAATAAATTACTTGGGAAAGTCATACACTGTAATCATTCAACAAATACTAAAGTCCTAACCTGTACCAGCAAAACGTTCTGGGTGGGGGATACATTGGTTAAAAAGATAGCTTATACTAGCAAGAAATATACAAATTAAACAGATAATTACAAGAATTGAATAAACAATTGCAAGGGTGCAAAGTTCTGCAAACAGAATGATGGTAATACATATATGATCACTACACAGAAAATGAAGTCTTAATTGGATGAAGAAAGTTAATAATAGGGACTATGAGCCACTTGAGATTATTGACTCATGAAAATTACACCATTAGGGGAAAATAAAATTCAGCATCAGTGAGTAAGTGAGACTGGCCAGTAGGTGCAGAGACCTTCAGTTCAGGCAGCATTTCAGCATCTCTTTTCAGACTTGTCAGAGACTCAGAGGCACAGTGAAAGAGTGTTGCTATTAGCATCCCCAGATTTGAGTTAGTATGAATTCCTCAAGTTCAGTGATTACAAGGCAAAGCAGAGGCATTTTCTGGACATTGAAACATATGTAGAGTCGATTGCTTGAGCAAGTTTCTGAAACTGATAAACTCAAGGTAATTGTATCCTTTAAAGCAGAAGCATAAGATTATTTTTTCTAATAGTAAGTTAAATACAACATTTATATTTTAATTAACTTAATGAGGATGAAATTAAAATTCAAATAAATTTTCAGATACAAAGAGAAACTTCAAAGAAACTACCTTCCCAAGTACATGTTTTGTTTTGTTTTGACACATAATTTGCAGCGGGGACATAACTCGACTCTCCTCTGATTTTAGGGAAACTGTAACTGAAAGCTTTTGGGGAAGAACTTTGCAGTTTATATCCTAGCTTTGCAACTAAGGGGCTTTTTGACCTTGAACGAGTTACTTAGACTTTTTGAATCTCTGTATCCTCATTTGTAAAAAGGAGTTAACACTGCCTCCTTAGCAGATCTGTGAGATTCCAACTGTGCAATGCTAACCCTTGCTAAACATAGAGTAGGAACTCAGTAAAAGTTCCTACTCTCTTTCTTTCCCAACCTCTACCCCTCACATTTTGCTGAAACCAAACAAATGAAGAGAAAAAAAGAGAGAGAGAGGGAAAGATAGGAATAGAAAAGTTGCCTCTCTTCCAAACCGAGCCAGAATCAGAGATGCAGGAGGCCCAGACACCAGAGAAATTTGTGAACAAATTTGCATTTTAGTTATCAAGTGATGATTGAGTGGAGTATCTCTGCCCCTAATTCAGTGACAATTACAAAGTAGGTGCTTAATTAATATTGAGCTAATTGAATGTAATGAAAAGAATGACTAAATTGAATGCCTGAGCTACGGAAGTATTAAGTAAATGAATGGAATGACATCTGTCTCAAAGATCTTTCCGCCATTATGCAAAAAAAAATCTGGGGGTGTGTTTCAGTAGTTTGCAACCCTGGCTACATAACAGAATCTCTGGGACAAATTTTATATCCCTGTGCCTAGGTGAATTGCATCAGAATTTAGGGGGGAAGGCAACACCAGGTGGCTGCAATGTATTGTGAAAGTTGACCACAGTTAGAGGCTCATCTTTTCTATACCAGTCTGTGTCCCTCCTCCTAAATAATTGACTTATGACAAACATCACCATTCCCTTTTAACTATCTCAGTGACTTTGAGGTAAGTTACTAGTTAATTACTCCATTTTGTCCTAGTTTAGTAACAGATGAGGATTAAATGATGTAGCCCTTACTGGATTTTTGTTGTTCTTGTAACAAAGCAGGATATGAAATGGTTTATATTAACAGAAACTTCAGATCAATTTGTAAGGGATTACAATTCTACAATTCTAGCTGAGCAACCGCTTTGGAAAAAAGAAGAGACATATAATGAAAGAATTGTATGCATCAAACTTCACTTTTCAAGGCCAAGTGATTACTGTATTTATTATTCAATAAACGTGCACTTTCTAACAATGACTGCAAATTTTATAATGGTCAAGCCATTTGTTTTTTTTTTCCAGAAAGCTTGCCATAATGGAATTACCTTTCAAATTGCACACTGTTATTATTCAATAGTACTAAAACATTCATACTGTGAGCATTAATTTGCACAAACTACCATTGCACTTGCCACTGATGAAAATACAATAACAAATCACATGTTTAAAACTGCATTTGAATTTGCAAATATGTCCAATACCACTCATTTTCCTGAATAGATGGAACTGCCCATGGTAACTGGGGAAAAATATGACTGCTTATATCTCATAATGTTTTCCAGTCAGAGAATTTCATGTGTGAAAAAAGTCTAGTTACTTCTAATTGTAAGGACTATTTTTTTGTGTGTGAACCACCCTCCTCAAAATTTAGAATTTATGTTTGTAAAACACCAATTTTGTGCCAGATACTAGGAACATTGATAGAGATTAAGTCTCCAGAGCAGGCATGGTTTAGTGGAGTGATAGACATACCTATCAATTATTACAAACTATGGAGTTATAATGGGGCTACAAGATACGATGGAGATGTATTATTTAAGGTTACACTAGTGGCTACAATGGATAAAATCTAAAATTTGAGTTGAGATTTAACATCTTGAAGGTTTATTCTCACTCTTATCAATGGCCCCATGCAGGAGCCGATGGTTGGCAGTTCTCTAAGCAATGCCTCAGGGACCTGCTTCCCTTTTCCCAAAATAGTCATGTGCTAAATGCCATGTCCTTTCAGTCAAGGACAATCCACATATACAATGGTGTTCCCATATGATTATAATGGAACTGAAAATTTCCTATTGCCCAGTGATGTCATAGCTGTGTAATGTCATGTTGCAACACATCACTGCCTTGTGCCGTCTCAGTCCATCATAGCAATGCTATCACCTGGAAATGCCTGGGGGCACTCACCTCCGCTGGCGCTTCCCCGGATACCACCCCTTCCTAAGCCAATGTTACTACCGGACTGACTGGTGTGGTTCTTACTATGATTGCAAGATGCCCCTCTGTGGGATAACCATTAGGAAACTTTGAAGAGGAAAAAAAGAGCATTTCTTACTTATAGGCCCTGGACAGTGCAAGCCACAGCCACGGATGGGCACATGAGAGAGAGATAGGGCGTGAGAGTGAGAGCAAGATAGAGAGAGAGAGAGAGAGAGAGAGAGAGAGAGAGAGAGAGAGAGAGAGAGAGAAGAAGAGGAGGGGAGGGGAGGGGAGGGGAGGGGGAGGGGAGGGGAGGGGAGGGGAGGGGAGGAGAGGAGAGGAGAGGAGAGGAGAGGAGAGGAGAGGAGAGGAGAGGAGAGGAGAGGAGAGGAGAGGAGAGGAGAGGAGAGGAGAGGAGAGGAGAGGAGAGGAGAGGAGAGGAGAGGAGAGGAGAGGAGAGGAGAGGAGAGAGACCCACCACAAACATGCACAAGTGTGGGCCTAAGCCTCTGGATTTATTGAGGTTGAGAGTAGGGGCACAGGCTTTCATGGGCTCACTCTTTTTTTTCCTTTTTTAAAAAATATATTTTTATTAATTTCGGAGAGGAAGGGAAAGGGAGAGAGAGAAAGAAACATCAATGACGAAAGAGAATCATTGACCGGCTGCCTCCTGCATGCCCCCTACTGGGGTTGGAGCCCACAATCGGGTCATGTGCCCTTGACCAGAATTGAATCTGGAACCCTTCAATCCGCAGGCTGATGCTCTATCCATTGAGCTAAATCTCCTAGACCAGGCTCACTCATTATTGATGAATTTAAAACGAAAGAGTGGGAATTTAAAGCACAGGAAGAGAAATAACACTAAAGCACAGGAAGAAAAAAACACCAAGTAGTCCAAATTGTATCTAAAGCAACCAAGATTTCTTTAAAAAAGGAGCATCCACAGAGAGAGGCAGCCTGGCTCTTCACCTTGTCCTGGCTGGCAACACACGTATTGGTGGTAGCTTTCCTGAAAGCAGATGCCTCTTCGAAATGGGTGCCAGCCTAGACATGGATGCCTGGGCAATTGAAGCTCGAGTCAGGCACTCGCACAACAAAAAGGAAAGCCAGCTGTCACCACACTACACTGACTCAGGTGTTTGTGGTGATGCCGGTGTCAACAAGTCTATTGCACTTGCCAGTTACAGAAAAGCATCGCACATACAGTGACAGTCATAGGCTATACCATCTAGGTTTGTGTAAGGGCTCTCTATGATGTTCACACAACAACCAGTTCACCTAATGACACATTTCTCAGAACTTATTCCCCAGGTTAAGAAGCACATGGCTGCAGTGCCATCTTCAACACATAGCTTGTGAGATCTCCTTTGACGGGCTCTTTAAACCAGCGGTCAGAAAGTGGAAAATGATACAAAAAACGACAACTGGGAACAATTTATGGTCAGACAGAAGAGTACAAACAGTTTCCACTCACATTCTATGGCCATGCCAAACAAGTGAGGCTGGGAACTGTTTTGTTGTGTACCAGAAAGGAAAAGAAGTTTGGTATTCTAAAGCAAGGTCTGCACACTAGTAGAGAAATAAGGGGAAATTTTACAGGGGCATTAATTCTTCTCCTAACTTTTCCAAATCATCTTCCACTTTCCAGGTGGACGATGCACTGCAAAGAGCATTCCAGGGCAAAGTAATAGCTGTGTAAATACAAGGAAACATAGAATTACCCGGGGCATTGGTGGAGGGCAGGTTGTACAGTGTGGCTGGAGTCTAGGGTGAGGGGTAATAGGGCGTGAAAGTGGAAAACCAGGGACCAGATCATTCAGTTCACTGCCACAAAACTTACTGAATATGTTGCACACACCTTGAGGGGTTGAAGTTAGAAAAATCATAAATAACAAGCCTCATCCTGAGAGAGCTTCCAGTTCAGTGTGGGTCACACACACAAAAAAGAGAAACTTGTGTAAGAAATAAGACAGACTCCAGACATACTTAAGGGAAGAATAATTAGGGCTTTGCATCTGATTGGATGGGAGGTGACAGGACAGATCAGAGGAATAGACGGTGGTTAAAAGAAGAAATATAAAATGATTTCGAGACTTTGCATTTAGAGACTGGGTCACCAGGAGAGAGAATATATGAATAGATATGTGTTAGATGATGGATAGAATCAATTAATGATATTAATTTTAAACTTTTTGAGCTCCAGGAAATCATGGACATTCACGTCAAGACTAGCAAGTCTTAAAATTCACGTATATAAAATTGTGACTAAAATTGTGTTCTGTTTGCTTCATGAGCACATATGCTAAAATTGGAATGACACACAGAAGATTCGCATGGGCCCTGTGCAAAGATAGCATGCAAATCCATGAGGTGTTCCATATTTAAAAAAATAATGTGTTCTGTCTTGGCTGACTAGAGTCAGGCTCCATCAGTTGTTTCTGTCTCTTTGCTCTATTTCCAGCATCTCTTACATGAACTTCAGTTGTTCCATAAATACTTTTCTATTGTATAAAAAAAATGCAACCATCCCATAAAATTCATGTAGCTCTCACTCCATTAAACAACAATTTAAAAGAGAAAAAATCGGGGGGAAAGGACTACCTTACTTCTATTATAGGTTCCTGCCTAATCACAGAATGAAACTACTTTTGTTACTGTATGCCATGAGTGATTTTTTAATTATCAAAAAGAATAGATTGTTTTCACTCAGCCTAATAGGTATTTTGGGGAAAGTGACATCCTTTGACCACCCCCTTCTAATTAACACTCTGCCATTTCGGGCGCGATGACAATGCTCTCTTCTGGCATTCTGACTAATCCTTCTCATTTTCCTCGAATGACTCCTCTTCCTCTTCCCACTTTCATAATTGGCCCCCTTTTTTCTTATTTTTCCAGAGAGCAACCTTAGCTATATCTCTGTCCTTAACAACCACTTTCATCAAGATCTCACTCGAATACCTCCAGAGAGCAGGGAGGTGGCCCAAATGAATGGGAAATATTTTCATGTGTACATTCTAAGTGAAGAGTTGGATCTATGACCCAAAGCAGCAGCTGCCCCTCAGTTCCCTTTGATATTTGCCATATGAAAATGCGAAGCACTAGGCCCAGATCACCTGATTTATTTTTAAAAGCTCATTTTTTATGTATGATATTAATTAAATGGTAGTCCGTTTATTTGTCAAAATCTGTGTAGGAGGGCAAAGAACAATCCATTCCTCTAACTTGCTAATTTGTAGTCTGTGATATAAACAAATGATTCTTCAATTAATATCTACTGTCCTGGCCTCTGTCCTTAGGTACAGTATCAGAATTCTAGCTGTAAACTGGATCCTTCACTTTGTTATCACACAGGCTTCTCAAATTCAATATATTTACCATTGAGATGTGTAGGATGTGGCAAGTCCAGTTTCTATTCTCTTCCTGAAATATGACATATTTTAAATATTTTATATCTATTATCTTTATTTGGACATTAGTAGTTGCTAAAGATAATACTTAAGCAAAAATTCAAAGCTCTGAATAACTTATATGCTAAATAGGTCATCTGAATGTGTTGGACAATATAACAAGAATAATAATAGTAGGTATAATAAGAACAATGGTAGGCAGTTCTATTTCTGTATTAGACCATGTATTAAGAATTTTACATGAATTAACTTAAAGAATCCTCAAAACAACTGTAGGAGAATAGTACCTTCACTATCCCCATTTTATAAATAGGAAACATAGACACCAATAACTTCCCAAGATACTCGTGGGAGTAAATGGACAGATTCAGGATCCAAATTCGGGCCTGAATGACCCAAGAGCCTTGGACACACTGTGCCCTGCTGTCGGTCCCGCCTGTACCAAACTGTAATAGTTGAAGCTGAGGTTCAAAATGTTTTGAACAATTTTAATGAGAAATCTATCATAAATAATAAATTCTCTTTCCAGAATGGTTCTATGAAATCATGACTTCTGACCAAGGCAGATCGGTTACTCTCCATCTGCGGGGACATCAGCATATGGTGCGTCTAGCACAGTGGTTCTCAACCTGTGGGTCGCAACCCCTTTGGGGGTCGAATGACCCTTTCACAGGGGTCGCCTAAGACCATTGGAAAACACATGTAATTACATATGGTTTTGTGATTAATCACTATGCTTTAATTATGTTCAATTTGTAACAATGAAAATACATCCTGCATATCAGATATTTACATTATGATTCATAACAGTAGCAAAATTACAGTTATGAAGTAGTAACAAAAATAATTTTATGGTTGGGGGTCACCACAACATGAGGAACTGTATTAAAGGGTCGCGGCATTAGGAAGGGTGAGAACCACTGGTCTAGCATCACGCCCTCCTTCTTCAAGTTATGAATTTCCTTTCTTGCCAAAGATTTCCTTCCCCCCATTCTGGAGCTTGTGGTTGGATGGGCAATCAAAGAGCCACTCCTATCTCATCATGCTGTAGGAGTAGGGGTATGTCTTAGTTTGCTACGGCTAACATGACAAAGTACCAAAGACTGGGTGGCTTAAACAATATCAATTTATTTTCTCAGTTCTGAAGGCTAAAAGTTCCAGATCCAAGTGTTGGCAGTGTTTGACTCTTCTGAGGTCTCACTCTTTGACGTGTAGATGGCCATCTACTCCCTGTGTCTTCACCTGTCCCCTCTGTACATGTCTGTGTCTACATTTCCTGCTCTCATCAGGACATCAGTCATTTGGGATTAGGGCCACTCTGATGACCTCACTTTAACTTAATTACCTCTTTAAATAACCTATCTCAAGGTTATTTAATGTACCAGAAGTTAAAATTTCAATAAATAAAATTTGGAGGAGCATAACTTGGCCCATAAAGGACTGAAGCCAAAGACAGCCAATTTCTGATTGCTATAATTTTCCCTTGCCTCTAAATAGAGATGTTGGTCCCATTTGGGGATATTTTTCAAGCAAGATCAAACAGTGTCTTCTTGAGGATTGATAAGAGTGTGGAAAATCAAAGGTCATACCCTGTTCTCTGAGATTCCTAGTTCTAAGGTTAATATCGGTCTGGAGATTACCTATAAACTGCAGAGGTTCTCTTCACGGGCATGTGGAGAAAGCCTTCCCAGGATCAACATGAGGAACACAAACATGAAAAAGAGGAAGAAAGAGGTTCCTGATATTATATGACTACATACAGTCAGCATGCCTAAACCTAAGGAGCTCCTGTCAATTTTATTTGAGGCCATATATTTTTGTTTTATTCAACTAATTTGAATTGGAATTCTGTCTCTTCCAATTGAAAGAGGCCTAATGAATGTACCTTGGGAAAATAGGTATATTTGATAGAATAAGTTAGGTAGGCTGACTAACTTAACAGATTCAACAACAGAGTTAAGAGAGAGAGAGGCAAATGCCCATAAAATGGGAGCACTTTAACATAAGAGGTTAAATTCACTATATGAGTTTAAGATTCTCATCCTTTCCAAGAAAAGTATGTGATAGGGAAGTCCTGGCTTGTGTGGATGGGTGTCGGCCCATGCACTGAAAGGTCACCAGTTTGATTCCCAGTCAGGGCAAAGCCCAAGTTTCGGGCTCAAACCCCAGTTGGGGTGCATGAGGGAGGCAGCCGATCAATGTTCTATCTTTCCTTATCCCTTGCTCTCTCTCTAAAATCAATAAAAACTTTTTTTAATTTTTAAAAAAAAATTTTTTATTGATTTCAGAGAGGAAGGGAGAGGGAGAGAGAGACACATCAATGATGAGAGAGAATCCTTGATTGGCTGCTTTCTGCACACCCCTTACTGGGGGTTGAGCCCACAACCTGGGCATGTGCCCTGACCGTGACTTCCTGGTTCATAGGCCGGCACTCAACCACTGAGCCACATCAGCCAGGCCAATAAAAACATATTTTTAAAAATTAAAAAAAATTAATAGGAAAAAGAGTACAAGAGAACTGGAAGCTTATGGTAAAGAAAGGAGATGGAAGGGGAACTAAGCGTGGTTGATGGGAAGTGGGGATCTGGAGACAACGGCTAGCTTTTCTTTCTTTAGAGGTAAAAGTTAGTTTGAGGGAAACCAAATACTCTTGTCCTGGAACCAGCTGGTATACCCAAGTGGGGTCCATCAGTTGTCTACTTCCAGTGATAGAGGTGGAGGCAGAGAGAAGAAAGGAGGAGTGGGAATAGGTGCTTAGGGACAGATGGGAGGCAATGGGGGATTATAGTGAAAAAGAGGTGAGAAAATAGAAAGACCAGTCAAAGGGAGGGGGTACAGAGAGTGAGAGAGAGCAGAGGTGAGAGGGAAGATGGAGAAAGGAAGAAAAGAGAGAGGGGGAAACAGGAAGAGGGAGGAGGATAAATAAATATGACTGCACACTCGGGGCAAATGTTTGGCTTGATGTTTAAGTGAATGAACTTTGGAGGATGACTGCCCCGGTTTATGTCCCAGCTCAGTCACTTACGTGCTATTTGAACATGGGGAAATCACTGAACTGCTCCATGCCTCACGTTCATAATCCGTTAAATAAAAAATACTACCTACCACATAGGGTAATGTATACAATCGAGTGAGGTAATGCATGTACAGCGTGGCATATGTTTCAGCATGCACTGTATTATTATCACTTGAAAGACTGCATCTGGGATCCAAAGTGTAAACAAGAAATGAGGACCTACCTGCCTCAGAAGAGCCAGTGAATGCACAGCTGGAGAAATATCCGTTCCCTTGTTCACTCCCATGCCTGCTTCTCCTGCTGGGCCTACGTTTGTATAATTACTGCCGGCTTCTAGCAAAACAAGCCTGGACAGATTGCTCTGTTTAGCTGGTGCTGAGGTGGCTGGGAGGTACACTGTAGTTCTCAGGTGATTTTATTTAAGCCTGATATCTCTCAGCATAGGCCTAATTTCTCATGGAGGAAATGTGGATATTCTGTCTTCCCATGATAAGGCTACATGAGAAATCTGCAGTCCTCAAATGTAATTTTTCTACATGGTTTATCTTGCTTGCCTTTTATACTGAAACAGACCAAAAAACCCACCAAAGACCATTTTATTCCCCTCCACCTCACTGTGCTACAGGTTGATAGCTCACACTAACCCCCAACGAGGCTCCTTCCTGAAATGTGAGCGCAGGTGTTTTGCTTATTTTTGACGCCGGCACATTTTTTTGTTGTTGTTGCCCATGTGCATCTCCAGAGGCCACAAGACCACGTGGTAACTGGGAGCTGAAAAACCACAGGTAATGTTTACTCTGGGTGTTTATGAAAAGGTGTTAACAACTAATTGCATAGCGTCACCCACTTAAACATATCTCAAATGGCATTATTACCGAGAGTCTCAGGAACATTTTCTTGGCATAGATTTTTAATAGCTTTTAAACAGAAAATGGGCCAATAGGAGATGCCAAATTTGTGGCTTCATCCAGTGCAATTCAGATGGCAGACAGGATGTGGTTCAGCACTTATGGGGGTTGCAGTGAGTCAGCTATGGAGACAAATGTTTCCATGGTGACCTTCCCCATTCATTCAGTGCGAGGCCTTCGTACACCCGCGAGGATTAATGACATGGCATTAACACTGATAATCATAATGAAGAGAGCTGTCTGAGAGTGGGGCAACTCTACCCTGACATTTGTGAGGAAACAGGATGGAGGAATTTAGCCGACATGTAGAGGAAGAAAATACTGAACCACAGGGAAAGAAAATCATTTTTTTTAATAGAATAGTTTTCCTGCCAGAATAAACCCTGCTGCTGACAGACTTCTGCAGTCACCCCTCCGGGAATTCTCAGTATTACAACAAGATGGAGAGGGAAATAAATAACCCAAAGAAGTGATTCACTAACGGTCATAAGAACCGGGATGAGAGAATATGGAAGAGGCACAGGCTTAACCTCTATTCAGTTATCACGGTTTGTTTGTTTGTTTACATGGCTTAAAATATTCTTTAGGCCGTCCTTTTAAGAAAAGACGTGCCTTTTTCTATAGCTTCGTGGCACCACTTTTGTTCCTTTCAGGGAAGAAAATTCTTTTCACAGTGTGCTAATAGCAACACTTGATTTCGGTGTGCAGAGAGGCGGGCATTGCACAGACTGATAAAGTGAAACCTTAGGAGCCTACGCTGTAGCTCAGAGGCCGGCCTGGGTAAAGCTATAGCCACAAAGAGAGATTGTGCTTTCCCAGAGCAGGACGCAGATCTTCACAGGCTCCCGGAGGACTGAGCCTGGTGATCGAGTCGGTGGTGTGCATGGTTATCTCCTTTATTACATTTCAAGATTCCATAGAGCAGACACTTCACTTTATTCCTTTTGATCATTGCCAACTCCACTCCCAACACACACACATACAAATATACACAGGCGCACACACACACATTAATCTAGCCTCCTCCTTTACTCACCACACACCACACTGTTACATGGCTATTAAATGAGTGGACTTCATCAGCACTGTAAAACCTCACGGGGGCAATGAAGCATTTTGTATATGAAGTTTTAGAAACCCACAGAGCCAAACAATAACGATTTGTAAAACCATGCAACACTGTTTTCGCTTTTTTAAATGTTTAGACAAGTGGATCTGACACAAATACAATAAATCCTGAGAGGCAGTAAATGAAAACCATGTGTGAAAAAAAGCAAGAGGCTCTCACGGCTGCTGGACTGCTGAGATTGATTAAATGATGTCTGCAGAATGCTGATGGCCGGACCTCCTGTGGCATTTATTAATCCATCAAATATTTATTGAGCACCTACATTCACAGCTATTTGCTCTGTGCCAAGCACTAAGTACTTTATGCAAATTAACTTATTTAATCTTCCATAAGAGATAAACACTCTTATTAAAATACCTATTTTTCGGGTAAGTAAGCTGAAGTACAAAATTATATAATCTACACAGCTGGCTCCAGATTGCAAACGCTTAACCACTTTGGAACACAACCGATCCCTGGGTTGGTAACTGGGGAGAAAGTGATAACCAGGAGGTACATACGTACATTTTTTTTGTTTTAGTAAGATTACAGGTTGGAAGAGTGACATGCTGTAATTAAAACCAATTACAACCGCAAGTGGCAAAATGCTGTAGGAGCCAAGGAAGAACTCTAGGGATAGGGCACTGTATGTCATCCTAACCTAAGGGTTATGAGGCTCATTATAATGAGGAAAAGATAGAGAGTATAAAAGAGGTGAATGCCATTTTCCTCTGGCCTTGTTTCCTGGTGGTTTTCGGTAATGAGTTATGAACGACTCAGCCAGCGGTGTTGTTATACACAGGAGGGAACCTTTCCAAGTGGTTCACAAGGTCAGCTGAAGAATTTTGAGAGACAGACCTCTGGTAGGTGAGTCACAGGATGGAAAAATAGCATCTCGTTAGACAGGGACTATCACACACGGTGGAACCTGTTAGCAGAGACAGTTGGGAACACCAGAAGGGCAGACGTAGACATTCTAGGGAATAGTCAATAAAGGATACTGATCGGTTTTGCTAGTGTTCAAGAGAATGTCATAGACATGAGAAACTTTGGAGAATCAGGCATCTGTTAAAGAAAGTCCCTCTAAAAGTCAATCTAAACCCTGACAATTCATTACATATTTTTATTCATCACCATCATACATATTAATCAAGCTCTGCAATAAGACTAAAGAAAAAAGTATGGTCATTGTTATCCCGATCAAAGTTATGACATCAGTTTAAAGGCACATTATGCATGCCCTGAATTATACTTTTATATTTTATTACAATTACTTTACAACATATCTATTAGTCTACCTTGTAGCAGAGATGAGGTGCTAAATATTAGGAAAAGGTATTCGGACATTTTTTATAAATTTGGCCATGCGTACATAAAGATATTTTTATTATCTAGGCATATTACTTAACTATATTATTCCTTTTTTAGGAAGTAGGTTGTTTCACTCAAATAATGTACTTACCTCTTTAAAAATCTATACCTGAATGAATTTCAAGAAGAGCCCTCAAAAACTAGTCAATTCAGTAATATTGTGAGCCAGAAAATTTGTTATTTTAACAATAGGAAGTATTTATACAACCGGTAGGACCTTGGGTGGTACTTTGGGAATTATACAGAAGAGGACTCCTGTTTGCAAACCTCTAACTACAGATCACCCTTGGTCTTGGTGCCTCTGGCTAGATTATTAAGGATTTAATGAATTGTCTTTTGTCCTTTAGCTCCTGCCACTGTCTTCACTTTCCTGTCCTTTTCATGGTACCTACTCCGTTCTGGAATCTCTTTCTGGTTGCTTTTTGTCCTTTGTACAAAATGTTGTCTTGTCTTGTCAGCATTTCAAAGGGCCTCCCCAGTGACTTGAATGTGAAGAAAGCTGCAGGGTTGTAGCTCAATGGTAAGCTTAGAATGACAGTGAAATCCCTAAACAGGGACTACTCCTCCTGAATAGGAAGCCTAAAAATAAAAGCTGTCTGCAGCAGGGACTGTATGGCCAGACAACTATCACTGAAATGCAGAGGCAACAAGAAACATAAATAAATAAATAAGATACCTTGCTGGAAAGGACTAAAATGTTAATTTAGTGCCAAAATAGAAACTCGGAAAAGACCAACATCAATAGTAGGTGGTTTATCACCTACAGATAGTTTTGATGTGGTTGAAATTGGATTCATCCAAGAGATGTCATCCCCAAGAACGTAAGGGCGCAGCAAAGAGTTAAGTCAGCCTAACTTCTCCAAAACAACTGGAGAGCTCCACACTCCTAGGCAGTTCTCTGCTTTTCTTCCACACCGGAGCCCTGATTATTTACTGGTGGTCTTTTCTGCCACACTTATTTTCTATGGCAATTCTTTTGAATAGTCTGTCCTAATTCCAAGGCTCCCCTCATGCACCCCATTCTTTCTTGGATTACAACGCCACATCTTCCCAGTTTGGGGCTCCTTTCACCCCATTCTAACTGCTATTTTCGTGCATTTTTACCTCCAGTTGTTCAACCCCTCCCTCTTAATCCTGTCTGTCATCCTTTCATAGTTTCACTTCATTTTCCCTTCAATTTAGACCATCCCCAGGGATAGCACTTGTGTGTACCAGGGGGCAAATCCCAAATCTGATAACATCCAGGTTCTGATTATATTTGAGAAAAAAAGAAGCAGGTAAATGCCGGGCTACTGCTACTAAAAACCTATATTTACTTCTTCAGCTGGACCCTCCATGCTGCTGTGCGTGCCTCCTTCATCTCAACAATGAGCCACAAATATGACTTCAAATCTTCACCAAGTTTTGCAAGTCTCTCTATTCTGTATGTCCTATTTTTTTTTTCTTAGCATACGCTCTACGTGAAGAAAAGTGGGGCTTTCTATAGCACCCAAGACTGCAGATTATTCCTATCTACATGGGATATCATGTATGTGGGGGCTAAAGAAATTAATACTTTTCCTCCTACCTTCTAAGTCCTTCTAACTGGGCCAATCACCCAATTAACAGAGACAGGTTAACAAGAGAAAAATCAAAGTCGTAATACAGGCACAAGGGGAATCCACATAGGCATGAAAATTCCAAAGGCAGTGAGTCGTCTTGGTATATAAGACATTTTGGACAAAGAAGAAAAGGGGGTGGGGTGCAGACGGGGTATTTGATTTCAGAAGAGAGAATGGGAGATTTGTAGGTAGTTGAGGAAGAGAGCAGCATATATGGCAGAAAAATTATTGCAGGCAACTCAAAAACAATGGGACACAAATGGTATCTGCTAGCAGGGCCCTGCTTATTTACCATGCTTAGTTCAAATTAGTCTGAGGCAAACATCCTCAGATCCCCTTCCTGAAGCAGGTTTCTTCATCTGAATCTCTGGGGCAGGAAAGGGGGAGGGTCAAAGATTCCTTGGGAGTCTTGTTTCTCAATAAACAGCTTAAGATCAATGCCATGAAAAGGCAGCTTGAGGGTGGCAAAAATGGCAAAACTTGGGTTCCCTTCATGTAGTTTCTACCGACAGAGTTGAAAAGGCACTCCTTGGGCTGTTTATTTGAGCATCCACTCTTCTGGTTTCCCTCAGATGATAGCACCATGCTTTTTTCTCATAATTTAGCAGGAAAAATATATCTCTTAAACGTGGGTTCCTCTCTCCTGCTTTTTCCTTCCTTTTATTGTTAAGAAGAATAGCCGTCACTTATGACACAGTGATTCCACTTCTGGGAATATATCCGAAAAACAAAACAAAACAAAACAACACTAATTTGAAAGAATATATGCACCTTCATGTTCACGGCAGCCAAGATATGGAAGCAACCCAAATGCCCATCAACAGATGAGAGGATAAAAAATGTTGTGGTATATTTACACAACGTAATACTACTTAGCCATATAAAAGAATGAAATCTTACCTTTGCAACAGCATGGATGGATCTAGAGAGCATTATGCTAAGTGAAAAAGGTCAGACAAAGACAAAAGCCATATGATTTCACTTATATGTGGGATCTAAAGGATGTAATAAACAAAACAGAAATGGACTCATAGATACAGAGAACAGACTGACAACAGAGGGGAGGAGGGTTGGAGGGCTGGGTGAAAAAAGTAAAGGAATTAAGAAGTACAAATTGGTAGTTACAGAATAGTCACAGAGATGTAAATTGCAGCACAGGGAATACAGTCAATATTATTGTAATAACTAAGTATGGGGCCAGGTGGGTAGTTGAAATATAGGAGGGACTACTCTGTAAAGTACGCAATCGTCTAACCCAGCGGTTCTCAACCTGTGGGTCACGACCCCTTTGGGGGTCGAACGACCCTTTCACAGGGGTCGCCTAAGACCATCAGAAAACACATGTATAATTACATATTGTTTTTGTGATTAATCATTATGCTTTAATTATGTTCAATTTGTAATAATGAAATTGGGGGTCACCACAACACGAGGAACTGTATTAAAGGGTCGCAGCATTAGGAAGATTGAGAACCACTGGCTCTAACCAGTATGCGATACATCTGAAACTAATCTACACTAATAAAAGAGAAACATGGTAATTGGCGTACGACCGCTACCCTTTCCATTGGCCAATCAGCGAGATATGCAAATTAACTGGCAGCCAAGATGGCAGCTGGCAGCCAGGCAGCTGATGCAAGGGAGGCTTGCTTGCCCCAGCGATGGAGGAAGCCAAGGTTCCCCGTCTGCAGCTGGGGGGCTCTGAGCTCCTGAAGCAACAACTCCAAAAGATACAATGTTTCAATTATAAAAGCTAAAAGATGGCAGTTAATTTGCACACTCAGGCTCCAAGCAGAGCGAAGCCAAACAGCCCTGAAGCGGCAGGGCAGAGAGGCCTCAGGGCCTGGGATCAGCGGAGCCGAGAGGCCTCCCAGCCCCTGGGATCAGCGGAGCCGAGAGGCCTCAGGACCCCGGGATCAGCGGAGCCGAGAGGCCTCAGGACCCTGGGATCAGCGGAGCCGAGAGGCCTCAGGACCCCAGGATCAGCGGAGCAAGGAGACCTCCCAGCACCGGGATCAGCGTGACAGGGGGCAGCGACCAAACCCCTGATCGCCCTGCAGCTCTGTGCATGACAGGGCCGGCGCCCCAACTCCCCAATCAGCCCTGCTCTGAGCCCGACCAGGGGCTGCACCTAGGGATTGGGCCTGCCCTCTGCCACCTGGGAGCAGGCCTAAGCCAGCAGGTCGTTATCTCCCAAGGGGTCCCAGACTGCGAGAGGGCACAGGCCGGGCTGAGGGACCCCCCCTCTCCCTCCCCCCCAGTGCACAAATTTTTGTGCACCAGGCCTCTAGTACAGAATAACATTAAATGTAAATTGAGAAATTAATTTATAAAGAAAAAAACTTAAAAACAAAAGAATAGCCTTCACTTGCCATCTTTATTTACTTCCTCATATTTTTATTCATTTTAAGTATAATTCCTTAACATTACCAGTAAAGTAATGCATTAACCTTTCTTAAAATGAAGAAGAGTAATTTCCAGACATGCCATTGCCCACCTCCTGATTTGGCTACTCTTAGGCCCCTCTTTTAATTCTTTAGGGGACCTGAGCACTACACTTTTGATATTTCTCTTCACCAATGGGTGTCTTTTGTTTTTCTTCCCTCATTTTGATAGAATATATTCTCCAGTGTCTGATAGAGAAGATAAGCTTTGTGAGTTCCTAAAATGCTTGATTGCTAGGTGACCTGGGTATTGAATTCTGTGTTGAACAAGTTTTGCTCAGAATTTTGAAGGCCACCTCCACTGTCTCTAGTATCTAATGTTACTTCCAAGAAGTTCAATATTATTCTAATCATTGATCATTTTTATGGTCAATTTTATATTTACCCACATATTTACGAAGCATAGGTAAAAGTTTGTGCTTGGGTTCCCATATCCCCTGAGTTCTACAGTTTACCCTTATCATGCCATGATGGAGAGCCTCATTTCTCCCTCTTTTCCTTACTTCTGTTTTTATGCCTCCTTGTTAGTGAGACTTTGTTAGTGAGAAGCAGAAACTAGATTCTGAAATATTTTATTCCTATTTCTTCTAGTAACAGGTGTGTTCTCTCCGATACATATCATATTACATTACTTGTCTTGCTTAACTTTGTTCATTCTTTCCCTGACCCATGTTTTGCTGTTTGAAATCCATACACTCTCTCTTGGTATCACCCATTAGTGGGGCTCTGCCTCACTCTTGGACCTTGTTTCTTATTCTGCTGTAGCCACCCTGAGCTATTTGTTGTTCCCTTAATTTATCCTGCAGTTTCCTGGCCAGTGCTTTTCCTCTGATTCTCATTTTGTAGGGAAATAAATTCCATTCATTAACATCTGGAACCAACACCTTTGAATAGTCAGGTCAATCATCGTTTGCACCCTCAAGCCTTCTGTTTTCGCCCTCCTCCCACCCCCAGGTGGTAACAACCATATCTTCCTTTGGAACCTCAGCATGCCCTGCACATTCTACCATCTTTGTTCACTTAACATTTAAATGTTCTTGTTTGTTTCCCTGGCCTGTATAATCACTTTTAAATTGTAGAACATATATCTTCCTTCTTATTCCATATTTCCAGCACTGGAAGCTGTTGAATTTTTTTTATTGTCTTTTTACAAAAAGGCTAATTGACTGAACACATGAAGAAATATAAAAGTTTGCCTGTATTAAGTCATAATGGTTAATCTTAGGTGGTAAATATTTTAATAAGAAGCAATATCTTAAGCTAAAGAAGTTAAATTGAGATGAAAATGTTAAGGTTGTATCACAATAAAACAGTTAAGTTTGAGAAAGCATCCTATCTGAGATTTCTAAATATAAATTGGATCCCTATATACAATTTTTTCCATTTTTCTTGAGAAATGTAGATTGTCATGTAATCTATAGCTGATTGGCACAGAATGCTCACAGACACCAAGTAGTAGAAGTCAACATGAGAGAGTTCAAGAAAGGAACTGTCTTGAAAGGGAATGTCTGGACAGATGAAAAGCAAAATGCAAACATGTTTCGTCATGTCAGGAAGTGGTAGAGGAATGGATTTAAAATTCCAAAAGAGTTAAGTCCGAGACAGAAAAAAATAGTTTTTAAAAATCAGTGTTTTAATGATGAACAATTTTAGCCAATTAAAGTTTAGACTAATTGCTATGGTGATTTTGGAAAAGAATGAAGCTAATGAGTTTCTGAATGTCAACTGCAATTTTTGAGTAGTTTTAATTTTCAATCTCTTTATTTTAATGGAGAAAGCATTAAAGACTCATTCTGAATGTATTCAAATGGCGTTTTTGTTTCTACAGCTGTACTTCAGCATAGAGATTGTATTTTACTAGTATAGCCACTCATTTTTTTGGAAGTAAAGTCTCAAAGTCTCCTTTAGGAGTGTCATATACTTTGTCAGATTCCAAAAATAACTTTGGAATATACAGGATAAGAATCTAGACTGATATACTAACCCTATGATCTAGGGCAGTGGTTCTCAACCTTCCTAATGCCGCGACCCTTTAATACAGTTCCTCATGTTGTGGTGACCCCCAATTTCATTGTTACAAATTGAACATAATTAAAGCATAGTGATTAATCACAAAAACAATATGTAATTATATATGTGTTTTCCAATGGTCTTAGGCGACCCCTGTGAAAGGGTCGTTCGACCCCCAAAGGGGTCGCGACTCACAGGTTGAGAACCGCTGATCTAGAGGAAAACAGTTGACAGATTGCTTGACCCAGCAAATCATTCAGATAACTCTGCTAGGAGCAATAGCCCTGCCATTTGTTTTTATTTTTTTATTTGTGTTTTATGCACAATTCTGAATGTATTATTTCACAATATAAATTTTTAATTGATCTTTATTGTTGAAAGTATTACGGATGTTCCCTTTGTTTCTCATTGACCCACTCCTCGCCATACCCGCCCCTTTTGAGTCATATCAATTTTCACTGGGGGGGACTTTTAGGAAAATGCCTGAGGATTTTTTAATTCACTATAGTTTAAATGTCTATTTCAAGTAGATAGAAAGCTATCCTCTCTCTTTCCCACTTTTGCAGAGGTAAATGGGGAAAATAACACGAATGAGAATTTATCTTTTTCTTCCTGCTCTAAATGTTAATTATAATAAATGTAAAAATACAGCACATCCGCCTAGACATTTACCTGAAGATCAATAGTTAGAAATCCTCGCAAACTATGCGCATACATAAGTAATTGGTGCTTTTCCTCACTTTTTAGAAGTTTGCTTTTCATTTGCTAGTATCGATGTCTACGGAGAAGGGAGTGAAATGACACTACACAGTCTAATGCACCAATCACATGAGCCCAATCGTCCAGAGGAGAGAAGTAATGAGCTGATTTTTCTCATTTTTCTGCCTGCATTTTTCCCTCTTGATTTTTTAGCACTGAGGTAATATTTGATATCAGAAAAAAAATAAAAGGCACCAAAATAAAAACATGAAAAGCCAAAAAAATAAATAAATAAAGGCATGAAACCAAGGGTGACTTTCTGTGTCTATATTTCAGATTCACGCTGCCAATTACTTCAGGCCCAAGGAATCTCAGAGACACAAAGATTATCAACTCCTACAAATGCATTATTTTCCTCTTGTCAGGGTGGCAGGCAACACAAAAAACAATCATGAAAAGTAAATATTTGCAATGTTTTTCTATTCAGTTAATGGTTTACTAGTCCTACATTCAATAAATCGAACAACTGAGAAAAATACCTGCCTTGTGGTTTCTCTCCTTCTATCCCTTCCTCCCTCAAACCACCCGCCTCTTTACCTTGCAATTAAATGCTCTAATGCGAAGCAACCACTAGTTTTGAGGCTTTTAGTTGACATACATTGGACTGATTTAAGAGCTTTGACCTTTTCCAGACTAACTCAGGGGCACTGATCTTTTAAATAAACTTTACTCAAGATAAACACACATACACAAATGAGGGGTTAAGTACAATTATTTGAACACTAGAGAGCGTTAAAAAAATTAAAAGTAACATTATAGGTAATGGTCCATGTCATCTACAGATCTATGACAATCAATTAAATCTATTTGTCTGTGTTTTTACAAGGGACATTGATGTATTTGAAACAAATAAACAAGTTTTAAGAGACATACTCCACCCCTCTAAAGCAGCAGTCACTCATCGGAGCAATGGTACACTTACGTGGCACCTCTGAGATTTTTTATACTCCTGCAACTTAGGAGCTCAGTAGGCAATGTGCATGCAAAATATTTTTCTGTAAACACTTAAAAACATTTTTAAAAATGTACTATGGTATCCGAATGATCGTGTAATAATATTTTAAAAATATAAGAATCCTAAGGATTTTACAAAGCTCTTTGTTGGACATAAGAGAAACGAGGCTCTGAGAGAGGAAATGATCTGCCCAAGGTCAAACCTTGAGTTAGTGAACAAGTCAGAACTCGGAAAAAAAAAATAACAGTCAAGTATGCGATATATTCATCAACACTGAGTCATGTTGAAATCAGAAAGTATTTATTGTCTTTTAAATTTTTGCTTTTTTCCCAGCAGTTTGTATTTATAAAACAGTCTTGAATGGGTTATTTCCTCACCAACTCTCTAAAATATAAATGTAAAAAGAAAGAAAGAGAGAGAGAGAGAGAGAGAAAGGAAGGAAGGAAGGAAGGAAGGAAGGAAGGAAGGAAGGAAGGAAGGAAGGAAGGAAGGAAGGAAGGAAGGAAGGAAGGAAGGAAGAGAAGCCCTGCTAGTGTGGCTCAGTGGTTGAGTGTCGCCTTAGGAACCAGCAAGTCACGGATTTCCAGTCAGGGCACATGCCTGGGTTGCCTGCCGATCTCCCAGTAGGAGGTGTGCAGGAGGCAACTGATGGATGGTTCTCATCATTGATGTTTCTATCTCTCCCTTCCACTCTTTGAAATCAATTTTTTAAAAATATATTTTATTGATTTTTTACAGAGAGGAAGGGAGAGAGATAGAGAGCCAGAAACATCGATGAGAGAGAAACATCGATCAGCTGCCTCCTGCACATCTCCTACTGGGGATGTGCCCACAACCCAGGTACATGCCCTTGACCGGAATCGAACCCGGGACCCTTCAGTCCGCAGGCCAACGCTCTATCCACTGAGCCAAACCGGTTTTGGCAATTTTTAAAAATCATATTAAAACAAGAAAATATGTTTTTTGTTTTGTTTTGTTTAAAGGGGGCTTAAGTCACTTTTTCAAAATATGTGGGGTTTTTGTATTTTTTTTTTTTTTTTTTTTTAGGGAGAAATAGAGAGATAGAAACAGCAATGAGAGAGAACCATCGATGATGGAGCCCACAACCCAGGCATGTGCCCTGATGAGGAATCCAACCAAGTATCCTGGTACATGAGTCGACATTCAACCACAGAGGCACATAGGCCAGGCTAAGTTTTTATTTTCAAACTTCATTGTGGTGGGTTTTTTTTTATTAAAAAATACTTTTTGCCCTAACCGGTTTAGCTCGGTGGATAGAGCGTCGGCCTGCAGACTCAAGGGTCCCAGGTTCGATTCCGGTCAAGGGCATGTACCTTGGTTATGGGCACATACCCAATAGGGAGTGTGCAGGAGGCAGCAGATCGATGTTTCTCTCTCATCGATGTTTCTAGCTGTCTATCCCTCTCCATTCCTCTCTGTAAAAAATCAATAAAATACATATTTTTTAAAAAATACTTTTTGTTAGAGCCTTAAGGGGTTTGTTCTTTATGAAAGAATAGCTTAAAATTTGGAAATTGACTTTAGAACTTTAGAAATGTTTGTCAGTGTATATGTCCCCTGAAAATCCATTTGACATTCATGATGTTGGGAATTAAAGGTATTTCATTATGCAATGGCAAAAGTTTACATGCATGATTGACATTTGTTTCTGTGTGTGTGTTTTTCCTTCACTCTTTTAGGTTCAGTTGGTATTTATTAACAAGTAGAAGATTACAAATTTAGTGAAGAAAAAAACTTTCAGAAATCAATAAGTTAATGACTATTCATATTTCTTTGGGGCTTTTATAGACTGTTTAAAGAAGGAGTCACAAATTAGTATTTCCAGAAACTGACTCTGAGACATTGTGTAATTGTGTTCAATTTATTTTTTAATGTGAGCATCTTTGCAAATACTATTAGCTTAATCTTGGAAAAATGTATTTTGATGGTTATGTAGGATCCTATGTCTAATGTTTTATCAGACACTAAGCAAATATGAATGGAAGTTATTGGAGATTATTACCTGAGATCTTTTTACTGTACAAACTATAAAATCTGTTAACTTAAAACATATTTATACATTTAAATGCCTCACCACTTACTGTGAGTTGCTAGTGAAAATAGTAAAGGCTGCAGATTTATGAGATCAAACCACAGGAGATCAACAAAGCCATCAAATACTCCCCAATGAACAAATGTATTAATTTATCTTCCTATAAACCTAATCTAATGGTATTCCCTTTGATATAGATCAAGAAGTTATTTAAACACATACACCCCCACACACACACCATGTCCTGGTGTTCTATATTGAGAGTTATCATACATGATAGATTTAAACTGAAAATTGTCAGTCCCGCCCATATCCAGAGTGCACCCAGCCGTTGCTCAGTGACAGGAGCTGCTCTCCATGGAATATGGTGTAGTATGTAGACCTCTAGTCTAACAGTTATAATGATGTGTGGTTTTTTATCGTAATCTCTAAGCATTTAATTGCACAGAGCAATTTAGAAAACAAAGTCTAGGTCAAGACAGATTGTAATCTAACACAGATAATACTGATGTAGAAAACACAGAGGGTATGCAAACAACAAAATAATAAGCAGTGAATAATTACAAAGATAAAACAGCATTTTTGCCATATTTCTGTTCAGGGTAAATGAGTTTTGGACAACTCATGTTTAACTGCTAAATGCTTTAAAGGGCTATTACGTCCTCACCAAGCTTTCCTTACTCCAGAAATCATGCTTTCTTAGCACTGTGTCACTGGATAAGAGGCAGCGGGATGGGGAATATCATGAAAAATAAAGAACTCGAAAGTGTCATTTCTGTACAACATTTAAGCCAATTGTTTTAAGAGCACATAACATACACATAGCTAATTACCATAGTACTTTCCTCCTTCATACAATGAAAGATGACTATAATTGACCATCATTTTTTAATTCCTTAAAGAGTTGATTTAAAATACAGGAATAAAAATCTTTTGTAAAGGGTAAATAGAACAAAAATACATATATTCAGGAAAATAATAATAACAACAATGATAATAATAAATGTCCTTCGCTATTAAGTCTTCCTAATGTGATGCCAAACTCCTAATGTTCTTTTAAAGTCTTTTACCATCTATTAATAAATCTTTATTCCAAGAAGAGAAGGATAATCTGGACATTTCAGGTATTTGTATGTTATAATGATAATTTGTTATCAAAAAGAGAAGAAACTAAGGAGAAATGCAACTATTTTTCTTTGAATGTTTTTTCCTATAGACTAACATATTTTGGTATCTAAAGCCTACAAGATCATATTCAAGTAAAATGTATCAGTATGAAAACTGTGATGGTGAACATTTTAAATTCAGTATTTTGTGCTTACTAACAAGGAAGCAAAATAATCACGACTCTAAAACAAAAAGTTTGCCCTGAAATAAGAATTATAACAATTTTAAGTTACTAGGCTTTGCTAATTATTTTCAGTTCTACTTCAGTGCAACGTATGTGTTTCTAAAAATCTCTACACTGTGCAAAAGAACACAATGAAAACCACAGAGAGTGGGACACTCAAATAATTTGTCAGTGGAACATTTTAAAAAGCAAAAAAAAAAACCTAATTATAATGATAGTGGAGTTTTACACTTGATAAACACTACAGCAAATGTGGCCCTTGGGCTTGAAAACCATCTGAAGTTTGCAGAAGAGTTGCAGCTTGAGTTACCGTGAAATGGTGGAAGGAAGTTTGCTTTGAATTGACAGGCAACTGTAACACCAGACATGGATATGTGTGGGCGTGATTGTCCTGTGAGGAATGTATGTTCTTATCATACCTTTTGTATTCCTATGAGGCTCAGCTCAGTTGTGTGCCGTTTCCTGCGTTCACCCAAAGTTTCTAGCAGATGAAATACAGTCATGATCCACATAACAAAGTTTGGGTCAACGATGGACCACATATACAACATTGGTCCCAAAAGATTATAAAAATCCCCATCCCCTAGTGACATCAGTAGCTGTCATAAGGTTGTAGCTGTTGTTGTCCTAAGGTCTTAGTACAAAGCACTGCTAATGTGTTTGTGGGTGATGCTGATGTGAACAAACCTACTGCCCTTCCAGTCATATAAAAGTATAGCACAGACAGTTATGTACAATACATAATACTTGGTAATAATAAATGACTATATTACTGGTTTATGTATTTACTATACTCTCATCACTAGACTGCACTTTTTCCACTTATAAAAAGTTACCTATAAAACAGTATGCCTTGCCTTAGCCAGGTAGCTCTCAGTTGGTTAGAGCATCATCTTGATGTGCCAGAGCTTTGGGTTCAATCTCCCATCAGGGCACATACAAAAACAACTAGTGAATGCATGAATGGGTGGAACAACAAACCAATGTCTGTCTGTCTGTCTCTCTCTCTCTCTCTCTCTCTCTTCCCCCCCCCCCGCCTCAAAAATCAATAAATAAAAATTAAAAAACAGTGTGCCATTTTTGCTGTGTTCCTTGATTGGATCATTATCTTATGCTTTTTAATCTAATTTTGTGTTGTTTTGTACAGTAACATGCTGTACAGGCTTGTAGTCTAGGAGCAATAGGCTATACCATATGGCCTAGGTGTGTACTAGGCTCTACCATCTCGATTGCATAAGTGCATTCTATGATGTTCTCACAAGGAAATGGCTTAATGAAACATTTCTCATAAAATATTCCTCTCATTAAGTGGCACATGACTGTAACACAAATGCAAAATTTTTGTTTTATGCTAAACTTGGTTTTTATGTATTGGTTGCATTGAAACAAATCCACATTTATAAAACCAATCATTAGAGCAGAACTGACTATACAATTTTTTTTGGAATCAAAATTTTATTGTTATTGACCAGAGTATAACAAGAAAATAATTTGTCTGGGGCTCAGTTATCTGGTACACCCCAATCTCAAATAATAATTATATGAAATTAAATATCTATCAAGTACAAATGGAAACCAAGTGGCAATTGAAGTAATTGTTTTACCAGTGGTTCTCAAACTTGAACGTGATCAAAATCAACTGCAGAGTTTGTTAAAACTCAGATTTGCCCCAACCCCAGAGTTTCTATTTCAATATTTGCATTTTCAAACATTCCCAGAAGATGCTAATGTTGTTTAGGGTTAGGTTTACAATTAGGATTAGAGTTAGGATTAGGGTACCATATTTTGGGAACCACTTGGTTAGACCATATCACTTACTGCTGAAAGCAGTTGACAACACTGTGTCTCAGTACTTATATAAAGGAGAAAATCTGTTTTCATCGGTTACCATTAAGAATGTGACTTTCTCATCACAAAGACCCTAATAACTTTTCTCTAACTTTCTTTGTGCCAATCAAAGCAGCAAAGGGAATAAAAACAAGTTTAATGTTGGGTTCACACAGTATGTGAGGCATTTAGATCATCTCCTAACAAGTTGCCTTCCTCTAGTCTATAGAAAGGATTCATTTTGGGTGCAATTTGACCTCCAGGGGTGAGCCTTAATTAGAATAAATCAGTTAGGCTAAACTAACCCCCCCCCCCCCCCCCGGGCATCCATGATTAGTTCACTCAGAGAAAAATTTCAGTGGTTTGGAAAGTAATACTTTTTTTTTCTACAAATCTGAGTGGAGAAACAGGTCACTCCAGAAGGTACTGACAGCTGTCTTATAACCATAGAACAAGCCAGGTTATGGGCAACGCTAAAAAGTACAGAAGATCAGATCCAAGAGAATAATGGAAAAATAGAGATGGACGCCTGACTGAACAAACCCTGAAGCCAACACTACCATTGAAACTTTCAGTTACGTTAGTGGATTAATCACTTTGAATTTTTAAAACAGTTTGAGTTAGGTAGGTTCTTTATTACTTTATTCAAGAATAAAGCTAGCAGATGAATAAGAAAAAAAGAGAGAGAAACTCCTATCTAAGTAGGTAAAGACAAGGGGAAGAAAGGACAAGAGCTAATAAATAAAACAGCAAGAATAATGAAGGTATGCAGAGAATTTATAGATATCTGATAAATACTCTATTTAAAGTGAACTTTTGGCTATTTATAGATGCAAGGACCAAGCTCTTGTTAGCAGAGGATCTATAAATCCCTGAAAACATCAACGGATACAAAGCATCTAGAACAATAAAATGTACAAGCTATTTTCATGGCCAACCTAGTTAGACCTAAGTTATCTATACAGAAAATGAATGTAGTTAGTCATTCTTAATTCTTTTGGGCAACTTCATAAAGTCTCAAGTAAAAGAATCTTTCTAACCTATTGTCACATACAGGTATCTTTACTGAGTAGACCCAACCTATAGACACAAAGAGTGGGCAAACCAGTTAGACATGCTTGTTCCCACCCAACTTACAAACTTCACTTTAACCAATCCTACTTTTGCCTAGATATGGTCAAGTTGTTTAGTCTATCCCTGGAGAGAGGCAATCTGAGTTCTCTTGACCTAGGGGACTCAAGGGCATTGCTGTATTGGAGGGGTTGTCAGTTTGAGAGTACTACAAACAGTACTGGGCAAGGGGCTCTCTGCTGGGGTATCTACTGGCAAAGGAAACCATAACAGTATCCAGGGCAACCAGGGCAACACTCAGGTATACACAAGAAGGATAACAATTAGTTCCACAGAAACCAGATTACATACAAAGTGTTTGCTATTAACAAAAATGCAGGAGTTCTTTATGTCCCACCTGACAAGCAGCTTTCACACTTGGCAGTGGGGCATGCAATCTAAGGACTGAGTGTGTCCATGGAAAGTAAGTCACCAAACAATGAAGCGACTGGGAAATTATGTGGCACTTTGAGACTCATTTATGAACACCATCTATCTCTTGGAATACTTCTACAAAGTTGGTGAAATTGTGGTCCAATTTACTTTAATAACAATCTCAAAGAGTAATAATCTCAAACCACTGAGTTTAAGGAGAAAAAGGCTACCTTAACAGCTTTTGCATATACCAGACCTGCTGTCTTTATTTAATAAAACCTGCACTATTGGAAATTCCACCCATCACAAATAATGTACATTTCTAGCTCTGCATTTACAATCCATTGTATGCTAGTGGAGGGGTGGTTAGAGTTTTGTCTTGTTTTTCTTGGTTGTTGCAGACCTGACTTTGGCACCTGCAGTATGCTTTTTAAAAGCTTTGTCGGAATGATAGGTTTACCTAAGAAAATTGTAGACTGTACGCTGAAAAGCAGAATGTGTCATGTAACAGTTTTGTGATTTTGTTGCCTGCTACTGTCATCTCATTATTCAAACTGTATACCTGGGTTATTCAGAATATATAATGTTAAAGGAAAATTTGATTTCATGGGATATTAATTCATAAAGCATTCAAAAGTTTCTATCATATTTATGATGAATTTTTACAATTCTGTTTGCCTAAAAGAATATAGAGAGATAAAGAAAACATTGCCCTGGTGGTTAGCATACAGAGATGATATTTCCATAAACATGGTTGGACTCCTAGTTCTACCATTACCAAATAGATGACCATGGACAGACAAGCGAACAATTCCACAATATCAGGTACCAAAATTGGAGAGAGATCAATAAGTATCACATAGATAATTGTGAAGAACAAATTAAATAATAAATATAAAATATTTTCTAAATTAAAAACTACTGAGGCAGTTTTGGAATATTTAAATGTTCTAAATTCAAGCAGCTGACCTTGAGAAGTAATTTACTTTGTCCTAGCCCAAATTCAGTGTTGGTACATTGCAAAACAAATAAACAACAAAAAAACCACAGTAATTACAACTATCTACCTACCTTATCTGTAAAATGCTAATGAAATTGTATTCTCTAAGAGAGATGTTATTTGTAAAATATTATAAAATCTTTAATGAATAGGTATTCTGGTCCCAACTACACTAACTTGAGTTCTTAAAATAGTGAGGGAGACACTTTAGTTATACATTTTAGATTTTAAACTCCATGAAGTTAGGGATTCTGACTGTTTTGTTTCTTAATGTACCTTGAACTTCTAGAACAATTCCTGATACATAGGAGGTACTCAATAAATACCAATATAATATAGAGAACACATAGTCATGTTTATATGTTAATAGTGACAGATTGGAAAAAGAGATAATGGTTTGTGTACTACTGGGAAATCAACTGGCAATGAGAATAAATAATTTTCTGGAGGGTGAGAAAAGTCATTTAAAAAGAAGACTGTGGGTTTTTATTCTAAGATTTACATTGGGGGAAAACAGTCATTACATTTCCCTCGGGGCCAAGCAATACATTGGTTTTCTTCCACATGTGTGAGAAACACACACACACACATACACACAATCAATGAAAATGAACTAGAAGCAAGCATTCAGTAATCTAGGGATCTTTTCAAGAAAGAAAATGTGATATACCTCTTCATATTCACACACTTTCCCTGCATCCTATATCTCTCTCTCTGCATGGATACCTAAATACAAATTAAATAATTATTGCTCATAAAAGTGAGTCTAAACTCTTAAAGAAATTATGTAATAGTTAATGCTGTCCTTACTAAGATTTGTAATGTTTTATAAATACACTCTGCAAGAAAATAATTCTATTTTTAAGTTGTAGTATTTACTTCTTTCCTCCAAACAGTTTGATTAAGCATCTATTATGTGTCATGAAATGCAGATAATTCAAATAAAAAATATGTCCCATAATGTAATGGAACTAATAATTCATAAGAAATAAAGCAAGATTAAGTCTCTTTTAAAAATTGTTTTAATCTAGTCTATATTTTCCTATACCACCAATAATTGTATATTGGGTTCATTTCCTGTAAAACTAAAAACAACTAAGTTATATTAATATGCAACAAGGTTGATAGTCTTGATTTTCCTTTCTGGGTAGCTTTGCTACTTACAATTAGTGTTTGTTTGTTTGTTTGGTTGGTTGGTTGGTTGTTTGGTTGGTTGGTATATTTCTTGTGTTTAAATGTATTAGCCAGGGTACTCTAATGTTATCATGTGATATTTTCTAGCAGCTGCTAATGTGTATTTCTATCAAAATATTCATCCACAGTATATTATAATTATTTCTAATATCTCCCAACAACTATATGTTGAGCTTCTTAGGACATGGATTATTGTTTAACTTGGTTTCTCTAATACATAGCAAGAGAATCTGGAATATTATAGACACCAAATAAATGTGGAAGACAGAAGAATGAAAGAAAGGAAAGGGGTCAAAATCCATGTAAATATGTGTCACAGTTTAAACAAAATAATCACATAATCTGAAGACCTGGAGAACTTTTAATAGAACTAAATATACTGATGCCAAACTCTGCTGAAGATTGAAGAGCATACAAAAAGCACGAGAAACAACCAGGAATTACATCATGCTTATCCACATGCCCAGTTAACCTCATATGATCTTTATGCCACATGTGAGAAGTCACATCCTAGTGAGCTGGACAGAGTCTCTGGCAATACAAGTCACCTCCAGTCACCAGAAGCTCAGGTCTCCACAGCCAGAAGAAAGCAGGATGGCGTGGCTGTTACCTCAATGGCACGGGCATAAGGCGAAGGGGTCCCTTAATCACCTATCTTTCTTTTTACCCTTTTGCCTAAAATGTGGAGGGCTGGCAGAGCTACAAAAAGAACTGCGCCCTGTCTTCACCGAAGGTACCAGTCTCTTCATTGTTACCCACACCCACACTCTACACAATAAAACAATAAGAAACTCGCTGAGAAAATTTCTGCCAAAATTACACACCTGCTGTTTCCAGACTTGAGAAACAGACACTCCAAAGTGATTTATAGGAAAACAAAAGCACAAATAAAAGTCTAGCCCAGTGCAGCCCGACAGAGCAGGTTTTACTGGTATCGCTGCAATCTCACCACTACACTCTGAGTGCTCTGGGATTCTGTCCCCAGCGCACGGCCCCCGGGACCTGGGGTGGCTTGCCACCACCATGCTGTCCACAGAGGGCATTTCTCACTGGTGTCTATTAGGACAGCTGTAAAGATATTATTTTACCAAAATAAACTTTTTTTATTAAAAGTTATGATTGCGCGTTCAATGCAGCCCAGTGTGTGGTGCGTCAGCTTTGTGGTACATTACTTTCCTATTACTATTCCAGGAAAGATCTCTATCAGGGACTGCCTGCAGAGTAGGGGGGAAAATCCAAAATGGAGCATTATAACTCAGAGGTTAGAAAAGGAAAATAAAAAACAGAAACAACAACCTGGGATCCCATATCCTCTTTACCAATAAGAAAGGGAAAAATTTGCCTGACATGATGAGTACCTTAGTTCACATACACAATAATTATTTTTAAGCCTGCTGTTTGTCTCAAGAAAATGGGCAGGGGGAAGCAAGAACACAACTCCAACTCTTCTCTTTCTATTTTATCCTCTAACTGACCTACTGGGATGCATCCTCTCTCATGCTTAAATCATCTACACACATGCACATGTCTGCACGCGCGCGCACACACATGCACACACACACACATAATTGCCAGGAGGGCAACAGAGAGGCGATAACCCAGGGTTCTCTCAGTGTTCATTTTTCTGTTCTGGTCCCTAAAGGTTGAAAACAGAAGATTCTAGCAGTTGGGCTAGCTTCACATCTTGGTTAAAATTAGCATCAAAAGCAGTGTATATTAGCATCCCCCCCCAAAAAAAAAATTAAATGATATAAAAGCTTTGTACATAATGAAAAACAGAGTTAGGCTCTAGCTTCAGATGAAATTTTGAACACCTGGGGGTGTTCTCATGTCATTCAAGACTCTTAGTTATGTAATTCCTTGTTATATGGAACTGCCTTGCACATTGCAGGACACCAGTCATATCTGGCTCCTGCTATTCTCCCTAAATAATAATACCTTGTGTCAAAATGTGAAGGGTCTTATAATCTCTGATAAATTTGAACCTTATCCTAAAGATAACTGAGGTATTTTAAAGTGTTTTTTTTTAAGGAAGGAAAATATAAGGTTTAATCGTACAGTAGTGATCTAGGCTGTCAACTTCTTAATGAAGGCACCATCTTTGTTGTTTCACCATAGTATCACCAGAGATTAGTTAGGAAGAAGGCAAACAGCAGACAATAAATGGGGGTTAAACAGATGGTGGGATAGAAAAAAAGAGAAAGACAGAGGCATAAACAAAGAGAGGAGAACAAAGGAGGTAGGAAGACCAGTAATGTGGCTACTATTATTATTTAATTAATTATTAAATAAGGCCCAAACTAAAGTTATCATAGGGGAATAGTGAGAACTGGACAAATGATACATATTTAGCAGAAATAATCAATAGATCCTGTGAAATAGTGTAAGGTAGTAAAGTAACCAGAACATTGATTCCGCAGCCTAGATAATCTTAATTTAGGAAACAATAGCTTCTAGGCACAAAGAAAGCACAATACAAGAAACACAAACCTAAAGCTACTAAATTGTTTCTGTAAGGTATGAGTAGTTTCTCAAGCACTGCTATTTTTTATATCACATAGGAGCAAACTTAGGCATACAATAAACTTCAGTAAATACCTGCTGACTTTATATAAATAGGCAAGGCTCTATCTCATTCTCGAATCAAGCTGCCCCAACAATGGGTCATTCTGACGTTAGCTGTGATTGAATGAGCAGGGTTTGTTATACACTTGCAACCATTTCCAGACTGTTTTCTCAATTTTACACTTTGTGGTTGTAATTTTTGCCAACTGTATTTGGATTAGTCATATATATATATATATATAAATTTAAATGATTTATTGTTTAAAGTATTACATGAGTCTCCTTTTTCCCCATTGACCTCTCCCCAGCCGCTCTCACTCCCCAGCACATGCTCTCACCCCCCACTGTCTGTGTCCATTGGTTATGCTTACATGCATGCATACAAGTCCTTTGGTTGATCTCTTTCCCCCTCACCCCCTGCCTTCCCTCATAGGTTGGACAGTCTGTTTGATGTTTCTATGTCTCTGGTTCTATTTTTGTTCATCAGTTTATGTTGTTCATTATATTCCACAAATGAGTGAGATCAACACACTCACTTACATCATTAATTACCAAAACCAGTAATAGGTACTTTTAAAAGCAAGTTGAAGATGTGGCAATGTTTAAAGGATCATAGGTGTAAAGGACGTACCTTCCTAACGCAGAGGTGAATTGAACAAATGCAGCAGTTTAGGAAAGAATAAAATCATTTTGGAGAGTGGGAGATTAAATGAATTAGAAAAAAAGAAAAGGGCAAGAAAATTAAGGACAAGTAGCTCATAGATATCAGTGCAGTATGGCAAGAAAAGCATAGCGGATTATAGGGAACTTGAAAAAGAGACATAAACAAGGATGAGCAAAGGCTCATTAATTGGGGTGGCTTTGCACATCTTATTGAAGGATATAAATAGGTTTAGTGAGGAAAAGAAAAATAACAAGCTCAAAAACATTTATTGCTGCATTATTCACAATAGTCAAGATATGGAAACAACATATGTATCTGTCAACAGATAATGGATAAAGAAGATGTGGGACAAATATATACAATGGAATATTATTCAGCCATGAGAAAGAAGGAAGTCCTGCCATTTGAAACAACATGGACGAACCTGAGGGCATTATGATAAGGGAGATAAGTCAAATAGAGAAAGATAAATAGTGTATGATATCATTTACATGTGGAATCTAAAAACAAAAACAAACAAACAAAACAAACAAACAAACAAAAAACCCCTCTTAGAAACAGAGAATAAAATGATGGTTGCCAGGGCTTGGAGGTGAGGGAATTGGGAGATGTTAGCCAAGAGTAAATAAACAAACACACAAACATTGTAAGAAGAGAACAAATAACCAAGGCACGTTAGTAGATTAAAGTCACTGTGTGACAGTTACTGAACAAAATAACAGAATTTAGGGTCATGCTATGGAAGATGATAACTGAACTCAGAAAGAGAAAAAAAAATATTTAGAAAAGAGAAGTCAAACTATGATAAAACCCAATAGAAAGACATAAGTACTTATGACAACTTTTTCATATCATGTTTCCAATTAGCAAATTTGTTTAATGCAACTGAGCACAAGACAAACAAATAAGGCTTTCCATGGTGTCAGAAGAAAGGGAGGATATTGAACAGGAGAACCTTCCTGTGCTTTCAAATCTAACATATAGAAACTCTAAATTATAGCACCGATAAGAATTAAGTTTTGAATATTCAAGAAATTGTGGCAAAGTTTTGGACAATGGGACAGTCATAGCACTTTTGGTTGGTAAGGCCATCAGAATGAAGGAGGCCTTTGTTCTTAGCTCCTCCCACTCCACCTTCCTTCCCTTTGACTTGTTGGAACCTCCCAGCTTCTCTGACTTAGGGCCCTATCTGTCTCAGAGCCTGCCATTGAAGAATCAAGGAGAATCTCCATTAAAATGTTAGGCTTGCCCAGGATGGGAATGGCTGAGTGGCGGGGGGAGGTCAATTGGGGAAAAAGGAGACATATGTAAAACTTTAGACCAAAAAAAAAAAAATGTTAGTTAATAATAGATTAATGTGTTTTGCATTTAAACAGAAAACACATACAAATCCTTCAACACAACTAGACAAAGGCATTTAGCAGTGTGCCTTCAAAGAAGTGACTGGGAGTAGTTAGAAAAGCCAAAAATGCTGATCTCCCCTAGGCTCTTAGATTCACACCTTTAAAATGTGTGTGTGTGTGTGTGTGTGTGTGTGTGTGTGTGTGTGTTCTGTAAAGAAATATACATATGCCCTTCCCTCCCAAATAAGTCCTTTATATCTCCATAGTCTAAAGGAAATATAGATTTAAATTAAAACTTAAAATCATTATTCCTCATCCCCATCCTTACCCTTATGGAATTATAAGTAGTGCAGGGAATTTTGATGTGATGGACAATTTTCTAGGCAATAGAGAGGACACAAAATGACTGAAGGAGAGAGATGAGGTAGTATAAATTAATGTGGGTGTGAGAATGTACATTTTCCAGGCTAATAGCATTTGGGAAGCCGATTTTGAAGGCTAAGCTAATAGTCAAAACATAGAAAATGGAATGTAATTGGAACAAAGGGGAAAATAATATAGATAGTAGAAAAGCAAACAGAATGGAATGACCTTATAATGTTTATGTGTTTTAATAACTTACTGACAGCAGATTTGGACAAATTATAAAACGTTTCTTCCACTCCATTCTCTTCGTACATTGCACCTCTTATCTGTTCACAGCAGCAGATGAGTTTGCTCTCATCATATGAGTAATTGAGTGTGAACATTATTGGAGCAGATAAGCCTTTCTGAAAAAAGGTGTTGTATTGTTTATTGGTGGGTGCCGTCACATACACACGCACACACACACATGTGTACAGTGCATATGCAAAACTCTGATAATATTTTATATCACATTTTGTGAAAATTATTTAAGTATTTTATAAAAACTATTTAAATCTCCTAGAAGCTCCTGCGAACAAAATCTAAAGGGAAAGAACACCGTGAACTTACCAGTCCTGAGACTGTAGACAGTATGTAGAACATTAGTTTGAGAAGTGTGAGCTCTAACCCTATACTCTCCCCTACAGTTCTGACAAATCTCCTATAAACCTTTCCAATATTATATGTGATCAAAATAAACTGCATTTACATAATTAATAATTTTAAATCAAATTATTATTTCATAGGATATTTATAAACTTATGATCCTATATATTAGTCTAAATATTGCTCTTGAATACAATATAGATTATTATTTTTTTTCTGCCTCTAATATTACTTCAATCTTCCCTGTTTTTCCAGGGAAACGTCTTTTTCTAATTCTTCCTTTCTGCTGCTTCTTTTCCAATGTTTAGTTCCCTTCTTGATATAATGTGCCATCTTTTAATGATTTTGTGTCCACTCCATCTGTGAAAGTTCTGTTTCTGTTTTTTCTTCTGTTCTCTTGATCTAATACATTCTCCTCTCTGGTTCATCTATGTTTTGCTTTCTCAGTATTACTTATTCCTATTGTTTGCAAATAATATTGCAGGTCAGTGCTTTGTGATAATCAGCCAGAGCCAAAACACAGAAGAGCAAGGGCCAGGAAAAGCGGCCAAACAGAGTAATAAGTTAATAAATTGGTGCTAAGACTTCCAGCCCTAAAATTACTTGAATCTTTTATTCATTAGTCTGCTTTATATTTTATCATTCTCAACTTTGTAATTGCTCAAAATGTTTTAAAAGAGAATATCAGTTTTGTCAAGTAGTTAATAAAGTGATGATGCACCTGCTACATGCACATTCCCTTTTCAGAATCTCAGCATGTGAAGGGCATCAGAACCTGTCCTATTATTGTAGCATAGCTTATTGCCTTCATCAGTTAGGTGTAGGTAACTGTCCTCGTGCAATTGTGTACAGAAGCTGTTTATGATGCGTATTCCTCGCCTACAACTGTTCTCTCAGCACTGCCTGCACTCCCAGCCTAAATGTGTAGTGTGTAGGAATTTGAGGGCTTTACCGTGTAACAGAATTTTCTTGGTTAGGCGTAATCTCCCTTGGCCAGGAGTTACTTCATTAATTTCCTAGGAATGCTGTAAGAAAGTGCCAAACACAGTGTGGCTTAAAACAACAGAAATCTATTCTCTCATAGTTCTGAAGACTAAAAGTCTGAAATCAAAGTGTTGGCAAGACCATACTCTCTCTGAAGACTTGAGGAGAGGATCCTTCCTTGCCTCTTTCTAGATTCTGGTGATAGCTGGCAATCCTTGGCAATCCTTCGTTTGTGGCCAAATAGCTCCAACTCCACCTGTTTTCACATGCCTTCTTTCTGTGTGTGTGTGTGTGTGTGTGTGTGTGTGTGTGTGTGTGTGTGTCTGTGTTCTCTCCCTTTTTTTAAAAAAATATATATTTTTATTGATTTCAGAGAGGAAGGGAGAGGGAGAGATAGACAGAAACATCAATGATTAGAATCATTGATCGGCTGCCTCCTGCATGACCCCTACTGGCGATCAAGCCTGCAACCTGAGCATGTGCCCTTGACCAGAATTGAACCCGGGACCCTTCAGTCTGCAGGCCAATGTTCTACACACTGAGCCAAACCAGCTAGTGCTCTGTTTTCTCTTATAAGAACCTCCATCTTATATGGTCCACTACAGTCCAGTATGACCTCATCTTAACTTGGTTACATCTGTAAAGACCCCATTTCCAAGTAAGGTCACATTCATAGGCCCCAGGGTTAGGATTTCAATATATATATTTTTGATGATACAATTCAACTCATAACAGATACCTTTCCCTTTTTACCAATTGAAATTATAGTGATGAATTCTCAAATATGATTATATATATTATGTAGATGTTTAATTTATGTTATTTGATTATGTCTTATAATACTTTCCACTATTGATTATTTTTGTGGTGATGGTAATAAGAGAACTGCCAACAAGAAAAGATTTCTGACCTGGCTGATGTGGCCTAGTTGGTTGAGTGTTGTCCCACGCACCAAGAGGCCACCAGTTCAATTCCCAGTCAGGGCATAGCCTGGGTTTTAGATTGGATCCCTGGTGCGGGGCATGCAGGAGGCATCCAATCAATGATTCTCTCTCACTGCTGTTTCTATCTCTCTCTCCCTTTCTCTTTCTATAAAATCAATAAGAAGATATTTAAGAGATCAACCAAAGGACTTGTATGCATGCATATTAGCATAACCAATGGACATGGACACTGGGGCGGTGGGGGCTTGTCCTGGGAGGCAGGAGTGACGGGGGTGAGGGGACCAATCGGGGGGAAAGGAGACATATGTAATAAACAATAAAAAAATTTAAAAAAAGATTTCTGCTTTCTTCTATAAAACATGTGTTGAAGTATAAGTTTTAGTAATATGCTACTCAATATCTTATGTTACCCAAATAATATTTTTGTTTCTATTTTTCATATATTTTTATTTTTTAAATTTATCTTTATTGTTGAAAATATTGCAGATATCCCTTTTTTCCCCATTGACCCCTTCTAGCTAGCCCTGCTCCCGAACCCATTAGAAACACAAAAATCCATATAAAAGTAGCACTGAGCTATGCTAAAATGTCTAGGAGTAAGTTGAGGTGTCATCTTCATATGAAATAAAATTAAGACTGCTTTGAAACAAAGTAATGCTATTCAGGCTTGGCTTGAATGGGAAGTAGATGTAAGATGTGAATATTCAATAAATACTAAGCAAAAAACGTAAACCTCTGCTTTTTTGTTGTTGTTTCAGTTAATTATACTAATTAAAATGGGAACATTCACCATTATAATTACCTGCAGCTTTATGGTTTTTGCCACAATCATTGGTGTACATTGAAAATACTCAATAGAGGACCCCAAGAACTGCTGGATCTATGCACCCCCTTAGTCTTGTCACTGTGGAAAGATTGCAGACAGCATGACTAAGTTATGTGCTCTTGTGAAAGAATAATAGCACGTTTGAAGAGTGTATTAATCCGGCTGTTAAGTATTGATTGCACTCTATGGTAAAGGAAATGAAAGAACAAAGATAAAGTGTTTTTAATTCTTAGCCTGTTTCCATTTTAATTTTTTTTAGGACAGCTCTCAATCATTTTGTTTTAATTTCTTTATTGTTTAAGGTATTACAAATGTGTCCTCATTTCCCATTAACCCCCAATCTCCCCTCCCTCCCCCACCCCCACCCCCCACTCAGGCTCTCATCCCCCTGTTGTCCGTGTCCATTGGTTTGGCTTATATGCATCTGTTTCCATTTTAATTTACACCTATGTTCAAAAACACTAAAAATGTATCATTTAGCCTCAAAGGCAGTTTTATTTTTCCTATACCCTTTTGTAATGATGTGATGCTTTAAAGAACAGATGTGTAATCTAACTTAGTAAGTGATGAATAAGAAATATTATCCAATCTCAAGTAGCCATGAACTTCTATGTTTACAATTTTAAAAAAAGAAGAAGAGTGAGGAGGATGAAAGAAAGGGAAGAAAATACAGGGTGGGGTGGGGGAGGAGAGAGTATTGTTATTTTGTTTTACATTTTTATTGTTACCTTCTGAAATTTTTACTTACTGGATCATAACAGTAGCAAATTATAATCCTGACTATAAACTCCTAAAGAATATAGCAATAAGCAAACAATATTTCTGAAATCCTAAGTTTAAAATTAGAAATTTTTCATGTTACAATGATCCTTATTAAAAAATGTTAATACAGCCCTAACTGGTTTGGCTCAGTGGATAGAGCATCGGCCTGGGGACTGAAGGGTCCCAGGTTCAATTCCAGTCAAGGGCATGTACCTTGGTTGCGGGCACATCCCCAGTAGAGGGTGTGCAGGAGGCAGCTGATCAGATGTTTCTCTCTCATCAATGTTTCTGGCTCTCTATCCCTCTCCCTTCCTCTCTGTAAAAAATCAATAAAAATATAAAAAAAGTGTTAATACAAATAATATGTTCACAAATATAAGTATTCAAACCAGCACCTCCTACATACAAGCAGCAAGTTCTTTGGAAGGTGTGAGAAGCGAGATTAAAGGAAATTACTTGGATATGTATTGTTTTCTTTTTTTCAGTGAAAATAAGAAAGGGAATTCTTGAAACTTTTGTTTCAGACTATAGAGTTCATATCTACAACACTAATGCTAGTCCTTTGTTCCATTATTTATATAAAAACAAAATATACATGAAAGTAATTTTACATATTGATTGTCTATATATTCATTGTGGTATAACAAGTCTTAAGATATAGCTCATGAGTATTCATGTATAAAAATAAATTGGATTCTGGATAAATAAAAGAAACATTCAGACATTTAAAAGATTTTCTTAAATGAAAAAATCATGACAGGATGAAGCGCCACAGTTTTGCCTGGCAGTTGATGAACATTTCATACATTATTTATTAGATAGAAAGCAATATTTAAAAATCAGGTAACATTATCTTTTAGTGTTCATGAACATCCTTTGAAATCACCCTTGTGTGATGACCCAGTAAGTATAAAACCACTCACCTTTCTAAACTACTTCGAGAGCAGAGTTCCTGTAATTGCACTCTGATTCTCCTTTTTTTTTTCTTTTTTTCTTTTTTTGAGTCATATCTGTAAAGACATTTGGCATCTCATCAACAAAACAGCAGCTGGAAAAAGGTCTTCCTACATGTTCTGTCAAGGGAATTGCAAGTTCAGGTGGAGTTTTAATAGACATCAAGGGCTTACTGACATAATGTAGATTGCATGCTTTCATTCCACCTATTATTTGTAACTTTCTCTTTTAATGGAAATGAAAACAATTATAGAGCTGAAAAAAATACATCTCTTTGAGAGTACTGTATAATAAGTCCATGAACAGGTATAAATTGACAAACACATGTATAAAGTAGGTATTTATACATTAGATGACACTGGTTAAAGTTAATTTCTATTTTTAAATTTTGTAGGAAACATTTTGAAAGTCAACCCAAGCCAACAAATCAACAATATTCTATACAGGATAAGAAAGACTTTTTTTTTATTATTATTATTATTATTATTATTATTATTATTATTATTATGCCATTTAACATTTTCTTGGAACCACTAGTGATTGTGTGGCATTTTTAGATTTCTAATGCTGTTAATAAACTGTTTCTTTCACAAATTCACAATTGGGTCTTAAAAAAACACTAGCACACAATTAGACAAATATTCCCTCAATTTAACCCTGGAGATTTCCTTCATAGTGTGCCAACAGTTCTTCACTGTGCAAAACCCCATCCTGCATGCAGTCAGCAGTCCTACATCAAATCAATGGTTCAACAAATTAAGAATCAAATCTCAATCTACAAATGAAAAGGGAATGGTGATCCTGGCCAGGCACCTCAATTGGTTAGTGTTCTCCAATAGATATGCTAAGGTTGCAGGTTTGATCGCTGAACACTTTTAAGAATCAACCAATGAATGCATAAATAAGTGGAACAACACATCCACCTCTCTTTCTCTCTCTCTCTCTCTCTCTCTCTCTCTCTCTCTCTCTCTCTCTCTCTCTCCACTCTCCCCCCTAAAATAAATAAATAAATGTTTAAAAAAAGAAAGGTGAATGGTAAAAATATACTTGACAAGGCTCTGTTGAATATGTGAGATGTGGGTATTATAAAACAGTCTACTTACTGTGCATTTGATTCATGCTTATTTAAAGAATCATAGAGATGGAGGTGTTTCATCTGTCAGTTCAACATGACTTAAAGTACCTTTTTATTTTTTAATTATTAAATCCTATTTCTTATGGTGATTTTAGGAAACAGTTTTCATTTAAGCACCATAGATTGAACTCATGCTTACTTCCACTTCCCTTAGAAATGGAAAGTAATGCTGATAAAAGAATAAGCCTGCAAGAACAAAGAGAATTAGAAGACAACGGTGTATGAGAGATGTGAATAAAATTTTAGAAAATGAAAAGCAGATGGAGAGTAATCAAATAAGCAGAGGAAAATGAGGATGAACTCAAAGACCCGCCAATGAGAATATTAACAAGTAGCTAGCCGATTCAGCCCTCAGAATTCCAGAAAGGCCTGGGACACAGAGGCCCACAGTAATAGGACAGGCAGAGGTGTGCCTTGGAACTCATTCTTGATTTTCAACCTCTGGAATTCCCCAGGTGAAATTCTAATCTGTCCCTCCAATACCGCCCCCCCCCCCCCCCCACACACACACACACACAGGAAGGAAAAACTGAAGGAAGGGGCAGGACACTCCAGCTTGGCAGGTGGCAGTTTTAATAAGCAAGGGAACTAATAGATGAGTCTTTTCTTGGGTGGCCAAAAGACAAGTAGATCTCCACACCTGCCCTCCAGAATCTTAAGACTTTATTTAAATAGAGGCCCTCAGGGGGTCCAAACATTCAGTTCAGATAGTCTCAACAAGACATTACCCTCTCAGGGTTGCATTCTTGAAGTGGCTCCTAGTATGGGGACAGTGGGCAGAACAAGCATTCCAAGGACAGGGGAGGGTATACAGAGCCGCCAATTGCCCCTGTTCAGTTCACAGGTCAACCAGTAGTCATGTCCTCCCAATGACCTCCTCCACTATGAGTGAATGTGTGTGTTCACACACACTATGTGCACATAAATGAAATCATACATTATGTGACCTCTGAGTTTGGCTCTTAAAATTCAGTAGAATGCTTTTGAGATCCATCCATGCTGTCTCATATATCAATAGTTCATTCCTTTTTATTGCTGAGTAGCATTCTATGGAATGGAAATACTTTTGAAAACCATTCAACTATTGTTAGACATTTCCGTTGTTTCCAGTTTGAGGATATTACAAATAAAACTGCTATAAACAATCAAGCACAAGTTTTTATACGCACATAAATTTTCATTTCTCTGGGATAAATGCCCAGGAGTGCCATTGCTGGAATGTATGTTAAATGTGATTTTTTTTAAAGAAGCTGAAAAACTATTTTCCAGAGTAGCCGTAACATTTTGCATTTCCAACAGTAAATATGAGAGACTAAATTTCTCTACATCCTCACAAACAGTAGGTATTATAACTATTTTAAATTTTAGCTGTTCTAATATATATAAAGTAATATATCATCATAATGCTAATTTGTATTTCTCTAATGGCTAGTGATGTTAATAATCATTTCCATCCTGATTAATATATTTGTTATTTCCCTTCAGCCTTCTCTTTTGACCCATGGATTATTTAGAAGTGTGTGGTATAGTTTCCAAGTGTTTGGAGTTTTTCCTGTTATCTTGTTTGATTTCTAATTTGATTCCATTATCATCAGAGATCATACTCTGCATGATTTAAATCTTTTTTTATTTTGTTGAGGTTTGTTTTATGGCCCAGGATATGGTCCACCTTGGTATATGTCCTGTAAGCACTCGTAAGTAGTATTCCGTTGTTGGGTAGAATGTTCTACAAATCTTAATTAGACCTTATTGTTTGATGACACTGTTGAGTTCTTCTAAATCCTGTCTCATTTTTATATCAACTTTTGACAGAGGGAGATTGAAGTCCAAATATAATTTAGATATGTCTATTTCTCCTTTTATTCTATCAGTTTTTCCTCAACACTTTGGCGCTCATTGTGCAGTGAATTCACATTTACGGTTGTTATGTCTTCTTTATGGATTACCCTTTTTAGCATTATGCAACATCCTTCTCTATCTTGATACTTTGTTCTGAAGCCTACTTGATTTTTTATTAACACTGCCACTCCGTTATCATTAGATTAATATTTTTGTGGTACATCTTTTCCTAACCTTTTTCTTTTAACCTCCCCCTACCATTATACTTGAAGTATATCTTTTGTAGACAGTATATGGTTAGATAATGTATTTTTATCTACTTAGCCAATATCTGTATTTTTTTGCATTTTTATCCATTCATCTTTTTAAAAAGTCTTTATTATTGAAAGTATTACATATGCCCCCTTTTGCACCCATTGACCACCTCCAACCTGCCCTGACCCTACCCCAGGCCTTTATCACCCTATTGTCTGTGTCCATGTGTTATGCAAATATCCATACAAGTTCTTTAGTTCATCTCTTCCCACCCACCCACCACCGTGCTTTCCCTAATTGTGTATCTATTTACATATAAAAATTTCCATTTAGTGCACTTATTAATAACTTAAAGTGTGCCATTTTATCTTTTGTTTTGTTTGTCCTCTTTCTTTTTTCATTTGTTTTATTTTTCCCATTTTTCTGAAGGTTACTTGAAAATTTTTTAGAATTTTATTTGGACTCACCTGCAATAATTTTAAGTGCATCTCTTTGTGCATCTTTTCTAGTGGCCGTGCTAGTTATCTCATTATGTATACATAACTTGTCACAGTCTACTGAGTTTAATATTTGACAAGATCAAGTGAAGTGTAGAAACCTTAGCTCCCTTACAGTTCTTTCCCCATTTAAAATAAGTTGTCTTAAATATTTCCTCTCTGAATACTTAGAACTGCATCAAACAGTATTATAATTTTTGCTTCAATTGTCAAACACAATTGAAAAACTCAAGAAGAGAAGAAAATTATTGTAATTGAACATAATTTTTACCTTTCCATTTTTCTTTCTTCCTACTGTTTCAAAATATACTCTTTTATTATTTCCTTCCTGTTGAGAAACTTCATTTAGCCATTACTTGCAGATAAGTCTACTGGCAACAAATTCTCTCTGCTTTTCTTCATCTGATCATTTCTTGATTTCCACTTTATTCTTGAAGGATATTTTTTCTGGGTACAGAATCCTGGGTTGACAACTCTTTTCTTTTTTAAAATATATTTTATTGATTTTTTTACAGATAGGAAGGGAGAGGGATAGAGAGTTAGAAACATCGATTAGAGAGAAACATCAATCAGCTGCCTCCTGCACACCAACAACTGGGGATGTGCCTGCAACCAAGGTACATGCCCTTGATCGGAATCGAACCTGGGACCCTTCAGTCCGCAGGCCAACGCTCTATCCACTGAGCCAAACCGGTCAGGGCCAACACTTTTCTTTAATCACTTGAAAAATGTCCCATTTCCTTGTGGTCTACATGGTTTCTGCTGAGAAATCCACTGTTATTTGAAAAGTTTTTCCCCTACAGGAAAAGCGTTATTTCTCTTTCTCTGCTTTCCAGAGGTTTTCTTTGTCATTAGTTCTCAGAAGTTTGATATTGATGTGCCTTTGTATGAATTTTTTATTTTCCTTATTCAGATTTTACTCACCTCCTTGAATCACTCTCTATTTACCTTAACAATTGAATTCAAAGTTAAAAACTTTCCCACAAGACAAAGTCTAGTCCATTCTGACTTCATTGATGAATTACACCACAGTGACAGAAATTATACTAATGGTTGTCTGAGGACAAGGTGGGAGAGAGAGCCAGGAGGAGTGGGTGGAAGTAGGGACAAAGAATCTTGAAGAAACTTTTAAGGGTACGTTCATTATTGTGATCGTGTTGATGTTTTTGCAGATATATGCATATGTCAAAACATCAAATTGTATATGATATTATTTTTCTTTTTTTATTTATCTTTATTGTTGAAAGTATTACAGACATTTCCTTTCCCCCCTATCAACCCTCTCTACCTCACACGCCTCCCCAACCAGGCCTTCCCTGCACTGTCGTTTGTGTCCATGGATTATGCATATATGCATAAAAGTCCTCTCGTTCCAAATTGTATACTTTAAATATGTGCAGTTTATTGTATGATATTTTTATCCTTCTGAGTTAATTTGAAAATTTTGCCAAGTTAGAGAATTTTACTTTCAAATTCTTATTTTTCTATTCAGACCAAAAGTCATTAACATATCATCTATGTTTGCTTAATTGATGTAATCATATTATCACTTGATCAAGTTCTGTGTAATAGCATTTTCAAAATAAAGATAAATGTTCATTATGATTCTTTTTAATAAGGTGATATTTATGTGTTTAACCTCTATATAGGGGTGGGAGCATTGTATTTCAAATGAAGGGCTCCACATGCATGCATCAAAGTTCCTTAAAGATAACATTCATTTGAAGGAACAAAGAGTGAATGAGAGAAAAAGAGGGAAGAAAGAGAAGAAGGAAGGAAGGAAGGGAGGGAGGGAGGGAGGGAGGGAGGGAGGGAGGGAAGGAAGGAAGGAAGGAAGGAAGGAAGGAAGGAAGGAAGGAAGGAAGGAAGGAAGGAAGGAAAGAAGGAAAGAAGGAAAGACTAACATAGGCAAAGGAAAAAATTGTATTTTGCATTATAACTTGACTTCTGAAATCCCATAAATAGACAGCATAAAATGTTCACTTTTGTCATCAGAGAAAGGAAATATACGTACTCTGGGTATGTATGAGATATGAAACTAAATGAGAGTTAAATGGACCAGCACAGTAAACAATTACATGATTCACAGAACAGGGTGGCAGAGCACTAAGGGCCATCTATCAAAAACTTTGAAAACAGCTGGATTATGATAAAAAATCACAGGACTCTTGGCAGTTGATATACAGTGCCAGGCATCTGCTTTTTGAAATGTGCTGATAAAATGAAGCTGCTATATTTAAAGAAGATTACCTAGGATTTAGCCTTCCCTTTCCCTCCATAATGAGGAATCATATCTTTTTGTTTATTTTCGAATGGATACTCCTGTTTGACATCTAGCGTTCTACCCTGTTCTCTAATAGAAATCATTTTAATTTCACTTTTAATAGCTCACAAAAGATACTCTGCATATTAACCCTTGATCAATTTCTAAACACAGCTGACCTTTAATGTAATCCAAGTTATTGAATTTTTAAAAATAGAAATAAAGAAGAAAAGCTAAGGTTCAACACAACAAGAGCAGTCCAGAAAGAAATCCAGGTCTACAGTCTCTTTCCTGAAATCTATGGGGCAAGATGTGTACCAAAGTTGAGAACATTAGAATCTTAGAACCAGAATGTGGTACAATGGGGTCTGTGGAAGCACTATAATCAAAGACTCAGCCATTATTGCAGGGAATTGTAAAACAGAGATAATAAATAACCTCATGTTCAGCCAGCCATCAGAGCAGTTTCAAAACACCTTTTGGTATTCACATTATTTTGGATTTCAGATTTGTAGGTAAGGCATTATTGTGGCATAAAACTGAAGAAGATGAGCTTAAGTATGAATATATATATATATGTATATATATATATATATATATACATATATATATATACATACACACACACACACACACACATACACACACACATTTTAACTGATTCACATTAACTTTCCAAGTGTTGAAAATATTGATGTATGGATGGTAGATTTCAACTATTGTATTTCAATTTTGGTTTTACAAAGCTTTAATAGAATGGTCATGTAGTTTCTGAAAAGTATGACTATGAATCTCATGAACCCAATGTTATTTTTAGAGAAAAAAGCTCAAGAATTATGAATGGTGGTGTGGTATGCAGAACTGTAAAAATTATAACATATCATATTTAAGATAGTACATACTCAATATATATGATTTATATGTTCTTATATTCTATTTAAGATAGTAAATTATGTTCCTATAACATTAGAACCTCATTATGATACTAACATGAGAATCTATGTAGAACAACCTTATAAATAAGGTCTAAAATCTAGTACATTGAAACTGAGGTCCAATTGATTTCTGTTTTATCTGAAATGTGTAACGAATGGAAGGAAAGTAGGAAGGAAGGAAGGAAGGAAGGAAGGAAGGAAGGAAGGAAGGAAGGAAGGAAGGAAGGGAGGGAGGGAGGGAGGGAGGGAGGGAGGGAGGGAGGGAGGGAGGGAGGATTCCAAGTGTATTTTATTTTGGTGAATAATATATTAGAGGCCCTAGCCAGTGTTGTTTAGTGGTTATAGCATCGGCTCAGGTTCCATTCCGGGTCAAGGGTACATACCCATATGGCAGGTTAGATCCCATGCCCCAGTCGGGGTCATGCATGAGGCAACCAATCCATGTGTCTCTCTCACGTGAATGTTCTTTCTCTCTCTCTCTCCCCTCCTTCTCTCTTCCACTCTCTAAAAAGCAATGGAAAAAATATCCTCAGCTGAGGATTAAAAGTAAATAATAATAATATATTAGACATCTCTATGTATGATAGTAAAAATTGTTACCTCAACCTTCCTGCTTAAATTTATTTATTTTTTTAAATATATTTTTATTGATTTCAGAGAGAGGAAAGGAGGAGAGAGAGATACATGCATCACATACCTGGGCATGTGTCCTGACCAGGAATTGAACCAGTGACCTCCTAGTGCATGAGACCATGCTCAACCAACTGAGCCATACTGACCAGGCTTCCTGCTTAAGTTTAAAGATGTTCCTTGACAGGTTTAGCCCACTGGAGAGAGCATCAGCCTACGGACTCAAGGGTCCCAGGTTCGATTCCAGTAAAGGGCATGTACCTTGGTTGCGGGCACGTCCCCAGTGGGGAGTGTGCAGGAGGCAGCTGATCGATGTTTCTCTCTCATCGATGTTTCTAACTCTCTATCCCTCTCCCTTCCTCTCTGTAAAAAATCAATTATATATATATATATATATATAAAATAAACATGCACTTAACTTCAGCATGGTTTTCATAAAGAATATTTTTTTTTTAGAAACTTGATTTCTTTTTTTCTTTTTTTACAAATTCAGATTAGGTTGGACTTGTTTGATAAATTGAAAATAAGTTCTGAGTATACAAAAAAGTCGGATTACTTATAGAGGTAAGATACTATTACTGGTAAAAGTCATGACCCCCTTCCCACTCCTCAGCGGATATGAACTCTAATATTATCCTGTGAATCATCTCAGGAGTCTTCATTTCATTAAGACTTTCTTCGTCAAATAGCAAAATATTCACTCATACAAGGAAATAAAATGATTATGATTAATTTCAAAATAACAACAAAACCACTCCATTCCAGGCCCCACATGAAGTTTTTTCACATACAATACTATTATTTAACCTTCATCACAACCCCCTCAGGTGTGTACTATAATATGTTTAAGAGATAAGGTAAAGAGATTTACCCAGGCCGCAGTGGACACAATTTCTCGGTAATCTATATCAGTCAACAATTCTGTATATCAGACTGCTTTCATTTTTCTGATTATGCAAAAGAGTAAGACTATAAAGCCAAATACATATTTTCCTTAATGACAGGAGCTTGATAAAATTCTCCACAATATTCTCCCACCAAAACATCAAAATATACAGATTCTCTCCCAAAGTTTCTGGCAACAAGCCTGGTTATGCCAGAGATACACAACATAGGAAGTTGAATAAGGAGCTCAAATGCTTCATCTGTGCTCTGATTCCCACATGCCCAGCCTACTAAGTGCTTTTAGCTTCACATATTCCCCAACCTGCAGTCTAAGGCTCTTGATGACCGTCATCTTTGTGTCTCCCTGTTAGACTGGGGCATGTTAAAGCTCAATGCAATTAGAAAAGCTTCAATAGCAGCATCTCTGAAATCTTAGTATGCCCTATTGCAATCTACATTTCTGTCTCTTTGTGTTCAGGCAACTTCAGGTAGCGCCCAGATGTTCTGAGACATTTGATTAGCAGGAGTTATTCCTCTGAAAGTGTGAGGGCTTTATTATGAGATGTGTGCTGTTACCCTGATTGCTATGATAAAACCCTGGCTTCTTCTTTCCTTTTTGCCATAGGAGTGCTTTGTATTTTCAGTAGGATTCTCTCTGCATGAAATAATGTATTTAAATGTAGATTTCCTACAGCAACGCACAAGTACTTCTCTGTGAAATTTTGTTTCAACCAATGTACTCATATCACTTTAAATGCATTTTTACTTACATTTGTATAATTCACCCTGGCTAGTAATTTTAGCCTTACCACAGATATTTTTTTGTCATGTTCTCTAAATCTTAAAGTCCTAGAACTCTGAACCATACGACAAAAAGTTCTCTTTTTCTTGGACCCTCATTCTAATATGAAACGACAAGTCTTACATCATAAAACATTAAAAATAAAATTTTCCGTCAATGCTAACATGATGAACTTGTATTAAAAAAAATAAAAGACTGGCTTTTGCTAACTCTCATTATAGCCCTGCCAAAGGTAGAGTAACATTCTTATTTGGGTAAAGCCTACATATATTTTTTTCTGCACCCCCCCACCCCCTTAACTGGTACTTTGGTTAAGCTTTTTAATCCAATTCCAATTTCAATAAACTTGATTGGCATGGAAAGGAATGCGAGCATGGCTAAATTAAGTTTGTGACTTTAGGGCAGCAGGATTCACAGAGGAAATAGTGTGTGTGTGTGTGTGTGTGTGTGTGTGTGTGTGTGTGTGTGTGTGTTTCATCTTCATTTTCCATTAAGTAAGGGAAATGGAAGTGGATATTTCAGCCCTAGAAAGGCAGAGAAAAAATAGACTTCACAGTGGGGCTACTTTTTGAAATGAGCCATGAGCAGGAAGTAAATATTGTCTTTAAAGAAATAAAAGAAATACCAATTCAGTATGTTGTATCAAAATAAAACGTGTAATACGAAAATATTTCTGTTTTGTGGGCCTGAAGTTTAACAAAATTTTGTGGACCCTTTTTAAGAAATGAAATTACAAAATTTCAGAAGTACACATTTAAATGATTTAAAAAATCACAATAAATTATTTATTTTAAAAACTCAAATAAACATCACAAAAATTCAAGACAAATGTAATATTTTAATTATTAACTTTATGTATCTGTGTAATACTCTTTTCTCCAGCGCTTCTTTATATGACAGTTCTATCTATATTTTCTATAAATGGAATGGAAAGATAATGCAGTTTGTCTTATAGCATAGTAGTTCAAATGCGTTTCAAATGAATGATAGTTTAGAAAGCTTTATTTCAGCCTCACAATTTGTGGTTGGTAATGTTATGCCAAGGTGCCCCTATGTTGCGGTGAATAACTTGGGTGACTTTGAAATAGATATATGTAGTATTTGCAGTACTGCCTTAGTTGTGTGCTCTACAGTCAGAGGTGTTCTAGAAACTCCTTATGCATAATTTTTGTTGAAAAATTGATAAATTTATGGAGCATTTATAACTGTGCATTATTGAGCATGTTAAATTATTGAACATGTTCTTAAGAGAAGACAACTTCTGTTTGAATGGGCATCTTCCCCTTACTTTTCTTCTTATTTTATTTTTTCTTCATTGCCATGTGTCCAAAAGTTATTTTAAATGTTCGATTCTTTAAACAATAATCTCAGTCTAGGTTCTGGCTCCATACATTATAAATCTGCTTTCTTCTCCACCACCTATATAATTCTAGTGTTAGTTGCTGTAGAACCCTTTCATATGCTGATACAATCTCTGTCTTCTATCTTTGTATCATGACCCTGGGCAAGCCAGCACAGAATGCTCCTGGGAGAAGCCATTTCTATACTAGGACAACCAAGAATAACTTAACTACAGATGAAAGTGATTGCAAATCACAAAATTGTATTCCACTGAACCAGGATTTCTCAACCTTGGCACTACTGACATTTGGGGCCCAGTAAATCTTTGTTGGCAAGAGGGAGGGGCATTCTGTGAATTCCAGGTTGTTTGGCAGCATCTCTGGACTCTATATGCCAATAACATTCCCACTCCCCACCCCAGTTGTGACATCCACAAATGTCTATAGTAGTTGCTAAATGTCTCCTGGGGGGTCAGAATCACACCCAGTTGAGGAACCCTGAATTAGACAAATCTAACTGCATTCCTAGCTCATCAAGTTAACTGAATACTAATGCCACTGCTCCGTGCAACAAAACACGACACAGGACAAGCTGAAGAGGAAGGAAACAAAGAACCAACTGCAGGTTCGGTATCTCTTTTCTTCTCAAATCTTACAAAAAGTTTATGATCTTATGAACACATTATTAGGGGCCTCCTGGCTATTGGAAGGGTCCATGAGCCGCGGGCTCTTCATTAACTTCATCTTGAATCAGGTTGCTTGTATGTGAGGCTATAAAGACTTTTGGTATTTTTATGCTCTATTATTCAATGGTTCCCTGAACTTGGATGAGATGCTCCTAGTGGGCAGTGATTGTTCAAATTGTACTGAATAGGAAAAAAGCTAGATCAGTGAATGATTCCTGGGTTTCCTCATTCATTGTTTCTCCCTTGTCTTTGGGGACTAGAACTATAGGTCTGTCAGTGAAAAACATATGTGTACTGCCCAAATAAGATTAAGAGCTAAGCATTAAATTAAGTTTAATATGTTTCTTCCTGCACTATGTTTTTCAAGCATAGTTGACAATGAAGCCTTCTTTCATGGAACACTCTTATTACCTCGCTGGACACGAGTATTATTTGGAAAACAGTTTCGTGAATACTGGTGTTGTGGTAAGAAGATGGCATTTGGCACCAGGCATTTTGGGGTCCAAATCTTGGCTCAGCTCTTTGACAGCAATGTGGTTGTAATAATATCAATGAACCTTTCCAGGCCTGTGAAATCTTATCTGTAAACCTGAGATCAAAATACCTGCCCTCAAGTATTCCTGTGAGGATTAAAGATAACATAAAGTATCCTGTACAGTGCTAAATACATGGTACATATACCATAAATCACAGCTTCTAGTATTGTTTAAGTGTGTTTCTTGAAAAGGCGTTAAGGAAGCATTAATCTGAAATCACTGAGAAAACATTTAATTGAGTTGTGATTCTATTAGCTTCTAATTAATGTATGTTGATTGACTGCCTAGGTCAGTGGTCGGCAAACTCATTAGTCAACAGAGCCAAGTATCAACAGTACAACGATTGAAACTTCTTTTGAGAGCCAAATTTTTTAAACTTAAACTGTTATTGTTATTAACTTAATTGTTATTAACTTAATTAGGGTACTCCGAAGGCTTAGGAAGAGCCACACTCAAGGGGCCAAAAAGCCGCATGTGGCTCGCGAGCCGCAGTTTGCTGACCACGGGTCTAGGTAGAATGAAATATTCCTGGATTTGCTAAGCCCCATGAATGCTCAATAGTTATCTATGTGACAATCTCTTGGCTCTAGAAAAAGAAAACAAGCAGCTTTTTCTAGTAGATAATAATTCACTGTTAACTGAATATGGTCTTACATGAAATAATAGTATTCTCAGTAAGGTTATATACTAAATATTAGCTGTAGTTGTGTCTGAGTGGGTAGATGTTGTGGTGGGTTACAAATTTTCTTCTTTCCAATATTTTTCATCATAAATATTATTTTTGTAATGAGGATAAAATGTGTGTTTTTTTATATTTTAAAATAATAAAACCCTAAGATTTTTTAGGCCCGTGTTCTGGTAACATTTATGCTCCTGGTAGGAGGAGATTGTGTCTATTTAGATAGTGCAATACAATTCTCGCAAGACCTAAAAATAGTCATAGCCTTTAGAGCTGAACAAGATCTTAAGGATCATCGTTTCCTGGGCTTTCCGGTGAAAATATGAAGAAATAGATCCCTAGGAGTGCAGGGTGCTGGCAAGCAGTTAACCATAGAACGAGGACACCTGTGTTTTTCATCATGTTTATGTGTAACAAACAACAAAGATCCCAGGTGACTGGGAGAAAGGTTGATTAAACGTAATGATGATTCCTGTGCTGTCAGTTCTATTATTCATATTCTAATTCCGTCCAAATTATTCCAAGTCCCAACGTCCTTATTTCTTTGCCTCCTACAACAAGCCCTCAGTGGCAAAAATCTAAAATAGTCACAGGCTGTCTTGTAATCTGCCCCTTTTCCTTTTGGCATTTTCTCCCAAACTCTGAATCTTAGTTCTCCTCTCCTACCCACAATGTCTTATGGTATTTCTGGCTGCCTAAAGTCTCTAACCTGGCCTTCAACCAAAACTTCTCCACTTCAAAATATCCATAATTCCAATGATTTACCCCTCTTTCCCTAGCGCTGGCCTGCTCTAACTTAAACTTCAAGGTTTATCACAATTCTGTGGTTCTCTCCCTGAAGCCGGTATCCAACTCCCAAAATAGCGGCTGGTGCTTTCTCCATACAATCATTATTTATTAAACTATCATGTGTTTCTTTTCCCAACAGGCATATGGGTCAGATAAGTCATGCTTATTTTTGTAATAAGTTAACCTCAGAAGCTAAATAAATGAGTGAATTAGAGTCCTTAAGGTAGCCCCTCTCTACTGGCTTTTTAGAGAAAAATTATATGATAAAAGAATTCAAACTGAGGTACAAATGACGGATATGCCATCTGCTCTCCCCTCACAGGAATGTTTCTGTGTTTGATAAGACACATAAAATAATAGCATACCGCACTCTGGGTGATGTCAGGCCGTCCTGGTCCACAGACTGGTCTGTACTTGAAGTGTGTGGCGGCTGGAAGAGTCTGGCACAGGTACTAGTGAGGCAAATCACTGGGAAACCCTTGGAAGGCACCAGGAAGTTGGAGAGAGAGAGAAATGAGAAAACAGGACTGCAGCAACTGTTATTGCAGGTCCTAAAGCGGGAACTCATTCCCTATACGGATCTGGTCACCAAACAGCTCCCTGACTATATCTATTAAGTTAAATACAGCTTCTTCCATGGTTGACATCAGAATACACTTCATTCTCCAATTTCACATTTTAGTAGCACAAACTGACAACCCAGATCCCAAATTGTCCCCATTAGAAGTGAGAGAAACAGATGGAAGGGGAATAGGCAGAGGGAAGATATTTGTCACCCATCCTCACTAGAAAATGACAGAAATTAATTGCTTCTTCATCTGTGTTTGCACAGCAGGTTATTTGCACCTCAGTAGTGCTGATCATGTTTGCCTTTCTTTTTTTCCACCTGTCATTCTCCCTGTACCCACACTCACTATTAGTGGTAACTTATGCTTTTGGAGTTATAGGACCCTTTGCTCCATCTCTGTACCCTTTGATGCCCAGCAGAGTATCTATATATATAAAAGCCCAGCAACTAGAATGGCAGAACAACCAGAATGGCTGGTGGCTATGACACGCACTGTGGCAGTCAACCAGCTTGATCTGGGTCACGATCACTCCCCCCGCCCCCCACCAGCCCCAACCCCAATCTGCCCCAACACCCCAATCAGGGGCAGGGATAGCTGGCCAACCACCCACAGCAGCCCCTCCTCCCCACTGGCCCAGTCCAATGGGCTCCCATCGGGGTGGGCCAGCTGAACCCCACCCATGCACGAATTCATGCACCGAGCCTCTAGTTAAGTATAAGAAGAAAGGGAGAGAAAAGGAGGGAGGGAGAGCTGCAGAGAGGAATTGCCCTAATAGGAAGGTATCGCTTAGTATGACATGGGCACATGAGGGTGGGGGAGGGGTGGTAATTGGGTGAGTTGGGGTGCGGGGAATGGAGGTTGAGGGTTAAGAGGAATAAAAAGGAGCTAGAGATGATAGACGAATTGCAGAACCTAGTTTCAAATTCACTTGCATTCTCTGTGATTATTGCTGAGAGTTTTGCCGAGTCTGGTGTTTCAATTTGTATTGAAGTAGTTAGGACTAACTTTTCAATTTATTCCACTGCTAAATAATTAATCTGCCCTTGGGCTTTTTAGTAAACTGATCAGCAGTTGTATTACTACTGGACAAAATAGCTCTGTGATGGGTCTTGTCACTTAACCAACACAGGTGTCATTTTTCTTCATTGAGAAATCAAACCTTTGGATCTGAATCACATAATTTCTTTCTAATGCAAGAATAGGTTGCAGTGATTTAAAGGCATTTCTTATGTCTTACCCAGTCTCCTCAAACATGTCAGTTTGCAAGGATTTATAGATGCTGTACTAAGATTTATTTTTCTTGACAGTTTTGTGAAGAACCTGGAGGAGCTGGTGGGTCATCCTAATCTCCTTCTCTCACCACAGTCCAAGGATAGCTGGCAGAATGTCACAGAAGAGAGAGGAATTTCAAATTTCTGTGACTTCGAGTGAATAACCTTAGATTACATTTTCACCAGTAGCCTTTTAGAATGTAGGAATCACCCTCATTCCCTATTTCACCCTGACCAGTGGTTAATTAGCACGTACTTGAGCGTGCCCTTGGGTAAGGCACCCTCACGTTCTGTGACTTGGCAATTTTTCACATAAAAAGATTTAAGAAGTAGAAAGGTTGAACCTCTTCAGCTATCTTATGAGTCTGCAAAAATTTAGGTACCCGTTCTCCTAGGGTAGTTTTATTCGTTTTGCTTATTGTTGGTAGGATTAAATCATGGTTTAGAAAACTAAAGCCAATACATCTATATATAGAAAAGGCTAATATGCAAAGTGCTCCCTCAGGAGTTCAACCAGGAGATCAGGAGTTGGATCACTTGCTATGATGTGTGCTGATCACCAGGGGGCGGCGCGGAATGAAGGAAGGCCCCCGGCCAGCGGCCGGCAGCCAGCAGTTGGGGAAGGGAGGCCCTGGCCAGTAGCTGGAAGGCCCTAATCAGCCCTGATCGCTGGCCAGGCCTAGGGACCCTACCCATGCATGAATTTCATGCACTGGGCTTCTAATTAAAATATAAACAAGAAAGCAAGATGAAAGGGAAAGCAGGGTAGAACAGTAACATGAGACCACTGGAAATTTATCATATTCAGCGCAGACCAGTAAGTCATGCACAATTACCAAATGTGACTACAAACTTAGCTTTGAGTTTCCTAGCAGCCAAAGTAAAAATGGAAACCCTGATAGTAATGCATTATTTTCATGAAATATAAATACACATGGTTTTAAAGAAGAAAACTGATCTATTAATTATACACTCTTTTCTAATGTATTGAGTCTAAATTTTACTTTGGTAACATTACTATGTTGAAGCTAGCCCTTAGTTTCAGAAGTGAAATACAATGAAAGTCTCTCTTTTATGACATTTTTCAGATATTACAGTATTGATTGTAATGATGGCTGCTGTTCTTTCTATTTTACTTATTTGTTTATCGTCCTTCTCCCTCTGCCAGAATATAAATACAGGGCAGAGATTTTTGCCTACTTTGTACCCTGCTGTATGAGCAGTACCTAGAACAGTGATGGCGAACCTTTTGAGCTCGGCGTGTCAGAATTTTGAAAAACCCTAACTTAACCCTGGTGCCGTGTCACATATAGAAATGTTTTGATATTTGCAACCATAGTAAAACAAAGATTTATATTTTTGATATTTATTTTATATATTTAAATGCCATTTAACAAAGAAAAATCAACCCAAAAAATGAGTTCGCGTGTCACCTCTGACACGTGTGTCATAGGTTCGCCATCACTGACCTAGAACATACCCAGTACTCTGAGGCAAACAGTGAATATTAAGTAAATAAAATCAGGTTGTGTGGGAAAGGCTGGCAGGAGGGGTATCTTAGTCAAACCACCCTGAACTAAGGCTATAAAGAACCAGTAATTGGATCCTGGACCATCCACCTGATCATGATTTGTTTACTGAAGTATTTTACAATTGAAGACAACGTTCTGGATCAGAGGTATGAATTTAGCTTTCCCTTCTTGAAGCTATCTAGAAAGGGGGGCAGGGATCTCACACACAGATCTAAGATGACTTAAAGAGCCACAAACTATCTTGGGGTGCAATCTCACTTGATCCAAGATGCCTTGAATTTTGACTCACAGCTCTCATGGCTGCAATAGGAACTGAATCCTGAGTGTGACACAATGAGTTGTGGATATGAACCTTCACTATCTCTGGCTGTAAGTAAGGGATGTAGACATCTGTTGGTATGCACAAAAGAAAATACTTCGTCAACAGGAAGAACAAACAAACACAAACAAACCTAATAAGTCTGCATTCTTGAACAACATTGTAGCTATAAACCAAAATAATTAGAAATGGAAGGAAAAAAATGGGCTTCAATATCTTGCATCAGATACTTTTGAATTTCAAATGGCCATAGGAGTGAAGATTTCTTACTCTGTTCTAGTATTCGTAAACCCTCTGTCCAGGGGTTGTTCTGCCATTAGCTCAGAATTCTACACCTTTTTCTGGCAGATTATAAAGCCACTTGACCTTGAGAAGTCTTTTCATTCATTTGTCCATTTGTTTATTCATTCCTCAAGTATCATTCAGTGAAAAACTACGTCAAGGAAACTGTTCTGTGAGAGAAGACACAATGGTAAGCAAGATACAGTCCTTAACTTCCAGGAAATTAAAGTGGCAGCCTATGCATCAACCAATGACACCAAAGTTTGATTTCTGAGGAGTCAACGATCCCCAGAATTATTGACCAACTGATTTGTACATAAAAGATTAAAGCAAGTGGATGGGAGGAAATATAGTCTCAGCCCCTTCAATAGCTTATGATGTATAGAAGACGGTATGGTGACAGTTATGACAAGAACTAAACCAATTGCAAATGCTGATAATCTATAAGATAACTACTGATTAAGGCTATCTTCTGGTTCATGTGTTCCTCTGACTAAAAATACATCAGACTAGACTGTGATTGCTAGCATTTATAACAAAGAAATTGTAACAGAATGTTAAGAACTATGTTCATTGCAAATACAAATATTGCAAGAAGAATTTTAAAATGTTTATACATTTTCTGTCACAAAGTACAATTATGTGGAAATTAAATATATTGTTGCCATTCAACATTCGTGTTTTGAAACAGCATATAACACTGCAAACTCTGAAGTCAGAGTGCCTAGGTTTGCACTTCAGCTCCATCACCTACGTAAGCAATTTGCTTAATCTATTTGAGCATCCAGCAGTTTTCTCATTTTTTTTGTTGAGCGTATAAAATAGGTATAATTGCTTTAAGGATCAAATTGATGCCTGGGGAATTAAAGGGCCAGAATTCCCAGATACCAGTGGGAATGAGGCTCTTGCGATATCTTCAGAAAATGGATTTTCTACGACTCATACAGGGGGATGGAATGTGGAAGAAGGCTTTATTTGTGTCAAGTTACATTTCTTGGGTTCCAAAGTCCCCTGCCCCCTCAGCCAGTCCTGGAAGAGGGGCCGCTGGAAGTTCAGCAAAGCCAGAAACAGGGCCAATGTTCAGAGTTTCTGTTTCCTGTTGCAACAGGGTGTGGTTCAGCATTCAGGCCAGATTAAAGTCCATTAGTCCCTGTGTGGAGCCCAGCAAGGCCCTGAGCCCCAAGAGGGTTGGCAGGTGAGAGAGAGCCAAGAGAGAGGAAGGGAAGACTCCCTTTGTTTGGAAGTTTATGTATTTAAATTTTGCAGGCTTGCAATGGCCACGCCCATTTTGGCCAATGACCTGTTTCCAGGTGCGACTGACAGGCTGCCTCCCATGTTACTCAGACTTTACTGGGCATGTGTTTAAACTGTCTTTGTCCAGTCCATTCCCCCATCAACCAGTGGGGAACAGACTTGGAGCATAAAATGTAGCTTAAGGGCATGTCAATAGTATTTGGTCTCCCCTTTCACTCCTTTCCTGTTAAATAAGAGCCAGGTTATTATAAGGGTATAAAAATGAGATAACCCATGTGTATTAGCTTCCTATTGCTGTTGCAAAAAAGGATTACAAACAGTGGCTTAAAGGTACACAAATTTATTATCTTATGATTCTGGAGGTCAGAAGTCTGAAATCAATTTCAAAGCTGGCAGTGTAGCATTTTTCTCTGCACTGTGTTCTCTGCTTCCATCCCTACATCTTTTATCCATTCTCTATTGCCTGTCTTTTTATTCTAAACAAATATACTTTTTAATTATAGTTAACATACAATATTATATTAGTTTCAGGACAACATAGTGATTCAACATTTATATACCTTATGGAGTGCTCACCATAAGTCTAGTAACCATCTGTCATCATACATGGATATTATGATATTGTTGATTGTATCCCCTATGCTGTATGTTACATCCTCATGACTTATTTTATAACATTATGTTTGTACTTCTTAATCGCATTCTCTTTTTCACTCATTCCCATCACCACCCTCCCTTCTGGTGACCATCAGTATTTCTCTGATTTTTTTGTTTCATTTTGTTTATTTGTTTTGCTTTTTAGATTCCACATATAAGCAAAATATTACATATTTGTCATTATCTGTCTGACTTATGTTAAGTGACATAATACCCTCTAGATCAGCCGTGGGCAAACTACGGCCCGCAGGCCGGATCTGGCCCGTTTGAAATGAATAAAACTAAAAAAAAAAAAAAAAAAAAAAAGACAGTACCATTTTATGTAATGATGTTTACTTTGAATTTATATTAGTTCACACAAACACTCCATCCATGCTTTTGTTCCGGCCCTCCGGTCCAGTTTAAGAACCCATTGTGGCCCGCGAGTCAAAAAGTTTGCCCACCCCTGCTCTAGATCCATCCATGTTGTTGTAAATGGCAAGATTTTATTTTTTTTATGGTTGAGTAATATTCCAATGTATTCAGGGAGTAGCAAAAAGTAAGTTTACAGTTATTCATGTGGGATATAATAGCTAATACATAATAATACCAGAATAAACTCTATTTCATGTCATTACAATTGTAAACCTACATTTGTCCCACCCTGTATATATACCACAGTTGTTTTTTTTTTAACATTTTTTTAATTGATTTCAGAGAAGAAGGGAGAGGGAGAGAGATAGAAACATCAGTGATGAGAGGGAATCATTGATCTGCTGCTCCCTTCATGCCCCCCACCTCCACTGGGGATTGAGCCCACAACCCAGGCTTGTGCCCTTGACTTACATAGAACCTGGAACCCTTCAGTCCGCAGGCCAGTGCTCTATCCACTGAGCCAACTCAGCTAGGGCAGTACCACATTTTCTTCATCCATTCATCAATTGATGGACACTAGATTACTTGCCTATCTTGGCTATTGTAAATAATGCTGCAATGAACATAGGGATGCAAATATCTTTCCCAGTTTTATTTTTTTCTTTGAATACTCAGAAGTGGAATTGCTGGGACCTGTGGTGGTTCTATTTTGAATTTTTTGAAGATTCTCCATACTGTTTTCTATATTGGCTGCGCTAGTTCACAACCACAATGGTGAACAAGGGTTTCCTTTTCTCCACATCCTCTCCAGCACTTCCTATTTGTTGTCCTTTTGATAATAGCTATTCCGACAGGTAAGAAGTAATCTCCTACTGTGGTTTTTATTTGTATTTCCCTGATGATTAGTGATGTCTATTCAGGTCCTCTGTCCATTTTTAAATTGGATTGTGTTTCTGATGTTGAGTTGTATGTATTCCTTATGTATCTTGTCTATTAAACTCTTAAAAATGTCACTTGCAAACATCTTCTTCCATTCAGTAGGTTGCCTTTTCGTCTTGTTGATGGTTTCCTTACCTGTGCAAAAGCTTTTAAGTTGATATAGTCCTATGTGTTTATTTTTGCTAACATTGCCTTTGCCCAAGAAGACAAATCCAAAAAAATACTGCTCAGGCCAATGTCAAAGAGTTTACTGCCTATGTCTCCTTTCAGGGGTTTAACGGTTTCAGGCGTTACATTTAAGTCTTTAATTCATTTTGAGTTTATTTTTATATGGAATAAGAAAGTGGTCATTACATTTTTTTACATGTTATCTTCCCAGTTTCCTTTACACCATTTATTGAAGAAACTGTCATTTCTCATTGTATATTCTTGCCTCCTTTGTCATAGATTAGTTCACCATCTAGGCTTGGGTTTATTTCTAGGCTCTCTATTCCAATCCATTGATCTATGTTTGTTTTTTGTGATAGTGTGGCAAGCCAGCACACGGTCATGGCATACTCAGCAACCCGTTGGGTGCCTTATGTGCCGTGCCAGCTCAGCCAGGTTTGGTGACCCTGAGAGGGGGCAGTGAAGGATTGAGAAAAGGCAGACAAGAGAAAAAGCTGGGTCTGGGTGGGGCGCTGTCCTCTGATGGAGAGCCTCTCTGATGGGAGCTAGCGACAGCACCACGGAACTACAAGCCGTGTCTTTATTTTATAGCAGATTCCACGAGGCAAAGTAAGGGCGTGGTCAAGATGTTTACAACATTCTAGTGGGTTTCGATCCTACTCAATTACATGCACCTGAACTCTATCAAGCCCACATCACTCAGGCACATGGGGCCACGTGTTCGGGCCATAGGTTCAAGTGTACAACTATAGCTGTTGACTCTAATTGTGCTGGGAGGGCTCTGCCCTCCAAACTGGGACTTGCATGTGGCCATGAGAGGACTGTGCCCTCTCATTAGTTCGAGGCTTGAACCTGTCCAAACACTGTAGCCACTCTCCACATGATAGTACTATCTTGTTTTAATTACTTTCGTTTTATAGTATAGTTTAAAATCAGGAAATGTGATACCTCTAATTTTAGTCTTCTTTCTCAAGATTGTTTTGGCTATTCAGGGTCTTTCCTGGTTTCAGATATATTTTAGGATTTTTTGTTCTAGTTCTGTGAAAAATAGTTTGGCATTTTGATAGGGATCGAATTGAGTCTATAGATTGCTTTGGGTAGTATGAAGTTTTAATATTAATTCTCCCAATCTGTGAGCACAGTATATCTTTCCATTTATTTGTGTCTTCAATTATTTTCATCAATAACTTACAGATTTTGGAGTATAGATGTTTTACATCCTTGGTTAAATTTATTTCTAGGTACTTTATTATTTTTGATGCAATTGCTAATAGGATTGTTTTATTAATTTTTATTTTTCTTATAGTTCATTATTAGTGTATAGAAATGCAACAGATTTCTGAATAATAACTTTGTATTCTGTAAATTTTACTGAATTCATTTATTAATTCTCATAGATTTTTGGTGGACTATTTAGAGCTTTCTCTCTATGTATAACATCATGTCATCTGCAAATAGTGACAATTTTACTCCTTTCTTTCCAGTTTGGAAAACTGCTTCTCTCTTATAAGGACCTTGTGGATTACATTGAGCCTACACAGATATTCCTGGACAATACTGCAGCATAAAATTCCTTAACTTAATCACATCTTCAAAGCCTTTTTTGCCAGGTAAGTGGACACATTACATGTTCATAGTTTCCATAGACATGAATTTGTGTGTGTGTGTGGGGGTGTAGTTAGGTTGTCATTATTCTGACTACCACCTCATGTGAAGTGTTCTTTTTTAAATATATTTTTATTGATTTCAGAGAGAGAGAGAGAGAGAGAGAGAGAGAGAGAGAGAGAGAGAGAGAGAAACATCAATGATGAGAGCGAATCATCAATCAGCTGCCTCCTGCATGCCCACAACTGGAGATCAAGCCTGCAACCTGGGTATGTGCCCTGACCAGGAACTGAACCTTGACCTCTTGGTTCATTGGTCAATGCTCAACCACTGAGCCATGCCAGCCAGGCTATAAAGTGTTTTTTCGAAAGAGTTGCTAATATTATTTCTTACATATATTCTCATTATTCACCAAGCTTCTCGAAAGTTTATATAAATTAGTGAAGTGGCCATTTTACAGCATGCAGAAGCTTAAATAAAACTAGGTTTTGACCAACTCAGCCTCTGATTCTTTCCCCAGACTATTGAGCTTGTCATCTTTTGACTTTCTACTGAGATCCATGGACCGCTGGTTTATATCAGCTGTGGTTGTCAACAAGAGCTAATTGCCGATTTCATTTTGAACTCAAAGAACTTGTATGTGATTTTAACAATCTATTGTGCTCATGTGGTGATTTCTTAGCCAACTCTTCTCTGAGCTATTCAGTTTACGCAAAAGAAGCTTTAAAAGCACATAAACTAATATTACAAGGAATCTGTATTGTATGCCTCTGCCAACAAGTCTCCTCAGGTGATTTCAATACATTTAACAATCAAATGACAACTCATTTCCAGTATTGGCAGGTGTCACAGTCAACCAGAGGCACGTTATCAAGAGTAAATTACTTCACCGACAGTCTGGTCAAGTAAGAAGTTCAAGCTCCAAAAGTTTACACCTCAGACCTTTTTCTTCTGCCACTCAGAACCACCACTCGCTTTAAGATCCAGCTCAGGCAGTGTCCTCGGCAGTCCTGGATCTGTCTCTTGTTTCAACAGTGCTTGGAAGGTACAGACCCACGGACGCCCCTTCTCTCAGCCTCCAGCCACTCTCCTGCGTCTTACCCAGTCCCCGCCTTCACAACCACCTCTGGGACCAACCAAGACATCGTTTTTTTTTCTACCTTAACTCCTTATTTTGCTGAACCATGAGCCCCCAAATTCGTCAGAATTATTCCACCGAGGGGGAGGCTGCGGTCAACCGCCTGGCCAGCCTGCCTCTGCGGGCCTCCCACACCTACCTCTCTCCGGGCTTCTATTTCCACCAACGATGTGGCTCTTGAGGGCGGGCCGCTTCTTCTGCCAGGTGGCGGAGAAGAAACCTAGGGCACTGTGTCTCTTAAAGTTGCCAAACCAGCACGGTGGCCGCATTCTCTTCCAGAACGAGCTGAAGCCTCCCCAAGAGGAGTGGACAAAACTCAGGGCGCCATGGAGGCCGCCCTGGGCTTGGAGAGGACCCTGAACCAGGCCCTTGTGGAGCTGCAGCCCTGGGTTCCACCCACGCAGACCCTCAGCTCTGGGACTTCCTACAGAACCACTTCCGGGAGAGGAGGTGAAACTCATCAAGAAGATGGACGACACCTGACTCACCTCCGCAGGCTGCCGGCCCCAGGCTGGGCTGGGCGAGTGTCTCTTCGAAAGGCTCACCCTCAAGAACCACTAGGAGCCTTTGGAGCCCAGAGGCCTTGGAGGGGACCCTCTGCATCCCCCTGGGGTCTGGGCTTTACCTGATCCTCTCCCTGAAACACTAGCCATTCCTTTAACCACCCTGAAGCCCTCTCCCATGTATTGGACCAAATGAAACCATAAAGCTTTTTACAGGAAAAAAAAATCTAGCTCAAAACTGGTTGTGCCCCCAAACCTTTCCCTCCAATGCCACTTCCCCATGACCTAATCCTTCTGCTTTCACATTTAGGATATAACACACACACACACACACACACACACACACACACACACACACACACACACACACTCACTCACTTGGTTTTGTTAGCTCTTGTTTTTTTGTCTGTTAAATGTAAACTACTAATTCTCATGTCCCCCATAGGATAACTAGCACTGTGTTGCACACTTAATAAATGCTTGCAAATGACAAAATGAATTCTTTGCTTTGGTTAAAGAGGACTTCGGGACTGAAATGAGCCCCTATGTTTTTGTGTAGGCTTTAATGGTTCATTTTCTTGTCAGACAGCCCCTGTTTATGAATGCTGTGGCAGCCCCAACAGTGTAAAGGGAGGATTTTATTGGAGAACATTTGAAAGATTAGAAAAAATCTCCAGAGCTTGGGAAGCACCACATTTTGAATTCAACATTCTATTTCATTCTAATTCAAGACCAGAATAAGCAGAAAAAAACGATGGCAAGATCCACAGGGTTCCACGTGGGAAGCCCACCCCCCTTCAGGAGTGAGTGGGAGGAAGGAAGGAGCAGGGTCATTAGATTATTTCTGATTCCACATTTCTCATTCCGCTGTGTTAGTTCTCCTCAGGCTGCAACTTTGCATGTGAGCTCTGAACCCTGCAAAATGTACTATTGAAAACATGATGTATTTAATTAGTCCTAAGAGTTATCCCCTTTCTTGTGTTTTCTTTTACTAAAATAATAAACAAACAAATGGATAATTTGTCCATTCAGACTAAAACAATTCAAACAGGATTCAATGGGATGCTGTCTACCTGGTGCTCTTATACCATCTTTTCTATCGTGAACCAGGGACAGGGATGAGGGGCAACTTTTCTTTTGGCTTGGAAATTACTCACTAGTATAAAGGATGACTAAGGCACCACATAGTGTCCCAGAGAAGTTAATTTATTAAACACATACAAGGGTACCATGAAGGCCAAACACTTATTTTCCATCAGAGTTCAGTATTTGATTAACATCATTAGAGTAGGCTTTTTTCATTTTTTAAAATATACTTTTTATTATTGATAGTATTATAGATATCGCTCCTTTTTTTAAAAAAAAAATATGTTTTATTGATTTTTTTTTACAGAGAGGAAGGGAGAGAAATAGAGAGTTAGAAACATTGATCAGCTGCCTCCTGCACACTCCCTCTACTGGGGATGTGCCCGCAACCAAGGTACATGCCCTTGACTGGAATCGAACCTGGGACCCTTGAGTCTGCAGGCTGACGCTCTATCCACTGAGCCAAACCGGTTATTGATTTCAAAGAGTAAAGGAGAGGTAGAGAGAGGTAGGAACATCAACGATGAGAGAGAATCATTGATCAGCTGCCTCCTGCATGCCCCACACTGGGGATCGAGCCCACAACCTGGGCATATGCCCTGACCAGGAATCGAACCGTGATGCTCAACCCCTGAGCCACACTGGCCGGGCTAGAGTAGACTTTTTGAAAATCAGGCGAGACTCTGAAGTCAGAATATGCCAGCTCTGGAAGTGGCTGTCACTGTCCCATCCCTCCACCTCAATCCAATTTACACTTTTATGATTGGCTTCCTTTTTGACCCAGGCTTGTTAATTATATCCAGCTGTAGGCAAATTGCTCTTCCAAATTGGCAACACTGTGCTCTCAAGCTGCTCGAATATTTTTTCTTCTTCCTCGGATAAAACCTTTGGAGCATACACTTTCTTGACTAGTGTTTCTGAACTAATCCCCAGTTGTGGATATTTTAAAGGGTTCAGAGGATTTACAAAATAACCCTGGTTTTAAGTACAATGCAATTCTTTCCATGTGATCCAAAATTACCTAGGAACTTAGAGGAGGATAATTTTTCAGGGACTCAGGCACAGTGCCATCACCATCCCACTTGCTCCTAGATGCGCTGGTGTGGAGATCTAAGGAGTAACTGGCCAGGTCCCAGCACCACTCCAGAGCAGCTGGGCTTTGCCCTTCATTGGAAGATTCAGATACTCCAGAACAGCAGCTTTGACAGGCATCAGAAGTTCTTCTTTGTTGTTGTTTTTTTCTTTTCTGTAAGTACCTGTTCTGCTCAAGGGCTATAATTCCCATCCCCTCACTTCTTAGAGGACCCTACTAAAAGCGTATATAACCATGCACGACAATTATTATAAGAAGAGCTTTAATTTTTCTTCGTCTTTTCTCCTTTCAAAGAGAAAATAAAAGTTTGTTTCCACCACCCACCCAGGAGGTTTTGTCTGATAGATTGACATTGAGGATTTTGTACACTGAAATGAAATATTTTAGGAGATGAGAATCAGGTACATAGGTGTTGGGGGAATGGGGGGAAATGAGATTCAGAATCAGAATATTCAGGTCAGAGTGACATCTCTGCTATTGATCAGTGTTAAAACCTTGGCCAAGTATTTTAATCTCACTAAGCTTTTGTTTTTCTCATCATTTAAGTGAAATTAATAACACCACCTGCCAAATGCAGATCTAAATTCATGATTAGAGTTAGTATGTGATAAATCTGCAATCAGAATACAAGTCCTCTTAAAAAGATATCCTATAGCCCTAGCTGGTTTGGTCAGTGGATAAAGCGTCAGCCTGCAGACTGAAGGTTCCTGGGTTCGATTCAGGTCAAGGGCACAAGCCAGGGTTGCAGGCTCAGTCCCCAGTAGGGGGCGTGCAGAAGGCAGCCGATCAATGATATTTTCTCATCTTTTATTGCATTTCTGTCCCTCTCTCCTTCTCCCTTCCTCTCTAAAATTAATAAAAATATATTAAAAATAGGTATAATATAACCATATACCTCGAACAGTAGGAAACTAATTATATACCTATTAATAACTATATCAATATTATGGCTATGGGGGGTTGCTTTTCAGTCTTCTTAGTTCTGATCATGGTACATGTTGACTTTGACTTCTGATTATTTTTTCTAGTAAAATATGTGTAACAAAAATTACCATTTTAATTATACAGTTCAGTGCTGTAAATACATTCTCATTATTGTGCGACCATCACTACCATCCATCTCCAGACCTTCTCATCTTCCCAAACTGAAATTCTGTACTGTTTTCTGATTTGTAAAATCATTTATTTATTTATTTTACTTTTTTGTGGAGTTTATTGGTGTGACACTGGTTAAAAAAAAAAAAAAACCAGATCTTTTTTACCCAACATTTTCTCATTTTCCCACATTGCAACTTACTGTCTTTTTTTAAAAAAAAATATATTTTATTGATTTTTTACAGAGAGGAAGGGAGAGAGATAGAGAGTTAGAAACATCGATGAGAGAGAAACATCGATCAGCTGCCTCCTGCACATCTCCTACTGGGGATGTGCCCGCAACCCAGGTACATGCCTTTGACCGGAATCGAACCTGGGAACTTTCAGTCCGCAAGCCGACGCTCTATCTACTGAGCCAAACCGGTTTCGGCAACTTACTGTCTTTTAATAACTTTCGTTTCTAGTAGCTATGAGATATTCTATCCAGATAATGCTCATGAATCTGCCTATTGTTGGACATTTATATCATTTTTACTTTTCTCTTTTGTAAATGATAAATGTTATTGTGTATATAGCACTTCTCACATTGTGGATTATTTACCTAGAATAGCTAGTAAATTAAAGAATATGAACATTTTAGTGATGTTTAAATGTATGTTGATAATTTCTTCCTGTTATACCCAGTTTCTATTGATTGATGCATTCATTCTTTCAAATAAACAAAGACCTAGTAAGTTCCTAATATTTACCAATATGTGAAAGACACATTTAGTGTCTGCTCAAATGATTTTAATCCACATTAAATGCTGGCCAGCATTAGGGACAACCAAGGACAACTGGCTTGTTTTACTTGTTTAAAAGTTTTATTGCATTTCTTTGATTTTTAGTCAGAAGATATCCTTGCTAGTATGCTGATTCCTTTTGAGAATTTCCTTTCCCTCTCTGTTTCCTCTCCCTTACTTCTCACCCATATAAATGCTGTTGGGCAAATTACTCAGTCTGTAACTTTACTTCTGCATTGTCAAATGGGAGTAATAGCAGTAAAAATGTCATGGGATTGTGGTCTGAACTCAAGGAGACATTATATCTTCATGTTTCAATGATACATTATGCATCTTAAGTCAGTGCTTAGCACACTGTAAGCACTCTTAAACTTTACCTGTTACTGTTTTTACTTCTAGGATAGAGAAAGTGAAATCAATCATCCATCAGTTGACTGACAAAATGGGCAAGATAAGAACCATGTGGACTTTGCTGTACCACTGTATGCCAATTTTTAAACAAGCTTTTTGTGCGTTTAAACAAACAAATCTACCCAGTCATGACTTCCTTCACCTTTCTTTCAAGAATAGAAGAACAGATTAACTAGTATATAGATGGTGACTTTTTGTTTATATTTCATGAAGCATATTGTTGCTAAATTTTACAAAGTTCTGCTAAGTCCTTCAAAAGAAAAATATATATCCTTCAGTTTTTTGTCATCTAGGATTTAGGAATATTCTTTAATCAAAGAAATAAGAACAGCGATGTACTGACAATTGTAGGCTAATTAATTTTTTAAAAGTCTATGGTATGTCCTAAGGAAAAATGAACTTAACTATGCTGAATCAAATTGACAAGTGTCTGGCTAGTTTGCTAATGAGTCAGCCATAACACTCCAAATTCTGTTTAATCAAGCCTCTATTCTTACCAATTAAAAAAAGCCTTTTCCTTCCTGATTATATTTATCTAGACACACATACATATACACATATATGTATATACATTCCAGTTTCTCTCTCTCTCTCTCTCTCTCTCTCTCTATATATATATATATATATATATATATTCCAGCTTTATATGTAAACTGGAATATATGTATTCCAGTTTTGTCATAATCCTGGTCATTAATAGAATATATTTAATTTGAATAAGGAATGTATGTCTTGGTAAATTTTGCTATATTGAATTGAACATTACATTGTGTTGATTTACAAAGGCTAAAGATAAAATGTATATCTAACTGACAGATGTCAATTAATAGACTGTTTTAGGAATTGTATACAAGGCATCAATATTCTGAATGAAAATTGTGTATTCAATTGTGATCACAACTATTTGATATTTTACAAAAATGAATAAGTATGCACTATAGTTTTTTTTTTTTTTTTTTCCAGAAGCAAGAAGTGTGGCATATGGTGAAGCCACTTGGAGCTGCTGGAGAAATAGCCAACTGCAAAAATACTTTACCGTCATAATAGGCAAATAGCATTATTTTCCTCCGGATGAAATCATTCCTTGCTGTTTTCAATATCGGTGTAAAGTCCTTTGTTAAATACTTACGTCTTAAATAGCTACTAGATATTACAAACCAAACAAACCCCCTTTTCTCCTCCAGCAGACCTATGTGAAAGGAAAGGCTAGTAAGCCCCGATTCAGTTCTCAGGCTCTTCCTGAGCGAAGAAGTGCAAACAGGCCGGAAGGTTTCAGAACAACAGCGAAGTCAGTGAAGCAGAGAGCAAACCCAAAGATTCTGCAAGTGACAAATAAACCAGGAAGGAGACGTGCCAGCTGTTCACACTGGAAAGTTACCGTACGTGTATTTTGGTTCGAGTTTTATTTTTAATGACGATGGAACAGTAAGTTTTCTCCGGGGGAAGGTGTCTTGTTCCTTACACATGAATAAGCAGCAGGGAATTATCGATGCAGGTGGATGTGACTTCGGGCGCTCTACCCCCCTCCCACGCGCAGCCGCTCCGGTGGGACCTCCACCTGGGGGACCTGGGGGACCTGGCCCCAGCGCGCCTCTGCTTGGGCGGCGGCGGTCTGGCCACACGGCTTTCCAAACTCGCGCCTCTCAAACTCCCCTTTCTGGGAGCGGACGGCGACCCCGGCCGGGTCCCCTTTCCCGCCCGCGCTCCCTCCGAGCGGCGGCGGGCGGCGAACAAAGGCGGCGCGGGGCGCGGGGAGCGGGGCGCGCGGCCGGGCTAGCGCGCGTCCCTCCGGCAGGAGGCGGCGGCGCCGCGCCCGAGCCCGCATTCCTCCGAAGCGCCCGGAGCCCGCGGGGCTACGTCATCCCCCGGCTCCGCCCCCGTCCCTCCCCGAGCAAAGTAACTCCTGGCGAACAGGAGCAGCCTCCTCCGAGCCATGGAGAGCCGCCGCCGCGGCCGCCCGGCGACGCGAGCGACCTCGGCGCCCCAGAGGTAGTTTGGCGCCCGCCGAGCAGGGAAAAGTGCCGGCGGGCGGCTGGGGACCTCCCGCTCGCGCCCCGCGAGCCCCGGCCGGCACCCCAGTCGTGGATTTCGCGGCGATCCTCCGGGCAGCTCTTGGCAAAGCTGCTTGAAACTTCTCCCAAAGTCGACATGGATCCAGCCGCGGCGGCGCTGCCCGCGCTGGTGGCGCTCTGGCTCCTCGCCCCGTGGCCTCTGCTGGGGTCGGCCCGCGGCCAGTTCTCCGCAGGTGAGTGGCCCCGATGCCTGCCCGGGCCCCAGAGGGGTGCAGAGGCTGCTCGCCAGGGCCAGAGGCTAGGACTTGGGGGGAAGCTCTCTCGGCCCGGGGTCGGGGGGCACAGGGCAGAGGGAGAGATGTCCCCAGAGTTGGTGCCAGGTGGGCCCCGGGGCCCCGGGCTGGGCGCCACTCGGCGCAGGTAACTTTTGTCTCCGCGACCCATTGTTCCTCGCTGCGGGCGCGGGCTGGCTGGGCTGTGCGGGAGCGAGAGAGACATTGCTTTTCTCGGGAAACTGGAAGAAGCCCGGGTGTCCAGCGCAGGCTGCACGGAGCTGGGGGACAAGGGGGAGAAAAAGTAGTTACGACTCCGGGGACGGCGACTCTGTTGCCCGTGGCGCACGGTTGTTGCTGTCGGCCACCTGGGTGTGCAAGAACATTTCCCCGGGAAGCCACGGCCAGAAACGTGGAGGCTCGGAACGACTGACCTCGGCGCGCTTTGCCAGGTGCTTTTTGTCCCGGGAATAACCTCCCCTGACTATTGTCTAACTACTTCCCGGTCCCTGCCCCCGTCTCTCTCCCCTCCCCCGGCGTCCGGCAGCTCCTGGCTTTGCCCTTTGCGCGAGGGCACTGAGCGGAGCGGGTTCCGTGTGTTCATTGCATGTTTTGAAATAGGAGCCTAAGGATCCACGCCGAGCGGTCCTGGGCAGCGAAGGCTGGGAGTGGGTCCGGGGAGCCTGACCCCGGTGTCGGGGCACAGCCATGCCCGGAGCGGGTCTGGGTGACGGGGACTGCACATGATTGCCGCCCGCTCGGAGGACCCCAAAGGAGGGATGTGGCGCGGTCCCTGGGGTTACCTGGAACCCTTGGTAAAGCCACTTCGGGGAGTCCAGGAAAACCGGTCTCTCCCGGCCCCGTCCTGTGTTCCCTTCCAGTTCTGTGATCCTTCCCGGCGGTTGCTTCTTTCGTTCTCTCCTCTGGGGGCTCTGGAGTTTCACCAGGTGGACGCTGGGGAGCGGGCTCCCGGGCGCCGGTCTGCTTCCCGCCGATCCCAGCAACTTTCTGGCCCATCCCCCGGCTCAGCCTGGCTGGCGAGCGCATCTGCCGCCTGGTTGGCGGTGCAGATGGAGACGCCGAGGTGGCCGAGGGGCGCTGGAGAAGACCCGCGAAGCCACAGCCGCGCTCCTGGCGGAGGCCCTAGGACGCGGAGAACCAACTTACTTTGCACACGTCTGTTTCTCTCGTTGTTTTGGCTGCCCGGTTTCCAGGAAATAAACTCAGATCGTTGGGATCCGGAGTACTGTTTATTTCCCTTCCTTCCCCTCTCCCCTCTTTAGAACTCTATAAAAGGAGTTAAAGGATTCAGGCGTTGTCCACTCAGGCAGATGATGAAATGCAGCGTGTAGAGGAAAAGCTATGTATATGGGGGATGTATGCAGGGGACAATGGCTCTATGCAATGAATGAATGACCTGATGGCTTAGTTTAGTTCTTTCTGAAGTAAGCATTACTGCATACACCTGTGACATATATTGCCCATTAGTATCGGCACCTGGGACCGTGCTTGATCTAAGACAGTCACTGTATGCAGACAAGTTGGAGTGGGTATTGATTTCTCCACAGTGTTTATCCCTGCAGGGAGAGCCTATGGTTGAAAAAGCATGTAGTTTGTTCATTGAAAGTTTGAATTCTACCTTCTGCATGAATAAATTTACATGTATTATAGAGTTGCAACAGTTAATGTCTCAACAGCTGATGGCTGTATTTTCAGCAGTAAAGAAACTTTTCTTCTGTTTTCAAATGTTATTTACCCTTTTAACGAGAGAGTAAATATTAAATTTCCTCCAGCAGAATGTCCATCAGATATCTCTAATGAACAATTGTTTTCCTAGACATGCAGTTCAAGTAAGTTGACTAAACATGCCTGGTGTTTCTGTAGAGACAAAGCAAAACATTTGACTTTATATTACATTTTAAGTAAAAGAATGAGCAATCCTAATATGCAGTTCCCCCTGAACTGTATCTCAAAATTTTGCCACTCAGGATTTACATATTTGTCCAGAACTTAATGCCTTTGATTCCACAGTTTAAAGTCAGGTTGTGGATTTGCCTTTCTCCATAAATTAAAAGTTTATTTAGAAAAAAAAAAATCCATTTTCTAGCTATCATAAGTCAGTTGGTGTCCTATTGTATCAGCCTTTTTGGCAGTCAGATTTGTTGCATAGACATAGATTGAGATTGGCATGTGTTATTTCTTGCTGATTTTCTGATATTCTTTAAATGAGGAACTTTTATTTTGAGAGACATTTAAATAAAAGTGCTTTAAAGCCTAGAATGAATATGTATTAACAAAATTTTAAAATAACCTGTTTCGTGTATTTTTAAAATCATACCCATTTAGGCCAATTTAGCACTTTTAGATCATATGTGGTTTCTAATGTAGTAAATTTCAAAAGCAAATTTTGAAAAACAGGATTGTTAGATCTTTGATGTAGATACTCATCCGGTATACTTTGTTTAATCACAAATTTAAGAATATTTTCATCATTGTGACTTTAGTCTTAGCTTTTAGAGTTCAAGTGTAGAACTATTGCTTGGTGAGCCTCTTTCAAACCAGAACTGCCTATAAGTATCAACTTATATTTATATTCTTTCAACTTAATCTCTCACTTAAAATGAGAGATTTCCTCAGTGTCATATATTACATCTGGGGAAACGGAGGCATAGAAGCACAAAGATGTATTGAAGTTTATTCATTGGGTTATGTAACTGTCATTTCTTGATGTCATGATGTAAGAAAGTTTTCTGTACTAGGACTCTGATGACTGACAAACCCAGTCACAGATGAGGTAACTTAGAAACTCAACTTGCTCATCTGTAAAATGGGGATAGTAAAATGCATTCTGGCCTTTCCACATGGTTTTGATCAGGGTCATATAAAATAGATTATGTGAACTGGCACTGTAAATTATAAACCATTATGCAGCTGTCTGGACTGTAATCATACATTGAAGTAGCTATGTGCCTTGACTTCTGTCTTTACATACTCCTGCTCTATCTTCTAGTGAGTATAGGCTGTTCAGGTTGTTTCTCTGTGTGTCCCACTCGGCCAGGCACTTATTTTAATCATTATTAAACATCAACATCCTAGATTGGCCAGGCCATAATTTCACAGTGAGAAAAAATTATCTTTTAATTTTTACTTACCTCATATAAATCTTGAGTTAAATCTGGGGAAGAGTCATTATTGATATCCCTATATATTCTAGCTAATATATTCTAAGTCCATTTTCTTAGCTGTTAGTTCAATTAACTGTTGGTTGTTCAGCTTTTTGATTTCAGCGTGGAGAAAAATAGGCAGCTTTTTTGTTGCAGTCTTACCAGTGACCTAGAGAGGGACTATTGTCTCTCTGGTATGATGTGAGCCTGGAGTGCAGCTCAGGATGCTGCCTTGAATCTGATTCTGGCATGGCACACTGGAAGGGGCACTCACTGGGCTCCTTAGTCCCTGCCACTAAGCAGGGCCCCTTTCCTGGGATCTGACTCCTGGATGTCTTGGTAGGTGAAGTTAATATCTCTTACACGTATTTCCCACTAGGACATTATATCAGAGACAGCTTGTATTAAGGTTTACCTTTTGGTCTGGATTGGCCACAATCCATCAGTCTCTCAATTCATTAAAACTCCAAATTCTAAGCCTTAGCAATAAAGTGTACCTGGTTATTTCCGGGACTGGTCTTTGTCTCACTGGTCTTCTTATGTTCCACTCTGTTGATTTTCCTAGATTGCAAGATGTCATTTTGTGCCTGGCCTACCCAGACGGGAGAGGCAGCTCTGGCTGCAACTGGGCTTTGGCATGTGTGCTGCTGACAGCTCTTCTCTTTGTATTCATAAATGTGAATTTCAAAGATAAATCGGGCCCGGTGCCACTGCTCCCCTCTCCCACACTCCTTCCCACTCTTCTCTGGCAGCAACAAAGCCCCACATGCACGTACACAAAATCACAGCCTTTTTGTTTTTACCAAATACCTTCTAGTGCTGGGCGCTCTTAAAACGGGAAAATATGACTCAACCTCTACCCAGAGCAAACACCAATCCCCCTACCAAATCGTTTTTTTAAATATACTTTTATTGATTTCAGAGAGGAAGGGAGAGGGAGAGAGAGATAGAAACATCAATGATGAGAGAATCATTGATCAGCTGCTTTTTGCATGCCTCCCACTGGGGATGGAGCCCGCAATCCAGGCACATTCCCTGACTGGGAATCGAGCCATGACCTTCTGGTTCATAGGTTGACCCTCAACCACTGAGCCATGCTGGTTAGGCCTACCAAATTTTATATTTCTAGCAGTGATGGCTTACTACACATTATTATGGCCTTAAAAATTTTAATTCATGTAATAGGGTCCTGTTTAGAGAAACTGTGTTGTTGCCTTCTAGTCCTTTTGAAGTACAGGGTTCTAGGTCTGCTCAGGGTGGTGTTAAAGACAGTGTACAACGCGATAAGTATGCATCCGCTCCTCAGAGGCACAGAAGATGCTGATGTCATCTGTCCAGTGCTGTTCCCATTTCCCCTACTTGCTCTTTATGCAGGGCCGGAAGTCAGGGATTCTGGAAGACTAAGAGCAGGAAACAGAAAGTTTACAGATTGTTCTTAAAGAAAAAAACAAAGGATGCTGGGGGTATGTAGGCACATGTGTGAGTGTGTGTGTGTTTGATCTTTTATTTACTTTTCTAAAGAGGAAAAAAAGACTTACTCTGACTTGTTTATTGGAATCATCCTTTGCCTTTGTCCAAACACTTTCATTTCTAAAAATTTCCCTCTGTGTATTCCTCTCAGACTCTCCCCTTTGATCATGTATATTCGGCGTGTGTTCCTCTCTCAAATGGTGCTTCTCTTTGCCTAAAATGGCTATAATTGCTTTTGACTTGTTTTTTCATCAAAACTCATGTTGTTTGTCATGGTTACAGAATAATGGTATTTTATCATATCATGACATGTTTTAAACTGATATTTGATGACAAAGTGAGCAAGTACATCAATCAGGCTAATTTTTATTTCAATTAGAGCCAAAAAGAAACTTGCACACCCATAAAATAATTTTGTAATGTCACAAAAGATGTATTTGTTTGTGCTTATATAGCTCTGAATGGAAGAGAAATGTTATATTCCTTTTTGTAAATGGAAATAGAAATTTTGAGTGCCACATTGCTGGGTATTTTGAGATACATGAGGTAAGTTACATACAGCTATGCTTTGGAAAACATTTAAAAAATATGTTTGAATGTTTGATATCAATGCAAACTCTAGAGGTGGTTTATAAACTTTAAACTCCATCTTAATGAAAATGTGTTTAGGAAAAATTTTCTTAAAGAAACATAGTTCCCCCTGTAATGTTTTATTAGTTCCATAAAGATTCTGTTGTGAGAGCTATGTTTGCTTTCCTGTGGCATACTGGTGGGAATTCTTTTGGTTTGCAGCTAATATTCTAGTAACAAAACTGAATTTGCATAATTAAAAAAAACCCCAGTTTTGTTGAGGGTTGTCAGATTGTTGAGGTTCTGGGAAAACATCAGTTCGGGATGTAAAGATCGCATTGATCGCATTGTGGAACATTGCCATTTCCCCACTTAACTTAGTCCGAACGTTTTGGCATTCTTTTCTGTGTGTTGATAATCTATAAAAATTACAAGTGGCTTATTTTGTCACTTACCATTGTTTTAGGAGCAAATTAAGTAGTCCTTAATGAAATAATCCATGTTTCCACTTTATAAGATTGTAGAGTTCTGTTAGTAAAAATGATGAATATGGCAGTGCTGGTGGAACCTTCTCCAGGTATCATTCTAGAAATTATTTTACTAAGAGGAACTTGGAAATAAAGCCAAATAAAACAGTGCCTACTTGAGTTTGTTTGCATTTATTTGCTGGGAAAGGTGAAAGGTGTAAATATGTATTTACACACACATATACATACATTCATCTTAATAGTGATAGAACTTCAATGTCCAAAGGTTCAGGTTACCAGGAAGCTAAGGACATCTAGAGATGGGGGTCAAGCCCCTATACTTATATTTTTGAAAAGAATATTGGACTTAGGTAATTATTTTCTGTATTTCATAGATGAAAAAACTGAAATGGAAGATAAGTGAACTGTATAGTATATACTATACTATGCTCTACTTTTAATGAAAATATAATAACTCTCCTTCCAGATGGGAATCTATTTATATAAACCCTTCCCAGTGCAGCCTGCTCCTTAACCAGCTGGTTGTAGGCTGACTCTCCAAACCTGGTCCAGGGCAGCAGCTGACCAGCTATACAGAAATACTCCTAATCCTTGTTTGGCAGTGGGGTGACTTAGCAGCTGTAAGTGGCAGACTGGTCCTTGACATGATTTGCCTTAGGACCGTCAGCTAATTCAAGAGTAGAGAGGAAGCCTTTCTAAGCGCCCTCACTGCCCACCTAGGGGGTGATAGCTGATAACTTCATGGTCATTGGACCCCTCAATTGCAAAGGGCCCTAGACTTCTGCTACTGGAATTGTGTGGTTAGTGGACCAGCAGTATTCACTTCACCTGGAAACTTGTGATGGTCTTGTGATGACCTATCAGAGCCCACCCAGACGCTGCATTTTAATAAAATCTTCAGGTGATTTGCTTGAACATATAATTTTGAGAAACACTAGGATGACAAAAAACACACAAAAAACCCAACTCAGCTTGAAAATAATTGCCACATGCACTTTACTGTAAAATTGTAAGAGTATTGTGAAAGGATTAATTACAACATGAAACAGATTTCCCTGGAATTAATATTTCTGATCAGTATTTACTTAATTATAATTTAACACTCTACACACATCAAAACAACAATACTCTGCAGGTTTTTAAAGAGTACTCAGACAGTTTTGAAAGAAGGATTTTTATAAGAGAATAAAAATAAAGCTAAATAGTTTTGGTTATAAACTTGTTGTATAAGCATATTTGAAGGTAAACATATTATCCAAGGAGCCAAACATGATATATGCTAATCATTGATATGTGCATTTATATGTTGATACAGGAAATAGTATTCCCTCTGACATTACTAGTAGCGGCAGTTTCTTGTTTTATATTTCTCTTTTTTTTTCTAAGGATAATTTAAGTGTCTTTGTAATAAGGAGCTCATTGATAGGCCAAATATAGTGAATAGGAATGAGATAGAATACATTCACTACCACTGGAGTTCTTTTTGCTATGTTTTGTGTTCATATTTAAGAACAGAGATTCTTGTCAGTTCTCTCAAGAGAAAAATTATGATGTAATAGACAGTGCACACTATTCATGTCAAAACACAATTTTACTTGCATTTTATAGCTTGCTTTAGCATTCTTTTGGAAATGAATTCTCCCAGAAGACCTAATTGCCTTCTTATTAATGAGCCTGTAAGTGTGTTTTGTTACCATTTACTGTTCTAAATGTGTCTAGGTTTGCTGGTTGTTTCAACATTGAGGTCTGATTAAATCACAACTGCTATATTTGTTTTTGCCATTTGCTAGCGATTCAGAAAATACTGGCATAATGACACCATCATGGCAGAGACTAATGGAAAACAAGTAGTATAAATTAATGTTAACCCATAGTAGTTGGTTGTATTGTGCTATTATTGAGGCTGGAGTTTAGGGTCTGATACTGTAAATGAAAACCTGCTTAAACTGTATTGTTCAAAACATGAAAACAGTAGTTCTGGTTAATGAATAAGCTATAAGGCAAGACTTTTTACACTGACCTATATTAGATATTGGTGTTTAAAGGAAGAGGGTTCATTGAGGACAGATCAGTGTTAGAGAACTTGGTAATGGATAGAAGCTCTGAAAGGTACTTCCATACATGTTCAAGGGCCTTAGTGTCTGAAGGCTTTGACTTTTTACTTTTTCTAATTTTACTTAAAATTCTAGAACTTGACTTTTGTATTCTCTAATTTTATTGTTGTCAGCAGTAATCCAGTTTATCTATTCTCTTACACATTGGAGAGCAGAGATTTCCTGAAAGCAATTGCAAAAACAATAGAAGCTGCCATTTATTGAGTGCCTATGACCTTCCAGGTCTTATGATCAATGTTTTACATAATTTTAAATTCTCATGATAATTCTTTGATATTGAAAGCATCTTCATTTTGCAAACTGAGGCCAAAGAGAGGTTAAGTAATACCTTGCCTTAGATGACAGCATGAGGAACTAGTAGAGCCAAATTCATTATTGAGTATATACACATATGTAACAATTAGACATGTTTTGGGTTGCATATTGTCAGAAAGTGCAACCCAGACTGCTTGCAACAAAAGGGGAATTTATCGTGTCCTCCAGCTGACAGTCAAGATGGAGCTTGACTTAGGAGTTCACATAATTCCTTTGAGACATGCTCTCTCTCTGCCTGCTCAACTTAGTTCGGGGGAGGGAGGGGGGTGCTCCAGGACCTTTGTTCTGAGGGCCCATATTTAGAGACCAGGTAGGTTCAGCAGCTCCCAAGCCACAAGATCCAGGTTCTAGTCCGATAGGAAAATATGAACTTATGTGCTGGTTGCACCTGAAAAGGCCCTGAGGTTCACTCTGAATCAAGTGGATCGTGTGTCCAGCCCATGACTGGGGGAAAGTCTGTGTGCTGTAGGTCCTCAGCCAGGTCATATGGACTGGTGTGTGTGTGTGTGTTGGGGGGGGAGGGGTGGTGGCGGGGGGGGGGGGAGGAGAGGGTAAAGGGGTGAGGGGGTGGTGGAGGAATTTGGATCAAACCATCAGTTGTCAACATAGAGGGGATTGGGTTGTGGAAAGGCAACCAAACTACTGTCTGCTTGTTAAATAATGTGTGAGCAATAAAAGCAAAGAAAGAGGAAGTTGCCACCTGTGGGTATTTATAATCCTTCTGAGGGGAAGGAAGGAGATGGTAGGGAAAAGATAGATCAGATGGTTCTCAGCTCTGGACCACTAGGTGGTAACATCAGGAAGACATGGTGGCCTCAGCCTTAGTCTCCGAGGGGAGTCTCCAAGGGGAAGGGGCTGGAGGAGGACTAGAGGCAAGAGGCAAATTGCACATGGACATTACAGATGAGCTGTTAATAATTTAGGGAATTTTTTTTTTGGGGGGGGTTTCCCTTTTAAACCCTGATTTAAAGTACACATCCTATCTAATAAAAGAGAAAAATGGTAATTGGTGTACGACGATACCCTTTTCATTGGCTAATCAGGGCTATACGCAAATTAACTGCCAACTAAGATTGGCAGTTAACTGCCAACAAGATGGCGGTTACTTTGCATATGTAGGCACAATGCAGGGAGGCAAAAGGGAAAGCAGGAAGAAGCCCCCCAGCCATGATCGGAGAATCAGGCGCCTTTGTCGCCCTGGCCAGTGATAGCAGGAAATAGGGGTGGAGCCAGCGATGGGAGCTGGGCATGGTTGAAGCTGGCAGTCCCAGGAGCTAGGGGTCCCTTGCCTGGGCCTAAAGCAGAGCCCACGATCGCGGGGCCGCTGCAGCTGCGGGTCCCTGCTGCCCGGGCCGGACGCCTAGGCCAGAGGCGTTAGGCCTGGGCAGGGGCAGAGCCTGCAACCGCGGGGAGCTGGGGGTCCCCTGCCCAGGCCTGACACCTCTGCTGGAGGCCTCAGGCCTGGTCAAGGGGCCAATCCGATGATGGTGATCGGAGGGTGATGAGGGTCAACTCCTCTGGCCGAGGCGTCAGGCTTGGGTGGGGGGTGGAGCAAGCGATCAGAGGGAGATGGGGGTCCCCTGCCCAGGCATGATTCCTGGGCCAGAGGCCTCAGGCCTGGGCGGGGGCCAGAGCCAGTGATTGGGGGGAGATGGGGGTCCCCTGTCTAAGCCTGACACCTCTGGCGGAGGCGTCAGGCCTGGGCAAGGGGCCGATCAGGCGATCGGAGGGTGATGGGGGTCAACGCCTGAGGGCTCCCAGTATGTGAGAGGGGGCAGGCTGGGCTGAGGGACACTCCCCCCCCCCAACACACACCCAGTGCACGAATTTCGTGCACCTGGCCCCTAGTTTTATTATATTCATTGTCTTAGTGTTGAATAAGTCCAACATTAAAAATGGACAGAACTTTGCCCAAAGTCATACAGCTTGGAAGAACTTGAGTTCAAACTCAAGATTTCTATTTTTGGTCATTGTTGTTACCACATACACATGTTTTTGCTTAATGGTAATTTATATAGATAATTATTATTCAAGGTATTCTTTAATCATTTTGTTTTACAATCTGAAGTTGTAAAACACTGTTTCCAAATGCAAACCTGACTTAATGATTGGCTTTGTTTAGAACAGTAATCCAAATATGAGGTGATAATATTTGATATCTCAGAGAAGAACTGCTTATTTGCATGTATACATGTATTTATTTTTAACAGAAGCCAGAGGGTAAGCTAAGCTGTGACAAATGATCCTAATTGAATAAAACCTAGTAACTCTTCACTTTGGAAATTAATTTTGAAAAACTCCAGAGGTGGAGGTAAACTTGTTTATGATTTTGACCTTCTCACCTCTCTTCTGCCTAACTTTATGACATCTGAACAACATGGGATATTCGCCAGAGTGGCTGTAAGGAGGTACTGAATAATGAATAAAATGTAGAGAAGTAGCAGCTCTTGGCCCAGCCCTCCCTTCCTCTCCAGTGAGAGATTTAGCTGGCCTGTAGTTGGAGACAGGTCTGTGCTAGTGGCCGAAAGCTGGGCGTGACGGGGCCCAGGGGCCCAGATGTGGCTGCGCCAGGTTGGAGCAGTGTAACTTCCCCAGGCACTTCCAGGGCTGCTAATGGCCCTTCTCTGGCCAGAGTAGCTGGCCTGGCACAGAGGAGGCAAAGACTTCCCTCGGGGAGGAAGGCTTATTGGCGTCAGCAGGTTTTTTTCCTTCTGCCACTGGAGGTTTATTTTTACACACCTTTGTCTACTACCCTAAAAAATTAATAAACTGTTATTGTTCTCCTGTGTGTTGTCTACTTTCTTTGACTTTTTTTTATAACCTCGTGTTATAGCTTTATCAGGTGTGATAACTGTGACTCCTGAATGATGACATTTGTAATAATTTTTCTAATATCCTGTCTGGTTGGAGCACAGTGCTATCCAGCGCTGCCTCATTATTGCTGCTTTATCTAAACTCACATTTAAATACTTAGGAAATATACACAGTGAAGGGGTTGGCAGCAACCTGCTTCAGAGAGAGCAAAACGCTTGCGTAGAGATCTGTGTATGACACCGTTTTCGTTCAGAGCATTGGGCTTGCTGTAAAACTGCTCCAGTCTTAGTGGTCACGTTGAGGCTCTGCAGTTTGGAGGTAATTTCTTTCTGCTTCATCCTTAATGGCCTTATCACTAAAATGGGGATATTGCAATCAAAGGGATTTTAATCTCTTCTCCAGTTACTCAGTAGGACACTTTTAAAGGCAAAACGAGTAATACATGTGAAAGTACTTTTTAAAAATAATTGTAATATGTAAATATTTTTGTTGGACATATAAATGTTAGTAATACAGGAATTGAAGGCACAAAGTATATGCTAAGGAACGGAAATGAGAACAATAGATGCTTTGTATATTTGTGTGCCTAAGTTATACATTGCCTGTCTAAATTGTTTACATATCTGAGTTTTGGGGGAAAGCGAGGTGATTAAAGAAGAGTCAGTAAAGTTCTTGTGAGCAATGAGTAATATTTTTATGTATCGTAAAACGCAGCCCCCCGAATTCATGTTCGTAAAGACTATGTGATTACATTGAAAAACGGTAAGCATCTTGTAAGGACTGTGATACTATATGGCAAGTTGTGCGTATAGTTTTTCTTTTTGAATATTTTCATGAAGAGATTAAAAAACACCCTTGCTGTTCCAGCTTGTTTGCCTAGTTAATGGGAGCGTGATTCTGATAAGGTTTGTGCCCCTGTATTTGTTCTTCTACCCCACATATTTGAGCATCTATGATGTGCCTCTGCTGTGTCAGGCCCTGGGTATGCTGGCAGGTGAGCCAGGTATTGTCCCTGTGCTATGGGAGCACATGTGACTTTATGACTAGGCAGGGCGTGGTACCCTTAGAGCAGCTCCATATCTAATGATTAACAGGTGCGCCCGGGGCTATTTTGTAACCGATCTTACACCTGTGTCTTGGCCAGTCTCAAAGCGCAGCCTGTCTCTTGGAATTTGCTGGTCCACTTTGGAACTTGCCTGGGTTAATACAGTGCATCGGCAGTCTTTCCATACCCTTGAGCCTGCCCACAAAAAGCTGGAAGCCTACCAGAGAAGGACGCAAAAATGTGCCACAGTGATCGTAAAATTCCACCAAATGGAATTTCCCAAAAGTTGAGTAATCAGAGTAAACAAGATGGATGGAGGAGAGAGCACATGTGCTTTCTGGAGGCTCCCAGTGACTTGCTCTCCCTCTGCAAACAGGATCAGGAAGGTTTCCAGGGTGAGGTGGGGGTGGGGTGGGGAGGAAGCTCCACTTAGAGGACTGCGTGTGGAGGTGCATTCACAGCGTGAACATTCATATGCAGAGAGCCCCTGGTTGTTTGGCTGCAGATTCCTGTTTGCTGTGACCTGCAGATGCTTACCAGCTGCTGCTGTTGTCCAGATTCTTATCAGCGTTCTCCCAGCCGCTTCAGTGGAGTGGGTTGTCCAGAGCAATGGACAGCTGTGAGAGAGGGAGGCCAGAGACCAGCGGAGAGATGGGGTGGCCTGGCATCTGGGTGGACCTTGACCCTCAGCACCTGCACCTGCACCTGTACCGGAAGCTGGCAAATTGCATTCCTGGGGCTTTGGTCATTCATTTTGAAGGGGGACAACAGCATTGTCATTTAAATACGCCCATTGCCCTACCAGGAAATGGAGATTTTTGAACCTCTGGGTTAAAGAAGGCCCACATGGCGTGCAGTGTGTGAGTTAAGGAGAACATTTAATTTGGGAGATGTGCACATTGTTTTCTAAGCAAAACCAACATTGCCAAGCTTCAAAAATAGAAAGTTAGGAAACTGTCTTGTTTTAGTCGAGTCAGTCACATTCGGTGCCCGTTTTATCTTTGAGCAGAGGACACTCAGGAAATATAACTTTAAGATCACAGACTTAGGAACCCGACGGCCTACTGAGGGTGACTACCGGTTCCAACATAGTCCTGCTACTCAGTCTAACCACTTGCCTTCAGCTTCCACATCCGTAAAACGGAGTACATTCACGTACTTATCCTGGATGTTTGTTTTGAGGAATACGGAATGAAAGTGCTGGAAAGAGTGCCTGGCACACTAATAACATTCATTCAGTTTCAGACAGTTTGGAGGAGGTGGCGAATTTGGGGCATTCATGAAACTGCTTACCCTCTGGGGGGACTGAATCTCAACCAAAATATGAAACCTTTAATGGGGGAGTAAGATTTCAAAGGGAGTTGACCAGAAAGCTGGAAATCTGAGTGCGATCTGTACTACTTCTAGAAGTGTCTTGTCCATTCCACCCCAGGGATACATCCAGTGCGGGAGCGGCACTCAGATTTCCAGATGATACCATTCGCGGACGGGAGGAGATGCCGCCTTAGCTCCCAAAGAACGTTGTTCCCCCAGAGGTTAGAGAAGGAGGAGAGGAGATCTGCAGGCCTGTTTGCATGGGACTGACAGAGGCTAAGTAAACGCACACTGACATTTAGAACATTGTTTACCTATGAATTCTAGATGCTGTTTTTTGCTTTCTTTTTAAAGTTTGCTGCTGAAATTTAATCTTTGTCAGCCCAGGTAGTTTCAAATTCATTTAATCCCCAAGCCACCGTCCACAGGGTAGAGTCATTTTAGAGTCCTGTGCTGTGGCGCCTGAGGCTGCCTAACCTTTCCACCACTGGTAGCTCAGGGGCAGAGTTGCTTCTGGGAGAGGCAATGAAGAGGGTTTCATGTTGGATCCAAGCCACAGATTTTCTATACCCTTTCACCTTCTTACGCCCTCTCTTCTGGCTGTAATGGGAACAGTCTTCCCTTTTTCATGTGTTATAGTTAGGAAAATATTTGCTCTCCAGATATAATTATCCACTTTCTTATCAGAGAAGCTCTTTGCACTGTAGGTTTGAATATCACCAAAATAAATGTGTTAGGTCTGATCAAGTAATTGAATGGGTACCCCCTCCCCTGGGAACTGACCTTGAGACCACTTCACAACCCACATTCCCTTCCCCTTAGACCACATTCCATCTGCTAAGATCTTTATCTTTCACCTCAGGACCCGCCCAGAGAATTCTCCGCCCAGAAAAAGGCCTCCTAGAGTCCTTTAAAACCTCTGACTCCCTGCCCCTGCGTGCTGGCGTCATTTGGGGGCTTAGCCCATCTGGTTTTCCAGATGACCTAATAAATCATAATTCTTTGCCCCTTTTGGCCTCGTGCTCTCCTCCTTCGGTGACCCTGACAAAATGCTTTTATAATTTTCCATTGAACATAATTTTGTATCCTGTCTGGATGTTCCTGATACAGGGGTGGGCAAAAATAGGTTGACAGTTGCATTGCAACATCCTTTTGAGTTAACAGGGCTATTATAACAACCACTAGAGGCCCGATGCATGAAATTCGAGCAAGAGTAGGCCTTCCTTCCCCTGGCTGCCGGCAACTGCACCGGCACCCGCTTCCCTCTGGCACCCGGGACCGGGTTTCCCTCGAAGCCCCGGCTTCATCCAGAAGGACATCTGGTCTAATTAGCATATTGTGCTTTTATTATTATAGATTATAAATTCCTAACTGGGCAGGTCAGGATGGGTAGTTGTGCCCCAGACCTATAACTTCTCCAGTGAAAGGTTAAGCCAGGCCTGTCCATTGTTCTGTGCATATAGGTTAACACAACTTTGAAATGATAGAAGGGGTAACCATCCTAAGAAAGCATATGCTCTTATAATCCACTCCCCACCTTGCTTTCTTCCACCTTCATGTAATCTTCCTTAGTTCCTCCCTTAATTTCAAATGCATAAACAACAACAACAACAAAAAAAAAACCCAAGAAGACACCAACAACTGCAAAACTGTTATTCTTGGTAGGATTGAGATCTTGCTTCCTGGCAATTGTCGGTGTCAAACTTTTTAAATCTTTGTTTCTTACATTGAGAATTTAAACTTAATATACACAGGAACTATACATTCTACCCTGTGTGGTTCAGCCTGTGGCTCCCAGCCTTTTTTCATGAAGGCAATGGAGAGGTCCTTAAACCAGCAAGTGTGGCAGCAGGTAGCTCCAGAGGACCCAGGCCCTCTGTCTGACTCTGTGCTCCTAAGGTAGTCTCTGAGATTGAGCAGAGGAGCTCCTGTCTTTTCCTAGCGTTCTTTTCAGGAATGCAGATCCCTGGTGAGGCCTGGGAATTGCTTTGAGGCTCGTTTTCACTCCTTAATCTTAGATAGAGGACTCCATGGGCGTCACTTTGAATTTCCCACAGGTACATACCATTCACTTGAGTACCCATTGAAGATCTTTTCTTGTCTCTCAGCAGTTTAGAGAGTCTGGATACCAGTAGATTGAGGCCCTTGGTTCACCCCCACCACTCACTTGTAATTATGCCATAAACTTCCCCAGTTGCCAACTTTGTAGAAAAGCATGTGATTTTATTAAGGGTATCAAGTAAAGGGAGGGGAGAAAGGAGGGGTAGAATGTCATGTCAGCATTTACCTGCTCAGGTGCCAATGCTTTTCAAACAGTAAGCGGTTTCTTTGAGGTGGAAATTTTTGTTGTTATTGACACCCCCATCTGTTGTTGGGATTACAGCGACATCAAGTATTGTTTTTATGTGAGCAATGACAAAAAAGATATATCTATTCTATACTTTATTGCAATAGACTTAAACTTTAGTGATAGCATGTCAAACGTAATATATTTTCGAGCTTGTCAAAATAGGTGATACCAGTCTAAATTATTAGCACTTTCTTTTGGGCAATACCTTGTTGGGGCAGGCAGAGTTGATTTGTGAATACATATGATTGATTAGGATCCCTTTTAGGCTGTTAAGCAAGAGACCTCTTCATTAAATAAGACGTGAATGGATGGAAAAAAAGGGGAAAAAAAGATGTGTATGACAGAGCTTGTCGCATTCCTTTCATGTTAATTTGGTTAAGTTCAAGCACAGGCATACTTTGCTATCCTGTGCTTCATGGACGGTGTGTTTTTACAAACTGAAGGCAGTACCCTCTACCAGCAACAAGATTACGACTTGCTTCATTACCATACTCGCTTTATTGTGGCGATCTGGAACTGAACCCGTGGTATCTCCGAAGTATGCCTGTAATTCATGAATGTCCATTTTCTGCCAGGCAGTGTGTTTAGAACAGAAGGCAAAAAGATGAAAACATTGACTAAGTACCTGCATTCCAGGACATCACAGACTAGTTGGGGGAGCTGAGAAATAAGTTGTAAATCAGAGTGGGAGGTACAGTGGGAGTACCATCAGCACACTGGGGAAAGGATAGTCACTCACTCCTGATGTGATTACTTAGGCCTTTCTGCATCAAAAGATCATCGATCACAAAATTCCCAAGAGTGGGCACATAATGCTGTTAAAAAAATGAGGGAGTGATGGTGATGGTGGGAAATGTTTAACAATCAAAATCTTAAAAGCAACAACAACAAAACCACCCAAGTTCAGGTTTGAGCATTTGCCAGTTTCCACCATGTAAATACTCCCAGTATGTCTGACTTCACATGACCAATGTGACACCATTGAACAGAGTTGTGGAGAGAAGTGTAGTAACGCGCCATTGTGCAGTATTTCCACCATACAGTTAAGAGAGAAGTAAAAATCCTCAAGGACATAAATATAACATAATCATAATAAAATATAGTAAAACTAGAGGCCCGGTGCACAAATTTGTGAATCAATGGGGTGCCTCGGCCTGGCCTGCGGAATCGGGCCGAAACTGGCTCTCCGACATCCCCCGAGGGGTCCTGGTTTGCAAGAGGGTGCAGGCCAGGCTGAGGAACCCCACTGGTGCACGATCAGGGCCGGGGAGGGGTGTGGGAGATTGGCCAGCTGGGGAGGGACCGCGGGAAGGCTCCAGGGGATGCCCGGCCTGTCTTGCTCAATCCTGATAGGCTGGACCCCAGCAGCAAGCCAACCTACTGGTTGGAGTGTCTGCCCCCGGTGGTCAGTGCATGTCATAGCGACTGGTCAACCAGTCTACTGTCCACCCCCTGGTGGTCAGTGCATGTCATAGCAACTAGTCAACTAGTCAACTGTCTGCCCCCTGTGGCTAGTGCACATTATAGCCAGCGGTTGAGCGGCCTTTGCATATCATTAGCATATTACGCTATGGTTGCATATTAGGGATGACCTGACAACTGGGCTCTTAGCATACTAGGCTTTTATTGTGTAAGATAATTAGGAAGTGATGACTTCTGAGTTACTACTTCTGTTTTAAGTATAATTTATTCGAATGTAAGTTTCTTTCATTTGTTTTTTAAAAATGGTTGTGATTAACACCTGGCTTACAAAATCGCTGAAACTTTTAACACTCGACTGTCAGGAGCTGGTGTGGACTGGCTCCAGCACACCACTGAATGCATTATGATCTTGGATATGAGTGTGAGGGGTCTAGTGAGTGAATTCTCTTTAATTATGGGCCCTTCTACAGTACTCTCCCAACAGAGCAGAATTTGGTGTGAGAAAGGCTAGTCCACGTTGAAACCCATCAGGGAGGATTTAGTTATCAATAAGCTTTGGATTCATTGATATAAAATGCAGATATCAGAAGGCTTTTGAAGCATTCATTACAGAACCGAGTCTTAGGAAAAGTCCGAAGAACACTGTCTTTCTGCTTAACTCAAGTTTCTCACTGCACAGGAAGAATATCTTTGGTCCAAGGTGTGTGGTGTGAGTAGTTGAACTCTCCTTAAGGACTGTTTACTTAGATCCCTGCTAAGTCTACTTAAAGAGTAAGCTTTTAAATGTCTTTGAATTATGTACCTTTTCATGCTAAGCACCATCTTTTCCAGAATATTACACAGTAGGAAGTGGGTTTCCAGCCAGTATAGCTTGATTATTATTATATAATCCTTGAAATAACACACCAGTAATGGTTCACAAGTGCACTCAGCATTTGAGTTATTCAGAAATATTGGAAGAATAAACATTGACAGTGACAGTGAATGGATTTGAATCCCATTCTGCTATACATTGCTGCGTTGATGGATTTTTGGTGTATATGAAATGAACATTTATAAAAATCTACCTTTAAAAATAAACATATTTTTTATTATAAATTTATTTGAGCTCTAGGTTGAATCTTTTATTATTTTCCACGGAATTCTCAACTATCAACTGAAGTTACTTCTGATTATTTTACTTGATTTAAAAAATTATAATTTAATCTCTACCAGTGTTACATGGGATGTTGTTTTTACACTTGCTCTTATAGCATTTATTTCTATAGGACAAAAATATTTCAAGTGCTAAAAAATGTCCTGTGGGTTAATCCTGCAAGGCTAAATCAAAATTCCTGTGCCCCGAATGCCTTTGTTAGGCAAAGCCTACAATGCAGTTATTCCCTAAAAGTAAGATATTCATATTTTAGACTATTTTTAAAAATGTTGATTGTTAATATGTTGTGTGTGCATACTTTTTTCCTTTTGGTAGGAGCCTGTGTGTGTGTGTGTGTGTGTGTGTGTGTGTGTGTGTGTGTGTGTTGAGTTGAATAATATATGACAAGTCCCCAAGTCACTTATTTTGGCAAAATGGATTTCTCTATGATTTTTCTCTGCATATTTTACATAAAATCTTTCATCTTATATCTGGGGGAAAATTATCTTCCCTCCTATAAGAACAATTTCAAGAATTTGGAAACATTCCAAACTTTACAATTTAAAACTAACTTCTATAACAGAATTTACCCAGTCTGTTCAAAACAAAATATAGATTTTAATTCTTCTGAATTACTGGTCTTTCTTGAAACAAAGTGGGAGAGGAGATAAGAGAAGCATTACTTAGTGTTAAAGGCGTAGTACTAACTTAACTGGACCTTTTGTTTTTTTCACACTTAAATATGCTTATAGGAAAGAGGCATATGTTAATATGAACTCCCAGGGATGTAGTTAAGCTGTCAACTTCTGTTTGATCTGGAATGAGTAGACTTGAGTTTATATTCTCTTTCTTTAATGCCTGTAATACTGTAGTAATTCATTGATTTCAGGATGATTGCTGAATTAGCTAAGCATCATCAAAAATTTAATTATGCTAGTTATATTGTAATTCATGAGGTTGGAAAGCTTACCGGTAGTGGCCACAGTGACTGAAATGAAAGGACCCCACCAGACCCCCAATTCTGAGGTAAGCACATGATTACATTACCCAGAACAACCCATTTTTTTTTTTTTTTTAGTATCTGTTTTTGACAGGCTACTTCTACTTTGAATTACTTTGTATGTCAACACTGTTTATTCAGCAGGGACTAATACAGATCTTTAATTCATTTCTCAGTGTATTTAGTCACTTCTTCTTTGAAGCCCGATGACATGATGCAACAGTACGTGGGTTTACCTGATTCTGTGTCAGAAACAGAAGCCATTGGAATCTATTTCTTTGGGCTATTTACATGCCTTGTCTAGACTGTCATTTCATGGGCAAAACATAAATCCCTTTTTAATGTTTTAGGTCCACTAACCTATAGTGACATTTATTTTTAAAAATATTATTTTCTGGCCCTAGCCGGCTTGGCTCAGTGGATAGAGCATCAGCCTGCGGACTGAGGGGTCCCAGGTTCGATTCCAGCCAAGGGCACATGGCCTGGGTTGCGGGGCTCGATCCCCGGAAGGGGGTGTGCAGGAGGCAGCCGATCAATGATTCTCATCATTGATGTTTCTCTCCTTCTCCCTTCCTCTCTGAATCAATAAAGAAATATATTTTTTAAAAAATATTACTTTCTGTAGCCATCGTTTTAGTGTTTACTGGGTTTAGCTCTGAGCTAAGTACTTTATGGGCATCAGCTCAGTCTTTTCAAACTGCATGGAACCACCCATTTTGCGGGTACAGATTCAAATCAGTGGGTAGCAACCAGCTGTAAAATCATGAAATAGAAGAGAATGTAACAACAACAATAATAAAAATAAGCATATATCTTATAGTGGAAGTAGTATTTCATGAAATGTTGCTTTTGATTAAATGATTTATACATCTTTGTGTCCCCTTGCACTGAGTCACAGTGGGAAATGAATTTCTCATTGCATTGCAGATCTCACCAAAACAGCAGGAAAGCACCACACTTTTTCATATAATGTCCACCACTGTCCCAAGGTCAGTAGTGACATGCTCAAGGTCACATGGTTTATAAACTCCAATATTATTCTTCCACTGTTATGTTCTGGCACTTCTGGTGGATTTATGAAGAGTTGGCTTACTTTAGTTAGTAGGTGATTTAATATACTTGGGCCTGTTTCCTTATTCTCAGTGTGGGGACAGTGCCACCACCACCCTAGTTACAGGATTAAACAGGGTAATTTATGTGAATAAGCTTTACCAACCTTGAAGGAGCTGTGCAGATGTAACTTATTATTGCAATGACTTGTTCATTGGTTCTTCAAGCACTAACTAACAACCATGTTTGACTGGGGATGGTTGGATTAAGGCCTTGTATTTATCTACAGCTCAGTGTTTCGTGAGTGAAGATCACTCCTGTTGAGCACTGTTTATAGTATTTTGCTTCTTGTTTATGGCTGGATGTTGTGGTAAATAAAGAAGCTATGATTGCTATTTACATTTACTTTACCTATTTTGGTGTTACTCTTGACAAAACAACAGAAGGCAAATGTATTTTGGACATATCTGTACAAACCCATTCACATTTGTTTTCAAATAAACTTGCATCTTGAGGTAAAAAAAGCACACACACTATGTCAATAAAACTTGATTTAAAAAAAATTGAAATACCCATGATGATACTCAATAGAACATCTAAAAAATTCTGAGTGGGAAAGCTAGCCAAGACTAAAAATACAACAACAAAGGAACACAACACAAACACAAATCCTCTCATTTATTGGACACTTGTAGTGGAGGTAATTCAGTAAATAAAAGTATCCAGCAAAGTAGCTGTCTGCCTGTCTTCTATCTTTCTGTCATTCTCTCGCTCAGTCTTTCCATCTATGCAGCTGGTAGCCAAACTTTTTGTTAAGACACATTTTTATTCCACATTTATTCTGTGGCTTAATTCCAGGATGTAATGATAAAAATATAGATATTTTGCATTTTGTATGTCAGTATGGTATAACCTCCTAATTCAAAATACTTCCCGAAGGCTTAGGGTTATGAATACTATCACGTTTAAACCCATTTCTCAACCTTTAGAGGAACAATGTAGTTAACTGGACAGAGGAGCATTGATGCCTCTTCTCCAGCAGCCCCTTAGTCTAGTCTTACTAAAAGCAGAGGAGGATATTGGGATGCAAATTAGGTAGCGGAAAGGCTCTGTGCCAAGTGTTGTTTATTGAACTGATGATCAAATGTCCCCCCAGTGGGTTGGAGGGAGCTGGTTACTTTGAGTGAGGAAGAGCCTGAGGCTGAGATTTCTCAAAGAAATACCCAAATGTAGCTCTAGCAGGTTTGGCTCAGTAGATAGAGCATCGGCTTCAGGACTGAAGGGTCCCGGGTTTCATTCCAGTCCAGGGCACATGCCTGGGTTTCTGGCTTGATCCCCAGTGGGGACTGTGCAGGAGGCAGCCAATCAATGATTCTCTCTCATCGTTGATGTTTCTATCTCTCCCTCTGCCTTCCTCTCTGAAATAAAAAATACATATGTTAAAAAAAAGAAATATCCAAATATACTAGTAGGTCCCCTGGGTCCCCAGCTGGGAGGGGGAGGCCTGAAGACCACTCCGGCTCCTGCATCCCAGGTTGAGAAGACCACCTGTTTTGGAACTGGGAACAGTCTATGGTTTGGAAGTTAGGATCCTTGGAATGGAAGCTGGGCTGTTATTTACCTTTTAAACTATTTGACAGGAAAGAGAGTGTTAAGGAAATAGATGACTAGTTTCAGGGGAGTTATTTACAGTTCCTGAGAGAAGGAATTGTTTTAGGTTTTCACACTTCAGATATAAACAGTATGCTAATAGCAAAGCATCCATACCTGTTCATGAGAAAAATTCTCTAGAGGACTGATGTCAGTCAACATGTTAAAAAGCACTCTTTGTTAGAGAGATACTTCAAAGTATAAAAAAACCATACTTTGGTAAAGTGTTCTGCAACTCAGATATTAAAATGATTCACAAGTCATCACACACCACCTCCAGTGAATGGGATTTTACTGTTCAGATGATAGCTACATCTAATAGAAAGGGGGAAAAAACGCATTCTGATAAGTGATCATCACTTAAACTTTGGATCCAAACTAAGAGAGCAAGGCTGCTAGTTCTGGAAGAAAATGCTTAAAAGTTATGGAATAAGAAATAAAGGAGGGGAAATGGGAAGAATTTAGTCAAAACAAGAAACCTGAGGTATTTAAATACACGACTGCCATTTGACGTTGACTTAAGTGTGAAATTTTACATTTACTCATTTCAAAGTACGATAACAATTTCAAGTATTTATAGGAAGTCCATTTCTGTCTTTTTTTAAAATTATTGTTTTTTCAGTAGATAGCCAGGGATAATTAAAAATAATTTAATAGAGCGCTTACTTTCATAGAGCGCTTATTTTTTATGTTAGACACACATGAGCAGAGCCAAGGATATGGGCCAGGTACAGAAACTCACCAGGGCAGAAAGCCCAGATACCCAGCCAGGGGCAACACTGGGTAAATAAGAATCTCACGCCCAGGATAATCTGTCCTGCCCTAGCATATCACTGCTCATATGGTTTAGATAGACCCTCTGATCTTCTCCTCCCTAAAGGGAATGTCTAGGCCTCAGTTGTATTTGAGCTCCAGAAAAGAAGCAAAACCAGACAAGTGACCCTGTGGCTGCCTCAGGACCAGCTCTACTGACTAATGACCCCCTGTCCTGGCACCACCGACCCATCAGTGAGACCAGGACCCTGAAAGAGCATACCTGGGAAGCTGATGAATATTCTATTAGGTCCCTCCCCTGAGACCTGCCCTAAGATTTCCACCAGCAAGAGAGAGAGGTACACTCAGGACAAAGGACCCGGCGCATCTCCCTCAGGGAAGCACTCCTGCACCATTCCCTTTTGCCCCTTCTGTTCTCTAAGGGACCCCAGGAGACTTGCAGTGGGCAGTGGCAGCTCGTCCCGAGCTGAGCCCCTGAACCTGTCCCTGATGCCCCCTTTCTCTGACTTCTCAGGGAGCCAAAGAAGCCCGTTCTGGGCTCTCCTGTTGGTTCTTCTATGCCCTTCCTTGTTTCACTGTCCTAAGTATATTTTTTGCTGCCATCATGGACCCAACACCCTCTGGCTCAGTGCTTGTAGTCCTTCCCTTAGGATAGCCTCATCTCCCATCCCCTTTTCCTTAAATAAATCCAATTTTGCTTTATTCACTATCTGAGATGGCCTTTTAGCCCGCTCTCGCACCACCGACTTTAACTTTTCAATTTGTTTACCTCCTTCCCTGGCATCCTAACACTAGTAATATTACAGGTGAGTGTTCTGCTGCTGACTGGCATTTTTTTGTTTACTTTGTGTCTCTTAAGTGAAAAGTTACTTAACTGCTGGTTGAATAGACTATGGTCATCTCCAATTTTGACAATTGGTATAAGGCAATTTTATGTGATAACATCACATGCTGAGTGAGAGGGAGGGTTATGGCATAGTTATTTTGTTATCTTTTATGGATGTAACCGTTTTCAGTTTATAAATAACCTAATGTTTGCTACCCCGTGGTGATTTATTGACTTCGGAACCACCTTGGCCTTGCTAGTTTACTGTAATGCCAACCACTATAAACATTTTTTTGGAGTGAAATTTTCTGAGGGAAACTATAGCCTCCTTTGTTTATAAAGAATTTTATTATAAAATAATAACAATTTACAAGTCATACCTGAAAATGTCACATTGTGACATTTGTATTGTGACATCTAAATGCTCAGTGGCCTATATCCTTTTAGTTCATTACCAGGCCTGTGTAACTTAAAAAAAAAAGTATATTTATTTATTTCAGAGAGGAAGAGAAAGGGAGAGAGAGAGAAATATCCCCCGTCTCCTCAGTGGTAGGAGAGAATCATTGATCGGTTGCCGTCTGCATGCCCCACACTGGGTGGGGAACGAGCCTGCAAGCCGGGCATGTGCCCTGACCTGGAATTGAACCATGACCTCCTGGTTCATAGGTTGACGCTCAGCCACTGAGCCACACTGGCTGTGCCCTGTGTAACTTTTATGCTTTCTATAAATCTAGAGGCAGTTAGGGTTGGCTTGTATAATATTTGTTTAGAAGATAAATTTCACAGGATGGTAATGATTTTAAAGACTATATATGTTGTTACATGTGGTCAGGATGAAGGAAGTTACATTACTTCAAAGACTGCTGTGTTTCTGATGCTACAGGACAGTAAGGATTAAATTTGGACCTGTGCTCAAATACCAAGTCGTAAATTAAATTTAAGTTACTTCATTTCAGCTTAATATTTAAAACAGCCATTAAATACTCATTGAATGTACAGCAGTTAGCTAAAGACTATCAGGATATGAAGTGTATGATAAATTCCTTAATAGACTAAGTATATAACAATCATAGGTAGAATTTTATAATTAATATTCTCCGTTTTTCACTTTGCTGGACAGGATTTTGGTATTGGCCTCCCCCTCCTCAAGATATAGGGAAATATTTTTTTCTAATATATCACATTTTTCCTGTCACATTGCTGGGATCTAAGATGAGACTTCCTCATTAGGCCTGTTTCTTCTCCCAGGATTTGGGAGGAAAAATCAATGAATCTCCAAATACACACCGAGCACCTGCACTATGGCATCATTTAGGTCCTTTTCATCTTGGCGCTTAAAGTCTAGGGTATACGATGTTAAGCAGATAGCTATAATTAAGTATTCCTAAGTGTGTCAAGTACTATAAAGAAATATAGGAGGGTAGGAGAATGTCTCCCAGGGAGCTTGCCCTGGCCTTGAAGTCATTGTGAACTAAAGAGTGGACAGGATGAGAAGAAAGCTGAGCAGGAGATTGTAGGCAGAGAGCACCGTCTGTGTGAAGGCATGGGGACCGGAGAGACTGATGTGTTGTAGCCACTCTCAGAAGCCCATCCTGGTTGGAGTGGAGACTGTCAACAGGGACTCACCTATAAGCAATTTTGAGGATTTTTTTTTACAAGAAAAAAGTGGAATCAAAGAGGGAGAAAGACATGATTAAGTTTTCATTTGAGAAGGATCACTGAGAGCATAGTGCAAACAATGGTTTGGAGGGAGGCCGTGGATTTTGGTGAGACCAGCAGTAAGGAGAGCATCGTTACAATCCAAGTGAGGGATGGCAGTAGTCTGGATGAGGATAGGATGGAAGAGAAGTGGACGGGTAGGAGAGGTATTGAAGGTAAGAATGATAGGTCTTGCTGATAGATGTTTGGGGACTTAGTGAGAGGAACAGATGAGAGGTGCTGCCTATGCACCTGGTTTGAGCTGTAACATTTACTGAAATAGGGAACATTCAAGATGGATCTTTTTGACCTTTGCCTCAGTCAGAATTTAAAAACAAATTTGTGTGTTACTTTTTCCTTGCATAATTTTGTTCTTGGCATCATGGTGAAATGTTCTTACTTTTCAAATTGTTTCCCTTTCTATTAGGATTCAAGGGATGCTTATACGTATACATGTCTGTCTGTCTGTCTGTTAAAAACTTAATGTTTTAAAATTATTCATTTCAGTTCCAAATAACTGGGGTCCTTACTCCCAAGCCCCTTTCTACATTGATCCTCCTTTCTACTTTGACTTCCTTGAGTGATATGTTTTATAATTTTTGATGTTCTTTCTGTGTTAACTTTCTTTTCTTTAGAATACATGTAAAAGTACATAAATAAGTATAGGTATGCATTCGCCCATCCACACATCCACACACAGTTTCTTTTAAACAGCACCAGGTTGGTGTAATAAAATATGGAGAAAGGAAGAAAATTTTTAAGGATTGTTTTCTTGAGTGGGTTGTCTTAGAAAATGAACACTTACCAGAAGGTTAAGAACTGAGAACTGTTATGTGTGTGTGAGAATTACAAAGATTTTGCCATTTGTCTGCTCACTAAAGTCGGAAAAATAGGAATTTGGGTCTTGTTTTCCCCACACACTTTCAGGGCATTCTGCCGGTTTTAATGGGAACTGTAAAGTGTAGGAGGTGTGCTCTCATTCCCTTTCACGCACATAAATGGAGTTTCAGGCTCTTTGGGAAATGCTCACTGGCAAACGTTGGCAGCACGGTTTAAAATGCTTTTGGATGGCATGACAGCATGGTGCCACTTCAATGGAAGGCTTGTAATATTTTATTTTCTTTCCTAAAGCGGCAAGATAAATCCTGTAAACACTCTTCTCGTTTTGTTGTTTCGGGTGTACATTGTGTGTGGCTCTCACCTGCCCCTCCCACCCGCTGCCCGGGAACAGAAGTGCTTTCTTGCTCGCGTCCTGCGGAGCGTTCCAGCTGTGGGCAGCGGGTCCCAAGTTTTGTTCCTCACGTGCACACTGTAATTATGGCTGGTCAGACCGCTTCCTCTGTCTTGTCTGAAGTGTACTTGTTTTAAGGGATATATTTGGAAGGGAAATCTTTGTCAAAACCCACCAAAATACAGTCGATTTAATTTTTAATATAAAATCTAATGTAATTATTGTATCCTTTTCAAAATGAGTTATGAGGTCCTTCAACATAAAAGCTAATCTTCAAAACCTCAAGCAAATGCACCCAATAGCAGGTTTGAGTAACGGCTCTTTATTCATTCAGCATTAAAAAGAACAACAGATGTGTTAAGCCACTCGGGTATGCTGGGCACCATGCTCGTTTCTGTTTAGACTGTGCCCGCCAGCAGCTCCAGTCCGTGGAGAGAAATGTACGTGTTGGCAAATGTTCTAACTCCCTTAGGAAGGAAGTGTTGACAGAAGACAGACTGGGGAGGAACGGGCTCTATCTGGGAAATTTGGGAGAAGCATCAACCATGAGGTGGCAGTTGCATGAAGTCTTACCGTTGAAGCTTCCAAATTAAGAGCAAGGGCCTGGCTGGCGTGTCTCAGTGGTTGAGCAGCGATCCATGAGCCAGGAGGTCCCAGTTCCATGCCCGGGTTGCAGGCTGGATCCCCAGTTGGGGGGCGAGCCGGAGGCAGCTGATCAATGATTCTCTCTCATCACTGATGTTTCTGTCTATCCATCTCCCTTCCTCTCCCTGAAATCAATAAAAAATAGATATTTTGTTTTTAAAGAAAGAGCAAGGGAGTGGCTTAAATATTTATGGTATAACAGGATGATCAATTTGGTAAAAGGAACATACCCAAGAGTCAGATTACCCAGTTGTGGATGGATGTGATACCAGCTTGGAGATCTAAAGATGTGCAGGTGAAACGGAATTTTTGGACTGGAACCCGGATTCTTTGTCCGCCGGAATCGAAGAATGAATCCACGGACAGAAGATGGTATAGCAAAGGTGGAGATTTATTGAAGAAAAAGTACAGACTCCCACATGGGGAGAGGGAAAGAGTCCCACAGAGTCACAGAATGGACTCCCACGTGGGGAGGGGGAAAGGGTCCCACTGAGTTCCTTTCCCTATGGCTTATAAAAGCTGCAGATCCTGGTGCCTTGATATCTGCTCTGATTGGTCACTACTCCCTTAGACTGGTTACTATAGTAACTCCTGGGCTCAAAGGTTGAACCTCATATGGGACAAGTGAGGTTCTCCCCCCCTCCCCCTTCCTTCTTCTTTGTTTTCCTATTCCCTTTGGGTTTTCTTTTTCTCCTTCTGGATGAAGGGCTTCCTTCTCTTTATTTTGTAAATACAGACCTTTTGCTATTTCCATCTCCCTCACTCTATGGAAGTGTACCTGTTGCAGCTTTTCAGCTCCCCTATTCTATGGAAATATACCTGTGCTGCTCTGCAGCCCTGTACTTCCTCCATGGTCCCCGTAATTTCAAAAATTTCCTTAACCTGCCTATTTTACCCCTAAAATTCCTGTTTCTCAGGCATTAGAAGTGTGAGAAGGAGCCAGTGAAGACTTTCTAGGCAGAGAGCAGCCTGTGAAGGGCTCAGAATGAAAGCAATGTGTTGAGGATAGACCCTGAAACTCTTGTGTTTCGGACCATGGAGCTTGGACTATCCTGGAGGCAGCCTGCGGACACTGAAGGATTTTCAGCAGGGGAGTGATAGAATCAGACTTCCACAATCAGAAGATTGTTATATTTAATGAAAAAAATTGGGAACGTTGGTGGATCAATTCCCAGGGAAAGCTCGATCATCTAAAACTCTTTCTGCCTTAATTCTTGGGCTGTTACCTAGTAGGCAGAGCTTTCAGCGTTCTGTGCAGGTGGAAATTTTGGCTACCCTTGTTTTTGCTGCTCTCCACCATTCTCATCTGCATCTGTCATGTTTGTGGTACGCAGAGCCTGGCCAGAATTATAAAGGGTGATTGAAAAAGTGCCAAGAGAAAAAAAATCTGTATTAATGTAAGCCTAATGCTTGTTTTGGTGCTCATGTGAGTACTTGGGTCTGTCTAAATTAATCTCACGTTCTCATCACAGTTTTCTAGCTTGGGAATAGACAGACCGCAGGTTAAATAATTGGAAATTATTGGTATAACCCACACTACATTACAGCTGCCAAGTATGGCTACAGGGGAGCCAGGCTGCTTTTGTCTGCTTCCTCGTAAACATTCTTTCCGCATTCTTTATCAGCACACAATCCTGAGATACAAAAAGCCTTTGTGTCCCACTGGGAATGTGAGAAAATCAAACCGATATATTGGTTTTGCTCCTGGTTAGGAACTGCTAACATTTTTTATGAACCACCCACCTTTCGAATTGAGATAAATATTTTCAGCAAGATGCGTCCCCAAAGATGTCACTATTCCAACACAAGAAATTTCAAACACAGACTAAAAATGTCTGTGCTTTTATCCACCTGATGCTATGATTTGTAGGTACTTGTTAGAAATGTAAATTTAATGGAGTTTGGCATAATAGTAACCATTTCTATAGCACTTCCCATATGCCAGACACTTTATGTAAATGAACACAGTAATCTTTTCCATAATCATCTGAGGTAGGTATTGTTGTTACACACTCTTCTAGGCTGAATTGTGCACCCCCCCCCCCATCCATATGTTGAAGCCCTAACTTCTAATGTGACTTTATTGGAAGATGAAAGTTGTTAATGAGGAAATTAAGGTTAAATGAGGTCATAAGGGTGGGGCCCCAATCCAATAGACCAGTATCCCAAAGAGAGAGAGTGATTGCCAGGGATGCAAGGGCACAGAAAAAAGGCCATGGGAGGACACAGGGAGAAGGCAGCACCTGGGTCTTGGACTTCCAGCCTCTGGAATTTTGAGAAAATGCACTTGTTGTTTAAGCCACCCAGTCTGTGGGGGTTTGTTGTGGCAGCCCTAACAGAGCAATGCATACACATTTTGCACATGGAGAAATGGAGGTACAGGGACATTAAGGAACTGGCTCAGGGACACACATCTAGAAAATGACAGGCTCCGGACGGATTCACACCTGGAAATGTGATTACATTCTGCCTCTGCATTTTCCCTTCCCTCCTTGCCTCCTACCTACCACCCTGCCTTCTAGTGCACAGTGTCCGTGGACTGTTCACTTTGGGCTGTACTGAACAGGAATGATTGCACCTGCAGAGTCCTTTACTCTTACCATGGTTAGTTACATGCTGTGGCTCAAGCAATATCGTGGTTCAGAATGAGCAGGGTCAGCAAACACTGTTGCATTTTTTTCTCCTCATGCATTAACTTTTCAGGTAGTAGCAAGACTCACCTTCATTTTCTCCAAGCAGTAACCTCATAGGACTGTTCAATGCTGCCTTTGTAGTATATTCCTGACTGTCATCTTTTGGAAAAGAATTTCTGGGAAACGATGGGAAGAAGAGAAGAAGAGAAAACAAGTTGTTTGATTGAAAGTGACCATATCAATGGCCAAGACTTGTCTAACTGATGAACTTAGTACTTTTTAAGTATTTAAAAATATGTTCTATATGCTATGTGTTTTACAATAGTCTTAAAAAATAGGATGGTTTTTTTGGTAGACGCCTATGCCTCAGCAAACCTACAAGAAATGGTGCACACTTTAGGCGTGCTCAGTCCCCAAAGAAATAATGAATTTTAGAGAGAAAATTAAATGTGTGGCATATCAGGATTGGGTTTGGGAACAGGTACTTATGGATCTTATCACGGAATTCAGAATAATGGAAAGAGCCTGGGCATTGGAGCCCAAAGGAAATGGAATACAAATCCAAACTCCGCCAGTGACTAAGATACTTTAGTTCAGCCATTGTTGAACTTCTTTTTTTGGTCCGGAATGTGGTTAATACTAATAGTACCTGTTTTCAGGCTCTGCTATAGAGATTGCATGAAAAAAATGTTACCTAGAATTTTAAAAAAGTATGTTCAACACTCAAAACTGCTGTTCATTTCTCATTCCTCGAAGGTCTTTTCCATTGCTGCTTGCCTGGTTATTGTTAATTTGTTCTTTAATAACATGATTGCAGTAGGAGCACCATTCTCTTTCCCCTGGACCCTGTCGACTTCCTCCAGTGCGTCTACATTCTTTCTGTCCAGTTCGTCCCCTTGGAAGACCTATTATTCTCAGTTGCTCCACAAGCTCTTCCTTTGTTCACTAGCCTCCTCACGTGACAGCAACCATAGCCCCGTCGTCCTTTTCCTTCTCTTTTCTTTCCTATTTTTGTTGTAATTCATTTTGTTTATTGTTGCTGCACACATGCGTGAGCTCTGTGTCCCTTTTCCAGGAAGGGGACCTGGTCTCTGTAATAGCAATGCTTGTCATATAGTAGCATTATCTCTCTCGCTGTGTGTATGCCTTTCCCCCCTTTGTTGGCCCATTTTAAAATAAAATTGTATATATTTACAGTGTGCAGCATGATAATTTCATACACATAGTGATTATTGCAGTCTAGCTAATTAACATATCATCTCATCGCCTCACTAGCATTTTTGTGTGTGATGCGTGCACCTGAAAGCTACTCAGCATCTTTGCAGTGCTCCATGAGAGCATTAGTAAGTATAGTCATCTGTATGCATTGTCAATGAGTTTTTATGAAATGGATCTTTATAAGTTTACATTATTATTGGATGCCAGGCAAGTTTCCTCCTTTACACTCTTATTTTTCCTCCAATTAAAGGAATTGCTAGAAATGTGATTGCAGCACAACTGAATGAAGACTAAATAGTGTGAGCACTGGTTACTTGCTTAGAACCTAACAGTAAATGTGTAATGTGTGCTATTAATAAATAATTTTTCTGTATTTAGAATGTCATTGCTTAAGTTATTTAAAAAATGTCATGATGAGGTGATTGCAACAAAGCCACAGGTTAACATTTTTATAGACGATTAGGTATTTCTGACAGTTTTCCTCATCATATACCTGAATTGTAAGTATGTAGCTTGTATTTATTTGTAGGTAGAATTAAATCTTCACATAACGGGCATTGTTATATGTAGCCCATTCTTCCTTTTTATTGTGGGTTCTGAGACTCCACTCTAATGCTTTAGATGCTATGAGCATCCTGTTGAGATAGTCTGCTTGTTAAAATGGAAATTTAATTTTTATGAGGCTTGTATGTGTTTCGAAGGAAATTTAAATTACAGCAGTTAGGGTTGTGGATTTGATTTGTATTTTCTGAAAGGAAGGAAACTGTTGCATTTAAAAATGTGATTTGCTTTGAACAAACTATGCTAATTAAATTTATTTTTGTGGCCACTATTAGTAGAAAAATTATAAATGAGGATAATTTTCCATTGCCCCTTTCTGTATTTTTCACGTAAATAGATCATTAACAAAAAGCCATTTATAAGTGATTTATTTGCATTTTGAAAGTTTACTTTATAATGGATTACACAAAAAATGTTTTCTTCCCTAGTTTAATTCTAACCATGGGAACAAATATTTGTTAGTATTATCATTTGGTAATTGGCTCAACAACAATGAAGTTAACATCTCAGATTCAGTCTTATTCATATTTGTAGAAGCTAGTATTAGATTGCTTAACTTGTTAAAACTCAAAGGCACATGTTTATTAAAGATTAACAATTCATTTGAAAATTTAAGATTATAAACAGGATTGAAAATAATCTGTAGAATGCATAACTTCCCCAAAATAATTAGATTACAATTTTACTGTTAGGAGTTCAAAATGTTGATAAGCATTTACTGTTAAGGCTTCTATACAAGGAATTAGAAAAAACAGTTAGTAGAACGGAAACCCACTACTCTTGGAAAAATATGCTTACTGCTCATTAAACCTGCTTTATATGGTCCTGGAAATAACTTAAGACCAAGAATGATGATAAGCCCATGGATATCACATGAGCAATACCAGCTCTGGTTTTATTTTATTTAATAAACATGGGATTCATCAGTTACTACAGTTGAAGGACACTTTGGTCAGTCGTTAGGATATGTTTCTGAGGAATCAAGGGACACTGGGGATGCATAACAGAACCATGAAGGAGGGGAAATAAATTGAAAAGGAAATGGCTGACCCTGGAAATTATCAGGACATCCTGCCCAGGATGTCATTACCAAATCTGTGTTCTGTTATTTTTATAAAGAGATAAAATCTATACATACCAGAAGACAATGGCAAGCGGCGACATAATTGGCCTGTGATGATAAAGGACACTTCATACCACATTAGCCGAGTACTTTTTAATCAGAGTTTCAGTTTAATTGCGGTATAATTCTCAACTAGCTGCAGGCGCTGACTGTCTGATGGTAAAGTACAGAGATTTTATTCAGGGCTGGACCTTCCTATCAAGCGAGAGCTGTGATTGTGTGCAAAGTGATACTGAATGTAGAGCAGAGTTTCTGTGACATGGACAGTAGGGAAATGTGTGCGTTCCTTTAGTACACTGAATTTCCATTACCGATTTGTTTTCTGTTCCCTGGTTCCTCTTTATGAATAAGTGGTTGCTTAGGAGTGAGTCAAGCTCAATATTACTATACTTAAACTACACTTACTCATAGTACTCAAGAAAAAGAAGATAAGGAGGAAGAGGAGGTAAAAAAAAAATCAGAATTATATTTTTAATTATGCAGGTGTCCCAAGAAAATGTGTACACACTTTAACAATTCCTCGATTTTGCAAATGAAATGTAGTTTAATGAACACTGCCTTTATAATTATTCAAAATGTGTGTATACATTTTTGGGACACCCTATTTTTATGAAAGACACACTGCCTTTTTCCTTTTAAACATTCAGAGTGGGGAAAAACAAGATGTAGATGGATAAATAAGATAAAGGTAGAAAAAAAATACTGCTCTTGTAGGCTTTGGTAATATATGTTGCTTAAACATTTAAAAATGGATAGAGACCTTGCTGAGTCCAGGGCTACTATGAAGAGCCCATATCTAAATACCTAATAATTAGACATTTGGATGCGTAAAGTTTTCTTTTATCAAAAGTCATGTGTCTAAGGAAGTTAGCCCTAAGATGGCTCAGCTGAGATAAAGCACTATGTCTCTGTACCAAGTGGTTTTCTGAGCAGGATGCCACCTGGCTCCTCCTTGCTCTGACTTCATTTGTTGTTGTCTGGGATAATGAGAACTGCTCATTGGCTTAATGCCTTTACTTGTAAGAGACAGATGCTATCTGATTCCTCCTGTCAGAAGAATTCCCAGAATAAGCCATTCAACCAAGAACAATTGGTGTCTTGTTGAAGGCAAACAGGGAATTCTCTCTATTCTCTCGCACCTTGCTTTCTCTCTGTGTGTGTCCTTCAGTAGCAGGAACTGTTCACTGACTGACTAACTGAAGTGGCACATTGGAGGCTTTTGAGAAGACGCTGCTGGCCTGTGATTTGGCTCTTCCTTATTATTTGATGTAACCACTCCGCATCTAAAAATGTCCACATTGCTAGGTCACTTGTAGCATTTCTGTTGAACCTATCTCCTACGGAGTGTTTCTGTTCGACTCTTCTGTCACATACATTTTCCTTTAAATAGGTTTCAGTGTCTAGCCCAGCCGTGGGCAAACTACGGCCCGCGGGCCGGATCTGGCCCATTTGAAATGAATAAAACTAAAAAAAAAAAAAAGACCGTACCCTTTTATGTAATGATGTTTACTTTGGATTTACATTAGTTCACACAAACACTCCATCCATGCTTTTGTTCCAGCCCTCCGGTCCAGTTTAAGAACCCATTGTGGCCCTCAAGTCAAAAAGTTTGCCCACCCCTGGTCTAGCCCTTCTTTTCGTCCTCCTTCTCCTCTTCCTATTTCTCATGCTGTGACCACCTATAATTCACAATTAGGATTTTCTTTAGGTCTCTTCCCACTTCAGAGTAGCAAATGCCATACATTGGGGCTAAAGCAAATACAGTTCAGGGCAATATGAACTTTGAGAAAAGGTAGATAGAGCCAGGCCACAATAAATTGAAATGTATATTCAATTTATTGGGGGTAACATTGATTAATAACCTCATAAATTTCAGATGCACAGTTTTATAATACATCATCTGTACATTGCACTGTGTACTCACCACCTGAAGTCTAGTCTGCTTCCATGAGCATATATTTGACCTCCTTTACCCTCTTCAAGATCCATCCATGTTGTAGCAAATGGCAGTATTTCATCATCTTTTATGGCTAAGTATTATATACAATATACATTTTATATATATGAATCGCATCTTATATATCCCATCGTTCATCAAGGACAGACACTTAGGTTGATTCCATGTCTTGGCTATTGTAAATAAAGCCATAATGATCCTAGGGATACATCTATCTTTATGAATAAGTGTTTTCAAATTTTTTGGGCCCTAGCCGGTTTGACTCAGTGGATAGAGTGCTGGCCTGTGGACCGATGGGTCCTGGGTTCAATTCTGGTCAAGGGCATGTACCTTGGTTACAGGCTCCTCCCCGGCCTGGGCCCTGATCAGGGAGCATACAGAAGGCAACCAATCGATGTGTTCCTCTCACATAGATGTTTCTCTCGGTCTTTCCCTCTCTCTTCCACTCTCTCTAAAATCAATGGAAAAATATCCTTGGAAGAGGATTTTAAAAAAATGTGTTTTTTTTTCTGGTAGATACCCAGAAGAGGGGTTGCTGGGTCTTATGGCTGCTTTGGTCTTAACTTTGTGAGAAACCTCCATACTGTTTTTCATAAAGACTGCACCAATTTATATTCCCACCAGCAAGGTATGAGGGTTCCCTTTACTCCACATCCTCTCCAACACATGTTATTTAGTTTCTTATTGATAATGGCCATTCTAACAGGTTTGAGGTGGTATCTCATTGTGTTTTTTTATTTTTATTTATTTCCCTTATAGCTAATGAAGTTGAGTGTCTTTTTATGTACCTGTTGGGCCATCTGTATGTCTAATTGGGAAAAGTGTCTGTTCAGGTCCTCTGCCCATTTTTAAACTGGTTTGTTTGTTGTTGTTGAGTAGTATGAATTCTTTATATATTTTGGATAGTAGCCCATTATTGGAGGTATCATTTGCAAATATCTTCTCCCATTCGGTTGATTGCCTTTTTGTTTGTTGATGGTTTCTTTTGCTGTGCAGGAGCTTTTTAGTTTGGTTTAGTCCCATTCATTGATTTTTGCTTTTACTCCTATAAGGAATATATTTTCATTTTCACTTATAGGCTGGGATGGATGCTGTAATTCATCCCATGGATGGGTATTTCATTTGGTATCTTACCTCTTCATAGGGTTGGGGAATATTGTTCAACGTCATCCAGAATGGGTCTTATTAGGGTTCTTGAGTCATTTATTTTTGTTTGAAGAAAGCAAAAATGTACTTCCTGCAAATAGAGGTGAGTGTTAAAAACAAGCAAACATAAAATAAGGAAACAACATAAGAGAAATCCTATAAATTGCTAATTTGTGTTAATGCCTGACATTCATGCAAGCTGGATTAATTTATTCATTCATTTATTTTTATATGTTTTATTTTTTGACAATGATTCAATTAGAACAAAATTAAATTCTGAGCAGAAAATGCACAGCAGCCAGATGGTCCATTTGGGGGGCCCTCTTGAGTTAGTTAGCAAGCCTTTATTCTGTGCTTCTGTTCTGGAAAATAGTATTCTGTATAATATCGAGAAAGGTAAAAAACCTATAAGACCCAAATTATTACTATGTAAATCTTATTGGAGACTCTTGGAATGTATGTTTATAAAAATTATTTGTAGCTACTGAAGAGTAGCTTTGACTAAGTTAATAATTAATATTACTAATTAAAACAAATGCACTGATGGGTTTAATGTGATAAAAATACGGTATGTATCTTTAAGGAAACTAAGGAATGATTATTGAATTAGGTCAAGATAGAAGGAGGTAGATTTTGAACTGGAGGAGAAAAGAGTGGTATGACAGGGTTTCTTAATAAAGAGGGCCTTGATACCACAATCACTGCAATATATATTGCGTGGAAAAATCAGGAAAATAACAAATTAATTCATTGCTTTACAAGTATATGTCCATTCATTCATCTTAGCTCACTGTCTCAGGGTTTGGATTGGCTAGTCTCTTGGGGATTATTGTATGTTGCAGGTATTCTACATTACATCTATACTAATAAAAGGGTAATATGCTAATTAGACCAGGTTGACCGGACATCTTCCGGTCATCCTGCCTTCCTTCTGGACAAAACCACGGTGGCGGGGGCCGAGGCAGAGGTGGTTAGGGGTGTTTAGGCTGGCAGGGGAAAGCAGTTAGGGGTCATCAGGCCGGCAGGGGGGGAGCAGTTAGGGGTGATCAGACTGGCAGGCAGGTGAGCGGTTAGGAGCCAATGGTCCCGGATTGCGAGAGGGATGTCTGACTGCCGGTTTAGGCCTGATCCCACAGGCGGACATCCCCCGAGAGGTCCCAGATTGGAGAGGGTGCAGGCTAGGCTGAGAGACATCCCGCCCCCCTCCATGCACGAATTTTGTGCACTGTGCCTCTAGTAAAGAAATAAAAATACAAAGCATTTGATGTGCAAAATTATAAATTTTTAGAAAGATAAAGGATTTCAGGTTTTAAATCTTGGAAAAAACACTGGTGAATGAGGTAAGTTAAGTGGCCAGTTAACAGTTGAACTTAAGTAGTTGGCTATATATTGTTTTAATGGTAAAACAAATAATATGTAGGAGATGATGAAAATACATTTTCAAAATTACTTCAAAAGATAAGGATTAATTGGGGAAATACAATTTTTTGCTCTCTGATACCAAAATTGGAAATGCTAGCCTTTTTGACTCCCATACTTGTCTTAAAACTGTTGTCATGATTTAATTATGTATCAAAGTAGAGGACTGTCTTTTTAAGGTGTCTGTATACTGACCCAGCTGTGGGGTTCAAAATTATGTCAGTGTGGGTGTGACAACGAGAGTGACTTAGGGAAGAGGGATGAGGGGTATAATGATGACTATTGACAAATGGATTTAGAGAAGCAGTAAAAGTATTTTTAAGGACTTGAATGGTACAGTGTAAGATTTTAGGCCTTGTACAGTGTGGTGTATGAAGACTCAGGGTGCACCTTGGCCCCAGTGGTTGGTGTGATACAGTGAGTGGAACAATGGCCTGGAAGTCATCAGCCCTGTGTTTTGTAGCCTGGACTCTACCTCCAATTTAGGCGTGTGAATCTCCTTGAGCCTTTGTTTTCATCCAGAAAATGAGAGTGTTAGACTGATATAAATAAACGTGTTAGCCTTCTGTATTTTGTGCAAGCTATTTTGTCAAGTCGGTATAGAAGAAACTGAAGGTGGGAGGATGAGTTAGGGACTTATTGTTAGCTCATGTGTGAGGAATAAGGGCTTGGGCTGGAATGGCATTTAAGACTGAAGAGGAAAGCATAGATCAGCGAGATATGGTAGAGAAGGAAATGGCAGTTTGGAGACAGGTTGGATGTTGAGGATGAAGAAGAGGGAGTCAAAAATAGCTTAAAATTGTTGAGCCTCGGGGATTTTGAAGACAAAGTTAAAATGGACAGTTACAGGACATTTTGCAAACACTTGCTTATTGTTGGGAGAAGAGGATGAGCTCAGGTTTTCACATGTCAAATTTTAGTTGACATCTGAGTGAGATATCCTGCAGGCATCTGAGTGAAAAGGGAATGAGGGAGGTCAAGCCATCGCTCCTGGGTGTCAGCCACAGACAGTCTTTAGAATTGAAAGGGATCCAGCTCACTGAGGAAGGAATGGGAAGAAGAAGAAGAAAAAAGCACTGGCCTAAGGTTGAAGTGAGGATGGGGGGAAATTCTTCATGTAATTCACACTCAACAGTGTGGAAGTAGGAGAACAAAAATCAGTTAGAGAAAGAAGAGAAGGGGGGGGGGGGCCGGGGGGCTGGAGAGGTTCCGCGTTCCGCAAGCCGGAGAGTTTGACTAGGAGATAGTAGATGGCCTCACGTAGTTTCCTTGGACTAGTTCTAGAATGTTGAAGTGTAGGAAAGAATTTTATGGAAGAAGTAGAAGTTATAAGAATAGACTCCTTATTTTAACCACAAGGCAGAACATAGAAGTTATAATAAGTAGGAAAATAAATAATGTTAAGCAAAATTCAAGACCATTCCAGAGTGTGCCAAGAGAAAGGAAAAACTCCCCCCCCCCCCAGTTCTGTAGTCAATCATCAATTAACAGCCCTTCCTAATTCCTCTTTCAAATCCTACCGACCTGCACAACCATCTACCAAACAGAGCACATCCCCTCCGCTTAAGCAGAGAGAGAAAACCTTTGTGTGAAACCTCCTCTTTCACAACTACTGGGATTAAAAAATACCACCCCTCCCAGTCTGTGGGCCGGCTTGGTTTGATTCCCTCCCCGCCCCCCAATGAACACCCTATGCCTTAAGGTGGATTTTGTTACAGTGGAATTTAGGCAGTGGGTTGAGTCAGTACAGAACTTTATGACTCGGTTTAGTTTGTAAATAAGAACTTGAAGCAGGATGTTATAGTGAGAAACATCCACCCAAGGATGGCCAAACTGAAAATGAGGAGTTTTACTTCGTTTTTCAGTGCTATGATCCTTTCAGATGTGAAATGCAGACTTTTTTTCAGTCCATCCGAGATATCTAATCAGTTGCTGTGACTTAGCACCAGAACTGGACAGTTTTATTACGGCTGGGGAGGTAAAGCACTAGGCAACACCTGAATCATTGTGGACACCACGAACATTGTTCTGGACCGTGAAGAGTGTGGCTAGTGACTGAGCGGCCATTTGTCAACTAGAGTAAGCCCAGGTCCACTCTGGTACAGTCAGTGTTAGCTGAGGCTCCACCCCTGCCTCAGACCCCCCCCCCCCACCCCGCCCCGCCCTTTTACCCACTGAGAACATCTGGCTTTCTCTGTAGCTGTCTAGGAAGGAATGGGAACCAGACCCCTTGTGTGAGGAGGATTAAGTCAGCAGAATGGCTAACTTGAGGCGGGGAGAGGAAGTGCTGTAGGGAATGGCTGTTTAATTCTGTATCCTAGGAAATTTATTTTTATGTGATATCTCAGCCTGCAACTGAAGGCACTTCTTAATTTGCTTGTACATTGGCAAAACTTTTAGAATACTGTTTTACTATTTATGTATTTTTTAGTTATAATACTGCTTTTCTTTGATATGGGCAGGTGAAAAGCAGAACAACTATGAAAATGTTCGGCTAAGTAACAGACATCCAAGGCAAGGTTATCATCTTTCCTTTTGCAAAAAACAAACAAACAAAAAAACATACAAAAACCCTAACTGGTTTGGCTCAGAGGATAGAGCATCAGCCGGAGGACTGAAGGGTCCCAGGTTCGATTCCAGTCAAGGGCATGTACCTTGGTTGCGGGCACATCCCCAGTAGGAGGCAGCTGATTGATGTTTCTCTCTCATTGATGTTTCTAACTCTCTATCCCTCTCCCTTCCTCTCTGTAAAAAGTCAATAAAATATATTTTTTAAAAAACATACACAAAACAACAACAACAACAAAAAACACAACCCCACGCTGGTTTGAGAGCATCTCTCTCCTTGAGTGGCAAAAGTAGCATCAAAATGCAAAACGGTTTGTACTGTCACTCGAGTTTTGCACAGTTTGTTTGCTACTTTCCGGAGGAGATAGATGACCAAAGGGTTGTGAGAGCCGTCCCAGTACCAGTATATTAAATGAAAGTACCAAGCAGTCCTTCAGGTAAGGGGCAGTTCCTATGATGAGTGAATAAACCACAAGTGTCTGCCTCCGACCGGTGGGCAGGTGAGTCTCATTGCAGCCACCCGTGCTCAGGCACAGTGCTGGCTCTGGACTGGATCCAGTGCGGAGGGGAAAAGTGAAGGTCTTACGTAGATGCTGGGATCACTATCAGAAAACAGTGGTGTGGGGAGGAGAGATGTGGGTAAGGTGGGAAGGAGTCCATGACCCAAAAGCAACACTGTGCCAGTTCTTAAGTCTTTGATCTCTCTCTCTCTCTCTATTTTAATTAAACCCTGATATCAAAACAGCGTCTCCAAACATTGCCCGCATACGTTAACTTCAGTACTTCAATTAGGGAGGGTGCCACGCCCCTCTTCCAGGTACTTTTAAATAATGTCAGCACACCTGCCCCTTACATGCAGCTCCTCTTCTTCCTCGAGGCCCTTTCACTGGGGGCAGTGGCCATGGCATATGGGGAAGGAGGGCAGCCAAGGGGCTGTAAACGCCTCGGAATGGAGCTGCGCCTCTCCTCTCAGACCTAGGAAAAGAAGGTGGTTTTAAACAGGAACTTTATCGTCATCAACTTTGCTCTATTCTTAATGGGGGAAAATGTCAGTGTCTAACTTACGTACTTGAGTGTGTACTATCTGTAGCAGCTTTCCATTGCAAATATCAGCTGCTTTTTACACAAAAGAATGTTTCATTGCTGAGTGTTTCGGAAGAACTAGTTAAGTGTAGCTGTAGCTTCTTTAGTGATTTTAAATAACATTACTTCATTTACGGTGGGTGGTTATGCCTCTTAAAGTTAGCGTTTCGACTTTAATTTATAGGTTATAGAAAAAAAAAGATAGCAACTTTGTGACAAATTTTGAATGCAACCATGAAAATAATATGACTACCCCTCCCCTTTCCCAGATATAATACATCTGCTAGAGATTCCTTGGTGCAACTGTGTGTATTTTCTTTAAAACAATGTGTTGACTTTCTGAAATAAAATTGGCTTGTTTTATTTGTCATAAGTGTGTTACTCTTTCTAGAATTTAGTTCAGGGTAATTTAACACCAAAATGGGCAAACATTTTTAGTCTTCCTGGCTTTCTTGATTGCTCTGACTTCTTCATAAAATTGAGAATCTAACATTTTAACTTTTTATTGCCTGTTTATTAAGGATTGGGGAAAATGAACCCATGGAAACAGCTTTATTTTACATACTGGTAATAACTTGGTAACATTTGAAGTTTTTCAGTCTCAAGATTGATTTCTTTAAAGTCAGTTTAGAAATAACCCATGCTTGTTGACATTGATCATCATCTAGAACTTACTATCACATAGTTTAAGTTCCTCAGTAATTATTTGCAGGTTTTCAGGACTTAAAGAAGTAATAAACCATAAATCTAAAAACAAAACAAAACATGCAGTAGTTAAATGAAACCAAAATGAACTTATTCTTTCTTAACCACGAATGAAACTAAATTATTTTAAAAAGCTACCAAATCATAGTAAAAACTGTGCTTCAATAAAACTAGATTTACATATTTTATGCACTTATTAAATGGAATCTGTTTTATTAACATGGCTCTCCAGTGTATTATTTCTACATATTTTAATCCAAAGATTCAGACCTAGCTGACAATACTGCTTACATATTTTGGATCAGTTGACCTTAGACAAAAAGATGTTCTCCGATGCACAGAATATGCTGAACATATTCTTGACCAAGCTGCTCTGTGGGATGGTTTTAAGGATTTGTTTAATAAAAACTAGATCACCTCTTGGTATGAGAGGAAGAATTGCTGGTGAACATAAGGGTTGCCATGGGGAGGTTTGGTTCTTGGGCAGCAGAATTAGTTGTACTCTATGGATGTCCTCTTTTGGGAATTACAGAATGAAATCATGAATGAAACATAACAGAAAACATGTGTTGGTAAAACATTATTTCTAAATTTTTAAGAAAAAGGACTTGGTCTGTCAACATCCGGGCTGATTTTGAAGAATTAATGCAATGTGGATGGAATGACTTTAATGTAAGTATAAAATGCTGTACAAAAATACTTGACACTGAACACTACACTGGGAGGTGGCTGTAAACCCCCTCTTTTATTGGGAAGTGCCATCTGTTTCTTCTCTAAAATAAATTTAAAATATTTTTTCTCAGTGAAATATGATCGACTCTCAATCAAAATGGTATCCGAGCTCAGTCCTCTCCTTATGTTTCTATTTAAGGCATGACTCTCGGGAAAGTGCATGAGTGTACGTCAATCTCAATGTATTTAAAAGCTATTGTATTATTTGATCTTACGCATTTCATGTTCATATCAGTCCATCAGAGTTTCAGTTATTCAACTGATGACTCCTCTTCCCTTTTTAACGCCAAATTGTGTACTATCTCTTTAAAATTTCTCATACCTATACCTCCTGCCCACCCTAATACTGTTTTAGTAAAGACCCTCAGAATGTCTTTACTGGACTATGCAGCTGGTCTTCTTATCTGGTTCTCGTGCGTTGGCTGCACAAATGACCTCTCACAGGGATTTATCTGAAACGAAGATCAGATCATGAGAGTGCCATCTTAAATGTTCACTGCCTCCTATTTCCAACAGAATATAGCTTTACCTCTTAAAGGTTTCTGTATATGAGGCATTCTTTATATTATCTTGTATAATCCTCATAGCAAGCGATTGAGGTACTTATTATCTTCATTTTACAAATGAGGAAACAGGCACAGAGATGTTAAGTACCTGGCCCACCGTCACATAACTGATCATCACAGGGCCAGGATTTGGCCTGGGAGCCTGATGCCAGACCCCCTGTTTGTTAACACTATGCTGTGATGCTTCTAGTATCTTAGCGTCTCATAAAGGCAAGGTTTGAAGTTCAAAGTGAACAGGAGAGGATGTTTATGTCAGCATATACCCATGTATATGGTCCTCCTTGCCACTTTCTATATAGGTGACTGTTTTAAAATTTACAGTAGAAAACTAATGTTGAAAGGTGATGGTTCTTGGCCTGAGAGCTGGTATGTCACAAGTACTTAAACCAGGGGTCCTCAAACTTTTTAAACAGGGGGCCAGTTCACTGTCCCTCAGACCGTTGGAGGGCCGGACTATAGTTTAAAAAACAACAACTATGAACAAATTCCTATGCACACTGCACATATCTTATTTTGAAGTAAAAAAACAAAACGGGAACAAATAAAATATTTGTATTTGCATGTGGCCCATGGGCTCTAGTTTGAGGACCCCTGACTTAAACTATTAGGTATGTTGTGTGGTTTCAGTTTTAGTTGAGTCATTATGCATTTTTAAATGGACATGAATTTGCAGCACGCATTTGATATTTTTCTTTTATTAGTGTCTTTTGCTACCCTTGTGTTGTTGACAGTTTGGGGCATACATTTTGCTCCAGAGGAAAATATAATGACACAGAGTCTTGGTATGAAGATGTTTTCATTTATTGCTTCTGCCGGAGGCAGTCATGAGTTTTCAGTTGTTGCAGAATCTCAGAAAACTTAAAAATTTCGATGGACGGAGCCATTGAGGGTTTGCAGTCTTAAGTTTGATTTGAGAAAAGAAATATATAAATTTGCCAACTTCTTGCCATTTTTTCAATCCATAGTATATTCTAAGCATTTATTTTCCGAGGTCGTTGATTTCCTTTCTATTGTTAAATAAGTTAGGAAGATCATTTTTTTTCCCCATTGAAAAACAATTTCTGATCATTCAAACTTTTACAGATGACTAAAAGAAGTTAATTTCTAGTGCATCTTTCATTTGAGAACCTTTTGTTTGTTTGATGACAGCCATCAATTCTTCCCACAACATGACTTTGCTCCACTTTGAATTAGAAGACCCAAGTATATAAGTAGATGTGATTTAACATCACCTAGAAAATCAGTGGCAGTAATCTTCAATAGAATCTCATTATTAGTCCCTGTTATGGGCTGAATTGTGTTGTCCCAAAATTCATGTGTTGAAGTCCTAACCTCCAGTACCTCAGAATGTGACTGTAGTTGGAGATGAGGCCTTTAAAAAGGTACTTAAAGTGAAAGGAGGTTATATGGTTGGGTCCCAATTCAATGTGACTGGTGTCCTCATAAAAAGAGATTAGGACACAAACAATTGTAGAGGGAAGGCCATGTGAGGAGATGGTGAGAAAGTGGCCATCTGCAAGCAAAAGGGAGAGGCCTCAAAAAATACCAAATCTGTGTGACACCTCAATCTTGGATGTAGAGCCTCCAGAATTGTGAGAGAATAAATGTCTGTTGGTTCAGCCACTCAGTCTGTGGTATTTTGTTCTGTCAGCCTTTGCAAACTTCGTGCCTCGATTCCTCAAGCCCAGGACTGTGGTTATTGATTCACGACCTGTGACCCTGGTAGTGTAAGTGGAGGGGAATGATTTGTGGGCAGACTCAAAATTGAGATGATACAAAAATGTTAGGTTATCTTTTTTATGGAAGTTAAAAAAAAAATAGGAGCTTTGAAAAAAAAGGAGCTTTGTAATATAAGTTGTAGCTTCAAAGATAGGTCTGTATGAGGATGTGCAAGAGATTCTGATTATTTGTGTCTTGAAAATGTTCACCTGAATTGGTATTCTGTAGCTTGAGAAACTTCAGGACCATTGGAGTCCAAGAGTTTTAAAAGTTCAAAGTTCTCCAAGGGATCCTTGACAAATAACTGGCGACAGATGAAACATTTAATATTTCTGAACATCTGATTTTTGCTGATGAACCGGTACTTTCTTGCATTCTGTGATTATTGTAAATGAATTAGGAAAATTACCATTTTTTTATCCATAATAGTAAAATTTGACTTGGGGAAAAAAAATCAGCACTGCATGTTAAATTAAGGACAGAAGAAGTTTGATGGAGAATAAAATATTTACATGGTTGTAAAGCATCTGCATACAGATTTTTATTAATTGCAAAGAAGAAATAGTAACTATATAGTGGAGAAACAGAATATCAAAAATTAATGTTATTAAGGAGGTATGTACACATATCATATGCATCTTGGTATAATACCATAAGGAGAAAACAAAAACACTTTTGTAGTGTTCTGACAACCATTGCATTACCTGAATCTGATCACGGGGAAACGCTGGATAAATGCAAATAGAGGAATTGTCTAAAAACTACCTGACCTGCCTGCTACAAAATGGCAATTTCATTACAGACAAAGAAAGGCCGGGGAACTGTTCTGGATTAAAGGAGACTCGGAGGTGTGACAGTTAAATGCAATGCATGATTCTGGATTGAATCCTAGACTGGGGATGTAGTTATTAACAAGGACATCATTCAGACAATTGACAATGGAATGTAGAATGTATACTATATATAAATTATATTAGGGATCAGCAAACATTTTTTTTTGTAAAGGGCTAAATAGTACATATTTTTAAGTGTTGCAGGCCATACTGTCTTGCTTGAAACAACTACCCAACTCTACCTTTCACATGTTGCCATGGGCAATACAGAAAACAATGGGCCTGGCTGTGTTTCAGCAAAATTTCCATACAAAGTCAGTAGGGGCAGGCCAGGTCTGGCCCACAGGTTTGCCAAACCCTGTTTTATATAATCATATTGTACCAATGGTAAAGTTTCTGACTTTCATAACTATTGTGCTTAATCTAAGGCAATCATCTTATGGTTTGGAAATGTACACTACAAAGATATTGAGAGGTAAAGGGAATATTGTGTGCAATCTCCTATCAAACTGTTCTGAAAACATAAGTGAATTGTATAGTAGTGTATAGAGTAAATATTAAGTATACGGAAAGAGAAAACAAATGTGTCCAAATGTGGAAAATTGGTGAAAATTTGGTTAGTAAAGGATTTACAGGAATTCTTTGTATTATTCTAATAACTTTTTGTAGGTTTGAAATTATTTCAAAATGAAAAAAAGCAAATTAAGAGAGTTACCTATTCCAAAAGTGAGGAGTAAAGCAAAAAACAACCAACATATACATGTACCACTTCCTTCCCCCCACCACACACTCATTGCATTTTGCTGTGTTGTACCATCTGTGATATACGGAACCATATGAATAAACAGAAGCTACAAAACCAGGCTTCTGAGAGACTATTCAAATATAAAAGGCAGACTTTGTGAAGGGGAGAAAAAGGAACAGAATTAGGAACAAAAGGCCCAGCAGAACCTCCATGCTACTTGAGGCACAAATCTTGGGGAGAAGGCAAGATGTGGATGGAAGTATGGCTGACTCTTGCTCCGCCTTCCTTATCCTCCTAGGAATCAATCAACTTCTTTAAGACCGCTCTTTCGCTCATTAATACAGCCCCTATCAAATCCCCTTTGCCCCATTTGCAACTTGCTTTAAACTCTTCCTGACAGCTTTCTTTTTTTTGCCTCTAAAAGAATATATGTTTTATATTTTAAATGTGTACAACGTGATGTTTTAATATACATATTGATTGTGAAATGATTATGACAATCAAGTTAATTAACATCCATCATCTCACATGGTTACGATTTAAAAATATGTATTTGTATTGATTTCAGAGAGGAAGGGAAAGGGAGAGAGAGATAGATGAAAATCATTGATAGGCTACCTCCTGTATGCCCCCTACTGGGGATCGAGCCCACAACCCAGGCATGTACTCTGACCAGAATCGAACTGTGACCTCCTGGTTCATGGGTCGATGCTCAACCACTGAGCTACCTTGGCCAGGCATAGTTACCATTTATTTGTGTGTAGCGATAATAGTTGAGATCTACTCTCTTTGCAACAGATCAAGTGTCCAATGTTCAAGTGTTCCATGCTGTACATTAGATCCATATCAATCTTCATTTTATAATTGAAAGTTTGTATACTTTGACCAGCATCTTCCCATATCCTCCATTCCTTCAGCCCTGGGAAATCACTGTTCTATTCTCTGGTCCTATGAGTGTGTATGTGTGTGTGTGTGGGGGGGGGGCGGTGGGGGGGCTGCATGTATGTGCTTTTTAAAAAATTTAACATATATGTGATACCATATAGTATTTTTCTTTCACTGTTTGGCTTTTTTCACTTAGCTCATCTTCCATAATATCTGTAATTCTCTGCTCATTTTATTATTATTTTTCCTGTTCATTTCCACCACAATTTCTGCTTTCACATGTACTGAAAACCAAACATTTATTTTGTTCATTAAAGTTTCAAACAAAAAATGTCACTGTTATCAGAAAACTGAATATCCTACAAAATACCTTTACTATTTGGCATATTTATGACAGTAGTTGGGAAAACGTTGCATATGCTGTGTGTAATAGAATGTTTTCAACTCCTGGCCTTGACATCAGGGACTCTCGGGCATACCAAACTCACTGAAGGCCCAGTGAACATTGTGGCATAAAATTTATTTTTAAAGGATGTCCTTCAGTGGTGTCTGTGAAGGCACTATCATGTATTCTAATGACTCTCTTAACTAAACGAGACTTAATGTAATGTACCTTTAACTGCTCTTATCTGGTTTCTTTTCAGTTGGATGACATACTCTCTTTTTCTTAAGAAAAAGAAATTCACTACATGGTTAAATGTAATGAAAATGGGTAGGTTTTTTTCAACTGTATATATTAAGCAATATAAACAGGACTTGGAATAATTTATAGGGAAGGCTTCCAATATTTAAAAAACAAAATGTTTCTTCTCTAGATAATGTCTTATTGAACCTCTAATGATCTCTATGTTAAGAATTATTGAAAAGCAAAGTTCTGTACTGTATTTATTTATTTATTTATTTTGCCTTCTTCTGAGATCACAAATAGGCTGCCTGCAGTTACTAACCAAAGCATTTTTTAACTTCAACTTGGTCTTTTTGAAAGATGAGAGAAATGCCACTGTAGAGCAAAAAGTCTGCCAGGGACCTAAATTAAAAAGTGTAGTAGGTTATTATGAGTAAGTTTTTGAATTTACATTGGATTCATTTTAACATGACTACTTTTGTTGAAAGCTCATTAGAAGTTAACAAAATGATTTTATTGAAAAAGCCAAAGCTCAAGCAATACTTCATAATTAGTATTCATGAGACAAGGACACAAAGAACTTTAGAGCTCAAAGGAACCGTAGAACATTCCAACCCACTTCATTATATTAAAAATAAGGAAACTGAAATCCAAGGAGAAATAACTTAGCTATTTTTTTTTTCCAGTAAAATCTAAAGTAGACCTGAGTTGTTGTTTTTTTTAACTGTAATGTATATAAGATTAAAATAGCAAGTTTATTATTATGCTTAGAAATAACAGGATATATCATTTTTTTGTTGTGAAGAATTTGTTATATTAGTTTTCTATGGCTGCTGCACCAAATTGCAACAGTGTGGTTTAAAACAAACAAATATATATTTTTAATTTTTATTGTTGAGACTAGAGGCCCAGTGCATGAAATTCATGCACGGATAAGGCCCCAGCCAGGGCCTTCCTTCGTTCCGTGCTGCCCTTGGTGGGCATCACACATCATAGCAGTAGATCGAACTCCCAGTCGGTTGAACTTCCTAGGGGACAGTTTGCATATTAGGCATATATTATTACAGATGTTCCTCTTTTTTTCCACCCATTTCCCCCCTCCAACCCATTCCTGCCCTGTCCCAGGCCTTTGCCACCGTATAGTCTGTGTCTATAGGTGATGCATATCCCATATAATAAAAGCATAATATGCTAAGTGTCCGACCCTTCAATCAACCGTTTGACCAGTCGCTATGATGTGCACTGACCACCAGGGGCAGATGCTCCAACTGGTAGGTTAGCTTGCTGCTGGGGTCCGGCTGATTGGGTCTGGGCGAGATGGGCCAAACACGCCATGGAGCCCTCCCGCAGTCCTTCCCCGGCCCTGATCCTGCACTGGTGGGGTCCCTTGGCCTGGCCTGTGCCCTCTTGCAATCCAGGACCCCTCAGGGAATGTTGGAGAGCCGGTTTCGGCCTGATCCCTGTAGACCAGGCCGAGGGACCCCACTGGTGCACGAATCCGTGCACTGGGCCTCTAGTATGCATATAAGATCTTTGTTTACTCTCTTCCCACCCCCACACCCTTTCCCTCTGATCTATTTCCATGCCTCTGATTCTGTTTTATTCACCAGTTTATTTTGTTCATTAGACTTCTTATTCGTTTATTTTGATTTTTAGATTCAATTGTTGATAGGTATGTATTTGTTGCCATTTTGTTCATATTTTTTATCTTTTTGTTTTTCTTCTTCTTCCTCTTCTTAAAAAATACCCTTCAGCATTTCATATAATACTGGTTTGGTGATGATAAACTCCTTTAGCTTTTTCTTGTCTGTGAAGCTCTTTATCTGACCTTCAATTCTGAATGATAGCTTTGCTGGGTAGAGTAATCTTATTTGTAGGTCCTTGCTATTCATCACTTTGAATATTTCTTGGCACTCCCTTCTGGCCTGCATTGTTTCTGTTGAGAAGTCAGTCGACAGTCTCATGGGCATTCCCTTGTAGTAACTAATTGCTTTTCTATGGCTGCTTTTAAGATTCTCTCTTTGTCTTTAGCCCTTGGCATTTTAACTATGATGTGTCTTGGTGTGGTCATCTTTGTGTTCCTCTTTTTTGGGACTCTCTGTGCTTTCTGGATTTGTAAATCTATTTCTTTCATCAGGTAGGGTAAATTTTCTGTCATTATTTTTGGATAGGTTTTCAATATCCTGCTCTCTTTCTTCTTCTAGCACCCACATAATGTGAATGTCGGTACGCTTGAAGTTGACCCAGAAGCTCCTTACATTATCTTCATATTTTTCGATTCTTTTTTTCTTTTTCCTCTTCTGGTTGGGTGTTTTTTGCTTCCTCATATTTCAAATCATTGATATGATTCTTAGAATCCTCTACTCTACTATTGAATCCCTATATATTACTCTTTTTAAAAATATATATATATTTTATTGATTTTTTTACAGAGAGGAAAGGAGAGGGATAGAAAGTTAGAAACATCAATGAGAGCGAAACATTGATCAGCTGCCTCCTGCACACCCCCTACTGGGGATGTGCCCGCAACCAAGGTACATGCCCTTGACCGGAATCGAACCTGGAACCTTTCAGTCCGCAGGCCAATGCTCTATCCACTGAGCCAACCCGGTTAGTGCCTTATATATTATTCTTTATTTCAGTCAGTGTATGCTTAGTTTCTGACTGGTCCTTTTCCATTTTTCTTGGAGGTTTCTAGAAGATTCTTGAGTAACCTTATCACCATGGTTTTGAAGTTCATATTTAGTAGTTTGCTTTCTTCCATTTCTTTCATTTGTGACATTTTTTTTTTTGTCTCTGCATTTTGGCTGCTTCCCTGTGTTTGTTTTTATGTATTGGGTAGAGCTGCTATGTCTCCTTGAATTGGTAAAGTGATCTTGTATAGTAGGTGTTTTGTAGTACCCAGTGACTTAGCCTCCCCAGTCACCTGAGCTGGGAGCTCTAGGTGCACCCCTTCATGGGCTGTGAGCACAGTATTGTTGTAGTTGAGACTTGATTGGTGTTGGTGTCACTGGGAGGAACTAACCTCCAGGCCAATTAGCTGCTGTGAGGACCAACTGCAACTACCGTGGAAGAGCTGCTATGCAGGAGACACCCCTATGGAGTAGGACTTGCTTCAGTGAGGCTTTGGTGCTCAATGAGTCTGCCCTTTTAGTGTGTCACTTGGGGATGTGTAGAGTTGTAATTTGGTATGGTCTGACACTGATCACTGGGTACACTTGCTCTTGGGTCTCCAGGGAGGTGCAAAGTCAGCCACTGCCTGGGGCCACCCAGCAGGAGCTACAGAGAGATCTGCAGATTCCTCTTTTTTGTATTGGGTTTGGAAGTGCCCAGGTGAGGCCCAGCTTTGAAGCAAGGCAGGCTGGTGCTGGTGCCTGGTCTTGGGCTTTATATTGATAGGTTTGGGGCTCCCTGATCCAGCTGCAGCTTGTTTGAGATTTTAGCCTATGCAAGGACAGGCTATTCATATGCAAAAGCCACTGCACACAGGTTGGGTGGGGTTATAAATTAGATGAGGTGGAGTCTGAGGGAATCATCAGGGTGGAAGAAACATAGATGGCTTCCAATCAGCCCTGTGTCCGACTAGGGACGTCCCAACATAGGAACAATGATCTCTGCGAGCACCTCCGTCTGGGAGAAAGCCTCCCTGAGTTCCTGCCCCAATGCCAGACAATCCAGTTCCTCCTCATTTGTGTCTGTGTTGTCCAAGGCCTCGCCCTGGTACAGGAGCTCAAAGGAAGCAGGATCTTGTAAGTTTAGTTTATGGTGCTGGCCTTTTAAGAGGAACAGCTGGGTCTCCAGCAGCCTCTGTCACTGAACCCAATCCGCACTGGTTTTTATAGCCTGTAGTTCTTACTGCCCTTAGGGACTTCTTCTCCCAGCTTTGGGACCCTGGGCTGGGCATGTGGTGTGGGGCTGGGACCCCTTGCTCCTCCGGTGGCCTCTGTAGAGATGATCTCCTCCTAAAAAAGGAGCACACGTGGTTGCTGGACCAGGTGTTCCGCACCTCCGCACCTCCTACCAGTCTCCGTGTGCTTTCTTCTTTACTTCTCTAGTTGTAGGACTTCCATTCAGCCAGCTTTCCAGTGGTTCTGGATGATGGTTGTTCTGTATTTTAGTTGTAATTTTGATGTGGTTGTAGGAGGTGGTGAGTACAGGCCTTTACCTATGCCGCCATCTTCAAATCCTCAAAAAAGCACATATTTAATAACACATTTCTGGAGGTCGGAAATTAGATGGGTCTCACTGGGCTAAAATCATGGCAGGGCTGGGTTCCTTCTGAAGGATTCATTTGCTGGCCTTTTCTAGCTTCTAGAAGTTGCCTAACTTGCTTTGGTTCGTGATTCTTTTTCTCCATCCTTAAAGCCAGCCAGGTCAGGCCGAGCCTTTGCCACTCTGGTTCTCTTTATCTCCCTTCCATATTTCAGGAAACTAATGATTGCATTGAGTTTACCCAGGTAAACCAGGATAATCTCCCATCTCAAAGTCAACTGATTAGCAACCTCAATTCCATCTACAACCTTAATTTCTCTGTCACCCAGTTTAACATATTCACAAGCTTCAGGGATTGGAATTCCTTTTGTTTGAGGGGGCGGGCGCATATTATTCTGTGTATCACAGGTACTAATCCTAATACTCATCTTAAAATAAAAATATAACTAGGAGCACCTACATGTTTATTTGTTTGGAGACAAAGATACTAATATATTTCATGGTTTAATGCTCCTGTTTCTTGCCCTGCCCTCAACACTTGTGTTAGACTATCTACTTAAAGCTACTCTATGGCTTTAATAACTAACAGCAGTATAAGAAATGGTCAGCATTTTCTTATATTGGATTTGAAGTGGCTTTCCTGGTTAGAATATAAATTATTTTGGAGGCATTTTCCAGTTATTGGAAGTTGAGTAAACCTGGCAGGAGTAAATACTCCTGGTGTGTATTCTTGCCTTATTAATTGATAATATCAACTTCCCTTGGCATACATCTACAGCTAAGTACAAAAGATAACCTTTTGTTTCTTGATAGAATAATACATGCTTTCTAGCTAGATAACATAAGTAGAGGAAATCGCTCATTTATAGTGGTCATTACTTTGTTTTCAAGGTTAGATACTGGTCTGTTTTTGTTAATCTTGCATGGATACTGTGATGTTTTCTACAGTTGTGAGAAGTGCACTTACCATTGCTATCGACTAACTACCTTGTTTCAAAGTTGTGATGTTTATTTATCAAAGGGAATTTCTGTGGGAAAGGAACTTATACACTGTGCTGGTGAAATCAGATGCATCGAGACTTTATTTTTTGGGGTAGTTAATGGGTATGTTGAATTACCCCAGCCTGACGCAGTGTTTTTATTTGGTGGTACATAGATTTTAGAAATTTATGTCTGTTTGAAATAGAAACTTTTTAACTTTTCAAAGGCCTGGAAAAAAACCTCTGATTCAAGTAAAATACTAAATAGTAGTTAGGTGAAAGATAAAATAAAATGGAACTAGTAGCCATTTTTTTTTGGGTCGGGTTGAGGGTATTGACATGTCTATAAATGAATGGCCAATGAAGAAGCTTGTATGCTGCTCATGGAAGTCATGGAATTACTGGTGGGTTTGTTGGAGAATCCTTTCCTGTAAATATATCCTGGAACAATTTTGTGTTCACGGAATTTTGTGCAAAGACAATAGGTTCAACAGTAATATAAACCTGAGTACTAAAAAACAGAGACAAATTACACTGCTTGAAATACTTTCCATGATAAGAAATGACAAGTTGTGGTGCTGACAGGCAGTTAAATGAGGGTCCTCATAAACTCCTGCTGAAGAGTAAAGTTAACTAAAATCTTGAAATTCAAGGTCTGTAGGATGCTGCCAGACTGAAATTTTGTTCAAGATAGTGTGTGTGTTTTGCATATATGTTTAAATAAACATAGAAATATTATCCTGTTAATATTCCTAGAAACCATGAATTCCAAATTAGTTTATCCTGATGACTCAAGCACAAATTAAAAAAAAAAAGTCTTGTCCAATGTCAAGTAAGATTCCAATGTTTGCTAATTGCCAGGAATTATGTTAAATGGTAGATCTAGGATACTGAACACGAGCAAATGTTCTGTTATGCCCAGATTTCAAGACACCCCCCCCCCCCCCCCCCCGCCCCACAGAACCACCAGGGAGCGCAGAGTCCGATGCAAAAGCATAGAGTCTTTTATTCAAGCCTGGGCTTGGTCCCCCTCTGCCTCCATGACTGGATGTGAGAGAGAGCCCTGAGTCCCAAGAGAACAAAGAATTTATAGGGCTTGGGGAGGGGGGTGGAGGCACTTGGTTGATTCCGGTTGGTTGAGTGAGGGCCTGGGGCTAGTTTCCCTTGCTTTCCTATTGGCCGAGATAAGGGCAGGCTGAGTAACTGATACATTCTGTGGCTTTCCTGGGGGAGGAGTTAGGGACACAGCTATCAGTTCCGTTCTGTCCTTTTAGTTCCTGACTCAAGTTTTAGTTATCTGCAGGATAACTAGAAATCAATAAAGTGAAGAAATATGAACTGGGAGAAGGCAGAGCATTCTACTTGGAGGGAACATTTCAGAGACTGTGGCTGAAGGAGCTAGAGTTCACAGAGTGGGGAGTGGGAGAATGATGCCCGGGTTGAGCACAGATAATAGGAAGTCTTTAAAAACAGCTCCAAAGGTTTTGAGTTCTGAAAGTGATCACTGCCCCGGTGGCAGAGCAGACAGCTAATTCTGGAACACTACAGTGAACGCCTTGACTGCATAGAAAGACCAGATGAAAACCTGCCCTTTGTCTGCCTGGGGAAAGGTAGAAACACCACATTCCATTTGAATTTGAAACACCAGCTGCCCAGAATCCGTTCTGCCTGAGTGCATGTTTGCCTGGGCCCATGAACTCTTGGGCATGTCAGACTGTCCTGCTGTCTGCTGTGTTTCCTGCCCACAGCTGCCCTAGACTGCTCTCTGGCTCATGGCTGTAGTGCCCTGCTTTTCTGAAAGCCAAGGCCTCTTTTACTGGGATGTTACAATCTTCCAGAGCAGAGGCTTTTGGAGAGGGTGCGTCCCTGGCCGTTCCACTCTCCATCAGTGGTGTTTGCTGCAGACCAGCCATGTGCTGTGAGCAGCGTGCACACCACCAGCCTCTCTCATGCCATCATCAAATCCACGGCTGCCGACTGGTAAGTGATGCAGACCTAGTCAGAACCGCGTCGGGTATTTCTTAATCTCTGAGATGCTGGTATACGCTGAGGCTGGCACACAGGGGGCACACAGGGCCAGTCACCTCCCCTCAGCCACTTCCTGGAGCAGGAATCTCAGAGAGGACGCTGACAGAAGGCAGCGCTCATCAGAGCTGTGCGGACCACTGCACTGTCCACTACAGAAATTAAGATGCATCCTTGGTACTTCTTAGTTTGGCAGCCAAGAGCCCCAGGCTCTTTCCCAAGGTGCATATTTTATGTACTTTAACTGCATCTGGCACGTATCTGTGGGATCTAGGCCATTGGAGGCGAAATGTTTTCCTGAATGCGTTTATCAATTTTTAACCTCAAGAATAATACTGATTATAATAAAGCCCCTGCATTCCTCCAAAAAAAAAGAAAGTCAAAAGATTAAAACAAGGAAGGTGGTGGTGCTAACATTGCATTTCTGTTTCAAAAGGTGGTTCTGGCTACAGTGTAGGAAGCAGAATGGAAGCTGAGTGGCTCAGGGAGAGTGAGACCTGCAGTTACCCAGGAGAGAGAAGTTGGAAACTTGGTTAGTGTGGAGCATATAGAGAGAAAGGGATGGATTTGAGAAAAAGAAAGGTCAAAATCAAGAGTTGGTGATGGATTGGATGGGGGATTCGAGAGAAGATGGAATCAAGAATGTATCTTGGGCCTGGCTGGTGTGGCTCAGCAGTTGAGTGTTGACCCAGCAACCAAGAGGTCACCTGTTTGATTCCCATTCAGGGCCCATGCTCGGGCTGCAGGCTTGCTCTCCATTATGGGGCATGCAGGAAGCAGCCGATCAATGATATTCCTCCCTCATCGGTGTTTCTACCTCTCCATCCCTCTTCCATCTTCTCTCTCTAAAAATCAATAAAACATTATCCTGGATCCTGGGCCTTCCTGGCCTTTATACCTGACTGAGAAGGAGGCATGCCTGAGAGAGTGAAAATGGGGCTGTGGATCATAAGCTTGGATATTGATAAGTGTTTGTTGCCTTGTGACAGACAAGTTGAGAGATCAATGAGGTGGTTGTATATATAGGTCTAAAATGCAAAGGAAATGTTCCAATTAGAGAACTTAATGCGCCGTCTTCATTAGCTTGTAATTGAAGCTATCAATACCGATGGGAAATTCCAACACTCAGTAGTCAATGAGAAGACAGTGAATCTGCACAGGAAACCTAGGAGCGGTCAGAAAAGTTGGAAGAAACTAGTAGGTATACATCGTGGAGACCAAGAATGTGAAGAGGAGGGAGTGGTCATCACGCTGAATTCAGCTGCAACACCAAGAGTAGTGAGGGCTGACAACGTGAATTGCATGGGTGATATGAAAGTTAGCAGTGACTTTAGGCAAAGTGCTTTCAAGGGAATGGACCTGCAACATTTCTTATTGTGGGATGTCACTCTTTGGGGAGTGGATACTTAAACTTACCTGAAGTGGCCATTTGCTATTTTATCGAATTCTCATCTGTGTGAGAGTTTACTTTCTTATCCTTTTTCCTTCTCCTCCCATTCCTCTCCCTGCCTATTCCCTCTGCCCCATCTCCTTCTCCTTGTATCTTATCTTGTTAATGGTACATTATTTGCCCTGATGTGAGCAAAACTTTTCTTTGTTTTCTCTGTTTAAATGTAATTTGAAAGCTTCTTTTGTTATTTTAGTATCCTTTAGAAGTTTTAGTTCATCCTGTAAGAAATAAAGCGAGCCCCCAAATGCAGGGGTCCTGGTAGAACACAAGGCACACTCGGGAGCCAGACAGCAAGGCAAATATCTTTGCTTCTACGTAGAAGGGTGCGCATGGTCTGGAGGCATGTGCACACTGAGCATGTGGTCCGCTTGGCTTTTTCATCCTGACACACGTGACCTATCCCTCACTCTTGATTGGAGCTCAGGTGCACAGCCTTTCACGATTGGCTAATTCAAAGGGAGGGGTTGACCTTTTCCATTTCAAGATGGCAATCCACCCCCCCACCCCCCCAGCTGAAAGCCATGCGGCCAAAATGGCAGCTGCCAAATCACATGAGCCAAAACGGCAGCTGTCTGAACTGTTCTTTGACAGAAAAGATGACTTCTATATTCTCACAATCCTCAACTTTAATCCCTCTGACATTTCATTTGTATAATTTTATTCTAAATTTTATTTAAATTTTATGTGTATTAAATACCTTAGCTCAAAGAGAGCACTGTGTACATTGCTTTTAAGTGTACTGAACCTTTTCTAATTGATTCATTTTAATTGCATATTTAGTTGTTTGTTAGATGAGCCATATTCCCTTTCCTCTGTACTCATAAAATCATTATTAGTTTTTCCCATTCCCTATTAAAAATAATTTATTTTAAATGTCTACATATCTGATTATACTTATTATTCCCCTTCCTAATTGTTACTAAAGAATCTAATTCTCTCCTATATGTCTAGTCACCTTGATTATCAAAGATGTTTTTAATATTTCAATAATTTCTGGTCATTGTATGCATTTCAAAGGCCTTGCATCTACTGCCAGTTGTGACTTTGGGGCCAGTAGGATACCCTTGTACATTACATAGGAAGCCCTTCAATTGTAATTATTATTATTTTTTTGTAGATTAAAAAAGTCTATTTGTTGGTATACATCTTGGCCATTTTTGTGCATACTATTCTCTTCCTTAAATTTCAGGAATAACTTGCATTGCAGTTAATATGGATTGTCTGACATGAATTAGTAGATAAGATATTGTATGTCTAGTGTATTTTTCTTCTTGTTAAATTTCTCCTATTTGTAATTGTGACATTGACAAAGACTTGGAGGTAGATATTACAAAGACAGATTTCACCAAGTAAACTGGCAGTACCTGATAAAAAAGCAAGTTCAGTAATTTTTTCTATTAGTCTGAGTCACAGTTTTCAGGGCTTGCTTCGTGGGCAGGCACACAGTGTAGTCACACAGGGCCCCAAATTCTGGAGACCGCACACACTTGGGGTTTAATGCCTTCTGATGCTGTCTTGAACTTTTTATTAATAATATCTTTGATTAAAGCTTTGTAAATGGAGCCCAGTGGGACTACCAGAGAAAGAAATGGTGGCTTAAACCCCCACCTCTTATGTGGACCATCACCCATTGCCTCCCCCGCTTTTTGGAGTAGGTTCTTGGACACCCAGTCTCCTGTCCCTGCCCAATACAGTGACTTTGCCCTCTGCCCTTGCAGGGAGCTGAGGTGCTGGTGTGGGGAGGGTTGAATCTGGTATGTGCTTCCTACTTAATGAGTTCAAGTGCAGAGCCCCATGCACACATGAGAGTCTGTAATTGCCCTATGAGTATGCCTACACCCAAGAGAGCTTGACATTAGTTACCAAGTAAGAATTCTGACAGGTTGAGACATCGCAGAAGGAAGGTAAAAAAGTTTTTCCTGGTTCTTGAACAAGAGTCTTGAATTTTCATTTTGCTTTGATCAAATTATGTTGTTGGCCCTGACAAGTGTTAATATGAACGAGTGCCTGGAAACAAACAAACTTCACCTTAGCAACTTCATTGTAATTTTAGAAATAAGATAAAAAGAAGATTGTGAATTTTTTACAGTTGTTTCGAAGCATGGTATATGAATGTTTTTTGGTAGTGCTTGGAACACAAATATTTTATAATAGTAGCTGTCTTTTCACAGGTCATGCTGCTTTTTAGTCTTTCAATTTACTTCTCATTAAAATGGGCTTTTTATACCCTCACAATAGTAACATAAGGAATTTGAAGTTAAAATATGAACTTATGAAATTAATGCCAAATATCAGACAATTATTTTTTACCTTTCCTTGATAAATAAGCTGCCTAATATTAATAAAAATTCTGCTTCATAATCTTTTTTTAACTGTAATTTCATGACTTCCTATTTGGAGACATTTTTAGGTGAGCTCTTCTACACCATCACTACCTCTCTCTGGTGCCCACTATGCATGTCAGCCCTTCTTTCTCTCTTAATTGACTTGTTACCAAACTGCTTTTGCTGGAAAATACAAATTTTGTTTGATTGCTTTATTTGAAGGTTATGTATGCTTTGCACAAGGCCTTTTAATACATAAGGCCTACTCGTGACAAATTCTCAAGTCCTGTTTCAGCATAAAAATCAAACCTTAGAGAAAGAAAGTTTCCATCCATAACTTTTTTGACCTCTGTTATTCCCACTCGTGTAAACTGGTAATGTTTTTGTTGTGTTGTTTTTATTATCTTTTTAAAAAAGAAAAAAAGATAGTATATATAAAATTCATTATTATTTGAGGGTTCAGGCATCCACTAAGGATTTTTGAATGTATCTCTGCAGATTGGGGGTGGGGGGGGTGGGGAAGTGCTACTGTACATCACAAATATGCAACATTAAAGTAAGCAGAGCTCTAACTCCTAAACTAATTATTATCCCTGGGAATAGCATGCTAGAGGCTACCAGAGGAATACCATGCTGAGGACAGGCATATATTGTACATTTCTTTATAGCCCCTCAATAGCCCAGTTATTCAGTTAGCTCTGCCATGAGTGATAGGTACCATAGATTTGAGACTCAAAAAATATTTAATAGATTAAAATCTGCCTCTTTTCCCCCCCTGATATTCTTCCATTCTTTACTCTTTTTACTTCATGCTTCTGGTTCCTTATCCTTTCTAACCATTCTTCTTTCTCTGATGACCCGCTCCTGTTACTCACTCTCTAAATCTCTGCTGTGCAGATGACAGCAACTAATCACATGTGTCTTTTGAGCCCTTAAAAATGTGTCTAGTCCAAATTGAGGTCTGTGAAAAATGCAAGTTATATAGCAAATATGATATGAAGAAAAGAATGTAAAATAGCTCAGGTTTTTCATTGATTGCATATTGAGAGTGAGAATATTTTGGCTTAAATAAAACATTAAAATTAGTACCACCTACCTTTTAATTTTTAAAATATAGTTAACTAGGAAATTTAGAATTACATATATGGATCTAATTATATTTCTATTGGAGGCTGCTGCTATATAGATTTTTTTATTGGCTTTTTTTTTTTTTTTTTTTTTACTAATCCTCTTAGGACACTCATTCATATTCCATTCTCACCCCCCTTCACTTTATTTTCACAGAGGCCAGACATTAGAAAAATGGCAAATCTCCTGAAACTGTCTTTTAAAATAAATGTTAGGTGGCATATTCATAATAACAGGCCATGGCATACTCATAAATGCGACTACATGGATGAACCCAAAAACATTATGCTAACTGAAAGTAGCCAGTATAATGGAACATATACTATATTGATCTCAGTTATGTGCAATGTATAAAATAGGTTAATGTATAGAGACAGAAAATATATCAATAGTTACCTTGGGTGTGGCGTGGGGATTGTGAGGAATGACTGCTGGTAGCCGATTGTTTCTCAATTATGAATATATTGAAAACCACGGATTTGAACACCTTAAAAACTGAATTTTATGATATATGAATTATATCTCAAGAAAGTTGCTAAAACAGTAAGTATCTCACTTCAAAGTGTCATGGGTTGGTCTTGTTTTGTTCTCTGCTTCCCTTTTCCTGCTTCTTAAGGCAAATTCGACTTATCCTTTATTAGTCATTTAGCCTTCCTAGTATTTAAGTTTATGTTCTTGATCGTGTTAGTAATGGTCAAGTGCTTTCATCTTAAAACATGAAAAAAGGTCAATATGTGTTAGAACTTTTATAAGCAGTTGCAATCCCCTTTCAAAATTGGTGCATTTGCAGAGCATTTAATTTAATGTAGTTTTCCCCCTAAGGGGACTTGTTAGACAAATGTATTTAAGTGCCATTTTAATGCATTTTTATAGCTTTTATTTATTACTTTTTACCTCCATGATGTCCCAACATCTGATGATTTGTGGTATTTCATTAGGAGTTCTAGATTTCCTATATGTAAAAAATAATAATAAAAGACAAAATGTTTTTTTTTTTTCAAGCTGGTTACACATATTTATACTAAAAGTGCATAAATATGTTTCTTTTCTCTAACAACTCTGGACAAAACACAGGTCTGTGTACTGAAGAGAAACATTTTGATTAAATTGGTCCATTATGAGAAATGAAAAAAGATTAGTGTGAAAGACTTTTTAGAAACAATTTCTCTCCAGTTGCATTTTTCCTTTAACCATTTTTTGTTAAAAGTGCCTGCAAATTGCAATATTTTAAGAAAATATTTTTATATTTATGCCTCTAAGTGTTTGCTGTTTTATGTCTGCCCTCATGCTGAGGGGCTTACTTTTCTAACCTTCAAAATAAATATGTAGGTAAACAGTTATAAACTGATATAAACTTTGACAGATGTTACCTGCCCCTTTGATTCATTTGACCTTAGATGAGGAAAGGGCGCAGGAATTAAAGTTTGATGGTTCTATCATCCCTTGTAGAAGTTCAGCATCTTCAATGGCCAAGATTTTTTTCCCTGCATCTTTTTTATCAGCTGCAGTTGTGTCTCCATTAAATGAGGTGTACATTGTTTCTTCTCCTAAGGGAAGAATTTTATAATCACTTGAATTCTGTCAGTGACTAAATGGGCAAGAAAGCCCCACATTTGCAGCTATATTCGCCCTTCATGATTACTTCTTTTCTTAGGAAAAAGACATTCTTCATGATTTTCAAGCCATGGTTAAGCCATATAACACATACATAAGCAGTAATCCTATGTAATAAAAGGCTAATATGCAAATTGACAACTTTGGAATGTCGCTATGACATGCGCTGAAAACCAGGGGGCATACGCCCAATGCAGGAGCTGCTCCCAGGTGGTCAGTGCGCTCCCACAGGGGAGTGCTGCTCAGCCAGAAGCTGGGCTCATGGCTAGCAAGCACAGTGGTGGTGGCGGCGGGAGCCTTTCCCACCTCTGTGGCAGGCGGACATCCCCCAAGGGGTCTCGGGCTGTGAGAGGGCACAGGCTGGGCTGAGGGGACCCCCTGCCCCCCCCTTGCTGCCCGCTGCCCCCCATTGCATGAATGCTGTGCACCGGCCTCTAGTGTATTATAACTCTTCACCTCTTTGCATCTTTTCCCATTAATTGTAGACTACCAGTATTTGCAATAGACTGAATGCTGGTGTCCCCCTAAAATTCATATGTTGATGCCTGATCTCCAATGTGATAGTATTTGGGGAATTAGAGCTTTTGGGAGGTAAGTAGGTTTTAAAGGTGTCATGATTTGGCTTATTGCCCTTTTAAAAGAGGTCCCAGACAGCTAGCTCCCTTATCCCTTTCTGCTATTTGCTGATACAATAAAAAGACCACCATTATGGACCAGGAAGGGGGGCCCTCATCAGACACCAAATCTGCTGGTGCCTTGCTCTTGGATTTCCCAGCCTAGAACAATGAGAAATAAATTTCGGTTGTTTATAAGCCACCTAGTCTGTGTGTGGTTTTTTGGCATAGCATCCTGAATGGGCTGAGACATTACTGTTATATCCAGGATAATGTTATTGTGATAGATCGGTACCATTATTGACTTATTTATTAGAATTGGCAACTCTTAAAAGTTTATTATTTGGAGGACTTTAAAGAATGATAGTAACATTCTCGTAACTTCTTATAGTCCTGTAGATGGTAGGGCCAGAGTGAGGGCCTGTGTTTTTTTTTCACAGGTCGAAATGACTTTCCCTTTCCCCCTTTGTTGCTGTGGGCGTCAGTTCATCTTTTAATAAGCAGCTCTGGGTACAGAGTTTCAAAGCCATCTTTTCAAAGTCTATACACTGGACTCGGATGGTGTGCGGGTGGCCTGTATGATTTTCCTCCAAGGTGGAACTTGTTGAGATGAGACATCTTTTCCAATTTGGGGTTTTGCTGGCAGGAAGGAAATTGGCTGTTGTTATTATTATTGTCCATTTTGCTGCTCACACCATTAAGGTGAGATGGAGGGAAATGCCTAAATGCTGAAATCCCTGAGGAGACCATAGTGTTGGCTCAAGAGAGAAAGTTGAGAATACGAATCAGGAGACTGGTTTCTTGCCTTGTCTACCACTTGTCCATTAGACAGTGTAAGGTGTTTGAGGGCACTGCATGTAAGGAGTTAACATTAATAGCACTGTGGCTAAACAGATGGTGCAATTAGCCCGCAATGGGGAAGAACAACTTTTTCATGTTTGGATAAAAAGAGCTCACAGTGGGTGGATGGAGTAAGAGGTTACAAATGAAAATACCTTGTGAAGATTAGGAGGGTGGCAGTCCTGTACTTCATGGTAATATGTACATATACATAATCTCCCAGCCTATTTTGTTTAAGTATACTAACCCTTGTTACTTTTAGTGAGAAAAATGTCTATAAGTAAATGCACAAATGATTATTAATTCAGCTTAGTCCAGGAAATATGGCTAAGTCCTGTGGAGATTTCAGAAAGGAATTTTATCTTTGTACTCAAATAGCCAAATTTCTGGAACAAATTCCTAGGACAGTGGCAAATATAGGCCCTGACAAACATTTTAGCAAAAGTATATTGTAAATCATTAGCCATATGAATTATTTATCCAATTTCAGGTTTCCTCACAAGGAAATATTTTCAATAAGGCGGTAGAAGAAAGATAAAGGACTGATCCTGTCTCTTCATTCATCTAACATTGTCACTGTTTGTCTGAGTGGAATAGAGTTTGCATTTGTCAAATCTGACTTGTTCTAAACTTGGCTATATATATTTTTATGCAGCATAAAGTGATGCAGCAAGCCCTTCTGTTTGTATAATTGAAAATATTTCCTCAATAAAACTTAAGAAGTTGAAATTAGTTGTATTTTATGCTGTTCAAATTGATCTCACTCAAGTTTTAATAATAATGTAAATTTAAAATAATACCTGATACTGGTTAATTGTTAGAAAGATATTTGCAAAGATTTTTTCCCCTTGTCAGCCCATCTGTTCATATGGTACAGTCATAATGCAAAAACACTGACATCTCAATTATTTCCATGGCAACAAATTGATGTCAGGATCTTATATTTGACTTCACTGCAGGACCAAATAGAATTTGGATTACAGGGGTGGGTTGGGAGTTCTTATTGAAGCACAGGTCTTTAAGAAAGAACTAGAAATATCTTGGGAAATTAAATTTAAGGTTGTTTTTTTTAAAAAATATTAAGTTTACTTTCAGAAAGAAAATGTAAAACTATACAGAAAGTGTATGAATCGTCTTCTACCTTCCTATATATATACAAAGACATAATGAAGAGCATTAATTTTTTTCTGTGTCAGTTGCAAGTAAGAATTTGAATCTGATTTAATGTTCATTCAAAAACAGAAAAGACTCAGGCAGTTGTCAGTAGTACAGAATAGTAAAAGTCCAGAACCTCTTTCTTCTAGTTATGTATATAAATAATCAATGTATGGTACCTCAGCTTTAAATGACATAATTTCCCGTTGGTTTAGGATTTAATTACAGTTGCTCTTCCATAATGTATGGATGGCATAGCTTGAAAGATTTTGTGGTACTTTGTCTTCCATCTTGTGTTATTTTGTGTTCCAATGAGAAGAGTATGTTGTATTCTATTGCTTACTCCTGACAAAATTCTACCCATTTTTTATTGCTAACTCTCAGGGGAACCAGATTCCCACAAACTTATTGAATCTGAAGTTATTTCTCTCTTCCATACCTCTTTGTATGAACTTGTCATAAGGCTGTTCTCATTATACTCAAGTTCATTTGGGCTTTTGCCTCTGACTAGATGGTGAAGGCAGGGATTTTGTCTTTGTCCTCTCAGTCTCTGGCATATAGTAGGTATTTTAAGTATGTTTGTTGAAAAATATATGCGATCTGATGGATTGTCAGGGCATTACAGAGTCTCAGAACATTGTTGATGTACTATTCCACTGCTGGACTTTAAATTTTGTAGCTTTAACATTTTGATTTTAGCTGTGTTTAGGAGACTGATTCATCATAAGCAAACTGAGCAGAAACTGACTTATGATGTATAATTGGAGATAATGATCTGATTCTGTCTCTCTATTAACTTGTTTCGATGACCAGGTCCATGCCAGGGATTATGTTATAGATTAGATGGCTCCTGGATGAGCCAGTCCTAGAGCTTGGGGAATTAGATGTTCAAAGGTATTTTGGTTGCTGTATAAATTGTCTCTGGACATTTCTGTCCAGCTACCTGATAACCATCTCTAGGATGAAAGAGTTCTCTCACTCTGTACTGTACTGGACAAACACCACTGGGATGGTTCATTTTATCCATCCACTTGCCTGAGCTAAGGGTATGCCCAGCAGCTGGTAAAGCATTTCTGGGTGTGTCTGTGAGGCTGTTCGCAGACAAGATTAGCACCTGCATTGGTACACTGCATAACCAAGACCGCCCTCACCAATGCTGGTGTGCATCATCCGATCCTCTTAGGTTCCGATGGCACAAAAAAGTCCTGAAGGACACATTTAGCCTTTACTTGAGCTGAGGCATCCATCTTCTCCAGCTCCCAGACATGGTTCTTGCGCCTTCCTCCTCAAGTTGGAAGTCCAGGACTTACCGGTACACCATTGACTCCCTGTTCTCGAGCTTTAAAACTCAGACTGAAACTTACCCCATTAGCTCCCCTGGGTTCTTAGGCCTTCAAACTTGGACTGAAGTATCCCACTGGCTTTCCTGCTTCTCTAGCTTGCAGATGGCAGATCAGGGGACTTTTGGCCTCCATAATTGTATAAGCCAATTTTTATAAGTTTGCCTATATATGTATTTCATATATATTTTTAATATACATACGTATTTATCCTATGTGTGTGTGTGTGTGTGTGTGTTCCAAAAAAGTATATACGCACTTCAAATAACTATAAATGCAGTGTTTATGAAAGTACCTTTCATTTTCAAAATTGAGCTGTCAGCTGTTAAATCGTGTATACATTTTTGGGACACCCTGTATATGTGTATATATGTTTTTATCCTATGGTTATGTATAGTATATGTAATTTGTATGACATCTGCTATATGTAATATGTATTATATGTCCCCGTTGGCTGTTTCTTTGGAGAACCCTAACCATACAACCACCAATTTTACTTTCTCTTCCCTTAAAATGACTTGCATATCTTTGCCCTTCCCTTAGTCATTACTTCGGACAAATAGAGTGAGTAAGCCTGTAATAGTGTGCTATGTACTCATGTTCTAACCTTCCTGAGACGTACCCCGCTACCCCGGGACTCTGTGCTGGTGACCACTATTGTATGTCAATGTTGCCTTTTGTGCCTGACATTGTGCGAAGTGCTTTGCCTCCATCACCACTTTCAAATTTATTAATAGCCCCAGGAGATAGATAGTTACTCTTGCTCCCCGCCAGGTAACAGAGGGGAGGTTCAGAAACGTTCAGTACCTTGCCTCAAATCGCATCCTGAAATCAGTGGAGCAGCTGGGATTTGAATCTGATTCTGGAGTCAGGATACCTGTCCACTGGTTTCATGTACAGATGAATAGTTTTTGTTTGTTTTTTTAAATTATTTTTAATATTGGAAGCTGAGCTTGTTTCCAAATTCTGAGAACATCTCACTGACAGCCGAAGTGGGAATAGCAGTTTCCTACCTGCCAGAATCCTTACTTCGAGGTCACAAAGCAGAGAATTGGCATGAGGCTGAGAAGAAAATTAGTATATTTAATATTAAAAAATTATAGTGAGATTCCAAATGAGCATATATATCCATTTTGGATTCATTTAATTCTTTTCCCATGCAGCTTAATAGCATTGCAGTAAAAACTTGCTAACGTAGATGAATTGTGGGCAACACCTGTCTGGATTAACAAAGGCTGAATCACTAAATAATTTTATACAAATTATGTTTTATTATTTTCCTGATAGATATAATTAGCCTGTCAATTAGGAACTGAGGAAATAAGCTTCTGAGTTACTTACTAGAATAGTTTATTTTACATTAGTACTCTGTCTTCAATCTTGTTTATACTATTGACTTTTAAAATACTTTAATATTTTCTACCTCGAGATCAGTTCTTGTCCAAAGGCTTTCATGTCCAGTGCCACATTTAATCCTCACAAGAGCCCCCTTCCTTTCCCCCCCAGATTAGTTCATCTGATATGCAAGGAGAACAGTAAAATGATTTCTTCAGGACAACATGGCTGGTGATCAGAGCCTGGTCTAGAACCTATTCCATTGGAAATATTTTATTATCACTGCACAAGTCTATACTGTTGAGATAATCCTTTTTGAATTATCAAAGTTTGTTAAACAGCATCTGAATTTGTATTTTCCCCTGCCTTCCTCTTATCCTGCCTCCCTCCCCCTCCTCTCCCTTTTATCCCTCCCTCCTTCCCTCCCTCCCTCCTTTTCATTAATCCAGATTTATATTTCTGAAATATTCAGAGAATGTGTTTGTCTTAAGCAGATTTTCTGCCTTTTTATTTTGTGGGTGGTTATTTAATTTAAATTTTTATTAAGTTCTTGTCACAACTTAAATTCATATTCATTGGAATGAATTGTTTCAGAATGTGGTAAATTACTGATTGCATTCATTTTGGAATGTTTTGTCATTCAGAATATCTAACAATAATCAATCTGAAATATTTCCTTTAATTGACTATTGCAGTGTTTTAAGTTAGGAATAAAATATATACCTCTTCTGTTCTCTGAATTCTACTTGTAATTAAAAACTCTGAAGATTGTAAGTAATAGAACTGTCACTGGCTATCTTAAACAAACATAATTTGTTATAAGGAAATTGGGTGCCTCGTTACTAAAGGACAGGAACTTGATAAGTTTCAGGATCCATGACACTCAGGAATTTGATCTAGTTTTGTTGCCTCTCTGCTTCAATCATGCTCTCTTTTCTCTCATCCTTATTTACCAGTACTCTTCCCATCTTCTCCTTCCTGCTCTCCAGTATCCTCCTTTCTCTTCAGGCCTCTCTTCTTACCTCTGTTTCCTCTCTTCCTCCCTTTCTCCCTGTCTTTCTGTTTTTCTTCTCTGCCCATCCCTAACCCCCTCCTTCTTTCCTATTCCCTTTCTCCCCATGTACTTTTATTCCATTACTAGAGACCTGGTGCACAAAAATTTGTGCACTTGGGAGGGTCCCTCAGCCCGGCCTGTACCCTCTCGCAGTCTGGGACCCCTTGGGGGATGACCACCTGCTGGCTTAGGCCCACTCCCTGGGTTATTGGGCCTAAGCTGGCAATCAGACATCCCTCTGGCAGCCCAGGAGCCCTCTGGGGATGTCCACTTGCTAGCGGGGAGCAGGCCTAGCTGCAGTTGGACATCCTTAGCCCTGCTGAGGAGGCGGGAGAGGCTCCCACCACCACCGCTGTACTGGCAGCCGTCAGCCTGGCTTGTGGCTGAGCAGAGTCCCCCTGTGGGAGCACACTGACCACCAGGGTGCAGCTCCTGCATTGAGCGCCTGCCCCCTCGTGGTCAGTGTGTGTCATAGTGACCAGTGATTCCCAGTCACTCTGCTGTTAGGGTCAATTTGCATATTACCCTTATATAGGATAGAGGCCTGGTGCATGGGTGGGGGCCAGCTGGTTTGCCCTGAAGGGTGTCCTGGATCAGGGTGGGGGTCCTGCTGGGGTGCCTGGCCAGCCTGGGTGAGGAGCTGAGGGCCGTTTTCAGGCTGGCCACACCCCCTTCAGGGTGGGGGTCCCTGCTGGCTTGCCTTTCCAGCCACGGTGAGGGGCTGAGGGCTGTTTTAAGGCTGGCCACACCCATTTCAGGGAGGGGGGTTCTGCTGGGGTGCCTGGCCAGCCTGAGTGAGTGGCTGATGGCTGTTGGCAGGCTGGCCACAGCCCCTTCAGGGTGTGTGTTCCCGCTGGGGTGCCTGGCCAGCCTGGGTGAGGGGCTGATGGCTGTTTGCATGCTGGCCACAGCCCCTTCATGGAGGAGGGTCCTGCTGGGGTCCCTGGCCAGTCTGGGTGAGGGGCTGATGGCTATTTGCAGGCTGGCCATGGCCCCCAGCCACTCAAGCTCCCAGTGGAGGCTGGTTGGAAGCAGGTATCTGGGATTTATTTATCTTCTACAATTGAAAATTTGTTGCCTTTTGCGGAGGCCACAGCCGGCCAGGGCAGGTGGGAAGCTTGGCTTCCTCCATCACCGGGGCAACCAAGCCTCCTGCTTGCTCCAGCTCCCTGGCTGCCGGCTGCCATCTTGGTTGGGTTAATTTGCATATAGTCGCTCTGATTGGCTGGTGGGGCGTGGCTTGGGCATAGCGAAGGTACGGTCAATTAGCATCTTTGTCTTTTATTAGTGTAGATATCTCAAGGAATCACATTCAGAAGTGGTAAGTTTGACGAGTTGCTTTGGGTGGTTAAAGTGTAATTGTCTTATTATACGATTACTCATCAACTTTATGCTTAATGGTTTTGTCATCCATCGATGATCTTTGCCTTATTCTAAATTGCAAAATGAAGATTTCCTAATTATATTGTTCCTTCTCTATATATTATCTGGAATTATTTTATATAGAACTTTTTTTATCTGCTAGGGCTCTTTTGTCACCTTGAAATACAGTTAATAGTGGGAAGGTGGGATAATGCTCTTCCTTACGGATGAGTTTTCAGCATGCTAGGTTGGATCCTCAGTATGCGTTGTATTTTTAAAGACCTCTTTGGGTGATTCTTATGCAGAGAACCACCAAACTAGAGGTTGAATAGATCCCAAATTATAAGTTTTATTAATTATTATAAAAGGAAATTTACAGACTGTTGTTGTTTTTACACATGGGCATATTCCTCTGCGTAACTGTATCACAGTATATGGATTTCATTCAAAGCAATTTATGTAGGAGTGTTTTGTGAGATGCTTGCTTATTTTTGTTAAATTATAAATTGAAAGTAAATGGACCGTAGAAGAAACACTCTAAAGGCAACCTGGAAATAATAGTACACTAGCTAACATTTATTCAGGGCTTACTCTTTGCCCAGCTTTGCACTTAGGCCTATATAATAATTAGCTCAATTGACCCTCCTAACACCCAACAAAGTAGATAACCTGATTCTTCATGCATGAAGGACTGGAAGCTGAAATTTACCTACTTGTCTAAGGTTGGGAGATCAGCAAAGGATGGATGGGGCAGGAACTGAGGGTGCAGGCAGTTGGGAGAGCCAGCACCTCTGCAGTGAACCCCAACGCTGCACTCCTGTCAGAGTGGGATATTTCATGTGTTTAATCCTGTCTTCGTGTGGAAGCAATCCTTACTTCCATTCTGAGGCAAAGAAATGGAATGACTCTGTTTTTTATCTCCAGATTCTGTCTTAGGAAAATGGACATATAGGCAGTTGTATATAAGTTAGAAATTTGAGTAGACTATCATAACTAGCATTTTCCAAATGGTTAAAATGTGGTTACTTAACCTTTATGATGTCATTCAATCATCAAATCAGTAGGTTAGTTGTAATTAGGTCTTTTGTGTGCATTTTTTTTTTATGTCTGAGAAAATATGATTAAGGAAGTTAAGTGCTCAATGTCACATTGAACTTTGAACCAAAGCCCCTGTGATTGCACAGTTTTTATTATTAACCACATCATGCTGACTAGGTAGAGGAAGAGTTAACAGAAATTAAGGGTCGTTTGGAGAGTAGCAGCATATAACCTTCTCCAGAATCCATTTAAGGTTGTTTCTCAGCCAATACCGGAGACCTACATAGCAGTGAACAACAGGAATTATAGAGTGTGTGCTCCAATTAATTTTCTCAGTGACAGAACTTGGTTATTTCTCTGTAGTCTGTTTTCATTTTTTCAGTTACTCCCTAGTGTTAATCAGTGAAGGAATAAGGTTTTGACAAATCATCATCAGCTCTGAATTTTGCTGTGATTTTTTTAGTTGGTGTTGGAAATGGGCACTCAGTAAGCGATCTTGTATCTGATTTTTGTGTGGTTGGCTTCATGGTAGATGTAGAATTTGAATTTGAATTAAAGAAAGTAAACTTTGTAATATTATCTCCAGATAAAATCTTAGTTTTTATAGGTGTATATATAATGTCACCTATTCAAAAGTTTTTAAAATCTTAAGCTCATAAAAAAAAAAAATACCGTGAATCCCTGCAACACTCCTTGGTAGTGAGGACACAATCAGTAACCAGCAAAAAAAATCAACTCAGGAAGAGAAAAAAATGACCTGAGGTTATACCAAACGCACTGTGTATCCTTTAATGAAAAGAAGGGAGAACAGAATGCCGGTGGAAGGCCTTGTGTATTTAAAAGGGGGACCTTTTATATAAGAGTTGGGAAATCCAAAAAGCGTGAAATGAGACCAAAACAAACAAAACCCCACAGGAAATAAAAGCAGAGGTTGACATTGGCACTTGAACTAGTAACAAGCATTCTGAACTGGTAGAGCAGTGTTGCAGACTTTGAGTGGTTCAAGCTGCCACATGCTCTGTCTACAATAGTCCTGGGATGACTAGGGCATCCCCTGTGAAACTATAAGCAACTTGTGGGCAAGAGCTAAGCACTTTCATCTTGTATCATGAGCAATTAATATGGGGTTCGGCATTTTATAGGCTTTCTTAAGTGCTCATAGATAAAACGTATTTTAATTTTATTAGGGATTTGGTAAAATTCTATTGAGAATCATGTTAGAAAGTAGATAACAAGCCTTTAGTCATTGATACTCAAACTTTGGGCTAAACCCATTTATGATTTTAATAATTATTGAGGACCCTATAGAACTTTTTGTGTATGTAGAGTATGTCTATTGATATTTACCATATAAGGAATTAAAATGGAGAAGTTTAAAAAACAGTTTAAAAATCCATTACATTTTAACATGTAACATACTTCTACAGGGGAAAACATACATTCCCTCTCCCCCCCCAAAAAAGTGAGAAAACGGACATTTCTTTACATATTTTACAATTCTCTTCAATGTCTAATTTAATAGATGACAGCAAGGTTTTTCATTTTTAAAAATCTGCTTCTGCATCCAATCTCGTGTGTTATGTCTTTTGGTGGGATATATAAAAGAAAAGGGAGATCTATTTAAATAGACTTTCCAAATAATTGTGGCTATTCTCCTTTGATAGACTAAAACACTACAGATTGCAGTATCTTAAAAGTTTCAATGAGGAATCAAAAACTTTTCAAAAAAAAAAATCAAAACAAACAAACAAACAAACAAACAAACAAAAAACAAAACAAAACAAAACAAAACAAAACAAAAACAAAAAAAAACTTTTCAATGAACATTTTGTAGTTTGCTACATAATAATACATTGGCATTTTTGTATCTTGTGTAGATTTCTTTACCCATACACAATTTTGTGACATTATGTATCGGTCAATTAGAAAATAACATAATCAGATTTCCAAATGTTAACACATTTCATTATATAATATTAAACACTCACATTTGTTAATGTCAGAAAATGTTTTCAAGTGTTGGATAGCTGTCAAGCTCAGGATGGTGGATAAAACTTTCAAGATACTAATTTTCACTTAAAAGTTCAATTTCTATCATTGGCAACAGATACTGTCAGTTATTTTCCATGAAGTGACAGGCTTACTCCCTTTTTTTCCGAAAATGTCAGTCAGACCTAATTCTGAATAGTTTGTCTTCAGTCATTCAGACAAGTAAAAAATAGTGTTTCATGAAGAGAGGCTAGTTCCTAAGTACTTTTCCTTGATACCATTATTCCATGATGTTTTGATATACAGCAGAAATGCTTTCTGCATACTTTCCTTTATAACATAGAATACTAAAATGGGATATACTCAAAGATAGTGATTTTAAAAATTAACTAATTTTATGGTTCTATCAAAGACATCCTTAAGTGAAACTGCATTTTATTTACTGTGACTAGATGTCAGTGAAGAGTATAGAGTAAAATCCAATGCCCCTGCTTTGATTCATGCTAGTGGCATCCTTAGCTTGATTCACCATTGTTTATGCACCATCAGTGAAAAGATAATAATAATAGTTCATTGGTTTAGGGGAGTGATTGTTATGCACATGTAAAGCAATTGTTTGTATATGTTAAAAGTACTATCCTGGCATGTGTTTCTAACAGTATAGTTTCTGTCATGTATTAGAATAAATGGTTTTGTTTAATTGGTTCATTAACAGCTTGAAAAAAATTAAAATCTTATTACAGAGAAGAGGATAATTTGTTTTTAATTCTCAAGTAAATTAAGTACAATAATGCCTCACAGTGAATTTCTTACTAGTGATCTCACTCATTATAACTATGTATATATCCTTAGAAGCAAATATGGTTTGAGCAGGTGACATGCTTCTCCACTGTCAAAATATTCCATCATTTCTCAGTTTATAGAGTTTTGGTTTGATTTGTATGCTACTACAGTTCCATCTCACACAGTGAGTGTATGAGCAAAAAGAACTTATGGGTGAATATGTGTGACTCTTTGCTTATTGGATTTACAAGTGTCTCTACACAAGTATTAAATATTCCTAGTCTTGGTTAATGGGCAAAAACTCATGAAGGAGAATGACTTCTTTTAACCTGAATAACTGAGATCAGATTATGAAGTCTTTCTAGTATATTCTGGCCTTTTTTCTTTATGTTTTCTTTGGGGGGTTCAGGGGGAGCAACACTTAAGTATTAGATAGAACCATGAGAGAACTGTCCTAACAATAATAATGCCTATGTGCTCTTTTTTCAAGTTCTACAGATGTGTTATTAAGACCTTAAAACAGTTCTATAACTATCAAACACCAGGAATGACCAAAATAGTGAATTCGAATGAAATAAAGTATAGGTAATAGTCTCTTATCTTAAACAATACAGCGTTATGTAGACAAAAGAGTGGATTTTAAAGGGTTTGAAAGGAGCCTGTTTTCAACTCTGTGCAGTATGAGATTTTGTGAAGCCCCCTTCCTGATTCATGTGCATGTTTATGTTTAAAAAGTACTTGAGTACAAAGATTGAAACCCATTTTGTAAACCTGGGATGGCACAAGAAACAAACACAAGAAATTGATGTGATCTTTGCTACTTTGACAAGGTAAGGTACTTTGTTAGGGGGCCACTTTTAAATGTCATGCTTGGTTAATATGTTCTCTATACTTTTTTTGCACTAGGTTAATAATTAAAGTTTAAGTTGTAAATGATATTTGTAATTTCTTGCTCTTACTGCACTCCAAACGTATAAGGTATTGGATTCTTATGGCATCATAAAGACATGCACACATACATAATTTGTTTCCATTAATCATATCGTGCCTCATATACATCATGCTCTGTGCTGGGTGCTAAATATAAAACAGGAATAAGATGAGGTCTTTAGAGTTTACCAGAGGGAAGCAGTGCGGAATGTAAGTGGGGAAAAAGTGTTATGAGGTCTATAATAGAATATGTACAGGGGACACAGTAAGAGTTTAATTTGATGAAGAAGAGAGTATGTGAGATGAAAAGACCAGAAAAGCATTTGCAGAACATGTGACTCCCTGGAATTATAGGAACTCAGATGACTTAATAATTATGAGTAGCAATCATTTATTGATGCTCTAGAAATCTAGAAACAAGGTTATAAAAAGTTAATGATTCTTCCTTTAGGCCACAAACCTTTATGAAGCATCATAGCATCTATAATGTGGCAGATCCAGGTGACGCTGGCATGAATAGCATGGTTCTTACCATTGATTGGGCCACAGTCTAGTAGGAGAGCCACATAATTTCAATATGAATGTTGTAAGTGCCCTACAGGTGAAACACACAACGGCTGGCCAAATCAACAAGACATTTGTGCTTGCCACAATGTGAAAAAGAATGTCTGTTGAGTCATAGAGTATTTTCTTATGTGCTTGGCACCAATATTTCTAAATAGAAAGAGGCCTTGGGTTTTGTATTGTACATCCTTCTTATGATTAAGAAGCATGCTCCAGATTTCGTACACTGGAAGATGGCCAAGGTTTTTCCACTACCTTCAAGCACTCATAGAGGTTAAGCCTGGCTCAAAATGCTGGCCCCATTACTAATTAGTTATTAGGTCCTTGAATCAATTATGTAACTCCTAAACTGTACTTTTATCAACTGTAAATGAGAGATAAAATACTGTAGCTAACTCCTAGGGTTTGGGTGACCTTTTAATGAAATCATCTATGTAAAATACTTAGCATGGTGCCTGGCATACGGTAGTTGCTTGTTATATATTAGCTCTTATTTTTTTGTCTTAAACAAAGAGCATCAATAAACCACATAGCAGTTAGTCTTCAAAATTACTCCAAAATAGAAGTTTTTCTTATTTCACAGGTCAGATGGCAATCTTGGCATTCCTGTACAGACAGTCCTCAGGTTACCTCGGACTCGATGTATGTCATTTTATGGTTACATCGTCATCTCCCATTTATTTATAATAAAAAAGTTCCATCATTTCGATGTATGTACATATGTACCTTATGTTTTTTATTATTTATTTACCACAAATAAAGGTCAGGAATTGTTATCTTTCTTTTAAATTTTTTTTACTGTTTCATTTCATTACTGCTGTGTATGTGCTCCATGTGAGTGACATAGGTGCTTATGCAGGTGGGTTCTGATTTCCAGCGAAAATCGCGTTACATGGCGCCGTAGGAATGGATCTCCGACGTCACCCAAGGACCTAATGTACTACTAAGCGAAGCTTGCCTGTTCAAACCAGTATTGGTAATGATTTTGTTATCAGTGGGGTGGGATTCTTGCAATATCATGAGAAAAGGGATTTTCTGAGATTTGTCCAGGAGAATGAGTGATATTTATTTGCATGGAATTAAACCCCTGAGTTTCTAAGGTCCCACCTCCCTCCCTCCCACTCAGGAAAAGGACCCATTCATCTTCAGCAGAAAGAGGATCAAAGCCATCACCCAGAGTTTCTGCTCCATATTTGCACAGTCCAGCCCAGCATCTGGCTAGGTCAGTGTGTGTTCCCAGCTGTAGTCCATTGTGTGTGGGGTCCTCATGCCCATGGGCCGTGCGATTTCTAGGAGGGAGCATGGGCGAGTGTAAGGAAGCAGGAAGAAAGCAATAGGACAAGAGAGAGAGTTGCTTTGTCTGAGAATTATGTATTCCTAAATTTCCCTGGGTTTGCAGTGGCTCCACCCCTTCTAGCCAATGATCTTTGTTCCCAAGTTAGACTGACAGGCAAGCACTTCCTATTTCACCCTGACTTTACTGTACATGTTGCGGCCATCTTCCCCTTTGTCTAGTCCCTTTCCCCAGTGACCTGCAGAGAATGGACTTGTGGTTCTCTGGGGTGTGTGAAATTGCAGCTTCCTGGTGAAGCTGCCCAAATGACATGCCTTTAATGTCTGACCTTCCCTTTGCTCTTTCCTATTATTAATATTAATAACTTAGTTAATTACAACAGTAACAATTTCATAGCGAGTAATGCTATCCAACTCTTCCCTATTAAACTGGGATAATCAGTATTTCTAAACGCTCACTGTGTACAAAGCACTGTGCTAAGTATTTCAGAGATAAGACTTGAAATTATGCTTGTTGTTAAGAAGCTTACACTTCATCATGATAAGACATTTAGATAACTACGCATAGAACGTATAGCAAAAAAAAAAAGGATCAAGTATTACTTAACTTTCTCTCATTTAAGCATTAAATTTTCCGAGGGGTAAAAACTGTAAGATTGCAGTTCTTAGAAAAGGCCTTTGTTAAAAAGATGTTTTGAGCATTTTCCCCTACTGTTTTCCTTAGTTTTATTTGCAAGCTGGAGCAGGTATTAAAGATGAAGTGTTCTGGTGGGAGCGGTAGCCCGGAGCGCTTGAAGCATTGCTAATTTCAAACCTTGTAATTTAGTTAAATTGAAACATAACTGCATTTAGATGAATGGGCCGCTCATTTTCCTTCCCAAAGCAAACATGCCAACCTTTCATTACTTCTTGTCTGTGCTGTAGCTTCTGTGCTATTCAGATCTGCTTGTTTATGCATAATCGACATGCTACAGTGGTGCCGATTTTTTATTTTGAAGAAAAAAGGAATTTTAAAAAATTAGGGATGCTATTCGAAGCATACTGCATTCATCATTTTCGCTTTTGAAGTGAGAATGAGGCTGTGATTCCAGGTAACTGGTGTTCCCATGGAAGGTGGTTTGCACTTGGCGCTTGCTTTTACAAACCTGGGAGTAAGTGACACAGTAGGTCTGATTACAAATACAGTTTATCTTCATTTGGAATCCATGGCTTCTATTAAATTTAATTACTTCCCCTGTGGCTTCTATTAAATTTAATTAATTTCCCCTGCAGCTGGCATAGTGGAGGTGCTGTTGCTAAATGAAGGTGATTGCTAATTGAGGGAGTTTTCTGAAAGAGGTTTTTTACCCTTTCTCTTGTTTATGTGGAAATCACTTATCCAGCTAGACATCTTAACATTAGTGAGAAATTGCAGGTTGCAAAGTCATACTTGAGTTCATCACCATTGCTTATGAAATTCGTAGAGTTTTTTGTTGTTGTTTGTTTGCTTGTTTGGTCTGGTCTTTCAGTTAGCATGTCTTTTTGGTGAGCGGCCAGCCTGGGATGCTAAGCGAAGAAAACTGGCCCAATCTTAACCTAGTCAAGATGGAACGTGTTAGGCTAGCTACTCATGGACGTTTTGGCAACTGTACCAAGGTTAATTGCTGCTCAGTTTCAAAAACACAGAGGAAAGGAGGCAAAGAACTCAGCATTGTGAGCAGTGTGTTACTCATCCATGAGGCATTATTTTGGGGGACTCTCAAATTAGAACTAACAGTCTTATTGTTAATATGGTTTTTCTTACGAAGGCTATACAGTAGGTCTTCGGGTTACGTGGGAGATCCGTTCCTACGACGCCATGTAACACAATTCTCGCTGTTTGTCGGAGCCCACCTACCTGAGCACCTACGTCACTCACCTGGAGCACATACACAGCAGTCATGAAGTGAAACAGTAAAAAAAAAATAAATAAAAAAAAAATTGAAAGATAACAATTCCTGACCTTTACTTGTGGTAAATAAATAATAAAAAACATAAAGCACATATGTACATATGTCGAAATGATGGAACTTTTTTTTTAATAAATAAATAGGAGATGGTGACATAACCACGAAACGATGTACGTTGCGTCCGACATAACCCGAGGACTGTCTGTGCAACTATAGTCAACATTAATATACATTCCTAAGGTAAAACTAAAATTTCAAAGCAGTTTGACTCAGTGGTTACTGTCATTAGCCTAGGAGTCATTATTCATTTGTCTCCCTTCAGATTGTCTCTCCTTCAAGCATAAGCCCAAGTTAGTCTCTAAACAGATCTTTCTACTTTATGACATTTACCCCAACCTCACCATTGTAGTCTGCGCTACCTAGACTACTAAATTTTCCCCTAATTTACTCATAGTTCCCTCAAATGCATTGTTCCTTGAGCATATACCTTTGAATTATAATTATGATGATTTTACTTTTACCCCTTCCTTCCCTCCTTCTCTTATCCTTCCCTTTTCCTTTCCTTCTTCTTTATTTCTCTACTGTACGCCTCCCTTGCCCCCTCCTTTCTTTCTTGTTTTCCAATTCTCTTCCTCAGGCTTCCGTCATCTCCTTCTCCGGGTACTCTGAAATTGGAGTGACATAGACTAATGTGTTAAAGTAAACTGTGGTACTTATTAATGATTTAGACTGAATTTATTTAAAGACAATGTAAAATTACCTTTTTAATTTTTTTAATTTTAATGACTAGAATGTTTTTCTCTGTCACCATTTAAAGAAATTAATCTCTAGCTTGGCCGGTGCCGCTCAATGGTTGATTGTCGACCCATGCACCAAGAGGTCACCAGTTCAGTTCCTGTTCAGGGAACATGCCTGGGTTGCAGGATCAACTCCCAGGGAGGGCATGCAGGAGGAGGTTGTCAATCAGTGTTTCTCTCTCTCTCTCTCTCTCTCTCTCTCTCTCTCTCTCTCTCTCTCTCTCTCTCTCTTTTCTCTCCCTCCCTCCCTCCCTCACTCCCTCACTCCCTCCTTCCCTCCCTCCCTCCCTTCCTCCCTCTCCTTCTCTCCCTCTCTCCCTCTCTCTCCCTGCTTTCTCCCTTCCTTTCTCTCTAAATATCAATTTAAAAAATTAAAAAAAGAAATTTAATCTCTTTTGTTTTTTGTATATTTTTCTTTGAGAAATGTAGCATCTCTCAATATATTATCTTATTGGAATTTATTTGCCAGCTTTTAAAATGGCAACCAACGTCTAATGTTCTGATCTTTACAATTCTGCTAAAAATATACATATGCGTGCTATTCACCAATGCTATCCAAATTTGATTTGCTTTTACAATAAATCTTGACTTTTCTTCTCAATTAGTGATTAAGGCTCCTGATAGTTAGTTGATACAGAACTAATGTACTGGCTACACTAATTAGAGCCATGAAAATGCAAGAGTCAATCAAGAATGAATTAGAGCTTTTTCTTTAACCCTTTAAGTGCCTGTGACAGTCTTCAGTTGTTCTACTCAGGGCTTGGTGGGACTGCCTAGTGGAGACTGCCCTATCATTTTTGCACACTTTCAGTTTGAATGTACTTTTGCCATGCATGAAGGCATGTTATTATTCTTTGGAATCTCCCCACTGTGTGGGAGAAATGACATAGGTAACTGGTAGGGTACAGGTAGCTGTGGTCAGAAACAATTTGTATTTTATGGGCACTGGTGGCCCAGTTTTCTAAAAAGAGAGGCTTATGGGTGGCCCTGAGGCTGTGGATGGGAAGCCAAGTGACTTGTTCTGAAGTTCTCTTTGATAGCAAGCAAATGTTTATTTACTTGGAATAGAGTTTACTTGAGGTGCTTTTTGGGGCTTGAGAAAAGGAGGTGGGTGGGATGTTAGACCTTATTTTCCTAGTATACTTGATCATGCTAATGTTGAATGAAAGGAAGAGAATATGGTCAGACATGAAATAATGAAAGAGGGACAGACAAAGAAGATACAGTGGTAGGGCTAGAAGGATTTTATCTGTCAGAGTAGAGAGGCTTCAGCAAAGAAAAGTCCACATGCTTAATTTATTTATTGTTCCAGAACTATTGCATATTTAAACTTTTACACATCTGCATCTCTATTCATAGTTGTAAATAGTGTTCTGAAGTATTTTGAGGACATGTCCACTAGTATTCATCGTTGCCTGACTTTTCCGGTATTTATTCAAATACTTGAGACCCAATGCATGAAATTCGTGCAAGGAGCTTGGCCCTCGCAGCCGCAACGGCTTGCCTTGGCCCTCGCAGCCCTGGCTTCATCCAGAATGTCGTCCGGCTGTACTGTTTAATTAACATATTATGCTTTTATTATTATAGATAGATTCAGTACCTGTGACCTGAGTTTTGATGAGTCCTTTGTTAGTCTGAGTTTTGAATCTGAGGACTCCGAAAGGTTAGTTATGCTTGTTCTTTAGATGTGGGGCTCATTGTAGCTACTGAGTGTTAGTGGTGGCTGTGATCTCTTCTTAACTATGTTTCTAGGCTTTCTCATCTGATGGCTTCTCTTTAGGATGGTGGTATGGATTAGCTGTACTGTCCTAACCTTTTATTGATTATTATAATAATAATGAATAACACTAGCTGTTTAGCTTTCATATGTAACCACCCTGTACATGTGTGCTTAAAATGCTAATCTGTGATTACCTCTTTGGAAGTCAATTTTGTGAATGTGTCTTGTTAATCCTTTTAGGAAATTGACTCTTTTATACCTTTACTACAGTAGGGCCTTGACTTACGAGTTTAATTCGTTCCGTGACGGAGCTCGTAACTCAAATTACTTGTATGTCAAATCAAAAAGTGAACGAGTGAGACACGTGATGCTGGGCTGATGTTGTAGCATTCACTGTGACGTTTGCTGCGCCAACTAGTGGTGGGGTATCTGAAGCTGGCTCGTAACCCGAATTTTAGCTCGCAACTCAAAGCAAAAAATCCGCCTAGAGACGGCTTGTATCTTGAAAAACTCGTTAGTCGGGACACTCGTAAGTCAAGACCCCACTGTACTTTGTTTTTATGGAAGATACTCCCAAGTTTACATAGACTAGCACTTTTCTAGGTTGTCTAGAGGAGAAACATCAGGCTTTCAGGTAAGGTGGTGAGGACTGGCCTTTGGGAGAGGAGCCTTGAGCGTGAACTCTGTCCTCACTACCATGAAAACAAATGTTCTTTGTCAACTGGCTTAATTTTCTAATCTTTGTTGTTGATTTTTATTCTTAAAAGAGCAGAAAAGAACTCCTAGGCCAGGCTGCCCTAGCTCTTTGTGGATTACTCCTGTTCAGTAACATATGCTCCTTGCACTGCCCATGAAAATTAATAAACAGAAACCTCATTTAAAACTGAGTTGAGAGGCTGGAAGAGAGACTGCCCATGCACTCACTCAACCCACACTACTGATCCCATCAAGATGAGAGGTAACCTGCATCTCTGACAGGAAGTGATCCTTCTTAACTACCTCAGCAGGAGGAAGGAAAAATTTCTCCTTGTTTACTAACAGCTCAGCCAATGGGAGGCAGCCATAACTCAGCCAGTAAAAACTTGCTATACTTTGAACTTTCAGTTTTCTCCAATGGACTCTTTACAACATCTCCTTCCAAGTCTATAAAAGAGCATGCCTTTCCTTTGTTCCTCTGCACTTGCATGTGGATTGCTAACATGTTCTGAAGTGCAGTTATTGTTGTTCCTGAATAAACAAACCCATTTTACTGGAGAAATATCTGGCTATTTGCTTAAGGTTAACAGCCTAAAGTTTTCATTTCACATTTCATGTTTTCTGAAATAGCACAACTTATGGGCTAATTTGGGTGATTGAGTCTTCTTAAAAAACACCAAATACCTTTCAGGGGTTTGCATGGCTACCCAAAGTTTATTTTGTAGGTAGGATGCAAACAAACTATTTACAGAAAAGGAAATACAAACATTTAAACAGATGGAAAGCCCGGCCAGTGTTGCTCAGTTGCTTGAGTGTCATCCCATGCACCAGGAGGCCACTGGTTTGATTCTCAGGGCACATGCCTGGGATGCAGGTTTGATTCCCAGTAGGGGGCATGCAGGAGGCAGCCAATAGATGTTTCTCTCTCATTGATGTTTCTATCTCTCCCTCCCTCTCGCTTCCTCTCTCTGAAATCAGTAAAAACATATTAAAAAATAAACAGGTGAAAAGATGCTCTATTACCTTTATAATAAAGAAATACGAATATAAACGACAGATAAATGCCATTTTTTTTCATCTATCAGATTGGCAAATATGCAGAAATTTGATAGCACTTCTGTTAGCAAAGGTTTTAGAAGCAGACATTCTCTGTTACAGCTGTTTGGTATGTAAGTTGGAACTCATACTATAGAAGATAATTAGCAATGTCTCTTTTATACAGACTAGTGGCCTGGTGCACATTTGTGCACGCAGGGAGGTGTTCCCTCAGACCAGCCTGCACCCTCTACAATCTGGGACCCCTGTGGGGATGTCCCTGCGGGATCCGGCCTAAACCAGCAGTTGGACATCCCTCTCGCAATTTGGAACCACTGGCTCCTAACCACTCACCTGCCTTCCTGCTTGATTTCCCCTAACTGCTGGCCTGATCTTGCCCCCAGCTGCCTTCCCCTGCTGTCCTGATCACCCCTAACTGCTTCTGCCTCAGCCCCCACCACCATGGCTTTGTCTGGAAGGAAGTCGGACATCTGGAAGATGGCCAGTCAACCGGTCTAATTAGCATATTAACCTTTTACTAGTATCGGTAGATTATATAGTATAGGATTGCTTAAATGGGGGCAGGGGAGCCTTTTTCAGCAGGAGGAGATGCTCTTGGCAGACAAAAATACATAATTTCTATATCTGGACTGATAGCCAGCCATATGCACTATACTGCCAAACTGGTCATTAAAAAACTGAACCACTTTCTTACACCTTACACCAAATAGCTGTTGCCCTTAAAACCCCTCCTGAGCCCCCACCTTAGGTTCTGCCTTCGCAGTTCACCCAAATTAGGTTCTGATTGGTCAGTTTCTATGCTAGTCAGCGTCAGAAGCTCCACTTCCTAGGCAGCCATTTGCTCCTTGCAGTTTACCCAGATTTGGTCCTGATTGGTTGGTTTCTATGCCAGTCATGTCAAAAGCTCTGCCTCCTAGGCAGTCATTGGCTCCTTGCAGTTCACCCAGATTTAGTTCTGATTGGTCAGTTTCTATGCCAGTCAGTGTCAAAAGCTCCGCCACTTAGGCAGCCATCTTTGTGAGGGTGTGAGGGTTAATTTGCATATTACCTCTTTATTATATAGGATGGGTATATGCAATAACACCTTCCTTGGCAATTTATTCAAAATATTTATGTGCAAGATGTTAATTGCAGAATTGTTTTTAATAGCAAATGATCAAAAAAGTAACTAAATTCCCACCAATAGAGAACTATTCAAATCAATTATGGTCTAATCACAGTAAAATACTACACAGTTCTTAAAAAAGAACAACAAAGTATTGAGGCAGTTCTTATATATTAATATGGAAAGATCTCCAAGTCATTTTTTAAAAAGTTTTTATTTATTTATTTTTTAGAGAGAGAGGAAGGGGGAGGGATAGAGAGAGAGGAACATCTACAAGAGAGGAACATCATCGATTGCCTGCCGCCTGCACGGCCTTTACTGGGGATTGAGCCTGCAACCAAGGTACATGCCCTTGACCAGAATCAAACCTGGGACCTTTCAGTCCTCAGGCTGATGCTCTATCCACTGAGCAAAACCGGCTAGGGCTTCAAGTCATTTTATTAAAGATAAAAAGAGGTGCCTGACTACATGTATAGTGTTCTAGTTTTTCTATTAAACAGGAGAAAAAGTGTATTCCTACTTGCTTGTATGAATACATCTATACCCATGGAAAAGGGAATTTTTACTATTTTAATTAAAAATATTTTGAAATATGCAAACACATCATCTGTTGAAAATTAAATTAAAAAACAATGCTTTAGTGTAAATTAATTGAATCACATTGTTTCTTTCTTAACACTCAGCTAAAATAAGTTGCCCTGGGGCGGGGAAGAAGTTTGACTGGGAAGGAAGCAGGAACTTAGCAATTGCAGAGCATTCAGTGCTTATGAGGGGCAGGGTACCACCCATATCCTACATGAGGACATGATCAAGTTCCTGGGAAATTTGAAAATTAGGTAGTAAGAGCTTTGCAAGAAAACATAGGTGAAAGGATGCCAAAGCTCATTGAAACTACTTTGAAGTTTTGTCTGCAGCCAGATAGCTCCAAGAAAAACAAAACAAAGATGGGGACATTCTTCTTCCTATACATGCTCTTGTTTCTTGTATAAATCAGAATGTAATTCAGATTCAGAACCAGAACTTAAAGTAATACTTTGAATTAGCATGTGATTGAGGTGTATTACAGGCGAAATATATTTAATTACCGACTCTGGGAAACTTACTAACATTTAGAAATCTGTGTATGATTGTAACTGAGTTTTTACTTTCAACAAACTAATTCTCAAACATTGGGAAGACTAATTAGGAACAGCATGTAATCATTTGCGGGGTCACAGACCCTCTCATTCAGTGTGGACTTTACTAGTATTCCTTGATGTTAGGCCAGTTTTTTGATCCTTCGCTTTACCCTAAAGCATAGATATTAGAATTCTGAAATCATAGCAGGACTCATGGAGATAATATGTTAAAGAAGATTCAATTATTCTGAACCTACTGTAACTCTTTCAAGGTTAAATAAGCCCTGTGAACTAAGGCTGGTTGACTCACATATTATGTGAATAGTTTTTTAAAAATTTATTTCTTAATTAATGGTTTGTTTGTTTTTAAACAACATATTGATCACTTGCCATGGATCAGGATTTATGGCTCTGGGAATTCACTTGTGAATCAAAGTTTTACCTGCATTTTATTTGTAGTCTTATAGATAAAGATCTTATTTAGATCAGATTTGCTTTGTTCATTCATTACCCCCCCCCCAAGGTTTTTGATAATTTCATTGTAAAATATTGTGAAGCACAAGGAGTTGGAAAAGAAATTTCTCGATTGCTACAAAGTACTTTCTAAACAGTTTTCAGTGTGTCCCTTGTATTGGAAATATATCCTTGTGTAATGGAAAGAAGATAAATTTAGAGATCTGATTGGAATAGTGATCCATTGCTTAATAATTATATGATCATATTTAAGATATTTTTCTTTGACCTTCAGTTTCAACGCTAAGGCAAATGCTACCCCCCAGAGTTGATAAAAGATTGGAGGTATCTATTGTGTGCCTGGCACACAATAGGAGCTCTGTACATCACTACTTAGTGATTCATTCAGAAGTAGCTGATCAGTAAGAGCTTAAGAGGTGGTATTGGTATTTAGTAATGTGTTCAAGTTTCAGTCACAGGGCCTTAACTTCTTTTTCTTTAGGCTTTTCTCAAACATGGCACCTGGGTAGCACTAGTTCACTATTCACCCCTCTTTGTAAGTTGATAATGCATTGCATCTGAAGGGAGCAACAGTTCTTTGATTTGATCCCAAAATCAAATGAGGTAAGCTGAAGGCAAATGAAGAGAGCTAGAAGTTAGAAGTAGAGAGATGAATGCTGACTGGCTTTCTCTTCTCCATTCCCTGCCTGAGACAAGCAGCCATCTGGTTCCTTAACTCAGACTTCTCTGTGCCCTGGCTGTTATAGAGCACATTCTTCTTAGAGAAATCCCTGTTGGCAAATGCCATGTGAAAGAAGAAGAAACTTAGAGTAGACTAATTATGATTTAGTGTTACTGTGTGTGTAAGAGTAGGTAGAGTGAAGAGCCAAGGCTTGGCATCCATATAAAAGTGGCATGCCAATTCATCATTTATTCCCTCACGCATGAGCAGAAGTAGAAGTGTTAGTGGGGCTCACCGATAGACAAATGTCTTTCTTGAAACTCTTGTGATGTGAAGGGGTTTAATAAATCCAGTCAGCCCTAACATACACACTCCACTGAACCCTGTGCTCTAGGAATAGGGATACCTTTGGACCAATGATGATAGCTATCTTTTAAGCTCAACCCACTCTCCTTATTGCCATAAGCTATATAGCTGTCCCTCTCCCCCACCTCACCCCTCCCAACAGGAAGGGTACTGCCTTACTGTTACTTTTGGCATGTGCCTTCATTATTTCAAGACTTGCCTTTCATTTTAATTTTTTTCTTTTGTCTCATTACATTTCTTTCTAGCAAGAACTTATCTCCATTCTTTTCTTTCTCCCCACTTTGGCCAGCTAAATTTCAGAAAAACCTCTGACAAAAGCAGTATAGCATAATGGGTAAGACTGTGGAGTTGGACTACATGCATTTGCATCTTCTTCCTACCCAATGATCTTGGGCAAGTTAGTTCTTATTCTGTGCCTTTGCTTCCTATAAAATGAGAAAAATAGTACCTACCTTACATACAGGGTTGCATTGAGGCTTAACTAAAATAAGTGAGTTCTCAACATATCATTTTATGTGAAAAAGTTACTCAGTGATTGGTAGCTTTTATTATTTAGCGACCAATCTCACCTTTCATTTATATGCCATAAATAATCTCAGTTGATGAAATTAATGTTAGTATATACTCAAAGCATGGAAAAGAAAAGGTATTTTACACAAAGTAGCTTTACATCAACTTCTAAAGTGAGCAAAAGTTCAAAAGTAATCTTCAGACTTCATATTTCTTTAAATGTTTCTTCATAAATTTTCAAATGTGCTTTTCTTTAAGCTCTAGCAGGTGAGATATATTTGAAAACATTTCCTTTAGTTGGATCATTTTACTGTTTTAATTGCTAATACTACTATTTCATTATTTTTTGTCATTTTCCAATTTAAGTACAAATTTGTAAAACTACCCCCCTTAAAACCAGATTCAAACTACCTGCACATATTTAGGAGTCTATCCTGGGAAACTAATCACTGTTTTAAATCATGTTTTAGAAAAATGTTGGTAGATACCCCAGGGAGAAATTTACAAATTCTCTTTTTGTATACAGCCTAAGGGAGTATCCTTTGCCACTTTGCCTGTGAGGCTCCAGAACCTGTAAGAAGTATAATTCTTGCCTTTTACTAGTATATTATCCATTTTGAGGGGTAGGAGTGGGGGCCAATCAGTTGGATTCTGTTCTCAAAGTGCATTTAGTCTTCATGCCAAAATGTTTACTTCTAGTGTGGTCTATTTGTGAGCTCAATTTTTATTAGGACACTTAAAAAAATGGATCTCAGAGAGAGGAAGGGAGGGAGGGAGAGGGAGAGAGGGTGGAAGAGATAGAGAAAGAGAGAGAGAGAGAGAGAGAGAGAGAGAGAGAGAGAGAGACAGAGAGAGAGAGAGAGAGACAGAGAGAGAGAGACAGAGAGACAGAGAGACAGAGAGACAGAGAAAGAAAGGGACATCGATTGCCTGCTTCTGGCATGCCATCCCTGCTGGGAGGGAACCTACAATGTAGATATGTGTCCTGACCAGGAATCGAGCCACCACCTTCTTGTGTACAGCATGACACTCCAACCAACTGATCCACTGGCCAGGGCTAGAACACCTTTGATGACTACAAAGCACTCAACAGGTTGTTTTCATTATAATTTCTGAGTACTGGCTCTTCTGACAATTTTTATCTAGCTTCACATAGTGGCCAAGCTGTTATAATACTAGATGGCTTTGTTTCTTAGACTACTCAAGGCGTTTCCTTCTTCACAAACAGTCATCATTGCTCTCCTCCTATGTTATGACTTGTCCCTTCAGACTAGTCCACTAATGATTGTTGGGGTCAGCATTTCTTTTTCCAGTAACGGGTATGGAGCTGCTTTAAAATTACCCACTAGCAAAATAAAAAACTATCATTTTCTTCTGCTTTCGTCAACTGATCCAGGCTGTTCTGTGAGACCCTTGGTCTTTGCCCAGCCTCCCCCAGGATGCTGCAGTAAATTCAGAACTAAGCCATTGACTAGTTATGTTGAGATCATTCTATATTAAAAAAAAGTGTGTGTTTTTAATTCCTCACACTGTTAGTGATAGATTTACAATATACCTCCAGTCAAACTCTTTCATCAAAAGACCAACTAATTTAGGCGAATCTAGTTAATTAATGTATTTGTGGGACTCATAATATTAGGCCTTGTCAGGATGGCTATTGCAAGCCAAGCTTTTGGAAGATTTTAAGCTTGGAAATTGTTTTAAACAACTGTAGAACCTATTTGGAAGAAACTTAACCATAGGTATTTTCATGATTTTTTTAAAAAAATATATTTTATTGATTTTTTACAGAGAAGAAGGGAGAGAGATAGAGAGTTAGAAACATCCATGAGAGAGAAACATCGATCAGCCGCCTCCTGCACATCCCCCACCGGGGATGTGCCCGCAACCCAGGCACATGCCCTTGACCGGAATCGAACCCGGGACCTTTTAGTCCGCAAGCTGACGCTCTATCCACTGAGCCAAACCGGTTTCGGCAGTATTTTCATGATTTTTATGATAAAGACAGTACACATCAGGTTTACACATGAGAAATGTTTAAATTCCTTTCTTGAAGTGAAATAATCCTATTTACCCAAGTTTACTTTGGAATGGGCCCGCATAAGGGAGACCCCAGTACTTCAGAGGCCACTTTTTAAAACTAGGTAACATTTATTGAGTTTTTCAAGTGCGCCATGCTCCACATGGATGATATCATCCTATCTAATAATAGACAAACATGGTAATTAACCGTAACTTCGCTACCCTTCCCATTGGCTAATCAGGGTGATATGCAAATTAATTTCCAACCAAGATGGCGGCCGACAGCCAGGCAGCTGAAGCGAACAGGAGGCTTGCTTGCTCCAGTGAAGGAGGAAGCCAAGGTTCCCTGCCTGCCGCTGCTGGCCTCTGAGCTGCACTCTAAGCAACTATATTGCAATTATAGAAGCTAAACAAGCTCCAGAAACCCGCTTTCAGCCAGCTTCGGCCTCAGAGCTTAGAGTGGCAGTGATGGCAACAATGTTTCAATTATAGAAGCCAAACAAACCAGATACCTGCCTTCAGCCAGCCGCAGCCTCAGAGCTGAAGCCGGGTCTCAGCTCCAGTGACAGCCATAGAAGGTAAATAAATCCCAGAATAAAGAAAAAAAAGAAGAAAAGGAGAGGTTTGGAGCTTCAGTCACCAGCCAGCCTGAAAACGGCACTCAGCCCCTCACCCAGACTGTCCAGGCACCCCAGTGTGACCAGCTGCAAACAGCCATCAGCCCATCATCCAGGCTGGCCAGGCACCCCAGTGGGGACGCCCACCCTGAAGGGGCTGTAACCAGCTGCAAACACCCATCATCCCTTCATCCAGGCTGGCCAGGCACTCCAGTGGGGACCCCCATCCTGAAGGGGGTGTGACCAGCTGCAAACAGCCATCATCCCCTCATCCAGGCTAGCCAGGCACCCAAGTGGGACCCCCACCTTGATCTGGGACACCCTTCAGGGCAAACCAGCCGGCCCCCACCTGTGCACCAGGCCTCTATCCTATATAGTAAAAGGGTAATATGCAAACTGACCCTAACAGCAGAAGGACTGGGAATGACTGGTCACTATGACACACATTGACCACCAGGCGGCAGACGCTCAATGCAGGAGCTGCCCTCTGGTGGTCAGGGCGCTCTCACATGGGAGGAGCTCTGCTCAGCCACAAGCCAGGCTGATGGCTGCCAGTACAGCGGTGGTGGTGGGAGCCTCTCCTGCCTCCTCAGCAGCGCTAAGGATGTCTGACTGCAGCTTAGGCCTGCTCCCCGCTGGCAAGTGGACATCCCCTGAGGGCTCCCGGGCTTCCAGAGGGATGTCTGATTGCCATCTTAGGCCCAATCCCCCGGGGAGTGGGCCTAAGCCAGCAGGTGGTCATCCCCTGAGGGGTCCCAGACTGCGAGAGGGCACAGGCTGGGCTGAGGGACCCCCCCCCCCCCCATTGCACAAATTTTGTGCACCAAGCCTCTAGTTTAATATATAAAATTATATAAATTATTATATCTACGTAATACAGATCAAGTTCTTTGCCTGACTCATAAAGCAGGTAATAAGCTGGGACTTCAGGAGGTTCGACCTTGCTCAAGGGTCGCAGTGGAACTGCTCTGCTGTTCTTCACATCTAAGCTCAGCTGCCCTCGGTATTGTGCTTCTCTCCAAAAAAGGTGGAAGGGAGGTCCAGAATCACCAAGGTATGCTCCAGCATGACTTGTTTTGAAATGAAATAAAAAGCTTCTTAAGGAAAGCCCCTGTGCCTTCTTGTTTTTCCAAGGCTGGCTTGCTTGGGGAAAAAGGCCACAATCCTATAATTGCTCTCAGAGACTGTAGTTTAGTACCTCCACTGGCCTCCTCACAGAGCTTGTGAATCCTCCCAGAGACAGGATATTATTGTTGCTTCCATCTGTCTGGGCTCTTTTCTGGACTAGTTTGTCATCCTCCTGAGAGCCAGTTTTACTCATGTCATAGTTCTGAGACTGTGATCTAAATGCATAAAAAATAGGTCTGTCACCCATGACTGCCTAATGATAGTTAGGATCAGTTATCTTAAGAATTGCCTGGGAGATCTCTGACTTGGGACACTGCCTCTCTTTTAGAAATCATTTAAAATGAAGATGTCTTGCCCTACCAGTCCGTGGTCGTCAGACTGCGACTTGCGAGCCACATGTGGCTCTTTGGCCCCTTGAGTGTGGCTCTTTCACAAAATACCACATGTGGGCACACAGGTACAGTGTGATTGAAACTTCGTGGCCCATGCGCAGAAGTCGATATTTTGTGGAAGAGCCGGTATTTTGTGGAAGAGCCACACTCAAGGGGCCAAAGAGCCGCATGTGGCTCGCGAGCCGCAGTTTGACTACCACTGCCTGGTTTGGCTCAGTGGACAGAGCGTCGGCCTGTGGACTGAGGGGTTCCAGGTTTGATTCCGGTCAAGGGCATGTACCTTGATTGCAGGCACATCCCCAGTAGGGGGTGTGCAGGAGGCAGCTGATCAATGTTTCTGTCTCATCGATGTTTCTAAACTCTCTATCACTCTCTGTAAAAAATCAATAAAATTTATTTAAAAAAAAAATAATACGAGTATAATAATCAGGGAAAAATAAAGTCACAAAATCAGAAGACAGTTAAATGAATACACTTGGACTAAGAAAAAAATTAACAGATAAATACTAAATAAAAGTTCATAGTAATTTAAAATAAAATTGAGTGAATTGCATTGAGTTGTGTGTGTGTGTGTGTGTGTGTGTGTGTGTGTGTGTGTGTATAGGTAACATTGGTTTAGACTAGTGATTTTCAACTGGTGTGCCACAAGAATTTTTAAAACATGCTATACCTGACTATTTAGTCAGGGGCACTGATATATTTTCCCTTAGGTTTTCTTTTTTAAATATATATTTTTATTGATTTCAGAGAGGAAGGGAGAGGGAGAGAAATAGGAACATCTATGATGAGAGAGAATAATTGATTGCCTTTTGCATGCCCCACACTGGGGATCTAGCCACCAACCTGGGCATGTGCCCTGACCAGGAATCGAACGATGACCTCCTGGTTCAGGGTCTATGCTCAACCACTGAGCCACACCAGTCGGCTCCGTTAGATTTTCAAATAAAAACAACAACAGCAAACAATAGCCATCCCATGTGAATGAATCAAAATACATTTTTTCCCCAGATTGGCAAAAAATATACGATATATTTATTAGTGTGCTGCAGAATTTTAGTGATTAGTTTATGTGTTCCATGAGATGAAAAAGATTGAAAATTGCTGGTTTAGACTAATCTCATACTTCCAGCTTTTGGTCAAATGACTTGACTGAGCCCTTTGTGAGAATATTGATTAGACCTTGAAAATCTTAATTGGTCACCCATCTGAAATAATTTGATTTTAGAATTAATGGGCACATAGGCATATTTTGTATGGTTCACATGAGAGCTAATAATTTTAATGGTTTGTCATGAGTCTAAATGGTTCTTCATTTTTATATAAAACATGGTAAATTGTCAAGGCCCATTGCTACATAACAGTAAGTAGACAGTTATATAATGTTAACTTGCATTTGTTTAGACCTTTATCTCTAAGAACTGCTCTCAGTTATATTATTGCATTTGCAAATGCACCAAAGGTGCAATTTGATTTCATATATTATAGTAGTAATTCTTAAAAGGTTTAGTTTACATCAGCGTTAAGAAAACCAAAACTGAATTATGTTTAGAATATATCAGTGTTCATAATTTACCTATTTTTTAAGTGAGAGATGGTATTTACTTTTCAGTGGGATTATTGAATTTCTGTTTGAGCTATTAAAAACAACATCCCTTGAAATAGTAGTATCAAGGTTGTGATCTGTGGTATATTGCATTCAATGAAAAGTAAGAGGATGTAAGAAAATACATGTTTGCCTACTATTTCTACATGAGTTGGGGGTGGAAACAGTATTTTTTTAATTACCCAAGAAGTTTTTTTTGTTACCAAAACAATACCACTTTGCAAAAGGCATATAAATAAACATTTTAAAAATGAAAATGTCAGGGTATTTCTATCTGTTAGATGTCTGTGACTTAAAGGAAATCTCATGGCCCTGGCTGGGTAGCTCAATTGATTAAGTATTTATACTGATATGCCAAAGTTGCTGGTCAGGGCACATACAAGAATAAAACACTGAATACATAAATAATTGGAACAACAAATCATCTCTTTCATCTCTCTCTCTCTCTCTCTCTCTCTCTCTCTCTCTCTCTCTTTCTCTCTCGCTCTTTCTCTCTCTCAAATAAATAAATAAGAAAAATCTCATGTTAATCTTTACTGTGTTTTATGCACTTAAATGAGGTTTTATAAAGAACTGTTGCTTCATTTAAAAAGAAAGCATGAAAAACAAGCAATTAGGGCCAGTAGAATGCTAGACAATTGGATGGGTTCACATGAGCATGCCTTGAGCTTTTCCAGTTCATAATGAGGCCTGCCATAACGAATGACATTTTATTTTAGTTAATATGCAGTGGACACTATTTGTAGCATTTGGAAAAACTTAAAGCATATTTAAAAGATGATTTTATTCTAACATCATTAGCTATGACCACTGGTTGCGCTAGAAAGACTATGTAGTCTGGTGTCTTAGATATTTATTAAATGAAACATTTTTTGGATTGCTTAGGTTACTTGCAAAGATAGTTTGTATTGTTTTTCAAGTATGTTTTAGATATAATAGACATTTGTGTTTTAAGACTGTATATTTATTTAACATTTATAAAGAGCTTCTCCAGAGAACATTCTCAACACAATACCAAATCTACACATTTGGATAATAATTAAGAATATTTTCAAAGTCACTGTGTTGATTAGTATTTATTTTTATGTGAATGTGTGGGCTAGGCATTGGCGAGGGAGTATACAGCATGACTTATTCTTTCTGGGAGATACCATGTATATTCACATCTCCAGACCTCTGCTGAAGCACATTTGGTGCCAGTCCAGAGCCTGGCATGCAGTAGGATACTTAATCAGTATTCACTGAATTACTGTTTTCTTTTCCTGATGTGGCCTTTCTTGTCTTTTTGCCATGACAAGTTCTGGCTTATATTTCAAGCTCAAATCTAAAAGTGACTTTTTTTGTGGCTTTCCTTTTAATTTTTTCAGCAGAAATAAAACTTTTATGTGTGTTTTATTATACTTTCATGATAATATATACAATTATGCATTAGTTATCATAATGCAATTCCTTCCAAGGTATTCCTTCCTATCTTTGCAGTATCATTAAAGGCATGTAACATGTTTCAGTAATCATTGTATTATCAGCACTTAATATATTCCCTGACTTATAAAAGGCAATCAATAAATGTTTGTTTTAGGCTTCAAAAGAAGATGACTTGGAAAGAGAACTAATGTGCTTGATTTCCTAATATATGTTAAGTTCTTCATTAATTATTGTCAAGTTCAATGCCCATATAATCTAGATATATAAAAGCCTAAGTGACTGGCTGACCGGCCGGTTGGCCGGTAGCTATGACATACAATTACCACCAGGGGACAGACGCTTCGACCGGTAGCTATGACATGCATTGACCACCAGGGGCAGACACTTAATGCAGGAGCTGCCAAGCTGTGGTGACTTGGCAGCTGTGGTTCCTGGGTGACGCACCTGGAATCAGGAGGGAGCCCATTCCGGGGTGCATCACCTGAGAACTGCCCTCTTACAATCTGGGACCCCTCAGGGGATGTTGGAGAGCCGGTTTTGGCCCAGTCCCCGCAGGCCAAGCCGAGAGACCCCACTGGTGCATGAATCTGTGCACCAGGCCTCTAGTATTTCAGATAATTTGGAGGATGTACTATTTCTATTTTACCTTAGATGAGGAAACTTGAGGCTAACAAGGGCAGAACTAGGCTTTCTTCTTCTTATGTCTCTTATCAAAGTTGTATTAAGCTGTCTCCGAAGATGGATTTTTTTTCAGCTTTTTTCCTTTTTCTTTTTAAATTATTGCAAAGTTGAAGTGGTAGAGTCTATAATTTTCAAATCTCAGTTTCTTCACTGAAATTGCTCATATTGTAAAACACACCCAATTTCTTCCTCCTTTATCGAGGTGATTTCATTATTCCTACAAGTAACCTTTTCATTGTCAGAATCACATCTAAAATATTTTACAAACTACTGAGTTTTGAATTCTGATCTTTCATGACTAAAAGGTCATACCTAAACAGTAAATTAAAAAATGAAAACAGCCACCTGCAATTAAAAAACAAACTATGTAGAGTTGAAGATTATGCAAACATATCTCATCATGGCAGATGTTCTCAGTTATATTTGCTTTTTATTATCGTAAGTCTCTCAAGGCAGAAATCAATTAGTAATGCACACCTCATTGAGTAGAGTAAGTTTACATTATGAAACACTAAGGCAAACTTCTAGAAGGGACTCTCCTTATTTTTAATTTCAGCAATGCCTCTTACTTTAAGACACGTCTTGCCTCTGTGTCTCACCACTAGAATGCATTATAACTGGATATACTTTATAGATGAATTTGATGCGGATATGTTATTAGTTGTAAAACTTTATTTGCTCTCACTTTGGAAGTGGCACTATTTTGTTTCATCATAGTCTAGCTCTTGCTGTTAAAAAGGTAGATTTTAGTGCCTTATTTCAAGAGTATTATTGTTTTTGAATCAATATGACAAAATGAGAAAATATGAATTGTTATTTTTATAAAGAACCCAAGGAGGTTTTGATATTGGTAATGAGCTCAGTTTTAATACTTGAAATAATGTAGAAATTTATTTGAAGTCATAGGTTTATCACCTGGGGGGCCACCTGGTGGTTCTTGAAAGGTTTGTGCTTGATGTACTTGTGTAACTCTGCCTAGAATGACTTTTAACCACAGATCTTCACTTTGGCACCTTTTTTTCCATCTCCTGGGAAGCATCCCTTCCTCCATTCTGTATTACATTCTCAGACCTACATGCCATTGCTTGTGGAATGTGGATTCTGAACATTTTATTGTCATGTTGATCTTGGCATGCTCAAAACAGTGCCTGGCATTTAGTAAGTATTTACAGAACAAACTGAATGTTTTTATAGACCATGGTAGCCTAAGATCTTTTTGGTAGTCTACTAATGAATGATGTACATCTTTAGATTGCTAGAATTTCTTTCCTCAAGGCTAGGGGTACAGTGCTCAGTGACAGGATAGTCCTGCTGTAGCATTCCAAGCAGCCAATTCTTCAACAACAGGCTCGTGAATTTATTGAGCAAGTGAATTTATTGAATCCTTAGGAAGAGGATTCACCATTCCACACTGCCTACAGATTCTTACATCGTTTCTTATTTCACTGCATATAGAAAGGGCGATGCTAAAAGTTTGGTTTTATATTGTCTTGCTAGCTGATGGTGGCTGCTGGTACTGGGAGTGGGGAAACTGGTGGAGAGAGAGGTTAAGGAGAAAGGTGTGGCTGTCATCCAGGAATTTACAAAGGTTTCCAATTTTACTTTGAGGAATACCAAGGTAACTAATAAATTAAATCTATTTAATGAATCTATAAATCTATTAATTATATCACAAAATTTTTGTAAGTCATGTTCCTATTTTACGCTGTCTCCTTCCTAGAGAACATACTTCAATATTTTGACATATCTTCAGATGTTAGTAATGGCAAGAAGTGTGCTAGTTGAGCGGAGTGGCTCTCCAACCATGATGTAATTGCATAGTATTTCTTGTAAACCTTAATAGAAAGACCGTAGATAGGATGGTGGCTGAGAATTTGGGCTCTGGAATCAGACTACCTCGGTTAAAATTCTGGAGCTATCATTACTAGCTGTGTGAACTTGGGTAAATTATGTAATACCTCCTTAGGTTTTCTTCTTTGTGGAGATGATGATAATAATGCTTTCTTCACAGAGGTGCTGTGAGGATGAAATAAGGTAAAATGTACAAAACATAGAGCGTTCTGTGGCACGTGGTAAGTGACAAGAAGTGTTAGCTATTACTGCTGTTATTAATAGAATCAGAGCTAGTTCTGTACCCTTACTATGTGCCTCTTCAGGAGTGATGCACATTAGAACATATCATGGGGAAATCTATAAGGAATGGTCATATCTTTCAACTTGTTGGTGTTTTATGTTTTGAAAGGAGACCTTGTGCCTCCCCAGAATCTTCAGAATGTATAAGCTAAAAGAGCAAAAAAGCAAAAAAGAAAAATATTTTTTTGACAGATATAATCAAATAGGAACATTGTGTACTTAATTTCAGGTATATCAAGAAAAAATGACTTTATAAGGTTATCTTATGCAAGAACAAAAACTTTTCTTCTTTTGTTTTACCTCCTCCCCAAACCATGGATCTTAAGCCCTTTTTGTTACACATGACAAGATAAAGTGACAGAATGCTCAGTCAAACTTTAAAACTACAGTCTTTTCTTTTGTAAATGTTTGATGTTGTTCCTATATGATTTTAGAGATGTGGTGAGCATTGCAAATGCAGAGTTTTTATTCATTTTTCACAAATCAGAGGGCATTTGAAGGAGTATGTTGCATGATAGGAATCATAGGGAGTTAGAAGAAGTTTTAAGGATTAGGGCACATTTGAATGTTTCACTTAAGAAATAATTAAAACTCACTGCTGGGTGTTTAGAAGAATAAAAAGATGAATAAGGCCCAGATGGTATTTTCAAAGGGATTATAGAGATTGAATAAAATACTAGAAAAATAGCTTTAGTAGAAAGTAGGAAGTGGTAGATACTGAAAGGAAAGTAGATTCAGTGTTCTCTGTGAGCTATTGCTTGCAGCTAGGGACCCCGGGGAGAGCTTTAAAAATGATTGGTGTTTGAACTGGGCCTTGACCTGATAAATACCAATAAATACCAGTACACAGGGAAGCCAGGAGGGGGAAATGCATTTTTGACAAAGGGTCTAGAAGGTGTAAGGACTGGAGACAGAAATCGGAGGAATAATTATGAGAAGCTGTAAGTCATAGTTTATTTTGCTAGGAATACTAGTCTCAAGAGATAACAGGCTCAGAAAGGTTTCTATGGTGAAATTAGTTTGGGAAACTTTGGGATGCTCTACACACCTCCTAGAAATGTTCAGACATTACAGATTCTGAGAAGCCTCCCATGAAAAATGTATTTCATGTTATTTAGAGTAGTATAATTAATCATGGCACCCTGTTTTGAAGAAAAATCCACAGAATTGCTCTGAGACAATTTCTTGCAGACCCTTCCTGGGAAATGCTGGTCCATAAGGGTAGGTTGCGGGGAGGGGGGGTGGGGCGGGGGGCGGGAAGGGATGGTCTGAACACCAAAGTGAAGCTTCCTTATGAGCTGGCTCACCCTTTAGCAGAGTTAGCCTGGAGACTGTAGAGATGGGTTGGGTTGGAGACAGTGACAGGATTTCTGGAGGGACATCTGTAATAAGCCTTTTCAGCTGGCTGTGTGAGGTGATATTGATCTAACCTGAGGTGGCTCTGGCAGTGCTAGGAGGAAAGGTTTGAAAGAAAAGAATCTTATAGCAGTAGAGCCAGCAGTTCATTGATGTCAGCTGGTTGTGGCAATTTTGAGAGACTAGTGACTTTTTTGCAGTGCTCTCCTCCCCCCAACACCCCTCAACCCCCCCAACCCCCCCCCACATTTTAATGTCTCTGAAATTGGTATGTATTTTAGCATTTAGTCCTTGTTTAATTGCCAGTGCCTTTTTTTTTCTTTCTTTCTTTTCTTTTTTTTTTTTTTTTTTTTTTGCCAGTGCCTTTCATTCTTAGTGGGACATAAAGTCAGAATTGTTAAAATCCCATTGTTGTCAGGGATCCTTTTATGTAAAGAGATAACACAGCCAAGGAGTAACTTGGGGCTTAGCAGTTTCTAACAGTCTGATGTTCTCTATTTTTTGGAAGAGAAGGGATACTAGAAGCGTCTCCGTCAGTCATTTGGGCCAAAGGAAATGTGGATTTGATTCAGAGGAAAAGAGTGACTGACTGAGCATCAGAAACAGGACTTCCTCATGGCTTTGTCAGGGGCTTTTTTGAGCTGTCCATCCAGAGGAGGAAGTCCTTCCGAACTTCCACAGGCATCACTCATTCACTTGCTAAGTCCTATTTCATCCAGCCACAAAGAACGGTGTGACTTCAGGTAACACACTGTTTTGTTGAGAGACGTGGACCTTAACTTTGTCCTTTAAGGTTTTATTTAGCTGGACAAGGTAAGCAGGTGTAAACTCCCTGTCTCAAAAGGGTTTTTCAGTGTTTGCCATTCTTTCTCTTCAGTAGATCTTTACCCTTTACCTAAAAAATGAAAAACAAAACATTTTGTACCACATTTTATTTGCTACAGGGAGTAATTTAATCTGCTACTTCTTAAAGATTCAAATTAAAACCTGAGTTCATACTATATAGTCTATTTGTCTAGTCTAAAAACCCCAAGACATTTTTATTAAAGACAGAACACCTATTCCCCCAAAACAGAAATATTGATCCAGCAAAGTATGAAAAAGCATAAAGTTTATTCAGTATATCATTTTTAAGTTACTCTGAAGTATATTGTTGAACTCTACATACCTTCATAGATGTTAGTCATGAAACTCATAAACTCATTTATTTTTTCCTCTTATTTCCCTGCCTCCACCACTTTGATGGGGGGAAAAAAACAACAACTATAAAAACTTCTCAGAACTCAGAATGTGCCTATCATGGCTTGATACTAGTAGAGTGTAGTCATTATAAAAAAAGTTAAGCTTTTCATTTTTCTTGTTTTATTTTTAGGTTGAGAATGTTCCTAGGTCATGGGAAGATATGAAAATAGTTTTTATTCCTTTTCAGTCACAGATGTTATTATTAACAATGGTCAGATCCAGATGTTGAGAGAGAGAAAGAGAGAGAGAGAGAGAGAGAGAGAGAGAGAGAGAGAGAGAGAGAGAGAAAATCACAAATAATTTCCTCATTATAAATCAGAGAAGGTGGACTTCCCAAGGTGTTTCAGCCAGACTTTAAATTTGATCTTAGGTGCTCAGAAAATATGACACCCAACTTTATTCGAAGGGTTGTTAATTGCCAGAAAGAGCTGAACCTGTTTTCAGGTGACTTTGGTAATCTTGAGTTTGAACCACATAGATTAGGGGACAAAGAAGAGTAATTTTGAAAGTGTTTATTTATCATAGTATGTGTACCACTGGTTGTCCAGGTTATTATGCTAGTCATTTCAACCTCTTAACCTCTGTGTGTGTTTTTTTTAATTATCATTTCTAAAGGGCAGAAATGCTCAGTTTATTTTTTTTAAACTTCTGTGGCACTTTTTATTTTGAGTTCTTTGGGAAAAAAGCATTCTCCCATGCTATAACAAATGGGACCACTGTGTGTTACTAAGAATCTTTTGATTATAGGCAAAGGCCTGACTGTTTAAAGGGGAAAGGAATACATCAGAAAGCTACATGGGAGTCTCATAAACTCCAAGGATGAACTGAATAATAACAAGCCGTGGGAGGTCAGGCATGCAGGCCGACCTCTGGAAATAGGAGAATTGGGACACAGAGCCCCTCCGGGTGCTATCTTCACTTTGCATCGCCATTTCTCTTTGTGTGTTGGCTTCATTTTTCTTTCTTAGAGGTACACCCTTTCCTCGGTGATGAGTTTTCAAATTCTGTATCCTGATTCCTGTCAGTGGAGTGAATCTTCACCAGGCCCCAAATTTCAGGCAGGGAATTCTGCTGTGTTGGGTTTGCTCCCACCCTGGTACCAACTCACTATAGTTAGGGAACTGGTTCTGTGGATCTGACATTGTGGTTCCCTGAATAAGCATGTTGACTAGGGGCCAGGATGCAGTAGAACCACCTAGAGACGGGCAAGAATCCCGTAGGCATTTGTAATACCACTGCATGAAGAACAACTTGCATATATTATTTGATTTGAAAATTTCTGAATAAATTGTATCTGAGTGAATTATTGTAGTGGCACATGTTTGTTTTTCAGAGTAACTACAAGACATTTTTGTGATACTTCAAATCTTTCACAGAAAAGAATTGTATGCACGTTTTTTGGATAAAAGTCTGACTAATTAATTTTTTGCCACAAACTTCAGTGTTCTTTTGACATACTTATGGGACAGTGTCTGACTTCTAGTTGGCCTCATCTGTTTTTATATCTCACTTTGCTCCCACCTTTCCCAGCTCATTAACTCAAAAATTATATTTTTATTTTAGAGTGAGTCTAAGGTATCAGAATCAATGTATTCATACATTTATAGACACAAGAATTACAACGTTAAATTCGTACCTGAAATAACATTTAAAATGTGTGCATGGGGAAAGAGAAAGCATCACACACACACTAAATAAATAAATAAATAGATAGATAGATAGATAGATAGATAGATAGATAGATAGATAGATAGATAGATAAAGGGGCTGTAGGCAGGGGGAGCTGCGAGTGGAAGTACAAAGCAGCTTGTTGGCTCCTGGATGCTGGCCTGGGCCCTGAGGTGTGTGAGCCTTTGTGTGTTGCTTAGCAATGTGTGTTTTTTTGTTTGAATGAATCTAGCCTCATGAATCATGAATTGTTGCTTTCACAAGAGTAAGGTGTTCTTACAAGCCTGCCAAACGGTAACCAAACCCAGACCCTTTTTATACCAGAAGGATTTTAAGAATAAAAGTTTAGCTTCTTAGATTTATCGTGGAGCTTGAAGAAATATTATTTGATAATTCTATCATTAGAATCAATCAGCAACTCTCTGCTTTTTGTATTGGCATTTTTTGTGTGATTCCAGGTGAAAAAAGAACAATAGCACTAATTCAGCTCCTTGGCAATTCATTTTGGGTTTAGTGTGTGGGGTGGGAAACAGAGGTGCTTTCTTATATAGTCAGAGTCCTTTTTTTCCTGAAATGGATGGTAATTCTGGAAGCATGAGTACCTGCGAAGATAGTCCTGGATGCTTTGTTAAAAGTCTTATTCTTACTATTTACCAAGTTCTGAGTCTTTGTCTGATAAGCACCTCTGTTAGATTTGAAGAAGGAAGAAGAGGAGGAGGATGATGGGAAGAGGAGGAGAAAGCCAACCAAACCCTAAACACTTTTATTTTCTCACCATTACCTAAGTCCCACGTTTTTTGGATAAAAGTCTGACTAATCAATTTTTTTTGCCACAAACTTCAGTGTTCTTTTGACATACTTATGGGACAGTGTCTGACTTCTAGTTGGCCTCATCTGTTTTTATATCTCACTTTGCTCCCACCTTTCCCAGCTTATTAACTCAAAAATTATATTTTCCAATTTTATTCTGTGTGATGAGGTTTTTCCCCTCCAAAACTTTGTTGCTTTATCATTTTAAAGACAAAATGTTTTAATGGTTTCCTTTACCAGCTCATGCACTAAAAATACAGAAAACTTTTATTTGTTTAAAAATGACAGTAGGAAAAATAAACCTGTCAGGTCTGATAAATGATGATTTTGAAGAAACTCAAACTGAATGATTGTGTGGTAGACAAATAACTAGAGACTGAAGCAGGAAAAGCAATGAAGTTTGAGAGAAGCAGACAAGCCACTGAGGTAGGGAGTTAGGCATCTCACCTGGGACAGAAAGTCTCTTCCAAATCCCTCAATTGGATTCTGTCATTTTGCCCAGAGCTGAGGATGATTATACTAAGAACAACCGTCTAATTTCTGTATTTATCGACCGCTATATTTTTGCTTTAAAAACAAGCTACACAGAGCACTGCTCCCCAAACATGCCCTGTGGCTTTCTGTCCTATGCCTTCCCCACAGTGTGAACGCTCTCTTTCAGCTCTGGCTGGCACAGGGTTCATGGCTTAGTCACAGCGCTGCCATTTCCATACAACTTTCCTGACCGTAAGTGGCAGATGTGTAATGCATTCCTGCTCTCTGCTAAGCCCTTACTTTTTTGCTTGTACTTTCTGTGGTAGTTACCACAGATTGCTCTGATTTTTGTTTTGTTTTGATTTTGTATCCATGCCCCGACTTCTCCATGCAACTCTAAGCTCTCTGAGGGCAATCACAAGGTCTGATTCATCAAAGCATGCTCCATATAGCGAGTGTAGGGTCTCGGATTTATTAAGTGGTATTTAAACATATATTGGCTTCAAATGAACAGTTGACTCACAGGTCAAACTATAAATTTTTGCTTTTTCACTAGGAAGACTTTGAGGCAGTATTGTGCAAATCCAGCTGAGCCTGGATTTATTTTAAATGATTACTTTCACCATGTGTAGGGGGAAAAGATTATTCCCAGAATTTCAACCTCATTGAGACAGTTGATACTTTTTTCTTTCAATTTGTTGACTTAGTGGACTTAGTGGAGATGACTGTTTCCCCCTGTAAACTGTATAGCTAATGACAGTGTTCCCTTTCTTTTAGGGAGAACAGTCAGCTATGTTTTCAGCAATGTGCAAGGTAGGACCTGACTACTACAGCAGGTCCTCCGATAATGTTGTTTAGTTCAACGTCATTTCATTATAACGTTGAGGTAAAAAACACCAAGATGCTCATCAGGGCCCACTGTCTGTGGAGTTGGCTATTCTCCCCATGTCTGCGAGGATTTTCTCTGGGTTTGCTTCCACATCCAAAGACATGTGCGTGCAATGAATTGGCATGTCTTCATTGTGTGTGTGTGTGTGTGAAGGTGCCTGCAACAGAAGGCTGTTTTTTCCAGGGTTGGTTTTCACTTTGTGCCCTGAGCTACAAGGATAGGCTCTGGCTACCTTAGACCCTGAGTGGGAATATAGTTATCTACTTCTTTAAAAAAACACACACACACAATAAGTTTTTAGTGATGTCTGAGAGAGGGAGAGGGAGAGAGAGAGAGAGAAACATCCATTGACTGCCTCCTGCATGCCCCCCACTGGGAACTGAGCCAGAAGCTAAGACTTGTGCCCTGTTTGAGAATTGAACCATCAACCTCCTGGTGTATGGTATGACGCTCAACAAACTGAGCCACACTGGCTGGTCATCTTTCTTGTATTTTTATGTTTTTTTTTAATCTTTTTAAAATGTATATGTGGCTCACATTTATTGGATATTTAATATTAGAAATGTTTGGGTCTTTATTTAGAAGTTTGATGATGATTTTGTTATCAGAAATATACCATAGGAACCTAAACTTTGACTATATCAGTCTAGGGTAAAATTGGTGTTGTTATATGTACTTTCCATTATAGTTGTAGTTCCGTCAAACCCATCTGTGGCATTAAGTGAGGACTTACTGTATACATGAACTATAACTGGAAATGAAATGGCAATTGCATAAACTAGAACAAACTAGTAGATTTTATACATGTGGAGTGTTATGTGTGATTACTCATCTACTAGGTAGTAAACAGAATTCAGTACTAAGCAGCTACTAGGAAGGATTTCATACCTAACTAACCCTTGAGTTTCCTTCCACAGGGGAAAGGCTTGATCTTGAGAAGGTTGGAAGCATAGTTTTGAGATCCCTTGGTAGTTTCTTTTCTGGGAGGAAAACTTCGGAGAAACAGATGTTTTTCTCATCATTTTTCGTATCAGCTCTTTGTTGGGAACACAAAGAGCGTGGGATGCTTTTCTTTTAAACAATTATCTTTATTGTTGAAACTATTACATTTGACCCCCTTTTTTCTCCATTGACCCCCTCCACCAGGCGCCACCCCCCAGGCCTTCAGAGCGTGCGATCCTTTCCAACCCCAGCATCCTTCTTGCCCTGGCTCCTGGGCTCTGGCAGTGAGGGCTCCCAGGACAGCAAGCTTATTGGAAGTTTAACTCTTCAACAGGTTCTGAGGTTGTTTTCCTGTTGAATTCCAGTTCTCTCTTTTTCCGCTTCCCATTGTTTGAAAGGGGTAACTAAAAGTCATGTTTACTCCTTTTCGCCTCAATTTTTTTCCTTCCTTTGTCTTTAGTAAATAAATGGAATAGACTCAGTCTTACTTTTCAAATTATGACTTCCTGCCCCAAAGTGTGTTTGGCCCTCAAATGTTTTCTTTACTGAAATATAAATATAGTAGTCCCCCTCCTATCCACGGAACATATGTATTGCCTCAAGACCCCTATTGGAAGCCTGAGTCCTCACATGCTACCCAAGTCTATGAATACTAATTTTTTTTCTCTATATACATACTTATGATAAAGTTTATACATTAAGCACATTAAGAGATTAACAACACTAATGAACAGTAGATTAATAAAATAGAGCAATTACCATAATATACTGTAATAAAAGTTATGTGAACTTGGTCATTCTCTCCAGAATATCTCACAGCAATTGTGCCTTATTTGTAGTAAATGGCTTGGTGTCACTTGGTTCAAGGGATTCCTTACTGAAGTATTCGTATAGCTATGACTTCTGGGATTGCTGTCTATTGGACCACGTTTACTGTTATGTCTTCCACCCGCAAATTTAAAGCTCTGTGGGGTGGAATGGGATGACTTGAGATTTTACCACACTACTCAGAACAGTGTGCAATTTAAAAATTATGAATTGTTTATTTCTAAAAAGTTTTATTTAATATTTTCAGACCATGATTATTCATTTATTAAAACTAAAAAATATATTTGGTTGTGTCAATTGTCCTGCGGCCTTGGACATTAAGCACAAGTTAAGTTTTTATATGATCCCTCATCCAGCTTTTTCTCAAGATTTAAAAACCTGCGGGGCTGGCTTAGCTCAGTTGTTGAGCATGTACCTTGATGGTTCAGTTCCGGTTAAGACACACGCCCAGGTTGCAGACTCAATCCCCAGTGTGGGGCATACAGGAGGCAGCCAATCAATGGTTCTCTCTCATCATTGATGTTTCTACCTCTCTCTTTCCCTCGCCCTTCCTCTCTGAAATCAACACAAAAATATATTAAAAAAAGAATTAAAAACCTAAATTTTTAGAAAAATGTCTCTTTCCTTTTATTTTTAGCATAGAAACCTTAGCATTGAAGAATTCTGAGGTTGTTGGGGAGAAGGTTTGGAAGGTGACATATAGAGAATAGCTTTGCCAGGTTGAGCAAATGAGCAGAAATTAAGCACTTTTATTAAAGAAAAACCTGTATTACCTGACTTAGCAGTCCTTACCTAATCTAGACTGTTCCTACCATTTCCTCATTGTGCTATATGTATGTCAAGATATTAGTTACTTTAGTTATTCAGATAGATTGAAAAGTATACAAGTGTTGTTGTTGTTTTTTTAAAAAAAACTCAGTGTATTTTTTAAAAAAATGTTTTTATTGGTTTTAAGGAGAAAGAAGGGAGACCTCCACTGGTGATCTAGCCTGCAACCCAGGCATGTGCCCTGACCAGGAATCCAACCAGCGAACTCTTGGTTCATGAGTTGATGCTCAACCACTGAGCCACACTACCTGGGCACTATACAAGCTTTTGAATCAGAGATAATATATAAGTTTTAGTTTATCAATTAATGGTTATGTGACCTTACCCAAATCAATGAGCTGCTCTCTACCTCAGTTTTCCGATCTGTAAAATGAGACCATTTTGACTGACTCTCTTTGTTAATATCAAATGAAATTAAATGTTCACATTAAATGAAAAATAATGGAATTTAACATTTGTAAAGATTAACATAGAATTAAATGAGATGTTTGTAAATATTAAATGAAAATATACCTATAGTGTCTGGCACATGAAATGTGATTTATAAGAAACACTTAGCTTATTTTCTTTTTAAAAACTGATTTTTTTTGAAGTGTTTAGTTTCTTTCATTCTATACCGTATTGAGAAAGGCTTTGAAATGGCTTTATTTCATTAGATCAACTGGACAGAGTAAGAAAAGAAAGAATCTCCTCCAGAAGATGAGGTTTTGAAATAAGTAGTGGCAAAGCACTCCAACTTCTTGTCTGTCTGATTCATTTCTTAAAAATTAGATGAATGACAGACAATATTTGCTATCTTTTAAAAAAATCTTCTACTCTGAGAAATGTAATCTGTGTACACTAGCAAAAAATTTAAAAAATGGCTGATGGATTGCAGAGGTTCAATAAAAATTGTGGGGTGGGGTGCAATAGATTGAAAAGAATTTCAAGTATTTTTTTTCCCTCTCCAATTGTGACCCATGAGACTAGTTCAGAGGGATCCTGGGATAGTCTCCCTCATCATCTACTGGTCTGGGGAAGTCAATTAACCTCAGAGGACCCTAGTGTAAAAGGAGGCTATGATACCTTACCTACCTGGAGATGGGAAGCTGATTCATGTAAAATCTTGATGTCCCTTTGAGTTCTGGTATTTACTTGTAGGAGCTGAAGAAAATGTGGAATTTTTCTATGAGCACTTATCTACACTAATAAAAGAGAAAAATGGTAATTGGCGTACGACGATACCCTTTTCATTGGCTAATCAGGGCTATATGCAAATTAACTGCCAACTAAGATTGGCAGTTAACTGCCAACAAGATGGCGGTTAATTTGCATATGTAGGCACAATGCAGGGAGGCGAAAGGGAAAGCAGGAAGAAGCCCCCTGCCACTGACAGTGATCGGAAACCCAGGGGGGAGCTAAGAGCTGGGGGGCAGGGCAAAGGCAGCCCTGGGGCCGCCTTTGCCCTGCCCCCCAGCCATGATCGGAGAATCAGGCGCCTTTTCTGCCCTGGCCAGTGATAGCAGGAAGTAGGGGTGGAGCCAGCGATGGGAGCTGGGCACGGTCGAAGCTGGCAGTCCCGGGAGCTAGGGGTCCCTTGCCTGGGCCTAAAGCGGAGCCCACGATCGCGGGGCCGCTGCAGCTGCGGGTCCCCGCTGCCCGAGCCGGACGCCTCAGCCAGAGGCGTTAGGCCTGGGCAGGGGCGGAGCCTGCAACCGCTGGGAGCTGGGGGTCCCCTGCCCAGGCCTGACACCTCTGCCGGAGGCCTCAGGCCTGGTCAAGGGGCTGATCTGGTGATTGGTGATCGGAGGGTGATGAGGGTCAACTCCGCTGGCTGAGGCATCAGGCCTGGGTGGGGGGCGGAGCCGGGGATTGGGGGGATATGATGGTCCCCTTGCCCAGGCCTGAAGCCTGGGTCAGAGGCGTCAGGCTTGGGCAGGGGGTGGAGCAAGCGATCAGAGGGAGATGTGGGTCCTCTGCCCAGGCATGATTCCTGGGCCAGAGGCGTCAGGCCTGGGCAAGGGGCCGATCAGGCGATCTGAGGGTGATGGGGGTCTACGCCTCTGGACGAGGCATCAGGCCTGGGCTTGGGGAAGAACCAGTGTGGGGGTAAATGAGGGTCCCCTGCCCAGGCCTGACGCCTCTGTCAGAGGCATCAGGCCTGGGCAAGGGGCCGATCCTGCGATTGGAGGGTGATGGGGGTCAACGCCTGAGGGCTCCCAGTATGTGAGAGGGGGCAGGCTGGGCTGAGGGACACTCCCCCCCCCCCACCCAGTGCACGAATTTCGTGCACCGGGCCCCTAGTATTACTTAATATTATAAGTACATTTAATGTGAATAGCCTTAGAATTTTGGGGACACGCCCCAAAGAATTTCTTTCTCTATACAATCCCTCTTAAAGGCTGAATGAATCCAGTATTTTTTTTCTCTTTCCAAGTTGTAACCCATGAGACATCAGAACTCCAGTACTATAGTTTCTGCTTCTTTTAGTGACCTATTAACTTTTATTAGTCTTTAAAAACCAACAAAGGGTTTTTAAGGTCAATTAAATAGGATGGAAGAGAAAATTTAAGAAGTAGACATCAGTTTGGATAAAAAGTCAGTAGACATGAAGCTTTTGTTTTGAAAAGTTGGCTCAGCATGGAAGGGCAGTTCTCATTGTGATCATTATAGGCATGTTTCACAATATATGTACCTATATACCTCCTACTTAATAAACCTAGATTGTGGTCTAGCTTAACACAAAAAGTCACCTGTGCTTAAATAATCCTCAAAGTCCCTTCCAATTCTGAATTCTAGTGGTTGTATTACACTCAGTAGGGTGCAGTCTTTGGGAAGATCTAAAGTCATTCCATCTGAACTGTCAAGTGATTTCAAAGCCATCATGGAGAGATACCATTGACACCACCCAGGTCGTGCCTTAAGATGAAGAGCATGAAAATATCCAAGCAGCTGCAGAGAGGCCATCTGTCCTGAGACTCTAGTGGACATTCCTATGCTGGGTGGAGAATGGTTCTTGATGAGCTTGACGATCTTTTGCATCTCCTGACATTTTTAAATTCCTTCATCCTCAATAAATGCATCTTCAGAGCAAGTGTAGCCCTGCATTTCCCCAGGAAATTAGGGTGGACTTCATTGAGATAAGGGGCAAAAGAATGTCCTTTTATGCACTAGTCTGAACAGCATTCCATGTGGATAGACACTTGACAGATACCCTTGATACTGTACTTCTCTTTCTTTATGGAATCGTTTTGAACTCGGTTGGAGTCAGGTTAGAATGTCACTGCCTTGTCCTGCTTTAGAGATCTGTAGGCGGGCTTAAATACAGTCAGCATCCTCAAATAGCTAGTTCAAGTTAATTAAATGCCCTCTACTACTGAGGAACTGTTTGGGTTGTAGATGTTGAAATAAACTGGGTTAAAAATATTGATTACACAAGAGATGCTCACTGAGAGAGGCACGCATCCTTGCTCTCCTAACAATTTCTCACTTGTAAATGGTATCTCTGAAGGGATGTCCAAATTCCTGGTATAGGCATGTAGACAGCTGAGTCACAGCTGCTGAAATGGGACTGGGCCTCCTCTCCTTCTCCAAGGAAGAAACAGGGAGAAAGAAGTGAAATAGAACTAGTGCCAGTAGCTCACTTAACATTCACTGGCTGGAGAAGTGTATGAAATTCTTGGGCCAAGAGGGAGCCATTACTTGACTACACGGGAGTGTTTGGAACATGAAATCTGCTTTTCCCAAGGGAACTCTTGTAGTTGGCCATACTTTGCACAAAAATGTATCTTCTTTCTCCAGAGATCTTTTCTGCGTTTGTAAGAAAACCCGTGGTATCTGGCTTATGGTTTGTGGCTGCTTGTTTAGTCTACATTTTTGACTTGGTAATACCTGACTTTCCTGTTGGCTTTCTCCTCAAGTTTGATGCTACTCTTTCCTTTGAAGTACTTAGTTTCATCCAATTAAAAACGGTTTAGAAATACCAGCTATGCTTGGATTTAGATCCTGGGTTGGTACCTTTGCCAGCAAGGTGACTTTGAATAAATCTCTTAAGTTGAGGTAAAAAGCTTACCTTTAGTTTCTTCATCTAAAAAAATGAACATAATAATAGTACCCATAGGTTCCTGTTGTTGTGACGATTAAATGAATTACTTCACATGAAGGTTAATGGGAATATATGTGATTTTAAAAAGGAAAAATAAAAACAACTAATGTTTATTTAGTATATACTGGGTCTTATGAATAGTTTTACATATTTTTTTTTTTGTATCTTAAAAATAACTGTTGGATATGGCCAATTTAGCTCAGTGGTTGTAGACCAGGAGGTCATGTTTCTATTCCCAGTCAGGGCACATGCCTGGGTTTCAGGCTTGATCGCCTAGTAAGGGGCATGCAGGAGGCAGCCAATCAATGATTCTCTCCCTTCCTTCCTCCCTCCCTCCTCCTTCCACTCTGAAATCAATAAAAACATTTAAAAAAGAACGGTTGGCTTTACACTTTGTATTCTAATCAAATAGTTTCATTAATCTCCTTTGAGATCCACAAAGCCTTCCTAACTATTGTTTGTGAATTCTAATGCATCTAAAGATTGTAATCGCAAAACTGCATACCAAATCGCGCATTTTGTATTTTATTGTTACTTGACGCTGTCAATGTGTAGAGAATAGGTTTGATCATAGGATCGAAATAAATTGCTCCCGATTCAGGGATGAAATTATTTTTTTTAAAAACCTCCTTTCTCTTTATGAAAATACATGTTTATATATTCTGGTGCATAATGTATATAGTACTGTTGACTGGTTTAGATCTGACTTTTCTCCATGGTAACATCGAGATTTGAAAAAAAAAATACTGTATGTCTGGCATTCTGGGTTCTTGGAAAGATTTACTTTGTATCTTAAATGTTTAAGAGGAGGAGTGTGTTCATTTGGCTTTCTTGGGAGTCTTTGGTTGTTATTGTGATTATAAATTTAAGGCTGGGAAAAAGAGTTTTACCACTGAGAGCTCAGCCAAGTTAGTGTTGGGCAGGAAGTCAACTCTCCTGCCTTCAATTACTTACCCTGCATTTCTCTTCCCCTGTGATTCCAGACCAGTGTTTTATACTACCACAAATTTTATTTGACTCAGAATTCTCACTTCACCTTTGGCAGTGTAATTAATGCCATGGAGTCAGATTCAATCACCTTTCACTCATTGAACATTTGTGGTCTTTAAAGAAATCATAGGTATTCCTTTTTAAGAGTACATTTTGTAGACATTGCTGCAAGCTGATGCAGGGCCACATGACTGTCACTAACTTTTAATCACTTTTAATGTTTTGGTAGAAATAATTTTTCTCAAAAACATCACCATATTATTGCTAATATCTCCACAGCAAAAATAAGTCTTTGTCTATTTTACAGGATGCTTTGAATACATGAAAAGCAAATCCTTATATGAAGCATAGTCAGGCTGTGGGTAGACTACAGAATCTTAAAAAAGGATGATTCTGATCTTGTGAGGATATTTGCTTGTAGATGTGATCACAGCAGGGAGAAGGTTCCTAACCTTACACATTTCCTTTTAGATGTGGGATTCCTTAACAGGTTGGAGTTAAAAACCTATTGAACAAGAATCTGAGTGCCTCTTTTTTTTATCTAAAATCCTTCTGTGTATATACAGGCAGTTCTTCAAGGGAGACAAGTTTACACAATTCATGGTAACATGAGTGGTCCACCTGTTATACCTGTATTATGCTGCTTAGATTGAGTAGGTCACAAACCTCAACTATCATGTCCATCTAGGTCTCACCTTAGAGGTCTCTCTATCCCCGTCCTTGACCCCTTTGGACTCATTAAGCTGCTAGTTTTAATCTTTAGCACAGCTCCCCCCTTTCTCTCCCCAATTATCTTCTGTCCGTTTTCCAGCAGAGGCTTTCATTCCTCCGGGTCTCTACCTCCTATTTTCTCTAACCCAATATCCTTTCTTCCTGACACTATCCACTCTGTAAAGTAACTTGTTCTGAAAGAATCTTAATCAACTACAACTACTTGGAATATCAGCTGATTACTTGCTCTGTACCATAATTTTCATGTCTTGGTTTCTTCATCTCTGCTTCCTCTATTCTATTCATTATCTTGATCTAAGTAAGCTCTTTGTGAACATCCAAACTGTAGACTAAAATTAAACACAAAATTGAGAGATAAGAGGAAGGGACTTGAAGTTGGAAGATATTTTCCTATTTCTCCTAATAAGTTTAACATGTGATTGCACTGGTTGATTGAATTGTAATCCATCTATTAAAAATTCTATTTCTAGGAATAGATTTTTCTTTCACTAATATCAGTTATTAGAAAAATGTATTAAATAATGTTATGAGTAGTAGCTGCATAGTCACATCATGACCATGGAAATATATTTAAGCATTTCATATGGAAATATGTATATGTATACTAGTATATTCTCTGACAAAGTTATAAATGCATCCTTTGCAGATGAAGTAGCATCAGAAATGTTTTTGACATGTTTGGTTCTCTGTTATGCCTTTGCATTCTGGTTGTACCTTCAGATGAGGCCTGACGTTACTGAAGTGACAAGTGAAAAGGAGCTAAGCTATGGTATTTTATGTCAGTACAGTACTAGGAAGTTATACTCAAAGTCATTCTTCAGATAACTTTGTTTTTGGCTGACTTACAATGGTATTGGTGTAATTAATCTTATTTTGAATGGTTTATTAAAATGTTACTTCTCATAAGTAGTTTCCTTTGTTTATTTTCTCAATCTGCTGAAATACCTAGTTGAAAGAATTAGTGGCTGGGGAAGAAGGATACTTTTATGTCATTGATCTCCTATGACACATTCCTCCCTCCATTTGTGCACTTGATTCAACATTTCTTTACCTTTATAATATCTGTGAACCTTTTTTATTGTCTCAACATTTGCCAAATAATTGCTAGATTCTACCTCACCCCTTAAAATATGTGTTGTTTTCATCTTCCCTAATTGGTTAGGTTCTCCATGTGAGTTAACTATTATAACCAGCAGTCATTAACACAACATTTGTGATTGTTTTGCAAGCAATTTTGCTATAAGTGCCCTTCAAGCTTGAAAAGGTAGTCCTATTGTCTTTGGGTGTCATTGAAAAGACCTACAATAATTTGTTTTTGTTTTATTGAAGGCTTGGTAGCCCTAGCTTGTATTTATAGGACTCAGGAATGCAAATATGTTAATATTTATGTAGGGTAGAGTTCCAGAAGTGTAATTGCTGGATGAAAAGGCAAGTGTATTAAAACTTTGATAAATAAAACCAGATTGCTCTCCAAAAAAGAAAGTGGCAGTTGCTCTCCTATTGTCATCCCACCTATGATCAACAGTGGATATTATTAATCCTTCTAAGTTTTGCAAGTGATATAGACAAAACTCCTCACTTTTGTTGCAATTTGCTTTTACTTAAATAGCTGGGATGACAGATTTTTCTTGGGATTATTGGGGCGTTAATTAGGACAATTTGTTTTTTACTAATTATTTGCCAGGATGGCCTTGTCAGCGCCACATGGTAATAATGTTTTTTATTTTATCTATTTTTAGAGATTTGAAAGTTCCAAAATCTAAGCTACGCTTGAGGTGAGAAGGCAGGAAAGCTGTCTTACTGCACAGCAGATACCAGACTTCAAACGCTAACTCATACTGCTACTGCTTTTCATCTATTATTCAAACCTTATTTGTCAGCTTCTCACCCCTCATATTTGAAATTAAAAATTTCCAGGTTTGCCCTAGCCAGTTTGGCTCAATGGATAGAGTGTCAACCTGAGGACTGAAGGATTCTGGGTTTGATTCTGATCAAGGGTACGTACCTCGGCTGCAGGCTCAATCCCAGGCCCCAGGTCAGGGCATGTGCTGGAGGCAACCAAGTGATGTGTCTCTCTCATATCCATGTTTCTCTCTCCCCTTCTCTTCCGCTCTCTAAAAAAATCAATTAAAAGATATCTTTGGGAGTGGATTTAAAAAAAAAAATCCAGGTTTTTATATTTCATTCTGAAGAAATTTGTTTGTTTTTATCAGTAAACTGTACAGCTTGATAGATAGAAAGTTGGTCATTATGCTTTGCAGTGGTTCTCAACCTTCCTAATGCTGCGACCCTTTAATACAGTTCCTCATGTTGTGGTGACCCCCAAACATAAAATTATTTTCGTTGCTACTTCATAACTGTAATTTTGCTACTGTTATGAATCGTAGTGTAAATATCTGATATGCAGGATGTATTTAGGCGACCCCTGTGAAAGGGTCATTCGACCCCCAAAGGGTCACGACCCACAGGTTGAGAAGCGCTGCTTTAGAGCAAGAACTGGAGAGGATATTAAAATAAGACTGTTAAGTACATGGCTTATAATGCTTCAGCTCAATCATCGATATTTGATGAGACAAAGATATTTCAAGTCTTTATATAGTTTTATGCCTACTATTCTTGGGAACCATGAGCCCCTGATCTGTGTGGAGTTTGCAGCAAAGAAACAATAACTTCTGCCTCAATTAAGTTATTTTTCCAAGCCCAGGGCTGTTTTCTGTACTAAAACATATTTCATATTTTTGAATTTTGTATGAAATTCTCATGTAGGCAGAGTCACCATCTTTTTATATATATATATATATTGATTTTTTTTTTTATTGATTTTTTTTACAGAGAGGAAGGGAGAGAGATAGAGAGTTAGAAACATCGATGAGAGAAACATCGATCAGCTGCCTCCTGCACATCTCCCACTGGGAATGTACCTGCAACCAAGGTACATGCCCTTGACCGGAATTGAACCTGGGACCTTTCAGTCCACAGGCCGACGCTCTATCCTCTGAGCCAAACCGATTTCGGCCAGAGTCACCATCTTTAAAATATTTTTATCATGTAGAAATAGTTGATTTATAGTGGTTTTCATTTTAGGAGTCCTACGGGGGGGGGGGGTGTCTGTTGTAGCATGAATTTCTAGCATATAACTGAATTTGTAATCATATAGCTTTATCTTTTTACAAAGGCCTAGGTATGTTGGGGTACTGTTGTAAGCTTATTTTCCCTTTTCTAATTCTTCAAATTACTGGTTATATTTCTTTAAAAATCCCATGTAAATATAAAACAATAATAAGACTCACCTAAATGTTTTCTTAACTAAAATCCTAACTTAATGATGACTTAAATACAGAGCACGTAGATTTAATATCATTGGATATTGTGGTAGTAGGTAGAAGCAGAGATGGAAATGAAGCCAAATTGGTGTGTGTGTGTGTGTGTGTGTGTGTGCGTGTGTTTTCTGTTGGGTTAGAGATGAGAAAATAAACATACAGTCAGACCTGAATCTTGGTGAGGCCCCATGTAAAACCTTATTCACCAGTTCTCTCAATTAGGACTCTCCATTAGGTCAGAATGGCCATTGACTTACATGTCATTTAAATGTCATTGTATAGCAGTGATTTTCGTTGCTTGAGAAATCTTTATTTTATGTGGCAGTTCCACTAAATGGTAAACATATATGTACTCTCTAGAGCAAGGAACTTGGGAAGAGAAAGTTATTGTGAGTCAGGATTCAGCACTGACTTGCTAAGAAGTTGACACTTTCAAAGGCTATATAATAAGCCTTACTAAACCTGTGGTTAAAGCCTAGAATGCTTCCTTTATGAGAAAAAGGGCAAAGGTCCCTGACAACAAGGTTTCTGACATCACTCAATGTCAGCGTAAACGATTTTCTTGTGTTTGTGTGAGTGGCTTGTTAGCTGTGGACCTGGCCAAACTGTTTGTTTCAATGGTGCTTGGAGTGAGAACTAATTAATGTGTTCATAGCAGTAGTTATCTATTGATGGAAATAATGATATCTAGTTTATTTTATAAAGAAAATGGCAGAAAGAACCATAATTCTTTACTTTTAAGAATATAATTTAGTTAATTATCATTTCCTTGAAGTGTATTTCAAAGTCTTACAAAAATGTTTGAATTGTTGACCTTCTTAAAATGTAGCCAAGTACATTTAAGTTTCCTTTGCCAATCTGATATAAAACTTTAAATTCAAAGCCTCAGAGCAGATCTTTGCCCTTCCTCTAGGTCTAGGAGGTTGGGTTATGGAATTCTCTTTTACATGGCTTCAGCATTTAACAGAACTCTCTTCATAAATGAAACATGATCCCTTACCCATCATGCTTGAGTTGAAATTAGTCAGAATGTGTCTGATATGGGTGAAGTAGAGCCCATCAGGAATCCCTCCACAAGAAACAAAACAAAACAAAGAAATGTTTAAATGTGAGCCTGGGTGGTTTCCAATTTTACCAAAATGTAAATATGGTTTTAGTTGGGAATTTTATTTTTCAGTACATTTACTTTCAATTACTTTGTCCAATGGCTTTCTCTAGATTGTGTATCTAACACTAAGCAAAAAAAGATGAGATTTTACTGGACTAGATAAAAGGATAAAAAAAAGGAAAAGACACTTGGGTAAATACACTAATGATCTTTGGAGAAGCACTTAGTTTCTTATCCTAGGATTAATGTGAGGGCTACTGCAAAAATTGCCCGAACAAAATTGCTTTTAATTTATTGTGATGTTTGAAAGCTAGAAAAGGCACTTGTTCATACTTGTTTCAGGGGAGACTAGGTGAATTTTAAAGGTTGTCAAGCAAGAGTGACAGGACAGTGTTATGATCATACAAATTCTCAGCCTTGTCTACCTATTTAAATAAAATTATTTGCTGACATTACTAGTTAATCAGTGAGGCTTTTATTGCTCTCTCTGTTAAAGACCCTCTGCTGTCTGTGGCATCAGGCGTGACAGGCTGCCATGTGGTTCAAAGTTTACTACAGTTTATCCTCAGAGGATGAGGCACTACCATTTCGTTACCTGGGTGATGCTTAAGAGTAAAGAACGCACTGTGCCTGGATCCAGGTCCTGGCTCTGATATTTTCTTGTTCTGTGAACCTGGTGAGATACTTTTCATGAGTAGTTCCTTTTATATTTTAATATACCACTTTTCATCTGTGAAATCATTTCTATGGCTGTTTGGCATGTAATCAGTCATTAACTCCATAATGAGGTTAGGTGAAGTCACATACACAGTATCAGGGCTTACCAGGTCTCACAGGCTTATTTTGCGACTTCAGCTTGTGCCAGAGGCCTGAAAGGTAGGTACGGAGACTTGGATTGCTCACACCTGTCTTCTGGGTCCCCTCCCATGATGGACATATGCTTACATGTGTTTCAGACAGGGAATTGCTAGCTTTTTCTATTTCTTTTTTTAAATATTTACTTTCCTGATTCACACAACTACTCTCCATTTTATTTTAGTTATAGACAGAACTCTGGACTTGTGACCTATAGAAGAAGAAAATAAATGATTGAGTTGTTGGTTTGTAACCTTGGGGATGCCCTAGGTAAAATTCGAAACTGGCCTCTGTACATGGAGGGTGAGGAGAGACCTAAGAAAGAGGCAGACCATTGGGGTTGGTAGGTGGCAGTTTTAACAAACAAGAGAACTTCCTTATGATGCCTGCCATGGGTGGTCACAAGATGGGTAGATCCTCACATCTGCCTGCCAGCCAGCATCCTAAAGGTTTATATAGAGTCCTTAACAGAGTTCAGTCATGAATACCATTCAGATGGTCTCAACAACACCTTTCTCTCTGAAGGCTGCTTCAGTGGGTGGAACATCTATTCCTAGGACATGGGAGGGGATCCAGTTGCCTGGGTCCAGGTCTTGGGCCTGCTAGTGGTCATGTCCTCTTATTGACCTCCTCCAACTGAGTGAATAATGTATTCCTGTGTTCCTACACACTCTGTATGTAAATATTTGCGTGCATGGATGCCATGTATATGCTGGGACACAGTGTTAAATATATTACTCTTTGTGGTCTTAAAAGTTTGAAGCCTATATGAGCGGACCTTAAAAGTGTCTTTAGCTCCCTCATATTCTCCCTTTTTACTGATCCCTCTCTCCAGCCAGGCAATCTGATTTAGTTTCAGGCATATTATTGTAAGTCAGAGGCTATGTCCGCTTCCTGGCTGTGGCTATTGCCTCATGTAGATTGATATATAGGAAAGAAAATTGAGTAATATAGAGGTGCGGCAGAAATCAAAGATCCTTGGCTGTAAGCTTTTAACTAGACTGTGCACAACCCATAATTTTCAGAATACTTAATATCCCAGTGATCTAAATCAGGGGTTGGTGAGCTATGGCCCACAGGCCAAAGCCAGCCTGCCACCTGTTTTAGTAAATAAAAGTTTTATTTGAATATAACCATACCCCTTTGTTAGGTATTGTCTGTGGCTCTTTTCTTGCTACAGTGACTGGTAGGTAGTTGCAACAGAAATGGTATGGCCTACAAAACCTAAAATATTATTAACTGGCTTTCTGCTGATAAAGTTTGCTGACCTCTGATCTAAATGAAGGTGTTTTTCTAAATGAAAGCATATCTGATGTGAGTGTTCAGGGAATTCTGATTATGGTAATATGGTAATATTGCTTTTATGGAAATTGTATTTAGTTTTTCTGGGTAAGTGAAATGGAAGCCATAAGTTTCTTTCTCATTTAGGCTTTAGTGGTTTAATATGTGTATAGGGTTTCACTTGTATAGCATATATACAGAATCAACTGTAAAGAATGGAGCATGACAAAAAGGGTGCTTTAAAATCAAACTTGTTGAGTGTTAGGGTCTTTACAAGTATTATCTCTAATCCTCATACCACTGTACTGTGTCTATTATTATCTTGATTTTCCTGGGGAGGAAATAGAAGCTCCAAGCAGCAAAATAGCAAAGCTATGTATGTACTTAGTCATCACTCCGGGCTGCGTCTACAAACACTGTCTTTCTTCTACCATCTAAGTCAGTGATTCTCAACCTTCCTAATGCTGCGACCCTTTAATACAGTTCCTCATGTTGTGGTGACCCCCAACCATAAAATTATTTTCATTGCTACTTCATAACTGTAATTTTGCTACTGCTATGAATCGTAATGTAAATATCTGATATGCATGATGTATTTTCATTGTTACAAACTGAAAATAATTAGAGCATAGTGATTAATCACAAAAGCAATATGTAATTATATATGTGTTTTCCGATGGTCTTAGGCAACCCCTATGAAAGGGTCATTCGACCTCCAAAGGGGTTGCGACCCACAGGTTGAGAACCGCTGATCTAAGTAGTGGTGTGTGCCAGTTCCTTAAAATTCCTTAGGTCTTATTAATTGAAATATAGGAGATTTTAATCTCATTTCTCAGCAAAGATAGAGGGGAGTGAAATTGGACTTATTCCATTCTGGTTAATTCAGTCCTATGAAAGGAAGACTGGTCAGTTGGAGTATAGCATTTGCTTTGACTCATAGACAATTTCAATAGAAGTCTTACAAGCTAAATAATCTTGGATTATATATATTAAATATATATTCTTGGCTGGAAATGGAATTCTTCAGATGAACAGTTAGATAATTTGTGGGTGTGTTTGAAATGAGTTCTCTCATCATTAAGAGTCCTTTGTATCATTAAATGATAGGTTTAGATTTCTACAAATGTGTTTCAATTCCTTTCCTTTATGAAGGAACTAGCTCACATAATATTTTCACATACTAATTAACTACAAGCAGGGCAAAGGGACTTTTTCTGGATTTGACATGATTATCTTTTAAGGAATTCTGATTCATAAATTTTGTTATTTTTCTTCAGTTGTTCCACTTTGGTATTGAACCAGAGCAATGTATTATGACCAGTGACTCACTCATACCATGCTCTCAAAGGCATTAGTCCTTTGCATCTACTTGGGATATTTCTTCCTTTTTGAATTTTAATACTTAAATTGAGAAAAAGTGTTACCCATCCTTAGAACAGATATAAACTACACAACCATTGATCACAGTATGACAGTTTTTATTTTGTACTTACAGTGTTCTCAGAAGTTTAGAGTTGAAAGGAAACAAAAATTATATATACATACACACTAAGATATCCCAGAAGATTTCAGATGAAATATGAACTTTATTTAAAAGCATCAATTTTTACACTTTTTCCAGTAGCCTATTTTTCTGGGCATAGACTATATGAACTCAGATTATAAATGGAATTACATTTAAGATATTCAGTAATAAATTTCTTTTTGTTCTTTTGAACTGTAATAAGTTTTTTGTTGTTGTTCTTTTGATTTTTTTTTTTTCAAATGTGTTGGCTTCTTTGCAATGAGTTTTGGGGATTATACCAGTAAATTTATATTATGATTTTGGATTAGCATAAAGCTGACCTTTTCAAAGTTAGTTTAATTCAGTATGCATGTGTCCTGATGTGACATGATTAATCTTTCTTTGCATCCTTAATAGAGAAAAGATTTTTTCCAAAGTTGATGATCACTTAAGTGAGCAAATTTGTGTATCCCATCTTAATTCACAATTGCAAAATTTAATTTGACCATTTCTGAGGGTCATAAAACAGCTGTGCTGTTATTTTTGCCAACCCATTTTGTCCAAGACTTTCTTCTTACTTTTTAAAACTATATTCCACGTAATTAAAAAAATAAAAAGAAATATTGTCTGTATCTTTAGTTGAACAAAGTATGTTCTTTACAGATAGTGTAGAACTGTCTAGTTCTTGCTGTTATACTCAATCAGAAAGTTAAGACTGGTCAGATGAGAATGTGGAAGATCCTAGTACAATGGAGTAGAAAAAAATCCTCCTTCATAAAATGTTCAGAGCTGTCCAGGACCCCGTTCACTTTTTATTTTTTTTCCAGTTCAGCTCTGTTCTCAATCAACCCGATCCTACATTTTATTGAGAAACTTGACTTCAGAAAGGATTTGAGTTTCTCATCCATTCTGCTGTGATTCTGCAGAAAGGGTCTCTGTTTTCACACTCTCTCACAGAGCCACCACCAGCTGTTTAAATAAGCAGTCAAGAGTCTCTGGAAATGCTAGATGTTTAGGTCATATAATGTTTGGGTTAGGGATAGTTTTTTGTTTTTTGAAGGGGGGCGGGTACCTAGTATTTCAGTGAGGGTTTAGGAATGGACAGAAATTCTGGCAAGTCCAAATTGGCTTGATTTTTATTTTTAGGTAAGTAGCTTGCAAAGCCTTGTAAATGGCTTGCTGTAGTGGAAGCCAACAGAGGGATTAGCAAGCTGTGAAATGGCTATTCAGCAGTAATTATCCTCTAAGAGTCCAGGAACTTGTCACCATTCCCTGACACGATTTGCAGGTACTTGCTATGGTCTTATCACCATTAGCAAATACAACAACTGAGAATGTAAGATGTTTCCTTGCTCAATTTTCATCCCCTCTGCCTAACTAAATTTCTTGAACATCATTTCAGTATTGTCTTCTTTTCTTCTTCCATTTAGCTCGGTGAAACTGTAAAATTCACGAGTTATGTTTCTATTCATGAATAGAACCCTGCTAAGGTATTTCTCTTAAATAGATTATAATACTACACATAGAGTTGTCTTGAACTCAGTAACATATATATAGAATATTATGTATTTATTATAAAAGACTTTATATCTAGGCTTTCTAGTGGGCCTTAAATGGTGAACAGGGATTGTGTATAATTAAATCAGCTTAAGATATAGTATGTCATATCTATTGTAAAGTTGAATAAAATTCTCTACCTCCATATCCCCCCCCCCCCAATTCCTCTTTAAACTGTATATGACTGCTGGAATTGTTATTATTACTTTTATTATAATTATTTTTAAAAATATGGCTTGGATTATGTCATCTAGTACATTGCATTAATACAATGTACAAAATAGTATAAAATACTTTACAAAAAAGATATAAAAAAAACCTTTTACTAAAGATTTATTGAGATGCTCTATATGTGGTGTACGGATATATGGTACCTCTTAGATTATAATGTATTTTAAATTAAAAGTGTTCTTAACACTGAAGTCAAGTGGACCAGGAGCTATTTCCAAGACTCTTGACTGATTAGGCAGTGATGCTCAACAAACTGTTGGGGTTGACCCACTTTTTTTGCACAGCTACTCCTAGGTATTGCTTTTCAGAACCTGGAGTCTAAAATTAACAATGGCTATGAAGGACAGCAATTAAGGCCATTTGTCTTTCAAATGAGCCAATGGAGGTTCCACTGGTAGTTTAAATTTACATACAGAGGTCACTCACCATTATAAAGGGCAGTGGGGGCCCTCAAGGCATGTGTGGCAAAGGTATAAGTCATTTTGGGGTTGATAGCAAATTATGTTTTGAAAATAACTTTTCCTTGCTATGTAAAGATGCATTCCTAGCAACTTCTTTTCATTGATTGATTTTAAATTAAAAATGCATTATTTTTTTATGAGAGCATTTTATAAAAAGGCTATTTTAAGCATATTTAAAGGAGAGTATTACGCTTATCAAGCTGCTGAAGTTTAGTTGTTTTAAAGCAGGGGTCCTCAAACTACGGCCCGCAGGCCACATGCAAATACAAATATTGTATTTGTTCCCGTTTTGTTTTTTTACTTCAAAATAAGATATGTGCAGTGTGCATAGGAATTTGTTCATAGTTTTTTTTTAAAGTGTAGTCCGGCCCTCCAACGGTCTGAGGGACAGTGAACTGGCCCCCTGTTTAAAAAGTTTGAGGACCCCTGTAAGAGTTGATGTAGTTTATAAGAGTGAGTCAAGGATACCCACATCCATATTCTGCTTTGAAAAAGGTCCTTGGGGCCAAATGCCCTCTGGACATATCCTATCTTGCCTTCATTGTTTGGGATGCTGGCTTGTTTCTCTCATTAGTAAGGGACCTTAACTTTTTTTCATATTCAAATTGACAAACTTTTGATGAGGAAAATGAATTCCTTGTTTACTGAGAATTTATAGGACCGCAGTTTACCACCCCTTTGCCTCCTGTTTGGTCACAGAATTCACTGAGTTTCTTCATAAAGATTCCCCGCGGAAACTAAACAAATAAGCTACTTGAAAGGAGACAGGTTATTGGATTCCCTCATTAAACCCGCTGCTGGATTTTCATTAGTACTAATCCATTTTCTTTCATGATTAGACATATAGGCCAGTTCTTATTTTCATAAGATTTGAATAAACAAAATATGTTGAGTTGTATGTGCCTATATATATATATATATATATATATATATATATATATATATATATATATATATATATATATATAGGCTGGAAAAACAAATGTAATTAATCTCTCTGTCATAAAATTTTCCCTGAAAATAAAGCCAGGAAAAATGACTCATGTAAAGGGGAAAAGCTACCTCCATTTAAAAAAGCAGTTATTAAATGAAGCGGAAGTGGTGGGTGTGATTATTGGCTAATAGGATTGGTTTCATGCTTCAGTTTCCCCCCTCCTATTGTCATCATTGTGTATAAAAGTAATCTAAATAAAATGTTGAATAATTTTAGACTCTATAAAGCTTTAATTGTTTCATTTGCTATTATAAGTGATACCAAAAATAGTGGGTCTTGTTGAGTCCGAAAATAGATGAATGAAGTCGCGGACAAAAACGATTAATGGATCCAAAGTCTATTGGGAGAAGCCAGTCCTGGAAAAGGTGCAGCTGGGGCTCCGGGAGCAGGCCAGTGTCCAGAGCTCCCTTTCCACATTACAGTCGGGAGTAGTTGAGTGTCCAAGCTAATAGAAGTCTAATAGACCATGTGTGAGGCCCGCATGGCCATAAGCCACATGGGCAGAGGGATGTGCTCCCCCTCCACCCCACTCTGAAACCAAGGTTAGCCAGGAACCCATTGCGTGCAGGGGAGAAGAGAGAAAGAGAGCAAGAGGAAGTATGTGCCTTTTAATTTAGGGGGTGGGTAGTCTTGCTAGCTCCTAATTGGTCTTTTCCAAGAATGTTGCCTTAGCAATGTCCTTTTGATTGGTTTATACACATTACTGCTTCGTGATTGGTTATCTGCAGGCTGCCTGTCTTAGCAGTACCCATACATTTTAAAGTTCATGCCTCTGGCATGTGTCCCTTCCGTTCCCGCTCTGTGGGGTGCCTCAGTAACTCCATCTAGTTGGGTTGCCAGTTGTACCTCCTTTTCCATGGTCCCACCCCTATCTACGTAGCTTCCTTCTGTCTCATAAGTAGATTTCAATGTATTCTTTCAAAGCGAGGAAATTGGTAAGACTTAAGTACTAACTTCACCTTTTTGAACTTGCATTATGGAGAGACTGTTTTTATTCCTTTTTCTGTTTCATGTTCTATCCACTAAAGTTGTTAAAAACTATTTAGATTCTGTGTGGTTTATACATTTCAGGTACGACTCCCTATATGTGTATCGAACACTGTACATGTATCTCATATTATTTTTGGTATTTTAAAACCTGTGCCTCAGCCTTCCTGTTGAGGTTCCAGCTGGAGCTACTGATAGAAATTTTAATTTATGTGAAAATTTAACAGGATAGTTTCATTTATTATTGAAATGATAGTACTACATTACATATTCAGTATGTTTCCTTCTCCAGCCTGTTCTTCATTTTTAGCATGCCTGTTTGGAATGTAGCAATCTAAACGTTCTTCTTCTCCTGGTTTAGGTGGCTGTACTTTTGATGATGGTCCGGGGGCCTGTGATTACCACCAGGATCTATATGATGACTTTGAATGGGTACATGTTAGTGCTCAAGAACCTCATTATCTGCCACCTGATATGCCTCAAGGTGAGACTCATTTTGTTTTACCCAGTTTTGGGGGAATGGCTTTGGAATATGTAGCATCTTCTTACTAGTATTATAGGTATAACATAATAGTTTAATTGTTACAATACACTACTGTGGTCAAGCTACTTGACCACATCTAAGAGCTTTAATATATTCTTTGTTTTTTCCCTCAGTAACTTTCTTTAATCCTATTGCTCTTCATGAGCTCACTATGTCTTTGTTGTCTCTGACTTTGGAAAAATATTTTCTTCTTAGTCCTATATAATAAAAAGTCAAATGGAAATGAAACCAAGAAATGAAAAATAAAAAAAAGTAAAATGGCCGAAACCAGTTTGGCTCAGTGGATAGAGCGTCGGCCTGCGGACTGAAAGGTCCCAGGTTCGATTCCGGTCAGGGGCATGTACCTGGGTTGCGGGCACATCCCCAGTAGGAGATGTGCAGGAGGCAGCTGATCGATGTTTCTCTCTCATCGATGTTTCTAACTCTCTATCTCTCTCCCTTCCTCTCTGTAAAAAATCAATAAAATATATTTAAAAAAAAAAAAGTAAAATGAAGAAAAAACAAAGTTCTTTCAAAATAATCTAAAATGTGAGTTCAGCTCACTTGGTACCTACATAGGTCTGATCCAATTAGAATGAAGGAAGGAAGGATCTTTTTTATTATTTTTTATTTTTTATCTTTTATTGTTTTATTGCTTAAAGTATTACAAAGGGTATTACATATGTGTCCTTTTTTCCCCCCCGCCCTTGACAATCCCCTGGCCTCCCCTGTCCATTGGTTATGCTTATATGCATACATACAAGTCGGAAGGAAGGATCTTTACTTCCTGGTATGGAGATTGCTTTTCTTGTTGTCCCTGGTCATGCGCATGCCGTGGCTCTGAGGAAAGGCAACCTGGAGTCCAAATTGTCAAATAGAGAAGGTCTTTTCTGAGTGAAATGTAGAAAAGAGAGCTGAGCCTTGTTCATTCTTTACCCTGACCTTGTTAAATCCTTAGGTTATTGGTTTTGTGAAATTATATATTTCGTTATTGCTTAAACCAGTTTGAGTTGTGTTTTCTCTTAACTAACTTAAGGACATAAATATATACATATCACTTTATACACGATCAGACTAATATTTGTGACTCTGATTCTATATATTAATTTGGAATTCATGCCAAACCCTGTGTATATATGTTTAACAACATTTATTGTAAAAATTGACAATGCAAATGGGAATTTTAAAATACTGTACTAAAGAGAATAAACTGTTTCCTTATTTAGAAAGAAACAAATGTGGTATCATGATACACTATGTACAGGCATCCTATATAATAAAAGCCCAGCGATTGAATGGGGGAAGACCAGAATGACTGGTCGACCAGTCCCTATGATGCATACTGAGCACCAGACGCTCAATGCAGGAGCTGCCCCCTGGTGGTCAGTGCACTCCCTCTGTGGAGCACCGCTCAGCCCAAAGCCGGGCTCATGGCTGGCACCTCTTGGGGTGACTCGTCCTGGACTCCCACAACTAAATATAATAATATTTAACAATGTAATATAATAGTATACTATATAACACATAATCATCAATTGTAATATATAATCATACATAATTGATGACCTATTACTAATAATTTCAGTTTTAAAATACATTTTCAGTATTTTTACTGTGAGTCCTTTAAAATACTTTAATCTTTATGAATTTTCTAAATTCAGAAAAGCCTTTCTAAACTGAGTGTGAATTTCACATGACATTTTTAGACATAGCTGATGGAAATGTCATTTCTGGTGATTGAACTTGCTAAATAATATGATATGAAAAAAGCAAAAATTGGAAGCATCAACAATAAACAATAACACACCACAAGTACACAAAGAAAACAAAACCGAATGTTACGTACATATCCAAAGTATGGTTTTAAATGAATATAGTAAAACGTATCCTTTGGAACGTTTTTAATTGGTTCACCTTTTAAGAATATGATGTTTCTTCGAGAGTAGGGTGAAGTAAATCTGCTTTCTGTTCCAAATTGTCACTTTCCTTGGCTGAGTAGGCAAATGGTTATTTGTGAAGCTGAACTGAGCCATAAGCTTCTTGCGAGAGGAATAAATTGATACTAGGTGGCTGACACCCTTGGCTTCTTAGTTTGACCCTTACGTGTCAGCAGACTCATTTATTTTTGTGCATAGGTTTGTATTTTTCCTTCCAAGGTACATAACCTTATTTTCCTGGTACATGTTAATTAAAGAAACTCCTGTAATATTTCACCTGGGTTTTCTCTGTGGTATATTTAGACCAATTTTTTAAAAATCTGAAATTAAAAAGGGGTGGGCTGTAATGCACACATTCTCACTGTTTATCATCAGAGAACAATCAGAAATATGTTGATTTATGGAAATGTTACCATTGTTAATTACCACTGAAGATGGGTAATGAATAGGTGAAGAGATGCTGCTCAGATGACCTTGTTGGCTCACCTTTGATGAACAGCTTAATAGGTGGTTACAGTACAGAACGATATGCACAGAAAATGAAAGTGTTTGAAATTCAGCCACATCTCCCAATTAGTAGGACATTAAGTCATTAATCATGCAGAGGAGGAAGAAAGGTCATGGCCGCGTTATTTTTTGCCAAATGTAACTTGTGTTTCGTCTTCAGAGAAGGTGAAAGAGAGCATCCATTCTTATATTCTTCGTTTACTGGTCTCTTTTTACAATATATACCGTTTTTGCCCTATTTTCCTTTAAAATGCTCACTGAACATTATCTGTTCATAAGATGGAAAAAAGAATACATTTGGATTTATCATTAAAATTTAATGAACAATCCATTTATTTTCAAATAAATTGTCAGTCATGTTTCCTTTTTACATTTACTTAAAAAAACCCTCAGATATTTGGCAATTCTAAAGTAAAGAAGTCTGGATTATGATACAAACTGGTATTGAACTATTGAATTCTCCATAAAATACATGGGCATTTTTAACTGGCTTCATTTTATTGACCTTTTTGGACTGGAAAAAATAGAAGGGAAGAAAGTCAGGGTCAATAAATAGATTAGAAAAAAAGGAGATTGAAGATGGGTAGAAGAGTACAGCAAAGAAGAAAATTTTGTTCTGCCTTGAAGGCATAATGCCATCAATATTTGCTTACAATGCTTTTTCAGCAGTTCCTACCCCCTCACTACCTTTGTCAGGTGACTGAGAGGGTAGCTGAAAGGCCTGCTATAAACATTTCTAAAAATGTTCTTTTAGCCTGCCCAGCATGAGCATTGACCTATGAACTAGGAGGTCATGGTTCCATTCTCCGTCAGGGCATGCCCAGGTTGCTGACTTGATCCCCAGTGTGGAGCTTGCAGGAGACAGCCAATCAATAATTTTCTCTCATCATTGATGTTTCTATCTCTTTCTCTCCATCTCTGAAATAAATAAGAAAATATATTAAAGCATGTGCCCTGACTGGGAATCGAACCATGACCTCCTGGTTCATAGGTCAATACTCAACCACTGAGCCACACCAGCAGGGAAAAATCTCAGAGGTTTTGAATGTTTAGTTATCTTTCCACTTATCCACCCATCAAACTCTTACCCATTCTTACTGTGTCTAGTCAGGTTTCATCTGCTTTGGGAACATTTTCCTGACTGGCTTTGAATTCATATATTTCTTCTATCTTCATATTCACATATGCTCTGAGTGTTCTTTGTAGTTATTTCAATTGCAACTATTATAGTATTGTTACTTACTTCCTTCTCTCCACTAAGCTACAGTGTCCTCGTGAACATAAACTATACTTTTCATCTTTGATTTCCCAAGATACTATTTTCATTTTGCTCAGGCAAAAATGTCAACTTACATAATGTGGTTTAAAATAATTTGGACAGGTGGTAAATCAAAAAGGTGTTTCTCTTCTTAGAAAATTAAGAAAAAATTTCCCCATTTCCCAAGTATTACGTTCAGTTCAATATAAGTTTTAATATAATTAGAAGACCTTCACATAACTATTAATATTTGGCTTTTGCCATAAAATTGTTTCACCTATTTATTTTGGATATAATTTTAAATGTTGTTAATACTACCAAGAAGTAGTTCCCTTTATGATCTCTTTGTCTGCCCTTTGTCAAATTAATTTCTGTTTACTACTCCTTGAAAGTCTGGCATATAAAAAAGCAAAGCCACAAGGAATGAGATATATGGAACTAGAAATTGCTTTTCATCTTGAATACATCTGTGTCCATGACTTTGTTTGTTAGACATTCTTTTATTATGACCTTATGAAGCGAATTCATTTGACCATTTTGCTATGTGTTCTGTCTTATATCTGAGCGTAGGGATCATGATTGACATCTCAGTACATTTATCTTTTACTGTAATTATAACTGCTTTTTCTTTTTAGCAGGTTTCTGTAGAATGACTAATTGAATTTTAGTTGAGAGTCTCTAGAGGACCTGTTTGACAGTATTTAAAGTTATGACTACATTGTATCCCACTTTCATGCCCCTGCATTTCACTGAAAATAATATAAGTCAACATGTAGAGTTTCTTCTGTAAAATGCACACACACAGTATATGTGTGGTAAAATACAAAAACCCTCTGTCATTAAATTAATCTGGAGATTGAGGTAAGGAATCATTCGTCCTCTGACATAAAACAGTGAGGTGTCATTCAATAGTTTAAAGCCCTACTGGATCCCAATTCTGCCTCTTGTCAAGTCCCCAAACTAAAATGTAGAGAGCAAATGATATTACAGAGAGAAGGATGAGAAATAAACAATGCTGATAAGAAATGCATTTTTATATAAAAACTGGAGGCCTAGTGCACAGATTCATACACTGGTGGGGTCCCTCAGCCTGGCCTGCGCCCTCTTGCAATCCAGGACCCCTCGGGGGATGTAGGACTGCTGGTTTTGGCCCAATCCAGGGGAATGCCCAAGGGATGTAGTAGTGCGTGAAGTGGCAGGTAGCCGGGGAGGAGCCTGAGCCTTGGCCAGATGCCATGCCACTCATCCTGGCCCCATGGTGTCTGCCTCTGTTGCTGCTCAGTAGTGCTGCCACAGAGGTGGGAGAGGCTCGTGCTGCAGGAGAGGCTTGCACCCCAGCAGCGACGCTCTCCAGCCATGATCCCAGTGTCTGGCATCCCTCAGTCAGCTGAGCAGCGCTTCTGCTGTGGGAGTGCACTGACCACCAGCGGGCAGTTCTTGCGTTGAGCGTCTGCCCCCTGGGTGCGCATCATAGCGACTGGTCAAGCAGTCCACCAGTTGCTTAGGGTTTTACATATATATGTTGCTTTTAGAACTGTGTTTTTTATTTTTTATTTTTATCTCAGAATTATTAGCCGGGCTGTTAAAATAAGGCTTGCCTCTTCAAATATTTGTTTGGAAAGACTAAATGTGTTTGTGTATTCAGTGGGGAGCATGCACATTTCACATGATTTTTGTGCCTGGCTTTCTTCCCATAGTGTGATGTAATGAAAATCAAATAAAATGTTGGTATTTACAATATGATTCACATGATAACATTTTTTAGGTAACAATTTCAGCTATGTTTTCTATATAATAATACTAGTGTCTTCACTTTATGAGAGAAGACTTAGCCTTCATGTAGTAAACAATATTATGTGTGCAGTGTATCACATTTTAATACCTTTGAGGATTAATTTCAAGGGAGTTTTTTGGCACCTTACTATTTCTTACCTATAGTTAATCTCTCTGGGAACGTTAATCACTCATTACAATGCGTGGATCACTTTGTGTAATATTTTCACTCCATTATAGACAGTACAAAGGCCTGTGTTTCTACAAGGCCACAATTGCCAAAATCTTACGTATTTGGACTAACAGAATTATTTGACAACCAGTCCATTAGAGGCAGACATAGCAGAGGGTGTGGGAATAAAGTTATGTGCATATAGTGTTGGTAAAGAGGTATTGAGTTGCAATATATGGCTACTTCTGTTTGTGTTAGAGGACAGAGCTAATCAGGCCAAAATATTGGCTTATTTTCTTTTTGTCATCTAGTTACTGCTGTCTGTTAAATTAGCCAAAGATAGTGTATGTGTGAATCTGCACAGTTGTCCTGAGGAGAGATGGGTGGCCATGGGGAGAAGGGAAGGGAGAGTGGGGGAAGGGTTCATTACCGCAGTTGGAAAACCTGGAAGTATTGGATACAGGTGTTAGATCTAAGACGGTGACAGAGCCAGGAAATCTCAGTTGAAAACTGGAAGACGACGCATCGTTCAGATTTTGTTCTTTTAAACAATAGAATGCATTTTTTTGTTTGTTTGTTTTGGAAAGCAGAATTTCCCAGTAAAATCATATACCTTAGAAAATTCGTGAAATTTTCGAGATGAGTAGAGTGAATCGGTCTAATATCAAAATTACTCTTGCTCCAGAACCATCTTGCTTTTTTTTAAAAAATATATTTTATTGATTTTTTACAGAGAGGAAGAGAGAGAGATAGAGAGTTAGAAACATCGATGAGAGAGAAACATCGATCAGCTGCCTCCTGCACATCTCCCACTGGGGATGTGCCCGCAACCCAGGTACATGCCCTTGACCGGAATCGAACCTGGGACCTTTCAGTCCGCAGGCCGACGCTCTATCCACTGAGCCAAACCGGTTACCGCAGAACCATCTTGCTTTCATAATTACAGTTTAGGTGACAAATGTCCTTGACTTGATGATGGGCATTTAAGGTCACTGTACAGTCAGCTATGTATTACATTTAATTCACAGTGCTCTTTCAATTTCATATAAAACGCTCTTTTCAAAATGTAAAAGCTTTAAATGACTGTTTCTTGAGTGTCACATGGACTGTCAGACGTGCTGTTGTTTGGAATTTCTGCTGCCCTTTGGGCTCCCTCCAGGATATTTTCACCCCGTAGGGCGATGCTTCGTCCTTCCTTTCATTTACCTGTCTGCTGTTTTTAGTTATTTGATGAACACTTGCTGCATGTCTGTCTAAGCAAACCTTTAGAAACACATATATTATCTGGTGTCTCATTAAAGCATGCATGGCAGAAGAAAAATTCATGGACTGAAGGACTCAGACTAAAGTTTAGGGTTTGAAAATAATTTTAAGACTTTGTTTGCAATGGGGTATTTTAGGACTGGAATTATGGGCTTATTTCAATGTGTTCTTCCAAACCATGTTATCATGCGTCTGTTGGTGCTTTTGTCCTCAGCACAGAGAAGATAGTTTACCACATTTGAGTTGCTTATTAAACGCAGTGGGAGTTGGAGGCGGTGTGGGGTCAGGGAGTGAAAGGTGAGCCACTTCAGAAAGGCTGGGCTTTAATGTAAGGGCTATTACCCTTGTTGGACATAAATGCAGCATGAAGAATGTCTAAATTACAATGGGCAGAAATGGCATGCTGAGACAGGAGTGTTTTCCTGATATTTCAGGTACATAATGTATCTCAGTAGATATGTCCTAAAAAATTCTTAGGGGAAAAGACAGCCTACTATTAAACAAAGAAAAAAATAATTTTTGTGTGTTTTTTTTTTTTTTTTGTCAGAGCTAGAGAACTTCTAGCTTGCTAAATGAATTAGGGATAGGCATGCAGACTAATTTCAAAGCCTATGTAGTCACCTTTAACATGTCCCTTCAAATCAATACATAGTCCAGAGAAACAAAATTACTTTTCCTTGTGCAGAGTGTGAGGGAGAGGACAGTTATGACCTTATACTTTTCCTCTCCAAAAATAAACTTGCCTCCTGACGGCTAAGTAACTCTCTTAGACACTTGTAATTTAAAAGCTTATTATCTTTTAAATACAGAAGACTGCCAGGAAAAGTATATACAAAAAAGCAATGAAAGGCAAGTGATTGAATTAGGGATTATTTAAAAATATGGGGTGTAGCCCTAGCTAGGTGGCTCAGTTGTTGGAGTATTGTTTCATACAACAAAAGGTTGCAGATTCGATTCCTGGTTGCACAGGTTGATTTGTCAAATCACATTCTGGTATAAAGAAGGACAGGTTCTTCTAGTAGTTATCCTGTTAACTGCTTTGCCATGGAAAGTAACAAAAAAATATATTCTTAAATTTGGAGGGGTCAGTAGGACACAGTTATCATTTAAGTTCCTATTCAAGTATGGATTAGAGATCAAGAAGGATGAAGAGATTTATCATACGCCAATCAGAAAGTAAAACATTAAAAAATACCGATAGTCTTCCAAACAAAGAATTTCAGTTACATTTCCCTCATCATTTATTAAGTAAGACTTAACTAGTTCGTGGGCTCTGGAATTTGGGGTTTGCAGTCTGTTTTAGGAAGTCATCAGCCCTGGGAATTCTGGCTCTGTGTCCTGATGCAGTTGGTGATGTGTAAGTGACATCAAGCCCTGAAGCCTGTAGCCCTGAAGCTAGTCCTTGAAGCCATCAGAGTTAGAAGTGTCTGGTTCAGTGCCGGGGTCCAACCCCAGCGGGTCCAGGGGTCCCCAAAGGTGTGGACGGAGTCGGCGAAGACTATCCACCCTCTTCCTATGGTGGAGTCCTATCCATCCCGAGAGTGGGGCTTATGTAGGGGTCCCTGTTCGGGCGCCATATGCCGGGGTCCAGCCCCAGCAGGTCCAGGGGTCCCCATAGGTGTGGACGGAGTCGGCGAAGAAGGAATGACACAGGGACAGCATTCAGTTGATCAGCAGCCTAGCCAGGATCTCCAGCCAAGTTCTGGTCTCGATCTCCAGAGAGGTTCTGCTTAGGATCTCCAGCCAGGTTCTGTCCAGGCTCTCCAGTCAGGTTCAGTGTCCAGGTTCCAGTCAGGTTTTCCTGCCAATCTCTGTAGTCAGGTTCAGTCCAGGATTCCTTGCCATGTTCTCCCGCTAGGCTCTGTCTCTAGGCTCCGAGGCCAGTCCCTCTCCAGGATCCTCTGGCATGCTCTCTCCAGTGAAGTTCTTCTGCCTCTAGAGAACGTTCTGTGTAGGTTCTGTGCCTAGGCTCTGTCTCTCTTGGTCCTGTCTTCCAAGCCCTGTGTTCTGAGTTCTGTGTTCTGAGTTCTGTCTCATGAGTTCTGTCTTCTTGATTCTGTTCTGAGTTCTGAGTGTTTCTGTCTTGTTACAACTGTATTTATACCAGTTGATTCAATCCTATCAATCTCTATTACAAAGGTTAGGGCGTTTCTTATCTCCATTCCAGGGAGAAAAGATTATGTAGTTTAAGCATGATTGTTCGTAGTTAAAGGGATTAATTACCCGCCTGGCACTTAGTTGAGGGTTTTATTCCCTCCCTAACTTCAGGGGAAAATCCCTACCTGGGGATTCAACCTTTCTCGGAGAGGTGACCTTGGTTAAAACACAGCGCCAAGAAGGTGAGCAAACATATTAAGAACCATATGCCATATATGCCAGGTCCCTTGAAACAGCAAGGATGGACCGGCTCCCGGCAGTTCAGGCCTTTCCACTGAGGTGTCGTTTGTTGAGGACCTAATGTGTAGGCCAGGAATGGCGAACCTATGACACGCGTGTTCGAGGTGACACGCAAACTCATGTTTTGGGTTGATTTTTCTTTGTTAAATGGCATTTAAATATATAAAATAAATATCAAAAATATAAATCTTTGTTTTACTGTGGTTGCAAATATCAAAAAATTTCTATATGTGACACGGCACTGGAGTTAAGTTAGGTTTTTTCAAAATGCTGACACGCCAAGCTCAAAAGGTTCGCCATCACTGGTCTAGGCTCTGTAGCTTAAAGCAGAACCTTCAGGTAAAGAATGAGAGTAATTCAGAAACAGCTTGCTGTTGAGACTGAGTGACTGTGATTAATTTATAATCTTAACCAACACTAAGTGGAGCAAAGTTTTCAATCAGGGTCCTGGACTTACTAATTCATAAGGATTTGATTATTGTTTTCCCTTAAGTGTAAGTCTAAATTGGCAGTGGGGGTATTAACAAATCTCAGGTTCTTTCTGTAACTTGCGTTATCTTGGACACATTTATTTTCTTTATTAATTAAGGTATTATATATGTGTCCTTATTCCCCTATTGCCCCCCTCCCTTTCATGCCCTCACCCCCCTAGTGTCTGTGTCCATTGGTTAGGCTTATATGCGTACATACAAGTCCTTTGGTTGATCTCCCCGCTTCCCTCCACCCTCCTTGACCTTCCCTCTGAGGTTTGATGGTCTGATCAATGCTTCTCTGTCTCTGGATCTGTTTTTGTTCGTCAGTTTATGTTGATCATTATATTCCACAAATGAGTGAGATCATGTGATATTTATCTTTCTCTGACTGACTTATTTCACTTAGCATAACACTCTCTAGGTCCATTCGTGCTATTGCAAATGGTAGGAGTTTCTTCCTTTTTATAGCAGCGTAGTATTCCATTGTGTAGATGTACCACAGTTTTTTATTCCACTCATTTGCTGATGGGCACTTAGGCTGTTTCCAAATCTTAGCTATGTAAATTGTGCTGCTATGAACATAAGGGTGCATATATCCTTTCTGATTGGTGTTTCTAGTTTCTTGGGGGTATATTCCTAGAAGTGGGATCACGGGGTCAAATGGGAGTTCCACTTTTAATTTTTTGAGGAAACTCCATACTGTTCTCCACAGTGGCTGCACCAGTCTGCAGTCCCACCAGCAGTGAAGGAGGGTTCCTTTTTCTCCGCATCCTCGCCAGTACTTGTCATTTATTGATTTGTTGATGATAACCATTCTGACAGGTGTGAGATGGTACCTCATTGTTGTTTTGATTTGTATCTCGTGGATGATTAGTGACTCGGAGCATGTTTTCATATGTCTCTTGGCCTTCTCTGAAGAAAATTAATTTACAGAAGATTGAACTTTTCTGATCTATAAACTACAATGGTGTTGAACTATTTAAAATATGTGGAGCATACCAAGGAAACTTAATTATTTTTAGTTTCTCTGGTTTCATAAATAAGGAAACAAATCTTTGTAGTTGTCCAAAGCCTTATAGAAAATGCTGCAGTTTACAAAAAGAGAGTTTTTGAAATTTTTATCTTTCTGCATTTAGAGTTATATCAGGCAGAATCAAAAAAGTTATTGCATGAGGTTGATCTCTTGACTAAGATAGTGGCAGAGATGCCTGAGAATAAGACATATCAATATTTTAATATAATTAATATTCACACTTATTATAACGATAGTATTATAATTGCAATTACTATTTAGTATTTGAAAATAAAATAGCAGAAGATAAAACAGTTATAAGAAAACTTAGTTCTTCCATAAGTAGTGAAGTTATGTTTTTATCAAAACCATAATAAAATCAACTTAATGCATGAAAAATTGTTCTGGAGAGATACAGAATTGCTGCTCAAATTTAACAGAAGGTTAGGAATGATTTTTACAACCTCCTGTTAAGAGGAGATTGAAATTACTGAGATCAATTTGTTATTTTAACAGAAAGAAAACATAATTCCAGTCTGGCTTGATGTAATATTTGGCAGCAAAAGATTTAAAAAATTTACAAGAATGCCTATTAAAACTGAGCCAACTTGAACAAGTTTTAACACAGTTCATTGCTTATTTTCAAGACATTATTATTTGCTGGTATTATACTCAGAGATAAATACATTTGTCTCTGCAAATTTGTTATAATTTCTTATATCCATTGAAGTGTTGTCTTTAACTAATTTATTTTATATTCCGAAAGAATCATACTGCCACTCCCCCCATTCAAGTCAAAATTATTCTCTTTTCCCTGACACATAATAAGCATCATTTGGTTTCAAGGTATCTTCTACTTTCATTAAATGAAAAAAAAAAAAAAAGTAATGTGTTAGATGGTTACACATAACGCCCAACTAGTTAAAATGTAAGTAAAAAACAGCGTACATGTCTGTTTTCAAAGTAGGTGGTATAGTCATTAAAATGTTTTTCTTGATACAAACAATATTTATCTAAATAATTAACCTAGAGTTGCTTTGTATGTAATACATTGCTTTGTATTCATTATAACCATTTGTAATCACTTGGAGCTTTTTAAAATATTTAAACAATTCTGATGTTTTACTAACAGTTTGAATGCAATTCACAACTCTTTCTATGCTTATTTTTATTTACATATTATATTGTGGTTTTGAATCATAAGTAAAAATATTTTCTCAGAAAAAAATATTGGCCAAAAATCTATGTATTTAAAACATTTCGTAGGATACACCTGTGTATGGAATGTGTCACTTAGAAGTTCACTTGGAACCAGTCGTCAAGACCAAGTTATTCTTTAATGAGAAATGAGTAATTTTTTAAAAAAGGAAAAAGTTAATTTGAAATTCTTGATTTTCAAGAACTCAGTACTAACTGTAGGAAGTAGCAGTTGGGTATTTTATTTGTCTCCTAGATGTGGGGTTGTAACCTACTCTATATGGGGATAAGAATTAACTTAGAATTTTATAAAAAATAAACATTTTCTTAAACTATAACAAACTTGTAAATGTAAGCTTACTACTGATTTTGATATACCACTCTGTGACTTAAAACAATGATATCTAAAACAATGCTAAAGGTATGCTAGGTTCATAAAATGACATTGTTCTTGAAAGTAGAGTTAAGAGACTGATACTTAAAATTAAGAAAAAGGTGAAAGGAAACCACCATTGACTTTTGTGCAGGTTAGCACTGTGCTTGGCACATAGACATACAATCAATAATTGTTGAAAGGATGGCTCAGAAATCTTTAAAAATGTGAATAAGCTTTTCTTCACTTTTTCTTCAGAGCCTATACTAATTATCTTGGAATTCAAATTATTTTTGAGTGAATAAGTAGGTGAAATAATAATAATGATGAAAAAGAAAAGAGTGTTTTTAGAAAATGATTTCGGTTATCAACTGCTGTTGCTAAACTGCTTTTAAAGCATTTCCATGTAAATGAATGGGATGGGTCTACTTATGAGGATGGTCTAGGTGGGTTTAATTCCAACCTTTTGTAACTCCTCCTCTTTCTATATGTAGGAATGATCTCTGTTGCTTTCTCTTTTCACTTTAAAAAAATTGATTATTATTACTTTTATAATCCTTACCCGAGGGTAATTTTTCCATTGATTTTTAGAGAGAGTAGAAGAGAGAGGGAAAGACAGAGAGAAATATCGATGTGAGAGAAACACATTGATTGGTTGCCTCCTGTATGAGCCCAGACTAGGGCCCTGGCCCGGGAGGAGCCTGCAACCCAGGTACATGCCTTTGACCGAAATCGAACCTGGGACCCTTTGTTCCCCAGGCCTATGCTCTATCCACGGAACCAAATGGGTAGTGCACTTTTCACTTTTTATACTAAACAATTTCTAGTGGTTAACACCTATACTAGATTTTATTGTTTGTGTTTATTCTGTGTGCTATGTAAAATCTTTGGAACTGTAATCTTTGCAGCAGTATGGGAAGATATTTCATGTTACATCTTAACAGTTTAACTTGGCTTTGAGAATGTAATAGTGACAATAAAATCCTGCTTTATGTGACAAGCACTAATTTTGACCCCGCCACCCCCCTCCCCCTCCCCCGCCCCCACCATTGGATTACTTAAGTAGATTCATTGCCAGTAGTCTCCTTAGCTAGATGGAGCTATTTCTTCTGTTCCCTTTTATTCAAAACTAAAATCAATGAACACAATAAGCCAGTGGAAAGTGCTGACTGTGGCTCTTAAATGTCATACTCCTCATTATAAAGTCCAGGTTTCTCTCCAGTCACAGTCCTATATAGTAAAAGCCTAATATGCTAAGTGTCCAACCATTCAATCTTTCGACCAGTTGCTGTGATGCGCACTGACCACCAGGGGGCAGATGCTCTAACCAGTAGGTTAGCTTCCTGCTGTGATCCAGCCTATGGGGACTGGGCAAGACGGGCCGGACACTCCCTGGAGCCCCTCCCGCAGCCCCTCCCTGGCCCCCATCGTGCACCGGTGGGGTCCCTTGGCCTGACCTGCGCCCTCTTGCAATCCAGCACCTCTAGGGGGATGTCGGAGAGATGGTTTCAGCATGATTCCTACTGGCTAGGCCAAAGGACCCCACCAGTGCACAAATCCGTGCACCATGCCTCTAGTGTTTATGTAAGCCTTTTGTACTGAACTCTATTAAAAAATAGAACAGCTTTCATGTTGTTCTCTTATTTATTCAGGCTAAACTACTTTTTATTAGTCCAATGGCAGTGATCCAAAAGTTATTTGTAATTTTATTGTTTTGTTTTATTTTATTTTTTTGGTAAATTTTTTCACCTGAGGATAATTTTTCCATTGATTTTTAGAGAGAGTGGAAGGGATGGGGAGAGACAGAGAGAGAAACATTGACTGATTGCCTCCTGCAAACCCCCCCCCCCCCCCCAACTAGGGTACGTGCCCTTGACTGGAATTGAACCTGGGACCCTTTAGTCCACAGGCTACTAAGCAAACCGACTAGGGCTGGAATTTTAAATGCTCTGTATCTGTCTTTGATAAGTAGACTCCTTTGGGCCCCAAGATATCATTAGGTATCTTGGAAGGAGTAAGGAGAAATGAGTGGTCAACAAAAATTTTCAGATAGGTTTCTTTTCATGCTTGCCTATACCCAGTTATATACTACAATACTATACTGTAATAATGATAGTATACCATAACAGAAGACACATTTCTTTGTGCTGGATTTTCCTTGATTTTGACACCAAATTCAGCTTATTTTATAAACTGTTTTGGTAGTAGCACAAAAATAGCACCCTTAGCATCATCAAAAATAGTTTCCATTAATCTAAAAGCGACCTTAGAGATTATCTCTACTCTAACCTTTCATCTTACAAATATAATAGGGTAGAGGTAAGTAAACGGGCACAGGAACCACAGGAACCTGAAGTCAAATTCAGGTTCTATTACTTGCAATTTGGTCTTGACACTAACCTTCCTGAGCTTCCATTTTCTTATCAGTATTTAGGAATAATACAATTTCTCTCTCAATTTTGTTATGTCAGTGAAAGGATATCATGTTTTTGCAGCATCTGGTAGTATCCAGCATGTAGTTGATGCTTAATATTATTTTTCTTCCCTCTGGCCCAAGATGACATGGCTGTTTATTTAATCTCATTAATTTGTAAGAAATTGATTTGAATTTCTTTCATTTACTTTTTTTAACAAGGGATAAATTGCATTTCCCAATTATAATTTTTCTGCAGATCCTTAGGAATATTTTTATGTCCAATTTAGAAAATTACCTTTCCTGCATAATTGTTCACTGAATGCAAGTGCTTTACACTTTGACACATAATCATATCTGAAAATGATTTCCATAGGAAGTATTGTAGGTCAGCTGAACTTTTCAGACATTATCCTTGGCAAAGGTAGAATATTTAAGACATATAAATAATTGGAGAAAATGGTTTATTATTTCTCAACCCTTTAACACTGTTTTTATCTAATTATTATTATATTTGGCTTACTGAATGCTTTGTGATCATTCCTCTTTTAACATTTAAAAAAATGAAATGCATCATTTTCCTTTGGATTTTACTTAATGTTGAAAGAAGCTGCAGCCTACCCTGTATAATAAAAGTCTATTATGCAAATAGACTGAACAGCAGAACTAATGGTGGAACAACCAGTCTCTATGACGTGCACTGACCACCAGGAGCTGCCCCCTGCTTGCAGGCCCCAACTGGAGGTGGTAGCAGGGGGCAGGGCTGGCGAGCAGGTGGCACCAGGCCAGCCAAGGTGGGTGCCAGTGGGGAGGGCCCCCGATTGCCCCACTGGTTGCCCTGCAGATTGGCCCTGATCTCCGTGCATGCCTAGGGACCCTACCCGTGCACAGATTTCATGCACTGGACCTCTTGTGTAGTCATAAAGGCATAGAAGACATGCACATTGAGAGACTGGAAAAATTTTAAAGTGTCTCCCGCTGTAGAAACTGAGTATCTGTTACTGCACAAATATCTGCAAGAAGCCCCAGGAAAATCTACATGTGGAAAACTGATCTGAGTTTGCCTGATCTGGCTTATTATTTTTTTAAATCTGAACTTTCTATTATGCAAACTGATTTTGGTTTTAAAGCTTAAAGTAGAACTTGTACTAATGAGTATTTGACATGTATGTAGTTGGGAAAATTTTTAACTTTTAATCAGAGACTAGAGATAGGCCCAGGTTCTAGTTGGGAGGTTTTGTTCTAATAAGAAAGTAGATTATATTGGCTCTCCTTCTTCTGCCTTCATTCGCTCTCTTGAAGAATGAGCCAAGGGTAAGTTCATTTCTCTGTTTCCATATATCTCATCTACAAATTGTGTTAATAATGGATTTTTAAGAGTTTATGAGCCCTTTAATTGTCACATTGCATATGCCTGTGTTTATATGTTTTTCTGTGAACATAGTAAACGCCGAGGGAGTTAGCTCCACTCTATGAAACGAGTACTCTGGAATTCCAAAGCTTTTCCCCGGATCTAGTCAACTAGTGTTAGAGAGGAACAGGCGGCTTACTTAGCATTTCCCAAGAGTCTGAGAAGATCTACAACCTGTAAAGTATTTGAAATTTTTGGTAGATATACCGTATGAAGATAAGGAAGCAATTGACGCATTTTTCAATAAGGGCTTATTATTTTGGAAGACTCAGACTCTAGATTCTAACACTTCAGACTTAAACCTAAATTCACATTATTTGGAAAAATGGTCTTCTCTTTAAAGATAAAATCGGAGCATTAATATTTGCCCATTATCTCCCAGAGGATAGTTTGAAGGACAAAAGTAATACATGGTGTGAACATACTTTGAAAACAGTGCAAGTACACTTTAATAAGCCCAACAAGTAACAAGTGTATCATGCTGTTAGTGTAAAAGGATTTGACCTTGTGTGTTCAATTATTTCATGTCATTTTACTTGCGCCTACTTAAAAGAAGAGAATGAATTATGAAATTCACAGCAGTGCATTCATTGTGCTAGTATATCATTTAATTGATTCATGTTATTTTATGCCATGACTGTAGGTAGCGATGGCAGAGTGCAGAAAGTGAGTAGGAAGCAAGAAGCAGGTACACTGACGTGTGTGGAAATAAAGTAGCAGAAATAGAAGTTAACTAAGTTCCAAAAAAGAACAGGGTAGTGCAGTGATGGTGAACCTATGACACGTGTGTCAGAGGTGACACGCGAACTCATTTTTTTGGTTGATTTTTCTTTGTTAAATGGCATTTAAATATATAAACTAAATATCAAAAATATAAGTCTTTGTTTAACTATGGTTGCAAATATCAAATATTTCTATATGTGACACAGCACCAGAGTTAAGTTAGGGTTTTTCAAAATGCTGACACGCCGAGCTCAAAAGGTTTGCCATCACTGGGGTAGTGCTTTGAGTCAGAAACTGAACAGACTAGTAGCAGAATACAGGGAGATGAGGCAAGTGGCTAAGAATTAGGAACTATGTTTTACTCTTTTTTTCCCTCTAATAGTGCCTACAGTAGTACCCCACTGTGATAATTATTCAACAATTAAAATAGCCTCTTAAAGTTTAGTCTCTAAGGTCATTTTAGCCATAACAAATAAATTATTATTTCTTTCTATTATTTTCAATCTTGTTTGAACTTTACATAGTGTAGCAATGATTTTGAAATGAGGTGTAAAGGTGGAAAGTAATTGTTATAGGTAAAACAGAATTAAAAAATAAAAAGAAAATAGGTAACACCAGGAAATGACAGAATTCTGCTCTATAATTTCCACCAAAGTGGAAAAAATATAAAATTTCCAGTTATATAGCATATTTTACATGAAATTCTTTGGGCTTCTTTAAAAAGGAGAGATTCTACCTATATGGTAATTATTTTGGAGTCTAATTTTTGTTTTCAGATTTCTAAAATATATATTTTTTTCTCAAGACTTCCTTATTTGTACATTCAGTGGTAATTTTTGTCACATTCATTTTCTTCTAATATTAAAACTAGTACATGCACGTATACAAAAATTTAAATAAATCAGGAAACCATAAAAATTGCACACATCTCATAACCAAGAGAAAACAGTTTTCTATGTTTTGATATTTTCTCTCAAATGAGAGTCTATATTTATGTGTATAGAGTGTTTATGTGCACATCTCTGCACCTGTATGTGCATGTTTATCTATGAAACTATGACCATATCGCATGTAATATTAGTTCCACTTTTTATTACTTAATATATTACTGGTATTTTATCATCATCCAAGATTATTTTGGGTTGGGTAACACATTAAGATTTTTTATTATGTAGAAGTGAAATACATTTTTAAATATTTATGGAGTATTAGGCATATATGATTTTTTCCTTCTTTTTTTCTGTCATTAATATCCAAACTTCTTTAGTTTACGATTGTTATCTTTCAGAAGATTGGCTCAATAGGAACTACTCGGTCTTGTCCAAATATTACGTCATTATATTTACTCTTCAGTACAGAAATGTAAAATTTTCTTAATATACAAATGAAAAAACTTAAAATTTGTATTTATTGAAATAAAACTTTCACTTCAAAATGTGTAAATTTGATTTTTGTAGAGATTTGCGAAGCCGCTGATCCTAAAATGCCTACTGCATCCACAGATTACATCTGAAGCATAATTCTTGATTGTATTGGAGTTAAACAGAGTAAGAAACAAGTCCTTTCTTTCACAGTAAGAAAGGGAGAATTAATGTGTTTAAAGCACAACCTAATTTATATGCTTATAACAGTTCTGAAGTTGATTAAAGTCTGTAGAGTGAATGAAAATTGCATGTACTTCTCATTTAACTTGACCTTCCATGTTAATTAGGACATTTTTTCATTTATTTTGGAGCTAAGTACATTTTCTTTGTCCAATAAACATTGATTCTATTTCTTGGGCTTCTTCTTTCTTTCATAAAGTTGATGATTTTCAGATTCCTTTTAGCTTTCCTCAGATTTTGAATACCAAGTCAAAGTACTTTGATAAAGATAACAGTCACTTCTATTTACATATTACTCATGTATTCATTCACTTAAAAGATATTAATTCATACTCTATGTGCCATGAACTCTTCCAGACACTTGGGATAAATTAACGAGCAAAACAGATAAAATTTGTTCTCAAGAAGCTTGTATTTTGATGGGAAGCAAGATAATAAAAGGAAGTAAAAGTATAGTGTTTCTGAGCGCCATAGAGAAAACCAAAGGGTTAAAAACCTGGGAGGAAGCTAGCAATGTAGATATCGGGGAGAAATGCATTTCAGGTAGAGGGATCGGTAAGTGGGAAGTCCCGAAAAGAGGAGTACACCTGGTGTTTGAGCAACAGTAACATGTTCAGTTTGGTGGAATGAGAGTGATTGTGAAGATCTTTAGTATGAAATTCGGTCAGAGCAATAACTGGTTTAGAGATCAAAGATGAGGAGAAATATATAATGGAAACTAAGTAGTACTAGTAATGGATTGTGTCATCAGAGAAATATGTATTGATTATTGAAAATAGAAGCAAATATTTAAAATGATGCAGTCAAACTTAGAGTAAAGTAGAACTATCAAAATATTTCTACTTTCAATATCAATAAAAGGAGAAAAGTAACATGAAAACAAGGTATGAAATCAATATCAAAATGCATGCTGGAGAGCTCCTGGATGGCTCCTGCAAAGCCATCAATAGGACTTTGCAGGGTTATTTATTGATTTTTTTTTGAGAGAGAGAGAGAGAGAGAGAGAGAGAGAGAGAGAGAGAGAGAGAGAGAGAGAGAGAGAGAGAGAGAGAAAGAAAGAAAGAAAGAAAGAAAGAAAGAAAGAAAGAAAGAAAGAAAGAAAGAAAGAAAGAAAGAAAGAAAGAAAGAAAGAAAGAAAGAAAGAAAGAAAGAAAGAAAGAGAAAGACTGATCCAGGCATATGCCTTGAGTGGGAATTGAACCAGCAACCTCTTGGTGCATGGACCGACACTCAACCAACTGAGCGGCACTGGACAGGGTGACTTTGCAGGGTTTTAAATGGAGTGACATGATTTGACATATTGACAGGTTCAAACTGACTGCGGGATGTAAAGAATAGACATTGAGATAGAGCAAGAGACGAAACAGGGGAGACCAGTTAGAAGCCTGTTCTGGTAATCCAAGTGTCAAAAGATTGTTACGTGGGACCAAGATATATTCAAAGGGGGTGATTAAACATTAGGGTAAATGGTGTTGGTTGACAGATTGGATCATGGTGTCAAATATGATTTAAAAATGTTTTGGCCTGAGCACCTGGAAGGATAGATAGACATGAATTGATACTGGGTTGAATGTGAGAGGGGTAGTTATTTGGAGATGATCAGGAGTTAAGTTTTAGAGATGTTAAATTTGAAATACCTATTATATCCAAGTCTGATACTCAGGCGAAAGGACTGAGTATTTGGAAGTTTTCAGTATATAAATAATATTTGAAACCATGAAACTAGATGAGATCGCAATGTTTGATATAAATAGAGAACTCAAGAGTTCCAAGGAGTAAACCAAGCATTACTCCAATGTTTAGAGATCAAAGATGAGGAGAAATATATAATGGAAACTAAGTAGTACTAGTAATGGATTGTGTCATCAGAGAAATATGTATTGATTATTGAAAATAGAAGCAAATATTTAAAATGATGCAGTAAAACTTAGAGTAAAGTAGAACTATCAAAATATTTCTACTTTCAATATCAATAAAAGGAGAAAAGTAACATGAAAACAAGGTATGAAATCAATATCAAAATGCATGCTGGAGAGCTCCTGGAAAACTCGGAAGATGGGGATGGCATTTGTTTCTGGGGTTGTTTGTTTGTTTTTTGTATACCAAGTAAGAAAAGGTAAATACCATAAATTGCAACATAGGATAAAAGATTATACATATCATAGAAACAAGATTTTCACACAAGAGAATGATAACTACTTCTAGTACTGACACAAATGGGTACCCATAGGCAGGCTAAAGATTTGTTTCAGGAACATTTTTGGAGTGACACTAGCACAGGACAGACAGATGATGGAGAAGCCAACATAGTAGGCTACTATTCATGGATACATAATTATTATATAATTGCCTTTAATAATTTGTAATGTTATATTGACTTAATGGAATATTAGAACACTAGGTCTGGAAAGAAAGATAATTTCAAGTAACATTTAAGCAATATTTTAAGACAATTATGGAACACTGGTTCTCAGAGCTGGCAGTATTGTAGAATAAGGGGATTCTTTATAACACACTCCCATTTTTTTTAAATTGTTTTGAGTTAGGCAGGGCATTTATATTTAAAGTTCTGCAGGTGATTCTAATGTGCAAGGTTGAAGTAATAAACATCGAAGTAATGGAATGAAAAGCAAAGGAAGTGTGTATGTATGTGTTTTTTATAAGCCATTTCTACCAACTTGTGTTACAATAGGTCATCCTGTTTTGTTTATAGATATATTGAATATACATCAGTGCTTGATCGATGTATATGTACTACACATCAAAATGTGTATTAGCACAGCTTTTCAAGGAATGAAGTCCAAGGCCTAGGCCTTGAAACTGTATTTAAGCATACCATTCTTTGTAGGAAAAGCCCTACAAATAACACATGAACTATAGGAATAAATCAGTTGGTTAAATAGCAGCCTTAGTACAAAATCCTGATAGGAACTTATCACGGTTTGCTATGTACACCTTATTTTCCTTGGAAATACTAACTAAAATATATTGGAATGTTTCTAGTCTTACGTAATGACTCCTGTCTTGAAGTTACTTCTCTTATTAGTTTCCAAAATCTGCAGTGTATGCTGCATCCATATGGTGCTATGTACAAACCCAAATTTATACACATATATACATTTCTGTTCATTTTCCCATCTATGTTTCTGTTCAGAATTTGGTAAGAGGGAATGTGAGAATCAGGAAACTGGCATACCACAAATGTCTTTGTAATGTACCAAGAAGTCGGGCATAATGTTTTGAGAGCAAGGGTGGTGGTCTTATTCTATGTCCCATGAAGAGAATGTCCATGCCATTCATGCTACTCATTCTTGCTCATCAGAGCATCATGTATGAAAACTTAAAATGCAGCAACTAAAATGTTCTGTTTTTACTACTATATGTCCATAACAACTTAAAATCAAGTAGGAACATCTAACTATAGGTACCCCTATTTGTCCATAGGTTCCTGGCTTACTTTTCCATCCTTTGAAATTCTCTTCAAAGATTAAATGAACAACGTATACATGTGCCTACTTCCTTTGATTTTCCTGGACACATTGAATGTTGGAATAGATTGAAGCTTAATATTTGGTTTGAATTTTGGGGATCTTAGAAGATCTTGTGGATGAACATGGTTTTAACCACCACATCCAAAGCATTAGAAAATCCTTTCCTTTCTAAAGCATTAGATTCTCCTTCAATTTTACTTCTTCATTGCTAATTTCACTTATTACCATTACCTGGTGTCCTGTGCCATGCCTCTGAAGTCCATTCCTTTGTTATGATATAGGAACTGGTAGCAGAGCTGTTCCTAGAACATCTTACTTGATAGTTTAGGCTTAAAGTCACATAGTTAGAACTTGGACATAGAATAAGGCATGAACTTAAGACTTGGGTGACCACTTCAATTTATGTGTAAAATAGGGTGTTAACTGTATAGGTTTCAAATTACAGGACAAACCTGGGACAACTAGGCCAGTGTTCATGCCATGTAGCTGTGTGCCTGAAGAGTTTCTAATCTCTGAGTAGCTTTCCTCCAGGTTAAATGCCCTTGAACTCATAGCTTAAGCACAATCATTGTAAAGCTGAAATTTTGAAGTAAAGAATGAAATCTGGAATGGCCTCTCTTTCTTGAGATTAAATGCATATTTACTTGTTTTTCAGGGAAGCAAAGGTTGCTGGTTAGTTGGGTGAGTCAGTGATTAGAATGCTGCTAGTATTCCATTTTGACTTTTCTTTACTAAGATGGAGGCTGGTTAACCTAGAAATGTACCAGGGTTGAAATATGCTCATGAGGTATGTGAAGGACAGCAGGAGATTGTAATGGGTTTTGAAGTGTTCCAAGTTGTTATAATATCTACCAGTTTAGAAGTTTAAGAGTAATGATATTGTTACAGCTGTAGTCAAAAGCTAAATAGATGGCATTAAACATTTTTATGAGAATATATAAAATTAACACATACTAACAAGCTCTTCAGTTTGGGTTAGAAATGCTTTGCAATAAGTGTTATGTGATTGACATTGAAGTAGCCATTTATTTTTACCACCTCCACCTTATAGTACAGATAGAGGCCCAACTAATTAAACAGATGTAATTAATGAAATGAATTGGCAGGATAATAATCGTGAAGGGGGAAATTTGAGGACAAAGGAAGTGTTCTGAGTTCTTTGTTGATGGGAGTGGTAGGAGTGGTAGAGTGTAGCAAAGCAAGGTATAATTCATAGGCAAATTCCAGTATTTCTTTTTATTCCGTTTCAGTTCACTGCGTTGTTTGATTATAATGGACTTTTTCATATTGTGCTCTTGGAATGTTTTGACGCAAATGAAATCTTCTAAGAATTCAATTATACTGAAACAATAGCCACAAGACATCGTAAAGTTATTGACCATGATAACAAAGAGCAAAATGGGAAAACACGATTTGTTTTAGGAGTGTTGGTGCTATTGCTTGGATCCAAATATTTATACTATTTTCAAGGCAAAAAAACTCCAGTTTAAGAGTGTGTTTTTTTTAATAAACCAAAAAATCTTTCTATTCTTAAAGTAATAAGTTAAAATTCTTTTTTAATGAGGTCAACTGATTATTTTTTTTAAAAAATGTAATGAAACTGTAAAGTTGATTTACAAAGTGATGATTCTTTTTTTGTTGGGACTTTTGCATAGAAATTTGGAATGTTTAAGAGAGAATTTTGAATTTAAGACTTAAGAATTCTCTTAGAAAATTTTCATTAGAAGACAGTGTTCATTTAAGTTTTAAAGTAGAAAAATGCAAATTTGATATGATGAATTACCTTGATATTAAAGATACACTGTTTCATGAATATTGTTTTGACAAACTACATGAGATCCCTAAAGATCTACAAAAGAGAAATACTTTATTTAGATAATGAAAAAAAAATTGGAACAATAGCTTTAGGAATTCCAACTTCTATTCCTTGCTTACTGTTAATTCCATAGCCTCGAGTGAGTAATTTAACCTTTCAAAGCCTTTTCTTCATTAGGATAAAGAATGAGTAATACTTTCCAGATACATCAATAACAGGGGTGTCCTGGTGATTGATGATGTTTATTTAGTACATTAAGTTCTGTAGGTGGCAGCACATGTACTATAATATGAGCACATGCTGCTATCATTGAACTGCTTGTTTTTTAATAAAATTTTTATTTTGTTTTGTTATGTGCAAGGGACCAAATGACATGTCCTCCCCAGTAGAATCTAAGACTGTGAAATGCAGGGTCTACTTTTTCTCATTGTTGTATCCTGTCCGTTCAAGCCCTGCTTTCAAGCTTCAATGTGGAACTAATCAGCAGATGTTTATTTAGACCATAAATATGAAAGATCTAGTCTTATAAGAATTATGACACAATGTGTATATGTACAGGGAAGACAAGCTGAATTAGGAGGGACTTTTGTTTTGAACAAGAGGTCTAAATGTTTTTTATTTTTTTTTAATTTTAAATATATTTTTATTGCTTTCATAGAGGAAGGGAGAGGGAGAGAGAGATAGAAACATCAATGATGAGTGAGACTCACTGATCAGCTGCCTCCTGCACACCCCCTACTGGGGACTGAGCCCACGAACCGGGCATGTGCCCTGACTGGGAATCCAATGGTGACCTCCTGGTTCATAGGGGGATGCTCAACTACTGAGCCATGCTGGCCGGGCAAGAGGTCTGATTTATTTGCCTTTTAAATTAGTTCCTTCGTGATTAAACTATTTGCTTTCGCCTCAAATTTTCAGGCTCCTATGTGCTTTTGTTTTATTTTGAGGTGTTTTTCCCCCCCTTTCAATTTTGAATGGCTTGTTCCTCCGTATGGCTGTCAGTTGAAAGCAAGGGAACCCCTGGCCTCTGCTTTCCGCCTCTCTCCTGTTATCAGAGTAAAGTGTCCAGCCCCGGCTCGGCGAACACTAAACTGAGGGAGAGGAGATACAAACTACAACACCTTTAAAGAATTTCTAAAGATGGTTTTTAAAATGTATGAAATTTTCATAATCTATCCACCACCTCAATCAATGAATTTGGAAGAAAGCAATAGGTTTATTAAGAGTTAATCTGGTAAATTTAATTCTTTGAGCATGGGATACAACTAAATTTCATTTAAATATCCTTGTCTACGTCAAGTATTTTCACTCATCATGTGTTATTTTATCCGGTGATTGGTAAAATTAAATATAGAGTTATCAGACTAAGGTCTGATATATTCTGAATGTCTTATGTCTAAGCTAGCTATACTGTGCTTATCTACTTGAGATTTTACCTAGGATGCTCAAACTTTGAACCTTTTTTACATATAGCACCTTTGCATGTTCCCTTCAGAGCTGCTCGAAGCTAACCCGTACTTTGGAAAAAAGCCTCCTCTCTAAAGTCATTATTGCACTTCTGAAAACTGCATTCCTTCTTCAAGAATATAAAAGTAGGAAATGATTCAGTGAAACCAGTTGAGAGTGGTGGGACAGCGAGGAGGCAAATTATATAAATGTACTTTCAGGATAACTTTTCTTCTTTGGGTGAAGATGCCCACTACATCTTAAAGGCAGGAAGCTTCACTTGTGAAGGGGTAGTGGTGGAATTTAAATTGCATGCAAAGCCAAGGCTCCTTAAAAGACAGTGAATTCCGTTCACTGTGAGGTTTAGCTCTTTGGTGATTCTTGTTCTTTTGGAAAGAAGTGAAGAGTTTTATTCTTACATATTCTCTGAATAATGGAGAGATTTTCTGGTACCTGAACTTTTCAAACCATTACTGTAGCCTGCAATCTTATAGTACTTTGGAACTGGGTAGTATTTTAGAAACCTAATCCAATTTCCTTATTTTACAGATATAAAAACTCAGTCTCAGAGCATTTTAAGTGCTTGCTTGGTGAAGAGTGCAGATCTATTACTTAGAGCGAGGTTATAATTGAGGTGGCTTGTCCCTTACTCTAGTCCAGTGACTATAATGAGTTTAGGAAGATGATTCAGACACTTCTCATTCCAGTTAGTAGCAATCTTGGATCAGTAGCACTTACTTTGTGTTATAAATAAATTGGAAGAACTTGAGAAGAATGGCAAGGCTTCATTGGGGGGAAAATGAGGCTTACTCAAAGGAAGCTGCAGCGAGGCAGAGGAAGCGACCCATACAGACAGGACTTTGCTCATTGGCCTTGTCACAGATTTGCCTGCTTTTCTTTTCTTTTTCTTCTTCTTTTTTTTTTTTTAAAGGAAGAGTTAAGTGTTAAGGCACCTCATCCTTTACTGGAATTGCTCTTATTGAAGCATGGTAGCAACCATGCTTGGGTAAAAATTTCTGTTTAATATTTTAACCCTGCTGATTTGTAATTATTTGCTTGCTAAAATAATAGAAAAGTTATTTTTGATTTTCTGAACTTATATAAGTTATCCCATTCGATTGAATACGTTATTGATTTGAATACCCCCATTGATAGTGATCTTACTGGTCTTTCGAAACACATTCCTCTGCACCTGGAGACCAGGACAGCACAATTACTCAGTGGTTCCCGATAATGTGTTTCCGTTGACTCAGTGGTCCCAAGACCCGAAACTATAATTAATCTTTGTAACTAACTTGCTCAGTCTAAGCTTCTGTAACAAACTGCTTTTTGCAAACCAGGTTCCTCATTCCAAACCTTGAGATGTAATCAATACCTTTGTGATATTTGCCTATATAAGTCTGATGTTTTGGCTAAGAGGGACTACGAGATTTGGAGAGCATTGCCCCCTCGTAGTCCCGGCTTTGAAATAAATGTGGCTCCTTAATTCAACTTCTTGAGGCGTCCTTGTGTGATTCGCGGGGTACATTACAACATTATAGTAATTGATTTTGTTGTTGTTCGTTTAGATGGAGTTAAGTGCAGATCATGGCCCTGCCCCTTTCTTTTCATCTCAGATCCTTCTTTAATTTTTCTCTGCTCTCTGTCACCCTGAACTGAGTTATTCTCTCCTTCAGTCTCTGCTTCCTGTTTTCCCTGTCTACCCTCAGCACTCTTCCTTTTTCATGTCTAAATTTCAGTGAGATCAATTTTATAATTTCCTGACATTTGTTGATTTAACCCCAATGATTTATAAAATAAGCTCAGAGATTCTGGAATGAGATGACATCTATGCATTATTTTTTATTGTGGAAGTGGGGAAGGTTATGTATGCACATTAGAGAGTCAAATCTGAATGATTAGGGGCTGGATTCCCTTCATTTAATTGCTTTATAAAATTGAACTAACATGGTAACTCATTAAAGTGAGAATATTTTTTCCCGAAGGTTCTCTCAAGCTCTCAAGTAGGACATTACTTTGTAATTTTTTTAAATAGTTGTTAATGGTTTCCATTTTAGTACTGCTATTATTTGCTAAGAGACCTGTGTTTGCTAAGAGACCTAGTATTAATGAGGCCCAAGTTAGGGGTTTGATTTATGTATGAAACACCTTAGAAGGAGAGACACTTTTTATTGCCATACTTACTATTATTGTTTATTTTAATATGGCCCTTCAACACAACTCAGAGATGCAGCAAAGGGCAGTGGTGATCAAATGTGACCATTTAGACTCTAACGGAGCTTAGAAAAATACCTGTGCTGGTCTGACCTGAGACCAATTTCCAAATCTCCAGGGGTAGTGCAGAATATTGGTATTTTTAAAAGTACTGCAAGGTATGTCATGGCAGCTAATATTGGATGTTTTAGGAGAATCTCTGAATTCAGCAAGATTTAAATTTGAGGAGTCTACTTTTTTGGGCCCAAGTGGATATTCTAGTGAGCAATTATATATACCTTTAAAATTCTAGAATCATGTGACATTGGTTAACTTTTAAAAATAAATGTTGTTAAACTGGACAGAATAAACAGAAATAAACAGAAATGCTTGTGTCATTATGGAAAAGAACAGATATTTTAATTTAAACTTAAAATTAAAATATATGATATTATAAAAAACTTTAATGTACCACAATAGAAGAGGTGTGAGGCATACGTTTTGCAAATCCTTTAGTTCAAGGTTTAATTGTTTTAACTAAATCTGTAGTATAAATTAGAACTGCTTTGGTTAGCTACACCCTTTTTGTTTAAGTGATTTATATTTCCTTCTTTAAGACTTTTCCAAAAGAATGCTCTAACATCTACAATTTAGCAGCTAAGAAACTGGTCGGAGTGACATACTGCTCCCAGAAGCCTCTAGGGTCTGTTTCATTTCTTTGTTTACCTTGGGCTTCTCTGTTTGACCCTGTACTGACAAGTTTTTCTGATAGGAAGGGCTAGTCCATCAGGAGGACTCTATGGAAAGGCTTATCTGTCTTCCACTCAAATAACTAATTTGCTCTGACTGATGTGAACACAGAGGAAATCTCACCTACAATGCTTGCAAGGAGGTTCAGAAACTCAGAAAACACTCCTCTCCTCGGCTGGAGATGTGGGTGACAGGTATCACGGTTATAGCACCATTGATAGTTTTTTTTTTTGGTTTTATTTTTGAGAGTTCTCAAGAACAGCTTAGCATTTGGATATCAAACCTGATTAGGTGTAAAACCAATCTTATCTGGTTTTCCCTGTTCTTGAATTAACTTAAACATTACAGAAACAGGTTGGGAAAACACCCAGCCCTAGAACTAGGAAAAGGACCTATTCTCTCTGTTCTATAAGACTGATATTGACAAGTTACATAACAGACTAATAAATACAGTCCCAAAAGTGCCAAAATGCTATCAGTACCATCTGTCAGCACCATGGCTGTTGGTGATGTTCCATTGAGGTACTTGTGGCATGTAAGTGTGAAGGGTCATTGGCTAGGAAAAAAAAATACCAGTTCTGCTTTCAGTCAATTGTAAAATGCTTTAAACTAGAGCTTGACTTTTAGTATGTTGTCATACAATATTATAATAGTTATGTTAATTTCAGGTGTATTAAGTTTGAATGGTGATATGATTGTTAGAATTAGTGGGGTGATCACATTTGTAAGATAAATTTTTATTTATGTCTGTGTCTGCTTCGCGTGATATATTGTATTAGGCTCTGTAGAACATTTGAATCCCAGAGTTCATTAGACATTTTTGGACATTTTTGAAATATATCTACAGCAGATATATACAGATACAGTATATTTATAATAGCCTGTTATCAAAATTTCCACTAACAAGACAGAAATGTTGCTCAACAAAATCACACCCTGACTAGGAAAAGATGAAGTCATTGATTCCACCACAGCAATCCTGTTTCAAAAACTTGCACTTGGATACAGAAGGTTGCAGGAAAAGGAGTGTGTTTGTTTTTTTAATTGATTCAAAATATTTATGGGTGTGTAGGTCACCCTAATGGAAAACCAGCATGCCATACAATGCATGTGGCTATTACTCCATTTAAAGTAATATGTTCACATTTAATCTGTGTTTACAGAAGGGAACTGAACAGGGGAGATAGCTCATTATCCATATACTTTAAAATAAAACATTTAAGCATTACTGCTTTGGAAATATTTGTTGAATTTTTTGAAGAAATCAATGATAATTATTGACTATTGTAAAGCTTATTTACTAATGCCTTCACTTACCTTTTCTAAAGTTGCCAATTGCTTATCAAGATGTTAGAGATGTTCATGACACGACAATAAACTGAACCAGTTTTCATGCAGATGACAATTCAGTTATGTGTTTCTAATGATTTGTTTTTATAGTTATCCTGTGTGAACACACAATGTGTGTAGAATTCAGTGAAAGTAATGCAAACTTCTATAATATTCTGGCAAGTTTATGTATGGATCATTTGCTCCCCATATTAGGACAAGAAATAAAATATAATTGTTTGAATGCCATTTGCTTCTAAGAAATATATTAAAAATGTGAAACTTAGCATTGAGAATGTTTTAGAAAAATTAAGCCTTGAAGAAATTACCGTGACGCGGACTCACGATGTATTAGACTTTTATTGTATGACACATTATAAAATAAGTTCCCACATTTGAGTACTATAATTAAGTATCCGAGCTGATAAAATGTGTGCTTGGTCTGTTTGGAAAGGTTGCCGGCTATCTAATTTGGATGTGACACTGACACCAAAAAGCCATGGCTTTTGCTCTGCTGGTTACTCTCTCTGAGGGCTTTGGCTTCATCTATATACATGGGAGGGGGACTGACTGAATAATCTGTTCCTTCTACACCTGAAATGCTGTAATTGATAAGATAACTAACCATGAATGTGAGTTCGGAAACAGGATTTGGGAGGGTGTGGCTTATCAAAAGCAGCCAACAGAAAGACAGTATTGCATACTTAAACTCTGGGCCTGAAAGAAGCCCAGAAAATTCCCCAGACAGATTTCAGAAGGAGGGCCTCCCTCTTCAGTGGCCTCTTTGGGACTGCTTGCTTGGTGTTGTAAATATTTTTACTTTGTGATTATTTTATCACACGGCAGTGGTAAAAGGGACACATAGGTAGTAAGTGAGGAGTAAACTGATTCCCAGGTAAAGAAGAGGCAGTGTTTATGCCTATTTCTAGTGGGAGGGTCCTTTAGGCGCCAAAATACAGGGACATGCGGAAGGCTTCCAGATGAGCAGATGGGAATGGAAGCATATGCTGTTTTACCAAGTAGTTTAGAGCAGACCGCTGTCATGACCGTCTCTTTGATTTTGAGCATGGAGTACACTGGGCTGTAGTTCCTAATTAACCATGACAGTCAGGGACAACTGTAGACTTCTTACTTAAGGTACATTTCTGTAGCAGGTTCCCTGGGGACATTGTGCCCTGAGAGACCCATGCTGACGGAAGCTCTGCATTTTTGCAGTTGCACCATTTGGAACACAGAACTGTATCAGTGGTAAGAGAAGAAGCGACTAGAAAACCTTCATGGGTGTTCTGCTCCTTTATTCAGGAAGTGGCACATGCAAGGGCTCATTGGTCACTAAAAATCACATTGCACCCTCCACCACAAGTGGCTGGGAAATGTGGGCAGCAGAGGGAGTGCTTGATGCATAGTGCTTACTGCCTGTAACAAGAAATGCTACAGATGACGCTTTCCTACCCCTTTCTACCTTTTTAAACTTTAGAGAGTTGTATTAACTGAAGCAAATTTGATTTTTATTGCTGCATTTGCAGTAATTATTTTCTTTTCTATCTTGATTTCTCTGTTTTAAATACTGGTTCTCTTTGGTGTATGTTGACCTATTTGATAGCAGTCACATTAAAAATATTTTATTGATTTCTGAGAGGAAGGGTAGGGGAGGAGAGAGAGAGAGAGGAGAGAGAAAGAGAGAAAGAGAAACACCAATAATGAGAGAGAATCATTGATTGGCTGCCTACTGCATGCCCCACACTGGGGATCCAGCCAGCAACCCGGGCATGTGCCCTGACCTGGAATCGAACCGTGATCTCCTGGTTCATAAGTAGATGCTCAACCACTGAGCTACACCGACTGGGCAACAGTTATATTTTTTATTCATACTGTATCATTAGCATACTGACATCTCTTTTTTAGGGGGAAGTATAGATACATTTCAAATTTACATTTAAATATATTGTCTCAATTTTCATTCAGTGTTCTCTTTGTAGAAAAAAAATTTACTTATATATTTATACTCTTCAATTTTCCTCTTTGTAATTTTGGCATTAGATGTGGTCTTTACCTCTATTTATAAGTGCCATTTTATTTGATACCAGCTATTTCAAAAATTTCACTCAACATTTAAAATTTATATCACTAAATTGAGATTCAAAGGTTCTCAATCTGCCTTTCTAAATGTAGAAACTAGAGTTTCTATTATGATTTAGCAAAAAGTTGCACAGACATTTTTCTAATTTTTTTACTTAATGAAAAATAAAAAGGAGTTTCTTTGATAAATCACTGTAAGAATCTGATTTAGATCCTGGTTTATAAATCCTCTCCAGAATAGCACATAGTTAAAATGACCTGATGATATATGTGGACTCATCATAGACTTGAAGACAAATTAAGTGTACAAAAGGTTTCCTTTTGTGTATTAAGACATAAATGATTTATTTCATTAGGAATCTGGTTTATATCATACTCTGTTAAAATGTAAATAGTGTATATGTGCATAGGGATAGACTGGAAACTCTGAAATGTGCTGTTTGCAAGGTATTTATTTGGTTGACAAAACTGTCTTTATCTAGATGAATTAAACAATTCCCTTAATATTATTTAAATATATAAAATGTTCCATGTTAATTGAAAATTATGTTTTATAGGTTAGAGGATCATGCAGTGTGCTTAAGGGCCTGCTAGGCATACTTGTACTATAAAAAAATAAATATAAAACAAAATAACAAAAAGTATCTGGATACTGGTTTTCATTTTTTTGATGGAGAAATAGAGACTTAGTTTCACATGAGAAAACAGGTAACCATCCATAGCCACAAAATGAGAAAGCAGATTTTCTTATAGGTAAATTATTTTCTTTTGGGTATAGAAATTTCATGTGTATGGTTTTGTCAAGGGATACCAAAGTGTAGAGTTTATAAATTGAATTCCTGTATACTATTCTAATTACAAAACATTCTAAATAACTGAAAAGCTAGTCCTTATAGATTTAGATACTTTACACTTAAACATATTCATTTCAAGTAGCTAATGATTCTCAATTTACTCTGAAGTTGTAAGTGTAAGAAAGCAATAATTGAGGCAGTGGATGTCCTATGTCCCATTTTCAGTATTCCCAAAACAAGCTAAAGGCTATTGTATATGTCCTTATAAATTTGTTCATTCTGTGTAAAAGGTCAAAATTCTCTTTCATTGAAATTATATTATTTTACAATTGGGATGTAAGTTATTCACGTTACTCAGAAGCTCTGGATTGGCAGTCTTAATATATCTGAAACTAAAAAACAAACAAACCACCCCACAAAAATATTTTAATGCAGCGATATTATGTTAAAAATAAGCTCAGACTAATTTTGATTGTAAGGAGTGTGGAATAACATTGCCATCCAATTCTACTTAGTTTCCTAGCTATTAGTTTCATCTAAAAGCGTATTAAAAGCACATTAAAGTCTTATCACAGCTCAAAGGAGGGAGTCACATGGGATTCTCTGCGTTGTGTCCATTTTGGAGAATTAGTTTATGAATTCTGCCAAGGGAATTAGAAGACAGAATAATGAGTATAGAGGTGAATTATTGGCTTCACACTCACATACATATTAGGTCAATACTCTGTGTAAGTTTGTCAAGTGCTAATTAAGGTCTTATCTTGACATTGTGTAATGGCAATTGTCATCACACACATCTCTATGTTCTCTGACTTCTTTACCTCTGATTGATGAAATTTCAACAAGATGGTGTTGACCAGGGCAGAGTTTTAGAACCCTGTCAATGCTACTACTGGATTGTGACTTTAAGATTATGGCTTCCTCATCTGAAATAGGGGATTAAATCAAATATAATATATGTCATGGTTTAGCACTCTGGCCTAATACATATTAGTAGATCAATAATTATTGCTTGTTTTTCTGATAGTCAAGTGAATAAGCCCCGAGAAATAAGAGAAGTTTAAGTTTCTTAAGTTATATTACAATGATAGAATGTTATGAGATATTCTCTTAAGCTTCGTAATTCTCTAAAGATCATGCATTATCCCAAATAGTTTTTACAAAAGTTTGTAGGATCTAACCTTGAGCAATAATGAATGCAAACATGCTTATATTTGAAGAAAAGGAGAAATTTCTTTTTTATTTTGGAGAAATGTGTATTCATCATGAAGACCTTTTCCTAACTTGTATCATTCAGGAAGCAGTGAATTGGACTACAGCAGCGGGAAATGCCTGTGAAAGAGATAGGCTTTCCTTTGATTTTAGACTACAGGATAATGTCAGCTGAGCAATCTCTGAAATACTACTGTGTAGCCTATGGCTAATTCTTCACTTATCAATTGAGCTAGTAGGCAGACACTCACTTCCAGATGTGTTATCAACTTTTTGTTGAACTGCAAACACAAAAGAAAAATAATTTTCACTTTTGGATTGCTATTAAATGTTATAGGAAAAATTGAATCATACCATTATATAGGGAATAATATTAGATTGTACTCCAATATAGAATATGTCTTTTAAATTGAGTAAAATGAAAATATTAGTGACCTTACAGAGTATGACTACTATTGCAAATTTAAAACAAGAATTTTTGCAGGCAGTTGAAATGCATGATTCTTAAATCTTTAATCCTATCTATAAAACGCAATATAATATAGCAATTCATGAGGCACAAAATGCAAGCATAAAATAAATGAAATAATGCTATGTGGCTATCAAACTGGAAAATGGAAAGCATTTGTAAAATTAATGGTTTCTTACTTGATAAAACTCGCTACAATTCAGCAAGGTGGCAATTTTCTAGTGTCGTATAAGCCAACGTTCTTAAAGCTTTCCTTCGTGATCCATCCCTTGCTTTCTCAGGCTGTCCCAGATGGAGAGGGTACAGAGGACTAGGAATCATGTCACTGTTCTTCAAAACGTGACTCAAGAACCCCATCCATTTGAATTTCTTTGGGTGCTTATTTCAAAAGGGAGCCCCTTGGGCCTAAAAATCAGGACTATGGTACCTGGAAATTGTACTTAATGAGCAAGCATTGGGATTTGTGGTTGCCCTCCAGTGGAATCCTATGTCACAGTTGAGTACCAATGCCCTGGGCGAGTCTGTATCTCGTGAACGCAAGGCTAGCGGCTAGATAGGTTATTGTCCACATTGCACATCTTTTTTTAAAATACGTTTTTATTGATTTCAGAGAGAGAAAGGAGAGAGAGAGAGAGAGCAAGCAACATCAATGAGAAACATCCATTGTTTGCCTCCTGCATGCCCCCTACTGGGATCGAGCCCACAGCACCCTCTATTTGGAATGGAGTCTGCAACCAGCTGGACCAGGAATCAAACTGTGACCTCCTGATTCATGGGTTGACACTCCACCACTGAGCCACACGGGCCAGGTGCACATTGCACATCTCTGATAACTAGCTCACATGCTGAAAACCATGAGCATAACTATCACATAGGTAAAGACTTTTTCCCATATGCACATCCGTCTCCCCAAATCTGAGTAGTCTGTTGTAACTTCAGGAACTACTCCCAACTGAAATAAGTTGCTGCTTTTTGATCGCTGCCTGCAGATAGTTAAGAATTGAAAGAAACATCTCATTTTGTATCGTCTTTCTACCCTCCCATGTGCTGAGATAACGCACTGGATATTTTTGTCATTCAGCCGAACAAGAGTTCTATTTGCATGATTTACCAGGATAATTATTTGATTTGTAACAGCAGATTTAGCAAGACATTTCACTTCCAGGTAATGTGGTCCTGAGGACAGCATGGAATCACTGAGTTATTCCACTGTCCAGTAAGCGTTTTTGGTAGACTGAACCTCCGAGTCTTTGGAAAATGTCCCAGAGCTCTGCTGGAGATTCCCTCTTTCTTTTCCTCAACCTCTGCTGTGAGTGAAACGTAGGCTAATGTTTCTCTAATGGTTGGAACAGTATTTTCATTCAGCGGCACACAGCTGGGTTCTTTTGAATGGGGAGCAGGTATTGAACTCTTCGATTGCATGGAGATGAATGACCAGCTTCTACACACAGGTGTGAGGAACCGCCACCAGTGCTGTCCATGGATGCTGTCTGGATGGGGCTGTAGGTTCGGGCCTGAACATACTCTCTCCTTCAGGCCTGAGGACCTTTCTGACAGACAATGATTATTGTGGATCAAGAGGAATTTGGTCTCTGCTTTTTTACAACTGCTTAGAATATCATTTGGCTGCTCCTACCACTTAGCTTTTGAAAAGGTAAACCTGTTTTGATGTACTTGCATTTTAATAATTGGAAAAATACACTGAGTTTAACTTAGAGATAACTTTGCAAGTATGAAATAAAATTTTAATACAAGCTCTTTGGGCTTATTCTGTGTAATTATTCATGTATTTGACAAAAATGTGATACGCATGTAGGGATGGCAAAGAGACATTATTGAATAGAGTAATAGCTATATAACATCACTACTAGTTATAGTTAAAACATATCAACACATTCATAAATGTGATGCTGTGTCTTAAATTTCTAGAAAAGTGTACACTGATATGAAAGAATTGTTTGCAGTCAAGTTAGGCCGACAGACATAAATAAATAATAGTTACAGTATAATAAGACATAATATAATCAATAAGATCATTGTAGTAGAGTGCTTGAAATGGAAATATTGTATCATTTAAAAATACAAAGACAGTTGTTCTTGAATATTTATAATTTATAGCTATGAATAAGTATGAATATAATTATTCTTATAAGTATGAATATTTATATGTATTTGGGTGGTGTTGATCTCCTCTTCTAGCTATTCTCTAAATGTAGATAGACTGAGGCTGGGAACAGTGTGTACTGTGACAGTGGGTAGAAATGCTGAATTCTGAACACTCACTGTGGAACCTAGGCATCGGGGCCCTGGGCTCTGAAAGATCATTCTCCTCTCCCTGCTTCTTTTCTATTCCTGCCTTTCTTGCCCTCTAAGGGAAGTGACTGTTTCCTAGGTCATTCTATACCACTTGTAAAAGGCAAGGAGTAATCAGAGGTCCATGATCTCTATCTTTGCCTCTTTCCTACTGCTTAATATTGTGGTACTATATGAGACTATTAAAACGTGAACTCTGATCCATATCTGATTAAAGAGTTTCTCAGTTACAGCTACCAAGTGAGCATGCTTAAAGATCAGATTTAATAGCACGGTAGGAGCTACCTTGCATTGTTTTATTCTGTAATTGAAAGTATAGCAAGAAGGAAATGTGGGAGATGAAAAACTGTCTCACCTTTCTTGGTTTATGAAGGAGGGGTCCTTGAGCACTGACTCATCTCTCCACACTCCAGGCTCCATTTCATTCTTAAATTATGTCTAGAAATGTTAAATATTCCTTATTTTTAAGCCCAGGCTTCTTTTACTGCTTCTTTGAAATTAGCATTTCCCACCAGGTAAAACTAGAGAAGTTTGGCACCACGTTAGAAATGCATGGAACTAAAGTGGAGTCAGGAGGCTTATCATTTCAACTCTGATTCTGGTTATCTGTGTGATGTAGAACAAATTAATGTATTTCCAGACCTCCATTGTCCATATACTAGTTTAGAACATGATCTGAAGTAGAAATATAGGTTCGTGCATCATCATAACAAATTGATGGCTAAAACCATGGGTGTGGACGATTGCCCATGAAACATTCTAATTTATGACGTGAAGAAAGAAGAATGAAACCCAGGAAATCTTTAATTGAGGGATCAGAAGATAAATGAGTTTATAAGAACACTGAGGCGGGTCATTAGAGAGGTAGCAAGAAAACTAGCACTAGTTGTGTATGGAGGTGCATGAGGCTGAGAGTTTCAAGAAGGTAGAAGAATAGTAAATAGTTTATGTTTCTATATGTACCAAGATGGGAAATGAAAAATGCCTAAATGATTCATTAATTAAGGACTCATGATGACTTTGGTGGGACCCCTTTGACCCTTGGGTGGGGACAAGAGCAAAGTTGCAGTGAAATGAGCTCGCTGTGCAAATGAGAAACCCCATTCATTGATTATTCCTTCAATAAGCTTGGGTGGGGGAACAAAGGAAGAGAGGAATCGACCTAAATAAATGGTTATTGTTGTTCAGATGGAGGAGAGTAAATGCTGGGCCAGGTTAAGCAAGAGGGAGACACTACAAGAGAAAGGGGGTAATGGATGGGGGGGAGGACCCCAAAGGGAATGAGACCCTGCACTTAGAGAGAAGGCTTGGTCTTTGAACAGGATGGCGTAAACTTATCTCTGTTTTACTAAGTTAGCTGATATTGTGTGGACTAATTTTCCTTACTCACTGTTCCCGAAGCTTTTTGCCTTTTAGTTGGCTCACTGACTTTTAACAACTTCAGAGAAGAATAGTTTGAGAATGAGTAGGGAGAAACTGAATTCATCAGCATTCTCAAATTATGAAATTTTAGTAAAAAAAAAAGTTTGTGTAGAAAAATTGGGGACTTTGGAGAAAATAATTTTTAAAATTTACTTAAACCGTTCTCTTTGCTCTCCAGTAGCTAGAGTTTTACCATATAACACACACACACACACACACACACACACGTTAGTATTACTGGTAAAGAAAGGTATTCTATACACACTAGATCCGTGGTCGGCAAACCGCGGCTCGCGAGCCACATGCGGCTCTTCCACAAAATACCGACTTCCACAAAATATCAGGCCACAAAGTTTCAATCGCACTGTACGTGCACGCCTGCACGTGGTATTTTGTGGAAGAGCCACACTCAAGGGGCCAAAGAGCCGCATGTGGCTCGCGAGCCGCGGTTTGCCGACCACTGCACTAGACCCTGAAATGTGTTTGGACTGTACCTTGTTAAAGGCTTTAAAAACCTGCTTTCTCTAGATAAAAAAGGAAAGGGAAAGTACAAGACTGGCAGTATCAAATCTTAAGTATTTCAAGTCCGCTATTTTAAATTTCAAATAATTTGGGCATCGTGGATAGAAATGTACTTGGTAAAATGGTTTGTTAAGCAGCTTCATCCTATACTCTCCCACTTTTAGACAGGGTGTACCTTACTGAAATCAGTTGTTCTGCATGTAGGTGAAGGAAAACTCTTTCATCATCACAACACAATAGTCAGACTGTAAATTCTAATAAAGAGAGAATATTTAAACGGTGTGCAATAACGGAGTCAGTATACCTTTAAGAACTTCAGAGTTAGCTGTTACCATAGGACAGTGATGGCCAACCTTTTGAGCTCAGCGTGTCAGCATTTTGAAAAACCCTAACTTAACTCTGGTGCCGTGTCACATATAGAAATTTTTTGCTATTTGCAACCATAGTAAAACAAAGATTTATATTTTTGATATTTATTTTATATATTTAAATGCCATTTAACAAAGAAAATCAACCCAAAAAATGAGTTCGCGTGTCACCTCTGACACGTGTGTCATAGGTTCGCCATCACTGCCATAGAACACAGCTTTTTATTTCTGTAGAAATAGTCCCGATACTCCAGTAAAGTGTTCGATTCATTAAAACATCTTTTATGCTATTTTTAGTTACTTAATTTCCATTAAATATTTGCCAGTGAAGTAACTATATTTATTTTAAAACATGCTATAATTTGGACCTGATTAATTCAGACTGACCTTGAATGGGTAGGGGCTGACCATCAGAAACCGAATGCAAGATTAAAGGACAGTCTAGATGAAATGAGCTGTGCTGGAGTCTGCACTCCTCCAAATATTAGCTGTGTGATCTTAAGCAAGTTGCTTTAAGCTCTCTAGGCCTCACGTTCCATTTAAAGCAGGAGTAATAATACTGCCTGTCATAGGTATTGGATGAATTAATACTTATAAAACGCTTAGCATATTGCACTACTCTTTCTAATTATATCAGCCATTCTTATTGCTGTTTATATTGCTTCCTATGTTAGGTAGTAAAGGAAAATTGAATAAAGATATAGTGCATTCAGAATATATTATGTAAAGAAATGAGATTTATAAGAATGGGTAGCCTAGGAATCTAATTTTGCTTGAGGGAAAAGTATTTCCATATGTAGAGAAAACAAATATGTTAAAATGTAAATGGTGAGTATCTCTGGGTGGTATGATTATGTTTGAGCTTTTAATTTTAGCTTTGTTGCATTTTTTTCATATTTTTTGAGGGGTATGTATTACTTTTGTAAAATATATATGGAAAATGTTACGAAATAATACAGATCATTCAAAATATGAAATATTTGGAAATTAAATTCAAAGTTGACAAGAATACAGGATGAGTCTTTTTATATTTGGGATTCAGTTCTCTTCTAAGAAATTGCAGCACTTTCTGAATTTAACCCATGAGCATAGTAATTAAGTGGATGACTTCAGCAGCTTTTGAATCCTGCGATAAGATTCTTTTGCCGCCTTGCAACACACTTTCTTGATAGCTCATCCTCATGCCAGTGAGTCTCTGTTCGAAGAGTGGCTAAAGACAATCAAAACAAAACAAAGCTAAATAAAAAAAATCATCAACCCATGTATAAATTATTTCTGCAGGGTTTTTGTTTCTTAATAAGACTTCACTAGATCATCATGAGCTGATTTTGGACTGCAGAATTTGTATAGTGTTCTTTCAATAGAGTTCAGCGTTAACCTGCTCGTTGATGCTTATATGGCTGTGTATGTGGTTTCTTTTCAGGCTTATGTTTTCATAGTAGTCATGAGAGTTCACATTTATTGGGAACACTCATCAAAGCCTCTTTAGACATTTAAATCCTGAGGAAATAAAGGATAGCATAAGGAATTTTTTGGTAAGAATGCCAATATGCACTAGTATGTTATCTCCTAGGAAAGTATGATTATATACTGGCCGGCATATTGAACAAGTTCAAGCAATCTTCACTTGTACTGTTTACCAGCTCCCAGCAACACAGTTCAAATTTCAGTTTACTGTGGCCTATTAACTGTGAGTAATTGCATTAAGCACAAACTTTAGCGCCAGGTCTTCAGCCCACAAATCACTACATAAATAATAGATGTACATCGTGATCAATGACCTGTCATGTCACTTCTTTCAGAGTCTGTTGGTGAGTGGTGGCTGCTCATCTGTCACCGTTCAAGCAGACAGCAAGGGCGTACAGCTTGTCTCCCAGTGGTAACGCTAGCTAACATTTTATAAAAATGGGCAATATAAAGAGGGGGTTGGTGGACAAAGATGAAAGCGCAGTGAAAAAACAAAAACTGATAAGATTGGAAGTAAAATTGGAATCAACACAAATTGGAATTACAGATGAAATTGCTGACCATGGGAGTGTTGATCTTCCTGCTTTTCAAGAGTCTCTAGTGAAGCTGTCATGGCTCAGTGGTTGAGCATCGACCTATGAACCAGGAGTTCAGGGCCATGGGTTGCAAGCTTGATCCACTTACTGGGGTAGGGGGCCTGCAGGAGGCAGCCAATAAATAATTCTCTCTAATCATTGATCTCTCTCTCTCTCTCTCTCTCTCTCTCTCTCTCTCTCTCTCTCCCTCTCTCCCTCTCTCCCTCCCTCCCTCTCCCCCCCCCATCCTCTCCACCCCCTTTTCATCTCTGAAATCAATCTATAATATTAAAAGGGTAATATACTAATTAGACTGGAATTCTTCTGGAAGTCATTCTGGATGTCCTTTCTAACGAAGCCGGGCTGGAGGGAAGCTATCCGGGGTCCCGGGTGCCTGCGGGTGGCCTGCGGAAGCTTGTGATGCATTCTCCAAAGCACCACCTATTCCTCCTCCTGTAGCCAATCCAGTCTTGACTCCATCTCTCCAAACCTGGAATACAGTGCCCCTTGTAGTCTAGAGTGCATTGCAAGGAGACCATTTGAACTATGACATTTTAGTTGTTACTTGTTTTGTGTAAGTTTTATTGCATGATTTCATTTTTACAAATATTCTCAGTAAACAAAATATTTGAAAGTCCTTACTACCATTAAGGTTTTAGGGATCCAAGTTGGTAAATTCTAATTTAGAGAAGGGAAGTTTTAAAACCGGGGGGAATTTTATTTTTGGTAAGAACTAGGTGAGAAAATGAACTATCAGGAACTTTGATTTAATAAATTTGACCTGAAAATTATGTGAGAAGCTGATGATCTATCCTCAGAGATATATTTTATTTTTGAAGCTTCAGTTCCCACGTTGTTTTTTTTTGTTGTTGTTTTTTTAACCAAATGTTCCTTCAGAAATTTAAGGAATCAGTAGTGATGCTGTTCTTCTGTCCTACCTGTCTGAACATGTTGTGTTTAATTCCATGCTCTATTTGCCTTCACACAAAACACACCAATTCCCTTGCCGATATGAAATAGGACTACTGTTGTTTTTGGATGGGTAGATGTTTTTGTTATATCGAAACACTCATTTTGGCACAATGATACCTACTACCTCGTATTTCCTTGAAGTGCTGAGATTCCTCATTCCAAAACTGAATGAGTCATTTTTCAACCATAGATATGATGCTTTCTCTTATAGATTCCTGGCTAAATTCACGATTTGCCACATTGGTTTGCATCCACACCTAGCAGAGCACCATACCTGCTTGTATGTAGAGGGGCTGAGAACAGAAGAAGTAGACAGACTGGAAACCATCTTTTCGGTAGCATTTTTCTTTTTTAAAGTTCTAGGTTAGAGAGTTAGGGGTAAAAGAGTACCACATTAAACTGGAAAGAAAAGACTAGCTTTCTGGCTCTGAAGTAGTTAATGTGGTTTGCAAGTTCAAAGATCCTGCTTGTGCTAATAGGTCATAAAAGCGGGCTCAGTAGTCATTTTTCCATTTAAAGTTTAAATATTAAAGAGTATTCCAATCCCACAGCCACGCAGAAATATAGGCCCAGTGTTCCTATTACTTTCAGTAATTCTAGAGAATCTAGAAATATCAGTTATTTTTTGTATTAAAGTTCCCTCTAAAAATATTTGCTTAAGTGTTTATAAAACACTGTGCAGGCCAAACCCAAATGTTTCTAATACGTCAGTTAGAAAACCCTTGTCAAGTATACACATTGCTGGATTGTTTCAGTGTTAATGCAACTGTTGATATCTCTCCCTGTGCTCATTCTTAGCCTCTATCCTTTCTTCTTTAAGAGCCTTTGATGCTGTTGATAAGTGCTCTTGTCCTTGAATTTCACAAAAGTTAGCTTCCTCTCCATCCTCTGTCTCTGTACCCTCAAAACATACAGTATCTGCTGACTTGCTTTGCACAACAAACTAAAGACTTTGAAGTTTAAGAACATTTTTATATCTGACCCTGCTTGGTAGCTTCAGTGCCTTCTGTCTAGGCTGTGAGCTAGCCCCTAGGTGCCCTGTAACAATTTAGTGTCTTTGATCATCTAACTTCTCCTTGGGGCTGGCTATTTCTGGCTCCTATCCTGTTGCCTGGAGTTTTTACTTTTACTTTCTGCCATTCCCGTCAATTGGATGCATGGGTAGGTCCATCCACAGGGACTTAGCACATGGTTTTCTCTCAGTACTGACCACAGTGAACACACTGCTCATGTTCTGAAACTGGGGGTAGATTGCCCACGCGCTCTGATTTTCCTGGGACAGTCCTGGTTGATGCCTGCTACCTGGGCACAATTATTAATAGAGCCCCATTTCTCTATGAGATCTGATTTAGAGGAAGATTTATATGGTCAGCCTATCCATGGGCCTTTTCTCCTTCTTTCATCACTGAGCTTTTGTTTTGGAAACTAGCCTGAACTCCAAAATGGGTTAGATTTCACATGCATACAAATGTATTATTACTCAAGTAAAACAACACAGAATATAATATCTACCTCTACTTGACAGCACTTACTTTCATCACAAATTTGATGCACACCATTGGGTAGTATGAATAAAGTTGTATTATCTTTCTTTCCCTCCTGGCTGCATCAGCTTCTAAATATATGTTCATTTTATGTTAAGTAAGGCAATAAAACAGCAGAAGCTTTTTATCTAAATTGTCCCAGTGGACAGTTCATCTATTTATTTGTTTTTGATACAATAAAAATATAAAAAACAGAGATCATGAAAGCATAAAGCTAGAATGAATTTTTGTATTTTTCTATTGATAAAATCTCTCATTTACTAGTATCTGCAGTTGTACATTCAATTATAAACCACTTTCTGAGGGATTTAAATCTTGAAAAAATCTACTGTCGAATATTTATAGGCAAATTTATTTCTGCATTTTGTTCCCTGCTTACATTTGATCAAGTGAATGAGCCCAAGAGGTGTGAGGAATAGTAACATCACATGTTTTTAGGTTTGCTATAGTATTTCCCATTGCCCTTGGTTAGCTGTGAATTTTTGTGCCTTTTTCTGGATCTTACACTTGAATTCTTTGGGACACTCATGAGTTTTTTTTTTTTTTTTTTTTTTTTTTTATCCCTTATACATACCTCTTTTCATAATTTCTTATATACCTTCATTTTTTCCTTTACCTATAACTGCCTTCTTGTGTAGCATAAGGGAGGTTGTGTATGGTATGGAAATCTCTGTTTGCAGAAGCCCACAGCAATTACTAGCATTCTTAGATAGGTGGGTTTTTATTTACTTTCTTATTTTAATAAGGACATACTCATTTCTCTGCTTTGGAGCCCACATAGTTTAATTCATCAGTAGCCAAATTAGTTATTATTTTTCTTATCAGTGTTCAACAGGATGTTTGATTTGCTCTACCTCCATTTAGAAGTTAAGTAAATTGGTGTAGAACTTCAAGATTTTATACATGACTTATTAAAGACATGGTTAAAAATACGTAATAACTAACTGAATAGTAGTTTTCTTCAATTTGACTATTAGGATTATATTTCCAGTAAATCTTCTCACATAATGGAAATAGGAAAAAATAAAAATTGATTTATATAGTTTGTTAAAATAAATTGAACTATTTCAATTTACGAGAGGGATATTTGAATTATAATTCTCAGAAAATTTTTCTTTATTGCTATGACTTTAATATTCACTGTGAATAAAATGTAATAAACATAGGTCTTAATTGCAATAATATTTTAAAGATTTTTGAGGAAGAACTTAATTAATGTAATAAACATGTCATTTGCAAGGGGAAGGTGCTTTTTCATTGACCTAAAGATGGTAAATATTGAATTCAAAACTTTATCTACAATAACATATCATTTTTGGCACAGATTTATAATTTGGAGCTTTTAAAATCAGATGCATTAGTTACTATTATATTATTTTTCATATAATGAGTTGGTTGGAAATTTTATTTGCAAATTATGTAAATACATATTTGGAAATAATATAGTTTCATGTGATGCTTCCATACTAGTAATGTTAGTGACTTTTGAATATTATTATTTTTCACAGCTGTTTATCATAGCATCTATGTTTTTCTGAAATTTACAATAGATGGTCTATAGCAGTGATGGCGAACCTTTTGAGCTCGGTGTGCCAGCATTTTTCAAAACCCTAACTTAACTCTGGTGCCGTGTCACATATAGAAATTTTTTGATATTTGCAAGCATAGTAAAACAAAGATTTATATTTTTGATATTTACTTTATATATTTAAATGCCATTTAACAAAGAAAAATCAACCAAAAAAAATGAGTTCGCGTGTCAAAGGTTCACCATCACTGGTCTATAGTGTTACATTCTTTGGCTTATTGACATAACCTAGGTCTCATAGGTTCTGTGTATCTGACAAAACAAGATTTCCAGAATTTAGGATACTTTTTTGAGCAAAAATTGAAAGCAGCTTATTCATGTTGCTAATTTGTAGATACTATGTTTTGATTCTGGGTTGCACTTTTAAATTACAATGTAGAGATTTAAGTGTTATTAAATACATGAAATGTAGGAAACTTAGATTTCTTAAAGAGTTTATTCCCAGGTAATAAAATTCCCTAGCTGAATTTGTAATGTTTACATATTAGGATGCAAACATTTTTACTGCATTTTGTATGATGCTAAGAACATGATTGCTTTACCTGTGAACTCACCTGGTCTCTCCCTCTCACATACAGACTCACATACAGGCTTTTACAGATTAATTAAAGAACTGAAAGGACTATGTAGTGTTGACTTTGTGCTTCTGAAAAGCATATAAGCAAACAAATGAAAAATAATTTCAACATATTATATGGTCCTTTCTTCACTATAGATTTATCTCCAAATCCTATAATTTTAGAGATACCTCAGAATAGTAGATATTGGCTCTGTGATGAATTCAGTCTGTCTTTCAGTTCCCTGAATTAACAACATTTTTATGGTACCATTTTGAAAAGGAGAAGGTACAGATGATGATATCCTTATTGTCCTGAAGGGGAAAAAAATCAGGCTTCCGGAGTATACCAGCCACCACTATTTAAATGGTCCCTCTTCTCACCAGTTCCCATTGCTCCCTCCACGGCTCTACCAAGTTTGCTGCAAATGACTCAGATTTCTTTCACAGTCTTAGGTCAGAGATTAAAATATTAATTTATAGTATGGTTTCTACTGAGGTAACATTGTAATGGTCATTTGTTAGGAAACTTATTTACACTTTTTAGTGTGCTTAAGAGTCAAAGTGTTACCACTTAAGGTCAGAGTTTTGTTGCATGTAATTAGTAGTTTTTTTCATTCCTTTCCTGTTGTTGTAGGGATAGCAAGCATGGGATTATCATTTGTGATAGATTTACTGTGTACCAAGCCTGATGCCGAGTGCTTTGCCATTGTTTCCCAATATTTTCTTCATTCCAATCCTATAAGCTAGGCTTCTTTGGTAGGGGAAGGACCTATGTTTTAGAAAGGAGAAATAACGTGTGCAAGATTACACATTTTAATGTGTATTAAACTGGGTTGGTCTGACACCATCCAATTGGGGGACAGTTATAACTTTATATGAGTTTCTGTCTTTCCCTAAGATCTGTTTATTGAGAGAAATGGAATCTGTACTGGATTCATTTGTCAGCTGAAAAGGAAAATGATTGTATTTTATGTAATTTATGAAATGTTTTAGATTGGGACTTTACAACAGACTTTTAATAAAAGCATAATACTCTGGAAACTAATTAATCAAGGTTTTATTTTACTATAGGATATGTTGGAAAATTGGCTAAAATTTTTAACTTTTTAAATGACAGGATTATTCAGTGTCAACCCAAAACAAAAGACTGTTTCTCAATTTTCATCTTTCTATTTCCCTTTGCTTCCTTGAAAATTTAGACTCTTTGCCATCTATATGTGTCACTTAAGTTTAGTGTCTTTCAGAGTTTTAGTCTAGGAAACATGTGTTAAAGGAAATGTCTAAGGCCCCTAAAACCCACAGAATGCTGTGAGATTGCCACCATTCAGAGCATAACAGGGAAACACCACAATATAATATCTTGAATTTTTCTGTTCTTTCTTGCTTCTGATTGTTATTCATTGGAACATTTTTGAGACAGTAGGTCTATGCTAAGGTGAAAGTGCATCCTTTTCTGCCTTTCACTAAGGAGAAAGTAGGTAAAAAAGACACTTATTGCCTGAGATATTTTTCCTTTTAAAATGTACTTAAAAATGGATACAGTGAGTATTAAAAATCTACCCACCCCTTTCCTTTGTAGTTAAAATGGAAAGATTCTATTTTAAGGATTATATACGTGTGTGTGTGTATATTTGTGTGTGTGTGTGTGTGTGTGTGTGTGTGTGTGTGTATATATATATATATATATATATATATATATATATATATATATATATATAATTCTAATGAAAATAAGGATTATACATTTGGATGCATTATCTCAGAGCATTTGGTATCACAGGCAGCATTGCATTAAACACCTTCCTGTAAGAAGATGTATTGAGGAGAAGGGATGCAAATGTGAGTAGTGCGTACTTCCCTTGCGTGGTGATTAGCATATATATTATCTCCCCAGTCGGAGTTCCGTACTGAAGAGGAATCCTAGGTAGTTTTGGAGGAGAAATAAATTGGAAAGCATTCTTGCTTCTGAAGCTGAGCTTCACATCATAACTTACTTATTTCTGTTTCAGATGCTGGGAGTTTCTCAAATGTCAGTGATTCAATTAGCCGATACTTTTTTGTCCCCGACCCCTTTTGTTGGTACAGTGCTGGGTTCTGTCTGTGGCTTTAAGTAACAGAGTACGGTCTTCAGCCCGATGATTTGTCTTCTTGAGGAGATGACGGGCACCCACAGAATAATTGAAGAATAGACAGCCGGAGGAGAGCAGCTACCATGCACTTGACACTTAACTTCGTGCCAAACACTCAAATTGCAGTGTTTCATGTATGTTATGGGAACAGAAAGGAATCTTCTTGCCCATACAGAAAGGCTCAGTTTGCCACTCAGGGAGTAGCATATGTTCAGTATCAGAAAGTGTGTAAAATAGCATGCCTTCATTCACTAAAGTCTCCTGCAGATTTATGCGTATTTATATACATGTCAGTATATTTGCGGGTGTGTATGATATATATCACAATAAATGGGAAACTTGCTAAAAAGGAAAACCTCTTTCTATGACTCCTCAGAGTTCTACAGTACATACTGGTTGCTCTAATTTCATGCATCTCTGCAAAAATTAATCACTTGGCTTTATATTTAGAGATCTACCTTCTGTCCTCCTACCCCTCTCCCCTGGTAACTTCTGCCCTTTGTTAAAAACACAAATTATAGTCTCTCTAGATTCGTGCAAAAATTTCCCCCCTTAGGGGTACAAACAGAAGTCTTTCATAGAAATGAGAGGTGACTGGGGAGAGAGAAGGAAAGACTGAATAATCATAGTTGAATGTTGTTGAGCCTGGCTGCAGAGGTCCTATATTGTGATAGGTCACCATGTTTCGCAGTGTTCTGGCAAACGCAGATTGCTAAGTGTTAGCAAATTCAGGATAAAGACCCTGATGCAAATCCAGTTGGTTTTTGAAAGATGAGTGCTCCTCCTTTGGCTAAGTGGTGATGGGAGGGTTTCTAAGAGAGGGAGCAGAATCGGTGAAGCGGAGAGGATAACATAAACATATATTCATCTCGGTACTGCTGATCAGGATACAGTTACCGATGTGTCTAAACAGGGTCTCTGTGAGGGAGTTGGGCTTCCTTTCTGGTGAGAAGAGAGAAAGTATTTTTGACATAAGAAATCAAGTCACAGAAATTTGGTGTTGTTTTCTAGGCAATAAGCACTTAAAGGCATAAATGTATTCCATAGGTGCCTCCCAAATTTCTGTAAGGCAGATGTGTTATCTCTCTTTTGCAGATAAAGAGCCCAGGTCAATCGAAGGGAAAAGGAGTTGTGATAAGTTTAATGTGATAGAACCAGGATGAACCAGGATTTGAACTAAGTTGGATGTGACTCCAGAGTTAATTCTCTTAACTGTATGCTTAGAAAAATAGACAAAATTGCAGATGCTTCTCAGTTTAAGAGCTGTCCTGTTTATTTCAGCTGGACTTGGGAGAAATAAGAACTTTGCCCTGGTATATTTTTTCAAGCAACTAAAAATGCAAACAAATCTGTTTCACATAATTTGTGAAATGTTTTTGGATAAAGCATTTAACAGCTGAATTTTTATTTGAGTTTATTTTTTTATTTTTATTCTAGGGGAATTTGTTCATAGACATTTCACTGTACCACAGAGTTAATCTATATTAATAACCTATTTATATAAATCAGCTCACCTTTTGTTTCTTTTAAATTCTTTAAATGATATAAAATCTTTTACTTTTATTAATGATAACAAACTATTGATTAAAAAATTATATATCTTTATAGTATGTGTCTTACTATACTGTCCAGGACACCTAAAACAATGCTCAATAGAAAGATACAGGCCATCTTTTTTACATTTCTGAATTTTCATAAATGAAATGAATTGTGTAGGTTTTGCTAGCTCTCCTTTTTCAAAAGAACAAAGAATTCTAATCAAAAGATTTCTTCTTTGATAATTTGTTAGAATGAATTTGTTAAAATAAAAAGACTTTTTAAAGTCTCCTTTAAATTGATATTTTTCCTGTGGTTCTAGCATTTTAATTTTGTTCAAAATTTGGATTTTCTGCTTTGTTCTGAAAGTGGGGATCAATCTATTATTTGTAATACATTTTTATACAATTTATAATACCCTATTCTATAGCCCATACACAGCTATTTAAGGAAGATGAAGTGGTGTGGGATAGAGGTATAATTACATGCTGGGCATTTTTTTCCTTGACATAACTATGTTCAGTTTTTTTGTTTGTTTAGTCTCCTTTCATCACCGTATATCTGACTACTTTTATCTTTCATCCTCCCCCACCCTCCATCCCCTCTGGTAACCACCATACTTTTGTCTGTGTCAATGAATTCTTTGGTGTGTTCATCCGTTGCTTTCTCTTTTCTTTTCCACATATGAGTGAAATTATATGCTCCTTATCCTTTTCTGTCTTATTTCACTTAGCATGACTCTCAAGATCCTTTGATGTTGTTGCAAATGGCAGTATTTCATATTTTCTTTTTTTTAAAGTATATTTTTATTGATTTCAGAGAGGAAGGGAGAGGGAGAGAGAGAGAGATAGGAACATCACTGATGAGAGAGAATCATTGATCAGCTGCCTCCTGCACACCCGCAATGGGGATCAAATTCGCAACTCCGGCATGTGCCCTGATGGGAAATTGAACCGTGACCTCCTGGTTCATAGGTGACACTCAACCACTGAGCTACGCCAGCTGGGCTCATCTTTCCTTTTGACTGAAGAGTATTCTATTGTATATGTAGCAGTTTTAATTATGGAGGTAAATATGTAGTAGATGTTTTACTTCTTCTTAAATACAGCTTAGCAGGTGATCACAGTTGACTACATTCTCCATCACAGTATTAAGTAGAATTGGCTTTTGGAGCTTTTGGCAAAGTTGTATAGGCACTTATGGAAAACTTGGTTTTAGTAACAAATGGGGCCTTTCTTCATTTCCTAGTCATTCATTATTTAATTTATATACGCACTGTCTTATACCTTTTATCATTACATAAATAATTAAAAGTGTTTATACCTAAAATGGTTACCCAAATGGCAAGGATAAAGAAAAAAGACACCTGATAAATAATGATGCAAAATGATTATAAAATCCACTCCATGGCAAATAAAACTAAATTTTCTTGCCACTGGGACCTACATTGCTAATTCTACTAGAGCCTCAAATTAAGATGCAAGCTTCCTGGCACCAACTTGAAAAGGAAACACAGAATTAGTTACTTAGTTGTTTCTTTACTGTTATAAGAGAAAGCAGAGCCTTTCCTTGTTTTAAATCCTAACGTTTGGTGGTAAAGAGGAGGGCATGGGACATAAGGCGGCGGTCCTTTTTCAAAAATATTTATTTTTTTATTGATTTCAGAGAGGAAGGAGAAGGAGAGAGAGATAGAAACATCAATGCCGAGAACGAATCATTGATCAGCTGCCTCCTGCACACCCCGCACTGGGGATTGAGCCTGAAACTTAGGCGTATGACCTGACTAGGAATCCAACCATGACCTCCTGGTTCATAGGTCGATGTTCAACCATTGGGCCACACCGGCCGGCCAGTGGTTCTTATTTTAGGGGGTGAATCCCTTTGTGTATCTTTAAAAAAATTTTTTTTTTCTTTTGAAGAAAGTAAAGTTATTTTCTTCCAAGAAAATGAATTTAGGCTGTGTAGACATACTTTTGTTCCCGTGCGTTTTTTGTGCCTATTTTCTTACTCTACAGTTATCTGTATTAAAAATGATGAATTTCCTTTAATGCTAAATTTATTGAGCTAGGGAAATGCTTCTCAAATTTTAATCTATTGTCATATATTCTTGGAGTTCTGTGAAAGCTTAAAAATTGTATGTTTTTATTTTTGAATCTAAAGTTAATATTCACTTATTCATCTTATAATTAAGATGGCTTGAATGATTGAGAAATAACTCAGAGACATTATTTATATTTGTGTTAATGTTGCATTTACTTTTTTGCTTAGTCAAAGTAGAAACTGCATCATAGTTTAGTGCACAGACAAAGGTTTAACAGTAAGTCACATAGAGAAAAGTGATGGGAAAATTTAGTTACCCTGTGGCAGATATTACATGATGTAAGCCTGAGAAACGTGTAAATTGTGACTTTATATTAGCCTATGTCTGTGGTTGGCAAACTGCAGCTTGCGAGCCACATGCGGCTCTTTGGCCCCTTGAGTGTGGCTCTTCCTAAGCCTTAGGAGTACCCTAATTAAGGTAATAACAATGTACCTACCTATATAGTTTAAGTGTACAAAATTTGGCTCTCAAAAGAAATTTCAATTGTTTTACTGTCGATATTTTGCTCTGTTGACTAATGAGTTTGCCGACCACTGGATGTCATACTGTCTTTATAATGTGTTTTGTGCAGTTCTATAATTTGTACCTCTTAGCTTATAAAAACCTCATTTTAAAATATGGTGAATAATCAGAAAATAGTTTTTAATAAGTGTATTTACATTTTTCTTATTTTTCTATTTTGGAATTCATTATTCAATTTGTTGTTTCATCAAAAGCATAAATCAGTGGCTAAAATCTCTATCAAAGAAATACAAATTATAATAACATTGACTCAAATGATGTTTAATTGTGATCAAAATTAAAAGAATCAAACCCAAGAGTAAAATGTAGTATATAAAATAAACATGTATATATTTTTTGCTATTAAATGTAATATTTGCAATATTGATTCTGCCAAACAATTTATGTTAAATGTTGATTTAATTTGATGGATTTTTACGTTTATTTGCGTGAATAAGACTTTTATAATTCTAAAATTTATTTGTGCATAGTTTAGGTTAAAACTGAGGTCTGTGAGAAAGTTTTCCTTTGTAAAGATTGGTTATTTGCTCATGTTTGAGAAACATTGACTCAGGGGTTTATTCTTAAAGTGTTTTATGCCCATTGGGATTCAACAGAGCATGCTTTCTTGCCCACTTGAAGGTTTTTAGGATAAATGTAATAACGCGTACCCAGTTTCTGGGTCTGCTAGAACGAGGGGATTCCTTAAGAAAATTGGCTGGCGACTGAAACAAAGCTCATCAGCAGAGGAAACATCTCGAACCTTCTCTGCTTGCCATGTCCATGTCATGAGCCGTGTGGTTTCACTCTGACAGTTCAGACCACTGAACTCCAAGCTATTTTTACTTATTTAATGGAGAACCATGAAAATGTTTATACTTAGATAAAATGACTTATTTTAGGTGGACATTGTAGCCCCTGGGGAAATCTTATTATTCTTGTAGGGCATCCAAACAAATATATTAAGTTTGTGTAAGATTTATGTTCCTCATGCCTTAGCATCTTTCTTTTGCTTAGCGCCCTACCAGCTTGCAACGGTAGTAATTTTGACCTTTAGATTTCATCCCAGATATGATCCTGGGCAACTAGAAAGATGATGAAAGCACTTTTTCAATTAAAACCTTAATGAACTTGACAGTGAGGCCATTTCTATCTCTAAAGCAGTGGTGCTCAACCTTTGGGTTGCGACCCCTTTGGCAGTCAAACGACCCTTTCACAGGGGTCGCCTAAGACCATCCTACATATCAGATATTTACATTACGATTCATAACAGTAGCAACATTATAGTTATGAAGTAGCAACGAAAATAATTTTATGGTTGGGTCACAACATGAGGAACTGTATTTAAAGGGCCAGAAGGTTGAGAACCACTGCTCTAAATGAAGGATCAGTGATGTACTTCTGATCAAATGATGAAACCCAATTCAGTTATTACATTTTAAAAGGAAGAATCAGAGGCCCCGAGGTAGGCCAGTGCCCCTTGTGAGACCTTTTCTAAATGTAAGGACATCCTTAGCCTCAAGTCATCCCTGGAAGCTCATTGTTGATGTCAGTGTGAATTTCTTCATGCACACCTGATTTATCCTCATGAACTGGTTTGATTCTCATTTATTTATTTTCACTTTCTGGTGTTGAAGGGTATTTATGTGTTTTTCTGTATTCTAAGAAGCAATTTAAGGCCAAAAGTACTATGGGAAGATCATCACCATGGGAATCTTATTCCAGTTTTATTTCTAAACACATATGTCTGTTTTAGCATATTGTTGATTTTTTTTTCTCTCAGAACACACTGCCTTTTAAATGGAATGCAGGTCAGTATAAACATATAAAATGCACTAACAGGCAACTTTGGTTTTATATTTGAAAAAATAAATCAGGAATTGGTTGTTCAAATTCAAAAATGTTGTAGTGTGGGTCAAGAGATGAATATACCGAAGATACCCAAAGTTGGTATGTGTGCTTGTTAGTGCAAGGTTAAATGGCTTTGTCCAGCTGCAGACAGAGTTTGATGTGGGGTCTTGGAAATCACCTAAATTGTTGATCACTATTGAAATAATATTTTGGTACAAGATGGAAAGAATATCCTTAGTTATTAGAACTAGCCATATAAGTTAGAAGTTGAGAATGAATGTTTCTCTAGTATTATTTTTGTCACTATCCTATATGATAAAAGGCTAACATGCAAATTGACCGAACAGCGGAACGACTGGTCGCCATGACACACACTGACCACCAGGGGGCATACGCTCAATGCAGTAGCTTCCCCCAGTGCCTGGTGGTCAGTGCCTATGGGAGCACCACTCAGCCAGAAGCCAGGCTCATGCTAGCGAGTGCAGCAGTGGTGGCGGTAGCCTCTCCTGCCTCTGTGGCAGCTCTAAGGATATCCAACTGCTGGACATCCCCCAAGGGCTCCCGGCCAGGCTGAGGAGCTCCCCGCCCCACCGAGTGCACGAATTTTGTGTACTAGGCCTCTAGTTAGTGATAAAAAGGGTTTGAAACCAGCTTGTTGCAGCCCATGTTCCGTAATAATACATAGATGCTGTGACATTTATTTGTTTACATTTACTGCCATATTTATAAAATATTTAAGATTTTGTTCAAAAGTTTACAAAAAGCATTATGGAATTTGCAAGTATATTATACGTACAGCTGATTCACAAATGTTTATAGCCAAGATCTTTCCTCCAAGATACAGAATCATATATCTAATTGTCTGCTTGACATCTTCTCTGGTATATTTCAACAACATGAATGCTCCTTCTTTATTGGATGATATTTATTTATTTATTTTTTTGGCAGACTTTCCTATATTTGGTGAATTTCTTGCCTTATGAGTTCTCAAGGCTTAAGAAAGAAGTCAAACACCGTTCAGCTGTCCACATAGCTAGGATATTCACAGCGGACCAAATCTCTACCATCCAGACACCCGAAGGAACTTAGATTCAGGAAGCTATTAACTACAGAATGAGGAGTTCCTTCTGAAAAGGGTGGAAGAAACATAGATATCCAGGGGCAGCAAAATATGAGGCTCAGCCTGGGTGTTGGGAGCAGTTGCCTGTACACAGTAGTGGGTCTGCACAGGAGGAATCCCGAGGTCTACTTAAATCATTGCTTGGGCTTTCTAACATCCTTCAGGAAGTTCATTTTTGCTGAAAACAATGCAGTAACTTCCGTTTGAAAGGAAGAACTGGAATTGATGGTTTCCCCAAAATTGACCTTTTCCACTGTGCCAAGACTCAGGGAATGGCACCACTGTCTTTGTGGGTATATGGGAGCGATATAGGTGTACATTTTGGACACCTGTTTCTTCACTTCTGTATCTTATGTAACTCCAAATCTTGTTGATTTTTACCTCCTATATAGGTTTTGGATTGTTGCTTCCCATCATCTCCATCGTGCACTACCATAATTAAATAAAATTTTCCTCTACTAGAATTCTACAACTGCTTTGTAACTGGTCTTTCTTACCCACTCTGCTCTTTATCCCATCACCCACCTATTCTGTACACTGTAGCCATCATGATTTTCCAAAATGTACACCTGTTTTAGGACAGCAACCTCTGCCTCCCCCAACCTCAATCTCCTTCTATAACATTTAAGTTAAGGCTCTCTTGGTTTGTTTATTTCCTGCAACTCCATTTTTATCTCTTCTATTTCTTACTATCTGGCCAATCTTTCAGTCTCTCTTATGCAATATAATTTCCCCAGTCCAAGTTCTTTGCACAAATGATTTCTGCTGCCTTGAATGATCTTCCTTCTTCTATTCAGCTACGATGACTCATTCTTTAGATAACAGCTCCAACATCACTTTCTCACAAAAAAGAAGGGATCAGATCGTATCTTCCCATTACATGGTCCCATAGCCAACCTTTTTGTAAAAAAGACATACCACAGTTTGGTTTTGTTTTCTTAAAATAATTTTTTTTAATTTTTAATTGTAGTTGACGTACAGACATTTATATAACTTTGCTTCTGTTATTCTCAAGGTGAGCAATTGATCCTCTGCTGTGTGCTGAAGGTGTTTCTATTTATCTTATGATTACTACTGAAATCCTGAAAATACGTTTCAATAGTAGATTGAAAGATCTGAAAGTAAAACTTTTTAAATTACTGAAAGTTTCCTTGTTTCTTCCATAAAAGAAAGCACTGCCTTTGGGGGAGGTGAGGAAACACCTGTGTTCATTTGTTGATTCATTACTTGACCAACTTTACTTGCTTTGGCTAAAACTCTTCATTTTAGCTTCTACAGCAAGCATGTCAAACTCAAAGGCTAACACAGGCCAAATAAAGGAAGCATGCGGCTTGCGGGCTGTGAGCTTGACATGCTTGTTCTACGGTATACCCTAGAAGAAAGCTTTAAAATGTTAGTGGGAACTGAAATTCTACAATTCCTCAATGTTTGTGTTTTCCCATTGAGCCTTAAGTAAGCATTTATGAAAACATTAAAGTACAAATCTCAGTTGCTCGCAGGGCAACCAGAGCACTGTTGGAATGGAGGTCACTTGCGTCATGCAGTTTTTGGGTTAAGTTTAAAAGGAATGTTTTGTTGGATGAATATCCCTGGGGTGATTATTTTTGCTAAGAATAAGTTGAATTAATAGTATGACAATAGTCAGAAAAGTATTTTCATGCTCTTTCTTTCCTCAGCATTTTGCAATATTGCTCATCACAATTGACCAAGTGTGTTTTGGTGATTTTTTATTTTATTTTATTTTTTTCTTAACAGCTGGATTGGCAGGGTTGGAGGTGGAATAGCTTATCTTAGAGAACAGTGATCTGATTCAGTATTAGACTTTGCTCTGTATTGGGGACACTAATTCCATGAGAGCTCTCTTAAATTAATGTAGGCTTTGGAGACGTATAGAAATGTATTATTTTTTAAAATTTTATATTAAACTACAGGCCCGGTGCACAAGATTCGTGCACTGGGGGGTGAGGGGTCCCTCAGCTTGGCCTGTACCCTCTCGCAGTCTGGGTCCCCTCAGGGGATGTCAGTCAGACATCCCTCTTGCAGTCTGGGGCTCTCGCAGTCCTGGACCTCTTGCTCCTTACTGCCCACCTATAGTGGAGGCGGGAGAGGCTTCTGCCACCGCTGCTGTGATCGTTAGCCATGAGCCCGGCTTCTGACTGAGCGGTGCTCCCCCTGTGGGAGGGCACTGACCACCAGGGGGCAGCTCCTGCAGTGAGCATCTGCCCCCTGGTGGTCAGTGCACATCATAGCTACCGGTTGTTACACAGTTTGGTCAATTTGCATATTAGGCTTTTATTAATAGGATCTTTGAATATAGACCAGCCATGGGCAAACTACAGCCCGCGGGCCGGATCTGGCCCATTTGAAATGAATAAAACTTAAAAAAAAAAAAAAGACCGTACCTTTTTATGTAATGATGTTTACTTTGAATTTATATTAGTTCACACACACACTCCATCCATGCTTTTGTTCCGGTCCTCCGATCCAGTTTAAGAACCCATTGTGGCCCTTGAGTCAAAAAGTTTGCCCACCCCTGATATAGACAATTAATTATCTTGTGACCAAAATCAGTAATCTCAACAGTTGAGGTGTTATTGCCATGCTTTTATATTTCCAGGGACCACAATTTCATATTTGTATGGGTTAGGAAGCTACTTGGAGAGACAGAAAGTAGTTATAACCCCATTTTTCTCTATCACCCTGTTCTTCCCTCTTTTCTTTTTCCTTCCAGATCTTACATTTTAAAGTTTAATCATTTATTTTTTTCTCTTTCTCTCCTCTCACTTGGATTCTTAATTTCTATATACTTAATTCTTTCTTTATAATCTCAATTCCCTTTTGCTCCCCCCCCCCCTTTTTTATGTTTTCTAGGGCAGGCACTGTTTTCAAAAATAAGCAGACAGATTTTTGGTGTAGATAATACTTTGTAAAAAAAAATAAATAAATAAAAGATGTTTTCACTTTGAGAGTTCCCATTTCTGTAATTCCCCACAACAGTGTTTTCAAACAATACTTTTATTATATCTAAAAAACTTATTTTTTCTGGGCCTGAGATATTTGTCTCACAGATGGTAGAGGGGCCTTAGCATTTGTGAGATCAGTGTTTTGTATCAGTGGTTAGGGGGTTAGTCCATGAACTGAGGGATCACAGCTTTAATTCCAGTCAAGGGCATGTAACTCAGTTGCAAGCTTGATTCCTGACCCTGGGTCAGGCCGTGTGCAGGAGGCAACCAATGTATGTGTTTCCCTCACATTGATGTTTCTCTCTCTGCCCATTCCTTTTACTGTCTTAAAAAAAAAAAATCAATGGAAAAATATTCTCAGGTGAGGATTAACAACAACAACAAAATGATAGAGGAGAAGTGGATGGTTGAGGTGGGTGGGTGGTGTCAGAGTCAAGCTACAGAATCAGGTCTCTGATTTCAGAGCCTGAGTTTTTTAACCATTCCATAGATAAAATATGATTTCATTTGGGTTACAGTAGAATAAATATTATTCATTCCTTTTGAATCATTTATAAAGTGTCTGTCACTGTAATTTGGAACTTTCCTGGCTGAATAAAGGAAGCTTCTGTCGTTGGCCCTTGAACTGCTCCTGTAGTCTGGTCACTCTTGAATCTGAGAACTCAGGTGAGAAATTTTGTTCAACCCGAATTCCTTTCTAATTGAGCATTACCATTTTATTTCCCAGGAGTAGTTGTTGACTCTTTTTATTAATTTTGAGTCAAAGTCTAGTTCTTCTGGGATATTAACATAGATATTTGGTACCTTTAGACATACTAAGACTATTGAATACAATGTTTTGACTTTGGGAATATCCATTTATATGGGAATATGGAAGCACCGTCCACTCATTCGCTATTGACTTTAATTTCTTGCCTTCTGTTATTGACAGACTTAAAGTACATTCAGAAAACAGGCTGGAATTGTTAGTGTGATATTTAGTCTTTTGGCAGTTCCAGAGGCTACAGACTGAGCTACCTTCTCCTACCTTTGATTATTCTTTCCAATCTTGTTTCCTTTGAGAAGGCAAGTGATGATTGCAAAGTTTGCTATAGGACAGACTCTCTTGCCTTTGCAACATATCTCTTATTATTCTCTCTCAAGCTACTTTTTATTTTAGCAGCTACTTCTCAGAACATTTCAGTACCACATAAAAAGAAACACTACTCGGGTTGGAGAGCCATGGGGGGGAATGACGCAATTTCAGAATTGAAGAAATCTTAGAATAGGAGACCTTAAACTTACATCTATGAGTCCTTTGCTATTGTTTGTAAGACTGTGTGTGTGTATCTGTGTTTCCAGGGAGAATATTATATATTTATGACAGGTTTTAAAGAAAGAAAGAGCTTTCTGGAAAGGAGGGTTAGAAAAGAATAGGAAGCAAAGACCTGGGAAGGAGAGTGTTGACACATTGGAGTGAAAGGTGTTAGGTAGAGCTGTAAAGGGGTGAGGGAAAGTTTGAGAAAGGTTCAAGTGCCACTGAATTGGGAATTTTTAAGTGTGGTAATTTTTAACACTGTCATCTCATTTTTACATTGGCAGGTGTTCTTTTCATTCATTTTCCAGCATGAATCTCTTTACTATTTGATAGAAAAAGGAGTGAGCATCTCTAAAAGGACAAATATTAAGATCCTTCTAATCAGCAAGCTATAGCACATATAGACAAGCTTATTTAGTCCTGACAGAAGACTTAATGAAAATTTTGGTGGTCAGAGTGCAGACTAAGAAGATCCATGCTTTTGCTTGTTGTAGGGGAATATTAGCACAATGTTTGGCCCAGTTTCTAAATCTTTACATGTAGCAGTTAGGAAGGAGGAGAATGTTGTGCTAATTTTAGCGAAAACCTTCTTTCTATCATACTTTCACTGTTACATTTACCATGTAGCTTCTCTCTTCTGATTGGACTCGGAATTAGGTGCTTTCCAAGAGAACATGTTACTCTTCCGAGAGAGATAAGTGGCCCCTATATACGTTATTTAAAACTTGTTCAAAAGCAGTGCATCATTAAGATCCAGAACCAGAAAGGCAGAAGCGGTGCATCAAGGTAGGGAAAGCTGGACATGGGCTGGAGCTGAGGAAGAACAATGGATACAGTTGGGTAGGGGTTTAGATAGGGGGAGGCTCACTTCCAAGAACATGAACCCACCTGGGGAGGAAAGCCAGCACGCCATGCGGAGAAAATAGTGCGGGTTCTGCCAGGTTGGAGAAGGTGGCTTATGAGGAGTAGTAGTGGGAGATAACGTGGCAAATTGCTGTGTGATCAGACCCTGGAGGGGTGTCAGTACTAAGGCAGGAAAGTGGGCATTTCTCTGTTTAGTTTATAAGGCACATTTACTGGATTTTGAATAAGAACTGACAATAAAATTATTATGTTGATGTACTATACAGAGGGAATTTTAGGATGAAGTATGGAAACTTATTTATTATTCATTATTTTCTTTGCAGTTAATCCTGTTTCTTGTGTTATTATGTTATTCCTAGAAGCAGAGCTTAAAGATAACATTTTCATTAAGACATACAATTCATAGGGCATTATTTATTCATCTAGATATTAGACTGGTGTTTATGATTATGGGACTTGTTTTCTTCGGCTATTCTTTTAATAACAAATGCTATTTAGTCTAAGTATTCTCTACTTCTCTCTCTCTCTTTAACTGGATTGCAATGGAAGTTTTTTCTCGTTATTGTTTGGTGTTGTCGAAAGAAAGCCAAAATGCTGTTAATCTGGAGGATGCAAATAGGATTTACTTTTTAAAGGCAGAGTACCTGTTTTTATTTCCTAAGTATTTATTATTACTCACTTGATATTCCCCTTGTAAAGCAGTATTCATGTAGTTTCTTTCTTTTTAAAAGTTCAAATCTATTACATGTTTATTGTGGAACATTCTGTGAATGTGTATAAACAAAAATATGAAAATAGAAGACAATTACAGCTCCCCCACCTCGATAACACAACTAGTATTTTGCTATATATTCTTTATATTTTTCCAGTTATATGTGCATGTTTATGGGTGTACATGCATATTTATACATGAATACACATACATTTACACAAATGGATTTATTTAACAAATATTTTCTCATAAATGACTATATTTTATAACCTGCTTATTTTACTTAACAAATTGTGACTATTTTCCATTAAATTTGTTTTAATATTATTCTTAAAGACGACTTAACTATTCATCAAACTGATTTATCATAATTTTACAAATTGTGTATTATCGGACATATAAAACACTTCTGATTTTCTCTATTTTAAACAGAGTAATGATGAGATGAGCATCTTTTTAAAACTATTTCTTTGTAAATATACAGGATTTTTTTATCTAGTGGACATTCCTAGAGTTGGAATTGCCAGACCAAACAGTATATGTCTCTTTTAAGGGTTTTGATTCTCATTGCCAAATTGCTCTCCAGAAAGGTTGCACTTAAAAAGATATTATAAGCCTTACCTTTTTCTCCAATGTCTTAAATGATATATTTGAGAATTCCATTATCCAAGAGCCCGTAAGGAATATTTGTAAGGACACATTAAAAGTTAGTACATTATACGTATGTGCACACCGAGGTTTCATTATTAAGTGTTGAGGTAGCTGAATCACAACTAAATTGAATTGAATTTATTAGACATCTGAGGGATTAGTTAGCTGGTAACAAAACAATTGTAAGTAAACTGACACTCTAATCTAAAAAATGGCCGGGGAGGGTTGGGGGGCGGGAGGGGGGGTAAGAGATCAACTGAAGGACTTGTATGCATGCATATAAGCATAACCAATGGACACAAGACACTGGGGGGTATGAGAGGCCGGGGGAATGTCAAGGGGGGGGGAGGAGACATATATAATACTCTTTGTAATACTTTAAGCAATAAAACAAAATTAAAAAAAATAAGGGAAATGCATATTGTAGCATTTTCTGACTCCAGGAGTTGGCAACTATTTATTCTGGGAGACTGTAGAGGCTGTTTTTATAAGTTGATAAGAATAGCATATTGTTTTCTGTGTTTGGGATGATGGAAGGGACTCAGGTCAAACAGGCAGCTACCTTCACGGTGCCTACTGGGTTCATTGTTTCTGTATTTAGAGAGCTTTTGGTGCTAGTGCCTGTTTCTTCCTTCCTGAAACTGTGCAATACTAGTCAGTGCATACTGCCCCACAGCACTCAAAAAAAAAAAAAAAAAGTTGCAGAGCCAGGCTGCATTGACAAGAAAGCCCCTTACGGTAGGAAGCAGCTGGAAACAGGAGCTGCAGCTGGCGTGCACAGTGTCACCCACCGGAGAAAGGAGCCTGGCGGCGGCTGTGGAAGCTCCGAGCGCCAAGAGCAAGAGCAGGGGGTGGAGCCCACACACACTTTAGAGATGTACTGGGGAAGGGAATCCCACTAGTTTTGTATTCCACCTTCAAAAAGGTACTCATGTTTTCCAGTGAAATGTTCACATTATTTAAAAAGAGCCCATTTACAAGAAGTATCCTTACAGAAATGAAATATCAGCACTTTTAAAACATCTTATTTAACCTGCATTGAATACCCTTGAAATGCTGAAATAGTTTGGACAGCTTTTTATTTTGTGACTATTGTCTTTCTAATAATGATGAGATTGATATTCTGACTAATTAATATATTTTGTTCATTTCCTTAGTAAGAAAATTATTGTTGCTTAAAAGTGCAACTAGCTAAAAATTGCTAAATGGTCTTATTGGTAAATAACATGCTACTATACTGAATATCATAAAATGTGAGGCAAAGCATATTTTATTCCAAGTTTAACTTATAAGGGAGAAAATGACTATTTGAAAATCCATAAGTCATTTGGGTCACTACTTTAAAATTGACAGTCAGAAATCATAATACAAATTGTAAAGACAATTTAGGTGCACTGCAGCTATACTATGTCACTGAAAAAATAAAAATTGTTATAGCAGTGGCGGAATAGATCACTGGTCTGTGAAGAGGTTGAGACCCAATAACATTGAGTATCGTATCCAAGATCTCAGGCCTGGCCATAGTTAAAGTAATAATTAGTCTGCTCTGCTGTGGCGAATTTGAAAAACATCTCCATAAAGCAGCGATGGGCTTCTGAATGTGAAAATAGCCAAAAATAAAAACATCCTGCTTCTATAAATCGGGTTGGGATCCAGGATATCCTGTTGGGGAAAAAAAAAAAGAGCATTTAACTTCTCCAAAATATACATGGCCAATGTATTTGTTAGTGTGCAATCTATGAGAATCAGGAAGGGGGGGTGGGGAGGAATTCCAAGTTACAAGAGAAGATGAGAACTGGGAAAAATGATGTGAAAATGCTATCAGTAGCTATCACTTTAGTAAGCTTATTCTGTACTTGGCCTGATAGTGCTGTCACTGGAGAATCCAATTCCTCCCTTGCTTGTGGGTGTGGGGTTCAGGTTCTTGGGGTACCACTGAAATAAGAGTTTTTAGAAGCCCCGCAGGTGAACGAGATGTGGTAAAAGGCTTTGTTTGTGTGGAGTTACATTTCTTGGATTCCAAAGTCCCATGCCTCTTAGACCAGACCTGAAAGAGCTGGGCCTCCAGTAGAGCCCAAAGCAAGGCCGGTGTCCAGAGCTTCTGTTGCATGTGGCAGCCAGGTTCAACTACTTACTTAAAGTGCCTTAGTCCATTGAGTGGGGACCCACATGGCTAACCTTCTGTAACAGGAGTCAGGAGGAGGAGGAGGAGGAGGAGGGAGCTCTCATTTGTTTGTTTCAAAGTTTAAATATTCATGTTTCACGTGCTTGCAGTGACCACGCGTATTCTGGCCACTGACTAACTCCCAGGTGTGACTGAGAGGCAGGTAGGCACATTCCCAAGTCACTCAGACCTTACTGGGCATGCTTCCAAATTCCCTCTGTCCAGTTCCTTCCTTCATCCATCAGCAGGGAAGAGACTTGGAGAGTGTTAAATTAGCAAAGCTGTATAAATGGCATATCTATATTATCTAGTCTTCCCTTTACTCCTCCCCTGTTAATAATAACCAGGTTATTATAACAGTATCAGAGTTATCATATGAAATCTTGCCACAAGCTCTGAATCATAATACCACCAAATGGGAATTGGTCAGATTTAAACTTATGATTTCCTATGTAGTGGAAGTCCTCTTATCTTTCATGGTTTGCATACATTTTGGGGCATTTAATTGAACTAGTTAGACTGACAGTCAATGATTGTTTAGTATTATGGGTAAAAGTTTTAGGGAGGAAACCCAACGGGTTGATTAATCCTATAAATTGCTTAGGAAGAGAGGTCCAAATACAACCCTTGTGACCCTGGGTTCTGTAACACTATGCCTAACACATTTAGGTTAAATTTACATCCAAGGGGGAAGTATTTATTGTACAATAAAAATTTGTGTTCAACCTTAAGTATAATCAATAAATATATTTCCATTTCTGTGATATGTGTCCTTGTTAAAATGCATAGTGACATGAGAAACACTGATTGTTTTTCCGGAGATGACCTTGAACTAATACCATCAGCTGATGTTTAAGTTCCATTTTTGAACTTTGTACTATATGACCTTTGCCTATAGTGCAGGAACTGTATGTTTGAGGGTGGGACTATGAGATACTATGAGGATAGGGCTCTGTATGTCCTGTGCCTTCCCATGATAGACAACCAGTGAATATTTATTAAGTCAACGGAAGTAGGGTAGATTTGTGATTTTCAAACCAGGTTTCTGAAGCTATAGAAGAGCATAAGGACTATTGCAGAATTGGGACCAATGGCCATGATGATTAGCTGAAAGCTTCATGGATGAGGCTCTAGACAAGTGAATCTACCCTATATCAGATTCTTGGTCTAGAAATTTTGACATTTTAAAATTTTAGTCATCAGAATTACACTGCAAAGTATACTTTTTTTTTCTGAACTGAAGTTCAGAGTAGCCAGTACACTGCAAAAGGTTACACAGCTTTTATAACTGATGATCTTGGGATTGGACATAGAACTGATTGTAGTATCTACACTTTTAGTCCATTTCTCTGCAATAATATTGTGAATATGGAAAAGGAAAGATGCATGTTCTATGTAAATCAGGCCCATAAGGTCTTGCTTTGTTTGTTTGATATTAAAATATTTCTGCTTAGTAATACTAAAGATTATTTAGTCACATGTGGATTTGAACCAGGCTCTACCTGTTTGACTATACAAATAGTCAAAGAAGTTACTAATTATTTCTCAATTTTCTAATTTGTGAAATAGGATTAATAACAGGTTATTGCAGACAGCAAATGTATAATATATGTTATGTGCTTTGAACAATATCTGTCACCTATAAGAACTTCATGTATTTACTTGTTTGGTATCTGTGTCTCTGTTCTGGAAGATGTAATCCTGAGTTAAATGTAACACTTAGAATAGATTGGTATTGTGTTTAGTATTTTTTCTTTTATATATTCCTTTTTGCTTATATATTTATTTAACTTTATTATATGTAATGTCATTTCAGGTTCCTATATGATAGTGGACTCTTCAGACCACGACCCTGGAGAAAAAGCCAGACTTCAGCTGCCTACAATGAAGGAGAATGACACACACTGTATTGATTTCAGTTACCTGTTATATAGCCAGAAAGGGTTGAACCCTGGCACTTTGAACATATTAGTTAGGGTGAACAAAGGACCTCTTGCCAATCCAATTTGGAATGTGACTGGATTCACGGGTAGAGATTGGCTTCGGGCTGAGCTAGCCGTGAGCACCTTTTGGCCCAATGAATATCAGGTAATCATCCTTTCTTTTCTGGTTAATGCTTTGATGTCATTGGCTCTCATCATATATATAATGCTCGGATGTAAAGATTAGCCCCATAGAAATGTAAGGTTGTCCATCTAACCCTCCCCCACCCCTTCCTTGAGCAAATGTTTGAATACCTTGGCACAAAATCTTGAAAAATGGAGAAAAATCATTCCACCTATAGGAAAAAAGTAGTTCAGGTACAAAATTTTTTGGTTGTTTGGCAAAAAGCTGCTTATTGACAGATATGTTTCTGTGTGTCTGTGCAGGAAGAAAAAGTGTTTTTGATTTGAATGCAATATTCAGATGTGATTGGTTTACTTCTTGAAAATAACATCTGGAAAATAAACATGAAATAGTGTTTCATGAAATAAGTTATTTAAAAGGGAGGCAATTTGAATAATTTTGTCAGTTACTTGAAGAATAAAAATAAGTAAACAGTTCTGGGCTAGGTGGCTCAGTTGGTTGGATCATGGTCCCATATATCAAAAGGTTGAGGGTTTGATTCCTGGTCAGGGTACTTACCTAGGTTACAGTTCGATCCCTGGACGGGGCACGTATGGTAGGCAACAGATTGATGTTTCTCTCTCTCATCGAGGTTTCTCTTTCTCACTGGCTCTTTCTCTCCCTTCATGTCTCTCTCTCTTTCTCTCTCTCTCAAACATCAATAAAATATATATCCTCTAGTAAGGATTAAAAATAAAAAAAAGTAAGCAAACGAAATAAGGAAAGCTGTCCACATGTCTTTGGATTTTTCCCCACCAGAAGTTCATTTACAGGATCAGAGAGTTGTTCAATAATCCTCACTATGACATTCAGTTCCTGGAAATAGAAAGTTACCTCTTTTGAAAGTTCACTTTTGTGTTAGAACTTGTGATTTAACTTTTAAATGGCTTACTTATTTGTAATTTGTTAGAGAGTTTAATGAGAATGTGTTTATGTAATAGTATATTTTGTAATGTTCAATGAGTACTTTATAAGCTAAGAACAGTTTCATTTCTGTTATCTAAAAATTAACCATTTCTTCAGTTTAGGTTTGTCTTTATTCCCAATGAAGGGGAAAATTCAATGTATTGTTTTAATTGCTTTGTTTTGAGTTGATTTCCTATGTATTAAAAGCCTCTTCATAGATGTTCCACAGGTAAGGTTCTCTATTCAGGGTTATGTGTCTTTTGAGATTTCAGTGGGGTTTCATTAGGTAGTTGATTCCATTATTCCAGAATAGAAAGATGTTTTTCTTCAGTCTGGGAGAGCCGGCCTCTTGGGAGGTCAGAGCTTTGGGAGGGCTGGATTGGTGGACTAATGCTCCAGTACTGGAAGAAAGGCCAGTGGGCTCATCTCTGACAACAGGGGGCTCCTGGCTGGCATTGCTGGGGCACCCTCACCATGCACTGTCATATTGACTTCAATAGCTGAAAAAAAGAAAAGGCTTTGATTCAGAAAATAATACTGTCCACATATTCAGACTTCCTACAAGGTCCAAAGGACAAGTCTAACAAAATTGTTAAAATTTTGGGTTCTAGAGTCATATTGCATTTAGTCAACCCTGATTGCTCTTTGCTACCTGTGTAGATAGTTGGTGAAGGAATTGAATTATTGATTGTACTTTGAAATAAAATCGAGTTTGATGAATCCAGCAAATACTCTCTGTGGTATAATACTTCTGCTCCTTTGTGACTAAGAAATGACATGCATTGATTACTTTTCCCTTATTTTTTTCTGACATCTCCCTTTGAGTAATATACATTAATAACTCTTTTGGCCCAGATTCTGCAATATTAATTTTAATGTTGAGTTATAGTACCTAGAACTGGATGAATGCTTCTTTGTTCAATCTTATTTTGCATGACAGAGCCCTCCAGTTTACATGTACCTGTCATGTTTAAGTCAGCAGGGTAAAAAGGTTCTGTGAAGGTTTCAACCTGGCCAGTGAGATCTTTTTGGAGATCTCTTGTCAGAGAAAAAGACTGTGAGATATATAGAACCTATGGGTAAATGTCGGTTGCAGATTGAAATTTGAGCCACAGATCATTTTTTAAGTGCTTACGTTGCTTCCACACATTTTCCCTTAACCTGCAAAACTTCACAATCAATGAGAGTGAATAGCAGAGTAGAACATTTTTCATGTGCTTAGTTAGTGCTCAATAAATTATTTGGTTGATGTTTTCATCGATTCTGTCAGTTAGATACGTATTTGTACCTGTACATCAGTTATTAGAAACAACCAGCTCAACACAAACTATATTTATGTTTCGCTATTAGGAAACAGCATGAAAACTTTTGACTACTGCTTAATGCAAAATCTTTATGGATTTTTTAAAAATGTAGCCATTGCAGTGGGTCATGCTAGCTGCTTACTCATTTTCATTCTTAAAGAAACACTGGTAATTTTTTTTTTTATTTTTCCCAGATTCTAGATTAAGTAAAGACATGCATAGAAATTATTCTCTTTTTCCCCATAATTTAACTCAATTTCTCTTTTCCAGAGAACTTACACTCTCCAAACTTCTTGAACCTTTTTTTTTATACTCTATTTTTTCTAATTCCTTGTCTTTTTAAAAAAGATATATATGTGTATTGATTTCGGAGAGGACTGGAGAGGAAGAGAGAGATAGAAACATCAATGATGAGAGAGAATCATTGACTGGATGCCTCCTGCACACCCCCTACTAGGGATGGAGCCTACAACCCAGCATGTGCCCTTGACTGGAATCCAACCCAGGACATTTCAGTCCCCAGGCCGATGTTCTATCCATAGAGCTGGTTAAAACTGGCTAAAGCTAGTTCCTTGTCTTTTGTTGTATTTCTAGAGGGGAATACTATATTTTCTTTGCTTGAGCCATTAATATCTGACCACTCCTCTAATCATCCCCTTTCTCGCCTAACTTTAACAGTAGTAAAAACTACCAAAAAGAATGCCCAAGTGAAACTACCTTTAATTAATATGGGTTAATTTTTGTATAAAAATCATACTCCTAGAAGTGGGTGGAAATCCCCTCATTTTGTGTGACAAAGCTCCATTGCTTTCACATACCTGCAGTGTTCCTCTCGTCTCCATTTTCCTGTTGAACTAAAAATCTGCTCTGATCTGTCCTTCCTAGTGATTACATCTTGCCAGATGCCTAAACTGCAGGTCGATGTGGTAATTTAATCATATTTGCTATGGATTATTAAAAAAATGAGGAGATAGTATTTTTCCCCCCAAATATTTTTTATTGATTTCAGAGAGGAGGGGAGAGGGATAGAGAGATAAAAACATCAATGATGAGAAAGAATCATTGATCAGCTGCCTCCTGCACCCCCCCACACTAGGGATCGAGCCCGCAACCCGGGCACGTACCCTGACCGGGAATCGAACGGTGACCCTCCAGCCGGGCAAGACAGTAGTTTTTTAATCCCAAGAAATTTAACCTCTTATTAGAAAAAGGAAAAAAATAATATATATGACATTGTGAAATGAAGGCAAAAATGATTCTCCAAATAATGAATTCTGGTTACCTAGCAGAGCAGGATAAAGCTCATGAACTTGGGGCCAGCCATTCCGGGTGAATCTTGACTTTGATTTTTTAGCTGTGCAGCATTAGGCATATTCCTTAATCTCTTTGACTGTAGTCCCTTCCTCTGAAAAATTAGGACCACAATAGTACCTACCTCATTGGCTTATTTTATCACATGAGTCCATACATGTGGTGTTTAGAAAAGTGTCTGACACATAGTATGTGTTTACCACAAAGTTTAGTTAACATTATGATAACTAAACAAAAAATTTACAGGCGCTACTAGATTTAATATGTGCTCAGAATTTTCTTGTTTTGAAATCATGCTCTTTTTAAAATAGACTTCCATTTTTTTTAGAGCAGTTTTAGGTTCACAGCAAAATTGAGAGGAAGGTACAGAGATTTCCCATATATCCTCCACCCCCACATATGCATAGCCTCCCCTATAATCCACATCAACCAACAGACTGGTATACAATGGAGGAACCTACACTGAATCATAATCGCTCAAAGTCCGTAGCTAATTTTAAGGTTCACTCTTGGTGTTGTACCTTCTAAGAGTCTGACAAATGCATGACATGTATCGATCATTATAATATTATACAGAGTTTTTTCACTGCTCTGAAAATCCCCTGTGCTTCACCTAGACTTTCCTCCTCCTCCATGCTATTCCTTTTAGGTTTTTTATTTATTAAAATGTCAACTTACTTGACACCTTATTAGCATGAGGTCAAACCGTACTCACCCTTGGGTATACTGGGCATGTCCCTCTTCCTCTGAGCCTTACTGCCTTGCTTGGTGATGTCAGAGATAATAATGTAAAACAGATGTGGAGTGTAGCCTTAAGGAGCCTAGTCCAGATAGGAAATGTGAAACATACCTAGATAAAATTTGAAATAATACAGCAATTGTTAAATGACTTAAGAGAGATAAATATGAAATGTAGCGGGGAAATGAAAACAAAAGATAGATTTGTTTCCAAAGTATTTTGAGGCCAAAATGGGACTAGCTTTCTCCTGTACTACATAGTTTTTCTTAAACCACAATTATTTGGAGCTAGCACTTTCTGTAGTGAAACAAAACAAGGAAATGCAGTTTTGTTTATGACATAAGCACTGCATTGATACACTAATATGTAAGGAACTGTTTCTCACCTGTGTCTTCAAGGCAATAGATGTCTTTTCTGCTCAGCATACTAATTATAGAAAATATAGTATTATGTTTGTTTTACTTACAATGGTCACAAGATACTAATTCTGCCTATTTTTATAGGCCTCAAGTAAGTATTGTAAATTTTTAAATTGTTTACTAAATAGAAGTAAAATGGAAAAAAATTATGAGGCATGATCTCGGTGTTAAATTTCAATGGAAGATCAGCATACCTCTAAAGTATAATTTTCTCCACTCTGGAAATCTGACCTGTCTAGTATGCGTAAACTAAGTTCTGCTTTGGGATTAAATCCATTAGTTTCTTACTGAACAGTGAGGTTGTTACCAAATGAGGCAGGCAGACATAGCTTCCAAAACTATTAGTGGAAACCTAATCTGCTGTTTTCCATTAACTGGGTGCACGTCATTAATCACAAAAATGATGCGTGATGAAAACTACAGGGGTTTGGCCAGAAATTGGAAAAGTGATAATATAGCAGAATGCGCCTTAAAAACCCCCCACAAAAAACACAACAAAACAAACCCTCCTAATTCACTGAGAAACAAATACTGAACTTTTGCCGCTCATTTTGTTAACATTTTTCATTGGTCTGAAAAAATGTAAGAAGTGGACGGCATGAGATTTTCTGTTTTTGTTTCCTTTCTAAAGGTTTACGTTCGCGTGTATTGGGCTGACATTTTGGCAGTGGGATAATTGTTACACTCCAGAGAGACTGCTGGCTTTGGACCTAGGAAGATTGGGACTTAAACCAAGGGGCTGTTTATTTAAAAGAAAAGATCTCTAAAAGATTGGTCTCTGGGGACAAGGGCTGAAGTAAGAGCATGCTTATGAATCATCCATGCAAAATGTGAGGAAAAGTGGATATAATTTCTGTGCCATAGCTCTTGGAACTCGTCCAATTTCTACAGGTTGTCATTCAACCGTGTAGAGCCCCACTGAAGAAAGAAAGACGGCTCTTTCTTAGATGGATTAGTCTGCTGGAGGCCCTAACAAAATACTACAGACTGGGGTGGCTTAGACAGCAGGAAGTCCAAGATCAAGGTGGAGGCTATTTGGTTCCTGGTGAGGGCTCTCTTCCTGCCTTGCAGTTGGCCACCTTCCCACAGTGTCTTCACATGGTGCAGGGAGATAGCTCTGGTGTCCCTTGCTCTTCATATAAGGACACCAGGCCTATCAGATTAGGGTCCCATCCTTATGACTGCATTTAACTTTACCTCCCAAAGGCCCTATCTCCGAATAGTCACATTGGGCATTAGACTTTCAACATATGAGTTGGGGAGGGGGCTGGTACAATTGTGTTCATAACTCTAGATATAGCTTATGGCTGTAACTTCTTCATTTAGAAGCACTATAATGGACTCTGGCTTGTTATCTTGTATAACAGTGTTACAGATATTATTAATTTTCTATTCAATAGTCATTCTTCTCACTTTCTTCCACATTGGCAGGACCCCCGCCTCACTTTCACAACTTCCTTTCCAGGTCAGGGTGGCCATGTGACACAGCTCTGTCCAGTGAGTTATAGGAGACCTTTGAGAAAGATGTTTCCTCCCAGCTAAAAAGAGAGAGAGATACTATTACACGAGACATGATGCTTGGAGCTACTGCAGTCGCCATGTAGTTATGAGGTAGGAGATACCAAACGGAGGAAAAGAAGAAAGTGTGGAAGAGGCCAGGGTCCTACTGGCAGGTGAAATTAATAATAATAAAAATAAAAACAAAATTTTAAACAACTTTTAGATGGGTCTTTTCCTATACAGCCAAAAGCATCCTAATGTACTATGTCCCATCTTTTTTGAGCTTTTCAAGTAATCAATTACATTTCTCACCACATATTGTTTATGGATAAAACATGTGAGACATAGGGGAGAATTAAAAGTGTACACATCCATCTATGAATGAAACAGTTTAAGTTTTCAGAACATAAAGTCCAAAGTTTCAGTTCAGTTGTAGAGAGAAGACACATAAAAGTAAATAGGGTTGTCAGACAATCAATGATTGAAAGAAGAAAGAAAGGAAGGACACTTCATCTATTCTGTGTCTACTATGTGTAAGACACTGGGCTGGATACTTCCTGTATGTCACCTTTAGTTTGTTTTAATATTTAATCCAGTATGTGGATGAAAAAGGAGCTCTGTAATAAACCTAATATAAAAAACCTCACAGGGTGACCGGATGATAAATCCTGACTGAGGAGTTATGCTGCAGGCCTATAACTTCTTAGTAAAAGTTTATTTAGCCTAAGCCATCCCTGTCCATTGTGTCTTTGCATCTAGGTTAGCACACCTTGGAAATGCCTCTTCTTCAGACCCCTTGAAAGGCTAACCACCCTCCAGGTTACATAATTTTGCCAATTATACTGTAACCCAATCACCACGTTGCTTTCTCCTGCCTTCCTGTAATCTTTACCTTCCCTTCTTAATTCCAAATATATAAAAGAAACTGCAGAACTATCATTCTTCACAAGCATCTGAGATCTTGCTTCCTGGAATTGTTATTAGTTGGTTCAAATAAACTCATAGAAATTCTATGCAGGTTTGGACATTTCTTACCTTCAGTGCTAAGGGAATGTTTCTCATCTTCATGCATGGACTAAGTTGCTGGCTTTTTCGTGGTCAAAATTATTCCCCTTTTTCCTCTTTAGTAACTTCATCTTGCTATTAAATGTTTGGACATTAGCCATATCAGTGACTTCTGAAGTTAGTCACAATTACATAGGCTTATTTTGGTTATGGCAGCTGTAATTTCCTGACACGGGCACTTGGGTTCATTTTTATGTTGGCAAATACTTGTTATTAACGAAGCAGCCTTTTGCGGCTGATTTTTAGTCTTAATGATTCCCTATTTGTTTCACTTAAAGTGCCCCAAATGGGTTTGGAGAAACTCCCACATTATTATCGTCACTATTTTCTTGAAACTTATAACCTTGTGAGGGTGACTTCTTCCTGCTTCCTGACAGTGATTTGCTTTTATTATAAAACATCAGCTTTACTTTTCTGTTAGACTCTGTTTGTATTGACTCACTGATGAAATTTACAGTTTGTAAATAAAGGTAAACAAATGAAGAGAAGAGTCTTTCTAGTTAACATGATAATTATTGCAATTATATGACAGCAGTTTCTTCTTTTTCTATTAAATCATACCTGTTTTTATTCAGTGTAGCAGGAGCTGTCAAGGGCCCCGTCACTAATTCTTTTGAGAAATACATCTGTGAAATAAATTCATTTCTCTTTTAATGCAGTGGGAAAATAATGAGCAGCAAGAAGAGTTAGATAGTGTTTGTTCAATGTATGACTTGTTTTCCTTAGGAGGTTGTTTTATCCAAGGGCAGGCGAAGGAATGCCAGTTCTTCACTCACTCACTTTCCTTCAGCCCCGTGTGTTGAATCTGAATCAGCGCACTTCTGACTCCTTGTTTTCTATACCTCTGTATAAATTATTTACCAGACATTTAACGCGCTGATTTTCATGTACCAAGATTAGAAAATAATGTATTCTACTAGGGCAGGATTCATAGCCAAACACACAAGAAAATGAAAGAACCCTCTCCTTCTCATCAGTTTAATGATGTTTCTGACAATGATCTGCCATTTGTTAATGCAATAGCATCTCACATAAGAAAAAAATAGATAACAGTTGAAAATCAATTCCTTCAGTTATTTTGCCTGTTGACTTTGATAGTTAATTGGGTTTTTTAGTTTCTGTACAACTTGAATTTCTGTGTGACCTCTTTGTTCATTTCCATTTCAAAGACTGATTTTTTTTTTTCCATTTTAGACTATGTCTGAAATGTGAACAGAATATTAACTCTTCATGGGGAAAAAAAATGAGTGACATTGTCTTTTTATCTAAAATTTAACTTTTATGCTGTGAAGATTTAAGTTCCAGTTCTTCGAACATAGTGGAATAGTAAAAGGATGTAAATATCTCATAGTTTATCAATTGAAAGATTGTATTTAATTGGGAAATGTAAGGGAAATGTCAGACATTTGTATAGTTTGTATCTATTTTACTATTCCTTTTGATAATGTTATATATATATATATATATATATATATATATATATATATAATCTAATTCTGTGGTTAGTAATACAAGTTAGAATATAAAGGGAAAAAAAACCATTGGACACTGAAAATAAAAACATCCACTTATGTAATCTGACAGACAATTTACGGTTAAATTTAGTTGTCATAATTTTCAAAAATTGTTTTTAAAATTGGTGTTATTAAACTGACCGCTACATGTAATTTCTGCATTTAGTTATATAAATAACCATTGCACATACCACTGGAGTTCCCTGATGAGATTTGGATTTTTAATATTCTTTGAATGATCTTTTTTAAAAAAAATCATTCTTCTCAGCTTTCTGGAAGCAGTAAATCAATTCTCAATTTATGTTTACAAAATGAGATCTATAATCGTAAGTGTATACCAAGTAATAATTCAATAAAATAATAAAAATAGAAAACTTTCAGCACCTAGAAATCAAAGTTTGCTTCAAACTTAAACATCTTTAGATCCAGCCATTTTGCAACAGCAGCACAAATATAATACTTGGAAACAGATATAGCATATCTTTTGTTAGTATTTATTAAAAGTCACTGGGGTTTGATTGTGAAATTTCATAATGTAAGGCTTACAAAGGGATGAAGCCAGTTTAGCCTATAAATACTAGGAGGGTAAATTCCTTTTTTTTGGTGGGGTATTGCTATTTGTTTTCTTTTTCTTTCATGTTTTCCTTCCTATTTGTTTTTACCGCCCCTTTACATTAGGTATTGTGACTGGCTGCGCAAGAGACGTGGACAATCTCCTTTTTTTATATTGATAGAGACCATCTTATGTATTGGCTTAAGGTCTTAACTGGGTTTCATTTGGCCTGTGTTCAATCCCAGGTCTATTGGTCAGCCTCTGCTCTTTGAGTGACTGTTTTGTGGGCCCTGTGAGGTTCAGTCACCAAAATGCTAGATGATAGCTAGTCTACTCATTACATACGTGTTTTATGAAGTTTGAAGGAAGTAGTGAAAGTTGCAAAGTAGTCTATGTAAAGTTCTTATTTATAAGTGAAAGCCATTAACTAAAGCTAGCAAAGTTGAAAAGAGGCAGAATTGAGTCAGAGAAAGATAAATATCACATGATCTCATTCATTTGTGGAATATAATGATCAACATAAACTGATGAACAAAAATAGATCCAGAGACAGAGAAGCATCCAACAGACCATCAAACCTCAGAGGGAAGGCAGGAGAGGGTGGTGGTGGGGGGGGGGGGTATAGGAGATCAACCAAAGGACTTGTATGCATGCATATATGCATAACCAATGGACACAGTCAGGAGGCGGGTGAGAGACTGCAGTGGGGGGCTGGAGTGGGCGAGGAGAGGTCAATGTGGACTTTCTCACAGCATTTAAGGGAAGTGGATTATCCAAGACTGAGAAAGACATGGGATCCAGAGCAGTCCTGAGGACATTTACTTTCACTCCAAAGGTTGACTAAATGACTCATTTTTTCACCATTTCTCAAATATGTATCCAACATAAATCTCAAATATGTATCCAACATAATCTGTCTGCTGGTGATAGTACCATGCTGAATAAGTATCTAGGTTTCTCTTCTAGGAATTCCACTCTAGGGGTGGGAGGGGGAAAAACAGATAAAGAAATGAGGAAAAGATCTGAATACAATAAGTGCTAAGTTGATAATTAGATCAATGTGAGAGTTAAGTGTTTTGGAAACCACCTTGGACCAGCTGGTTAAGGAAAAGTTGTTTGAGAAGGTAATCTCACATGAAGCTCTGAATGGCAAACAGGAGCTAGGGACCTTTCTCTGATAAAGCTAACTTTCCTGATCTTTATCAGGGAAATGCATTAGAAACAGCAAACAGCTAATTCAAATCTGCAAGGAGGTTGGCTTTGTGGAGGCATTGAGACAGGCATAGCAGTCAAAGGGGACTGTTTCAAAGATAAAATGGTTATGTTCTAGTCTCCTGGAGATTTGTAATCCAAGTGAAGAGTTTGAACACTTTAAGATTTCTATCAAGTGAGCCCATTTATTTATTCTTGGTCTCATCTCATACATGTCTAAATTTTATATTCTTTTTAGTCTTTAAACTGCTTACTTTTTAGTCACAGCTCTGGTTGTGTCCCATTTTGACAATGGTAACAGTTTTCTGTTTCCCTTGCCTTAAGCTCTGTTATAAATAAACTAGATGCCTGATGCAGGAAATTCTTGCAAGAGTAGGCCTTCCTTCCCCTGGCTGCCTCTGGCACCTGGGACCTGGGCTTTCCTCACAACCCCAGCTTTGTCCGGAAGGTTGTCTGGTCTAATTAGCATATTACACTTTCATTATTATCGACTAGAGGCCCAGTGCATGAAATTAGTGCACTGGTAAAGTCCCCAGCAGCTGCTGGCTGGGGCCTCCCTCCCTTCCCTTAGCTGCCTGCTGCCACCACCGGCCGAGGCCTCCCTCCCTTCCCCTGGCGGCTGCTGCCCCCTGATTTAACTCCTGGACGAACTCTGGTTGAGGAGACAATTTGCATACTATGCTTTTATTATGTAAGAGTAGAGGCCTGGTGCACAAATTCGTGCACCACCAGTGGGGTCCCTTGGCCTGGCCTGCGGGATTGAGCTGAAACTAGCTCTCCGACATCCCCCTGAGGGGTCCGGATTGCGAGAGGGCACAGACAAGGCCGAGGGACCCCATTGGTGCACAATCGGGGCCAGGGAGGGATGTGGGAGGTTGGTCAGCTGGGGAGGGACTGCGAGAGGGCTCCAGGGCATGTCTGGCCCATCTCGCTAGTCCCGATCGGCTGGACCCCAGCAGCAAGTTAACCTACCAGTTGGAGCATCTGCTCCCTGGTGGTTACTGTATGTCATAGCAACTAGTCGACTGGTTGACTGTCTGCCCTCCTGTGGTCAGTGCAAGTCATAATGAGCGGTTGAGCGGTCTTAGCATATCGTTAGCTTATTACGCTTTGATTGGTTGAACAGCCAACCGTTTGACCTGACACTTAGCATATTGGGCTTTTATTATATAGGATTACTGGGGAGTGGGATGCTAAGTTACTGATATTGAGCTACTCTGATTTTGTGAATACTTCCTTTATGGTCAAAATGATTAGCCTTCATTTGAGTGCTTCATAATTTAGCCTGTCAACTGCTCTAATCTCTCTACTATTAATTTTTACAGGTACCCTCTGCTTTAGTCAACCTGAAAATTGCTCTAATTGCTCTTTGCACAGTTTGGGCATTGTGTGTGTGTGTGTGTGTGAATTTACACATGAAGTTTTACCTTCTGAAATGCCTTTGTTTCTTCCTCTCCCTTGTCTGCATCCTATTTCTCTTTTAAAACCCAACTTTATGCCCATCTACCATGGAACCTTAGCTAGACATAACACTACTCCTTGTATTTATTTTGCACACATTGCTCTTCAGATATTTGGCCTGCACTATTTCAGATAGCTTTATGTCCTGGGCCCTGAGTGGATTTTAGATCCTCTTTGCAAGAGGATTGGGTATGCAATAGAGACTGTGTACTATTTATGTCGTGCTTTATATTTTAGAAAGAAGGTTGACAAAGTAAAAAAAAATCATCTTTACAATAGTGAGGTCACTAGGAAAAGTACAACTATTTTTATTTTAGAGATAAGGACTTGCTTAAGGTCATGTCGCTAGCCAGAATTGAGTCAGGTTCACTAAAGATAAATTCTACTACCTCTGTAATGTGCAAGGCTATTTATTTGTTTATTTGATAATGATTTTCCAATTTGGGGTCAAAAGCAGATTTGACTTGCTGATTAAATATTAGGTGATAATCTTAGAGTAGGGTTATAATTTTTTTTCACTTCCATTCAATTTTTCAGGAGAATTTTTCTTGATATCATTTGTGTGTGTTTCTTTAAAGACATTGAATGTTTTTATGGTTTGTTTGTCTAAGAATTGATTGCATGAAGTAAGCTGAATGCTAAGGGGTGACTCAGAACTTCAGCAAACTGTATTTTAATTCATTTCCTCAACCAACCAAGTGTTCAGTGAATTGTTACTATAGACTTAGCATTATTCTAGGCTTGGAAAGAAAACAAACAAGTATGAAACAATTTCATATTTTTCTTTAGGAAATATTAAGTCCAGTAAAGAGATTGCCATGTGCTGATAAGTTTTGATGGTTATGTAGGATTTTTCTACACAATTATCTCTAATTTTATATGTTTGAAAATGCTGTGATAAAAAAATGGGAAAAAACAAAAGTTATCTGCGGGAGAGGAAGCGTTAATATTGCCTGTCTTATATTGTTATTTAACTAAATTCCAACGGAGTGGAGAAATCCATATTATTAAAGGAGCTCCAAGAATGAAGCAACATATAAGATTCAGTGAGACTAAAGGAAGGGTACCTGGATATGTGAAGGCAGGAGTGAAAGGGGGTTTAGGTTTCAGAGTTACCAGGCACATAGCACGCCCTCAACTGGTCAGAAATGAGAAGGATTCTGTGTGTGGGGACCTCCACACAGGTCTGGTTGAAGTGGGGGGTTTACAATGAGGAGGAATGATAAAATACATTAAGTAGACTGGACACTATTATTAAGAAGTTTCCTAATCCTGGTCAAGAGATTTTTTTAAAAAAATTATTTTGATTCCTCAATGCTTTTGGACCACTCAGAAGAGTCTAATCAGCAGAGCAGAGTGAGGACAGTGATGATTTTCAAACGTTGTTCTTTTAAGTCTTAGCTCAGCAGATCAAAGGTGGCCCTTAACTCAGCATTTGCTGGCCATCTCCACTCTGCTATTATCCAGGCCCCATCTGTTCAAACTGGACGGACTCTTAAAGTTGTGACATTTTGGATGATGACCTGCGGGGGAGGGGGGGGGGCGGGATGTACGCAAGGCATATTTTTGTTCCTGTGAAGAGATTTTTGCTTTGAAGAGATTTATTTGTTATGAAAGGTAATCAGATTTTGGCAGACAAGATCACATTCAGAAGAAAAAGTCTCTTCATGGATTCTGCCTTTGTCAAAATGATTGCTAAATTGTGTTCATTTAAGCTGATTCTTTGTGCCGGGGTCGCTGGGGAACCTTCCCTTCTTATAAAGGATGTAGGGTGTCCAGATGATGCTCTCCTACTCCATCTGCCCCTTAAGTCTTTAATCCCCTTCACCTGGGTGGCGTCTGATCTTTTATTTGCTTTACGCACCAGTGGTTCCAAGTCAGACAAGTTCTTTGTCGCATATGCCCAGTGAGCTTCCTTGTGCCATAAAAGGGCATGCTATGTCCCAAGAGCTCCTGGAAAATAAAGCGGATTTGCCAGTTATGCAGCCCAGCTAGCAAATGGCATTCACTCCCGATACAACCAGGAGTGCCTTATTGATGGGCAGCAGGAAGCTTCTTGTTCACCTTCAGAGCTCCTTTTGCAGGGTTTCTAGACTCTGTAAATTGTCAGTATGCTGCCTTTGTGATGCAGCAAAAGGTCCTTTTTTGCTTTTCTCATTGCCATTTGCTTCTCAGTTTGGAGTCAGTTGAGTTACTTAGTTGAGTTGTAAGGCACAGGAGTTTGAAATGCATTTGTTCTTGGGTCTTTCTTGGTCAGGGTGCTTTTTGGAAGAGAATCAAAGGGAAAATACAGGAGGCAAAGATGTCCACTGCTTCTTTGTTATCACTGACTTAAATTCATTGAGGTTATTCCCCGAGTTGAATTTCAGCCTTGAACCCTGTTGTATTTCACAGAGAGCTCGTGTTGCAGAAACAGCCCTCGCACTTCAATCATGTAAGCCTAACAAATCATCTCTACTCCCAGCGAGATCATGTACATCTATCTATCAGCCACCTTATGGCACAATTGGGAATCAGAAGGAAAGGGACAATCGCTTCCTCTGTTCTCCAAGTAAAAGCCTGTAAGGTCATCTGTATAACCTACTTAGTAAAACATGGTGCTTGTTAGGCCAGGCAGGGTATAGCTCTGGATGGTCCCTAAAACCCATGACTCATCCTGGACTCTGAATTCCCCAACTTTCTGAGCCTTATAACTTTCTCCTGGAGGCCCCATTTACACCTCCCACTCCTGTCCCAAGGGGAACAATGCCCCTCTGAGGGGAGAATCTTGTCCTTGGATCAGCAGCCTGGAGAATTGGGGAGTGGAAAAGGTGATGCGTCTGCCATGCCCTTTATTAAGACCCTTTAGATGGTTCTCAGCCTTCTGGCCCTTTAAATACAGTTCCTTATGTTGTGACCCAACCATATAATTATTTTCGTTGCTACTTCATAACTGTAATGTTGCTACTGTTATGAATTGTAATGTAAATATCTGATATGCAGGATGGTCTTAGGCGACCCCTGTGAAAGGGTTGTTCGACCGCCCAAGGGGTCTTGACCCACAGGTTGAGAACTGCTGCTTTAGAAAAATCTATGAGTGCTTGATTAGATTAGGCTTTGTGGCATGTTAAAAGAAGTGAGAAAGGTTAGCTCTTTGAAGGAAGAAGCTGTTCTGTAGCTGAGTTGTAATTTATAGCCTTTCTGACTATTGAGTGAGACATTCAATCTAGGGAATAGCAACTTTATCATTTTTAATGTCCAAGACTATAATATTATTTATGTAAAAGTGACATATACCCTCTGTAATTGTTTTTTTCTCCTGCATCTTTGGTCTTTTTCTCCAGGGCCAACCCCAATATATCCCAGGTGCCCACTGAGTCCTGCCTTTCTGCAAACATGTAGTGGTTTCATCCAGCTGAAGAATTTGTGCTAGACTTTTGTGCACATCTATTTCTTCAGAGGGTGGTATTTACTTACTTCCTCTAGTTTCTCTCAGATTGTTCGCCTCTATCTTGTAGTTTGTTTGTTATCCTTTTCATGCATCTGACAATTACTGTTTCAAGATGATAAGATGACTCTAACCTTTTCCAAGACCTATTCTCCTGACTTCTGAGTAACTTTGGCATTACTGGACCTGAGTTTCCTTCTGTAGATCTAAAAGCCTATATTATCCTCTATTTTCTCTGAATCTCTCCTTTTTTTTTCCTTTTGGTATTTTTTTTTCTTTCCTGTAAATGTAAGCTGCTCTGAATATTTAGCCAGTTTTTAATAAATATTAATTTTCTGAAATAAAATAGAAGCATAAATTTATAGAAAGTATTTGTATCAATAATAATATAATTTATGTAAAATATGACATTTATAAATATATGACTGTACACAAGATATAAATAAGAGTAAAGCAAACATACATATACTCATAAACCAACTGAAATTATACCACCAGAACCCCTTGAGAGTCTCTTTCTATTAAAATCTTCTTTCTATCCCAAGGAAAACAGTATTCTGAATTTTGTGGTCATTTCCTTCCTTTTCCTGAACTTACTTAAACCTATATTTTGTTAACTTTTTATAAGTTTTTGAATAATATAAATGCTATCATGGTTTGTGTATTATTTGGCCACTTGACCCCCGCCCCACACACACACACACACACACATTCCTGTTGTTTATGTATCTAATTATTTTTCACTGTTGTATAGTATTCTTTTTATGGGAGTATGCTAAAATTAATTATCCAGTCTTCTGCTTATAGATATTTGGGTTATTTCTGTTTTTTCCAATTATTATATTAAAAACAACAACAATGTTGTATATGTGAACATATTCTTGTACATATTATCTTTGAGCATATATAAGTATTTGACTTGGAGACACATAAGTTCTTTGCTAATACAGTTGAACAATTTTCACTTCAACCAGCATTATGTAAGCATTTCTATTGTTACATGTTCTTATTAATTGTAACAATTTTGGGTAATGTTGGATTTTTGGATGGTATTTTTAGATTTTTTCCAGTTTTGTCTAACCCCAACTCTGCTTTACCCTATCATTCACTATAAAATCTCTTTTCTTCTATATTAGTTTCTCTTTAAATTGTCTTGTACTTTAAAAAAAAATCTTTATTATTGAAAGATTACAGATGTCTCCCTTTTTCTCCGTTGACCCTGCTCCCGTTGCACATTGTTCCACTTCTTGGTAAATCTAAATGAAATCCTTTCTATCATTCTTTTGACATTCATGAGTCACTGAGTTATAATTTTCCTGAATGTTTTTGTTGAACTGAAGGAGCAATTCTTTTATATTTCCTGTATCACTGATCATAATATTAGCACACAACAGCTAATACAGCCCTAGCTGATTTGGCTTAATGGATAGAGCGTCGGCCTGCGGACGAAAGGGTCCCAGGTTCCATTCCGATCAAGAAGAGCACATGCCTGGGATTGCAGGCTCCATCCCCAGTAGGGGGTGTGCATGAGGCAGCCGATCAATGATTCTCTCTCATCATTGATGTTTTTATCTCTCCCTCTCCTTTCCTCTCTGAAATCAATAAAAATATTTTAAAAATATAGCTAATATGTATTGGAGAGTTGATTTATAGAGGCACACTAAATCTATGCAACACAATTGTATTTGAATTGTCTTAGGTAAATTTTAATTTTTATTTGATTTACGGAGTTGGATTTTTAAAATTTCTATATAAAAAGTTTTATTTTGGATAATTGACAGAGTCTGCATTTTTCTGAGAGACCCAATTTTTCAATCTCAATGGAGAATATGTCTTAAGTTACATGTATTATTTATGCTGATTATAAGTTGGTCATATCCATTTTTTCTTCTCTTGATTTATTTTTTCTCTTTTTCTGTAACATTTTTTACTTTCTCAATATGTTTATAGAAGTAATAAGTAGAATTATTTTCTTCCCTTTTTATTTTCTATCAACAGGCCAAGTAATAGTGAAAATGCCTGGACTAATTATTCCAGACAGAGAGTGGAGGAAAGAAACTTTAAATTCTTTAAGCTACTAATGAGGTGAATCCATTATTCTTTGGTGATTCATATACAGTAGAAGAAAAAGAAAAGAAAAGGGAAACTCTGGTTTAAGCCTCCCCATTAGTCAACTTTATTTCAGTTGTTAAATGGTCTGCACCAAAATGACAGTGATAAATCAACAAAATGGTAGCTTTGAAAAGGGGTGTTTTTTTTTTTTTAAATCTACTAAAAGGTATATCAACCTTCCTTTTCTTTTTAAAACTTACTATTGATCTCCTTTATGGCAGGGAAACAGAGAGTACTCAGCAGATCATTCTTTTTTTCTCATAAAGAATAAAGAGCCGTTTTTATATTCAGAAACAGTTTCATTTATGAAAAGGAATACAGAAATAGCAAACTAGGCATAGAGTTGTGCTGTCTGATGCATTTCTTAAGCTGCTGTGGTGAGTTAGAACAACTTGTTTCTCATAGGTTTTGTTTTTTAAAACATGCATTTCTTGTCTTTTCTCCTCTAGATGATTGGCCCAACTGAGTTCTGTGGGAATTTAATATTCTTTTCGATTTTCTTGAACAGATACATTTTAAAATGCTTTAATGCTATTTTTGTGTGTGCATGTGTGCACAGTCAAATATCTAATACAGGTAAAGATGGCCTTTAAGCCTATCAGTTGGTAGAGTTAGACATGCTTACATTGAAAGGCTCTCATGGTTATTTTATCTAACCCTCTGATTTTGGAGGGTCACAGAGGCAGCATGATATGTGCATGTCACACACAGAAAGGTGTCTGAGTGAACCAGGACTTCCTTTCCCTTCCACTATATTCAAAATAATTTTTGCATTTCAACACCAAATAACACTTTTCTCTTTAAAGTCAAACAAGGGGCTGCTTGTGTATTTTTTTTTATTCGCATCTATTGCGATTACTTGCTCTATCTGATATAACAAATCACAGGTAGTTAATAAAATATATTTGGTATCATTCTGCCTCCGTGATGTTAAATGCTATCCTTAGTAGTGATATTAATTTAAGAAAACAATACCTTAGGGTTATCCTAAACCTTTTTTTCTCATAAAGTTGTGTGTTCTTCTTTCTTATATTATACTTTGGTATTGCTTGGCAAGATTATGTGGAAAGAACTCTTACAACACCTCTACTTTACCACTGAAGAGCAAAAGGTACTGGCACAACTTAGTCTTTTTAAGTAAGCCACAGGCAAAATATGAAACCACTTCATAGTAATTTTATTGCTCCAGAGTTACATAAGTCATGGGCTGTGATAGGATCTTCCAGGACTCTGTTTTATTCTGACTACAGTGTGGCTTTTGTTTCCTGACAGTAAGCTTCATTGTTATTTTAGCAGGTATCTAGAATTCAAATAATTATTAAGGGAGTGTTGTAATTGAGATAATAGACTCTTGGAACTACAATAATAGTAGAAATCTTGTGCTCTCTGAATTGTATGTAAAAATATTCCAAGTGTTTTAAAAACCTTTCCATTTATAAAGAGAAATTTGCTTGAACAATTTGTTTTAATTGAATAAAATTAAGTAATGAATCTTCATGCTACTGCTTTAAGTTAAATTGTCTAGCTTAAGCAAATCACTTAGAGGAGAGAGTAGGTTTACCTCTTTCGGTAGTCAAGAGTCACTTCTACAGAGTAATATGAGTGGACATTGAATGGTATCTAACCCACAATAAATCACATTGCTTCAAAGTAACTCAGGCAATGGCATGGAAGGGAATTGATGAGAAATATAGTGGGATGAATACATTAATGGATGTGATCCCCAGATATTTATTCTCTGTCCCAGTCTTCAGCCATATGAACACCTTCACACATATCCCCTACACCCACCAAGGTCATCTTCCTGTAGATCAGCAGAGTCATCTGCTCCCTAAAGGAACACCAGTAATAGGCATCCAGAGTCAAAAGTTCCAATGCACCAAAAGGAAGAATTCAGTGGATCAAAAAAAGAGTGCCAATCTTTGGAAGATCTAGTTGGGAATGCTGAGCTAATAAGAAATACTAGAATTAGCCTGTGGATTCAGGAGACTTTTATTAGCAGTTCAGGTGACAGATAGAGAATGGAGGGCATGAAATAGACCACTGATAGTGGGGACTTGAGTGAAATCAATTGACTTTAGAAGTGGTTTGGAGATGGAATTGATAGGGATTAAAGATTGATTTGGCACATGGGATCAGAGAAAGAAGGCACAAGTGATGCCCTGTTTTCTAATTGTGCAAATGGTAGAGTGTGATGCTATTCATTAAGGTATGAGTTATTTAAGAGAAGGCAGTATGTGTTTGTCGGGGGTGGGGTGGGGGTATGTACTAGTTGTGGGGTTGGATAGTGCTGATTTTGGTGACTGTGAGCCATATATGTGGACTTAACTCATAGTTTGGATATCAGGGGAAAGCTCTTAACACACACACACACACACACACACACACACTGACACATAGACACACATATGCACACACACACAAACACACACAGATTTGGAAGTCTTCAGCATGAAGGTGCTTATAGAAGTCAGAGGAAGCTAGTATTGCCCAGAGAGAATAGAGCGAGAAGTTGGTCTTTTGGACACCAGCACTTACGAAAATGTGTAGAAGAGTTCAGAAAGTCGAGCTTGCAATGGAGACAGAGAGAGAGATACAAAGAATTAAGAGAAAAGCTTGAAATGAGTGGAACTTAAGGGAAAAGAATATTTCAAGAAGGGAAGTAAGAAGATAAAAGAAAGAGGGTTATTAAATTTAGCATGGACAAGTTTAGTTTTATTTTCTTTCAAATACATGTTTTGAGTAAATGGACTAAATACAGTAGTCACATTCGGAGAATGAAATATACCCCAACTACGTCCGCCCCCCCGCCCCCAATCATCCCTTTGTCCAGTGTATTCATTTTGCATATGTTCCTTGTCCATTAGTCATGTAGTAGTTGCTATTGTGGTTATCAAATCCACTGTGGCAGGATTTCAGGGCTTGTGTTCAAGTAACCCTGATTTTACTTAACAGTGGCCCCAAACTTGCAAGAGTAGTGATGCTGCTACTCAGATATGCCATAGAGAAGCATAAAGTGTTTCCTTTAAGAGACAAGGTGAGTATAATACAGTTTTGAGAAAGAACATATAAACATAATTTTTATTAAGGTATGTTATTATCCCCATTTTATTATTAATTATTGTTACTTTCTTACTGTTCCTAATTTACAAATTAAATTTATCATATGTATGTGTGTAGAAGAAAAACAAAGTACATATGGGTTTGGTACTATTGGAAATGTCTGTCATTCATCCATGCGGGGTTTTAGACTGTATGCTCCTCAGACAAGAGGAAACTATTGTAGAGCAAGGGTAGGGTAAATAGTTCTGGGCAGAGGTTATTCTATGTTTTTTCTCACTTCCTATAAAAATGATGACTTTATTGGTCTGTTTCTGTTTGCTTTTTGTTATTATCTGCTGTGCTTAGTAGACATTTTTGAATATGCTATAAAATAACCTACTTGTGACAGGCAAGAGGATGAATGTAAATTATTTTATTTAGCTTAGATAAATCTAGAACATAAATCACTGAGATAAATTATCCTATCCTTAAAGAAAAATAAAATAATGTAGTTTTCCAGCAGTGGGAACAAGGCAGTCTAGATATCAAAGAAAATATCCACAACAGTGACTCTTTCTCTAACTCTAAGGAAGAGTTAAAAAATAGGTTTATTAAGACAAAATTGCATGAACTTTATTTATACAGGATGGGCATTTGTAGAATTATGGTTTCTTCTAAAAAGAAGAAACAAAGGATTCTTTTAAAATTTAAATAAATTAGTATTTTTAAATGTGCATATAATATACTTGAAATCATAATGTACTTTTGTGTTTAACATTGTCTTCACTTCTTTTGCTTTATATTTAAAAGCAAGTAACAACACACACAATTTACCTATACTTGAGTGTGATACATGCTTTTATTTAACATCTTTAACATATTAGGAGAGTGATGAGAAATATGATTTTTGTTTCTGTACTTAGGGCTAAGCATCAGGGCATTTGAGAAAATTGACATGAACATTTCTAATTTTAAAATCTGAAAAAGAAAATGTGAATTAAAAATATTGTTAGCCCGGCCGGCATGGCCCAGTGATTGAAGTTGACTCCTGAACCAAGAGGTTGCTGATATTTATTTATTTATTTAAAATATATTTTTATTAATTTCAGAGAGGAAGGGAGAAGGAGAGAGAAATGTCAATGATGAGAGAGAATCTTTGATCGGCTGCCTCCTGCACGCCCCACACTGGGGATGTACCCTGATGTGGAATCGAACTGTGATCTCCTGGTTCATAGTTCTACCCTCAACCACTGAGCCATGCTGGCCGCGCTAGATTGCATCTATCTGCCAGAAGAGCATTCCAGGTTAGGGAAGAGCCCAGGGCAAAGATCACGTGTTGGAAACATGCCTATGGGTCCAGGAGTAGCCGCTGTGCCCAGAAGGCAGTGAGCAGTGGGGGAAGGAAAGGAAGTGAGAGGTTGAGAAAGTAGTTGGGTCAGTTACTTCAAAACTTATAGTGTTTTGGAAGGACTTGATTTAACTCAGAGAGCATGGAGATTCATTGAAAGCTTCTGATTAGAGGAAAGACTTGAGTTTGGTGAATTTAATTGCTTTTCATGTTCTTTAGCACATACTTTATGAGGATGTAATTTCAAACTTTTACAAAAATTAATATTTATAACTGTGCTATAAATAATTGCTACAGTGTAGTCTACTGGCCATGTATGAAATTGACTTTATAGGGTACTGAAGTTTAAGGTATATTGGTTCTGTCTATTGCCTCATTTTCAGAGACCTAAAAGTTTAATTTTGAAAAATTCAGATTTATTTTAAATAATCACCTTAGTTTGTAGGTGTGGAAACTAATTTGCCCAAGATTACTCTGTTGGATTTGCTAGAGCTAGTATTAGGATTTTGGTTGAGAATGAGAAGCAAGAACTGAAAACTTCCTACTGTGATTATACATGGGTGGGCAAAAGTAGATTTATAGTTATTCATATGGAAAAAGACATGCAGGTTATGATTATTACAACAGCTCCATTGACTCAAAAGAATGTCACTCACAACTGCATACCTACTCTGTCTACCCCTGTATTTGTGCTCAGTTCCTTATTTTTTTTTCTAATCCAAGCCATTTTCCACTTAAATTACATTCTTGCATCTCTCACACATCTCTTTTGCCCAGGTGTGAGTATATCGTTGCTTTTACTAGTAGGTCTTTCTTGTTAATTACTATATAAAAAATCTTTATTTTTCAATCTTTATTTTTTCCTTCTCAGGATCAATTTTGTAAAAATTCTTGCTTTAGATACATCTTGATAGATATTTATAATCCATTTTTGCCTATGGATTTTCCATATCCTGCAGTAGAGGTCAGCAATTTATGACCAAATTATGAATTATGGCTTGTTGTAGTTTGTTTGCTTTTTGCTATTGTGTGTTTTTGTTTGTTTGTTTGTTTTTTACGTTGTGATTTAATACGGTTTCTGCACTTTTAAACGGATGGGTTAAAAAAAAAAAGAAAGAAGAAAAGAAGGATATTTCATGGCACATGAAAATTCTGTAGTCAAATATCAGTGTCCATAAAGAAGTCTTTATTGGCACATGGCTATGCTCATTCCTTTACCTGTTGTGCTACAACAGCAGAGTTGAGGAACTATGACAGAGAGCATGTGGCCTGCAAAGCCTTCAGTATTTTCTATCAGGCACTTTAAGAAAATGTTTGTTGTGACTTCTGTCCTAGAACAGTGCTTCTAAAACTTAACTGTGCATAGAATTGCCTGCAAGGCTTGTTGAAACCCCTGCTCCTAGGCATCACTCCCAGAGGTCCAGATTCCATCAGTAGGGTGGGCTGGAGACTGCATTCTGTGCCCAGGTGATCTAGATGTGGCCAGGCTGCACACTGACTGCACTCTAGAACAGTGTGGTGAACCTATGACACGCGTGTCAGAGGTGACACGCAAACTCATCTTTTTGGTTGATTTTTCTTTGTTAAATGGCATTTAAATATATAAAATAAATATCAAAAATATGTCTTTGTTTTACTATGGTTGCAAATATCAAATAATTTCTATATGTGACACGGCACCAGAGTTAAGTTAGGGTTTTTCAAAATGCTGACACGCCAAGCTCAAAAGGTTCGCCATCACTGCTCTAGAAGCATTGCCCGAAACTGGTCCTTTTTGAACTTATTGTTTATATTAGCCTATCTTTCATGTCATATGTTAATTAACTGGTTTTGAAGGTGGGGGATGGAAGTGGTTGTCTGTGAATGAAGCTCAAAGCAGCCTAGTTCACATAGGAGTCCTAGTCCAAGTATATTGAGTCTTAAAAATTAATGCAGACTATTTATTGTACTCTGAATATGTAATTGATTGCATTTTAATATGAAAATTTTTATTCATTTTCTACTCTGTCCTTTCTACATAAAATCTTCTGTATTCTCTGGTTCAGGCTGTGACTTCTGTGCTTTTGCAGAAATGTCCTCATTGCTTATAGAAATGATTGAATAATCACATTAATATTTTACATTTCATTTTTCTGAACTATTTCATTTTTCTTGGACTTTATCTTTTTAAACAATATGTACAACCTAGTAATATGAAATTATTTTAAATTTGAAGACTAATAGTTCAAAACTATATGGTGACACACATAGTTTATTGTGGTCCTTCTCAAATATAAACTAATCATATGATTAACTTGTGAAAGAAAATCCAGTAACTTAAGGGTTTCAATATGGTGTAATGAAATCACATAAGGAAGTACCTGTTTATGTAGAATATTATATATACATATATATATATATATATATATATATATATATATATATATATATATATACACTCATACTTTAATTCTGCACAAATATATCTTTTAATGACTCTGACTTTATTCCCAAGAACCTATGATTTTTTTTGAGTTGGTCAGCCCTATGTCATTAATTAATATTTGCAAACTCATAATAATTTCTGCAGCCATAAATTATTTACTAAAACTTAATTAAATTTAGGATAAAGCAAAGGCAGAATATATATTATACAAATATTATGTAAACTCTACACAGGATGTCTTAAGCCATCATAGTGGGTAAGCAAAAATTGGGTGCTTAGCCAATGTGATGCTTAGCTAAATGTTAAAATGTTGTTGGTTAGTGCAGGTATATTTCAGGTTCTTTTCTTTTTAAAAAAAAAATTTAAAAATAATTTGAGCGAGAAAGAGAGGGAGAGAGAGAAACATTGGTTGCCTCCCTCAGGCATCCTAATTGGGGATCAAATTCATAACCTGGGTATGTGCCTTGACCTGGAATTGAATTCATCACCTTTTGGTATACAGAATGACACTCCACACCAGACAGGGCTCAGGTCATAAAAACAACCATAAAAAATGGGTTAATTTGGCCCTTTTTCCTAAATACTAAAAAGATCTGTGTGGTCCTGGAAAGTGTTAAATTTTAATGGAAATGCATAAGTATTTTTTTCTTTATCTCAGAATGCAAATTTATTCTCTAAAACATTGGTATTCAAAGTGAAGAAAATTATAACCATAGAGTAGATACCAAAAATCTGTGCCTTTATACCCAAGGAAGAGTATCTGATCAGGATTTGTATGGGTATTTCCCCCCTCACCATCTTTTTTTAGTCAGTTTAGCAGGCTCTTTTTTAAATATGAAAGTAATGAAACTGAATGGTTTTCCATCTGATTGTGCTACTGCTTCACAAATTAAGTGTCTTTTAATAATACTGCCTTGAGTTACTAAACATAGCACTGTTATTTCGCAACACGACGTTTATGTATGAAAAATAAACTGTTAATTAATAATGTTATTTGACACATCCTTGAAATTGTCCTTGAGTTAAGTACTATAAAATATCTAACAATTTGCACCTTGTTTAAACTTAAATTTACTTTGATATAGAATCCTAGAATAAGTTTCCTAAACTTATTTCATCTCCATAAAGTATGCTAAGGTGGCATGGGTCAAATTTTCTGTATTTATGTATGTGGTAAGAGACTGATATTTTAAAGGGAGGAAAAAGACCTCAGAGAATTCTCATTAAAACCTTCAAGTGCTTTGTTAAAAAGGTATGGCCGTACAGAATCAATTGCTCTTTTTCAAAAAAAGAAAAGAAAACATGATTTTTAGAGAGTTTAGTGTCATTTCATTGATTAAACAGTAATAGAGAATCAAGTGCATTGTTGAAGTACTTTGAACTTTTGGGTAATTTAAACTATTGAAGCTAGACAGTCTATCTCAGTCTTTTGAACTCAGAATGGACATGGATTTCATGAATTTGATTTGTAGCTCATTTCTTTAAAAGAGTATCACTTAAAATAGATAATGAATTAATGTATTCCTTCATCGCCAACTCATTGTAATGTTAATGTTGACTAAAATATACTAGTGAGACAATATAATTGCACATTTCCATACTTTGAAATATACCTGGCTTCCAGAACTCTGATATGAACGGGTATCTCTAGAATTTAGAGTTCACACCAGTGGTTTGTAAACATCAGAGTGCCTAAGTATCACTTGGTTTGCATTCTTAAAAATACAGTTGCTGGTTTTTGCTCAGTGGTTATAGCTTTGGCCTTCAGTCCAAAGGGCTCTGGTTTGATTCCTGGCTAAGGGCATATTACCTCAGTTGCAGTTTCCCCAGCCACAGTAGGCCATATACAGAAGGCAACCAAACGATATGTCTCTCTTACTTGATGTCTCCCCCCCACCCCCCTTTCTTCCCTCACTCCCACTCTCTCTAGAAATCAATGGAAAAATATCCTCAGGTGAGGATAAAAAAAATGCAGGTGCAAGGATTCCTACCACTCAGATGATGACTCACTAGATATTCAGTAGTACCTAGAAATGTGTACTTAAGCATATAGTTTGTATGGTTCTGATGCAAAAGATTCAGGAGCCCCACTTTGAGTACCACTTGTCTAGGTTATAGTGATGGTGGTCATACATTCGATGGGAGCAAGATTGAATCACTGAAGATGGGATTCAAATGGAAAATGGATGAAGGCCAACATATCAATTAAAAGACAGATAGAAGCCTCATCTAAAAAGTGTGTGTGTGTGTGTGTGTGTGTGTGTGTGTGTAGGGAGAGGGAGAGAGAGAGGGAGGGAGGGAGGGAGGGAGGGAGGGAGAGAGAGAGAGAGAGAGAGAAGAGAGAGAGAGAAGAGAGAGAGAGACAGAGAAAGAGAAAGAAAGAAAGAAAGAAAGAAAGAAAGAAAGAAAGAAAGAAAGAAAGAAAGAAAGAAAGAAAGGAACAAAGAATCAAAGAAACAAAGAAACAAAGAAACAAAGAAAGATAGGGAAGGGGTGGAAAAGGCCAAGAAATGAGTCTTGAGTAACATCCATATATGTGAAATAATAAAAAACAACAACAACCACCACACTCCAAAATGAGAACAGCCTGTGAATATACAGTGAACTAGAAACATTCAGTGTTGTGGAAGCCAGTGTAGTCAAGTATCAAGAGCATGCCATCACAGAGCCAGCCGCCTAAGAAATGGTCTTTTCATTTAATGATTCGATAGTCTGCTTCAATGAAAAAGGCTCTAGTAGAGTTTTAGGTAAGGAAGCCAAATCCAGTAGTTTGTTAAATTAGTTGGAGACCACAAAATTCAGGAAGTAAATAGAGAGTAGAAATTTGGGCAAGAAGAGTATGTTTGGACAGTAGCAACAGGATAATCATGACCAAATGAAGGCTTTTAAAAATGAAAGGAGCTACTTGAGCATATTTATAAAAGACTAATAGAAAGGAGCAAATAGAAAGGGAATGATAAAGATAACAGAAGAAATTGATGGTATGAGATCCAGGAAAGAAGGCGTCCAAGCCATTGAGTTGGCCATGAAAAGGTGAGGTCAGCTCATCTTCCAAGAATGATGGAAAGGAATAACAATAGTGAAGAAACAAAATTTATAGCTTGTTGGTAGTAAGGTAAAGTAGGTATTGTTTGATTTCTTTGATTTTTCTTGATAAAGTTTGAGGCAAGAGGCTTTACTGTGTATGTGAGGTTGAAGAACAGGTGGTACAAATGAGTCAAGGTTACAGGTAAGAGAGGAATTTAGATCTTCAGCTCTTGGGTTTAAAGTAAAGGATTAGTAGTGTCTCTGAGGTGTAAAAGCAGAAAGCTAGGGGAAGTTTTAAATGATCATTCTGAACCTTGCTTTTGCCCATTATCATTCTAAACCTTGCTGTGAAGCGCATTAAATTTTTCAGTAGTTGTCCTCCTGAGCAAGAGTTTTTAGAAATTAGGACAACAGGTAGTAAGTACTATAGCCCTTGACAGAAGATAAACCAAGCACTTCCACTGAGGGGAGGAGTCCGAGATCAGAGCTGAGGAGGCTGAGGCAGGGAGAATTTGTGGGTCAGAGATGTGCAGAGAAAGATGCACAGGAAGGAGAGAGCTAGAGATTTGCAGAAGGGTCTTTTCAAAATAGAGTATGCATGGATGAAACTCTGCAAGGGGCAGGCTAAAGAACCACTGGGAAGCAGCAGGACAAATAATTCGCAGAATTCACTCTGAGCTAGGGCTGAGTTGCATTTCCACCAGCAAGGATGGAGAGCCTTCCTACAACACAGACCATTGAGTAGAGTCCTCAGAATGAGTTTGCCTTATTTTGAAGGCTGCTCTGGGCCCACCAGAACAAAGCTTAAAAGCAACCCTTCAGAGGATCATATTGATTCACACAGAATGGTCTCCTGAAAAAAAGCTCAATGGCCTAAAATGATACAACAAAATCCAGCATCCAACAGTGTAAAGTCCACAATGTTTAGCATCCAATAAAAAATTACCTTGCATGTCAGAAGAAGCAGGAAAATATGAACTATAACTAGTAATCGGAGGCAATAATCAATAGAAACATACCCGGGAAAGGAAGAGATGATGAAATTTGCAAACAAAGATGTTAAACAGCTATTATATGCATATGTGCCATCTGCTCAAGAGACAGAGGAAAATATGAGCATGATAAAAAAGAAATGGAAGATACAGAATGAAATAAACCAAATGGAGCTGCCAGGGATATTCCTACTATCAAAAAAGGAAACAAAGAGAAAAAGTGTGAAAAAAGATGAACAGAGTATCTGAGCTGTAAACAGTCAGTACCAGTAGTCTAATATGGAGTTGAAGACCCACGAGACAAGAAAAGGAGAGCAGACAAACGTTCGGGAAAATAACGGCTAAATATTTTCTTTCAAATTTGGTGACAATTACAAACTCACAGATCCAAGAGCACAATCAATTCAATTCAGATGGAATGTAAATTAAACCACACTAAGGTATATCATAATATACCAGTAAGAAAGAGAAAATGTAAAAGCAATCAGAGGAAAAAGGCATAACCCCCACTTTCTGCTGTGGTGGGGAGTGGGGTGTGCCCAACAGAGGCTGGCCTAGAGCCCAGTGTTTGCCCTGTGCTGGGTTGAGACAGCCAGCAGCGTCCAAAAGGTGTAGGTGACTCTGGGTCCCACATTGGGAGGAATTGAACAGTAGCAGGCTCTTCCCTGGGTGAAACAGTTGGGTGGTTTTGTGTGTGTTTTGTGTGTGTGTGTGTGTGTGTGTGTGTGTGTGTGTGTGTTGGTGTTGTTTTGTTTGTTTACTTGGTGGGGTGGGGGACTCAAGGACATTGAGTAGAACAGTGCAGGATTGTTATGAATAGGCTCAATGTTCTTCACTTTGGGTTATGACATTTTGATGTTAGAGCTGACAGAGCTTCTCAGACAGTGACAAATGTGCCCTCGGGAAAGTGATGTGATTTGCCACAGCATTTGCCCAGAGATGGCAAATGAATTTTTAGGTGCTCTGGCAAAATTTTGGTAGAGAGAAGACAACTATCTTCTCAGTATTGAGTATGAATAGAGAAGAGAGTAATGGTATGTAAACTCAGAGTAAGGTACTACATTTGTCTTATTCAAGTTTATGTTCTTATTGAATAGCATAATGCCTGGCCCCATAACTTGGGACTTAATAGAGATTTTTAATGCCTTTTTCATGCTCTTTTTAAATTGGTGGCAATTCTTTAATTCCAGGAACAAAATGAGATTAAGAAAGATCTAAAACAAACCCCGCACACTTATCAGCCAAGGGCAATAACAATAGCCTGAAGTTCTGTTAAATACTTGCATGGTAGAGCCTTATGGAAACATTATTTGCAGTCTGCTTTTCTGAACTTGAAAGGGAAGGTGATACTTCTGACCTACTTTGTACATATTATGAACAATAATTATAAAACATCGTGTACTTTAAAAAATGTTCTGTGAGTGCATCTTTTCTATAAATATGCAGATTTTAGTAAGTAGGTCATTGTGTTTTTGTCCTTCCAAACCCCAGTGAAAGGGAGAATAACCTTTAGAAGTTTTGTTGAGAAGTAGGAGCAGTCATTGTTGTAGTCGACATGGCATCATTCATTGATTGAACATTTTAAGCAGGGACCACATGAAGCCCAGAATTATAGGAAACAAAGTTTCTTGCTTTCAGATCAAATATGCATGGGCCAGTATTTATAGGCAAATCAGTATATGACCCTGGCCAGTTTTGCTCAGTGGATAGAGTGGATAGCACTAAGGGTCCTGGGTTCTATTCAGGTCTAGGGCATGTCCCTCAGTTGCAGGCTCTTCTCTGGCCTGGGCTCATGCAAGAGACAACCAATAGATGTGTTTCTCTCACATGGATATTTCTCTCTGTCTTTCCCTCTCTCTCCCACTCTCTCTAACAGGCAGTGGAAAAATATCCTCAGGTGAGGATTAAAAAAAATCAGTATATGGAAATACCATGTTATTAATGCAGGATATGTGCTCTGAGTGTGAAGGGGGTGGGGGGTTGAGTGTGGAGGTGGGAATCAAATCACCATGATGTGGAAAAGATTTTAAGGATGAGGAGGCATTAGAATTGTTAGAATTTACTCCTAGGAACAGGGAATAGCATTTGAAAAGGTGTTTTGGGAGTTGAGAGATAGGCGTTTTCAGTGAATTGCAGAAATCCAAACTAAATAGAATTGAAGATTAGTTTTAGAATAGAGAGCCAGAACATAACAGGCTGAATGGGGCCAGATTGTGAAGAGCTGTGAATACCAGGCTAACAATTTGGGGCTGTATCCAGTAAAACAGAGAACCACTCTGAAGATGTACCTGTAATGAATATCTTCAGAGCCTTACTTGAGGGAAATTTAAGTTTTTGCCAGATCTAAGCCACAGGCAACTCACAGGGTCAGATTAACTTATTAGTGGCTGTGTAGTCATCTAGGTATAATGTGCTAATGGCCTTAACAAGTGCAGTACAGTGTGTAAGAAAAGGGAAGGGTGGATACCAGAGATATTTTTAGGAATTGCTGGTACTATATTAAAAAATGAGTGACTCTTTAGAGTTGTGGCTTTGCTGTTCCCTTCAATGAATGTGGCTTCCATTTGTATTGTGTGTGTTTTTTCAGTCTATATTTTTGTATTTGGAAATGATCACTTAGGAATGATTAATTTGTGGAATAGAACATAGACAATTATTTAACCTACAGGCAATGCTTTTTTAAATATATATATATATATATATATATATATATATATATATATTTATATTTATATATATATATTTGTTGATTTGTTGATTTGAGAGAGAGAAAGAGAGAGAGAGAGAGAGAGAGAGAGAGAGAGAGAGAGAGAGAGAGAGAGTCATTGATTGGCTGCCTCCTGCATGCCCCCCACTGGGATCGAGCCCACAACCTGGGCATGTGCCCTGACCGGGAATCAAACTGTGACCTCCTGTTTCATGGGTCAACACTTAATCACTGAGCCACGCCAGGCAATGCTTTCTAAAATGTGCCCCCGCCTCCCAATACAAAGGTAATATTTGATGGGATAAGGAAGAACTATCTTATATGGGCTGCAAAACCGTGAAACTCCTCTCATAAATAAAACATGAACTAATTGACTTTATAGCTCTGCTACATAACTTTTACTCCTCAATCAATATATATTTCTGACTCTGTTTGTTGAATAGATTGGGTTCTGCTATACACTTTTTCCCCTTTTGGTTCCCTGTCACCCTTGTCATTTTCTAAATGGATAGGGGCACTCCTGGAGGAAATGGTCTGTGAAGGGCATGGCACACTCCGGACTCTGTAGCCAGGGCAGGTAGGGAGGGAGCCTGGAGGTGAATGAAGTCAAAAGCAAGCTGGCTTCTGGCTGTGCCTGCCCTCCAGGACGAATCAGGACAAGTCCATAAGGGGAAGTCTGCCCTGTTTAAGAACCCTTGTGGTGGGCTGGTTTGTTGAATGCTTTTGTTATATTTGTATGACTAATATACCTATATTTCTTATATTTGGTGTCCCCTGTAATCTCTTTCATCAGTTATCTCATTTATTTTTATGTCAACTGCCATTTTTCAAAAAGTCTTATTGCCTCCTTTTCCCTTTCTGGTGTAATGAATACATAGCATTTGTAAGATTTTTTGGAGAAAAAACTCAGTGCTCTCTGGAGATATCTACTAATTAATCTTTACAGAATCCCTGTGGGGTACAGGGCTGGAGAGAGTATTTAGCACACAGTTTTCTAGACCATGCTGGCTCTCTATTGTAATAGAGGATTATTAATATGTTAAAATTTTATACACTGAGTACATAAATTTGTAGAGATTGATGTAAACTGAATCCCTTGGCAAAAATATGAACGTTGCCTGTAGCATAAAATTGCAGTTGTAAAGCATGCTCTATCAGCTTCTGCTGTTTAAAGAATTCTTCCAGATCCACACACCAAACCTCTGTTGGGCGGGTTAGTTCCTTTATCTTTCCTCTTTGGGAGCAATGAGGGGGCAGTGAGCTACTGAACTGGGAGTCCAGCAAGTAACAAACTCAGACTATTGGTAGCAATATTTAAAAATTGCAGCTGCCCTAGCCAGTTTGGCTCAATGGATAGAGCGTCGCCCTGCGGACTAAAGGGTCCCAGGTTCCATTCCAGCCAAGGGCACATGCCTGGGTTGCAGGCTTGATCCCCCTCAGTAGGCTTGATCCCTTCCTCTCTGAAATCAGTAAAAATATATTCAAAAAAATAAAATTGCAGCAAGCTCTTCCGGCATGTGTGTGACTCATATTATATGTACATAATAACTTAATTGACTTAGATAATTAGTGCTTTATGTTGATATACTGATAATATTTATTGAAACCCAGGCAGGTGTTTATGCTTTTACAGTTTGATGTTCTTTATTGGGATTACCCCTTCTTCAAAACAAACAAAACTACATAAAGATTTTCCCCCATAAGGTAGGGAGCTCTACTGTATCCTAATGGAAAGCAAGGTATAGTTCTAAGGTTCATTAGTGTTTACTGTATCATATGGATTCACTGGGAAAATAGTAGATAAGTGATGGGTAGAAGGGGAAGGCTGGAGAGGGAGGTCTTTCTATAACTTCCTTTTTCTTTTTGCTCAATTTCTGCATGTTGCCTTACTCCCTCCATTCCTCCTCCTAGTTCTTGTAGCTATTGGAACAAGAAGGAACTACTGAACAAACTATTGAACTGTTCTTAATTCCTGATTCCATCCAAACACATAAAAATAGCGAATTAATCCTGGTAGAGAACCTTGGATGTACCAAAAAGCTGCAGGATTGTAAGCATACTGAGTTTGTGTGCCAGTATATGGCCGCTCTGTACCTCTCTCCTGTAGGATTACAATGGTAAGGGATGTCTGGTGGGTTTACAGTTGGTTAGATGATAAGTGCAGAGATAAAGAATTTTAATTTCTAGGCACATGGGCTCTAGGTTGATGGGAGGTGTTCTCTTATCACCAGGGTAACATGCTTCTTCCAAAGAAGACGTATGAGAAATGGGATTCCTGTGGTATGTGAGTCCCTGATTCTGGACCCCTCAAGTGCCAGGCTTTGGGGAGTTCCTGGAGAATTTTAAGAGGGAGAGTGTGGTGATAAAAGTGAAATTAAGGGAAAGCGAATTTATCACCAATTTTAGCCTCAGAGGACCTTTCTGTTGGGCTCCTAAACTCCCTTTCACATGCATTTGGAGGACGTATTTGGGGGGAGAGGTCATATTTTTAAATTAAATAGGCTTAAGGTACAGACTATTTTTGTACCTATTATTTTTTTAATAGACAAAGACTAAAGCTTGTTTTCTTTGCCATTAGACCCTAACGCTCTTCCTGGCCTCCTGCCTTTGCCTTGTTTAGAGAAGGCCCAGGGGTCATGCCCTGCTCTCCCTTTCCCCCTCTCAGCTGCACCCCTCAGCAGGCTGGCTGGCTTTGGATGGGCCATTTGATCCCTGACCAGGTCAGCATGGTTCCATAGAGCAGATCATATTAGTGGGGTCAGCATGGTGTCAAATTGTCTTTCTGTATTGATGTAGAGAAATAATTACTGCTTTCTGCTCTCATGTGGCCAAATGTTTGCAAATATAAATTTCTTTTACCTCCTCTTATCCTCCTAAGGGGTCAAAATATGAAATCACTATTACCTAGACTTTTCCACAAAAGTTTGAAAAGAATTTTGCTACAAAAAGTGTGGAAATAGATTTTAAAATCATTAAAGTCCCAAACATTTACTATAATTACAATTAATATGTTAGCATTTTCTGAATTTTTCTAAGTATGCTTTTCACATAGTTGTAATTGTAGTGTAAGTACACCATTATAGCCTGTTTAAAAAATTTAAATGTCTGGCTATAATAAAGTTTTCCCACCTCATTTTGACATTATTTTTGTGATCATAATCTTCAGACTGGAAAATATATTTTGGGGAAATGTTATCCTATTGATTCCATATCTCTTCTCATCAGTTTTACATATATTTTCATATTTTCTCGTATTATATTCTTTCCTTAGACCTTACTTCCCCAATGATAGTATTTGAACTCAGAAAGGATGGCTCATGAGCTCTATTGTTTCATTGCCTTCTAAAAGTATTGTGCCACCACAAGTTATTTGTTAAACGTCTGCTTTATTAGGTAGTATTATTTTCTCCTTTGTTGAAATTTCCTGATAGGTTATTCACAACAGGGGAACAGTGACGATTTTGTGGCCACTAAAGTCAGATAAAAACGGTGTTTTAAAATGTTTGCACGGACATTGAGAAGCTACAGTGTACCTACCCTTCCTCGCACTGAGTGCCGGGCCCCCAGGGACTAGTAAACTGTCCCCAGCCCTTCAAGCCCAGAGGAAACGCTCGCCGGAGAGGAGACTGCTTTAAGAGATGGAGATGAGATTGATTTAAAAAACACACACCAAACAATATTTTCCATAGGTAACATAATTTTAAAGGCTTTAGCTTTTATCCATAATTTTTTCCTTCACCCACAAACTCATATTTTGGAGGAAAAACAGTAACACAAATTATTTGTAACAATTTTTTTCAAAATTACAATAAATGATATTTTAATAGTCACTTTGGACGGTTTTTTGCATTTACTTTTATGCCTAACTCTGAAATGTTTGCAAAGAAACTTTGTGAGGACTTTCTTCCAATGTTTTCTATTAAAAAAAAAAAAAGACAAAGAAAACAACAACAACAAATAGCTCTTTGGCTTACCACTAGAGAATATATTGATTCCTATGGAAATGGCTGTTGCTGTAACAGATTTACCTGATAAGCAATTCTGCAGCCTGCTAAGGAAAGCCATTCATTGGGAAATGAGTCCATTTACTTTGTGTTTTTAATTAAAGGTGTCTAATGCTGGAGTGCTTGTTGCTTTCCCATTTTCCGAAACATCACAAATTCATTCTTTTTAATTTTTCTTAATCTAGGGTCCGATTTCTATTAATTTGTTGTTGTTAATTAGAATTAGTCTGTAGCAAATTCAAAGAACGGACCCAACACTAAGCCGTGTTTCCAGGCATCTTTTAAAAATCCGCCCTCAGTAGGAGTTTGGGAGACATGTTCCACTGGGGATTGGTATGATTTCCAGCTCTGAATTCTGCTATGTTCAATTTATAATGGCTCATAGTGCGAGTTACTTCTGGTCTAAATAAGTGTGTAAGCCTTATCTCAGGTGGTTAGTGAGTGCATGGGGAAGATAAACACAGAGCTTTGTGGGCTGAAGGCCGGAGCAAACCTGAATCTACTCCCATCCCTGGCCTCTTGGCCCAGGTCCCCTTCCTGGATTCTTCTATATCAGTATTTGAAATCTCCAATCTTCTTTACGTATCAGGGAGTTGGGGTGTAACAAGAGCCTAGACCTGAGAAATCAGGGGGTTTGTGTTTGAACCAAGGTTTGATTGCACCCTGTCCCGAATACCTCTGTTTCTTTGTTAGTTGTATTTCATTACCACCGCCTGTTAAGAGTTTTATATCCTAATTTTCTCAGCCAGTGCATTACGTTTTTTCTTTTTTCAGTCTTGTGTGTTTGCTGAGTATTAGCTACTTACTAGTATGTTCTCCTTCAAGTGTTCTATAATGGATAATAAATAGACTAAAGCTACAGGCTAAGCCCTGTGGCCTTATGCAGAATGGCTTCTTCCTGTTTGATAATGTATTAGTCAACTCTGTTTTCAGTACAGAGGTTAGACTCGTCGGAAAGTGATATACTATGTTTATCCATCTCTCTTTTCTGCATCTTGCCCCAGAAGGGAAGTGTGGGCGATTTTGCCAAATGCTTTATTAAAATATGGACAAATTAAGAATTGCATCTTTTCTTTGAAAATACTCCGGAAATGTTCATTTAAAATATTAATAGAATTTCACCGAGAGTTTGGAAACGTTGCTTTTGTATGATTTTTTTTTAACAAAATGAATTCACTTTTAAAAATAATAGGACTGTATATGTCCCCATGTTCACATATCATGTTTGTTTTTATTCTCAGTGTTAGCATATTGCACTTTGGATCCTTCGGTCATTTGTTCAACACATAGTTTAAGTACTAGAAAGAAGATAAGGTACTTCAGCACGTTTTCTCCATAACTTAGGGTATAATTTGTTTGGACTAAGAGTCTGGAATTAATTCAAGATAGCTGTTCATTTAAGCTGAGGCAATTGGCTGAGGTTGTTTAATAAATCATGCTGCAGTGTTATTCTAACCACACAAAACGAGTCTGTCCTTTCCCCAACCTTTACTTCTTTGGTCAAGAGTCTTTTATGGGCTAGGCTGCCAAAGCTCTCACACACACCCCCTCCCCCCGTATTGATCTAATTTTAAAGTCTGTCTCTGTGTAGCTATTTCTAGAGTCAGGGTCAGCAGAAATATTGTTTTGAGAGAGCAGGTCACCTATTTCATTAGGGTAATATATGATTGTATTATGACCTCTCTTCTCTTTAAATTGATTCTCCGTGTTTTGTATGCCTAGTCTCTGATAGAGGACAATAAGGTAACCATTTTCTTATAGAAAGTTTCATAGTTTTGTTATCCCAATCTAAAAGTGGCATAAACTGCTGCTCCAAAACGTGTTATTTAATTTTGTCAGTGTACTCTATTTAAAAGAACCATCCAAGTTACCTTGGTTTATACAGGTAGTAATTCTCAAGCTAAGCTCCAAGTTAAGTTTCACTATATGTGTTTTTTTTTTAAAAAAAAATGTATATATTTTTATTGATTTCAGTCAGGAAGGGAGAGGGGGGGAGAGAGAGAGAGAGAGAGAGAGAGAGAGAGAGAGAGAGAGAGAGAGAGAGAGAGAGAAAGAGAAAGAGAGAGAGAGAGAGAGAGAGAGAGAGAGAGAGAGAGAGAGAGAGAAACATCAAAGCTGAGAGAGAATCATTGATTGGCTGCCTCCTGAACGCCCCACACTGGGCATTGCGCCACAACCTGGGCATGTGCCCTGACTGGGAATCGAACCTTAACCGCCTGTTTCATAGATCAACCCTCAACTACTGAACCACACTGGCTGGGCTTTCACTGTGTGTTTTATAGAATGCTTTTTAAATGAAATAATCAGCTCAAGCAGACACTGTTTTGACATTAGTGAAGACTTTTTTTCAGATTCACACTGTTGTGCCAGCCTGTAGACTTTACAGCCAGCAAGACATGAGTTATCTTGCAGTTGGAGAAGTTTTAGAAAAATCTTTTCTAAGGAAACCTCTGTTCCTGTGATTTGCACTTGGCAAAGGAAGGAATACCCTTTTGGACATGGGCAAGTCTTTTAAGTCTAGTTTCCTTAATTCTCATAAGAATAAATGAATACCTTATACATAATTTCTTAAAATTTAAGGTTTGTTAAAACGTGTGTCTGCATTCAGATGGCTTTACACCATAGACCTTTCCAGGCAGAGAGAAATTTTTAACTCTCTGGAGACTGTAGTTTAAAGAAATAGTAATTTTGGGAGGATTGCTTGAGAGATCCACAATCCTTTCATCCTCTAGGGTTCCCGTATTATCTAAAAATCTATTCCCAAATCAAACAGTATCTGTGGAGACTGGCACAAGCAAACACATCAATTCGCCTCTAAATGGAATTGTTTTACTGAATCAGATGACACCAGGAGCCTTTATTGCTAGAAAGCTTAAAACTAGATTATGGCTCTCTAATATGAAGTGTATAAATGTTTATTGTAAACTTATTTGAGCTTTTATGTGGCTCTAACTGATGTCTTTATTCTCCATTTTCTCCTTTCCCTCTGACTTCACACTTGTGCAATTTTCTTGTGGTTAAGGTATCCTTTCAGCTGACATTAGTGTTTTCTAGAAAGGAGCACAATCTAAATGAACAAATACAGAACATCTGTAAACAGAAAAGAATAATTAGGAAAAAGTATTTTTTTGGAACATTTGAACTTCTCTTCTGTGGTTACAGACTATTTTTTGCTCTCTTAAGATGTCCTGATCAATGGTATTAGTTGATATTGGTAAAGAAATTTGTATTTAAATTACTTACAGATAACATGAGACTTTACATATGTTGCCTTGAGCAGAATCTTATGCTCTTGTTTGTTCAATAATTTAATATGTGGGCATTTGTAATTAAGATAATCTATCTAGGCTAGCTGGTGTGCCTCAGTGGTTGAGCATAGACCTATGAACCAGGAGGTTATGGTTTGATTCCTGGTCAGAGCACATGCCTGGGTTGCAGGCTCGATCCCCGGTAGGAGGCGTGCAGGAGGGAGCCGATCAATGATTCTGATGTTTCTATCTCTCTCTCTCCCTCTCCCTTCCTCTCTAAAATCAATAAAAATATATTTAAAAAATAGATACTATCTAAAAAATGATTTTGATATCTGATCATTTAATATTTAATTCAATATGTAATATCTAATGTGTGTATTGAAACATTTTTAAAGAATTACATGTCCCATCACACTGATTAAATTCTACAAAGTAAGCATTGTTTATATATAAAACCCCCATTTTAGAGGCCTGATTGGAATTTCACTTGCATATATATCAAAGAAAAGTAAGACAATTTTAAAAGAAGATGAAGAGTTATAAGTCATCAAGTGTAACAAGTTGTCTTCTAGCCTCATGAAATAGTGATACTAAAAGGGACTTAAGAAGCAATTTGTACAGCCTTCTCATTGTATGGGCAAAAATAAGTGGAGTCCTGAATTTGCCACTTATGTGATACTAGAGGCCTGTTGCATGAAGATATTAGTGCAATAGGCCTTCCTTTCCCCTGGCTGCCGGCACCGGTTTTCCTCCGGCACCCGGGACCCAGGCTTTCACTCTGGTCCGGAGCCTTCCATCTTCGCTCTGCCGCTTCGTGCCTATGTATGCAAATTAACTTCATCTTTGTTGGGTCACTAATTTGCATACTCGTGATTGGCTGATGAGGGTAGCGGAGGGATGGTCAATTTACATGTTTGTCTATTATTAGGTAAGATTGTACAGTTAGTTTTTGGCAATGGGACTTAAAGTCATGTCTCTTGGTAACCAGTCCAGTTCTCTTTGTCATGTTTCCTATCATCAGATTCCATTCTAATTCCATAACACTGCAATGAATATTAAATGCCCGTGGAAAGTGTACTCACCAGGACCATGCTAATCCCATGCAAAACTTCAGATAGAGTTGAGTAGTCTAATCCTTATTCCCAATGATTACCATCAGGATCTTCATCTCCTGGTTCAGTATTTTTCTCCTTTCAGTCCCTTACTGTTGTAACCAGTTTTAAAAATCAATTGCACTGTCCTCACTTATTAGTTTATCAGTTTGAATAGCCAAATAGACACAGAAAGGGATATAGGCCTTTGAACTCTTGATTTACACTTTTCAGGAAACATTATGGAGTTCACCTGTTGATTATAAATAAACAAATAAAAACCACAAACAGAAAAGCATAAATAGAGTTAACCATTTCTGGGCTCTGAACACTCAGTTTCACAATGAAAAAGTCAACACACACACGTATAGAAATAATATTCAGGAAAAACAGGAGCACTGGCCTTGGCAGCATTTGAGTTCAGTCAAGTTTGTTAATATCTGTTAATATTGCTGTCTTTCTCACTAAAGTAAGGATAATGCCTACATCCTAAGTGTGTTGTTATGAATAAAATGAAGTGTTGTCATATGTTGCACAGTGCTACTGAAGCACAGTAATTTCACATTAGTGCCTTATATATTGCAGTCACACTATTTTACTTATGCTTTACTTTGGGAAGAGGAAAGTAACTTGGCTTACGGTGAAACTGAATTGATACTGTTGCAATGTGATTTCAAACATGGTTCTCTGAATAATTTTAGTTGTCAGACCTCACCAGCACCAAAAAGCCATGTTCATTCATATTGTGCTTGTTGGTTAGCTTAAACCAGAAATTTGCCTTTTGACTTTTTCTCTGGTGATCTAAAATGGTACAGGCATTCATTTTTAGCGAAATCAGACTATTTCAGGTTATGTTCTTCTGTGTTAATAATGAGACAACCTTGTAACTTTTAGGAGATATTTCTGAATCATTTGTCTGGACCCACAATAAAATGTTTTCAAGTCTGTTTCTGTGGTGACCAATGGAACAACCTGGGCTTTTTTATCTGGGTGTGAATACCATTTATTGCCTCTGCAGATATATCTGCTCAAGGGACTGTGACATAATTTTAAATTTATTTAGAAAAATTATAAATCCCAAGAAGCAGTTTATTATGAAGTAAATAGAAACTTTTAAAATAATCAAAAAATATTTTTAAATTATCTAAGCTAATAAAAGAGAAACATGCAAATTGACCACACCACTACGTCCCAAGCCATGCCCACCAGCCAAACAGAGTGACTAAAGGCAAATTAACCCAACCAAGATGGCGGCCGGCAACCAGGGAGCTGGAGCAAGCAGGAGGCTTGGTTGCCCCGACGATGGAGGAAGCCAAGCTTCCCGCCTGCCCTGGAAGGCTGTGGCCTCCACTCAAGGCAGCAAAGTTTCAATTATAGAAGATAAATAAATCCCAGATACCTGCTTCCAGCCAGACTCCACTGGGAGCTTGGTTGGCTGGGGGCCGTGGCCAGTCTGCAAACAGCCATCAGCCCCTCACCCAGGCTGCCCAGGCACTACACCAGGACCGCCCCCTCCTTGAAAGGGGAGTGGCCAGTCTGAAAAACGGCCGTCAGCCCCTCGCCCAGGCTTGCCAAGCACCCCAGCGGGACCCTCACACTGATCTGGGACACCCTTCAGGGCAAACCAGCTAGCCCTCATCCATGCACCAGGCCTCTATCCTATATAATAAAAGGGTAATATGCAAATTGACCCTAATAGCAGAACAACTGGGAATGACTGTTCACTATGACACACACTGACCACCAGGGGGCAGACGCTCAATGCAGAAGCTGCCCTCTGGTGGTCAGGGTGCTCTCACATGGGAGGAGCTCTGCTCAGCCACAAGCCAGGCTGATGGCTGCCAGTACAGCAGTGGTGGTGGGAGCCTCTCCCGCCTCAGCAGCAGCGCTAAGGATGTCCAACTGCAGCTTAGGCCTGCTCCCTGCTGGCAAGTGGACATTCCCCGAGGGCTCCCGGGCTGCCAGCATGATTTCTGACTGTCAGTTTAGGCCCAATCCCCCCGGGGAGCCGGCCTAAGCCAGCAGATGGTCATCCCCCGAGGGGTCCCAGACTGCGAGAGGGCACAGGCCAGGCTGAGGGATCCTCCCCCCACCCCTAGTGCACAAATTTTTATGCACCGGGCCTCTAGTGTTTTTAATATTTACTAAGTTAACTTTATATGACCATAGCAATAATAATTTATTTGGCCAAAACTTGATTATAGTTGTAATTTTCTAATTTTTAGAGAATGTCAGTTTCTTGCCCTAACTGGTTTGGCTCAGTGGATAGAGCATCGGTCTGAAGGCTGAAGGGTACCAGGTTTGATTCTGGTCAAGGGCATGTACCTTGGTTGCAGGCACATCCCCAGTGGGAGGTGTGCAGGAGGCAGCTGATCAATGTTCCTCTCTCATCGATGTTTCTAACTCTCTATCCCTCTTCCTTCCTCTCTGTAAAAAACAAATAATATATATTTTTTTAAAAAAGAGAAAGTCAGTTTCTTTAAGAACTACTAAATGTGATGTGGTTTATCAGAGACAAAGTTTGGGCAGGGAAATAAACCCTATGTCCATCTCAAAAATTCAATTCTTCAAGGAAATTAAAAACAATAAAATTTTAGTGTTGTAATGTGTAATCTTGCTATTTCAAATAGTGAATCATGTTTTAGACTTGCTATCCTCTGGGAACATTTCTTTATTATAATTATACTAGAGGCCCGATGCACGAAATTTGTGCAAGAGTAGGCCTTCGCAGCTCGGCTGCCTCGGCCCTTGCAGCCTGGCTGCCTTGTGGGCCCTGGCTGCCTTGCAGCCCTGCGGCCCCACAGACCCATCCACTGGTCATTCTGGAAAGTCGTTCCGCCATCCAGTCTAATTAGTATATTAGCTCTTTATTGTAGAAATTTAGTTTTTCTTTATGTATTTTAAATGACAGGTTCACAGAATTTACTTGTAGTTATTGTATAGGATGATAATGGTAGGATTTAAACAGTTTGTTTAAATCCATTTATTGTATAGGATGATAATGGTAGGATTTAAACAGTTTGAAGAGGGGAGATTTGAACCTCACATAATGGAATCTTGATCTTTCAGTGATGTTAGTCTAGTAGTTTCTGTGGTTTTCACTTTTACTGTAATAAATTCAATAAATTATGTTCACTAATAATAACAAACTCTGACTTTCTATTTGGGAAAGAGAAAGGCTATACATTTTAAATAATAGTTTTTATTTTATTTGCTGAACAATTATTTTATCCTTTTATTTTTAGTGAGAAAGCTTGTGAAATTCATACTACGATGGAGCTTTTGATAAATTGCAGAAACACATTGTTATTTCTGCATTGACTAGTATTGTCCATGTCCTTTACTACAATGTTTCTTAACCGGGATTTCTATAAGTGCGTTCAAGACAGATTTCTGGTGACATCCCTGTATCCTAAATAGGATTGCTGGTCCATGATACCTAGACATGCTTTGGTCCAGAATTCAGTCTTGAAGTGATGGCAGCAGAAGATGTGAAGTCTTGGATTGTACATTTGAAGGAGTTTGGTAGATTTGAGTTTATAATCTTGGATCTGTGAATGACTAGGTGGTTCAATTTCAAACTTCTAGGCTTGTAAACTCAATTTTATACATTCCATTTTGGTGGAGAATCTAGAGTTTTCATAAAATGAGTTCTGGGACTTCACACAATATTAATACCAATGCTTTCTGTAAGTACTTGACATTTTCTGTAACTTACGTTTTCATGGATAATTTACATGTGGATAAATCCATTATAATCAACATATGCAAAACATTAGAGTTGGTAATCTGGGTTTTTGTTTTAGGTGATTAAATTGTCAATCTATTGAAGAGTGTTGTATGATGATACTTGTTTTCCTAATAAACTTCACATTAAATCTTTCAGATGGATTATCAATTTTAAGTGTATTTGTTCCAGTTCTTCCAAATCTAGTGAAAAAACTAGTCAAATTTGCTGAGAACACAATGTGTTGGTCAGAGATTATGCATCAGTAGTCTTGGAAGTGAACCAGGGATATATAATCACAGTTTGCCAAGTCTGAGTAATGATTTCTTCAAAATTTTGAATACCCGTGTGCTAGTGTTTTGTGAATGCTTAAACTTTAATCGCGGAGGGGTGCTTCTGAGTTTAGTCCAGGGTGCCCATAGAGATTTGCACCTGATTGGACCTTTCCTTTTTTGAGTAGATAATAACTACTTCTGCCAGAAAACCAGATCAAAGTGTAGCAGGGGAGATTACTACATCGGTTTTATCAGCCATTTTCCAGCTACAGCTCTTATAAAGCTGATAACAGGGTGGGGGCAAATAAAACCATCTGCTTTCAACCTCCCCCTGGTGCTTTCGTCTCCATTTGTTTAAGAACGTGGGAGGACCATGTCTACATGGTGGACACCTGGTCGGTCCCCTCTCCATCCCTGTCAAAGTTTAAAGCACTTAGCCAGTAATCACTGCACTGACTCTGGGGCAGCAGGATACCATGTTTCCTTTGCTTTTAACTTGGCAACTGCTGTGTCTTCCTCTGCATCTGGTCCTCTGCCAGCTGTCTCTCTGAGTTACCTTGGATTGACTACAGGGGACTTTTTTTTGAAGTTTGTGTTTCTCCCACTATTATTAAGGCAAAGTGTCTCAGCTTCTATTCCCTCCCTCCATGACCATGGCACTTATGCAGTATTTGATCTGTCCTTTTTTATTCCTTCTAGGCTGCTCTTGATGTTAAAGACGAATATAACAAGTCTTACTCGCCAAAAGTTGACAAGTCAGACTCGCAGCTCTTTAAAATAAAAAATATATATAAAAAAAGAAAGAAAAGAAAAAAAGTGCTAGCTACCCAGTCCTGTCCTCTTATTTTGTATAGCATATATGCAGTTAAAAACAAAGCAGGAGTTAGAATCTTGGTTCCTTGATGCCTGACTGGCTCACTGAATCCTCCATGACAAGATGCTGCTCCAGGGGCTACATTTAAACAGTCATTCTTAAGATGGTTTTGTTTCTTTTTTGGTGGAGAAGTAAATTAAAATTTTCCTGAGTAGCATTTTGAAGACGTATAGTATCTGAATAACCTCCAAAAGCCCATCCTAAAAGTTAAGACTAATGGATGCTGCATATTATAGAATACTAGAGACACGATGCACGAAATTCGTGCAAGGGGTTCAGCCCTCGCATCCCTGGCTTCATCCAGAAGGTCGTCTGGAAGGTTGTTCTGCTGTCCGGTCTGATTAGCATGTTACACTTTATTATTATAGATGGTAGAATTGCCATATTCATTGGAATATGTTTACCTTTAAGTACATTGGCCCTCTTCCTACAGCCAGTGCTAATGATTTATGGTCATTGTATGAAGCTTTTGTAAAGTTGGGGAGTGATGTATAATAGAATGTTAATCCCCTTGACCTTTGAACCAGTAGAACTCAGCTAAAGTCTTATTGCTGTCTCTAATATAATGAAACCTCTTGGATTCCAATTTAAGTGATGTGTGTCTCTTTTTTCCTATTTAGGAAAATAGGATGTTGCAATCTAGATCTTTTCTGAGGTGTCTCGGGTACCAGAATTCCAGAAGATGACTTTGAACATCATTTTTCTCTTTAAAATGATTATATTTGTGCATGAATATATAGTTGCATTATCCTTCTGTTTTAATAATATACGACTGACAACTTCATAATTCATTGACATCAAAAACTCTACCCAAATTATAACATCATTTCCAAGGGGAAGCATAATCTCCTTTCAGTTATCTGTGAAATGTCGTTTCTAGGAAACTATCAAGGCTCAAAAGCAAAGACTTTCTGATTTGGGTTAAGGATAATCGACTAGCAAATACTATCAGCAGACGAGAAAGTTAATTTAATTGGTTTAAAGCCTTTCTTGAAGACACAGAGAATGTTAAATTGATTTTACCTTATTACATAGAAAAATTGTAGCACATTCATTATCCAGAAATTGCTTTCAGAGAATGTATTCCTTTCTATATACTATACCAATGATTTTTAGAAACTTGATAACAACTCTCCCAAATTAACATCTGTTAGTTCTTATCCCTAGGACTAATGAATGTAAGGAAAGAAAGATTTTGTATAAGAATACCTGGCTGTTTCATGTGTATAGCTCTTAAGACTTTGGACATGTGAGCTATTCATATTTACTCTTTATTCTCCAACTGTGCCCCAATTTCTGTATTTCTGTGAGTGACATTTGTTGTTCTCAGAATGTCTCTGGCTGGAAACTTCGTAGTGAGAACTGATTCAACTTTCAGCACCACCCAAACCATGCCTTATTTTTCTGATAATACAGTCAGTTCATGAATTACATTATCTTGTAACGGGTTTCATATCTGGGTAACATTCTCTATTCCCACCATCACCTAGATTTTCATATGCCATTCTCCTGATTAACTGGCCTCCCGGGCATCAGTATCCACAGTTAGGCCATCCTGCGAACTGATTTGGGGGAATCAGAATCTTTTGTCTGAGACTAAGGCCTCTCTCATCAGACCTTTATTTGCTTTCATGTCAGATGGGATGTAACCTTCTTTTGAACATTCTCCAGCTTCACCTTTGTTTGTTTTTTTTCCTGCGTTTCAGTAGATATGTGCAGCTCTATCATAGCCCATGTCTGACACATTATAGATAGCTACTTTTCAAATAATTTCTCTGCTACTGAGGACAGTGTCCATGCATTCTACTTTAACCTCTTTTCCATGTTGGTTTGCACAATGCTGGGCACACAACTAGGTGCTAAAATGAAGAATTGCCCCTTAAGTTCCTTATCCCAATTATTTTTTTAAATGTATTTTTATTATTGATTTCAGAGAGGAAGGGGGTGGGAGTGAGAGATAGAAACATCAACGATGAAAGAGAATCATTGATCCGCAGCCTCCTGCACACCCCACACTGGAGATCGAGCCTGCAACCCTGGCATGTGTCCTGACCGGGAATCGAACTGTGACCTCCTGGCTCATAGGGTGATGCTCAACCACTAAGCCACCCCAGCCACGCATCCCCATTATTTGCACTCTGTAGTGGTTTTGGTTTCACAGTTATTTACATGTTCAGAACATTGCTAGTTTTATTACTTAAAATATAATAATACTTTTTATACATATAATTATAGAAATTTAGTTTTTCTTTATGTATTATTTTAAATGACAGGTTCGCAGAATTTAATTGTAGGTGTCATCTTACAATAAAGCAATTTAATTCTTATTCTAATAATGAAGAAATTAGTGAATTGAATGAATGAAGTAGTTACATTTTTGCATGACAATTAAATTCCACCTATTTTCTGATAAAATTAACAAACTCTTGAATTTTAGAGGGAATTTTATTAAACTATCTTTGTTTTATCAAAGATAACACATTCCTGCCCTATGGTATTTTTCTGCAATCAATTAACCCTTATCATGTGAGATATGAGACTTTTCATTATCACATTGTTCTCTTGACAAGGATATTACTGATTCATGTAATCTCTCTGTATGTAACATCAGAGTGCTAGCTTATTGCTTATGATTTCATCTGTATTGTTTCTTTTGATGAGGATCTTAGTACAGGAATTTACTGAAGAAGATTGCATAATAGATGAACACTTATAAGTCATCATCCTTAATAGTTTATATTTACATTTCATTTGTGGAAAGCAAGTAATAAGACTAATGATTATTCCCTTAAGGAATATTAAAAATACTAGAGGCCCGGTGCATGAAATTCATGCACTTGGGTGGGGGGTGTCTCTCAGCCCAGCCTGAACCCTCTCCAATCTGGGACCCCCTGTGGGATCGGGCCTAACCTAGCAGTCGGACATCCCTCACACAATCTGGGACTACTGGCTCCCAACCACTTGCCTGGCTGCCTGCCTGATTGCCCCTAACTGCTTCTGCCTGCCAGCCCAATTGCCCCCAACTGCCCTGCCCTGCCGGCATGGTTGCCCCTAACTGCCCTCCCCTGCTGGCCCGGTCACCCCCAACTGACCTCCCCTGCTGACCTTGTCACACCTAACTCCCCTCCCCTGATGGCCTTGTCACCCCCAACTGCCCTCCCCTGCTGGCCATCTTGTGGCTGTGGGTGCTGCCATCCTTGAGTGCGTGGCAGTCAATTAGCATATTTTCTCCTTATTGGCTGTGGGCACTGCCAACTTTGAGGGCTGGGCAGTCAGTTAGCATATTCCCTCCTTATTGGCTGTGGGCGCCGCCATCTTTGCGACAACATGAGGGTCAATTAGTATATTCCCTCTTTATTAGATAGGATAGTTCTCACTTTCCTACCAAGGTAGGGCAAGAAACTTGGATGTGTCTCTCAGGGCAATATGTTAAAATATTCTGCATTTGTTCTTAAACTCATCGATAAACACTCAATCTCATTTTGTCTTAAGAGAGTATATAGCCAACAAAACCAAATAGTAAGAATAGGCTCAATATAATGAAAATATTTTACTTTGGATGACATTTACATTTAAAGAGGGCTTAATACTACAGATAAAGGATTGATTTAAAGTTAGATGATCAGATTTTTGTACAGTAATCTAACTAGAGCCATTGTGTTTTAGAGATTGTAAAACAAATGAATTGTTAAGATAATTTTACTGTTCACTGGGGCACAGTGATGCAGAATAATATATATGTATATTTTTTGCCTTTCTTTGGTGCCTTGTTCTTCTGAATATGGACCCTGCTCCTCAACAAAGGCTTATAATAGTTATCTGTCTTCTTTTATATAAACTTTAATGATGTTTCAATTTCTTTGCCTTTTATGTTTGCTCTTATCTAGAAAATATGTCTTTTTGTTCTCAGTAATGGGTGACCCTTGAAATTTAGTGGCAAATGTGGGTTAAGTCATCATCATCAATTTAACAAACTCCTCTGGTAATACATTTTTCACTTTCAAAAAAATTGTATCATGAAGCAAAATGTGTTTCTCTGACGAACAGCAATGATTATAAGATAATCACACACCTCTAGGGTGTAAGCCTGGAAAGGTGTAGACAAATGTGTCTGTTCCTTTGACATAATGATTATTTTATATGTGAGTGCTTCCATTCCACTCTTTCTTGCCACCACTACCCTATTCCCTCCCTTCCCCCCACCTCCAATTTTCTATTAGGCCGAAAGAGGAATGATTTTTCTCATGTGCTAAAATATAATGCTGGTATTTTTATGATGGTTGAGTATATCTCAGCTGAACTGTACATTTACTTATAATCACTAGACAATCACAATGGTCCATTAGCCCTCATAGTTGACATGATAGAGAAAATAGATTTTTCTTAAGCTTTTTTGTTCACGCCCTTTCCAATAAGAATTATCAGATCAACTTTCCCCTCAGAAATCTTCAATTTGAACGTGTATTCTATTGTTACTGATAATTTTGATATATATTCTTATGTGTGTAGATGCATACTGTTCTTAGAATATGTAAGCTAGAAGTGACCATTGTAATCAATGTTCAAGGACTGTAGATAGACACAGTCCCCAGAACACAGACAAGGAGATTTTATATGTAGTTAATGAGACTTGTGGGTTGTTTGGTAAATTACTTACTATAAACTTTTCTCAGGAAGCTGTTTTGTGAATTATTGGTAGTAGTTAAATATTGAAAGAAGAGTTACACAGTTTTAAAGAGCCTGGACTTTAGGATCAAATCCAGTTATAATATAATCCTAGCAGAATCACTTATCTTTTTCCTTGTTCAACTTATTTCTTGTGTCGAGGCTACAAATTTGTTCCAAATTGCCTAAGGCATTGTTTGGCAGTTAAATGCTCAGTGAACAGCAGTTGTTTTATTTCCCTTCCATCTCTTGTTTGTCATCATCTTCATAAGTGTGGTTGGAGTAGGTGTGTTGGGTGGGTGGGTTGGAGTTGGTTGTTAGTAGCTTTGTATAAGAAACAGGAATAAAAGTTTGCAGGCATTGTTCTGTTCCGGGGATAACATGAGTAGCTCAAGAGATTCCTGAATTAGGTCAGGATAACTCTTTTTATGTCAACAGACTGGAGGACTTGGCTGAGAGCTGTAAGATGTAGGAAGCCTCACTACAACCAGGTTCTTTCTTAGCAGGACTCTTGATAGGAAAAAAAAAATGTTTTGAATGCCAATTCCATGTTACAACAGTTTACATGTTATCACATGACCTCTTCACATCAGCCCATGTTTCGGAGAATGAAGAAGGGATGTGGGAGGCTTATGTAATGTTCTCAGGGTCACAAGATAAGTGACACGACCTGGGATCCCAGCCCAAGTAATTGGGGATAGTTTAGGGTTTAGCTTATATAAAGATAACGTAAGTAAATAAATATTCTAATTTCTTTTTTGTTGAGAAGTCAGTCTCTTCTTATGTGGGGGAGTTTAACACTTTTCAAAATAATTCACTCCTGCAATTTAAAAAAAGGCCAAATTTCAGGATTTTAAAATACTGGTACTGATCAATATTTGTATTTTAACATAAGGCTAAGACTTTCAATCCGATTCACTTATGAAAGAAATAGCTTATACTATATTTTCACTGTGTGAACTTAATTGGTTTCAATCATGTAACCTTCAGTTTGTCTCACACTGTTTGAATCTAAGGAGAAAATGTGTTTGAAGCGGGACATAGAATTGGTGCATCGACAGTTTTGCATTGTAGTGTAACTTTCGCCATGCTGCTTAGTTTGTCATCCATAAAATTGGGATGGAATCCAAGCTTGGAAAGTAATATTTGACTGTAATAGAAAAGCATACAGCATTGTGCGGCCCAAATAAAGCACCCTTGATTGTTTCTGCCATCTGCACACACGGAGACTTTTCTCATGCTGAGTGAGTCCTGGTATTGGATTTTAGATTTAGTCACATCACTTTTGCTTGTTGGTGCCATTAACTAATTAGTCCACCATGTAAGGGTCCAACTCAAAGCATTTAGTTTTCTCCCCTCCCCTCCCCTCCCCTCCCCTCCCCTCCCCTCCCCTCCCCTCCCCTCCCCTCCCCTCCCCTCCCCTCCCCTCCCCTCCCCTCCCCTCCCCTCCCCTCCCCTCCCCCTCTCCCTCCCTCCCTCCCTCCCTCCCTCCCTCCCTCCCTCCCTCCCTCCCTCCTTCCTTCCTTCCTTCCTTCCTTCCTTCCTTCCTTCCTTCCTTCCTTCCTTCCTTCCTTCCTTCCTTCCCACCCATCCATCTTCTATCTATCTAGATGTATAAAGATGTCCAGATGGGTTTGTTACTGGGAAAACTTAGCCCATAGACTCGAGATTCAAGCTATATATAGCCTTTAAGATGCTCTACAGATATTATAGTTTTCTTGGTCTTTTTTGTTGTTTATTTTTTCACAATGGGAATATTTTGGGTAAAGCCCATACTTTCTCACCTCAAACACTTGCTTCCCAACAGTTCTCCCAGCTTCCCTCTTGTCCCTGGTAGGCTATTCTACTCACTGCAGACTGATCTTTTAAAAACATATTTCAGCCCTAGCCAATTTGGCTCAGTGAATAGAGTGTCAGCCTGCGGACCGAAGGGTCCCAGGTTCGATTCCGGTTAAGGGAACATTCCTAGGTTGCAGGCTTCTCCCTGGCCGGGGCCCTGGTCAGGGCTCCTGGAAGAGGCAACCAACCAATTGCTGTGTTTCTCTCACATGAGTGTTTCTCTTTGCCTTTCCCTCTCTCTTCCACGCTCTCTGAAAATCAGTGGAAAAAATATCCTTGGGTGAGGATAAAAAATAAATAAATAGATAAAATAACACATTTCAGGATTTGACACAAATCTTTTCATGGCTTCTCAACACAATTAAAATAAAATCTAAATTTCTTACCGTGGACCCAACTCATTTCTAAATTCACACAAAGTTGGCTACTGTTCTCTGTCTTCCTCACTTTGCACTATGCTTCTGGAATGTTCCAAGATTTTTCCTGTCCAAAAGTCTTTGTGCTGTTCTTTCCTCTGCCTGGAATGGTACTCCCACCATCTTCACTTTCAGGTCTCTGCAGAGATTTCCCTGATCACTGACAGTTTCTTCACCCCTTTGTTCTCTAGCTCCTTACCTCCATTGCAGTTTGTCACCATACCATACATTTGCATATTGTCTTTCTTCCATATTAGGATGTTTTTTATGAAGGCATTAAGCTGAGCTGTTCATCTCTTATGCATATTAGGTGTCAGATAGTCATGTAATGAACAAATGCATATACTATGCTACAAGGGTCAGTAGATAATGAAACTAATATTTTTATTCCATATTTATCTCATTTCTTTTTCCCCATTGTCTTGAGATTTTTCTGAGCTATTTTTTCTAGTATTAGCATGGGCACTTCAGGAAGAAGTAACAGACAAATATAAAAATCAAGACCTAGTTAATCCATTAGTCAACTAATGCATGCATGTTTAACTCTGTGGTATTGTTGGATATGTAAAATATTTTTATAGTTTTAACAAAATGTTTAATTATTACCTCACTTGATTTAATATTATGTAGTGGTCTTCTTATTGAAATGTCAAGGATTTCCCATAACCTCTCTTTTTTTTCTATTTTAACCAAAGAAAAGTTAGTGTGCTGAGGGCCAGAAAGATGGAAGGGGAGGTTCTGAGTTGGAGGTAGGTTAAGGTGTGGAAAACGGGGAACATCTCTAATAGTGTAAACAAAAATTTTTTGTAGTTAAAAATACAGAAATGTCTATACAAACACTATAGACATAGCTAAATTAGTGCTATTTTTCTAATGACTAAAACTAGTAGGAGTACAGAAACTAATTTCTCTAATTAATTTTGTGTAAAATCTCTTTACCATAATACTAACCTTTCAACAGGGAAAGGTTACAGTACTTTTGAAATCTCTTAGTTCTTATGAAAGTAAAGAGTTCTCAATATGATGAACGTAAAGAGTTCTCTTTACATATGGCCTTAAAATAATTACTTATTAATATGTCCACATTTGTGATGGAAGAGCGCAAGTTCAGTTGAACTTTGCCTTGATATCTGGTTATGCTACCAGTTAATTACTTGGTTCACTTGCAACTTGTTTTTCTCTATAATTAAAGTTCATACAATCCACAGATTTTACATGTTAGGAGTTATTTCATGTTATGGTAAGTATAGGTTGTATTACTAATTTTAATTTTCTTAATTGAGCTGCATGATTATAAATTAATGCTCTTGAGAGTCACTAACCTCTGCTAAGGAACAGACTGACTGTGTTAGTTTGACAGCATTTTTTTTCCTTTCAGAAATAGTTGTGCAAGTGGTCTCCTTCTCCGTGTAAGGTTAGACTGTTGGTGCGAAACTTTAAAAGATTCTGTCTGTGGATTGCAGCAAGACAAATGGCACATCTCTAGAAGCGAGGAGAAACAGTCCTGTAATTCAGTGTCACGCTGATAGAAATAGCAACCTTAACCAGTCATCTTTTATTTTTGGCTCAGACAACTAACTATAAAATATAACCCAGATGGTGGAGCTATGATAGTAAAGATCCAGACATGACATTTTGCTGATGAATTTGCTACCCTTTGCTTCTCCACTTTTAGTGCTACACCACATCTTTTATGGTGTAAGTTGCTTGCTTATGTAGCTAAGGACAGACCCACAGGATGAAAAATGTATTGAATGGCAGTTTTAGATCTTGGGTTATTTCAGTTAACTTTTGTTTCATTTCCTTCTTCCAATTGCCTTTTTGACTTTTCCTCTCTTTTGCTAAATTCATACCCTAACATAAATTAGCCTGTGCCATGAATACTGAGCCCTATTTCAATTTATTTCTGAATACATGTTTAAAGGCACAGAGAATATGATATTATGCTCTATCTCCCTACTCTGGAATTGGGAATGCCTCTGAAAGGCATTTGGCACATTGTACTGTGGCCAGCTTCCCCATTCTAGCTGTTGAATTGAAATGAAAAAAGGAATTATGTAAAGGTACTTTAATGATGTGGGTGTCAGATTGTGCAAACTTTTCCCCTTTTTAGAAATAGGTAATGAGGAAAGTAGAGTGTCGTACTGAGGAGCCAAAAAGTGTTTTTTTGCGGTCTTCACCACCCAGGCCACCTTATTCTCCCTGGCTGGGGTTTTAAGGCACCGCGTAGGGTGAATCGGCCCCTGGAGAAGAACAGGAAAGGGAGGAAGAGGTTAGCATTTATGGAGAACCACCTAAATTGTATACAAACCCTTTTAATCCTCACAGTGACCTCAGAACAGAGATTTGAGTTGTTCTGTGCTGTGCGTGTGTGTCTGTGTGCATGTATGTGTGTGTATCTCCATTATCATTAAAGACTTATCTCAAAACCTTTTGGAGAAAGCAGTATATGCTTTCCCCCACCCTCCCAAAGGGATCTTAAAGCTAGGGAGAATATACAAAGAACACAACTCCCCTCGCATTTATTTTGTGAATATTATTTATTTTTGGTTCAAGTTTTGAGTTTATTTGTTTTCAGAGAGGAAAGTTTATCTGGGTCTCACTTAACCACATTATGGAGTCATATTAATCAACATCAATATCTATTCAAATTAAAAAAAGCTATTGACAATGTTTTTCAAGCGTTTTCATCCATTTCAGGAATGAAAATTAATTTAAATAACTAATGGACTATTTTTATGAACTTAAATATTTTAGCATAGGCTCTAAAATAATGATTGTTAGTTCCTTTATTTAGATCTACTTTTGGTGATTACATTAGGGACAGTCAACTCCCTGGGCTGATTTGAAGTATAGGAATGTACTATGCTTGCATATTCATTATTGTGCCAAGCCTTCGGAAAATCACCTTCTTTTGGGCTTTTTTTTTTTTTTAATACAGTCTACTTTGCTGTGAAATCTCTTAGGTTTTATTTTCTGCTTTTGATCTGTGATCTTGCATTTTTACTGTTTTACTGGACACTGGTGTGTGCTTTGACTGATATTGTGTTGTTTATCAGACAAAAGGCTTGTGGTTGGATGGATGTTGTAGTCGTTTTCATGCAAGTGCGGTCTTGGTATAACTAATATTGCCACCTGTGTTAGATGATGTAGAAGTTCTTATCATCTAGGGCGATTGAGATTGCTAAACCTCGGGGCATTCTTGTAACATTGACATTTTATTCAAGAATACTTGGCTATACTATACATAGACTTTGCATTCTAAAATCAACTTGTCACTAGTACATTATTATAATTGTGTGTAGATAAATTGTGTGTATATGCACGTATGTGTGTTGTGTGTGTGAAAGCAAGCAAGCTGCTCAACAGCAGCTTCTGTTGAGTGGCAGACCTTGTCACCATGCAGAAAGCCTGTCTGTACTCAGGAAAGCTAATTACTCTCTGCAGACTGCAAGTCCTAAGGTTAAGTCTCAACACGACCGGTCCTAAGAAACTGGCCATATTTAATCTGAGCATGTCTTAATCAAAAGAACTGCCTTTGAATTCTTATGCACCTATAAGTTATGGAGGTGCTGGGATAGCCAAACTCTGCAATATGAAAGGGTTTTAGACAAAGAATCATTTTGAGCTATATTATAGATCTTAACTGCCTTCCATGTTTGGCATATAATTAGAATCCCCTAATTACTCTTGCCAGCAGCTTTAACGCCAAAGAATGTACCAGTATTTCCCTTGCTTACATATTTTACCTATGTACCTTTTGCAGCTCAGGTATTTATCTCCTTCAGGAACTAAATAAACAAGTAAGCAGCCAGAAAAGGCTGTTTATGCCTTCATCTCAGGGCCTTTACTAAAGGCATTTTCACATGTGAGACTCTTGGAAATCAACTATCGCAGGAGTCAATAGGCAAGCCAGCCTAGCGTGCAGGGTCTGCCAGGGAGAAGACCCCTCTCTCGCACTGTACTGAGATTGCAGAATTCCAGATGGACTGCCTCTGAGAGAGGAGCTGCAGTGGGCACCTGCGACTACCTGCTCTGCATGGGGCTTTTGCAACACCCGCCAGTTATGTGTATATTAATCTTTTTAAAAATATATGTTTTATTGATTTCAGAGAGGAAGGGAGAGGGAGAGAGAGATAGAAACATCAATGATGAGAGATAATCATTTATCGGCTGCTTCCTGCACTCTCTTCACCAGGGATCCAGCCCGCAACCCAAGCATGTGCACTGACCTGGAATCGAACCGTGACCTTCTGGTTCATAGGACGATGCTCAACTACTGACCCACACCAGCAAGGCTGTGTATATTAATCTTTAAGTATGAACAGAATTGGAATATGTTCACATTCAGGAAGAAACTAGGTTCCAGATTTTGAAGTTTCCACATAGCAATTTGACTGATTCAATACAAGCTCTTCTGGGGGCCATAAGCAAAAAGGCATTCCTTATAGCATTAACTATTCAAGGGAAGTAATTATATTTTCATGATTTCTAAATTAGCTTGGGAAAATTATCCGGAGCTTTCTCAAGGGAGAGTTATTTGATGTCAACAACATTTTCTGAGTTATGTAAAGGTGAATACTTTATTCCATACTTTCCCTTAAGGCAAAACCATTTACCAGAATGCACTGGTATTACATATTTGTTTTCTTTAACATAGTGGAACTCCTTCTAGCTCCAGCTTTCAACAGGAGCCTGTGGTTCTCTGATGCTGTGCTGAGTAAGACCAGTCACTGCCCTCAAAGACCTTATTTTTCAGTAGAGGAGGATAGACTTTGAAAATTATTTAAACAGTTCGCTACAGTTGTAATCACGCTCTGTGTGTGACTCCAGCCTGAGGACACGTCTTACAAAACAGTCTCTAAAAGAGCAGATATTAACTCCCAAGTCACTCGGGATCAGGTTAGTGGATAGGAAACACTCCCCCGCTTCGGATTTCTTCCCTTTTAATCATGCCACCATCCCATTATTGCCTTCCCGCAGACCCCAAGCATTTTCTTCTATTCATCATACTCTTCAGTGCCAGTTGCTGTGTCCACTTCTAAGGCTCTCCAGCAGCCTGATGACTTCAGTGCCTCTGTGGAAAGTCCCCTATTGGTTCCTTCACCTCTCCTTTCCCCGAAGTCACCTTCCTTATTTTTCCTCATCTCCGGGAATCACCTTCCTATTTTACCTTATCTCCCTAAGTCACCCTCCTTATTTTAACCTGATGCTCCGGTTAAACAGATCTTATAATATTTCGCAAGTGTTCTCACTTTCCATGTGAGCATCTCACTTTCTGACCATAACATAAACTCATCCTCTTATACTTTACTCGTTTACTTGGTGTTCGAACAGCATTTGGTCCTGACCTGTCTTCCACTTCCGATGTTCTTTGGAGAGGGAGAGATAGATGCATCAATGATGAGAAAGAATCATTGACTGGCTGCCTCCTGCACACCCCACACTGGGGATTGAGCAAGCAACCCGGGCATGTGCCCTGACCAGGAATTGAACTGTGACCTCCTGGTTTATAGGTGGACACTCAGGCACTGCGCCATGCCGGCAGGATGTTCTTTTATTGGCTTTTGTGACACCATGTATCTCCGTTTCCCTTTTATATTTCTATACACACTTTTTGCCTCAGTCTCCTCTGTCCTTTTGCAGGCTTGTCTTCCTTGATCCTATCTGGGTAGAAGGTATGCCAGAGAGAAGGTGGCCTAGGATGGATCCTTGAGAATCCAATGTTTAGAGTTTACATGAGTGAAAGGTCATTTATATTTAATGATGTTGATATACTTTTGTTCATATATATTACATAATTTGTGAATATGTGTGTACATATGTGTGTGTATATAATTTGTGGTTATGGTTCAGCTAGCATCTGTTGAATGCCTGCTATGTGCCAGGCACTATGAATAAGCGCTGAGGACACAGAGTTGAGAGTTACCTATAGTTTCTGACTTGGAGGCCTCATATATTGTAATGACGATGGAGACACAGGTGCTGTAGTAGCCCTTGATACAGATGGAATTATATTTTATTATTATAAAAATTTGGATGTGAATATTTTGAAATAGGCTTAGATTTTTGTACATTTGTTCTTTGAAGGCAAATGTGCAATTTACATAGAACTTTACATTAGCAATGCTCAGTGTTTAAAAATTCAAATCACAAAAACACAAAGTCAGGGAGGTTTATGAGAATAAAATACCAGTATTTATGTTGTCCCCCCCCCAAAAAATTATGGCCAGAAGGTTTTCATGAGAGAGCGGGAATGGTAAGAAATTTCATTTTAGTGCATGTGTCCTTTATGAATTTTTTCCATGACTACAGTGGTGCCCCTAAACATAGAACATTTACTGTGTGCCCCAAACTGTAGTAAGTGGTTCATGTGTATTATCTCATTTAATCCTCCCTTAAGCCCTGAGGTGGATACTGAGGTTTCAACTTTACATAAAGTCACATGAGCAGTTTTCATACGTTTTTTCATAAATTAAAGTTACACGTACAGAATCTGACTTTGGAGGCAACACTAGCTTTAACATTATGACATATTGAAAGAAAATGAAGTGCACATTTTTCTAGCTATTTTAAATATCTTTAATACCTTATACTGCATGATATTTCATGGATCATTTAATCATTTCACATATGCCATTCAGTCTTCACAAGACGCCATGGCATAGATAAGGCCAGTAATGCCCAGGTGAGGCTACAAAGACACAGGTAAATACATTACTTGGGTGACATACAATAGTGACCAACAACTAAATCCCAGGGTTCCTGACTCCGGGTTCAATTTCCCATTGTATTGGGTACTTCCTCCGCATTCATTCAGTTTACCGAAGAATAAAGTTGTCTTTGTTCTTTCAGGTTTGCCTTCTCCCCCCTCCTCTTCTACTTTAACTTAACTTTTACTTCACTTATTTAGCTAATAATCCAAGAATGTTGCTAGAGTAGCAAAAATTTGATTAGAATCATCACCTTCAGTATTTCAGGTAATGGAGTGGAGTGAAAACAGCATAAAAAGCAGAGCCATGTATTCTGTTCCCAGGCTGGCCTCCTGGATGGGTTAAAGTTGACATCTGGTATGGCTTTCAGTGCTCTGTCTTCTGGGAAGCCCTGGTAGAATACTTGACACCAAGCATTAGATCTGACCCGAGCATTAGCCCAAGCAAGCTCTGTGTAATTAAGCTGTTCGGATTTGTTTCCCCTGACCGGACAGAAGAGCCTTACAAGGTGAGGGCTCTGTTGAAGTGATAAAGCTGATTAGATCCTTAGCAGTAAAGGAATCTGATCTTAGAAATTTCCTCTAGCTTTCGTTAATGAGGCAAAGACAACACTTAGCAGGGAAAATGAGGTCACTAAAAAAGAGAAACTTTTTTTTTTTTTTTAATAAAGAACCGCTTCTTTTAAATCAAGGCCTAAATTTATTGTCCAGAATAAAGCTCCATTTAAAAGAACAAATAAACCTTTTTCTCAAGGGTGTAGTAATCATGTTTAAATATATCATTTATATGGAGCGAAGGAAGTTTAAACAGTTCGTGAAGGTAAAACTAAGATAAGCGTAGAATTTAAAGTAATTTAATTAATGCTGACTAAAACAAAACTGAAATAACTAGCAATGATGAATTATACAGATGTGTGGTCTATTTTTAAGAATGTTTTGTTTGGTTTTTAAAAATGGGTTTCTCACTTTTTCAGTGCCTTCCCTTTCCTTGAACTACATTCATGCAAATAAAATATTTTCCTGGGATACACCTATCCAAATCTTACATATCAACAATGTTGGTAATATTACCGTTTGGTTTATGAAGCACTTTCACAGAGGGCACTTTTAATCCTCATGAAGTATTGTAATGAAAGCTGCAGTTGATCGGTATTATGGAATTGGGACTTGCCTCTAAAAGGTTATGTGATTTGCTCAAGAATTTGTAGATGAAGACTTGGGAATCAAGAACAGGTTTTCTCATCCCCAAGAAGGTGGCTTAACAACCACAATTTTTTTTTTCAAGTTATACATTGTTTAAAGTTGATTCCCTCCTCTACTTCTTGCTAAGGCTTTGTTCCGATATTTAAAAAGTATCAAGATAATTGTTTTCATAGCAAATACATTTATGTGACGCATAAATCATATGTATATACAGACACATATATCTGTTCATGGGTGAGCTATCCTTTCATCATGAAGCATTTCTCTTCCCTCAAAGATTTTGTTCTCCTACTTCTCAGCTTCAACTTATTCCAGTGAAATCAACAGGCATAAAGGGCCAACCTGAAGTTGAAAAGAAATGACGTAGGAGAAGGTTTGTGCTGGGAGTGGATGGATGGAAGATTCATCATCCACCCAGCCTACTGTGTGCGTCCTATTGTCATTGGCTTTTGGGTGGATAGAAAAGTAGGGATCAGGATAGGAAGGCTGTAATGCTGATGATACCTCTGTTTAGTTATATAACACCTAATTAGTATGCTATTTAAAATGACATTGATTTTTTTTCATTAAAATTTTAGACTTTAAAAGGAAATTTAAATTCTATTTAAAAGAAATGTTCTCACCGTTTGCTTCTTTATCTTGAGAGGTAGTGTAGTAAAGTGGATGGAAGAATACAGCTTAGAGGTGGGCTAGCTCCACCACTTGTTAGCTGTTAGACTTTGGTCTAGTTACTGAACTTTTCTTTAAATTGAGGATAAAAATAATACCTACTTCATATGATGGTAGTGAGGATTAAAGGGGTGTGGTGTGGTGGTGGGTAAACAACAGCTGCTCGCATGAATGTGCAGGCTAGTTTAGGACCGTCTCTTGTTTATAGTAAGTGCAGTAAATGTTAATTAGTTTCAGCCACCAATAAAGCTTCTGACTCCGCTATAGAAAAACTGTCTGTCAAAAAGTTACCCGAACACTCTTAATGGCTACCTCCAGTTGATACTTTTTAATTATAGTTTTTCTTAACCTCTTTCCTGTATTTCATATATATATTGTCTATGGTAATATATATATTACCATGGCCTACATCTTTTTTAACACTAGAAAGACTGAAATTTAGTATATACTTATATTGCCCAAAAGCAGTCAAAATGACTGCATTGTGAAAGAATAATATCAGAGCACTCTTCACTTATGTTCCTTAGCTTTTCCAATAACTCACTTCTATTCGACATTTCTTTCATGAATTTAGGGCGCAAAAGAAATAAAATAAACAACTTATTAGAACAAGTATCACTGCATAAAGATTCGAATAACAAGTACTAGTTTAGCTTATTGAGCAACTGCAACTTATCAAGTATCGACAATTTATCATGTACTTGTATGTTATCATATGACGGTAATCGAAAAAAAATGAAAACTGTTATTTCAATACAGAGCCGAACTGGTCATATAAGAAATTTACTCAATTCAATAATAAGAGTCATTTGATTATTTAAAATTTCCCCAAGCAGTCAAAATGACTGCTTTTGGGCAATATAGGTATAACACACACACACATACATATATATATATATATATATATATATATATATATATATATATATATACCGGAAATGGAGGGGAAGGTAACTACAATTATTAATAAACGCATTTATATGTTGTAAAAAAAGTCACAAAATTCTAAGACATTGTGTCCTTATATACATAATTGTTTTTCTAATTGAAATTAAAAAGCAGTCAAAATGACTTCCTTGGGCAATCTAGTGTTAAAAAGCCATACTCCCCAAATTTCCAGTTTGTCATTCTATTTTCACACAATGACAGTAAGCTTCACTGTTTTTACTTTCCTCCATCAGCGGCCCTAAGTCTGTGCTGAGCTAGAATCACAGCCTAACCCCAAGTTTGGCCAGTATTCCCAAGGAAAAGGAGACATGGCTGGAGATGGATCACGGGATCACTGTTCAGAGACTGCCCTCCTAAAACCTGTTTGCATATAGATGCCATTGTTCATGTACATATCTGATGTTCTGAATGTTGGTTATTGTAATTTATCTGGACTTTTCTAATCCTTTTGGTGGGTGTGGTGGCCTGCCTGAAGCTTCCTGATACTTCTTTCTCTTCCTCCCCTGTCCATTGTGTCTGAATCACACTTTGTTGGCTTTACTTCTGCTGACTGGCTTCTTGCCTCCTTTTCAGCGCTTTTTTCCTCTTCTCTTCCAGATAGATCTGCCTAGCTCTCTCCTGATCGTTTACCCTGTATGTATCCTAAGCAAATCAAATTTGAAATGTCTGAATTTTACTTAGTTATCTTCTCTCTAAAATTTGTACCTTTTTTTTTTTTTATCACTAGTCCTGGCTAGGGACCTCCAATAGTATTCATCTAGTGGACCAAACCAAGAATTATAATTGTCCCATCTCTTACTGGAACTAATGAGTCAGTAAATTCTAGTTGGTCTCTTTCCTTGGTATTCTTTACCTTTTTTTCTTCTCATTTTTCTATTTCCACTGCTTCTAGCATATTACCAGACTGTTTCCAGTCTTATCTTCTGTTAGGTCATCTTTACCGGATAGCCAAATATATTTCTAATAGGCTGATTTGATTATGCAATTCATACAATAAACATAAACTCCCCCTTACATTTCTTAAAATATTTTCCAAAATACTCCAAAATTACTTGTGTATCTTAATAAATAAAGGAACCCATAGTCAAATAAAATGTTGAAATATGGCATGCTATCTCTATTTTCTCTTTAAAACTCACAGCACACATTATTAAAAGAAAGGCTATATGTAGTTCTGCTATTGACTCTAACAACAATGCTCTATCACATGAGCTAATATTTGAACATGGACACTTTTTTGTGTAATATTTATTTATATAGAACTATTGACAGGATATCCTCCTGGCATCACTCTGATGGTGTTCAAGGTCTACCATGCCTTCCTTACTAATCTCATCTCTTCCTCTTTGAGCCTTTGTAGACATACAGATTATATTTATTTAGTTCCCAAACACACAGCTCTATTTCATTCCATATTATATTATCCCTTTTGTCTGAAATGCCACTAATCTACCTGATGAGCTCTATCTTTGAAAATTCAACTCTTTAAAAAGTTTTGATCATTTGATATTTGTGCTGGTTAGCTTACTGCTTGGCATATTGTAAGAGCTTAGTGTATATTAGATAAGTAACAAAAAATAGAAAATAAATAAGAGAAATTTAGAGGTTTGGGATTTGCTGGATCTTCCTATTCATTTTGTGTATGTATTGCCCATTCAGGAAATCTAACAACACTTTATCATAGTTCCTTAAAAAATTTAGTGAGAGCTGCTTGACCACAGTAATTTGGCTCTTCAAAAAACTATTTTATTTATTTGTGGAAAGTTTAGGAAATGACTTCACATTACAAGATACATTTTAAATTCTTATAGGGAGAAAATCAAATTAAGTTTTTAAGCGTTTCATGACTATTCTTTTTCTGCTCTGAAAATTCCCTGTAAATGATTGTTTTAAATGTTTTCTACTTTTTCTGACAGGTAATCTTCGAAGCCGAAGTCTCAGGAGGGAGAAGTGGTTATATTGCCATTGATGACATCCAAGTATTGAGCTATCCCTGTGGTAGGTTGTGATTAAGAACTGCATTTTTCTGTGCTCTTTCACTGCTTGTCTTACATGGCAGTGACTGTTGATCGCTCATCACTTGATCATCGCTTTCCTTTGTTGTTGTTACTGCTAGCCTTCTCCTCAGTTTTAGGGAACACTGAAATATCTCTAGAGCAGTGGTTCTCAACCTTGCCTGCACATTAGAATCACCTGAGAATCTTTTTAAAATCCTGATTTCTGGGCCTCGTCCTCTGGAAATTCTGTTTCTTTGTTATGGGGCGAGGCCACAATATTAGTAATAAAGAAACAGAATTTCCGGAGGATGAGGCCCAGAAATCAGGATATTAAAAAGATTCCCAGGTGATTCTAATGTGCAGCCAAGGTTGAGAACCACTGCTCTAGAGATTTTTGAATCAAATATTTTTCACACCTGTAACTAATTATACACTATTAAAGTATCCTTTTAATTAATTACTGAGAACCAAATACAAATGTAAATGAAACTCTAAGTAAGACTTGTTCTGTCTTTTGGTATTAAGTTTTCTGGCAAGCAAAGAAGAATAACAAATCAGAGTTTATCTGAAAGGAAAATAGAAAAGAAGCCTCACTAACTTATGGGATCAGTCAAGTCAAAATTTGAAGTGAAGTGAATAAATTAGTTCACCTTATTCCACAATTAGAACTAAGATTTTTTATGTTCTCATAAATAGCTGTTTAATCCATATTAAACAACAAAACAATAGAAATCAAAAAATAAACTTGTTTTGTTATGTCGCATACTCACTGGTTGGTCTTCAAATGGTGTAACTAAATTTTTGTTTACATTACATTCCCTGAAAGACAATTATTGTATGCATCCAGTAGAACCAGGTATAATGCAGCTGCAGAAACTCAAACTTTACCTATATTTCCCAACAGCACCATTTGCTAGGGCCCATAAATTGTAGGTGATCTATAGAGTAATCCTCTTGGTAGAAATTCTCTAGCACATCAGAAGCAGCTTGCCAAGTTCCAGAGGTCAGGGCTTGTGCTCCTGGTGAGTGTTTGTAAAACCCTAGTTTGCATCAGAATCCCCTATGGAGTATGGCACATCCCAGATTGCTTGGCCCCTCCCCTGTTCTAATTTACAGGCCTGGTGGGGCCTCTGAATTTGCATTTTTGATAAGTTCCCAGGTGCCCTGTGCTGCTGGAATAGAGCTCACAGTTTGAGAGTCACTGTTCTAGTTCCAGCATCCCTTTTTCTGAAGTGCCTACCCAGATGGGGCTCTGGAAAAAGACTGGCAGACAAAGCTCAGATGATTTATGCATGTTCTCAGAAAAAGAATTCAGTTATCACACTCAAAGCTGGTTTACTCAGTTCTTCCAATTCATTAGTATATCAGAATGATGTTTCTGTCTACTGTTCATTTACTCTAGTTAAAAGAGAGGTGTTAAAGGAAATATTCACCAGTCAAGTAATAATATGAATTGAGCACAACAGCAGCTTCATTGTGAGATGGTCCTCCATGAGCTTCTTTTAGTCACTAAGGTTTAGCTTTTCTTGCTTATATTTCCTTTCAGTTGGAAACATGAATAAGCTTCAGTTTTAAATGGCCATTATAGAAAACACTTATTTGATTGTCATGTAATTCATGTATAGTATATTTTTGACTGCCCTCATCACTTTCTGTTGCTATAATATTTCTTTTGGGTAACTTTCTTAGGAACATAAAGGAATAGGAAGTGGATTTAACAGTAGCTAAGCTGATACTCTATTTGAGAGAAATACAAATATTCCCTTGTTCTTTGAAGTACTACAGGGTTATAGCTATTGAAATAATTAAAAAAAGATCCAACTGCTTAAAGTGTAGCTTAATAGTTCAACAGTCATGCATGTCAGTATTTTAGATATTATATGCTTTCATTATATTTTTCCATTATGCTCTGTTTTGTGCTTATTTGATCTCTTTACTTGCTTTGACTTGTAACTGTTTTATTAATACCCACATGAACAATCTATGGCAGTCCTCCCCACTAATTGTTGAGTGTTGATTCTATAGAGCAATGCTCTAGCAGTAATGGAGCAATAGGTGATAGAGCTATTGAGGAAAAGAACTGTGAGAGTGAGAGAGGAAGTGGTATCTTCCAGTGCAAAGAAAATTCAATTTTCTTCCATATGTTATGAACCTTGGGCAAAGGTAAAAGTATCAACAACATTCTTCTCCTGGAAAAAAGTAACATGGAATGTTTTCTTTGTGTTAAAACAATAATTTTTTCCCCTGCCTTCACAGATAAATCTCCTCATTTCCTCCGCCTGGGGGACGTAGAGGTCAATGCAGGACAGAACGCCACATTTCAGTGTATTGCTACAGGGCGAGATGCTGTGCATAACAAGTTATGGCTGCAGGTAAGCCCAAGTTGGCAGCTGAGCTAAAGAGTACACTTGATATTAAAAAAAAATCACAAATGTACTGTTTATGGTCTCATTATTTTCTGTGCGTGCTTCAGAGAGAGAGAGAGAGAGAGAGAGAGAGAGAGAGAGAGAATGAATGAATGTGTGTATTGGTTTAATTGGCTGCAGATTCATTTCAGGTATTTCTATTTTTGGAATATGAATACAAATATAACATGATATAGTTTAAAAAATACTTGAGTTAGTGTCTAAGAAAACCTAATGATTTCCTAATGTTACATACAAATTGTAAAAATAATTTTTCTAGATCCATTATATAGGAACATGATGAAAATTTCCTCATTTAATATTTTGAAAACTCAACTAACAAGAACTTAAGTAGGAACTGTCATGCATATTTTTAAAAAGTATTTTAAGACACTTTGCGGATTATTCTTAGAAGTGTGAACTGGAAGAGAAGCAATTAATTTTTTTCCATGATTCTTGTGCATAAAGGTTAATCACAGATCTGATGTCAAGACTGTTGCCATGCATTTATTAAATCATCAATAAGAATGTATTTAATGAACTGCAATTTAGCATACATATTAGGGAAACATAAATGGGGCGTATAAAGAGCTGTAAAAGAATCAGCAGGAAAACAATAGACTAAGAAAAGTGCCATGTTTTGGGGGAATTATTTGTCCATTCCAGGGCAGTGGGAGTAGTGAGGGGAGGTGGGGAAGGAGCTAAGAGCAGTCCCAAAGGCTGTTGAACAAAAAGTTTGAAGTTAAAATATAAGTAATAATATTCTCTAAGCGCATTATTATTTTGCTTCTATTTACATCAGAAAGAGGGAAGAAAGAGATTTAATTAGTCTGTATTTTAAATTTCTGAGAATACCAATAGAGACCAAAAGAGAAATTATTGTAAGATTAGCTTAGTTTGTTGAACATTGACATCAGGATTTATTTTACTATGTCTTTAGAGAGGTGAAATTAGTGTTGAGGATAATCATTAGTTTGCAGGTGTTTGGGTAATGATTACAATAAAAGATTTTTAAAATCATACTTAGTATAATGCCCGATATTATACTAGATGTTTTAAATGTGTCATTTCATCTAATTCCCACAATATAATTGGATAGCAGATGTACATCATATAAATCTAATTATCACTTCTTTGATAAATTATTTGATTTGTAGGTATCAGGATACCATACTGAATATGTGAAAAGGAAATTAAGCCCCCCCTTTTTTTCTGAGTGTGCTTATTTCCCCTCCAGATATTAAAATATAAGAGAATTATTCCTGGAGAGCAAATTGTATAATATGCAACTTGTTTTATCAGCTAAACATCAAGACAGAGTCCCTCTTAGTTTCTCCCTCTCAGCCTAAATAAGAGTATTAAAAATACTGTTAGACGTATTTTGTAATGATTTTGCTAATTATTTTCATTTAGGTAGGAATATTAGTTGGCATTTAACTTTAATTGTGAGCTATATAGTCTTGCCTCGGGGAAATAGACGCTCGCAGTCCGCCCTGGTTTTATGCCTCTGGATTTAATGTGACATGGAAATAAAAAGGGTTTTGTATACTCAGACACCAGCTGTCTTCTTGCACCAGTCATCCTGGCCCTGCCCATCTGAGTGGGCTGCAGTCGAAATACTGCTTATTTTTTGTTTGTTTCCTATTTTATGTATTGACCCATTGCATTATACTTTCTTAAATTCTTTCTGCTATTTTTCAAACTAAGATGAATATAAAATTTTTCTGTTCAACTTCAATTCTGCTTTTCTTCTCTTCCTTTTCTTTACATTTGTTTAGATGTTTTTGTGTATTTCTCTTCTATTTTGATATTGAGACTGCCCTGATTCCTTAGCAATCTAGATATTTACCTTATTCATTAAAAAGCTTTTCTACATTTCTCGATAATACTACTTATGTTACCTTAACTTACTCTCTTAAAAAAATATTATTTTCCATGTTTAAGAAGTATTGAAAATTATCTACTACTTAGTTTAGGGATGTTTTCAAACTTATAAGACTGGTTATCATACCTATATAACATGAGTCAGTCAGAAAGTGGCCAGTGACTTAAAAATGTATTCATCTTTTGTTAAAATAGTAAAAACATCATAAAGCAGACAGAATCTTGGTTCCATGATGAATCTACAAGCCAGCCCATACAAATAGATGTCGAGTCATTTGTGCTTGGTGTACAACAACTTCCTAGAAATCACTAAGTCCAGTCTTAATTCTAACCTTAATTCCAACCGTTTAATTCTGATAATCTAGTTCATTGTGTGAGCTGCAGTGGTTCTCAACCTTCCTAATGCCACAACCCTTTAAGACAGTTCCTCATGTTGTGGTGACCGTCAACCATAAAATTATTTTCGTTGCTACTTCATAACTGTAATTTTGCTACTTTTATGAATTGTAATGTAAATATCTGATATGCTATATGTGTTTTCTGATGGTCGCGACCCACAGGTTGAGAACCGCTGGCTTAGAGGATTTATTGAACTATGCAGTTTCCTTATCTATAAAAGGAGTTGTTAGGTAGAGACTAAAATTCCTTCCAGCTAAAGATGCTAAACTTGGTCTTTATAGTATTTCTAAAAATCTTTATTGATTTCAGAGAGGAAGAGAGAGAGAGAGAGAGAGAGAGAGAGAGAGAGAGAGAGAGAGAGAGAGAGAGAGAGAGAGAGATAGAGAGAGAGAGAGAAAGAAAGAAAGAAAGAAAGAAAGAAAGAAAGAAAGATCAATGACGAGAGAGAATCATTGATCGGCTGCCTCCTGCATGCCCCTCATTGAATTTGCAACCCAGGCATGTGCCCTTGACCAGAATTGAACCCAGGACCCTTCAGTCCACAGGCTGATGCTCTACCCACTGACCCAAACCAGCTAGGGTGGTCTTATAGTATTTTTGATGGCCTGAAATAGTGCTTTGATTACCTTTTTTTGTTTGTTGGAAGACTGTCTGATTTTTATGTTATTAGATTTTAATGGGGAAAATGTCTCTTAAATTAAGTATCATTGTGAGAACAACTACTTAAAATATCTGCTGACAATACTGGGAATGAATGTATTTGAAGCAACTCAATGCAAGGTCACTGCATCCTATCAAAGAAATAATGGAATAAGGGAGTAGCTATTACATCTGCTACGGTCAGGTCTAATAAAAATTGTGATCAACTTTTTTATGTCCTCCAAGTGACATTATATGGCATTGTGCTTCAGTTGGTAAAATGTTGTCTAAATATGGAATAAAATAATAAAAACAAAAAAGCAGCTAATTTTTATTTTACATGAAAAATAACACAATACAACATCTGTGAAATATTCTGATCATAATGCCTGCTACTGTTTTATATTTAGAAAAATTTATTATGAAAAATACATATAGAGGATAAATTCCCACACTTGTTAATTATCTTAACTTGACAATTCATATTTTAACCATTTTTATTATTTAAAATGACATACAAATTAGGTAAATTAAAAAATGGGGATACAGAAAAGCAAAGAATGACTTATCTAAGTTAATGTAGGATAATTCATAAAGCCTATCATAGTGGTGCTGGATGTATCTTTAGATCTTGCTTTCCTGTGAGATGTTGGATTATATAATTATAGAGTTTTAGAAGTAGTTAATTTATTCTGTACATTTAGTAAACAATGACAAAACATATAATCTGAATGAACCTCCTTATGTACATTTAGCATATATACAGAAAACAACATGAATGAATGTTTTTAGAAGTCTGATGAGGGTCAACAAGCTAGAAATATGGTGAAATTATGATGCTTTCTGGAACATAGTTTTAAAAATTGTGTTCACTCAAGTTAGATAGGGACGTAGAATACAGTCTTTAGTCTGTCTTAGAGAATTTCCAAATCCCTCTTTTGTAATAAAGCTCAATGAAGTAGCATATATCTAGATAAAAAAATTTTTGTCAACTTAGGATTTGTAATCTTTTTCTACATGAACAGATTTTTTTTTCCAATTCTTACAAGTTTAAGAAATAAGCCACTTTGTGTTCCTAAGGAACCTCCAATGGTAGAGAATTACCCTTATGGCTAAGGGTAAAAGACAGGTTTCAATGTACAATTTATACTGGCTATATTCCTGAGTAAAATAATAAAATCATCCTATTATATTACTGAGAGGTGTCAGTTAATTTTCTCACAGAAAAATTAGTTTAGACATTTTTATAGGTTAAAACTTTTAGTTATGTCCTTTTTATTTCAACTTTTACTCATATGAATAGTAAATAATGTGATGGCAAGAAAAGGTGAATATATAAACTAATAGCAAACATGGCACTGGCAATTCTTCTTCTAAGTATCTACCCAAGAGAGAGAAGGGCATGTATTCACAAAAAGACTTGAGCAAGAATGTTTGTAATAGTGTACTTATAAAAATTGTAAAGATCTCAGATGTCCTTTGACTGGAGAATGGATAAGCAAGTGATGGAATGTTATTATTCTGTAATAACAAAGAATGAACTATTGATATATCCACCAATATGGATGAATCTCAGCCACATCATGTTTTCAAGACAGACACACACAGACAAACATTTTATATGATGTCATCTATATTAAACTCTAGAAGAGATACAACTAATGTAGGATGATAGAAACCTGAATCGTATTTGCTTCTTGGGGATGAGGACTGACTGGAAGTGGACAGGGGGGCAATGTCAGGAATAATGTAAACATCTTAGATCTTTATTGATGTGTTGGATCTATGGGTATATAAACATTTGTCACAAGTTAAGATCTGTCCAATTTACTGTATACATATACAGTATATTTTACCTTAATAAATCATGAATGAGGGGAAAAGTGAGTATATGAAACATTTATCAAATATCCAAATTACTAGCAGTACTAATCAAACCAGAGATGAAAGTAGCCTGCAGACATTACTTACATTTTTGTCCGTCTTGTCTGAGTGTTCTGTTTTCAGAACATGTTGTAACTTTTGAGGATGCGAAAGAGTTGAACTGCAAATTATAAATTAGTATTCTTTCTCGAAGGTCCAGTATAAGTGGACACCTACATGGCAAGTCAAATAGAGCCCATTGCTGGAACATCTGTCAGACCATATGCTTTGGCGTCAGGTTCAGTGTAGAAACTAAAATGCTAATGACTCCATCCATCACTACAGAGCTCCGTGGGCATGTATCATTGGATTGGACAGAGAAATTCGACCGTGGAACAATTGAAAGTAGGGAATTGTGCGGGCAGATTTGGTGGCACCATTTGTTTCGGTGAATTGAAATGACTCTGTTTAACGTGTGATTGGTAATCCTATGCAGAGTGCCGTCCAAGCTGTGGCCACTGGGCCAATCTGTCCGTAATCGCCACAGGTGCTGGCACCGCGCCACCCCGGTGGGCCTGCCAAAGCAGGAAAGTCTGCCAGTGCTTTGCCCTTGGTGAGCTTTGTCTCGGCTAATATAGTGTGATGTGGCTGGTTTCTCAGCCGAAGGAAATGTCATTCCTTATCAAGCAATAGGTAATGTAAGCGATGGATTGAGAGTAATAGTTGGAGAGTAAAATTAGTAAAATGAGATGCAAATGGCTCTTCAAAATAATCAGAGAGTGGCTGATCTCTTGTAGTTCCAACCGGTGTTAGCTGGGGGTCAATGAAAATGGTTGGTCTGAATCTTCTGGCTACACCTTGTTTTATCTATCCAGGCAAATGTCATAGCCTTGTTCCTATAATCCATATGAATACTATTATGTAACATTGGAAATCAGAAGCATGTTTTTTTAAGTGAGTACAAAAATTTTAATAAGTGAAATAAATCACTATATTATTTCAATTTTTATCTTGTTGATTTCTCACAAAGCTCTTTTTGATGCTCCCATGACTATTTATTCTGTCATATGAAGTTCAGGATGTTTGTGGCATATTTAATTTCCACAAGAGATTTTACTATCTCTGCTACTATTTCTTTTTGAGAACAAAATCTGATACTTTGCATTTATTATAGTGAAGGGAAATTCTTGGCAGAAATTAATCTAAGCCTAGACATATGTAATTTATAGTGGACAATTCATTGACAATTAATTTGAGGAAAACATTTCAAACCCACATTAAACATGCGATATGTGATTAGCTCATATTGGGCATGATGATAAATATAAACAAAGAAATAAGATATAGAAAAAATTGTCTGGTCTAGGCTTGGTGAAAATTCTTATGTTTTCTAGGTCATTATCCTTATGGCTGAAATATTACAATAACAAAAGATAGCACATAATTACTGGGACAGTGACTAAAGTTGAAAAAACGATATCAGAATGGCTAAAGGGACATGGTATAAATAAATCTTGAGATTTGTGGGAGACTAGAGTCATTTCTTAAAATCTTAGAATATTGGAACTATACAAGAGGGATTTAATTTGTTCTCTATAGAAACTAAAGTACCATAATAACTAACATCTTAAAGCTATATGGTGAGAGAAATAAGCTGATTATAAGGAGGAACTTTCTAATTGTAGGTCTGTTGAAACCTAGAATGAGCTATGCCAGGAGGAAGTAAAATGACAATTAGTATCTAAGCACAGTCTGGATAAGCCCTTGCTAAGGAGGTGCCATGAGGCTGAACTTGTTTTAAAGATCCTTTCAGCCTTGAGAGATGCTTCTATAACTGAGTAAGAAAAGACCATATAGTATTTAAGCACTATACTGTTTTGGAATTGACAGAGAGCAACAGAGACTGGAATGTATGGAAGACTTGATTGAGTTTTTCAAGGACATGTGGGGCTTGAACAAGCAAAGATTAAGTGGGCATAGTCATCTCTGCAGATTAATGTATGTGTATGTGGGTAGAATGGGAACTTAGGAGGAAGATATTATTGGAGTGGAAGGTCAAAATGGGAAGTACTAGAAGTAAAGACAGTTTATGATGGGTTGGGACTAGGCCATGATATGGACACAGGCTATAAAGAAGCTACTATTAGCAGTGCAGACATCAAGTACTGAGGGCCTTCGATTGGACAGTGCAGCGTGGGTGGAGTTGGCAAATCTGAGTAGAGAAGGAGAGGGACAAATGAAAGAAGACAATAGTTTTAGGTCTGGTTGGTACTAGTTGAGAGAATTTGGGTAGATGTGAAAGAGAAATAATAAAAGACAGTTTTCTTTTTAAATTTCCTCAAAATTTTATTTTTTTACAGCCAGCATATGAGTTTGGTTTTTTATTTTTTGTCTTGGAATGAATTTGTCTGTGAGACTCATTTGTTTACTTTTTTATTTCCTACTTTTATAACTGCACGTAAGTTATCCTAAGTGGGAGTGAAAAATGAGGAGACATTCCTATTTCTTTCGGTTCTTTTTAACCTTAATAAAAGTTTAACAAGACAGTTTGAAGCTAGTGGCCAGACTAAGCCTCTGGGTGGTCCTGGTATCACTCAGGAGAATCATCTGTGGTCATGGAACAGGAGTATCGTCAGATAGGAATGTTAGGCTTGTCGGTTGTGTTTCCTGGCTTGTAAATTTATAGACTTCAACTGGTAGATGAACATAGCCTGCTGTTTAACTCTAATTTTCTCTGTTTATGAAACAGAGATTTTTTTTCTGTGAACATGCCCATTTACAATTAATTTTGCTCTACTTAAGAGACCACGTTCTATTTGGTAGCGAATTGGCTTTCACTCTTGTCACCCAGGACATTGATTTGTTTAAGTTCATGGCATTATATGCTTCCTTTATGGCTTCCTATGGTCTTGAAGTAAAACGACTGACCAAGTGTCATGGATTTTGGTGTTTTCCTTTAATTTTCAGCATTTGGCGTGTGTATGCATGTAACAGTGAGCACCAGAAAGTTGAAACATTTCATTTATGGGATTGCTAAGTGTTCTTGGGGTCATTTTGGTTGGCTTTATGTGGCTTTTTACTATACAGAGTTCAATGCTTTAAACACATAGTGCATTCTTTTCCTTCTTCAATCATTTATAAACTGAGTTTGTTGCATGCAGATTACATAATTGATTATAAATGAATAATGTGGGGAATATTCTTTATCTTTCTTACCCATCCCTGGAGCATACTGTAAAAGCCAGGCAGTCATAGAAGCTCAAGGATTTCTTCTTATTGATGTCTATAAATTACATTTTACTGCTTTTTCTGGGCAAAAGAGTGCACTCTCCTACAGTTCCTAGAGCTGCCCTTTCGGGGTGTTTTCAAGGTTAATGCACTTCACAACTTCCCACTATGATCAGTACTACCACATGGGGGCTCCGGCAGCAGGCTGGGTTTCTTTGTGAACAGGGGTTTATTGTAAATAACTCATCTTTATAAAATCATTTTATTATTCAATAAAGCATAGATGTAGAAAACTACACAAAATAAAACCCATGATTCAATGACGTTGTATGAGATGCACACCATGCAGGTCAGGAAAGGGACTCAGCTAGTCTCTGAGAGGCTTCTAAGTCACAACAGACTCATCTCCCTACCCCTACAGAGAATAATTAGCGTGAATTTTAGCGCTTGTTTGTTTTTTTTCATTGTTCTTTTTCACTTACACATACATCCATAGACGCTGTAGATTATTCGTCTTGTCTACTTTTAAAAATATGTGTGAAAGTCTCTTTTAATCAGTGACTTTGTCCTCCATCCACTTCTCTTCCTCACGATGTATCTGCCAGGGAACCAGGCCCTTTGAGTTGTAGTTTTGCAGAGTCTGCATTGTATTGATTGCATACAAAGGTCCTCTTCAGTTCACGTTCTCAGTTTTCTGCAAAATTGGCAACAAGTTCCCGAGCAGGGGGCACAGAGGGACGGCTGGAGTATCCAGGCACAGCCTAGAGTTGCTATTCACAGGTTAAATTTCTCCTACTTCAGGGAAGCCGCAGCTCTACTCTTCAGACATTGCAACTGATGCAATCAAGTCTACCCAGCATACCCATACTCTCCTTTAAGGGTAATTACCTTTACTTAGTGTCAATTGGTTATGGACTTTAATCCCATCTTCAAAATACCTTCACAGGGACACTTAGGTTAGTGTTTGATTGACTAATGGGTCTATAGCCTAGCCAAGTTCATACATCAAAAGGCCATCACAGATATCAAATGTATTATTGATTTAGATATTTTAATTAACATCTTTATAACATCATTATTACTAGGATTTGCTGATAGAGCTTTTGCACATATCACCCACTACTCTCAACATCTCTGTTGAATAAGCAGGTTCAAATTGCTGTTCCCATTTTTAGAAGAAAAGGTGGAGATGTGAGAAGTATAGTAGTCCCCCTTTATTCACAGGTTTACTTTCCATAGTTTCAGTGACCCAAGGTCACCTGAGGTTTGGAAATACTAAATGGAAAAAATTTTTTTAAATATATTTTATTGATTTTTACAGAGAGGAAGGGAGAGAGATAGAGAGTTAGAAACATCGACTAGAGAGAAACATCGATCAGCTGCCTCCTGCACACTCCCTACTGGGGATGTGCCCGCAACCAAGGTACATGCCCTTGACCGGACTCGAACCTGGGGACCCTTGAGTCCACAGGCTGACGCTCTATCCACTGAGCCAAACCAGTTAGGGCAATGGAAATTTTTTTTAATAAACAACTGATACGTTTTAAATTGAATGCCACTCTAAGTAGCATTATGAAATCTTGGACCAGCCTTCTCCATCCTGCCCAGAATGTGAATGATCCCTTTGTTCAGCATATCCACGCTGTATATGCTACCCACCCATTAGTCTCTTAGTAACTGTCTCAGTTACCAGATTGACTTTAGTGGTGTTGCAGTGCTTGTGTTCAGTTAAACCTCATTTTACTTAATAATGGCCCCAAAGTGCAAGAGTAGTGATGCTTCAGATATGCCAAAGGGAAGATATAAGGTACTTGCTTTAAGTGGAAAGGGGAAAGTTCTGAACCTTACAAGGAAAGAAAAAAAAAATCACATGCTGAGGTTGCTAAGATGCATGCATGCTAAGACTCAGTCTTCTGTCTGTGAAATTGTGAAGAAGGAAAAAGAAATTCATGCTGCTTTTGCAGTCTCAACTTAAACTGCAAATGTTGTGGCCACGAGGCGTCACAAGGGCTTTGTTACGATGGAAAAGGCGTTAATCCTCAGTAACTACTTTGGTGAACTTGCTATTATCAGTTTAGTCTAATGATTCCTAGAGGAATACTATTTTCTTATTCAGTGCTTAATCTTTTGAAATAAATGTAATTTCTGGCAGGTGTAAGTGAGTGTTGTTTTTTTTTCCTAAATAATATAATGTTTCTAAGCTTTTAAGTTTGCCATGACACCCCTACATGTATCTAAAATGCTTCAATGTAATTGTTCATTAAAGATGATGATGATAGCTGTGTTATCTCTGTGACAGAGAAAAAATGCATGTGGCAGACAAGCCCTGGTAAGGAACCTCATGTCCTTGGGCTTAATATGGCTGGATTGTTGTATGATTGACTTCAACTTCACATAATTATAGTATACAAATTTACTTTGGGATTCGTTTTGGAAAAAATGACAAGTACTGACAAATCAGATGCCATCCTCATAATGCTATTAAACAGGAACCTAAATACCCATCATACAGAACAGTCTCTTTCCAGTCTCTCCCACTCTAAGAGGACGTAGGAGTTATATATCATTATTTGCTCAGGAAAAGCAGTGAAAAATAACTAAAACAATAAATGTGATTTAATTTTTTTCCCTTCGAGTCAGTAGAGTGAAATAATCTCTGAAAGTGTTCTAAGTGCCACATTATTTCCGTTACAATTAAATTGCATTTATTTCTCAAGCTTGGAAAAGAGAAGATGAAGTAAACTGTACCAAATTCTAACTGTACCATATTAACTTTGAGGATTTTAAGCTGAAAGTAATAGAAAGCTAAATGTGTTCTGTCACTTAACAGGAAGTCCAGAAAGAAGGACTTGCTGACAACATTTCAGACACTTTATCAAGAACCTGCTTCTGCCTTTCATCTTGACCTGCCCTCCTTAGCATTTAGGCAGGGTGAGACAAAGGAAAGGAGAGCCACCGTGCCTTCCCTAGAAGCAAGAAAATCTGGAAAGGATGGCCTATTCCTGACAAATCTCATTGGCCAGAATCAGGGCACACACCCATTTTTAGACCTGTTCCTGTTCATGGGAATAGGACTGCTACGATTGTTTTCAATCAGTGTGTCTAGGGCAGTGGTTCCCAAACTTTTTTTGGCCATGCCCCACCTAAGCATCGCTAAAATCCTGATGCCTCCTCTGTGACATATAATTCTTACTATTCAAAAAGTGAACTCCTATTCACGTGGAAGAAGCCTAAAAGGCCATAACTTGGTCTAAGAAAGCTTCCAAAGAACATGGCATCCATGAAAGAGAAAAATAAAAGAACGAAAGGACAGTTGAAGTCCTTTCTGAGGAAGAAATCACTAAGAAATTGTTTAAAAAAATAATAATATGAAGTGATATGAAAAAAGTAGCAAATAAAGTTTCAAAACATATAATAGAGAACTGAAATGCATAACTATGTCACAATATATATTTATATACTGTATATGAGGCCCCTAGAACCATAAGAAATGCAAAAAATTCATTGTTTAATAACTCATTCTTGAATTGCCCCCCTTAAAAATCAAATTGCCCCCCTGTGGGTCATGTGCCCCACATTGGGTACCACTGGTCTAGGGCTATAATATCTTGATGCATAACCTAGAGATCTTATTAAAATGCAGATTTTGATTTAGTAGGTCTAGGGTGACCTGTAGACTTTGCATTTGTAAAACTCTGACAGGGGAACCTGATGCTACTAGTCTGTAAGTTGCAAAGGGTTTGGTTAATAATCTGGTTATAATAGATGTTGGGAATTAACCAATATTACCATTACACACACTACTTTATGCCAGAAACTGAACTAGTCAGATAAACACTGCATACATCATTCATGCTGAAGCTTAGTTGTTTTAATGGAGAGTTGATAATACTTAGGGATTTCAATGACTTTCCAAGATTACTTGGCAAGTACATGCAACCCATGTACCTAGACAAAGTAGATAAGAAAGCATGATAAGGATCTGGGGAGGGTGGAGGGCGGGAAACACAAGTTGCTAAATTATAATCCTTGGATCATATACTTTTTGTGATTTATTTCTCAGAGTTAGGGCTATTTGCAATGGAAAAAAATCATATAAAATCTCAAAGCACGATAAAGAGCCTGAAACTGAAAACTAAAGGCAGAAAACTATATGCAAACGTTACTGCATAGGGGAGACTTACCTTAGCTTTTAGTGCCTTCTTCTTTATTGCCCACTCAACTAAAATGATAGCTTGTAGTACGGCAAGGATCTCTTATTTTGGATTATAAAAGAAAAAGTTATCATTATTTTTGACTAATGAAATGTACATGTCATTAATTGCTATATTTAACTGTAATGCATTACTGGAAGTTGAGTAAATAAAAAATGTCTATATAGAGATTATATGTTCTCATTGGTACAATGCATTGATTTAGGCTCAACAACAATTTTTTGGACTGGACATACTAGTATGATATCAATAAAAACAGCAGCTATGGTTCAGTTTAGAAGAAATACTGCTGGATTTTGTGTCATCAAACCTGGTAAAATTCTGTGGGGTTACATAGACATTTTCCTACTCATTTAGGAACAAGAATAATTTATCACAGATATTGGTTGCTAAGATGCTTTAGATTTATGGGAATGTTAAGAACCTGTTTTTTTAAAGATTGGTTTCTGTTTGCAGAGGCGAAATGGAGAAGATATACCAGTAGCCCAGACTAAGAACATCAATCACAGACGATTTGCTGCTTCCTTTAGATTGCAAGAAGTGACAAAAACCGACCAGGATTTGTACCGCTGCGTAACTCAATCTGAACTAGGTTCTGGTGTGTCCAATTTTGCCCAGCTTATTGTGAGAGGTAAAGTAAAATTGTTTTCACTGCATGAACTTTCATGGTTTTATTAGACCAAAAGCAACATAGCCAATATTGGATTGATTTTTAAGCCTACTTCTCTTCATTTCAAGTTACTATAAAATTGTCTTGTTATGCAATTTCAGATAGTTAAGACTGTAAGTTGTACAGTTTGTCAAACAAGTTTTCAATAAGTGTTTTCATCGACTAGAATTTCCTTTGAAATATTCTCAGAGCCAGCCATATAAAACACTTGATTTCATGTCGCCATCCTCTGGTTTGCATTTTAACTTTAGATTCATATTTCCTTTTTATAACAGTTACACAGATACTATAGTTGTTCTTCAAAGCATTGTGGCAATGAGGCCAAGTTCAAAGTTTCCGTCTCCATGTAAATCTGTGAATTTTACCCATGTCACAACCCAGTGGTGGATACTCATTAATTCTGGCCCCTGTAGAATCTTAGAGTTAGACTTGCTAAGAGGTCCTCATTAATATTCTTGAATACAAAAGTTACTAGAGGAATTGTGAGGGATTATGACAAGTAAGTACATATCTGAGGTGAATACTGGAAAAATAAGTACAAGTACATAATGTGTTATCACATTTATTCAAAATATTCTTAGTCCCTTTTATTCCATACACTGTTATATGTTGTAGAGATACGACTGTAAATAAGAAACAAAGTCCATGCCCATATGGAGCTTACCCATTGAGGTATGTTAGGCACACTATAGAGAAAGATACTGAAATTTTAGTATGGTGGCATGCATGATGAGCAATAAACATAGAAAATGACAGGGATTTACATTTTAGTTGAGGTCTGGAAGGCCTCTTTGAGAGGTGACAACTGCGCTGAAATCTTTAAAAAAAAAATGAGGATGTTTGTCACGTGAAACTTGAGGAAAAGCAGCTTGTTCAATAGACTATCAAGCATCAATCAGTAACAACTCAAGTGAAAATAACGATAAATTATGCAAGTCTTGTCAAGGAGACGTCTGCCAGATCCTAACAAAAACATCTAAACTGGACTGAGGTTTATCAGAGGGGCCAGGGAAGGCCTTCATAAAATAAGTTTTCTTTGAAATAGGATCCGAATGTTGAGATGTTGAGAAAAGCTGCCCAAGTGAGGAATGAGGATGTGGGGTCAGGGGTAAGAGAGAGAAGTGCCATCAGACAGGGAGCAAGGCCTGTGTCAAAGGCCCAGGGTGCAAAGGAGAACATGAGCTCCATCCATCTTCAAGTGAATAGGTTTTATCATGCTTGACATCAAATGTCTTTACATACATCATTTCATTTTCAGATTTACTTGATTTTAATACTGTAACCTTTAATACTTTTAGAAGGAAAATCATGAAGTTCAGACTATTTTATAATTGCCCAGAGCCACAATGATCTAATAATTGACTGTGACAGAATTTAATCCCATGTTTCTAGACTCCTGGTGCTGGGCACATTCTTTTCCACCACAGCTTTAGCTCAGTAACATCATTAAGTAATGCTACGCACCTGTAATAAGGCTTTGGCCTTGGCAGATTCTATAGCTCATCAATAAAAAAGTTTATAGATTGATAGGACTCTATTTTCCGTGAAACTTCTCTCATGTCTCCAGAGTCAGCTCACATCACCTGCTTGAAGGTTATGAAATCACAGCCCCAATTAATTGAATAATAAGGAAATCTGATAATATTTGACTCCAGGGTTCAGGTAGAAAGACAGTTTATCTTCTGTTCATACATTCTTGTGTATTCATCTTTGTTGAGCTTCATTCCAGCATCCATCACACCTAAGCTTACTTTCCCCCCCTTTATTTTTATTAACACTATTACAGATGTCCCAATCCCTCCCCTCCTTTGCCCACCTCCCCCTCCCCCTCTTCCCTCTAGCCATCACCATGCTGTTGTCCATGTGAATGGGTTATGCATATATGTTCTTTGGTCAATCCCTTCACTTTCTTTCATCAAATCCCCTCTGACAACTAACTATCAGTCTGTTCCTTGTATTCATGCCTCTAAACCAGTGGTTCTCAACCTTCCTAATGCCTCGACCCTTTAATACAGTTCCTCATGTTGTAGTGACCCCCAACCATAAAATTATTTTCGTTGCTACCTCATAACTGTAATTTTGCTACTGTTACGAATCGTAATGTAAATATCTGATATGCTATATGTGTTTTCCGATGGTCGCGACCCACAGGTTGAGAACCACTGCGAGTCTAAACCTTCTGTTGAAAGGCTAATGGTACACCTGGGCAATCTTCACAGTGTTTCGTCTGCTGGGGATATGGGAAGGTGGGCGTGCTCACTGTATCTGCATGGCAGTGAATGTTCATTCATTATGCAGCCACTGACGGAGATGCGGCTCTTAATAGTGCAGCTGGAGTGCTTTTCAGTACCTCACGTTTTTATATACATGTAGTTGGTTTCTGAGGAAATGGCCCCGTGATTTATTAAACAGCTTATAACAGCAGAGTTGAAGTGTTTTATCCAGGGGATCTTTTATAAATATAATTTCTTCTTTCATATATTGTTTAAGAGATTTATTTTGTCATTACTAGAAATTCCTTGTATGTCTGAATCAACAAGTAGATTTTATTAAAGCTTGCTTTTGTTTGTTTGTTGTTGTTGAAGGCATTGTAGCTATTTTAGGAGTGTTACCTGAGGAATGACTAATTTTTTCAATTAAATGTATAAGTGGAGAATTCTGAATTTCATAGAAAATTATGGTTTTCCCCCCCTTTCCTTTATTTTTGTTTTTTTTTTAAAGAAAGTCCTGCCATGTAACATATATTTCACTTTTGATTTTATATTTTACCTGTTATGTTAAAATATGATGGTGCTTTGAATGTGTTATCTCCGTGTCTGCTAGCATTTTAGAGACATATTTTGTTAGTTCTGGCAGTTTTAGTTTTTTTTTTTTATAACATTTTTTATTTGTTATATATCTAATATTTAAAGGTGATACTTCCCTTGCTGTTGTATTTGAAATCTAATATAGGGCCATACATTTTCTTGTTTGTCCTGATAACCAAGTAAATATTGCCAATCAAAAAAAAGCACATGCTTTGGGGGTCAGCTGTCCTGGTTATTGAAATAGTGCTGAGAATTAACTATGTTGACAGGTCCTGTCTCTCATCGGCACTTTCAAAACTGACGTCCTGTCACGTGGATAAAAAAGATGGTAATTTTAAGGGAAATTTTGGGAGCAGTGATATGAATAGTCTTTAATAAGAACTGGCATAGTATTGCCTGTTGTCAAAGATGACCCAAGGGTAAGAGTTGATTAGTGTATTTTCTCCTAAACTAAAAGTGACAGGGCATGCTTAAGGCTTTTTTTTTTTTGGTTATTGTTTGTTATAAATGAAAATTTTACTGCAAAATTCTCATGTTGAAGAGTATTGATCTGTGTTCCCGCAGCTAGAAGTAGAAAAAATAGTATACCGAAATAGAACTTACTTTGTCATGACTTTAGCATCGCTCCAGATCGTTTTGAGTGATGATAACATCGTCAGCTTGTGGAAGCCAATCTTTATTGACAAAGAAGTTTTTACAGAGATGAGATGGAGAGCAGATGGTTTTGCTCCATGTTCCTAGGAAATGGAAGTGTAAAAACGTGAAATTCAGGTTGAAATGGTGTTTACAAACTTTAAACCAAAACCACCAACTTTATAGTCTGAGTTATGCTAGAGATTCTCATTGTCTCCCTTATTTGCAATCTTCTTTCTTTTTTACCTGCCTGAATTAAAGACCCACTTACATTTCTAACACAGTAAACTTCTATAAAAGTATCTGATTGCCATGACTGACAAATTCTATTCCCAGTTATTAGTTATGCTTTATATCTATTATCTTTTTCTGTAAAATTCCAATTATATTTTAAGTCATTGAATGTCAAAGGCATAGTTTTGGATTTTTTTTTTTTTTTTTTTGGTCTTTGTTGCTGGTTTGATTTTTAAACTTTAATGTCAACTATTAGCCATATCAAAATGCTCTGAACATAAGTATTGTTAATATTTTTATGTATTTTTAATGAGTATCAGTGACCTTTAGCTGTAAAGTAAATGTCAATTTATCCAGCCTTACTCAGTGTAGCTGGATCTGTAAAAGAAATTCTGGTGTTTAAAATCATGAAGAACTGAATTGTTGTTGACCCTCACCTTTGTAAGACAATGCCATCTAGCTTACAAATAAGGGTATTTACTGACTTCTATAACTGGAAGGTCAGAGATAGGCCTCAGGGTCAGTTCATTTAGTCATGAAAGATCTTCTAGTTCTTCACTCATCAATCCATGGCTTTGGCTTCTTTCCTAAGCCAGGGTTATGGTCATGGGTAGCATGGCGTTAGAGGGCGTTATTAACTCTAGTCAAGGAAGATTGGAACTGAGGAAATATTTCATAAAAAGGTACAACTTAACCTTGAAAGACATACAGAGTTTGGAATGTGGGAGAAGGGTGTTATCATAATAAGTCAGGTAACAGTATGGAGTGGGATCATAGCTTATGTGATGAATGGTGAGGTGTTACCAGAACCAGTTGCCTAGTACCAGTTATTCACCACACATGTATGTGAAATAGGAAAGAAGTTCAAACTCACACTAGGTTTGCAGTTGAACTTTTTAAATTGTGCTCTTATTATAAAGATTTATAGTTCATGTTCCATCAGAACCAGCTTAGTTCATGTTTATTTGCTCCAATGCCTAGTACAACTTTATGTAAAGACATTTATACTTTTCTACTCTAGATGGTTTGGCTCAGTGGGTAGAGTGTCTGTCTGTGGACTGAAGAGTCCTGGGTTCGATTCCTGTCAAGGGCACATACCAGGGTTGCAGGCTCAATTTCCAGTGTAGGATTATATCTCATCATTGATGTTTCTATCTCTCTCCCTTCCTCTCTGAAATAAATAAAAATATATATTTAAAAAAAGACACACTTTTCTAAAAATTAATAAATAAAATTGTTTAGTTGAAGACACAGCTGTGGGGCTGACTCTAAAAGACTTAGGGGATAGATGATGACTCACACATCCTTCTCATTCACAGATTGGGTGAGGATTGCTGACATACAGGAAAAGACAATGGCAACATTTTTGTACTCTCTTTCCTTTTTAGTATAAACTAGAAAAGGTTACTTAAATTTAATATAATTTTTTTCACTGGAAAAATAATCTTTTAAAAAATATATATTTTTATTGATTTTAGAGAGGAAGGGAGAGGGCGAGAGAGATAGAAACCTCAATGATGAGAGAGAATCATTGACCGGCTTCTTCCTGCATGCCCCACACTGGGTAAGAGACTGCAACCTGGGCATTTGCCCTGATCAGGAATCGAACCTTGACCTCCTGGTTCATAGGTCCATGCTCAGCCACTGAGCCACACTGGATGGGCAAATAATCTTGATTTAATCAGTATGTTGTTTTCTAGGCTTTTTGTATATGCCAGCTAAAAAATCAGGTCTGAATATTTTATTTTAATATTTTTATATTAGAAGTAAGGACATATAGAAAGTGGAAGATAATGACACATTTTACTGATGCTTTTGTTAGTTGGTGGTTAAAGGCCATGGAATTTCTCGTTTGAATCCTTCAGCAATCTGCTTAATATCTCACACCATTGATTTTTAACTTGTTTTCATAGCACAGCTGCCAGACTCACGAATTCATATAAAGATCCTTTTTTCTTAACGGTGACTGAAAGATAAGTTTTTTTGGCTTCTATTGTGAAAACTAGTCAACTTGACAGGAAATTTGGTGTTATCTGGGAGAATTCCATTTAAACCCCTATGTTTCATGAAGTCTGAACTATCATGAAAGTCTAGGAACACCTGGGTAAAACACACAATAGTTTTCTCCAACTTCCTCTGCACAATTACAAAAGCACATGCAGTCCGTCAGGAGATAGTAGAGGTCTCCGATTTGGAGGAGACACCAAACATTGCATATCTAAAAATTTTACTTTGCTACCCTTGAATATGATAAAAGACACATTTGGAGTCTCCTCTCATTCAAGTAGCTACTTGTAATGCATGTGATTCAATGTATGAGATGTCTGGTACATTTTTAAATTCTAAATGAGCAAAAGGATACTAGGTGTCCTTATTTTAGATAGTGCATTATTAATAAAACTGTTCTGTCCACTGTTGTACATCATTCCAAACACCTTTTACTGTTAATTTTCTCCACCTCTTAATTCCCTTATGCTACTTTATAAACATGGTAGAATGCAGCACTTGTTTTGCCTGCATGGTTATTTTCCTGTTATGTATTCTCTGTTTGTTTTAAAAATAAGAAATGCAACAGGAGTTCTTTCCCAAAGGACTTCTGATTGTATTTGCGTAGGTGATTCATGTGTAGAGCTCTACATAATGTTTAGCAGTTGAGGTGCTTGTCCCTGTTTTTGGAGTGAATCTTTGGGGAGTTTGCTTTTGTTGGAGCTCTCTTTTTAAGAATTTGAGAAGGATCAAAGAAGAAGCAGAGTGATTTGCATGCCAGATATTCTTTCTGTTGAACTGTTGGGAATTTGATTTCAGAACAATTAGCATACTTTACTCTCCTTCTGCACCTCTCAATTCAGTTCTCTTGGAGTTTGAACAAATGAAATTTGGGTCCACTTCTTCCAAAAGGCTTATGACAACTTCTCAGACTAACAGTGTTTATTTAATTTATATTTCCTTCCTCACTCACTGTTATTTTTTCCTTAGCCCAATCCAAAAAAGGGAATAAGAGAATCAATTTGCAACTTCATTGGAAAATCAGCTGCAGCCTTTATTGAATACTTATAATGGCAAGTAATAGGCACTAGGAAATTACAAAGAAAGGGCAGACATAGTCACAGCTTTCAAGCAATTTATAATTTAATTATTGCATAGGAAAGTAGAATTATTGAATTTGTGGCACAGAGTTTTGATTTTGATTTTGGTAGCATTTTTAATTCCATAAAATGAAAATACCTACCGAAGGATCTACTCTATTAAAACCCTTTATTAAGCACTAATTTTATAAATAATGTTGTATGGTGAGATCCCTATAGAATGCTGAACAGCAGCCCTCTGATTGATTATAGTGTTTAGTGGTACAATGAGTAAAGATGTGATATGTGTTAGGGCGGGATATTATTTCATTAGCTGTAGTTCTTGAGTTTCTCCCTCCATCTTCTGGAGCAGTGGTTCTCAACCTTGGCTGCACATTAGAATCACCTGGGAATCTTTTTAAAATCCTGATTTCTGGGCCTCATCCTCCAGAAATTCTGTTTCTTTGTTACTAATGTTGTGGCCCCACCCCATAACAAAGAAACAAAATTTCCAGAGGATGAGGCCCAGAAATCAGGATTTTAAAGATTCCCAGGTGATTCTAATGTGCAGCTACGGTTGAGAACCACTGTTCTAGAGTCAGTAATAACATCCTTCCCTATCAGTGTATGATTGACAGATGAGTTTGTGTTTTGCGGTTAGCATACACTATTTGCCACTTAGATGGTCACATCTTTTTAAAAGCCTGCTAACCCCCATTCTATTTACTAGTAAAATATCTTCAGAAACTTGACTTACTAAAAGTACAAAGTAGGGCTTACACAAAAAATAGAAAACACTCAGAAATGTTAGTTATAAGTCAAGTGTTACTTAAATCAGTCAAAATCAACTTGTTCAATAACGTTTATCATATTACCACCGAAAGAACTTTTCTTTCCTTTTGGGTTAATATAATTCACATTGTTTTTTTTTCTAAGATACATTTAGTCTAGTAGAAATAAAAACAATCATAAGGTCAACACAAATAAGTGCAGATAAACATATCTTGTTAGTCCTCAGCATGGATTGTGTTTAGTTCATAGATACTGGTTTATTTTTCATAAAAGTTGTACCATTCTAGTGTTAAAAGTGAGGATTTGAGGAGTAAATGCGAGGACTGGACAGAGTTTAAATTAGTGTAGGTAAATTTGGGGAGTTCTTATCAATTCTAAATTCATGACAAAAGTTAACTTTGTTTTTACTCTTTTCTGCTTTCTGAGCCCTCAGCTAGCATCTCTCTATAGCTCTCTTTATGCTGTATTGCACAGTTTGGAAGCATATTTACTTGTGATGTCACACAGTCTGTCTTTGTGTTAAAACAAATAAAGAAACAACAAATAAGTAATTACCTGTACCCTTTTGAGAAGAAGTTTTACCCACATGGTTATTTACGTCTTCTTACTTGCCATTGGCATTTTCTTTCATCTCTATATGCATATGGAGGAAAGCATTGCTACTCTCATGTTAACATGTCACTTCCTCCACCAAGCTTCCCTTAACATTAAGAAAAAAAAAAAAAATCAAATCTCCTTCCTGGTCCAAAGGGCCTTAAATGAAATTTTTTCTGGGTTCTACCTAAAGTTTATTTTCTATCACTCGCCTCCCTTCACCCACCGCAGGCGTCCTGATCCTTCCAGCCATACCCCTACCTTAGGGCCGTTCCGCTTGCTGTTTACTGCACCCATACTTCCTTTTTTTCTCAATTACATGCATGCTTTTACATTCTTATTTCATTTAGATTTTCCCTCATTTCCCCCCAGAATACCTAAAGACCAAATGATAGTTATTTTCTATTATAAAAGAAAATTTATTGATTTTGGTTTACTATTTCTTCTCTCTATTTAGCTCTAAACTTTTCAAAGCTCTTTGTATAATGCCTACTCTTAGTATGTACCAAACAGTATTTGCACAAGGCATAGGTCTCAAATATTTTTGTATTGTTTGGTGAGATACAACAAATAGAAATATGTGTTAACTGCATCCTTCATTTGTCCAAATTTCATGGCATATCCTCAGAATGCCCAGCCCCTTTTTATAACCTTCACTGCCATAACTTTCATCCATGTAACCATCTCCTTTGTCCAGTACTTCTGTAAAAAGCCCCCTCACGGGTCTACCCACATCCGTGCTTCCTTCCTTCATGTCACTCTTCACACAGCAGCAGGCTGAGCATATTACACAAAGTCAGCTGACCTTGCTGGGCTGGCTCTCCTGGCTTCCGGTCCATGCAATATAAATTCCGGATGTCTCACCACGTTTCCAAGGACTAGCTCCTTCTCTCTTTGCCCTCTACTCTGGTCCTTTGTGGGACTCTCCTTTGCTCACCTAGCTCTATCAACACTGGCTTTCTTTCACGTGCTTTAATACACCATGCTCTTTTCTTCCTTAGGGATTCAGCTTTTTCTGCCTGCCCCGTGTTTCCTCACCAGTCTTCAAAATAATACTGTATCTGCCTCCGCCACTACATTGACCAAGTCATTTGACCTTTTGCTTGTTCACTATTGTGTCTCTGTAGGCAGCACATGGCCAACATCCAATGAAGTCATTGTTGCTAAAGAAACAAAAACATGACGGATTGTAAAGTGCCATGTGAATGGCATGAACTTAATGAGTAGAGCAGAGCAGGGTAGCCTCATTACTACCTTGAGTGGTCAGGGAATGTATTGAGAAGGTAAAATTTTGTCTTACCATTGAAGGGTGGGTAGGATTTAGATACTTGAAGATATGTAAAGGACATTCCCAGCGGAGGGCATGGCATGCGTAAACACATGTTCTTGTGGACTAGTATTAAATATCGACTATAACACAGCGGTTTCTAGGGAAGAAGTCTGAGATGAGTCTGAAAGTGTACTTTGAGGCTGACTGTGCAGCAGTTGGAATGCCAGACTAAGGAATACAGGGTTCCCCTGATACTCCGCTATTCAAAGTAGAGCATTCCTATGAAAACTTTCCTAAGCTGAAATGGTGTAAAGAGAAAAAGCAATTACAATTAATTTACATAGAAAAACTTTTCATCATTCTCAGAATGAAAATTCAGCATACATGCAAATGTCTTTATTTCCTTCATCATGATTAAAATGCTGAATTCTGTCCAGCTTTGTGCTGATTATAACACCCTTACGAGGCTTCTGATACATCTTTAATCTTTAGTGTTGAAAGTATTACATATGTCCCCTTGTTCCCCCCATTGACCTCCGCCAGCCCTCCTGATACATCTATCTAGCGGATGCACAATATAAATGGAGATAAAGCACAGATTCTCACCGACTATCGCACTTGGTGCTGAGATGCAGAGTGTGGTTCCCGGGAAGGGGCCACTTCGGCTGATGAGGTGCTACTGCCTGTAACAAAGGCTCACTGTAAACAAGCACTGAATCCTATTTTGGCTTTTTGCCTTGCTTCATAAAAGCAAAAATCCTCTTGTGATTTCTTTCAGTTAGTGAAAACAGTAATGTTGGTCTTTCTTAAAAGTGAAGTGGTGTTTTTAAATTTACAAAATGCCTCTATTATATCTCAGTAAAGCTGGAAAATATATGTATTTTAAAAAGTGAAGTTGTGTAATGTGAACATTTGAAAAGCAGGGGATACCTGTATACATTTATTGTGTGATTTGATGTGGGAGCTTCTGGGAGTTTTATGAAAGGGTGTTCATGTCTTCATGTGTCTCAGAAAACCTGGATGGGAGCTGGTTTGGAGAATGAGCTTGCAGGGAGTAAGTTTGAGATGGTGATGAATCCTTGAGAGGGGTTGTGGCGGAAGGAGCATGTGAAGGCTGAGAGATTATAGTGGGCATATTTTTTAAGAACATGGTGGAATGGTAGGAGCAGTCACCTGGGATATTAGGTGAAATATGATATCATGGACAGAAATTTGGAAGACGTAGAAGAACTTATTTGAGAGCATAGATGGTCATTTCAGTTGTAAACTCTTGATTGGGGGTGCTAAAGACAGGTTTAAAATCTTTCAGCATGTGAAAAAAGCTTCAACTAATTGTAGAGTATTAAATAGAGATTCAACACAAGATAAATTAAACAATAGGGACATAGTGCATTGTATTTTGTGAGCTTTCATTTCATAGACTTTAGCCAATATTATCAGAATTTGTTATTTTGTCAAACCGAGAATAAAAGCATATGTATTCAATTAAATGGGATTTTTGAAAGGAGGCCTTGGCATGGTTAAATGTCCTTTCTTCTATATTTCTGAGATTATTCACATATAAAACCACATCTAAAATGCATGATGTGTAAATATCGTTCCCCTGATGCTTTATGTACATTCCTGGTTGAATGCCAGACTAACTGTTAAGTGGAAATCTTTTTTTTTTCTATTTTCTCTAAAAACTTTTTACATCATAAAAATAAGACATTCTCTCTAAAGACTTCTTCACTTTCTTTGCTCTTCAGCATTTGATCGCCCCTGGTAATAATGCTTCTAGACGTGTCTTTTTCTTACATCAATTTTATAAAACATTGGGAGGAGGGGGATTTTTTTCTAAGCCTTTTGGCCAACAGCATTTCTCAATTCAAAAAGAATGCCATTCACTACAGCAGGTGATTTAAACATGTTTACTTAAGGGTACATAAAGAGTTCCCACCTGATATACTTTTTCTATGTTAAAACCCCACTAGGGTTGACATATCTTTTTATTGTGTAAGATTATTTAAAAAAGTAGTTACTATAACTGGATTGGTTGATGCATGGTAATGATGAAAACAGGGTGTTTGGGATGCAACATGGATTGTAGAGATGCAAGATGTCAGAGAAGCCATCTATTAAAGAGAATTTGAATTAGAAACTGAATCCCAGTCTGCCACTGGGAACATTTTGATCAGTTTGATTTATTAAACTTTTATAACAGCATTCAGATGGAGTAGAGTTAAGACCCTTCAGTCTTGGATAGTTTATGACAGACCAACACTGTGTAATTGGTATCATTTTTGAAGGTCCTCTTAGCAATAAGTGAAAAAGTAAAAAATAGATGGATAAGAGGTTTATTTTAAATGGCACTTTTCACAAATATTCTTGCATCTCACTTTAAATTTCTCTTCTGTTAGCACTGTTTCAAGGATAAACTCCTGTTTTGTAATTTCAACATGCTATTAGTACCTTAAGTTTTCATTTTTACTATCACACGTATTTGAAACTAATGGATTTCAGATGGAAATACTGCATTTACATACAGTCAAAGGCTATCTTTTCTCTTTGTGGATTTACCTTTGCACTCAGAGGCATCAATGTCTATCTGTGTCTAAGTCTGTGTTTCTGAGTTTTAACAATAAATATTAAAATTGAAATTCTAATGCAATTCTGAAGCCTACGTTACAAAAACAAAATAAAACAAAAGAATGTATTTCTGTACAGCTATTGAAATTTTATAACTTGGGTCTTTTAAAAATCATGTTTTAGCACCAGCAAGCATGAGTTGTCTCTTCAGAACAGTGGCTCCATAATAAAGAGAAATCACCTACTATTAGAAAGGCACTGGAGGTTAAAGGCATTACTGGTTCACACTTGGTTTTGCAGCCAGAGAGTGTACTTAGCTGTGAATCAGGAATGATGCAAAAGACAGATGAGACAGAGTTCAAGGAGCAGTAATGTGAGGGTCCAAGACCATCATTCCAAGCTGTCTCTGCAGTAATGATGGATGGCTTGGTGGCAAGAAGTAATACTACCAGATGATGAAAGATGCATCTCAGCATCTTGAGCCGGAGCATACTGCCTACCTGTTGGAGTTCTAGGGCGTAATGATTTCTGATTTGCAACCAAAAGGGTTTGCTGCATTTAGCAACCCAGATTTCTGGCAGCTGTGAAGGAGGCAAGTAGCATATCAAACACTCCTGCACATTGTGAATTTAATTACCTCATGTTTATGCATAGTAGTTGTTGACAGGATCTGGTAAGCTATGCTAATATGGAAGGTAATTTGTTACCTCCAGAAATCACTTTCCATGTGTCTTCTGATCATTATCATGAAACATGATAAATGATCTAGCCCATGAGGTATAAATGAAAATGAAATGGATAATTGGATTCTATGTCTAAATTGTAGCTGGAATAGTTGCAGCAATTATAATTGAATCCATCTCATAAAAATGCATTTGGCAATGTATTAGTGACCTTTTATAGCCTTGAACCTGTGGTGTTATACGAAACTACTCTTAAGATGACTATTAAACGTTTATCACAGTTGTTTTTTTTTTAATTCTCTGACACCCTAAATTGTCTCTTTTCTTGCTTTACTTGCCTAGTTTTAAATTTATCTTGTTTATCAACAATGGGTTTAAACAGTTTATACTGATAATCTTCTGATACTGAAAATAAAGTGTTGTTGCAGATGTCTTGATGGGATGGTTTAGGAATGGTACAAGCTATAATTGAAATTGTTTTTATGAATACCTTTTATCATTAGTAGCACATGCTATTCTTGCTGATTTGTGTGTTTCCTTTGGTTCTTAAAAGAGAGTGTCTCTGAAATACCAAATTCAAATAGTATTTGTTTTAAATATCATCAGACTTTTCTCTTTTCTCTCTCACTTCTCTTGCCTTTGACATAGTTATTATAAACAAAAACATTCTTAATTTATTCATTGATTTGATTAACATTTTTGAGTATTGTCTTGGGTGAATCATTGTTTTGTTGCTAATAAAATGACTAAGAAGTAGCTATGGGAATATCTGGTCTTTAAATTATAACATATTATAATTTCTTTATTTTGTACCTAGTCCTATAATTTCTTCCTCTCCTCTAGTTTCTGTCCATGAGTGTCCTAAAAGCCAATAAAGTTTATGTCTATGCTTCTTCATTTTATTTCCAACTTTAAAAACAACTGTTTAATACACTGTATTCAGTTAATAACAAGTATAGGCACAATAAAAAAGGTGTGACCTTTTCCAATGAAACATGTTAATAAGCAGGACTTGTTTCTTCTTGAATTTTTGTGCTTCAGATTTCTTCACTTTCTGTATACATTGGTAATACATTGGTAACAAAGGTTTCTTAGCACCAACTCATAAGCTTATTTAATAACTGAATAAAGTAATGGGATATAGATATGGTTAAGTCATTTATTCTTTCTAGTAAATATAAACTTAATAAAACAATATAAATAGTTAGTGTAATCTGTAATAAAACTACCCATTTATAATACATTTATAATGTCCCAGATGCTTTGATAAATGGTTAATAGATAACGTGTGTAACATTTCTTCTCTAGTTTCATGACAACTAGCTCTAATTATCCCCATTTTATCCACTGGGAAGCTGAGGCTATAGGTAGAATTGTTCAGATCGCATGGCTCTAAGGGGCTGGCCCTGGACTGTAACCCAAGGCTGACTCCAGAGCTCATACTCTTTTCACCACCCCGGAAAATGTGTGCTATACACAAACTAAATAAGTTATATGGTGGCATTGGGGAAAAGCTGTTTGAAGCAAGATTTAAATAAGTAATGATGAGAAATAGATTTGTGTTTTTTTATCTTAAATTTTAATGACTCTAGCTACTATGCCACTATGATCATTTTATTGATACTTTAGAAATAATGCATTTACTTTAAATTTCTTGGCTACTGCCTTTGACTACATTCTGCTCTGACAAGTAACAATATAGCTATAACCTTTTTATATCAATGATTTTTAATAGAGGAGCAGGAGATGCATGACCTTTAAATCAAATATAGAATATTTGTTTTTAATTTTTTTTTTGTATTTTTAAAAAGTTTCATTTTTGTATTGAATTTGTTAGGGTGGTCTATCTATCTATCTATCTATCTATCATCTATCTATCTATATAAAAGGCTAATATGCAAAGTGTCCCCACGGGAGTTTTAGCGGAAGACAGGGAGTTCTATTGCTTGCTATGGTGTGCACTGACCACCAGCAGGCGGCACGGAACAAAAGAAGGCCCTGGTTGGCAGACAGAGGCTCTGATTGGCCCTGATTGTCTGCCAGGCCCAAGGTTCCTACCCGTGCATGAATTTTGTGCACTGGTTGGTTAATAAAATTATATAGTGTCCAGCTATACAATTGTACAGTGTATCATCTGTATATTTTATTATGTGTTTACAACTCCAAGTTAAGCCTCCTTCCATAACTATTTATCCCCCCTTTACCTTCTTCTACCTCTCCCCACCTCCTTTCCCTCTGGCAATCACTGTACTGTTTTATGTGAGTCTTTCTTTTTGTTCTTTGATTAATCCCTTCACCCTTCTCACTCTTTTTACCCAGCCCCCAACCCTCTCCTCTCTGAAAGCTGTCATCTGTTCTCTGCATCCATGAGTCTGTCTCCACTTTATTAGTTTATTTTGTTCATTACATTCCACGTATGAGTGAAATCATATGATATTTGTGTTTTACTGGTTTATTTCACTTAGCATAATACTCTCCAGGTCCATTTAAAAACTACCATCGCCACACATGTTCCTTTACCAGATTCTGATATACAAACATAAACATGTGCATTCACCTGGGTACATAAAAGCACACATACGTGCTCACTAAGCTGAGATTCCAATGATCCTTTGATAGAATCTAGGCAGAAAGTAGCGCATCTGTGGTTTATCAAAAGCCAAGAAACTATTCTGCTATTCCATGTGCATTCTTCTTCCCCTCTTTTTTGTACATTCTTCGTGGATTTTGTACTAAGAATTATGAATTGCCTTCATTGCTTTATGAAAACTTTGGGAATATTTTATGCCTCTAATAATGTCATAAGGTTTTTTTGGATTTCAAAGCTTCCCTGATTGTGGAAAAACAAAATCATTCAGAATTCAATAGCCTATTTCTGAAATCATAATCTTTTATAATCAATAAAAATCCATCTGTACTTATCCTTAATTTTATGAGTATGAAAAACTTCTGACATCCTGGGTAAGAATGGTCTAGTCATCTTTGATCAAATCTGGTGAAAATTCTAGGTTCTCTGGCCCTTCCTTCCTTCCTTCCTTCCTTCCTTCCTTCCTTCCTTCCTTCCTTCCTCTAACTTTCCTACCTTTATCATATTATTTTTAGCTTGGTGAAATAGGGTAGAAAACTTTTAATGTATGCTCTGGAGGAAGTTTCTCTTCCACATACTCTATTTTTATAGTTAAGGTAGGGATGTACTCTGAGGAACTCTTCACAGTGAAAGTTAAGTCATGAGCCAAATTGCTTTTTTTCAAATGACTCACTTGCAGAGTAGCCTTTGTTTGCTACCTGAGTAAAAATCTTGAGAGAGGCTATGAGATGGGTTCCCAGAGTTTCTCTGTGAAGTAATAGTGGCAATGCAAAGTTCAAATAATTTCAGACACTAATGACCAAAAATTGGCATAGTTCCAGAATAATGTTAAATAAAAGGAAATTATAATAGATGCACTGGGAAATGTTTGAACTGTGTAAAGTATTATATATAGATGAATTCAAATACATAATTCTCATGGACTTATTATTGAAAAGCAGAAAAAAAATTTTACTTGATGGCTTTATATGATGTAGTCATTTCACAATATATGTAATATACAAAGGTGACCATGGAATTCAATTGCTCCTTCCATGAGGAAGTTGACCCATCTTAAAAGAAGAAATACTTTAATGCTCAAACTTTTGCAGATAGACTTTCATCTGTTTTGTTTTGTTTTTTTCTAATTGAGTCTCATATCTTACAAGTCATCTTACAAGTCATAAGAATTGGTACAATAACGTATATAAGGAAAAACATATATACAAGATTTTGTGAGTGGTTTAGGAATTTTCAAGAGAAATTTTGATGAAATTCGATTTTTGTTATAAATGCTGACTTTCAATATTAAATCTCAGTTAGGCCTGACTGGTATTGCTCAGTGGTTGAGCATCAACCTATGAACCAATAGTTCACCAGCTTGATTCCTGGTCAAGGCATATGCCCAGGTTGCAGGCACGATCCCAAGTAGGGGCATGCGGGAGGCAACCAAACAATTGATATCTCTCATCAATTTTTCTATCTATCCACCTCCCTTCCTCTCTCTCTAAAATCATTTTTTAAAAATCTCAATAAGGATAAGATTCTAATTGTATTAATGTTCCCTGAGTTGTGTGTAGGAGTGTTTCTGGGCGGGAGTTTGTCTCCAATTATAACACAGTCATTTGTCTCTTTACCTATTTGAAATTTCTTATCTAAGTATAGTGTCAAAAATTATACATCAGATATATAGCTGTGTAAATGTATAGCTTGATGAATTTTCGCAAACTTAATCCACATAAAAAAATGGAATAATTTCAGCATCCCAGAATCCCTCTTCACTCCTTCTGGTCATTGACCCCCTCCTCCAGGGTAATCACTGTCCTTGGCTTCTAACAGGACTGAATAACTTAGGTAAATGAAGTTCTGTAGTTTATACTTTTTCACTTGGCTTCTCTCTCCATTAAGTTTGTGAACTTCATTCATATTGTCTCAAATAGCTGTCACTCATTTGACACCATTTTTGTAAACTAGTCTATCTTGTGGCTATGCCACAGTTTGTCTGTTTTACTGATGACAGGCATTTCTTTTCACTGAATTGAAAGGAATATATAATGATAGTGGTATGTGAATATTCTAGTCCATGACTTTATGGAAGAGATGTACTAATTTGGGGAAGCATATACCTAGAAGTGAAATTGCCAGGCATGCTTATGTTCACCTTTAGTAGGTCCTGCAGTAGAGTTTTACAGTTTGGTTGTATCAATTATAATCCAACTTGCAGCATGAAAGTTCCATACCCTCAGCAACACTAGGTCTTGTCCTGCCTTCCATTTTAAATTGCCTTCTTATGTTTCTTCTTTTGTTTGTTTATAAATGCATTCATTCAGCAATCATTGGTTGATTGCTTAATATGTTAAGCACTGAAGACACAAACTCAAAGAGAAATAATATATAAATGTTTTGTATTTCAAGGAGAGAGAGAGAGAGAGAGAGAGAGAGAGAGAGAGAGAGAGAGAGAGAGAGAGAGAGAGAGAATATGAATATAGATAAATTTCTTACCAAAAAAAGGTGTATTTATTTCAGGCTAGAGAGGATGTGTTGAGGAAGGCTTATCGGAGGCTATAATAAGTGAGCTGAGATTTGAGGATGAATGATTTTGCAAAGTGTATAAATGTTAACAGGCACTCCAGGCACTTATAAAGGATAAGAGTAGATAAATATAAGAAGATTTTCCCATAGAACATGCAAGTTTTTATGCATAAACCTGGGTGGGACTGGAATTGCAGGGTGCTAAGGCATGAGACTTGGCAGGTACGCAAGGGACATATAATGCAAGAATAGTGTATTTTATGTTAAGAAGTTTGCATCTGTCATATAAGACATATTGGTACAAAATGAAATACCCAAAACCTATGGGATAAATCAGTAATCATTTTCTCATGCACATCTTCTATGGGCTAGAAAATTCCGAAAGGAACAGCAAGATGCTTTTTTCTGTCCCATGATGTTTCAGTACTCAGCCGGAAATCCTCAAATGGAACAGCTGAAGGTAACTCATACTCCTAGAGGTGAGAGGCATTTGGGGCCGCCGCCGCCTCCTCCTCCTCCTCCTCCTCCTCCTTCTTTTTTTTTAAAATGCGTTTTTATTGATTTCAGAAAAGAAGGGAGATGGGGAGAGAGAGAAAAACATCAATGATGAGAGAGAATCATTGATCAGCTGCCTCCTGCATGCCCCCTACTGGGAATTGAACTCACAACCTGGACATGTGTCCCTGACCAGAATTGAACCCAGGACCATTCAGACCGCAGGCCAATGCTCTATCCACTGAGCAAGACCGGCTAGGGCTGGGAACTTCTTCATGTACATGTCTGGCCCCTGGGCTGAGCTAACTCCACCAGCTAATTGAATTTTTCACATGGTGGCTGTGGGGTCCAAAAGCAGGTGTTGTAGGTTCCAGTGAACAGAGAGGAAGCCACATGGTGTTTTGTGACCTAGCCTCAAAGTCTCTTTCCATTACTTCTTCTGTGCTCTGCACATTCAGGCAAGGCAGGTCTGAGGTTGCCCAGATTGAAGAGGACAGAACATGGACTCAGCCTCTTAATGAAAAGGCTCTCAGAGAATTTGTGGCCATGTTTTCAAACCACTGCAGTGACTATGTTATTTTGTCTTTTCCATTTTCTGTGTGTTACCTTTAATACCGTGACAGTCACAAAATTTATCCCCCTACCTCCAACCCTGCCCTTCTGCCTGTAACATGAATATCACCTAAATGGCACCATGGAATATAGGGTGCACAGGCTTCACCATTGATACCTCTTCTTCATCACCTGATTGACATTTTATTTTACAAATAGGAAAATATAAATCTGTAATTAGTAATGTATTCAACCTGGCTTGATTTATCGATATAAATAATAGGCTAATATGCAAAGTGTCATCTCAGGAGTTGTACCAGGAGACCAGGAGTTTGATCGCTCACTATGACATGCGCTGACCACCAGGTGGGGCGGTGTGGAATGAAGCAAGGCCCTGGCTGGCAGCTGGAAGGCCCCGATCAGCCCTGATCACTGGCCAGGCCTAGGGACCCAACCTGTGTACAAATTTCGTGCACCGGGCCTCTAGTATTAAAATAAAATAACTTAGGCAGCAAGATGAAAAAATATTCAGGCACAAATCAGTGCCTTTACACTTCAAATATATCATGATGCTTTGTAGGAGTTATATACATCTATAATTAATTTCCAAACTAACTTTCTTAACCTTTGCCAAATGTCAGACTCTTAATTTAACAATTGAACATAGATATAGATAAATATCTTTGAAAAATATGTGTATGGCTTTGGAAGAAGAAATAGGGAGATCTTTCAGCTATCAACTTTTATGTTTTTTACAAAAATTTTACAAAAATTCGTGGCCAAGAAACATGTTTTCATCTCCTCTTTATAATATCTAAAGCAGTAGGCTTTATTACCCAATTCTTATTCATCTAAGTCCACTGATGGAGGTACTGTTTACAAGATTCTCGCCCTAACCAGTTTGCTCAGTGGATAGAGTGTCGGCCTGCAGACTGAATGGTCCCAGGTTCGATTCCGGTCAAGGGCATGTACCTTGGTTGCGGGCACATCCCCAATGGAGGGTGTGTAGGAGGCAGCTGATTGATGTTTCTCTCTCATCAATGTTTCTAACTCTCTATCCTCTCCCTTTCTCTCTGTAAAAAATCAATTATATATATGATTCTTCAGTGCCCATGACAATGTTTGCATATTTTACTTATGTTTCCTTTCCTTAGCAAATTTTCAGTTGATCTGGCTAAAGTTGCAGGAGAATGGAAAATGTAAAGTTCAAAGAATGTATAAACAGCCTGGCTGTAGCATTCCCTGCCCTTATTTATCATAGGCATGGCACTTATCAGAGTAGATTGGGGAGATTTCTTGTCATTTAGCAGTAGCTGTGAAAGAAGAGCCCAATCCCTTAGCTGTGGAATTGCATTGTGTGGTCTTAACACCCTAATATTTAGATGGGTCACAACTAGGACTGCCTTCCAATATTTTATGTTTTAGATGATAAACAGGGTCTGCTACCAATTCCCATGTGTGTGGGAGGAAGGATGTTTCCCATACCAACAAGCATTTCTTGGGATACCAACTAGGTGTCCTACAATTCAACTCAGTTCTGACATCACCTGCCGCATATGATTGAAATCTTGTTCAATTTTGTATTTTTTCTATGTCATCACAATTTTTTTCATAAAAATATTAAGTATAGCACTTGTGTACATAAAGGAATATGCCTGGCCAAAAAATGGCTACTCTGTACTTTCTAGAGTCGTGTAAGAAGTAACAGGTAAATAGTTCTCCTGATTAACTCTGGGTAAATATAGTCTTGGATTTTTTGAGCCTGGTAACCAGGGAGGAAGCACGTAGCATCTCCTGATTCCATTGCTGACTAAGTCAGTGCATTGAAAATGGCCATCTGTTGCTGGCTACATAAACATACAAACTTCACACATCATTTCAAAATGAGTGGGCATAACCATAAAGTGCATATACATAGGGGGCGTGTACTTACTATATTATATTACAATGAGTCAGCAAAACCCAGGGATCAAGTTGGCAAAGTTCGATTATGTTTGTTTACAACTAAATGTTGGGAAATTTTTCTAATTGCATAATTTAAAATTCCTTAAAATTTGACATTTAGGCTCATGAGATTTTTAATGTTCTATTTTAAATGTTGAAGACTCAGGGTATTTTAATATAATACTTTTATGAATTATATTATACATGTACATATATATGCATGTGTCTGTGTTCATATATGTGTATATATATGTATACACACACACACACACATACACACACTCACAGGCTGTTCCAAAAAATGTATACATTTCTAAAAGCTGATAGGTCAATTGATGTTTTTTTTCTTTTCATATTTAACCCATTGGAATTAATAATTATTTAAGTGTAAATAATTTTTGGGACTATATATATATGTGTGTGTGTGCGAGAGAGAGAGAGAGAGAGAGAGAGAGAGAGAGAGAGAGAGAGAGAGAGAATAATCTCGTAATCTCAGAGATTTTATAGTGGATTCATTTCTTTTGATTGCTATCTCTTGTTTTACTGGAGTCAGTCATTGTGTCTTAATATGTATTAAATATAATATATAAATCAGTGATGTTACTTCACATCCTTTGACCTATAACCAAGAATGGAGTAACAGCCTGTGTAACCCTGACATACTTGACATGTTGCTGGGACATATATTGCCTTTGCCAAACACCATCCCCCTCCTTTCTCCTACCATTTACATATTTTTTATTCTTCTACCTTTTAAAGGTATCTGATGAGCTGGTGATGTAATGACCTGTATATAGGCCGCAACTTGAGGGAGCCAAACAAGGAATTGAAGGCTTTTCTGGTTTTACTACATACCTGATTGCTGTTCTTGGAATAAACTGCACGTGCTTTCCTGGAAATGCAGGAACATTTTGAGCTCTGACCAAGCTGAAATGAGGGATCAAATGGCCATCTGAACAATCTTCTGTATTAACTGATGACTCAATCAAAGGGATCTATAATTTTCATCATAACATATGTGGTTTTCTGCCATATGGATGGTGGCACTAACACAGGCCTTTGTAAAGTTGTTGAATTATTGCAACAATTCATAATTCTGATCCTATGGGTTGCATAGATATTAATGAGGCAGATTGTAGTTTTTGGAATAGATTACATGGGTAAAAAAAAACCAAGTAAACTTCATTTTTCAAAATCCTTTAAAAACATTCTTAATGTATATTTTCATATACCCTAACATGAACCTAAACTTGTTTTTAGTTCTTGCTGACAGATCTAAAAACAGTGTGCTGTTGGCGTGCCTTTTAATTTCAAGCAGGTAATAAAGTCATTGCAGCAGTGTTTTCAAATCAAGATGAATAAAACACCTGGTAATACCTAAGATATACAATTTAATATGCAAATTTTGTAGTTTTGTTGCTGGAGTGGTGTTTTTCTTTAAATTTCAGCACTTGCCAAAACCGGTTTGGCTCAGTGGATAGAGCATCGGCCTGTGGACTGAGGGGTCCTGGGTTCGATTCCGGTCAAGGGCATGTACCTGGGTTGCGGGCACATCCCCAGTGGGAGATGTGCAGGAGGCAGCTGATCGATGTTTCTCTCTCATCGATGTTTCTAACTCTGTATCTCTCTCCCTTCCTCTCTGTAAAAAATCAATAAAATATATTTAAAAAAAAAATGTCAGCACTTTAGTCAGCAGGAAAGAGCCATGTCATTGAGGTTAAATACTAAAATTCCACAGATCTTGCAGTTAAAATCAGTACATATCACACAAAGATAGAAAGACGAAATAACTATTTGAGTGGCACATTTATCCTCAAAATTTTCTCCTACCTTGAATTAAGTTATTGTTCAAGAGTCTCAAGTTACTGTATATATACTGGTATACATGCATTATATATTTTGATAACTTCTTGATGTATATTGTATATTCAAAATTTTATATATGTATACATATGTGCCTTTTTTAGCACATGAAAAATTCCTACTTGTAAAATTAATTGACCTGATTTAACTAAAAGACAAAAATAAATTTTTATATATTTGTAGCTATTCCTTTTTGTACAAGCTAGATAAATCACTTGATGCCACTTGGTCACTAAGCAATTGCCTAGAAAGTGTTCTTTTGTTACAGTCAACTAATTCCTTTAATTAAATAGTAATGTTTTGTAGGTGCTGTGTATCAATGTCAGAGCAATTGGCTAGCTACATAGTTCAAAGCAAGAGTTGGTAAATCTTACATTTTGAGGACCTAGTTTTCAGCATTTGAAAATTAATTAGTAAATAAATACTGTTGCCATCTCTAGATGTTGGTTGTCACACTGAAGTTGTAGTCTGCTTTTTTTTTTTGTATGGCATAGACAGGTTTTATGTAGATAATTTTTCTTGCAGTATCATGGGTACATATTTTTATTTTTATTTTTAGGTGTTGTTGAGCCATTCATTCTAATACAATATTATTGAACTTTGTCAGGCACTGTGACAACTACTAAGAATGTAATGATTATTATGATCCCTTTATAAAATTCATTGGAAAACAGATATAAAGAAAAAAGCAAAACCACTCATTGTCTCCCAGTTCTTCATTCACTGTTATTAACTTTGTGGTATATTTTCTTCTGGTGATGGTGGTTGTTGGTTTTTGTTTGTTTTGTTTTTCCTAGGCATGCACTTTTTATTTTTTTTAAATTAAAGCTCTAATAACCTTAAATATCCCATGACTTTTGTTATATGACTAATCTTAACAAGTTGAGATCTTGAAGTTTGTGTAAAATTCTATTGAGTAGATATATTATAATTTGTGTCACCACTTTCCTATTTTTGAATATTTCCATTCATTAACTTTTTGCTCTTCTAAACAAATATCTAAATCATCTTCATACAATATATTCATAGAGGTGGGATTAGTTCGGTTTGTGGACACACTGTGATTTCTTGACATATATTAATAGATTTCTTTCCCAAAACATTATCAATTCACTTGCCTATGAGCAAGCTGTATACGCAAATGCCGTTTATGCCTCATTGGTCATGGTCAGCTTGTGTGAATAAATGATCATTCTCCTCCTCAAAATTCTGTCCCAAAGCTCTTTTGAGAAATGGAAATGTAAGTGATTTAATGTTAGGTAACCAGAATGTTAGGTAACTGAGGGGCAATTTTTCAGTATTGTGCTGTTTTCTCCAGAGGAACCTGTTAGTGGTTTAGAATGGAGAATGCTTCATTGTGTGAGAAAACCTGTGCGTTCCATGGTCTTTAGTTACCCTGTCCCCAGCCCGCTCAGAGCCAGAAGCACTCTTGGATCATCAGATCAACTGTCCCCAGCGGAGAATGCCTGGGAGTGAAGAACCTGTTGTTTCGCAGGATATAATTTACAGTGATAAACATACAGAGTATAAACGAACACATGTAATACGTATTGCATGAGGGGTTTGTTATTCAATTGCAATTATTTTTACTTAAAATTTTCCTACCCATTTACAGCTGTGAAATCATACATGCTCATTTCATATTTCTCAGAGGTTTTGCATGTGTGTGACATAATTGTGAGTGTGAGCAGTGGAATACATTATACATTCATTCCACAGTCTACCATAACTGTATTCTGATAGCCATCTAATTTTTATGGATGTGATAATAGGTAACAATAGCTTTTTTTTAAATTGATACTTGGTCTAGGTCAGTGACGGCAAACCTTTTGAGCTCAGCGTGTTAGCATTTTGAAAAACCCTAACTTAACTCTGGTGCCGTGTCACATATAGAAATTTTTTGATATTTGCAACCATAGTAAAACAAAGATTTATATTTTCAATATTTATTTTATATATTTAAATGCCATTTAACAAAGAAAGTCAACCAAAAAAAAATGAGTTCGCGTGTCACCTCTGACACGCGTGTCATAGGTTCACCATCACTGGTCTAGGTGCTGGCATTGGAGCCTCAGGTTTGACAATATCTTAATGTCTTAGCATTAACTTTATTTGACCAGCTCAAGCTAATGAGCCATCAGAATGACATGATTTAAAAGACTATCTATCAATTGTATTGTTGGATATAAAAAGGCATTTTACTATGTTAAATTAAAAAAATAGCCTTTGACTTAAAATATCTATCAATTTACAAGTGTGTAAACAATTAAAATACTAATTTATCTGAAAGGTAATTTATGAAATTTACTGAGCACATTATTGATATGAGGAAAAATTATGAGATGGTAGCCAGAAGACTGAATGGAGTGGTACTTGACTGGTTGGGGAATTAGATAGGACTGGAAATCTGAAGTATCAGAAAAATAACTGAGTGAAAATCATGAAAGAACTATTACTCTTCTCAAAAATATATCTGTGTTACAAAGTTCATAAGATGTGGGTGCAGGAGAAGCCTTGTTAAATAAATTTAAATGTTTTAAAATATGCACTTTAGCCCGACCAGCATGGCTCAGTGGTTGAGCATTGACCTATGAACCAGAAGGTCACAGTTCAGTCCCCAGTGAGGGCACATGCCCAAGTGGCGGGCTCCATCCCCAGTGTGGGGTATGGAGGAGGCAGCCGATCAGTGAGTCTCTCTCATCGATGTTTCTAGCTCTCCCTCCCTCTCCTTCCTCTCTGAAATCAATAAAAATAGACTGAAAAATAAAAATAAAATGTGTACTTTATGTTTTAGCATAAGGAAAAATGTAACAAATTATGTTCTTTTATATATGATATAAAATGCCTACAGAAAGTGCTTCTAATTTCTATAACCTGCTTTCCATTTCTTTTTCTTTTTTTAAATATATTCTATTGATTCTTTACAGAGAGGAAGGGAGAGGGATAGAGAGTTAGAAACATCGACCAGCTGCCTCCCGCACACCTCCCACTGGGGATGTGCCCGCAACCAAGGCACACGCCCCTGACCGGAATCGAACCCGGGACCCCTCAGTCGGCAGGCCGACGCTCTATCCACTGAGCCAAACCAGTCTGGCTGCTTTCCATTTCTTATGGGAGGAAAGACCATCTTCCTATTCCTCAATGTTATTATTCCCAATTTCTTGAAAGACTTGAGGACCTTTAACTTGTATCGTTCTCTTTTTGAGGCATAATTTAAAATCATTTACAAATACCATAGGGAAGCGGATATGTAAACGCTTGAATTGTTTGGTACACGGATGCCATCCTGCCTTCTCTCAGTCTCTAATGGCAAGTCCCCTTACCTGAACATTTAAAATGTGACAAGAAAATTAAACAGCATGAACATGAACTAATAAATTTTCTTTTTTACCTGGAACTGGATGAAAATTTTAATGACGGGAATGATAAGGAAATAGAGTAACACTGCTTTTGAGGTGACCCATTCATTTAAGTACACAGATGATAGCAAATAATAAAATATCTATCTCTAAGACAAATATTCTAATACTGTTTTGTTTGTTGGTTTTGTTTTTGGTAGGAATTTAGCTATGGTAAGAGAGCATTGACTCCTGTAGCCACTGTGATTAATAATTTTCATCATCTCTATTTTCACCTCCCCGCTCCCAAAGACAGTGTAGAATCATAAGTTGTTATAGCTCTTTTATGATTTCTATTGCCTTGGGAAACCTTCCTAGGTGAGGTTTTTTGTTTCTTTGTGTATGTCTTTTTCTACTCACAAGCTTACTACTAACTGAAGAGAAGGTGGATCTGAGAGGTTTTTCAGGGGGCGGATGACATCCTAGTCCCCATCTACGATAGGCTGAAAAATGGCCCCAAAGATACCAGGTTCTCATCCCTGGAACCCATGACTATCACTTCATCTGGGAAAATGGTCTTGAGAGGGGAGAGTATCTTGGATCGTCTATATGGGCAAATGCAATCACGAGTGTCATTATAAGTGAAGGTAGAGGGAAATTTGGGAAGAGGAGAAGGCAGTGTGAGCAATGAGAGATTCAAGTGATGTGGCAACAAACTAAGGAACAGCAGCAACCTGCAGACATTGGTAGCCAGGAGTTAATTCTCAAACCCTAGAGTCTTTGGAAAAAGCATGGCCTGCTGCCATGTTGATTTCGACCCAGTGTTACTGATTTTGAACTTCTGGAGCCCAGAATCTTGAGGGAATAAATTTCTGTTGTTTATAAGGAACCAGATTTGCGAATGTTAAAGCAGTCATAAGAGACAAAAACAATATTATTGCCTGCTTCTATAGCGGGAGAGTTAATCTGGAGATAGTTTTTGTTAAGTCCTCTTTGACAAGTAGAAGAAACAATTTGGAAGGAGATCAGATTGAGAGGTATCTAGTTTATTTATTTGTTTAGATGATTGTAGAAGTGTCATCGTTCTTGATATTTACTTTGTTAACTTTTCTCTGGCTTTGTGGCTTCTGTTTCTTTTTTGCATTTTAGTTATGAACTGCATTTTGATATGTGACACATATGTGTAAAATAGCATTTGTAATGGTAATAATTGGATAAGAATATACTTTCGTAATGATTTGTGACTTCAATACACTTTTTAAAACCACGTAAAATAAAAACAAATAACTAATTCGAATGTATAATTGCGATTTGATACTGTTTAGCTCTAGAATAATGAATAGAAGTCATTAATTGGAAATTATTCTGTAACATCGGCATGGTTTATCTTGTATTTGGGGTATTGCATACTTCAGTTGATACCTAGTGTACATTTGGGATTTATTCGCACCACACCTCTGGGTTTGGTAGTGTATTAGTTATGAAGAATATTAATATTGCTGCAGAACAATTACATGTTCATTTGCTAACTGTTTAAAATTCATACATAATTTATTGAAATGAATAGATATTTTATAAATAAGCCTTCTCGTTCTCAAGGGCCCCAAGCCGAAATACATATGCTAATATGAGCTACTTTTTACCTTCAACATACAAAATTTAATATGTAGTGATATATTAATCTCATTAATGCTAGGTTTCACTTCTTATAATTATGCTGTTAATCAAGGTATATACTTCTAAGTCTCTCTGAATATTGCCATATTTCCAAATACGACGTTACTGCTGTGATTACTGGACTTGTGTTGGCTTGACCATAACAAATGAGATGTAAAACTGACCAGAGTGAATTGTTGCCCTACTTCAGGCCAAGAACCTCATTACGTAAAACTCATTACTTCATATACAAAAAACACTCATGTTGAATATTAATTTTTGGTTTTAATATTTATGCACTCTGGCAAAAACAAATAAAATAAATTTGCATTAAATATAGGGTTTCTTGATGTATTTAGAAATAGGGAGTCTTTTAAAATTGTTAAAACAATGCATAGTTTTCCAAGGAAGAAATTGTAATGCCAAGAAGTTAAATAACATATTCAGGTTTACCCAGCTATGTGTACATGCATTTTTTGAAACTAGATCTCCTGACTTTAAGCTTTGTGTTCTGTTACATGTCATTTTCCTAAAGATAGACATGCTAGAAGAAATATTACTCTTCAGTTTTTCTCTTCTTTGTAATGTTTTATTGTAGCTTTTCCCCGTTTTTCCTCTCCCTGCCCTCTTCTGCTGGTCTTTTGTTTTTCCATTTTCCATGACGATGGCTGTACTGAGTTTTGATGGGTGAGATTTATCATTCAATATATATAGTCATTAGGTCAAGTCAGAATACCCATAAACTTTTTGTTACTTATAATTAATTGGACAAATCATTTCATCATGCTAAATACCAGACCTCTTCATGTTGTTGTTCAGCTGTCATGTGAGACATTGCTGCTCTGGGGTAGGGCCCCAGTAAGCTATGAATTTAGCATTATTTCCTATTTAAGTTAGTTGGTATCTAAGCAATGTGGAATGAAAACAAGCATTGCACATATGAGGAAACTCAGTTTTCTTGTAAGATGCAGACTGCTTACAATATGTAGAACATTTAAATAGTCTGGAACTACCTTTGCATTTTTCTATTATGTACATGTCTCTATTCAGTTTAATTTTAGTGTAAACTTTAGAAAGTATGTCAATTTTTTCTTTCTGTCTACCGAAACTTTTGTATATTAAAATATTGAATGATGCTAAACTGGTAAAATTTCATTATATGAAATGTCTAGCTCTATGCTACTTCAGGTGATAAAAAATTAAAAATTTGAAGCATTTTTTGTTTTATTTAATCTTTTTCTTTTGTAACTTCTCAAATGAAGTCAGTTGTGAAATTGGAAATCGTGCATCCTCTGCATAATTTTGAATATTTTTTAAATTGATTTCAGAGAGGAAGGTAGAGGGAGACAGAGATGGAAACATCAATGATGAGAGAGACTCATTGATCGGCTGCCACCTGCATGCCTCCCACTGTGGATCGAGCCTTCAACCTGGGAATGTGTCCTGACCTGGAATTGAACCATGACCTCCTGGTTCATAGGTCAATACTCAACCACTGAGCCACACTGGCCAGGCCAAGTTTGAGTATAGTGTTGAAAAAAATTTCAAACAATAATGTACAAATTTTATATTTAAATTTTATCAATCAGGTATTCAGAACTACTTTTTTAATAAAAATAATTCTGAACATAAACAGTTTATATAGCACCTATGTTATTTGATGAAAGTTTTGCTTTCACTTTAAATGTGAGCAATGTGAAGGACAAATTAATATGGTACTACCAATAACTAGTTTGAAAGCATTGTCATAATGGTCATAATTAATGATGGGAATAAATGAATACTCTTTAATGGATTTTGGATTTTTTTAAAAAAATTGCTGTTACTAAATACACCCTCACTCTAATTTGTTATTCTTAATGATAGCATCTGTTTGTTTTCTACATTAACTCTCAATTTTTAATAATTAACTTGAAAAAATAATAAAATAATGAATTTGTTGCTTTATTGTGACTGTGTCTCCCTGGCCTTGTTATGTGAATGCTCAATGTGGAAAATAGCCTAGCAATTAGTAGTTACTGAATAAATATTTATCATAAATTTTGGAGGAAAAATCTTTTTTTTTTAATCCAGATAGCATTTTATTTTTTTGTGTTTTTTTAAAAATTTTGTTTTATTGATTAAAATATTACAAAGACTAGTACATATGTCTCCTTTTTATTTTCCCCCTTGACCTTCCCCGGCCTCCCCTATCCCCCAGTGTCTTGTGTCCATTGGTTATGCTTATATGCATGCATATAAGTCCTTTGGTTGATCTCTTACCCCCCTCTCCTGCCCCCCAACCCTCCCTGGCTTTCCCGCTGTAGTTGGACAGTCTGTTAGATGCTGCTCTGCCTCTGTATCTATTTTTGTTCATCAGTTTATAATGGTCTTTATTATCCATAAATGAGTGAGATCATGTGGTATTTTTCTTTCATTGGTTGGCTTATTTCACTTAGCATAACGCTCTCCAGTTCCATCCATGCTGTTGCAAATGGTAAGAGTTCCTTCTTTTTTACAGCAGCATAGTATTCCATTGTATAGATCTACCACAGTTTTCTAATCCATTCATCTGTTGATGGGCACTTAGGCTGTTTCCAAATCTTAGCTATGGTGAATTGTGTTGCTATGAACATGGGGGCGCATATATCCTTTCTGATTGGTGTTTCTGGTTTCTTGGGATATATTCCTAGAAGTGGGATCACAGGTTCAAATGGGAGTTCCATTTTTAGTTTTTTGAGGAAACTCATACTGTCTTCCATAGTGGCTGCACCAGTCTGCATTCCCACCAGCAGTGCACGAGTGTTCCTTTTTCTCCACATCCTCTCCAGCACTTGTCGTTTGTTGATTTGTTGATGATAGCCATTCTGACAGGTGTGAGATGGTACCTCATTGTTGTTTTGATTTGCATCTTTCAGATGATTAGTGACTTTGAGCATGTTTTCATATGTCTCTTGGCTTTCTGAATGTCCTCTTTTGAAAGGTGTCTATTTAGGTCCTTTGCCCATTTTTTGATTGGATTGTTTATCTTCCTTTTGTTGGGTTGTATAAGTTCCCTATAAATGTTGGAGATTAAACCCTTATCAGTGATAACATTGGCAAATATGTTCTCCCATGCAGTGGGCTTTCTTCTTATTTTGTTGATGGTGTCTTTTGCTGTGCAGAAGCTTTTTATTTTGATGTAGTCCCACTTGTTTATTTTCTCTTTAGTTTCCAATGCCCTAGGAGGTGTATCGGTGAAGAAATTGCTTCAGCATATGTCTGAGATTTTGTTGCCTTTGGATTCCTCTAGTATTTTTATGGTTTCCCGTCTTACATTTAAGTCCTTTACCCATTTTGAGTTTATTTTTGTGTATGGTGTAGGTTGGTGGTCTAGTTTCATATTTTTGCATGTATCTGTCCCATTTTCCTAACACCATTTATTGAAGAGACTGTCTTGACTCCATTGTATGTTCTTGCCTCCTTTGTCAAATATTAATTGAGCATAGTGGTTCTGGTCGATTTCTGGGTTCTCTATTCTATTCCATTGATCTACATGTCTGTTCTTGTGCCAGTACCAGGCAGTTTTGAGAAAAGTGGCTTTTGGAGGAAAAATCTTGAAAAAGACTCGCCAGTGTAGAGATGTAGGCCGGCTAGTCTTACCCCTTATGTTAAGGATGTTTGTAACTTAGGTGTACGTAAGGTGGAAACTATGCTTTTATACAATTAAGGTTTAAGGGCTACAACTGAAAATGCTTACTTCATCTCAATCTGTATCAGAAAATAAACCTGCTTATAGACTTTTTTGCATTGTATCTGATTCCAAACATGCATTTTCATTAAAATAGAAAATCCAGTTTGAAAAACACTGGCTGTCCTTAACTTTCCTCTATATGTATCTTCTCCATTTACCCCTATGGGGAGCATATTGTACAGTTGCATTCACGATCTCTCATATATGATTTGCTTTTTCTTTTTTAACAATATTGTTAGCAGCTTTATGGAGAGAAATTTCACACCACAAAATCCATCCGTTTCCAGTGATTTCTAGTATATTTAGATATTTGGTGGTTTCTAGTATTGTTAGAATTATGCAACCATCACCACAGTCAATTTTAGAACATGCTCATCACCCTAAAAAAAAAACCCTGTACACATTAGCAGTCACTCTCCATTCCCTCACTGCCCAGCTCCTAGCAGCCACCACCTACTTTCTATAAAGATTTGCAGGTCGTGTCAGAATCTCATTTCTTTTTATGACTGAGCCACATTCCATTGTGTGGATGTGCTACTTTTTGTTTATCCAACAGTTCTAAATATTGGACATTTTTGTTGTTTTTTATTGCAAAAAAATACTATATTCATTGATGTTATTGTGGATACAATGTTCCCTTTTTCCTGGATAGACACTGAAGAGTGCAATTAGTGCGACGTGAGGTAACCCTAGGTTTCACTTAAAGGAGCTCTTTGCTTTCTACAGCAACTGCACCACTTCAGTCTCACCAGTCTCTTCCATGTCCTCACCAACACTTGTTATTGTCGGACTTTTTTCTTTTACCCATCCTTGAGTCTAATGATGTTGAGCACCTTTTCTTGTGTTTGTCATGTCCATCTTCTTTGGAGAAATATCTGTTCAGATATGTTTCCAATTTTTCTCTTTAGCTGCTTGTCTTGTCTTGAGTCAAAAGAGTTCCAGAGGTATTCTAGATTGGCTTTCAGTCTTAAAAGGAAATCCTTAACGCAATTTTAAGGCAGTTGCAACTTTATTTAGATTAACACTTTTCTTAAAAGCCTTTTGGCTTTTGGAAGTGTTGTTCCAAAAGTAGTAGTTAGAATGTCTTCATGACATAACATGGACAGAGGTAGCTTTGTGAAGGCCCTCATAAAGTCCAGTATCAGATTTCAGCTACATTGTTATTAAATAAGGAAAAACTGTTCTAATTCATTATTCACCATTTCTATAAGTTCAGACATTGAAATAATGTTTCCTGATGTTTCAAGCAAAATATCTAAGCTATCAAAAATTAAATTGTGGTGTACCTTTAACATTTGAGTTTAATATTTGATGCATTGCCTTAATCCATGCTACTTCCAAAGGCCAGTGATCTGTAATGATTTGTGATTTTGCCTCAGTGTAAATTTTAGTTCATTAGACTCTAAGGTGGGGATGTGGAAAGGAGTCAGTACATGGATTAGCTTCTGATTTCTGCATTGCTGTGCCTTCCTCCTTATTTCATTAGACGTAAAAACCAGAGCAATAAAACACACACCACGCAGCCATGTTTCATGAATGAAATAATGAGTAAGAGGAGTATTCATTAATTTGAAGATTTGTAATGGTCTTAGGGCCTCAAGAAGGTCAAAGATCACTCTGTTAGCTAATCAGAGCTAGCCATTTCTAAATATTTTTTTTTCTTTATTTCACTTGTTTACTATCCTTTTGTAAGTTTATTGCCTGGAGAGGCATGATTTTAATAAGAGGAAACTTGTAATGCATCATATTCCATCTGTGAAAGTATTTGCTCTTTAAAAGTACAGATGTGGCACCACTCATGCCCTAGTTTTTTTTATGTATGTATTTATAAACATATACATTATTATGAATAAATTATTAAGCCTTTAGGCTTTGAGAGCCATTCATATATTTTGTATGTATTATAGTCTTTTGGATTTTTACTAATTACATTACACATTCCTCTCTCCTAGAACCACCAAGACCCATTGCTCCTCCCCAGCTGCTTGGCGTTGGGCCTACATATTTGCTGATCCAGCTAAATGCCAACTCCATCATTGGCGATGGTCCCATTATCCTGAAAGAAGTGGAGTACAGGATGACATCAGGTTCCTGGACAGAAACCCACGCAGTCAATGCTCCAACCTATAAGTTATGGCATTTGGATCCAGACACTGAATACGAGATCCGTGTTCTACTTACCAGACCTGGTGAAGGTGGAACGGGCTTCCCAGGACCTCCGCTGATCACCAGAACCAAATGTGCAGGTAACACTGAGTAGCAGGCCACTCTGCCTAGTGGCTACATCTTGCATAAAACATATAATGTACATACAATATTGAAAGTTCTAATTATTTGGTACATGGTACGATCGCACTATTCAAAGAGTTTCAGTGAATTTGGTAAATTGTAGCCTTGGTTCCGTCATAATTTGACTGATTTGGGAGCAGTGGGAGTCTTTCTCTACATTATTCAGTATTATTTTGTATCCGTAATCTTTTCTTGTATGGTAATATTGCTCAGTTTGCTTAAATTCACCCCCAAATCTCTGCTAGACACAGGTGAAAGTATTGAGAGCAAGCTTTGGCAATTCAAGCGTATGCTAATACCCTCCTGTGGTGTGGATATTGTCTTCCTCAACCATCGCAGAGGAATATCTGATAATATAAGAAGTGTTCCTCTGAACCAAGTTTCAGTGACCAGCCCTTTTATTCAGAAAATTCACTTGTTGAGGATTAAGTGTACAGCTACAGAATACACTCCCTATGCCTGAAATAACATATGGAGAAAACACAAAGAAAGAATAAAAAGTAATATATAACATAAATCATAGTTCCTTATTCTATCATGCTGTTATAGTGGAAGAAATTGTTAGCTATTTATTAAAAGCCACTGAAAAATTTAATCGTCTAAGTTATTAGATTATATTTTTCATTGCACTCTTTATTTTGTTATTGAACATAGTTTAGTTGAAAGACATTTTTTATTCTACCAAGCATTATGTTGAAACACCTGCAGAGTTAGTGCATGAATCTATGTGTCTTGAAACTTTAATGATCTAGATTCTGAAAATTGAAAAAGAAGACTGTGAGGATCTATGAAAACGCAAATGTCTATACAATGTCTTTTGTTTCTTGAACATCTGTTTAGCATTTACAATATTTTGGGGCTATCCACCAAGAATACAGATATCAAGTCAAAATAAAACCCATGAAATCACTTTTTATACTGCCATCCTTAAATATTTTTTAATCTGGCTTAATTTTATATATTAACATATATTATGTTTATATTGAAAGGTTTTCACAAATAGGAAGTTTAACTGCTCAGTCATTAGTCTCAATCATTAGTCTGAGATTTAGACAATAAAGATTCTACTAATTTTCTGATTATTCCTGTGATTGAAAAGCAGCTTAACTCAGAAGGCAGTGTATACATTTCCATGGTCCAACTAAAGCACACAATTTGCTTTACAGAATATCTGTACCGCTGTGTCCTTTCGTTCTAGGAAAATGTGACATATTGTTCTCATTGTAGTAGATGAACTTTCTAAGGGAGAGACATGTTCACACCACAAGCTCAACTAGTCAGAGGAATAATTTAAAGAGGAGACAGTTTTGAAGTTGAGAAGTAGCTCATTCTGTCTTTCGAAGTTAATATTCCATGCCAACAGGAAACAATGAACAATGGGGTTCATTTTACAAAGGAACCTACACACTTTCAAATAAAAATTACCTATTTCTACATTTAATTTTTATAGCTGTATACGAAGTAGAACCATAGTGGTAATTCTGCTGTGCCAGGAGTCTGCCTCTTGATGTCCTATGCTCAAACTTCTCTTTTAAATATCACATTTGCCTTCTTATTTTTATTTCATTTTCATCAAAATAAACAATTAAAAATTAACAGTATCACACAGTGTATTGCTGATAATGATGTAATTTTTGTTTAACTTGGGAATGATTGGATATTGGTTATTGATGTGAGGGCCAATGGAGATTGCCAGTCAATGGGATTTTGTTTTAAAGGTAGGTCTTCTGTATTAAGTGGATGCCAGCATGTTAATGAGCACTGACTAATCCTCATTGAATGCTTATGTTCAGAATCCATATTGAACTGAAATTAAAATGCATATTGAAATGCAATAAAAATATTGACTAGAAAAGTGTTTTGAGGTATTTTTAAGATTAATCTTACCTGTGTAGGAGGGAATAGAGTGAAAATAACATGCCCACATAACTTTTTTTAAATGTAAAAATGTCTTGACATTTTGGAACTATATTGGTTTTTTTTTTTTTCTAATTCTTTATTTGAGGAATATTTAATTTGTGGGCTCTGTAGTATACAGGGGTATCAGGCTCGCTCTTAGTTTTCATTTCAGCTGTAGAGGGTTTATTTGTTTTTAAAACTATCACATGTGGTAAGTCTTAGTCTCATGTTTGTTAATTTATTAATGTCCTCATAGTTATGTTTGATATAGATTTTTCTAGTAAAAAGTACTTATAGACTAGATATTTACATACATTATAGATTTGAAAGAACTTGGGGTTACTATTTTAAAAGGATTGTCTACTAATCTTGCTCAATTGTTAGAAATGGAGGGAAAGCTTATGAAAGCATATATTGTATTAACTCAAACAATTTTTGAAAAGCAGAAGTTGAATATAACTGATAAACATTAAATATCTAAATACAGAGTCAGTGTTGATTAACATTACAATGTCCATCTACTTCCCTTCTTCAAGATCCATAGCCTTTCCTCCAAATATAAGATTCCTCAGACTTACCAGGACTTACCCTGGCCTCAGCCTGGTGTCCTATAACAAGAAAATAGAACACAACTTATACTAACTATGCTATTATCTGATATTTAGTATGGATTTCAAAAGCTTAAACATTCTTCCTGAAATGGTTGTGTTTTCATGCATGCAAGCCCTTATCACAAGGGCTGGCATGTAGGGAGTGTTATGTAAAACATAGCCATTATTATTGCTCTTATAGTCATTATTAGTGAAGCTGTGTGATTGTTGTTTTTTTTTAATGAGCATGCATTACTTCAAAATTAAAACATCCTTTTGAAAAGCAAAAAAATGAAATTCTTTCTAATTTGGGGAAATGATTCCTCTGAAAACCCAAATATAGCCTTTGGATCAGTTTCCATCTAATTGTACTAACTTGTGCAAGCTCTGAATACTAGTTCTGTAACTCATTTCATTTTAATCAAGGCAGGGAGAATGCCAGAGTGTAGTTGGAGTGTTTTACCATTAATATCAGGTGATTGAATAAATGTTGACTATTTTGATACGCCCTACATGTTAGACCACTAGGAAGCCTAATCCTAATATATATATAAAGATCTAGGTGCCATCACGACCGAACGGGCGACCGGTCACCATGAAGTGCATGGAGCACCTCTCGGTCCCTACCCCCCTGCCCCCGAACTGCTCCCCATTAGGGGGGCCTGGCGGCGGGGCGGGACTGGGGACTGTTGAGTAGTGGTGGCGGGCTGCTTCGCAGGGTTGCCGTGAGCTTAGCAGAGCAGTCACTCAGGTGGCAGCGAGTTTCGCGGAGCAGTCGCGGGGCCGCGGAGCATTGCGGAGCGTCCAGTGGTGAGCTTCACAGGATGGTAGAAAGCTTCACAAAGCAGTTGAGAGGTGGGGGAGCCTCCCGGAGCATTGGAGGGGCCACGAGCATCAGGGAGCGTGCTGGCGCGGGGAGCTTCACATAGCATTGCAGGGCAGCAGAGGCCATGTGACAGAGGCCAGGCCAGACCTAGGGACCCTAACCGTGCACAATTTTGTGTGCACTGTAATAATAATAATAATAAAAGTGTAATATGCAAATCGATTGAATAGCTGAACAGCAGAACGACCATCTGGACTACTTCCCGATGAAGCCAGGGCTGCGAGGGCTGTGAAGGCCTACTCTTGCACGAATTTTGTGCATCGGGCCTCTAATAATAAGTATAAAATCTTTGTTGTGTTTGTGTCTGATACCAATTTCACATGAATTTCTTGAGATAACAAATATATGCTGATTATTTTCTGCCTCTGCAACATTCTTATTTTATTTTGGTGTAGCACAGAGGGAGAATATTTTGCTATAAAATACCAATCAAAAAGTACATTAAGTATAATTTACTATGTTAAGTTTTCCATTTTAATGTATTTAAGCCAATGAAATTTTATTTCTGGCAATAGTATATTTATTTTCTTGGTAGAAATCTGTCTATACATAATTGTACAGCAAGTTAATTAAATGGTTTTATGCATGTGTGTCAATGAGGAAATTTTGTATTTTAACACATTGATGTAGATTTTCATAGTTAAGTATTGATTAATACTGCTTTATAATTAGCATATGAAGTTAATTTATCATGATATTTTATTTTCCAACCAATCCTGTGAATTACATATATTATTATCTAATTTTGTAGCTCGTGAAAGTGAGACTCAGGAAAAATAGACAAGACTTGTCTCATGTTAGACAACTCAGCAGCTTTGGCTCAAACCCATTTTCTGAAAATGGGGTTTTACTTGATAAGCCTGAATTTTTTTCCATTCCCCCTACTATAGGTGATTTCTTTTTTCTTTCATGAATAAATGAAAGTACAACATACAAATCTGGGAGGGACATACATTTTTATAAATCATACCTGCATGGTTAACTTATTCCCTCAAAAACATAGTTTGATGTCCTTAACTTCACCTTTATTGAAAGCACAATTTATTAATGTGCTTAAAACTCAAGTTAAATATTTTAAACAGTCAAAGAAGTGTTAAAAAATGTTTTAATGTATCCTTATCTGAAAATGTCACACCTAGTTGCCAATGCTTTTCTTGTCTTTGTTTTGTTTTCTTTCTAAAGCACATTAAAATCATTTGGTGAGTGAAATTACCTGCTTCAGGGTCTCTCAAGTTAGGCCAGGTGGTCACTGCAGTCTTTGGGGGCTGTAGCCACCGATGCTTGCCTCCTGCTTCTCTGTGCACCTGCGGGTTTGATGATTTCACTCAGAGCTTTCAGCCTTACCCATGGTATTCACATAATGCTTCTTCAAGAATTTTATAAATTTTAAAGAAAGTATAAATGTGAAGTTGTCTTAAATGGGAAATAATTCAAGAACTCCATTAAACAATCAAAGAACGTATGCTTGTGCGTGTGCGTGTGTGTGTGTGTGTGTGTGAGTGTGTGTGAGTCTGTCTGTTTCCCCTGGGTATACCATCTGGTATTGAAGCTAAGAAAATACAGTTTCTCTTTCTCTTATTAAATGGAAATAAAATATGCCATCCTCCGAAATAGTCTGCATCACATGCTTTGGCAATTGCATTTTAAAATTGCTCTTTTAAATTGCCTTCTCCTTCTGGGTAACCCATTGTGGTGCTGTGCTATGATTAACTGACATTTGAGCAGCATCTCCCTCACGGGGAAGGTCAAGAGTTCAGGTTGTCCAGGATGTGATATATTTATACAGTTGGGAAAACTACTTTCTGTCCTTATATAGAGGTTTGATGCTCTTGGCAATTTTCAGTGAAACATGTAAATCTATGAAGCAGTCCAAAGGAGGGTGTCTTATTTTACACGTAAACATTTACTAAAAATGCATTTTTTCTCTCCTAAGTTCAAAATGGAAGGAAAAAGAAACAAAACTCAGTCATAGACCAGAAACCACTAGGTGAGGAATTGAATTTTGGCCTTATGGCTACAACTTCATCAGCAAAATGGAACTATATATTGATTTTTACTGTGGTCCAAGATAGTTATCAATCATAAAGACTAGGTATCATTGAAGCTCAGCCATGAGGTTAAAACAAAATAAACAACTTTTGTAAGAATTGGTTTGGTTTCCAGTGTAAGGCTGACATCTCTGTTTTCAATTGAAGGCTTATATCAATACTTATTTAAAAACTTGCTTAAGTGTGTTAATTTCTTATATATATGGTCTTCATATGGCTTCTTTATTGGTTTTGAGCAAGAATTTTAAAAAGAAATGCTATTATTTTAAAATTAGAAATAACCAATAAAAAGCTATAAGAAAAGCAATGGAAAGCAGTTCTTTAATTTTCATAAAATCTAAACATGTACAATTATTTTTTAGATTTTTCTTTTGGTGAGTAATAGCTCAGGTTTTTTTTCAGATCCTATCAAGAATATCTCAGTTTGAAAGACATTTATTTATTTAGTAAAATCATTTATTGGTTTCTTACTTTGATAACGGCACTGGGCTAAGTAATAGGTCTTCAAAGTTATGCAAGCAATGCCTTGCACTTAGGCCGCTAGTAATCACCAGGGCCAGACCTATCAACAAAGAGTAACATGCAAAGTGACAGAATCTAGAGGAAGAAGCTGTTCTTTAAGGGAGTGTTTAGATAAGCTGTGGCCAGGAAAGGATGCCTTTTAAGCTGCATCTTAAAAATTAGCAGTGAGTTTTTAAGGCAGAAAAGAATAGAAAATAAATTAAAATCAGAAGAACTCACATGGTGAGTCCAGTAGTATGTATTGCTGCTGATTTGGGGTCTGAACACAGATGAGGCATTGGCTATCTCTGAGATGTGGTGGGACCGAGGCTGCAGGGGGGATGTGGCCAGGTCTGGCATGTCCAGGCTGCTCTCCTCTTGTTTTAAAGAAGCAGATCAACATGACCAGATTCACCTATATAAAGTATCGCCCCATCTGTGGAGGATGAGTTTGAGCTAAGGAAAGACTGGGGGCAGGGAGACTAAGAAAACATGCTTAGAAAAATTTTAAAGTATGCTGGCTGTCATCTTCTCTACAGTATGTCTCGCTCATTTTCCATCAAAAACAGGCAATTTGACATTCCTGGCAAATATTGTCATTCCTAATAATCAAGAAAGTTCCCTTCATTAAAGGATTTTAAAGTCATTTTTTTAGGTGATCTAACTTTATTGTTTGAGTTACTTTTGTTTTAAAAATATCTACATTTTCCAATGTCAGTAACACTTATGCAAAACCCATTGTACAACAGAGTATTTTAGAGGAAAAATTATGAAAAATTGCAGCTACTGTGTATTTGATGAGATGTATATATTTTATAAATTTATTGAGGTGAACGTTGTCTGCATTGTCATGCTTAGGACAGCAGAAGATGCAACATTAGTATGACAGGATTCCCACTCATCAGTAAGGGACACTCTAGTGTTAGAACCGTAATATCAAAAACATAATAAGTGATATAATAAAAATACAAAGTGCTCTTTAAATTCAGAAATGAGAAGGAAAATTTCTGACCAAAGTTTGTTTTCTCAAGTAATATGCTTGAATGCAGTATTAACCTTGTTTTCTGAATAGAGCTGGGTTAACACTTCTGTTGAAGGAACCCACAGTCTTATCCCTGATTTCTTAACTATGAAACAATGCATTCAACAATGTTTAGCCTGTTGTCACCATTAGGATAATTTACCTTTTCCCTGTCTACCAACACATAGTGAAACTATATGCCAGATGGCGGTATTAAATATAATTCATATTTTACTTTAAATCATCAAAATAACTTGTTTGGTTTATTTGAATTCTCTTGGGGTTTGTGGATTATAGAAATGTTGTTTTAAATTTCTATGGGGCATATATTTCCATGGGGGGGGGGGGTGGAGATATAATATAATTAATTTCTGTTAACTCTGCTAATGATCTAGGACCTCCCAGCATAAGACTCATGAAGTTGAACAAATATGAAAATCATCTTTCCACCTACCTTTTCTGTTCCTTTTTTTTTAACCTCCGAAAGGGATGTCTAGTTAACCATATATGCAGTCCAGGGAATGTTTCCTTATAGGGAATATCTTTAGTAGCTGTGTAATTAAGTTTATTAAATAGAGTTGGGTTGCTTTGAGCTCATAATTGTCTTGTAATTTACTTGGTTGCTAGAAAGCATTTGTTAACCAGTAAAAATGAAACAATTTTATTTATCTGTAGTACTTTACCACATGCTGAGTCTGTTAAGGATATCATTAGGTACTCTTTTTATTGGCTTCGTTTGTTTTTATTGAATTTTGCATACTACAATAAAGCTGACAGGTGGAAATGATTTGAATAATAGCATCAATCCCATTAAGTGTCCTAGATTTTTTTTCTGGTCCTAGGTCTTTTTTTTTATTATCAGAAAGTAGAAATAATATATATATATATATATATATATATATATATATATATATATATATATATATATATATAAGTGATAATAACAGAAGAGTGTCTGAAGGAGAAAATGACCTAGATAGAATAAAAATGCTATAGATCTGGATAGGGAACACTAAAGGATGAGTGAATGTAGAGATGAGTTCAAGGGACTAAACCTGTGAGTTTCTGACTTCTCTGAGTGTGCCATTGTGCTTACACCAGTGCATAGGCTTGTCCTTGATTTTCTTCCTCCTTTTTACCCAGAGAATCTACCTCTGTTTTCAGTTGTCACCCCCTTGTTTTTCTCCCCTTAGTTAAATTATAATTTACTAGAGGCACAGTGCATGAAATTCATGCACTCGGGGGTGGGGGTGTCCTTCAGCCTAGATTGTGAGGGGGCACTGGTGCATGATTGGGTCTGGGGAGGGACGCAAGAGGTTGGCCAGCCCGGGAATGATTGTGGGAGGGCTCCCTGGCATGTCTGGTCCATCTCGCTCAGTCCCGATCAGCTGGACAACAGCAGCAAGCTAACCTACTAGTCGGAGTGTCTGCCCCTTGGTGGTCAGTGCCCGTCATAGCAACTGGTCTACCAGTCGGCTGTCTGCCCCCAGTAGGCAGTCACGTCATAGCAAGCTTTTGAGTGATCTTAGCATATCATTAGCTTATTACGCATTGATTGGTTGAACGGACAACCGGACACTTAGCATATTAGGCTTTTATTATATAGGATTTTCTTTACTTTGGGATAGGAAAGAAAATTCTTTAATTGCGTCTGTGCCTCCCCAGCCCCCCAATGGAATCACATTTTCTTGAGCAGGAGTACAGATTCATGATTATTCTTAAACTCACTTATCCAGACCCATCTTAGTTATAATAGCATTTTTAGAAAATGTTGGTCACTCTACAATTTCTTGAAGGAAAAAAGAATCCTATCTAATAAAAGACAAAAAGGGTAATTAACCGCACCTCTGCTATGCTTCCCATTGGCTAATCAGCGAGATATGCAAATTAACTGCCAACAAAGATGGCGGCCGGCAGCCACACAGCTGAAGCGAGCAGGAGGCTTGCTTGCTCCAGTGATGGAGGAGGCCGGGTTCCCTGCCTGCGGTGGCCCAGCTCTGAGCTCCGAAAGCAACAGCTCCAAAAGCAACAAAGTTTCAATTATAGAAGCCAAACAAACCCCAGATATCTGCTTTCAGCCAGCTGCGGCCTCAGAGCTGGGAGCGCCAGTGAAGGCAACAGAGTTTCAATTATAGAAGGTAAATAAATCCCAGAATTTAAAAAAAAAGAAAAAGAAAAAAAGCAGAGGCTGGGAGCTTAAGTTGCAGGCCAGCCTGAAAACGGCCCTCAGCCCCTTACCCGGGCTGGCCAGGCACCCCAGCGGGACCTCCACCCTGATCCGGGACACCCTTCAGGGCAAACCAGCCGGCCCCCACCCGTGCACCAGGCCTCTATCCTATATAGTAAAAGGGTAATATGCAAACTGACCCTAACAGCAGAAAGACTGGGAATGACTGGTCACTATGACACAGACTGACCACCAGGGGGCTGACGCTCAATGCAGGAGCTGCCCTCTGGTGGTCAGTGCGCTCCCACAGGGGGAGCTCTGCTCAGCCACAAGCCAGGCTGATGGCTGCCAGTACAGCGGTGGTGATGGGAGCCTCTCCTGCCTCCTCAGCAGCGCTAAGGATGTCCGACTGAAGCTTAGGCCTGCTCCCCGCTGGCAAGTGGACATCCCCCGAGGGCTCCCAGGCTGCCAGAGGGATGCCTGATTGCCAGCTCAGGCCCAATCCCCCGGGGAGCAGGCCTAAGCCAGCAGGTGGTCATCCCCTGAGGGGTCCCAGACTGCGAGAGGGCACAGGCTGGGCTGAGGGACCTTCTCCTCCCCCCCCCCCCCCCCCCCGGTGCACAAATTTTTGTGCACCGGGCCTCTCGTAGTGTATAAAGATGTATCTTATTTTCATCATTTAAATTGACTCTCAGCTAAATCTGAAGACTGGATCATTATCTTAGTGTTCCATTTTTTTGGTCTTCACTGTCTTTCCACAAGTTACCGCTTTATTATAACTAATAACTGCTGGAGGGATGACTCCCCTGCTCTTTTTCTTCTTCACCAATCTGCATATAAAATGCAGAGAGGAAAAAAAAAAACATATTCCAAGATAAAAGTTATGAGTGAATCCTAATTTTGAGTGTTCTGTAAGTTCTATTAAACTTTGTAAATCTCCTAAAAACTTTTAAAGGGCAGAAATTCATGCCTTTTATATCACCCCAAGCAAGATCTGTGCAAATTTGACTGTCACTACATATGACATGACCTAGAAGTCATGAGTGATGTCCATTTTAATTGTCTCAGCCAAATCATATTAGTAAAGTTTGAGTTTAAACCGCTCATCTTTCATTCTCTGCCTTGGTTGTTATTTTCCCACCTCTACATAGTCCTTCACAATAAAGGAATAATAAACAATCAGAAAAAAAATTTATCTTTACTTGTTAGTTACTTCATTTTTAATCAGATACTGTATTTTATCATGTAACATCTACCCCTTAAAATAAATAAATAAACATCATATTTTTGTTCTAATGTTACATGTGAATCTGTAATACTTATTGTTAAAACAAGGCTTTGCTTTATATATGTATTAAATAAATATATATAGCTCCATTTTGACAGTAATTATAGAAGGTAAGAAAATAATTTCTGTTCTAATTATTAGGTATTTCTATAAATCAAGAGCATCTAAAGTGCTTGCTCATATTTCAGAGTAAAGTTTAATGGAAATTATACTATATTGATTTGCTGGAAGTGTTTTCTCTAAGATTCATACACATGAATCAAGGAATGGATATCTAGTTTTGAAATATAAATGGCAGTAATCTTTTTTTACATACTGCATTAATTTTTAACTTCTTTTTTGCCACCCAGTAAATTATTACACTATAGAAAGTTTAAGAATATGTCTTAAAGGTGTAATTTCTTCAATACTAAACAATATTATCTTAAGCTTTTCTTCATTTTGCCACCTTTATATAATGACATTTGAAAGCACAATGCTTTCAGGAAAAACCCAACATAATTTAAAAAAAAATTGGTATATTGATGAACTTGTGATTGTTGGATGAGTATATTAAAGTCATGAAGGGATCAATGAGGAAAAAGGGGGGCATCTGTAATATATTCAGCAATAAAGATTAAAAAAAGAATTGCAAAATGAAAATAACAATAGCTGTTCACTCACCAGAAGATGTTCCTTTGGTCCTGTTTTCCTTCAGTATTTGGCCAATGAATTTTGAATTCTTACTAGTCAATGGTAGAGCTGGACATAGGGTGTTGGAGAGAAGACAACATTTTTCTCATTTATTTTTTAAAAAGTGTTTTTATTGATCTTAGAGAGAGAGGAAGGGGAGAGGGAGAGACATATCACTGTGAGAGTTAAATCCCTGCCGCCTGCCTCCCACATGCACCCCGACTGGGGATTGAGCCCACAACCTGGACATGTATCCTGACCAGGAATCCATCCCAAGACTTTTCAGTGACTGGATGACGCTTAACCAACCAAGCCACACAGACCGGGGCTCATTTATCTTGTTTTTAAAACGTGAAATTAACAAGTAACTTACGTAACATGTAGATCCCCTTCTAACAAGTGACTGTGGAAACTGAATGATCATTGTATTTAATTTTACTTAAATAAGACCCCTCCTCCCCCCCGTATTTCCACCTCATATAACATCAATCAATAGAACACAGAATGCTGCTTGATTTGAAAGCAACAGGGAGAAAACTTTTTCTCTGAATCCTCCTTCCAGATGACTTAGATAATCCTTTAACGTCTGCCCCTACTTCACTCTGGCTTACTGTCTGTCCACAGAGGGAAAACCTCATTATTTTAAGGCTAAGGTCCATCAATGAATCGTTACTTTGGGAAAAGGTCAGCTCTTTGAATTCAATTAATATTTGATTTTTTTTTCAGCTTAATTAAACCAATTTGGGTTTTCTTTTAAAATTTTGCAATTAACTTTAGCTGTTTGGATATCATCTTAAAAATTATATTACGGGGTACTGAGGAGTACTAAAAAGCAGGATCATTATTTTTTTCACTCCCTTTCATGTTTCTCCATTCTCTCCTGGTGAATTCTGTATCGTATGTATGTGTGTGCACTGTGTGCTCGAACAATAAGCTCTGCTCTGCTCAGGAGGAGGAAATGTGCCAGGGGTGCGCTAAGCACCCCTAAACTAAAGGCCCCTTGCTTGAAGGTCCAGATTTTATAAAGAGCTCATTAGAACTCAAGCACCCCAATCATTTTTATAAATATAAATTATATATAGCAGCATTACACTAAATTTTGCAGATGGATTTTTTTAAGCACTTATTACACTACAGTTATTTTTCTTGATGCCTGTTGTTTTTGCTTTATGTTGTGAATGTAAGATATTACAATATTATATTCTGCTTATTTTACTTGCCATCATATCTCATTTTCTGTGTTTCTGCAGGATGTTCTAACAATCACCTTTAATGATTACTTTATGTTCTACTGGACATAAGTAGTACTAGAATATATTTAACCATTCTTCTATTACTAAAAGTTTGGACTACCTCCAATGATTGGCTATTTTAAATGCTTCAGTGAGGATTACCTGGTAGGCATATATCTTTTATGTACATGGCTGAAAAGTTCTTGACACATGCTGTTCCATTACTCTGTCTTAATGGCATCAGCAAGGGCATGCATGCAATCATGCAGCTTTCGTGTAAGAAAGTACTTCATAATTAAATCCAACTCCCCCTTTTATCACCATCCTGGGCACTTGGTCTCTGTAGTGAAATAGTTTGATCAGTATCAAACAGCTATTTGATGAGAAAACCACGACTATAATTAATATTGCATTTTCTTGATTTCCTTTACATGCTGCCTCAATGCTGGGTATTCTAGGATGAAGACTGCTTTACAGCCACTCAACCATGTCTATTGTCCTAGTCGTTCGCATGTGTTGATACTTACTATGTGCTAGGCACTAGTATAAAGTCTTAGATTCAAATTCAGGCTTTCTCTGTGCATTTTTATGCTGAGCTGCCTAGAGAGGTTAGAAGATAGGCATGTAGGTAAATAATTAGACCAATAAGTGGTATAATAGGTTGTGATTTTTGGCTCTATGGGAGCACAAAGGAATCTTGAAGTATGAGTAGAATGTCATCAATCAGCAAAACATTAGCATTGGCAGTGATGAATTAAGGTTCGTGAGTCAGTAAAATGGAGATTGAAAGCTAGCTCTCATACTTACTACTGGGCAAGTAATGTAACCTCATTGCTCTAATGTGTCATATCGATATCTGTAAAATGATGGTCAATAATTAAACCTGCCCAATCTGGTCTATGTGAGATATTTATGATGTGCTAAACCTAAGAATTGTTAAGTATTCAGGAATTTTGCCACTGGTTGTTAAATAATTAAAAGTAATAATTAAAAATAATTATACAAATGATATCAGTTATATTTTGAACAAATGTAATAACTACTCAAAACTTCCTTATATTATTTTCATACATTGCACCATTACCCATATTCTTGAGGCAAAGTTTATTTTCTCTGTATGTTGAAGATATTATATAATAATACACTAATATTCATCTCTTCTAATTCTGTCTTGGGAGTATTACAGCATGGAAATTGGCAAATGTTACAAATTGGGGCTTCTTTCCTCACCACCTTCTCAGTTTTTTTAAAAGTGTTAAAAATTTCCTGTAAATTTTTGTAAAATGCATGTAAAATGCTTACTTAGCATGTAGGTAGCCCACAGTAAATATTAGACATAACTATAAGCCGCTTTATTTAAAAATAACTTTTATTGATAGTTTTAAAATTAGAAACATGGAGAAATCTGAATGAGTGATGCTATGAGCACCATGAATCTACTGCTGAAATTTACCTTTTGCTATAGTTGCTTTAACACATACCTACCTGTTCACCTAACCATCTATTTTACTCACCCATCAGTCATTGTTAATTTTTTATACTAATCCATGAAAATATTTTGTTAAGGGAGTGAATTTTAAAAAATAATTGGTTTGAGTTCTTTTCATTAAAGTGTTTGGAATGATTTGTGTTTAGAAGTGATTCTCTAGTGGTAGTTTAGGAAAGGGATTGAAAGATTTCGGGGAGATTAGAAGGCTGCTACATCAGTCGAAGCAAAAATTGATCAGTGCTTGAACTGAAGCAGTGAAGATAAGAATTCCAATAAGGAGGCAGAGTTGAAAGGGATTTGAGAGGTGCAATCAGTAGAATTTTGTGACACATTGCAAGTGAATTCTGGCTTGGAATATTAAGGAATAGTGGCAGGTTTTAAGTTGAAAGACTAAAACACTGGGCCAAGTATTAAAGTGGAAGTAGCTATGGTTAGCGTTAGAAATGAGCTATTTGGTAGGCAGTTATATTCATGGGTCTACAGTTCGGTGGAGAGGGTAGAGAACAGATTACACAGACTTGGGTTTAATCACCATGTTGCTCATGTTTCTGGAGTTATGGGTATGCTGCCCTCGAATTAGAAATTCAAGTAAATTCACTCAACCACACTTAATATATTATGCTCTTTTTTTTTTTTCCTGTGGGGGTAAAATTCTGCTGTATGTATTGGTGTCTTAGTGCATGAACTGTTCACATTACTGAAACTGTTAATGTTTTTACATAGAAACAACTTTAAAATACATAATGGCTGTTTTATAGTTACAAGTTCATTAAAAATGTTCAGTATGCGCTTTATAAATCGGACTCATTTGTCAAATTGTGACCTTCATTGGTGCATCTTCAGTGTTCCCCATCATGGGCAGGTCCTAGCATTGAGTCAAGGACACAGTCAAGATGTGGCTTTGTGTTGGTTTTCATCCGCTGACCTTAGATGAACTTGGACAGGCTAAAGTCTTGATTGCACTTCTGTCTTCTTTCTGCTCTTGTTCTCTGCCCTCCCATGATACCTCAGTTCACAGATTTGCAGCGCTCCTGTGCGGAAAGTGTTTCCTCCAGGTATCGCCACAGCACCACATGAGCATGTTAGGGGTTAAAAGCTCATTCTTTGGGGGTGCTAGTATGACACAAACGGTGTTGCACCGATATCTTACTAGAACTTTGAAGTATAAAAACTTATTTTTTTCACGTTTATATCAAGTTCTATACTTGAGTGCAAATAATTAGTTTGATTCCTTACACCAGTGGTCGGCAAACTCATTAGTCAACAGAGCCAAATATCAACAGTACAACAATTGAAATTTCTTTTGAGAGCCAAATTTTTTAAACTTAAACTATATAGGTAGGTACATTGTTATTAACTTAATTAGGGTACTCCTAAGCTGGCCTTTGATAAAAACCTCCTCAATCCGATTGAGGTACGTTCGCTGAGGTCGACCCCTTCCAACTCTCCCATCCACACTCGTCTTGTATACTTGTTTCGTCTATCTCCTTTTGTTCATCCTCTCTATATGTCCAAACCATCTCAACATACCTTTCTCAATCCTTGACACTACATATTCTTTCACTCCACAATGTTCCCTAAAATTAACTTAATAAACTTTACTTAAAGTTGTAAGCCAACTTCGCACTGTACGTGCGCACCTGCACGTGGTATTTTGTGGAAGAGCCACACTCAAGGGGCCAAAGAGCCACATGGGGCTCACGAGCTGCGGTTTGCCGACCACTGGTTTACACCATCAAATCAGAAGCCTTTGTAGAACAAACGTAAATATCTAGACTTCCAGGGATTTTCACCAACGCAGGGGATAAAAAGCTCCTATGTATTTAAGTGAAGAACAGACAGTAAGTGGTGGACTCTGTCAGGTTTTAGTGGAATGTTCTTATAAAGTAAAAAGCATGTCAGCAAGACTGAGATTGTATTATCATATAGCAGTACAAATATCACCTTAAGGAAATTACTCTACAAATAACTTATTAAAACAAAAACGGGGAGAATTTTTAGTAATTCATTCCTTCAGTTATTCCTCAGTATTTACATTTAATGCAAATTATAAGGCCTAGGTTACTTGGACTTCTACTTTTTTTTTAGCTGGTAACTATTTCTCTCAGTTTCCATATTTTTATGCTTATAATTTTATAAATAACCAGGAAGCTTTTTACAAATCGATGTTTAGTGTAATTAGCTGTTTAGTTGTTTACAATTACAGTGCAAGGATGATCAAAATGCATTTTAAAATCAGTTAATCAATTCCTTTATCTTTCAACAAAATGAGTTAGTATCACCTTACACTGGTATGATGAAACTGGCTCTGAGAAAAAGTGTCAGATTTGGAAATCTGCTAAGCTCTTGGAAATATGTTTTGACATAAACATACTGTATATACATATTTTTGTAACAATAAAGTTGAAATTGGCTAATATTACTATTAGCTTGAATTTAACATCAAGAATTGATTTGATGAAGAAATTCTGTTAGAGTTAGAAATATTCTTATTTAAAAAATGAGGGTGTAATGACAGCACTTTAATGTGCCCATCATAAAAAATCTAAATAGTAGAGGAATAAATGTGTTCCTGCCTTTGGCAGGTCAGTGGAACAGAGCTTCTATGTTACAAATAGTACCTAATATTTTAATTTTCATGGGACCATATAGCCTTTGGTATATTGTGGTTTTTTAGCAAGGAACAGTGCAGAGGCCTTCAGTTAAAAATATATTCCCAGCTTGGACAGGTGATATTTAAGAAGTTTGGTGTGAGAAATCATTTGGCAGTATAACACAGCATATTACAACTGCCTACCTTGCAAGGAAACAAAGAGATAGACATTTTCCATTACTACCTACTGTTAAGGTGCTCGCTTTATCCCCCGAACAACCCCGTGCTTGGGGCAATAATCATGCATTGCCATTTTTTTTGTTCTAATATGAAAGTACAACTCAATCTTTTTGACAAATACGGCATCACTTCTGGCTGGGCAAATTTCCGTCACTCAAGCCCAGTTGATCTATAAGTAGGTCGTGACATGCTGGATGAAATGGCTTTGGATCAACTGTATTGAGGAAAGGAACATTTTACTTAAGGTGTTATTTCTTTCCGTTTCCCTTTTCTTCTTTCCCCACCCTCACTCTTGCCCTGAGTTCAGATTCGTCCTACTTCCTTGTTCCTTTATAAGCTATATCATTATACCCAGGGAATGTTTTACAATGATTTTTAGAGAGAGAGGAAGGGAGCAGGAGAGAGAGCTTTCCTTGGAAGCATATAGCTTACTTCTTTGCGTTATTATTTTTTTTCAATTATGTGTGTGCCGTTGTCCATGTACACTAGTGCACAATCTAAGCAATTAAAAAAAGTTGGCCTTATCCGGGTGGTTCAGTGGTTTAGAGCATTGTCCTGTACACCCAAAACAATAGGAGGTTAGGTTCCCAGTCAGGGCACATACCTAGGTTTCCATTAGATCCCCAGTCTGGTGTGTATGGGAGGCAACTAAAATCTGTGTTTCTCTCTCTCAAATTCATCAATAAAATATATCCGCGAGTGAGAATTTTTTTTTTTTTAAAAGTGCTCTCTTATGGGGATCTCTTTTTCTAAAAAGACCTGTTATACCTTTTTTATAACCCTAGACTCCTTAAGTCATTCATAATCTGTCTGTCGGTGTGAAATAGGAAGTTTGGCCTTTTTTATTTTATACTTTTGTAGTTACACTTTTATTCTTCTAAAATGCCTTTTGCCATCATGTGTGGCTTGGAAGTAGTTGTTTTAATTTTTTTCTTCTTTAGTTGCTACATCTGTATCTCTCATGGAATTTAAATGAAAGCTTTATTACATTATTACTTTAAAAGATGACACATGAATTCTGAGTGCTAACTCTCACAGTGGCACTCCTGGGAAAGGTCATTTCTTTGGTAATATAATATGCCAGGTAAGATCTGTTTGTACTTTAAATAAAGTTATTGAGTTAGGAAATGGTATCTTTAAAAAGTGCAGACTGAAATCAATGGTTTTTCTTACTCCCTAAATAAGGCTGTAAAGGAATTGCCCATTTCTTCAGTCTCTAGATCATTCTCTCCCAGTAGACTAGGCTATGCTGAATAAAAGCATAGAAATAGTTAAGGATATATATTTTTTTATGTTTTTCTTGATTTTTAGAGAGTGAGGAAGGGAGGGGGAATAGAGAGAGAAACATCAATGAGAGAGAAACATCATCCATCGGCTGCTTCCTGCACATTCCCCACTGGGGACTGAGCACGCAACCCGGCCGTGTGCCCTGACCAGGAAGGGAATTAAACCAGTGATCTCTTGGTTCATGGGTTGATACAAAACCATTGAGCCACACCGCTGGGCTATAGACATTGATGTAGATATGGCTACATATAAATTAAATGTAGACGTAGATATCTTCATTTTCTATGTCTCTCTTCCCACCCACTCACTTATTTGTGACCTGCAGGGGAGTTTTCCTCTCCCCAGATACACGCAAGCCACTGCAGGCAGTCCTCAGGAGCAGCCTTGGTCCACTTTGTGACATGAACTTTCTAATTATATTTAACCTTGTGTTTTAAAATTTTTAATTATATTTAAACTAATATTTCAAGAAATCTATTTTGTCAAAAATGTTTTGTCTTATTAAATAAATGCCGCATAATAAAGCAATTAAAACAGAAGAAAACCTAATGTAACTTAAAAATATTCATTTACTAGGATTTTAGCATTTATGTTCTTACTCCTAATTTATTTCGTGTTTCAAATAAAATGCAATTTCTTTTCTCCCGTGTATATTGTCCTAGAAAGTGCATGCAATTATTATAAAAAATGTTTATATTCATTATTTCAACTGTGATATTAGTATAAAAATAATGCACACACAAGCAAGGCTGTCTTTAAACTAACAAGGCATGTAGTTTTAGAAATTGGAAACTAAATGTTCAACATAAGGAGGTAATTTTATAAATTACACAATATCTGTATTAAATATGTAGCCATTCAAATTATATTATAAAGTTTTAATTTGAATATAATATATCATTAAGTAAGAAAATCAATGTCTGATGAAATAAGAATAAAAATCATGTAATAAGTTTATAAGTACTTTTCTTATTTCATAACATTATTTAAAGCTATTCATTTACATAATTAAATTTTTATTATATATAATAAGAACATTTACCAAAAGCAAAGTAGAAAAAATAGATTGATCTTTAGTCATGGACACATTGTTAACTTTAACTTCCTGGCTTTGGTTTCCATGTCTTTAAAGTTAGGATGAATGATTATACTAAATGGTTTATTCAGGGACTATATATGCTCATAATATTGCAAGTTAACATTGTAAACTTAGTTCAGGATATACATACACACTTTTTTCTGTAAATATGTATAATTGAGCAGTTCATAAAGTCATGTACCTGAACCACACAATTAATTGAGGCTTGAGCTATTTTTATTTCCTAGCAAAATGCTTTTCTTCTTATTTTATTTATTTAGTATTTTAAATATATTTTTATTGATTTCAGAGAAGAATGGGATAGGGACAGAGAGATAGAAACATCAATGATGAGAATCATTAATTGGGTGCCTCCTGCATGCCCCCTACTGGGGATCAAGCCTATAACCCAAGCATGTGCCCTTGACCGGAATCGAACCTGGGACCCTTCAGTTTGCAGGCCGATGCTCTACCCACTGAATTAAACCAGCTAGGGCAAAATCCTTTTCTTTTTGATCAAAGTTCATGAAAGGATGAAACTGAACTATTACAGCTTGGGAGATACCACAGGATTCACTCCCAAGACTGTGCTTATGTGAGAACACATTCCTGGCACTCATCAATCATTCAGCAGTATTTTCATTCCAGTAACTCAGTTTGGAAGGGATTTCCAACTTCTAAGTGTTATTTTTGCTTTTCAGGTGTAAAACATATCAATTTGCTTTGATTTTAGGATTTTGTTTTAATTTCAAGACAAAATTTTTGGCCCTGGATTAGAACTTAGTTAAATGTTTCTTTAATGTTACATTGTTAGTGACAATAACTGCATTGACAAATTTTTATTGCTTAATTTAATAAAATGGCATAGCATTGGATAGAATGAAGTCCTAAATTGAGTTTGGGACAAGGCATATATTAAAAAATAACTTCATCAGTTTCAGATGGTAATGTTATTAATACTAATAAGTGCAGCATATCAGAAGAATCAAGCTTATGAACTGTCCATTTGTTCTTTTAAATTTTGACCCATTAGAACACTTAAACAGTAGAGAATCTTACTACAGATGGGCTGCTTGCTAATTTAATGTTTCTAAAAATTATGTAGGCATAATTTCTATGTAGGAAATTTTGTTAAAACTCATCTACCTTTCTTTGGATAGTAACCATGTAATATAAAATATAATTTAATTCTATTGGGAATAGAGGAATAATAAGGAATATAAAGTCAACATCAAATATCTCAGATGAAAAAGACACTAAAATAACAAATAGCAAACTAATTTTATCTATTTTTTTGTTGTTCAATTTAGAAGTGAATCATCACCACCTTCTTTCATGGCAAATAGTAATGTAATGAATTTTTTAAAACTTATTGTATAGTTTTTAGTTTAAACTTACATGATTAAGATTTATTTCAGTTGTTAGAGTGCTTGCTGGTAAAATGTTTTAACGTATTATTTACTATTAAAATTGGATTATTTTTTTTCCTGGCTGTGTACATATTTATATGCTATTTTGCTTTTCTCTCCAGCCAACCTGTAATAATTTTGTGTTGTGGTAAGTTCTTTGTATATATTTATGTATAGGGCATTAGTACAGGCTATATCTCAGCTAAGACACTGGTCTGATTCCAAAGTATTTTTGTTTTCATTTTGGATTAATTTCCGAGAAGTTGAGTATTTTATCCTGAGTGGTTATGCTTTATTCCTCATTGTTGTCCAATGATATTGATAACCCATGTGAACTTGAGAACCAGAAAGCATAATGTCCATGTTACTTTTATGGGATATAAAACATTGTTCAGAAAGTCTTTATTTTATTATTTATATATTTACATAAAATATGTGTTATTTACCACCTTCTTAATTTCAAGAATAATTTGAGATGGTTTACTAGAATATACAAGATTGAATAGAATAGTATTAACCTGATAAGTACCTTGTGGGGGGGGGGGGAGGATAGGACATTAGGAGTGAGGGGGGAATAGGACATTAGTAGTGAAAAAATAGATACATTTGTTGGTTATGAGAGTAGACAAACATTTATAATAATAAAAGCATAATATGCTAATTAGACCAGACATCCTTCCGGATGACCTTTTGGAATGAAGCCAAGGCGGCTGGGGGCAGAGGCACGGGCAGCTGCCTCGTTGGGCAGGGGGCCAAGGTAGAGGCCCCCAGACGCCGCTGAGGCAGAGGCAATCGCAGTGGCAGTGGGGGCCCAAGGCAGCCGCAGTGCAGCGAGGACCAAGACCCTTGCACTAATATCATGCATCGAGCCACTAGTTATAAATTTTGATGTTATGAGAGGAGACCATACATTTGGTTTTGAGTTTATTAGTAATGAAAGCAAAATCGGAATCTAATAATAACTATGACAGTTATTATTGTTTAAAATATGAGCTAATGTTTGTCAGTCACTATAGCACTCTGAGAACTGTGTTCGGTATTTGACATATGGTTATGTTATTTATCATTGCAATGATCCTGCAAAGTGATGATGTTGTCATATTTTCCTTATACAGAAAAGACACTTCAGAGAGTTTAGGTGTTTTTGTTTTGTCAAGGTCACCCAAATATGAGCTGGTTGAGCTGGGATGTGAATCCGAACACTCCGAAATCAATGATCTTATACACAGAAGTCACAGTTTTTAGAAGATAAAATAAGTCAGTTACTTCAGAAAAGTATACCTTGTCTTAATTCTAAGAATAAGAAAAATTATTTTTTCTGTGGGGCTCAGGCCTAATTCAAGGATAAAATGGAGATGTCTAGATAAATGTCTATAATGCACAGCCTCCAGGCAATCTCTATGAATAGATCTTTGCCCATTGTCACTACCAAATTATTTTGTCTAGAGGCTATGAGCAAATTGATTTTCTAAAAGCTCTGTGTCCTATAGCCATTTAATAGTAAAGCCAATAGGAAGATTTGCTGGTTAGAGTTTTAGGAACTTTGTCTTTATCAAGATCTGAAGAGAATTATAACTTAGAGCTTAGTCTAGAAGAGGTAGATAATTCCTGGTAAGGTACTAGTTATAAGAATTTAAATGTGGAACTTGGATTAAGATAGAATAATAGGGCTAGGTAGGCAGTCAAGGACAGGGACCACGTGGAGGTAGGGGGAAGGGAGGTTAGCCCTGGAGGCAAACAATGAACCTGTGGGAGCCTGGCTGGGTAGGAAAAACTTGACCCTTGACCTGGTAAGGCGGGAACACTGATGTCGCCTGGGACCTGAAGTGGCAGTCCTCCCACAGGTGGGAACTTGAACTTTGATATAATTGAATATTGTCAGAATTCCTTCAAGGGACCAATCAGAAGCTAGCAGATTATATGAATTTCCCCTAGACCAAGAGCTTAAGCGGGTAACCCATTCTGGGCCCCCTTCCAAGCTTTGTTCCCCCCCACCCCACCCCACCCTTCCATAAATTTTGTTTTCTTCCCACCTTTTTTGTCCAAGCTGTTAAATCACCTTGTTTTACCAGATATAATGGGAGGGAAAGAAAACTGGGTAGCTTACTTCTGTCTGTTCCACCCAAAGACATTCAGAACATCACAGTAAAAAAAAAAAAAAAGGGCAGAATGGAAACTGCATTTATAAAAATTTCTCATTAGAAAAAAATTTTATTTTCTTTGAACAAAGATGGGATGGAAACCTCCTGAATAGTTGTAGGTTTTATATCGATGGTTTGAAATCCTTCTAAGATTAACTGATACCGTGATAAACAAATGACACCTAAAATTATGCAAACTTCATAGGTTAGAAAACAGAAAAGCTTGTTAGTGTTGATGTCTACCTTAAATGTGGTTTTTTTTTTCTTAGATCTTAATTACTGTCTCTGAGAAGGATACTGTGCAGATTTTGTCAATATTTGCAGCTTCCTGCAATTTGTTTTATTGCTTCATTTTCAACATTAATCCATCTTATCCAGATAGAGTTAACTGCACTCTGCTCTTTTATTAACTGAACACATTGAAAGGTGCTTGACTCATTCTTGAACTGAAATGCAGCCTTCACCCAGGATCTGACAATTATTTGTTTCTAAATATAATCGGTTCTGTTGCTTGTCCCTCAGGCTCTTTCCGTATGGGTGAAAGTGTAAGGCGGTCTTAGGCAGTGTATCATCTGTGCCCACACTTTGGCTTTCCCACCACAAACAGCCCTGGCGGAGCCAGTCTGTCTTCTCTCTGACAAACACACCCACAGACACAGAGGAGAAAACAAGATAAAATTGACTAAAATTAGAAAAATGGCTAAGGTTCACTTCGTTGGTAGTTGTAGTATATATCCTACATGTGCGACTTATGTTTTAAATAATATACAAAGGTAGTTAATCTGCTGTCAAACATCAAAGTCCTATATCACTACATAATAGATCAACATCAACACTACTATCTCCATTAGGCGGTATAATAGAGCATTGGCACTTACTGTTACTTAAATGTCATCTCCATTTCTTTTTTGCAGCGCTGATGTGAACCTTGTGAGCTTTAAAATGTTTGGAAGTTAATGGTCTGTTATATGACTGTAATAGTTCTTAGTGAAAGAATATTAGATTATATTATGCAGTTTGAAATGTAACTTGATCTCCATCTCATAATCATAAATAATGGCTTAGTCTCAGTTGAAATTAAGGACGTTTTTTCTGCTGATGTTGTAGTTAGTGTGAGTGAAGGATTTTTCTTTTTCCTTTTTATCTTGTTAAACATATTTATTTGCCCATCATCACACCCCCGGCTCGAGGGGAAAAATCAGAGAATGAAATGAGCATTCATTCTAAAGGGTGGCGGTGTTTGTGAAAATTGGAATTTGGAGATTATTTTATTAAAGTTGGTAATCTCAGCAACATTGTATTCTGTCAGGACCCATAGATGCCCTTGTCAGGCTTTGGGAGGGTTTTCTTTCTTTTTAATTTTATAAGAGTTAAATTTGTTTAGAAGCTAATGTAACTGACAAGAGGGAAATAGAAGCAATTGGCTTGCACTAAACAAGTTTGAATGGTTGTTAATGTGAGTGACTTTCAGGCAGTGAATGTCAGAGAACAGTAGATTACTTTCTTTACCTCGGGCATTTTAAGCCATCTCCTGTGGTAGACTGACATAATTTCTCTCCCTCTCTCTTGAAACCGGGAAGCAAAATAATTGGAGTTAGGTAATTTTGGCCTATGGCTGATGAAGATAAATCATAACGAGCTGTGGAACACACAGTGACAATTCACATAGGGCTACTGAACATGAACTCTCAGTAATGCATTAATCAAATATTGTTTCTTTCTGATTTATATTCAAGCAAGCCCTGGAACTGTTAATTATGAATTCCACCATCATTTGTTACTTTTGACAAAATTTTACAGGCCGAACAAATTGTTTCAAAATGTAAGCTATTGTGTCCTTTAGGACATGGGCTGGAATCTTATCTTTTCCATTATGCCCATTATATATGATTGGAAGCTAGCATATTTACCACAGACTATTTGAGGTTTGAAAATAATAGAGGTGGAAGAGAATGCAAGACCATCTGGTCTAGCCCCTTTCCTTAAGGCTCATGAATGTGTAAATCATCCTGAACAGATGGAGGTGTAGTCATCTAAAATTTTTCAGAAATGGAAGTTTCTAAAGCTTCCTTCAATAACTCGTTTTTTTTTTAATTTGATCGCTCTGATTGTTGAGGGACTCTTTTATATTCAAACTATTTTAATTTAAATCCATCTTCTAATGTCGTTTTCTAGGCTTTTGAAGACAGTCACCTCAGTGTTGCACTTGGTCAATATAAATTTGTTAAACAGTGTTTTTATCTAACACCATGTATTGATTATTTTTAATGCATTAGACTCTGTACTAAGTATTCATTTACATTATTGCATTCAGTTCATCAATCTGATGGGCTTCAGTCTCCATATAGATTTAAGGAAGTGAGGTTCAGGAAGGTACATAATGTGGACAAGTGGACAAAACATGTCTAATGAAAAGCTGAGCTATAACTAACCTCAAAAATGTTCTGACTCAACTGTTTTCCAGAGTCCAAATTCTTTCTTCCCTTTCCGAGTTCAACTTCCATGGCTTGGGGTTGCTCCATTTTGTATCATGTTATGACTCCTTTTCTTAGTTGCATTGTTTCTCAACCATTTTTGCATTATCATCCATTCCTCCCCCAGAGCCATTTTAGAATATTTTTAATCTCCCATAAAAGTTTAATTCCTCAAATATACTGCCTAGTTAAAATACAAGAGTACTTTAGAAAGTGTGTGAACTTTGCTTTTCACTCTGTGTTTTCTTTAAAAAACCCTACAGGAGTCTGAAGTTTTACAAAGAATTCAAATAATGGGTGTGGGTTTTTTGGTTTCTTTTGCCCCTGCTTTTATTTTTTTAGATATATTTTTATTGATTTCAGAGAAAGAGGGGGAGAAAGATAGGAACATCGATGATGAGAGAGAATTATTGATTGACTGCCGCCAGCCCACCCCCTACTGGGAATCAAGCCTGAAATCCGGGCATGTGCCCTTGACTGGAATCAAACCTGGGACCCTTCAGTCCACAGGCCTAGGCTCTACCCACTGAGCCAAACCTGGTAGGGCCAAATAATGGGTTTTAAGCAAGTTTTATTAGTTACCTTAAGTACACAATTAGCTTGCACCACTGCCTAAGAAACTATGAACTGAACATATCTAATTATTATGTTCTGCAGAAATACAGGAGTTAAAAATAAGCCTCATTGGTAGGTTCTTACACTGGGGAAATAAAGCAAAGATGTCAGGTTGGCATTTCTCTATGTAGTCTGTGGAAATAAATATATGAAAATTTGAACCTGGAAACATTTTTATACCTCTTTGGAGGTAGACTCAATACTCAATTATTCATATAGATGAAACTGACAAACAGGTTTTTAGAATTTCTCCCTTCTATAATAGTCTCCACTTCTTTTTTTGTGAAAGTTACTTTTGTCCTATTCTGAATTTCATAACCTTCTATATGTTCAGAAATTTAAGAGTGTTATTGGTAAAACACGGGCAGCACATTTGGTTCGCCAAATGGTATTCATGTATGTTTTATCATGGTATTCATGTAGTCTTATCAAGTACTAAGGAACTTTAGAAATTATTACCTGTGAGGGGAGATTTTTGCCAACTATTACAATTTCCAGGTGCATATAGCAAAGAAGGACAGTATGTGTTTCACTGAATGAAATAGAAGAATTCATTAGGTTTCCAGTTCAAATGGAAATAAAGAAAAACGTCTTTAATAATGCCTATTTAATAAAAGTCTGGTAAGAAGAAAGGGAATTCTGAAGTGGCCACTGTGCAGATAGGTTTTGAGTTACTTAAAGAGTCAAGTATTTGAGAGCACTAGAGCTTCATGTGGATTTAGAGGAAGAAAAATAATAACAAATGGGAAAGAGAAACTGGGAAGTATATATAGACCTCTGTCATTTAATTCTTGGTGATTTATTTTTAAATGTCTGTGTGGTGTGGAAGAAGTGTTCAGACTTTTCTTCGCGGCCTTGTCCCTCTGCTGTTAAATGTGTGCCTTGCTCACGTTCCAGGGAAACACAATGCAGTCGATAAGACTTAGAGAGGTTATTCATTTTTAAAAGTTGTCACTTTTTTGCCTGGCTGGTGTTGCTCAGTGGTTGAGCATCGACCTCTGAACCAGGAGGTCATGGTTTGATTCCATGTAGGGCAAATGCCCAGATTGCGGGCTCGATCCCCAGTAGGGGGGCGTGCAGAAGGCAGCCAATCAATGATTCTCTTTCATCATTGATGTTCCATCTCTCTCACTCACTCTTCCTCTCTGAAATCAATAAAAATATATTTAAAAAAATAACAGTTGTCCCTTTTTCTTTTCACGGATGCTTTAAAATTATTTTTTCCTTGAGTATTTATAATTAATGTTTTTGGATGAGAGATAAAATTCGATATTCAAATGACTGTTGAATGTTTCTGACCTTTCACAAGCTGCATAATATTCCAAAATAAATATTCAGGTCACCAATATGACAGGAATATCATTCTTGTAGTGCTTTTCATTTTTTTTGTGTGTGTGGTAATCAAATGTAATATACTTCATATATTTACATTACATATATATGCCAGTGTGATTCAATATATAATAACAAAGGATAATAAAGAAATAAATTTAATATATATGTTTTAAGAAATGAGATAAGCCTGACAAATCTTGAAGAAACTTTTCCATTTAAAAAGAAAAAGGGATGGAAGGTGTTGAAAGGATGCAATACTATTCAAGAGATTTAAGAAGACTGGAAAAATCCATAGCTTATGCTTAGACATGAGAGCACAGTCATTCTCCAATGGGGATTAGACCAATGTTCCGTGATCACACACATTAATACCACTGCAGAAAAACCAAGAGGGATAATTAAAACTCTAAGCTGCTCTATAGTTTAGAATCTGGATACATTATTATAGGACTGTATTTTATTTAAATTCTCACAATAACAGGTTGAGGCACTATTACCCTCATTTTAAAGGCACAGGAACTGAAATAAAGAGGCGTTAGGTGATTTCTTTTGAACCCAAGGCTGCAAGGCTTCACAGTCCATATTTATAGCATTGATGCTACACTGCCTCTTGGGCGTATGGAAATGCTTGCATGCGTTCACCCTGACAGAGCCACCTACATGTAAGCAAGCAACTAATTAAGAACCATGTAGATTGGGTTCTGAAAATTCTGTAAGTTTATGTGATTGTTTTAGATGAAGTCTAGATTATAATAGCTTATGTTACATTTAATATTGTTGCTAATGGATATTAACTAATATATTTTTTTCCTTCTTTATAATAAGAATTGTTTTGAAACTTGTATGTGCTTATATTTAGTTTGGCTTTCTGGAAATTCCACACTTGGTGTTTTTATGTCAGATACAATTTGTAAAGTATTAGCTTATACTAGGAATCACAACTTTGTGATAGATAGATTACAGGAAAATACTGAGGTGACCAAACACAAAACACTCATAATAACTCGTAAGGGAAAAAAACATAATCAAAATTGGACTATTTAAGACTTACAATAATTGCTACGTGAGTGTAGAACTTACGGTTCTTAAACCTAGTGTTTGCACCAAGAGATATGTAGACTGAAAACCAGATTGTGCTTACTGATGTCCATCTCAGAACTTAGGAATGCTTTGTAACATTTATATAGTCTGTAGTAACATATTCTGTTATTGCACTTTTTAATTTATCCACACTTCTGAGGACATTTGGGGAAATGACTGATATGACATCTGGAACAGGAAATATAAAAGTTGAGCCTGAAACATCTTTTAACACCAGAAAGTAAGGAAGCTACCAAAGGTTACTACAGCTGTGTCACAGTAACTGAAAAGCCAGTTTCCATTGGCTAAAATTGGGATATTTTGAGGAAAAAGAAAACAAAAACGAGGAAGGAAAGAAAGAAAGAATAATAGAAGAAAAGAAAGAACTAAAGCAGATCGAATCATAGGAAATATGTTAAAATTTATAAATTCATAATAATACTTAAAGATTGATATCATTTATAATCTTTGGATGATGCCAGGAAACCAACATAATACTCTGAAAACATGTAAATATTGGGAAAGCATCTCAAACACTTTACCTGTCTTTCCTGTAACTCAGGGTAACTAACTTAGGTCTGTTTTTACAGATTTATTCCAACTAATGAATAAAGAAAGAACAATAGAATTATAATGTTTCCTCTTCATAAATTCAAAGATTGGATTTAGTTGATGATCACTAATGGCTACTGATATCACAAAAAGAGAGATCATTGAACATTCTTTATTTCTGATAGACTTACACTACCCCATGAAATATACATGTCAAAAACGTCAGGCCTGATTCTGATTGAGCTTCTATAGCTAAACCACCAGTTTATAGGAAATTCTGGCCATTGACAGATGTGTATACAAGGAGAAAAATCTACAATTTTGGAAACTTCATAGGATAAATAACCTACTTTCTTTAATTATAAAAATGCAATATGAGAGAAAAACTTATAGTTTAAAAAAGACATCAATCAAATGCAATATGTAATCATTGTTTTGACTCAGATTTGAACAAATAAACTAATAATTATTGAAAAATAATTGTTGAATACATGACAGTTTGTCAAATTCTATTTCTGTTTACCATTTTCATAATAAACATAAAAATGAACTATAACACTGTGCATTTAATTGTATTTTCATCACAACCTAAGTAACACATTATGAGAATTTATAATAGCTGGTAGTTGGGTTATTATTTTCATTATTATCTCTAATTGCATTTTTATTTCCACTTTGATGAAGTAATTCCTTTACTGAATTATATTTTTTTTCAAATTTTCAGTTAGTTTTAATGATATGTAATACATTATAGTCAGAAAATGAGGCAGTACAATTTATGCCTTTTCAGAATTTAGTAAACTTTTTTCATTAACCAGGTAAAATGATCAGTGTTTTTGCATGGACATGAACTCTTAAACATAGATATTCTCTTTTAAAATGTGGTATTTTACCACTATTCAATCTTCTTTTCATTATATTATTAAGGTCAGCTATATCATTTTTAGATACAGTGACCTTTTAGAGATGCTTATGATAGAGTCATCAATAAAACTGAATTTTGTTCAGCTTCTTATTTTACTAATACTTTTGCTGTTGATATTCTGATATTTTAGTCTTCAATACATAAATATTCCTGTGTTAACAATCATTTAGTATGATTATCTCTTTTGTCAATGTGCAATGTTTTCTCTTTTGTCAATGTACATTATTTCAATTACTATTAATATTGATTATTTATTAACAAATTCCTATGAGATATGTGATAAGCAAATGAGATCACTAAATTATATATAAAATTATGACCCATCTATTAAGTCTTAGCAAATAATCCGGCTCAACTTTCCCTCTCCTTCTTACAGATTTTTTTTTAAATCATACTCATAGCCTGATCCAGTCATAAATCAAATCTTTGCTAAAGAATACATGCTTCCAAATTCCTAATCTTCCATCATCATTATTGATAATATTTATGGAGTTTCACTTTTTTTCTTGGATCCATGGAGAGTGAAGCTTATTTTGATAAATGGAGGCTCTAACTACACCTTTACACTGGTTGTCATAAACCCTTTATAGCTATTTTAATATTTCAGAGGAAAAGGCCATTTTTTTCATGAGAATATTTATTGAATAAATTTCCATCAAATGAAATGATTAATAAGGCCCAGCTGAATTTCATATTTTTTATTTAGTAGGCATTGTATCTAAAATGTTATCATTATCTGTCAGAATAGCAATGGTAATGCCTTTATCTAAATTCTTTCTAAAGCGGCTGATTCTTAAAGGGGAGGATAGTTTACTTACTTCTTATCACTGTAACCTGAAAGATGCATTTCGATCTGTTGAACTCTGGTGAAAAATGTAATGCTAATTGTAATTGAAATGGCCTAGTCACCTTCTGATAATACAGGTGTACACTCAAGTAATTTAAATCAAATTCTAGAAAAACATTTTCTTTCTTCTGATAGCAAATACACAGTAATAGAAAACCTGCCTACTAGAGAAAGATGAACCTGATTAAATAGACTTAATTATTTTTCTTATATGTTAATAGCGTGTTCCAGTGGTTGCAGCAACTTGTTCTACATACCTTACTGAGAAAATCCTATTTGTCAGGCATTCTTCACCATCTCGCCAGTTTTCATCTTTCCCATTTTAACTTACTGAAATTCTGGTTCTCATGTCTAATGTTGCTTGGATTTTGATTTCACATATAATACACACCAGTTATTTATGCTGTGTTTTGTTTTATTAATCAAGTAATTACTTTCTGGCATTTTAGTTTCCTTCTCAACCACGTTCTGTACCCTTTGAAGGAAAACGCTGTCCTAGGTTCTGTGCCATGTACCTTACTTTATTCAGTTGAGAGAGGTGGGAGGCACACATGACAAATTCCAGTGTAATTGAACCACTTAATTTTTAAATGAGCTACTGGTATTGTGGGGTCCATTCTTCAGATTTGCATTTTGACCTTTTCCCCAAGACTTAAGCGATGCCTGGTGGTGATTCTATCACCTTTCCTCTTCCCTGAGTAAGTCATACATATAAATAAATGCTACTGTCAGTTATCATGATCGGCTAACTCTCAGCAAACTTTATGATTTTCAGTTACCATCTTGCCACCTAGGTCATGCTTTTAAATCTACCACCATCTTAGGTGACTTTAGCCAAGTAGATACTCATGTCTTAAGAGTATTTCATTCATTGGTTCCTCATATCTTGTGTTGTAGGGTTAAGGTTATTGGTTCAATATTTTCCTCTCTTAAACCTCAACTTCTTACTCTGATTCAGTTTTTTTTTCTGGTTCCATTATAAATTTCAGTTCCTCAACTCTCTTTATGCCCCATACTTCCTCCCCCCAAATTCTGTTTCTTGACTATTACACTACTGTACTCATTCTGGCAAGGTTGCCCTTTCTTGCCAGGCCTCATCCTTTTTTTTTTTTTTTTTTTTTTAGCTTTTTAAAAATTATTTCTGAGAGGAAGGAAGAGGGAGAGAGATAAACCATCAATGATGAGAGAGAATCATCTATCGGCTGTCCCTGCACGCCCCACACTGTGGATTGAGCCCGCAACCCAGGCATGTGCCCTGACTGGGAATCGAACTGAGACCTCCTGATTCATAGGTTGATGCTCAACCATTGAGCCACGCAGGCCAACCAAGCCTCATCTTTGAATGAACTCCAAGATCCCCCTCCGTGATACATGACCAGGAGTCCTTCACTGTGAAGATTGGCTGTAGTACAAGCCCAGTTCATTATCACTAGTACTTTCATTCTTCTTAATTTGACTCCTTAATTATGAGAGCAACTGATAACCCTAATACTGTCCCTTTCTAACACCTAACTATACTCTTAGCTCTCAGTTGAAAACCTTACCTTTGATTTTACTGAGAAAATTCAAAGCCATCTCATCTCAACTCCATGATTACTCTTTCTTCCCTTTCTTTCCTCTCAGCAAAACATGTTAATCCTACCTTCCTCCTCACCATCGGGCAAGTGCATCCTTTGTCCTCTTCAAGTGCAATAACACCTTCCCAGTCCACTTAATCTTAGCTGCTTGTATCTTTCCTGAGACCTTTTTCCTTTAAAGAATTTCTCTGATGTATTTGTTCATTCATATATATATATATATATATATATATATATATATATATATATATATATATATTGATTTTTTACAGAGAGGAAGGGAGAGAGATAGAGAGTCAGAAACATCGATGAGAGAGAAACATCAATCAGCTGCCCCCTGCACACCTCCTACTGGGGATGTGCCTGCAACCAAGGTACATGCCCTTGACCAGAATTGAACCTGGGACCTTTCAGTCTGCAGGCTGACACTCTATCCACTGAGCCAAACTGGTCAGGACATATCTGTTCATTCTTTACACCACTTCTCCTACAAATATTCTTAATATTCTTCAATCTCTTTAACAGAGAATAAAAAACTTTTATTTTTACCCCAGTTTTCCCTCTCTGTGTTCTGTCCTTCCTGCTCTTACCACCCCCCACCCCCACTGCACATATAAAAGTCTCAAAAGAATTGACGTTTTTATACTGGACTTTCTGTCTCTATAGTATTTACTCCCTCATTAATCATCTATTACTCTGTTTCTTTGACTACTCCATTACAACTCCTCTTTTAGAAGTTTGTAATAATTCTCTAAGAGGTAAACCAAAGTCATTCCTCTTAGATACTACCCTTCTACAGGAAAATTTTTTATGTAAAATACAGTAAGCTTGGATTTATAGAATGTGCATATCCCTTGCTTTTGTTTATGGTACATCTGAATATATATACACAGTTTCTTGGAAGAATTATTCGATCTAAGATTTTCTTTTATGAGGAATGTGTCTTTTCTACTGCTGTACTTGTAGCTCACCTCATTAGATGTGGATTGCTCTCTGTCTGTGATATTTTATCTTGTGGTATTCAATACAGCAAAATAACCTGGTAAATTGATGCCTAAAGCTACAGATTAACAGGGGTGGGCAAACGTTTTTGACTTGAGGGCCACAATGGGTTCTTAAACTGGACCAGAGGGCCGGAACAAAGGCATGGATGGAGTGTTTGTGTGAACTAATATAAATTCAAAGTAAACATCATTACATAAAAGGGTACGGTCTTTTTTTTTTTTTTTTTTTAGTTTTATTCATTTCAAATGGGCCGGATCCGGCCCGCAGGCCGTAGTTTGCCCATGGTTGGATTAGAAATAAGGACCATCTTTCTTTAAGAATGCCTTAATTTGTTTTCTCTCTTTCCTCTTCTCCTTTTGCTTAATTGCTTTTTATGTCTGCATAAATATGTAAAATGAAATAGTATCATATAGCATTTTCTTGACTTGCTATAGTTCAGAATACCTTACAAATGACAGGAGTAACGTCAAAATACATAAAATGGAGTAAAAATAAAACTCTTACTCCCTATTTAATTTTTAAAATTCTATGTATATCCTAACTTCCAGTTCATTTTTCAGAAGCTCTGCAAAATTAAGTCACTTAGCAAACATTTAGTGAATTCCTAAATGACAGGCTTCATTAACACTTCTGACATCTCATAACCAAAATTAGTGTTTTACTTGTATTCCTTTAGTATTTTGGTTTTTTTTCTAACAAAACACTTTGTCACATGATATTCCATATTTGAGTTATTATAATAATCACCATAATGAATAGCATTTAAAACATAATTCTCTTTGCCAAATACTGTGCTAATCACCTGACATATCTGATGTCTAATCCTCAATACAAACCTGAAAGGTTGATGTTATTATTGCCCTGTAATGACGAGTAAACATAGAAAGTTGAACTGAATTCTCCCAGATCATATAGATACCATCAGGGTTTGACCTTGAATCTCTGTTTTATAGTCTTGCATTCCCTTCATCCCATAGTTGTATATTTATTAATTTGTGGTTCCTCGAGGAAAATGTGAGATCAGGGAAGGAAGAGTTAGATGATAAACAGATGTTTGTGCAGCGTGATAACCGGGCTCATTTTGGAAGCAGTGATAACAGTCAACTGTTGGAACGCTGCAGCGCAGCAGGGAAGGCCGAGCAGGAGTGGCATTGGGACGCCTCTGGAAAGATGAGCAAGGCAGGCAGGGAGGGAGAGTGACGTATTCCCAGAGCAATGGTGAGTGTGGAGTACAGACCCTTCTGAGTCCAGTTAGCCTAGAATATAGGATATATTCCAATTCGACTGTTCTTGCCTATTCCCCTTACAAACAATGGAAGAGATACGTAGCTCCTTTCTCAAATCCAGGTTTTTTTAAAAGAGGGTGGTGGGGGAATGCACTTTACTTGGCCAATTGCCTTGTATTTATTATGTAAATCAAAAAGAGTAAAATCAGAAATGATTTTATGTAATACTAAGAGCTTAAAAGAGTGGTTCTAAGCCCAGTGCAGTAACTCTACCTCTCCTTGTGGTTTTACTTTTTGGCTTGCTGTTACATTGGTTGTAGCAAAAATTCAGCCAAATCAACTGAGTTTCTTGACATTCCCTATAGCTCCTGGGGATGTCCAAATTGATACTAATGAGTGTCTTTAAACTACATCCTGCTTCTGGCCCAGGGGCAAGCATTTCCGTCTTTCACCCAGTAGAATGATAAGACTCACTTAGTAGGGTTATTGATGAACATCCCATAATTCTTATGAAATCCTGGCATGTTACGACTCCCAGAACACCACTCACACAGTGAACATCCACATTTCGCTGAAAGAGATCTCAGTTTTAAAGGCTTTTGCAATCATTAGAGGTGATTAGAAGGTTTCTTCTCTCACCAATAATTTACTTGCACACAAATCCAAGCTTTTTTAATTTGGGGAGAAGCGAGTATGGATGTGGGGAAGTGAGGAGAGTAATACAAATGGGCTCCAATGTCTCAAAATAGAAAGTTACAATGCCAATTCTCACAACTACCTCATGGTGTAGGAAGTATTACCCCCATTTAAAATGAATGTAACAACCTAAATGAGATAAGGAAAATGTCACAGTGAGTACCAGATAGAGATTGGACTCTATGCTCAGCAGATTCCAAAACTGTCTACTGCATGTGTGTAGCACTATATTGCTAGTTATGTATAACTATTCGAAATTTAAAACATTGTTCTTAAGCCCTGGCCAGCATGGTTCAGTTGGTTGCGCATCATCCTGTGCTCTGAAAGGTTGGGGCTTGGTCCTCCTCAGGGCGCATGCAGGAGGCAGCCAGTGGATATTCTGCTCTCACATAGTTGTTTCTCTCTTTCCCTCTCTCTTCTTCTTTTTCTTAAAAATCCATAAAACTATTTAAAAAATAAATCAGAGTAACACTATTATAGCATATCCCACTTAGTATATTTATTCTGTTATAGTGTTATGATTGTCATTAATGTTTTTCATTAGCTATTCTGTGTCATAAAGATTTTGTTTGATATTCAGTGACAGCCTACACCGTAATATCAAGCAGGCTGATTCAGCTCATGGTTCCTTTTGATTAAAAGGCAGCATTCATTTATATAAGATATGGTACATGAATTCCCCTAGAAATCATGCAAACAGGTTATTAAATTCTATCATTTTCCCAAACTTTGGCTTTGTTCTTTTTCTGGAAAGACATTATATAATCTTAGAGTAAACCAGGTCTCAACCCCCCAAAGTTAATTAAGATGCAAATAAATTTTCTACACGGTAGTGATTGTTCTTACTAAGTAAATCAGAGTGAAATATCACTTTAAGCAGAGATTAAAAAACAATTTTAATAACTCTAAAATGTTTTAGACAACAAAGATAAAAAAAAACACAGAGGCTAATGCATTCTTTTTTGCATATATCTGCCAATTCTTGGCTTCTGCTCTGTGACATTGAAGAATGGCTAATAAAACATGTTACCTGTTAAGGCATATCAAGTCTCCTCAGGAAACGAATAATAAAATGTTAATGGGCAGCATTAACTATTTAGTTTGGAAGCATTTACAGAGGAACACTTATGTATTTTCCTACCAAGGAAGGTTTGCCTCCTACAGTAATCCAACACAGGAATTATTGGTACCTGTCAGATCATTGCTGGAATAGACATTTTTTTAAAAAAACTTTTTGTTATTATTGAAACATGCAACAGACTGACATATTTCTGAGGGAAGAGGAAGCTGGGAAGACATTAACCAAATAACTTATATGCATATGCATAACCCATGGACACAGACAATAGTGAGGTGAAGGGGGCTGGAGTGGCGTGGAGGGAATCATGGGGGGGGGGGGGTAAAGGGAGTATCTGTAATACTTTCAACAATAAAGATAAATTATTTTTTTAAACTTTCAATTTTAGACAGCAACTACTTACCAAGTTCAACGTCTTTTCATCCAGCCTTCGGCACAAAATAGCAAAACCCTAATTCTTTAACCATGATTGTCCTGCAGATATTCATAATTCAAACAAGTTTGCCAGTGTCCCTCATAAATTATGCCATGGAGAACCAAACTCCTCATGCACTAGTTCACCCAGTAGTGGACAGAGTGGGCTTTCTCCTTCCCTTTTCTGGTCACTAAGATTACATTGCTATTTTTGGCAGCAGTTTCTTGGCTGAATTTGAGCAGTCAGCTCAAATTCCTGGGTGTTTTATATGTTGTTCTCTCCATCATGTTATTATTATATAAATTGACCTTTTAATGTTCTCCGCAACAAGAAGATTTTATACACTGTAGGAGCAGTGAAATGGAAAATTGGGCAGGCAGCAAAGCCTTTGCTTTAGTGTGTGGAGGGAGGCAGGAAGATTGCAAGCTCACATTAATTATTTTTGGTCTAGGAGATATTTTCTTATATAGAACATTTTCTCACTAGTCAGGTTTTATTTGTTTGTTTGTTTTAGGTTATTGTATGTCGTGTTCCTATGAACTATTGTTGAGCCAGACACAATTTATTTGAATGAGAGAATTTCAAAAACATAACTGGAGCACTATGTGTTCAGCCTTCACAGTCAATGAAGATTTCTCTGTCTGAGTATTGAAAACTACTGACATTTACTTATTGCATCCATTTGCTTTTTAAGATTTCACATTTATTCCTAATGATATTATATTTTTGTCAATTGCATGGGCATAGGACTCTACAAAATTCATAGCTATTTGAAAATAGCTTCTCACCTGAAAGCCAGGCCCTGATGAGCTTGTTTGAATGATAAATATCTGAAGTCCATCCTGGAAAAAGTGTTAGGGTTTTTCCATGTATTGTCAAAAGGATGAAAAGGTTATCTGCAATCATAAAATGCCCCTGGGTTCTTATAAACGTAAATACAAAAACTATAGAAAAAAGTATACCTATTTAGCCTTCAGCAGATTATTTTTAGTAGAATGTTTAAGCATTTCTAAATGTTGCCATCTTTAATCATAAATGTGTCCTATAATTTTTGCATAAACCAACTGTAAATTTCATGTTCTGTATAGCATTCATTTTTATATATGATAAGTAATAGCATATTTACTACTTAAGCAAAGCATTAAAATGGAAGCAATATTCTTTTTATACAAAAGCAATAGCTCAGAAGATAACAGGAGAGCAAACTGAGGTAGACGAATGAGCTAATTAGGTTGGAATAGGAGAAATGTCCCCAATTCAGTTCTCTAGTTCCTGAATTCATTTGTATCAAAATATGTTCCTAATTGAGGCAATTATATGATGTTTATAGATTGTGCAAGTGAGATATGAATCGTTGAGTATTATACTGGTACACTGCTCCATAGAATAATATTAACATATTAATTTTAATGCCTTGTCATGGCCTCCTATATTATATTTGCAGATTAGAATGCAGAAAAATACCACTTTCCTAAATTGGCATATATATATTAAAACAATATGTTAGCTACAACTCCAGCAAATAAATTATGTAAAACATAATTTTAGAACTATTAGATTTTTTAAATGCGGTTTATGTAGGTATAATTTATACAGAGTAAAATTTGTCCTTTTCAGGAGATAGTCACAGGAGCAATTACGGACCACTACCATGATCATGACATACAACACTTTCATTACCCCAGAAAGTGCCCTCATGTCCCCGTGTAGACAGACTTCAATGTCAGTAGTTTCACTGTCTCCCAGCTGCATAGCCGCCCCATAAAGGGATTAAACCTTTATCCCCAGGTCAACTGTCTCTGTGTTTGGTGATGAATCAAATTGCTGGGAGAACATAGAGAGGGAGTGAGGTGCTGAGCTATTATATTCATGTCTGCCATCGTGTAGCTCAGTGCCACGCCCTTGTTGTTCCCTCTGACTCCCCTGAGCCTGGGAGCTGTGGAGGAGGCATTTGTAGTGGAGGGACCTGCATTATAGGAGTGAAGGGGGGGATGTATTACATTCCAGGATCAATTAGCTTCAGGAGGATAGTACTGAGTATTCTGACTCCATTAACATGAACACGTTTTGAAAAGCATCTGCGAAGTATTTTATATCAGAGACCATAACATACCTTGAAAAATTGTAATAATATAAAATGATATCAAGAAGCAATATATCAAGTTGTCGCTATTTGGCTGAGCCTTAAATATAGCCTATCCTGTATATCTTAGTGCCAAAGCTTTCCTGTGCAAAAAAAGGCAGTTATATATATGATATCATGGTACTTAATAATGATGAGGTATTGTTTGAATCGAAGAGCATTCATACCTTATTAAATTTAGACTTCATTTTTGTTGAAAACAAAGGCAATTTTTATTTACATATTCTAATTTTCTTGAGTCTACGTTTCTATGAAAAAACACACTTGAAAATTTTCCTCTGTGTTACCATCTATAAGAAATGTATTTGCACTTGGATGCCACACATCTGGGAAGCAGTGTGTCTACTTTGTGGCATTTATATTCATAGCTTCCAATGGAATGTTATATTCATAACGTCCAATGCTCTTCCAGTGTTTGGCGTGCCTGGGCGAGAGTGGTGGTGGATTTCTCCACCGTAGATGATATTTATTCCTTGTACTTCGTTACACATAATCCACCTGTGCAGGGTCTCAAGGCCGGTGGTCGACGTTATACTCTACTGGACAGCTTATCAGCTTCTCTGCAGGCTTCTCGATTTGAATTTTAAACTAAAAATGAATGAATTTATGTTACTCGTGGAGCCCATGTTCTCAGCCATGTCTGCTCTCTGGTTCTGGGGTGATAACCACAAAATGGAAAGCAAGTGCATGGACTGTCATTTACAATGGCTGCACTATAGCTTTGTAGTCTTTATATATGCACATGCATACATTTACATATTACATATATGTACATATGCATGCATATAACAGTATGTAACTGGGCAAAGATATATAATAATGTAGTTTTTGGTATTTAAGGAGTGAGGGATAAGTCCTGGTTATTGATTATCAAAAGGAATTTGATGCTTGGAAAGAAGGAAAATTGATCTTAATTTAGATGAAACAATATAGTACACCAACAGCTTTGAAAAACTGAACAGTTTTATAATATAAAACCAAAGGTAAAACGGGAAAGTCATTTAAATGTTTTCCTTCTGGCTTTTACATGAAGTAAGGATTTAAAATATTGTTAAAACATATCTACTACATTAAAAAAAGGATAAAGTATCAAGGCTAGGATGAGAAGCAACTATTTTACAATCAAAGGCTCCATTTTCTGAAGCTCCATGGGATTATAGTCAAGAAGTTTTGTTTTGCTTATGCTTTAATTTTTCTTTCTAAAGTATTTTTCTTTCTAAAGTAGTGACTAACAGTATTCTAAAATCATTTGCTTCTTTTATAAGTGCTTATTATTTATTTGTTCTTTAACTTTTATGCTGGTGTTTGAAGATAGGATTTTTCCCATGTGGATTTGTAGTATATATCTCTTAATAGTATTTGTAGAAGGATATTATTTAATCTTTGAAGATACAATAATATTAGTGAATTTGTACTGAAATTTTAAGTTTCTTGGTCAAGACAGTTTCCTTGAACTCTAAAGAAACATGCATTAATTTTACAAACAGACTAAAATTTTAGTTATACATTTGCGAAGGTTCATGTAGGGTACAATTATTTTATATGCTAATTAATAAAATACTGCACAAAATGAAATAATCTAGATCTTCATTTATAGTTTAATTACATCAAGAATCATGCTTTTCTGTGCTTAAATTATTCTCACCAATCTAGAAATCAAATTGTGTGTAATAGTTAATCAAAATGCATTCAGTGTAAAAGCGTAAGTTAACAGGTTTACTGGAAGAAAAGAGACAGACACAGAGACAGGCTTCAAATACAGAAATAATTCTTCTTTATGATACTTGTTTTGACTAGGATCTTCTGCTGTTTGGTCAAAGCAAAATGCCGTGGTCCACTTTGGATAACTAATCTCCATATTTAAGGAATGTATGTCATTTCTGTCTATAATATTATTTTATTAAAACGAAAACCAAGCTTCTGTATGAATTTAAAAGTATTTTCAATTGCACCAGCCAAGGAAGAAATTAAACCTGAAAATCCACCTGTATTTATTTATAGCTACCTTTTTGAGATCTTGTATTTTCTCTTGAAAACATTTGCCTGTAAAATGGGGACCCTGAATTCTTGCCATAATCACCTCAGAGTATTCCGTAGCTCAAATAATCAATTTACTTATTCTTAAAAAAATCATTTTATCCACATAGTGTTGAAAAATTACATGTATGTGCCTCAGTGGTCAGTGTATCCAAATCAGTTTTGTTGCAAGAATCATGGAACCAAAGGACGACATAGCAATAATTCAGGCTGGGGATGGGACTGGTAAAGTAGGGTGTAAGCTATTGATGTTTATTGTGGGATATTTGACTTCTGTCAAGTATACTTTAATTTATTTATTTCAAAGGTAATGTTTGCATTTAAAGGAAAAATAACAATGCTAATATATTTCTTAATTTACTCATTTCAAAGGCCCCTTACATAGATTGAATCTCACCCCTTTAGGCTTTTAATACAGTGGCCTAATTTTGTTAATCGGAGCCTAAATGATGCCTTATGTTTAGGGTTATTCTTCAAAATAGTGTGAACAGTATATTCAGCTGTCATAAATACTACTCATTTATATTTTAATTGACAGGTATGCAGTGAGTTCTTCATAATTCCATTGTTAAAAAGCCAGGAAGCCACATGTGTATGTGGCAGAAAGGCGAGGGATGTGTGGAAATGTCTCCCTCCACTGCAGAGAAGGGAGCGAGGGGCTGACAGTGTCTGAGCGGTCCATGCTTGTTCACAGCATTTGTTGACATCCTGCTTTCTGTTCTCTTCATTTTATTTTTTAAAACATCAATGCCCATTTATTTTGGTTGAAAAATTGTTGCTAGAGAAATAATAGTAAAAGCAATGTGTCTCAAAGCATAGAAATAAAAACTATTGGTATCTGATAGCAGTTGTATTTGGAGAACTAAAAACAATCTACTTTCATTAACTGCAGTATCTATAGTTAACCCACAGCTCCTGCGTGTTGATTCCGAAGTCCAGACCACTCATCAGGAGCTGTCAACTAAGGACATCCTGGACTTAGATATGTTCATATACCAGGAGGTGGGGGTGGAGAGGAGAGAGAGAGAGAGAGAGAGAGAGAGAGAGAGAGAGAGAGAGAACAACGGGGAGGAGAGGAGAGGCATTTACTGACTGCATTAACTTTATGATGAAAAGGAAAAAAGGAAACTGAATCATTAAAAAGGCCTTTCTCAAAGTTTCTTATTTTTTATTAGTTTCAAAAAACCTGGTTTTAGAACTATGATGATCTCAATAAGGGACCTTTGAAAGTAGGAAAAGAAGATAGGCCCTCTGTAAACTATAGTTGCATGTAATTCTCCATTTTATATGTTAGTCACATGTCTTTTTTTGTGGTACATGGACCATGGCAGCTGCTTCAAAACAGCCTAATTTGTTTTCCAGGCTCTCCTAGAAAAAGTTGATTCTATCTACCAACAGATGTATCTTTTTCTCACACTGCCTTGAACATACTTGGTGCCTGTGCTCAGAACTTGCAGAGGCTTACACTGTTTGCAGGAAGCCCAAATTCTTTATGTTGAAGATTCTCCATCATATGGCCCTTCTCTGTCTAATTGTATCTTTCACTGACCTCACACCAAAGCCTAAGCTCCTCAGAGTCCCCTGACCACAGGACTGTCACACTGATTTCTCCGCCTGCCCCACCTCACATTAATCTCCCTTTCTCTGAACTTCCAGGTAGCTCCCTCTGCAGGTGTTACTTAGTTTGATTGAAGTCTCTTGGGGAGATGGACGCCTTGCCATTTCTTTTGTATTTCCCAATATGCCACTGCGATGAGGAGTGCTGTCTGAAGAGAAAGCACTCAAGTGATTATGAAATATGTCCATTAAGTTTTCCCCAGTCCAAGACCCTTACTTTGTCTCTCATTATGTTGCCACTCTGGCGACTAAACAGGATCTGAAAGGCTCAGGATTGCAGATGCTTCAAAGACAGGATGCCTGGTTCCCTGGAGGTCTAAATAATGGGTGGAAAAATCACTGTTTCACTATAAAAGTTAGTAAATCCAATTATAATAAAGAAAAATGAGAATGATTGAACTTCATTGAAGGAGGAGAAGTAAGAATAATTTTTTTAAATGTTCAAAAAAATAAATTAAGATGGAGAAAGCACCAAGGAGAATTCAGGAAGTTTTGTCGTAAGTCGGTTGGACAGTTGTTTCTGAGATGTAACTGAGCTGTGGAACCATTTGGAATAAGAAGTGAAATTATGGACATGTCATACAAATCAGTGAGAGTTCGAGATGTTTCCCATCCTTGTGGATTACAATTCAGGAATCCGCACCCAGATTGCATATCTCTTCTTCCCTGTTGAAGCCAAAAAGGGAAAGAGGGAGACATGTAGCTTAATTGTTTGGTTTGTATAACTAACTGCTTAGATTCATCTAGGGGTAAGCAAAAATAATCTCTGCCAGGAGAGATAGAACTGTTCTGGCCAGTCTCTGGTACTTAACTTATAGTAGACTTGAGGCCTGATGCAAGAGTAGGCCTCCCTTCCCCCAGCTGCCAGAACCAGCTTCCCTCTGGCACCCAGGACTGGGGTTTCCTTCCTCTGGCCGCCCCGCAGGCACCAGGGACCGGGGCTGGCTTCCCTCTGCCCGGCTTCATCAGGAAGGATGTCGGTCTAATTAGCATATCACCCTTTTATTATTATACATGTTCAACATCTCTTCTGCATTTCCTAATATCTGAACAAGAACATGTAAATAATTTCCTTTTCTTTATTGATTAAGGTATTACATATGTGTCCTTATCCCCCAGATAATTTCCATTTTTAATTTGGGTACTGAGTGCATATTAGCCCTTTTAAAGAAAAGTAATTTGTCATAGATCCAGATATACACCTTGCCTTTAATAATAAGCATTTATTGTTATAAAGCGATATATTTTCAAAATGAAATATCTGTTGCTTAATGAATATGTGCATGTGTTTATATTTCATATGGGCAAGAAAAAACCTAATGTGGGAGACACAAATTTCGGGGGTGATCCTCATTAGTTTTTTTCTTGATTAATACTGTGTCTATTTTGAAATAATTTATAAAAGATGTATAATCTTTGCATTCACTGCTAGGACAGTTTCATATGATCTACTACATTTTGCATTACATTATATTTTTTAGCTTGGGAACATTTAGTATCATTGCTTTGGCTGTTTTCATTAAATTGTAAGCCTCCCATTGCTTCAAAAAGAGTATCTTGGATGCTGTTTGGATTCAGTAAATAACTATTGCTACTGTTAAGAGATACTTAGATTTCTATTTTAATTGGCGTTTGGCTAGCAGCCCTGGTCATAATATTCCTAAACTTCTCACTAAGTGGACTATGAAGACAGAAAAAGATAATTCCCAATAGGGAAAAACGTAGACTGATGATCAGCTAACTGCCGGAATTTCGGAAGAATTCTTTTTTTAAATCTTTTATATATTTAGTTGCATATAATTTCAAGAATACAGCAATTGAAGTACTTTTACAGTAAACATATGTGTATCCACCCAGATTTTCCTGTTAGCATTTTACTCTACTTGCTTTGTCCACATATGTATATTCATAGCTCTATTGTTGGAACTGGATTTTAAAATACAATTGGTGGGTTGCCTGTGCAAGCTAACTAAGCTCACCTTGAAGCAAGAAGTAAAAAGCTGTATTGAGCCTGGCTTAAAGTTTCCTCAAATTGGAAAACTGGGCAACTACTCATATATACTGCGTATATACATTTTGCTTTTCAAAGTAAACCCCATTTTCAAGTGCCTACCTACCAGTTTTTAAATCTAGTTAAGAAAGTCATTGAGAGAGTAAATGAAAAATACAGAGGGAGAGAGTATGAGGTTATATTTTCACCCTACAGTGTATAATTCCCGCATGTGGGCAAACCATCACCATCTCCATCTCCAGTGACTATAAAAGATTTTTGAAATGTAATTAAATAAAATCACAACACTGCCAATGCAGGTATAGAGCATAGCATTGGCAGTGTTGTATAAAATTTTTCACTAGTGACACCTTATTAGAATGTATCAGTTCTTCATTTTGTGGCTGATGTGTTAATGCGTGTAATTCTGACTATCTCAGCATCTGTCTCTCTCTTGAAGAACTATTCTCTTACCGGAATGGCACACCCAGGTGTTCAGATATGGATGATCAGAAAATCCTGACTGTTCTCTAGTTGATAGAGCATCAGTGCTTTACAAAGTGACATGAAGCATGGCTATTGCTGTTCGCTGCTTTATCCATTAGAGTTGCATAGGTAGAACTCAGGTTGTGTGCGGTGGGAAGTATTTTGTGGAGGATAAAATGAGTATGATAGTCATATACTAAATGAAAATCAAGTATGTCATACATTCTCACTTTTTTGTGTACATAGAAGTGGGAGCATCTCCGTGATTCAGGAAAGATCTGTGATGAAACTAGATATTACTATGTTCCCCAGAGCGAGCCTTAGTTGGGAAAAGAGGGACAGGCGGCAACTAGAATTGGTCACACTGTTTTAGAAACACATAGCCTAAATCATTTCTCTACCTGACCTTTATCTCACACGATATTTTTAGTGTGCATTTTATTTCTTTGCTTTGAGTACAGGGAGAGAGTGTTTTTGCAGTACAGTGGTTTATAATTATTTTGTGAAAAATGTATTTGGCCTTTGAGGACATAATTTATATACGTCAGTGGCAGTAGTTTCAATATTTTTATATACCGATTATTAACCAGTCTAATGTTTTTCTCCAGGGCAGAGACCAGAGCTAAAATAAAAACTTTAATAGCTCAATTACAACTTTAACATTATCACAGCATCAGTTGCCTCTAATTTGACATTATTAAATAAATGTAGTTTAAAAAATAGCCCTTGAATAGTTAATTATGCTTTCCTGATAAGCTGAGAGGTGATGGTTTGGGGATATCCCTTTTAAAACTTAGCCTCATTAAGGGAAAAATAATAGCACTATATTATACAACTCTACTTGACTTGAAAGAGGACATTCTATTCTGCAGGTATCCTAATTTCACTTCTGGCTGGAGGGCCTCTGGAAGATTTGCAGCCAAAACAACAGTGAGAGTTGGATATCTATTCTAAACTAAGACGCTGAGATGCCTGGGCGCAGAATAGAGTTAATTTTACTGCTGAGCTGTAGTTAATAGGCTACCTGTGTCCAGCGCACACCTCCTATCCCCACCAGGAGATGCACAGGAGAGCCGTCTCAGTAGTGGTCTCACCTGATATGGCTCCCCAGCGTTTTTTTATTAGGCCGTGTGTCTTCTGCTCAGCTCCCACCTGGTCAGCCCTGCTTTGCCGCCACAGAAGTAGTTTTTCAAGCACCACACCGCTGAGACTTGGAGGCTTGGCCCAGTCACCACTGCTGCTGTATCTCCCAGGAACTTGGAGAGAAAGCCACAGCATGAGTTGAATGCTCTAATCTCTGACCCCGAACAATCTGTAGTATATTATTTCAGTTCTGGTTTTGACTGCTTCTTTAGGAATTGATTTTTCTTTTCAGTGTACCACCCCCATCTCAATTCTCTTCTCTTAAAATGGAAAAGAGAAAAAATAGTGCACAAGGCGTTTGGGAAGAGGAGCAGAAAGTAGGCATTTCAATCCCATGAGGATGTGAAATGGATGGAAATGATGAGACAGGAGACAATAATTGCTCTCTCATGCAACAGCAGCTTCTCTAATTCCATAGTGGTGGAGCTGACCTCAGAACCTGGTAGCTTTCAAGCCATGTTCCTTAAAATATAATTCAATTATTCAGCTGCTTGAATGTGTTTCTTATCAAGGGTTTCCTTATTTGTTAATGTATCTGTTTCCAGAGTCCTGGTTATCAAAGTTAGAGATGAAATGTCCCCATTTTCATTTACTTTCCATACCATCTTTTGCTTGTAGAAAAATAGCTTATTGTTTGTTCAGATAGTCCCTACTCTTTTAATCTTGTAATGTAATTACCAAATGAATTTTTTAAATGTGGTTTGGAGAGACACTATGACAATAACCACGTCCAGTGCTCAATAAGTCTTATGGTAGATAACCTTATTCAATTTGTTTAACTCAGCATTTCCTAAAGAAAACCTTTTTACCCCGTAATACCTATTTTTTTTATCTCATCTTGGATTAATGTGTAAATTAAAGAATTACATAGATTCAAAAGATAGATTCAAAAGAAACAGAAGGGGAACATTGATAGGATTTAGGGAGAGAAGATTATGGAGGCAGAGTGAGCCAGACTCTTAGCTGTCCAGGTAACTCATGGTTCATGGTACCATTCACTGAGACGGGACACTGGCTATATATTTTGGCATTCATAGGTGCCCTGGCAGGAGAGTGGGACCATTGTTCTTGCTCTGAAGAAAAGCAGGTCAGTCTGTACATGGCAAGATCTATTATTCAGAGCACATTCTTAGTCAACAAAAAAAAGTAATGTTTGTAGAAATAGATTGGTATGCTAGCTGTGTGAGAAAACGGAATTTAAAAAATATGAGATAGAAAAATGATAGCATAATTAGAACAAATTATATTTCACATCAAGATACCTTCATCTATTCAGCATTTATTTAATTTCTGCATTGTTGTCATCTGAAAATGTTCTTTGTATATCATAAGTCTTACTGTGTTCTTAAATTTCCTTGTCCAGCAATCGGAGCAGAGCTGTACCTTCACATTGTCTGAATGTGACATTATCTGATGGCACTCAGAAAGCCTTTAAACATAAAACATATAGAGAAATGCTTCATTGCTCTCCTAGGATGACTTTTTCTTTCTCTGAATCTAAGCAAGATGAATGTTCTCAACTGACATGATGGCACCCAGTCATGAAATGACAGTGTAGTATACAAAATGGGCAGAGACAAGCCTAAGAAAATGCCACTACTTTAATTTTTCCTAAATATTATTAGTTCCATATTTTTTGAAGGTAATGATGTTTAACTTGTAAATGGGTTGAATATGCCGTTATGTTTTCATACTTTATGCATGTACCCTGTTTTTATTAGCAGTGACAGATCACTTTACTTTTGTCTTGATTTCTGTATGTCAGAAAAGTGATGGCATTTTTTATTCTCTGCAGTCCAATTCAGTAAACATTTATTGAGTAATTTTTATTTTTAAGATATGGCAAAACTACCTTTTGTATGAATGTAACAAAAGAAGAGAAAAATGTGAGAGCATCAACTTAATTTAGGCAAATACTTAACTTTTGGTGACCAAAGCTCAGTGGTGATCAAATGGGAGGGTAGCAGTATTACACTGAAGGAATAAATTCTAGTGCAATACATATGGCAAGACCAAATTATTTTTTCATATAAGCCAGTTTATTAGTTAAAAACATGCACCACACTTGAATAATACTGGTATTATACGTTGAATAGTGATGAGGAGACGGTTTACTCTGAGAGGCATGAAAAATTATTTGAGGAGACATTGAGCTTACCTGTGGAATAATCAGAATTATAATAAATAAATAGGTGTAGGCAGAGTCATAAACTTAAACAGATAAAATGTGAATCACAAAGAAAGGCAAATGGTGCACTTTTCAGAGCAAGAAGGAAGAGCCGTCCTAAACCAGGATCTGAGTCTCTACAAAGTATAAGTCAAAAAAGCAGGGAAAATGTTTCCTGATTAAATAAGTAGTCTTACTGTAGCCTCACTTTCCAAAATGCGGCTAGTAACCAGTAACATCTTTGATAGAACACCTATTGTAATGCATTGGAGTTTTGGCTCATGTCATTTCTGTGGCTTATTTAGCTCTCATTTATCATCCATTTCATGAACATCTTTTTTGGTGCTTTGTATTGGTTTGTGAATGTATAAAAGTTACTTACCTGTCAGACTTCCTCATCCAAGAACTGTAGTGTTAGGAAAGAAGGACTAGAACCATCGGTAGAATTGTAGGATAGTCGGATTTTTTTTTTTATCTCCAACAGAACAATTTCTTTAGAAGTTTTTGCTATACGTTAAATATTCAAGTAAATTTTGCATTTTTTGTTTTGTCATTTTAATGTAACTTCTCCCCAAAATCTTAGGAATCCAGGGAAGGCTTATAGTTTCTTCTGTCTCTTGTGACACACACATACTCTCACTTGAAAAATATAGTATCAGCTATCTGTCTTAAGGACTTCACCAGGAAGTTTTGAAATGATGTTTGCTTGGAGTACTGTGGCCATCCTGAGTAGGGAGGTGATGGCTGGTCCTGTATCCATTTTGAAGGAGAATTTTCACTTGGGCTTTTAAGGTAGGGAGTTATTTGGGTAGCCTGGGGGTTTAGGGAGAGAAGGACCTTCCAGTCTGAAAGAAGGTGCCGACACTTGCATAAGCAGTGTTGCTGGAGGATTTGATGAAAGTAACTAAGGATGAAGATGGCTTGCCATGCAAATTAAGGCATTTGGTCCTCGTATAGTGTGTCAGTGATTCTTCATTAGAAAACGCCATTTTCTAAAATGAATTAAATGTGAAATCCTAACAGATATATCTACAAACATTTATTTAAGAATTCTGTAAACTTTCCTTATAAGTCAGTCATGGAAAACAAGAGTATTTTGATAAAAGCAATGTTTGAACTTTGTTGTTTTTAGATGACAGCAGTCAACTTATTGGCCTCATCATCCAGTTGGTTTTTTGTATTTTGTTTTGGTTTCATGGTGTCAGCAAAATCTTGACTTATATAGATAATTCATGTAATTGGGGGAAAAAAAGTATTGTAATAGTTAATTTTGCAAACCCAAGATATTATAGATATTTCTGCCTTTAATGAGGTAGAGCATAACTTCCCTACTGCTTGAGGTTGAAACATATACAGTAACTTTCTTCCAAAATTACAGTATGCAAAATAGGGGGGAAAGATTAGCATTATAGTGGAGAATCTTGACAAACACTACTTGAGCATCACTAATGGCAAGTCATGTTGATACTCTGTGCCAGCGATATGACATGATGAGAGTGGCACTTTACTCTCTGTCTCCTTCCCCAAAACTCATCTAAACCTGAGAAAAAACTTCAGGCAAAGCCCAGTAGAAGGGCATTCTTCAAAATATTTGGCCAATACTTCTTAAAACTGTCCATGTCATCGAAAACAAGAAAAGTCAGGGAAACTGTTGCAGACCCGAGGAGACATGATAACCTATGCAATGTAATTAATATCTTGGATGGGAACCTCAAAAGGGACATTATGTTAAAGCCAAGTAAATCTAAGTCTGAATAAAGTAAGAAGTTTAGTTATTAACAGTGTATCAATATTAAATCACTAATTTTGACAAAGGAACCATGTCAGTGTAAGATATTATTAATAGGGGAAACTGGGTGTGGGTTATATGGAACTCGGTACTATGTTGGCAATTTATCTGTAAGCATATAACTATTCTAAAAAAAGAAAAGAAAAGAGTAATGCTTATGCTTGGACACTGTTTTTGAAGTAGATGGGCCGGGAAAAGAACAGTGCAAGCAGTGTAGCTCTTTACCATGAGTATTGATTTTCCAGGGCTGCCTTAACAAATTACCACCAAATGGGTGGCTTGAAACGGCAGAAGTTACTCTCTTTAGTTCTGGAGGCCAAAAATCTAAATTGGTGTCAGCAGCATCACACTCATCTCTGAATGTATTAAGGGAGAGTCCTTCTTTGCCTCTTCCAGTTTCTGGTGACTTCCTGGCTTTCCTTGCAGTTTTTTGGCTTGTAGACACATCACTCCAATCTCTGCTTCTGTCTTCACCTAGCCTTCTCCTCCCCGGTGTTTTTTCTCCTTTTTGTCTCTTATGAGGACACTCATCATTCAGTGCAGGGCCCAGCGTAATGCATGGTGATCTCAACTTGAGATTACCTTAATTACCTCGGCAAAGATCCTTATTCTAAGAAGGGCCGATTCTGAACGTCTGATTACCATGCTGTATACATTCGGTGTTCAGACACCTGCATAAACATGCAAAAAAGTCTGGACAAAAACAGTCAGCAATGAACACGGCAGTGGTCTACCAAATGTTACAAGTGTCATAAATGTTATTGTGATCATAAAAAGTAATTATTATTCTTTGCTATATGCTAGGCACTCATATGAGTGCTCTACATATGTTCTCTCAAGCTTCATATTTCAGTTATCCTTGGTTTATAGATGATGAATCTGAGGCCCTGAGAAGTGAAAACTTGCCTAAAGTCACACAGCCGGTAGATTTCAGGCCTGTATTAATAGCATTTATTGCAGTTGAAATATTGCAAATAGCCCAACTGGCATGGTTCAGTGGTTGAGCGTCAACCTATAAACCAGGTTCGATTCCTAGTCAGGGGCACATGCCCAGTTTGCAGGCCCAATCCCCAGTGTGGGGTGTACAGGAAGCAGCTGATCAATGATTCTCCATCATCATTGATGTTTCTATCTCCCTCTCCCTTCCTCTCTAAAATCAATACAAATATATATTTTTTTAAAATATTGCAAATAAAATGCATATCAAACGTTTGTGAAGTTCTGAATCCCTCTGTGGAACCTGGGGATTCCGTTATAATGCTTAAAGCCCTAGAGGGCAGTGAATGTTTTTCAGATGCTGGTGTGAAGATTTATCAGTCCCTTTTCCTGGGGGTTCCCTGTGACAGAGATCAATAGTAATTTTTCTTCCTTAATTTTATAGGTCTTCAGGTAACAGTCCATCTCAGTTATGCAGCTATCTTCCAATCAATTTCTTACCTTCTCCATTTAAACTTCCCTTTTCCCCTGAAAATGTTTTACTTTCTTATTTGAGATTCCCTCTCACTACAATAATTTCCTCCCATGAGCACACACATGCCTTTTTATCCATATAATTTGTGTTTTAACCTAGAGTCTTAAAAATTCTATCTTAGTGATATAAAAACACAAACTCTGCTACAAGCTACTGTAGCATTTCTAAAGGCTAGTAAAATATGTAGATGTCAAGTAATATATATGACAAAATAAGTGATTTAAATAGACCAATTAGCAGATGGCAGGAACAATTACATATTCATATTCCTGGCCAACGACATTTGGTAGATATAATTACCGTACAGGTGTTATCTGCCCTTCTATCATGAAATGAGACATCTCTGAACACTAGGGAGGCATAGTTAAGTGACTGATGGCCTCAAGTTAGCAACAATTCTATTGGTGCATTTTGTAGACATGAATCAGAAAGCTAAATTCAGTTCTTGGAGTCTAATGCTAAGTTCAGAAAAAGTGGAACTTAAATAGTAGAACAGGTGTTGGTGTAATCTTAACGTTGATTGCTGGGGGGGGGGGGGGGCGGGGGGAAACCCTGAACATTAAAAAGACATTTAAAATTCACTCAACATTTGGAAGGCACAAAGTCCCCAAAAAGTCAATCATTTGGGGAAAAGAAAGCAGCTGTTAGGAAATATTCCTTTGAGTTTTTTAAAATTACCTGAGCTTCTAATGGAAATACTATTACAATACCATTTCAAAAAAAAAAAAAAGTTTCACTGTAGATAAGTTTGTATATCTATTTTTATAGCCTTAACAGTATTATATTAGAATGAGGAGGAAATATTTTTAATGCTCTTATTTTTCATGTTTTAATCACTTTGACCCAAAATATTTGAAAACATAGACAAATTAGGCAATTCAACTCTTGTTACTTTAATTTTACTTTTGTATTGTGAAGAATAAACATTTGCTACTTTATTTAACATTTATATCATTGACAGCATCAGACCAAGGAAGTATTAAATAAATCTGAGTCCCCACTGGGAAAGAAACTCTCTGATTAAAATTGGGAGATTTCCTCACTTCTGATCTACCTTCTGGTCAGCTATGAATCTCTGAATTTGAGCTATTTTCAGCACCATAATTTAATGCTTATTCATAATGCCATCATGTATTTTTCAAGTTATGCTTTTAATTTTATTTTTATTAGTTTATATTGTTTCAATGAAAAGAAATGACAGGTAAAGCATCTAAGTGCCTGGCATACAGTGATGGCCCACTACATGCTGCCATTAATTAATTTTTAAACTTTTTAAAATTATCCATTAGTTCAGTGGGGAAAGTCTAGCATAAACATATTAGATGCCTACAATGCCTGTTCTCAGAGGCATTGCAGTTACTGGATTTCATTATGCTTTAGCCCATCATGGTGTTGTGAGATTAATATGGAATCAGGAAATAAACGTGATTGAGAAGCCTATGTAAGACTGCAGTGTCTCTCTTTGGAGAAACTCAATCTGGTCCTTGAGTAAATTTCCTTTTCCAGCTGTTATTTTCTTACAGACAGCTTCAGCTTATTCCTGAAAATAACTGCCAAGTCAGCAGCACTATTTGAAATAAATCCTTTGAAAAAATATTTCTAATCCACTATTCTATAGTTCTGAATTTTTAAATACACATAAAGTAGTTTCTGAAATGTATTTCTTAGCAAGAAGGTAAATATTTAAAACCTTTTATATTTTAAGAGACTTTACATTCTTTATTTGGAGAAAAAAAATTGATAATTAACAGTCCACCTAAAATAGTGTCATTTTCATCTTTCACTATTTAATTTAAAGGAATAATGATAAAAATTATGTTTTTGTTAACAGATCCATGGCTTGTATTTTATTTTTTTGTTTAGTTATGCTTTAATGCTAAGTTTTTTTAAGTATGTTTTTATTACTGGAGAAAATAAAGCCCATATAAGTATGCTTTATTAGAATAGTAGATTTCATTTAAATGATGGTTCATGCATTAGTCTAGTGAAATTTAAATTTACTTATGGCACTCTAATTTATTTGCCTGAAATTTTTTAAGCTGGTGATTTGTATTGTCAGAGTATTTAAATAATTTTTCTAGCTATTCTGTTCAAGACTGAATAGACCCCTTTTAAAAAATATATTTTTATTGATTTTAGAGAGGAAAGGAGAGGGAGACAGGTAGAAACATCAACAATGTGAAAGAATCATTGATTGGTTGCCTCCTGCATGCCCCCTACTGGGGATCAAGCCCACAACTTGGGCATGTGCCCTTGACCAGAACCAAACCCTGGGCCCCTCAGTTTGCAGACAGACGCTCTAATCACTGAGTAACCCAGCTGGGGTTAAATAGACCCTTTTCTGAGAGAATTCAATAAATGAAGTGAATTGGCAACAATTATGGGGAAGGAAAATGCTATTGTGGTTCAGAACTTCTGAGAAAGCTTTTTCTAAGACAAAACTAATGAAATCTAGTGTCCAAGGGTTCACAGGAAAATTTCCCTCTCATACAACTGTGGAATAATAAAAAGCATGACCAGAAATAAATGGCTGATTTCTCAAGTGGTAAGAGGTTAATAGGGAATGTCCTCAGGATCAATTTGAATACTGATGGTATTAAATCTATTAAGTGTTTTGGAAGACAAGCTGGAGAAGTTTTCATAGTGCCATCATTTAACTTATATTAAAAACAGGCAAAAATTAACACATCTAAAGGAAAAAGTGCATTTAAAAAAATAGTAGTAGGTCTGGCTGCTGTGGCTCAGTGCCTATGAACCAGGGCACATTCCAGGGTTGCAGGCTTGATCCCCAGGGGTGGGGGAGGGTGCATGCAGTAGGCATCCAATCAAGGATTCTCTCTCATCATTGATGTTTCTATCTCTCCCTCTGAAATCAATAAAAATATGTTTAAAAAAAGAATAGAACTTTTAAAAATATCCTTAGAAGGTCATTATAAACATAACCATCAAAAGAATCAATTCCAAACTTTGTCCTATACTTGCATGTAAATGGCTCAGAGGAAATTGATGGGGGAAACTTTTCAAGGTTTATTTTTAATGTAAGAAAATAAGTGATGTGAAATTTAGCCTTTTTTCCCTTGCTTTTCTGAGATCACTATTCTATATTCATCAAGTCTCAATAGTTAAGAAAAAAATATTAGATAAAAATAATATGCATGCCAAAATACATACCAGAATTGTATTTTGAGCAGAACTGTTGGTTTTGTTTTACTTCTCATGCACAGTTTCTTCCAGAATTGGGACTGAATAGCTGACACTAGTACCATGGTATTTGTGCCAAAGAGACATGCCATGCTGCAGGGCAAGTGCATGGTGACCTTGATTGAGTGCCTTTAGATGAAAACCAACTCATAAACCCATTTACTGGGGAGCCTGCTGATCGAAGAATAAATGGCGTTATTTTAAATTGTGCGTCACTATGACTCTTATTTATATGAACATCATTGTCGTTTTCCTGTGAATGTTGTTACAGTTGAAAAACCTTTGGATGATGCGTGATTCCTTCTGCTTTCCACACTGAGGCAACCTCTTGGTGGAGTCTGTGAATTTTCTGGCTCTCGGATCATATTTACTTAATCACAGATAAATCACCTATTTGTAAAATATAAGAATCTTTATTACAGTATGAATGCTTATATTATAAAAACCAGGCAACATTAATTTAAAGTTGTGTAGCTCTTACTTGACAAAAATAAAGTATGCTGGAGATATACATGCAGAAAGTTGCAGTATGTAAAATACCTGATTATAACATGTCGTCTTTTGGGAAATACCTATTTCTGTTTGCAGACTAATTAATGTGAGATGCTTCTTTCTAAAGCTTGAGAGTCTGTACAACTAAAATATTACAATCTTTTCGACAGTGTTACCTTAGCAATTACTTATGACTGCATACCATTCTATGTAGTTGTTTCTACAATGAAAAATACATTTTTAAGTTTGTGGCTAGTGTACATTAAGGATGGAAGAGTAAAAGATTAACACTGCATGGCAAAGTCAGTTATTTTTCATCTATAGTATCTTTAAAGTACGACTTGTTCAACAGAAGAGCATGTGAGCATTCAGATTTTTTTATTCTAAGCCCAAAACTAATAATAATATACACTTGTAGACATATTTTTTCAAAAACCGTTCTAGATTTTACTGTAATCACAATCATGTATCAACCTTGAGAGCTACGATGAGACAGAGATTAATGTTCCCATTTTATTGATAGAAAAAATATATTTTTCTCCTATCTCTGTGTACATATGTGCATTGCATCTGGGTGTAGTTAACAGGAACAACACCATAGATACATTCTGTGTCCATCTTTGTAAAACTGCTATACTTGGAATTGTTACCTGTGTAATTGTAAGCCAGGGGAAGGCAGATAGAACTGTGGAGGGAAGGAGATTAGTTAGGAGACTATTGTTGTGAGTCAGACTCCAGAGTAGTGAGGATTTGGGGCTTGATTTGCTGCAAGTGCAGGAAAGTGAGGGAAAACCTAACGTAGGCAGGTGACTGGGTTTTGAGCAAGTGGGTGAGTGACTGCAGAGGGAGAAACCTGTTCAGGAAGGGAGATAGGGAAGAACATGATGAGTTCAGTCACTGACATGCTTTGAATTGCCTGTAAGAAATGACACTGCATTTACCCCGTGCATTAGGGTGCTCTAATTCACCACTAAAGTGAAAGCCAAAGAGACAAGGTCTCTGAACTCTATGTGCTACCTTGTATTTGGGTACTACGTTTAAAGAGGCCTAATCAATTGTTCAGGGAGATTATGACGCCTCTTGCCCTCGAGGATGTTTTCCGTACACGGAAGCGTTCATCTGCCGTGTTTTGAAAGTGATCTTGCCAAGGACAGGGGATTGCCAGCCCAGCTAACCTGTCGAGAACTCTCCCAGAGCTTTCAAAATTGGGGTAAACTGATTCTTACATTGACTCTGTCTCATGCTTCTAGGGTAGCACAGTTTTCATAAACAAATCTTTTCCCTTTGCTCAGCCAATAAAAATGTATTGTAGCCCTGACTGGTTTGGCTCAGTGGATAGAGCGTCGGCCTGCAGACTGAAGGGTCCCAGGTTTGATTCCGGTCAAGGGCGTGTACCTTGGTTGCGGGCACCTCCCCAGTGGGGGTTGTGCAGGAGGCAGCTGATCGATGTTTCTCTCTCATCAATGTTTCTAGCTCTCTATCCCTCTCCCTTCCTCTCTGTAAAAAATCAATAAAATATATTTTAAAAAATGTATTGTAGTTTACTAAAGTATCTTCTCCATGTAATAAAATTAGATGCCAATTTCTCAGTAACTTAAAAAGCACTAATTTTTCAATACTTTGTTTTTTAAATGTGTTTTCATCCTAGAGAGTACAGTTGAACAAACTGTATCAATATATAATAATCGCGAACACAGTTATTTTTGCATGTTTTATCTCATTCTTTTCATTAAAATTTTCTTCAGTGTGAATAAGACTAAGTGGAGAAAGCAAGGACTTGGTGTCATTACATAAAATACAAATTAAAGTTTGAATATTAAGTTAAAGTCAATGTCTAAAAGGCATAAGCAAATCTATGACTACCTCTCATGTTTGGTTCACGATTTACTTCAAAAATGGATCATGAGAGTAATAATTTGAAGAATGAATTTATTGACGCTATAAAATCTTTACCAATGCCATGCCCGCCATCTTCTCACGTGAAATTGAGCATTCATTCAAGCATACGTCATTTATGGATACACCTACTATGTATTACGTATTGTGCTCGGTTCTGACAATATAAAAATGGAAAAGAATTGCCATAACCAGTTTGGCTCAGTGGATAGAGCATTGGTCTGCGGACTGAAGTTTCCCAGGTTCAATTCCGGTCAGGGGCATGTACCTTGGTTGCGGGCACATCCCCAGTAGGGAGTGTGCAGGAGGCAGCTGATCGATGTTTCTCTGTCATTGATGTTTCTAACTCTCTATCCCTCTCCCTTCCTCTCTGTAAAAAAGTAAATAAAATTATATATATATATATATATATATATTTTTAAATGGAAAAGAATTAAGAGATGTTCACATTCCAGTAGTAGAAATAAGCATATAAACTAAGATTTTAAAAGTATAAGTTTCATGATATTAGTATCAAAAATCATAATAGCCAGGCCCATATGGCTCAGTGGTTGAGCATCTACCTATAAACCAGGAGGTCATATTTTGAATCCCGATCAGGGAACATGCCTGGATTGCAAGCTTGATACCCAGAAGGGGGCATGCAGGAGGCAGCTGATCTATGATGTTTCTATCTCTCTATCCCTCTCCCTTCCTCTCTCTCTCTAAAAATCAATAAAAACATTTTTTTAAATATATTTTATTGATTTCTTACAGAGAGGAAAGGAGAGAGAAAGAGAGTTAGAAACATCGACGAGAGAGAAACATCGATCAGCTGCCTCCCGCACATCTCCCACTGGGGACGTGCCTGCAACCCAGGCACATGCCCTTGACCGGAATCGAACCCGGGACCCCTCAGTCCGCAGGCCGACGCTCTATCCACTGAGCCAAACCGGTTTTGGCAATAAAAACATATTTTTAAAAAATCATTATAAAGGCATGTTTTTGAGGTGAAGATGTGGGATCAGGGTAGGATTCCCGGAGAACATCTTAGCTAGGTGATATTAACGGATGGCTAGCAGGTCTTAGCCAGATGAAATGGTTAAATGAGCAGGCGGTTACAGAGAGGGAAATAAATATTTCAGAGGAAAGAGCAAAAACAACATTGTAGAAGAAAGGAACATGCATATGGATGTGGAGAAGTACAGATAGTTTGATGTTCCAGAAACACGAAGAGGGAGGCAGGTGAGCAGGCAGCGAAGGGTAGGCAGAGCCTGAGTCAATGAGGATTTTATATACTTTGTTAAGGAATTTGAACTTTACCCAACCGGTCAGTATTATTCACAACTCTGGTATCTACAGGTGACATAAGGGAATTTAATGCAACATGGAAAACGCAGTTATAGGTGCATTTTTAAGTAACAGGAAAACTATATTTAAAATTAAAAGTGATATTTGTTTCATATCAGAAAAGGTCATTAATTCAATTTTCATTGTTTTAGATCCAGTCTGCATTTGTACTAACTTAATCTCTAAAACATGGTTGGTGACTATCAGTTCTGAATGTTAGGATCTAATAAGGAACCAGAAATGATGAATAGATACATTATTGGAAAGTATACTTTTACCAAACTGTCAGAATCTAAGTTGACATGCATATTCTACTTAGAAGTTAAGGAGTTAAGAGTTTACCTTAGGACAAATTGATTTTCATAGCCTCTTTTATTGAATCAAGGACTAGAAGTAGTTGTATGTTTTGATACAGCATTGGATATGTTTTTAAATATATCTACACTAGAATAGAAATCTCTTTCTCTAAAAATATAGAAAACCATTATGTGTTGAATTAGTTTAAATTTGTAGTGAATATGTCATTTGTATTATTATTCAGGAATTTTAAGGAATTTCTCTGATCCTCAGAGTTAAATATGGCGATATATTTTAAACCCCGCATGACAGATTTTAGACAGCTTAATAAACTGAATATATTCCTGAAATTGAGTTATTTAGACATGCCACTTGAAATCACTGAAATGATCTTTAATAGCATGGTCAGTGTCAGGAAGAAATGTGTTTATCACATCTTTTATTTTGGATTTTGGAAATCCATGTGCGTTTCTTTCTACTCAGTAGTTAGCACACTTCAGTGTGGCCAGGTCATCTTATATTCATCGCCCCTTTCTTCACTTCATTCATGGGAAATACAAGGCGATTATGTTGACAGTTTCATTATTTCCTTCAATCCTGAAACAAGATAGGTAGCATTATCCTTAACTGTTTGCTGTTCTCAGTGAATAAGATAGCAACATTGACATTTGAGTTTTATTTAATTCTCTTTTCAAAGTGCCAGCTCTCTCCTCTGCATACATAGATGTGTCCCACCATTGTTGAATCCACAGTCTTGTTCCCACATCTTTACATAGTCCTGGTTTTCAGGAATTACTGGTTCCAGCATTTACGGAGCATTATTCCCTCAAGTTTTTTCCACACATCTATCAAGAGCATGTCTGTGCACATCCATGACTTGTTCAGCTGTTAAATGGAATTACTTCCAAGAGGCAGGCATTGTTCTTCTCCTTCGCATAGCTCCTCCAGGTTGACATCATGCAATGTCTAACAGTGTTCATTGTTGTAGACGTTTTACCAATAGCTTTTACTGCTTTTTGAGAGTATAATGTTTATTATTAATTTTCTCAGTGGCATGACAAGCCTCTCAGGAAGAGTGTAAATTTACTTGACTTTGCCTCCAGGAGAATCAATTTGAAGCTGGCATTTGGTCGCTTCTCATCTTTGGGGACTAAAATTTGTCCGTTTCATTATAGAAAACATTTTGCTCTCATTCTGTGAAAACTTGTTTGGTTTTCAATAGAGGTTACTGAGCTTGTTTTGAAAATGATGAGAATGTGTCAATAGACCTAAGCTACTATTTGACAATATTTTATTACAGATAGTACAATGAGATCTAGAGATGAATGGATCACCAATTCAAGAAAATCCAAGTTTCAAGTACTCAAGTATTGTTTCATTTTAAAAAAAATTTTTATTTTGGTCCTAGCACAAAGAGATTCACATTATATTTTGGCACTTAAATCTTCTTCGCTCTTTATGTTAAGGACCTGGATTTGTTTGTCACTGTTTTTAGGCTTTGACAAACCTATTCTGAATCATGGATATGTTTTTAATTGTTGCCATAGAGGAGGGGTGGGGAACCTTTTTTCTGCCTAGGGCCATTTGGATATTTGTAACGTCATTCACAGGCCATACACAATTATCAAGTTAAGTATTAGCCTGCTATATGTGGTCAAACATTTAATTAACATTAATTAAATGCCTAATGCCTTGGCAGGGCCCGACCAAATGAGTTCCTGGGCCTTATATGGCCCATAGGCCGGTCATTCCCCACCCCTGGGCTAGTGCTTCTGCTCACTCAAGGGACTCACATTTAGAAATGTGAGATGGTTGTCTTCAAATAAAACAGATTGAATATGTTTAGTTACTGAAAATTACTGGAGTTATTCTTTCATTCAATAGGTTAATTTTAAGAATCTACTATGTGACATTATGCTTGGCTCCATAATGGATGCAACGAAAATATGGCATAATTCTTGTCTTTACAAATGCACCATCTCCTTAGACAAGAGAAGACATTCTAAGAGTCTAACAAATATTCAGATTAGAGAATATATGAGCTTGAATAGTTGTTTTAGTTAGCATTTAAATATACAGTGTTTAAGAGGTCAGGGAAGTATGATTGAGGTTTTATTGCGGGGGGGGGAGGGGTGGGTTCGGGAAGGATTCACTAAATGGTTACAATAATCAAACTGAATGTTGTAAGGAAAATGTCTCAAAATGTCTTTAAACTATATATTTCTAATGTACTTCAATCCTTGATAAAACAGGAAAATGAATTATACTTTACTTTAGAAAATGCTTACAAAAATGCAGTCCCAAAGCATATAAATCAAGAAACCGAAAAGGAAATACAGTGGAACTGTCATACTTCATTTTAATGATTTTTTTAAGGTCCTCCACTTATGCTATAATTCTTTTTAAAAAAACAAAAACAAAAGTTCTACATGGCAATTAAATACATAAGTAACCTTAATTGTTGAAATATAGTTATTTGAGTTTTTCAATTTGATTTGCTTATGAGGATTTATTAGTAGATATTTGGATATACTGTCCTATATTCAAGACAAATCATTATAATTTTAAATAAATCCAAAAATGAACTACTTGGATATTTAATCTGAATTATGAAGCATTCATAGTAAAATATCTCTTGCTAGGTGCTCAGGTCATCAGACTTGCCAAATCTTTTTTTACATTTGCAAAAGACATATGAAAATATTCCAAGAATGTATAGAGTACTGTATATTAAAGTATTATAAATAGTTAGTTTGGTCATGACCTTTGATTTTTAGAAGTGCCCTTGAGCAATCATTCATATTAGAACATAGATAAACGACAAAACCTTTCAAACAACTCTCCCTATAGTTTTATATTCAAAACAAGAATTCTTGAAAATTTCACTGCCTGTGATTAATGACATATTGAAAAGTTTACTTGTAGAGAAAAAGAGTTTGCATTCATGTATGAAAATGAGTGGGTAGACTCAAGGGATTCACTTCAGCAGAAAAGCTTTATGCTCAGCAGCATATTCTATTCTTTTGGTAAATTTTTCTATCTTTCATTAGATTTTTAGTCTTGTTTTTATTTGAAGTTAGGCATTTTCCCTAATAACTTATAAAAATAATCTTCATGGACCAGAAAATGAGCAGAGTAATCCAGAAATCATGCATTTTCCCCCCAAAATTATTTAACTTGACATTTTAAAACTTATTTAAAAATGCTTTTAATTTCTATATGGGGTGAAGAAAATAAGTAAGTAGTTACACACGGAATGGAGGATTTTTTGTTCTGTTTTGTTTTTCAGGGGGATATCTCCCCATACGTTTCCAGGATGTTGTTCTTATAAGTGATAAGAGGACTAATATATACTATAATTGGAATAAAGTTAACAGACACATTTTAGTCATTAGATAAAGCAGGTATTTTTTTCAATCACTTTTCATATAATATCTTATTTTATCCTATTACAATTCTTTGAGGTAGATGTAACTTCTCCCCCAACCCCCACCCCAATTTCATGGATTTAGGAATGACACATATGGATGTTAGTATCTTGCACTTAAGGAACCAGAAGTCCCATTCCAAAGCCCATTAACCTACTTCAGGTACATATAGCTTTTCACCAATGGAGGTTTTTGCCCTTCTATTAGGGCTACATTCAGTAACTTAAGATGTATATCGCATGTAGATACACATAGAGGCTAGGGAATATTCTTGTGAAACGTGTTCTAGGCCACAATAAATAAAAACAGTGACCAAGGCACTTGACCTCAGGAATCGGAGAGTATGATTGACACTAAACTCTTGGTAAACAGTACTGATGCAGGCTCTAATTAAAGAACTAATTCTTTAGCTCCCATGTGAATGAAAAAGATGTTTACTGTGTGTTTAATGACACCATCTGTTCTACAGTGAAACCTATACCAAAATCAGTTGTTCTAAATTCAACAATTTATACAGAATATCTAATTTTTAAGCTGGAATTTCAAAATAATCTAAAATACCCAATGTATATTCTTCTTATACTTTGAAAATAGCAACCATTGCAAGGAATTTTTTTTCCTATCTTAATTAGGGTTAGTTTTATATTTTATAGTCAAAGCCCTTTAATATCATAACTCAAGGGTAAAATTGATTAAAGTTAATATATTCATCACATTTTTACTCCATGCTTAGCACTGAGTAAGAAGTAAGTGAACTAGGAAATATGTTTTATGCCTTGGAGAAACTTGCTTCCTAGTTTTACAATACGAAAAATACTTGAAAGATCAAAAAACAAAACAAAAAAAGACAGTTTAAACTGAATGTCATTAATCTAGCCCAATATCCACAATGAATAAATTTTTAAAAAATATTCTTCAAATTTCTAACATTAAATACTTCCTTCTATCAAAGATTTTCCACATCAGTTTTTCAAAGTTCTACAATAACCTTTTCCCTTCCTCTTTGTTAATTTCTAGCAATAATTTGAGTGTTTTATTGTACTCATGGAAATTTTTACTTTGCTTCTTAAGCATTAAACATGTTATATGTTAAGGCTATTTTAGACAGTAGATATGGTCAGTAGTTTAGATTTTATTTTATAACTAAATTCAGACAATTTTAATGGTGGCTTTTCTATTAAAAATAACCTTCAGTCAACAAAGTTGTAGCTCATTCATTATGTGCCAGGAACTGCCAGACTGCAGAAGGTACAAAGGTTTATTAATTCATATACTCATTCATTTATTCATTTGTCAAATGAATATTTATTGAACTATTTATTGAACAGTGATTATTTACCAAGCATTTTATTATATATAAAAGCCTAAGTGACCAAATATATAAACTGGTCGACCGGTCGCTATGACGTGCACTGACCACTAGGGAGGCAGACAATCAATGCAGGAGCTGCCCCCTGGTGGTCAGTGAGCTCCTACAGCCAACCTCCCACAGTCCCTTCCACCGGCCAGCCAACCTCCCACTGTCCCTCCCACCAGCCAGCCAGCCCTGATCGGGCCGGCCAGGCCGAGTGACCCCACCTGTGCATGAATTCATGCACTGGGCCTCTAGTTTTATTATAGGACAGGAAATAAAAAGAGAAGTAAAATTTATCTTTGGTTCTAGTTTAAGTGGTTTTGAGCATATTTGATTAGACTAGGAAATCTTCAACAATGGTTGAATGAACAAGTTATGTAAGTAGAACTGTATTTTATAAAGTCTAGGTGAAGAAAGCACCGGAAAGTACTGTTAGTAGCAGAACTTCCAGTAGTTCAGGTGGGAAAAAATTAGGTCCTGAATTACAGAGAGGAACAGAGAAATACTATAGATCTTATTACATGACTAGAGGCCTGGTGGACAAAAATTTGTGCACTTTGGGGGAAGGTCCCTCAGCCTGGCCTGTGCCCTCTCACAGTCTGAGACCCCTCAGGGGATGTCCACCTGCTGGTTTAGGCCCACCCCCTCCCCAGGGGAACAGTCCTAAGCTGGCATTCAGACATCCCTCTGGCAGCCTGGGAGCCCTCGGGGAATGTCCACTTGCCAGAGGGGAGTAGGCCTACACTGCAGTCGGACATCCTTAGCGCTGCTGAGGAGGCAGGAGAGGCTCCCGTTACCACCGCTGTGCTGGCAGCCATCAGCCTGGCTTGTAGCTGAGCAGAGATCCCCCTGTGGGAGCACACTGACCACCAGGGGGCAGCTCCTGCATTGAGCATCTGCCCCCTGGTGGTCAGTGTGTGTCATAGTGACCAGTCATTCCCAGTCGTTCTGCTGTTGGGGTCAATTTGCATATTACCTTTTTATTATATAGTGCTGGGGTCCAGCCCCAGCGGTCCAGGGGTTCCCAAATGTGTGGACGGAGTCGGCGAAAAATGTTTTACATGGAGACAGTGTTCAGAACTCTATAGTTCTCTTTAGTCTCCGTGGATCTTCCTGTGCCTGGCTGAGGCCACAGAGAAAGATCCTGAGGCAAGCTGAGCCTTTCTTTTATAGTGAGAGGTAAACAAGGTAGTGGTTTCCATAGTTACACAGTTCTTGTGAGTTTCACTTGTTTTGGCCACTTCCTGCACTTCCTCAGCCCATTAGCTTCCCAGATAAGATCTAGGGAGTGTTATAAGGTCAAGCCTAATTATGCTAAGAGGACTGTGCCCTCTAAGCTGGGACTTGTTTGTGACTTTTCCCACAGGTCAGTCTGAGGCTTTACCCTATATCAGCTCTCCACAATATAGGATACAGGCCTGGTGCACGGGTGGGTGCCTGCTGGTTTGCCCTGAAGGGTGTCCCGGATCAGGGTGGGGGTCCCGCTAGGGTGCCTGGCCAGCCTGGGTGAGGGGCTGAGGACCATTTTCAGGCTGGCCACACCCCCTTCAGGGTGGGGGGCTCCTACTGGGGTGCCTGGCCAGCCTGGGTGAGGGGCTAAGGGCTGTTTGCAGGCTGGTCAAGCCTCCCGGAGACCCAAACTCACAAGAACTGTGTCCTTTTTTCTTTTTTAGCAGGTATCTGGGATTTATTTATCTTATATAATTGAAACTTTGTATCCTTGAGCGGAGCTCAGGGCCGGCCAGGGCAGGTGGGAAGCTTGCCTTCCTCTATCACCAGGGGCAACCCAAGCCTACTGCTCGCTCCAGCTCTGTGGCGGCTGCCATCTTTGTGATGGAGTGAGGGAGTGATAGAGTGATGGTTAATTTGCATATTACTCTTTTATTAGATAGGATGGGGCTATGTGATGTTCAGAGGAGCCAGTGTAACATACTGTCAAGGTTTTAGTCTGGGGACTAAAGACTTGAATAGAAGCAGGAAACTTAGAATGAGGTGCTCATGAAAGGAAGATGATAATCTGTTTGGAACATACTGCATTTAAGCATCCAGGTGGAATTATACAGGCAACTTGAAATTCAGAACCAGAATATAAGAGAGGGGTTGGAACTGGTCATACAGATCTGGATATAGGAAGAATGTGATTACTAAAGTAGCTTATGTGCAGAACAAACATAAAGTAACTAGAAGCCTGGTGCACGAAATTCAGGCACGGGTGGGGTTCCTAGGCCTGGCTGGTGATCAGGTCCGATCAGGCCAGGCTGATTGGTGCCGGGCTGATCAGAGCCTGCTGGCCAAGAGAAGGAATGGAGGGGGTGGGGGCAGGGGAACCGCGGGAGGTTGGCTGCCGGACCCATGAGAAAGCTTGCCCTCAGTCCCCCTGGGAAAGGGGCTGCATCCACTGCCACCCATCCCCGGTTCCCTGTCCCAACCCAGGCCCAAAGGCACAGCAGGGTCGGGAGAGGAGGCGATGGTCACCAGGCCAGACGCAGAAGGAGCGGACACTGCCTGCCATTGGTCCCCCGCCTTCTTCCCTTGCCGCCACATCACCACCCAGGCCTGTCGGCTGAGGGGAGAGACCACAGGAGGTTGGTCACTGGCCCCAAGGAGGGGGCTGACCCTCAGCCCCCCTGGGAAAAGGGCTGCATCCACCACCACTCACCCCCAGTTCCCCTTCACAGCCCAGGGCCTGGCCCCAATCAGGCGATTGGGGCCTGCTGGCTCGGGGGTGGGACCATGGGAGGTTGGCTGGCCAGGGGGCGTTGACTGTGGGAGCGCACTGACCACCAGGGTCAGCTCCTGCATTGAGCATCTGCCCCCTGGTGGTCAGTGGGCATCATAGCAACTGGTTGTTCTGGTTGCTCAGGCATTTATATATACAGATCCCTTAGTGATTTTATACTTTTACATGCCTTCTCCTTCATTTACTCTTCTTCTATGAATATGTAGAAATTAGGAACTTTTACACAACACCATAAAATGTAGCCTTACTAGTATTTACTTGTGAAAAGAAAGAAAACCTGTCTTTTAGGTCATTATTCCTATGTGTTATCATGTTATGCTTTTCAGTGAAATCCCTTGAAAATATTAGTAGATTTTAATAGAACTATCTTAATCAAATATCTTTCATAAGGCACTTAATGATATATATGTTACATTTTTATTTATGTAATAATTTAAAGGGATTTCATTTTCCTCGAAGGCCAATATAAAATGCACTAGAGTCCTAGCCTGGTTGGCTCAGTGGATAGAGCGTCGGCCTGTGGCCCAAAGGGTCCCGGGTTTGATTCCTATCAAGGGCACGTACCTTGGTTGCAGACTCCTCCCCGGCCCTGCTCCTGACCAGGTCTTGTGCAGGAGGCAACCAATTGATGTGTTTCTATCACATCAGTGTTTCTCTCTGTCTTGCCCTCTCTCTTCCACTCTCTTTAAAAGTCAGTGGGAAAATATCCTCCGGTGAGGATTAACAACAACAACAACAACAAAACCCCACAAAAAACAAACATTCAAAAAAATGCACTAGAACATTGTCTAACACTTTGGACTGGCTCAAGGCAGTCCATGCTAAACCTAATTGTTGAATACCTTTTTACAGCTAATGAAATGAACTCTTCAGAGTCTGTGTCAAGATGAATCGCTTTTCATTTATTTCTGCCTTATGTGTTTGTATATATGCAGATCTTGGACATACTCAATTAGGAAAATGAAATACATTTCGCAAAAGAACAAAGTTGAAATAATATTCAGAAAGCTGTAATAGAACACACACACACAAAAAAAGAAAATTAAGATTCTAAGCTTGAAATATATTAGCCCTGTTACGTTGGTTGACATGTTTATTAATTTTACTCTGGACATCCTCAGACCTTAAAAGAGTGGACATAAAATATACAGCAGTGCTTGAAAACTTTTTAAGGCGGAAACACTCATAAATAGATTTAATTATGAATTTCTTAGTCACTAACTTTAAAATGATCATATTTTTCTAGTAATTAAAAAAAGGCCTCATTCCTTTATCTTAAAAGAGATCATGAATCTTCAGTTTAATATAGGCTCAAATTTTCCTGGAAGAAGTCAAGGAGTTCATTATTCTTATCTCTGTCAATTTCCTAACTTACAAACGAGATGAAGCAATTAATCCTTTCAAGTCTCCCGTATTAATTATAGTCTTAGACAGGTTTCCTTGTGGTTTTGTAATTCTTTTTGTCACATTTTCACTGTGTTTACTATCTCAGCTGGATGCCTGTTGACATGCTGATTCATGTTTCAGTGTGTTAGATAGGTTTTATTCATCTAAAGGAATGAGTATAAAGAGGTCACACCTTGTAATCACAATGGCATTTCTAGTGTGTATAGGCCATATATCTCCTTTTAATTTAATCTCTGAAAAATGTACAGGGATTTCTGTAGCTAAGCTGTACAAATCGATAAAATTTATAATCAAGGCTGTCTAATCTCTAAACCTAATATAAAACTTCACAACTATTGATTACATGTGAAGGATCTGCAAGCTGTTAATCATGCATGAAAACATAGAGTAAAACTGGTGGCTTTGGAAAAGGAAATGGACTAAAAATCATCAACCTGGCCGTCCTATCTCCATTCCCCTGAAGCAAGCATGTTATCAGACACTTGCATTTTCTGAAATCAAATATGTGTCAAAGTATGTCAATAACCATTATCACCTTTGAAGCTTATATGTTATTGCTTTTTTCTATTATTATTTAGAAATTTTTCTTTTTTCTTAACAAATGTGATCAAAGCAAATTATTCTACTCAAGTTTCCAGAAGGAAGGAATGAAAGAAGGACCCAAGTTGAGGTTTTAAAATCATAACCTTTGTAAAGAGCAAAATAAGCCATACAGACTTGGGATGTCATTATAATGTAATTGTGGTATTTTTGTTGGGGGGAGAGGGTAGAAATTCATGTCATAAAATAGCCTCACTGAACATTTTAGTAACTAAATATACTTTACAATAATTTCCCTAGGTTGAACTGACTGATTCATTTAAGGACAGCTGTGAGATTTTTACAAGGGAGTATGCAGTTGAGAAGAAGTTACTAAGCAGTGTTATAGGGATTTGGATAATATACAGAGGTTGGCAATTTACAGGTGCATTGTGACATTTTTTACTTTAAAAAACTATTGTGATGATCATAACCTGCATGTCTTTTTTCATATGAACAACTGTGAGCCTATTTTTGACTATCCCTGTAAATGTATATGCATCTTTTTTATCAGACCGATCACTTCAAAAGTAAAGAAATTCAGACTATATTGCAGATTCACTATTATATGTGCCTACAAAGTCATATTAATATAAATAATTAAATTATGTTTTAACTATTTTACAGTGATGGAGTAGGTACTGAAAAACTGCTATTTCAAGTATAGCTTTGTATAAAGTACTCACATGTCTTATCACTCAGAGTTATTAGTTCAACATTCAACAGTTAGTATCATGCAAGTATACTGAAGAACTGAACCCGCACTCAGAGAGCATATAGGAAATAAGACAAAACCAAAATCATTTATTAAAGCATATATTATTATACTATCACAGTATCAGCATATGTCAAACAAATTCTACTAAACTAGTGGCCGGTGCACAGATTCCTGCACATTGAAAGGAAATTAATTAGAAGAAATATTTTAATATTGTTATTCACCCTTTCTATATAATAGACGTGTCAGAGATTAAAGAAAAATTAGTAAAATGTATATGAAAATAATATACAAATTGATTAATAAATAAACAATAACGTGATATAACAACAACAAAGAAATGATAAAAACAACAAAAACATGATATAAAAACAACATTGATAAAAACAATGACTGATAAGTTGATTAAACTTATTCTAATATCTCCCTGTATACCACATTAAGAGTAAAAACATTTTCAGAGTGCTTGACTAATTTCCCTTATGATGAAGTATTTACAACTTTAATATCACACACTCTTTGAACTCGAGAGAAAGCAACATATAACTGACCCTGTCTGAAAACAGGTTCAGGTAGGAATATTCCTAGTCTGTCTAGAGGTTGTCCTTGTGATTTATTAATAGTCATCACGGGAAACTGTCTTAGAATTAATTTAAATGGGAGGCTAGTGTCAGATGGGGACAAATCAATTCTTGGAATCAGAACAAACTCTCCTTCCGCAGATCCTGTTAATGCTTCTGCTTCGATTATGGTAGGTCGCAATCTTTTGATAATACATCTAGTACCATTACAAAGACCCCATTTACTGTTAAGGTTTCTCAGTAGCATGATGATTGCACCTACTTTCAATTTTAATTTATGACATGGCATTCCCAAAGGAGTAATACTGTTAAGAAATCCGCCGAAAACGGTTTGGCTCAGTGGATAGAGCATCAGTCTGCGGACTGAGGGGTCCCAGGTTCGATTCCAGTCAAGGGCATGTACCTGGGTTGCGGGCACATCCCCAGTGGGAGATGTGCAGGAGGTGGCTGATCGATGTTTCTCTCCCATCGATGTTTCTGGCTCTCTATCTCTCTCCCTTCCTCTCTGTAAAAAAATCAATAAAATATATTTAAAAAAAAGAAAGAAAGAAATCCGATGGGAAAATTTTCCTTCTTGGCATCATCCACTGAATTAATGGAATCATCACTCAAATGGTATGTTGTGCCGGTTGCTGGTCTAAAGATACATTCTGTTAATGACACCAGCTTCTTTTGGCTTCTGAGGTAGTTGTGCCAATAGTCGGTCTTCAGACATATTCTGTCGACGACGATGCTTTCTTTCAGCTTCAGAATGTCAACAAAAACAATCAAATTCATGATTGACAATGACAGATTGAAACACACGCATGTGATTGGCACCAGCGAGAGCTTTATATGTATCACACATGCGCGAGTCAACGTTTATTTTTTAATTGCCAGTGCCCTCATATGTACCAGACGGTCAGCCGGTCGGATGGTTCGATGGGTGTACGGTCAGTCACTTAGCCTTTTATAGATAAGCATGTAGTGGCTCATCACAACCTAATAATAGAGAAATAAAATGTGTAAAATATTGTTCTGTGGAAAGATCAGTTATATAATCTTCACACAAATAGTAAGGTAATTTAGAGATGAAGAGGTTGAGAATAGAGACTATCAAAATGCTAAGCAATAATTAGCCACAAATTCAATGGTGCCATAAAACAAGCATGTATATATTACATTCTGGAATGGTTGGATAAGACCATCTGATCTTGGCTGGCTCACAGATCTGCTCATAGACTCTATTGGCTGATTTAGAATGGCCTTTGCTGTTACAACTGGAACAACTCACTTGCCCCACATGTATGTCATACTCTAGAATGGATGGTGGCGGTGTAAGAGCAAGTAGGAGTACACAGGACTTTGAGATACATTACACCCTGAGAACTAGCACACCATCACTTTTGCCCCATTCCGTTGACCAAAGTGAGTCACAAGGCAAGGCCAAAATCAGTGAATGAGGAAATAGATCCCACTTCCTTGGTGTGAGGAATTGTAGTCACATGACAAACAGTGTGAATAGAAGGAGAGGTGAAAAATTAGAGCCGTCATTGTAACTACGACACAGAATTGGGTTCTTTAGATGTCTTTCATTAGCTCTTGAGGTTAAAACATTAAAATTATTTGCTTTATCATTCAGAAAATAAACATTTCCAGAATTATACTATGGGTCAGTGACTTTGCTTGGTATATAAATTATTTACCTCATTTTTAGGACAACCAAAGAATTAGGTAACTTATCTTATTTTGGGGGATAAAGAAAACATTGAAAATCCCCTCTCAAGGTTTTTATTGCTATACACAGTCCTCCAAGGTCACTTTTTTATATATGAAGTGCTACTTTCTATACTACATTTTTTAGCATTATGTACAAATCTCTCTACCTTTTTGCATCTGATTAGTGCTGTTTAATATTTTAATAAAAATGTTTACTTCGAGAGGAAAAGTAGATTATTCTTATTTATTTTCATAAATAAAAAAGTGTCCTTTTTTCTATATTAGGTTTTATACAAATATTAGCAATTATTTATAGAGCTTATTTTACTTTTTGTGTTTTCTTTAAATCATAAAACATAAGTGAGATATGCAATATCAAAGATGAGTCAAAGTGGGTTCATTGATGATAATTACATGTTTCTTATATTAATTAAGTAAAAAACATTAAAGGTTCCTCAAATTTTTAACCCCTATATTTTGAGAATTAGGTTTTATGATAAGACATTCAATTTAAATTTTGGAAAAAGAATCCTCTTCATCTTGTTTTCATGTCACTTTGGTATTATTGTGTTTTAAAAATCAATTCATTTTCTTGGCATTATTGTAGAGAGGATGGTAATGTTAAGTTTATTAGAATTATCTGATGAACTTCAGTAAGACTCTTGAGAGCAGTGAAGATGACATGTTTTGATTGAATTTGATAATGTGCTTAGTATTGTTCTGGTGGTGCTGGATAAATATTACTGTGGCTGCAGGAGAGCTGAGTGAGCCATGCACACCCTGTCATTTTATAGCCCCTACGTCCAAGCATGTCATTTCAACAACACAGCCATAAAGCCCAAAGAGCTGACAGTTGGCTTGCGATTATTCCTGGACCTCAGGCTCCCTCATGTTAAGTATTAATCAGCTCATCTCACCAACTTATCATTAACTCAATTTGACCCATGGGAGCAGAGATGAAATCTTTTTGGCAAGACTAATAATTTTATGAGATTGAAAAGAGGTACAGTGTAAAATGTTGATTAGTCTCAATTCTCACCATAGAAAAAAATGATAAAAAACACAAAGCATCAATGGGGAAAAGTAAAAGAATATTTTCCAAAGACCTTAAGATTTTTTTTCATCCCTCAAGGGATGCCAATGCTTTCCTTCTTACTTTTTTAAAAATTTACCTTTGTTCAAAAATATTATCTCAATTATATTTTGTTTCACATCAACAAATATTTTTTCCTGCAGTCAGGAATAGAAGGAAAATAGAATCCACTTCCCTTGTATTTGTTTTGATAAATGGGATGGAAATTGTGCTCTGCAGTCAGCTTCTAGGATTTCTGATGAGAAAGCAGCCGGGAGCAGGAAGCTCCTGTCATGCTTCAGTGTTCTTAGTTTGTGTACATCCTTGACAAGATCTTTCTCTTTTTTCTTGGATGAGCTTTGGGACATCTTCTGTTTTTCTCTGACTGACAGCAGGAAAATAACTTTTATCATTAAAAACTGATTCTAGGGAAATATGATCCCTGCCCTCCATTCTCCTGTAGCTGCTAAAGCTTTTGTTTTCACAGTTCTTTCAGACTAACTAGAAATTATCATTACAAAAGGACATGGATATTGACCTGTCATGTCACGTGTTGTTTAGCAAGTACCAAAAACTTGAATGGTTTTTTATCTGCTATCTTATTAAACCACTTATTAAATCATCTTTTTGTTGAGAGGTAACTCAGAGTCAATAGGTTTTGTCAGTTCATGTTGCCTTTATTTTTCTTAACCTTCAGAGTTATTGAGTCTTTATTTTATCCTCTTGAATTGAGTTAAATATTTAACATAAATTATTACAGGCATGGCCCCATGGCTCCATCTATTTAAAATTTAAGTATAGGTAATTATATGTTCCTTTTTTATTTGCCTGCTAATTATATAATACTGATCATAGATTTGATATATAAATTTTTTTGCCATTTTTTAAAATTTCACCTTGATTTCATGTAGCCTTTTTCACCGTAGCAACTAGGAAATAGGTGAAAAATAAAAGAAAAATGGAATGGGAAAAGTTTAGTAAGCCTGGCTGTTCAACATTTGGCAGGGAAGCTGAAATTGGCTAATACTCACATTTCTCATTGCATATGCTTTTAAAAAAATAGATGTTTTCTAGGATTTATCAGAATTGAATGAATGAATAAGAATTTTGGTGCAGATCTGTCCACAGGGCACTTAACAAGAGGAGTTAAGATTCATCATTTAAAGGGTAGAATGGAAAAGAAGGAGATTTTGCTTATATTTCCAGTTTTCTAAAACTGGGCTTTTTTTATTTATATGTATACATAAATAAAATCAATATTTTATTGATTTCGTAGAAGAGGGGAGAGGGAGAAGGAGATAGAAACTTCAATGATGCGCCCAGCTGCCATGGCTCAGTGGTTAAGCAACAACCTATAAACCAGGTCACGGTTCAATTCAGTGGTCAGGGCACATGCCCAGGTTGTGAACTCAATCCACAATGTGGAGCATGTAGGAGGCAGCCGATCAATGATTCTCTCTCACCATTGATGTTTCTATCTCTCCCTTCCTTTCTGAAATCAATAAAAATCTATTTAAAAAACATCAAAATGTGTCTATAGATGTTGCCTTATCCATTGAGACTTAAATCAAATGTCTCCTTTATTTGACAGGTGGAGGTTATTTCTCCTTCTTGAATTGCTTAAATTCTCATAGAATATATGTAAGCAGAAGGATATTGCTTGGAACTCATTATGTTCTACATAAGATAGGCAAACATGATCACTTGGAAAAAGAATATTAATGAAGGGGGAAAATATCAAAATCAAAATGAGGAGTGTATGCAAACAAGTACATTAATACTAGTTTAAAAAAAAACCAAATAGAGGAGTAAATATTTATTGGTGTTTTCTCTCATTGTTGTATGGGAGAGCTTTATTCGTATACTCCAGGTATTTTTCAGGGGAAAATCTCACTTTCTCATTCTAGATACTTTTAGAACAAAGTATGGTCTTATGTAAACATCGCCACTAAATTGTATTGTTGCCCAGCAGGCAGCAAAATCACAATTTACCTGGGAATCTTAGCATGAACTTAGCTGTAATTGCCCGGTCAGCTGGTAGGTGGCGCTGCAGATCATTTTCAGTCTAACTGTGCTGGGCCAAGAGTCTCTTGTGCCTGGTAAGATAAATGCTATCACAGAGCTAGACATATAAAGACACTGTTAAAGTGATTAAAGAGTCACATCTTTATCCGAGCCTACTTCGGTGCTTAAGGTAAAACATGCAACGAAAATGATAAAATAGGGAGACTTGATACTGTCAGATGACTGACAGATAGCATTTAAAACCTAAGCATTTAGATTCTACCAGTGGTTAATTTGCATGTGTAAATGTATGTATTTTGTAGATTTGAAGTCTTTAATTAAATAGCCACCACAGTGTATTTCAAATCATACATTAAATACATTGAACTGGAATTTCAATTTGGACTTGCCATCTGTGTACCATGCTGATAATTTTCACATAACTGAGATTTTAATCTCAATAATCAAAATTTATAAAAACACCAAGTAAGGCTCTTTTTTTGTACTTATTTGTCATCTATTTCCCCTACTGATTTTCAGTTAGCTAGAGTAGTGACTATCTATAATGAGTTAAGGGGGGCCCCAATGGCCTTGACCTTGGCCTTGACTTTAATATTCTTTTCAAATCCGTGCATTAAAGTGTGCTGTGTATTAGTTTGTTTACTGTGTAAACTTTGCCATGGCCATGATTTTCATAGAGTAATTGTTTTGATTAAGTTAGACGATTAAAGTTAGTCTTGCATGAGGAAAGAATACACTTGGGAAGCAGTGATGGATGGACTCCAGTCTTCGGAGTGTTTAGTTCCGCCAGCATTTTCCAACTGAATGAATATTCACCTCCCAGTTTGGTCTGGGTGACAGTGAATGGATTGTCAGACTTGAGTGTTTCCTAGAAAAAGGTAGAGATCAAGAAGGATAGATGACAATGTGAATATCCACATGTGTTCTTGCAATTTTTCTCAGATACTTTTCTGCTTTGATGAACAACATTGTTACTGAGGTAATAAATGTTAATTAATATCTGCGTCATTTTTTGTAAGTGGTAGTTTAGTGTTACAATTAGACTAATTAGTATACAGTGTAGCTTGGTGATATGACAAATCATAGAGCAGAACATGTTGACTCTTATCCATTATGATATATTAGCTAATCCACTTGCTCAATAATGACAAAATAAAAGACAGGAATTGGGCAGTAGCAACAGCAGCAACTATAAAGGCATCGTGGCTGCATTTTCAGGTTTTTATTTTGTACCATGTTCCTGAGTACTATGGATTGTTGACGTTTTACATTTCACTTTTTCCATTGGTAAATATAGCCCTTAACCAAAATCTTCAAGGATAGAATCATGAGTAAATAAAATGAGAATAAAAGTTGAGTTCCAAATTTTCCTGGTTGACACATGTCATGATTAGTGTTTCATTTTTTCAAGAGTATTCTTGTAAAAAGCTGACAGCTGCCTATGTCTCTGATTTATTCTTCAGAACCTATGCGAACCCCAAAGACTTTAAAGATCGCTGAGATCCAGGCCAGACGCATTGCTGTGGACTGGGAATCCTTGGGTTACAACATTACCCGTTGCCACACTTTTAATGTCACTATCTGCTACCATTACTTCCGTGGTCACAACGAGAGCAAGGCAGACTGCTTGGACATGGACCCCAAAGCCCCTCAGCATGTTGTGAACCATCTGCCACCTTACACCAATGTCAGCCTCAAGATGATCCTCACCAACCCAGAAGGCAGGAAGGAGAGTGAAGAGACAGTTATTCAAACTGACGAAGATGGTATGCTCATATTTTATTATTTCTTAAAAGGGGGTTTTTGTAACAGAAATGATGTAAATGCTTGTAATATTTCCTAGAGTCTCCAGAATTGAATTGGATTCTGAAATCTGCTAAATACTCTTATTAAGGTTAACTTTGGGGAAAGAGTTTACTTTTAAACAAAAGCTTAATATTCTTCAGAGTAGCATCAAATACTAAATGAAATACGCCTCCACTGTTTTCTGTTTTCACCCAAAGAATAAAAGTATGTGTGTGTGTGTATGTGTGGAGGGGGGAGTGCTATATAGCGAATTGAGGCAAAGCTGAACTGGTAATCAAGAATCATGGGTTTTTCATTCTGGCTCTGTAACTTTAGCAAATTCTTTCACGCTTCTAGTTCTCCATTTCTCATCTCTATGAGAAAAGTTTAAATTAGATGATCTCTGAGGTTCCATTTCTTGCTAAAATTCTCCTTGAATAGCTTGTAAATAGGACTACATTTTTATTTGGGTTTCAGAAAACAGGATGTAATTCATATCCTAGTGTTCCCAAGTTCCCTCAAGTTCTGAAATGTAGGCTTAGATTTTGATGCCTACCAAGTATGTGATTGCCATTATACATATATATATGTATAGATAGATAGATAGATAGATAGATAGATAGATAGATAGATAGATAGATAGATACCATAGTTTCTAGAAATTTTCCCTATCACTCTGAAAAGGCTAAATGACCCTGGTTTATCCTGTTGTTTTTGTTGTAATAAAGGGAAGTAAAAGCTCTTTAACCTAGTTAGTTCAGATTTTAAAGGAAACAATATTGTCCTAAAATTATGCATGGGGTTATACTTATATTCCTAAAACATCAGAGAAAAAAAACCTAAGACTTAATGGTAAATGAACTTTTGCCATATTTGAATTAAACATGATTGCATTAGCTATTTCAGTTGAATTTGCACCTAAATGAAGCATCTATATATATAAAAGACTAAGTGAACAGCCGATTGGTATGATGCACACTGACCACCACAGGGCAGACACTCAACGCAGGAGCTGCCGAGCTGTGGTGACTTGGCAGCGGTGGTTCTTGGGAGATGCACCTCAAAATTAGAGAGGAGGGAGCCCAATTCTGGCACCCGAGAACCGCCCTCTTGCATTCTGGGACTCCTCGGGGGATGTTGGAGAGCTGGTTTCGGCTGGATCCCCGCAGGCCAGGCTGAAAGACCCCACTAGCCGGAGAGACCCCGCTCACTCCACAGATGCTTTTTGTACTGCAGTGCTGCTCCAGGTGCGGCCAGCCAGGAAGGGACCACGGGAGGTTGGCTACAGGGCGTATCTGGCCTGTCTTGCCCAGTCCCGTCCCATGGCCACCTTCTAATTAATTTCCTTTCAATGTGCATGAATCCGTGCACTGGGGCACTAGTTAATAATAACAAACCCTGCTATAATACAGAAACACATATTACTGATGCCTTACATACAGAAAACACACCTCAACACATGCTAATGCTAGAAAAAATGACTGGCATAGTGGTTTCATAGGTGGGAAATGAGAAATCTAAACATAGATTCAAAAGCCTTAACAAAATATTTATCTCATTTTATAAGGTGGGATAAATATTAAAAAGTCTATATTCCACTAGACATTCTGTAACCCAGGTTTTCAGTGACAAGAATGCACTCATGTTTTATTGCCTGCACTTAAAATAAAAAGCCCACATGATTTCTGAATTGGTGATTTTAGACCAAATTACATGAATTTTGTGCTCCCATAGCCATTCACTGCCTAATAGTATAATCATTTTGATGGTAACCTTTGGTATGGTTTTTTAGCATGCTTTTCTTTCCCACAAACCAAAGAATACAGTCAGGCTTATATGATCTTTTTCATAGTGTATTAAATTTTTTAAAGTATTTTGGTCTATACACATGACTAGATTAATAATCAGGAAGTGAATTATTGTGAATTTATTTATTTTATATTTACTGTTGAGAGTATTTTTTTAATATATTTTTATTGATTTCAGAGAGGAAAGGAAAGAGAGAGAGAGATAGAAGCATCAATGATGAAAGAGCATCATTGATCTTGCACACCCCACACTGGGGATCAAGCCCACAACCCTGGCATGTGCCTGACCTAGAATTGAACTATGACCTCCTACTTCATAGGTCAATTCTCAACCACTGAGCTACTCCAGCTGGGCAAGAGTATTTTAAATTATGTCCTGAATTGATCATATTCATGACCGTGTATTATTTTTTTTTAATCCAGAAACATTTTGTAAAAGTAAAATGACATTATTTATTCTAATTTCAATAGTATTTTCTATGCTAATTTTACTTTATTTTTTATTGATAGAGAAAGAGAGAAAAAGAGAGAGAGAGCAACTTGTTGTTCCTCTTATTATTTATGCATTCATTGGTCAGTTCTCGTATGTGCCCTGACTCAGGATTGAACCTGCAACCTTGGAGTATCTGGACGATTCCCTAACCAACTGAGCTACCTGGCCAGGGCCTATTCTAAGTTTATTTTAACCTCCACTTTGAAGCATTTTTAATTGGTTTTAATGAAATTGAATTTCATATTCATATTTCAAAGTATGGTCAGGAACTAATTCCTTTTACTGTGAGGTTGTTTTTTCCCGTTTGCTCTACATGTAAGACTAAATGATTGAAGTACAAACTTTCTGTGACGTAGTTGCAAGAATTCAGTTTTCAAACTATCCATGTGAGCTCCAGTTTCTACATAGACTGCTTGATGTGTCTCAGTGTTCCGGGGGGTGGGGGGGTGAGGGGACAGAATATCTAAATTGTAATCTACTGTTGTAAAGATCGATGGATTTTGATGATCTAATTAAGTCAGTCTTACTAAATTATTGCTGCCCTATACACATAGAAAAAGAATAAATTATCAACCATCTAATAAAAGAACATAATTTTAAGAAAAGAATTCTGGAGATGTCCATAAATCATGACAGCAAAGCTAGAATGATTTCCCACCAGAACCCTAAGGTAGAATTTATGTTTAATTTATTGCATACATTTTTTTAATGCATGGGTAGAAGTTCTTTGTATGAGATTTTCTTTTCATTTTTTTATTCCACCATTGATAAAAATCAATATTAAGAAGTTAGGTCAGCAGAAAAACCTGGTTTGGGGACAGTATTTTGCTAATACAAAGCTATTTTTAAATGTACATTTATTATATTTTAAAGGTTATAAAGCTTATTTAATATAATCTTGATCCACCACATTCATTATTTTTTCTCTTTTCCATTTTGAGAGTTATATTTTAAAGGAGTATCTTATGTGCAAAAAAAAATTAGCTGAAACAGCTCTCAAGTAAATCACAAAGGGGACTAAAGTCAGCATTCTCTCTCCATGAGAAGTTGTTGATGTGGAAATGTGAAATGACACTCACTGCAATGTGAAGACTGCCACGATGATGGTCTTAGTGACTTTATGATGCATTTATACAAATTATGAGGACATAGAGATGTATGCGTATGGAAAGACATTGTTTTCCTTCAGTTGTAGAAAGTTATTGAATATAATTTGTTCCTGTACCCTGTTGCCCCTTCTGTTTATGTATGTGGTTTGTAGTTCACCTAAGCACAATTCTTTCTTTTATCCCCTGTACATGCCCTGCTGCGAGATCATAGTGGGCACTCTCTTAGCCATAAATTTTCCACAGACTTTTCCCCCTTACAAATACGACCTTATGTACTTGAACTAAATCCAATTGACAACGTAGAACATGTGTAAGAAGAACAGAGAATTGCAGGCATTCTAATTCTAGGGAGGCTATTCTCTAATTCTATCCCCTCTCAATGCAGAGTTGTGCACATTGAAAACTGTCCCTATTTGTGAACAATTTTAAATACATCCACGCCGTTTTACACTATTTATGGGCCAAATTGTGTTTGGTTAACACAGATACTAATTATATACCTACCATCATATAAAAATTTACTCATTAATGGAGTTTTGTCTCCTCCTTCCCCAACAACCACCTTCTATATATGAGGTATGGAAAGGTGAAGATATAATTTTTTCTTAATTACAATTGTAACTGTATCATTTGATAGAATGAAAACAACAGGTAGTCTCCTGGGAAAACAAACTAATGCCCATGGCAGCCTCATAGGCTACACGAATTGCAAATAGGGGCCTTGGTCAGTTACATAGTCTGTGCCAGTACTGTGGACTGGGTTGGGGGGAGGGGGGAGACAATGGGATGCCTTTGGTGAACTTCCCTCTGAGCCCTCAGCTAACAGATACATGGACAGATCATCTGAAGTTAGCGGTGGCATCTTTTTTGTTTACTGTGGGTTTCTTTCTTTAAGAATTTGTTATTAATGTGCCCAATTATGTTAGCTGTCCCAGAGGTCACAACATCATTCATCATCTCCTTGTAGATTGGAATAAATCTTACTCTTTTGACATTATCATTCCAAATTTCTTGATGCTGCTAGCCACCATGTAATGCATTTCCTTTGATCCAGTGATTTTTAATTTATATCAAATCCCCACAAAATTGCTTTATACTCTGAAACTGCATTTCTACATAATGTCATGTGTGAAATTCACTGAAATGACATATTAAGGAAAAATATTAATAAAAAACCAAACTTGCCCAATATTAGGTCAATATTTTCAAATAAAAACACATTTTAAGCAAAGTAGGATGGAGAGGATATAGTTTTAAACCTTAGCAGAACAAGAAACTGAATATGTGTATTTAAATAAAATATATAGAAAACTATGTACAATAACAAAAGTATCTTGTGTCTTATATTTTGTTAATAGAAGCTGACACATCATTCCTAGCTGCCATTGGGTGTTGTTAGTTATATGACATTTAAAAATAGGACTGGAATGAGGGTTCCTCAAATCTTGACATACCGGGGAACACTTCAAAACTAGTTATGTGGATTGTTGAATTGTAAACTAGTATGATGTTTTCAAACAGTTTGAATCTTAGCTTTAAGATGGTGAATTTCATTTAAAAGACTGAAATAATGATCTTTGAACCTGTTCATCTTAGCAGTTTTAAAAATATATAGTCAATGTGTCTTTTTTAAATTATATAAATTTAATAAGTATAGCTAGAAAAGTCAGGTTGACTATTGATGGGTTTTTCTTTTTTAAAAAATAGAGCATTTATTATCTTATATAATCCCTAAACAGGGTAGGCTTTAGAGTTGAGCGACTCAGTGGCTCAGAAATATCAAAGAAGCCAGGTAGTCTCCATAGCTGTGGTAGGCAATCCATACCTTGTTTCAGCTTTGGACTAGTTCTTCTGGTCACAAGATAGCTGCCAATAGAAATTGTGGAAAGCAGTGTCCTTAATTTCATGCATTAGGAGAAAGGAAGAGAGAGAAGAAGATAGAGATATGGGTGGGGAGAAGGGAGAAATGTCTTCCTTAGGGAAGGATGTCTTCCTTAAATATGAAATATAAATGCCTTCGTTTATTCTGGTTGAGCTAGTTTAGATTATATGCACATTTTATGATCATTTAGAGTCACCAGGAAAATGCTATCCATTGGTTTGCTTTGACTAATCAGAATCTATGCTCTGAGTTAGAAATGGGTAAGCTTCCTGAATCACATGGGTTATATGAGAGATCAATGGATAGTTGAGCAGAATTGGGATTCTCTTCTGAAGGAGGAAGAAGGGGTAATAAGTAAACTGACGGGGTCCCCTACACAACCCCACTTTATGCCATTTCTCATTCCCTGTGATCTCCTCGGTAGATCAACAACTTTGATAACAGCCTTACAATTTGGCAGCATAAAGAATGTAGAGTCCTATGGACCTGAGTTTTAGCCATGGATTTCCTGTCTTCTAGTTACCTGATTTCAGATTCACGAGGCCACTTTCTTGAGCTTCTGTTTATCTGTTAAGTAGCTTAATGTTGCTGACTGTGGAGCATTTCAATTCGGTACTATATAATTTCACTCTCTACTCTAAAGAGTGTTAATTATTATGTTTCATTATTGCATGAACTTTGTTTATAGAGACTCTTTTGGGTCTTATAACCTTCAAAATACCTTTTGGAAAACACAGCTCTGTTCATGAAACAAATCACAAATGAGATTTTCAAGTTATGAGAGGCCTATTAATGGAGTAAACTAGATAATTTATTCAGCTCTCTAGGTGATAGAATATACTTTTGAATAAAAATAATTTTGCATTTGTATATTATCTGTATTAGAAGCTTAAAACTGCTCATATACGCTTATTTTCTTTTTAAAGACATTTATTTTCAACTTGGTTGCTAGCTTCTGTAATGTACTTTTTTCTGTTTTTTTGATGTAAGAATTCTTATAACCAAATATATGTATTTGTAGTGCCTGGTCCTGTACCGGTCAATTCTCTTCAAGGAACATCCTTCGAAAATAAGATTTTCTTGAACTGGAAAGAGCCTCTGGATCCAAATGGAGTCATCACCCAATATGAGGTATTGGGAGGACAAGGAAGTTAATTGAAATGTGGATTAAAGGGAAAGGGAAAGGAAAAGGGAGAGGAAAAGGAAAAGGGAAATAGGGAAAAATGAGTGAGGATTAAGAGATTAAATAATTACTATTTCTCCTCTCTTTTAATTAGATATTCCTTGATCCCAAAATTTAGTATCAAAATAAATATTGTATGGCACCTAGAATTTTCAAATTCTTAAAGTAAATATATGTTTATTTTTGCAGTTGTTTTAGAAAAGCAGGATTGGCCCTTTCAAGCAGACTTAATGATGATTGTAAAGAATGAATTTTTATAAAATTGAGAAATTCATTTCATACTGTGATTTTGGAAAGGCCATTGAATGTCAGTTGTTTCATAGAAGGGGATTAATACTAAATATATATACATATATATGTATATATAAAATATATAATATTATAATATAATATAATATATATTATAAATCTGACTATATTTAAACTTTAAATATAAATTATCATCTTATTTTTAAATATAATATTTTTAAAGAAGAAAAGAACGGATTTTTTTTAATTGTATAAGTGTGTATATCTGTACCCGCATAGTCAGTGTTGATTAAAGCATAAAGTGCTTAAATTTCTAATGGCTACAGAGTGCATCGTGGCGATGGGAATCACAAGTGCAGTCTTATAATTTGTGACTATATTATCATACTTAAATACTATTTAAATAAAATTTATGTAAATCGGACAAAGTATAGATTAAGTTAATTAAAACAAACATTTGTTGAACACATTCTGGATTTCAAATGCATTAAAATATAAGATTACATACACAAGATTATATGTTTATACTTAAGTACACTTTTTTAAATAAAAGAAAATAAGTCTATATTGGTCCAGTCATGGAGATAATAAATACAGGATGTAACCATATTAAATGAGAAGGAAAGAACTGACATTAAAATACGGTTCACTCCACAATGCCCTGTAATGCTACCTTATGTCAAAGGGTTTATGTAAGGTTTAGTATGACACGTTGGCCATGTAATCGACAATGTGTTTCTTAAAACAGGTTAGCTACAGCCGCGTAAGATCCTTTGACCCCGCAGTGCCGGGGGCTGGGCCTCCACAGACTGTGTCGAATTTGTGGAACAGCACACACCATGTCTTCATGCACCTCCATCCTGGAACTACGTACCAATTTTTCATAAAAGCCAGCACCGCCAAAGGCTTTGGGCCAGCCACAGCCATCAATGTGACAACCAATATCTCAGGTATGCAAATGACTCAAGAATCGATTTGTAATTGTGTGTCACAGAGTATCACATATACACTGAGTATAGTTTTTCTCACGTATTGAATCCTTAATATTATTCATGATTGAAGGCACTTTAAATAATTATTTCAATACAGATTATTCTTGGTTATATGTCCAAACCCAAATGCATCAGAAATAGTCAATTTTAATCAACAGTGGTCTTTATATATATATATTTACTAGAAAGCTTTCAAAGTTCACTATATATATAATAGGCCTATAATAATTTTGAGGAGTTGTTAATCTGGTATCAGATCTTTACTGAAAAGGGATTTTATTAAAGATGATCCTTGCTCTACTATCTTAGTAACATATACCTTTGTCTCTCTGCTCCATTTTTACTGAGATTCTGATCATTTTAAACAAATAAGAACTTTTCTTTCTCTTAGAATCTCACATAAATTTATCTAGATTTTACAATGGCAGTGTGTTAGGTTGATAAACAAATACAATTAAATTTTCATTATGTTATGCTCATAGTTTAATAGTTTACTTTTGACTAGATTGTTTACAGATGTGACTTCTTCAGTCAAGTCATCAATTAAACCTTATTAATTTTTTTGCCAGAAATTACCGTTGTAAAATGCCCCAAATCCACCTTATGTAATTCTGTATATAATTTGTTTATGATTAGTAAAATAAGTATATATTATATATGTAATGAGTTAATACTGAAAATATTAACCCCTTAGCATATTAAAATACTAATTTTGCATTTCTAAGTTATTCTTTTAATGTTTATTTTTATTATAAGTCTAGTTGAGTATAAAAGTGGAATAATACATTATTCAAAAAATTTTATCATTGCTCTCAATTGGTAACATTTGTATCAGAAGAAAGGTACATAATTTTTAAGTCCAAAATATTATTTGGAAATGTTTTGAAAAAATACAAAACATTAAAAATATATATCATGAAAAATTAGCTATTCCAGTATGCACTATAATCCCTTTAAAATATTTGTTGTCACTTTACTAGAAAATATGACTTTGTGATATCATGATATAGTGAGACATGTTGCCTACATTCTAGAATTAGCAGTAGTATTATAAATGACTAATATCTTTCAACAGAGATATCTACAGAATTTTCATAAATTTGTAAAACTGATAGCACTGAACAACTGGACCCTAATTAAAGACTGAATGCCCATTTAGCATTTTTAAAAATTATTTCATTGAACTTTCAATTGAAGCAACCTGTGTACATGGGTACTCGATTGGAACTTTAAAAACTTGGTGCAACCACTATATCTTAGGAACACATAATACTCACACTCAGGCTGACAAAATTTATGATTGTGGTTCTAAGCATCACTTGAACGGTTAAGAACTTACTGTAATTTATTCAATGAGTCCAGTGGTTCTATTCCTCGATATTTTAAAAGTAGTTTAAATAAACATGAAATAAAGTTATTGGAGAAATGATGCTTGGAGACATAATTCTTATAGTTGTGTGTGTATATAATGTCTATTGATTCTACTGCCTAAATAACTCTCAGATTATGTTCCTCTTTGCAATGTCACTTTTCCTTTCTTTCTAATTAGAAAATATTTTAAACAGATCCTTGAAATATCTCTGTAAGCAGTATCCTTGCCTTTATACAACATATATTTCTTTTTTAAGTCTCTCCGCCCCCATCTATATATATATATATAAAAGCCTAAGTGACCAGCCGACCAGCTGACCATTCGACCGGTAGCTGTGATGCGCACTGACCATCAGGGGATAGACACTCAACGCAGGAGCTGCCGAGCTGTGGTGACTTGGCAGCTGCGGTTCTTGGGTGACGCACCTGAACCTGACTTCTAGCCCATTGGCTCTCCACTTTGGTTCTGGCTCCCTACCGGGTCTCTAGCCCATTGCAGAGGTCATGAGTCTGGCCCTTACAGAAACTTTTTGACTCAGTTACCTAAATGATGAGACATGCAGGACACTGCAGCCCCAATGTCTGGTGCCCGCTCTGGCCCAACTGCTTAATATTGATTTCCAGTAGAGGCAGCGAATTTTCCCGCTACCACTCTTGGCGGGGAAACTGGCTGCAGCATCCCTCCTTCCAGGTGGACAGTAGCACCAGCAGGCAACCTCCTTGGAGGGAAGGAGGTGAAGGAGCAGCTCAGGTGGGAATAACGAGGTTCCCACCATGACAGGGCCAGGGCAGGAGCCTGACATTGAGCAGGGACTAGGCAGACTAGATTCCAGGCTAAGTAAATCCTGTTTGCTAAATAATTGCATTTTGCAGCTAAATGCCCATAAATTATCAGTTACCGTTAAATTTAGGGTAAAGTGAGATGAAAAAAGCGAGACAGATAAGAGAAAAGTATTATAATATTGGAAGAGAGGAGGGAGCCCAATTCCGGGGTGCATCACCCGAGAACCACCCTCTTGCAATCAGGACCCCTTGGGGGATGTTGAAGAGCCGGTTTGGGCCTGATCCCCGCAGGCCAGCTGAGGGACCCCACCAGTGCACGAATCCATGCACCGGGCCTCTTGTCTAATGTATTTAGTGGGATAAAATCCAATCATCCATGCATGGTTAGCATCTGTGGCTCATCCTTGTATAGTTCCTTCCATTCTCCACTCCTCCCTATGAACACAAAGTTCAGGTATATTAAACTGCTTACAGTTATTAGAACATATCTTGTCATTTCATGTTAGGTGTCTTCAACCATACTGTTTTCTCTCTCTGGACTTTTATTATATGCGCTTTCTTTCTGGTGAGTTTTTACTCTTTTAACATTCAGCTTAAGCATCACCCAAACCCTGAAGCCTTCCCTGCTTCATCTTCCCTTTTCCCATCACTAGTTTAGGGTAGTGCTCTCCAGGTGTGGTCCCCAGACCAACCCCAACAATGTCATGTGGAAAATCTCTAGAAAGGCACATTATCAGGCCCCTCCCCAGACCTACTGCATCAGACACTCTGAAGGAAAGTGTTGGCAATTTGTGCTTTAAGAAGCCATCTAGGTGGCTTGGAGACCACTCTTTAAGGAAATTAACTGTCTTCCTCTTTGGGTCACCTAATATTTTGCTATAAATTTTTATGACTCTCATTTCTGATGAACTGTGAGGCCCTCCTTTTAATTCTATTAATGTAAGAGACTATACTTCACTTTCCTTTATATTTAGAGCTCACTGTATGTATTCAGTAAACGTTCAATGAATGAATGAAATACTTTAAAAATTGATTAGATGCCACTTGTTCTGTTATTCTCTAATAATGCACACATTTCATAGATTATAGACTCCCTCAAACATCCTTCCAAATGGGAATATTTAAAAGCCAGTTGAGGCTACTTTTTCAACCAGTTGGAGAAGGAAGTTCCCCTCTCCCCCAACATTATCAAACATTTTGAAAATATATCTTCTTTTCAGATGTCTAGCAACTAATGTATTAGTTTGTGGTAAATAAAAACGAATGTTCCCATTCCCATTCATCACACGTCCTTGATATGTTTCTATTGTAACCACGGTGGTGAAAATGGCCCAGATACTAATATGGGATCATGCTACAACCACTAGCTCATGAAGGGCACCTCCTCTCCAGGCATCCTTTACAGCACTCCCGCCATTCCTATCTCCGCATCTCCATGTGCAGCTCCATTACCAGGGCTCCCCATGGTCTCCACTGTTACCACCTTCATCCCATCCCATCATTGCTGAATTCAAGGACTCTGGGAAACGAAAACCTAAAACAGCTTCACGAAGTGTTTGGGGCGTGTCACAAATTGCCAAATTATTATTTAAATTTCAATAATTCTTGGTTCTGTATCTTCTGCTGTCCTCGATGCCCAGGGTTAACATTCAGGCATATGTTATGCTACAAAACAAGGATCATTTCAGAAAATTAAGTATTAAATTGATGTTTTTCCTTGGTCAGGATCATTTATTCAACCTTAACTATGATATATTACTGTTGATTGAAACCTTTTTTTTTGGTCATTAATTACTCATCAGCTCCAACACTGCCTGACTATGAAGGAGTTGATGCCTCTCTCAATGAAACTGCCACCACAATAACTGTATTGTTGAGACCAGCACAGGCCAAAGGTGCCCCTATCAGGTAAGAGGAGAAAAACAATAGTTAAAGGAAAAAACAGCCAAAGTGAGGGTTCTTTTCTCATAGTTACTTAGCAGCTAATATACTAGTAGTGAGTGGATCATTTCTGAGACAGTCATTTGCCAATTACTATCAGGAGCTTTTATTTCTCTTTTGTTTTGTTTTTTTCATTTGGAGAAAGCCTGAAGATAGACTTGTAGTTAAGAGAAGAATGCTATGGGGATATTTATGAATTCAATCATTCACCTCTCTGTGCTGTTTGATTTAAGAGCATTGCTCTTTTATTTTTTTTCCAGTCCCATTTCATTTCACTTCCTCTGTTGATATCTATGGTATATGAGTTTTGAAGGTATTTGAAATAGAATGCGAAAGTACCTCCTATCCAATGCATCAAATCCTTTATGCATAATTTCACATGAATGATTGAAAAATAGGAAGCTTTGAGAAAATAGAAGTAGAATGAATGTAGCCTATGTGACCTTTTAATTCCTAAGTTGTTGCTTATCAGGAATTCCATAGGAAATATTAAAATTCAATTTGTATTTCCTTTATCTTTCCAATATTAAAATCCCCCATCTTACCGTCATCTTCCATATAATTATGAGCTATGTTTTCAGGGATTGAGTCAAATTATTCTAACCATTTTAGATAAATATTTAAAACTGATGCAAGATTCTATTAAAAATTTGCAGATTTTTGTGGATACTTTTGTTATCATATTTCTATTGATAAATAAATCAAGGCACAAAAAATAGTGCAGATATTTCATATTTGAGTGATCTCAAGTTGTTTACATCTTTATTAAAAAGTAAAATTAATCTTTATGTGTAAAATGAATGCATTTGTCCTTATAAGCATATACTAACCATTCAGATTATTCTATGTCACTAGAAAGAAAGAAGTATTTGTAAATAAAAATATATATATATTGATAAAACAGCATTAGTTCATTAAGAAAACTCTCCGGAGTCTGTCTGGCTAAAATGCCTAGGCATACCACAGCAGAGAAAAAGAAATCTTACCGGATACTCTTGTAGTATAAACACCTGGGGAAACACTGTCTACTTGAAAAGGCAAAGTAAGGATGCAGTGCTATTCATGAATTGATGAACTGTGAGTGAGTCTGATGGCTGATCCAAAGTAGAAGGAGAAAATGCTTTCATTCAATATCTTTTTCTATTGACAAGTAGTCAGGATCATTCACACGTTCTACCTGTGATAAAATTTACTTTGTAGGTGTTCAGTTCTGCTACTGTTTTTTTAGATGAGCTGCCAGGTATTTGCATTTATCTTATAAGAGTTAGATATTTGAGTGAATTCAGCTTTATTTAATGTAAGTTGGAAACACAGTGTATTATTTATCTATATAACATAACATACATTAACTCTTTAATCATTTAATCAATTTATTGCACAAATATCGACTGACCAGGTATTACGTGTCAAGCACGGTGCTAGGCATCATAAATCAATGATTAAAATGATCACAACGAAACACAGAGCTTGTCTCCCTATGTGTCATGGACAATGAGAACTGCCTGCAGCCTTGTAAATCCTTTGCTCATAGCTGGTGTTCAGACAGTTTGTTGAATTAAATCAAATGTCTTTCTTCTACTTTTTTATTTAATACAAAAATATTAATTACCAAAAATCCACACAGTCTGAATTCATGATTATGCAAAAATAATTCTTGATAATCATATATTCTCTTTTTCTGACACAGACATGCACCTCTTTGTACTTATTAGAAAGACATTTGTCCTTTTCTGAAATTGAGCCCAATGTCTGAGAAATACCAGTTTTACACTTTGAAGATAAGTGCTCAAATAAATTTAATACTACGAGAAGAAATAAATGACATATTAATAAATAAAAAGTATTTTAAACTAACATTACTACCAGGAAAAAAAAATCTGTTTTCCAACTGATAATCTAATCTTATCATTTCCATTTTTAGGTGTGTTGTTTTAAGACATATATTTTTTAATTTCAGAGAGGAAGGGAGATGGAGATAGAGATAGAAATATCAATGATGAGAAGGAATCATTGATCAGCTGCCTCCTGCACACTCCACACTGGGGATCAAGCCTGCAACCTGGCATGTGCCCTAACCAGGAGTCAAACCATGACCTCCTGGTTCATAGGTCAGTGCTCAACAACTGAGCCACACTGGCCAAGCTCCTTTAAAAAAAAAAATGATCTGTTCATGTATTTGGTATCACCCATAGGTGGGGGCCTGGTGGTAGAATCAGACTGGTCTAGTCAGGCATTTTGGCCTCAAATGAATCCAGCCTCCTTTGCTTTTTAAGTCCTCTAGTCATATCGCCCTGTCTTCTTTCCTTTGACCATGTTCCCATCTTCGGCATTGCCACTAGTAACTGGAGCCTTCTCTTGGCACTTAACTTGTCCAGAACTCCAATTTCTTTGAAAATGAGGGCCAAAACTTGATGTAATAAAAAATTCCAAAGCACTGTATATATGGTCTGGTACTTCAAGTCTTTTATTGGATCCTTATTACTACCTTCAGGTCCTTAAAACTCCTTTACTTTCCACCCAGTTTCTTTCTGTCAGTCTATCAGAATCTCTTCTTTGTAAATGCTTGTTTCCATTGCCAGTCTGTGGCTCAACTCCTCCCCTCCCAATAAAAGCCATATCTATTTAGCACCTAGCTCAACCTCCTGAGAGCATCCATCAGTTACCTTTGTTTGCTATCATAAGCTCTAAATACTAGGATCTATCTTTCCTTACTTTATAGAATGACTAGCCTCTGCCAGACTGTATTTCACCATCCATTTGTCCCAACTCCAGTGAAATATCTAATTATTTCTTCTCTGGCCTTGCTAATGTCATACACACTCCATTTCTAAGAGCCTCTACCCAACTCTACCTGTTGGGTACAGTTTGTTCCTCAATGTTTCTATAAATTCATTCATTCAATAGCATTCAGTATGTGCTAGGTGCAGAGCTGGATACTTGGAATAGAAACCCACTTAAGGTAATTTAGTGTGTGCCCCCAGGTGGTATATTACAAGGGAGGTAAAACAGGTCAAAAATAGGCCTTGTTAAAGTTAATGCCACGATTTTGAGCTTTGTTACTCAGAGGTGAAGAGCAGGAAATATGATGGCAACAAAAATGAAATTAAAACTTTACTCTAGATCATCAAAATGTTGGCAGTGGTGGCTCTGATCTTGGGAAGGCTGTTTATAAGAGAAATAGTAAGACATTGGAACTGGAGAAAATCTCCTGAAGCTGTAAAGAGACATATTAAATTTTTAAAAAAAGAGGGAGTATGAATTGTACAAAATTTGTTATTTGGTATCACTAAGAAGGTGTGCAAGCTGAAACTAGTCAGATTCATAGATAGTTTAGTTATTAGTAGTTGAAAAATCCATGGTAGGCTGTCATTGATAATTTTGGATTCACCTCCAACATTTTTTTAAAAAATATATTTTATTGATTTTTTACAGAGAGGAAGGGAGAGAGATAGAGAGTTAGAAACATCGATGAGCGAGAAACATCGATCAGCCGCCTCCTGCACATCTCCCACTGGGGATATGCCCGCAACCCAGGCACATGCCCTTGACCGGAACCGAACCCAGGACCTTTCAGTCCGCAGGCCGACGCTCTATCCACTGAGCCAAACCGGTTTCGGCACCTCCAACATTTTTAAGCATTTCATCAAGGAAACTATCTACCAGATGTATCATATACTCACTTTTTGAGCTAATGTCAAAATCCCTTTGTATATTTTTTTACAGTCTTATAAACTGAAGAGAAATTGTATGATGAAATGTCATCATTTGGCCTCCCGCAAAATTAAAAATGATTACATTCCAGTGTTTAATCACAATGGATTATTGTATAGTGAAATCATTTTTAGTTTTTTAATATAAGGAAATCATATTTTGACTTTTGAGTGAAGATTCATAATGCCAGTAAATTGATTTTAACTTAATTGTAGAAATATTTTTTAAATGTAATTAAAAGGAATGGGGAATATATGAAATATGGGTAGAGTGAATAAGCTCTTCAAGTGACTTTGGAATATTTTAAGTTGCTAGAGTACTAAGCTCAAATAATATTTAAATCTAGCTAGAATTAAGTACCATTAGGTAATTAGACAACCACGAGGATGAGAAAGCACAGGCCCATTTCATGCAATCAGTCAAATCACTTTTAATTTGATTTCTCATTCCTTGTTTTCGGTACTTTAATTAATTCGTATTGATAAATAAGAGAGTAGAAGGGGAAAAGGAACTGTCCAAACTAAGTAAAATAATATGGTTGGAGAAGAGCTTGCACAGACGAATTGAACAATGAAAGGAAAATATATTATTTTTAAAATGAGTTTAATCACTTTTAGTTTAGGTCCATCTGAAGTTCAATGAGGTCCCCCCAAAGAGCAGATTGTACTTTTTCTTCCTTCGCCTCTCCTCCAAGGGCAGCTGTTTGCTTTGCTCCTCACAGATCTGGAGAGATGAGCTGTTTTGAATGAAATTTCTTATTTTTGTAATGTACTACCTGTGTCAATTTAATAGAATTAGTTAAGACTGAATGTGTGCTTGTGTGGGTTTAATCTACATATATATATATATATATATGTATCCACCAAATATGCAAATGTATATTATAAAATATGGATTCTAAATTGAAAATGCACAGGAAAAGAATACTAGGAGTGCTTAATATGGCATATGCCAGCCATAACCTTTTTCTCTCTCTCTCTATGCTTCGTATTTCTTGTATTTTAAAATTAACAAGAGACTCCTCCATGGACCCCTTGGAGAGCATGTATGTTGTAAAGAGCATTTCTAGGAGCTTGCAGACCCAGCCTGGCAGAGATATAGAAAATGACGCAGATCATGTAATTTCAAATAATGTAGACTTCTGCCTTAGTTACTTGCCCAAATCTGAATTTCTGGCATTAATAAAAGGTTCATACTATTTCTAAGGGGAAAAAGATAGATACCAACCTACCAATTTCTTGGCACTATTTTAATGGGAAATTGGAACTTGAATAATTAGGGGGGAAATGAATTTATAAAGCTCTTTGTTAAATATATGAGGGTCTTCTGTTTGTGGGTATAACACAGTTTATATTAAACTAGAATTTCATAGCCGATTCTAAACTGGTATAAAATTTAATAGTCAGAGAGGCAGATTTAATCCCTCCCCCATCCCCTGCCGTGTGTGTGTGTGTGTGTGTGTGTGTGTGTGTGTGTGTGTTTCTATCTCCTTACATTCTTCCTTTTCCTTTTTATGGAAGTTCATTAAAGAAAATGGTCTATTTCCTCTGGAAATCCATTTAACCGCACCTATTTTCCCTGTATTGATTGACATATTTTCACAGAGACTCAGAGTCAAGCATGCCGTTCTACACACAGCTTATTCACATTCAATTTATGTATGGGACCACAAGTCACTTTCCAATAACTTTCTAGAATTCTGAAGCATAATTCTTTTACATTCTTTAATGATATATAAATATATTAATAACTTTCTTGGGGGTGCACTTCCTAAAAATGTTTGCCTAAAGAATGGCCTATGGAGAAAGGATATTAGTAATATAGCAGTTTGAGAAATTTATAAAAAATAATATAAGTGGTCAGGCAGATCTTGATTTTAAAATTGCATTTTTTCCCTTTGCTCTGTAATATAACAGCTATTACAGAAAAGTTTAAGACATTTAAGGAAGACATTGAAAGGTTTAGGTTTGAGATTTAATAGGCCAAATGCCATCTGCTTCTGCAATTTGTAACATTTTATTATTAACAACTGTAGACGGAAGAGGCAGTCTATTTCGGTGGCGAGGACAGATTTCTGTCCATCTGTGCCGTGTTGCAGCGCGTCACTGGTGCTTTGGATCCTCATGGCTGTGAGCCACAGCGAGGTGGAGGCAAGGTCACGCGTGGGAGGACCCCAGCACGTTCTGTCTCCTGACTCTGCAGACGGGTGCCATGGGCTCTGCCCGGGGCCGGCCATTCTGCTCCTGGGTCTTGGAGCTGGGCCTTCCATGCCTTCATTTCAAAGGAAAATGTTAACTTTAAACATTTCACAATATCAGACAAATAATTTATTTTGTGTCTCTGGTTAATGTCAGGTTCCCTCTTAGGGTGACTCACTTCTTAACAGTGAAAAGTGTGTAGAGGTCTATGCTGATCTTTTAAAACTTTTTTCACTCCCTTAAGAATCACGGTGGGGTTAGCATCCATGTGCAATTCTGTCTTATGGCAAAATAGCTGAAAGCAAGAAAGCAGGGTGTTCAGACTGACCTTAAAGGCTTGTGAAGTGTTGCCGGTCATTATCCAATACTTCATTCTTCTTTTGAGAACACTTAGTATGTAGCTTCTCTAAATGAGCGCTTTATCTTCTCTTTCCCAAAAAGTGCTTATCAGATCGTGGTGGAGGAGTTGCACCCACACCGAACGAAGCGAGAAGCGGGAGCCATGGAATGCTACCAGGTTCCCGTCACCTACCAAAACGCCATGAGCGGGGGTGCGCCCTACTACTTTGCGGCTGAGCTGCCCCCCGGGAATCTTCCTGAACCTGCCCCCTTCACAGTGGGGGACAACAGGACCTATCAGGGCTTTTGGAACCCCCCTCTGGCACCACGCAAAGGATACAACATCTATTTCCAGGCAATGAGCAGTGTAGAGAAGGTAAGCCTCCTCCAAGTTCTGCTTGTTCACTGCCCCGAGGCGAAGCCGCAGTCAAATTTTATAAATACTCAGTCGCATCTGTCAGTTTAAAAAACGGCGGGGGGGGGAAGGGGGCATCATTGATGGGCAGGGGGCTGCTGCTTCTGTTCCCACTGTGTGCACGGTTTTGAGCTGGGGGCCCCACGTGTTACCTTGCTCAGGATTCCTGTTTCCTAGTAACGGCTTCTACGAACCCACTTCAGGCAAGCCCACAAGAGCAAGTGTGAGCAAAACACTTTGGAAAGGTGGGTGTGTGGCCTTGCTGCTGGGGCTGGAGCCCTGGTGAATATCAGCCATTGTTCTGTCCTCTTTGCTCAGGAGTGGCTGCACTTCAGAAGATTAAATCGACTGCAGGATCAACAGAATGCGTGTTCCACAGCAGGCTAATAAACCCTTATAAACTTTTCAGGGGGTACAAGCCGAGTTGTAAATAACAAGTAACAATCCTCCGATTACAAATAGGACGCCTGCGGTCCGTCTGACAGAACCGAAACAGAAGGCTGCCGGGAGAGGGCTAGATGCTGGGTCCGTGGAGGACTCTTGTTTTCCATCTCCCTGGTTGCCCCTCCTTTCCCCATTTTGGACACAGTTGTTTTTGAGCACTGCCGCTGATCCCAAATGAATATTGAAAAGGAAAACACAACAGGAAGTTAGAAACTACCAGTGGCTCCATACGTGGGGAAATAACCTGCCTCATGCTGGTCTCTGTGAAAGATTTTCTTTCCTAAACCTTATTTAATTTATTTCTTTCCAGAGGGAGATAGAAAAAATACATTAAGAATAGAAAATGCCCACAATTTGGAATCCACTAGCACAATGACATTTTTGTTGACTTGTAGCTTTATAGGAAATGGCTGGGTTTGGGTAATTGAGTCCCCGAGGTGGGTACGTGAGAGGTGCTGTGAAATATGTGCTATCTAGTTGCAGCAGTTATATTTTGGAATAGTTTAACTGGAAGACATAGCAATCCATTTGTATTTCTGCAGGGACCATGAGAACTTAGGGTATTGACTGGTTGCTTTTGAATGAAAACTTTATCGTTCTGTTCACCGTATGTGGCTGGTTTGCAGAATATGGCAGAGAAAAATGCCCCACAGCATTTTCTAAAATCCACCCCAAAGCCAGGGGCTGCTCCAGGGTGACAATGCTCTTCTTGTCTTCTAGTATATTTCTTCATGAGAGGGAATCTTTCCAGGCAAGTCAGCTGCCCGCTTCCCTCCTACACATCATTCCCTCCCATTGGTAACACTGGGCTGTTCAAAAGACAGATGACTATAAAAGTTAATATTCCATTCTGGATGTAGAGAAACATAGGGGTAGAAAGCATACTTCTGTGTTTGGGTATTCATCTTTAGAGAGTTGATAGAGTACAAGTTGACTTTTGTTATCTGGTGTGTGGTATGAGAGGCGTATTAATGAATGCATGTTATTTATAAAGGGTTTTATGTGGCACTCTTTAAAAGCTTTCTTGCCCTAGCTGGTGTGGCTCAGTGGATAGAGCATCAGCCTGCATACTGAAGGATCTCAGGTTCGATTCCAGTCACGGGCACATGCCCAGCTTGCGGGCTCAATCCCCAGTAGGGGATTGGCATGAGGCAGGCAATCAATGATTTTCTCTCATCATTGATATTTCCATATGTCTTTCCCTCTCCCTTCCTCTCTGAAATCAATAAAAATATTTTAATAAATAAATAAATAAAAGCAAGCTTTCTTATGAACAGTCTCTTCTAAATGTTACTTTATCTACACGTGTTAAAGTACAGAGTAACAACAATATATTTCAGTTCCCCTGGCAAAGAGTTTTTAAAGTGACATGGCTCCTACCAGCGATGGTTGGTAATCCTGGTAGAGTTAACAATTGCTTTTAGGAGATCAAAATTCCATCTGGCCTCTACAGGAAAGTGAACTAATCTCTTGCCATTCACTGTGAAGGCCTTAGGTCACAGTTAAGGAATAGAAGTGCATACTTTCGTTTTTAATTACTGATTCCCCTTCAATACTTTATTTTACTTAATTTAAAAATAATAAATGCTTAAGAGAGAATTATAAGCTTTTGGTTTATCAAGATATAGAACTACTCAAGATGCATTTATAACTGCATCTAAAAACAAATAGCCTCTGTCTTGTTTACTGGCTTTAACATCTTTTCCAGCCTCTTGTACATTCAAAGATGTGAGCTGAATAAACTAAGTCTGGGAATTGTAGGCCTAAAGTACGTACCAACTCCCAGTGCCACCCCACAGAATTAAAAAAGGAAAAGAAAAGATAATTTGTGTTCTTTCCTATGTCTACTATTTCCTCAACCCTACCTGTCTAGCAAGAGGAGGAAAATAATCACACCAAGTAAGATTTATTCCCTAACAACTAAATTAAAAAGAAAAGAGAACGGATAAATTATGTTCAGATAAATTATGTTCCAACTGTAATGTAATTTTTTTTACTCCTCACCCAAGGATATGTATGTGTGTGTTTTTCTAATTGATTTTTAGACAGGGAGAAAAGGAGAGAGAGAGAGAGATTAGTTGCCTCCCATACTCACCCTAACCAGGATTGAACCTATAACTAAATATGTGCTCTGATTGGATATTGAACCCACAACCTTTTGGTGTATGGGATGATGCTTCAACCAACTGAGTCACCCTGCCAGGGTATGAAGTATTTTTTTATGATTTTCTAACTATTATTCAGCTCTTTAGTCATGAAAGGCTCCAAGTGACAGTATGTAATGCCCAGCTTTGGTCTGAGTGTGCAGTTATGAGGTGAAAATGAAATTTATATTTGGATCTGATTTGCATTAGCTTTGCAAATATGTTTTCTTTCTGATTGTTCAAAAAGTACAAAATGCAAATGGAATGCCATTATACTTGTCCCAGACAAGACAGCCTGTTTCATTACAAGGTAAAAACAGACACCTAAATCTTTAGAAAAATATTGGGAAAAAAAATTAAGTTCTTATTTGTTGTTGTTGTTGTTGCTGTTAATCCTCCCTGGAGGATACACTTTTCCATTGCTTTTAAGAGAGAGTGGGAGGGATGGATGTGGGGGGCATGGGAGGGGGGGAGAGAAAGAGAAAGAGAAAGAGAAACATTGATGTACAAGAGACATTGGTTGGTTGCCTCCCACACACACCCCAACTGGGGCCAGGATCAAATCAGCAACAGAGGCATGTGCCCTTGACTGGGAATTGAAATTGTGACCCTTCTGTGCACTGGCCAACGCTCTAACCACTGAACACACTGCTCAGGGCTTAAGTCTTTATTTTAGATTTAAAAAATTATCTAAGACTACATATAAAAACATGTTTCTTTAGCACTGCAATTGTATTCTTTATAAACCTATTTTAAAGCTCCAGATTGATCTTCATAATAGTTATAGTTTATGAAACAGGAAGCCTGTGTATACACTGACTATTTTCTTTCATTTTCACTCCATCAGGAAACTAAAACCCAGTGTGTACGAATTGCTACAAAAGGTAAGAGGTTTGCTTTTTTTTTCTTTTTCAAATTCCATTATCCTGCTTTCTAAAATGAAAGAGCTTTATTCCCTGCTTCGGGGCTAATTACATGTAGCACTTCTACTACAATTTTGTAGTAGGACCCAGTTAAACTGCCAGCCAAGTCCTGGGACTCACTTGGGTGTCTTTAACATGTAATGGGTGCTACTTTTCATCCTCTAGGAATTGACTGGAGGAATCTTGTTATGAGAATAGGAGGGATTTAGAAACCCTTAACAGTGGTTCTCAACCTTTCTAATGCCGTGACCCTTAAATACAGTTCCTCATGTTGTGGTGACCCCCAACCATAAAACTATTTTCGTTGCTACTTCATAACTGTAATTTTGCTACTGTTATGAATCGTCATGTAAATATCTGATATGCAGGATGTATTTTCATTGTTACAAATTGAACATAATTAAAGCATAGTGATTAATCACAAAACAATATGTAATTATATTTGTGTTTTCCGATGGTCTTAGGCCTGTGAAAGGGTTGTTCGACCCCCAAAGGAGTCGCGACCCACAGGTTGAGAACCGCTGCCTTAGAAGGACTTTTTCCTGCCATTCAGTGTCTGAAAGGTCTTGTGCTGCTGATCAACCAATGTATTGGAAAAACTCAGCAATATCAGTTCAAAATCACAAGATGTTTGTTTAAAAACCATTGTTACTTTCTCTGGTAGAGGATCAAAGGTAAAAAGAAGCAGGCTAGTCCATGCATGTGGAAGAGCATAAGTGTGAAGACTGGTCTATAACTTCATCAGTACTGCAAGTTCATTGGAGATGCTTTACTTTTTTTTTCTTTTTTCTTTTTTTTTCATACAACCGAAGCCAATAAATTAAATCTGTGATGGCTAATGGCCAGGGCAATTCCTGCTGACATTTCATAGTTTAGCTGTGTTGCCTAGTTTTTTAGGAGAAAACATTTTCATCTTCGAATTAGTATTTAGATTTCAGAGTGGGAGAAAATCTTCAGCATTCACTATGTTTATAATCTTTCATTTAAGACTTATGCGATTGTGCCAACAAAGGGGAGAGAGAGGTTGGCGTATTTTAACAAGAGGAACAAGAAAAAAGCTGTCTGCATGCAGACATGGGGCTCTGTGGAGAGTTGGCACTCTGGGTTGTTTGTCGCTGGAATTAGTATTAGACCCACGTTCATGACCAGTAGTTGATTCATTTGGATAAAAATGAATGGCTATATTCTGTTTGTGCTGGCATCATTCCTTTCATCATTTTTTCTCATCTAATCATCAGTCTTCTCAATTAAGCATTTGTGTTATACTCTTGTTTGTAAAAGCAAAAGAGACGTTTTTCTTGACTCATGAGAAGTAATAAAAAAGCTTCACAGAAGAGAAAATAAATACACTTTTTAATTCAAATACTACGATTCCTCGTGATATTTAAAAAAGCAATCCTTAGTGAAAGGAAAGAAAAATATATATACAGATGCACATGGTGTACAAGCATTTATTTTATTTTAAAAACAGCTCATGGATCAAGAAGTAGAATTGAAAATTTTAAAGATAGTGGCAGAGAGCATTTAGGTATATATCAACTATGTTTTTTCCAAACTTAAAGCCAAAAATGTAAAGTAGTCTTGCATCAGCTTCCAAAAAGATTTTTAGATATTTTTTATAACTGAGAAAAGATAGGTATAAATGATTTAAAATTTTTCTTATTTGGTTATTTAATTATTTGCACTTATACAAGTGTTTGCCATTTTGTCCCTCTCTCAATACAAATAAAATTATAATGAAAAAATATCATGTGAGATTTAAATTGCAGGAGATGTAAGATTATAGAAGTCAAACATACAAGGTGGCGCAGAATATTGTCCTGAAACTCAGAGGTAGTAAGAAAAAGTCCATTTGTGGTCATTTCTTCTTTGTTTAATAATTTATCCTGCTGTACTCTGGATCTCCAGTTTGGCAGTGTGGTTTAATGAGTAAGGGAAGAGGACCCTGGCCCTGGACTATCGGGGTTCATATTCCCCTGACTGTACCCTTTACTATTCTTTAACATTTGCAAATTATTTAACCCCTCACTCACGAAAGATGCATAATAGTGTATTCACTCCTCACTATTATTGTGAGGATTAAAATAGGTTATATATGTATGAACATTGAAGGCAGAGGGAACACATGCAAAGACCTTGAGGGGAATGCGTGCTTGGCTGCTAAGGAAAGTGGGCTCAGACCCTGAGGATGAAACAGACTGGTCTTCATTAGTGATTTCAGACTTCAACTTGAGTCAGAATCCTGTGGAGGCCTTGTGAAAACCGGTTGTTGGGCCTCAGTGGCAGGTTCCAAACCAATAGGCCTAGGGAAGGGCCCAGGAATGTGCATTTCTAGCAGGTTTACTGCTGCTGCCACTGTGGTGACCACGCTTCGTGAGTACCAGTGATCTGAACAATTAGCACGCACCGATGCCCTGTCAACCAAAGCACTGTGATTACTAGCAAACCACCGTAGTACTCATTTCTCTAAAGTAATTAAAGACCAATCCTGAGATATTTTTTGATAGCTAGCGTAGACTGAGAGCATCAAACTGAGGATGCCAGTTGTTTACCAGAGATAATTTTATAATTTAGAGTTTCATTCGAATACTGTCAACAGCAGTCTAAATCATTGCTTTATTTCTAGAAATACTGCCTTAGGAGACTAATGAGAATGAAGCAACTCCTCTGCTCATATAACATTTCATAGACACTAATGAGCAAGGGTCAGAAATAACATTACCTTGCAGAGCAAAGATGGCCGAACTCTTGGTGATAAGGTGATCTCTCTTCTAAACCACTTTTTTAAAAACTGTCCATCAACACTGAGCCTAATTACATTTCTAGGGAATCATATTATATTAAATAGATAATGGTAGCCTTAATAATGCTCCCCTCCCCCAGCCTCCACCAAAATGTCCATGTTCTAATCTTCAAAATACTTTGCAGATATTCTAGGGACCTTGTGATAGGGTACTGATCCTGGGTGATACAGGTGGACCCAGTAAGAGTTTATATAAGTGGCAGGTGGGAGGCTCAGAGTCCGGGAACCGACGTGAAGACAGAAGCAAGAGCTGGAGTGATGATGGTTGTTCTTTGCAGAAAGACAAAGGGGCCATGAGCCAAGGAATGCAGGGGTTTCTGGAAACTAGATAAGACAAATCATTTTTTTTCCCCCTTGTGCCTACAGAAGGAACATAAACCAGTGAACTTCTTAATTTTAGTCCCATAGATTCATTTAGGACTTCCGGCCTCTAGAACTGTCAGATAATAAATGTGTGTGGTTTTAACCCATTAATGTTTCATAGTTTGTTACAGCATAAAAGGTAACCAATATGAGTTTTGGTGTCTGGAAGCTGGGTCCTACTGTAACAAATACCTGAAAATATGAAAGTGACTTTGGAATTGGGCAGTGGGTAGAGGCTTCAGAGAATCCTTAGAGCATGATACAAAAAGCATAGCTTGCGTTTAACAGACTGTTAGCAGAAATATGAATGTTAAAGCGTCTGCTAACAAGGGCTCAGAAGAAGGGGGGAACATGTTTCCAGCAACTGGAGGAAAGGGAATTTTTGCTCTGTGGCAGAAATTTAGTTGAGTTATGCCCTGCAGTTAGGTGGGAAACAAAATTTATAAATAATGAACTTGGATATGTAGGTGAAGAGGTTTCCAAGCATTGAAGGTGCAGTCTTTTTAAAAACACACACACTCCGAAATACATACTTATATACGCATTCACGTACACATATTTGTTATTTGTTGACATCATTATCTTTATATACTGGGAACATAGACTCCCTATTTTAATCCTTTGATATTGAAAAAGGAAAATACTAAATTTTGAAAGCAAACAACTTAAAGAACTTGTGTTCCTAGCAATTAAAAACAGGTCTTTGGAGTGAATCTGCATATCGAAGATTCCATTAGTTTTATTGCAAATGAGCGCTGCCTCTCTTTTTTCTATATTTATCCTGTTGTGGGGATTAAAGATCAAAATCCAGTTTGGTCTCATTGAAACACATTTGCAGAGTGTTATAGAGCATCTGTTTATGATTATGGCTCCATAGTAGACAAAATATTCTTTATCGCCTATTTGTGTGGTGTCTGATATTATGCATTCTATTCAGTTTTTTAATGAAATGTGGATTACTTTAAAGATTATCTCTCTGATTGAACAAATGGCATTAGAGTAGAAAGTTAATTGAATCTATCTTGAATGATCACTATTGATAGAAGGAAAGATAGAAAATGACATGCTTTTGAACTTGTTTTGTGTTTAAAACTTTTAGATTAGTCAAGTATTTTTTTGTGATCAGTTTTCTACCATTCCCTAATTACACTTATTAAAAAAATCTTGGAAAAATTCTAATTCATTTTTCAAAATTTCTCAGATTTTGTGAAAATGAGATACAAAAAAATGTCACATACTTGAGCATATGGTTTAGTGTGCTTTTAAAGACAAACAATAAATGTTATTACCCAAACATCCCAATAGTTCTGGATTTTTCATGTCCTGTTTTTGATACAGATGGCAACCTAGCTTCAAAATTTGGAATCTTGTTCCCTTCTTACATTTGTTTTACTCTTTTAAGAGCTCCTGCTGATTATACAGGTAAAGAAATTACTACTTCTGCTTCATTGTTTAAGGAAATGCAGAAATTAATGTTTGTAAATAGTGGAGGTGATAAAGTGATGCTGGCCACCCTTTATATATCCTGGTAAGGGCAGAAAGTTCACGGTTTGAGTATCAGTGACCCTTAAGTAAATATACAAATTGCCCTTTTAAATCATTGTTATTCTTCCTGAGCACTGTTTGTGTGTGCAGGTGTGTCTTCCATCTTGTAAATTCAGAAAGCGATGTTTTAATTGCTGGCTGCTTCTGTTACTTACAAGTAACACCTGGCTTTGCATCTGTTCCTCTTAAAATGCCACTCTGCCTACAAGGAAACCAATTCTTGGTCCATTTGCTGCTGTTATTTCCCAGGTGATCATCCGACTGGGCTGTGCTTTCGAGATAGGATTTCACTGTGTTAGTAAGACTTTCCTCTGCTTACCCTGATAACCATCATCTCAGGTTTGACCCCTTTATAAAAAGCTGCTTTGTATTTGCCAGTTATGATTTTTCTGACAAGTTCGGCTACTAGGAGAGATAGTGGAAGTAAACGTGGTTGACTGTTGGTGGTCTAACAGTATACTAAAGACTACAGCAACTATGAAAATTTTTGTAGAGAGACGAGGAAGAAAGAAAATTAAGGGTCTCATAAGAGTATGTAGCTAAGACATCAGCTCATGTGATTTTGGGGCTTTTCTCAAGGCTTCCTATCACATCACTTCTCAGAAGTGATGATGGTAACAACTACATTTTTGGTATCTGATTGTTTATGATAGAAATTTTACATCATCATGGTGAACAACAGTCCTCTCTTGAATATATCTTTGCTTAATTTCCCTACATCTAACTATTCCACCAGCTGCTAAACATTGGGAATTTGTCATCCATTCAGAATGTATTTATGGCCTGTTTATACTCTGTCAGGCACTAAGCCAGATATTGAGCTCCAAGGAAGACAGTTGTAGAATGGAGGCATGATGGCTGTATGCAGTTACCATGCAGAGCAGGTTTGGTTAAAAATAGTCATTGGCCACATCTGTCTTAAAACATGAGATATCATCCTTCACCTGGAGATTCCTCCACTCTGCCAAGATCTGTTCTTAGAAATGGAATGCTTTTCTTTTCACTCTGGTAAAATATTTAAAGTCTATGTTATAGATTTACTATAATTTAGGATTTGGTAATAACCTCCATTTAACAAATATATTCTGTAAACTATGTAGGCTTTAAGCCTGATTTTATAAAACAAGTCGCCAATGTTATATGTTACAGATACAATTTTTTTTTTATATTTACCCAACCTGGTGAGGATCTCTTTACAGACCTTGCAATTATGAAAACATATCTATATTTCTCTTGATAGAAAAATACACAGATTAAAAAAAAATCTTGTCATCCCAAGATAGTGGCCTGGAGCTTGCTATTTTTTAACTTAAATTTTTTGGCTTGGACCAGCCATTGTTGAGCAGGGGCTATTGGCCCAGGGGTTGAGCATCGACCTATGAACCAGGAGGTCATGGTTCAGTTCCCAGTCAAGACACATGCTCTTGTTGCAGGCTTGATCCCCAGTAGGGGGTGTGCAGGAGGCAGCTAAGCAATGATTCTCATCATTGATGTTTCTGTCTCTCTCTTCCTTTCCCTTCCTCTCTGAAAGCAATAAAAATATATTCTAAAAATATTTTTGTCTTGGACACATTTTCAAGTTAGAAAATACACATATTCCATGGTTTATGAATGTATGTTTAACCCTTCCTTTATTGTTGGACATTTTGACTGTTCATTTATCTTGCAACTATATGCAATGGAATAAACATCCTTGGCTAAGAACTTAATTATCTGTTATAGAATAAACTCTTAAAATCAATATTTCTAAGTCATGTGCTATTTATAGATTTTTAAATAATTACAAATTACATTAAAAAAAGAATTCTACAAATTTATGTTTCAAACAATATATTTGAATGCTTGTTTTCCATACTCTCTTATCATTACTAATTGACACCAGTATTTTAAGATTTTGCTTATCTAATGTGCAAAAACATGGTTAACATTTTATGTTTTATTGTTAAATGATTTACATAATGATACCATTGAATTTGTTTTAAAACTGTTCTATAAAGAATGAAGAGACGAGCACATGAACAGTTAACTGTTCAATTTATGGGATGCATTTTGTTTCAAGTTGATGAATCAAATAAAATTAACAAGCATTCAAGCTCTTTCAATGAAGGCTGCCTCTTAGGGAAAGCCTAGAAATACTTTAGTTTTCTTTGGAATATCTTTAAGTGCATGGTGGTTCTTTTACACTTCCTGAGCTGCAAGCAATTCTAAATCATCTTGGTTTATTGTTATGCTTTTATTAATCATCAACAGTCTCTGATTTCAGAATTCTTTAGACTTTCTCACATTGAGTAGGACAGCATTCCTAGAAGTTGTGAAAACTGTACTTTTTATTCTTTAAAAACAAAATGTACCAAAAAAACAATCAAATTATGAGAAAGCATGGGTAGCCACGGAGTAAGTTGGAATTTATTAGGTAAGTCAGTTGGCAGAAGCAGATGTGAGGATCATTTTAAATTCACTGCTAAGAGAAACTTTTTTTAAAAAAATCTAGCTTAAAGAAGCTATTTGAAAAACTCACACAATGCTCTGCAGAATGACAACAAGATGAATGTCATAACAATCATAGAAAAATACATAAAGTAGACTAGTATTTCAAATTTCTCCTGAAAAGAAAAACAAGTTACATCTCTTCTCAGATATATGACCAAGTTGAAAAAAATTAGAAAAATATGCACACTACCAGTTAAGTTCCGGTTGACTTCTTTTTGCCAGATGTTCTGATAGAAGTATTTTTCAGTGTTCAGTATAATAATGTCTATGAAACAATGCTGTGAGAAGTCTAAACTACATCTCCCGTTTATTGATAAAGGGCATATGGGTTTGGGAATCAGTGTTAAAACCACATTGTGTGAAGCAAAAATTTTAGTTTTTCTCTCAGTGTAATAATTGTTTAAAAAATCTGAAAAAGAGAAGTTAAATCTTCCCACCTTATGTACAGCCATTTAAAGTAATATATAGCAGAGAAAATAAAAGAATATTTCATATTTCTAAACCGTGGATTACTTCTTTTCTAGTTTTGGAGGAATTCGGTTTTAGAATTGACCAAATAGCCAGTGATGTGCTTCCCTCCCCAACCTATTATCATGATCACAAGATATTTATTTGCCAAAATGAATTTTGCAGATATTTAGACATGGCCTCCTTCTCTCCCATTTTTCTTTATCTAAATAAACACTTTATTGAAGCAAATATGTGTAAGAGCCTAATTACGCTAGACGTATTTCCTGAAAGTGCTAGTGTCACAGGAGTAATAAAATCTAAACACGAATGCCTAAATATCAGTTTACGATATACGTTCTTAAGCCTTGATAGGCAAGTGTTCCAGGAGGCTCGGAGAACTCCTGGAGCCCCAGTCTCTCGCAGAGGACTGGCTCACCCCACATTTGCATCGTGCTTTTATTTGGATCCATTCACAGGAACAGTTGCTCATCATGCAGGGTTTCAGAAAATGACCTACATTAACATTTCTGCAGGAAGTAGAGGCACCTCAGGATAGGAGAGTCCAGTTTCAAATTTGCCCTGAGATGTAAACTAATTCGGCCTTTATCTGGAATAAGTTAAATGGCGGTGTATGATATTTCTCTTTTCTCCCAAAGAGGATCTATCAGTGATAGAGACCTAGGTCTAGTGATCAAACATACAGTACTGCTTACTGCTAGGAGGCAGAAAGATCTGATTAGCCCAAATTAACACGGTGGGGGAGGTGGTGGCTGTGAACAAGATTCACTTCCAAGCACAACTAGGAGAATGAGTTAGGAAGAAGACTGAAAGAAATCAGGTCATTTACTTTTAAAAAAATGAGGATGATTGGTAGCCCTCTTCAAGGATCCTTTGATATATGTATTTTTTGCATTTTGTTGTTTATTTTCCATATTTATTTCAGTATCTTATTTTATTAAGTACTTATTAAATATAAACAAACTCAGGACATCTAGTTACTGTGCTGCATTTATTTTTCCTAATTATTTTTTCATTGACGAAGGTTCTCCTCTCTTTTGTTATGGTTAATAAGTATCACTTCTCTTAAAGTTTGTGGTTTTTTTTGTAATCATTTCTTACCCATAAAGTTAGTGTTCTGTATAGAATTATGTTGCTGGCAGCCGTCTTATAGCTTGGTGATCTGAAAGATTAAGTATTTGTCTCCGAAGATCTCCCAGATGCAACTACTCCCAGAAACGTAATTGGCCACCAGAGAATATAGATCTTGTTGGCTTTGTTGAGCTCATTCTCCCATATCCCTTGGATTCCTTGTGCCTTGGGTATCTGAGGCTCTTTTTGTTCATATACCGAGGCATGTTTATGGAGCAGAGGTTCCCCCACCCTACTAGTCCCCCAATATAACAACTATTTTGTAAGACCTTCTTCACTTTCATAAAATAAAATCCACTTATTGTACCAACCTACATAATTTCAAAAGTAATCAATAAAGCTTTCTAACATTATTATTTTAAAAAAAAGAGCTAAAGGAAATACTTTAAATAAGATGTCACTAATGGCCTAAATGATTGGGCCTAAACACAGGGAAAGACAAAAGGAATGCTCTGGAGGACTGGTCTGCATTCAGAGAGCTGGGCCTCAGTGTAAAGGAGATTTTTGTTTGTTTTTTGCATATAATGTGTGTGCTAACTTAGGGGTTCAAATCCTCATTGACATTCATAGGACCCTAATCAGACTCAGTATTGTATACAACAGTATTCCTGACTTGTGAAATTAAGCTTTAGTCATCCATTTTACCTTACACTAAAAAATCCTTCATTAAATATAAAGCCACCATTTCATTTAACTTCTAAATCTGTGTCAGTAAAATAAAACAAATTTATCTCAATGCAATAATAGCAAACGTATGCTATTCTAAAGTCCTCAGAAATCTGGCAAGATGTAAATTGTGAAGATAGATGTGACCTCATAATGTTTCAACAGAGGCCTAAATCCTTTGGAAAGAGATCTGTCAGCAGGGTTTTCCTGCTCTAAATCTGACTTCAGCAATTGCTACCGTCTACGGCAATTTATCCATTATATCCTAGCCTCTCCAGACATTCCTCCACGAAGCCCACTTTCAAATTAAGAGCATAGTTCTGGCATCTGTGCCAGGCCCCAAGTGCTGCCCTCATGTACGAAAATTAGTAGTGCTTTTCCAAGATATTCATCCGGGAATATGAACAACTGGTTTAGTTTAGAAATCTAAAACTGTGTTGTTCATTCTTTTCCTACATTCTACACATCTACCTCCGCCCCACCCCCCTTCTCAAAAGTCCATAGTGTCTTCACCAACATTCCCATCAGTTGTGCAGACATTTAAAGCTCAGCTGCTTTCTCTCTGGGAAGGTCACAGCACTTGGAACTGGTTCACAGTACACCTTTGTCCATCTTCTAAAAATATCATCCAGGGAAGAAAGGTCCAGTGTCAGGTCCAGGCCGGTCCTGCGTGTGCTGTTGCTCCTCACGTGGTGGACCTCAGTGCTGCTGTTATCCCTTCAGTAGCCAGGCCGACACCTGTGACGGAGGCTACCAACTCCTCTCTTTATGGGATTGATTTAAAATAGTAAAAAACGTAGAACCCACAGAACCTTTCAGCCCTTGGAAACCAACATTATTGCATCTATTCATCCTCTGAAAGAGGTGAATGTTTTCGCCCTGATAGCTTCATTGACTGTTCATAGTTGATGGTTATGTGATTTTTTTTTTTCTGTTTAGTTACATTCAGCTTATGGACAAATCAGACATTATAAATAACGACTGATCTTTTTACTTGTAAATTTCTTGGATTATAATTAGAGTTTAGAATTACTCTTCCAGAAGTTCGACCTGATGAAGCTATTAGAGCCATGGCCTTTACAAAACAGTGACTTTTCTGTTAGGGATCTGGATGAAGTGACTGGCGAAGCTTGGGGGAACCAGCATGATCTGTCAGGCAGAGCCAGAAGCCACAGGAGGAAAACCACAGGAGGCTGAATAACACAGCACAGAGCCCAGAAGCAGGGGGTAGGGTGGGGCAGGAACCAACCCCCCCATGGGCTTGGAAGGGAAGATGAAGTCTGGAGCCAGAGCTTAAATTTCACCTGGAAGTGAGAGGCAGCAGCCACAGGGACCCCTGTAGCCTGTCCTGTGTAGAAGTTGGAAATTAGGAAGATGTCAGAGGTCAAAGTCAGACAGGATTCTGAGACCAGCGCAGGCATAACAAACCAGAAACACTTGAACTGTTCAAATAACGGCTGTCTTCCCCAGGAAGTCCTTGTTCTTGCAACTGCTGCTAGCGTGAGCGTGCGGAAAAGCTGGTGAGGGGGCATGAAATTGAGTTTGTTGATTCAGAGAAGGTGCTCCTCTTACATGAGGAAAGACTTAAAGTATGCAGTGATACATCTCTTTGGCTTTGTCATTTTGCATTTTAGTGTTTAAGCTACCTTAACTTAATTCAAAATTTATAGATTAAAAGATAAAGGAAAATATTTTAACAATAAGAGAAGAGAAGGCCAAATTCAATTTGATTTCAGGAACATTTGGGTAGTAAGTTATTAGGGGACGGGAGCAGAGATAATTTTTTAAAAACAGAATCAAAGTCTGGGTTACTTGGCATTCTCTCATTAGTTGTCACACATAATCACCAACCCCCCATGCAAAAAAAAGGTACTTGCCACAGTCTATTCTTATATAGGACATTCAGAAATATGACACATACATTGAAATTACTTCATTAATTTCTTAGAATGATTCAGGCAGCTCAACTTCACATCTTGCCCTCTTTAGAATTTTCAGTTTTTACTCTATAGCATTTATATAGCATTAATGTCATACAGCCTGTATTATTTTGTACATGTATTTACTTTCTGAACAAGGTGCAAAGTTTTAGAGGGCACGAGCTGTATCTTTAGCTGTGGTGTGAAAAAAAAAAATGTACCAGTCTTGGAACCAGAAGACCTGGGTTCTACAAACCAGTTGTGTGGCCTTAGCTAAATCACTGACCACGGTCAAGGTTGCCTAAACTGTGAATCCCACTAACTGAGTCCTTCTCACGGATTTTGGCAAGGTAATGTCAGAACACCCAAGGCTTCGGTTCCTTATCTCTGCTTCAGCTACTGTATCTGCTCTCTCATTTAGTTCACATAGGATGTTTTTAATATTTTTAATGTGTTTTCTATTGATTTTTAGAGAGAGGGGGGGGGAGAGGGAGAGATAGAAACATAGATAAGAGAGAAACATCAACAGTTGGCTGCCTCCTGTACACCCGCTTCAGGGTTTTGAGCCCATAGCCCAGTCAGGTACTCTGATTGGGAATCCAACTGCAATCTCTTGGTTCCTGGGTCAACACTCAACCACTGAGCCACATTGGCCGAGATTCAATATTTTAAAAATGTCCCCTGCTATGAAAAGTTTGATTGATATCATGGTGTCTAATATCTCTTCCAAACTTGAAGTTTCACCTTATCTGCCTCATCTTTTAGTGTATTTCTTTGGACCTAGTAAGTATCTAGATAAATATTTGTTGGGGGAGAAGAAATGAATACTGTGACTCAATTGTGCAGGGTTCAGATGTTCGCAACAATTTCTACGTGAAAAGTTTAGTATAGCCTGTAGCAAATGACATTTTTTTTTTTACTTTTGAGGAGAATTATTTTTATGCCAGCTCATGATTCTTCTTGAACATGATTTCTGAATCCAAGGAATGAGAAGCAAACCTGATGTGCACATGCTTTGTGCAGAGAATGAGCTGCTTTTAAGAGAATAATCCAGCTGCCATCTGATCAGCCATGTAAGACTTATTCTGGGGAAATAAGGAAAAACAACCTTCCTTTTTCAGTTTGAGTCACGCATATGAAGACTTTGATAAGATTAAAATAATCCAGGAAAGCAATTTCAAGATGCACAGCTAGAAACAGGAGCTAAGAAACACCCGTGTCTAACATGACACAGTCATCCAGTGGAAGACTCGGGTTTTAAGGACCTTCCACAGATAATGTCAGCATATGCAGATGAGGAAGAGCAGCTGCTGGGTGAGCTGGAAGGAAACACTGCTGGTTCAGTTAGAAATCTTATGATGTGTGTCTTTCCAAATGTCTTGCGGCATAATGTTTTGTTTTGTTTTGTTTTGTTTTGGCTTTAAGTTCCTTTTTTTAAAGAGGCAATTATGTTGTCTCTTGGAGGGTGTGCTTTTCTGTAACTCTCGTCTGTTTTGGTGCTCTGACCAGATCCCTTTTCCAGAGCCTGAGTACCCGTTTTCTAGTTTCTGTGTTTTGCTAATGGTTCACATCTCTCTTCTTCTTTTCTCTTATTCTTTTCTGAATCACTTTTAGCTGAAAAGCATTTCTTTGCCCAGAGCCTTATGCACCCACCTCCCAAGCCCACTAAACTAGCTTATAGCTAATGACTAACTGACATGGGGCACAAAACACTAGACCTCTCATTTCAAGGTGAAGTCGCCTTTGGGGCAGTTTATGCTCCAGAACTTCCCCAAAACATCAGGCTGATGGTAGGTACCCACTGAGACCACATTTTTTTAAAAAAAATATTTTATTAATTTTTTTACAGAGACAAAGGGAGAGGGATAGAGAATTAGAAACATCGATCAGCTGCCTCCTGCACACTCCCTACTGGGAATGTGCCCACAACCAAGGTACATGTCCTTGACCAGAATCGAATCCAGGACCCTTGAGTCTGCAGGGCAATGCTCTATCCACTGATCCAAACCGGTTAGGGCGAGACCACATTCTTACTTCGCTCCTTTCTTCATCCTATTCTGCTTCCTTTGCTACTTTTATCCCAAGAACTTGCCCTGAATAAACATGTGCATCTGAATCCAGGTCTCAGCTCTGCTTCCAGGGAACCTAACCAAAGGCAGTGATGTATTTGAGAGCACAGATATTGTCATCTTTAAGCTTTCACCCTCATCTCCAGCACATCTAGAACATGATGCTCACAGTATTTTGAAGAGTGGACAAAGTAAGAAATTTGACCTCGATGTGGCCAAGTCCTCACAGTGAAATATGGGTAACTGAAGGCATCAGCAGTCCAGCACAATGCCACGACCTTCAAAGTGGGGTTCAGGATCTGAAGGAGGGGCCAACGCACAAATGAAAATGCTGTACAAGAAATATGAACTTAGAAGGCATTGGGGGCCAGGGCCAGGGAGTGTCTCTTTCGTGAAGAGCACACTGACCTCTGGCCAGTCCCCTTTTTATTTACTTGAATACACATTTGCCCTTTAACAATGCATACAGGCATATCAAAGGTAAAGTTTGGTAAACAGTAAAAGGATTATCAGGTTAGGGAATTGCCTTGAGCCACCACTATCTCAACAAATGGTGCTTAGCATCAGCCCTGCTAACGCCCAAGGTCCATTGACCTCTTGCAGTATAGTGGCTTCTTGCAGCACAATTCTAACCTAACTTTAAATCTGAATTCTTAGCTCACTGAAGACTTAGGAAATTGGCACATTGGGGAGCGGAGGAGTTATGATGTCAGCGAGGAAGTATCACATCAACCAAAAATGTTCTCACATGAAATTGCACAACAATATTTAATTAACATAATGTTGAATATTCAGTGAATATATATTATAGAATTAATGTAATTTTTGTTGAACAAGAATATTTAACATAATTTTGTTGCACACTGAGAAAATAAATATGATGTGGCTCATGTGCTAAAGGAGTTATGAACAGTGAGAGAGCCTGACAACAAATGAGCTGATAATTGTGATACAGAGGACTCAGACATAAAACAGAATACCATACAAAATGAACCTGAGATCAGCTGGTGGGAAGGACCAGGGGCATAGGGAACAGAATGAGCAAAGGTGTGTAGACATGAAACTTATTGGAATGTTCAGGGAAGAATACGTAGAGAAATTAGTGAGAACTTGGGCTAACAGATATGTTGATGCATGGTTATGGGAGAACTCTAAGGCTTGGGATTAAACTTTATCTTTAAGGGCAAGGGCCAGCTAGCAACAATGGTTTAGGGTTTCATTTTTCTCCTCTGCTTTAAAAATTGTTAAAACAATATAGAAACATATAAAGTATTTTGAGACAATATCCTAAAACAACTATTATAATTTTTGCTTTTGTATTTTTCTTATCAAATGCTTGCATAAACATTTACCATACTTACAGCAATTGTAGTTATTTGTAGTTATTACTATATATCATGAGCCTTTTCCATATTATGTTTTCACTTCAATGGCTAGATACTGTAATAAATAATGTATTTACTTGAATTTATAGTTTTCTTTTCCTTAAAGTTTTGTAGGCTATTAAACAGAGCAGTAGTTTGGTTTTAGTAAAACCACACATGGTAGCTGCAGGTGGGTAGAGATGAGTGGAGTAAACTAATGAGTAGCCAGGAAATAATTTCCTTTTTACAAAATAAACATCCAGTTTTGTCTAGTAGGAAGAATGCTTTTAAAGGCAATGATATATTCACCCTTCTAAGAAATGATGAATCAGTGAAAATATGTATCACATCATGGTAGGTATTTTCTTCTCTTGCTAGTGGAAGTGTTTTAGCTGTATACTTTAATGGGACAGTGGTTCTCAACCTTCCTAATGCCACGACCCTTTAATACAGTTTCTCATGTTGTGGTGACCCCCAATTTCATTGTTACAAATTGAACATAATTAAAGCATAGTGATTGATCACAAAAACAATATGTAATTATATATGTATTTTCCAATGGTCTTAGGCGACCCCTGTGAAGGGGTCGCGACCCACAGACTGCTGGACTATACAGTAATTATTATAAATCTTCAGGTAATTGGAGATTTATTAAGAACCCACTGTGAAATATAGTTCAAGTCTGGAAAAAAAAGTGAACTTTTTCTTTTGTGGCACTAAACTTAATAATATGTATTTTTTGTTTAATGTCTGTCTCCCCTTCTAGTCTTCAGGCTCCATATGTGCAGAGCTGGGGTCAGACTTGAAACTTCCCTCAGCAGCTATCATAGCAGGTGCTCAAAAAATATTTGTTAAATGAACTGACAAATACAGAATGAATGAATGAATGAATGAATGAATGGGGCATTGGTTAGAGTGTTGGGTCAGCCACAATTTCAGTGTGAGGATATGTCTGCATGTTGCAATGGAAAAGAAAATAATATAAAATGAATAAGAACCCCCTTTTCCATTACTAAATCCTTTCCTATTCTATTTTTAAAACTATCAGAAAGGATTTTTCTGAGACACACTATACAAAAAATATGCTTATAATATTTTTCAAAATTATGTAGTCCTGCCAAAGTATATAATGTGATGCATTAATTTTTACTCCCTAATATTCAGTTAAAATTAATATCAACTAAATATTAAGTTCCTGCTATGTGTCAAGCACTTTCAGGTTCTTAAATATGTATTCAGTAATCTTCAACACACCTAGAAAGCAGGAATTATTTATCCCATTTTAAAGTTCAGAAAACTGGGCCTCGAAAAAGCAAAATAATTGCCCCAGATTACATAGCAATTTCCTGACTCAGATTTTTCCTGCTGCCTGTCTGATACGTAAAACGGTGTTTTTACAGATTACAAAATACCTCTGACCCTTTGGCTGTTGTTGCAACAGCCAAACAAACTTGCAGACTTAGTCTAAGCAATTTAGAAGAGATATTTTATAAAAATCCAAACTGGACATATATGATTTCCATCATAATACAAAATTACATATGTAGATGAAATTTTCATGGATCATAAACTTTTGGGGAGCTACAAATGTTATTGCTTTATCAACTTTGTCCCTCCAAAATGCCTCATGTCAATTTTTAGTTGCTATTTTTTTACATTTTTAAATATATGTTTTATTGTTGTCAGTATTACAGATAGCTCCTTGGTATTTTTAAGTGGATTATAGGCTTTAGATATATCATGCTTAATAATTTATTCAATGCATGAAATATATATATGTATATATTTACTTTTTTTCACTTAACAAAGAACTTAAGTCTTTTGTACAAGTTTAAAATTTCCAAATAGACATATTCTTGGCCCTTTATTTCTTGGACTTAAAAATAACCTTTTGGGTAAACATTTATCCTGTTTATCCAAACTTAGAATAGGACTAAACCATGATTTTGCTTTTCTTGGCTTCTTCCATAATACCTGACTATCATGGCTGTTTCTTTTTTCTTTCTTTCTTTCTTTCTTTCTTTTTTTTTTTTTTTTACACACTTTCTTAGTGTGTTTTGCTGGCTGTTATTCTTCGCAGTGGTTCTCAACCTTCCTAATGCCGTGACCCTTTAATACAGTTCTTCATGTTGTGGTGACCCCCAACCATAAAATTATTTTCGTTGCTACTTCATAACTGTGATTTTGCTACTGTTATGAATTGTAATGTAAATATCTCATATGCTATAGGTGTTTTCCGATGGTCTTAGGTGACCCCTGTGAAAGGGTCGTTCGACCCCCAAAGGGGTCACGACCCACAGGTTGAGAACCGTTGCCTTAGAGCTTCTCAGGACTTGGGTCTTCTGGTCTTATATTTGCTCTGTGAGATTTCGCCGTAGCTGCAACCATGATCTGTACCAGGATGGCTTGTAGACCTGTTTCTCTTCTCTCAGATATCTCTTCCAAGTTCCAGTCCTGTAACTGCTATATCTTGTTCTCCCTGGCATGTCAGACTCACGAACTTCAAAATCAACAAATCATCCCCCCATTTTAGTGTTCTTTGTCTCAGTTTATATTCTTGCCATTCACCGAGTAGCTCTTCTCTCTTCCTACCATCCCTGTCTGACCAGTCGTGAGCACTGTTGATTTCACTGTCCAATAGCCTCTCTGCCCTTCATTTCTAAAGCCACGCTTACCACTGCACCTGGCCCTCCCACCTCTGCCTTTGCCGTCTTCCTACTGATGCTCCATACGGTAGCCAGAGGGAGCATTTAAAAATGCAGATCCGATTATGCCACATGTTTAAAATGCTGTTGTAATATCCAAAGGCTCTTAATACAGTTTAAAATCTTCAGTTCAGTCTGCAAAGCCCTGCATTATCTGATTGTAACCTGACTTTCAAGGATGGCCTGGGGGCACTTCGCGCTCCTGAGCCACTGCCGGCCTTTAATTAGTTGTTGCAAGTAGGCATCTGAAGCCGTCTGAAACCCTTACCTCCAGTGTGGCCTTCTTTTTACCGACTACTTAGGACTCGGATCTGGGCCCCCTTTCCTTACTTGGACTTTCGCTTTAAGATTTCACTGTGGCTGCGCTCACATTCGATATTAGGATGGCTTGCAAACCTGTTTGTCTTATTTCAGACCTGTCTTCAGATTTACAGCCCAAAGACTGTGATTTGTACTCATTCAGATCTTTCTCACCAGCACACACCCATTAGGCCTCAGCATAATTACACTTTCCTCATTTCCCAAAGTAGATTACAGTCTTCTCCTATGAGTTCTCATAATATCCTATTTTTTATTTCAGAGGATTGATCAAAATTAGTTGTGAAATTTTGTTTACTGTCTTTTTAATCCCCTCTAAGCTGGATATATCCCTCACATCTACCCAGTACCTATCATAGTAAAAGCACTCATTATTTGTTCAACAAATAAAGGAATCTATTCTTCTTGGCTTGGACAAAATAAACTTATCTCTGATCTATATTTTGAAATATTATAATAAAAACAAGGCATACGATTTTAATATATACTTTAAAATAGTTTAGTTTTCCAAAGAAATGCTATTATTTAAAAGACTAAAGCATATGCTATAAAGTACTATTTTCACAGTTATTTTTCCTCTTTGAAAGAAGAATTTTTACTCTAGGTAGCTATTTAAAATAGTAATTTCAAGTATAAAGCTTGTCCCTCTTCAGAAATTCAGACTCTTAAAAAATAAATCTATATTGTGTCGTACAACTATTTTTTAACCAGGAATTAAAAGAGGTAATCTCTCTCCTTTATAATTTGAAGGGAAGCAAAGTCATAGAGTCAGAAATACTTTGCCCAAAGTAAAGAAAAAGCTTAATTAATTGAACAGTTATTGAGGCTCAGCTATGTGGAAGTCGATGCAAGATGTTAATGGCTGGGGATCGGGGCAGAGAGCATCAATTCTGAGGAAAACAACCTTTGCTTTTAAGGAGCTTCCAGGGTAGTAAGGACAATTTACATATATTTAAATAAGTATAAAACAAGGAATAATCAAGACTATTATTTTTAAAAGACCATGAGATTCTGACATATGAAGGGAAAATATATTCTCAGTAAAAGTGGTGAAAGCTTCATGGGAAAGATAGATTTGAGGTAGATATTGAAGGAAATAGGAGATTAGACTTGCAGAAGAGCGGGGGTGTGGGCAGGATAGCGGCCCCATTAAAGGCTGAAGATGCATATAAGCTTGGAACATGTGAAGAAAGAAGAGGAACTGGGGGCTTGGGTGTCTGTAGTTATAGTAAGGGCTTTGTGCAAATAACATTGGATTACATGAATGATTCTCATCCCTTTTCCAAATGTAGCTCTTCAGCTATTGAGAAGCAGTAATGACAGGATTGTGTTGTCTTACTTGATTTAAAAGAAAGATCATGCTAGTAAAGTGCAAAAAATAAAAGAGTAAATTGTTTAAGCAACTTGCAGAGCTTTCTTCAGCTACTATGTATATGAGTATGTAAAGAATGAGGAAAGGGTCTGTTAGCAATAAAAACAAGTAAAAGTGTGAATGAAGAGTAGATCTGCCTACAAAATCTGTCACATGTGGCAAATGAGACTGTCTTCTGTTGTCCTTGCCACTCAATATCATCACTTTGGCCTCTTTCTCTCTCTCAATGCACCTTGAAAAATATTACCTAAAACACATTGGAAGGCTCATAGATTTTAGTAAGCTGAATAATGATCACCCAAACATATCAAATCCTAATCCTTGGAACCTGTACATGTTACTTCATAACAAAGAAGAGTATTTGCAAATGTGAATAAGTCAAGAATCTTGACTTGGAAAGATTATCCTGGATTAACTAGGTGAGCCCTAAATCCAATCATATGTATTTTTTAAAAATACATTTTTATTGGTTTCAGAGAGGAAGGGAAAGGGGAGAGAGATAGAAACATCAATGATGAGAATCATGATCAGCTGCCTCCTGCATGCCCCACACTGGAGATTGAGCCCGCAACCCGGGCAAGTGCCCTGACTGGGAATCTAACCACGACCTCCTGGTTCATAGGTCAATGCTCAACCATGTAGCCACTCCAGCCGGGCAATCGATCACATGTATTTTATAAGAGAGAGGCAGAGGAAGGTTTGCCCTGCAAGGGACCAGAGGCAGTGTGACTACAGAGCATTGTATGGGGTGAGATGACCCCGGTCAAGACACTCTAACAGACACCAGAAGCAGGAAGATGCAAGGACCCTATGCTCCCCTAGTGCCTCTGGAGTGGTACCTTGATTTTGACCCAGTGATACTGCTTTTGGACTTCCGGTTTCAGAACTGTCAGAGAAAAAAAATGCTTATTGTTTTAAGCCACCAAGTTTGTGGCAAATTTGTTACAGTGGCAATTGGAAATGAGTATGTAAATGGAAAATTATTTTATGATCTTTTCTGTGAGGTGGAGCTGTTTAATCAGCATTTTATCTTATTCGAGCAATGAGAGAAGCAGGGTTTTCTAATCTACAAACCATTATTTTCGTCTTCTAACTTGTTTACTTGTTCCTCCTCTATAAGTCTGTCTCCTTTGAGGTTCAGCTTAAATAACTTTGATATTACAAAAGTTGGAGAAAACAATCTTTTGGAATCAAAGACTTTGGGATATGAATTCATAGAAACTAATGAAGAAAAAAGAAAACTTGGCCTCCTAAAGAGAAGATGTCTTAATGCAAATTTTTGTTGTCAGCCAAGTTCATACATGCAGAATGCATAAGTCTGTTTCACTGTTGGGGATTTGGAAATAGCTTGAGATAATCTAATTTAAAAGGATTGGCAAATTTCTTTAGCTTTGTAGAATTTATTCCACCCAAGTCAAAGATTTACTTATTATTCTGCAAAATAAACTAACACTGTGTGTGACCTTAGTTGAAATGGAAATATTGCCATTTACATTTTTATATTCCTTTTATTGGTACATATTAATGAACTGCACAAATATAGTGGTAATGCTGCAAAGTCTACTAATAAATTCTGGGAATCCCCATGGATTGGTTAAAATGTAATTCTGGGTTTGTACACTAAGAAAATATTAAACTATTACTCTTCGTACCTGATACTTAATTTACATTTAATATAAATATGAACATATAATAGGGAACTATTAATTTTTTTCTTAAAATATCCCCGGTAAATAGGAGGATTCATAATATCAGGGTTTGCTGATGCCATAGCAACATAATCTTATATTGAGAACATCATCTGTTACAATGCAAGTCGTGTGCTCAGAATAGACTCTCAGTTGCTAAGTAAATGGTGATGTGATAGGATAAGATTGGTCCAGATGTTTACACAGCTCTTACAAGGAATTATTTTTGGTGTGATCTTGTGGGTTCACTTGTTTTGTGCTTAAAGGATAAGTTTATTGTTATTGCTGTGCTTACTGTTATTACTTGGAATATTTAAGCAGCTTTGAACTTCAGGAGTGTGCTAAATGTGTTTCGAAAAAAAAAATGGTGGACAGAAACTAAAACCTGTGAATTACGAAATTGTCCTAATGATGTGCTATATACCCTATTTGTAAAAATAAGAGATCAAATAGTTCTGTTTTAAAATATACTAGGTGAGAGTTTGTTTCTTTGTTTTTATCACATTTTTAAAAATACTTCCCAACAGAGTTTTAATGGGAAACCATAGCAAAATATTGAACACGCAAACATGCGGAGTGCCAATTCTTTGGTGAAGGTAATATGAAGAGAAGTGTGTTAGTCAGGGTCCTGCAAAAAACAGAATCAATCGGAGATAAAGATACAATTTATTTCTTAAAAAAGGTTCACAAGATTATATAGGCTGAGAAATCCCACAACTATTGTCTGTAAACTGGAGACCCAGGAAGCCAGGCAAGTAGCTCCTGTTTGAGTCCACAGGCCTGAGAACCAGGAAAATTGATGCTGTAAATTCAATGTCTCGGCTCAACAGTTAGGCAGAGAGAGGGACTCCTCCCTTCCTTAACCTTTGTGTTGTAGTGGTTCTAGCGGGGCCCTCAGTGGATTTGGACCATGTTCCACAAACTTTGGGGAGGACCGTCTGCTTTGCTCTCTCTACTGATTTCAAATGCTAATCTCCTCTGAAAACATCCTCACAGACACACCTAGAATCATGTTTAACCAGTTATCCAGGCATCCATGCCCCAGTCAGAGTTGAGACATAAAATTAACTACCACAGGTAGTAAGGGAAAGGTGGCCACACCAGGTGTAAGGCCTCAGGAGAGCAGAGAAAGTTCGAGGGGCTGAAACCGTGAATCTAGCTTTCAGAGGTCTGATGGATCACATTTGACTTTAGTAAGGTGTGAAGTCAAGGTCAGAAGTTAGTACATGGAGGGAAAGACTCCATACGGAACAGCTGAGTGGGTCTGAGGCCAACAGGTACACTCTACAGAGAGGTACTGGTTTCCACATCCATATTTAGGTTGCACAAATTCCCAAGAGAGTGGTGACCTCTGATCTCAGATAGAGGCTCTCCACCCTTCCCTCAGTTCTTAATTTGGACACTGTGAGAGCTGGGCACCCTCTCTGTTCCTATCCGGAAGTGGCTCTCTTCTTAGCCATGCAGAACAATCAAAATGTTTATTCTTACTGTAATGTGCTGCCTACAGTTCCCTGCAAATTCTCTGGTAAATCCTAGTAGTTTTCAGAGATTGGTTAAAATGCAGTTCTAGTTTTATACAGTATCAAAATATTATCACTTCTAAAACTTGAGGCTAAACTTATGCCTTTCTTACGTTGCAAGTATATAATTGAGAACCATTAATCTTATATATTTTTTTCTTTAAAATGTTGTTGGGAAATAAGAGGAGAGAAGTTCAGTATTTTTCTAAATATATTTTTATTGATTTCAGAGAGGAAGGGAGTGAGAGATAAAAACATCAATGATGAGAGAGAATCGCTGATCGGCTACCTCCTGCTCACCCCACACTGGAGATTGAGCCAGCAACCCTGGGCATGTGCCCTGATCAGGAACTGTGACCTCCTTCCTGGTTCATATGTCAATGCTCAACCACTGAGCCATACCAGCTGTGGCAAGTTCATTATTTTTAAAGCAGAAAACTGTAGAGAAGATGGTATTTTATAATATAAGTTTTTTAAAAATGTGTGTGTGTGTGTGTGTGTGTGTGTGTATTACTGATTTCAGAGAGGAAGGGAGAAGGAGAAAGAAACATTAATGATAAAGAATCATTGATTGGCTGCCTCCTGAATGCCCCACACTGGGGACCAAGCCCACAACCCAGGCATGTGCCCTTGACTGGAATCAAACCCTGGACCCTTCAGTCCGCAGGCGAACACTCTATCCACTGAGCCAAACCAGCCAGGGCTATAATATAAGTTTTTAATCTCTGTGTCACAGCAGGGATATCAAGTAGCCAAGGTTGGGCAGGGCCAGCACCTGATCTACCAGTGATGTGTACACTCTGTAGGCGAGCACAATTTTCCTTTAAAAAGGTTGGCTTTCTATGCCCTCCGTATATGAAAACGTATTAGCGTTGGGGAAATTGAAAAAAATTTATTCTCATAAAATCTAATGCTCTGTGAAGCCCATGGGAAAGCAAGTTCACATGGATGTTAATGGAAGAGGAATTTATTAGCTTCATCCAGGGTCCAGGAAACCTGGGTCTGGGAGCTGAGTTCTGGGTTCTGGGGATGCTGCTGGCAGATAGTGCCTCAGAGATCTTTTCAGGATAAATGCAGGCTTCCTTTTATTCTCCAGGAGCTAGGAGTTTTTGACAGCAGCAGGACTCATTTGAAGTGAGGTGCTCAGAAACTAGTTGTAAGGAATTCCAAACAGTAAGTGGAAGAAGTGTGTGAACAGTGGGTTCACTGAGCATGGAGGTAATTGAAAACACAAGTATACCAAAGGTCAAAGGAAAATGAAGGCACTTGTTTAAGGCTTCTTTGAATTAGATATTCAGAGAGAGAAAAAAGTAAGAGACCAAAAGTTGGGATGGAAAAAAGAGAAAACAACGTAAAAATAAACCAGTGTGCTTTAAAAATCGGCCCCAGTGGACTCTGAAGCAGGGATCAAGGAGAACAGTATACTGTTGAGACTATGAGAGCGCTGCAGGCACCACCCAGTGATGGCACTCTTCTTGGAATAGTACACAGAAGGCTAAGTAGCCTATTTGCATTTATACTGTAAAGCTCTCATTCTTCAGATAGCAGCACCCAGATTGTCAGGGGTTAAATCTCTATCGTGACTGAAGAAGTTGGAGATCAAATATCTCCTGAATCCCTACCCCCTGCTACAAAGTGGAGATGCTGGTGTATGCCTACAAAGAAGAAAGATGTGAAAAATACAGGAAACAAACCTTTATGAGCTTTATTTTAGATTATCTCTCTTAATCCTTAGAATATGTGTAAAAGAATATTATTGCGCCATTTTACACAGATGAAGAAACTAAATTAGAGACTGCCTTCATCGTGTTCAGAGGAACCAGGTTAAAAAAAATGATTTTGAGTTCCAGCTTTTCCACGATAATTTAGTATAAAGTCTGAGTCCATATAATCAGTGAATGGTGTCCTCAGAAACCCTTGATCCTCCTAGAATTCCAACCAACCTCTATTAAGCCATGATTCAGTACAGATAGAGAAGAGGAGGGGGGGGGGAGGAGGGGGAGGAGGAGGAGAAAGAAGAAGAAGGGGAACCAATAAGGCATAGTAATTTAGAAGAGCATGAGTTTGAAGGGCTGGAAATTAAATTTCATTGAAGAGATGGCTACTTCTTATTGAAAGGATCCTGTTTAGACAAGGAGGGGGGCTTTGAGTGTAACAAAAAGTTCATTATCTAGAAGTGGACAAAATGTAGTCAGTTAAAGTATCTTGGATATAAATGTTTGCTGGATATTTAAAAAAATAGAAACTATGAAATATATCCAGTGCTTAGATAATTTTAGACTATCAAGAACCGTTTTTAAAATGTGGTTCCTATTTCTTCATTCAAGGCCAAAAGATATTTTAGGATTGAAAACCAATCTCAAATCTTAAAACATTTATTAATCATTTAGACTTTATATTCAATCATCGTGGAAAAGCTGGAACTCAAACTCATTTTTTAATCTGGTTCCTCTGAACAATATTAAGGCAGTTTCTAATTTAGTAAATAAACGCCTGTGAAAATTGCAGTGCGACCTCTATTAATATGATTTAGACCATGTTGTGTGTTCTCCTGAGATATGCCAGATTAATGAATTATCCAAGCCTTGGTGGAAAATGACCTGCTGAAAATGAAAGTGGAATCATATGTAAAAGCAGCTAATCTTAACCCCTCATTTTACAAATAAGGAAAATGAAACAAGGTTAAAAAGTATTATTTTAGATCAGTTCACATTTTTATAACTTGAGCATGATTAAAGGTTTTGTTTCATTTATATTTATTTCTCTAGTATTTCAAGTTATACTACATTCAAGTGTATGTGTGTGTGTGTTTCCATTTGTGTTTTGAATGGCATCTTTGGATGACTTGCCCAGATCTGGCATCCTGAGTTCTGTGCCAATAAAAATGTCAAGTGCACTTGCCTTTTAATTACATGCAGTGCCTGGATTTTAATATTTCAGATTTTTTCCCTGAAGAAGAGACTTTCCTGATTCTGTAGTTTATGGAAAAAAAAAATATCATTGGCATTATCATGAAGTTTTTCCCCCTAATAGTTCCAGATATCCACATTTATCAGTTCATAGGCATTTTACTCTGAGGTTCAGATTTAGTTGTTTGTAGCATACTTTGCTATAAACACTGGGTGTGGATATATGATCCAGCATCGTTTAACTTACTCCTTTTATTTCTCGGTAATCTTTGGCTCAGTCTATTTTACTCTTAATTAGGTCATTACTACTTGAATGGCCCATATAATAATCAGTATATAGAAGATATGAAGTTCCTTATTATTTAGACTTTCCACTTTGGCATCAAAGCAGACCAGCTCATTATTCTCCAGTGTTATGGAATTCTATTATTGGTCTTACTTTTTACTTCCCCAGTTAATTTTTAATTTTACTTTTTTTTTATTCTCTGATCTCCTTTATTACTTGAGTAAAAAAACTTTTTAATCAGTAATACAGCTCCATCGTCTCTGAGCGCTTCTTAATGCTAGTACATAGACAGACAATCAAAGCATTGTGCTATGGCTATGATACACTCCCTCGTCTCAGTAAAAAGCCATACCATCCACTTCCATGTTTTCTTCAGAGGGGTCTGTCCTCACACTTGACTCTAAAGAGGGTACCTTTGTACTGGGCCGTTTCCTTGTGCATCATCTGCTTTACAACACAAAATGGAAACTGCATGAGAGCAAAGATTTCTCTGTCTTGTCCTTCAGAGCCTATAAATGTCCCAGGCATGTGCCAGGGGCAACAAATAATGTATTTATTAATTAAAAGAGGAAGCCTGTGCCTTCTTTTTGAATTTAAGGTGGAGTATGGAATTTATATGTTCCTTTTTTTAAAAAAAAATTTAAATATACTTTATTGATTTTTTACAGAGAGGAAGGGAGAAGAATAGAGTTAGAAACATTGATGAGAGAGAAACATCAGTCATCTGCCTCCTGCACACTCCCCACTGGGGATGTGCCCGCAACCAAGATGCATGCCCTTGACTGGAATCGAACCCGGGACCCTTGAGTTCTCGGGCCGACGCTCTACCCACTGAGCCAAACCAGTTAGGGCATATGTTCCCTTTTTTTAAAAGTTTATAACATCCTCTAAGAAGCAGCCAGATTTTATCCACCTATCTATCCACCCACTTCTGCTTTTTTCTAGAAAGGATTTGATGTGACTGCAAATTTACTTCTTTATGTTAGGTAGTTATTGGGATTGACACCTATCTTCTCCTCCTTCCCCTTCCCCTTCCCCTCCTCCTCCTCCTCCTTCCTCCTTCTCCTCCTCCTCCTCCCTCCTCCTCCTCCCTTCTCTCTCTCTCTCTCTCTTTCTCTCTCTCTCTCTCCCCCCCCCGCTTCTTCCCTCTCTTCCCCCCCCCCATCTCTCTCTTGAGTAGACAGTGATAAAAATATTCCCAGTCACATTTCTCTCAGGCAAAAGTGCCAGGTGGGAGTCAGGAAGATGGGCTATATTTTTAATCGTGTTAATAACTAATACCGTGAATTGATAAATACATTTACCTCCTTTAAGTTTCTTCTTTATCTGAAAAGCGCAGTTGTACTTTGATGTTGAATGATTTTTAAGAAATGTTGTAAGATGTTAACAAACCAGATGCAATATTATGGCCTGTGTAGGACCCCTGGTTGTGCTTCTTCTCAGTACTTGCCGTATTCTATTAATAAGTATAGTTCTTTAAGTACTTACCGCTGAAGAAAGAGCATTTGTTCATCTTTCTGGTTTTTAGCCGATTACAGTCTTTTGTAGCCCTGAGGTTTTCAACAAATATGTGCTAAGTGATGAAGAGTAACATTAATATCTCTAATTAGAGATTAGACTTCTCTCTATTTGATGCTGTTTATTTGAACTCATTATCTGTGGTTTAGGAATCTAGATGTGGGAAGAGAATTTTATCTGAATTTAATTACATGTATACTAATATTTACTGGGGCCTTATTATATATCAGATATTGTCCTAAGCACTCTGTGTATTTTAACCCATTTAATCTTAACGCCAACCTAGGAGGTGGGTATCTTTATAATTTCTATTTCCCAATAAGAAAACCGAGGAGCAGAGTGGTTAAACGTCAGGTCACCTAGCTAGTAAGTGGCAAAGTTGGAACTCAAACCCTGTCAGTGGTTTTGTTATAAAAAAGTATATAATGCCACATGATTAGAGTAAGTCCTAGTAGTATATTGTCTACATATGTTGACATTCTTTTCCCATTGTTGCTATTCTGTAGAACAAAATTTTTCTTAAAGCATAATTTTAGATTTTATAAATCAGTTAACTCTGGACTTCATATCTTTTGTTTCAAAAATGTTAAAGATGTGAACAGTATAGTTAATATATGCCTTTATTTATGTAACATTAACAAATGATGAACATTTTTTATTTGTCGCTTATCTGTTTGACTAAACTGTTGATCCCTATGTAAATCAGTGGACATAAATAGATGAATGAGATTATAGCTCTGCCTTCAATTAACTCCCAAACTGGTATATGTTGCAGACTTATTGAAAAATATTTACAACACAATTTTACATGTTGTTTATGGAAAAATAATTAACTGGTGCTTTAGAAGTGAGAGGGTATTTAAGGATGAGTTCTGGGAAAAATATAAACATAAAATCCTATGATCTGACTTCTACTTTTGGAAGCCTGACAGATTAGGTGCTCTGAGAGACTCTGCAGAACAATCCTGTCTGGGTAGGACATGCCTTTCGATACATAACTGTGCCCACAGCACCTAGGCTAGGGGAAGTCTCTATTCTGCCTCCTCCATCCTCCACCCCCAAAAGGTGTAGGTGACTGGAGCTGAGAAATGGAATAGGCAGAAGGAGGGATGGCAGTTTCTGAAGGGAGGTGCTGGAGATGCATCATCAGGCTAGTCATAAGGGGTTCTGTATAGAGGTGATGTTCTTAAGGTGGCAGAGGTAGGCTGGGGCCTACGGTACCTCGTGGTTAGTGGCAGAAGCTGATGCAAGTTCCTTTTTAGATGAAAGCAGGTCAGTTTAGGCCTGCAGCATCCCCACAGTCTAGCATAAAGCAATTAACTCGACAAGGTCACCACGCGTTCATGAAAATAACTCCTTGAAGGACTGCAGGTATTTAGGTAGCCAGGCACAAAAGAGCAGTGTTCAAAATATTCAGAGTAACAGCGTGCAAATCATAAAGATTAAAAAGATGTTTTCAGGAGTAATTCAACAAAGTATCATTTGCAAAGAACCAAATGGAACTTTTAGGAAGAAACACAGAATTGTTCAAATTTTAAAAATAACTCTTGGGATGGACTGCATAGCAGGTTTGAGAGAAGTAAAGAGATAATTTCTCTCTGGACTTTAATATGAAGAAGTTACTCATGGCAACATATAAAGGTGCACCAAGATGCGCAAGAAGGGAAGTAGGCATGGGAACATGACTATTATATATTACAAAATAGTACAGAGCTATAGTAACTAAAACCATTTTATATCAGCATAGTACATATATTGCCTCCTGGAAATAATGGATCATCTGCAAACTGAATCCATGCATTTATGTAATTTGGATACAGGACAGAAGTGGATCATGGATCAATTCAAATATTGTCCATAGATAATTAGATATTTATGTGGGAAGTGGGGTGCTGTAATATCTTCCAATTGTATATCATCAGATTCAGAAAGCAATGCCAGATGGATCCAGGATGACATATGAAATGCACAGTTTTAAAACTTTTAGAGAAAAAGAAAGACATTGTTATGAATTCAAATAAATAATTGGTATATTTGACTTCATTAATGTGAAGACGTGCTAGTCATTAAGATACCTTAAATACCTGAAAGGAAAGCCACCCAGTAGAAGGCATTTACAATACATATAACTGACAAAGGATTATTATTATCTTTATTATTATTATTATCCTTATTGCTGTATACTTCTATAATAATAATATTGAAAAAGTTGAAAACCAAATGGAAAAGAAAATGGGTCAAAGTTGTGCTCCCAGCATTTCAGATAAAAAATTGGTGTATCTTAAATAAGTATCTCAAAAGATAATTTCAGTAATCAAAAGCATGTTAGATATCATTTTCTACCACTAAATTGTTAAAAATGTCTAAGGTTGATAATACAAAGTGCTAAGATGTAATTTAAGTGGAGTTTACATATACCACTGGTTGGTATGTAAATTGGTAGCGATTTGGCATTATCTTATAAAGTTGACTCTTTCTATGATATGATAGTTGCTGTCAAATCCAGTGAAAAGGACTCATGGAGCCACAGTTTGCCAAACTCTGAAATAGACCAAGGAGTATTTAAGTATTTAGGGAATGGTTGAAGCTTGCAAATGATTAGGGTATAAGATACCCTAAATAAACTGTTGAAAAGGTTGATTAGAGCCTCGTTTGGAGAAAAGCCTTATATGTTATACTAAGAACTTTTGCCTTTTCTCTTGAATGGGAAGCAGTTAAAGGAGTCACTGAATCACATTTGCATTTTAGGAAACTTATTCTGGAGGCCTATATGGAAAGCAGAATGTCTTAGTGAAAAAAAACAAGTTAACTGGGTCTTGATCTAGGGCAGCAAGAAGACGAAATGGAGAGTTAACAACAGATTTCAGACATAACTTAGCAGATAGACTCAACTGTGTTTAAGAAGCAGGAGAACACACTAAGGCTCTGTTTTGCCCAGTTTAATAAATCTAACTAAATGAAAAGCTTAATGAAAAGTTCATGTTAAATAGAATATTTGCCCTTCATTAAGTTACTAGCTTTTTTAACCTTTAAGTACATCCCTGAAATGTGATAGTTATTTTATTGTCTTTGCTAAAAGTATTTTTATCTAATGTCTTTAGGATTTTAAAAATTTTATCTTTATTGTTGAAAGTATTACAGATGTCCCCTTTTTCTCCCCATTGACTCACTCCCCCCCCCACCTTCACAGCACTATTGTCTGTGTCCATGGGTACCCTATATAATAAAAGGCTAATATGCAAATAGACCGAATGGTGGAATGACCGGTCGCTATGACACACACTGACCACCAGGGGCAGACGTTCAATGCAGAAGCTGCCCTCTGGTAGTCAGTGCACTCCCACAGGGGGAGCGCTGCTGAGCCAGAAGCCGGGCTGACAGCTGGCAAGCGCAGTGGCAGTGGCAGTGGCAGGAGCCTCTCCCACCTCCTCGGCAGCGCTAAGGATCTCCCAAGGGTTCCCAGACTGCGAGGGGGTGCAGGCTGGACTGAGGGACCTCCTGCCCCCAGTGCACAAATTTCGTGCACCGGTCCTCTAGTATGCATATAAGTTCTTTGGTTAATCACTACCCTCTCCAGCCCCTACCTTACTTTTGAGATTTGGCAGTCGGGATTTATGTAAGTTTTGAACTGTGAGAGATAGAAACATCAATGATGAGAGAGAATCATAGATTGGCTGCCTTCTGCACACCCCCTACCAGGGGGATCAAGCCCATCACCCGGGCACATGCCCTCAGGGAATCAAACCACGAGGTCCTGGTTCATAGGAGCTAAACCACTGAACCACTGCAGCTGGGCTAAACTATGGTTTTAAAACCAAAACAAATTGAAAGAATCTGAGACTACAAAAAAGGCGCCTTAAACAGTATGAAATTAATTTTAAATATTGTTAATATTAATCTTTAGTTCAAAATATGTATATACTTCTGCACTATTGTTTTCCACATCATAAACTTGTAGGTAATATTTATATCTTTATTAAAAAAAGAGTAAACTAAGTTCTAGTTACTGTTTAAACAATATATGTGTCATGTAACTTTTCATTTTCACCAATATGAAACTGTAATAGAACCTGTTTTTTATTGTCAACAATATAAGACTAGACAAGTTTCATAAGATAGTATGACATGATAAAGCAAAATGACTTCAAAGGACCATTGAGTTAAATAATACATGCTTCAAGATGCCTGTAGGCTAGATGTCCAGTGTGACAATTTAATTAATAACATGTACTTTACAAAACTCATTATTATATATTTATACAAGAGACTGCTAAGAATTATTTTCAGCTGTTCTCAGTAATGTCACTGCCACTGTTCATAATTTTTAATTTTTAGATGATAGCTAACACCTGCGCCAGGGACAGCAGCATCTACTACTACTTCTGTTACCAGTGTTTTGCAGTTTATGAAAACGTTTCCCATCCTTATGTCACTTAACATTCCTAAAAGCTACGTAGTATAGGCATTGCTGTTATTTTTATTTTACAGGTGAAATATTAACTGAGCAATGGCAACTTGCTCATTGTCACACAACGAAAAAGAGAAGGAACTAAGAATTAAAATAGTGTCTTGCTGATATTGAATCTCTTATACTTTCCATGATAGCAGCTAGAATTTCCCTGCATTTTGGTTTGAGGATATATGGTGGCAGATGGTGGAAGCAGTTAGCCTTAGGTAAGAATGGCTAGCACAGGGGCTTGAAAATTCTAGAGAAATTCAGAAATGTCTGTATCAAGTTCATCTGAGGCCAACATCCAAAATCAACTATGTGTCTCATTTTCTATATGGTAGTACAATCTACCATAGGCAGCCTTAGTGTCATTCTTTCATTTATTTAACCAATACTTTTTGCACTGCTGCTCCTTTCCGGGTCTACTGGAAATACAATGGCAAGCAAACCAAACATGGTCCCTGTTTTCCTAGACTTTATCGGAACAGCAGGGGGAAGCCATTGGAGGGCTCTAATCAGTGGAGTGACATGATATGGTTGAAACCTTAGAAATACTGTGTGCTACACTGTGAGTTTTGATGTGGAACAGGCAGAGAGAGCAGTTGGGGAGATAAGACAGGTAGGCGGCTGCTCTGTAATCTGGGTACAATATTGAGTTAAGTAGTAGCAGTGGAGATGGAAGAAGTAGAGACAAGAGATATTTAGGAAGTGGTAGTACTTTGTAACTAATTGTATGAGAAAGAGTCGTGACGCATCTCTATGAGCCCAAGACAATTCCAGTGTTTGCTTCTTGTCCTATCATATTGAGTTTCCCCTTTCACTTTCTAAAGCATCCCAATTTGGATGATAAATTAGGTTAATCCTGGAGATAAGGAGAAAGAAGAGAATTCAAGAATGAGGCCCAGTTTTCTGGCTTGTACAACAGGAATAGTTGTGCCATTAACCAAAAGGGGATACACTAGAGGAGGAGCTGGTGTGAGGGTAAGAGTATGAGTTCAGATTTGGAAATGGTGTATTTAAGGTGACTGTCTTATATTGGAGTGAAGACATATCACAAGAGTGAGGTGCATTTGTGGGTCGAGAGTGGAGTTTAGAGCCCTGGTCGTTGATTAGAGATATATTGATTTAAGAGGGATCAGCATGAATGGCAACTGACGTGATTCAAGTGGATGAAATCACCAGAATGGAAAACTGTGTCAAGAGGTCCCAGTCCCTAAGGAATGCAAGGAAGCACCTATTTCCAATGAGGAGCTCAGTTAAGATCTGGAAAGGAGAGGCCAGGGCCATAAGAAAACTGGGGGATGGCCAGTGGGAGCCCCAGGAACAGAGTATTGCAAGAAGCAAGGAGTGGATCGCGATGTCAGATGTGATCAAGAGGTTGCAGAAAACGAGATGAGAAAAGTGCACATTGAACTCAGTAACGAGGAAGTTATTAGACACATTGGTGATGGTGGGTTGGTGGCGTTGGGGGACATGATCCCAATGATAGGATTTTCATTGGTGAAAATTGGGAAGTGAGTGTGAACAGTTTTTCAGAATTAATTATAACTGGGAAGGAAAGGCATTAGTGAAACACCTGGAGGGTTTGCAGAATTGACAGGATGAGGGTGTCTCTAAAGGTGCTGGGAGAACACCTCTTACATTGTCTCTGGTATCCGTCATAAAAGCGGGAAATGTTCTTGTATGATTGCCGTTGTTAAATAGTTTTACTTCTTAAATACATTTTGAGGTATTTGTGTAGTTTTTGTTACCTAAATGTTTTAGGTAAATTATTTTTAAGTAGTGGGAAGAAGAACACAATTTATAAAGTTGTTTTAACTACTTTAACACCCCCCCCCCAAAAAAAAAGCATCTCATAAATTTACTCAATAAAAAACAAAATATTGCCTTAGTTTGTTTGTTTTTCCTCCTCACTGTCCAAAGAATTATGCTGCTCTTGGCTTCAGAACACTGGGGACTCTGAATATTCTTTGACAGATGAAAAGGTAAAGATTTATGGCAAAGGAAAGCATTTCTGAAAAAGGTGCTCCACATTGCCTTTGTGTATGTGCATAAATTATAAACAGGGCACAAGGGTTGCAGTCACTATAATAGCTTTTTGCTCTTTTTTTTAAGAAAATAGAAAATACTTACTTGAGGGCTACTGCTTGTGTTTCTATTAATGAATCTTCTAAGCTTGAATGACTTTAAATAGGATATTTATACTCCTTGGTTCTGTTAGGCCAAGAATTTAGGAAAATATGTGTGATTAAAGTATCTAAAGTAATAAATTTATGCAGACATTAATTAAAATACTCTTAATAGTTGTAGCAGTAATAATAATATATTTCATAGCTAAAGACTTTGAGGAGGATTCACAATCAAGGGAAAACAGACACCAAATCATGTGTCTGTAAAAAGTTTCATTAGCCTTTATATTCAAGTTCAATACTGATATTAAAGCATTGATGAGCAACTCTTTGCACAAGAGTTGTGATCATGGCACATAAGCGCCCTTACCCAACCCACATGAATAAACTTGGTGTTTTATTTTTTTGTTTGTTTGTTAACCATTTGGTAAGTATTAATTGAAATCCATTGTTTAACCAAGACATATGGATTATGACTTTACATTTTATTTTATGTTTTGTTAATCCTCACCTGAGGATATTTTCTCATTGATTTTTAGAGAGTGGAAGAGAGGGGGAGAGACAAAAAAAGAAACATCAGTGTGAGAGAGACACATCAATTGGTTGCCTCCTGCACATGCCTCGACCAGGACCAGGGATTGAACCTGCAACTGAGGTATGTGCCCTTGACTGGAATTGAACCTAGGATCCTTCAGTTGACGCTCTATCCACTGAGCCAAACCAACTAGGGCCAGACTATAACTTTAAAGTAATAACACTCTTTTGCATAATAGATTATGAAAGTCTTATACCCTGAATACAATTTCGAGGTTATCAGTATCATTTTACTTTTAGATTTGGTTTTTCAATCCTGGAAATATTTTTAAATTTATTCATTAGCAAATCTATATTATTTAATAAGACTTTAAAAAATATTTTTCAGCCTTTGAATTTGCAAGTGTTTACCCATCATCACCTTCATGTCAATTTGGTTACTTAATCGCTAAACCAAGCTAATATTAAGGTTGGCTGTTCATACTTCATGATGATATTTTGTGTTTGCACCTGTTAATATTATGAAGGTTGTTTGCTTCTGGTTAGGTTTACTAGTTCTGAAGATTCCTATGAAAACGTGCTACTTACATAATAATATCTTTAGAAATGTATCCCATAGCACCATGTGTTTTATTGAACTACAATGGCATATTAAAAATGTATTTACCTCATTGAACAAGAATTGATCTTTTAAAGAGTGTCAGAAATATTTAATTCTGTGAGTATGCCAAGAAATCACAAAGGGGGCATTATCATTACTCTCTGAAAGCCACATCTAACAAAGGACCTGATGAGAATAAGGTTTAGTTAGTGAATAATGAGGATTTATTGTCTACACTGAAATTTTTTCTAGAAATATCTATATCAGACATTCAGTCTCCCTTTATATTTGAAGTGGTAACTATATCAAACCAATCCATTTTGAGAATTACCAGCAATATTCTTTGTAGCTTCATATGCAACTTTAAAATATATTTCCTCTCTTCATTATGTGTGTATATTTTTATTTATATTTACTGACTTTATTGGGGTGACATTGGTTAATAAAATTATATATGTTTCAGGTGTACAATTCTATAATACGTCATCTGTATATTTCTAAAGTTGCTCTTAGGAAAAGAGATCTCCAATACATAGAATACATGTTTGATGAATTGAACTGTAATGTGTAGCTTGAAATGTGGTAAACACTGAACTACCTCTCTTCGTAATTAATGAGACTGGAAATTCCCTGAAGCCCTCATATGTGCAAAGTGTCAAGTTGGCAACTTGCTGACTAGAAGAAACAAGCTGAAAACTCGCTTTTCCTATTTGAGAATAATAGTTACCAAATAATGGTTCTTGTGATGCTTTATCCGATCCAGTTGAAATAAGATAAATGAAGAGAGTGATACTGAATTGTTTTTGCAAAGTTGACCATTCTCTCTAAACTTTTTTTTCCAAACTATATTTCGTTTTAAATTACCATTTTATGAAATTTAAATTATCATTATGAAATGCATGAAAGTATTATATGCATTAGTTCTTTTTTCCTACCTGAAAAAATTAAAAAGTTAGAAGCAGACTTGTGTCAGTCCCCTTCTGAGTGAAACTAGCTGGTTGGAAAACTGAAGCAGGTATTTAGATGTGCAGAACTCGGGGTAAAAGAGGAGGGGGTGGGTAAGTAAGGCAGGACAAAGGCGCTAAAGAAGAAAGGACAGACTAGCTGGTTTGGCTCAGTGGATAGAGCATCTGCCTGCGGACTGAAAGGTCCTGGGTTCGATTCCAGTCAAGGGCACGTGCCTGGGTTGTGGGCTTGATACCCAGGGAGGAGCATGCAGAAGGCAGCCAATCAATGATTCTCTCTCATCATTGATGTTTCTATCTCTCTCTCTCTCCCTTCCTCTCTGAAATCAATAAAAATATATTTTTTAGCCGAAACCGGTTTGGCTCAGTGGATAGAGCGTCGGCCTGCGGACTGAAAGGTCCCAGGTTCGATTCCGGTCAAGGGCATGTACCTGGGTTGCAGGCACATCCCCAGTAGGAGATGTGCAGGAGGCAGCTTAATCGATATTTCCCTTTCATTGATGTTTCTAACTCTCTATCTCTCTCCCTTCCTCTCTGTAAAAAATCAATAAAATATATTTTAAAAAAATATATATATATATATTTTTTAAAAATAAGGAAGGACAGTGTTCTAGAAAAAAAATGGATTATTTTAAAAGGGGAATTGGAAAATTATTCATTGGAAAGCAGTGAGGTTAGGTTTATTTATTTGTTTGTTCATTTAGCCATTATCCTTGACACTGCGATGAGGGCTTTAAGGCAGTTTCCCAAATGTGCTGGACCCTCAGAATCCCCTGTGCTCCTGTCACACCCGTTCTCATCAGGAGAGTCCGTGGATGGGAACACTGAGACGGCTGGTTTGGATGATAGGTGTTAGGTTTTTCTCTGTTCTTGAGCACCTGGTCATCTATCGTCATCTCTCTAAGCCTCAATTTTTATATGTAAAATGTACATAAAAATAGGTAAATAAGGTAAAAAGGAAAATGTCTTCAGAGGTTTACTGGAGCTTATCAATTAAAGATTATAATTTTAATATGTGTGTATATATAGGGGATGGTGGTGGCTTCCAGAAAGAAAGGAAGTGAAGTTGTACAAAAAAAAAATTGTTAAAGATTTATCTTTTCAGATTTCTGTTTTCCAAGTTTGTTATCTGGGTTTTATTTGTTAGGAAAATGTGAAATACTTCTTGATGTGCCTGTTTTACTTTTCTTCTTATTTTTGTGCCCCAAACCAACTGTTCGCTTCAAATTTTATACAGCACATTATAAACTCGCACCTCCAGCAGTTAGACGAGGCACTTATTTAGCTTAACCACTTGTGTCCCAGACAAGTGCCACCGACTATCTTAGAGGGCCAAGCCCAGCACCCTGCGCTGGAGTGGAGAGGGTTCGCTAAATAAAGCTTTAAATCTGACCCCTTCTCACTTTTAAGGATATTTGGAGAAAAATCGTTCGCTATTCCCTTTGATAGTTGTCTCTAGATTGTTGTTTTATTTTTTTTGTTAACCCCTATTCAGAAAGCTTTCCCCTTACCTTGACCCTAACTCTCTCATGCTGTATAGTTTAGCACCCTTCTGTATTTATAATTTCAGGTTATTTTCATTCAAGTAAATGAAACAAGTCACCTTTTTGTAATAGTTGTGCAGTTTCCTTTCTGTGATAATTAGTTGTTTTTAGTAACTTATTTTTTTTTGGTTCATTTAGCAGCAGCAACAGAAGAACCAGAAGTGATTCCAGACCCAGCAAAGCAGACAGACAGAGTGGTGAAAATAGCAGGAATTAGTGCCGGAATTTTGGTGTTCATCCTCCTCCTCCTAGTTGTCGTATTAATTGTAAAAAAGAGGTAAGGCCTCATTTTATTCTGCCCCACTCACTTATCTATGTCACTAGATTTCAAGTATTTTTTGTTGTTGTTTCCTTACCTTTTTAAATTAGAGGATTGAATTTAGAAGAATTGCATTTTAACCATGTCAGCATGAGTCTATGCCTCATACTTCAAAAATAAATTTGTATTGGTTATTTGTAGTTTAATTTCAGATATAAATATCTACTTTTTGTCACATGAACATTGATATTAATGTATGAATTAAAATTTATAAAATGCAAAGATACTTGAGATGTTCATTTATCTTGTACTTCTAGTGTTATTAAGAATAATGAAATAAGGATTTATCATAATGCTTGGGTTATGGTCTATGAATTATTTTGTGCTCTATTTTTGTACATATTGGCTATAAATAAGGTATGAGAAGAATATAAACATTATTTGTGAAGTTGTGTATTAAATATTCACTGACTATTTGAGCACTTTAATATGAAAAGTCAAGTTTTTAAAAATTGATCATTAGTCTTTTATACTGTATCAACTAATATCTTCCGGAATTATATGAAGATATTAGGACCCACTAGAATTTAAAATGAATTCTAGTCTGAAAGTTAAAGTCTACTCCTGCTGAAAAACATTTCAAAGTATACAGTTTTTATAACTTGAACTTTTTTTCATTTTATTATATGTCATTTGTCAGGCATTGTCTCAGAAACTAATACCAATCCCCAATTCTTCCAATCATATGTGTTAGATAATTCTACAATTGGGAAGGACTTAAAAACATCTTAACATGCAGAATATAGCCCTAAAATAGTGTTGTATGTAAAAGTGTTTGTAATTTGTAAATTATATTAAATAATATAATAAATGATGTTGATAAGATTAAGTCATATAATATTCTATGATGATTAGTATTTTGTACTCAAAATAGATCATTACCAATATAGATATGATTCATACTACATGTTTAATAATTCCATCAGAGTTTATTTTAATGCATTGCCTCTTTACAATTATTCCCTGGAGATATATATGTTGGAGAAGACACATCTGCATTAGAAACATTAGGTATGCATTATAGTGTTTTGTGTTAAATTAGCTACATACGTGCTTTCCCCAATAGTGCTTTCTCTTTTTGCTGTTGTCTACCTATGTGGTTGGAAAATACATCGTATTTGAGTCAGAAAGATTTAAGTATTTTAGTAATACATATTTGCCAGGCAAGATCAATACACTTTTTGAATATAACCTCCAGATCATATGTCTCTACTTAAAGTAAATTTATACTTGGAGGGTTAACTACACTAAACAATTTAGAAAGTTATTCAACTTTGCTCCTCAATTGAAATTATTCCAGTCACTTCAGATTGGACATGGGAGCAAGAAAATAGCTTCAGATTATGTCCTCGCCTAGTTAAAATTGGGTGAAATCATCAGTTTTATTTGTTATTAGGATCTTTCTTATTCATGGCCTTCTATTTTAGAAATAACAAAAACATTTGAAACATAAATCTTATAAAGTATGCCAAAACAGTCCCGAAGCATGATTGCGGGAGGGGGGTGTATATGCTCTGACAACTCTCTAAAATTGCATAATGTAGCAAATTCTTTGCTGGTTCATATTTTAAATGGTTAGATAAATGGGCCTCAAGTAAAATGTTTAATGTTGGAGTTTTCACAGTTATACTTTAATTGATTGCTTTTTGGTAGAGAGTATGCTAGGGCTTTTATTTTTCTGCCTCATCACCTCCATGATTAGTAAAGGTTATAATTTTATACACAAAGTTACATACTTAAATATGTTACCTTCCAATATATAACATTATAACTAAATTAATTGAATATCTTACTCATCCAACTTTGTAATGACTTTTACTCAATTTTGTGTCACACGTGTATCCTGTATGATTTAATAAAAAATATGTTTATTATACATATACAAAATCATAGATATTATAACAATATTGGATAGTATCAAATTTAGGGAAATAATTTTAGTGTATAACATAGGTACTCACATAATACACAAATTTATTATAAAAATAATGAAAAGGCAAATTATTTTAGCATTTAATCTTTATTTTTATTGGAAATGACTAGGTTTCTCAAGATTTTATCCCTCACTGGGAATAATAATATATATAGGTATACTTCTCTTGTTGAAAACATTCTGTGTATTTTTGGTTGTGTGAAGAAATGGTTTGGAATTCAATTTAGTGAAATTCCACAGCTAAGGGTATACATAAAGTAAGTTTTTAGGCTGAGAAAAGGGATATTGCATCTTTCAAAACGCAATGTCATTTTTAATTTAATTGCTGTTGAATTATTTCCAAATGTATGCCATTACTTCATTGGTTATGTATTATATTTTAAATGCACAGCATGGATGCTTTAATAATTCTAAACATAAATTTGAAATTATGTTTCAATACAGTAAATGTTTGTGTATGATATCATCTTCACATACATCTACTGTAGACATATTTTGTGTATATTATAGTGTTTGGTGCATATGTATATTCACTTAATATATGTATGTACCTGTGTACCATTAAGATATAATGACTTATTTACAAAAATTTAGGTCTCATTCTGCATATATTCTATATTAACATAATAGATCTTTATATTTTGTATCTAAAGAATAATAATCAATTCAGTGTACAAGTTCTATAAACAGCTGTTCCATCTTTCATGACATTTAGATGGTAATGGAGGATGTGCTTAACTGCATGTTGAAGATACACAATCCATTTAATCTTTCAATTTTTTTGGCTATAAAAGAAATGTCAGCATGTTATTTTTTTCCAAAATTATGTATTTTAAATTTTATTTTTCTATTGCATATCTGTCTAATTGCATGGCAAAAGATATCTAACCAATGCATGAGCAAATTGAAATGCAAACCAAAAAAAACATGAATTTTATTTTATTTCATTTTATTTTTAACGCACATTTTTCTGCTTTATTGAATGTGACGGAGTCACGCTTTTCATTCACCATTGCTTCTCTTTTTCCACTGTCTGTGATTTGCTTGCCAGGAGGAGCTACTATTCTTACTCCTACTACCTGTAAGTAGAAAATGGGTGATATACAACTTTACGTGTGTTAAAGATGCAGTATCCCTTTTTGAAAACAAAACCAAAAAAAAAAAACAAAACCAGGATGTTTGCAATTTTGGTGACATTTCAAAAAATGCTTTTCTGGACTCTAAAACTATAAAGTTTACCTATTAACTTATTTTGTTCATCTTTTTAAAAAGGGATATTGTATTTCTGTATGTTCAGCTACCTTTATTTTAAATTTTCAGTTTTCCATAAGTAGCTTTAGTTTACAGCCTAAAACATCATTTATTTACTTACGTTAAACCTGTACCTTGTCAATATGAGACCTCTCTCATCTGGCAGAGGTAGTGGTTGTAACTCACGAATCACTATCTTTATGTAACACTGTTATATTTAACAAAATGACCCAAGTGATGGATTCATAGAAGAATAATCAAAAGTGGCTTCCCAGGATGCAAATCACATCAGGACTGACAGTGAAAACATCTGTCTCCACATTTCCAGGAATCCATGATGGGTTATAACTTCCAAATGAACAACTTTGGTCTGGCCGTCTAGGCTGTCAGTATACTCTTGCAAAAGCAAATGGGTAAATGCATAATGCTTTAGTGACAAATAAATAGAAAACAATTTAGAGAAAAAACATCAGTAGGATTATTATTTTTAAAAAAACAAGACCAAGGTGGGGAAAAGCCCCTTCCACCTACACAAAACATACGTACGTGTCACAAATCTCCTTTTCTCTTCCAAAGTCTTAGCTCATCCTATAATTAGGTATAGAATGATAGTTGGATAAGGCTGGAGAGCATTATCCACTCTATTTTTCTACTCATTTTCAGTTTGCTACTTTAGATGCCAGGATACACAGCCAATCCAAAGGAACGATACAACCACGTGTTCCTGGACATTGCTTGTTCACTATTTGATCCACCACCTTTTAGGCTTAAGGACTGTGATTACGCATGTTTGAGGGCATGTATCCACCACTATTTATTTCATTAGGTAAATTTAATCTAGCTTAACAACAAAATTTGTTGAGTCTCAATGACTATAACAGAATTTTGTTTAAAATATTATAAAAAATCTGCTACCCAAGCAGGTGAAAACTAACAATGCTCCTAGCTTATTCTGATGGGTCATAATATCCTTGTTAAATCATGTTGGATGAAGCCAAAGGTAATTAACTGTACCATTTCATACAATGATGGAGCACTTTTCCTCTTTATAGCCCACCCATATATCCACCTGCGGATATTTATGCTGTTGAATGCTTTGATGATGAAAGTCGTTTGCACATCTGTCAAACTCAAGTAGTTTCAGAATGGTTTAACTGCCCTGAAGCGCACATTATATATACTTGTTGCTCAGTGGAGACAAAGCATCAAGCATACAGAAATCAATAAGTATTTAATTATGAGAATGCCAATAAGCTTCCCCTTAACTATCTATATATTGATAGTGTTAGAATGGGATTGTCTTTTTAGTGGATGGATAATATCCCAGGATTCTAGACTTGGTAGTAGATTATGATGCTGTTATTGTAATATTTGTGGCTATTGGCATTATTAATCATAATTAGAAAGAATGTCACAGAGATATACATTTAAAAGCTGCGCAAACATAACTAGTGAAGCTAATCTTTAAAATTTGAAAGATTTTTTAAAATAAAAGTAGAAATAAATTGATTGAAATTTAAAAGTTAACCGGATGCAATCTTTGAGCTAACATGCATTGACATCATCATAGGAATGCTCAGTTCTTGATCAAAACACTTAACTGTGATGTTTTTATTTGTTTGTAAGAACCTGAATTAAAGCCTACCTCATAGAGTTATTGTAAGAATTAAGGTAGTAGAACCAAACTGATAATGCTTGGTTGTCAGATACTAACAAAGGTTATAGTCCCCTATAATTTGACAACTAACAAAGGTTTGTGACTCTGAAAAGTAAAGATCCTTCATAGCTATGAAAACTTTTACCTGCCATGAATTTGACAAATTCATTACTTAATATTTTTCTTAATCATGAAACATATATATTTTAAAGTAAAACCTCAAAGTCCAAACATGCCTTTTCTATTTGCTTTGAACTGCCCATCCTCAAAAGTTTAACTTTTTAATACATATTCCACGTTGTGTTATATTTATCCAATTCAATCTATTAAATTTTTGGAGGAACGAATTTATTATTTCTTCTTGCCCAGCAAAGACTGGAAGTTATTTTTTAAACTATCTTTTTTTTTTTTTTTTGCTGTTTCAAAAGTTTTAAATGGCAAAACATTTGTGCTGCATTCCCATTGTAACAATTAATGTTTCACTCCTAGAGTAAGTAGATGCCTTACTTTATAGTACACTTGTAATGGGTCCTTTAATGATGTCAGCAACTGGAGATAGTTAAGAGTATAGGCCTTGAAACCAGGTCATTTTTCACTGCTTATTAGATAAATAACCTTGGGCGAGTTATTTAACTTGTCTGAGTCTCAATAAACTCATCTTGACAGTTAGAACTCTCATGCCTTTTTCAGTAGGTTGATCTGAGAATTAACGGAATTAGCAAATGAAAAGTGTGAAGTATATCACAGGCCTATTCATTCATTCATTCAAGAAGTATTTTATTTGAGTGCTTGCTATGTGCCAGACACTGCTCTAAGTGCTAGGAATATACAGATGGTTCTTCCCTTTGTGGAACACACAGCGAGGAAAAGAATTAATAGGACCCTTGCAATGATATGTGATGAGTGTTATTAGAGGCAGAAAACGTGGTGCTAGAAACTCACCCAGCACGGAAACCTAATCTGAAACAGGTTGTTGGAATGAGTCAGAGAAGCCTGACTGTTGAGGTGAGACACAATGCAAGTTAACCAGAAATTAGAGGTAAAAGAACCTTGTAGGTCAATGAACAAATAACATAACATCAAAGAGGTAAGTTTGGAAAGTGACGTCTATAGACCAAAATACGATCTGCTAATGTTTAATTTGCTTCATACACTGTTTCAAACAATAAAAGCACTTGAAAAAAGTCAGGAAATTTAATATGAATGTTCAGATTCATTACTTCTCCTTAAATGTAATTTAAAAATCAGAAGCTTACCACTGGGATCAGATGCCAATAGTCACCTAGATAAGTTGCCCCTAAGCTGCTCTCCAGGTCTCCACAGTCCCCACACTTCAGGATATTGTCTTCCCACTGCAGCAGCACTCATTCACAGTCCCTATCTGAAACCTGTAAGAAGGCTATTAAGGGGATTTTACTGCCTCGCCTAGAAAAAAAGAGATAATGACTTTTCAATGAATAGAGCAAATATTTCTAATAATGGTGGTGGTGGCAATGGTGGTGGTGGTAGTGGTTGTGATGGTGTAGTTAGTGGTAATAATGCTGTTGGTGGTGGTGCTAGTTCTTATTATACTTTCGCCATTGTTTTCTTACTACTAGCACTGTCATTATCATTATTATTATAATTTATTTTTAAAAGTGCTCCTTCAATCCCTAAAGCTTAGATTCCGACTGTCTTATTTAGGTGTCAGATCTGCTGTGTTCATATGTTGGGTAAAAACTCCCTGAGGTTAAGTATTATAATTTTCGGAGGGGTGGGGGAGTATTCTATTCAGGAGTAGCTCTTGAATTGCTAGATTGAATTTTGAAAGGAACCTTTGGGGGCATAAATACAACTATTATATGAGCCTTTAAATAAAGTGTTGGTAGCATATTTTCTCTAGTAAAGATACTAATGGGAATCGGAAGAATATATCCTAGCTAATAATCTAGCTGAGAAATGGTATTCTTAAAACAACTAAAGAATATTTCAGAGGCGACATAAACTGCTGCCATAAATTTAGAAACATAATCTGCCTGCTACAGGCTTTTAGAGTGCCTTTATTTATATCATCTAAATCGCCCTTTTAATGTGATGTAAACATTTTGTATACCCTTAATGTTTTTATTACATGTTTCATGTGTAATGGTCACAAAGAATCATAAGGTATTTCATATATTTGATATTAAGATAAAGATTTCAGTATTTGAGTAGCTGAAAAGTCTAACTCTTCTATTTTCCAAGTCCCCTAAGTCATTTGTCCCACTGACTTTATAAGGCATTTCTATAGTGGATACTCAGCCATGTGATTCTAAAACAAGCTTTTAGGATTTGACCATGTCTGTAATTCAGGATTATAATCATTTGTGTAAAGCAACTACTTTTTCATATAGTATATAACTTTTTCATATTTTCCTGTGTATTTGCATTATATTTAGCTGTGGTTGATTTTACAAGTCTCCAATTTAGTTTTGGGTTAATGTTATAAATAAATTGGTAAATATGTTAATGCTACACATGTTGCATTTTACTGAATAATAAAACAGAAAATGAAGAATGGGATTGCTTTGTTTATTTTAATTGGATGAGTATAGCAAAATAAACTTTAAAAAGTAGTCATGTTATTCCTTGGAAGAACTTCTAACAGTTGACAAAAGAATTAATCACCCAGGAGGAAAACCAAAATTTAGCTTTAGCTTAAATCTTCCTTGGCTAGCTCTAATAAGGAAGTATTCACATATGGTTGTTATAAAGTGTAGTTATATTTTATAATACTTTATTTTAGTGATAAAATATAAGAAGTAGTAAGAGGTTTGGGTTGACAGCTTGAATGTTGAAACACTCAAATGACAAATAAACTAGTTTCATAGCAACCAAAATATATTGATTGAGTGTGGAACTTAATTCCCGAAATTATGACCTAAATTATTTCTAAACCACATCTATATCCTTATGCTTGGGCTTTCCTGAACTACATACTGCTGGTGTCAGCTCTCCTTCAAGCTTCACACAAAGGTTTCCTTTCTGTATTTGCCTTGGCAGCAAGCTCGCTAAAAAGCGCAAGGATGCTCTGGGGAACACCCGGCAGGAGATGACTCACATGGTGAATGCTATGGACCGAAGCTATGCAGATCAGAGCACTCTGCACGCGGAAGATCCTCTCTCCATCACCTTCATGGACCAACATAATTTTAGTCCAAGATGTAAGTTCTTTAAATTTTTCACAAATGATTTTTAAAGCTGTTTTTTAGTGTACTCTGCAGTCAACATTAAAATTTTCATAAATGATTTTTGAAGCTGTTTAGTGAACTCTGCAGTCAACACATTGTCTTTTGAATAGTGAGAGAAAATAAGGAAAAGAAATGGAAGAAACAGCTAGAAAGAGAAAAAAGCGATAGAGAATATTATGGAATTCATAAGAACTTATTTTCAATCTTGATAGTAGATTCACTTTAATGTCAAACTGCATGAATTTTATTACTATATCATTATAATATATATTCATATATACTACTCAGACCAAATCATTTGTCATTGCTTTAATATACTTGTTTGCCTATATAAAATGAGTTTATGTCAGATTTATAGTTATTTTTGCATTTGTCTTCCTTTGTGCAAGATAAAATTCTTTGTGAGATAAGAAACATCATATTCTTTCTGCAGATTATTTGCATTGATAAAATTATTCTATTAAAATATTCTATATACTCCTGGAGAATTTTAGTAACAAAAAGTTAACTGAGCCCAGCTGGTGTTGCTCAGTGAACCAGGAGGTCATGGTTTGATTCTCAGTCAGGGCACATGCCTGAGTTGTAGGCTTGATACCTGGTGGGAGGATGTGCAGGAGATAGCCCATTAATGATTCTCTCTCATCATTGATGTTTCTATCTCTCTCTGCCTCTCCCTTCCTCTCAGAAATTAATAAAGTGTATATATATAATATATATATATATATATATATATATATATATATATATATATATATATATATATATATATATATATATATAGTTAAGTTAGCTGGGGGAAAGAGGAATCTACATGCTTTTCAGTATCTGGCGTGAAGTTCAAAAGTTTACTTGAATAGGGGCTTTGGCAGGGAATGGTGAAATCCATCCAGCAATTCAGCCATTCATCTGTCTACCACCTTATCCACCCCTCCATCCATATGAAGAATTCCTAATGTTAATCTATGAAGGCAGGACTTTTAAGATATTTCCACTGAAGTGCTGTTTAATGGCAAGTGATTTGAATAATTGCCTCACAATTAATATTAGTTTATCTTCAGATTTCCAATGAATTTTATATATTTTTTTTCTATAGCGCTGTTTGTTACTTAAACTTAAGTTAAATTATCTAACTGTTTCTTTAAATCCACAAGTAAATTGATGCTTGAGGAAGGCAAATCATGTTTTCCTAGGTCTTGTATACGCAGGTGCATTCGTCCACAGATCCCAGAGGTTTGCTTACCTCAATTTGAAAAACATGTGTATAAGGGAAGAATAGACAATAAAACTATTATTTCTTATACATATTATAAGCATATGTTATAGTAATAATAGAGAAAATAAAGTGTGTGTAGGTTGTATGCATTTAGGTCTTTTCAGAAAGGGAAGGGTTTTTTTCTGTAATGTTCAAGTTGGTGAAAATTTTCAGACATTATTAGCCCTAAATGCAGCCCATCATTTTCCTTGATATGTATCGAACCAAACAAGTTAGAAATGCTATAGTCATTTTGGAATTTAATTTTAATCGATATAGGGCCTTTTTTAATCTACTTTATCTTTATTTCACTATAAGATAATTGACAGAGAATAACATAAAATATTGTTGTAAGTAAATTTTCCCGAAAATATAGATGTACCATCTCTCTAACAATTTGATTTAATAGTTAACCCATTAAGGATTTGAAAACATTTTTGTTCCCCCAACTTTTCTATCTTTTGCCTATCTTATTAGGAAGGTTGAATTCAGCAGTGTAACTATAAATACCCACCTATGAACTTAGAGAAATGATTAAATATATTTCCCACAGTTAACTAAAAAAAAAAAAAAAAATACTTGGAATGAATATGAGGTAATTGTTTCTCAAAGTAACTTGCACTTGCTAGATCTAAAATACATGGGATTCCCCCCTAATCTTAGAAACTTTATAATGTCAAATTGAATATGCCTTGCTTTTTAAATTAAACTGAGTACTGAACTATAATTATAGATGCACCTTTCTCTCTTGGTGTTTTGCAATAACCCAAACTGAAAGAGAATTTTACTTTTGCAGGTTATAGTAACCAAAGAAAATTTAATAATGATATTTCTTAAGAAAACGTAACTCTATTTTAAAGGGAACAACTTTAGGGCAATATGTTCCTTCATGAGCTTTGTTTTCCTATACAGTGCCCAATGATCCACTTGTGCCGACCGCTGTGTTAGGTGAGGCCCTAATTCTTTATCATCATTTTTGCATGGATCACACCTCTTTGCATGGGTTATAACTTTGTCAACAGAGTAATTATTCACAGTGCAGAAAGCAACTTTATTTAAAATATATAGTCATCATCTTATCAAAGAGAACAGCTGTGGTACATCCAGTCAGATCTAATGGATTTCAGATTAGTAAGGTGTACTTTTCTAAAGCAACGTATTTGCTAATTTTTGGTTCCATTAGATTTGCAGCAAAAGTACAATGGCGCCTAATATAAGATTATGTTTATTTAAGCAGGTTAGTAGAATGAACCAAAATGCACAGGGACCAGTGCTACCTGATTTCTTTATATGTAAAAATGTATCTGAGGGGAAGGGATTTTCCAAATCCTCCTAATTTTATAGTTACTATATAACATCTAAGACAACTGGTCTTATGGGTGATAAATAAGTCCCTTTCAGATGTAAAATTACATTAATTTTTTTAACATATTTTATTGATTTTTTTACAGAGAGGAAGGGAGAGAGATAGAGAGTTAGAAACATCGATGAGAGAAACACCGATCAGCTGCCTCCTGCACGTCTCCTACTGGAGATGTGCCAGCAACCCAGGTACATGCCCTTGACTGGAATCGAACCTGGGACCTTTCAGTCCGCAGGCTGACGCTCTATCCACTGAGCCAAACTGGTTTCGGCCATTAATTTTTAATTTAATTACAGATTTAAGAATAGAATGAGTTTTATTTCAACTTGTACTCTATTCCTTGACTGTTTTCACACCAATGATTCATGACCATCTTGCTTATAATGTTCACAAGTTATATATCATTTTTAACCCAGTGTTTCTAATATTTAAGATTTACCCAAAGAAATGTAGAAATTACTGGAAAAATGTGTCTTAAACATTACCAGTTTTCATACTTTATATTTAAATTTCTTGTGAACATAAAACTTTAGCTTACATTTGATGCATGTTTTATTATGCATATATTCAACATTCGGTTACCTTTTCATAATATTTTGGAACTGTTCCACTAATTCAGTTAAGTAAAATACACCTCTTTTTCACTAAATTTTATTTAAAGTTATAATTTTGTAATATAAAGAATATATATCGTAAAAGAATCTGTTAGTCAGTGTTCTCTGTTGCTGATTGCACTCTCCCTTGAATGTCCACACCAATAATGGCAGGGAAGTGAACTGAGGACTTTGTCCCAAGGGGTAGCCTCACCATTAGTGAGAAGTCAGGAATCTTGATCATTGTGAAGGTACCAAGTGCCTTTGAAAATGTCATCTTTGTTGAGCACTTTAGAAGGCTGTCAACATCAAATTAATAAGTAAAATTCAATTAAAATATTAACAACTCACTGGAAAAAATTCAGCTGCCTAAATGCTAAAAAGTGATTACAGTAATATTTTAAGGACATTTAGATTTTGGTCCAACTCTCAGTCCTCCTGTGGACTCATAATAGAAACTCATGGAAATACTGTACCTTTCATCTTTGTTTCCCCATCTGTAAAAGAGGTAATAATTTCCACAGTACCTTTTTCATAGTTTTGTAAAAGAGAAAATGAGATAATATATGTGAGTTTTTACAAACTATACAGCTTAAAAGGTTATTATAATAGCTTTCCCTATGAAAAGGGATATTTATGTTTAAGAAAGGCTAGAGTTAACACAATAGAGTCATCAAACCCGTTCATATAAACAGCCGTTATGCTTTTTATTTCATTTTGAAAGTTGGGCTGTTTAATTTAAAAATATATGTTTATATTTGTTGTTTAAAAGCTAACTCCCATTAATAGTATCAGATGTAAAAATGACTTGTTGCGTTTTTCATCATTCATGGAGTCATGATGTTTACAGTTGTTTTGCATCCAACTGATTTTGTGTTTACAAAGCAATTTTGAAATCATTTCAAATGGATTGATATTAATATCTACTTGCTGATTTTAAAAGAGAAACTTTCCGTATTAATTCATATATTTGTTTTTTTGTGTTTTACTGCTTCTTTGGGTTAAAGTCCCTATAACTGGTAAGTGTATCGCAAAGAATTCTAGACAATCTTTCCATCAAAGAAATACTTGAAGCTATTTTTCTTAAATGTGTAATAAGGATAATGATTAGTACATGTACTCTCACTACTAGTCACATTATGAGGTGGTTTAATGAGGCGGAAATGTTTGGAGATTAATAATTCATATGTGATTATTTTAAAGAATGCTGCTCATTGTACTACTGTATTAAAGCTTAATGCAAAACAAAAGGCATTTCATACTGGAACATAATTACGGAAGATTTAGAATGTGGGTGAATTCCATTTCTCACTGAGCCTTTTACAGGGTCAGTGTTCTGCTGCTCCAGCAGGTCTGATGTGAGCGCTGGGGCTGCCCACAGAGCAGCTTAGGTGATTGCGTTCCGCCTCACTGACATTATCTGTCCTTGTCTCCTCCTGAGCTCAATAGCGCCCAGATCAGTAGCTTTTGATTAACTTTATTGCAGAGATGTATATGTTCTCTCTGTCAGTCTATCAATTGCAATTATTTTAGCAAAGATAGATCAGTTGAGGTTATGCACATAGGAAGAAGAAAATCTCATGAATTATGTTTGCTATAAAATGTTTGTGTCTAGAGGGGTGGGCAAAACCTAAATAAAGGGCATTAATTCAGTTGGGTGGTTAGGTCACAACAGAATCCACCAGGGGTGTTTTTGATGCATTGTGGTGTTTTAGAAGTAAATGAGAAAAAACAAAAAAAAAAACGCATTCAGCCTGATACGCGAAAGTAAAGTAAATGCAATCAAGCTAAATTATAGAAGCATACAAATCTGATTGTGGGGTTCTTTTGTTTTGTTTTTTCCTTCTCCAGGAAGAAAAAATGTTTATCATGGGGACAACAATTCATTTTTTGCCATATCCTATTTGTAGAGTTGGTGATAGAACAGGCAAATGTACCAGCATTTGAAATATGTTTCACTGTTTAATTAAATATTGTTCTCTACAGTATGCATTATCATTAAAAACAAAAGTTCCCCTAAGAGTGTACTTTCTCTTCTGTTAATGAGCATGGCAGTCTAATGCTTTTCAAAGTAACAACCCCTTAAAACATTTTTTTAAGTGGTAAGTTTACATGTGATACATATAAGCATGCTTTTCCTCATTGTAATGATTAGAACTGTGGTCATTAAAATAATAATTATTCTTCATAGGTAAAATGTTCTTGTTTTTTTTTTTCTTCCTTGTTATGACAGAAAGATGCTTAAAGTTCCTTTTCATTTTAAGCTAATAACACAATTGGGATGGGGCCTACACTTAACTGTGGGTGGTAAGGGATTCAACTGGTTTTAACGAACTCAATGATTGAAATGTTTATTGACTGCTTTACACCAGGCACTAGGAATACATTTTAAAAAATGACTCTGTGTCTAGCCTATAAGTGTTTAGAGTTTAGTGAAGAAAAACACCAGTAAACAAATTATTAAAAGATAAAATACATGAATGTAGAAAAAGAGGCCATGAGAATGTAAAGCAAGAGCTGTGAAGCCCAGCCTGGATGGTCCGTGGAAGAATTTCAGAGGAAGTGCCTACTACATATTTTGCCCAGAGACATATGCTGGTTTCTTTCATACAGTAGCCAGAAGAGTCCAAATATATTAGCAATAGAAGCAACAACAATAATAATAAACCAAGTGGGTAGAGATTGAGTATAAATGCACATGGGACCTGGCTGGCAGACATAAAGGGTCCAGGGATGATTCTGTAGAATGCCCTTGTTTTCCAGTCTGGAGTGCCATGGGGGGACGCCCCAAGTGGTTGGGCGTAGTAAGGCCACGAGGGCAATAAGAGCAGCCACGTGGGGACGGGTTGTCTACAGGGAGGTTGGCTTATGGCTGAGAAGGAGACTGTTTTAATCAACAAAGAAAACACCTCTCCAGTTGACCTGATTTTTTGATCCCACTCTATACTGCTATGATTATGATTGCAGATACAGAGAAAAGTGAGAACCCAGCAAAATCTCCCACTGTGCTTTTTAAAGGTGGACTAGATGTCTCTCTACGCCTCAAAGCATCGTTTGCCCTGTTGACATAAACATGTGTACCCTGACCTCGTACCTTGATCTGACGCGAAAGGCTTTATCTTTATGGGGATGCTGCCCTAGGCCTCTACTCTATTTCTGTCCTTTCCTCCTGTTACCGGAAAGATCTTGAGATCTTAAAAATCTGTGCATTGACATATATTAAACAAGATAACTTTGTCTTCTTTTTAATGTTCTTGAATCTGAAAAATGCCAGATGAGAACCACAGTGCTACCGCGGAGTCCAGTCGCCTTCTTGATGTACCTCGCTACCTCTGTGAGGGGACAGAATCCCCTTACCAGACGGGACAGCTGCACCCAGCCATCAGGGTGGCCGATTTACTGCAGCACATTAATCTCATGAAGACATCAGACAGCTATGGGTTCAAAGAGGAATATGAGGTGAAAGTTTCTGTATTATGTTAAATGTTATTTCTAACTATTATACTCAGGGGAACTTAACAAATTCCCTCCCCTTAACATAACACAGAGTCGAATACTCTCTAGCCACTAATCCTGTGTTTGCATGAAAAATCAAGTGTGTAGCAAGATACCGTGGGTTCCAGTGTATCATTACAGACTCTGTCATTCAAATGACTTAGTCAGTAGGTACTTCTCTGCCTCTTTGTTTGTTGACCCTCTGTTGAGAAGTGGGATGAAGCTTTGTGTTCTAAATGTACTACTTGTCATTCTTAGTTTTGTTTTGAGCATTATTGTGGAGCGTTGCTGAGAGGAAAAAACAGAGCACTACAAATCCAAATGTTCAGCAGCCAAAAGAAGGATATGAGAAATTCTTCTTCCTCGTTTCCCTTTCCTACTCAAACAAAAATACCAATAATTAAACTGCAAGAGAAGTGATTTAAATTAGTCATTACAATACATAGCAAAAAGGAGACAGCTTTGCCATCTTTGCCTACTGAGAAATATCAGTATGATGTGGAGAAGGAAGATCTTCCACCACCATACACACACCACCACACATGCATCACCATACCTGCCCACCATACATGTACCACCACATGTGCACCACCATGTGTGCACCATACATGCACCACCACACATGTGCCGACACACATGCACCATGATACAGGTACCACCATACATGTATCACCATACATATACCACCGTCCATACACCACCACACATGTGCCACCATATGTGCACTACCACACGTGCACCACCGTATGTGCACCACCATACATGTACCACCATACATGCCCACTTAAAGTTAAAGAATTCAAGCACTAATTTTCTTTACATTCAAAATGCATTCAACTTCATGAAGAATTCTCTAAACACCACATTATATTTATAGATTAGTTGCATGACTTAGTTTGGGAGTGAATACAATTATCTTTGAATTTCAAAAGTTGGTTTTAGATGTATGCCGGAAACACTATGCTGTGGTAACGAATAGTGCAAGGAATTATAACATGCTGCCAGCACTGGTTCTTTCTGTTCATTTCCTTGTATTCCTGTGTACCTCACTTCAAAGACCGTTGAATCTTTGAAGACCCCATTTCCTGTTTGAGCAAAGTTAAAGCTTTTCTGCAAAAAGGAAATCTCTACCCATATTTTAAATTGCTACATATGGCAATTAAACCAATCAACAAACTCATCTGTTCAAAATTCTTGGAGATGGTGACTTTTTTTAATTTTCATATGGTCTCTGGTAAAGACTCAGTTCTTTTCATGATCTTCAAAGAAACTGAAATGTGGTGTATTGCACATGATTTAATAAATAATTGAGGGGAAAACAAGTGTGTTTTTGTTCCTGTTATAAATGCTAAAGGAAGCACACTTGAAAGATAACTCATTAAAAGTAGTTTTGAAGTTTTTGATGCTTTCTCTACCTCCTTCGCACAAAGTGAGAGCAATCTTAAATTTGAAATAATTTTAAGGTCTTGTCCCCTCCCTAAAGTTGTTACTTGTCCTTCATTTGAACTCAGTCCAATCCAAGATGAACAAGTAGGAGTCCAGCAAATAAGCTTTGTTCTGAAATGGAACAAGTTCACTACTGTAGGACTTCTTCCCGGAGAAAGTGGCTATTCCTGTTTTGGTCCTCACAACAGATAAACTTGCTGCATGAAAAGGAATTAAATTCAGTCTGCTTGTTAATTTTTTTTTCTAGAGCTTCTTTGAAGGACAGTCAGCATCTTGGGATGTAGCAAAAAAAGACCAAAATAGAGCAAAAAACCGATATGGAAACATCATAGCATGTAAGTCCTCCTAGAATTCCTGGTGGATGTAAATGTTGTGGGTAGAAGGTAAATAGTAAGTTGCAACTCCTCTTTATGTGGTTTTAAATTTTAAGAGAATCCCAGGGCCTGACACATCTGTTGATAAAGCAATCTACTTAATATTCAAACAGCATTGGCTATTGGCAGTAACTCTGAAATTGTCATCATCCTCATTAATTAAATTGTTTCACACTCTTCACACTGTGGATATAGTTCTATGTGATTTTATGTTTGCACACAAATGCATGGGATGTTATGAAATAACTGAGAATATTAACGATGAAAAGAAAGGTCTTTTCAGTGAAACATCAGCAGCAATGAGAAAAGTTAACATAATTTTTCATCTAACTATTTATTTACTTTGACCACTCTATTATCAATGAAAATTATTTTAAAGATTCTTATGAACGCATCAGAATTTAATCTTGACTCTCAAGAAATAGGAAGTTGAGAGCGGAGTTCAAAATTCACTCCTTATTTCTGTGGCTCATTTGCTGTAAAGTGCAGACAGAAGAACCCAACCCATTTAAAATTATGCCTAGGAAGCAGAATTAGGAATGAAGGCAAATTTACTGCCTTGGACAAGTCCATGACTCAAATGACTATTCATTGTACATTAATTATCATATCCCCTAAAAGCTTCCTAATTATGAAGATGTTAGTCACTAAAAGCTTTATTAACAGAATGTTATAACCGTGATACGTAATAAGATCATTAAAGTTCTTGTATTTCTTCAAATGACTGGTGTTTAAGGAAATGTAGATACTATATTATGGGTAAGCTCTTATCAACCATTGAATTATTCCAAGTATCTGCCGGTGGCATTGTCTCAAGACAAGGGGAATATTTCATAGCTTTTGTTTTATTATTTACAAATTTTAGACGATCACTCCAGAGTAATTTTGCAACCTGTCGAGGATGATCCTTCTTCAGATTACATTAATGCCAACTATATAGATGTAAGTATTTTTATCACTCAGTATGCCCAATTTGTTAGCTTATAGATGCGAATCCTTTGGCTTGTTCTTACCTATAAAGTGATTGCTAGCTTTTAAACATAAAGAACAAACTGTACACTTTTTTCCTTGTTCCACGTCCTAGTACTTACTGACGTTGTTGTGCTTTCTTTCACACCTGACTTTGGTTTGGGCTGTAGATTTGGCTGTACAGGGATGTAAGTACCACTATATGTAAATAACAGTATCCTATTATGAATATTTAATGTAACTACTCTTACTTACAGTTATTACTAATACCTACTACTCGTTCTCTCTGCATGCTTCACGTAATTAGCTCATACAGTATATCTATGTTCATTTCTTTGTAATTCCTTTACATGTGTAAAGATCTGTTTTATCTCCTTCCCTTTTCTGTGTTTGGAAAAACAGGACCATTTTGAGCTCTTGACAATTTATTATGTACCTGAGTTTTATTTGTTGATGATTTCTGTTTCTGGCTTTTATTCTTACCCTTCCCTAAACATGTGAGAAGCTGGATAGTATGATGTGTTAGTGTTTCTGAAATTTTACTTTTTACATTTGACTTCTGATGTGAATAATGGATAGGGAGACTATTGTGTGGTGTGTGGTATTGGATTGTGAAGTATTAAAATTACTTAGGCAAAATAATTACCAAATTGCATTTGTAAAGTATACATATCACACATATATATTGAATCATACAAATAAAAAAGTTTGTTGTAATCATACATTTCACTGTTAAATTTTAGTTAAAAACATATCTACATGTGAATTCTCTCTTCAATGGAAAATAATTTTCTAATAAAAGATAAAATATTGTTGAGGAGGCAATATATTATATTACATGTAAGAAGAATAGCCTCTTCATTTATACTTCCTGGTTCAAAATCACACTGGAAACCATGGGAATACTATTCATCTCTCAGCCTCAGTTTGCTCATCTTAACAATGGAGGTAATGATAGTGCTAATCTTATTTATTGTAAGATTTAAATGAAGCAATGCTTATTGAGCACTTAGCACAATGCTTAGCACATGTGAAGTACTTATTAAAATAAACTACAGCTATTTTTAAAAATAATTTACCTAGGTGTGCTGAAATTAATAAGTTCAAAATATAGTTATTTTGTGAAATGTCATTATTTATATTTTTAACTAATAAATTTTATAAATTATAGTCTCAATATATTCATTAAATTTTGATTCTCATTCAATATTTTAAATGTATTAGACATCTTAACATGGAAAACTAAGCTTTTGATCTACTCATTAAAATTTTAAAAAATTAACATTTCTCTGACAAATTTGTATTCTTTTGACCTATATAACTTAACCTTGGTTTTCTACCAAGGCATATACACTGGAGCCTTGGTATAATGCTACTTTATGGTTCATATGTAAAAAGTGTGTTCTAAGACTATTTTTATCTAATATTTTTTGTTAAGACCCCAATATATTTTGGCTACTCATTATACAATATCATAATTTTCCCTCTTCTGTTAATTTGTTATGCTTAAAAGATGTCTCCTGCAATTGGTAAATTTTTCATAAAAAGCAGGAGATAAAATGTTTATAAAGCTTGAAACAAATTTTTCATAAAATGCTGTGCTATGTGGGTATATTAAGGAATAATAACTTCCAATTTTGCAACAGTATAATGCTCAACCTATTAAGTTTTAGATAGAAGATCTTCATTTATATGCATTTATATCTGTATTGAGTCATCCACACCAAAATGTGGATAAATTGTACCACAGGCTTTTTACTAAAGCACTCTGGTAAATACACAACGAATTCAAAGGTTAACCTATTACACCATTAACATATTTGCTGCTCGGAGTCTCTTGGAATTTAAACTAATTAATAGTAACTACCAAACTATTCCTTCTCAGGAATAATTTCTTTATTGAAACAATATTAAATATTTAACCACACAGAGTTCTTGGCACATTAAAAAAAGAGAAAAAAAAATACTAAACTTCATTGTTCAAGACAAGTATACTTTAAAACTCTTCCTTTCCTCTGTATGTGTGTGTAACTATAATTATGTGTAAGTAAATTATTATCAGCACACATAAATGGTTTTGGCAGATTCATGAATATTTTATAGAGTAGGAATATTCTGTATGAAATCTCAGCAGGATTTTGATTTGATGCACACATGCATTGTCCAGCTCTAACATTGGAATGTTCTCTTATTTTTTTATGGTTCTAATATGTCGTTGTCCATTTGTAATGCAGTGTGTTGTACCTTTGGATGATAAAATGAGAATTGGTATTTTTGAACACAGTTTTTCCAGGAATGAATGATTAAAGCTTAACATGAAGGCATAAACATTTTAGTGAAACCAAACAAAATCTCTGATGTTATTCCCTAACAAACAAATCTCAATTATGCAATATATATTCTAATCAGAGCCCTTAAAATATTTATTTTTTTAATCTTACCTTTCAGATAACCTAGGTTTGAGAAGTGAACTATGAGTTCACTACTCATTTCTGGACTTTTTACTATAACTTAATCTTAACAGGTGGTTGTCTTCATCTTTTTATGCCTTCATTCTTTTAATTCTGGTACTGATGTAAAATTATGACCAATTTGTTCTCCTATTTTAGGGCTACCAGAGACCAAGCCACTACATTGCAACTCAAGGTAACACTTTGCCTCTTTAAGTGTTATACAAAAAACAAACTTGCTTATTCATCCATATGGTATTTTTTGCAATTTTACCTTTATTGGCTGAAGAAAAAAGCAACAACATTCCTTCTGAATAACACTGCTCTTTATTCATTTGTATAATACAAGTTGTTTTATCTGTATAAAACATTTATAAACTTTGATTTATTTTTTATTGCAAGTAAAAGAAAAGCTGCCGGTAGTTTTTGTGATTTGGTTCTTGGTATCCTGATGTCCTAGAGCTCTAGTCAGTAGTGCTGGGTAGAGGAATTTCTTACTTTTGATGAAAGCAAGGGAAGTCTCATCTCATTTAAGGTGCCCATTTTCTTGTAGCAGCCTGTCAGCCTGGAATGTAATAGTACCCAAGACCAATATTTTTGTAATGAGATGTTAGACTATCTTCCAGCAGTTGTTTTTTTGTTTGTTTTGCTTTGTTTTTTACAAGTTAAGACTGAGACAAAACAAAGGGCTAAAGGGAACTTTGTCAAGTTTATTCTTTGTGGAAAGTAAGGAAAAAATAGAAAAAAACGTTACAGTGGCACATTGGGGAGTAAAAGTATTCTAACATCAAAAACAAAAACACCTTCAGTCTCTCCAAATTGAGCACTGGTCATGAGGAGAGAAACTTGCACATCTATTGTATAAAAGAGAAAAGTAAAACAAAAGTTACATTGCTCTTTGCCAGAGGGTATGTTTTTTAATTGCTTTCACATATGTTGGAGTAATTCAGTTTAATTAGATATAAACCTTTTAAAGTTAGAAAACTCATTTATGGTGAACATTATTCTAGTTTCATGGTAATGAGTAGAGCCCAGTAGGAGCTTTCACAGTTTGCAGACGATACTCTATGTATGAAGTTTCTTCATTAACCACAAACATGCACTGTGTATAAATGATGTGCATATATGTAATTGGTCATATGCACTGATTGGTTGATAGTGGCATAATCCTGTTTTTGCAGGTATTTGAAGTTGCATTAAAGTAACTTGGATATCAATATCCTAGGAACGATTGATAGCTTCTGCATGGAAATTATAGAAAGTAAATCTAAAATCAAACTTGCATAGGCCTGTGTTTTTGCCCGTAGCATGATTGTAGATGGGAACGGAATTTTAAATACTTTCAGTGACATTTTCTTCTAAATTTATTATTGATTACAAAATTTCTCTGATAACGTAATATTCAAACTAATTTTTTAATAGGCCCAGTTCATGAAACAGTGTATGATTTCTGGAGAATGATCTGGCAAGAACAGTCTGCCTGCATTGTGATGGTTACAAATTTAGTTGAGGTTGGCCGGGTAAGAAAAATATATATATATGTTTTGTGGTGTGTGTGTTTTTTTGTGTGTCATAAAACATGAGTATAACTTGAATAGCAAAACATAATAAACATAACATATACTATCATTTGATTTCTTAAAAAATTACAGGCATAGCATATCAAATTAGTGCTCCCCTAAGCAAACCTTTGATGGCTGAGAAATTATTGGATTTCTCCATTAGCAATAAAATAAGCTTTGATTATATACTAAAATCTAATTGCATTATTAGGCTTGTATATTTTTATGAGATTGCATAAAGTCTATTTAATGTGGAATACTCTTGTCTCATTTTTAATTTTTTTAAAGCTGTATATTAACTGTTAGGTGAAGAGTAATCACTGAAATTAAATGATCTTGGTTCATGTATTAGGTATTCAGGTTCACCTATGTCATCTTTTTGTCATTTAGGTTAAGTGCTATAAGTATTGGCCTGATGATACTGAAGTTTATGGGGACTTCAAAGTAACTTGTGTAGAAATGGAACCACTTGCTGAATATGTAGTTAGGACTTTCACCCTGGAAAGGGTAAGTACTCTAAAGTTCTATTTTAAAAAAAAATATGTATACTGAAACTTAAATTTTCTCTGAAAATTTCTGTCAAGATATGTTTTGTTGATTCTACAAATCCATTCATTTTATTCATTTATTTCACAGTTACTTATTTGAGAGCATACCGTGTGCAAGGCATGTTTATAAACCTGGGGACACATTAATCCCTGCTCTTGTGGGAGCTTATAATCTGTTAAGGGATACAAGCAGTAAACATTAATAAATATTCAAATACATCCTATATTATGAAAAGTACTACAGAGAAAAATAATGTTGGGAATGGAAGTAGAGAATATTGCTGAGGTAGGAGAAGGATGATGAGTAAAGGACTCATTGAGAAAATGACATATAAATAACGGCTTGTGTGAAATGAGGGAGGGAGGGAGGGAGGGGGGGAGGGAGGGAGGAAGGGAGGGAGGGATTTAACTACTATATCCCGGGTTAACCCAAGGAAGAATATTTCTGATGGAGGGAAGATTCATTTCATAGACCCTGAGGCATGAAGATCACTGTCACAATGAGAGCCAGCCAGGAGTCAAGGATGTTCAGAGATGAGAAAGAAATATGAGATGAAGTCATAGAAATCACAGAGTCAAATAAGTGAAACCTTGTGAGCCATTAGGATTTCGCTTGTATTAAAAGAAGGTTGGACGCCATTGAAGGGTTATGAGCCCAGGAGTAACATGATCTGACTTTTATTTTTAATAGGATCAGAAAGACTAAAGCAGCATGGCCAGTGTAAGGACAATGACATGGGATGTAGAAGTAATGAATTACATTGCTGCAGATACCAGTGTTGCATATATGCCTTTGTACATCTACAGAGCTTTAAAATATTGGTGTCCTTTGACCAGGAATTTTCCTTCCATGAATCTATCATAAGGAATCTATCGTAATGACTTTGTTTATAGTCTTGGAATATTATAGATGGCCATAAATGTCCACCAGTAGAAAGATAGCTACATTATTATACATGTATGATCTACAAATAGCATTTGTTTGCAAATGATCTTTATACGTATTTTACCAACATTAAAAATAATTAGGGGAAGTATTAAATGAAAAGTAGCATTATACAGAACAACATATACAGTGATATTCTAGCAAATAGTAACTTCCTAAATTTGACCCCAAAAGAGTTAGAAACCTGAACAGATGATAGAAGAAAATAAAGTGATTGTTAAAATTTACCACTAAAATTGCACTATGATTTCATAGTTGAAGTTTCTTTAATCTTTAGAGAATTGCTAATGCCTATCTATATTAATCAAACTATTTAGGCTAGAGAAGAACAGCTATATTTTTAAAAGTTGCATAACTGTGATAACAGAACCAGAGAAGAAGCGCTTCTCTCTCGGTCTCTGTTTTTTTTTTTTTTTATCTCAATCTCTCTCCCTCTGTCAAGTGTGCATGCACACACATTGCAAATCAATTACATTCAAGAATATACGGTAAAAAAAACTTCAAAACAAAATATTTAAAATTTGAATACCGAAGTAAATTAAGAAAAGATCATAACATGATTCATCGTGATTTTTTCTAAGAATACAAAAATGTTACATCTGTGGTAGGATATTTCATTATGTCAGTGCTTTAAAGGAACAAAATCATGTGATTTTATCAATAAACATTGTAGTGCACTTATTTTGATTTAAACATTTATAATAATACTCATATTAGGAAAATAAAGAGAGTCCCTAAACATGATAAAGGTGATTCAACAATAGCAGCATGGGTGTTAAGAAGTGAAAATTAAAGGAATTTCAGTTATAATCAGGAATGTGATATGGATAATCATTCTCACTGGTATTCAACATCTATCAAATAATATAAGACAAAAGGAATAAACTGTATTACTATTAGAAGAAACAAAATTATTTTTAAATGAAATTATTTTATACCAAGAAAACTAGAGATAATATTTTTAAATTGAATCAATAATCATTTATTTAGGTGACCAATTCAAGATAATTATCCATAAATTCTAGCTTTTATTTTAATAATATAAAAAACTGAATAGACATTAAAAAATGTTATTAAAATTTACTAAAAAGAGCAAGGTCCTTGTAGCAACTCCAGTAAGAGGGTTAATGTAGAGAAGGTGAATCAATATCAAAAATCAGGTCTTAGAACAATTTATGACCTTTCTCACTAGAGTTAACTTTGAAAGGCGTAATGAAAGAGGTTTTCCATTTGTATGCCTCCATGGTGATGTTTATTATTGTTGCTATTATAATTACTTGTTGAGCCCTGCTTTCTGCAGGGTCTTGTATTAGGAATTGGAATTAAAAAGAATAATATGACATGACCACCGACTTCCAAGGTTTGAGTGATATTGGTGCACATAGGATAGAATCTAAAAATAAGCTTTCTTAATTGGTTTCATTTATTTCATGCAATTTTTCTACCTATTCTGTCTGAACAACTGAGATGAGATTTCACAGATAAGCTCACAATAGAGTTGGAATTGTATAGGTCACGGTGGTTTTTTTGGGGGTTTTTTAGTTTTTGGTTTTTTGCTACAAATGTGGGTTCTGAAAAATAAATTCTGGAGCACTGCATCTGTGCGTTCTAACCGGTGCTACCACAATCTACAGGCTTCTTCTAACAAAAGAAGGGAAAGCTTTGAAGTGTGCACTTAAAGGCTTCTCTTAAATTAACCCCATAGGAGGCCCAACAGTGGATGCGTCACCTCTTTCATTTTGTATTTTTGTTACTATAAATAATACCCTGTGTGCTGAATTATTTCACAGAGTTAAGAAAAATAGGCTGCCCAAAGCATAGTTTAGCTGTCTGTATATTTTTATAAACCAATCTAGAGTAGCACTGTCCTGGAAAATCTCTACATGCTACGCTTCAAAACCATTTTCAACATGGATAAGCAAGGCAGTACAGTCTCTTTGTGAGGTGTGAGAAGCCAGAAAGTTGCTTTTATAAACTACTTGAGTACTCAGTGCTTTGGGTCAATAGGGCAGCATTTTTGCTTTTCCATTTCTTCCTTTTCCCCTAATTTTATGTGTTGTCATTCCCAGGAAGGAACAAACTGTCAGAGTAAATAAAACTTACCCAGACTTATAAAACTGAGCAAGACTTCTAATTTTCTTTCTTTGGCAGTTGTCTGACAATAAATGTAAGCTCCTGGGCCGTGTCAGGCCAGCATCCTTTTTCAGAAAAAGCATGATCCTGGTACATTTTTCATTTTTTTTTTTTCATTGTCTATCTGGTCTAGTACTCAGGACTGTGTTTTATGACTTTATTTTGGGCCATCTGAAAACACTGCTTCCCATGTTTGCACAGAGGGGGTACAATGAGATTCGTGAAGTTAAGCAGTTCCATTTCACCGGCTGGCCTGACCATGGAGTGCCCTACCATGCAACAGGGCTGCTTTCCTTTATCCGGCGAGTCAAGTTCTCCAACCCTCCCAGTGCCGGCCCCATCGTTGTGCATTGCAGGTGAGTGATGGTCCAAATGGGATGGACTGTGTACAGCCAGCTTTTGTAAAAGTATCGAGATAAGGCTTAAAGTACAAAAACGAATGCATGCTTACGAAGTGCCCGCTTGCATGTATTACAGATAAGGTAAAATAGCAAGGAAATAAAAGCCATAAGGAGGATATAAAATAGAAATTTAAGAAATAAATACAGTCAGCCTAATTTGTATAGTGCTGTCCACAATTATGAGTGTAGGAATTGCTTTTTAGTAGCAACATCTGTGTTTGGGGGGTTCTTTTATTGCTTTTGCAAATCCCATATTGTATAGAATGGCAGGTTGAAATAGAGATTTCTTGCCAACCTAGTAAATTCCCAATAGAATCCCAGCTTTTAAAACTAAATTTGAGACATACAAAGTTAGTAAATGGCCTAAAATGCAAGAATTTGTGCTATAACACAGCTATTTAAGAATTTTTTTAAAAAAAAAACATCCATCAGAGGGCCTTGAAAACTACATCAGTGAAATCCAGGAAATATATGCTGGAAAAATGTGAACATTATATCCAGACTTTCTTCTGATTAGAAACTTCTCTTAAAACAAGCACTGTGTGGCACTAAAAGCAAATTACATGGCCTCATTTTGAGATGGGAACAGAAGAATACTGAATCTGAAAGGCTTTTTCTAAATGCTACACACCATTCTCACATATTATCTCCTCCACGCTACCCAATAATTTGTACTAAAGCATTATTTTTCTTTCTGAAAATCCAGCCTATTCAGAATTTAAATGGTCATGAATAAAAGGGGGAAAACCCCACAGAGAATAAAATAAAAGTCAGCCCCTAAGTATCAGATACTATGTACCCTGGAAAATAAACAATCTTAATTCAGTCCTCCTAAAGAAATCTGATGTATTCTTCAATTACTTTTCTGTCTCAAAGCCTGGGAACAGTGATTGAGAGACAGTAGGCAAAAGAAGAAAAAAAGAGAGAGATAAAGAAAAGAGGGAAAAAGGGGGAATAGAGATGTTCACAATATCTTTTACTTAAATTCCTTATGGAACAGTGAGTTTAAGAGAAGTGACTAAATCTGGACAACAAAGAAATAATGTTAATGGTCTATCCATGCATTTAGAAAATGAAATTAAAGGTTTTTAATTCAGGGTTGTTTTGACTTATCATAGGGGTTTATTTTCCTGTCATTTATTTGCCTCAGAAGTGCCCCAAGATTCTTAGATACTCTCTTGAAACATAAGTGTCATTTTTCTACTTAAACTCAGATATCTCTGAATTTATGGAAAAGGAAGCAGATTACAAGGGGAATTCCTCCCCCTCAAAAAAAAAATCTCAATATATCTTGTTTGCTCCATTGACTTCTATATATAAAATTGGAGAAGCAATCCTAAGGGGCAAAATTATCAACAGTATATTATGATTTCAAGTATTGATTTAAATACCTTAAGGTAGTGACTATCTTATAGTGATCTGATAAGAATTGTACTGCAACAATTCATTTTTATTTTCCTTCAGATTTCCATTCAAAAGAGTCTTTCTACTATTGGTCTACTTACCATTAATAAGCACCATTTTGCCCACCCTCACCATTAGCATTTACCCTGCATTGTGGCTTCTCAGATTTCTCATTGAAAAGCTTTGGAATTAATGTTCCTTGGCCTTGGAATTTACAAGAGTCTGTTTGACTAAGAGAACCAGCAGTCTTGCATTTTGCTAGAAGACTCACATGAATATTAAATTATATACCTTGGGGTTAAATGTTAAAGTGTGAATCCTTCTGGGTCAGTTCTATGAATTTGAAATTATATGTATTTGGTTTTCATAACATGGAGACTACGTAAGAGAGCTATGGAATTTGAACAAAGTACGTACATTATTTTCAATATAATGATTTATAAAAATAATTTGATTCACAAAGTTATGTCATCTAATTTGGAACTCTTTTTTTTTTAATATATTTTATTGATTTTTTACAGAGAGGAAGGGAGAGAGATAGAGAGTTAGAAACAACGATGAGAGAGAAACATCGATTAGCGCCTCCTGCACATCTCCTACTGGGGATGTGCCCGCAACCCAGGTACATGCCCTTGACCGGAATCGAACCTGGGACCTTTCAGTCCGCAGGCTGACGCTCTATCCACTGAGCCAAACCGGTTTCGGCCTAATTTGAAACTCTTATTTCAATCTTCAGTTTACACCAAACTATATATTCTACATGAAGTTTTTTTGTACATTAATAATTGTTTATACAATATGTACAAATTATGTCTTGTGCTCTGTGAATTACTTTGATTCCACCTATCTGAAAGCCGAAAGGATCTTTATTTAAGGTTGCATAGACATGCTCCTACAATTCTTTAGATTTGTTCAATTTTTTGCAGTGCTGGTGCTGGGCGAACTGGCTGTTACATTGTGATTGATATCATGCTGGACATGGCTGAAAGAGAGGGTGTGGTTGACATCTACAACTGTGTCAAAGCCTTAAGATCTCGTCGTATCAATATGGTCCAGACAGAGGTATGTTGATTGTTGGTTTACCTCTAGTGGGTTTCTTTTTTACACTTCCAACATTTTTCAAACAATGTGTCAATGTTTTTTACATAGAATCAATAGTAGCTCATCAAGCTAATACTGATTGGTATTTTTACTAATATTGGTGTTTTTGTTCATATTTCCATGTAGAGAAAGTTCTCTGAATTCTCTATCTTTGATGACAGATAAGTTTTATTAAAATGATATGAAGATTTTCATTTTCTTTCTTTTAATAGGAACAGTACATTTTTATTCATGATGCCATTTTAGAAGCCTGCTTATGTGGAGAAACTGCCATACCTGTCTGTGAATTTAAAGCTGCATATTTTGATATGATTAGAATAGATTCCCAGACTAATTCTTCACATCTCAAAGACGAATTCCAGGTATTTGCTATTTCTAGGTCCTCCTTTATGAGCAACTTATTTCAACTTGTTCTGGGCATTATTAATTCTTCTAAGGGAGGTCTTTCAAGTCAAATTTAAAACCTTTGACCTGATTTTAAGTATAATACCTTTCTCTTTCAGTATGCATATTGTGCAGTCACTTTTATATTAATGAGCTTGTATCTGCTGCATCATGAAAAGCAAATGAGTTCAGACTCAGAGGAGAGTATGGGAAAAAGATATCATAAAAGTCAAATTTAGTGGTGATTTTTATATATTTACAATCTTTATATTTTTCCAGTCTAAAGCATTTTGGCCTTCTGTGTCACTCAAAATGTGGGACCAAACACATTAATAATAATAGCTAAAGTTTGTGCAGAACATTTGTTTCTAAAACACACCAAATGTTTACACTGCCCTTAAAACATCCATGGAGGTGTGTGACTATGATGTGCCTCTAGAATCTTAATACTTTGATTCTTTACCCAGTGCTCTTGCCAGCTTACCTCAGTCTATCTTTAAATATGGCATGCCACATGTTCTTAGAAATGATAGTTTCCAACTTGGGTGATGGATCATTATTATAGGACACTCTGATTGCATTATATTTGGTTGGGCAATGCATTATGCAGGTAGCTGTGTTGTTTAGTTTCCCTTTTCCTTTTAAGGAAAGGCACATTGTACAGTTCATATATACCTTGTGCAAATCCTTCATTTTCTACTTGGCCTCCTAAATACTTGATGAATCTGTATTGTGCTATTTAAATGGGTTGCTGTCTTTTAACCTGGGCTCCCTTTTGTTTAGACCTTGAATTCAGTCACCCCTCGACTACAAGCCGAAGACTGCAGCATAGCATGCCTGCCAAGGAACCATGACAAGAACCGTTTCATGGACATGCTGCCACCTGACAGATGTCTGCCTTTTCTAATTACAATTGATGGGGAGAGTAGTAACTACATCAATGCTGCTCTTATGGATGTAAGAGACTGCTCTCTTTGTTAGTGTAAAGTGTGAAAAGCTACATAATGCATTGAACACTGGCTAGTTTTCTTTTCAGGAAACTTAAAATGGCCTGTAAAGGAAAATTGGAAACTTTCATTGCAATACAAAATTTTTTGAGAATGATTTTGAATTTCCCCTATAGGGATTCTTAGGAATTGTAAGTTTGAGGTGTTATTGTAAATTTGGATCTTGATTATCAATTATTATATGCTGAACAGGAAATATCTTTAGGTGAGTTTTTTTTATTTTAATTATTTGCAGAAAAGATCATGCTTATCTATTTTAAGTACAGTTAGGAAGGAATTTTAAAAATCACAGAATGCTCTAGCTTTCTGATGTTCTATTAAATTGGGAAAATTGTATCTGACATTTAATGGTCCAATAATTTAGAACTAACTTGTTTTATTGGCATGAGTTAATACAGGCTATAAGTAACTAGGGAAGATATCAGGTTAATGCATCTATCATAATGAAAGAACTGACATGTCCCCCACCAATCTTCATACACTGTAGATTGAAAAGCAGGTGCTCAGCATGTTAGCATCCCATAGACAGATCAACGTGGAAAGAGAGTTTTAAATTATGTCCCTAGCCACCTTGCTTTGGTTACCTTGGAAAAAGCAAGAAGGATCTCAAGGTTCAGAATCCTTTTGAACAGTTTGTCACCTTCTTTTGTAAACATTTCTAGTTTTTGCCTTTTAGCCTTTGGAACCATAGCAACCAGAAATTAGATGTCAAAGGTCTTTTCTTTGTGACTAAGAATGAAACTTTCTAAGTTGTTACTCTATTGTGTTTTTCAAAATTAGCTTCAGATTATGGACTTAGAAAAATCCACATTCTCCTTCCAAGACTAGTCTTTTAGCCAGTTTCTCTGTTCTTTTTTTAATGCTGTAAAGCAGACCAGTCTAAAGGCAAGCTCAAGTGGAACGTTCCCATCCGTGCTATGATCAGAGTTTTGCCTAGCCATTAATTATTTTCACTGAAATCACATTGGATTCTCACTTCTCCTTCTAATTGTCTGGAAAGGCAAATATACTAAGTACAGAGAGAAAACATTCAAGACCTTTCGCTTCTGAGTCTAGATTTGGAATGAAAAAATGATGTGTCAAAAAGGGAAGAAGGAAATATATTGATACCTTTCAATTTTGTCTTTGGCATCTCTGTCAAATTTTTCTTGATTTCCAGGTTGTTTTCTAGTTAATATGAGGACTGAACCTTGTACTCTATCTGTCCCTACTCTCTGCCTAATCTCCTTTTATTGAACAAATATATTTCATAGTAGAAACTACCCTGTGGATTTAGTAGTAGAGTTGGGGCTTCAGAAAAGTAAGATTCGATTTGGCTTATAAGAAGAGGTTGGTCAACACTGCCTCCTTCCCTTCCCCCTCCATCCTCATAATTAGTGTTATACACCCATTAAAGAAATAAGAAATTTTCATTCTCCCATATCATCTCTTCCTTATCCATCTCCCCTCCCCTGTGATTTAAAAAAAAAAAAAAAGAGTAAATCTTTATCAGCATCCTTTAGCTTACTTTCCATGGAGCAGGGATTTCATTGGAAGGAAAGCTACTTTCTTCTCATCCTTTCTTCTCATCCTTTCTCATAAGACTTCATACTTTTTTAGGAGGCTACAGGTGGAATTTTGTGAGGTATTGAGGTCATTTAGAAGCAGACAGGTGAATTACTGTCTACTCACATTTATCCTGCAATTCTTCCTAGAGTAAAATACCATGGTTAGCAGCATTTCCCAAATGATGGTAGGATCAATGAAGTTCAAGGATCAAATTCTACACTCATGTTAAGACATTTTAAGGACTTTAAAAAGTAGTATGATATAAATGAGTTAGTAGATCACTGACAGTTTTTATCAGCATTAAAATCTATCTAGGTTGTTAGGTATTTTTTTACAAATCATTAGTTTAAGTTATTACAGAGAAATAGATATTTCTGTTTTAGTGTAGGACATCAATCTGCAGAACAAGAGATTGCCCAGGCCAGATGTGCATTGCCTTTACAACCCCCTCTTTCTGGAAAGAGATAATGTATTGTGTTCCAATGAAGGGTCACTTGGCAAATGAGGACCCATTCCCTCTTAGGTGGAGCAAAGAAGTTCATTGGTTTTGCTCTTTTGTACTTGGTATGATTTGGTACTTAAATGTTTAAAACTATGTTTGTGTTTATTGATATACATTAAAAATACCCAGAAAACTAAGGGAAGTAGATTATCCATAAGATGTACATAATGTGCTCATAATATCCCTATAATGTAAGAGCACGTGAGTTTGAGGCATGTGTGGTTTTTCTTATTTGGAGTCGAGGAGAACCAAACTGTTACTTATATTAGAATTGATATAGATGATTGATAAAGAGGTGTGTGTGTGTGTGTGTGTGTGTGTGTGTGCACGCACGCATGCACGCACACACACACTACAGGGAATGTTGTGCCTACTTTGCCATCAGGCTTTTGGATTACCTTTGGAAGCCTGAAACAGCCTGATATTAGTACCTCATGGAGGATCTTAATCTCAAGAAGTTCTTTAGTTTCTTCTTTTCTCTGTCCTATATTTACCTTTCTCAATAAAGTAAAAATTAAATTATTTGACTTGATTTGCTGTTGAGACATCAAAGTTTTACTATCAGATTGACAAGTTACTAGTTGCAGTACTTTCCAGTGGTTCAGATCTGATGTTCCATGCCTTGTACTACAGTCTGGCTCCATTCCGTGTAAAGCTATTATATCTCACTGGTGCTATGTTGAAGTTTGTTGAATCTGCTTGTACAACTGATGGTGCATTTTAAGTCCTTATGTTTCTCCATCTACCCTGTTTCTTCACAGAGCTACAGGCAACCAGCTGCTTTCATCGTCACACAATACCCTCTGCCAAACACTGTGAAGGACTTCTGGAGATTAGTATATGATTATGGCTGTACTTCTATTGTGATGTTAAATGAAGTCGACTTGTCCCAGGTCAATGGCTATGGATTGCTTTTGTGTATTTATAAACAACTTAATAACATAGTAATAAAATGCTTTATATCATACTAGTTAGAAAAAAAAAAACCATACTCTTTTTCTTTCAAAACATTCATCATCTAGGGCTGCCCTCAGTACTGGCCAGAAGAAGGGATGCTGCGCTATGGCCCTGTCCAAGTGGAATGTATGTCTTGTTCAATGGATTGTGATGTGATAAACCGGATTTTTAGGATATGCAATCTAACAAGAGTAAGTCATTGCTTAATCATTCTAACTGAGCTGATCCAGATCGGTAGAGCATAACCATGATGGGGCACAGTTCCGCTCACACAACATGAGTAGAATTAATAAGCATTACATAATCAGTCCCAAGCCTAGCAATCATCTTTACCTTAGTACTAGAGCAAAAGGCACTCTAAAAGCAGGAAAGCAGAAATGCTGGAAGCTAAGTTTTCTGGTCAACTCCTGGACTAATGTATACCACCTGAAAATCTAGATTCAGATGCACTGGCTTGAGTCTGATTGTCTGCCTGGCTCCTCAGCACATGTGGCTGTACCGCTGGGTTGACTGCTGGTTTGATTAGGATTGACATCCAGCTCAGAAAAGCCATGCAGTTAAGAAAATAATGACATAATAATAGTGATGACAGAGAAGAAGCTCTCCTCGGAAGGAAAGGCTATGTTGGATGAGCCATTAGAGAAGGGTTCCACGTCACTATTCCAAGTCCTGTGTATAAGGGAGAAGCCGGCATGAAGGAAAGGGTAACTCACAGATGTCATTGATTCTCCTCCCACTTACAATTGCATCTTTCTAAATGTCCCAACATTTACTCTGTCCAGATCTATAGGTAGATAGAACCAGTGCTATCGCTGTGCCCTTTCCAAGAGCAAAGTAACAACTGTGACCCTGAAGAGTCCTCCTCATGTGCTTTATGCTAAAAGGCCAATTAAAAACAAGAAATATTAATAAAAAATCTGTTTAGATTATGTAATCAAATAAGCAGAATTTGAAAAGAAAACATTAGTAACTTCTATGAAATTACTCTGTTTTTAAAAATTACTCTTTAGCAGCAGCTCTCTGCATGTCTCTTAATTTAATTGTGTGATTAGGATTGTCATAATAAAGTGTTTTTATATCAAAATGGCTATATGCCTTTCTAGTTAATAAGTCTATATGTATATAACAATAGAGGATAAAATTTTACCTGATTCTATTGCTCATTTTAGTGGAGAAAAAGATGACTTCAGTTCTGTCATAATATTCATGCATATCTTAGATGTTAATTTAAATGAAGTCTCATTATGTCTGCACATCTGTTACATTATGGTTCTAGTAATATTTTTGCTGAGAAACCATAGCCGCTAAACTAAGGAAGTAAGACTCGTCTGTTAATTGAACTGTTTATATGAAAAATATTCCAGGAACAGGGATTGAAATGTGTTACACTTTTTGTCAGCATATTTATTTGTTTATTTTCCTCTGTATTGGGTGTTCTGGTCCTTATTAGTGCAGGAATTTTTTTCTGTTTTTTATCTCATTATTTAATGTCATTCACTTCATCAAATACTTAGTATGCACCAAAAGAAGTTAGTATTGTACTAGGTAGGTTCTCATCCTACCAAAAGATACATGAGCCCTTGCCTGATGAAGCTTCAGATCTGATACCATATGCTATGGCTTACTCATGCATTCCATATTCTTACTTACAATTTTTATTTGAGGTTTTGATTCATTCATTCAACAATACTCTTTTTTTTTAATTATTTTGCTAAGTGTGAATGGTACAGAGTTTAGGGGGAAAAGGGAGAAGTTTCCTTATCTTTAAAGAATTAATATTTTATCAGGGAAGACAAACATTAAAAAACTAATTTAAGTAATCATTTATTTACAAATATGATTCATTTTATAGAGTACAGAAATACAAAGTGTTTGCGTGACCTGACATAGCTGGGTGATCAGAGAATTCTTTGAGACAGTGGTGTTTAAGCCAAAATTTGAAGAATCAGTAGAATTCTGGGGTGGGATAACCAACTATGCGGGTTTACACAGGATGGAGAGGTTTGTGGTACACATGAGTATTAGAGCAGAGATCTGAAAAGTCCTTGGCAAACCCAAGACAAGCTGATCTATTTGGAATTGAGAAGGGCAAGCAAGAAGGAAATGTTCAGGACACACGCAAATGTATGTTCAAAGCCCCAACAGCAAGAAATTACTTAATAAATGAATTAAAAGAAGGTTAATGTGTCTGGCACTTGAATAGTGTATTCAAGTGAAGAGAAGGTTGAGAAAGATGGTGGAGCCAGGTTACATAGGATTTTTAAGCCATGACAGTAATTTGAATTGTATGATAAGATCATTTGGAAGCCACTAAAGCAAAAAAAAAAAAATGACAAGATCAAATTTGCGTTGCAAAATAATCGTGTTGCCTGCAGTAAGAATGTTTTGGAAGGAGATCACAGTTCATTCAGGGAGATCCAGGAGGAGCTATTCATCATAGCCTGTGATTGGTAGTGCAGTGATGTCAGTGGTGATAAAGAAGAGATAACTTTGAAGGTTATTTAAGAAGTATAAACATTGGAATTAACTAGAGACCCGATGCATAAAATTGGTGCAAGGGCCATGGCCCCGGCCCCTGCCCACTGCCTCTGCTGTGGCCACCTCCTCCCTCTCCCACCTCCCCCCCGCCACACACACGCACCCACTATGCCTTTGTCTGGAAGGAAGGACACCCAGTCTAATTAGCATATTATGTTTTTATTATTATAGATTGTTGGATTAAAGGTATGAGGGAGAAGCTTATATGAAGAATAATTCTCATGTTTTTAGCTTCTGTAACTTAGAATGCTTCTGCATGGGCATGTACGTATTTAGGACTTACAGACTCCAATGTAAATGTCATTTATATCATGGTGTCAACTGATATGAACTTATTGCTTTTTAGTACAATTTCTAGCCCCTACTTACATAACAGTATTTTATTTTTTCTCCACAGCCACAGGAAGGGTATCTGATGGTGCAGCAGTTTCAGTATCTAGGGTGGGCTTCTCATCGAGAAGTGCCAGGCTCCAAACGATCATTTTTGAAACTGATCCTGCAGGTGGAAAAATGGCAGGAGGAATGCGAGGAAGGGGAAGGCCGGACAATCATTCACTGCCTGTGAGTACGCAGCTGGCCCGGCCAGGGAGCTCGGTGCCCATTTCCTCACTAGCCTCCACGTGTTCCATGCTGCGTAACTCACATCTTACATAACTCCATAGATATTTCTGTACCACAATTCCATAATTAACTACTGACTTTAATTTTATGATGTTTTTAGAACTTGATTATAGTGATTTAAACTATTTTGAATACTCCTTTAAACCACTTCTCCTGATTTATACCGTTTGCAGATCTATCAAAATCTCAGCGTATCTAGGGTGGCAGTTTATGCCTATAGCATATTTCAAAGCACAAACTACTGAGCTATCATCTTCCTCAAGGGTCCTTTTTCTCTGCCCTGTACCCATTCGTACACACATATGAAGCAAAATTAAGACCCAAATGAAAAAAATGTTAAAGATAATATTTTCTTTTCCAAACATATATCTTTGAGTCACCTATCGTCACCCAAAACCTCAGATTAAAATGCCTTTGCTTTCTTCGGTCTTAGAAATGGTGGCGGGCGAAGTGGCATGTTCTGTGCTATAGGCATTGTGGTCGAAATGGTGAAACGGCAGAACGTTGTCGATGTGTTCCATGCGGTGAAGACACTAAGGAACAGCAAGCCCAACATGGTGGAAGCCCCGGTGAGTCAGAGTCCTGGAGGTGAAGGGAGCGTAGACATCAGTCAGTTGTTTACCTACTTGGGATTTGATTTCCTACACACACAGGGAATCAGATGTGTAAATGAGTCAGTGGGGACTTTCCTGCCTAATTGATGAATTGTTGAGCATCCTTGTCTACCCTGATCACTTAATCACATATCTCATAAACTGCTAATGATGAAGAAAACTATTTTCACTAAATTTGAAAATGTATAGAATTTCTTTTTCTGTTATGGGCAATAAGTATTTGCTGCAATAAAGTTTGATAAATGGTTCTATCATAAGAACAAACCTGCTATCTAGGCTTTATTCTTATTATTTTTATTTCTTGGAGCATATTGAGTTAACTAATAAAATTAATCTGAGGGATATACTTGTAAATTCCTTCAGCAATTTAGTCACCCAATGTTTTTGAAGGACAACTGAAATTTATTTTAGTCATTATTTATAATCTTCATTTCTAACCAAGTTATACATGTTTTTAGCTGTCATCATTGACAGTTTTCAGCTTTTACCAGTTATAGAGTGTAGTTCATATGACGCTACCTGAATTGGCCAGAGTTCATAAAAGCAGAAATTAGTTTACAAAATACGAGCAGATAGATATATGTATGTAGGAGTGTATCTATATGAAACTAAGATAGTTAAACTTCTCTAGCACATTTCTCTTCTAAAGAGAGATGTCTGTGGGTTACACATATGTGCATGGTGGTATGAAGTCAGGAGCAGCTGTGTAGTTTATGCTCACAGAAAAGTAAACCAGAAAAACCTAGGCATCACCGTTGCTTGCTCTACATTTATCAAGATGATCAGATAACTAAAATGAGCAATTCAATAAACTCTTAAGTATTTTCACCACTTCCTGCACATGGATTCTTCACACAAGCAGGGCATGGCTTCTGAGACAAAATCTGAAGAGTTACATGCATACTCTTTCACTTTCAAGAAAGATAACAGACTTCTCCCTTCTGCAAGTCCTCCCACCCCATTCAGTCCACTTCATCCCTAAAGTTATTGCAGCTGTCCAAACAAGGTGATGTTGGTTTTGACTAGGGCGTTGTCAGTGGGGGGTGGATTTCAGAGCATTTTGAGGTAGAACTCTGAGCCATCTTAAAAAGCAGATGAGTAGTGGTTATGTCTTTAAACTACTTGCAGCCTGAAGATTTCTTGATGTAAACTCTGCCTCTCTCTCCCAGATCAAGTCTTCTTAATAATCATCACTTCTGGCCTCAGAATTCAACTTTTACCTCCAAATTTCACTTTGATTTTTTCACCATTGCCTTAAGAAAAAAATTCTACGGTTAAACTCTGCCATTCTTAAACCTCCAAAGGGTTACTATTTACCTTTAATTCATGTCCCGTGAATCCTGGCAGAACTGCCCACGCTCTGATTTGTGTTTCATCGGGGTTAACTATGAGTTAAATGTGCTATTGACTTGTACTGACACGTTTGGTAAGGACATTTAGAGCGTAAAACAAATCGTTAGAGACTGACTGAAAAGACACAACTGCTTCAAGCACTTTTTGGTTCTTCGGTGAGCTAATTTAAATCACCTCTTCTTGATGATTAGGGTAGGATTGATAAAGACCTCTTGGGTAAAGTTTTTATTACCCTAGTTTATTGCTGGGGACACCTGGAAGTTTGCTAGAAATAATATGTTTTACATTATTCCCCAATTCAGCCTGAATTTTACCTACTGGGATTGAATTGGAAAGTTTTTAGTGAGTTACATATTGTAAGCCATAATTTGTAATACAGTCTCTGAATTTTTTCAAATTATAAATAATGAAGCCACACCTAGATGGACCTAGAGGAAAGGCAGTTTAAACTCCAAAAATGTTATTGCTAACAAAATTATCTTAAATATATAAAGGCAGTAGATATACATTTTCAGATATAAATAAGCTCAAAAAATGTTAAGAACCTCTAACCATTTTTTAAAATTTACGTGAATACTCTGATGAACCAAAAACTGACAAAAATTAAGAATTTGGAATTGTAAAGTGGCAGTTGGAAATGACTGGCTTTTTTTTTTTCTGCTTAGGAAAATATCTTTAAGTAAGGGAAAGAATATTTGCATGTATTCACTATAGTATTATTTATAATAGAAGAAACAAATATGTGCAATTTAATAGTCAAATAATCCATCTGTTAGATTTTTATGCACTATTAACATGGGGGAAAGTTACATAATGTTACTCAAAAGGCAGTCCTATATAATAAAAAGCTAATATGCCAATTGACCAAACGGTGGAATGACTGGACAGTGCACTCCCACAGGGGGAGCGCCGCTCAGCCAGAAGCTGGGCTAACGCTGGCAAGTGCAACAGTGGTCGCAGGAGCCTTTGCGGCAGCACTAAGGAGCAGCAAGCAGGCAGGTGGTAAAGAGCGAGGGGTCCTGGACTGCAAGAGGGCACAGGCTGGGCTGAGGGACGCCCTCCCCCTTAATCCCCAATGCACGAATTTTGTGCACCAGGCCTCTAGTCTATGCTAATATGCTAATGGTTGATACGCGGTAATGGTAATGACCAGGTCATTAGCATATTAGCTGGGGCGTTGCTCCGGAGACAGGGTGGAAGTGGGGAGGCGCCCAGAGGAGGCGGGACCATCCCGTGCTGGGGAGGGGGGGTGAGAGCCCATAGCGCCCCCCTCACTAGTCCTTCACCACCCACAGTTTGCACTCTGAGTCCCCCGCGGCCCACTGGCCAGGGGAAGGAGCACAGCGCAACAGGCAGGAGCCTTCCATGCTCTCCTCCTGCGCCCTGACGGGGCAGAGCCGCTGCATTGCTCCAGAGATGGGCAGAAGCAGGGAGGCAGCCAGCGAAGGTGGGACCAGCCCGAGGCAACTCGAGAGACTGAGGGCAGGGCTTGAAGTGGCCAGAGAAGGCCAGAGGGTTTGGGGGCTGGGCCAGGCGCACTGGAGCTCTGTGTGGACAGGTTTGGGTGTCAAGGCAGGGCTGCAGGTGGGTGGGTGGTGCTGCGCAATTTCGAGTCGTGCGCTGGGCTCCTAGTATTATATAAGATTATATCCTCGCCAGGCAAGCATGGCTCAGTGGTTGAGCATTGACCTATGAACCAGGAGTTCATGGTTCCATTCCCCATGGGGGCACATGCCCAGGTTGCAGACTTGATATCCAGTGGGGGACATACAAGAGGCAGCCAATCAGTGATTCTCTCTCATCATTCATTTTTCTTTCTCTATTTCCCTCACCCTTCCTCTCTGAAATCAGTTACATATATTATATATATTATATCCTCAAATATATATATGCAACTATATTTATTCTAAAGTAATTATTATTTCAATCATGCAAAACTAAGGACTAAAGCAAAACTAAGGCAGTACTGTAACAATTTTATTTACTGGTGATAGAATTATATAAAATATTTTTATGATTCTTTATATTTCTATATTGGAAAATTTTTCTATCATGATCAGGTATTACTGTCTTCATCAGCTTTAAAAAAACTGGAGGTTTTTTAAAATTTAATAGAAAAATATATGGCAAAGACAACATATTTTTTACATTGTCTCTTTTCCTTAAACAACAAGTAGACTCAGATGCAAAATATGTATTCCCAGATATTCAACTTGTCTATGGAAAAAAATAATTTGTAATTCTTGAATAATCTAGATTGTGTGCTGATTTTTCATTTGGTAACTATTATTTACTACTAGTCTTTTTTTTCTTAACGTCTTTCAGGAGCAGTATCGTTTCTGCTATGATGTGGCTTTGGAGTACCTGGAATCCTCTTAGTTGGGTGAGACTTCCGGATCCAAACAGAAACCTGTTCATCTGTTGAGCCAGCAGCTGCTGTACTGTCACACCTGCGCAGAAAGATTTTAATGTGGGGGGTGGGAGACTTTTACATTCAAGAGGTAAAAGTATTTTTCTTATGAAGTCGTGTATCTTAATAAAAAGGACTCAATTAGTTTCTATTACTGTATGAAAGCATCAACATTTCGTGCCACATAAACTATATTTAATAAGAACCAAATTCAACTGAGAACGTATCGGTGTTTGTACAGTGAACATGCGCCTTTTCTCTCCTGGTTTTGGTAGAGCAGCCACCATGTGTTGCATGAATTAATACTTTCCACGTGGTGTTTTCCTCCCTTTTTCAGATAAAAGATGTTAAATCTTTAAAGGAACAAAAAAGAAAAGCTGTGCAAATTCATAGTAAAATTCATTTTTTATATGTTTCAAGTGTAGCAGATCTCTATATAAATATATAAATATATATAACTGGCTTATTTTCTTTTAATGTGCAATGATGGCTGGATCATTTAAAGTTCTTTTAGAAAAAAAACATAAGCCAAAGACTCAAGTGTAAATATGTCTATATGGAGAAAGCACATTATATTTATTGGTTACTGACATTCCTTTTTTGATGGCTAAAATACTACCACCACACAATCATTTTTTCCCCTGAAGCTTTTTCTTTCACGAAAGTCGATGGTAAATGATTTTTGTAGATTATTTTTTGTATGGTTTAGTGTAAGTAGAGGATAAACTTTTTATTCATAAACCAGGAAGCAATGTTCTTTATAGTGATTCTCTTGTGTACATGCTTGCGAATTAAATTTATGTAAAACACCTTGGCAATTGGGTCTTTGAATATAGGACCAGATGAAAACATTTTGCTGAAAATGTATAATTTTTCACAATTTCATTAGGTGAATAAATAATGGTTTGGTGATCACACATGAGAGTTGAGCACATTCAAAAGCCTTGCTGTTAGCGTGCACAGTGTAAACATAGCCTTTAAGCATCACTTAAATTTTAAAGGAATTGATCTTTTCAGCCTATGGCCAACCACTGGTCAAGAAAACAATAGCAGCATTTATGCTTTCAGTGTCATTTTAGCAAACTGTAAACTGTCAAGGTGATAAAGTGTTTCTTTTGATGTTTACATGCACAAGCTTTGGGTTCTGACCATAGAAAGTGTGAACAGATTAAAGCTGGATTCCCGTCTTGTGCATTGTCACAAGATTCACCAGGGAACCTTTCTAACTGTGGTGTTGCTCACATGCTCCACGTGGCTGTAACGAATCATCATCAGCGTGCAGTTCGTTATTGAGTAAAGCATTCCGGTATCTTCGTTCTAGATTTGCCAGTACGTGACATGGTGCTTATAAAGATTTAATGAAAGGAAGAGAGAAATAAAGTTTTTATAATTACATCAGGTATTGTTTGCACATCATTTTCCCCTAATTTTCATGTCTGCACTTCCAATTAAATACCCTATTCTCAGTGATACAAGTAGGCCACCAAAATTCTATTAGAAGCAACGCTAATGTCTATGCACTCATTCTTTCTTCTAGTTTTTAAAATTGAATTTCAAAAAGTCCATAGAAGTGTGGGGAGGAAAAAAGACCAGGGGATTGATATCAATTGTGTTTTGAGTTTCTATATTTATATGTCACTATCCTTTTATATTTTATAAATATACTAGAGGCCTGGTGCATGAAATTCATGCGGGTGAGGGAGGGGAGTCCTTCAGCCCGGCATGTACCCTCTTGCAATCCTGGACCCCTCAGGGGATGTCCAACTCCTGGTTTAGACCCGATGCTGGATCTAACCACTCTGCCTGCCTGCCTCATCTCCCCTAACTACTCACCTGCCTACCTCATCGCCCCTAACCACTCTGCCTACCTGCCTGATTACCCCAACTGCCTCTGCCTCAGCCCCTGCTGCCGCAACTTCATCCAAAAGGATGTCTGGAAGGTTGTTCTGCTGTCTGGTCTAATTAGCATATTATGCTTTTATTATTATAAATTATATATTTTTTCTTATAACAATCTCAACAAATAGTAGTTATCATTCCTATTTTACTGATGAAATTGAAGCTGAAAATGTAAATAACTTATCAACTGATTCAAATCTGAGTCTGATTTAGCAACTTCTTCTCTTCCACTAAACACACTGCTTCCCTGTTGCACGATGAAAACTTGGCATTTCATTCTTATTGTTCCTCATTAATTGATTTTCTCATAAAGTATTAACCATTGTGGGCATCTTTGAACTCCATTCACTGTGTATATTATTATAACATTGTGACTTTAATTGGTGAGAATTTAGATGAAGAGACTTTGTCTTTTCCTAGGAAGACTTAAGTTCCATTTAAACATGGATGCATTTAACAAAAAATTTGTAAACTTATTTAAGATTTTTTTTTTACCCAGTGATATTAATCCTATGGAGGATTCTGCTTTGCTTTATGATCCGGTTTTATTTCTACTTACATGATTGCATCCACACATCACCAAAATCACCATGAATACTACTGTTCACAAAGCTCACAGGTTCAGCTGGCCTCCAAAATTCAGGCAAAACAAAACAAAACAAAAAAAGGAGTGCTCTTTCTCTTTAACCAGAAATGAAAATGTCATTCTTGCTTTGTTTGGGCACCACAGAGACCAGTTCATCAGCCGACAGTTGGGAGGGGAAGGATACTATATCTGTTTTTCTCAAAACTCATACTCCAAAAGTTGTACTTTATACCTGTGGGGAGCTCCCTGAGTAGTTCCAGGTCTAGCCATCTCCCACTGGGCAGAGAATATTCTGTCAGAGCTTTTTAAAAAGTGAACATACTTTTCACAGTTAAAGGCCTCCTGTCTCTCTCACTTATTCCTTAAATGTCTATCCTAAAGTTGAATTTTACAGATCTCTTTTGTATATGTTATCACTACGGTAATGTTGGCATTGTGTCAGCAGAGACACACAAGTAACTTGGAATTTTGAGTTTTAACCAGGTACACTTGAAAGTGTCAGCCTTCTAGTCTGAGCTGCCTAGCCTTTTCTAATATGTAGTCTTTGGAGAAAAGAAAGACTTTTGCATGAATGTGTTTCTGTGTTACAGCCAAATGATCTCTGACATTGAGAAATAAACAAACAAACAAGATATTTTTGCTTGGACAAAGAGGGAGAGGAGACATGTTTACCTCTATATGGACGTGCTAATGTGCTCATTCAATGTTCACCTTATTGAGAATCTCTTGGGTTGCAGGTACTCATGTAACAAACTTGGAAGTCAGACATCAATAGCTTCTCCTCAAATCTCTGTTGCCTGAAAATGGTGTAGAAATATAGAGAGGTTCCTGACATCTAAAAACCTTATCAGACACCAATAAATATTAAAATACAGGAGATAAATGACTGTCCTTAGCTCAACTGGAAATATGAGATAGTTTGTTAGCTTTGGAAGATCACCTTTGGGATTCACTTAAGTTTATAGGGGAGTAACAATGGTACATTTATATTTAATTTTGATACACTTTGAGCATTCCTTTTTAATACCAAAATAGCCAGAAATTATTATTGTATCCCATACCCCAGTGTAATGTGTTGAATATTTACACAATGAATTATTTCCATAGGCAGTAACTCCATTACCTTCCTAGACTCATTTCAGTGTCTTAATAAACACATATTAAATATGGGCAATGTGCTATTTTACTAAATACTATGCTAAGTGAAGATAGAAGAAAGCTGGCTGTGCCTCCTGTAACAGTTTCTACTTACATTATTTCATGAAGTCTCTCCACATGATAGGGAGGCTTGGTGTGAGAGAGAGATGATCCAGATTTGTTTACAACTCTATTCAAGCAGCCTGCAGAGTATTAGAATATCACTGCTCTGAAACTAAAAGGAAAAGCTGCCTTGGGATCTACTTTAAGTAAGTATCAGTGGTTTCTGGAATAGAAATCAATGGAAATGTAGTAGATATATAACAGTTCTGAACTTCCAGCTTCCTCCAAAGTAAATTGAAGTGCTAACCTGGAATATAACACCAAAGAGACACTGTTTTCAAGTCCTGGGCATTACTGCCATCTTGCCTGGTCTGAGATGAAATTTAAAAAGTAGGGAAAATGAGATCATCGTGGCCTCCACTTGTTTGTTGATAAAGAAGAGATGCGTGAAGCAACAGTGGGTACCATGAGTGAAGGACAGAGAAAAGGTATATTTCAGAATGGTCATTCAGGTTGTATGACAATAGGCATCCTTAGCTTGTGCACTTTCTAGTAGGAATACTTTTCATCTCTACAAAAATATATGTCTCCCTCTTAATAAAACACATTCCTCCTTGCATTTTCCTACTTTGGATTGGAAAATATATACTAGATATTCTACCATCTTCCCCTCTACTCTAAGCAGCAGTAGCATGAGACTGAGGATAAATGGCAACTGTTGTTTGACATGAAGACAAGAAGGAACCTGTGGGAAAGCCAACTCCCACTTGGACTTGAAAGCATATGTGATGCCCAAAGAGAATTTCACCTGCCTCCCAGCTGCGTGGAAATGTGGACCCAACAGTGACTCACTCTCAAGAGGGTCCAGAAATTTAAATTCTTATGTGAACCCTTAAATTTTTTTAATGTTGGCAACCAATTAAATTCAAAAACGAAAATAAACTTCTGGGCCAATGCTGTGCAAAGCAACGGTTACCAGGGGGCTGTATCTGGGCATCTTAAAGAGTTGCGGGTTCCCAGTTTGTGAACCTCACTGGAGAATAGCTATTGTTTGACTGTCCGGGCCTTTTGAAAATGTTTTTAATGAAACAGGAGTTCCTGTTGTCTTTAAATAGCTGTCATGACTATTTTTCATAGTTGTTCTTTATTTTCTACATATTTTTCTGTCTTAAAAATATGTGTACATGAACCTTGAATCCTCAAATGTCAAACAAACAAACAAAACAACGTGATGTATCTCTCTGCCCTCCTACCTGGACGAAATTTAGAAGAGCATATTTTAGGAAGCAATGCACACACTTCACCTAGCAAGCACCCCAAAGATGATGACTAGGGAATAATTCTTCTGGAAGTAATAGCTTAGAAAGCTCTAGAGGAGAGCGCTTGTTCTGTAAGCTACGGGATGAGCCGAGCTGCTTTAGTCACAAGGGCAGGAACATGTCTGTGGAAGCTCCAGCCTCCAGATTGTGATGGTACATGATGACTTCCATGGCAGGTGCAAACAGTATGGGCTCCTGCCAGCCCACAGTAGGAGCCTCAACTCCAGTTCCATAAATCTAATTACCTGAAGCACAGTCAGCAGACTGAAATTGATTTTTCACCTTCATGTGATATTCTTGGCATGATAAAGTGGATAAGTATTTGTTAATGATTTACTTTCCAGTGTTGAGGTCTGTATTGTCTAAGGTCAAATGTGATCATTGAGGGAACAAATTTACCTTCACGCAATAAGTCATATAATTTCATTGAATGAAATTAGGGATATTAGAAGGATATTGATGATCACATTCAATGCCCTTGTTATTAAGTTTAAGACTTTAAAACCTAGAGAAGTCATATGTCTTTCAGTAAAGAATCAGTAAATATTTAAGCTATACAGGTTATTGATCTTTGTTACCTTTGTTGCTAAACCCATCCTTAAAGAATGACTAAAGAAAGTTCTTCAAAAAAAAAAAAAAGGTGAAAGAATTTTTAAGCATCAGAAAGGAAGTAAGAGCAGAATTATGGGTAAATACAAAGGACTATTCTTTTCTTCATATGCTTGTAATAATTATACAGTTATACTTAACATCTAATAAAGTTGACTTCTAAACAAATACAATGCAAGAGTAAAAACTGATAGTGATGAAAGGAGAAAGACAAATCCACAATTAAAGTTGGAAACTTCAAACACTACTCCCCTCCTACCTGCCCACAGCAACTGATAGAACTAGCAGACAGAAAATCAGCAAAAACGTAGAACTGAACAAAACAACCGACAGGGTCTAATTTAGAACACACTACCCAATAACAGCAGAATACACTTTATTCAAGCACCCATGGAACATTCACCAAGACAGGTCATTCTCTGGGCAATAAAACAAAACCTCAACACATTTAAAATCTATAGAGTATGGTCTTTGACTACAAAGGCATTAAACTGAAATATTTCAATAAGAGGCAACAGGAAAAGTCTAAATATGTAATTTAAGCTACACATTATGACATCATTCATAGGACAAGGAGAAGTTTTCAAAGAAAAAAAACAGACCTAAAAGAAAAGGAAGTACAATGTATGAAAACATGTGAGATGCTGCTAAAGCAGTGCTGAAAGGGAAATTTATAGCATTAAATGTTTACATTTGAAATGAGACAAGGTCTCAAATCAATTAAGTTTCTACCTCAAGAAAATAGAAAAGGAAGAACAAAATAAGTACAAGGAAGGAAATAATAAAGAGCATAAATCAATGGCAATGAAAATAGGACATTAGTGAATATCAATAAAATAAGAATTTTGCTGGTAAATAAAATTGATAAACCTCTAACAAAACTTCAGTTTTAAAAAGAAGATTCAAGCTTCTCTGAACGATGAGTCCATAATCCCTCCTTTAAAATAAGTCCCCTTTCCAGCATATTTCTTTTCTTACTGTTGCGGTGTTAGTAACTTCCAAAGGAAAGGGAATACGAGACAGGATTTGAATCCAAATCTTGTGTTTCTTCAAAACTGTGCCCCAAAGAATGAAACTGGAGAGAAAAAACAGAAAGACAAATATAGACAGCAAATAAGTGAGCAAGACAGATAGTGATATGCAGAGGATTACAAGTCATGATGTCACATGACCTGCAGAGAATTCAGGGAGAGGACCCTTTAAATCCAAGGCTCCACAATGGGAAGAAGCTGGGTGTGCAGAAGGAAGAGAAGGGCTGGTGAGGCTGGAGCACACTGAGGAGAGGAGTACAATGTGAGGTCAGCGAGAGAGTCCACAGCACGTAGGTTTACTAAGCCAGAACCCAGGGTTTGGGTCTGTGATTCATCTTGGTCCTCCCTTCTCTCCACACTCACATTGTAAAATCTAGAGTTTAGCGCATTGCACTGCACATGGCAGATTTTTTAAAAAAATGTTTATTAGACATAATTTAAGCCAGACCTAGAAGCCAGGCTTATTTCTTTCTATGTTTTTTCCACAACATCGCAGAGTGCCTCTGCTTCTACAAAAGCACACAAATAAATGAAACCCTCAGGCATCTGCTCTTGGGATCTTTCCAGGACAATTTTTTTGGTTACACTGAGTAACTCAGTCCCCTAAGCAGTTTGGCATTTCATTTACAGTATGCATGGATTCAATGAGCTATTTAGTATGTAATTTGACTCTAGACCATGATAAACAAAAAATAAATCTGGGCCTAAGGGGACTACAGCAATTCATCCGATTCAATATCACTGATTGAATATAAGAAAACCGCACCCCCATTCCAGTCTAAACATGTAAACGATAGTTACATATAAACATATTTTATAAATACAGAGTTGCCTATGTAAACTAGAAATGAAAATCTCATCAATCAGAATGGTGAGGCTTTCCTAAGTAGCATACAGAAATCATAGCAGTTAGTGGGGAAAGGGGGCTGAAGCTGTGTAACAGGGGGGCGGGGGGTGACAGGGGAGATGGGCAGGACCACACCCACACTGAACTCACATGGCTGACTGATAGTCAGAGATGTGCTGGGCTCCTAGAATTATTCTAGGTTTAAAAAGCCAGTCCTAAAAAGGTAGATGCTTTCCATCCCATCTCTGAAATGACAGAATTTTAGATATGGACCTGCCTGTGTCTGCATATCTGTGGCCTGAACCATTCATGTGGCCAGGAGAAGAACAGACAGCCCTTTACTTAGCGGAAACCGAGAGCCAAGACACATGTCATTTACCCTAAGAGTCCTGAGGTTGTATTAGAGTCTTAAGGTTGGTACAACAAATTACCACAAACAGGTGACTTACCACAGAAATGTGTGGTCTCGGTTCTCAAGGCCAGAAGTTCAAAATAAAGGTGTCATACTCTCTCTGACACCTATAGGGAAGCCTTCCTTGCTTCTGGTGGGTGGCCAGCAATCCTTGGCATTCCTGGTCTTGCAGCTGCTGTGCTCCAGTCCCTGCATCCATCTTCACCTGGTTTTCCTCCCGTGTCTCTTTTTCTCTTATGGTACCAGTCATATCAGATCAAGAGCTTGTCCTTATTTTCACTTAACTAATTTCATCTGCACTATTTCCAAATAAGTTCACATTCTGAGATCATGGGGGTTAGGACTTCAAAGTATTTTTCCACACGGCAGTAGAAAGCTAGCACACTCAGCCAAATTATTCAAGGGTGAGGGTAGAATGAAGAGATTTTCAGCCCTAGCCAGTTTGGCTCAGTGGATGGAGTGTCGGCCTAGAAACTGAAGAGTCCCCAGTTCAATTCCAATCAAGGGCGCATGCCTGGGTTGTGGGCTCATTCTCCAGTAGGGGGATGGGCAGGAGGCAGCTGATCAATGATTCTCTCATCATTGATGTTTCTATCTCTCCCTCTCCCTTCCTCTCTGAAATCAGTAAAAATATATATTTTTAGGCATTTACAACCTGTGACCGCAATGTATACAGAGCTGCATCCCCACTGATTACTGCTAGAACATCTTTTCCCACACATTTATGCATTCTTAAAATACAGGTTTATTAGATTTTAAATGTTACATAAATGTTATAGTGCAGGTATCCTGCTACTCCTTTCTGTTTTTCATTGACTATGCTTTTTAGTTTATTTACATTAGGAAGCTAGTTCACTTTTATTGTTCTTTTAAAAATATGTTTTTATTGATTTTAGAGAGAGAGGAAGGGAAAAGAATAGAGAGACAGAAACATGGATGAAAGAGAATCATTGATTGGCTGCCTCCTGCACAGCCTGCTGGGAGTCAAGCCCACAACCCAGGCATGTGCCCTGACCAGGAATCAAACCAGTGACCTCTTAGTTCATGGGTTAACAACGCTCAAACACTGAGCCACACCAGTGGAGCTAGCTAGTTCATTTTTAAATTGCTCTGTAGTATTTTATTGTAGAGATATAGCTAGTTTATCAAAATTTTCTCTTGTGGATGAATGTATGTTATTCTCTATTTGCCTTTCAAGAGTGAATACGTTTCTTTATTGGCCTCTTAAGAGCTACTCAGCCTTTCTCCGCTTGTCTGTGTGTCATGGCTGACACACCTAGAGGCTGACTACATCACCTGAAGTCTTGATCAGACCTAGAGTTGGGCTTCATCAAGGCAGGACACCAATGGGAGATGAGCTGGCAGGAGGGAAGGGAAGTGGTGCTCTTTGCTGGTGTACATTTTTGATACTGGCTGCATTTCTCTACTTATTTATCTATTTATTTTGATAAATAAATGACTTTAGCACTGACCTCATGACTTTAGCACTCCAGATTCTGATAACACTGCTTCATCCTCTTATGCCCTCAGGTCTAGAGATGACAACTAATTTTAGCTCTTGATACTTCCTGGGTGCTTTACCAACTTTTACAATCCCCAAACTTCCTAGTTTCAATTGTAAATGATATATTTTTTTAATTCTTCAATCTATCATTTGAATATGTTAATTTCTTGCCAAAATTTTGACTGATACAATCATTGATTCCAGAAGTGGCCCTAAAGACACAGTTCATCAAATTGGATTATGGGATTGGGTCAGCCCTAGATTTGATGAGTGCCAGAATAAACTTTTTGCCAGAGGAAAATGAGAACCATATAATCAGAGGCAAGCAATAGCTGATACCTTTTCTAAAACAAATCTGCCTCTGGCATATGATATACATCTACTGCTCTAGCAAATGCTTTCCTTTTAGTTTCCGTCAGTAAATATAACCCACAACATCTCACCTTTGCCCAGCATTCTGCAGTGCACCTTTGCTGTCTTTTATCAAAGTTATGTCTTATCTCTGTCATGTTATAGTCTCTAGACTGAAGCAGTGATCCTCAAAATGTCATCTGTGAACTGGGTTTTGGTTCATGTTTCTTACTTGTCCACCATGAATTAAGGATTTTGCGCCAGAAGGTGAACTATGTCACTAAGTGCAATGTTTAACTGAGCTGATGATTTTTTTCTTAACAGCACTTTTAGTGAGGGAATAGTGTAGTGATTTACATCTCATGCAACCTCTTTACCTTATTGTTGGAGATGTGTACATTTAATAACTGATATTCTTGACTAGAGGAAACTTGATCATCTTGTTATACAACAGAATATTATGTTGGGACATAATAATTTGACCTTGTCATCAAGAAGAAACTCACAACCAGATACCTCAGGAAGGCAAAATTTGAGTGAGAAAAAAAAAAAAACATGAAAGTCCAGTGACTGCTGATATGATGAAGTTTCTAGTAGGACAATGGTGTGAAAATGTCAAGACATTTCCTCTTACATGAGGGACAAGTTACCTCACTTTCCATAACCCATGGTAGAAAGAGCCCTCACACTTAAAGTATTTAAGAGTTTAGATTTGGGTATACTGCTCTGGTCCACCTACCAGGTGGCCTGAAAGGTGTCCTGTTCCCAGAGGCATGTGGAGCAAGAGAGGGTCTGCAGCAGATCCAGGCTGATCTGCCACTGAGGCCGATGACTGAGTGGTACTAGGGAGAATTTGTGGCAGAAAGGGATGAATATGTAGCAATAGTAACATCACAATGAAGAGTCCTGGGGTTTGGGAAGAAAGCTATGTCCGTTTCCACCAACTACTATATGTGTGCTTTGGGTTTGCTACTTAGCCCCAGCAGAAAATGAACAGCCAAGCATGGAACACCAAGTGACTATGAAAATGGACCCTAAGAATGGCTACCATCAGACATTGAGTGTTACCTGAACCAGGAAATGATGAAGTTGGATGTGTGCGGTCACATTCTATTATAAGATGTGATTGGTATGTATAAGGCTGAGACTGAGCAGAAGATGAATCACAGATAGATTTCAGGCATGGTGGCTGACAGTCTCCCCTGACAGCGGTTCCCGCTCTTCACTTCCTCTCCTCTCACTCACACCTATAGTCTCATCGAGATGCCAACATCATCTTGGTTTTACTAGTTAGGCACCAGATTGTCTGTTGGCATCATAGCACTATTTCCACTCCCCTTGTTTAGCAGGACCTAGAACAAGTGTTGGCAGACAACTGCCTGTGGGACACACTCAGCCCACCACCTGTTCGTACTGCTCCTGAGTTCAGAACGTGTTTTATACTTGTAAATAGGTGGGGGGAAATATCAAAAGGAAAACAAGAATTTGTAGCATATAAACATTACCTGAGATTCAAAATTCAGTGTCTCTGGCGCCTACCATGGCACAGTGACGAGGACTAAAACATCAACTATCTGGACCTTTATAGAAAAATGTTTTTGACTCTGATCTAGAAGCCCATGATCCATATTGCCCCAAATTCCTAGAAGATTAGCTTCCACTTTTGTCAGTACTCACAGAAGGTTTAGAAGGAAGCACATAAGCAGAGGGTAGTATTCCCTTCCGGCTGTAAGGAAATTTCATGGACTTTGGCAGGCAACTAATAGGGGGTTTTGATAAAACCTTCTAGGCATCCTCTTGTCAATTAGCCACAAACACCAAACAGAGATCATAAAGGATGCCTGCATTTTATGATTTCCTGATTTCTGGTATTTAATCCCTTCTTCCTCTCAATACCTAACAGTGGGTATTTCTGACCTTCTACTCAAATCTTGCTTGAGTCAATATGAAAAACACTGAATCAGCCCCGCTGGCATGGCTCAGTGGTTGAGCGTCGACCTATGAATCAGGAGGTCACAGTTCCATTCCTGGTCAGGGCACATGCCCGGGTTGCGGGCTCGATCCCCAGTGTGGGGCATGCAGGAGGCAGGTGACCAATGAATGATTCACTCTCATCATTGATGTTTCTCTCTGTCTCTCCCTCTCTCTTCCTCTCTGAAATCAATATATATTGAGAAAACAGGGTAAGTTGCACATAACTACAGCTATAATTGGAATTATGTGTTCTGTGAGAGTTTAAAATAAAGGAATTCTAACTATTCTAGGGAATCAGGGAATGTTTCCCTGAGGAAGTGAAGGCTCATCTTAGATCTGAAAAATAATATATAAAAATTAACCAGGCAAAAGACTGAAATTTTCAGGCTACAGAAAGTATTACAGGAATGAGGACTGGTATACAAATAACCCTTTATGAGGAAGAATATGGTGTTATAAGGAGAAAAATGCCAGTCCACGGGGGACTTAGGAAGGTGCAAGATACAGCTGGACAAGGAGAGAGCCAGAGAATGCAGGTCCTTCTAGGCTGTGGTAAGGATTAAGGTTTTTCTCCCATGACCAATGAGAAACATTTTCATGACCTCTATTGGTCATGAGAACTTTATGAAAGAGATGACAGGAAATATGGGGCTTGACTAATGGTTGGGAGAGTGGTGAGAGGATGGGCACTCCACAAAAGGGACAAGATATGTTAGCGTATATCAGCCAGTTTAGCTGGAGCAGAATATAGTGGAGATTAATTTAAAGACAAAGTGGCAGAGATTTAGACTTTATTTTGTTGTCAATGAAAAGTTGTCCAGTTAACCATAACTGCATTCTTCTGGAGATGTTTCTTGCAGTAAAAATAAACTGAAATAGCATATTTGAATTTAGGTTGAGAAATGCTGTTGGCTTTTGTTAATGATTGTGTTTTGTGGTTCTTGAAATGAGACAAGGAGGCTTAAAGATACAGGAAATTTGTGGCTTTGGTAAAAAGTTTGAGTTTCTTATATTAAAAGAAGCTGTTGCAGAGTTTTTCTTTATGCCAGAACCGTAGAAGTAGAGGAAATGAATTATGGCACTTCTGAATATTAATCTGTGTCTTAGTTACCCAGCTTTTGCAATCTTATGAAGGAGGCACGGAAAAGGACTCTAGTTGAAATTTGATACAGAGGCTTTCAATAGACATGAAAAATTAATTTAAATCTATATTTAAAAGTACTATTTCTTGTCTTAGAAAGAGAAACATCAAGAAAATCATTCAGTATACATTTACAACAGCTGGGTAAGAAAAAAGACGTGTCATTCTAACAGAGTTAGGAAATGTTGCAGGTCAGTTTCCCTAAAAAGCGACCCTGAAGTGGAGATTAGCATGCAAACAGTTTATGGGGAAGTGATTTTGAGAACAACGTGTACTGAGGAAAGCAGGATTGAGCAGCTGGAGAAGGTTAACCACGATGCAGCTACCACAGAGCTGGGATGGTCTTTCAGAGTTGCAGGTTGCCCCAGTTGAGGTAAAGAGGCCCGTCCTTGTTTCCCTGCATCCACCAATCAATCACTGGCTGCAGGTGGCCCAGAGGGAAGGTGCATAAATTTGGATTGAGGAAGCTTCCGTAAACCAAAGGTAATTCCTGGAGAAGGGCTCAGCTAAGAGCTGTCCGTATTCAACACTTAGATCCGAGGAAGGATCTACATGGTATACCACAGCTTTCATTACCAATTTCTCCATGTGTTTCTTGGATCCACTTGTGGTCCTCTTTCCTGATAGGGATGGAAAGAACTAACTTTCCAGATCAATGGCCACATACCACATTCCTAAGGCCATGTTAATTTGCTCTAGTAAAAATAATATAGATGATAATATAACTATAACTGAAGTTACTACTTAATTGAGTTTTTGGTAACCACTGTTACCTAGAGAATCCATCAGGTTTTTCTAGGTGCCAGATTGATGAATTCAATGGGGATATGATAAGGACCACCACTGCTGCATTCCATAGGTGCTTAAGAGTGGCACTAATGTCTGCTATTTCTCAAAATTGCAATATTTTTAATAGTTTTTATTGAGAATAATTAACATACCATATAATTTACTCATGTAAACTGCACAACTCAATAGTTTTAGTGTCCTCACAGACTTGGGCAACATTGTTTTTATAATTTACTTCTTGTGAGAAAGTTTCAGGGGGGTCCTCTTAGTTTTCTCTCAACAAAAGCTCTTACTTCACAGATCAAGGGACCAACATAGAGATTCTGCCAAATCACAGGACATTCCTTTGAATTGGACATTTGGAATCTACAGAAATGGATTTAGGGGACTCACCGTGAGTTGGATTTGGACCAGGACTATTTTGATCACCTGACCCTCATTAGCCACCAATAGTGTCACTAGTGTAATGATCAACTGTCTGAAACCAATATATATTTAGGTTTTAAAACTATGCACAAATATATGAACATATAGTATTTGCATTACAAGAAATAAATGTAAAGATAAAAGAACAGAAAACTAAACCTTTGGGGCACCTTTAATGATGAATATTTCCCCTCTAGCAAATTGGAATTCATGACTGCTATACTATGTTTGAAGACCCAGAAGGGATAAGCACGGAGAATTTTATAATAATGCTATAATCAACTTTGGGCAGAGAAAATTTTCAAAACTGACACCTCTGGTATTAAGAGTTCTTGGTTCTTAAAGAAACACTGGAGAACAACTTTCTTACAATTTCATAACTACTTTTAAAGAATTTTGACTAGCTCTGTTTTGCAATTTGAAGCATCATTTTTACATAAATATTAGAGGAAGCATAGATTGAATCCAGACTGGTTTGGTTCAAGTACTATCTACCACCTCTTAGCTGGGTGGCAAATTAGTTTACTTTTTCTGTGACTCAGTTTCCTCATATGTAAAATATATGGGAATAATAATGAACTTGCATCCTGAGTTGATTGTGAGGATTAAATTAGTTAAGTAAATTATTTTGTGCAGTGATTGGCATCAATCAGTGATCATGGTTATTATTTTGTTATCTAAGAAGTTGTTTTACTATTTCTTCATACATAATATTGATCATCTCCATGGCCTCTTAGCAGATTGTATATGCCACTGTATCTTCTCTACTGTGTTGGTCATGACTGCATATTTTAGATTTCACATATGGCAATTGGAGGAGATGCAAAATGGTTGAGAGAATAAATTCTGCGTCAAAAATAACTCACTTATGCCAGGACTAACAGTACAAACACTGCAAACTTTTTATTTACCTTGGTTACCACTTACAGGCTGTCAATGTGCTACATTTTGTTCTTTGGAGAACTTGTGCAGACTTTTGCATTGCACTGCTTGGTTTCCCAATACCAATAATGCCTTTTCTGGCTGACACCTGGCCAAGCCCAACTTACATCCTATACCTGGTGGGTTTATCTCACTGTCTTTCACTGCTGAGCTTTCCCTGCCTCAGCACTCTACCTGCATAAATGGGGATCTTTAGCACAGATTCATCCCAGCTCTGTCATGACAAACTTATGGGAGTGATGGCTGTATGTGGCTTCTTGTCATTAAGGACTTCTTTGGTTATCAATTTAATTTCAACGTTATGCATGTGAGAGGCAGATATCTGATTCTATGTTCATGTATGTTCCTAAATTCCAAAGATACAGGTTAAGCTATTGAGAAGTCTCTAATTGCACCGCACCTTGGTGCAGTGAGCTGAGGACAGTCTGTGGGTTTCTGAGGCTCAGTAAGTATGGGAGTGAGATCATCATCTCTGGATTATTTTCTTGGGCAGCATAGCTCTTGAGGGCAAAGGGATGAGGGAAGGCGGAAGATGAGAACCACCACAGCTCTTTCCTTCAATCTAGTAATGAATAACCAAAAAGATAAGTACTTTACATCTACAATACTCTTTCCAAATTCTTAGTCTTTCCTTTATATATTTTGACACGGATGATGGTTTGATGATGGTAGGATTGTTTGCTACACCTTCTAAAAAATCCTATAGAGTTGTGCATATTGGTTCTTTTTAGACTGGGTGGGTTCCTATCATATATGGCTTATAATGTTGCTAATTTAGTAAAAATTCTGAGATAAAAATGTCCAATTTATCTGTAGGAAATATTGCATAATTTGCTTAATCTCTTTGTTCTTTTGTTTTCTCATTTGCAAAAGGGAGAGACAATAATACCTACATATGGAGTTGTGAAAATTAAATAAGATAATCCATGTAATTCTCATAACTATTTAGCATAGTTGTTAGTAATAGTAAGAATTCATTCAATGTTAACTACCATAATATAATCTAATATATTTATTTAACTATAAATAAATGTTGATGGAATGTATATTTACTCATTTATCTGTTGTAGGCACTTTGGAAGGTATAATGAATAAAAAAGACAGCTCTCATAAAGCTTACATTTTAGTGAGGGAGGCAAATAATAAACAATCGAGTAAGATATATAACAAGTCAGTCAAAGATTAGTGCTGTGAAGAGAAACAGGGAAAATAGCTCAGGAGTTCGGAGAAGTGCTGCAATTTCAAATGATGGAAAGACTCACTGATGAGGTGACATTTGAGCAGACATCTGAGGTAGAGAATATTATTCATCTTGTTAGTAGAAAATGTGTTAATTAAATTTAGTATTACAATTTCCAACAGTTTGATATAATTTATAACTCACACTGGTAACTATGTCCCAACCCAATGAAGAAAAATTACCTTAAGCTGAGTGGATTAATTCAATTTTTCAGAAGACAAATTTATACTATTTATAAAAAAAATATGTACTGGTCCAGCCTGGAGATCATCCCTTTTTTTGTCTTTTAGCATGTCTTATGATTCTGTTGTTGAAAGTCAGACATGTGGCAATAGGAACCGAGGCAAACAGGCCTTTATTGTGAGGTGCTGTGTTAGTCTGGCTAGCAGCTGGGCTAAGTCTAATGCTTGTCATAGCAGTAGTGCCATCAGCTTCAGAATCTTTTGTCTCCTTATTGTCATGGGAGCTTCCCTCAGAACTTCTTAGAGAGAGTCTGCACATTGCAGCTCTTTCAGTTGTAGTCTGTTATTATACTAGAGACCTATGAGTGTGGTAGGAAGGGGTGAAGGAGGGCAAGTGATCTATAATCTTATGACTAAAACTCAGTCACTTAGTAGGCTTGTGTCTTTGTGTTTTGACTTTCCTAAGGGCTTGCTTGCTTTCCTTCCCCCTTAGGTGAGATGGGAAGTCTAGATGGAGCTGCAGTTGAGGAAGGCTAGAGTAAAGCCTTTCCCCTGGAGACTAGGCCTATGTTATGGAGAACGCTCTAGGTCAGCCGTGGGCAAACTACGGCCCGCGGGCCGGATTCGGCCGTTTGAAATGAATAAAACTGTTGAAAAAAAAAAGACCGTACCCTTTTACGTAATGATGTTTGCTTTGAATTTATATTAGTTCACACAAACACTCCATCCATGCTTTTGTTCCGGCCCTCCGGTCCAGTTTAAGAACCCATTGTGGCCCTCGAGTCAAAAAGTTTGCCCACCCCTGCTCTAGGTGTATTTCAGAATAGTTATCACCCCGCCCCCACTTTGAAAGCCAGGAGGGGATATTTCTTAGCTCTCCATACTAGAAACTAGGGGTTCCCAAGGTAAAAACCCATGAAAGCATAGGGACAAGATCTTATTATTAAAAACAATTAATTACTGAACTATAGCTTACATACAGATATGCACAAATCAGAAGTGTACAGCTTGATACATTTTCACCAAGAGAAAATACCCACATAACAAGAAACATGATCAAGAAATAGAACATTGTCAGCATCTTAGAACCCCACTCACAACCACTTTCAGCCACTATCCTTTCCAAGGTAACTTTTCCTAACTTCCCAAAGCATAGGCTAGTTTTGCCTGTTTCTGAGCGCTATATAAATGAAATCAGACGGAAAGAATTCTTTTGTGTCTGGCTTTACATTAATTAGCATGATGTTTGTAAGATTAAGCTGCGCTGTTACATGTAGAAGTAGTGCATTAATCCTCATTATGAATGGTTGTTCATTGTGTAAATAGAACATCATTTATTTGTCCATTCTACTGTAATGAACATTTGAATTGTTTCCAGTTTTTCTCAATTAAGGACAGGTCTGCTATGCACCAGCATAAAACTCTTTTCATGAGCATATGTATTAATTTCTGCTAAGTGTGTATCTAAGAATATATCTAATAGTGGAATATACACATTTGGTACTGAGTGCCAAACAGATTTGCAAAGTGGCTGTAACACCTCAAACTCTCCTGAGCAGAATTTGAGTTTGAGTCACTCCACATTCTCACCAATACTTGTTATTATCAGTCTTTTTCAATTTAGCCTTTTTTGGGTAGGTGTGATGTGGAAAAAACCGTTGATAAAATTTAAAATTTGCCCATTAATTATAAATATTGGCTGTTTGGCCGTCCTGAACTCTAAGTTTTGTTTCTGTAGCACCTTGATATTTTCAGAAGTTCTCTGGGTTCTCTGCCTCTTTTCTATTGCCCCTGACTAAGTGCCATGTCCACATTTTGGTCTCTCACAGTGCTCCAAAAATTGTGGTGTGTGTGTGTTTTAAAACAACAGTCATAGTTTTATTAACTCCTTACAGTGTCTGTAGGTAAAAGTTTTGAAAAGGTCTCAGCTCAGGGTATTCCATGAAGTTGCAGTCAGAAGGTGATGTGGAGCCCGGCCTGTGTTGCTCAGTGGTTGAGCATCGACCTCTGAGCCAGGAGGTCATGGTTTGATTCCCCATCAGGACACATGCCTGGGTTGCAGGCTCAATTCCCAGTGTGGGGTGTGCAGGAGGCAGCGATCAATGATTCCCTCTCATCATTGATGTTTTAATCTCTCTCTCCCTCTCCTTTCCTCTCTGAAATCAATCAATATATAGAAGGTGATGTGGAGCTGGAACAGTGGAAGCTGGAACAGCTGGGTCCTGGCTCTTGATGTAATCTTGGGGACTTCCTCCTCGTGTAGTCTTGGGTCTCTCTATATGAATTCTACAAGTGGTCTAATTTGGCCTTTCTTCTAGCATGGTAGCCTAAGGTCAATTGGGACTGCTTACATATTGGTTAAATAATGGGGCCCCCCAGGTTCTGTGTGCTTCAGCAGTTTCCCAAGGCCTTCAAAATTTTATATCTATGTATCTACACATATCATAGAAGTTGAAATAGAAGGCCGACTTGATGACCTCTTGCTTGTTTGTTAGAGGGAAAACTTGCAAGGGCTTCTCAGAAGGAAAAAGGTTTTTACCATTTTGTTTATTTGCTTTGTTTTCTCTTTTAGAAAGAAAATTCTAGCCAACATAATCTCCGAGATTATATATCTTCCATAGGAGAATCAATATGGAATAAGCTATTCTGAGATTTGTAGATTTCCAATTCTGAATAAAGTATCATGAATCACGCTTATAGCTTCCGGTATTAACCATTTTCAAAAGTGTTGAGGACAGCACTTAGAAGCCATGGTATATATCACACACCCTGCATTGATCTACAGTTTAGTAGAAAGGCAGATGGATAAATGTGTTGGCATCATTTTGCCATCCACAAACATACCACTAATGTATTTCTGAAAGTGTTGAAAAGAGCAGTGCATACTATCATTTTATGAATTGCAAGTACTGTATTTGCATTGAGAAGTGGTAGAAGAAAATAAATAGCTGTAAATGTGCTTTAACCAGGAGAATATGGGTGTTAAAAAAAAAGCAAAAACAGTAAAAGAGTTAGTTGCTTTGGGGTCAAAACACTCAAAGAAATAGTGAGTTAGCAAAACAAAAATAAGAAGAATCATCAGGAGGAAGCAAATGTTGAAAAACAGATATAGAATTATTTTTGTTGTTCTGATTTTGCATTTTTTCAGATACATTCATTGGATTTGAAACAAATAAAGACTACTCAAAAGGTACAGAAATGTTCTATAATTTTTTAAAAAAATCAAATGTCACACACTGCTATCATCAAACCTTTAAACCCAGCCACATTCGGGAGTTACTAACAATTTAAAACATGCTATACTGCAGGAATGAAGAAATTAAAATATTCTACTTTTAGTTTCTAGAACAGAAGAAAAAATGGATTGGGTGCTGAGAAAGGAGATACAGGAATTGTGTCCTTTTTTCCTTGATCAAAATGGAAAATATCGGAGGCATTCATACCAGTGATCTACAGGAGAATACATATTATTCTCTTCACTTTACCCCCAAGATGCTCATCTCTTTCACCTTCACCCAAAGTACCTGTGCTCCTACAGAAAAAAAAAAAAAAATCGATGCTACAACTGTAGTCCCCCATTATTTGCAGTGTCGCTTTCCTATGTTTCAATTACCCATGGTTAATCAGGGTTTAAAAATACTACTCTGGCCCTAGCCGGCTTGGCTTAGTGGATAGAGCATCAGCCTGTGGACCAGAGAGTCCCAGGTTTAATTCCAGTCAAGGGCAGGTACCTTGGTTGCAGGCTCCTCCCCGCCAGGCCCTGGTCAGGGGATGTTTCTCTCTGTCTTTCCCTCTCTCTTCCTCTCTCCCTAGAAATCAATGGAAAAATATCCTCGGGTGAGGGTTAACAATATATATATTAGTCTGGCTGGCGTGGCTCGGTGGTTGAGCAGCGACCCACGAACCAGGATGTCAAGGTTCAGTTCCTGGGTGACCAGCTGGACCCCCAGTGTGTGTGTGGGGGGTGGGGAGAGGGAGAGATGTGTGCGGAAGGCAGCTGATCACTGATGTTTCCCTCTCCCTCTCCCTCTCCCTTCCTCTCTATATTTTAAAAATATTAAGTGGGAAATTCCAGAAATAAACCATGTATAGTGGCGCTACCTCCCGAGCCTGCCCTGTTCTCGCGAGGACATGGCTCACTCCCGTGTGCGTCCCGCCTCCCTTGGCCCCACAGCGGCCTCCATCTTGGCACCGAGTCGCCCCGCGCTTGTGCATAACCCTGATTTTACCTAATAATGGCCCCGAAGTGCAAGAGAAGGGAGGCTGGCAGTTCGGGTGTATGCCAGAGAGAACCCGAAAGGTTCACCTTCAAGTACAAAGGTGAGTACAGAAGCATATTCTGAGCGAGGAAACACCCACGTAACTCTCATTGTAGTGTATTGTTTTCGTTGCTCTCTTTACTCATCGCGCTGTCCTGCATTTCTTACGTGCCCAACTTCTAAATTAAACTTAAAACTTAAGCATAGGCATGATATGTACGAAGGAAACTTAGTATACGTAGAGCTCGGTAGCTTCCCAGGTTTCAGGCCTTCGGGCGGTTTTGAAATGTACCCTCCTAGCGCGGGGAGGGAGGGGAGAGGAGGGAGATGGCCGCGCGTATTTTCTTTTCGCTGCCTGTCTGCTGGGTGAGGAGGATCCTCGTTTGAAGTGGGGGCCCACACGGGGGCCCTACAGGGTTAAGATCCATAGATGCGTGTCCTGCCGGGGACTGGCTCTGCCCCGCACACGTTGAGGAACCCTGTGTGTTTCGCACTGGCCAGGTTTGCCCCATCTCAGAGCTGGTATTGGCCCCCAGGGCACACCCTGAGATTGGAGAATGAGCTGCATGCCCCCCCCCCCCACATTGATGGTTTTTTTGAGGTGCTCTAACATTAGGCCTGCTGAACCATTAGGCCTGGGAAGGCTGGACGTTTTCTAATATTCAGAATAGATGGGCCTTCAAATTGGGTGACTGGTCTGGCTCCCTCAGTATAGTGTCAGGAGTTCAAGGTCAAAACTCTTTATGGCTCCCAAGGCTACAGCTTCTTTTGTTATCATATAGCACTGTCACTGCAAATTATAGTTTCTACAGTGAAAAGTAGGTAATAGTAACAGTGAGCTGTTATTATATTATTTAACTATAATTTGTATAACAGACTTGGCATAGGTTATTAACTCCATTTTACAGATGAGAAAATAGAGGCACTGAGATGTTAAGTAAATTACACAAGATCATTTAAGGGAGAACTGTACACAGTAAATAAGTGTGATCCCTTATGGTCAAACGCTCAAAGCTGTGGTTGGATTACTCCACTGCTGTTGTAACTGACGGCTGCTCGGTGCAGATTTTTGGCCGGGTCGGGCAGAGTAAACCCCCCTCTCCACAGACACTGTGTTAAGAGCCCCCCATGCAAACGCTGGCCAGGGCTGTCAGGGCTACAGTTCTTTAGATGAATGTACTTCCCCAGCGTGCTAGTCTGTTCTCCGTCAGATCTCCTTCCAGTTTTTCCAGCTCAAAGATCAAAAACATTATTTTGTCCTTTTTTCCATTCCAACCCTCTGCTTTTGTCTCTTGCGGTTATTTTATTTCATGGATTCCATTGTCCTTCCCTGTGACTAAACTTAGTCAGGGTTTCTCTTATTCTTTCCAAAAAGTTTCCTTAGTCTTATGATTTTCTCACTGAGTGGAATACTGAGGATGATGCAATGTGCAGATAGGCGTGACACGATGATGATGATAATGAAGAAGATACTTTTCTGCTATAATACAGCTTTGAGTAGAACTTTGGTGCATAGTATTTAACATTCCAGATAGGCTGGTATCATTTGATTCTGTCTGTTCAGAACTTCGACATCAATAACTGAGTAATCACAATATTCACCTATGGTTTGGACGAGTGGATTTGACATTTTTTCTGGTTGTAGAAGAAAAAAAAAGTGTTCATTTCTAAGTTGTCAAACAGCTAAATAAAAGTTTCTCCTGCTTCATATTTGCTGCACACATTATTTACTGAATATTTTCACACCACAGAAATCTTCTCTCTAAAGACTTCTAAGAACCTTTAACTGCCGTTTGCATTCTACAAACATTTTTTGAGCGCCTATATATGGTATGGATAGTGTTGGGAGACACAAACAAGAGTGAGACAAAATTCCTTTTTCCAAGGAGCACTTTTGATCTGTTTGGGTAATAATCTGTGAGTCTAAGGGTGGGATATATCTAATATAAGAACGTGTTTCTTCTCTGAATTTCAATGGTTAGGAAAAAAAGCAAAAATGCTTTAGGTTTAACAGCTGAAAAGATCTAAGGACATTGTGATACAAAATAATTACAAGACACCCAGTTAAATTTGAATTTCAAACAATTATTTTTTATTTTTACTCTAAATCTGGCAATCCTAATAAAGTGAGAATGTTTGTTAATTCCTGTTTCTGATAAATGTTATTGTGTGTGTTTTTCCCCCAAAAGAAATGACATAGAAAAGGAATGAGGTTTTGAATCAGCCAGACGTGGATTAAAGTGTGACTTTATTAGTTTCTTGCTAGGTGGCAGAGGGAAAGTAATTTGTCTCTGAACCTCAGTTTTCTCATAGAAATGGTAATAATTATGATCAAAGGTTAAGATCATTAATAATATATGGAAATAACTAGCATGTAGTAGAAACTGTATTATTTTTACTTGCCAGTGGTAAGAATAAGAGTAACAGTAACAACCAACATTTATTCAACACTGTGTGCTAAGGACTTTACATGAATTATCCCATTTCATCCTCACTACAACTTCTTGAGGTAAATAATTAAATTTAGTTTTGAAGATGAAACAACTGATATACAGAAAGTCGCACAGCTAGTGTATGTTTGAAACGAGTTTTGAACCCACTCTTAAACAATTATGCCATAACTAGAGGCCCGGTGAACAAAATTCATGCATTGGGGGGTGGTCCCCTCAGCCCAGCCTGCACCCTCTCTAATCTGGGATCCTCAGGGGATATCCGACTGCTGGTTTAGGCCCGACCAACAGTCAGACATCCTTCTCACAATCCAGGACTGCTGGCTTCTAACTGCTCACCTGCCTGCCTGCCTGATTGTCCCTAACTGCCTTCCCTGTCAGCCTGATCACCCTTAACCACCTCTGCCTACCAGCCTGATTGCCCCTAACTGCCCCCCCATGCTGGCCTGGTCACCCTCAACTGTCCCCCCTGCCAACCTGGTCACCCCTCACTGCCCCCCCTGTCAGCCTGGTTGCCCCCAATTGCCCCCCTCTGCCTGCCTGGTTGCCCCTAACTGTCCCTCACCCCCCGCTGGCCTGGTCACCCCAACTGCCCCCTCTGCCAGCCTGGTTGGCCCACGCAGCCTGCTGTTCAGTCGTTTGGTCATCCCTCACTACCCCCCTGCCGGCCTTGTCGCCCCACGCAGCCTGATGTTTGGTTGTTACTGTGACAGAGTCCCAGAGAATTTGCATATTCCTCTATCATTAGTATAGATGTTTTCCTGCTATATGTTAGTTAGAAACAATGACTTTCGATGGACTAGTATGACTTGCAGTAACACAACTACTTCATGGCTGTTGATATCAAAAATGCTCAGAGGCAGAAGCACAACTATGGACTCCTCTCCTGCCAAAAGTCAGCAGATTAATTTGGAGTTATCTGTCTTTTCATTTACATCTTGGGATGGAGGTGTTTACCACTGCTACTGCTGTTGATAACAATAGTGATGATGATGATGATAATAATAATAATAGCAGCCTATATATATATCAGTTACTGTGGACCAGATCATATTTTCAGTATTTTAAATGATTAAACTGTTTAATTTTTTTACAAAATTTACAGATAAAGAAACTGAGGGTCAGAGAATTTGTTATGTACACAGTCCAACTCACCTCTTACTTCAACAATGAACCTTTTATGAGACTGGATCCTACCCATAATCCCTTATTCCTCTATGTTCCTATAAAATTAGTTGCTTTTTAGCTACTTATCATAATGTTAATTAAAACTATTTTCTACTTTTTTTTAAAAGGAGGGGTTCTTGTTTTACTTTTCATTGCATCTTCCCAACACTCAGTGTTGGGTAAGATTGTTCAATTGTTTAATTCTATGTAATCATCTACTCTTAAATTTAGTTGCTTAAAATAAAAATATATATTTTTATCTCTCCTGGGTGTTGACAAGCTCAGTTGGTTGGTTGATTCTTAAGGTCACTCATATGGCTGCAGTCAGACGACCTGTGACTGGAATCATCAAAAAGCTTTGTCACTGGCATGTCTGTCACCAGGGCTAGTTGGATATCTCTCTTCACATGGCCTCTTCATGTGGCTACCTGGGGTTTTTCACACAATGGTAGACTCAGAGGTGTCAAACTTCTTGCATGGTGATACAATTCTGCCAGGACAAACATTTCAAGAAATAGGAAGTAGAATTTCCCAGTTTCTTAAGATCTGGCTCAAAATACAGAACAATATTAATTCTGGGTGATAAATTATTCTAATTAGCCAGAGGAGCTGTAGAGCCCACCTAGATTCATAAGAGGGGGAAAAGACCTCCAACTTTCAACTTGAAAAGAGTCAAAGGATTTGTGGCCATCTTTAATGTGCTCCACCAGCATTTCTCAATAAGTGCTTGATGGATGGATAAATGCATGGATAAATTAAAAAGATCTAGGCCAAAGAAAATGGATGAAAAAAAATAAGAGGTGAAGATTAAAAATGAGATTAAAAATGAAAATACTTACAAAGATTATTACTATTTAAAGTTTATCCCTGACTGGGTAGCTCCGTTGATTAGATAATTATCCTGATACACCAAGGTTGCAAGTTTGATTCCTGGTTAGGGCACATACAGGAATTGACCAATAAATGCATAAATAAGTGGAATGACAAATATATGTTTCTCTTTCTCTCTAAAATCAATTTTAAAAAAATTTTTAAAAAAAGTTTAAAAGTACCCGGGAATATGTGTCCTAGCCTAGAGATTATGGTATAAAATATAGAGTAAAATATGTAATATGTATATATGTTAGCAAGTAGATCATGGGTAGACCCCTTTTGTAACTGAAACCAAGATTCAGTAGCCATGAAAGCCAAAGATTCTGGTGAAAAAGAAAAGAGGTTTATTCAAGTGTTGGCTACCTAACAAGATGGGGGATTCTAGTCACAAAGCCCATCTCTCCACCCAGTGTAGGCAGAGGTTTTTATAAGGAGGGAGAGGGAAAATAAAACAAGGAAATCAAGGGGAGGGGTTCAAAAAGTTCTCTACATGCAGGCCAGGACAGTCTGTTCTATCAAGACCTGGAAACTGGTCGCACGATGGTGGTGTGCATCCTCCTGGCCTTTGTCATTTGAAGGTTAGCAATTCTCCTGGAGCTGGGATGACTGTAGATCAGAGTCTGTACCTTCTGATGTTAGTTCCTAGGATTCTTATGTAAACATGATGTTTATCTACAAGCCACACCTTAGTCAGAGTGAGCATTTACAGAAACAGTGTCAAAAGGATGGTGAAGTTGGTTACAATTTCCCACTGTTACATTTCTTTTCATGCTAATACACTGGAATGGAGGTATCTTGAAAATGTTAACAGACGTAATGGCTCTTGGCATTGCCTTTTGGTCAGGTTGGCTTATTCTTTTCTGTTTTCATTCAAATGTTTTTTCTCCACTTAATACATTACTCTTGAAAAATCAAAGTCTTTGTCATTTTCCCCCATGCTTTTTTTATTCTTTTACATAAGAAATTTTAAATAATATGATGGTTTTATAATTTTATTTTTTGTTTCCTTAAATGCTAAATTTAATTCTAGTCCTCAACTTCCGTTTTATTTTGGGGACTCCTACTTACTAGACAGAATAATTCAATTATAATATCATCATAGCCATTATAACCAGAAAAGAAACTTCCTGATTCCTGATATCTTTATCAATGTTTCTGTCTCAAACTGTTATCAGTTTCCATCTCAGAAAACTCACACAAATCATTTCAACCTTTTCACTGCTTCCTAGAGAAGAGTAGAGGGAATTATGGGACATGAACAGGCACATAATGAGAGAGTAAAAACCACCAGGACTTTAAATGTTAAAATCAACAAAATATGCAAAATGCCTGGAGGCAATGTAACATTACTGTCTCACAGAAGGCAGAAAATTGCTAGGAGAAATTTAAATGATATGCTAGAGAATGTCAACTGCATTCAGAATGGAGCTTTGAATTTTTATAGGAATTGAATACACATTTCAGTCATTAAAATGAAATGCTTTGAAATTGTTTCAGATTGAACTTTACATAGGCTGAGGAAGAAATTGCAATTAAATATATCATGCCATGTTTTTAATTTATGAAATGAGACAGGATTTTCTAAGTAAGGAAGTAAAATGAAATGTGTGTCTGTAGAACCCCTTCTATCCCTAGGGTGTCAAAGTTGAAGACCACAATTGCACCTACATATCCCCCCATTAAAACCCTGTGAGGAATGATGTAATATGACCTTCAGGGGCTTGTAGAGAATGAGTTATAACCAGAAGCAAACAGAAATTTAATCCTCTTTGTAGTCATTTGTTTTGTAGTATTTCTTCATAATAGCAATCTTCCCTCTGTTCATCATACTCTCACTGTTGGGGTTATGGACTTTACTTGGTTACCACATTCTGCTTTCCTATTTATAATATCACTGTGTTTCTACTCTTCAAATACAAGTATCGGGGTTTCTAACCTAAATCCAGTTTCCCTTTGCTCCTGTAATTGATGAAGTGGATGAAGCATCCTTGACCTTAAACAATAACTTTGAACCACTCAAACAGTTAATAAGAGGAGCCCCTACCCTTTCTGAGGAGTCGCATGAGACATTGACTCAGGAGATGGGCAAATGCACAAAATCTCCAAAGACAAGAGACTGCCAGATTTATCACCTCCCTTGCCCTGCAGATGGTAGGGACGGCCAAACTGAATGGTTCTCTGAGGATCACAGGGAATGCCAGGGATTCTTGACTATGCTAATACGACCCTTTATGTCCAACTATCCTCCTTCCACACCAAATCTTGACATTCCTCCCAAATACTCCATCAGCATTGGTCTTCCTCCTCGTCTACTCCAAACTCCGTTTGCTACCTTAGGTTGTCTTTAGATTCTGCTCACTAGTTTTCTCAATATTTCTTGCCATGAGTACCTAAGCTAATGGTCCTCCTTCTGAAAGAACTTAGTCTTTTCTTTTCTCAGGCCTGCCGTTCTCCCAGGCCTTTGAGACCCAGTCCACCCACTTATCATTGCTTTTGCTCTCCTGGCGAGGATTAGAAAATTATATCTGGAGTAACTTAACAACATAGACATTTTCTTGATGTGGTGAGAAATGCAGCAGTAGATCTTCCAGAATGGTTTAGCAACTCTGTGATGCTCTTCGGATGATCCAATTCTTTCCATAATTTCTTTTCTTAAATAAAACTTTTTTATTTTAAAAGTTTTCAATTTATAGAAAAATTACAAAGATTACACAAAAAATTCTCACTTATGCCCAATTTCCCATGATTAACATTTTACTTTGCTACATACACTTGTTACAATTAACAAATCAATATTGATACAATATTACTAACTAAATTTGGTATTGTTTCAGATTTTCTTAGTTGTTTCCTAATGTTCTTTCAATGCGTTTTTTCAATTCCATCAAGGATACCACCCATATTAATTTATTTATGTCTCCTTAGGCTCCTCTTCACCATGGCAAATTCTCAGACTTGCTTGTTTGTAATGACCTTGACAGTTTTGAGGGGTGCTGGTCAGGTATTATTTTAAATGCCCTTCAATTATGATTTGTCTGGTTTTCTCATTATTAGGCTAGAGTTATGGGTTTTGCGGGGGGGGGGGGGGCGGGGGGGACCTGTAAAGATGAAGTGCTATTTTTATTACATTATATCAAGTTCCACACTATCAACCTGACTTATCAGTGTGATGTTGACTTTTATTACCTAGTAAGGTAGTGTTTGTTGTTGTTTTTTCACTTGTAAAGTTAAACTTTTGCCCATTTCCAAACTGTACTCTTTGAAAGGAAGTCATTAAACCATGTCATCAATTTGGCTCAGTTAAACTCTTATAAGTAAACAATAGATTAGCATTTAAGACATCACTATGAACTCAGGTTTAGCTTAATATAAATACAGATATATATCTGCTGCGTTTGTGTGTGTGTGTAATACTACACCCACATGCATTTCTTTGCTCAGTTATCTGAAAAGGCCTAGAAGCAATGACACCCCAGTAGCAATGAATACACCTAGTACTGAGGTGTTGGTTTCTAGCACCATCCTTCAGTAAAAGAGGCTAGGACTTTTTGGAGAAGGACTGATTTTAGGATTATGGCAGGAAACATGCAAGATGAGCCTGGAGCCTTTATTTTTATTTGATTAGTTTTATCATTGGGCTTTTGCCTTTGGACATTGTCAGTGTTCTTGAATATAATTCTTCTCAAATGCTACAGGCTACCTATGTATTAATTTTCAGTCTGCCTCATTAGTCAAAAGCCACAACCACAGATCTCTTTAAGATAATCTGTTTTCCCTCCTGGGTTTACCTGAGCAGCTGCTGAGGGACAATGTCCTTAAGATTCTTAGAAACCCTACTATTTAAATGAAAGCCTTGCTCTAATGTCTTCTGAGGCCATTTTGTCTGACATTTACCATGAGGCACTGCCTTAGGTCTTTGGATAACACTATAGTCATATTTCAGATTTGATCTTTGGCCTGAGACCTTTCTTATTTTGAGAGGCTTTTGTAAGCTGAAAAGACCATTTGGGGCCATTAGCATACTCTTAAATCCAATTCAAAACCTGAATAATTTGTCTTTTAGTACATCTCTTCTTCATTTTATAATCGACAGCTAGAAGAAACCAGGCAGCACTCTCAACACTGGGCCAGGAAATCTCCTTAGCTAGATTTCTAAATTCATTGAATACATTTCCTATTTTCTAAGTTACCTCATATGACAGCTTCGCTCAACTTTCTGCCACTACATGAAAGGATTTCCTTTCCTTAACATTCTAACTAGAGGCCCAATTCACGAAATTCATGCAAGAGTAGGCTTTCCTTACCCCGGCTGCCAGCACCAGCTTCCCTCTGGCACCCGGGACCCGGGCTTCCCTCGCAGCCCCGGCTTTATCTGGAAGGTTGTCTGGAAGGACATCTGGTCTAATTAGCATATTGTGCTTTTATTAGATATGTCTCTCACACTCCTTTAAGCTTTCACAGATAGCCTTCTTCAGTTCTTTTAAGATTCTGCTAAATTCTTGTCCATGCTCTTTAGACTTTTCTTAGTAGTCTCTTCAAGGCTCTGCCAACTTCTGCCTGATCCTAGGCCCGATATCACATTTTTGTTTTTGTTTTTTATTATGTCACCCCCTTTCAGTTACCAGTTCTGTTCCATTTCTTTCTATTTATTTGTTTGTTTGTTTATTTATTTATTTATTTAAGTATATTTTTATTGATATCAGAGAGGAAGGGAGAGGGAGAGAGAGAGATAGAAACATCAGTGAAGATAAAGAATCATTTATCAGCTGCCTCCTGCATGTCCCACACGGGGGATCGAGTGCAACCTGGGCATGTACCCAGACCAGGAATTGAACCATGACCTCATGGTTTGCTCAACCACTGAGCCACACAGGCCAGGTACATTTGATTGGTTTTAAGAGGGTCATAAGCCCACAAATATTCAAGGGGAGAAAAGTTATACTGCATCTTTTGAAGGAGAAGGGAAAGAGTATAAAGACAGTTTTATTTTGTATACTTGTAATTTGTACAAAATGCCTCTGCTTTTGCTATGCCAAGATATAGAGATGGCAGACTTATTAGAAAAAAAAAAAAGTTTAGCACCCCCTGGGAAGCAAGCCCATCTACTACCTAGAAATAAAATTTAGAGTTAAATACTTGTTTTGTGTAATAAAATATATGCAACATTAACCATTTTTAGGTATGCAATTCACAATGTTGTGCATTAAGTGCATTCATAATGTTGTATAGCCACCACCACTCTTCAACAGAGATCATTGCTTTTGAAAGAAGATCAGGTTCAGGAGGAACTGAACCAAGTTCATTGACAAGAAAGAAACCACAGCTTCTAAATAAAAACTGTGCTCAGATAGAAAGGATATTGGGGGCTGGTGACTTAGGCTTAGTGCGAGGGTTATGAGAGCTTCATCAGCTGCGAATGCATCGCATTGCTGAGAAACCCTGCTGTTAACAGCCAGATGGCAGGTTCTAGGCTTTAGAGAAGAGTAGAAAAGGAGTAGAAAAATAAAGCAAATATGATTATTATTTTCCTCTAATTTTTTTATAACTCATTGTACCGGTTACTTAGAATTAATGAGTATACTAATTTTTAAAAATTAGAGAAAGTTGCCTTTGAATATAACTTTTGGTTTTATATTTTCTTAGCAACTATGTTCACTAGAGTGGGGGATATTTCATTTCTGACTCCCAGTAACTCAGACATTAGGACAGGTAAGGAAAATGACAAACCAGTTTTCATTCTAGTATTATTATAGCTCTTTGCTGTCAAGAAAGCCAGGCTGTTTTGCTTCCCTCTATAGGAAAATGTCAGTTGATAGGCAAAACTTCAAGAATAATTAAAGAAATAGGATATGTACACTCTCCCATGGGAAAATCAATCTTTTGCAAATGTATTTAAATGAACTCAGTTTCCTTTCCTTTTAATAGTGCTTATCTTGGTGAAAACACTTATTTTAGATTTTATATGGCACCCAGAAAACTATGGTGCCTCTTTAAAAATAAATTACAGTGCAAAAGTCACAGAGGAAGCTATTGAAAAGAAAAAAAAAAATCTCAGGAACATTCCCTGTCTATCTCCTACTGTGTCATGTGTACTTAAACCATGCCAGATAAATCTCAAAACATGTGCTGTTATCTGAGACTACCTTGAAATGTCTCAGTAAATGTTTAATGCATCCCTATCTCTTATTCAGCATGCCAGGACAAGAGACATTTGTTTTTGGCAGAAGTTGGCTTTGGCAAATGCCACAGGTTAATTCGGCAGGTGCTGTTGCACCTGCGTAAATTGAAGCTTTCACAGCTGCACAGAGATATGACCTTTCTCTTTTGGAAATCAGACTTTGACACTTGGATCAGATCATCAATGAATCTGCTTACCTCACCTCTTCCTCCACAGCAAACACTGAAAAATTGTTTTTATCAATATCCTGGCTTTGAGAATGCTCAAGGCTGTGGGATTTGTGTTTAGAACAGCAGATGGGATGGCAGAGGTGTTGGGAGAACTGACATGGAAATATTGATACTAATAGCTCTCACACCATCAAAAGGTTTACCATGTCCTGGTGCACTATGGGTGTCATGAATGTGCAATTTATCATGTCCCTCTCACAGCAGTGCTCTGTGGTTGATAAAATTACTATCTTATTTTAAAGATGAGAAAGCTAAGGCTTTGAGAGTTTAAATGACTTTCTTATGGTCTGCCCAGTGAGGTGCAGAATCAGGACTAAGTAACATCATGTTCAATGACTCCATCTACTACACTATTTTGGAAAAGAAGCAGACAGCAGGGCGGTTGGAAATATCTAGGCCTTCAAGCAACTATTCATCAACCTCATTTAGTACGTATTCATTTGATGCAATTTACCAATTAGTAAAACATGGAAGGAATTAGATTTGAATAGCTGATTTTAGTTGCTCTCAAGACAGAAAGTAAAATGAAGTTAAAATTGCTCAAAACCAGAAGTCAAAAGATTTGGAATTCAGTTTCACCTCTATTACAAACTAGCTAAGTGAATGTGAAAGTGCTACTTGGACTCTAAGACTTGCAGAGAAAATAAAAATGAAAGATGAGGAGAGAACACTTTAAGTTCCAGATGTCTTCTTGATTTGTGGTTCTACTTTATAACTGATCCCCAGCTGCAAGCTTGCCTTTAAAAAATTCTGAAAACATGTAATTATTTTACTCTTGAGATTAATCTAACTGGAATTAGCTGCTGTTACTTTCAGCTAATACTGCACGAAATACCGAGTCTGGTCCACTCTGGGTTTAACCACATTAAGATTTAAGAGCTCCACCCCATTTGTGGACACACCAGGTTCATAAATGGATCAATCTGAAGGCTCAAGGTTTTTATTTGCATTTACAAGGTTGATATTTACACTGTTCTTTTTTTGCTGGTGGTGGGGGTGAGGAGCCCTTTATAGCTCCCTGCAGGAGAGAAAGGGAAGACCTGGGTTGTTCAATGCCCTTATATAGATGTTGATCCTTAGCATCAGTCTCTGTGGTTAGAGGTACAGCTCTTCGCAGGGTAATTTTTCTTGCATAAGACTTCCAAGGGCCACAGTTATCACTGCTACTCTCAGGGTTTTCTGCTTTCAAGTAGCCAATTATGGAGACTTAGATCAGATAAGAATTCCTTTAAAAATATTACTGTTAATTGCAGAATAAGGTTGATAATCCTTCTCTCACCTTAAGATTAAATGCTACTCATGGGACATATGTTATACATGGGTGTATTTATTTATTTTGAATGGGAGGAGTCTGTGCTTTGGAACCTTCTGTGCCAGTTTGGGGTTAAGAATGAGGCAACTTATACTGAATTAGGAACTAATCCAAGAAAATGGCTTCTAAGGTTAGTCCAGCTATGAATAATCTTAAAGACTGAGTCTTGAGAGGGGAACTTAACTAGAAAATGTAGTGATCAGGGTTCTCTCAGGTACCAATGAGATAAGCTGACTCATGCTAATTTACACTGTGATAAATATATCACAGAAAGGATATATTTATTAGAAATATGTCATATCTTATATTATCCAAGGAAGTGTTGAACTATTAGGCCTTTGGAATATGAAAACCAGGAAAAACAGGTTTTAGAAGCAGAGGTTCATGGTTAGCTCTTGAGAAGTTCTCATTTTGAAGATAGCTAATTTATAATTTCCAGAATGTCTTTTAGTTGAAATTCTAAATTTTGAGTGAAGAGAATTTGTTTTGCTCATCTTATTTCCAGTGTTGGTCCCTGATCAATCAACTATGGTCCACAAAGTGATTAGACAATCCAGATCTGGCTGAGTATTTCCTGCTGATTGTTAGAGAAAGAAAAGTATGAGCAGAGGCGGGGCAAACAGATCAACAGTATATTAAACAATGGCCGTCTTGAGGAGCTTTGACTCAGTGAAGCACTTATAACTGCTGATTTGGGAGTGAATGTGAAAGACTAGGTACAGTGCCCATATATTCCAGATCCTGCTGTCCTGGATCATGTCCTGTTTTCAGCATGCTATCAATTCTACATACAGTTGGTCCTCTGAATCCACAGGTTGCAAATCTGCAGATTCAAACAAATAATTCATAATCATTCTTAATTAAGAATTAACATAATTATACCTCTAGTTGGAGATGGAAGGTGAAGTCATTAGGGTACTGCAAATAGGGACCATGCAATGCTGTGAACATGTATAGTAGGCATACTATGATTTTGCCTATAAAACACCATTTTCTCCTTCTTTGGGTTATAGTACATGGTGAGGAAGGAGATTTTAAAAGTTTATAGTTTAAAAACTATTGCCCTAGTATAGGCAAGAGATGGTAGTGGCCTTCATGCATAGGCACAGTAGGCATGGGGAGAGAGAAAAGAGAAATGCCTCAGCAATAGACCCAGATTTCCTCAGTGATGATTTGGCAGAGGGGATAGCAGAAGGAAAAGTGTGATAAGACCCAGGATTCTGGCGTGGAGAGTTGTATGGAGGGTGGTTGTATTTATTGAGAAACAGATTATAGGTAGAGAGGACAGATGCTTCATGTGTGGTGGTGGTGGGTGGTTAGGAGTAGAGAAAGCAGAAAGAATGAACTACTGAACTTGAGGCAAGTTGAATTTAGAGCTTGAAAAGTATCCAAACAGTTTTAAACAACTCTGGATCTCAGAAGAGTTTGGACCAGAGAAATAGATTTGGAAGACATCACTATACAGGTACAGATCAGAAGTCATAATGCATAGCCCTTTGATTTACTTATTTTTGGCCAGCATTTCTTTTCCCTGAGAATAAGTTGTAACCATTCAGTAAAGATTAGGTAAAAATTACATTTCACACAGAAGTTATTCTTTTCCCCAGGAGAATTAGTTGCAAAAGTATAAAGATGATTTTGCATGAAAAACACCATTTTAATTTTTTTCTTGAAAATTTGAAAAAACAGCACCATTAGACTTATATTCTTTCCTGATAACAACTGGCTGGGTATGCAACAACTGTGTTTCCTTGAACGCAACCCTTTCAGAGCTTTTTATTGCTGTTTACATGACCTTTAACATAGAAATTGTCTTTAGATACCCAAGACAAATGTTTTGAGTGAAAACATAATATTCAAAAGGTAGAAAAGAAAGAGTTTGCAAATTTGATTGAGAAGGAGAAAGTAGAGAAATAGAATAAAAAATTAGGGAAGCCAAGTAAAGACATTATTTCTTTTTTTTTAATTTTGATTTTTTACATAGAGGAAGGGGAAGGGATAGAGAGTTAGAAACATCGATGAGAGAGGCATCCATCAGCTGCCTCCTGCACACCCCCTACTGGGGATGTGCCCACAACCAAGGCACATGCCCCCAACTAGAATCGAACCCAGGACCCTCCAGTCCGCAGGCCGATGCTCTAATCAGTGAGCCAAACCAGCTAGGGCAAGATATTATTTCAAGGAAAAAGTGTGACCATGGATATAATGGTAAGATAAGGAATAAAAATTGTCCACAGATATTATAAGGAGAATTAGGTTAATATGGGGCTTGAATGAAAACGGTGCAAAGAAGAGCTAGAAATTACAAAATTAAAAAGAAGTAATCTCTATTTGTTTAAGAGGAAAAAAAATTTCATTGACTTACAATATTCTAATTTTTTAAAGTAAAGCACACTCAAGTACATTAAAAATACAAAATTTTGTACCCATTCTAAATTTTGTTTTCTGTGATGCTTCCCTGCCATCTTCATTCTTTAACATTTTCTCCTGTCAATTTTTTTGACAACATACTTTTTAGTGGCAGCATAGTATACAATCATGTGAATAAATAATATAAATAATCTTCATTTTTGTACTTTAGGTTCCTTTTCTTTTTTTGCCATTCAAGGTAATAAATGCTTTAATTAAAGGTATCGATATATCTTTGTGTATCTGGTTATGTTTAAATGTAAAATTGCTATATCAAATTTATTGTTAGTTAGATCACATCAGTTTACAATATATTGAGTGACTAAATACTGTACCCTCAACATTTTATGAATTAAACATTTGGTTGTTCTATCAGCTGTTGAGTATATGTGTGAATGTTTCTTACCCTGATAGTGAATTCTATGTCTTTTTTTTTTATTTGGTTCATCTACCTGGTATGTTATTGGGTGCATACAGATTTAGAGCTGTCATATCTTCCTTGCAAATTAATCACTCTTTCATTATTAAATATACCTTTTATCTCTAATACTAGTAATGCCTCTTGTCTTTAAATCAACTTTATCTGATATTGGTGTAGTTTCATGAGCCTTCTTTTGCTTAATGTTTTCTTGGTGCATCTTCTTCCAATTTTTATTTTAATGTATTTTTGATTGGTTTTAGAGAGGGAGAGACAGATAAAAATATCAGTGATGAGAGAGAATCATTTTTCGGCTGCCTTCTGTAGGCCCCACACTGAAGATCAAGCTTGAAACCTGGGCATGTGCCCTTACTGAGAATCAAACAGACCTCCTGGTCAATGCTCAACCCCTGAGCCATGCTGGGGGACTCTTTTTCCAACCTTTAACTTTTAGATTTCCTATGTACTTTTAATTAAGGTGTACCTTTTTAAAGCAACATATATGTATGCATATATATTTTTTATTTGTGTGTTTTTTGTTGTTGTTGCTGTTAATCCTTACCCAAGGATATTTTTCCATTGATTTTTAGAGAGAATGGCAGAGAGAGGGAAAGACAGAGAAATACTGATGTAAGAGAAACACATTGATTAGTTGCCTCCTGCACATCCCCAACCAGGGGCCTGGGCCGAGGAGAAGCCTGCTATATCCACTGAACCAAACTGGCTAGGGATATATATATTTCAATGCAATTTGTCAATATTAGGTTATTGAGCTATTAAATAATTTAGAATTTATTTGTATATTTAATATAAATTAATTCAAAGAATAGATTTTAGTTTGTCTACCATCCTACTCTTTGCTAGCTTTTTTCCTTTTTTGCCTTTATTTTTGATTAAAATTAATTTTATTATTTTATTTACTATATTTAGCGGTATGCCGGGAAATTATAGATGCATTTTATTTCAGTCTAATGTAAATGATTACTTTTATAGCTTCTCAAGAAGGCTAGAACCATAGAACATTTTAATTTATTTACTAGCTTTTTCTTCTGCATTCATTATTGCATTTTCAATATATTGTTTGAACTGTATAGAATTTACATATATTTTAAATTCCTTAAATCATTGCAATTATTGTTTTGTACAGTCCATATTTATCAATTTATCTTCCTCATTCCTCAGCATTTTTGTCTTTCTGTCTAGTACCACTTTCCTTTGGCCTGAAAAACATCCTTTTGAGGACAAATATCCTTAGTGTTTTTTGGGTTTTTGGTGTGTTGTTTTTTTTTTTTTTCCGGAAAATATAGTTACTTTACCCTTCCTTTTATTGTGTTTTCTTTTCTAAATATAGAATCTTGAGTCAGTAGTTATTATGTTTTACCATTTTCATAATGCTAGTTCATTGTATTCTGGGTGGGGTTTTTTTGTTTTTGTATTTGTTTTGTTGTTATTGTTGTTAATAAGTCAGCTATATGATAGTCTTATTTTTCATTCTTTGAAGTTGATACTTCCCCCCTCAGATTGAATTTCAGATCTTCTCTTTGACTTTGTTTCTTAAAAGTTTTAGTATGTTACTTGGTATGTTTTTCTTTGTATTTACCCTTCTTAATTTTCTTGGCAATTGTTGAATCTATGGATTGATGTCTTTTTCAGCTATTGTCTCTTGAAATATTGGTTCTCCCTCAATTCTCTTTCTCCTTTTATATCAGGACTCAATGTACACATAAGCAAAGACCATTTCACTATGACTGAAATGTCCCTTATATTCCTTTTTAATGCTGAGTACTTTTTATCTCTGTAGATAGTAGATATTTTCTACTCTCCTATTTCCAGTTCAGCAGTCCTCTCTTACTATATGTCCAAATCAGCTGTTAAATCCAATTATTAAAATTTTAATTTCAGTTGTATTTTTTCTTATTATTAAAAAATTAAATTATATTTTACATTTAATGTTATTTTGTGTTAGTTTAAGTTGTACATCGCAGTGGTTAGACAATCATATATTTTACAAAGTGATTCCCCTGATATTTCCAGTACCCAAGGGGCATCATACATAGTTATTACAATATTAATGACTATATTCCTATGCTGTATTATACATCCTTGTGCCTATTTTGTAACTACCAATTAGTATTTAATAATCCCATAACCTTTTTTTTATCTCACTCCCCCAAAAGCCCTCATCTTTGGCATCTATCAGTCTGTTATCTATAAGTCTGTTTTTATTTTATTTTGTTCTTAGGTTCCACATATAAGTGATATCATATAGTATCTGTATCTGGCTTTTTGTCACTTAGGATAATACCCTCTAGGGCCATTCACCTTGCCACAAATGGTAAGATTTCATTTTTTTAGTGGCCAAGTAATATTCCATTGTCTATATGTACCACAGCTTTTTTATCCCCTTGTCTACTGATGAGCACTTCGGTTGCTTCCGTAGCTTGGCTATCTATACTAATAAAAGGGTAATATGCAAATTGGTCACGATGCTCTCAGAGTCACGACTGGACATGCTAATTAGTCACGACCAGATATGCTAATTAGTCATGACCAGTATGCAAATTGACCATCACTCCAACACACAACATGGCCGCCCCCATGTAACCACAAGATGGCCACCATAAGATGTTCTGCAGGGGAGGCAGTTGTAGGTGATCAGGCCAGCAGGGGAGGGCAGTTAGGGGTGACTGGGCCGGCAGGGGAGGGAAGTTAGGGGTGACTGGGCCAGCAGAGGAGGGCCGTTGGGGGTGACCGGGCCTGCAGGGGAGGGCCGTTGGGGGTGATCAGGCTGGCAGGGGAGGGCAGTTAGGGGGGACCAGGCCTGCAGGGGAGGTCAATTAGGGGAGACCCAGGACTGCAGGGTAGGCAGTTGGGAGTGACCAGGCCTTCAGGGGAGAGCAGTTGGGGGCAATCGGGCTGGCAGGGGAGCAGTTAGACGTCGATCAGGCTGGCAGGGAGTGATTAGGGGGTGATCAGACTGGCAGGCCGGTGAGCAGTTGGGAGCCAGCAGTCCTGGATTGTGAGAGGGATCCCAGATTGGAGGGTGCAGGCTGAGCTGAGGGACACCCCCCTCCCCCTCAGTGCATGAATTTCGTGCACCGGGCCTCTAGTTGTAAATAATGCTGTAATGAATATAGACATGCATATGCTCTTTCAAATTAGTGTGTTGGGTTTCTTTGTACATAAACCCTCAGTTTTATTTTCAATTGTATTTTTTAACTTGAGAATTTAGATTGTTACTTTTATAAATGGCAGTTCTCTTCTGAAATTCTCCTTCTAGTTTTGAGCATGTTAAAACTATTTTAAATTGCATGCCTAATAATTTTATATCTGATTTTATTTTAATTATTAAAGCCTAGACATTGTGTTTAAAAAGGAATAGAAGTTCTGGTTGATTTTCTCCAAGGGCAGGATTTACTATTGCTATTGTCTGACAGCTAAAATGGAGCAAATCACTTTAATCCAATTAGGGATTGAGCTAATTTTAGTCTGGGGAAGGCTTGTCCTACTTATAGTCAATATTTTCTTTGAAAAAGTATCCTTCAGGGGCCCCAACTGGAAGCAAGGTGCATTTATCTGAGCTCCCTCCTCCTTGGCAGGCCCTACCTTCCCAGCTATAAGAGACTGTTGGAAAGCACTTCTTGCCCGCCGTGTGGCTCTGTGGTTGAGGACCAACATATGAACCAGGAGGTCATGTTTGATTCCCTGTCAGGGCACATGCCCTGGTTGTGGCCTTGATCCCCAGTGTGGAGTCCTACTGATCACTTTCTAACTTGTGTCTCATATAATCAACCCTATTCTCGTTTTGAATGGGCAAAATTCTGAAAGGTGCTGAACAACTCATTTTTCTGACTTTTCCTGGATGCTCGATAGCCCCAAATTCTAATTATTATCTCTCTAGCTATGTGAAACTGCAAAAACTCAACTCGGCTTCTCTCCTCCTTAACCACCACTTTGGCTCTGCTTCTCAGCCTCTCTCTTGATGCCAATTACTAACCCATAAATGCCTTGACAGGAAAAGAAGTGCAGAATACTGGGTCCCTCATTGTGTTTTCATACCTTTCAGCATACATACCTTTCAAGCCCTGGCTGCCTAATAGTTCTCCTGTTCCTTAAAACAAACATTTTAAAAAGCACCCACTTTTCACATTGCCCTTGGTAGGAGCATTGGTTAAATTTACTGAATAAAAGAGTCTTTCCTACTGATTTGGAATTTTGCCTTTTTCAAATAGTGATTATTTATCCTCTGGTTTGTTTCTGAGCTCCGATTAGTCTATTATAACTGCAATCTGCTGTTTCAGTTATTGAACTTTAATTATTAATTTTACTAGCTGGTGGTTCAAGTACCCTTTCAATACTGCTATTCGTCAATTTTATCTTGGTGTTCCCATCAGGATTTCTTTGCCTAGTGTCAGAAGTGATTATGATCTGGACTTACATGGAAGTGGTGGGGATACAGAGCCAGAACAGAGAGAGGGGTACGGAGCATTGCCATGGAGAGTGCACGAGGCAGGTGGAGGCTGGAGATGGCACATCCCGCCATGCAGCCTTCTGGCTTGGGAAACTAAGAGAATGGTAGTGTCGTTAACTAATACTGGAAATCTAAGAGGAGCAGATTGTAACAGAAAGGAAGGATCATCTGTTGAAAGAGCAGAAGACTGGTGATATTTTAAAATGACTTCTTTAGCTAGTAGGATAGAAAGTTGACTCGGAAATATTAAGAAAATAAAAAGATCAAGTGATGTCCAGTTTGGATTTGATAGCCAATCAAATTTGTTGTGGCACCGATTCTCACAGGTAGATGTGTGCTTTTTAAGGAGCAGTGCACAGCAGCTTTTCCATATATTCAACCATGTGAGGTGTGCTGTTAGGCTGTAAACAATGTTTGTGATCAATTAAGGAGCCTGTGCTTAGAAAGAGGGGTGCAGAAGGCAAAATAATCAAACCTGGGAGATTAGTGGGGAGATGACAGTGAGGAAGTAGAAGCTACTGGTGAAAAAACGAGTAAAATGACCCCATAAATTCTAGTCTTGTAAAGAAGGAAATGAATCCAGGCAGATTATTGCAAGTATAAAATATGTTAAGAGCTGGAAGAGTTTTGTAAGCGCTATAGCCAGCGGTTCTCAACCTGTGGGTCGCGACCATCGGAAAACACATATAGCATATCAGATATTTATGATTCATAACAGTAGCAAAATTACAGTTATGAAATAGCAACGAAAATAATTTTATGGTTGGGGGTCACCACAACATGAGGAACTGTATTAAAGGGTCGCGGCATTAGGAAGGTCAAGAACCAAAAAAGTAAGGTGGTATTTTATTGCTAGGTCACTTATGTGAACCATATGGTGGAGCTGTGATGAGCCTTGGCCTCTCTATCTGGCTATGCTCTTTGCAGCCTAAAGCTACGACAGTTTCTAGAAAGGGAGCCTGTCTGGATGCAGTTTCTTAGCCCTTTTCACTTGTTCTATACCAAGCAGCCTTCCTTTATGCACCCTTAAAGAGACTTAGGAAATATCGCCTTGAGTTGTATACTGTAGCTTTAAAGCATTGTTTCGGCAAATACAAAGAATAGAGAGGGAGAGTGTTTCTAAGATTTGTTTTTACAAGGCTTCTCTTGCTCCCTCTGGCTTGGGGGAATTTTTCCAGCCTAAATTTGAACCACAGGATCAGAATTGTAGAATTTTAACCTTGAAAGAAATTGTACAATTTATTTGACTCCTTCTATGTTTTCTCCATTTAATAAATGAGAGAAATAAAGAAGCAAAAACAAGGCTAAAGTAACCTGTACATCAGAAGCAAATCTAAACCCAGGAAACCCAGGTGTGCTAATGACGGATTTAGATACTTTCACTATAGTGTGGAGATTAGAAAATGCACATTAACTTCCTGAATTAATTTACTGTATCACTTTGCATATTGCTCCCCTGCCTGACTCTCCTTTAAGATTCAGCAAAAATTTTAATGTGGAAGAATAAAAAGTGGTTTCGATCCTCTCTCTCCAGAGTATCAGATTTCTGAAAATTGCTGACAAAAAGCACTTTCAGGACCAAATTTAATATAAAAGCACAGAGTATGCAAATAAGGCACAAAGCCAAACTTTAGAAATGAACTAAAAAGGTAAAGAATTAATATGGCGCCTTGTTTAAGATGAGACTTTAGTCCTGCGTTCCTGTTCTTTCCTGGTCAACAAGCAGCTGGGCCCCTGATCTGTAGATGCACACCTGGAGTGGCAACAGACAATGCGCTACTTACCAAATCTCACTTTTTGGGCCATGTCTGTTTAGACATGCTCACCCCACCCCCATCCTGTTCTACTTCAGTGTCAGAAGGAAATGAAGCCACAACTAGAACAAAAAGAGCTCTCACACCTTTTGTCTCCTCCCTCCCTCCTCACTGCCCTCTCCACATCGAGCTGCTCCACCCCAGTTGGGCTCTATGTGACATTCCTGCCAGCCAGCCCGTGGGAGGAATGATGAGCAGGGCCTGCAATTACAGGCAAGTGACACCCAGAAGCCCCAAGCTTCTGTAAGTTCCAGGTCTGTACGAGACACAAGTCAGAGCCATGGCATTGTCGCTGGAAGAATTTGTCCACTCCCTTGACCTCCGGACCCTCCCCCGAGTCCTGGAAATCCAGTCAGGGATCTACTTTGAAGGTAAGCACCCTCCTATCTCTTGGCTGGCTAGACATGCTTATACAGTGTATATTCTTGGGAACTGGAGGGAGAAATTTTAATAGAACATATATGAGTTCCGTTAAAGGAAAAGTGATCATGAAAGGGAGAAAGTAATTAGCTCACCAATGGTCAAGACCCAAAGATGTTGGAGAAGAGAGAAACTAGATAGATAGGACTCTGGGGTGAAGAGACACAAGGAACCGAGTGAAGCTTCTTAAGCTTGTCAAAGGCCTCCAAATAATTCAACATAAATGGCTAATTTTTTTGCCTTTTCTTTGAAATCGGGTGTAATGAAAAAATGAAAAGGTATCCATATTGATGTTTCTAGAAAATAAAGAAATAAAATTTAGCTTTTCTAGAACAGCAGTAACTACTAAAAGTGCTTAGAAAGAAAAGTTTACCAAACTCTTAACCATTCTTAATATTGCTTCTGTCAATGCTTCTTGCACTCTTTCTGTAGGGGCCTAATTCCTAAATCTTTAAATAATGACATTTTTATTTGAAAGTATAGAAATTAATGTTTCCTAATATAAAATTTAAGAATTTATGTTCAAAAGCCAGAGTTCAATTGGGGTTATCGATGAATAAGTTAATGTGTTTTGAAGTAACTTACTATGTTAATTCAGCAAAAGAATGGTAAAGCCTAGAGATTCTATCTACCCTAGAATTTTTAAGCAGTTAGTTTGAATACATGCAAGAAAAAGGGCATTTTCTAGGCAAATACATATTTCTTGTCATAATAATGGTAGAATTAAGGCAGTAATGAAATTAAGTACGAAAAGAAACTAATGGGAAAATAACTCAAAGAAGTGTCGGTAGACAAATCTTTCCTGTTCATAGACAAAATAATGTTTTAGATATTATGAAATAAAATAAGATTGACAATACACACACACACACACACACACACATTGGTGTGGGCTACCATCAGCTTAATACTGGGCTTTGTTGAAATCATTTGTAAATTGATTATTTGAAATCAAGCCATATTTTCCCATGTATACAATATTATGAAATATATTCTTGTTCATAAGTCAGCCCCAAATCTTTTATTGTTTGTTTGTTTCATGGTTTGTGCTATTGAGGTTTTGTGTAGAAAGTCGATCTTCATGTCTAAATTACAAAGATATGCTCCTATGTTATTTTATATTGCCTTTTCCATATGACATTTCACAATTAATTTTTAATCCATTTGGAAGACACTTTGTTCTGAGGTGCAGAAGGATCCCATTTTAGTTTTTTCCATATAATAAACCTGACTTCCCAATACCGTCTACTAAGCTAGCCATTCTCTCCTCACTGATTTGTGTTGCTGCTTTTAGTTTCTGGATTAATCTGTCTCTGAAATATCACTTCTATTCCAATAGTCTATTTTTTTCTCAATTATATCAAAATCATCCTATTTTTGTAACTATTCCTTCAAAATAAGTATTAAAATGTAATTTATGTATAGACCAATCCCTGCTTCTGCTCCTTTTTTCTAAATTGACTTAACTATTTATAGACTTTTCAAATATGTTTTTAAAGAAACCAATTATTTAAGAAATTCAACTAGAATTTCTATGGGTTGAACTGATTTCATAGATTAATTTGGGAAGAATTGACATTTTTATATTAAGTTTTGCAAAAGAACGAGGTATGTCTGTCCATGTGTTCAGACCCTCTTCATGCTTCAATACTTTACTACTATGCTATATTTCAATTAAGAAAAAAACTGCATGCAGCATTCAGGTAAATTTTTACAAAGTATTCACATTTATGTAACCACCACTCTGGTCAAGAAATAAAAAATTGTAAGTATTCTAGAAAACTCATTTGGTGCCTTTAATCAATCATTATTGATCACCCTCCCCAAAGGTAATTATTATTATGACTTTTGTCAATTTATAAACGTACAGTATGTATCCTTTTCTGATTGGCATGTATGCGCAACATCATATTTTAAAATTAATCCATGATGCTCTATATAGTGTATACATTTCAGTGTTTATAATATTCCATTTAGTGAATATACCACAATTTTCTATCCATTCTACTTATAATGGACATTCGGATTATTCCCAGTTTGGAGTTGTTACTAGCAATGTCATCATGAGTATTTTTGTTCATGTGTGTTCACATGTATATGCATTCAGTTGAGTATATAAATAAGTGACATTGCCATGTCATGTTATGCATATGTTCAGCTTTGGTGAATAATGAAAACAAGTTTCCCGAGTAGTTATACCAATTTACATTCCCACCAGTAATATATGAAAGATGCAGTTAATCTATGTCCCTGGCAACACTTGATGTTATCAATCTTCATAATTTTAGTTATTCTGGAGAATTGTAGTTGTAGTTTGCACCTCCCGGCAACTAATGAAATTGAGCACCTTTTCATATGTTTAAAGGCCTTTGGGAGATGGCCTTTAAACACACACACACAGTATTGGGATTCTTGACCCTTAATTACCTGTTTTGCAAATGCCCATCTCACTCAATAGCTTACATTTTTAAATGGTGTCTTTTGATGGAAGTCTTAATTTCAGTGGTAGTATAATCTAAACTAATAAAAGAGAAACATGGTAATTGGCGTACGACCGCTACCCTTTTCATTGGCTAATCAGCGAGATATGCAAATTAACTGTCAGCCAAGATGGCCGCCGGCAGCCAGGCAGCTTGAAACTAACATGAGGCTTGCTTGCCTCAGTGACGGAGGATCGTTGGAGGAAACCAACCTTCCCCGCCTGGCTGCAGGCCTCTGAGCGGGCAGTTTAAGAAACTCTGTAACAAATACCGCCGGACTTCAGCCAGCAGATTGGCAACATTGTGAGCAAAGGCCAGAAACCTACTTTCAGCTGCGGAGGCCTAAGAGCTGGAGCCAAGCCTCAAGGTAAAGCTGGCCCAGAATAAAAAAATAAATAAAAAATAAAAAAAAGGAGCAGTTGGGAACTTCAGTCACTCCCAGCCTGAAAACAGCCCTCAGCCCCTCACCCAGACTGGCCAGGCACCCCAGTGGGGACCCCTACCCTGAAGGGTGTGTGACCAGCTGCAAACAGCCATCATCCCCTCACCCAGGCTGGCCAGGCACCCCAGTGGGTAGAGCCATAACCTCCCCATCGGCCCTGCCCTGAGTGTGAGAGTGGCAGCGCCCCAAACCCCTGATTGGCCCTGCTCTGTGGGTGATAGAGGGCGGTGCCCCAACCCCCTGTTGGGCCCTGCTCTGTGTGTGACGGGGGCAGCGCCCCAACGCCCTGATTGGCCCTGCTCTGTGCGTGACAGGGTACAGAGCCCCAACCCCCCTGATGGGCCCTGCTCTGTGCGTGACAGGGGGCAGTGCCCCAACCCCCTGATTGGCCCTGCTCTGTGCATGACGGGGTGGCGCCGCAACCTCCCCATCGACCCTGCCTTGAGTGTGACAGGGGACAGTGCCCCAACCCCCCAATCGGCCCTACCCTGATTATGACTGAGGGTGGCATCGCAACCTCCCAATCTCCCTGCTCTGTGCATGACAGGGGCGGCATCCCATCTCCCCAATTGGCCATGCTCTGAGCCTGACCAGGGGCTGCACCTAGGGATTGGGCCTGCCCTCTGCCACCCGGGAGCAGGCCTAAGCCAGCAGGTTGTTATCTCCCGAGGGGTCCCAGACTGCGAGAGGGCACAGGCTGGGCTGAGGGACCCCCCCTCCCCCCCGAGTGCACAAATTTTTGTGCACCGGGCCTCTAGTCAGTTTATAATTGCTTTCTTTTTTATGTATTGTCAAAGAAATTTTCATTACCATAAGTTCATAAAGATATGTTCTCTCTCTTTTTAAGTTTCTACTTTTCTTTTCCAATTATAGTTTACATTCAATATTACTTTGTATTAGTTTCAGGTATACAGCACAGTGGTTAAAATAATATACATAATATAGTAGTTCCCCCCCCCCCCCCAATATTTCAAGTAGACACCTGGCACCATACTAGTTACACTATTAGTGACTACATTCCATGTCCTGTAATTTATATCCCATGACTATTTTGTGGCTACCATTTTGTGCTTCTCAGTGCCTTCACCTTTTTCATCCAGTCCCCCAACCCTCCTTTCCTCTGGCAATCATCAGTCTTGTCTCTGTATCTATGTCTGTTTCTATTTTGTTTGTTCATTTATTTTGCTCTTTAGATTCCACATATAGGTATTTGTCTATCTCTGTCTGACTTATTTCACTTGACATTATACCCACTAGGTCCATTCATGCTGTTGCAAATGGTAAGATTTCATACTTTTATTATGGCCAAGTAATAATCTATTGTATATATGTACCCCCACTTTTTTTATCCACTCGTCTTTTGATGGGTACTTGGGTTACTTCCATAAGTTGGCTATTGTAAATAATGCTGCAATGAACATCAGGGTGCATGTAGTCTTTTAAATTAGTGTTTTGGGGTTTCTTCAAATATATTCCAAGAAGTGGAATCACTGAGTCATAAGGCAGTTCCATTTCTAATTCTTTGAGGAACATACATACTGTTATTCATAGTGGTTGCATCAATCTGCATTTCTATGGGTAGTGCACAAAGGTTCCCTTTTCTCCACATCCTCACCAACATTTGTCGTTTGTTGATTTATTATAACCATTCTGACAGGTGTGAGGTGTTATCTCATTGTGGTTTTACTTTGCATTTCTCTGATGACTGGTGACATTAAACATCTTTTCTTACTAGTATGTCTGTGCCATCTGTATGCCCTCTTTGGAGAAGTGTCTATTCAGGCCCTCAGCCCATTTGTTCATTGTATTCGTTTTTCTGGTGTTGGGTGGTATGATTTCTTTATATATCTTGGATATTTAACCCTTTATCCGATATGTCATTTGCGAATATCTTAAGTATGTTGCCTTTTCGTTTTCTTGATGGTTTCCTTTGCTCTATAGTCCATGTGAGGAGAAACTTAAGTGTCTCAAAGACCAACATGGAAGGTCTGAATAGAGGAGAAGCCTTTCCACAAAGGCCTCTGCTGGAGGAGAAGCAGGAGAAAGGGGTAGTTTGTTGATGAAAAGAAATGACATAGAGCACTAGGTTGTGAAAGTGTCAAGGGTAAATGTTTGTTTTTAGCACATAGTTTTTGATGGACTATTAATTATGATTATAGCCCTATATATTGAGGGCTTATTATGGACCAGGAACTGTGCCAAGCCCTTTATATATAAACTAGAGACCCAGTACACAAATTCGTGCATGGGTGGGGTCCCTCTGGGTGGCCTGCGGAGATCGGGCTGAAACCCTCAGTCCAACGCCACCTGCAGCTCCTACCTGATGTTCCTGCGCATCCCAGCCCCACTGTGCCTGCTGCAGGCTTGTGCCCAATCAGTCCCAATCGGGAGAGGCTCACAGTGCCACAGCAGCACTCACCAGCCATGAGCACTGTGTCTGGCGCCCTCCCAAGAGGAGTGGCCTGTGGGATTGGGCTGCAACCAGCTCTCCAGTATCCCCTGAGGGGTTCTGGGTTGGGAGAGGGTACAGGCCAGGCTGAGGGACCCCACCAGTGCATGATCAGGCCAGGGAGGGGCCGCAGAAGGCTCCAGGGTGTGTCTGGCCCATCTTGCTCAGTCCCTATCAGCCAGACCCCAGCAGCAAGCTAACCTACTGGTCAGAGCATCTGCCCCCTGGTGGTCACTACATATCATAGTGACTGGTCGACCGGTTGACTGACTGCCCCCTGGTGGTCAGTGCACATCATAGTGAACAGTTGAGCAGCCTTAGCATATCATTAGCATATTACATATTTATATATATATAGCCAGTGACCGTAACGGCATCACGACCATAACAACTGTTAGACCAGAACCACCACAGCCCCTCACCCCTAGGAAACACGAAGGGTTGCGAGTTTGATGGGGGAAAGTCAAAGAAATAGGGGGGGGGAACTTCTTAAGGGTCTGCGGGTTTGGGGTAGTCCGTCCAGAGTAGGTTTGGAGTGTGCTGAGGAAGGAAGAGGAAGATCCAATTAGAAAATGGCATCACCACTGGCCTCGACCCCAAAGTGGCGGTGCTGGCCGAGCACCTGCTGAAGCTGCTGTCCACGGACAAGCAGATTGAGACTGGGCCCTTCCTGGAGGCGGTGTCCTACCTGCTGCCCTTCTTCGATTGCCTCGGGTCCCCAGTGTTTACGTCCATCAAGGCAGACATAAGTGGTAACATCACAAAAATCAAAGCTGTGTACAACACCAACCCAGCCAAGTTCTGGACCCTGCAGAACATCCTGGAGGCAAAGAAGGAAATGTATAGAGCAGAGTGGCCCAAAGTGGGGGCCATGCTGGCGCTGATATGGCTGAAAAGCGCCTCTGCTTCATCTAGGTCTTCCTGCAGAGCATCTGTGACAGGGAGCGGGAGGAGAGCCACTCCAACCTCATCTGCGTCAATGTCACCAAGGCCTACGAGATGGCGCTCAAGAAGTACCACGGCTGGATCGTGCAGAAGATCTTCCAGGCAGCACTGTATGCTGCACCCTACAAGTCCAACTTCCTGAAAGTCAGAATGTGACGGAGGAGGAATGCCTGGAGAAGGTCGGCCTCTTCCTGGTCAACTACACGGCCACCATTGACGTCATCTACAAGATGTACACCAAATGAACGTTGAGCTCAACTACAAGGTGTAGGCGTGCCCAGTGGCCGGCACTCTCAGAAATAGACCAACGAGAATCACTGTGAAGCAAGCTGACAGGCTGCTTTGGCTTGCGTCCCCAAGAGCAGCCCAGAGTCTGGCTGGGGTTGCAGGGGACAGCCCTGGTTTCTGAAAAGTCATTTTTGAGGTCTATCCTAACAGAGCAATAAATAACCACCCTTCTTCTGAATCACGTTTAATTACACGGCAGCACAGACTGACTGCCTTCATTTCAGTGTGATAAAAATCAGTTAATGTTGCTAATAAGTCAAGTCCTAGGGTTTTCTGTCCCCGTCCCCCCACCTGGTGCATGACCCTGGGGGAGCCCCGGCATACACCTCATTTTAAAAATGAGGATCTGGTGCAGTGATGTTTCAGGTCGTGTAAGGACCACGAAGAGTCTGATTTGAAATTATATAGGATTTTTTTTTTAAAGCAGACTGCTGTGTGCTCTTCTGTGGTTGCACAGCCCAGCGTCACAGCGCTGTCAGTATAGACCCTGCTCTTTCCTACTGTCTTTTTCCAGACAGTTTTTTATAGTTGAAAACAACCAGCAAGCCTTTGATGACCTTGACCAAGGGGACTTTATTTTAAAGCTATCAGGTATGAGTAACTGACCACAGATGACTGAATTTGCATTCCTCTGTATAAGTATTTTCTTCAAGGACAGCCTACCCCACCTAAGGGGAGTAGGTGTGTGTTCTCTCAGAGGGGAGCCCACGGGCCTCCCGATGCCGAGACCCAAGGAAACACCTCGCTGCCTTAACTGCCCCTCCTGGCACTAACAAGAGCTGTATTTTGAAAGTGTTGGGGTGGATAGAGGACGCCCAAAGAATTCATGTGTGTTAAAAACCCAATCAGGAATAATTGGTGATTTTTATGCAAACACTAAATAATTCTTAATAAATAAACCTCTATTTTGGAATCACAAAAACAAAACAAAACAAAAAAACTTTGGAGATATTGAAGGGCAGTTTGTCCAGACTGTTGAGAGCTCAGAATTAGAGTTTAATTGGAATAGAAATCCTACTAATAGCATCTGATGTCTGAAATCTGAGCACTCTACTTTTAGGTTTTCCATTTCAAGTTTTTGGAGACTCTTCTATTAAAACATTCCTGGTTGGAAAGTGTTTGTATAGAAGCCCGTACGTATTAAGTATTTGCTGTGTTTACCATCCTTAGTTCTCTGTAAGGGATAAGAAATAATGTTAAACGCCTTGTGTTCTCAAGAAGCTTGAATTTTAAAATAAAAAATAAAGAAGAAATACAAATATTAAAAATAAAAAAAGAAGAAGCTTGAGTTTTAGGGGCAAAATCAGGCAGGCAGGCGAGTGGTTAGGAGCCAGCAGTCCCAGATTGTGAGAGGGATGTCCGTGGGATCAGGCATAACTGGCAGTCGGACATCCCCCGAAAGGTCCTGGATTGCGAGAGGGTGCAGGCTGGGCTGAGGGACCCACCCCCTTCCTGTGCACGAATTTTGTGCACCGGGCCTCTAGTACTTATATAATGTGTATGTCTATAGGTAAATATATGTGAATATATCTAATATAACATATGTAACTAAATAATACTTTATATATGCTCATGTATATATAAATTCATTATTTCACATATATTTAATCTGTTTAAAATTACTTAACTTATTATATTTATAGAGAAATTTAATCCCTGGCAATATCTTGAGATGATTATTATTTCCATTTTTAAGATCACCTATTTGCCATATCACCTACATATGCCCCATGTTTAAAACTTATAGTAAACGTATAGTAAGGTTTACTTTGCTCACCTGAAGGGTTTATAAAATTCTATAGTGAACCCTATCATTATGGAACCATCAATGTTTTTAAGAAATATTATCACAATTTATTGGTGTTAATTTGACTATACAAATTGGGTTGCTAAAGTAAACATGAACAAGAAATAACAAGTACTAGTTACACATTTTTTTGTCTTTTAATAACTTATTACTGATTACAATTGCAATTTGACAAGTATGATATGGAAGTATTAACTTTGAAGCTGGCTGAATAAGTATATTGAATAATAATACTTAGTAAATTCTGTATTATATGAACATGATTTTTAAGGATTTGTTGCCTCTATAAAAGTTCATATGGCAACAAATAATGCCTATTTTAATGTCAGCATAATTATTTTATGGCCAATTGAATTTAATTTTCATCAGGCTTAATTTAATCAGCTTTGAACATGGTACTAAAATCATGGCAATTTTGAAAATTATAACATTGTCTTCAATGTGTATTTACTCATATTCTATAGGCTTTAAATATTAAAATGAAACAAAAACATTCTTTCACTTTTTTACATATATTTACAATATTGATACTTGTTCATTATAGACTCAAGAGAAATGAAATTATGTAAAAGTCTAATGAAATATGGCCTGTCACATTTTTTAAAAAGAAATTTCAGCTAAAACAGAAGTAATATTTCTCTATGTGAGTATATGTTTATAAAGATTTATTAAAGATAAGCATTAATTTCTATAGCAGAATCTTTTACATGTTTATGACATGTTCTGTTGAGCTTCACAGATTGAAATTCAGGACAACTTAAGTTCACAGATGTTAAAATTTGAAAACTTTATATATAAGCTCTAAAATTAAGTAAAACTTGTTATATTCCTAACTTAAAATTAATAATGTTTTATTAAATAAATCTAAATTTGCTCTGTTTGTGTCAGTGGCATATGGTTAGGCACTAAAATGACAGAATAAAATTTGGAAAACTTAAACGTTCATTTTAGAAATATATATTGGAATCATACTGATTTGGTAATATGTAAAAATTACATTTGTGACTACATTTTAAGGCATAAACTTGTTTTAAATGATGTTGAATTTTTTTGAACCATTTATCTAAGACCCGTTACTTCAGATAATGTATAATTTGACTCCTAGAATGCCTTTAGACCATATACTACAGATCAATAAGAAGTTACTTTTTCAATGTAATTAAATATCATATTTTAAGAAATAAGAATCAAAATATTTCAAGTTTTAAGACATACAAGCATTTTATAAAAGTTTAGAGCATTGTGTGTGTGTGCTTGAATGAAATAGTTTGTTTCCGTAAAGTTAGTTCAAGCAGGCCTTATTTTAGGAAAATGCTCAAAGTAGGTATTTAAGAACAAGCAAAAAATGTTTAACTAAGAGTAATTTCAGCTATATTATTTTCAAAAGCTGTAGGAGACAATAACTGCCAGAAAAATTTTGTGTTATTTACTACAGTGGAGATGTTCTATAATGGAGACATTTTTGTACAATGGAGTACATTATGTATTTCTATAGTAGAGGATTTACACTTAAACATTTCTAACTCATTTGTTGTTAAGTACCAAACTTGACTGTTCAACACAAAGTTAAAAATTGGAGGGCAGCATATGTTTTTGCATATAATAATGTAAACAGATTATTCATATATCTTCCTCATTAAATAAGTACTACTATACAGAAAAGATGGAGCAAGAGATTAAATAACAATTATATTTTTTATTGGCTGCTAGATTTCCAGTGCCGTGAAATAAACATTTTAGTTAGGAAACTTAATTACCTAAATTTATTTTAATAGATACAAATTATTGGTCATTTATTTAACATGGAACAGCACTTATTAAAGGAAAAGAAAATTAAAACTTTTGCCTTATGTACATTAGTTTATATGTTTGTATATTATGATATTAATACATTTGTTGGGCACTACTAAATAAGTAAGTCTTGAAAATGAATAATGTGGAAAAGGTATGAAAAATTATTTTGAGAAATGTGTGTCTTTGATGCAATATTCAAATTCTTTAATTGAAAAACATTATATTTTAATTGAGGCATCTACTTAGTTTTATTCCTAATAAAAATTTATAATCATTGCATTTTTTAAAAACTAAGATTCTAGCAAAAGCCGTGAGTTGAAATTTACTTAAATAAATTATACATTTTCAAATGAAATAATACTTTGTAAATGAGAATAGACAGTCATATATTAACAAGATGTTGTTATTTTAAAGAAAAATAATTTATTAGAAATTGAGGCAAGTTTTCTCTTAATTTATGTAATGAAATTAACTCTCAAATATTCTGATTCTTATAAAGACAAACTAGATTTCAAGAGCTTTACTCTAGGTTAGAAAGGTTGGTTTTAATGAGTCAGCATTTGTATCAGTTAAGGGAATAACACCTGCCCCATAAATGTGTGAATTTGAAACCACAGACCAAAGAACATTTTTTTTTTACTTTTCTAATATCATCAGAAAAAGCTTAAAGCACATTTAAAACAATTTTTCCAGAACTCCTGAAATCAAATCATGTGTTTTGAGTTAACTCATTAACAGAAACCCCTTTGATTTTGAACATTAGTAACATAGTTATTAATTTAAATGTTCCTATGTAAATAGAGTGTATGTATTTATTACAGTAATTTTAAATCAATGATATAGCATGCTCAAAGACTTTATAAAATCTTGACAATTATAAAAATGTTCCAATTTCTCCCCCCACACACACACATAATTTTTCCATTGTTTTAAAAAGTAATTTTCTACATTTCTAGTCAACCTACTCATTTTAGAATGAGACAACATTCTAGATAAAGAAAAGTAACCTCATTTTATAGAGGCAGAGACCTATTTAAAATCATGTTTTTATGCAATTATTTCATTCACCGATTATTAATAAAGAGAACACTTGTCCTAATAACAGGATCAAAAATTGCCTTTCTTAATGATACTTAATATAAGGAAGTAGATAAAAAATAAAATGAACAAATAAATTTCCAAGTGTATTCATTTATTCTGCTAACAGTGAGTGGCTGCCTGATACCTGGCAGCATGCTGAACTTGCAGCACCCAAGATCATTAAATCACCATGGCCTTCTCAAAGAAGTCAAGGCTTTCTCATGAAGTCAAACGTAACACTTACAAAGATGTCATGACCTGCTCTACATAAACACATTCAACAGGTTATGTACTCAATCCCGGATTGATATAATTTTGGTCAACTATAAATTTTCAGATAATGTACCTAAGAGAACACTTTTTTTCCCCCTCAATTAGAAATAACATTATTTTGAAGAAGACTTTTTTTGGACATTTAATAAACTACTTCCGATTGTGTAACACATGCTTTAAAGCTTAAATGAGTGCTTTACCACAGAAAACTGAAGAATGAAATTTTAATTTCTGCCTTAAGAGCGGTCTCTTACTTGGAACAATAAGCCATTCAGTAGCAAGTTCTCATTAAAAATTTGACAGTGAAATTAACAACGGATAGGTGCCATTCATCTGACAAGTGACCTGTAGTTTTGCTTTTTTATTGTGGGACTTCATGCTGGTTGCTTTTCTAAACAGGTTCCTTTGAAAAACAAAGCTGAATTATTCAAGTCAGCACCATGTTTTTAAAAAACCATAGGCTTTCTGCTCAGTAAAGCTCAGCAGCTCCTATTTTTTTTTTAGCTCCTATTTATTAATGTAACCCATTGATGAACATTAATTTCATCCTACTTATTAAGAAAAGCTACAAAAAATCATGCCAAACTTTCTGGAGAAAATGACTTTTGTTGCAAACTGACCAGAACTAATTAGGTCATTCACCATTATTAGTTTTTGTTTGTTTGTTTGTTTTGGTAGACATTGATAGCCTTCATTCCATGGAAGCACGTGGTCTCATGGAATGAACGAAAACCTCAGATCAAATGTTGACAGATGTAAAACATTAATTTGCAAGCAGACAGGAGAATAGTTATATGCCCTGGGTGTCAACTTGACTTCATCCCAGCTGTTTGTTTAGATGCTCTGACAGGACCTTCCATGGGAGGCTCATTAGAGACTTCTGCAGCAATATCCCAGCAGCAGGATCCAGTCACCCTCCTAGTTACACAACGAACTTGCTTTGGATCAGCAGCTGACCCAGGGCTGTAAAACATGGGGTTTATAATGGACTCACTAGATTCTTCCACCCCTTTGAAAGAAAGGAGCGCCTATGTAATATTTGGAACTGATCAACAAAATTTTGAACACCGCTCACTTCACCAATGGAGCCTTCATATTAATATCCATTATGGTAATAAAAACACTTTTGTGTTAATAGGAAATAAATGTAGGTGATAATTGTGGTAGTTGTTTTAAGAGTATATATATGGTGTGGCCAGTGTGCCATGGTGGTTAAATGTCAACCTACGATCCAGGAAGTTACAGATTGAATTCCCAGTCAGGGCACATGCCTGGGTTTCTATCCCCAGTATGGGGTGTGCAGGAAGCAGCTGATCAATGATTCTCTTCATCATTGTTGTTTCTATCTCTCTCTCCCTCTCCTTTCCTCTTTAAAATCAATAAAAATATATTTTAATAAAAGTATATATACACTTCTAAATAACCTTTTGTGTGTTAACTAGTCATTGGGTTTATATTTCTGATTAGTGTACTGCAAATGTTGGCATTTTCTTCATCTCTTTCCCAGGGCTATAGGTTAAAACAATTGAACAACCTACTTACGTATCTCACTTTTGTGCTGAAGTATTTTAAGTAAATGACATGCACATTATAATATTAAACATTTATCTTCACATGTGTCACAGATGCTCTATTTTTCTCACTTTTAGTGGAGCTGATATATCCATGGAGTTGCTTTTGTTTTGTTTTTACTCTTATAGTTTTAACTAATCCTGACTTTGTATGATTTTCCAGGTTGATATGTATTGTCCTGACTTCTCTACCTATTTAGTGATTTGTAACAGTAGTTCTCAAAGCTCAGTAAACTTTGGAATCTTCTGGGGAGCTTTAAAAAAAGCACCAATTTCTGGGTTGTACCCTGGTGAATCTGATTTAGAATTTTTGGAGTATAGCCCAAGAACCTTTATTTTTATTTTTTTATATATTTTTTAATTTTTTTATTGCTTAAAGTATTACAAAGAGTATTACATATGTCTCCTTTTTTTTCCCCCGCCCTTGACAATCCCCTGGCCTCCCCTACCCCCCAGTGTCTTATGTCCATTGGTTATGCTTATATGCATGCATACAAGTCCTTCGGTTGATCTCTTACCCACCCCCCTCCTGCCCTCCCACCCTCCCTGGCTTTCCTGCTGTAGTTTGATAGTCTGTTCGAGGCAGCTCTGCCTTTGTATCTATTTTTAGAACCTTTATTTTTAAATTGTGCCCAGTTAATTTTGGTGCAGGCTGTAGGCAGACAGTTGTTTAAGAGAAACTGGATAGGACCATCTCAGCTTCCGAATGGCCATTTGACATTAGGAACGATATATCACGACCTGAGCATGGTGTTGTCTTCTCAATATTTCCACATCTGAGTAAGCCATCATTCCCTGGGTCTCTCACTGTAGCATATGGCAGCACATTTCAGTTCCTCTAGCAGCCTTTGTTGCCCTGTAAACTGCTCTTAGGACTTTCTTAGAACAATAGCACTATACTGCCTTAGGTTTGAATCCACTTTCCTTAAATTCTCTCCAACCATTGACTTTTTATTTTGTAATCAGATCATCTTGGAAAAACACTCGATGTCAGATAATCCTTAAACACATGTTAATTTGTTTACATCTGAAAAGTGATGTTTGTACTTTCTGGAATGCCCTTTTCATTAATATTAATAACCAGCCATCTAGACTGACCCTTTTGGGCCACAATCACACATCAACTACTACATATGTAAGACATTATACTTTAAGTTGTTTGTCACTGACTTCATTAGCATGAGAGGACAATCAAGGTGATACAAGGATGCTGAAATTACCCAAGCTCTGAAGCTCTAGGCTCTCATCTAAGCTTCCATTTTTTCCTTCTAGTAGATAAAAAGAAATGCTGTTCAATACAGTAGTCAGTAGCCTTATGTGGCTATTTAAATTAATTAAAATAAGTAAATTTAAAATTGAGTTCCTCAGATTAGTTACATTTCAAATGTGTCCGTTAGGTCACGTTTTAATTATAATTATAATATGTCCATCATTGCATAACGTTCTATTGGACATTGCTGCTGGAGTTCTTCTGGGAGTCCCAAAGTGGGAAAGTGGCTCACAGCTTCTTGGGTATCAGTATCATCCACTGCCTCCACCTCTGTCTCTGCTGTCCTGGCTCTCCTAAGGACTTGCTGCAGTTTGGTGGTTATGAATTTTCCTCAGGATGTTTCTGCTTTACCTTGTCTGCAAGTGTTTCTGTGTTTGTCTCAGACTTTCTCAGTATGTCACTAGTGTGAAAAATTGCACTGTAGCACATACACACTTATATATTTAAATTAAATGTTTGTTTTGAGATGGTTGCATAATACAAAGAGATCCCACGTAGCCTTCACCCAGTTTACCTCCATCTGTAATTATGATTAATTTTCTCAATAGTTCTAGTACTGAACCAGTTATTCATTTTATATTTGGTGAGTTGTGATATATTGTGGGGTGTGTGTGTGTGTGTGTGTGTGTGTGTGTGTGTGTGTGTTTTGTTGTTGTTAGGTATTTTTTTGTTTTTTTGCTTGAAGAAATTGGCTCATTTCACTAAAATTGTGAAATTACATATCCATATCCTCTGGATTTTTCCCCTCTTATTGGTAATTTGTGTCTTTTTCTTCTTCAAAGTTGCTAATGGCTTGTTAATTTCATTGATCTTTTCAAAGAATCTTCTCTTTGCTTCATTGGTTTTTTATTTTTTTCTGTTTTTCTTTCCAAGTTCCTGAAAAGGGATCTTAAATTATTGATTTGAGACTTCTGCTCTTCTTTTTAAATGTAAACATTTAGTACTATACAGTTCCTCTTCAGTACTTTTGTATCTATGTCCCACAACTTTGATATATTGTTTTTTATTTTCAATCAGTTCATATATATTTCATTCAGTTCATATATATTTCTTTAAGTTATCTTTTCAACCACAGATTATTTGGTTTGGAGAATTTTCTGTTACCTTTCTGTTATCAATTTTTAGTTTAATTCATTGTGGTCAGAGAATACTATGATTTAATTCTTTAAATCTGGTAAGGTTTGTTTTATGGCACAATATATCTTGGTATATATTCTAGTGAACACTGTGTATTTGTTGTTGTTAGGTATAGTGTTCTATAAATGTAGATTAGATTTCACTGTTCAATGGTGTTATAGTTCTATATACTACAGTCTAGTATGTTTATCAGTTGAGAGATGAATGTTGACATCTTCAACTATGATTGTGGATTTATCTAATTCTCCTTTCAGTTATATCAGGTTTTTGCTTTACATATTTTCTACCTCTTGTTTAGTATATACACTTTTAAGATTATACCACATCTTCTTGGTAAATTTACCCTTTTATCATTAATTAATGTGCATCTCTGTTTCTAGTAATTTTTTTTACTCTGAAGTTTACAGTTTCTGATGTTAATATAGCTACTTCTGCTTTCCTTTGATAAATATTTATCTCATATGTCTTTTTCTACCCTATTCCTTTCAATCTTCCTTTGTTATTATATTTGAAGTGAGTTTCATGTAGATAGCATATGTTTGGTTCTTTTTAAAAAAAATCCTCACCAGATGATATATTTTCCATTGATTTTAGAGAGAGTGGAAGGGAGGTGGGAAAGGGAAGGATAGAGGGAGAGGGAGGTGGGAGAGGGAGAGGGAGGTAGGAGAGGGAGGGAGAGGGAAAAGGAGAGGAAGAGGGAGAGGGAGAAGGAGAGGGAGAAGAAGGTGGGAGGTGGGAGGTGGGAGGTGGGAGAGGGAGAGGGAGAGATGAAAGATGAGAGATGTGAGATGAGAGATGAGAGATGAGAGATGAGAGATGAGAGAGCCACATCAATTGGTTGTCTCTCACATGCAGCCCCAACTAGGGCCAGGAACCTGTAACCCATTAGACTATTTACATTGAATATTATTTCTGGTATGTCAAGGCTTAAATCTGCCATTAAGTCTTTTGTTTTCTGTTTGTTTTCTGTTTTTATTTCTCTGGGAGGGGTGGGGTGCATTGCCTCATTATTGTCAAGTGGGGTTAGAAGTCCAGGTTCCCCCTTCATCCTCTGTTGACACCTAAAGGGGAGGGGATGCCCAGTTGATTAGAGTGTGAGTTCTGGTTCCTCACTAGCCCTCCATTCACACCAGCCTTCTTTGGAGGACAGGAGGGCCTCATCACTGGCCTTCATTAACCCCTAGTGCTAAAAGTACGAATATTTTACTAGCCATCCTCTGATTTTACCCCAGTGTGGGAAGGAGAAAAGGCACCTCAGTATTTCTGAGTAGGGGTGGGGGTCCAGACTCCCCACTTGGTTTTCCTGGTAGGAGTGGGTTTATTATTGGCTTACAGAGATGCAAGTCTTGCCCTAGCCAGTTTTGCTCAGTGGATAGAGCATCAGCCTTCAGACTGAAGGGTCCCAGGTTCCATTCCAGTCAAGGCTCATACCTTGGTTGCAAACTTAATCCCTAGTTTGTGTAGGAGGCAACCAATTGATATGTCTCTCCTACATTGATGTCTCTCTCTCTCTCTCTCTCTCTCTCTCTCTCTCTCTCTCTCTCTCGCTCTCCCACTCCCTTCTACTCTCTATAAAATTTAATGGGAAATATTCTCAGATGAGGATTAACAAAAACAAAACAAAACACAAAAAACAAAGATGCACATCTCATCTCTCAACTCTACCTTTTCTGACACCACCCAAGCAAGGGGTGGGTGAGTATTTTATTACACACATCAAGGGTGGAATTCTAAGGGCTCTCACTCAGCCTTTCCTGGTGTGGGTGGTTGTGGAACCAAATTTTTTTTTCTGTGGTTTTGGCTCAAGTAGTGTGATTACTGATAAAAAGTTTTCTGTCCTGCTAGACTGTTCCTTTCCTGTTCCTTTGGCTAGAGAGAACAATATTTGTTGGAGCTTTCTTAACATTTTATTTTATCTGAACCCATTAGCATTTCTAGGTTGCCAGCTTCTTCAGCTTCAGGTCTTGGATGAAAGAGGTTAGGAAAATATATGTCTACTCTATCTTCCCAGAAACAGAGGCCCCAGCTGAAGCCTTTTAATAAGACTTCTCTATAATCTTGAGCTTAATACACTGGAACTCAATAAATATTTGTTGAATGGTTTAATAAATAAATATAATACAAAGGTACTATTCATGGGGGCCAGAAGACCAGGCCCTTTCTCCTAATATCATGCGATTTTCTTTCATAGTAATTATCATTTTGTAATCACATATTGGTATGATTTTTTATTAATATCTTTTATTCTAGTATATTAAAATTTTCATGAAGGTAAAATTATATCAATAGACTTCTCATAGTTCTTTTGTTTGGCACAAAGTATATATTCAGTTAATTTGTTGAATAGATAAAAATGAATAAGTCAATAAACAAATAAATAATGTGACTTTCAAGGCTTCTTTCTATATGATTATAGAGCTGTATCCTTGCCTGGTATAACGGTTACTTCTCAGCTATCCTCCATATGAAAGAATGCAGCTTATCTTTTCCATTAGGGATGCTCCTGGACCACTCTTCCTACCTCTTTAAATTATGTCAGACACATATACACAATAGAAATATTTGTTTGGCACATGGAGTAAACAGACAAGGCAGCTTGCAGCCATAGGTCACCAGCCAAAGCCAAAAGTCATCCCAGACCCACCTGAACTAATCACTTAAAGGAATGAGGAGTTAAATATGTTGACAAACTTATAACCCACATGTGGCTAATATTTATTAAGCCATCAGTAGATTTCAGGTGCTGGTCTGATCACTTAAAATACAATTATTTTCTTTGATCCTCAAAATAACTATTTGAGGTAATATTACCATCCTCATTTTAAAGATAAGGAATTACTACTTTACAAATGAAGTAATTGCCTGAGGTCACATCTATTAAATGTAAATCCTGAATTTGAACCTGACTCTAGAGAAGGCATATTACCTGTGATTTCTACTTCATTAAATGCCTAGGATCGAATGAGAGAAGTGTGTGTTTATGCATGTGCCTGTGCGGGCAGTATGTTTAACGGTTTTGTCTCTTTGATGGCAATAAAGATCAGCCCTGAAATCCCATCCTATGATCTCAACCTTAGCAATAGACCTCCTGTCTTTGGTGTTTCAAATAAAATATATATATACTAGGGGCCCGGTGCACGAAATTCGTGCACTGGGTGTATGTGTGGGAGGGAGTGTCCCTCAGCCCAGCCTGCCCCCTCTCACATACTGGGAGCCCTCAGGCGTTGACCCCCATCACCCTCCAATCACAGGATCGGCCCCTTGCCCAGGCCTGACGCCTCTGGCTGAGGCGTCCGGCCCGGGCAGCGGGGACCCGCAGCTGCAGCGGCCCCGCGATCGTGGGCTCCACTTTAGGCCCAGGCAAGGGACCCCTAGCTCCTGGGACTGCCAGCTTCGACCGTGCCCAGCTCCCATCGCTGGCTCCACCCCTACTTCCTGCTATCACTGGCCAGGGCGGAAAAGGCACCTGATTCTCCGATCATGGCTGGGGGGCAGGGCAAAGGCGGCCCCAGGGCCGCCTTTGCCCTGCCCCCCAGCTCTTAGCTCCCCCCTGGGTTTCCGATCACTGTCAGTGGCAGGGGGCTTCTTCCTGCTTTCCCTTTCGCCTCCCTGCATTGTGCCTACATATGCAAATTAACCGCCATCTTGTTGGCAGTTAACTGCCAATCTTAGTTGGCAGTTAATTTGCATATAGCCCTGATTAGCCAATGAAAAGGGTAGCTCGTACGCCAATTACCATTTTTCTCTTTTATTAGTGTTGATATTTCCCCCATAAGAGAATGTAAGACTTATAGGCACAGTGTAGCCTAATTTAAAGCATGAAATATACATCCTTTCCCTTACCTTTTGAATCAGTGTCTCTTAGCTGCCCTTCTAGCTATATCTGTTCTCTCTTTCTTCTGTAATAACAGGTGATCCAGCTGTGAACACAGCTGCCTCGGTAAGATAATATTACACAGCTTTCTTAAAGCTTAATGTGAACACTTGATTAAGTTTTGGACAATGGGTTGTGAAAGTATTTGAAGTGGGAAATTTCTATTGCATGCTGCTAAAACAAAAGGAATGTTTCCTCCTCTTCTGCATCTTCCTTACTAGCTGAAATTCAGACATGATGGTAGGATTTGGAACAGCCATCCTAGAACATAAGACAAGGTCTCATGTTGAAGAGGCCAGAATGGCAACATAGATAAAAGCTGGCTGCTATGTAGATTTCATATAAACTCTGACAAGCTACCACTGAATTGTTTACTTGAGAGAGAAAAAAACATATTTCTGTTTAAGCAACAGTTGTCTTGGTATTTGTTTCAGCAGCTGAATTGGGGTTCTTGGGATGGGTTCACAGCCATTCATTGTTTTGTTTCTCAAAATAGAGGAGTTGTGACTCAAACATACCAATTAATATTACAGAGACATTGCTTGGCTAAGCACTGCTGCATTCAACCCAATGGTTGTGTCTACGTTTACCCAAGAACAACAATAATTTATATAACTAAAAGAACTCTTCAAGTCCCCAATCCCACAAAATGTAAGAAACAGTATTCAGAAAGGAATAGTCAAATCTTTTTTGTCTAACACAGAAAACCATTTTTTTAATTACCCTCAGATGTATCAATGATCAGAAAAACGTAGGTAGGGTTAGCTATAATTCTTTGTGGTTGGTATTGATGGCCACCAGTTTCCTTGTTTTTAGATAGCTACCCTGGGAAAAAATGATGGATTAAGAGAGCCTGTATTCTGCCAGACTTCTTTTAATTAAGACTTTTGGAGTACATTAGCCCAATCTGAGGATTAAAATATCCTATCTAATAAATGAGAAACATGGTAATTAGCCATACCTCCACTACCCTTCCCATTGGCTAATCAGGGTGATGTGCAAATTAACTGCCAGCCAAGATGGCGGCCGGCAGCCAGGCAGCTTAAAGCGAACATGAGGCTTGCTTGCTTCAGTGATGGAGGACTCCAACGTTCCCCGCCTGCCGCTGCCGGCCTCTGAGCTTGCAGTTTGAAACATTGTTAAAAATATAGAAGCTAAACGAAACCCCAGAAACCTGCTTTCAGCCCGCTGGGATCTCAGAGCTGGAGTTGAAACAGTGTTTCAATTATAGAACCCAAACAAACCAGATACCTGCTTTCAGCAGCGGAGGCCTAAGAGCTGGAGCCAAGCCTCAGAGCTAAAGCTGGCCCAGAATAAAAAAAAAAAAAAAGAAAGAAAAAAAGGAGCGGTTGGGAGCTTCAGTCACCCGCCAGCCTGAAAACAGCCCTCAGCCCCTCACCCAGACTGGCCAAGCAACCCAGTGGGGACCCCCACCCTGAAGGGTGTGTGACCAGCTGCAAACAGCCATCATCCCCTCATCCAGGCTGGCCAGGCACCCCAGTGGGGACCTCCACCCTGATCCAGGACACCCTTCAGGGCAAACCAGCCGACCCTCCCCCGTGCACCAGGCCTCTACCTTATATAGTAAAAGGGTAATATGCCTCCCAGCACCGGGATCAGCGGAGCCGAGAGGCCTCCTGGCACCGGGATCAGCATGACAGGGGGCAGCGCCCAAACCCCCTGATCGCCCTGCGGCTCTGTGTGTGACAGGGGGCGGGGCCACAACCTCCCTATCCGCCCTATTCTCTTCGTGACGGGAAGGCACCCCAACTCCCTGATCAGCCCTGCTCTGTGCCTGATAGGGGGGAGCTCTGCAACCCCCTGATCGCCCTGCAGCTCTGTGTGAGACAGGGTGCGGTGCCCCAACCCCCTGATTGGCCCTGCTCTGTGGGTGATAGAGGGCGGTGCCCCAACTCCCCTATTGGCCCTACTCTGTGAGTGACAGTGGGGAGCTCCTCAACCCCTGATCGGCCCTGCTCTGTCCGTGACAGGGTACCAAGCCCCAACCCCTCTGATGGGCCCTGCTCTGTGAGTGACAGGGGGCAGCGCCCCAACCCCCTGATTGCCCTGCTCTGTGCGTGACAGGGGGTGGTGCTGCAACCTCCCCATCGACCCTGCCTTGAGTGTGACAGGGGGCGGTGCCCCAACCCCCCAATCGGCCCTACCTTGAACATGACTGAGGGTGGCATCGCAACATCCTGATCTGCCCTGCTCTGTGCATGACAGGGGGCGGCGCCCCAACTCCCCAATCCGCCCTGCTCTGAGCCCGACCAGGGGCTGCACCTAGGGATTGGGCCTGCCCTCTGCCACCCGGGAGCAGGCCTAAGCCAGCAGGTCGTTATCTCCCAAGGGGTCCCAGACTGCGAGAGGGCACAGGCCGGGCTGAGGGACCCCCCCCCACCCCCCGAGTGCACAAATTTTTGTGCACCGGGCCTCTAGTGTAAAAATAAATATCAATCAAAGGGGCTTAAAAAATGCAAGATAAGTCATAGTGTAGGACTGGACTGGAAATAATTTATACCCTGCATGCCTGCTTCAACCAATGGATAGTCACCTGGAACTTTATGTTGAAGAGGATTATTAGGTCTCATCTGGATTCAGCTGGAAATGTCCGTGGATGATTAGTGATGGGAGGGGAAAATGGTAGAATATACTTTCTGTCATGGAGAATAACTGACACACCAGTTAGATAGAACACATTGAATTCATTTCCTTGGGATTCTACCTGTTTGTGGTTTGAACTTCAGTTTGTGTAGGTAAGTCGAACAATTCAAAGCATCTGTGGTCAATTAGGCTCAAGCACTGCCTCATACAACTTAGAAGAACGTAATGTACAAATCAGAATGCTAATGTAATAATTTGCAATTAGATCTATTACTGTCAAGTTGATTAAAATTCCTGTCTTTTAGCCAGGGCACCCAAGGTGCTGGTGACACTGAGGTAGATGATTTAATAATATTGATTAAGACTTTGTATATTAAATTAGAACTTTTTTTTTCAGTGTGTTCAAATGTTACTCTAATCTCTAACTCCCTCAGACTAGGTCCCATTTCCCTGCACTGACTGAGGTCATTCATTTGTAATGAATGCTTTATAGGGAGGCCCTTCTCAAGCTATCTTGGTGAAGGTCCAATTTATTTTCTTTTCCCAATCTATCACGACTACTACTTTATTAAAATAAATGAAAATAAAATTTTATAGCCCTAGCTGGTTTTGCTCAGTGGATAGAGCCTCAGCCTGCAGACTGAAGGGTCCTGGGTTCAATTCCAGTCAAGGGCACATGCCCAGGTTGTGGGCTCGATCCCCAGTAGGGGGCATGCAGGAGGCCAATCAATGATATTCTCTCATCATTGATGTTTCTGTTGCTCTCTCCCTCTCCCTTCCTCTCTGAAATCAATAAAAATATATTTTTGAAAAACTTAAAATAAAATTTTATAAAAATAAAAATTTAAAAATAAAGACATAGAACACACAAACATATTTTTATTATTTAATTCAGTGGGCATAAAATAACTTCAAAATTCCTATGAGTTTCTAAACCTTTACTCTCAATTTTTAAACTATATTTCATAAGCAGAATAGTTAATGAAGTGTTCAGTACTAATGAACTTAGAGAAAATTTATAATATGGTGATGCTTTACTTTTTATGCATTGGATAAACACATTATAGTACATGGGAGCCCATGTATAATCAATTCAACCAGTATATTCAGTCATTAAATAGATGTAGGGAACAGGTTTACTTTTTTTTTTATTCTTTATTGTTTAAAGTATTACATATGTCTCCTTTTTCCCCCATTGACCTCTCCCGGCCACTCTCCCCCCCCCCACCCCCCAACACATGCTCTAACCTCCTCTAGTGTCTGTGTCCATTGGTTATGCTTATATGCAAACATACAAGCTTTTGGTTGATCTCTTATCTCCCCCGCCTCACCCCACCCCACCTTCCCTCTGAGGTTTGGCGATCTGTTCAATGCTTCTCTATCTCTGGATCTATTTTTGTTCATCAGTTTATGTTGTTCATTATATTCCACAAATGAGTGAAATCATGTGATATTTATCTTCCTCCAACTGGCTTATTTGGCTTAGCATCATGTTCTCCATGTCCATCCATGCTGTTGTGAATGGTAAGAGTTCTTTCTTTTTTAAAGCAGCTAGTATTCCATTGTGTAGATGTAACACTGTTATTTAATCCACTTATCTGCTGATGGGCCTTACGCTGTTTCCAAATCTTAGCTATTATAAATTGTGCTGCTATGAACATAGGGGTGCATATATCCTTTCTGATTGGTGTTTCTGTTTTCTTGGGATATATTCCTAGAAGTGGCATCACTGGGTCAAATGGGAGTTCCATTTTTAATTTTTTGAGGAAACTCCATACTATTTTCCACAGTGGCTGCACCAGTCTGCATTCCCACCAGCAATGCATGAGGGTTCCTTTTTCTCAGCATCCTTGCCAGCACTTGTCATTTGTTGATTTGTTGATGATAGCCATTCTGACAGGTGTGAGATGGTACCTCATTGTTGTTTTGATTTGCATCTCTCAGATGACTAGTGACTTTGAGCATGATTTCATATGTCCCTTGGCCTTCTGTATGTCCACTTTTGAAAAGTGTCCATTTAGGTCCTTTGCCCATTTTTTGATTGGATTGTTTATCTTTCTTTTGTTAAGATGTATGAGTTCCCTATATATTTTGGAGATTAGAAGCTTATCAGATATAACATTGGCAAATATGTTCTTCCCTACAGAGGACTTTTTTGTGGTTTTGTTGATGGCTCCTTTTGCTGTATCGGTAAAGATATTGCTACAACATATGTATGATATTTTGCTGCCTGTGGATTCTTCTAAGATTTTTATATTTTCCTGTCTTACCAGGTTTACTATTTTAAATGGCAATAGTGGCCTATAGTAGCTTTATTTAACAGTAAGGATATAAAACATAGGCAAGTATATTAAAGTGTATAAAATTATATAAAGTATATAAAAACCAAGCCCTTCCTAAAACAATAAACCAAACTTCCAATGCAACATTTTTCATATAAGAAATTATTATTTATGATGGCATTTTAACGGTTAAAGTTTTAGTGAAATGTGGTTAATTAATAGTGTCAGGAGATGCAGAACCACTGATTTGTTCCACCATCATAAGGAAATGTTTCGTAGATGTGTAGGGGGGATATTCATTTCATACTCACACATCCCACATCTCTTGTTCTGATAATTATTAACACAAAGCCACAATGTTGACTTCTATCATAATACCAACTTGCAAACCCTCTTAACACAGTTTTATTTACTCTATTAAATTGGTTCTGCCATTAAGCAAACATCAAGTTTTTAGCTGGTATGTAAAACTGAATCTTTCTTCGTTGACCATTAAAACATTTAAATGGCATGTGCTTCGGGGTGTTTGTGAAATTAGGAATTTTCTAGTTTTTGGTCACCCTACTATTTTAATCTGCTTTATTCACTCTCAGATTCAGACTTTTCAACTCGTTGTAGCTTTCACAGCTTCCCCATACTCAGACTTTTCAAGACTTACCAACATTCACTGGAGTCTCTAGCACATTTTTGTCTTTAAGCTTGACTTTCCAGATACCACTTAAATCCCCAACTTATAAGAAGAACTCTGTATTCTTAGAGGTAAGAGAGTTTCTATCTTAGTTCTTCTCAGTGTGGACATTTTTCTTCCTATCTAATGCCACTGTTTTACCGTCTTTATATTGATATTTTGGATGTGGAGTAAGCTAGTCTCTATGACCTTGAAAGATCATTTCCTATCAATGTTCAGATATACCTCTCTAAGTTATATCCAATATCTAAGCTGAAAACTTATTGTTTCATGTTTGCTATTTTTCCCTGCCCTCTAAAGGATAATCATACCTATTTATGAGGGGTAAAAATACAACTCTGTTAGCAACACCAATATGATGTGGTGCTATAAACAATATAATACAATAGCCAGCAAACTTTACAGGTGTAATTTCTTAAGTCCTCCAAACTATTTCAGATTATTTCATTTCACACTCAAGTCCAGCAGTATAAAAATGGTCACCATAGTTGCAAAGTGACAAACTTAAGTAGATATTCATATTGTAGAATTACCTACCCTAATGTTCCTTGTCTAGATAATTCATGGCCAGCTACTCGCACATATGCTTGTACATTTGATACTAAATATACCAAATGAAGATATAACCCATGCCAAAGCTTTGGGTTGACTATGCTTTAAACTGCTGATGTAGAAAGACTACTATACTATTATATTCAAAACAATTTACTGTTATTTTATAATAAAGCTAAGATATAATTCAACATTCACTAAGAATCTACTAAGTAACAAAAACCGGGTTACTAACAGTGTGAGTGAGGTCAAGTATAAATATAGCTAAGAGATATTGCTTCTCTAGGAACTCATAATAAAATCTAAAATATACATACTATCAGTGGTTAGAAAATAATGCCCTACCAGCAGGCTGTGATCATAATCACATAGGGTCTACAATGGAGATACATGCAAAGTTCTATTAAAGCACGGAAGAGGGGATTAATTCTCACTCAGGTGTGGGGCTCAAGGAAGGCTTTGACTAGGAATATGCGCAGAATCTTTAGGATTGATGATACGCTGAACCTTCTGGATCAATTGATATTCATTTACAAACCGATGAGGAAATAAAGAGACAAGTGGCCTGGTATAGCTGAAGAAGAGGTGGAGAGTTTAGGAAATGGGTGCATCTTGAGTAAAAAAATCCAACAACCTCTAAATGATGTGTTTCCTCTGTTCTGCCATACAGTTTTAACTTTGTAGAGAAAATAGAAGAAAATCTATTGAACCAATTGTTTTGGCTCTTCTTATGTGATTACAGTATTGCTTATATGAATTGTCAAATAAGGGATGAGCTCATAAAAGGATATTAATGTGTCATTTCTATTGAGCAAAGTAGCATTAGAGAAGGTGATTTCAAAAGCACAGGGCTCTTTCATGGCAGCCTTCAGGGCGATGTTTGATCACTGAAAACAGGCTGCTTTGTTCCAGCTTTCTCTGATGTTTGGCATTATCCAGAATACATATGCTCTCACTTGGAAAGAATCATCTGTACAGATTTAATAGATTTGCATATTCAAAGTGCATGTCCTCTTAAAGTGAAATAAAAACAATTTTAATATCTATGTCTATATATATACAAACACTTAGTTCAGACACACATCTCAGCAAATTTTTAACAGGCATTTATACATAATATGTGTGCTTTTCCTGAGATTATGAAAGTTGGCTATTTCTAAAGTTAACCATTTTATATTTTTACTGAGAAAAAATATATTTTAGGAGATATCATATTGATGATATAGTATAAGATCCCCTTTAAGTTTCAGGTATGTTCTTGTCGCCTGTTATGAACATAACTTTCTAGAGTTGGGCAAATTAGAAATTGCAAAGAATCAAAGATAAATATTAAAGATTAGTATTCTCATGAGCTTCTTTTTTTTTTTATGACTGAAAGGATTTTTTTTTTCTAAAGTGGAGACATGCTTGGAAAGAGGCCTAACAAGTCAGAAGTTTTTTGTATGTTGTGTGTTGATAAAACTCTCAGAATTTTCTCCTCACAGGATTCTTTGGCTTCTATTTCCTGTGAATTGTTATGTAATCTCACATGAATTCATCTTTTAATTTTGAATTCCCATGGAGTCTTTGAAAAGGATGACATTCCAAATCAGTCAGTTTGATATACATTAGATCCACAATTAGACATTCATTGCATTGAAATTAAGAACAAAAGACTTCAGGTAAAATGAAATAGGTTACATTATGTCCTATTTTATTTTTAAAAATATATTTTTATTGATTTCAGAGAGCAATGGAGGGAGAGAGCAATAGAAACATCAAAGATGAAAGAGAATCATTGATCGGCTGCCTTTTGCATGCCCCTTGCTGGGGATCAAGCCCGCAACCTGGGCATGTGCCTTTGACTAGAATCAAACCTGGGACCCTTCAGTCCTCAGGCTGACATTCTATCCACAGAGCCAAACCAGCTAGGGCACATTATGTTCTATTTTATGTGACAAGGAAAAGTCTTACCATATCACTTTCCTATCTTTTCCTTGTTTCCATTTTTAACGTCCTTCACCTTAATGGCACTGAATGCTTCCTCTACAGGACATGTTCTTCCTTCCCTGGTTAGTTCTCGAACAATCTCAGAACAGAGACTATTTCAGTTATACACTTTCCAAATGTTAATGTGCTTATGAATCATCTGAGGGTCTTGTTAAAAATGCAGGTTCTGATTGAGCAGGCTTGGGGTCTGGCCAAGATTCTAAGTTCCCATGTGGTGCCATAGACTAGATTTTGGAGAGCAAGCACCTAGATACATATGACTGCTCATTAAATTGACATTAGTTCGTAGACCCTGATAACTGAAAATGTAAATTCTTTTATTTGAGATTGCTTCCGGTTTTTATTGGCCTTTTTGTTTATTGATTATTTCATAAAGATGCTGCATGATCTAGACTCTCTCTACTTCTCTAGTCTTCTTACCACTTCCCATTTTTTATATTTGAGACGTAACTAGCTACTTAAAATTTCCAGAATGTATCATATCTCAGTGCCCTTCCAAATACTATTTCCTCTGCCTGTCCTGATATCTTGTGAGGCTTTCTTTAAAACAGCTCAGCTGTTATCTCCTCCAGGAATCCTTCCCCAATCTCTTTCCCATGTAATTTCTTAATTAAATATCTCCAATATCCTCCCACAATGCGCTGAATTTCCTAAATTATATCTGTCTAATAATCTGTTGCAATATCTGCTTATTTGTTCCATTCAAAACTGTGCTTCTGTGGGGGAGAGAGATTATGCATTTTATCTTAGATGCCCATTGTCAATCACAATGTCCGATGCGTAGTAGGTTTTAATGAAATAAGTTGAATAAATGAAGAAGGAAAGTTGATGTGTTATAGTTATGTAATAATATAATGCAATATTTTCTTTCATAAAGCTTAAGATTGAATTGGGAGTAATAAAACCTAAAGTCATAAAAAGTTAAGTACAGGATGAGATAATACTGAAGATGTAAAATGTTAGTATGTGGTAAATTGCCAAATGAGGATCATAGAAACTGACTATTCTGAATTCATTGGAGGGAAATGTCACTGTGGATTTATCATTATTTTTAATATCCCATATTGTTCTACAAAGGATTTGTGATGGCTGATACTATGAATTGGAGTTAATGAAAAGTATGAACATGTAGTTAAGGGAGGAGTATAAAAAATAGAGAAGTTAGGGAAATATATACTAAACTTGAGGATCAGATACACTAGCATGCTTACAAAAATAGTCTCACTACATAATGAACAGTAAGTTTGGTGTGCTGGATTTTCATTTTCACTCTCTACTTGGGAGGTGACTTCTGTGTGGGCATCAGCCCCACCCTTGTCCTCCGCCTTCTGATTGAATTTGGCCAGTGAGGTGACCTGGCAGAGGATCAAATGGAGGGAGAACAGTGAGATCAGGATTTTTATTTTCTTGTGTTGCCTAGAACTGACTGTGCCTCTGTGTAAATTGCCCCTTTATTAAAACCTTCATAAATTACTTTAATTTGAGTGTTGCTCTGATTTCTATTGTGATTCTGATACAATCTCAGAGTTGTTTAAAGCTAGATTGCATGTCAGTCTTATTTTTTATTGTAACTGTTAATGCTATAAAAATGTTTTAGGTGCCTGCTATATAGCAGGCAAGATTCTAGAGAAGGGGTTTCAATAGAAAAAAATTAAGAAGATAAAAACAAACCTAAAATGCTGTGTTTATACTGTTCACATTTTAGTGTGATAAAAATGAAATAAATCATATGAGAGATAAGGAAAAAATTATATGTTTTAAGCCTTACAGTTTGTTAATGTTTATTTACATCAACCTTTAGTTTACTTACTGTTTAACTGTAAACCGATAATATCCCAGAGTTTTAGTTTTTGTGTTGTTCTCTTTTTAGTATAGATAGATTATTCATAATTTTTTTTTCTCTTCTGTTTTCTGATGCTCATCTTCTGGTCATTTGACTGCATGTTCTTCTTCCATTAGTAGATATAAAAGGAAAATAAATGAGTGGAAAGCTTAGCTTTAGCATCTATGCTAATTAGCCCAGGAGACCTTCTGGACATCCTTCCAGACAAAGCCATGGTGGCGGGACCGAGGCAGAGGTGGTTAGGAGTGATCAGGCTGGGCAGTTGGGGGTGAGCAGGCTGGCGGGGAGGCAGTTAGAGGTGATCAGGCTAGAAGAGGGGAGCAGTTGGGGCTGGCAGGCAGAGGGGTTAGGGGCTATCAGGCAGGCAGGCAGGTGAGTGGTTAGGAGCCAGCAGTCCCGGATAGTGAGAAGGATGTCTGACTGCTGGTTTAGGCCCAATCCCTATCCCCTGAAAAGTCCCAGATTGGAGAGGGTGCAGGCCAGGCTGAGGGACACCCCTCCGTGCACGAATTTCATGCACCGTGCCACTAGTCCTATATAATAAAAGGGTAATATGCAAATTGATGAGTGGAGAAATGACCAGTCACTATGACGTGCACTGACCACCAGGGTGCAGGTGCTCAATGTAGGGGCTGACCCCAGGGGGAGCACTGCTCAGCCAGAAGCTACGCTCATGGCTGGCAAGCACAGCGGAGGTGGCTGGAGCCTCTCTAGCTTCCTTGGCAGGTCTAAGGATGTCTGACTGATGGCTTAGCTGCTCCATGGGACATCCTAAGCCAGTGATGGCGAACCTATGACACACGTGTCAGAGGTGACACGTGAACTCATTTTTTTGGTTGATTTTTCTTTGTTAAATGGCATTTAAATATATAAAATAAATATCAAAAATATGTCTTTGTTTTACTATGGTTGCAAATATCAAAAAATTTCTATATGAGACATGGCACCAGAGTTAAGTTAGCATTTTTCAAAATTCTGACATGCCGAGCTCAAAAGGTTTGCCATCACTGTCCTAAGCCATCAGTCGGACATCCCTCAAGGGCTCCCAGGCTGCGAGAGGGTGCAGGCCAGGCTGAGAGACCTCCCCCCCCCCCCGGGTGCATGAATTTTGTGTACCGGGCCTCTAGACTATGATAAAAAGTTTGTTAGGAAGGAGACTGAAATCCTGAACTAAAATGAAGCTTTCCAGTTTATCTGGACTGGTCTGCTTGTCAAAAATCAAGAGACAAAAATCGGCGTAATTCTTATATTCATGATGATGAAGAGAACCAGGTCTAAGAAATAGAAAGGATGCTCTTGCTATAAAGCCCCGGTGTGCAGATACTCTGTCTTTGGATCTTAGGTTGTATTACAACCTTTTTTGCAGAACTTACTTAGATCGTTGTTGACTCAGATAAGCTTAATTCTGTGACCCTGCAGAAACAGATCATAAATCCCAATAGAGAAAGACATGTTTGTAGTTTGACCTTGAAACGATGAGCTAAAGGTGCTGAGGAAACCATAAATTCAATTTACAGTAACAAAAATAAGATTCTTTCTACCTTGCCCAGTGAATAAAGTGAAAATCTAATATTTTTCCTGGTACATGCTGTACATTTTGCCAGGCTTGATTAAAGTCCTCTTTAGTAGGTAGCTAAGAGAGGAACTGAATAAAAACACGTAATATAAGGCTTTTGACTCCTACCTGTTCTTCAAGACTTAATTCTTTTTTAAGAGCTGCTTTTACTCTTTTTTTTCAGGTTCTGTTTATGAAATGTTTGGAAATGAATGCTGTTTGTCAACAGGAGAGGTGATTAAAATTACTGGCCTCAAAATTAAGAAGATCATAGCTGAAATTTGTGAGCACAGTGAAGGTGGTGAATCACAACCATTTGAATTGCCTATGAATTTTCCAGGTACAGTATATTGCAACCATTTCTCATTTGTAAAGCTGCATTGCTAATAGATATATACATCTATACAATTGCAAACAATGAAAAAGTGGTAGTATTTTTTATTCACTCTAGGGCAGTGGGTGAAAGAATCATAATTCTTATACTTCAATGATTTTAAGGACTAATATAAGGCAAATATTTTCTTACCCTTTTAAATAAACATCCTTTACTTAGGACTAAATATTTTCTGTTAATAAATATTTAGTGATTTTCAACTACAAGCAACACTGACTATGTTACATAGTTAAAATAAAGAATTCAAAGATATATTTTCATAAGTCATGTAGAACACTATAAGTATGCAGGGGTGGGCACGAGTAGGTCTGTGATTGTGAGTATGTAAAACATAGGGTTTATTCTTGTATTATTATTTATTATGATATTATTTCCATATGCATAACTATAAACCTACTTTTGCCCACTGTTGTACATTAAGCACATTAACCCTCTTTATTCCCATTGCCATTATTCTAGCTCTCTGGATCACTGCTAAACTCCCCTGCTGATCTTACTGGCAAGTCTAGCTGCTTTTCTTTGTCAAGTTAATTCTACTCAGCCTTACAAAATTACTCCAAATATCATGTCTTCTGGAAGATTTTTTCTGACCATCTAATCTAAGCTAGAAAGCCCTCTTTTATGTTCTCTTAGTATATTGAGCACCAGAGCATTCACCTTATTTTTAAAGTATTGATTTTCTCTTTTGTATTCTCTAGACCAGTGGTTCTCAACCTTGGCTGCACATTAGAATCACCTGGGAATCTTTTTAAAATCCTGATTTCTGGGCCTCATCCTTCGGAAATTCTGTTTCTTTGTTATGGAGTGAGGCCACAACATTAGTAACAAAGAAACAGAATTTATGGAGGATGAGGCCCAGAAATCAGGATTTTAAAAAGTTTCCCAGGTGATTCTAATGTGCAGCCAAGGTTGAGAACCACTGCTTGAGACCAAGGGTTGTCAAACCTTTTCTAAAAAGGGCCAGATAGTAAATTTTAGGCTTTGCTGCCAGATGGTCCCCATCACAACTACTACATTTTGATGTTGTAACATAAAAGAAGCTCTAAATACCAAATAATGAGCATGGTTCAACAAAAAAATGTCTATATAAACAGGTGGTCAGCAGAATTTAGCCTGTGAATCATAGTTTGCTGACCTCAGCTCTAAAATAAAATTCCTTCACAGATAAAATATTACATAAGGGACTTTGTCTTTCTAGTAACCAGCACATTTTCTGGCACAGAGAATGTGCTCAATAATTGTATATTGAATGAATGATGAGTGGAAGAAAAAACTCTAATAAAAATTTACAATTTAATGTGATTCATGGTATAATGGAGGTATGTATAGGTTTTATGAGAGTCTTGGTAAGTAACATTTAACACCAGTTGTTCATGTTTCAAAACATGGATTTCTGAGTCATTATATTTGAATCTCAGCTGTGCCATTGTTAGTTGTGTAACCTTGCCAAGTTATGTAGCCTCCTTATGTAAACTGATAATAATCCTGCTACCTATCTTTTAGTGTTGTTAGGAGGGTTAAGTATTGAAATATATTTAAAGTGCTTAGAATGGTGCTTATCACTTAGCAAGGGCTATAAAAAAACGTTAGCTTTTATTACAATTATTTACATTGTTATCATCAGTGGAGTCAGGCAAAGCTTTTTCAAGAATGTTATACTTGAGCTGAGGTTTGAATAAAAATGAGTTAACTGTATGAGGAGAGGATTCTTCTAAGAGCTCCAGTATTCCAACCCTTTCAATTGTAATCTTTCTCACAGAATGATTCTAATTATTCCTTCCTCAGCCCATCCTTCATATCAATGATTCTCAAACTTGGCTGCACATTGGAATTGCCAAGGGAACTTTAAAAAGTGTTGATGCTCAGGCCACTTGCCTGAGATGTTCTGATTTATTTGGACTGGGATAGAGCCTGGTCATCAAGGTTTTCTAAAGCTCCCAGAGTGGTGATAATGAGCAGCCAAGTTTGAGAACCATTGCTTTAGAACAGCGGTTCTCAACCTGTGGGTCGCGACCCCTTTGGCGGTCGAACGACCCTTTCACAGGGGTCGCCTAAGACCATCCTGCATATCAGATATTTACATTACAATTCATAACAGTAGCAACATTACAGTAATGAAGTAGCAACGAAAATAATTTTATGGTTGGGTCACAACATGAGGAACTGTATTTAAAGGGCCAGAAGGTTGAGAACCACTGCTTTAGAAGAAGCTTTTCCTAAGTACTCTAATTGATGTGTCAACTCTCCTTTTAAATCACTATAGGCTTTCATGCCTTAATCATTGCATTTACAACGTTTTGTATATAATTGAAGTTATTTGTGTACTTGTCTTATAAGCACCATCTGCTTAATAGATCATAAGGTTGCTGGGGACGGAATCTGAATCTCAATTATTGCTGTAATCCCCACAGTGTTTAGAAGATGTATATAATCAATATTTAGTAAGTCAAAATTACTAGAATCTTCTGGTAGAAGGAACATTTCTTATTATAGTAGTTAAAACACAGCTTTTTGACTTATAATTTAACTTGGGGAATTGCTGCTTAGAATATCCCATTGAGCTTTCAGTAAACATAATCATCTTACATCAATTGAGCAATGATTTAAAAATGTATGTACAAAGATAGTTTTATTGTAAGGATCAGGATTAAGTGATTGGTGATGATCAGGAAATTGTTTTTACCTTTCTCAAAACAAATTATCCTTCTAGGTAATGATGAAAAGGATCCCCAATATAGAAATAATTCATCTATATCAGCACTAGGTAAAAACCAAGGACACTAATATTTTTTATAAATTTCAGTAGAGAAATGTCATTATTTATATTCTACTCAAAAGTTTCAATTTCAACTTCCAGTTAGATTATAAACTCAAAAAGTTCAATATATTTTTAAATACCCTTTTTTAATTGGGAATTTTCCATAAATTTATTTTTTACTGATTGTTAATTTCATTCTATTGTGGTCAGAAGACACACTTTATTTAATTTCAGTTCTTGTAAATTTATTGAGATTTGTTTTATGGCCTAACATATGAACTAGCCTAAAGAATATCCCATGTGCACTTAAGAAGAATGTGGATTCTGCTATTGCTGGGTGGAGTATTCTACAGGTGTCTGTTGGTGTATAGTATTGTCAAGTCTTCTGACTTTTTTTTTGTAAAATCTCTATCAAGATCTACCCATTATAGAAAGTGGACTTTTGAAGTTTCAAACTATTATAATTGAATTATTAATATTGCTTTTCAAAACTGCAGCTCTAGTTTCATGTATTTGGAGGCTTTGTTATAAGGTTGATATGTGTTTTGTAATATTTATTTGTTCTTAATGGAGTGACCCTTTAATCCATTTTGAGTTAACTTTTGTGAAGTGTATAAGATCTGTGTCTAGATGCCCTAGTCAGAGTGGGTGCAGAAGGCACTCAATCAATGTGTCTCTCTCACATCAATATTTTTCTCTGTGTGTCTCTCCCCCTCCCTTTCACCCTCTCTAAAAAAAATCAATGGAAAAATATCCTCAGGTGAGGATTAACAACAACAACAAATTTAGAAAAAAGAAATATGATAGAGCTTTAGAGATTAACCATTCTTTACTATCCTACACTCTGCTTTTACCTTGTGATACACTCAAATGAGAATCTTTTTAAAAAATATATATTTTATAGATTTTTTACAGAGAGAGAGAGGGATAGAGAGTTAGAAACATCAATGAGAGAAAAACATTGATCAGCTGCCTCCTGCACACTCCCTACTGGGGGTGTGCCTGCCCTTGACCGGAATCAAACCTGGGACCCTTGAGTCCGCAGGCCGACGCTCTATCCACTGAGACAAACCGGTTAGGGCTCAAATGAGAATCTTGATAATGCGCCAGACACTGTTCGAAGTGTTCCAGAGAAAGCACTGTGATAGGAGATGACAGCTGCAGGCATGGTATTGCCCCTGAAGACCTTCCAGTGGGACACGATGTGGGTGAGGAAGACAAGGATATTGATGATCTTGACCCTGTATAGGCCAAGGCTAGCGTGTGTGTTTGTCCCTTAGTTTTTAACAAAAAAGTTTAAAAAGTAAATAAAAAATTAAATAGAAAAGCTTATAGACTAAGGCTATAAAGAAAAATATTTTTGTCAGCTATGCAATGTGTTGTTTTTTAAGCTAAGTGTTACTATACAGGAGTCTAAGAGTTAAAAAATTAAAAGGATTATAAAATAACAGAGAAGTTACAGTAAGGTAAGGCTGTTTATTATCGAAGAAAAATGTTTTAATAAATTTAACATAGCCTAAGTGTACAGTGTTATAAAGTCTACAGTAATGTACAGTAATATCCTAGGCCTTCACATTCACTCATCACTCACTGAGTCCCCCCCGAGCAACTTTCAATCCTGTGAGCTCCATTCATGGTAAATGCCCTTTACAGGTGTGCCATTTATTTTTGTCTTTTATACTGTATTTTTACTGTGCCTTTTCTATGTTTAGGATATGTTCAGATACACAAAATTAGATTAATAATAGAATTATTTTTTCAAGAAATTGTTTGACTAGAATTAATGAAACCTGCTTCTTTGTGCCAGGGTATAAAAATGCCTAATACATAAACATTTTTCAAGATAAATCTCCCTGTTGTTTTAATTAGGAAGCTATATACTTAATTGATAGAAAACATAATATTGCATTCAATGGTCATTCTTTGTATGTTTTATCTACCACTTAAATGACTAAATTTTTTAGTATTAGCCATTTTATGATTGCATCTAATTTTTTAGAAGCTGACTAAAATATCAGCTTATAAATTCCTTTTAGAAATTACCTGTTAGCAAAATTGTTTTTGCAAAACTATATTTAAAATATATTTAGTAGCTTTATAGTGCATAACCTTTTCAGCTCATGTGCTTTGAATGACTTTTGTTAAAAGAAGCAAGATAAAAGGCAGAATTTGCTTCTATTTTTTCCATCTGGATGTCATAAAGACATGATTCAAAGAGACCCTAAATAGGCTCCCTGCCTTTTGGATAATTTGCTATTTAAGGAATAATGGACTATTCTTCCAAATTTTCTGGGTCAACTTCTCGTAAAGTATTTCTTCCCACTGTGCTCACTTAAGCAAAATAAATTCAGCTATGTCTATTATACAATATATTTTCCTAGACGAAAAGGGATATTCTGGATATGCTATTCCAAAAACTGTGAAGCAATCTAAGTGCACCAAAAGTTCAGGCTTTTACACTAATTTTCATTTCCATTTTTTTGGCCTATTTTTTCTTCTGCTCTTTGGTACATGATCACCTTGTTTATCTAAGTCCTTGTTCTTTGGATAACTAAAATGAATAATATCAGGACGACAAATAGACTTTGCAGGTCTAGGTTAAAGTGTTCTTTTCACTCACCTATGTACATTTTAACCTCATACCAAAATTATGTCAAAAAGATCATTTTAAAATTGGCTTTTCCACACCTGGAACTATTCTATAAGTTTTCAAAGTATTAATATACATCTTCCAAAAATCTAATCACATTTTGCTCTTACCAGCCCCCTTTCCTACGTACACAACTGTTATGGTGATACCTCAACAGTATCACCATGGTGGAACCAGACTCTCCTTACAAACTTGTCTACTCAGATCTTTAGCTTCTTGATTCTTTTAAACGGACATTGGTAAAATACATTACTATATTTATACACAATTATATATTAACTAGGGCCCCGGTGCACGAAATTCGTGCACTAGGTGTGTGTGTGTGTGGGGGGGGGGGTGTCCCTCAGCCCAGCCAGCCCCCTCTCACATACTGAGAGCACTCAGACGTTGACTCCCATCACCCTCCAATCGCAGGATCGACCCCTTGCCCAGGCCTGATGCCTCTGACAGAGGCGTCAGGCCTGGGCAGGGGACCCTCATTTCCCCCCATCACTGGTTCTGCCCCCAGCCCAGGCCTGATGCCTCAGCCAGAGGCGTAAACCCCCATCACCCTCCGATCGCCTGATTGGCCCCTTGCCCAGGCCTGACGCCTCCGCCAGAGGTGTCATGCTTGGATAGGGGACTCCCATCTCCCCCCGATCACTGGCTCTGACCCCCGCCCAGGCCTGAGGCCTCTGGCCCAGGAATCATGCCTGGGCAGGGGACCCCCATCTCCCTCTGATCGCTTGCTCCACCCCCCGCCCAAGCCTGACGCCTCTGACCCAGGCTTCAGGCCTGGGCAAGGGGACCATCATATCCCCCCAATCCCCGGCTCCGCCCCCCACCCAGGCCTGATGCCTCTGGACCAGGCATCAGGCCTGGGCAGGGGACTCCCAGCCCCCTGCCGAGGCCTGATGCCTCGGCCAGAGGAGTTGACCCTCATCACCCTCCAATCACCAATCACCGGATCAGCCCCTTGACCAGGCCTGAGGCCTCCGGCAGAGGTGTCAGGCCTGGGCAGGGGACCCCCAGCTCCCCGCGGTTGCAGGCTCCGCCCCTGCCCAGGCCTAACACCTCTGGCTGAGACATTAGGCCTGGACAGGGGACCCCCAGCTCCCTGCGATCTCCCACTCTGCCCCTGCCCAGGCCTAACACCTCTGGCCGAGGCATTAGGCCTGGGAAGGGGACCCCCAGCTCCCCGCAGCTGCAGGCTCTGCCCCTGCCCAGGCCTAACGCCTCTGGCCAAGGCATTAGGCCTGGGCAGGGGACTCCCAGCTCCCCGTGATCTCCCACTCTGCCCCTGCCCATGCCTAACGCCTCTGGCCGAAGCATTAGGCCTGGGCAGGGGACCCCCAGCTCCCCGCGGTTGCAGGCTCCGCCCCTGCCCAGGCCTAACGCCTCTGGCAGAGGCGTCCGGCCCGGGCAGCAGGGACCGCAGTGGCAGCGGGGGCGCCGTGATCGCGCGGGCTCCGCCCCTGCCCCTGCAGGATGCCTCTGGCTGAGGCGTACGGCTCGGGCAGCAGGGACCCGCAGCTGCAGCGGCCCCGCGATTGTGGGCTCTGCTTTAGGCCCAGGCAAGGGACCCCTAGCTCCCGGGACTGCCAGCTTCGACCGTGCCCAGCTCCCATCGCTGGCTCCACCCCTACTTCCTGCTATCACTGGCCAGGGCAGCAAAGGCGCCTGATTCTCCGATCATGGCTGGGGGGCAGGCAAAGGCGGCCCTGGGGCCGCCTTTGCCCTGCCCCCCAGCTCTTAGCTCCCCCCTGGGTTTCCAATCACTGTCAGTGGCAGGGGGCTTCTTCCTGCTTTCCCTTTCGCCTCCCTGCATTGTGCCTACATATGCAAATTAACCGCCATCTTTGTTGGCAGTTAACTGCCATCTTAGTTGGCAGTTAATTTGCATATAGCCCTGATTAGCCAATGAAAAGGGTAGCGTCGTACGCCAATTACCATTTTTATCTTTTATTAGTGTAGATGATTTAGAGATTCTGCTGTGGGAACAAAATCCTTTTTTAATAGACTTTATTTTTTAAGAGCTGTTTTAGTTTCACAGTAAAATTGAGTGAGAAGTACAGAGGTCTCCCATATACCCTTTATCCCTACAAATGCATAGCCTCGGCCATTATCATATCCCCCACTGGAGTGGTACACTTTGTTCCACCTGATGAACCTGCATTGATGCATCATAACCTAGGTTCATGGTTTACATTGGTTACTCTTGGTGTTGTATGGTCTATAGGTTTAGACAAATGTGTAATGACATGTATCTACCATATACAGGGGTGGGCAAACTTTTTGACTCGAGGGCCACAATGGGTTCTTAAACTGGACCGGAGGGCCAGAACAAAAGCATGAATGGAGTGTTTGTGTGAACTAATATAAATTCAAAGTGAACATCATTACATAAAAAGGTACGGTCTTTTATTTCAATAGTTTTATTCATTTCAAATGGGCCGGATCTGGCCCGCGGGCCGTAGTTTGCCCACGGCTGATAGAATCACACAGAGTATTTTCGGTGTCCTAAAAATCCTCTGTGCTGTACCTGGTCATCCTTATTGCCCCACAATCCCTGGTAACCACTGATTTTTTTATGGTTTCCATAGTTTCGTGTTTTCCAAAATATAATTGAATCAAAAAGTAAATAGCCTTTTTGATTGGCATCTTTTCTTTGCTAATAGGAATTGAAAGTTCCACATGTTTTTCAATGACTTGATATCTCATTTCTTTATAGCACTGAATAATATTCCATTGTCTGGATTACCATATTTTATTTATCCACATATTGAAGGACTTCTTGGTTGCTTCTAAATTTTGGCAATTATGAATAAAGCTGCTATACACATGCAGGGTTTAGTGAGGACATACGAAACACAATTTTTTAAAGTTATAAGATGTATTGATTTTTCTCAACTTTACAAATAACACACAATCTTGTAGAAAATTAGAAAATGGAAGCAAATGCAGAGAAGTAAATTAAAGCTCCCTATAATCTCATCACCAAAGCTAGCTAGCATTAATATTTGTTACAGTTTCTTCTATTGTTTTCTAGTACATGGCACACCCATGCACAAATTGATATAATATAATGGGGAACAAGCTTATTTCTGAGGATTTGCCTATATTATTAAAAATCCTTCAAAAGCTATTTTTATTTTCTACATAATAGTCCCTCATATGTATGTATCATAATTTATTAAGTCTGTTCTGAAATGATCCTTTATGCAGTTTATACTATAATGAGCAGCTTTTAACTGAAGTTTAGTGTATCTCATTACTATAATAATCCCATGTATGTAACATTATAACTCCAGAAGTAAAAATGATTTTAAGGCTTTTAACTCATATTGCCAATTCACATTCCATAAGCACTCTGCCAATTCACATTCCCATCAATAACTAATGAGGGGGCTGACCTAACTGCTTTTTTGAAGCTATTACTTACTGTTTATCCCTCCTCTCTCCAATTTAAAAAATAAATTTAGCAGCTTTATTGAGATGTAATTTGCATAGCATAAAATTCAGCTGTTTAAAGTATAAAAGTCAAATTATTTTTAGGAATCTTGTCTCAGTTTCATAGGCAACATGAATTTAAAAACCTTGGGAATCGTAGAAAATGGCAGGTCTGACACAGCGTGGCAGGAGGTCACACTATGGGCAGGGCTCTGGGGTCGGGTATAGGCAGCAAGAGCAAAGGCCCAGTGAGTCAGACAAAATAAGCATTGTTCTTGTATGAATCTTTATTTTCACTCTTTTCTAACAGCACTCCATAATTTTGAGTAAATAAATATGGCCAGTAACAAATAAATTTGAAGACTTTTAGAAATGAGGTGATAATCATTATTTGAAGTAAGATCATCCAGTAAAACCATGAAGCAAGTGAAACAAAATTTTAAATTTGTTAGAATTAATAAGTTAGTTTTGTAAGAGGACAGGATAAAAATATATGAAAAACATATAAGTAAATACATAGAGAATATATACATAAAATATGAACATAAATATATATATTTATATATAAAAATATATATAGTCATGCTTTCCATTTAGAATATATGAGTAAGACATTTTAAAATAGCAATGGAAAAGCACAAACAACTATGCTTAGTATCTTTATATATAGTGTAAGAAATATTATAAAACTTTAACTCCTTTTCTTATTTACTTAAAAATATAATAAAAGCTTATTATTAAAAACTAGAGGCCCAATGCATAAATTCGTGCACCGGTGGGGTCTGGCCGGCCTGGCCTCAATCAGGGCAGATTGGGCCCGGGACTGTCAAGAAGAGGAGTTGGCGGGAGGTTGACCAGCTAGCCTGCCCCATCAGGCCCAATCAGAGCTGGGCTGGCTAGGGGGAGGGGCCAAAGTTGTTTGGCTGGCTGCCCTGCCTTTGATCAGGGTGGAAGAGGCCAATGGGGGGGGGGGGGGGCTGCAGGGAGGGACCACGAGAGGTTGGCTGGCCAGCCCTACCCCCTGATCAGGCTGGTTCACTGGCCACAGTGGGCATCATAGTGACCAGTAGCTCTGGTCGTTATGGCATTCCGGTCACTGGCTTTTTATATCTAATATAATAATAGAGGAATATGCAAATTATCCAGGATGCCATAACATCACGACCGATCTACAACTGGTGGAGAGCTACAGGAGGGCAGGGCAACAAGCTATCAGCAGTGGAGAGCTGCCAGCAGCAGTGGGCGGGGTGGCCAGCTGAGGCAAGTGGCAGCGAGCTACTCGCTCATGGAGTCGTGCGCAGAGCTACTAGTACATAGATAAGCCAAAACAGCCCTGGCCAGATAACTCAGTTGGTTAGAGCATCCTCCTGTGTACCAAAAAGGTTGCAGGTTTGATTCCTGGTCAGGGCACATACCTAGGTTGGGGGTTTGATCCCTAGTCCAGACTCATATGTTTCTCTCTCTTACATTGATGTTTCTCTCTCTCTCTCTCTCTCTCTCTCTCTCTCTCTCTCTCTCTCTCTCTCCTTCCTTCCTTCCTTCTTTCCTTCCTTCCTTCCTTCCTTCCTTCCTTCCTTCCTTCCTTCCTTCCTTCCTTCCTTCCTTCCTTCCTTCCTCTTTCTCTCTAAAGTCAATGAAAACATATCCTCAGGTGAGGATTAAAAAATAAATAAAAACATATTGATGTGTTTTAGTGCATCAGTTTATTAAGTGCTTAAATCAAAAAACTGAATATTGTATATATCAATTATACATAAATTAATTTATAAGACAAACATAATGGTAACCCTAATTCACATATTATAATCATAATTATTATTGTGTTGGCTCTTGAGAAAGTAACTCTAAAATTCATGCGGGAGAATAAACAAGTGAAAATATTCAAGCAAATACTTAAAAAACGTAACAATAAGAAAGTACTTTTCCTGCCAATGTTAAAACCTATTACAAAGTTAGAATAAATTATACTAAATGTTACCGAAAATCAAAAGCTGAGTCAATAAATTAATAATAGTGTTACTAGTTGTTAAAGAAGCATTAGAGCAATGCTTTGAATTTGACGCTAATGTCCCTGAACTTAAGCCTTTGTTTATAGCTCTGAACCAGTTCTTAGTGTCAATTATTGTTTTCTACTTGATGAAGCCTGTACTACACATCTGGGGTTAAAGGAAAGATTATTTAGTAAATTAATGTACTGTAATTATCATTTGGGAAAGCAATAGATGAAATTGGATCATCAAACTTATACCAGGAATCACAAAGGAAATTTGAAGCAGATTAAGAAGTTACATTTTAAACCATAAAGAATCAATATATTCAGTTATATAAAATGGAAATTTCTATACATCTGAAAAATAAAAACAGGAAGAAAGGTTCAACAGCAAAATGACACAATTTTTAAAATACTAGAAATCACTAAAATGTAAAACAAAACAATCAAATGGTCTAGGGCCGTAGTTGGCAAACTGCGGCTCGCCAGCCACATGAGGCTCTTTGGCCCCTTGAGTGTGGCTCTTCCTAAGCCTTAGGAGTACCCTAATTAAGTTAATAACAATGTACCTACCTATATAGTTTAAGTTTAAAAAGTTTGGCTCCCAAAAGAAATTTCAATCGTTGTACTGTTGATATTTGGCTCTGTTGACTAATGAGTTTGCCGACCACTGGTCTAGGGCAACACTAACTGAGAAATGAATAAAAGTCAGAAAAAATTCAGAGGGCTTGTAACCACACAGAAGTTAGTTTGGACTCAATATAAATTAAAACAATAATGACAGCATTCCCAGGTATTTACTAGCTAAGCTTTTACAACTCTAATAAAAAAATTGAGAAAGGTATTGCTAAGGGGTCACTCTCAAACCTAACCAAAGGGAATATAGAATTTTACAACGTTTCTAAAAATAAATTTGATGTATTTCAAAAGCCATCTGCCAGTCATTTGGCAATTTCTTCTTTTGTGCCTGTGCAGAGAGAACAATTGATGGCAGGAATTATATTTTGATCCCTATCTTCCTGGAACCAGCAGTCAGCTGAGAAAAGGCCTTTCACGCAGTGGTTCCACTTATTACAATAAACTCTAAAGAAACAACCATCTTAGTATTATTTATACTAGCAAAATAGAAGTCAGTGTAAGTGCCAAATAATAAGGAAAATGATAATTTATGATATATGCTTTACAACATAATATGTAGCCATCAAAAATCAAATTTGTGAAAAATATTTTAAAACATGAGGTTTAATGATGGGTCAATATTAAGTGAAACAGGATTTAAAATAAATGCATTTGGTATACTTTTAATGTTGTTAGAACATTTGTATTGATATAAATGTATGTATATGTCAAGACTGAAAAAAAAAAGTATACCAAAATTTAAAAAGACTTGGGTGACCTCCTTGATCTATTTTAGTGCATCAGTTTATTAATTTCCCTATCTGTAAATTTGGGAAAACTTAAATACTTTTTATCTTATAAAATTCTTCCAAGAATTAAATAAGTGAAATGAGGTGATCATTAAGTGCTTAGTACAAACTTTGGCCTATAAAAAGTATTCAGTAACTTTAATTCATTTTATTTCTGTTCTTCATATTATACTATGGAAAATTTGGAGGCACCCCTTTGTTTCATGGGACCCAGGATTGCTAGGCCTCTAATGTTCTCATTTCAGCTCCGTCTTCCTGATTATAAAAGTAAATTCTGTTTGCCAGTCAATGAAGGAAAAATACCACATGATCTCACTCATTCATGGATAATAGAGACCATTATAAACTTTTGAACAATAATAGATACAGAGGCAGAGCTGCCTCAAACAGATTGTCAAACTGCAGCGGGAAGGCCGGGGAGGGTTGGGGGGCAGGAGGGAGGGGGGTAAGAGATCAACCGAAGGACTTGTATGCATGCATATAGGCATAACCAATGGACATAAGACACTGGGGGGTAGGGGAGGCTAGGGGACTGTCAAGGGCGGGGGGGGGGGAAAAGGACACATATGTAATACCCTTTGTAATACTTTAAGCAATAAAAAAAAAAAGTAAATTCTGGCTTTGGGGAGCATTGGCTTATTAGTTTTTGGTGGTGTGGTACGTTTTCATCTTTTTCTATCATATTCTGTTTCTTTTTGCAAATTATTGGAAAGTCCTGAAGCGTCATATCTAGGCTACTAGACAGTTGATATTTAAACTCCTTTTGATCAGATACAAACCATATAAAATTCCCATTCATTTATCCTCAGTCCCTAAAATAATAGGCAATAGCAAGTTCTCTGGTCTCTCCTGCAGCCTACTGTCTGGCCAGTCCCTGAGTCGGCTGAGGCAGTTGCACAGGTGCTGCTGTGCCACATCTCCCAATGCACTAAGCAGACTCATCATCTCAAAACGGCTCAGGAGCACTTGCTGACCAGGTCATGGCTCTATGGAGTGCAGCAACCTGCTTTCCAGACCAAATCCAGCCAGCAGCGGGGAGGCCCAGCCAGTTAAAGAGCTGCCCACTATATAGGTGGGATTTTCAAATTCATGTTATTCAAGTTAGCTATTTTTGTTGTTGTTGTTGTTGCCTGCCTACGAATATGGAATCAAAAGGGTATATCTTTAGGAAGAAAATGTCCCTTTTTATTTGCTGGTGAATTTAGGAAAAAAAAAGTTGAGTTTTCTTCATCATGCAAATCAAAATCTATTTAAATCCTAGGCTCTGATATTCATTTAAATACGGCTACGTTGAAAAATTGTATCTCTTCCTAATTCTAATTTTATGTAAACTGACTTTTAATTGTTTTGTATAACCATGGGTAACAGGTTTTTTTGAACAATGCATAGTAAAAATCAGCAACTCTGTCAGACAAAGCATAACATTAAAGGAAACACTGCAGCATATGTGACAGTTATAGAAGAATTGCTGCTGTTCTCACCCTTCACACCAGAATAATTTTTTCAATATTTACCTCCCCTGTGTAGAGAGGGAAACATATGGGGCTTTACATAATCATAAGCATAAACAGGTGGCTACTTAGGTACATGTAATTTGCAGGCAACATCAATACCGAACAACGCAATCAGCGCCACATGGCTTCTGAACTCTTTCCACTAACATTCCATTAGCAAAATTATGATCATTAAAATAGAGGGAGGGTATGCTCCTCCCTGAATTGGCTTCAACTACCTTTCAGAGCCATGAATAAAACACATTTTCAAAAATGCCTTGGCATTTTGCTGTTACTTTTGTTCAAGGGAACTTCAGCAGCTGTGTATAATGCATACCTTGTGAATAACTACAAGCAGCACAATATTTGCATTTTAAAAGTTCTTACATCTCCCTATAATCTGCTCATTATGGGCATAAAATTATGGTGGTTAAATTCTAAGCAATTTCTCAAAGCATGGGGTCAGGCAAACTCTTCAAAGCAACCTGGAACTATTTCCCCAAAGGCAGTCCACCTAAAAGAGGTCACCTGAGACTCACTTCCATGTTCAAACACTTCGGCAAAATCTGTGGAAGATATTGCTAGGATTTTTTTTTGCTCAATCTGTGTCAGATGACGAATTGTGGATTCTATAAAGTTGGTCTCATCTAATTTGGCCCAGGCTGGATTTTCTAGTTTGTACTCTTTCACCTTACAGGTATTAAACTCTGACTCAGAATTCCAGAGTAAAAAAAAAAAAAAAAAAAAAAGAGAATAAATAACCTTTTTTTTTTTTTTTTTTGCTTTTTTTGGTACATGTTATATATTAAGTATTTTCAGTGCATGTTGCATTTATTAACTCATTTAATCATCACATTAATGTTTTGATGCAAATGATATATTTTTTTTTTCATTTCATAGAAAAGGAAATTGTAGCCCTGAGAGTTTAAGTTCTCAAGTTTACACAGAGGAAAGGGCTGAGGCCAGAATTAAACCCAGGCTGTCTGAATCAACGCTCATACTTTTTACCCCTTGACCTTCATGTTGGGATGGTTGTGTATCGCTGGCCCTGTAAATTCTATTGCCCAAAGTCACCAGGGCCAAGAGTAGAAAATCTATAGTATTTTGAAGATCCACCTAACAAAGCCTCCTGAGAGATTTGGGGTGACTAAAGTCTGTCAGGGTTCTTTCCAGGCCTGATGCCTCTATGTGTCTTTCTATAACCCAAGGGCAGCGCTCTGCGGAACTAAGGAGTCCAGGGAGCTGTGCTCCTGCCAAGGTTTATGGGAAGAGGAATTTCTCACATTCTCTCTCCTCATCCTAGACTATTACTCATTCTCCCTGCTGGGCAGGAGAAAGCTTTAACGTGAACAATTATAGATGACAACTTTATAAGTAAGCTAGAGATTTAGGCAGAGATACCAAGTTATATCATTTGGTTTCAAGACCTAACATTATTAGTGTAATGTATTTGTTAAACATCCCAAATGTGTTAGATATTGCAGCATCGCTCCTTTCAAGGAGTTTAAGTGTTATTTGAGAAAAGAGGTCTTTTTGTAATGCAATAATTGACACAGAGTTAAAAATAAAATGGTAGGTTTTATGATTATTCTTTTTACCTTCGGGTAAAAGAAGTATTAAAAACTCTTAGTAGCTATTATAGACAATTCCTATTCCATTATAAATTTAAAGACATTTAAGCATAGAAATTCTACAGCCTTATTTTTTCTCATCTAACATTTAAAAAAACAATGGTCACATCTTTGCTATGTCTTTTTTCCCGTTCCCAATTTCTCAATTAAATTCCTATGCAAAAGTTTCTTATCATGAACTTTGACTTACTTCATATTCCTTCTTTCTGCTGTTGGAGACTCTTTTGTGGAGACCATTGGAATCACTCATTGGTTGATGATGTTCAATAATCCTAAAATTGACTCTGTAAAATCTGGAGAATTTTCTCACAGTTTGAACATTATTATTTATTATATAATGTGTAATAACATCTACACTAATAAAAGAGAAAAATGGTAATTGGCGTACGGCGATACCGTTTTCATTGGCTAATCAGGGCTATATGCAAATTAACTGCCAACTAAGATTGGCAGTTAACTGCCAACAAAATGGCGGCTAATTTGCATATGTAGGCACAATGCAGGGAGGCAAAAGGGAAAGCAGGAAGAAGCCCCCTGCCACTGACAGTGATCGGAAACCCAGGGGGGAGCTAAGAGCTGGGGGGCAGGGCAAAGGCGGCCCTGGGGCCGCCTTTGCCCTGCCCCCCAGCCATGATCGGAGAATCAGGCGCCTTTCCCGCCTTGGCCAGTGATAGCAGGAAGTAGGGGTGGAGCCAGCGATGGGAGCTGGGCACGGTCGAAGCTGGCAGTCCCAGGAGCTAGGGGTCCCTTGCCTGGGCCTAAAGCGAAGCCCAGGATCGCGGCGCCCCCCGCTGCCACTGCAGATCCCCGCTGCCCGGGCCGGACGCCTAGGCCAGAGGTGTTAGGCCTGGGCAGGGGCGGAGCCTGCAACCGCAGGGAGCTGGGGGTCCCCTGCCCAGGTCTGACACCTCTGCTGGAGGCCTCAGGCCTGGTCAAGGGGCCGATCCGGTGATTGGTGATCGGAGGGTGATGAGGGTCAACTCCTCTGGCCGAGGCATCAGGCCTGGGCGGGGGGCTGAGCCGGGGATTGGGGGGATATGATGGTCCCCTTGCCCAGGCCTGAAGCCTGGGTCAGAGGCGTCAGGCTTGGGCGGGGGGTGGAGCAAGCGATCAGAGGGAGATGGGGGTCCCCTGCCCAGGCATGATTCCTGGGCCAGAGGCCTCAGGCCTGGGCGGGGGCCAGAGCCAGTGATCGGGGGGAGATGGGGGTCCCCTGTCCAAGCCTGACACCTCTGGCAGAGGCGTCAGGCCTGGGCAAGGGGCCGATCAGGCGATCGGAGGGTGATGGGGGTCAACGCCGGAGGGCTCCCAGTATGTGAGAGGGGGCAGGCTGGGCTGAGGGACACTCCCCCCCCCCCCCACACACACACCCAGTGCACGAATTTCGTGCACCGGGCCCCTAGTTATTATATAAAATGTTACTAGATAGTATTATATATACTTCATTCAAGGTTTTGAGGTTTTTGCTTTGGTAGGTTATTTCATGTACCCCATTTCCATCTGAAGTTGAATAGACATGCTTGAGCTAGAACTTCTAGTGAAAATAGTGGATTGGGGGTAGTCTTGAAGATTTTGTAGGTTATGCTAACCTAAGAATTGTCTTGGCAACAAAACAAATGATAAAAAAGCCACAAGAAGCATGTGAAATGAGAAATTTATACAGGCAAGTATAAAACAACAGGCTGCTTAGAAATTCAATTGCAGAACAAACATTTTAAGAGGTGGACGCACACACTCACAAAAATAACTGAGACATACTTTGCTTTATTGGCAGAGAGACAAACACATGACCAGAAATTTGTAGCAGTCTGACTTATCTCCAAATCTTCTTCACATAGCTCAGTGCATTTGAAATTTTCAAGCATGCATCTCAAATATATGTGTATTAATTTAACACTTGTGTGTACTTGACATACCTTTACCTGTATCTCAAGTTTCTTTATAGTGAGAATGGATAGGAATCCATAGTTTGATAAATTGTGTTAAAGAAGTTTCAGCTACTTTAGTTTTTTATTAGACTAGAGCGCCATTTTTTTATCACACAATATGGCTGAAAAAAAGCTTGAGTGAGAGTTGAAATGTCAACTCTGCCATTTTTTGTTGTTCTTGTGGTTATATTAGTTTTAATTTCAATACATGGCTTTCTTCCAGGAAGTGTTTAAAGGCATTTATTCATTTTGTGAGGGTTGCTTTATTTTAAAACTATGATAATACATTATAGAGACCCACTTAAATATGGCAGGTAACTGCAGCACACTGAAACCACTCGAACTGGTGTGTGCAGCAGTCAACCCCTTCACCTTGAATAGCCCCCAGGCCTCCTCAGAGGCCTCACTTACACCTGCCAGCATGTGGCCATCTGGCATGTGAACAGGTAATGCCCATCAATATCTTTAACATCAGTGAAGCTCACTTTTTTATGTTGTTAGTTTTAAAAGTCATCAGTCTTTCTGCACCCACAAGCCGGATAGACACCCACCTTGGACCATTCCTGTTAACTAATAAAAGGTTAGATAAACAAAGCATGATTTCAGATAATAGAGGGTGAAATGTGTAACTCTGTGATTAAGCCCTTGAGTTGTAGAGACACAAGAGCATGGCAGTCTCTAATGATCCATGTGATGATGGAAAATGTATGGCCTCTCTTCAAACATTCATGTGCTTGTCTGTGAAATGTTTGTGTTTTATCTGTAGCTACCTCATATTGTTATTTTGAAAATTATATTTTGTCTTAAATGTGAATTTCTAGCACATTTTAAGATGCTAATATTTTAATAATGCTAATGTTAATGATATGAGAGAAAGATGATAATTACTGGGTGAAGTTCACTCTATGACAGTTTTAGAGATGGAAGAAATATATTTGGTTGCAACTGGGAAATCAAGCTAAAGATTAGATGAGTAAAAGGGTTCTAAATTCACAATGATCTCATGATATGTATATTAGATAACATTGTGATATATAGTTAGAAAATTTAATTTTTAAAATTACTCCCTATTTGGAAATGAATTGATGAGACAGAAAGAGAAAAAAAGTATAAAAAACATCTGAAGAGCACAAATTCTGCACAGTGAACCAGGAAATTATTCTTGCTCTTCTCATACTGAAGGGTCTGCAAAGGCTGACCCAGGCGAAGGAAGAGCCAGGTCTAGAGATGTGTATGTATATTTTGTGAACTGGAATAAACATGTTTTCAGTAACAATGTCTTTACAAGTAAGTTGTGTGATGAGGAGGCCTAGTGTGGTGGCAAGAGAATAAAATTCTTATTTGAGATTCTAGAGCCATGACTATGAAAATCATGACTACTTTCATATCACTCAGTAATAATAATAGTTTCACTGTCCTTAAATGATTGTGGTGAGGATAAATGATGTAAAGGAAAAAAAATCCTCCAAAAGTAAATGTCTGAACAAATTTCATTTGTTACTATGACTATAAATAACAATGATTGCAGATCATTAAGAATTACTTAAAAATATAAACTCTCTGAAAACCTAAGATTCAGAGTCAAGATCTTACAAACTAAATTAAATATTGACTAATTTTCAACAGATCAATTTATTGCAGTTTCTTGTTTCTTTTGTGACATGCTCTTTGTGAACAATTTATTATAATTTAAAAATAATAATATACATTATAATAGGAGACAAATTTGGAAACAGAAATCTATTTTCTGTTTTTTAACTTATTTTATAAAGTTACACATTGGCTTATTTTGTAATCACTCTCATGATCATGCATCTCCTAAAATGTGGTTGTTGTTTTTTTCATTTGAAAGAATAACAAATCATTTTTTTCCCCAGTGAAAGCTACTATACTCTTTGTGAAAAAGATGGAGTAAGTATTGGTCTAATTTAAACCTGATCATGCCTATGGTGCTTTATTTTACCGTGAAATAGAATTTCCTTTATATATATTTATAGCTTGCTCTAATTTATATGGTATTAAGTGACTATATATAAGGAGGGACTTTTGGATTGGCTATATTAGTATATGAAGAAATAAGTTAATCAAAAATTTTGTGTGCTCTGCCACTTAGTATGCTAAACTGGGTACTCAATCATTTTCTATGGGAAAACACACAGATATATAGATGGATTTTTTTTTTTCTTTTTGCAATAGAGACATCCAACAAGACAGCTCTGAAGTGTGTGATTAACTTGAAATAATGGTAGGCCTTAGGGTTTCAGGCTTTTTCTACTTCATAACATTTTAGGTCTGTTATTACCTTAGGTGAACCCAATTCCCCAAGAAAGAAGATGCTAAATTCATTTTCTATGACTTATGTCATCAATAAACCTAGGATAGAAATAACAACAGTGTGTCTCTAGTATTTATGAGATTCTAGGTAACTATTTTTTCAAAACGTATTTCACAAAAACTGCTGAAATTTCTGCACCCTGATAATGATTGTGGACTCTTAGAAATAAATCTTCACACACAGACAAGTGAGATTAAATGTTGCAGGCATGCACATGTTCTCATGTGCGTACACACACACACACACACACACACAAATTCATTTACTGTGGAGAATTCAAGAATACTATTTTATTAGATTTTTCCTGACACAAGACATAATAAAATAAGAAGTTCCTTCAAAGTAAATGTTTCTTTGCCTTACAATCTTCAAGTACACCAGCAGTGAATGAATACTATTCAATTTCTAAAAGTTTTCAGGACAGATCGTACATGCTACCTTACTCATTCCCACGAAGATTACATCACCCACACTTTTCCCGGAAGTTTATATCTACAATTAACCAAAAATTTATTTTTCTGAGCAAAGATCAACTGTAAAAATAACTGGACTCTTGAGTTTTCACCCTTATTTTTATCATCACCACCTGACTGCCAACACTTTTTCTTCTCTTCATGCACATTTTTCTCCACCACAAGTTATGCATTTCAAACTGCTCCTGTACATATTCCCGGGCTCTAAACCATGCCAGTCTTTACATTGGAAAAAATTTGACCATTTTAAAGTGTAAACTTCACTGTCTTTAAGTACAATCACAATGTTGTACAGCCATCACCAGTATCTAGTTCTAGGTATATTGCTTTTGTAATTATTAATTTACCATACGAGTTTCCTTATAGAATCTCTTAATTCTGGTGTGTCTGGAGATTATAGTTATGGGAAAATTGATCTAATCCAATCCTCTCATTTTAAAAAATGTGATCTTTAGAGATTAAATGCTTTGTTCAGTATCACACAATCAGTGTCTCATCCAGATTTTCCATTTCCAAGGACAGGGCCTTTTCTCTCTCATGGTATTTTTTTCTTGTCTCCATTTATGTTGCCTGGGTCTGGTGATCCAGTAATCTACACACAATACATTAAAATTTTTCCTAAAAGAATTCAGGATTTAAAGAAGTAGATCTAATCTTTAAAAAAGATACATTACTTTTAAAAGCTACATTATACTTGTTTTATAACGTTGTTTCTGTGATTTTCATAGAGAACTTCCATTGTAAGAACTCTCTTTAATTCACACAATTCTGTTCTTAGGTCTTTTTAAGATTGTGGCGGATAAAACTCCATACCTTACTATGGATGAAATTATAAGGACCATCCATATTGGATCAAGTAGACTAGGGCATCCTTGCTTCTATCATCAGAAGGATATGGAACTAGAGAATCTTGTCATCAAGCAAGGTGAGAAAATCATGCTCAACTCAGTTGAAGAAATCAATGAAGAAATAGTGGTGAACTGTGGTGTGGTAAGAAACCATCAAAACCACTCGTTTACTTTGCCTTTGTCACAAGAAGGAGAATTCTACGAGTGTGAAGATGAACGTATTTATACTCTAAAGGAGATCGTTGAATGGAAGATTCCAAAGAACAGGACACGAACTGTGAAACTTACAGATTTTTCAAATAAGTGGGACTTACCGAATCCATTCCCTGAAGGCTTTTATGGTGCTCTGATACTCAAGCCTGTTTATGAAATTCAAGGTGTGATGAAATGTAAGTATCCACTGAAAATGATGCTCCATGAGCAGGAGCATTGTGGGGTTTGGGAAAGGGAAAGGCTTTGGAGTGAAGAATGGTACTCTGTCCCGTCTGTTCCTGAATGTGTCCCTTACTCCTATTTTTGTGAGAACCTTTACGTCAGCCGCCATCACTGGTAATAAATCTTCCTTACTAGCTGCACGTCCCTCCGACAAGGGAAATGATGTGATAAATTAATTTACACATAGGTGTGCTTTAATATGTAATCTTCAGGGAATTGTTTGCATTTGAAAATAGGAATAGCTGGAGAGAGCATTGTTACCCTAAAGAAATTAATATCTTGCATTTTCAGGATTAGATACATAGGGAAAGTCTTGAACTTGCAGTCCAAAGTCCTGAATTCTAAGTCAGAATCCATGATTTAATAGATGGTGGCTTTGGGTGAGCCATTGAAAAACAAACAAACAAACAAACAAACAGTCTATGTAAAAAGGATGATGATATCCCTTTGCCTGCCTCTTGGAGTAGTTTTGAGAATAAAATTAAGTTCTAGTCAGGTACTTTGTATAATATACTTGAGAACATAAAGTAGTATGTAAAAGTATTTAGTCAACATGTACCCCTCTCTCCAATTCTATATATCTCTTCTCCTATTAATATTGCTGCCCACTTATACAATTATGAAAAAGTTGATGTGAAAGTTTGGGTAGGTTTTGAAACTCCATGCTAAATTTTGTTATACATAAATATTTAACCAAAAATTGATTAATTCATTTGAAACAAAGGTACAGGTAAGGAATTCCACTCAAATAGTGATTAAAAGATTGAGGCCACAGCACGATTATTTTTTAATATGAGGTTGTAAAAAATTTTAGTTCTCACTCTGGTGTTTTGTTAGTTAACCCAAAATGTACAGTCAAAATTAATAATAGAGTTTTCCTCAATATTCTTAAATAATGGATAAACTTTTTTCATTTTGAAATTTGTTCATTTTCTAAAACCATTGGTATCTCCTATCACATGGCTGCAGCTGAAGGCCAACCAAGAACCTAGGCATCTGAACAAGATGTTTACATTTCATGAATTTATATTAGGGATCAATAAAGATTTCTCTGCGGAAATGGCATTAAAAAAGACCTGAAGAACAAATAGGCTAACAAAGAGGGAATAACTTTGGAGGAAGTGTTAGCAAGCAGCTTGTGGCAAAGCAGGTAAGCAAGTGAATGGAGCTATAGTGCACCAGGTGTAAAGAAAGAGAGGAAGAAGGCAGGTTGAGACAACTAGTAAATCATGCAAGACAGAGTGGAATGAATCATGGAGGGTTTTGAAATATATGCTAATGGGTTAGCATTTCACAGTTGAAGGTTTTCAGCCTGGAGGAGCAGGATCAGCAGAGTGCAGTGAAGCCATTAGGTTTGTGGCAGTGTTGGGGATTAGTACAATAGAAATTTCAAAAGTAACAGACAGAGAGAAGTAGTTGTTTTGACAGGCATTTAAGAAATACAATGAGTAGAATATGGAGAACTATTGGAAGGGGGTAAAAGTCAGCTTGAGCCATAAGACATCTGGCCTCTGGATTGATCTATTGGCTGGATGGTGGTGCAGTTTGTTAAATATAAACATTGACAGAAGAGCAGGGGATTTAAACAGAATCGTTTAGATGGGCTTAGATATGGTTTCCTGCTAACAAAGACCCCAGAAGAAATCCTTTGGTTGAAACAAAATCCTTCCAAAATATTATGGTCCAATTTCCATTATTTAATGACATGGAATGGAATCTTGACTTTAATTATTTTGAATCCTTAATTTCATGGGGATTATTTTAAACATTAGTTCCTATTGTATTACAATTTCAGGACAGATGTTCCATGAGACTGCTTTGCATGTGTACTGACTGCAGAATATTTCCTGGCAATGGAGGAAGGGCATCCAACACAGAATGCCCAGTTCTTAAAATGTTTGTTGTTGTAGGCATTTTTCTTCTAAATATAAAGTGTAGACTGTTTTGAAGATCAATTGTGCTCTTGTTTCACATTCTTTCTTATATTGAATATTCAAACTCGCCTTGAAGTCAAGGGTATGTTGCTAAGTTGCTTTCCAAAGGCCTTCAGTGTCAGGCACAGTTCGAACTCCTCTTGGCTGGAGCCTTTCCTTTCTAAAGTCACAAGAGAAAGAATAGGTCTGAGCCAGGGTTAGCAACTTCACAAGAAACTTTAGGGGAAAAGGCAAGAAGAAAAATATTGAGAACTGTATGAAGTTATGAAATATTGATACGCTGAAAAGAAAATATAGCAAGTAAGTAGAGAATAGAGAGAATAACGATATTCTACTTTTGGTATTAGTTTTAAATATTGTATTATTGTGAAAATTTACCTTCCATAAAAAAAAATAGCAAAAAGTATTTAAATGAAATATTTGTCCCAGAAATTCTTGGTTATAATCCTCATTACAGGCCTGAAACCCCTCTAATTTTCATACATTTAATATTTTTTAATTTTATCTTTTTGGAAAATATAGATAATTGTCCAAAACCTCTACTTACTGGTCTCATATAAGTCATAATGAAATCTATTTGTACCTTTCTCAGGAAGGTACAATTCATAATAGGGTAAGAAATGGAATACCTAATATTTGCAAATGAAAAATTGAGTCAGCTATTTAAATTTACTTCCAAAAATTAGAGTTCATTATCATTAAAACTTTTTAAAGTATATTTTAAAGTATAGATTGATAATTATTTCTTCCCTAACTGAAATTTTAAGAGTTGGAAAGCTGAATTTTCTTTTAGGAGAAAAACTCAATGCCTTCCAGAATTTGTGGGTACAGTTTTTGCTCAGATATATGACATATTAATTCACATATGAGCAGAATATAGAAATCATACAAGCAGAAAGGTGATATCAGAAAGGCAGTATATGAATAATGTTTAATAGGTGATAAATAGATAGCAGAAATAAAACATTAATTTTTTAGTATCCTGAAGGAAAGACTACCTCATTTTATTTTTAAAAATAAATCCAATCTTTATCAAAGTTAAAAAAAAAAAGTCAAATAGTGGTAAAAGGCTTATAACAAAGTTATCAGCAAACTTTGTTCCCTTGATCATTCCCTAATTCTGAAATTTCAATTAAACTCTTTTCAACATTCCATTACTGCTTTCTTGTATTTGCACTTACATTTCCAAATAAAACAAGTGATTTTGCTATTTTTCAAGTCACCGACTTTAGATAGTAACTTGCTCTATTTGGTAAGGTGATGAAGATTTAATTCTCTTATATTTCTACTTCTTCTTCTCCTACCCCATTCTCTCAGTATATGGTAAATTATGGTTAATGTGTGTTTTTTTACAATAACAATTCACTGCTGAATCAAGCGCTGTGAAAAGACGATAATTCCATTTTGCATAATTCTTTGGTTTTCTGTAATGACGATCTTATTGTTTCATGCTTGTTTTTCTTCAATCCTAAATCTTAAAGTATTCTTTAACATCTCTGTAAAAAAAAAAAAAAGAAAGAAAGAAAGCCATTCAGTGCCATTTTGCACTGAGACCAAACTGTCATAGCTACCTTTTCTATCATTTTCCCCCTGCAAGTATTCCTCCTGGAACCCTTCATTCTCATACTCTAATTTGAATTGGTTGCTTTCTAGACCTAATGCATTGGTGCTTGTCTTAGTCAGCTCGGGCAGCTATAACAAAGATACCATAACCCTAACCAGTTTTGCTCAGTGAATAAAGCGTTGGCCTGCGGACTGAAGGTTCGATTCCGGTCAAGGGCATGTACCTTGGTTTCGAGCACATCCCCAGTAGGGGGTGTGCAGGAGGCAGCTGATCGATGTTTCTCTCTCATTGATGTTTCTAGCTCTCTATCCCTCTCCCTTGCTCTCTGTAAAAAAATCCATAAAATACAATAAAAAAAAGATACCATAGACTGAGTGGCTTACAAGCAATAGAAATTTATTTCTCACAGTTTTGAAGGCTGGAAGTCTGCAATCAGGGTGCCCTCAAGGTCAAGTTCTGGTGAGGAACCTCTTCCACATTGCAGACTCCTGACTTCTCATTATGTCCTCACGTGGTGGAGAGCAGAGAGAGAAAGCAAGCTGTCTCATAAATCTTATAAGGTCACAAATCCCATTCATGAGGACTTCACTCTTATGACATATCTAATTTCATCACCTCCCAAAGGCCCGACCTAATACCATCACATTGGAGGGTAGGGTTTTTAGGGTTTTAAAATATAAATATTGGGAGACACAGACATTTCGTCTGTAACAGTGCTGTCCTGGGACTTCTATTTTAAAAATCGTCCTCATGGTTCCCCTTTGACTTGCTTCGGTGTCTACTAGCAATTTCTGAAATCAAATAATTGCTTTCTTGCTTTTCTTCCAGTTTGAGGAGCCCATCCCCCACTTACTTCCTGAGATAAGATATCAGTTAGTTAAGGAGACCACCTGAATATTTGAAAAATCTTTATTCTCACATAAGATTGATAGCTTGACTCCTTATAAAATTCCATGTTGAAATAGTTTCTACTCCGAGTTTTGGAAGCTTTGCTGCCTCGTGCTCTACCTTCTGATATGGCCTTGGAGAGATTATCCACCGTATTCTGAAGCTGCACAGCAATGTCCTCTGTAGTGGGTCGGTCTGCGATTTCATTGCAATGGCAGTTTTCCATATGGAAATTTAGGGCCTTCGTTTCTGGCATTATTTCTTTGATAATTCCCTTTTAGCCATTTTTTTCTCTTCTCTCTTTTTGAAACTTCTGATCTCTTGTTGAAGCTCCCATGTTGAGCTAGGATTTTTTTTCCCCTCTCTATTTTATGTCTCCTTATCTATGGTTTCCCTTTAGGGAGAATTCTTTAACTACATTTCCAACTGTTTTAATGACTTTTTAATTTTAGCTATCGTATTTTTAATTTTTAAGGGTTATTTCTTACATAATTTTAAAAATGTTACTGTGTTCTTAAAGTAGCAATAGTCTATCTCTCTGAGAATGTTTTTACAATTTTTTAAAAAGATTTCTGCTGTCCTTGCATTTTGTCTGCCCTTTATGGGCTTTAAAAAAATTTATTTTGGTCTGTCATTTGTGTTAAATGTTCTTTCTCAAATCTTAGAAATAATCTGTCATTTGTTTATATCTTCATGTGAGACACTTTTTAATGAACAAGTGAGGCACTATTTATACACAAGCTCTTTGCTTATGAATTTTAGACTTCATTTAGCCAGCTTGTTTTTTAAAATTAAACTTCATTGTTGGAAGCATTACATATGCCCCCCATTTTTCCTCATTGACCTCTTCTAGCCTGCCCACATCCCCCACCCCAGGTCTTCACCACACTGTCATCTATGTCCATGGGTTGATCTCTTCCCACCTCCCATCCACCCCACCTTCCCTCTAAAACTCAACAGTCGGTTCCATGTTTCTATGTCTCTGGATCTATTTTGTTCATCAATTTATTTGATTCCACATATGAGTGAGATCATGTGATTCTTGTCTTCCTCTGACTAGCTTATTTGGCTTAGTATAATACTCTCTCACAAGTTGCCTTGAACACTTGATTAAGATCGCCTCAGTAGATTTCCAACCCTGCACTATGAATTCAGGTCCAATTGCAAAGGATAGGTCTCCATATGCTGAGTTGATACTGAGGGTATTCCAGAATGAAATATTAACTCTCCAAGGAAATATGCATGGCCCAACATTACCTAAGTTAAATGTAAGTCTTTATTTTCTTTTTTAAAATAGTATTTAGTGGGGTCCCCCAAATTCACACACAGGTAAAAGATTTGTTGCAGGGGGAAATGCAGAAAAATACCACATTATGATTAACATTAGCTACAACTGCAAAGGGACTTTCCCTGAAAGAACAGGCAGAATGACAAAGTTTAGTGAAATGACTCAGCAGCATAAAGAGGAAACCAGTGCAGCCTTTTTAGAGAAAATAGAAAGGACTTTTTTCTTTTTCTTTTTTCACAAGAGCTCCCTTTGGATAACCAGAAAACATACCCAAGCAAGAGCATTTCATCTTCGCCCAGAAAAAAATTTGGGAAGTCTAAACTAAGGTTGCATGAGTATAAATTATTTTTACTTCAGTTTAGTTTGAAACTGAAAAGCTTGTAATAAACACCTCCAGGAATGTCTCTAGTGCTTTGAATTGCTGCCTTCTTATCTCTTTATCATTTTGAAGTCAAGTTAACTTTTTTTGGAAATTTTCTAATTTAGCTTACACTCTACAGCTCAGTGTTTTGTGCGTATGTTTTTTTGGGTTGTTTGTTTTGCTGGGGGTGGTGTAGAGGAGGATTATATTTTCTAAAATAGCAAATGCTTGTTTAAAGAATATGTAACACACACACAGACACGCACACACAGACATGCACACACACACACACACACACACACACCCCACTAGAATTATATATACCCAAATGTAAGCAGTGCTAACATAAAGCTGATAAATTGATAAAAGATTGTAAATCTTTTATCTTGTTTTTCTCCCCTTTTATTTTTTAAACATGACAATTTTTGCTTTACAAGAAAAACAAAACATGTTGATTTCTTTATCTTTCTCTTGGACACATACTTAGATATAATAAAATGTGTCATAAAAACTAGTTAACCCTATTCCAGTTTAAAAACTTAGAATATAATTACCAAATTCTAGGTAATTTTAAACAAATATAAATTTGTATTTTTGCTTTTGGTTATGGAGAACTTAAATCATGTAAGAGTAAAAAAAATAGTATAAAAAACAGGAAAGATTTTTGTTTTACTGTATTAACAGACATGAGAGATAAATATATAAAATTTGAAGTTGATGAAAAATAATTGGGCAGTTTGAATTGTCAGTACACTGGGTATCTATGGGCTTCATTGTAGATAATAGACAAAGAAAAGCAAATGCTCAGATTTCAGCTTCTCTTCCCATTGTGCTGTCAAATTAATCTGCCAAATCCCTAATTTAATTTGGTCATTCTGAATCTCAAATAGTTTGATATAACTCCTGAAATAGCTATTCATCCTCTACCTGGTATTCAAGGGGTTGATTCATCTTCATAATCTTACTTTCAGCAGGTCTCCTGTCCAGACCAAGTGCTCTACTTTAAAACCCCGAGACTGGATTTCATGCTAATCACTGACTATACCCTAACTTGGCTTGTGATTTCTCCCCATGCTTATAGGTGCATATTAAAGCTGCATCTTTCATAATATCTATCTTTATCTCCACCCCCAAACTAGATGTGTTATTTCTTTCACTTTTTTTATTCCTACTGTGGATTTAATGACCCTTCTATGGGATTCCATTTTCTCTTCTCTCAGCCTATCAACTGTACTTAAAAAATAATTTTAGTGGTTGCAGTTTGCAACGTGCATTTATAATCAAAGTCCACTTTCAAATACTGTCTGCACTTCCCGTGTAGTGCAGATACCTTATAGCAGAGTATTCCAAATTTCTCTCTCCTTTCCCTAACATTACTGTCATTTATTTCATTCGTTATGAGCTATATTCCCTAATATATCATTGCTGTTATCAGTTATATCAATTAAAAATAGGAAAAATAAAATAATTTGCCTTCATTTATTCCCTAACACTCTTCCTCTCTTTATGTAGATATGAGTTTCTGACTTATATCATTTTTCTTCTCTCTGAAGAAATTCCTTTACATTTCTTGCAAAGCAGATCTACTCTCTTAATTTATGTTTATATTAGAAAGTTTTTATTTCTCCTTCATTTTGAAGGTGAGGAAAAGTTTTATCTTTACCCTATTAGGGTTTTATGCTGGGCCTGAAAATTAAATTGATGTTAGACAGATTAAGAGAAGAAAAGCATAAAAATTTATATATTTTAAGTGACAAATTTACCTAAGTTTTATGTGACACAGGAGCCCTTATAAGGAAATAAGACCTCAAAGGAATGGTGAAATCTAAGCAAAGAGGAGAAATTGTGGAAAAGTAACTAAACTATGTGGAGGTTAAAGGAAGGTGAGAATTATTTTAACAAGGTCTGTCCAGAATTCTCTTGAATCCCCCTAGTTTCTTTATTCCTGGTAAAGAGAGGGCATCTTTCATATGGGGGCTTTTATCTCCTACTAGAGGCCTGGTGCATGAAAATTCATGCACTGAGGGAGGGGGGTCCCTCAGCCAGGCCTACCCCCTCTCACAGTCTGTGAGCCCTAAGGGGATGTCCTACTGACGGCTTAGGCCTGCTCCCCGCAGGGAGTGGGCTTAAGCTGCAGCCTGGCTTCCCTCTGTGGGAAGCGACTGGGCCAATAATGGGAAGGCACCGCCCCCATCACCCGGCTGCTGCTGCCACTGCTGATCACCGTGGGTGGGGGGTGATTTGGGACCAGGCCAACTGGGGGAGAGGCTGTGGGAGGTTGAGGCACAGCAGGTCACACCCCGTCCAACCTCTGCGGAGGCATGGCACCGGGACTGGGCCCACGCCGCTGCCTCTGTGGCTGCCTCTGCAGAAGGTGCAGTACTGGGACTGGGACTGCACAGCCCCCTCTCCTGCACCACCTCTGCGAAGGGGCTGTGGCGCTTGACTGGCTCATGCAGAGGCCTCTCCCGTCCCACCTCTGCAAAAGGGGCGGTGGCGGCGGCAGTGGCGGTGCCATCTCCTCTCCCACAGTGGCGGAGGCTGCAGCAGCGCCTCTCCCGTGGCCTCTGCAAAAGGGACCACGCCGCTGAGCCTCTCCCACACTTCTCCCACACCGCACTGCCTCTCCCGCGCCACCTGGGCTCTTCTGAGCCCCGCCGCCGCTTCCACGCCCCTTGGCCCTCCTAGGCAGCCGCTATGGCTTTGTCCGGATGGACTTCCAGAAGACATCCGGTCTAATTAGCACATTACTCTTTTATTAGTATAGATTTCTAGAAGAAAGGGGGAGCTCAGCATGCTTTTCTTGCATCTGTACCTTTAGCTCAAAATAATCTTTATGCCAAAGTGGTATATTTTTGGGTGGCATATTTTGCCACCTTGACTTTCATAGGATAATCTCACTGGATACAAAATTCTCAGTTGGAGGTGTTTTTTTTTTCTTTTAACACTTTAAATATAGCACATACTGTTTTTCTCTTTTCATAATTTCTGAAGAAAAATCCAATGTAATTCTTATCCATCTTCCTGGATAGGTAATATGTGTGTGTGTGGGTTTTTTTTGTTTTTTTTTTTTTATGTGTGTGTGTTTTTTTCCCTTCTGGCTTTTTTAAGTTTTCTCTTTTCTTTGATTTTCTGTAGTTTGAAAATGATATGCTTAGATGTTGACTTTCTACTATTTGTCCTGCTTATTGTTCTCTAAGCTTCATTCATTTTGGAAACGTTCAACCACTATTACTTCAAATATTGCTTCTGTTCCTTTCTTCTTTTCCTTCAGGCATTCCCATTTCCTTCAAGTGTATATGTTACACCTTTTGTAATTGTCCCATAGGTCTTGGATATTCTATTCAAGGGTCTTTATTTCTTTAAAAGTTACTTAGACAAAGACAGATGATAGATATTACATTTATCTTGAACATATAACTTAATCAGAGCACAGCAGGAATAAATACATGAAAAGCCACAGAGATGGCCTGAAACTTTTTCCTCTGCTACATCCACTAAATGGAGATTTAATTAAAAATTACTATCTATAGCCCTGAATGGTTTGGCTCGGTGGATAGAGCGTCGGCCTGCAGACTGAAGGGTCCCAGGTTCGAATCCGGTCAAGGGCATGTACCTTGGTTGCGGGCAAATCCCCAGTAGGGGGTGTGCAGGAGGCAGCTGATTGATGTTTCTGACTTTCTATCCCTCTCCCTTCCTCTCTGCAAAAAATTCAATAAAATATATTTTTTTTAAAAAATTACTATCTATAACCCAAAACACATTCAACCACATACTCATACAAAGCGAGGCTTACACTTTAACTTCGCTAAGCAAATCTTTAAAAAAAAAAAAATTTTATTGATTTTCTACAAGAGGAAGGGAGAGGGACAGAGAGCCAGAAACATCAATGAGAGAGAAGCATCGACCAGCTGCCTACTGCACACCCCCCACTGGGGATGTGCCCGCAACCAAGGTACACGCCCCTGACCGGAATCAAACCCAGGACCCCTCAGTCCCCAGGCCGACGCTCCATCCACTGAGCCAAACCGGTCAGGGCAAGCAAATCTTTTTTTTACATACGCTAATCAACCTTCTTTCTATGAAGAAAGAAAGATCATTATTGTCATTTCAAAATTATTCAGATAGTTATTTCAAACATTCTACCCACTCAGGAAAGGAAGTATCTTAAGATCTCTTCTACAGCTCCTTTTCCCCCCACCCCACCCCACCTTCTTTTTGGGAGAAAGTGGGATGTAAAAGTTGCTTGATCCACAACTTAAGTACTGCAGTGAAGAAATGTGGGATATTTTAAGGTGTAACATTTGCCTTTCAGCTTAAAATATGAAGTCTAGATGCAACTACCACCACACAGCTCCAACAAGGAACAGGCCAAAATTCTCAAGAGTTGGAGTGGGTTATTTATTCTATTTTAACATTGAGATAGTGAGATAATGCTGGGCCCTGAATTGTACACTTGAAAGTAGTTAACTGTATGGTATGTGAATTTCATTTAATTTTTTTCTCAAGTACTGGATGCTTTAAAGACTTTAGAAATTATACAGAGGGAGGTGCTTTTAAGGGGTCCTTTGTAACAGAGCACACCAGTGGGTCTCAGTACCAAATAGAAGCTGGAAAAACAATTGTTCTAGGCACAGTATGTTCCAGTGCCTGTTTGGAGCTTCCAGGAAACTTTAGAATAACTGTTAACATGTGAATTTGGGCTAAGAAGAAAATCAGGTCAATAGCTACCTTAGAAAGTTTGATCTGAGGACAATGGGTTGGTTCAACAATTTCCAGTGACTTCATGGAACTTCTAGGCACTTCAGCCATCTTGTCAAGCCCCTTCGATTGCTGAGGCTTGCCCTCACTTTTAGGAACCAAACAGTTGTAAACCAGATTTCTGTATAACTCAAGGGAAGATGCTCTAAAACTCTGTGGAACAGGACAGATTCTCCTTAATGAGTCCTGAATTCTCAAGCATGATTCTTGAGGAAAAGCTCCTGATTAAAGAAGCTGTAGGCTGGCATGCCCAGCAATATCATACTGATGGCAACAAATCATAGGCCAGTAAGGAGGTCCAAGGAGCAGTGGCTTCTTGCTCCATCAGCATGGTTTCGCAAACATACTGTTCTTGAGCAATGACTTATACTTTGAAGCATTATCGTTTTTAAATGTCACACTTGACATCCCAGTTGACATATACAAGTCCAGGGAGTTTAAAACCTTTCAGTATCAGGAAATTAAGAGTGCTTCCAAACTAGACATATTTGCTATTAATCAAATGAGGAGGGGAAAAATGTGTTCTGTATCCTTTTATCTCCATTTCTGTTCTACTACATCTGCAGCAGTTTTTCCTAAAGGTGACATCTAAGAGTACAAAATATAAGGACCAAGAGTATATTAGTTTAACAACTTGCAGGTGTGTGTCTATTCACACAGCACATTCTCTTTTGGGGAAAACTGTTACAATATTTTTATAACCAGTTATGATAAATTTCTTAATTTCTCTCTTCTCTACTCTTCACCAACCTACTGCTTTTAATTCCCATTTGTTATATAAATAAAGCAGAATGACATAGTCCAACTAAGAAGAGAAACTTTCCCTATGTAGATGGAAAGCTATTTTCCTTCCAGTTTATATGTGAGCCTGGTAGAAACTAGTTCATACGTGTAATATGAGCTCAACTACCAAACTCATCATATGCCATACACACTCCTTTGGTCTCAATCCTTCACATCATAAATCACATGCTCACCAATTCCTCATGCTCACTGGGCTTACCTCCACCTGTCCAATCTCATCTCTGGCTTTCCCCAGGCCTTCCCCTTCACTCCGCTTCCACATCCTCCTACCGTACTTTGGAAAAAGAATATTTCATTGTGCAGTTTTCCTTTGGATGATCAACTTACAGGAAATCTGACCCAGGATTCCCAGGGCAATACCGTACTTTCTACAATTCTTTCAGACAGTCTAACTTCCTAGTCTTAAGAAAGGACTGGAGGAAAAGCAGGTAGCGATCATGGGGATTAGGAAAGCTGACCTTTTTCCAAACCTTTAGCCCTAAAGTTAGCATATCTACCATCTTTCTCTGGTTCTCACTCATCATTGAGCAGAGTGGTCATCATGCTAACCACAGACTCCTAACCACAGTCTCTTTTTTATTTTGCTTTTCAGTTTGAGAAGTTTTTATTGACATACCTTCAAGCTTACTGATTTTTTTCCTTTGCTGTGTCCAGTCTACTGATGAGGCCATCGAAGTAATTTTTCATTGCTGTTGCAGTGTTCTTAATTTCCCACATTTCCCTTTTCCCCAAGAGTTTCCACCTCTCCGCTTACATTACTCATCTTTTCTTGCATTTTTTGTGCCCTTAAGATATTAATCATATTTTAAATTCTCAGTCTGATAATTTCCAAATCTCTGCCATATCTGAGTCTAGTTTTGATGTTTGCTTTGTCTCTTTGGACTACACTATTTGCCTTTTAACATATCTTGTAACTTCTTGTTGAAAGCTAGACATGATCTAACAGGTAAAAAAAGAAACTGAGGGCCCTGGCAGGTTTGGCTCAGTAGATAGGGTGACAGCCTGGTGACTGAATGGTCTCGGGTTTGATTCCGGTCAAGGGCACATGCCCTGGTTGCAGGCTTAATCCCCAGTGGGGGTGTGCAGGAGGCAGCCAATCAATGATTCTCTTATCATTGATGTTCCTATCTCTCTCTCCCTCTCTCTTCCTCTCTGAAATCAATAAAAATATATTTAAAAAAAGAAAGAAACTGAGGTAAATAGACCTTTGGTGTGAGGTTTTATATTTATCTGCTAGGAGTTACGCTGTGATTACTGTCTGCAATAGCTGGAAAGGGTATTGACTCTTATTCTGAATGAAAAGGACTACTGTTGTGTGCCTATAAACAGAAGAGAGATATGATCAATTTAACATTAAAAAAATATATTTGGCTGGCTCATAAGGATTTGACTGTAAGAAAACTGTAGGAAGCCAGTACGATAAACTAGGCAAGAGATAATGTAGTTTAGATCAGGGCAATTCTGTGTAATGGTTATTAGGTGTTAGAAAAAGAGAAAAGCTAAGTATATTTCTGAGATGTTTGGGATGAATAAGGCAAATGAATCCTCAGTAACTGAGATAGAAAAAGCAACAAATAGACTAGTTTTTGGTTGAGAAGGGCAGAATTTCAGTTTGAGCATGTTAGTTTTGAGAAATCTATTAGATATCCAGGTAGAGATCCCAAGTAGATATCTGGAGAACAGGAGAAATACTTGGTTAGAGATAGTTTGGAGAGTCATCAGCATACAGATGGCACTTAAAGACATGAGAGTACAAGATTACAGTGGGCGTGAGTGTAGACAGGGAAAGGAAGAGAACCAAGACACATGAAAAGGTGTGTGAGGGGGTAGGGAAGAGTGGGTAGTGTGAAGAGAGAAGAAACCAGAAAAGAAATTGAGAAGAATCATAAGTAAGATATGGAAATAAGTGAAGAAAACATAGCAAAGAGGAGCAAGTCAAATTTACTCTGTGAAGTGCTGCTGATATATCAAGTAGGATGAGATAGGCTCGCATACCTTTAGTGGATTTGGTACAAACGTATTGAAGACAGATTAGGAATTCAAAACACCAAAAACAAACAAACAAACAAAAAACTTAACAGAGGTTAGATAGCCTGACCTGGAAGCTTTTTCTGGCAGCAATAAAGTCCTCTTAAATTATTAAGATAGTTCCTTGCCCTCAGTACCCACTGTGTGCCCAGATATAGAGCTCATTGGGATGAGCTCTCATTAGGGTGCCTATGTTGTGATGGATCAATTTAGCTGTTCCTTCAACTGAGAAGTTGCATGAGCCTGTGTATTGCTAGCTCTACTACAATTATTAAATCTAGCCCACTTTGACCTAAATAACTGAGATTTAGAGTATCTAGAATTACCTAGAGGTTCAAGGAAACCTGTTGCAACAATCTCAAAAGTTTGGATATCCTAAACCTTATAAAATGAACTGATAAAGGTAATTAGTGTTCTTTTAGCCTCTCTCTCTCTCTCTCTCTCTCTCTCTCTCTCTCCAGTGAATAATTTTTACAATATTTACTGACCTTCAGCCTACATACAAGCTTTGATTTTTTTCATTTTTATATTCAAGGAAATAATACTTTTTCATTCTGTGTCTTCAGTAACTTTGTACACAGAATGTACAAGTGATATGATACAAAGTATAGAGTTATATCGTTTTCAGAAGGTACATACATAAAGTTAATAGTATAAAAATAATAATATAGGTAACATTTTATAAAAGGAAGTTCTGTCTTCTAAATCTTCCAAATTATTCATTTTCAAAAGTATGCAAGGAAGAAAGAATATTGACAGAAAGGTGTGTGGAGATATTGGGATGCAACGGTAGATCATGAAAACACTCTAAAACATTGTGTTAGGAAATTTCAAAATATATAAATCATTATAAAATCCTGCTAATAATAACATATAACTTTATTTTCAATGCAAGATCATTTCTAAGGCTACTCTTTGTGGTAGTACATGGAGAGCAGATAATTTCAGGACAATATTTTAAGTATCCCCATAGTCTCAAATAAAGAGTTCTGGGACTATGGGCTCTTGAAAAAAAAATAGAGAGATTCAGTAGTCCCCAATGATACATCAGATAAAGAATACATTGGTGGTGGATATGGACACACATGTAATATTTTAATCAATAAAGAAAAAAAGAATACATTGGTAAGCATCCTACTGGCATAGGTAGGGCTCCACTGATTATGACCCATCCTGTGCCACCCTTTCTGTCCAGGTGTTAATGTAGCACCAGCAGAAAAAGAAATAACTCAAAAGATTACGTAATGATATCCATTTCCATATATTAATCTCAAGTACCTATATCCCATGATTTTGCAGTGTCGCTGTACTACACCTGATAACATTTTGTTTAAATAATATGTCTTGGGCCTTATGCAGGGTCCTATTTGAAGTACCAAACTTTCTTCTAAGATAATTTTACATATATTGTGTGGACTTCAAGAACATGATAAAATAATATGATAAACCTTTTGGAGAAAAAATACATATACATTATCACACATGCACATATATTCAAGTATGTTATGTGTGAGAAATTGTAAGAAAAATGAGGAAATGAGTAACATTAGAATCAGGAGAATTGTTACTCTTAGGCTGCCACAAGGAGGATGTGATTTTGGTGAGATTCATAGGGCTCCAAGGTACTGGTTAATGTCTATTTTTTAAGCTGAGCAACAGGTTTATGGGTGTTGGTTTTATATATGATTTCATTTTAAAATTTGAGAAAAAGGAAAGTCACATATAAGAAATGTTATATCAGGAACATCTGAGTTTTTTAAAAATTAAATTTATCTATGGCACCTGAGGTATCCTAATACCTCCTCACAGCAACATTTTGATGCACAAAATGTCATACTTCTTTTTTTTCAGTCCGAAAGGATATAGTCCGCATCCTCCCCAGTTTAGATGTTGAAGTCAAAGACATTACTGACAGTTACGACGCCAACTGGTTTCTTCAGCTGTTATCTACACAAGATCTTTCTGAAATGACCAGTAAAGAGTTTCCCATTGTGGCTGAGGTCATAGAAGCACCTCAAGGAAGCCAGCTCCTCGCCAGCATCTTACAGCCTGGGAAAACCATTGTGATTCACCAAAAGTGTCAGGCATCGAGGATCTTAGCTTCAGAAATTAGAAGCCATTTTCCTAAAAGACACTTTTTAATCCCCAAGAGCTATAAAGGCAAATTCAAGCGGCGACCTCGGGAATTCCCAACAGCTTATGACCTTGAGATAGCAAAGAGTGAAAAGGAACCTCTCCACGTGGTGGCCACCAAAGCCTTTCATCCCCCGCATGAGGAGCTGTCATCCGTAGCTGTCGGGGACCAGTTTCTAGTGCATCACTCACAGGCGACCGAAGTCCTCTCTGAGGGCATCAAAAAAGTGGTGAATGTTCTGGCCTGTGAAAAAATCCTCAAAAAATCCTATGAGGCAGCACTGCTCCCTTTATACATGGAAGGAGGTTTTGTGGAGGTGATTCATGATAAGAAACAGTACCAGATTACTGAGCTCTGTGCACAGTTCCACTTGCCCTTCAATGTGAAGGTATCTGTGAGAGACCTTTTCATTGAAGAAGACATTTTGGCGGCTACGCCAGGACTGCGGTTGGAGGAAGCTATCACGGACTCTTATCTACTCATAAGTGACTTTGCCAACCCCACAGAACGTTGGGAAATTCCTGTCAGCCGCTCGAATATGACTGTTCAGTTAGTTAGTAATTTGTCTCAGGATACGGGATCATTTCTAGTCAGGACTCTGATCGAAGAGATCTCGGAAGAACAGTATTACATGATGCGAAGATATGAAAGCTCCTTCTTGCACCCCCCACCTCGCCCCCCCAAACATCCCTCGGTGGAAGAAGCAAAGCCAGCTCTGCTGCACGTAGCAGAAGAGAGGACTGTGGGTCTGCCCAAGTCTCCCAAGGTAAGGCTACGGTTCTGCAGTTTTCTTCTGGAATGTTTTTCTTGGGGTGATTTATTTCAAGTCTTTTCTGAGTTTAGTTTTTGCTTGCTTTTCTTTCTTTCATGCCATATTTGGAATGAGCCTTTCTGGTGCACAATAGATGAATGAACATCAACAGAGCATAAGCTGTTGCAGCATTTTGTATTTTGATGCTTAACCAGTAAATGTGACAAGACGTTTATAATGAACTAGAAGGAGCAGGGGTGACATTTGGATATGCTGACCCAAATTGCCATTTCGATGGGTTTTAGTAATTAGGATTGTTTTATACGTTGCCTCAGAAGCAAATCTCTTTTAGTTTGAAAGAGTTGTTCATTTTTTTCTAGGTAGAGTTGTTTTAATACTTCATCTAGGAAATGAGTGCACAAAAAAACTCTTTTCTTGGGGTGGGGGGGAGTGCCTACCAGTAGCATACATCTATAACACATGTCTTCATTTTATCTTAAGTGCAGAAAGATGTAAAAATATCTTGGCAGAACTATGTGTGAGCAGATGAGCATCTGCCCACATTCTGCCTAACTGAGAATTGTAATCTTTAACAGTTCTGTTGAAAAACAAAATCAATAAAACTGCAGACAGTATGAGATCATTACAGAATCAACAACTCCATAACCACTCTAAAGATTTGGGGAGAGGAGGGGTTGCAGCTTCATTTCTACTTGGAACTTTTTGTCTTTTGAAAACTGCTGAGTGCTTGGAAAGCACTCGCCCTTACACCGTGAAGCGTAGGTCCCTTATCTGGCCAGCAGTGGTTCTGCGGTGATGGAAGGAGCGCGTTCTGGCCTGGCAGATGTTGTGCTGGCAGCTTGGGGAAACAAAGCTATTAGTAAAACAAAGAGAGATGCTGTGTTTACTCCCTATACTCAGGAATGCGAGCTGCCTCAGGCTTCAAGTATGTGGGTACGGAACTATTTTTAATTCTGCATTTCAAAGATTGCATCCTATTGTCTACTGGGGAAATTCAGTAAGGATCTTCAAACTCATCTTCCGAAGAAGATAAAGCCAACCAAAATTTTCTTTCCCAAAAAACAATTTTGAAGCAGTCATTGTGAATTAAACAACTGTTCCCAGATAATGTTGTTGAATAACGTGCATCGGTCCATGTGGAGGCTATCTGGCTTCTCCTGTTAAATATGTTTTTATTACTGAACTGAATGACGTGAGGGATGGAGTGCTGGTTTGTTTTGTAGTGGTGAGCAGAAGAGTGCCTCCCACCCGCAAGGTGTCCTTCCCTAAACCCTATGAACCTTTGAAGGTGTTACATTGAATGGCTAAATAGACTGTGCGCCTGCGCTTAAAATTAGGGACCATAAAATGAGGAGAGTATCCTGGATGATCTAGGTATGTCCAAGTTAATCATGTGAGTCCTTAAGAGGACTTTTCCCAGTTGAGACCTGGATTGGAGAGATGTGACTACAGAGGAATCATCAGAAAAATGCAACATTGTTGACTTGGAAGATGGAGGGAAGGAGCATTGAGCCAAGGCATGTAGATGATGTCTAGAAGCTAGAAAAGACAAAGAGACCTCTTACCTAGAACTTCCAGAGTAGAATTCAGCTATGCTGACACCTTGATTTTAGCCAATGAGAATCCTGTCAGATTTCTGACTTACAGAACTCTAAGATAATAAAGTTGTATTGTTTAAGGCACCAAGTTCATGTGATAGCAATAATAGAAAGTCAATATAGGACACAAAGTTGGGAGAAAGCTATAACTAAAAACTTTATATGGAAAAATCTATATTTGTTAGAACTAGTTGGGTATAGCTAAGTTCCAGGGACAATTGGAAGGATTTGCACACAGCCAGAGTGGACCTTACTTTTCATCACAAATTGGTTTATTTTCACAGGCTGGTTTTATTCATATGAGGCACACTACTGCTAGCAGTTCATCTTATGGTTTCATAATCAGGGAAGAATATAATCTCTTTGATTCCAAATTAAAAAGAGAAAGACTTTGTTTCACATGTCCATCTCCTGGTTCAATCAACTCATTAGCTGTCCCCAAAACCATCAAGATTGGTAGGAAGGGAATGAGGACTGGTTGTCTCAAATAACAAATACTGGAATAGTATATGAAGATCTGGAGATACCAAAGAATAGATGTCTATTACAATAAAAAGGAAAGACTAAAAAATCCTAAAGTACTAAGAAGGCACTCATAGAAAAATGTTAAAAATTTTTTAAATGCCTTTTGACAGAATGTCAGGTGAAAATGATGTGTTTTATTAAGAGAGGAATTCATAAAACAGCAGTGCTATGTCTAGGCTACTGTTTGGAAAAATTTCCAGTCTTCCCCCTATGATTCCCCTTTACTCTCACATATCTACCGCACTCACAGCACTTCTCACGCCAGCTGTGTGGGGTTTCCCCGCACCAAGCGATTCAGCAGCACCAGGTGGGTATCCTACAACTCAGTTCTGACACCGTCTACCAGCACATAGGGTCAGGTCCCGCCAGTTCATTTGGGCTCAGTCCCACAGGCTGCTCCTGCCCTACTTCAGATGCTGTTCACAAGTACTAAGTCCTCAGGTTACACACAACTTCTGTCAACGTGACTACAAATCAGAGGCTGCCGTGACCCTCTCCTCGGGTCCTAGTAATTTGCTAGAGTGGCTCCCAGAACTCAGGGAAATAGTTGCTTTCATTCCCTATTTTATTAAAGGATATAATAAAGGATACCAATGAACAGTCAGGTGAAGCGATTCAGAAGACGAGCTCTGGGAGGGTTCTGAGCTCAGGGATGTCCTTTCCCTGTCATGTGGGGATATACCACTTTCCCAGGATGTGGATGTTTTAACCCCAGAAGCTCTCCAAACCCCATATTTTTGGGGACTTTTGTGGAGACTTCCTCACATAGACATAATCAATTATTAACTCCATTTCTAGTCACTCTTCCCTCTATGGAGAATTGGATGGGGTTGGCGCTGAAAATTCCAAGCTTCTAATTATGGGTTAGTCTTTCTGATGACTAGCTCTCATCCAGGAGCCATCCAGGACCCCACCCAAAGCCTCCTTATTAGAACAAAAGGCCCTTCTGTCACCCAGAAATTCCAATGGATTTAGAAGCCCTGTGTCAGGAACCAGGGTCAAAGATGAAACATTAGAACAGAGGATGCTCCTAAGGCTCTTATCACTTAGGAAATTACAAGCATTTCAGAGCTCTGCACCAAGCAGATACCAATACATAGAATTTCTATTTTCTCACAGTTAGTAAAATAAGACAATTGCAATCTTGGACTAAATTTATACATGTAGGATTCCAGCTCAACGTATTAATTCCTAACTGTTTCTTCACTGGGCCGACCCTACATGAATTCATGTGTCTAGTTCTGAGTTCCACTTCTCAAGAATATTGATTAACTGAAGTTTGTAGAGATGTTAAGAGTCAGTTTAAGATGTTAAAAGGTTGAGGAGCCATTTTTAACTGAGGACCTATTGAGGAAACTGAGGAATAGTCTAAACTTGAATGATTGGTACTCGATGACATTAGTTATTTTACACATTCAAAGAGATACTCTGTAGCAAAGAGTACATTCTTATTTTTCATTACAAAGCTGGTTGAGAATCAGGAGAGAATAATTTTGGTGCAGTGTGTTGGAACAGATTTATTGTCCTGAAAAAGGTTATAGCAGAATCTAAGAAACCCTATGTTCAGTGATGTTTTGGGAGATTCCTGATTGGTTGAAAGTTTATCAGTCAATTGAGAAGGCTCTATGATTCTTCGTTTATGATTAGTTTCACAGAATTTAGCGTAGTAAATAAAGAACTATATTGTCCCTGAAATCACTTTAAAATGTCAAGCGTACTATAATTTATCTGTGTTTAGACCTCCAGACCTCATTTTTATTAATTTTTCTTACCATAAAGATAGAAATCTGCTTACTAGATAATTTTTTGGAATATAAACAGAAGCTCTGCATAATCTACTTAAAAAGTCTTGCAACCAACTATTTCTTATTATCACAATGTCATTCTTCCATATATTTCTTTTATATTTCTTCTGATATCTACATTAAAGCTCTTTTATGTATGCTTTTGAAGTGGTTAGATAGAACTTCTTTTTAATATTCTAAAGCCAGGAAGCTGCCATTGAAAATAAGCCTCTAAGATGTTGGATTGTATGTGGAATATTGCTTTAAATTCGTAGAACAATTTGTAAGGGTTATTCAGAGTTTAAACATTAAACTCACTTAACTCATTACCTTATTACATATGTAGATGCTTCATTATATAAGTTTACTTTTGCCTTCCCAGTGGATTATTAACTTTACTGGATCATTTCTTGCACTGTTAAATAACAGGGCCGATATATAGGCTGTCAAAGAGTAAGAAACTAAATATACTCAGTCTTAGCCAAATTCACCTGTATCGGGTATCCATTGTCACTTAATGAATACTACAAGTTTATCTAAGAAGTTTAGAAATTAAAAATATATAAGAGCAAGTTATAAGAACTAGGGTAGATAGAAATAATTATTTTCCAAGGTAAGATTGTCAACTTCTAGTTTTAGCAATTCTATATAATAAAGAGGTAATATGCAAATTGACCCTCATGCCCTCACAAAATGGCTGCCTATGAGTAGGCCGGCAGGGGGGTTAGTAAGGGACGACCAAACGACTGAACAAGCAGGCTTCATGGGTGACCAGGCTGGCAGGGGGGTTAGTGAGGGATGACAAAACGACTGAACAAGCAGGCTGCTTGGTACAACCAGGCTGGCAGGGGGGGCAGTTGGGGGTGACCAGGTCGCCAGAGGGGAGCAGTTGGGGCGACCAGCTGGCGGGGGGGGGGGGGGGGTGGCAGTAAGAAGTGACCAGGCCAGTGGGAGGGGGGGGCAGTTACGGTGACCAGACCGGCAGGCAGGTGAGCAATTAGGAGCCAGCAGTCCAGGATTGTGAGAGGGATGTCCAACTGCCGGTTTAGGCTAAATTGGCACTGGGACATCCCCGCAAGGGGTTCCGGATTAGAGAGGGTGCAAGCTGGGCTGAGGGGGACCCCCCCCCCCGTGCACGAATTTTGTGCACCGGGCCTCTAATACCTAAATAAGAGAAAATCGATTGTAGTAGAAATGTCAGAATTGTAATATGGATACATTCAGGGACAGGTGAAAGGGGGAGATGGATATCAACAGAGACAATGGTGCATCTCAAGGCCTATGACGTTTTACACTGAAGGATCTTATTCTTGTTTTAAAATATGATAACTTGGAGAATAATGTATGGAGTCTAAACAAAGGGATGAGAATATACCAAGGACCTCTCAAAAAATGTAGACTTATGACAATGTAAAAATAGTATCTTTAAGATTTGTACTTTTTGATACTTAATCAGATGAACACAATATTATAAAGTGACTAAATAAATGAGGCTGGGACTAAATAGGAATCTGATGGGGTAAACTGTCCTTCTCTGAGAGTTTCTATGTCAGAAGTATTTCAGAGAGTGTGAAACAACATACTCACTGGAGTTCTTGCCTGTCGTAGATATATATGGCTATGCCTTCTGAGTGCCGCACAGGAGAAATGTAACTTCTGTATTCTGATGAAAGAACCTATAACCAGATAGAAAAACAAACCTTTGGTTGAAAGATGAGATATTCCTCTCCTTCGGAGACTGCAACTGGGACCAGAAATCTTGCATTTCACTAACATTGTTTGGCCATTTAATGCCCAAGTGTCCATTTTGCTGCCAGAATTTCTAGATTTCTGTTGGACAAGAACACCCATAGGAGACATTAAGACCAAGAGCAAGGGAGGTGGTAATGGCAAAGTACCGTGAATTGGGCAGAAAAAAACTCTGTCCTAGAATCAAAGTGAGGGCTGGAAAAGACAGAAGGAAAGCAATAGTTTCTGGGAGCTGCAGAGAGAACACTTGGCCAGCAGCTGCGGGGTGCTAAGACTCACTTCTGTTCTGATCTGGTGTGACAGTTAGAGTGGCTGAAAAGTGTTACAGAAGCCCACGCTCCTGGGACACACCTAGACCTTTACAGCAGCGATTTTCAACCTTTTCATTTCCTGGCACACATAAACTAATTACTAAAATTCTGCAGCACACCAAAAATATATATGTATTTTGCTGATCTGACAAAAAAAATAGGTATACTTTTGATTCAGTCACACTGAACGGCTATTGTTGTGCTGGCTATTGTCAGTTTTTTAAATTGCCTACTTCAGGGAAAAGAGGTCAGTGCCCCTGACTAAATAGTCAGGTATTGCATGTTTTAAAAATTCTTGCAGCACACCAGTTGCCTCTTGTGGCACACATGTTAAAAATCACTGCTTTAGAGGATAATATTATATCCACTCATTTATTATCTACAAAATGTAGGCACATCACACACAAACGTGGTGTGATTTTATTATATTTTGTTAACCTGGTATAGTATAAAAGCATATGAGTATTTGGCTTTATAACCAACCATTACACTTCTGCAGACTGATATCTATCCACTCTTGGTGCATACTTTTGGTCTAACATAGAAAATGTAAGTCTATTGCCCTGTGATAGGAAAAAAATTAATGTTTTAGCAATTTTCAAAGACCAAAAAAGGCTTAAAGGTGGAAAGTGGACATACGCTAAAAACTAGGCTCGAAATCTAATAAGAAAATAAGGGGAACTTATGAATTTTTTTTAATGTTGAAGAATTTCAACTGTGAAGAATTTCAAATCTCAGCATATTTTCAGCAGATATTTGAGCTGTTCTTAGGGCAAGATACATACAGATTCATACATCACTGTTTTTAGTTGCCTGAGGTTTGTAGTCTAGTAAATGACATGAACCAGTAAACAGCCGAGTAGGAGGAAGTGAAAAGATGGGAGGAGGGAACAAAGGATGAATAAATGAAGTGCGGGGTTGAACATTAGCCAAACGAGAGTTCCAACTGAAACCTTGCAGGTAGAAATCTGTGCCCATTGGGAAGTACAGAATATATATAAATTCTTTTTTGTGTTTTTGGAAGTGGGAGAGTAATCATAACTTGTAAAATTTCACTCCAGGCATGACATGCAGTGCATGAATACTTCTAGCTGAAAAAAAATTGGTGAAAGTAAGACATTAGAAAACATTGCCTGATTTTAAGGGTATTTAGACCAAAAAATTAGTAAGTTATCAAACTACTAATAAAGTACCCATTCCATTCTCTCTAGAGAATTTATGTCCAAAGAACAATGTTTCTGTGGTGGGATAATTGAAGTACACTCATACTTGGAAATGATTGGTTAAACCAAAATTTGGGCCTTCTTTCAGGTTTCAACCAACTGACAATATTCTCACCAGAGTGTGGAAGGGCTGACGAAAATGTTATTTAATACTGTTCCTCACCTCCCTCTCCCATCTGTGGAGTCAAGAACTAAAATACCACCAATTATGAGATTATCATATTTTCAGTATTACTTTTCAGCTTCAAAAAAAAATGAATTATCCCTGGCTGGTGTGGTGAGCATCATCCCAATTTCAGGTCAGGGCATATACCCATGTTACAGATTTGATTCCTAGTCTGGTACGTACTGGAGGCAACAGAGAAGGCAGCTGATTGATGTTTCTCTCTCACATTGGTGCTTTTCTCTCCTTCCCTCTCTTTAAAAAAATCAATAAAAACAATTTAATAAATAATATATATGAATTTAAAAAATGTATTTTCCCAATGGATTGGCAAAATGATTGGATAAAATTTGGAGTAAATCATTTCATGTTAGATTTATGGCTTTTACAAATGTTAGAACAGTTTTTACTTTCTTAAATGTCCATAACCTAGAAATCCCTGTTTGGAAATGACCAGTTATAACAGAAGAATCAGCAGTTTCAGATGTTCAAGCACAGTATGGATAACGTGAGGCCACTTGAATTGCCAACTTCCAATAATCCCCATAACGATTTGAGTCCCTAGAACCATTGAGTTGGATGTGGGCTCACTAGATATTTAAGTTCTGTTCTTTGAGTTCACTATCCTCAGTTTTGTTTTACAAATTTTTAGAAATCTGAAGATTAGTTGGAGAAATCTAGAGGAGGCAAGTCCCAGTTGGCTTTGTAGTTCCCAAAACTGATTTATCTGAGTTTTCCATTACTATGTTATCAGTTTTGAATTTATTTTAGAATAAAAACCTTGCCTAGAAATAAATTGGTAAGGCACAAGCTATATATTGGAACAAATAAGTTTTACTATAGCTATTCAGTTTCTTGCAAGGCAACAATTGCTTTTAACTATTTTGGTGGTGTTTTCATTGGTGTCAGATCTACAAACGTTTATGATTTACTTTCCAAACCAAATTTTCTGGGCAAATGTTAAAATGGAAAATGAGTATAAGATGGTTATGAAAGAATGCGTAAGGATAGGCTTCCAAAAATCAGTATTTTTTTCAAATTTTGAAAAGCAGAAAATAAGAAAAAGTTATCTTAAAAATAGAAGAGAAAATGAACTTTGAACTTAAGAGACCAGAGGGTCCATAAACACTCTAAAATGCCATAGAGATAGAAATGATTCAAACAAATGAATTATTTAAGGGCAAACTCTCAAAAGGTTTACAGCACTAAACCTTTCTTTGTTATACCTCATTCATAATCTAACTTCAGTGTGATTAAAATGTCTTAGAAAGACTCTACCCACTACTTAATTATCAAGATGCACTTCTACTAGGACAAGTAGCTTTTAGTTATTTTGTGAGACAGGTTATTTGTTTAAGCATTTACCATGAACCAGCTACATAGATAATTTTAAATCTGATGAGAAAAGAAAAAAAATTGGAGGAAATCCTACTAGACTGAGGGCCATTGGCCACAAAATTAGCCACATAAATAGATGTAGACATTAAACACCACACTAACTATATAATATACTAGGGGCCCGGTGCACGAAATTCGTGCACTGTGTGTGTGTGTGTGTGTGTGTGTGTGTGTGTGTGTGTGTTTGTGTGGAGTGTCGCTCAGCCCAGCCTGTCCCCTCTCACATACTGGGAGCCCTCAGGCATTGACCCCCATCACCCTCCAATCGCAGGATCGGCCCCCAGCCCAGGCCTGATGCCTCTGACAGAGGCGTAGACCCCCATCACCCTCTGATCACCTGATCGGCCCCTTGCCCAGGCCTGACGCCTCCGCCAGAGGTGTCAGGCTTGGACAGGGGACCCCCATCTCCCCCCGATCACTGGCTCTGGCCCCCGCCCAGGCCTGAGGCCTCTGACCCAGGCTTCAGGCCTGGGCAAGGGGACCATCATATCCCCCCAATCCCCGGCTCAGCCCCCCGCCCAGGCCTGATGCCTTGGCCAGAGGAGTTGACCCTCATCACCCTCCGATCACCAATCACCAGATCGGCCCCTTGACCAGGCCTGAGGCCTCCGGCAGAGGTGTCAGGCCTGGGCAGGGGACCCCCAGCTCCCCGCGGTTGCAGGCTCCACCCCTGCCCAGGCCTAATGCCTCTGGCTGAGGCGTCCGGCTCGGGCAGCGGGGACCCGCAGCTGCAGCGGCCCCGCGATCGTGGGCTCTGCTTTAGGCCCAGGCAAGGGACCCCTAGCTCCCGGGACTGCCAGCTTCGACCGTGCCCAGCTCCCATCGCTGGCTCCACCCCTACTTCCTGCTATCACTGGCCAGGGCGGCAAAGGCGCCTGATTCTCTGATCATGGCTGGGGGGCAGGGCAAAGGCGGCCCCAGGGCCACCTTTGCCCTGCCCCCCAGCTCTTAGCTCCCCCCTGGGTTTCCGATCACTGTCAGTGGCAGGGGGCTTCTTCCTGCTTTCCCTTTTGCCTCCCTGCATTGTGCCTACATATGCAAATTAACCGCCATCTTGTTGGCAGTTAACTGCCAATCATAGTTGGCAGTTAATTTGCATATAGCCCTGATTAGCCAATGAAAAGGGTATCGTCGTACGCCAATTACCATTTTTCTCTTTTATTAGATAGGATTGTTATTTATGTAGATACAAGTTCAAAAGGATTGATGGCAAAATTATGGAGTTGCACAATATGCAAAAAACAAGAAATATCTGTTCTCCTAGAGTAAGAGATAAGAATGCAATTTTAGCCGAAACCGGTTTGGCTCAGTGGATAGAGCGTCGGCCTGTGGACTGAAAGGTCCCAGGTTCGATTCCGGTCAAGGGCATGTACCTGGGTTGCAGGCATATCCCCAGTAGGAGATGTGCAGGAGGCAGCTGATCGATGTTTCTCTCTCATTGATGTTTCTAACTCTCTATCTCTCTCCCTTCCTCTCTGTAAAAAATCAATAAAATATATTTTTAAAAAAAGAATGCAATTTTAATATGTGGCATTATGCTTATTTATATCACAAAACATTATATACTGTTTGTTCTTAATGGAAGTTTGTTGCTTTTAAATGTTTGCCATCTCCTAACTAATGTTCAAAAAGTACACAATTGCCACTTAATGAAATAGGATGACTAAGTCAACTAAGGCCATTGTTATCAAAGGATGAAAAATGCTCTACCCAAGCTGTTTTCCTCCTCATTGTCTCTGGTTCTAGCTTCTCCCCTGAGCTGTAATCATTTCTGTGTTTTAAATCATATTAGACTGTTCCCCAGCCATGTTCGCTCACATGGTTGTCGGGCATCCTGTCTTCAATAAACTATCCAAAGGTCTATGATCCAGACTGGCCTGTCTTTTGTAATTAAAAAGCCACCAGCCCATTACTGACCACGTTGACTGCTAGTGACTGAAACCACGGAAAGCGAAACTGTGCTTAAGGGGCACCACATACTGTAGATGGTAAATAAAGTTTTGTGAGAGGAAAAGATGAGGCTGGAGAGTGTGTGGAAGGATAGGGGGAGAAAGTATGAAAGGAAAGGAGAAAGGAGGAATATTTTATCTTATTTTTCTCTAAATAAATTCCTTTGCAGTCCATGTATTTTAAAAAGTCTGCAAATGTCATAGTTTTAGGTAAGTTTTCCAGACTACTGGTTTTTAATACTTCTATATGGAATATTCAATTTTTATGCAGCAAAACCTGTTAACCTTTTCATTTGTGCTTACTTTTATGGCTTTTAACCTTATCTCCATTCCAATGATTCAATAGGTTAATTCCATTCTAATATTTTAGAATTTGAATTTATATGTATAAATTTAATATATACATATGTACAAACATAATATATATATATATGTATGTATGCATGTGAGTGTGTGTGTGTGTGTGTGTGTGTGTGTGTGTGTGTATATATATATATATATATATATATATATATATATATATATATGTAATGTGTATACTTCATCTCACTTGAACCCTACAAACTTGTGATATGGGTATTATCATCACCATTTTATAGCGAAGGCAGCTTGCCCAAGGTTCCAGGTTTGCAGCCAGTGCCAGGGCAGGCCTTTCTCCCTGCTTATCTGCCACAAGGCCCAGACACTTTGTATGGTCCTACGATGCCTCCTAGAAAGGTGGTATATGAATGTCTCTCAACTTTTCTGCTCTGTTGTTTCTTGCATAGAATCCATGTTTATTGTTTTTATCATAGGCAAAACAGAACAATAGCATCTTTCACGGGGTGGTTGTAAAGAAAAGATCCAAAGAAATAACACATGTCTAAAAATCATAGTATATCAAAGGGAATTAATATGGCCTACCTAATAGACAGATAGGTTTTTCTTGTTTTATTTACAAATTTTACAATTTAAAATACTTATTTCCTTGAGATGAAAGGTATTATGACTAGGTACATCAGGACCGTAAGTTTAGAAGGAAGCACATTTTTATTTTTGTGTAAAAATGATATTGCTGACACTTTATTGGAGAGTCTGGTATTGTATGCCATTTTCCTCGTTGGATCTGCACTGATTATGTATTTCTGTTTGCTAACCAGGTGAACAAAGACTGTATTCAGCCAATATACCTGGATCGTATACTAGCATTGCTAGCAACTTTTTTTAACACTATAAAATTAATGTCTCTTTATTTTTGTTTTATCTTCCTCTGAGGTAGAACAGATCTCAGTTTCTGAATATTCATAATTCACTAAGAAGAATTTTCCATTTTGGAACAGGTAATCAAGTGATTTGACCAGAGTTTCCTTGAAATTCCTTTGCTTTTTGTGTGTGTGTGTGCATATCTTACATCCTTTGTTACACCTGGGATATTCTGTAGAGCAAATACCACATATTGAATGAGTGTACAACTGTTCTCAAAAGAAAGCATATAGGAAAAGCTTCTTGACATTAGTTTGACAACAATTTCTTGGGTATTATAACTAAGGCACGGCAACAGAAGAAAAAGAGACAAGTGCAACTATATCAAATTAAAAAGCATCTTTACAACAAAGGAACCTATCAACAGAATTAAAAAACAACCCATGGGGGAAATATTTGCCAACCGTATATTGGATAAAGGGCTAATTCCAGAAATATGTAAGAAACTACCATAGCTCAATACTAAAAAACCAAATGACCTGATTAAAAAGTAGTCACTTTGAATAGACATTTCCGGAAAGAAGGCATACAACTGACTAATATAGGAAAAGGTGCTAACCATCATTAATCATCATGGAAATGCCAGTCAAAATCACAAGATATCAACCCACACCTGTTAGGGTGACTATTTAAAAAAAAAAAAAAGATAAGTGTTGAGTATTTGCAGAAATTAGAATCCTTGTACAGCCACTATGAAAAACAGTATGGAAGTTTCTCAAAAAGTTAAAAATGGAACTACCAACAATCCACTTATGGGAATATATCCAAAATAATCTGGATGTTGAAGGGATATCTGCACTCCTATGTATGTTATAGCATTATTCTTTTTAAAAAATATTTTTTATTGATTTCAGAGAGGAAGGGAGAGGGAAAGAGAGATAGAAACATCAATGATGAGAGAGGATCATTGATGGGGTGCCTCCTGCACTCCCCTTACTGGAGACTGAGCCCACAACCCAGGCATGTGCTCTGGACCAGAATCAAACCTGGGACCCTTCAATTCACAGGCTGACGCTCTATCCACTGAGCCAAACCAGCTAGGGCTGTTGTGGCATTATTCTCAATGGCCAAAAAACAATCTATATGTCCATTAACAGATGAATGCATGTAGTAGAGATGAAATATACCATGTCTGGTATTTCCACTATGAGCATTTTGCCATAAACATCTTTGTTGCAAGCCCTTTTGTCACAAATATTTTCACCACACAACTCATTGGCTAAAGGCAGTTTTTCCATAAAAGGTAAAAATAACTGGTTAATAGTTTGGCATACACTTGGCAAACTTCATGATTTTTAAGCAAGTTGTCAGTTTGATTTCTTTTCTCCATTGACAAAGTTCTTGAAGATGAACTTCTTTTATAAAAGAAAAACTTCTTTTATAATCAAAATCATTTGATTATAATTTATACATTACAAATTTATAGATTTTAAAAGAATTATACCAACTTAAACTGAAAGGATCAGACCCTTCAAAACAAAAAGGCTTTGAACCCATAAACTTCTTACTAGCGGGAAGTAGGCTGAGAACACTACTCTGTGTAGTTTTAGGCCTTTTCTTAAGAAAAAGATGACTCAGAGGATAGTTTCAAGGGTCCAGAGCATTGGGCCAGCAGCCAAGAAACAACTCCCAGGGAACATATTTGAGTCCTACTCAACATACTCCCTTTCTTATGAGCAAAGATAAATGGCAACTTGTGTTCTTCTGGAGCTGATTAATTTCAGATCAGTGACTTCTGTGTTGCTTCCATTATTCCTGTTTTTTTTAAAAATATTTTTTTAAAAATATTTTTATTGATTTTAGAGAGGGAGAGAGAGAGAGAATCATCAGTGATGAGAGAGAAACATTGATTGGTTGCCTCCTGCACACCCCTGACTGGGGATTGAGCCTTGCAACCTGGGCATGTGCCCTGTCCAGGAGTCAAACCGTGACCTCCTGGTTCATAGGTTGATACTCAACCACTGAGCCACACAGGCCAGTTTATTCCTGCTTTTTAATAGAAGTGTCTATTAAGGTGCTCCTGATTCTGTCTCCCCATTGTGTGTTGGGTAAGTCAGGGCATATAGCTTATTTCTCTATTTCATGGTCTTCAGATCAAGAAGAGGTTCTCTCTAACTAACTCAACTTCACCCAAGTGCCAGGCATGTAGTAAGCCATCTGCAGATGCAGAAGACATCACAGGGAACTCTAGCCTACATGATTCATAGGATGGTGAAGGTGATAACATAATGTTGCTTTAAACCAGTAACTGTTGGAGTGATTTGTTATGCAGAATAGATAACTGAGACACTCATAGAAGACACTCTGTATAAGGACATAAGATTACATAGAGTAAAAGATAATAGATTGGCTAATTGTAATTTTTCTCTCTTTGAACTTGAGCTAGTCTTAACTTTCTCTGGCAGTCAAATGCAAAGCCACTAATATTAGAGTCTTGTACAGTTGTTGCTGTATTAACTATTATTCTTTAGGTTGTTTGGCTTCTTACCTAAGGTTGCTTTTGACAAAGTTAAGTGACAGTTTAAGCCACTTATAGATCTTAGCAGGGAAGAAGATACCAGATGTCATGTTTGGGAGGAAAATATTTATAATCTTCCTGTTGATATTTTTAAAATCTTTCAAAATCCTTTAGTGGAAGTTTATATTTGTAGCTATTTATCAGTAGCAGGAAAGAAGATAATTTTTTAAATGCATAAACTGTTTTTAAGAGATCTCTGAGTATTTTTAACAGTGTGTCCATTTTAATGATACAAAATGGGATAAAGAAGCCCAAACATGTTCTAAAAATCTAATCCTTCTTCTGGAAGTTTCTAGCATTAGAATTTGGCTTACTAGCCATGCAGAAATATATCAGGAGTATGTATGATGATGAGAAACAGCTACTCTTTTATAAGTTGGCACTCCAAAAACATTCTGTGGATCTCAATGGCTCTACATTAGCCGAATTATATGAGACCACTTTAAAAAGCTACATTCTTTGCCATGTTCCCTGAGGAAGCGCATTTCAAGCTAATGTTCTGTTCCCTTGTCAGCAAAAATCTTGAGATTACCTCTAGCTTTTTAATTACTTTTCTATCCTCAAATCATTAAAAAAGTAACTTACAGGCTTTAGGTACTTAAGTTTGAATCAGCATATACTTATACACATGCAGACATTGAATTCTGGAACTTATCCAGTGCTATCTACTTGATTTAGCATAACTTCATTTTTATGCTAAGTAGATCATGACTGACAGAGCCAAGAGAAGTCTAATAAACAAGTTTTACTTCTTACAGAATAAGAATTCCTTGAAGACTGAGTCTCCCCCTCACTTTTAGTGAACTGCCTAAATATAAGATTGGACTTCTAAATCATGCACTAGAACTTTGTGCAGTTTTAGACTTCTCTGGGAATGTAAACATCATAATGACATTAGATTTTTAAAGATATTGCTATGTTGTTGTTGTTGTTATTTTTTTAAAAAGGCCATTGGAATTAGAGTCTGTTGGTAAGAATACTTACTCAAGAGAAGAATGTGGTCTATGAAATGACAGAAACAGGAAATATTTGAGTGAATCTTGCTATACAAAAATGAAACAATCACATTCAAGCTTTATTTTTCCAGAGAATAATTTCAAATGCTTAATCTTTAATTAATTAAATTATTAAGAAAATGCTTTATTAGCTCAGATATAAGGACTCTTCCTTAAATATCCTCAGTGAACAGATTAACACTTATTTCCTGGAAAAAAAATGGACAAATGGTATAAATAAAAAATTTACAGAACTACAAATGACCAATAAATATGTGAAACATTTCTTAATCTCACTAAAAATCAATAATATGCAAAAGTCACTGGTAAGGGACAAAAATAGGAGAAAAAAAGAGAAAGGTTAAGAAGTTCAATAATCAGAGTGTGAGGAAGCAGATTCTCTTATACGCTGTCTGAATGCTTTCTAACCTAGCAATTTCACTTACTACCACCTGTCTAAAAATTCCCCCATATCTGCATTCATATAAGAAAAATTGTTAATTAAAAAAAAAAGAAAAATTGTTGTTACTGTGTTTCAAATGAACATATGAAAGAACTATAGATTTCTATTAATAAAGGAGTCATTATATATACTAAGAATACCCATACTATTGGGATTTTTAAAAGAATGACACAGATGTAGATGTATTGAAAAATAAAAGTGTCCAAGATATATTATTAAGTGAAAAAAGTAAATTTTAAACAAAAAAACAAGAATTATACATTTCTATATAATCATATATCTATTCTGATACATATATGTAGTGTGATATACACAAACCATGCGATTTCAGTGAACCTGGACAAATAGTGAAGTAAGGTATAATATATATATATATATATATATATATATATATATATATATATATATATATATATATATGTGTGTGTGTGTGTGTGTGTGTGTGTGTTTGTGTGTATGTGTGTGTGTGTTGTAATTACACAAAAGTAAAAGAATGGGGGAAAATCCATGGTGCAACTCTTGGGTTTAAACCATGCTTAGGTGAACCAACAATAATTATAAACATACACAGTTCCAACTTTCAATGTGACATTAGTGATTGCTATGGAAAATAAAAGTAATTTTAAGGTCCTTTATCTAATGGAGCAGAAATGAACTCTTCTTAAGCCTGAAAAGTAAGTATGATTGGCAGTAGAAAGCAGTGCGTGAGTGTATGGATTTAGTGACGGAGATGATATCGGCCTAGTAAGTTCCTGGGGGACATCAAAGAAGATATTGTTGAAACACTTTATACACTGCCAAGCACATAAATTCTCAAAAATTGGTACCTAATTTTTCACTTATTCATAATAAATACAAATAACCTAGATGTTTAAAATTACTTCTTTAATTACTGATTAGGACAAAGTGAAGAAAGCCAAGGAGCACTAACTCAAATGTTTTACCCAATTTAATAGGATCCCTAAAGATTTTAGATGTATTTTAGTCTGTTTCTTTCCTCATTAAACCTTTCATTTGAAATATAACTTTAAGAAGTAAAATAATTCTCCCAAATGTAATTAATGTTTCCCTCTCCCTACTGAGCCACAAACTGACCAAAATTCAGAGAATGACTTAATAAAGTCTGCAAGATGAATTGGAAATGAATGCTGTTTTCTGATGATGTGTTTGAAACACTGTAATATTTACATTTTAGATTGAGCTCAACATTGTGCTGTTTAAGGTTAAAAATGCTTTGGATTAGCCATCTGGTAAGCAAGAAAGATTCAGTATATGCCATAGGAGCTAAGACCAGGACTACCAAAAGGATTAGCAGCTGTTAATGGAAAGGAAAGCCAATATGATGTATAAAAGTGATACTTTTAGCATTCACCATTGAGCTATATGCAGGTAACTTTTTAGAACAAGCTGAGTAACTTAAGAAATTTTATTTAGAAACATTTTACTATTTTTGGAACTGGTAAACATCTGATCTGAGTAATTGTCTGAATACATAAGTAATATATATATATATATATGCCTAAGCGACCATTAGGACTGAATGACTGGTCGACTGGTTGCTATGATGCACATTGACCACCAGGGGGCAGGCACTCAACACAGGAGCTGCCCCCTTGTGGTCAGTGCACTTCCACAGCAGGAGCACTGCTCAGCCAGAAGCTGGGCTCATGGCTGGCTAGCATAGCTATGGTGGCGGAAGCTTCTCCTACCTCGTAGCAGCACTACCAGGCTGCGGCAGGTGCAGCGGGGGCTGGGATGAGCGGCAGTGGAGCTGTGCCTGCCCAGGTTGGGGCTCCTCCCCAGCTGCCTGCCGCTTCAGCACTGCTACATCCCTCGAGGATCGGGCTGAAACCCGGCAGTCCACGTCTCCCGAGGGGTCTCGGGTTGCTAGAGGGCACAGGCCAGGCTGAGGGGCCCCACCCATTCACGAATTCATGTACTGGGCCTCTAGTTCAGCTGATAATTGTGTTGTGTGATTTTAATATCTAAATTTTAAAAGTATAGTTAATACTGTTCGAAGATCTCTTTCACGCATTGCCTTTCTTCTTTCACAAAAGAAAGTTCCCTCGTCTTTTTCTTCTTGGAGGAAGAGGCATAAAAAGGAAGCAGTAATTAGTATCCTCATTCTATTGTTTGCTCTGGAAAGTGTGGTTTCTTTTTAGGTAAGCCAACCCTCCCTTTAGATTACAAAACTGATGATGAAGCAGAAATATTCACTCTTTGAAGTCAGAAGGAACAGCTTGCTGGGTTGACAGAGGCAAGTGGAGGGAAGTTTTTTAAGAACCCGGAAACACAGCATGGCATTTAAGTTAGAAGGGATGGAAGATGAATCTCTGGAATACAAATAATGTTAACATTTATTTTGCTCTGAAAATATATTTCTTTAATTAAATTAATGAAGCATCATATTCCTCCACCAATTTATAACCTGTAGGAATAAAAAACAACAACATTAAATAGCTTAGCTTAAAACTAAATAGATAATATTGTGTGTTTGTGTGCCTGTGTATGCTGTAGTTCAGAGAAAAAGACTGAAAGAGGAAATTGAAAGATGTACTTATGAACACTTGGGGGGAATCTATCCTAAACCATTAATAAATACTCACCAATTTTTATATTGGACCTATTGAACATATTTTACATTTTACATTTTTTGCTTATTTGAAAAAGGGAATTTTTTTCCCCTGGAAGTAGAATGAGAGAAAGGCTAACTCTGTATCTAATAACCAATTATTTTACAAAAAAATTAATCATTAAACATTTTAAAAACAAAAGTTTCCAAATGCTACTAAGTTCATGTTACATTCAATAAAACTGTTACTTACTGCATCCAACAGACAAAAAAAGCTCCAAAGGATGCATGAATTTCACATCGGGGATTCCCTGGTGGCCATCACAAGAAGTAAGCATCAGTAGCAGAGCTAAGACTGCAATGCAGTGGGCCCATTGGACATTGATTAAGAGTTTGTTAAAATTCTCATGGGCAGAAAATATTAAACTGTCATTTCAGATGTTATGAGAGCAGGTGTTTTGTTCTGGTTGCTAAATTTTGATCTGTTTGTTTCTACATTTGCCATTTAATAAAGCCTTGCTCTAGATTGATCAATAAGGATTTTTTTAAGGATATGTTTTTTATGACTTCAGAGAGAGGAAGGGAAAGGGAGAGAAATAGAAACATCAATGATAAGAATTATCAATAGGCTGTCTCCTGCACACCTCCCACTGGGGACGGAGCCTGCAACCCGGGCATGTGCCCTGACCGGGAATCAAACCGTGACCTCCTGCTTCATGGGCGACGCTCAATCACTGAGGATTTATATAAGAATAATTACAGTTTTATCCAAGGATTACTGTAATGGTCAGCTAGCACATAAATATATGTAATACAATTCAATGTTGATTAAGTTGCTTGAGTAATTCCTTACATTTGGCAGTACAACATTCTCTTCATTATTTTGCAAACAATAGATATAATAATTTGTAATTTATAGCTGAAATTGACTTTTATGCTTTGAAGCTAGAGTGCTATATAGTAAGCTTTCCCATCCGTTTTTCCTAGTTAGACAATTCATCTCAATTTGGGCTTTTATTGTTCTCTCTTCATCATCTTCTACACAGTTACAATCATGACAGGATGAAACTTTGTTGCTTTGTGAAATAGTTCCCAGAAAATAGCCAACTGATACTATTGGTAGGAAGTAAAGAGACCTAAGAAAGCAGTGATTCTTATCTCTTGAATAGTTTTGTACCTGATTTTGGCCTTGTGTTTGCAGAACCATTGAATCTGAAGAGACCACTTACATTTTTTCCCCATTCTGCATTATTGAATTTTTAAGGTAGAAATTATGTGATATAATAGTATCCTTGACTGCAAATTCTAGAAAGTCTCAGGGGGTATTCCTTGAGAAAGCAAGGGTCTCTTGTAACAGGATTAGATTAATAGGACACTTGTAGTTTACATGAAGCTTTGAAATTCCCAGTTAATGAGGTTTCCCTGGTGGTGTCCAATACAAATGGACATGTCAGAACAAAATGAAGCATTAACTCCTACTCTAGTTGGGGGGTCTAATTTTATTAAAATGTGGAAGAAGAAAAGAGAGGGAACAAAGCAAACAACATTTATATTAATCTCTTCAGGAAAAGCAGAATTGGAATGACTTTTGGAAATTTTAAGTAAGAAATTAAAAAATATAAATACTCAAAAATTGAAAGAGAGATTGTGAAAAGACAGTGCCACAAGCTGTTATTGAGTCATAATGTGATTACCAATGCCGCCATTGCCTTTCGGGTAAAGCCAGCAAGCAACACCCTTCCCTGGAGCCTGACCTGGATCCTTACCAAGTGCATTATGTTAGGCTATGGGGGTCGTAAGTAGTCAAGGGCAGATACGGGAAAGTGTTAGTGGACTAGTGTCCCATTCAAGCCCTCTCCAAAACCATTCTATCTTTTTATACACCTAATAAGGGGTTTATTTTATATATTTTGCTGATCACAGGGTTCTCCTGCACACATACATTTTATAACCACTTTTACTTTTTAATGTTTTACTATTTCTTTAGTATTAATTCTATCCCAAAATTAAAGGGAAGCTGCTGGAATAAAAAAAAAAAAAAAGCCTCAAGTTTGCAAACTTCGACCACATGAAAGGGAAAAACAAACTAATTTTTGGCAGATGACCATGAAAACATATATTGCAAATGGCTTTAGCACCTACCTCATAGGGTTTTGTGAGTATTAAATGAGATAAAGCATGCACAATGCCATGTACCTAGTAAGTTCTCAGTCAGTGTAACCAATGGTAAGGGACTCTATCAGCCAATCTTAGGATAGAGATGGTGTTACACACTTTCCTGTGTCTTTCTAAACTGTTGATAGATATCTTAATGCTTTCATTTATCCTTCCTTAATTAAACCAGCTTTTAAAAATATAATATTTATCTATCATTGTTTATCTCAGAATTATCTAATAGTGATATGAGTTACAAGTGTGAGTGATATATACAATTTTAAATTTCCTAGTAATCATATTAAGAAACACACACACACACACAAAAAATCCAGGGTGACATTAATTTGATTTATATGTTTTATGTGCCTATTTACAGAATATTATTAACTTGAGTGGTTTACGTGTAATCAAAATGAAATTATTAATGAGACCATTTACATTATTTTTATTTTGAAAAATATAATATGTCTATTACATTTACATACATCTTAGTTCCAACTAGCCACACTTCAAACATTTGATAGCCACATGTGCCTAGTAGTTACATATTGGATATTGCAGATCTATATAAAGAGAGAATAAATTTAAGCTAAAGGAAGCTACCTCTAATTATGTATTTTCAGTCACTGGCAAGTACATGAGGTAAATTTTTTATGGGTCTTGGCAGGTAGGGAGTGTAACAAAGCTAGGACAAATACTTTTTGCTTTTGTTTTTGTTTTAAAATCCCTTGTAATAACAACATTCTATTATGTAAAAGCCTAGTATTGCTCAGAAACACCTACCTCAGACAACCATCAATTCTTTTGGGTATTCAAAGTAAAATTTTGTTTTGGATCATGTTTATTAGCTAGTCCAGTCACAATCACAACAGAGATCTTGATTTTGGGGATCCAATAAGGAAATGTATATGAAAGCATTCTGTAAACTATGAAACCCTATATAATACATACTAAGGCTCAGGAATATTTTAATGATCTAGGAAGTTAATTGGTTCATGTACTTAAACTAAAATAACAGTGTTCTTCCTTTCCTTTATAATGGATTTTTTCCTTTACAAGTTATTCCTGGAAGTCAGGAAAATTTTTGTCTTTCTCAAACTCTTAATTCTCAAATTCATAAATTAAAGAACAAAGCCAGTTTGTGACTTATTGAGAAAAGGGACACATTGAGAGTCAATACATGGATTCACTCTTCTCTCCACAAAGAAATTTTTAAGAACTAAATAGTAACTACTCCAACTTGGCCGCAGAGCCTAGCTATAGCTGAGCCCTGAAGAAAACATGTAACAGGAATAAGAAATAACCTATATTGTTGTATCTCACTAAAAATTGGTGATTGTTGATACCACAACTAATTTAAGCTGACTAGTATAGTCTCTCTCTCTCTCTCTTTCTCTCTCTCTCTCTCTCTCTCTCTCTCTCTCTCTCTCTCTCTCTCTCTTTCTTATCTAGCTTAATGACTGAAATGATATCTTTACTTATAAAGTACCTAAATATAGTAGTGCCTTTAGAATTGATCACATTTAGTATATTTTTGTCTATTCAAGAATAAATTTATATATATTATCCAAGGCTTAGATACATCATTAGAAACCCTGACAATAATTGTAGAATCCAGTAACATATTACACCATACATTATGGCTAATATGGCCACTAGCCATGTGGTGCTATTTAAATTTCAATTAGCTGAAATTATAAAGATAGTTTCTTAATTCAACTAGTCACAGTTCAAGTGCTCAATAGCCACATGTGGCTAATGGCTAGTGTAATGGATAGCACAGATATAGAACATTTCTCTCATCCCAGAAAGTGATATTGGAAAGCTCTACTGTGGAATAAGGAAATGTTCTTTTGACTTGCAGTACAGATATTTTTGATATCCAAATTTTTCTTTCTGAAATAAGGTGGTGAATCATTATTTTATTATGATACTTTTTTTTATTGTTTTTGCCACAAAAACACAAATTGGCAGAAACATTCTAATGAGGGAAAAGTCATTATATATTGTCCACTTAGCAGGGAAAAAATCCAAGATTAATCGTAGTGGTATTTTCTATCAAGATATTTAAAAAATGGACTGATGAGCAGGCACGTTTTGGAGTTCAAAGTGACATTACCGCACCCGCATAAAAACTAAACAATGAGCCACTCTGATAAAACTCACTTTTGAGTTAATTTGATTAGCATATTAAAGTACCAGAATATATGCTATCACTCTGAGCTTATTTCATTAGCTAAATAAAGGAGCTGTCATACTAGTAAATAGTTAATAATTAGTGAAAAATACTAGACGGTGCAACTGACTGACAGAAAAACCAAAAGCTTCATTTACAAGTGCCAGACTGTCTTCTGAAATGTTTTCTCTGACTGATCATTTTCATCTCTGTATTTTTATTATCATCTTATCAAAAGTAGCATTAGAGGCAATGGACATATAGCCATTTGAATTCAGTCATGGGTATATTCGGCTAGAAAATGTCATATACAGGAATAGTTTTCATCTTTTGTGCTGCTGCAAAAAGTGACGTTGATTAGTAACAACCTTAGATTTGGTAAAATTTGTCTATGATTTTATAGTTGCATTTGTGTCATCAATATACAGAATGGGATATTTGTGATTACCTTTTTAACCTGACAGCAGCTCTATTAAATTATTCTTCCAAAGTCGTACAAATGAGAACCTGTTTGCATATTGATATTTTTAGATGTAGACTTTTAGAAAGTTAAATTAAACAGGGAGGAAATGAAATTCTTAACTTTTTAAAGACAATGATGGTAATACTTTTTTAAAAAGTTGGGGGTGATTTTTTAATGACATACCTGGTTGTATTCTAGGAATTCTTTTCTGTCTTTGAATGAGTTAGTGTTGGATATTGATTGCTAAAGTAAGATGAGAATGTTGCTGATTTTCGGCTTTTACTTTGTGGAGAATATTTATGCAACATACAATTAAAAGTTACAGTAAGTTGACACCAAAGTTAAAACACACACACACACACACACACACACACACACACACACACACACCTTTAAAAATGGTATCTTATATGCCAGATGATATCTTCCATCATTCTATAAGGTGATGGAAAAAAAAAATGTATGTTTTTGCCTTAGCCGGTTTGGCTCAGTGGATAGAGCATTAGCCTGTGGACTGAAGGGTCCCGGGTTTGATTCTAGTCAAGGGCACATACCTTGATTGCAGCCCCTCCCTGGCCCAGGCCCTGGTCAGAGCTCATGCGGGAGGCAACTAATCAATATATTCTCTCACATTGATACTTCTCTCTGTCTTTCCCTCTCTCTTCCAGTCTCTAAATATCAATGGGAAAATATTCTCAGGTGAGGATTTTTTTAAAAAGTATGTTTTCATCCAAATGTGAAATGTTAAACATTTTGTGTTCTTTGACATCTCCATTGCTGTCATAGTAGAAATCCAAAATGTGCTTATACTGGGAAGCCAAACTAACCAGTCCCTCATAATCACATTTAATTTTAAAAGTATTTAGATCCCTTTTCTTTAGGGATTAAAAGCTTTTCATGAGCTATAACCTCTAATTGTGTTGCCTGGGTCAGATTGGTGATGACGATGGTAATGCCAGATACAGTTTGAGAGCATTATATGTTCCCAGAAGAGGTGTTCTGTAGATGCTGGCTATTTTGGAGAAAAGATGCCTTGCATATGAGAGGAGCACGATTTTTCTTCAAAGAATGTGTTACCAAACTAACAAACTGTCATAATTTTTTTAAGGATGGGTTTTTTAAAAAAGAATGGATGAAATAGAGCTTTAAGATAATTCTTAACCTGCCTCCTTGGGAAAATTTTCCAACTAGTTGCAATAATTTTCTAGAAACATAACCCTACATACATATTTTATTATGAATATTATGAACATTCCACAAACTATCAATAGATAATTTATATACATTTCACTAATTTGAATAGTTGCTGCCATTCACCATTCTTTCCTCATCTGCTTTTATTGTCTGCCCTGCCATGCCTCCCAAATCCCAAAAGCTGTATTGTGAGTGTCCAGAATGTATTGCTTCCTTCTTTCTTCCTAATATAACCCTCCCCTTTTTGAAATCTTTGTCCCAACCTCCAAGGTTATTTTCTACTAGTGTCCCAGTGCACGGAATTCGTGCATGGCAGGGGCGGTGGAGTGAAGGTCCCCTCAGCCCAGCCTGCACCCTCTCCAATCGGGGACCCCTAGGGGGATGTCTGACTGCCGGTTTAGGCCCGATCCATAAGGATCGGGCCTAAACCGGCAGTCGGCCATCCCTCTCGCAATCTGAGACCACTGTCTCCTAACTGCTCACCTGCTGCCTGCCAGATCACCCCTAACTGCCTCTGCCTTCCTGCCTGATCACCCCTAACTGCCCTCCCCTGCCGGCCTGATCTTGTCCCCAACTGCTCTCCCCTGCCGGCCTGATCTTGCTCAGTCTCTCTCTCTGTTTCTCTCAGCAGTCCTCCAGGCCTCCCTGCCTCCCTGCCCCCCTCTTCCTCTTTGCTGGCTGGGAGGGGGCGGGGCCAGTGGGGGCCGCTCCACCCTCTACCTGCCCTTCCTTCCATCCAGGCCTCTTCAGATCCAGTCTGTTTTGTTTCCCTCTGTCCATCCCAGTCTCTCCCAGTCTGTGTTTTTCTCAGCAGTCCTCCAGGCCTCCCTGCCTCCCTGCCTCCCTCTTCCTCTTTGCCAGCTGGGAGGGGGCGGGGTCAGTGGGGATGCTCCACCCTCTGCCTGCCCTCCCTTCTATACAGACCTCTTCAGGCCCAGTCTGTTTTGTTTCCTCATTCTAAGACAGGCTCTGAGAGTGAGCTGGGAGGGAGGGAAAGAAAGGGAGAAAAGGCTGTGAGTTGGTGGGTGTTGTGTGTATCTGTGCGTGTGTGCAGTTGTGAGTGAGTGTGAGTGCTGGCCCCGTCTCCCCCATCCCAGTCTCTGCTGCCACAAATCCCCACCCACCAGAGCCTGCTGTGTGCGCAGCCTGGGCGTTAGGTCAAGCCTCCGGTTGTTGTGGATGTGATGGACCCAGAGTTTTTATATATTAGGATGTTTAATGTAACTTTCTTAATATCCATTATCAGTCTGGGAGATAGGCACATGACTCAAGGTTGGCCAATGAGGTTGAAGGGAGGAAATTACAGTCCTTAGTTGAGGAAGAGATTTTCCTGTCTCCCAGGGGATGTGAAGGAACATTTTACTGAGTGCTGTGCCGCTGTTAGCTATCGTGTGACCATGAGAGCAGTTGGCCAGTGGACAGAACTCACACCCTAAGAACAGCACAGTGGAGAGATAATAAGTATCTGGGTCTATGACAGCATTATATAGCCATAGAATCCTGAGTTGCAAATACATATACATTTTACTATGAGAATAATGTATTAAATATCAATTTGAAAATATTATGTGTATTAAAGTTCCTCTACATTAAAACAGCTGTCATGAGAATGTCCAGGAGCCTGCACACGTGGTAGAAAAATTCTTCAACTCTCTTTACCCGCGTGTAGGAATGCAACCCCTTTGTAGGTTGGGGAATGCTTATATAACCTATGCTTTGTAAAACATTTAAATAATGTGAAGTGAGTACTGAGCAGTTTCTCATATTTTAATTTTCCCATAAATTTCAACCACTTACTTAAAATTATATCAGTAATTAGCCAATCTTAGAATAAACAGATTTTTCCTGTGTCAAATCAAATAAGATCTAGTTTGACTATGTTTTGTGCCAATGCTGTGGGACTCCAAACCCAAACTTTTATTAGGAGAACAGCTCTTGTATTAATGATATGTTAACATCCTGGTTTAAAATTTGTGATCAGACACAAATGAAATGCTATCTATAATTACGGAGTTGTTTTGTGTTTTCTATTTTAGATTGACCATACAAAATACAATTTAAAGTATATAAAAATAAATACTTAAAATGTGCATATGAAGAGGCAAGTTTTTATGCAGGCCAAGGCTATGACAAAAATGTATGCCTACCTCAAAAGATTGATATATAAGCCATAGTATTTCCTTGTTTTTCTCTTCAGTTTTAAGTAAAAAAAAAAAAAAAAAAAAAAAAAAAAAAAAAAAAAAAAAAAAAAAAAAAATTTAAGCTAACGGTAATTAGAATAGTATGAATTAGGATAGGACAATAGTTAATTTTTTCTCCCTGTGAGGCTAGTTATTTCATTACAACCCAGGTCCAATACAGTTGGCTGGTTGACACCTGGACAGAAGTATGGTAATACCCCCTTAATAACAATGATTATAATGAAGCCGTTATACACTTTTTCTATGTGGAACATTCCTCATAAACATGTCCTAGTGCTCTGAGGGGTAGGGGCCCTATTTCATAAAGAAATGAGCAGAGGTTAGGAATGACTCTGTATTAGTGTCTCAGGAATGATCAAGCAAAGTGCCTTTTTATTAATACTTTGACCTACTCAAAACTCCAAATCTATTCCTACATTCTGTAGAACTCCTGACATGGTGGTATCGTCGTCAGTGGAAATGGCTGCAATTCTCCATGATGTATTATGCTCTAATAAACTCCCAGTTCAGCTGCATGTCCAGCATAGTATAGGGCTTATTTTATAGCTTACGCGTCATCTTCAGTCTAGTAAGGTCCCAGCACATTTAGCCCTATGGCCCGGTAATGCTTCATCAGAGTCTTATAGAATAAGATTATTTAATTGGAGTCTTAACCTTTTTCACAGATTCTCTAAAATGTGTATGGTTCTATCATAGTGCCTATTTCAGACTTACCTGTAGGTTTACTGCTTGCTATATGAAGGATGCCACTTCCTATGAAGGCATATGGCACATGAAGCAAAAATCCTAAGGGAGAATTGGAAATGTAATAGAGCCTTTTTATGAGCATGAATCATTCTTTTCTGTTTCAAATCTTCCTTCAAAATAAGCTGCTAACGTGCAGTGCTTCATATCTAGTTTCATGAAGACTTTTCTTTCCCATTAACTTGACATTGAGAGATTCAATCCTGGGGTTTGAATAAATCTGGAGCTCACTTGTTTTCCTTGCAGTTTATAATCCCCATATATCTTTATGCTCTTGTCAGATTTGCACAATGGAGACTAAAGAAGTTACACTGTGAGGGGCATAGACTAAATAATTATGTGCTTTTCCAGCTAAAAGGAGAACGGCTTTCACCCTGCAGTGAGCTCTAGATTCAATGAGGCATAATATCCTCAGGGCTGGATCAGGTTTTACATATGAGGAGATTTTTGCCAACGGCTATATGCTGGCATGTGAAATTGTTATAGAGGCCATACTCAAAGAATCATGGAAAGTTAACCTGAATGAGGCTTAGAGTTCCTTTTATCCCACTCCTTCATTAACAGATGTGCTGGCAGCCCCTAACACACTGTCTAGTGAGGAGTGGAACTGAGAACGGACACTTACCGTCTCTCAGCTTTCAATCCAGGGCTGCTTTCATTATGAAATAATCTGAGGTGTGAATAATTTGAGGTGTGAATATTAAATTTTAATTCAGTAAAGCATCTAAGAGTACATTATTATATTAGTATATGTTAAAGTGGAAATTGAGTTTCTGAGAAATTGTGACTTTAACAAGATAACCTCATTCACATTTTGGTGACTATGTATAATTCCTCCATTTGACCATCAAATCTTGATATGTATGTTGGTAAAGCTGCTTCTTCAAGTGAATAAATCCAAGTAAATGCATCCTACCTAAGAGAGGCTATCGTCTACCAGCAGATCCGGCCAGCCATTAGTCCCAATTCGCAGCTTTGCTAATTGTAGGAAACACTTGCAGAAACATCGTCTCTTTTTGTATGTGCTCTCTTCATAATGTGGCATTTTTTTGTGAGATTGTTTTCAGTTTTTTAAGAGTTGATTTGGTTCCCCTGGAAGTTTATTTTCTTTATTTTTTTTCTTCATTTATAGCTTGCTTGTTTTCTGTACAAGTATATAATAGTACGGATATGTGTATTATGTATAAAAAGAAATGTCTAAGAGAGAATGCGAGGAAAGTGGGGAAACACATAATAAAGAAAAAATAAGATGGGGTTTTCTTGTGTCTCTTCATTATCACTTGACCGGAGCATAAAAGATACTCAATATGAATTATGAGCACTATGCTCTTTTGATGCTGATATTATTTATCCCGGTATGATCTAAAAATAACTTTAATGTGAATTGTTTTTTGTGCATGAATGCTGTTGTAAAAAAAAATATTTTGAAAAAGAGATAAATAAGCAGAAACATAAACGTGCCTGTAATTCAATATTTAGCTAATTACCTTAATAATTCTGATAAATCTTCTTTCAGTTCTTTTTCCCTGTGCTCAATCTGATTTGTAATCAATTTAATTCATTTAATATAAAGCCAACATTTTTCATACATAGTATTATAATTTGTGGATATACTATATTATATTGTTGGTCATTTGTGATTTTCAATTTTGTAATATTAAAATGTTTTAATAAGTAGTGTATTCCTGTTGTTAAAGTTTTTTAGCACATCTTTGATTTATTACATAAATAAAAACTAGAATTGACATTTCTAGATTATATTCCCAAAATTGAATGATCTTACATCAGTTGAATTAAATTTTAAAAATACAATTAGTCAAATATTTTTTGTATACCTATTTTGTATACCTATTTTGTTCAAGCACTAGGTACTATGGGAATATAATGAAGAGTAATAGCTATGTGGCAGATTGACAATTGTTTTCTAATTATTCTTGTGTACCTTCTCCTTTGTAATATAGAATCCCTGATTTTTAGGGTATGGCTACCATTGCAACACTATCTTTCCTAACCTCCCTTGCAGCTAGGTTGGCTATATGACAAAGTTATAACAAATTAAACAAGCATGAAATAATATATGTAAATTCCAAGAAATATCTCAAAGGGAGGTTGAAGGTCAGGCATTGCACTGACTGTGATTGCTGGAGCCTCAGCAGCTATCTTGACATCTTGATCCTAATAAGGAAGCAGTATTTTGTGGATGTTAGCGAGAGAAAGGAAAAAACCTAATGATCCTATATAATAAAAGGCAAATATGCAAATCGACTGAATAGCGGAACAACCAGCCGCTATGATGCACACTGACTACCAGGGTGCAGATGCTCAACACAGGAGCTGCCCCCTGGTGGTCAGTGCACTCCCACAGGAGCCAGGCTCACTGCTGGCGAGCGCAGTGGTGGTGGTAGGACCCTCTCCTGCCTCTGCCTCCGTGCCAGCGTTAAGGGTGTCCCCCGAGGGCTCCCAGACTGCGAGAGGGTGCAGGCTGGGCTGAGGGACCCTCCCCTTGAGTGCACAAATCTCGTGCACCGGGCCTCTAGTATTTAATAAAATATTATTGCTTGAAAAAGAAGGGAATAAAATAATAACTTGTGAAAAATAGAGAAATAGCTGGATATCAACTGAGTTGAAACAAATAGTTTCAATGTTCTAAGTATACATATCAGCATTAGGTATGTTATGCTTTTAAACCCTATTCCAGTAATATGAACAATCTTTGAGAATTCTATCCACGTTTACAAATATAAGAGAATCTGTCTAATCAAGAAGTTATTATTTTTCCTTCAAGTAATATAGTTCAATATGTTGAATTGGAATTGGATCCAAACCCACCCACAGAGTAAAATATAATATATTATGTTTATACCACTAGATCAGCACTTATAGTTTGATAGAGGAAATACATTATGCATTTCCTGTACTGTTATTTGCTTTTCTCTATAGCATAAATGTATTTATGTGTTAAGGATTATATTTTTATTTTAAAAGCCAGTTTAGATGGCTTTTAAAATCTACTTTATGGGTTAAACACAATATCTCTACTTATTCTGCTTTACTTGGGATTTTGATTGTCATTTTAATGGTTGTTTCTAATATTCTCTGTAAAACATTTTATATTTAAAATGTGTTACTTAGGCAGATTTTCCACCAGTAGAATTATTGGTCAAGGCTATGGTAATATTTAAGTCCTTGAGATATATTTCCAAATTACTTTCCATAAGGGTTGGGAAATAATTTAAGCTCTCCTAAGTTAGATTGTGTGAGAATGCTATTTTGGTCACCTTGGTTGATTGCCTTGTAAAGGTAGAGCATTCTGTTTTGACTAGAGGTCTGGTGCATGAAAATTCTTGTACGGATAGGGTCCCTAGGCCTGGCCAGTGATCAGGGCTGATAGGGGCCTTCTGGCTGCCGGCCGGGGCCTTCCTTCATTCTGCACCACCCCTTGGTGGTCAGTGCACATCATAGCAAGTGATTGGTCTCCGGGTCAAACTCCTGCAAGGACAATTTGCATGTTAGACTTACATAGATAGATATCTCTAAAGCTCAGAAGCTATCAACATACATTGCATTGTGTTTCATTTCTCTTTCAGTATTTTACCTCTCTTACTTTTTAATTGTATATTTGAAATAATATGAAGGATATGGGATAACATAAGAATTATAAAGGGGTTGGGAGAAATGAAGGAGAGAGAATGAGCAAGAAGAGACTACTAAAGATAAACTTTATTTCCAGTGAAAATTTTCAGAGGATCAACCTCTCTTTAACCTCCTGAGCTAAGGGTCCAGACAATTCTGGCAAACCCAATAAAGACATTTTGCAGCTTCTATAATTTATTGGAGAATAGTTGCCTGGAGCAGTCAATAAACCATCTGTTCTAGTAGCAACTTTGATCATTGTACCTGATATCAGATATTGGAAAGTTGGTCAATTTCAGTGATTTAATAATGGTTTTATTTCCAGATCTCAGTTGTTTATATATACTGTTTGTTTCTTTTTGGGCCAAAATAAATTTTTATAGAGTAACATGTTATATTGTTGGAAGTAAAACCTACAGGCTATTGTTCTTTTACCTAAGGAAACACCTGTAGGCAGCAGGCATAAATCAGAAATAACTAGAATAATAGTGGAAAAACATAGACTTTTTTTTTTACACATTATTTTAACAGAACTTATTCTAAATATAAGATTTGCTTTGTGATGCACTGTGAACCTGAGAAATGTGAATTAAGATTTATGGAAAAAAGTTGATTTAATCATCATCGTCATCGTCACACATATGTCTAGTTCCCTGGGCACAAAAATATGTCTAGAATTTTGTTTGACTTCAGTATCTACCCACAACGCTAATACCATAGCAACAAAGAAACCCTTGTATATATTTCTTAAGAAACTATATCTTAAGAAATGTTTTATACTCCATTCCTATTACATTTAAGGGTGGAATAGTGCATCCTCTGGACATTACCATTCTGTCCTGCTATTTTTTCAGGTATCTCATTCTTTAACTCCTCTTAAGCTCCAAGCATATTTCTAACATGAACTTCTTTCCTTTATTCCATTCACATCCATTAGTTTCTATAGGTCGAGCAGACTTTTTCATTTAATTTGGCTTTGGGAGGGAGAAACATTGAGGGTGACAACATTTTCTCAACCCTAGACTTCATATCTGGAATGTTTGTTGCCCAAATGATTAGCAGTCAAGTTACAACTTGAAATTGAGAGGCTCTAATGCAAAACTATCAGTGGAGCTGAGACATCATCATTTTAATCTGCAGAAGACAGTCACCCAGTGGTGCTTCTTGCCTTTCAATCTTCCCTGGACCACTTGGCATGCCGAAGAATCAAGAGAATAGCACACTTTCTCTCTATCCTTTTTCTAGTAATTCATCTTTACACATTTTGTATAATATTTCTAAGAAAATTTTCTCTTTTTATGATAATTAGAGGCCCAGTGCATGAAAATTTGTGCACTGTGGGAGGGGGCATCCCTCAGCCCGGCCTGCCCCCTCTTACAGTCCGGGAGCCCTCAGGAGATGTCCTACTGATGGCTTAGGCCCACTTCCTCTGTAGGAGGCAACCGGGTCGATCAGGAAAAGACACTGCCCCCATCATTCCATCACTGCTACTGCTGCCGCTGGCCACCATGGCTGCCTGCCCTCAGCCCTCACAGCTGCCACGGCTTTGTTCAGAAGGATGTCTGGAAGGATGTTTGGCTGTCTGGTCTAATTAGGATATTATGCTTTTATTATTTCAGATTATTTTAATAAATTATTTTGGTAAAGCTCAGGAAGAAAAATTCCTATCTTTTTTTAGGTAAATATATATGATGTATACTTACCATTTTAATCAACTTTTAAATGTAGTTTAATGGCATTGAGTACATTTACATTGTTGTTCAACCATCATCACCATCCATCTCTGGAACGTTCCATCTTCCCAAACTAAAACTTGTATCCATTAAACAGTGACCTCCCATTTCCCCTCTTTGCCAAACCATGACAGCTACTATTCTACTTTCTGTTTTTTTTTAATTTGGCTACTCTGGGTACGTTATATAAGTGAAAGCATACAGTATTTATCTTGTCTTTTTGTATATGAGTTTTTCACTTGGCATAGTGTCTGACTATGTCAGAATTTCATTTCTTTTTAAGAATGCATAATATTCCACTGTATGTATGTTTCACATTTTGTTTATTCATTTATCTGTCCATGGGCACCTGGGTTGCTTCCACCTTTGATTGTGAATAATGCTGCTATGAACATTTGTGTGCAACTATACTTTCAAGTTCCTGCTTTCAATTCTTTTGGATATATATCTAGAAATCATGTCTCTAGATCATATGGTAATTCTATGTTTAATTTCTTCAAGAACTACTATACTGTTTTCCACAATGATCCAAATTCTCTTTTCCCCATACATTTCTTATGATCCTCTTATCTGCTCTGCAAAGAACTTGCTTAAGTTATTTTCCTTTATTCTGCAGCAACCAATTCTTTTGTCATTTTTCACTGGTCCCAGATTATTATTTGTTTGGGGATCAAATGTCATCTTATAGAAAATTATCAAGGTTCTGATGATTTCTCCTGTCTTTCATCTAGCCTGAGTAGCTCAACCCATTCTCTTGGCCAGCCAGTGACTGTTATTCTCATTCTGCAGCTTAAGAAATTATTTAGATGAGGAGGTCAGTTATGAGAATGAGTTTTAGAGTAAAGGATTAACTGAAAAGCAGGGTGGCAATAAATGACTTCCGCAGGTCACTTAGGGAATTGGAGAAGCTGGGCATCAAATTAAATATGCTGAACACTTTCTTCTGTGTCCCTTAATTTTTGTGTGCTTCAAGTCTTAAGAATTAATTCTAGAACCACTGTATATCTTTAGTTGGCTATCCTCCTCTTTCACTTCATTTTGCATCTTTTTTTGTTATGGAATAGAGTGCATAACATTTCTGGCAGATTCTCCCTCTACAATTCTAAGTGTATAATATTGCAAATAAAATTTGATAAGCAGCAGCAAACAATGCTATTCTACGAGCCTTTTTCAAGATCAGAAGAAACACCGAAAGAAATAAAAATGATAATTATATTTAAATGAGCCGTAGATCATTATTTGACCCTTAAAAGTACTGAAAATGCAACAGAAAACAAGAGCAAAGTTTAAAAGAAATGGTACGCTTACCCGTATTTTTTATAATTTATGTATTGTGGACCGTTATCCTTTGCTGCTTCTGTTAATAATAACAATCATTATTAACCACATGTTTTTTGAGAAAGTGAAGTTGGATAATATCTTTGCAGACTTAAAACTGAATTTCTTACAGAGCTACAGTATTTGTGGGGTATTATTGGTTTCTAATAGATGGTATCTATAAAATTTAAGTGCTTTTCAGAGGTAGACCAGCAAACATGTGCAAATGTCTTTCTATATATATGATGAGGGGAAGAGAGAGATGGACCTATTTTCAAACATGATTACAAAAGCAAAATATTTTTTTAAAGGCTTTGATTTTTAGTTAGAACACTTGCTGGTAATATAAAACATATATGTTTTTGTATTACGATACTATATTCCTCATAAAATGAGTCCTAAATTCTCATTTCTTCTTTCTTAAAAAAATATTGTAGTAAATGGTTTATAATTTTGTCTTGGAGACCTAATAACTCACAAATGCTCTCCTGCTGCTATGTCCATCACAGATTGCTTCAATAAGTAAGTCCTCTCCTTCTCCACAACCATGTGTAACCACAGACTAGCTCTCTTTGCAGATAGCAAAGGAAAAATGGTCAAGATGTTTGTGCTCTCATATCTTTCAACAGCAACTCAGCGAAATGAGGCTGGCCTTACATAGGGTCATTATTTTAATGACATTAGGAAATTTTAGGCCAATGAAGAGAAACTTTTGGGAGAATTAATTAGATTGATTAGGCAATTGACTTTGATTAAAATCACTTTATTAATCGTTGTTGTTCTATTTCTTTTTCTATTACTAAACTATGGTTATAAACAGTTTGAATTTTATATCCAATAAAGACTGTTAACAATGTTCAAATCCACTAGAGCATTCCAATCTTCAGTAGTGTTTGTCTGACAAGATGTCTTATCAATCAGGGACCATAAACTGGTAACTTCAAGTCTGAAGTCAATCACAAATAAGATTCTTTCTTTTTTTTCTATAGTCACTGCTTCATGGGCTCTGAAGGTATTTGAATTTACATATCTAATTTCATAGGTTTTTAAATTATTGTAGATGGTCTTTTAAACATTCTTTTATATTTTTCAATTAAAGTTGACATACAATTTTATATTAGTTTAAGATATACAATATAGTGATTATATAGTTAGTAGAGGCCCGGTGCATGAATTTGTGCATGGGTGCGGTCCCTCCGCCTGCCTGGTGATTGGGGCCAGTCAGGGCCATCTTGCCCAGTTCTGGTCGGGTTGATGGGGGCTGGCCAGCTGGGGAGGGACTGTGGAAGGGTCCTAGTGTGTGTCTAGCCCTCTTGCCCAGTCCTGATCAGGCGGACCCGAGCAGCAAGCTAACCTACCCGTCAGAGCGTCTGCCCCCAGGTCAGTGCACATCATAGCAACTGGTCAAGCAGTCAGACATTTAGCATATTACACTTTTTTATATAAGATATAAAATAATCACCTGATTAAGTCTAGTACTGATATGATACCATATATACTTATTACAATATTATTGACTATATTCCCTAGACAGTACTTTCCATTCCATGACTTTGTGTAACTGATAATTAGTACATTTTAATCTCTTCCCCTTTAGATGGTTTTTGTAATAAACTATTTCCACCTACTTAAAAAAACAAACAAAAGACAACTCCATAAAGCAGGAAAAAAGAAAACCGTAATTACTTTCCTGTTGCCAAAGCTCTAATTATTTTCCTATTTCTTCCTCTGGAGGAATCAGAAGACAATCTCTGCCTCACGTCCTGTGATCCCTTCTCCACTGGCTCTTTCTCCAACCCTGCCTTCACATGCCCATTCATACAGTCAAAAATGATCCTGGAGAAATTCAACATGAGCCCTGGCCATTGATAGCATGCCTTACTTGAGAACCATTGCTGGTCTGCTCAGTACAAATGCACACCAGCTGAATGAGAGGCCTTCAGTGTTTTTAACCATCTGTATAATGGAATCCTAGAGTATGAGAGTATAGGTAAAGTGGCAGATTGCAGAGTCACATAAAACCTCATTTTAGTTTATATGTTTGGAACAATGTTTTAGGTTTCCAGCATTAAGTAGGCCGCCCAGGCTCCCCTGTTACACATGCCACCTCTTCCCTCCATTGCCTGGTTCTTTTTTTTATTCACCCCCGGAGGTAAGAGGAATTAATTTTGATTTATTTTTGTCCCTCAGTTGTTCACACTCACTGTCTTTGTTCCTAGAAAGTGAAAATTGATTTTTCATCAGGAACTTCATACCCACCTTTTGGATCCGTCTTCCACAGGCATCTCTCTGGATAGCATGTGTTTGAGATCTCTGTCCCTAATTGCTCACAGCACAGGCCTAGCCAATCTGCAGGACCGCCGGGCATTGACCAAATCTATCTCCTGAGTTACCCTTTTATCACTTCTGGATGAACTATAATGGACCCTAAATGCCATTATACATATCTTATAAGAGAGAAAGTGAGGGAGTTTTAGACACACAGGGAAAAGCACAGAGAAAACGGCATCATGGAGACGGAGGCAGGAATCGGAATGATGCAGCCACGAGGCAAGGAACACCAAGGAGCTGTCAACAGCCACCAGAAGCTGGAAGAAGCAAAAGGTTCTCCCCTAGAGGCTCTGAGGGGAACATGGCCCGGCCGACAATTTGATTTCAACTTCTGATCCCCAGAACTTTTGTAGAATAGATTTCTGCTGTGTTAAGCTAACCAGTTTGTGGGAATTTGCTCCAGCAGTCCTAGGAAACCAATATAATGCGCAAGCATTACAGGGACTCCCAAAGAAGAGTGGATAGATGTATTTCCCAGGCATTTTGGAATATTTTAGAAACAGCCTAGTCAACAAAATAACTATGAGTTACTTAATTGATGAATTAATTCATCAGACATATATTGCGGAATCCCTGAAAATTGGAAAGGTGACCAAGTAGAAAGACTGCCATGAGCACACTCTGTAGACTTGACAATAAGCAGTCAGGGCATACTCAGAGAATTACAGAGCAGAGCCTAGAAGGAGAGGCATGAAATTGGGTTGCGAATATCTTAAAGGTCACAGAATTTAGTCTGGAATTTATCCTTTGGGCTATAGAATAAGAGTGATAGAGGAATTTTAAGTGGAGAAGTTAAATTGAACACTCTACTTTTATATGAAAAATGGATGACTCTTTGCTATGGAAATAGGACAGAACTTTTCAACTAGCATGGACAATACTACCAGCTCTCCTTATGTGTTGTTTATCTAAATAATTTGGTCTCCAATTCCTCATCCGTAGAAAATTTTGCTTTTCGCACACGATTATATTCACATACACTACATTATTGGGCAACTGTATTACAGTCCCATTCTCTGTGAATGACTGTGAATTTAGTTCTGGATAATGAGTATTTTTTTAACTTAGATGTATACTGAATTCGAACACTTGTTTTGTATTATGCATATGAAAAATAGTTTAAATTCTCTAGATTTGCAGCATACAGCATTGTGTGGAGTGGGGGTGAGGGATGAAGTTGAGAATCTAGGACAGGGTTAAGTTGCTCATAGTTCTGTTCAATAGTTTGTGCTTTCCTCTGTTAGGTATGAGTAATGTAGGGAAAAAACAATTTTCCTTTTATCCCTATGAGTTGTAGGCTGACACCCCTATAATTATGGGCAGATTAACAGGGGGGAAAAAGAAATTTCATTAACATGTAGAACCAAGTATATGCTGGAGATACCCAGGAAAACTGAGTAACCCAAAGAGGTAGCTTTAGAACTTGGACTTAACTACCATCTTAATAGGGAAAGGGGTGGGAGAGAGAGGCCTCTTAGGAGAGCGTAAATGGTCTTAGGAAGGACAGGATGAAGGGGTGACCTGTGAGAATGTTCGTAACTTATTCCCTGTATAAGGTAAAGATAGCATCTAGTATTGTGTGAATTCCCGTATCAAAAAATTAATTCACTAATACTGACCCATGTCAGGGATATACATTTGTTAGAAGTACAAATTAAAAATAGTTTGGAAAATGCGTTGAGGTTCTCTAGCACTAGGGTGAGGAGGAATTCTCAATTGCTTACTATTCCTGAATGCAAATGTCACTGGTCGTTGAGATAAGCCTTTTATTCTGGACTTAGTTTATGATATATTTGTGCACAGTTAGAGAGTAAAATTCTCAAACCTAACACATTAGCCAAAAGTATCTCAAGGACATATGTATAAGAAAGGTAAAAAATTGAATGTATTTACATAGTTCCTTGCCAGGAAGATGAAAATGTTTGAAGTAAACACTCTAGGAGTTGAGATTAGATGGGAATACTAGAGATACAGGTGGCATGTGAACACTTCTCACTCGGCTCTGCCTTAAGAAAAACAATGATCCGAAACGTTCGCTAGTGCAGTTACCGTCTTGGAGCCCTGAACAGCCAGCAAAGGTGCCAACTGCGATCCTGAGACAGACGCTCAACTTGAGCCTGCAGTTTATGTAAATAGCCTTAGTCCGGATGATAAATGGGTGACTTGAGAAAATAAAAACCTCTGCCCATGGAAGTCTCTTTTCAAATGAGAGACGTTTAATCCCAGAGCCACAGTGTCCTGGCAGATTTCCCATATTCAAAACCAGTACATAGATATAATGCCACTGCTTTGTCAGCCGCGAGGAGCGGGACTCTGGAAGGTAGCTGTGAAGAGCCAGAGAACACTGCCATCTGGTGGCAATATAAAATCACTACTAAAATACACTCAACCTCCCCCCCCGTGCTTGAGAAAGCATTTGTTTACAACCTACTTTTTAAAGCAAGAGCACCATGACATGATATTTTAAATCAAACACCACCTGAATAATTAGTTACCATATTGTTATTATTGTTTTGCAAGTTCCTTCCTGTGTTTTGTTCTACTGTTTTGCTTTTCCTCTGATGTGTGATAAAACCTCAAGGACAGATGTATTGTTTTTATTCTGTTTTGGTTCTTCAGTTTTCCCTACTCATTATTTTCTAGTTTTCAGAAACTGGAATAGACCCTCTAATTACCATAAGGACAGTGTAACACTACATTAGGAGATGAAGATGAATATAAAGGGATGAATAAAACGGTAAATAATTAAAGTAATCTGAACATAGGTCTGAAAATGGTGAGCCTGTAACCTAGACTCCAGCCTGGTTTGCCTTTGAAGATGTTGTTTAATCCTTTTGTACTTGAGTTTGGTTTATTAGCATTGACTCTCATCGTTTCTCTGTCTGCTGAGTTTCAACTTGGCAGGAATGACAGACTATGTCCTTGTGTAGAGATGGTAATGTAGTTAAAGTGTTTATATAATCCCAGGGCTAGATTTTGCTATTATAAAGATCATATCAATAAACACTCAGCTCTTAAATATCCCTCATCATCAATTTTACTCTTTTTTTCACTGAATTTCTCTCTCTTCAAAGTAATGTGTGAGTTGAGGCATTTTCTGCAGAATTTCAAATGTTATGTATGTATGTGTGTTTGTGTGTATGTGTCAACTCTACTTCATATGCAATATTCTCTCAGTATGAATTTAAGATCTCTCCACTTCCAGTACAAATTATATAGCATAAAATTAATTTCCTCTCAATCCGATACTTTAGACATGCATGACAAAAACATCAAAAGAGAAATGACATTTCCAAATTTTTGGTTATTAAGTGAAATGTCATATGTAGGTGGAAAAGGCCCCTGGATCCAAACATCCTTCTCTTCTCTCTTTATTCCCCTATAATTAACCAAGAGCCAATGCCATGATGGATGGCGAGCTTGGCCACATTGGAGGATCTGGTCTGTGTTACTGTCTACCAACAAATCCTTCCAGGACGGTCCAGATCTAAATGACTGGATCTGCTGATGAATGTATGTAGTTTGATGAATGTATGTAGTTTGATGAATGCTTGGAGGCTTAATGCCCAAAAATCTTCAAGAAGAGCCCCTCCTAGCCAGCCGATTTCCCTGAAGTTCTTTGGGAGAAACATGGATCATCATTAAATAAACGTCTCCACATCCCGCGTCCTAGAGCGGACACCACAGAGTTGCCCATGTGAGAACCGAGTGCCTTACATCAGAGGAGCTGCCCTGTGACTGTCCTTTAGGGCTTCCAGAGGCGCTCAGTGTGCAGGGCAGACTGTTTCTGGTCTACAGCACAGGGCCTCTGGAGTGCTGTGTCACCTGTTCAGATGTCGCGCTGATTCTTCGAGCTACTGCTCATGATCCTCAGCGCTGACTGTGAACACTCCATGTGGGCTGTTATTCAAGTGCTCAGCCTTGTTGTTAGATTGCAACCTCACTTCCCGAGCTTCCCACTCCCCTCCCTGCAACACTGTCCAAACTACAGCTTCTGGTGTAGAGTCAAGACTGAAACTCTCCTCCTCTGAGACCATAGGGGATTTATCCATGTCATCCTAGCCGAGTACTAACCACCAACCTTACCTTTAGGCAGATGAGATGATTTAAGAAACTATAGCCTCACATTGTACATATTTTCTAGGGTTGTTTTGCCTGTGAGTGGGCTTTCCTTTAGGTGTTCCACTTGTTTTCTTGAATTGATAGTTAAATCTTTTTCTAATATGTTTTTATTGATTTTAGAGAGAGAGAAAGGAGAGTGTGACAGAGATAGAAACATTGATGAGAGAGAAATATCAATTGGCTATCTCCTGCACACCCCCCACTGGGATTGAGCCTGCAACCTGAGCATGTGCCCTGACTGGGAATCAAACCAGCGACCCTTTGTTGCATGGAACGATGCTCAATCCACAGAGCCACACCAGCTGGGCAATAGTTAAATTTTGAAGCTTGATAGGTTTAGATTTGATTTTTTTGGAAGACTACTCCATAAACAGTGCTGTTTATTTTTTATCTTGACATATATAACATTTGTTTTTTTGTTGGTGGTGGTTTGTTTTTAATAAAGTTAGCAACTGTTGATGATCACTGTTAAATCGTAGGGCAGTTTTGGCCACTCAATCTTGATTTTGCTTCTGGAGACAGCTAAGCCTGGGCCCCTGCTGAGAATACAGTGTTTATATAATCCCAGGTCTAGATTTCAGGAAGTTGCACTGTACTACAGATTCGATGAGCCTGGTCAAGGTGTTTGAAAATTGTATTTTCTAATTCAAACAAAACCAAATCTCACAAATATTTTGAAAAGTATTTTTCAAAATTAAAAAATTTAAAAACTCAACCTGTTGATTAAAGGTTATATTACTAAAGACACCATTAAGAGAGTGAAAAGGAAAGCCACAGAGTAGGGGAGACTATTTGAAAAAAACAGATAAAGGATACTGAAAAGATCTTGTATTCATAATATATAAAGAACTTCTACCAATCAATAACAAAAATACAGATAGCACTATAGAGAAGATAGGCAAACATCTGAAATTACTTCACAAAATAGGTACTTCACAGTTACCAATATAACATTGAAAAGCTATTTGATCACATTAGTTACCTGGGAAATATAAATTAAAACCACAGCAAGATAATATTATAGAATCACTAGAACGATTCTATACGTACCCTATGACTCAAAAATTAACATGCCTACAAAAACATAGGCATATATACACCTGAAAGAAAAATGTATGCACTAAGTGATGTGTACAGGAATATTCATAGCAGCATTATTTGTAATAGATAAAAAATGGAAACAGATCAAATGTTCTTCAATAGCAGAGTAAATAAATAAATTTTTGTGTATTCATACAATGGAATATTCTATAAAATTATGGTTAAAAAGAAAAAAGCCAGATACAAAATAGAATATACTCTATAATTCAACTTACAAAGGTTTCCAAACGAGAAAGAGAACTAATTATGATATTAGAAATTAGAAGAAGAAAAAAAAGAAATTAGAACAGCAGGTGGCTTTGGGGAAGAGGGGTTGGAAATGTGACTGGGTTTAGCATGAGGAAGCTGTGGGGGGGGGTATTAATATTCTATTTTCAGATCTGAGTAGTAGTTACATAGGTGCATTCAATTGTATCAAGTCATTGAGCTGTTCTTATTATTTGTGCATTTTTCTAAAAGCATTTCATACTTCAGTAAGTAAATTTATTAAAATATTGTACTTATGATAAAAGCAAAGGACAACTGAGTGGTATTTTAAAAAGTAGAACTGACAATTTTCACACTTCTAGTATTGCTCCATCAGCCATATTAGGAAGAGAGAGAGAAAAAAAGATGATGAATCACGCCCTTCAAGATGTCAGCCAAAAATTTGAAATTGCCAAGATTGAAATGAAGATTTACAAACACTCAGAACTTTACCATATTTTTATACTGTATTATGTGATATTAACAACTGAGAAAATGAAGCCATGGTGATTAATAATCTATTTTAAAGCTAAGCAACAAAAATATAAAAACGATTGTCTATAGTCTTTCAGTACTGCTTATAAATATGTTATACTCAAGCCACTACTTCATTACATTTAAAATTTACTAAAGTTAACATTAACGCTTTAGAGGTTTGTTTTTTACAGTGATAAAGAAAAAACAACATATTTCTGAGTAAACCGACTCTTCCTAAAAATGGACAAGTTAATACAAAGAAGTAATGTGCTGACAAATTAAAACCATTTTTCTGAAAATACTCTCAGAATTTTTTATAAAAAAAAAATGCAGACGATTTCAACATGCTAATATATGAAACAGCCATAAATACTTAGTACGCACAAAGTAACTAATATTATTGTTATTAATAACAATAATAAGCTATTGTTATTATTGGAATGAACAAGTGACTCCAGTGAGAGAGATTTTCTATAAAGTTGCATAGGGCTCAGTTTTTCTTGAAATATATGTTATTATATTTGTGCGATTGTGTTTTAAGAATGAAACCCATGAAAAAAGTTTAATGCATTGAAGAAGCCATTATCTTCTTCTTTAATGACTTCTTTAGTGAAAGCATTGCTTTATGGATAAAGTGAATAAGTTCAACTACTATATAGCAGCTGCATTGTCTAGAATTTTAAAAAGTGATCCTCAAGGAAGCTTAGGGAGATGCATCTACATATGAAATATATTCCCAGTATTATTATAGGCAAGTTACTGCAGCAAATAAATAGTTGCCAGAAGTTTACAAAGTTCTTCAGAATGTTTTGAATATGATTCATTTATAGAAACAAAGTTGTACAACAAAAGTGCAGAAACCTCATGGCACTTTGGAGATGAGAGGTGACTGTGGCTCTCTTTTGTTCCACATAAAGATTTACCAATTATTTTATGACAAGTCATTTTTCAGAAAAATTAAAGATGTTTAATATTGATACTGGTATTTATTTTCTTTAAAAGGGTGTGTGTTTAAATGGGTCTACCTAAGTCCATGATAAGTGCCTGTCAGTAGTCTGCTGCCTAGAGAAACACACACATAAACACTTGAGCTGGCCCCTTAAATTAAAAGGGACAAAAATAATTATAATAAAAGAATCTTTCTATATAGAGCATTTGAAAATGGATTGTAATGAAATAACTATAATGTAATGTGCTTTTTATTTCTGAAAACAATTCAATGTATATAGTAGAACCTATAAAACCTCTCATCTTGCAAACTTTACAAACTAGGAAACACAATTTCTAACCATTCATAAAATCTTCCACAGAATTTCCATGGGCTTTAAGTGCAGTAGTTAAAATATTAATTAATTAACTACTAAGTCAAATCTGTTTAATTTTTAAACACAATTTGACATCAGGGAAGATAGGAATTTCCTAGCCAATTTCAACAACTTTGCTAAATTAGTAGACATTGTTGTATCATGACTGATAGCAATTAACAACATACTTTTATTTTTCCATTTGCATCCATGTGACTTTGTGAAGCAGCATGTTTTAGTGGTGACAATTATTAAAAGCTCAATATATGAGTCAACTGAATTATGAAGCGAACAATTGGATTGCTGTATCACAAAGTATTAAATCAAGATTTAAAAAGTAATGAAAACTATTCAACCATTTTTCTCAATATTATTAATATGCAAAATAAAGTTTTATTTAAAATATTTTTACTTTAATTTATTTTAATGTTTCTACTTCAAATTTGTTCTATAATGTGCATGATATCTTAGTAGAGTAAATGTACATATACACGTATCTCATTTGTGGTTCATGCTTAAAACTTTTATTGTTAAGAGGATACAATCAGAATAGTTTAGAGATCACTGGTTTAGAGGTTGGAAGGAAAGAAAAAAAGATGGTAAAGAAGATGAGTGAATGACAATTCAAGAGATACATAAAGGCCCGACTGGCTGACTCAGTGGTTGAACATCGACCTATGAACTAGGAGGTCATGGTTCAATTCCCAGTCAGGGCACATGCCCAGGTTGTGGGCTCAAGCCCCAGGTGTGGTGCATGCAGGAGGCAGTTGATCAATGATTCTCTCTCATCATTGATGTTTCTATCTCTTTTTCCCCCTCCCTTCATCTCTGAAATCATTAAAAATATATTTTAAAAAAGAGAAAGATAGAAGAACAAGGCTACAGTGTTCCTGGAAACTGAGGAGAAAATTATTATTTAATTTTTAAATGATGAAGTGGTTAACAGAGTTTTTTGCAGCAGAAAGCTCAGGAACTATGAGGTCTGAGAAAAAAGCCATGGGATTTATGACTGATGATTAGAAAGTTATTGGTGAAAATATTTTTAGTCAAGTGGTAGGAACAGAAACCAGATGCTGTGCAGTAAATACCCGATAATCAGGCAGTGGGAGGAACGGAAAACAAACGAGCGGGGAGAGCAGATCACTCTTACCAACGCTTGGCAGAAAGTGAACAAGGCGAGGGGAGGCAGTGTCAGACACTGCACTGGGCGCAGGCAGAACAATTGATTAAGTAAGTCAATAGGAAAGTGGGAGGGAACGCATCACAGTCAAAGGAGGAAAGGGAGGGGCCCATTTTGTGAGGTAGGTGAGAGATCAAGTGCACTTCTAAGAAAAGACAAAGACAGCTGTGGAAATGGATTTCCTAAGGCCACACTGTCAATGAATTAATTAAGTGATTACATTACTTCCTAAAATTGAGGAATGCTAGGTTGCAATTATGAGATAGACAAAATAGAAAAAGATTTGAAATATCTTCTCTGAATCCCTCACAAGAAACTGAAGCAGGGATCCTCTGATAACTGAGCAAGATTGAGGACCTGGATGTCTCCAGTCAACATGAATTTAAGTCAGAGTCAAATTAGTAAAATTACAGGACTGTTTATTCTATTACTATTATTGTTGTTAATTTTACCAGCAGTGAAATAATATTGTTATTTTATTATTAATATTATTAACCTTACTTTTGGAAGGTGAGAAAACAGAAAGTGATTTTTAGGGACTGGCAAAGAAAGTAGAATGGAAAGTGAGGATCTTATAACCACAGTGAGAAAATTGTTAACAAGTTGGCTATAAGGACTCTGTAGGTAGAAAAAAAAGTGAGGCAAGGAAGAGCTGATAGGCAGAAAAGAATTAAAGACTGAGAGGGAAGAGCAGTGTTAGTAAGTGTGAGCACAGAGGAAAGTCTTAGAAACCAAGGTCTTGATGATGGAGAAATTCTGAGGGACAATGAGGTCCACGTTCTGATTGCACTTACAGGAGCCTGAAAAAGAGTAGAAAAAAATGTTCTATTAGATGTAAACCATAAGGACCTCTGATGTCATGCTGGTAGAGGGATGACAAAGAGGAGGACATGAGATGAGGAGGGCATTATGAGCACATGCCCTCTGTGCAGGGGGGGATCCTGGAGACGACTGTAGGGTCATTCTGTAGAACTTTAGAGCCGGTCTTGGATGGTGGTGTCAAACAATGCTTCATAAAGTGGTGGGGAATAGGCTGGGTGTGCAGGAAGCAGTGAGAAAGGCAGCCTTCATGGGAGAGGGTTACAAAAAAATGTTGAGGTGAGGAGGTGGGAAGCAGCCTTCAAGGACTACGTCCTACGTTGGGCCCCTGTTCACAATAGCACGAGCTTTTTAATTTAAGCAACACTTTGGTGGCAAGAATGCCACTTAACATTTCACATAAAATGAATGCTCGAAGAAATAGTGAGACGAATCCTACCCATTAAAAATGGTTTCTAGCTCAAATAATAATATAGCAATGTTTCAAATCAGGTTGCCAGGATGGATACCTCTCAAAGACTCATGTGAAAGGCTCTGTTTTAATACCCAGGTTAAAATAATTTCAAATGTAATTTTTAAGGAACGAATTTAGAATATTTTTTTTCTAGATACAGAACTGTTATATGGTACACTGCAGTTCCCATCTGCCATCTGCAGCAAGAGTTGCTCTGCTGGACACTTTCCAAATGCTATGCACATGTCCACTGATTCAAGACTAATTTCACCAAAAGCTAATCTAAACAGAAAATGTGTCTTATAGTTTATTCTACTGTAATTTCTATTTTTATAATTTAAACTAAGATTAATTTTCCTGCCCTTTGGCCACAGATTAAACCTCACACAAAGTGTTATAATTTGCCAATTAAAATAGGAACTATAGAAGTTATAACAATAACCATCCACGTGAATTGATCATCTTAAGATTTACAAGAGGGCAAATAAAGTAAAAGAAGGTTTATTGATACACGCAGAGCTATTTAGTCTTCACAATACCAACATTGTAAGTGAACCAGCCTTGGTATTTTGAAGGGGATGCACTTGTTACAGCATCTTTAAAACAGCAACCCCTCTGCATGCCTGTCCATGATCTGGAGTGACAGTATGGACATCTTTGAGGGCAGCCAGACTGCCTGTTTACCTTCTTAAGAATAACGATTGTAGAGATTAGCTGTGCATTCTGACTGCATTTTAAAATACAAATATATTGGTTAAGCATTGGCTCAAGTGTCCATTTTATCTTTGGCTAAATTAATAGAGATTAGAGTAGCAAAAAGCAGATTGAATTGAACTTAGCAAAAGGTGTGAAGAGCTTCTCTACCATGAGTACTCTGAAACAAAATTCTTAAACTTGTTTTGCTCAAACAAATTGTGTGATTATATCGAGTTTTTCCTGCATCCAGGAGCTAGAATATAATTTTTCCTAAGAGGGTAGTCAAATCAACATCCAATTAGGATGGCGGGACTTCTAGATGTTAAATTGTCTAGTTCCCAGTTGGAGTAGGAGAAACAGAGGAAGATGCAACTGAAATATTTGAATACTGTAAGTAGGTCTCTTCCTTTACTACACAATATGTCCTTAAAACGTGTTTGACTATTAAGACATAAAGTCCTCTCGATAGTATATGAAGGATTTCTTTCCCAAATAAGATGGTAAGATCATTGAAATATAATGCTTGTTAAGCTCTCTAATCAGAGTTCCAACAAGGAATGGGTCTAATCCCAACAAGTCCAGCAGATAGAGGAAATCTTTAAAGAATTGGGACAGAAAGTTTTTATCTTTTCTCAGGACTATTTAGGAAGCAGACACAGGCATTTTCTTTCCTGTGGGTCAATTGCCTCTTCTCCAACCCAAAGGAATGGACAGGGCAGATAGAAAAACCTCAATTCTTTTAAACATCTGAACTTCTGGTGGTACTTGGAGCTGGAAGAGGAGAGAGAGATTGTCCCATCTCTCAACTACAATTGGGCCCAAGAGTGTCCAAATGTCAAACCACATGCGTGCACCTGTAAATGCTGCTGAGGCCCCCAATCAACTGCCAGCTCAAAACCCAGCCAGCATGATCCCCTTTGAAGAAGAAGGTGTGCATTGGCAAGAGGTCAAGAGCGTTGGCTAAGAGGAGCAAGTGATTCCAGCAAGGAGTCTCACCAGGGAGGGCCACAGTCTAACGTTTCAGGAGAAGTGAGAGAGAAAATGTGCTTCTAAGGAGCCCATAATATAAGGCCTGCCAATCACAGGCCTGGGCAGCCTCTCTGCAAACAGCCTCAGGCTGCAAGGGACAGGAACGATGTCAATGACAGCTTGTCTTTAGGACTGGGTGGAACAATCTCAACGTCATGTTTTTTCAGTTGGTATAAAGAACGTTCTGTGCAGAACAGACAGCTTATGAGTATAGATGGATAACTGTATAAAAATTGGATAACCATCTGAAAGAGACGCCTGTTTTTATGGGTGATCAACTTTAGATTATTTTTTCATTACACATTCTCGCTTGTTTAAACATTTTCCTCAGGAAAAACAACAACAACATTTGCCTCTATTTATAATGCACAATGAGAATATTTTGAGATTTTTTTTAAAACCCTTGATAATCTCATAAAGTATTTACAGTGATACAGCTATATAACAAACAAAAAGAGAAAACACACACACACACACACACACACACACACACACACACGAAGACAGATTGCATGAGGGTTACATGGTCTCCTGGAATGATAATTTGATGTGCATCGCAAACCTATATTTCTTATGGTTGGGTTTTCATCTTATTTATTTATTTTAATACGGAGTTTCTGAATTTCTGTTTCTGTCGTTCTTCATTCAAGTAGAATTTAATTCTGAGGAAGAAAGTTACAGAGAAATTTCTTCCCAAACATCACGTGAATTTACTTTTCTGATAAAATAAAAAGTACAGGCCTGAAAGGAGCAGTTGTTTATATAAGCAGAGGAGGAGGTAGTTTTTTCAGTCTGTTAGGAGGCTGAGTGATTTTTTACAAAGTATAAAGTGAAGTACATTATCTAGGATAGTTCATGTTGTTTTAAATGTGGATGATATTTAGTCCTTGGGCCAAGACAGGCTATATGTGGCTTTCTGAGGAAAGGCAAGCTTTCTGTACCCTTGGGGAGAAGGGTCACACGTGGATATAATCATGCACTGGGAATCTCAATGAACGGTTTGCGAGATGAGTGATAGATATGAAGAAATCTTTTAATTTTTTTCATGGACATCTTATTTTATGGAAATGTTTATTTGTTCTTTTCTTTGTTCATGAGAAAAATACTCAGTACCTTGTAATTGAATCATTGTTTTCAGCAGGAACACTAAAAGCAGTACGCAAACTACAAGCCAAGAAAAACATGAGAGTTGCTTTTTATTAACAGACAGGATTCTAATGACTCATTTCTAATGACAAGTTAAGTGGAAATTATACAAAATAAACAGGATTTATTTTTAAAGTACAACTCTAGAGTAGTTACAAAGGCCTGATGCATGCCAGTTCAAATTTATTGGTGTTCTTCTTTATTCTTTGCACACATTTTATTTTTCTCATTTTCTTCTGTACCTGATCTTCAAGTTGAAGGCTTGACATCTGTAAAGCAGTGCCTGACATAGAATTTTATTTCTTTCATTATTGTCAGGCCACAATCTTGTGCCTCAGTAATATAAAGCAACTGTATATACATACTCAGTTCTCAGGCCCTCACTTTCCCTTTTATAACCATTCTTTGATTTATAATTTCAATATATAGTGACTAATCTAACTTGAACCAGAGACGTATATGGAATATTATATGACTATAGTATTTGCAACAATTGCATCAATGAGTTTATTTAAAAATATAAGATTTTCAATATGTATTTTAATGACTAAAATAAGTTCAAATATGTGTGCCTTTCTACTATATAATGACTACTGTTAGTGACTGTATATCATGCTTAACATATGAACATGTGAGTATGTAGTAGCCATTGATAAGCTAGACAAAGAAAAAGTTGTAAAACTTGAGTCTATATTATTCAAGCATTTCTCCATTTATTTCATACTAGAGGCCCGGTACATGAAATTTGTGCACTGGAGGGGGGTCCCTTAGCCCGGCCTGCGCTCTCCCGCAGTCCGTGAGCCCTCGGGGATGTCTGACTGCTGAGGAGGCGGGAGAGGCTCCCGCCACTGCCACTGCACTCACCAGCCATGAACCCGACTTCTGGCTGAGCGGCACTCCCTCTGTGGGAGCACACTGACCACCAGGGGGCAGCTCCTAATTAAGTGTCTGCCCCCTGGTGGTCAGTGCGCATCACAGTGACCGGTCATTCTACTGTTCAGTCGATTTGCATATTAGCCTTTTATTATATAGGATGTAGTTATTTGATACCTACTGTATTTAAAACACTGAGATAAGAACTGAGAACATTGAATAGGACAGAGATAGTCCTTATTCTAGTTGGCTTATATTTTTAACCAGAGAGATAGACATTAAACATTAATCCAGGTGTTATTTCATTGTATTGTGAAAACTGCTTTGCAGTACAGGGTGCTCAGAGACTAGAACACAAAGGTCTGGCTAAAGTCTACATGGCAAGGGAAACCTTGAAGGAAGTCTTGAGTTTGTGATAATGTTCTAGGTAAATGGAATAGCCACGCCTTACATCGGGAAGGAAGAATGGTGGGATTGTAGAACTAAATAAAGGACATTAGAGTTGGAGTCCAGAGTGCTTATCATGTTATACAAGCTCTGCCTGATCTTGTTTCATAAATCTGGCCCCTCCCCTGAGTTATAACATGTAGTTGGTAAATTAAGCCATATAATTGTTGAAATTATCTAGAGATGGTTAATATAGATAATTAGATCAATAACAAAACCTTGAGGATCACTTAACAGTCAATGGAATCCAAGAATGAGTAGTCAGAGTGGTAAGAGGGACACCAGAAACAGGAAAGGGAGTGACCAGACATGTTAAATGCTGCAGAGAGATAACAGGGTAATGTCTGACATCTGGTTTTAGAAGTAAGATGGATGCTGCATAGAGAGAGAAGGGAAAAGAGCCTAGAGGGCTGGTGGATATAGAGAAAGCCTGGCAATAAATTTATAAACTCATGGTGAGTAATGGACTTACGTTTTTGTGGGCTGTGGCTGAGTCAAATGTAAACAAGTATAGTGGTTTGGTTCCAGGAAATACCAACACTCAGACTCTGACCTGATTTGTCACTGGAAGTGTCACCAGGATCCCTCCTTTTGTCATTAGGAAAGGAATTGGAGAATTATTTACCCATGATGCACCACACTGTATTTTAAATCTCCGCTTAAACAATTTAAGAAATTCTGTTTGAACAATTTAGAGCTTGAGACTATGTGAGTCCTGCTTGTATTCTCACACTGCAGCCAGGATCTGGGATAACACAGATGAATGGTTGTTGATGTGCTCATTATCTATTGCCACACGGTGCTGCCTACTCGCCAGAAAAACTTAAAGGCATACATCCAAAGACAGTTATTTAGTTCCTGAGGCTGTGGAGTTCAGCTGACCTAGGCTGGGTTTGCCCAAAAGCCTGGGGCTCCTCTGGCTGTGATTGTCTCATCTCGGATGACTGGGATGACCTGAGTCTGCTCTCTGTCCTGGTCAGCATCCAGCAGGCCGGTCTAGGCATGTTCTTATGGCAGAATGGAAGAATAAGAACGAGAAAAAACAATTATGCAAGCATCTGTCAAGTCTCTGTTTGTGTTGATGGGCCAATATCATCCGGGTCCAGAGGAAGTCACATGGACAAGTCAAAAGTCATGCCGAAACCGGTTTGGCTCAGTGGATAGAGCGTCGGCCTGGGGACTGAAGGGTCCCGGGTTCGATTCCGGTCAAGGGCATGTACCTGGGTTGCGGGCACATCCCCAGTGGGAGATGTGCAGGAGGCAGCTGATTGATGTTTCTCTCTCATCGATGTTTCTAACTCTCTATCTCTCTCCCTTCCTCTCTGTGAAGAATCAATAATATATATATATATATAGTCAGAGTATGAGGGCACTGAAAAAATGACAAGGACAGGACCTGGATACAGAGAATGGTAAAGGATTGGGGCCATAACGGTAACCAGCCCACCACACTGAATGAATATATGAATGATTGGATCATAGAAAAGCACTAGGAGCACTGGACTAAGGGTCAGGAGACATATCCCAAAAGCTCAGCACTGTTTATTTTGTTAATTTGGGTGAATCATGTAATTATGCTGGACCCTAATTTTCTTATTGGTCTTTTCCAATCTTTAAAGCCTTTGATTCAAGCTTTCAATGACATTTTTAATGAATTTAATGCTATATACAATCTGTAGAAGGAACTTAAGAAAAGTTGTTCATCGTGCTGTCCTTTTGTAAATTAACATGGCTATGTGGATAGCCCCAAACGGTAATTATGACTTTGTGAATCTTTGACTATTTTGTAATCACATTCAAACTGAAAAACTTCTAGTCGGAATTTGGGTATGAAACATAATGCTGAAAGTTCACTTTCTTTTTAGGTCTTAATTTTGGCTCCTATTTGATGATTCTTTGAAGCATACAACATACTAGTACAATATCAAACACTATATGCCATCTCACACGCGAGATGAGTTTTTGGGTTTATTGATGTTATGCTTTAATAATTCATTGTTATGATAATTTTTTTTGCTTAAATTGACTGGAAGAACTTTGTCAAATTTGCATAATACTGATACAAGTGTGATTTATTTTTAGGCAGATGTTATGATTTGTTTTATAAAAAGAATGACAATAATACAGAAGTGAAATCTCTTCATTATACAGTGTGTAATTATGCAATATATAATGAAATGCAGGGTTATTTACTATAGGGATAAAAACTGAGCAAAATATTCTAAATGAAGAATACTTTATAAGATTCACAAGAAGAAAGTAACATATACAAATGGCCTTTGGAAATGACTTTCCACATCTGAGATGTCTTCTTATACTAGTCACTTAGAGTGCCACAAAACTTCCACACCTAGGTTACCAAAATATATGGATGAAAATGTAGTTTGTAACTCCCTTTGACACATAAGAATGTTCTGTTCCAGATATAAGAAGTAACTTGCCATTTGATAAATGTTTATCCTTGTAACATCCCTGGGAAGCATTTATTTTGGACTGATAATTTACTTGTAAAATCAATCACTCTGGCCTGTCTCATTTCAGAGTCTCCGTGTAGATATATCCAAGAAACTTCATTCCCATCAAGCTGGCCTGGATTCAAAAGTACCAGTTGGTTGTCAAAATGCTTTGGCTGATCTGGAGAGAGAGAGAAGCAAGAGTGGAGCAGCGGCAGTAGCAGGCACCGATGGAACCACAGGTCGTTAGCCACATGATGGGGGCTTCAGCCACCTCCGCGACAAATGCACAATATACAGATTCTTACAGTTTTGTTTGGAATATATAATTCAAAGTGACTGTCTGACCTGAAAATCTCATTGGAATATAGTTTTAAATGCAGCATAATATTGAACACTCACACTAATGCTAGGTCTCTTCATTGCTTTTTATTAGATTTTTCTCACTTATGGTTTTCATGGCCAAGGAAGTACTTTATTCTAAGACTGCTTGTATTATCATGACACTGACATTTTAAAATTTTTGCTAGGATTAATGTCTTGAGGTGAGGTTAACATAATTGCGATGTTTCTGTTTAAAGAAGCGTCAGCTAAGTAATCTAGTGCAGACTTGAAACATCACAGCTTAGTTTATAGAAAGAGTGATCTGATAGTTTTCACCTCTACTGAAAGCAAAACAGGAGCAAGTGGACTTGTGGAGATGTTGATAGCATTCAATTAAGCCACCCAGTCTAACTTCCATATTGTGCAAACCTGAGATGAGTTAGCAAGGGAATTATTTTAGGCACAGCAAAGCAGCTCAATATCTATTAAACGTTATCTTTGAAACTTTACACTGCAGTTTGTAAGAAAAATGAAACTGTAATTATTCTTAAGCATATGGTTTGTTTCTTCTCCCTCCTTATCTGGTTTTGTAGGGAGCGCTCTTTCTTCCTCCAAGGGCATGTAAAAGTCACACTACTAGATAAGAAGTCTCCACAGTGTTGCTGCTGAAACTCTGTACAATCTGTTCTTTCATGTAGTTAGCTTACTGGCTTCTGACACTCCCATAAAAATATCCCATGGAGCTTTTCTTATTACCTTTTCATTGACTCTCTCCGAGTGATAAAAATGAAATTCTGTAAAGGGCTTTGAAAACCATGCATATTGCTATTCCTCCAAGTTTCAAACACTAACCAAGTACAACTGGACAAGAAACAGCTACTACAGGAAAAATTGCTGCAGTGTGTTGAGTCTCAAGCCATCATTAATTTATAGGAAACTATCTTTTTCCCTAAGATGATGGATCCTAAAAAGTACCAGATAACACATTCCTGCAATCAAAGCTTTTGTTTCAGTTATAGGAAAATTTGTCTGACCTATCACTGTGTGTGCATCTTCCTGGGAGAGTACATTGCAGCCCCCGCTTTGCAGCCTGAATAAATAGTTCAGAGTATATCACAGTTCAGGGCAGGCCCTGTTTCAAACATATTGCCTGCAAGTGACAATTTAAGGAAAAATATCTTTGAATTAAAGTATAGGTTCTAGGCAAGACTACCTAATTTTATTCAAGAGAGTAAAATGAACTGTTACTTAGGTTAGGTAATCTCAACATGCATTTTTCCCCCCCATAAATTATTTAGTATACTCATCTGACCAATGTTTTCATTTGCTATCCCATTTGTAATCACAATACATCACAGAGTCGGTCTCCATTATGAACTGGAGTGGTTTGACAATTCCATATGTGAAAACACAAAAGTTAAGTAAAGCAGGAACATTAGTCTTCAAATTTCATTTACCTCATGTAATATAGTTTATGTTTTTTGGTTTAAAATAGAAAGACTCATTGTCTCCCTACTGAGCATTTACCAGACTTGGAATGAATTCTCATCTCTGAACAGCCACCACTGTGGAGTTCAGATGGGCAAAGGGCATCCTTTCTGAGCTTCCCTCTCTTTTTACTACTTAGTCACAAGTCGGTCATTTTCCAAACTCTCTCTGGTGAGAGTGCCAGTTTTAGAATCTTTGTAGCATATTATAAAAAACGAAACAAAACAAAAAAACCTTATTAGGACAGGGTTCCAGCTTCTGTAGTTTTACTCGTTCTGTACACCTAGATCTTTTTCTTCCAGGTAGATGAAGTCGAACCACTTTGAACGTATATCTAATAATTTCTCTAGAGGGAATTCCTTCTTTTGGAATTGAATGTAAATACCTGGAAGTTTCACTGTGAATGCACATATGTCAGCGATTGAATGTAAATACCTGGAAGTTTCACTGTGAACGCACGTATGTAAATACCTGGAAGTTTCACTGTGAACGCAGGTATGTAAATACCTGGAAGTTTCACTGTGAATGCACATATGTCAACAGTTCCGCTGCTGCAGCCAGGAGGACAGCCAAGTATATACACCTCGGTCAGCCCTATCCCCCGTCACTAGGACCCTGATGGAAATGACTCCCCACACCTCCTGGATGACCTTCTACTGTGGGTCCTTCATTCACTCTGGTTGCTTGGCGATGGCCACGTGTTCTTTTAGGAGCACTGCTATTAAGTCTGCAGGTTGTTTTGTTCATAAATTACTAAGAGAACACTTCTCTGAAAGTAGGATGATTAAGTGGTTAACCTTTGGAGTCTGAACTCAGACTGCTGGGATTAAATCTTGTCTGTCCCACTCGCTGGCTGTGTACCACGAGCCATTTGTTAGTGTCGCTACCTCTTTATTTGTAAAATTGGGTTAATAACAGTGCTACACCATAGGCTCTTTCAAAAGCTGCGTTAGATCAAATAGGTTAAAGTTGGTATAGAACACCATAAACTCCAATCGAATCCTCGCTATTATAATGAACTTCGGCATCTCTCTGAGTTGATGGCTAAGAAAAACGTTGCTCCTGGAGGTGTGCTCTGCAACGTGCAGGTGGAGATCTCCTCCTGTGGCTTTTGCAGACTTTCAGTTTCTATCTGTATTTTTTCCCTTTGAGAACCGTATCCCATTGGGAAGTTCATGGCCTCTAGGAATCCTATGGACATGAGAAGGGACTAGGAATCTTCTGGAGATGAGTCACTGATTCCTCTGAGTCCAAGAAACACGGTAATTGTGCAGAGACAAGGAGGCCCTGAAACTTCCTAACGGACCCCTTTCCCATCTTACCTCTGCGGCAGGGAGAGCGGAGGCTTCACCTGTGCCATTCTTGGTGGGTGACGTGTGTTACGTGCAGACGTTTATTTTAGCAATTTGTTACCCTTTCCCAGGGCAAACTTGCGTGGGACAGCGTATTAAGGAGGGCTCTCAGGAGCAACACGTAGGCAGAGGAACTAAAGCAGGCCTGGGGAGAGAAAGAAGTTAAAAGACACTGAAGACCTCGGCTGATCCCACTGGGAGCTCGGGAACTGGCCTGGCTCTTCAGAGTTGCCCTGTGTTGGGGTGAGGGGACCAGGCCGTGATAGCTCCTGAATCAGTCAGTCATTGGATGCAGATGCCCCTGAGGAGGGGGCATGGCTGTGGGCAAGGTGGCTTCCTTCAGCCAAGAGCGGTCCTTTGGTATCAGAGGATTCTCAGTCAGTTGTGAGGAGGATGTGATTATTATGTGGGCCACTCCCTAATGCAGTGGTTGCTTCTGGTGATCTGGTGCTAAATGGGAGGCTTAATCTTTTAAAATATGCCTGTTTGGTTTTGCCCTACATAAATGTTCTCTACTGAACAAATTTTATACTTTCCTAATCAACATTCTCTAATGGAATTTCCTTTCTTTTGAAGCCTCAACTATGTTCTTCTAATTATTCCTACATCTTTAAGCTAAACCCAAGACTCATCCTCCATACATTAGACTTGCCAAGTAGTGAGAAGCCTAGGTGAGAAAATAGAGCACAGCTACTCTGAGGTCTAGTCCCAGCTCTGCACAAACTAGATGGGTGACCTTCCACAAAATATTTCACTTTTCTGAGGTGTATTTTCCTCACCAAAATAGGAGGTGTGCCAGGTCGTTTTCATGCCCTGTCAGTTCTGAAAGCGTTGCTTCTATGGCCTATTCTGATATCACAGAGTGATGCAACTGTTGCTCATCTCTCAGTAAGGCTCACATGGAAATGATCCCACATCTACGAACACACTTATTATGGTAAATTAACCAGGTGAGAGGAAAGGCGCTCCATGGAAAAATGTTTCACTGAGGCCAAGGGGGGAGCCAGAAGTAAAGAATGGATCTACAGGAAACCAAAGCAGTCTTTATGTTGAGTTTTAAATTAATCCTAATGTTAAACTTCCGATTTTACTTCTGTGATGGAAAACAATACACAGGGCAGCTCCCCACCAGGGTTAGTGTGAGAATTAGACCCAGTGAGGGTCCCGTATGAAAGACCTTGACCGAATGATTGAATGTAGGCTACAAAGAGGTAGTACTTTAGATATAAAATATAGTCTTGTCTCTCAATTTTAAGAAACACTTCAGCAATTAGTGTTATTCTGAGCATTGTGTAATTTGAAGCATAATAATTACGTTTACTCCGGACCAGAAAACCTGTTATTTAAAATAGTGGGTCATTTCAAACCAGTAATCCAAAAATCTGACCTATTTTTTATCCTGCTATTTAACATCAATGCAGCGTTTTCATAATATAAACAAAATAATGACACCAGTAGAATTGCCCTTGTATTTCCAGGGAATACTATCTAAGTTTTGGAACAACCAACAGCCTGAAGTAAAATGTTATAAGATTGCTCTTCATTTTATAGCAACTTCTTTCCCTCTTCTCAGAAGGTTTAAATGTTTGAGAATATGCTGGAAGGAGAACCCGCAGTCATTTCACATTCTTTGAACAATTCCGAAATATCATTTCCTATTAGGCAGTGGTGTGCGTACTGACAGCCTTGCCCCTCGTCTTCCCTAGAGATTAATTTATTTCCTGCAGTGCTTGCTCTTCATGGAAAATCTGACTCCTCAGCCTTCACCAGTGGGAGTTCTCATCAGCAGAATGTTAATTATAAAAGCAAAACCATATACCGTATTGAAAGGGAAAAACAGTTCTCCAGGCAAAGCAAACTTTGTCTTTCCTTGTCTTTTCTTTTCACTCCATTCTCTCCGCCATCTGTGGCTGGACAGAACATTAGCCATTGGGGAAGCAGCCTGTGAGATGGTGAGGAATAGAGGAAAATGTGCAGGCTTTGCAACCAGACAGACACAAGACTGAGCTGCCACGTTACTCTGTGATTTCGTTTCCTGGTCTGTAAAATGAGGATAGAAATATTTGCCTCACATGAAATTGTGTAATGAGACTGGCATAGAGTAGACACTAAAAAATTATCATTATTACAAAGCTCATTCAACAAGCTTTGTTTAGCACTTGCTGTATATTAGTCGCTATGGCATAATATTAACCACGTATCATGGTGGTTTGTGAAGGAACCTATTAGAGATTTGAAGAAATATATCTTTCAGGTCTTAAGAGACAGAAATGTTAGACTAAGACAGATTACTGAGATACCCTGTTTTGAAACCTGGTCTTAATCTTCATTTTCTGACTCTTCTCATCACCATTTTACAGCTTTATAGTGGTTGCTAAGGACTTATGAACATATTATTTTTTCACCAATAAGTCCTTTAAAAAATATCCCCAAACTCTTTGCTAATAGTTTTAGGTCTATTAGACCTTGAAAATGTCTTTGAGTTTATTCTTTAAAATTATTTTCTCTAAAATAAAAAATTGTCAGTTTCTCTTTGATTTTGTCTCAGAAATAAAACTTTGGTAAATTAAATCTTGAGACAGAGAAGGCAATAGCATGACAGCAAAGTGTAGATAAGGCTGAAAAATACTTACCAGATGAAGAAACAAAATCTATTACTTTAAGGCCAGAAAGATCAGTTTCAATAACATGATTATGATTAATCATTTCATTTAAGTGAATTAACTTTTTACATATTTCCCCCTGTTATTTTATGATTTGGGGGTAACATTAGAAAAAGCACAACTAAAGCATTAGATGAAGAGATGTTATGGTGCAAACTCATAACAACTGAGACCTAGTACAGGCCGCTACAAGTAGAGATGAGCTGTGTGTGTGATGTACAACTTATGATAAGGAGTATTCTTTCATATGAAAAAATAACATTTTTTCTTAAGATCAGTGATAGTATTTAACTTGGGTAGAACAATGGGCTGGATATATATGATGAGCTTTGACTTTCATGGAGTCAAGTACAAATCATTAATTGATTCTTTCTTAATGATAATTGCATTTTTAAAGCATGAAAGTAACTACTAAATAAGTTTTTGAGCCTCCCCCTCCATTTTACTCATGAATAATATTTAATCTTATTATTTTAATTTGCCCTTCCCCTTTTTCTCACCATTTTTTGGGGGCAGGCAAAAATATTTTAGTTATTTTTCCAGACTAAATCTGGTTTTTATTTTGTTCAAGAAGACCACCTTTACTCTGACCCATGAACTAAGCAAAACAAGAAGGAACAGATGACGTCACTTTCAAAATTTATTCCAGTGTTTCTCTAAGTTCTTGAACATAAAGAAAGTCACATATGAGCATGTTAAAAATACTTATTCTTAGGATCTGCTCTCTAGAGCAGAGTTGGCAAACTCTGGCAGTTGGACTCTAACCTGTCCCATTGCCTGCTTTTGTACAGCCACAAAGTAAGAATTTTATTTTTTATTTTTAAGCGTTTGGAAAAAATTAAAGGAAAAGAAATATTTTTGACCTGACAAAATTTCATATGATTCAAATTTCAATGTCTCTATGAAGTTTTATTGGAACACAGCCATACTCATTCATTTAGCTATTATCTATGGCTCTTTTCCTGCTCCTACTCTATCAGCAGAGTTGAGTAGTTTTGACGGAAACCAGATGCAAAGCCTCAAATATTTACTATTTGGCCCTTTAGAGTAAAAGTTTGCTAACCTCTGCTCTAGAGAATCTAATTCAGAAGTTGTCAGGTAGGAACTTGGAATCTATTGCAACTTGTTTCTTGGGTGATTGGGGTCTCCAAACCACACTTTTAAAATAATGCAGTAGAAGACTTGTAAGTAACTTCTCTTTTTTTTCTCACTCATCACACCCACTACATCAACAAGTCCTATTGGCTTTATCTTCACACAATGTCTAGATACAATCATTTTTAGCATGGTCACGGTTATCAACCTAGTTCAAGTCATCATCATTTCTCATCTGGACTCTTGTATTGAGAACCTAACTAATCTATCTGCTTCTGCCCTTGCTTCATACTGTCCCCATTCTCCACACAGCAACCAGAGCAATTATGTTAAAACCTTAATCAGATCATGGAACTCCTTTCCTCACAATCCTCCAGGGATCACCCTGCTTCTTCCCCTTTCTCACAATTGGCCTCCTAACTGTTCCTCAGAAATGCTAGGGGTCCTCCATCCTCAGTGCTTCCATAGGCTGTGTTCTCTCTGACTGTCACAATCTTCCCTCCAGAAATCGGCACGGCTTTCAGCGTTGCCTCTTTTAGGTCTTTCCTAAACGCACACAGTTTCATAGCTATTACCTTCTTTATGATGCCTCCTGTAACCACCTCATTTAGATTTGTAGTGTTCCTAGCTGGAACTGCCTATCTCCCTAATGCCATCTAAAACGTTATTTCTTATTTTGATCATGGGTCACCTTTCCTAGGTGAGGGCATTATGATGGCAGAGACTTTTTATCAGTGTTCTCTGTCCTTAGGTTCTAGAAAATGGCGTGGCTCATCATAGGCTCTCAATAAATATTTGAGTAAAGAAATGAACCCCAGACTCCCATTCTGTGGTTGAAATATAGTGTATGACACCTATCAAACAATTTCTGTGTGGAAAAAACAGTTGCCAGTAGTATAAGTGTCAGACCCATTTCTGAAAAATGGTGCAATATCTTATAACCACTATAGATGAGAAGAATAAAACAGCTAGTCCAATCTAACCAATAACTGAATTATAACACATGCTAAGAAAAGTATAAGATGAATATAGATATGAAAATGGTACATGGATGGAAATCCTGTTGGAAATATTCAGGAGGGATTCCAGGAAAACACATTTCACAATCAAGCTGCCTACTAAAGGTGCTTACTGCAGATTTTACTGTTCACCATCAAGTTGAGCCATTTGAGGAGATTGGCACTCAAAATTCCCAACAGAGAAACAAGCAGGGTTTGACTGACCTGGGTTCAGATGAAGTCTTTAGGAAATACCAGTTTTATGAAAGAAGGTAAAGCACTTTTATGTATACTTGAACTTAATTCCTTCAAAATAGAAGAAAATAAAAATTTTCTTTCACTTTAATCCTCTCAGTCAACAAATTAGCCATTAATATTATATGTATAAAGCTTCGATTTGTTGGTTGAACAGCAGGTTATTCCTACGTAAATGTAGATTTTGACTATCACAGGACACTTTTGACTATCGAAGGATAGTGTTTAGAGAGAAAAACAAAACAAAACTACATTCTATATCTATTCCTCAGTGGATGAAATGTTTGGCTTGGTCTCCAAGGAGCTGAGTATACATTATTCCACATCTCTCACTTAATTTGATCATTTAAGTAATTGTGAGTATTCAAAAGTAATCAGTGAATATTGAATTAAATGTAAGAAACATCACCTCCATATTAAGTTTGTGACATTTTAAAAGGAATGGTTGGTGAATACCAAAAGAACTGAGGTTTTAAACCAATTTGAATTTTATAACCTATGTAATCATCAGAAAAATAAGTTCCTGCACATTTTGAGACTTCTTGAAAGTTAATGCAATAAAGAACACAGTTTCAATTCAATGTTACATCTGTTCTGTCAACTTGAGTGTGGATGTTAGTTGGAGCATTCCTACACTGGGTGGAAGATTGGACTAGTTCAGGCAAAGAGAGGCCACTTACAAGGTCCCCTCCAAAACTAAGATTGTTTAAATCCTATTATTTTATGTCAAAATAATCTAATTATACTAATCCCATCTCCTCCTGTTTTTCTGCTTAACTATGTACTATCTTAAATCAGTTTATTGACAAGGGAGAGTGAGACTAATAACTGTCAAGATGACAAATTGAACTTTCAAACTATGGGCTTATAATAGTTTTATGTGAATATGAGATGGTAATAGCAAGCAATATTCCTGTAGCACTTTACATTTTACAAAGTACTTGCAGGTCCATTATTTCATTTGCTATTTCTTCAACTCTGTGATTCAGTTATGATTATCAAAATTCATTCACTGATAAAGTAATGGAATTTAGAGATGCCTCAAGACCCATAGCCAGTAAGTCTCAGAATAAGGAATCATACCTAGGCCTTTATTTTCTGTTTTCTATACTACAGTATATCTATTTCATTTGCCCTCAATCTCCATCTCCCCAAAGAAAAGCAGCACTCTGAGGGAGGAATACTGTTGTTATCCCTTTTTTAGAAATAAAGTCACAAAGATAGTAGGAGATAGGAGTGGGAATAAAATCTGGGCATACTGCCTAAAAACCCTGTGTCCTTTCATCTATAATGTATATACTACTACAGTGTGTCGATTTATTGCTGCTGTGGTGTAAGGAAGACCAAAATATCCACGGGCAGCAGTTGGGAATAGTGGGTGATGAGGAGAGGGAAAGAAACCAAGGAGAGCATGGAATCCAGGCTGCCTCTCTCTCATCAGCCACTGACTGCCCCTGCTCTGCCCCCAGCCCTCAGCCCCAAGCCCCAGTTGACACTGAGAGGAGATGTTGACAGAGGAGAATAAATCAGGCTGCTGAGGGAATTAACATGATGTGTGGAGAAATTCCACTTCTTTCTGCTTTGACATCTCCTTTCCTAAAACTTTCCCAATTAGCCTGTGAGCTACCCAGAGGTCACAAAACTATATACATTGTCTTTCTATTTCACACATATAAAAATAACTGGCAGTTGGTGAGAATAAAATTCATCACTGTAAAATATAAAACCCTTTACATTTATTAACTCATTCGATCTTTGTCATAATAGGCACATAGGCATCATGTATAAAATAAGCACTATTATACTTCTCCCATTTATTAAAGATGAGGAAATGAGGCACATAAAGGTTAGATGACTTCCTTAAGGTTACAGAGTTAATATCTAGCAGAAAAAGAAGGAAGGAAAGGAGGGAGGGAGGGGAAGAGGGAGCTGGGAAAGAGGCAGGAGGGGAGGGGCGTAGAGAAAGGAAAGAGGGTGAAGGGAAGAGAGGAAAGAAGAGAAACAAAGAAGAAAGAAACAAAGGGGCCAAATATATGGTGACAGAAGATGATTTGACTTTGGGTGGTGGGCACACAGTGCACTATACAGATAATGTGTCACAGAAATGTATGCTTGAAACCTATATGATCCTATTAACCAAATTCACCCCAATAAATTAAAATTTAAATAAATTAAGGGTCGAATAAAAAAAAAAGGGAAGAAACAAACAAAGGTAAGGAGAGAGGAAGGAGGAGAGAAAGGGAGATATGAATGGAAAAAGGAAGGAGAGGAAGGAGGGAGGGAAAAGAGAGGAAGAAGGAGGGAGGAAGGCAAAGCTAATGAGCCCTGGGGCAAGAGCCTCCCAGGCATCCTCTGGACGTCCATGTGGCCAGCACCTAACAGGTCGCTAATGACAGGTATGGAGAACAAAGGGATGGCGGGTTTTCTTTACCTCCTGGCTGTTTGGTGCTAGTGCACGCTATCAGGGTTTTTAAGCCCCCCCCCCCCCCCCCCAACACACACACACTGCTCCATCAAGCTGTACTGGAAAAGAATCAAGTGTCTTTCCTACACACAGACACATTTCCTATTTGCAGTGTAGCTTTCTTTACTCGAGTGTGGATATGATGCTATGGTGAAGTCAAGTCTGTGCATAAGTTCATCAGAAGCTTTAGCTCAGACAGCTGACGCCTGAGACCTGTTGCCTTCTCTTCCGCTGAACATTTATACGTAACCTTTTCTCCTCTGTAGTCTTCAGAACGCCAGCGGGGCCGGGCTCTTTTCTGCAGGAGTGCTGGTCTGCAATCAGGTTTTCATTTTAGAGCACAGTCAACCTCAGGCTCTTTGTGAAGTTGTGTGATTGCTGGACAAGTTTCTCAACGTCACTGTGAATTCACTTTTTCCCCTTACATTTCCTATATAATAGAGTTTTTATGCGGACAAACTAAAAATGCAAAGGAAAGCACTTTGTAAACTGAAAAACACTTTACAAATTCAAGGTGTTATCTGCTAGCTCATAAAAATACTTACCTTTTATCTAAAGAGTTTACATTTCTTACTTTTTTTTTTTTACCCTTATTTTTATCTCAGTTATTTCTTTAAAAGCATATATTCATGAGAGTGTCCTATAAGCAGTATTGGAAAGCAAGTCGTTTTCTTCCTGGCGATTTCCAATACATATTTCTGATAGACCCTTCTTATTTTTCCTTTCCTTATAGAAATGTTCAAAAATGAAAAACATCAAAAATGACGAGATGTGACTGAAGCCACTTGGGTAGTGACCATAAATGTTGTGATGGAAAGTAAGCCTGGCCTTCTAGCTGAAAAACAACGATTTCCCAACGGCCCCCACAAGAAACTCAATTGCCCAGTGCAAAGAAGAAAACAACTTTAAACGTTTTAACAGATAAACAAAGCAGAAACCTATGTATAGATGTCGCATAGTCTACTCTGTTGTGCCAAAACCTTTAAGTATTGTTTCATTGTCACCAGGACATATTTTTTTTAATGTGCACATTTTGTGTGGTTCTTATTTTCACTAACAGCTATTAAGCAATTGGAAAACGATTTTATATTTCCGTTTCTGAGTAAAACCAGTACAAAATAGGATGACGAGTCACCAAATACTTTTCTTTTTACAAGTGGTTTTGCATTTTTTTGGTGTTCTCATCATTCGGTTAAAAATAACTTTAAGATATTATGGAGTGATTTAGAATACCCAAGTTTCTAATCTGACTCGCTTGGGGCTGTATAAATGAATTTTACTTCACATTTTTAGTTTGTTGTGGAAGTACCCTATCAATAAGTGTGTTGAGGTTTACCAGCCCAAGCCATCGTGAGGCTTGGGGATTTTATCATAACTTTCTCCCCTGTTTCCTAACAACCAGAATTCATGACCACAGTTTCACCAAAGTTCTGCTAGTATGCCTTAGTTTATATACTGTATGTTAGATAATCCTTTCGATGGATGTTTATTAGGATCCTAGAAAAATTATTTTATTTATGTATTATTATGTGTTAAGTATACAGGGACAATTTTATTTTGCATATAACAAAATGAAGAGACAGATAAGTTTTCTCATTGAAGTTATACAGGAATTTAATGTCAAGCTTTGGCTTTGTTCATAGGTCATACTCTTTACAAAAGTTATTAATCTCCTATCTCATAATTTTTTTTATGTATAGAAATAATTCATTGGTTTAGTACCAAAGAGTTTCTGATGACAACAAATCACTAGACAACTTTTCAACAAAAGAGAAAATTACTGTTAGAGACTTTTTACACAATGTTTATGCAGTCATGCACCCCTTAACAATGTTTTGGACAATGATGGGCCACATATACAGTGGTGGTGCCATAGAGTACAGAGAAGCTGAGAAATGCCTATTGCCTAGTGACATCATAGCCATCGTAACGGTAGCACAGAGGCTGCAAAAATCAACAAAGCTGTGGACGAGACGGCAAACAGCCTTAACCGAAGCGTGGATGAGGATGACCTTGAGGCACTCCTAGCGGTGGTTCCTCAGCAACTGATTAATGAGAAGTTGTGGCAACCAGTACAGGAACACGAAGCTGAAGACTAGGCAAGGTGAAGGGGAAACGCAGAAGAACCCCTAGGGAAAGTCAGTGACGGATTTGGCAGAAGCTTTTTCAGACCTCAAAACACTCCTCAAAATGTTTGGAAACATGGGCCCCCAATCCGGACAGGTATTCGTGGTACATTATCTATTTACAAGCAAACCTACGATGGAAAAAAAAGCAACAAACCAAGCAAGCCATCGCGGACATGTTTCTGAAAGGAGCGACACCTGCCCCAGCAGAGCCTCCAGCAGGGCCTTCAGGAGGTCTCGCAGCAGAAGGCATTGGGGTCAGGAGATGGCAGCGCTAGGAGGGACACTGTCCCTGAAGACCTGCCAGTGGGACAGGATGTGGAAACGGAAGGGAGTGATACTGATGATCCCTACCCTGTGTAGGCCTAGGCCCGTGGTCGGCAAACTGCGGCTCGCGAGCCACATGCGGCTCTTTGGCCCCCTGAGTGTGACTCTTCCACAAAATACTGACTTCTGCGCATGGGCCACGAAGTTTCAATCCCACTGTACGTGCGCGCCCGCACGTGGTATTTTGAGTAGTCAACAGAGCCAAATATCAACAGCACAACGATTGAAATTTCTTTTGAGAGCCAAATTTTTTAAACTTAAACTATATAGGTAGGTACATTGTTATTAACTTAATTAGGGTACTCCTAAGGCTTAGGAAGAGCCACACGCAAGGGGCCAAAGAGCCGCATGTGGCTCGCGAGCCGCAGTTTGCCGACCACGGGCCTAGGCTAATGTGTGTGTTTGTGCTTTAGTTTCTGACAAAAACATCTTAAAAGTAAATAAAAATTTTAAAAATAGGAAAAAGCTTTTAGAATAAGAGTATAAAGAAATAAAATGTTTTTGTACAGCAGTACAGTATGCTTACATTTTAAGTTTATTACAAAAGAATTGAAGAGTTTAAGAAATAAAAAGTATATAAGGTAAAAAAGTTACAGTAAGGTAAGGTTAATTCATTGGAGGAAGAAAAATATTTTTATCAATTTAATTAGACAGTGTTTCAACAAGAATGTACAGTGCTGTCCTAGGCCTTCACAATCACCACTCATTCACTGACTCACCCAGGGCAACTTTTAGTCCTGCAAACTCTATTCATGGTAAATGCCCTGTAGGGGTATACCATTTTTAACCTTTTATACTGTATTTTTACTGTACTTTTCCTATTTAAAATATGTTTATGTTTAAACATATAAATACTTACCATTGTGTTATAATTGCCTACATTATTCAGTACAATGATATGCTGTAGGCTTATAACCTAGCAGCAGTAGGCTATACCATGTAGCCTAGATGTGTAGCAGGCTATCCCATCCAGGTTTATGTAAGTGCACTCTATGATGTTTGTGCAGTAGTCAAATTTCCTAATGACACATTTCTCAGAATATATTCCCATTAAGTGATGCATGACTGTTCTGATTCAGCCTATGTTCCATATCTTTTTTTTCTTTTTAAGTGAAAATGAATCCTGATGTACAATATCCTAAAGATTGTTTAGCAATTAGGTAATACCATTAGTTATCTACAGTTTCTGAAAATTTCTGGGATTTCACTGTTGTTGTTTTTTGTTGTTTTTTGTGGGTTTTGTTGTTGTTGTTGCTTGTTTAGGCCTCTGTGAACAATAACTTCAGCTTATGACCCCACGTTTGATTATTGAAGTACACAGAGAATCCTTTCTCAAACCAACAACCTTGGCAAACTCATGCTATTTTTCAAATAGTAATGGGTACTTAGTTGTGATTGTCTTTTTTTGTATATGAGAACAATTGAATTTGTACATTTAGTAAGTACAATTTCTTAATTAGAAAAAGCAAGCGAAAGCACCTACTCCTCCGTTTAATTGTAAATTAAATCAAGGGCTTTCTGGTGGAAATTACATATAACATTCCTAATTTAATATGAATCCTTCTCTGCTTGATGTTGAAAAATGTAATAACTTTATGCTCCTCTATGAAAGATTTGGGAAGGTTGAAAATAAATTTTCTAATTTCCATGTGTATGTGTGTATGTGTGTGTTCTCTGTCATGTTTAGCTGTGGAATAACATCTTCTAACAACTAAGTTAAAATATTCCTTAACTAAAAGTAAAATCACTTTGAAACAACATGGAGGGACCTGGAGTGTATTATGCTAAGTGAAATAAGCCAGTCAGAGAAAAATAAGTATCACAGGATCTTACTCATGTGGAATCTTATGAACAAAATAAACTAATGAACAAAATAAATCCAGAGACATAGAAGCATGGGACAGAGAATTTCAGAGGGAAGGTGGGGGTGCGGAGGTGGGTGGCGTGAGATTAATGGGGGAATTTGTAGGCATATATGCATAGTCCATGGTCACATACATAGCGTGGTACAGGCCTGGGAGAGGCAGATGGGGAGTAGGGAAATGGGGGGAAGAAGGGGAGACATTTGTAATCCTATATAATAAAAGGGTAATATGAAAATTGTTGGAAACTACCCATTGTCTTCACTATCAGAGAAGTGTAAACAAGGAGCCCGGAATACTGGTGAACCTTGAGCCCTGGCAAGGGCCAGAGCTATGCACTGATTGTTTAGTCGAGACAAAGGTAGCTCAAGCAATTTCCTGACCAAATAGTCTCAGAGTAAATCTTTGCTAATATTTACTGACCTTTAAGATAGTCTGTTACCAGAATTGCCTGCCTCACTAAGGGCAATATGTGTATCCAAAATTGAATAAAAGGTTGGCAAGGCCTGGACACCAGTGAAGTCCTTCCCCTTGCGTTGGACTCTCCGCCTGGCCCCCATTATTTCCAAATTATTATTTCTTGTCTCATCTCTGTCATTTGTGCACGGCCCTTCTCCAGATCCCAAACCCTTAACCATGCGGGACATGGGTCACACAGCAAATCAACCAAACGGCAGAATGACTGGTCGCTATAATGCATACTGACCACCAGGGGGAAGATGCTCAATGCAGGAGCTGCCCCCTGGTGGTCAGTGCGCTGCCACAGGGGGAGCATTTCTCAGCCACAAGCCTAAAGATGTTCGACTGACAGGCCCACGGGGAGCAGGCCTAAGCTATCAGTCGGACATCCCCCAAGGGCTCCCAGACTGCTAATGGGTGCAGGCCAGGCTGAGGGACCCCCGTTCCTCCCCCCAGTGCAAGAATGTCATGCACCGGGCCTCTCGTACTTTCAATAATAAAGATACATTTTTTAAAAAATCAATTATTCACTAATAAGGAGGAGGCTGCCGATGGTAAAGAACCCATGATGAGAGAGATCCTCTCCATCCCCCACCCACCCGAAACCACAAATTTCACAGCATAGTCAGGCTGCATAAATAGCTGCCAAGACTGCCAGTTATTAATGCTCTATCAGTCAACATTTAAGGGAAGGAGATGGAAATGGAGTGAGAAATGGGAAAAAAAACACTCATACTTCTTAAGATGTGTTGTTCTTATACCAGAGCTTTAATATAAAAAGTGTTTGTTTTATGCCCTGGCCAGTGTAGCTCAGTTAGTTGGGCGTCTTCCTGTGGACCAAAGGGTTGCTAGTTCAATTCTTGGTCAGGCCACATGCCGAGGTTACTGGCTAGATCCCCAGTTGGGGGCATGCAAGAGGCAGCCGATTGATGTTTTGCTCTCACATCAATGTTTCTCTCTCTCTCTCTCTCTCTCTCTCTCTCTCTCTCTCAAGAAAAAAATATTTTTTTAAAAAGTATCTCTTTTCAGACCCAAGTCAATATTAATGAGATTTCTATATATTTATGCAAAAGATTAAAATACAAATTACTTTTCAAAGGAGGAGGCCAAGTAAACTTGTGGCAAGGATGAGTCAGAATTTGGATCCAGACAGATCTCAATAGGCTGCAATACAAAAACTGAGTCTAATAAAATTAAAGTGTTGTGGGGTTTTTTGCCATCGAAATATTTTAACCATTTTACCACATCTTACTGCATCCACTTCTCCCACTGTGGGCCCAGTTTCAATCATCTGTTCTTAGGTTATTGTTCTCCCCATTCCTGCTTTTGCCACCGATCAACCTCTTCTTATTGCATTAGCCAGAATGACCTCATTAAACCATATTGCATTATTTAACACCACAGCTGCTTCCTACCTCACTTAGAGTAAGAGCCAATATTCCTAAAATGATCTATAAAACCACATAATTTATTCCTGTCATCTCTCTGGCCTCTTCTCCTGTCACTCCTTTGCACAATCCTGCTGGCCTCCCCATTGTTCATCAAACATGCCAGGACACTTGCTTTCTCCCAACCCACAAATGTTTTTTGCTCATGTACCTACCAGCTCATTCCCTCACTTCCCTCTGGTCTTATAAAATGCCCACCCTAACCACACCACCTCAAACTGTAACCCCAACCCCATCTGCTTCTTCCTTTCTCCTTCCCCCATTTTATTTTTTCTCCCTAATAATTGATTCTATCCAACATACTATATATTTTCTTTAAAACTTTGAGGGTGGCACTAATTTCTGCCAATACACCTGGGACCTGATACTGCTTTAGATTTACTGCATGGGACAGAAGTAAGTAAAGGTATTTTCAGCTCAGCCATTTCTACTGTAATAGCTCTTTCTCCACAGACCTAGGAATCATTTATATGGTTCCAAGAGACACTGCGCATGTCTATTTTGATGATAACTTTAGAAATGAAGAAATAACCACTGGTAGGGTCTGTGGAACCAGTAGACTCAGTAGGAGATGGACTTGGCCCAGAAGATTCTATTTAGATTTGACCTACTCTCAGAGGAGTTGCACTCTTTATGAAAGGATTAGTCTAAGCATTCTGTGTATCACTGTCACTATTGTTTATTATATATTCTATCATTAATGTATTGAAGCTGAGCTAAAGAATGAGAGCAACAACACCCCCTTTAGGTGACAAGCAAGGTACTTACGTTGAGAGGCCCTAACCCCTGTGGCCTCCCTCTGATGGTGTGACTCACACTCTTAATATTGCTTGAGAACAGTGCAATGATTGGGCACATGAGCACTGTACTGGGTGTCTGAAGGCTCCAGGAGTTTCTTGCTCTGCATAATGCTTGCTATCTGCTTTCTACCCCTATTCTAGCTAAGTAAACTTAGTGCCAGGTAAGCCTATTGTGTCCTGTATTTTTGATTGACAATCTGAAACTGGAACTCACTCTAGTGGTCTTGATTTTTGTCAGAATACAACAACAACAACAAAAACACATTAAAATATTAGAAACAGCCCGGCCTATGTTGCTGAGTGGTTAAGCATCAACCTATGATCTAGGACAGGGGTGGGCAACTCCTGGCACACATGCCAAACATGGCACACCAGTAACTTTTACTGGCACACGAAACCTGCTCTTATAATCTTCCATTTACAATTTTTTTCTTAATATCGACTTTTTTATCTTTCAGATAAATTCAGTGTAGGTGCATCTTAGATAAATAAATAATTTTACATAACAAGTTATTTTAAAGACCATAGACATGGATTGACAAGAGAGGGGAAGAGCAATTTCTATACCTCTGCCTTAACTCTCCCTGCCTTCCTAGATCCGACCAGTGTTTTGGTTTCATCCACATATGCTTGTGAATCTTTGTCTCAGTGATGAATTTTGTTAAGTCTCGTAATAGGAGTAGCCTGACGGATGAAAGTAGTAGCTTGTGCATCTCTCTGAAGGTCACGAAATATGAACCTGATGTAAAATCTCTGTCATCAGTGATGCAGCAGCAAAAGTCCCACTGATAATATCAATCGACGTCATAAAGTTTTCTATCGGACTATCAGTGTACATGTATACATTAAAAATAAATGTATTTTTCATCATCATATACTGTGTTTTTGTTGCTAGAATTAATTTTATTATTTCTTCAAGGTTCTGCACATACATACGCCTTAAGAGATATCAAGTAGGCGTAACATGTTCTCAAAAAATTAGGGTTGGCATGCAGAATTTTGATTCAGAGATTTTGCTGGTTTGGGCACGCACTCACAAAAAGGTTGCCCACCCCTGATCTAGGAGGTTACGATTTGATCCCCAGTCAAGGCACATGCTCAGGTTGTAGGCTCAGTCCCCAGTGGGAACATGCAAGAGGCAGTGGATCAATGTTTCTATCTCTCTTTTTTTCTTCCCCACCTCAGGGAAGTTTTCTGATATTATTTCTTCGAGTAGGTTTTCTAATCCTTGTTCCTCTTTCTGTTGTTCTGGCACCCCTATTATTCATATGTTGTTTCGTTTCATGTTGTCCCAAAGCTCCCTTAGGCTCTCCTCCTGTCTTTTAATTTTTTTCTCCAATTGCAGTACAGTTTGGGTGTGTTTTGCTTCCTTGTCTTCTAATTCACTAATTCGGTCCTCCGCTTCTCCTAGTCTACTGTTGATACTTTCAATGGTGTTTTTTATTGCAGCTATATCACTCTTCATTTCTTCTTGGGTCTTACTTAAGTTGTTGATTTTTTCATCTGTTTCTTCTAGCTTCTTGCATATGTTATTGATTTTTTCCTCCGTCCAGTTTATGAACTCTAGGACCCTTATTCTGAATTCTTTTTCAGTCATGTTGCATGCCTCTGTATCACTTAGCTGCTTTTCTGGCGAGTCCTCTTTTTCTTTCCTTTGGGGGTTTCTTTGTCTACCCATGTTTGATCTCACTGACATATCTAGACGTTGAGTCATTCAGTGGCTGCTCCCTTGGTGGCAGTGACTCCTTGGGCTGTGGTTGCCCTTCAGGCGGTTGCGGTAGCAGCTGCTTCTCAGTTGGCAGCAGCTCCTCTGGTGGGTGCTGTTCACAGCTGTGGTAGCTCTTCTGGCTGGTAGGGGGAGGTTTCACGTACAGCTGCTGTCCCTCAGACAGAGGGTGTGGTGCTCAGGAGGCTGCTGTTGTTTGGATCTCCTGCATTGATTTAAAGGCACAAAATACAACACAACAGGGCACCGCGTACCAGGCACCACTCTGTTGTTGCTGGGATTCAATGTTTCTATCTCTCTATCCCTCTCCCTTCCTCTCTCTCTAAAATCAATAAAAACATATTAAAATATTAGAAACAAAAATTATAATCGTAATAATAAACTTTAGGCACTACAGAAGAGAAAGTAAATGAGATGGTGGATCCCCCAGAATGCAATAAAGAAAGACAATTACAAATGTAAAAGAGATGTTAAGTGACATTGAGGTGAGTTTAAGAAGACATAATATTCGTTTAATTAGAATTAGAGCAGGAAAAATTAAGAATGATGTAAGGCTAAGGTGAGGCAATATTCAAAGATGTTATTTATAAACTTTCTAGAATTGATAACTTATACTAATTCTCAAAATTAAAAAATACAGCATGCTTCCTGAAGGATTTTTAAAAAGTAATTTTCAAAATCATCATATCATAGTGAAATTTGAGGAAATAGATACAAAGATAAGACTGAGGCATCACATAGCCAATAGTATAGACTGCCAAAGCCAGACCAGAAGCTGAAAGCCAGGGTGCTAGGGGGTAAAACTCTCAAGAGCCATGAACCAAATTAAACAATTAAAAAATAAAAAACTTTTAAGATGAACACAAACAGAGAGGATGTACAATCAGTTGAATTCTCAGTGCAAGACTATATATACACAAATTACTTATATATGACAAATATACATATCTAAAAAAGAACTGTATCATTGTATCCATAATATATAAATAACTCCAACAAATCATTAAGTAAAATGCAGAAAACTTAATTTTAAGAAAGGATAAAGGACAAGCAGGCATTTCATAAACAAGGATAGTCAAATAGATAATGACCATATGTAAATGTACTCAAAATCATAGCAGCCTTTAGGAAAATGCAAATTAAAGCCACAATGACATATACCATTTAAAATCCACCAGATGGCTAAAAAAAATTTTTTAAGTGACAAGAACAAGTTTTGAAGAAAGTGTGGCATGATCAGAACTCACACATATTGCTGGTGGGAGTTTAAATTAATACATCTACTTTTGGAAACCACATTACCTACTAAAGCTAAACATATATACCTACCCTATGACCCAGAAACTCCACTCTTAAGTGCAAGTCCAAAAAAAATGAGTGCATTCACCTACCAACAAGGCATATACAAAGATGTCTGTAGTAGCCTTATTCATAATAGCTTCAAACTAGAAACAGTCCATGCCTATGAGCTGTAGAATAGACAAATAAATTATAGAGACCAAGATAGCAACATGAGTATATTTCAAAACCATAATTTTGAAAGAAGTCAGCCACAAAAGTAATACATGCTGTATGGTTCCATTTATATTAATGTTAAGAACAAGCAACACTGCTTTGTGTTAATAGAAGAAAGTATACTGTTTGCATTTGAGTTGGTAATGATGGGATGGGGTACAATAAAGCTTTCTGGAGTGCTGGTAACATTCTATATCCTGGCATGTGACTGAATTCTAAGCAACAACGGAAATGGAGGAGGAGGGGTGGGAGCTGGGTGGAGGGGATCAATGAGGGGAAAGGGGGGCATTTGTAATACTTTCAACAATAATGATAAGTTTTTTAAATAAAATAAATAATTTTAAAAAAATTAAGGGGGGGCAGGAAATTTCCCCCCTACCCTTCTTAGATCATATCGGCTGCACTAAGAATTACATTGACATGAGACAGATTAAGAGGAGAAAAATCAAATTTAATTTTGTAAGTATGTACAGAGGTTTCATAGGTACAAGACCTTCCCTAATGACCAAAGTAGGCAGCTTTTATACGTTTTAGATAATAAGCCATAAATTGGTGAGTAAGTCACAAGAGAATAGGCTTCAATTCATTAATGAAGAATCTAAACAGTTTATTGACACAGCCTTCCTTAAATACTGATTTAACACCACCCCATATTGTTATATGGAAATCTCAAGAGGAGTTTCAAAATTCTGAAGATAAAATTGATAGAAGCTAATGAATTTTAAGAACATAAGCCCTAGAGTATATGGTATAGAAATAGAATTTGTTTTACTGATTGACAGAGAGAGAGAGAGAGAGAGAGAGAAAGAGAGAGAGAGAGAGAGAGAGAGACTTCAATTTGTCCATATATTTATGCATTCACTGGTTGATTTTTGTATGTGCCCTGACTAAGGATCAAACCCACAACCTTGGTGTATCAGGACAATGCTCTAATCAACTGAGCTATCCAGACAGGGCTAGAAATAAAATTTTTAACTGGGCACAAGGCCATCTAGGAAAAAAGGACTACATTTCCCAGCCTCCCTTGTAGAAAGAAAAAAAAAAAGAAATAGCGGGTTGGTCATGGGAATGACCACTAGATGGTGCTAGGTTTCTAGTTTACAAATCTAAGCAGTTGTATTTCTCCAAAGCTTGCTTTTCTCTTCACCAATGTTTTCCAAACACCATACCTAATCTAATAATAACTTTCAGCAAAATTGGAGCTTGTAAACAGCTAAAATTATTAACATCCAAGTTTTTTTTAACACTTCTAACTCTCCACTCAGTCTCTTTTCTTTATATCCTAAAAGTAAGAGATAGTTTATACCACTCAAATCTGGAATACAGTTATGATACCTAAAAAGTTATTCTTAATATAATGTTTTAATGTATAGCCTGCCTCCTTTCATACCCATACTAATTAGGAAATTTTGCTGTAAGGACTACAATATAACTCAATTATGTTATCACTTGATTCAACAGGGCACATGTATTCTAGAAGTAGGCTAAATGAGTAACTTTTAAACTTTTAATTGTAGTGCTCGCTTCGGCAGCACATATACTAAAATTGGAACGATACAGAGAAGATTGGCGTGGCCCCTGCGCAAAGGTGACATGCAAATTCGTGAAGCGTTCCATATTTTAAAAAGTAACATAAAATAAAAAATAAAGTTTTAATTATAGACTGCTTCTGTTTCTTCCTTTGTATATAACCTGGGAGTGAGGAAGGGCTGGAACAGAACACGAGGATTTGGGGGAAGAGTATTTGGTTGTGTCTGAAACCTACTGAACCGGAGAGGCAAAACTCTGGTAAGGCAGTTTTAATTTTTGCTTCCGTTAGTCAGGCAGGTTTCTGTGTTTAACTTTTTTTCTGTTCAAGTGCAATGGAGGAAGCAAAAGTACTGAGCCTGGGAAGGGAACAGAAAGGCTTCATATTACCTCCAGATCAATCGAAGGGCACGTGATCAGGGGCCGGCTTCGGGCCACACCAGGGCATCGCCCAATTAGTGCACACTAAATTTTATCTGACCCCTTGACACAAAGCGTCAGTTGGTCAAAAAATATCTCATTGTGTCAGGATCAACTGCATCAAAAAAGGGTAATTGAGATAAGTAAGAATTCAGGGTTGTAAGAGCTATGAACACTGTCTCCATGTAAATTATTCTTTTTTTTTTTTTTTTTTTTTTTTAATATATTCTATTGATTTTCCACAGAGAGGAAGGGAGAGAGATAGAGAGTTAGAAACATCGATGAGAGAGAAGCATCGATCAGCTGCCTCCTGCACATCTCCCATCGGGGATGTGCCCGCAACCCAGGTACATGCCCTTGACCGGAATCGAACCTGGGACCCTTCAGTCCGCAGGCCGACGCTCTATCCACTGAGCCAAACCGGTTTTGGCAGTAAATTATTCTTCACCAACTTCGTCCACACCTTTGGGAACCCCTGGCCCGCCGGGGGCTGGGCCCCGACAAATAATAAAAACTTATAGGGTACATTTTATGGGTAAACAATGGTTGTAAAATTAAAAAATAGTCAGGGCTATGAGAAACCTAAGGAAGCTGCTTGGTTCTTTCCTGTTCCCTGACTCCTCATTTTTCAGTGTTTGCATTCCTTTATGCATCACAGTGAATTTAAGATGGACTTAGATTAAGGAATTGCTGTCCTGTCAAAACTGACATTATTAAAAGGAGACATATTATAGTATTGCCAAAGTTTGATATAGAGTCGCTTCAATAAATGCCAAGTTGGTAACCATTCCTTTCACAGAGCTCCCAGGAGAAAGACCTGAAAGATCACTGACTGCCACATGTAGATTTTTTTTTTATTAGAAAGGACATCAAATAAAAGACTCTCTCCAACCTCATCAGAAGATACTTAGGCACGGAACCATGAATGGATAGCTTCCCTTGTCTAAGATCCTTGAGGACAAGAAGCTGCTGACAGCAGAGGTAGACAGCTACCCCAAGACATGGACCAGACCTGTGTGCCTATGGATTCATACTGAACTCAGAATGCATTTTTAACTGTCTACACCTGTTTGCTAATAATAGCTATACTTGTTGGGGATTTTTTGTCTATATAGTCCAACCGTTTATGATTACTGAACATGTATAAGATAAACGTTAGCACTCATCTCGTGGCTTATGTAAATGCCAAATACAGAAAAATGAGACAGAAGGCAAAACTCGAGTCGTGATAGTTCACAGTGCAGAGTGTTTTTCGCAGTGGAGGCCACAGACCTGACTGCCTTCCATTTACCTTTCCTTTTCAGAAATATTCAGCCTCAACCCAGATCCATGGTTACCGTATTGCCCCATCCCCAATGGTCAACAAGACAATGTCAATACTGAAATTTTCTAGGAATGAGCCTTCCTAGCACCGTGAGACCATAGGGTCTCACAAAAAAAGTTGGACATCAATGCATCCTTTAGATTGATTTATGACCAAAAGTCATAAATCTGTGGACCAAAAAAGGGGGTTTTATGGGAAGTGACCTCACAGGGTGATCTGATCATAAATTACTAACTTGGCAGCTAATGGTGGATAGTCACAGCCCAGGCCTATAACTTCTTTAGTAAAAGGTTTTAAGCCACCAACCTCGCCCATTGTTCTTGTGCCTCGGTTAACACACCTTTGAAATACCAGAAGTAATACCCCTTGAAGTGGGTATCCACCCTTAAGAAAGCACATACTTTTGTTAACTACCCTGTAATCCATTGCACAAACGTTTTCTCTCATTTCTATGTAATATTTCTTACCTCATGTTCCCTTTTTAATTTCAAATGCATACAAAGCTGCAAAATTGTTATTGTTTGAAACATTTGAGACCTTCCTTCCCGGTATATGTCACCAGTTTGGCTCAAATAAACTCTTTAAAATTTTTTAAAATATGTATTCTACAATTGTTAGACATGGTACTTAATCAATTTCAATGAAATCAAACTGATACAGTTGTTCAAATAGTCCTTATGTATATCTGCTTTTGTTTGTTTGTTTACTTATTCTGCCCAGGAGGGAGAGAAAAGTGCTAAAATCGCAAGCTATGAATTTGGATTTTTTTCTGTATTGACTATGTGTTGTGCCCAGATTTCAAAGTTCCCAAGACCCCCAGGGAGCCAGTCAGTCCGATGCAAAAGCAAAGAGTCATCTATTTCAAACCCGGGTTTGGCTCCCCTGCCACACTCACCGATGCAACGGTAAGCTCCAGTGGCAGAGAGAGAGAGAGAGAGAGAGAGAGAGAGAGAGAGAGAGAGGCCTGATGGGACAGGGGGTTTTAAAGGGGGGTGGAGTGAGGGCAGGAGAGGGGACTATGGGCCCCGCCGATTGGCCAGGCGCGAGTCGGGTCATCCTGGGCGTGGCCAGCAGGGGCCTGGGCTTCCGGGAAGAAGGCACTCTCCTGAGCACATGGTGGCTGCCCCAAAAATGGAGAACCCAGGGCAAGATGGAGGGCGCAGTCCTAGCGCCCCCCAGGGCGAGCTGAGCCCGGGCTCCAGGGGCCAGTCCGGTTGCTGGGGGTCCAGTAGATCGACCAGTTCCAGCCCAGGCAGGAAGTCCACGTCCTCCGTCTCGTTCCCGGGGGCGTCGGCGATCGCCTCCTCCTCCATCTCCTCGGGCGAGGGCACGCGCCCTGCCGCCGCTGCTGCCGCGTGGGTCCGGTCCGGGGGCGGCAGGCGGGTGGCAGCCTGCGCCAGGCTCCCGCCGTGGGCTGGGGAGTCGGTGCCCGAGGCCGCCAGCAGCGTGGTCAGGCCCCGAGACGACTCGCCCTTTCATATGATATACCATAAATTGGTATATCCTGAAAATTGGCCACTGGGGATTAAGTCAATTTAAGCCCACTTTCCCTCCCAGGCAGGAAACTGGCAGTGTGTGTGTATGTGGGGGGTGGGGGGCAGGTGGCTGAAAGTTCCAACCCTTTAATCACATGGTTGGCTTGGCACAGCGCTTAAATTCATCTTCTATCATTCTGACTTACTGCCTTGAAATTTTATTGATATCCAAGTCCTTGGGGATCTGACTCCTCTTAGCTCATAGTTCCCATATTCTAAATAGGCCTAAAGATACTTATTTCTATTTCTTAGACATATTGGAATTTTCTCTTCTTTCTTTTTCTTTCTTTCTTTCTTTCTTTCTTTTTTAAGAATCATATCAAACCCAGAGCACTTTAATATCAAAAATTTATAATTTTCAGGAGTTGAAAATCATGGAAAATATAAACTATATTTATAAATATACTCAAACTATAAATTAACGATATGCTATAACTGAGATTAGAGAAGAGAATTTGAAAAAACTAAATACTTTTGAAATATGTCTTTAAATATTTAAATTTTTAATATTTAATATTTAAATGTTCAAATATACTATAACCATACTATAAACATAATTACACTGAGATACTTTTGCCTATAAGTGGAATAATCTAAATATGGCAGTTTTAAGTGTAGACTCATATGTATCTTTTGCTGGAAAGCTAAAAGAATTTTTTTAAAAATCAATGGTTTTCCTATAATGATTTCATTTTTCTAACATGATAAACAATTCATCAGTATGATATTGTGATTTATAAGAAATTTGTATTTGGGTATTCAGATGACCAAAATATATTTCTCATATATATATTTGCTCTTTGACCATAGTTCTTTGCCGGGGTCCAACCCCAGCAGGTCCAGGGGTTCCCAAAGGCGTAGACGGAGTTGGCGAAGAAGGAATGACACGGAGACAACGTTCAGTTGATCAGCAGCCTAGCCAGGATCTCCAGCCAAGTTCTGGTCTCGATCTCCAGAGAGGTTCTGCTGTTTATTGTCTTGTTACATCCGTATTTATCCCAGTTGATTTTAATCCTGTCAATTTCTATTCCAAAGGTTAGGGCGTTTCTTATCTCCATTCCAGGGAGTAAAGATTATGTAGCTTAAGCATGATTGTTTGTAGTGATTAACTACCCGCCTGGCACTTAGTTAAGGAGTTTCATCCCCTCCCTGACTTCAGGGAAAAATTCCTACCTGGGGAAACAACCTTTCTAGGATAGGCATCCCCTCCCTGACTTCAGGGAAAAATTCCTACCTGGGGAAACAACCTTTCTCGGAGAGGTGACCTTGGTTAAAACACACAGCGCTAAGGGGAGCAAACATATTAAGAACAGTATGCTATATACGCCAGGTCCCTTGAAACATATGCTGTGCAGATGTTTCTTTCCTGCAGCGACTGTGTCAAGCAGCAAGGATGGACCGGCTTCCGGCAGTTCTTGGCACACAGCTCCCATAATCTTCGGAATTTCCTAAGTACTAAGAGTGATAAAGGTGTGTGTGTGTGTGTGTGTTTTGTTTTGTTTTTATGTTAAAGATATGATCTTTGGAAAGCATCTGATGGTGAGAACAGGTGCCCAATGAAGCCAACCATGTGATTAAAGGGTTGAAACTTTCAACCACCTGCCCCCCACCCCCCACATACACACCCACTGCCAGTTTCCTGCCTGGGAGGGAAAGTGGGCTTAAATTGACTTAATCCTCAGTGGCCAATGACTGAGTCAATCGTGACTACATAAGCTCCATAAAATTCTCAAAAGTGCAGCTTTTCATCCTTTCTTCAGACAGCGTCCACACTGGGAAACCAGGCTGCTTCCACACGCCACTGCACAGGGGCTCCCAACCTCCAGGCCCTCCAGGTTCTCAACCTTCCTAATGCCGCGACCCTTTAATACAGCTCCTCATGTTGTGGTGACCCCCAACCATAAAATTATTTTCGTTGCTACTTCATCACTGTCATTTTGCTACTGTTATGAATCGTCATGTAAATATCTGATGTGCAGGATGTAGGTTCATTGTTCGCGACCCACAGGTTGAGAACCACTGCTCCAGGAGGACAAAAGCTCCATCATAAAGGACCTCACCCTCTGCATCCTAACTCTTCATGGATCTATTGATTCATATCCTTTGTAATAAATCAGTAATCTAGTGAGTAAATGGGTTTTCTTGAGTTCTGTGTGCTGTTCTAGCAAATTAATCCAACCTGAGAGGGGGTCATAGGAACCTCTGATTTGTAGCCAATAGAGCTGAAGCACCTGGGCTGGTGACTGGCATCTGAGGTGGAGCTTGGCCTGGTGGGACGGAGCCCTTTACCTGTGTTAGGCGAACGTGATAACCACTACCCTACGGAAACAGACGAGCCCTTTACCTGTGGAATCCAGTTCTGTCTTTGGGTAGATAGTGCCCTGCTGCTGCCTAAGGATCATGTCCGCTTTCAGACGCATGGCCTGGAAGGACTGAATAAGGAAATTGAGATGGAACTGTGTCGGATCTCTCCTAGAAATATTGGTTGTGATGACAGAGTTATTGGTGATCATGGAAAAGAAGCAAGATTTCCTCTCCTGGATGAAAATGCTGTCTCCTTTCTAAATTCCCTACCAGTTTGGGAAAAGACAAACTTGACTTTACCCCAAGGAATTGGCGAGAAACTGATGTTGCGTCTTGTAGCGGTGAAACGTGGTCTCACAGCCTCTGCTCTGATGCTGAAACAGGCCACGCAGTCTGGATCCAGAATTGCAAAAATAGAAAAGAGTAACGAAAAGGCATCTGATAAATGGAAGGCTCCATGTCATTTCCTTAGAAAACCTTTCTATTGAAAAGGAGACTAAAACATAATATTCCACAATATAATAGCATTTACTAAATAACAATTATATAAAAATAAAACACTGCTGCTCTATTATTGTAAAAAATAAAAAAAGAAAGTTAATTTTGCTGTTGTGCTTAGCTAAGGCGAAACTTAAAAACTCTTAACCACGTCCAAAAGGAACTCAAACAAGGAAGAGGCTATTTACAATGGAGAAGCCAACATGGGGTACACTCATGCCCTCTGGACGTGTGTGGCACTTTTTCTCAGCAGAGGAATTCACTGAAGAAGCCAAATTTCTTAACATAGAATCTGGCCAAAAGGAATCAAGTGTTTGGGCCAGAAGAGTAGCTTCTAAGTGAGGAATGAAGTCCTTGCAAAACTATGTGGATCCAAAAAGGGAGCTACTGCTTGAGTTCCCTTTCCTGCTCTATTTTTCCTGGGTGTTCTCACAGTGCCCAGTGCTTCTAATAGCATTCATCAGATAAACCATGTCCGCTTATCTACTCACCAGTACTTCTACAACAGACTGAGCTTTAGGTAGTAGGGGACAAATATCTCTTTTCAATTTGATGGTCCTAAGCCCTAGGACCTAGGGCCTTGATCATAGTAACATTCAATAAGGATCGGCTGGCTTATTGGAAAACTTAACAAATGGGAAGCATTTAGAACATGCTGTGATAGAGGTGAAGTTGGTCAATTCCTCATGCAGTGGCTCCTCAAATAAATGGTCTTCCCAGGGTTTGGAGTTGTAGACACAGAAAGTTAATTTTGCTGTTGTGCTCAGCTAAGGCAAAACTGGGCAAGTCTTAACCAAGTCCAAAAGGAACTGAAACAAGGAATAGGATATTTACAATAGAGAGGCCAACATGGCAGTACACTCATGCCCTCTGGACGTGTGTGGCATTTTTTCTCTGCAGAGGAATCTACTGAAGAAGCCAAATTTCTTAACATAGAATCTGGCCCAAAGGAATCAAGTGTTTGGGCTTAGGGACGTAGGTATTTTGATACATCATCGGTTCCTTACAGATAGATTAAAGAAAGAACTGTCACATTTCTCTCCTCTATGCAGAACAGGAGACACATTTCTTTTCTTTTACAAAAAAAGAAATAGTTTATGCATAGTTTCATCTTCTGTTAACACAATCCTTTAAACAATTACAAACTTTATTTTTATTTTTGGTTTATCCTTGATATGTCTATATTGTACACTTGTGAGGTGCTGGGACTTCCCATGTTTCAAGATGACCCCCTAAATAAAGATCTAATGTGCATGGATTGTTTGTATCACTGATCCTATGCAACCACAGTTATTTGCTACATCATTAAAATTATTCAATCATTATCAGTGTGTGAGGCACTCTACTAAGTGCTTTCATTTCCTCAAAATTCAAAAAATAGACCTAACATTATCAGCACAATTTCCTCAAGAAAACTTGGGTAAGCCTAATCCTGTGAACATTTGGCTGAAGAAGCCTCCATAGGCTACAGAAAGAAGGCTGCTGTTGTGTCATTTGGTTTTTGTGTGCTGATATCGTCTGTGAAGCAGCAGTTTATGTAGTGTCACCATCCCAGTAAATTTGATATTAGACATACTTTTGCTGTTCATTGCCAGTATGCTTTTGAAAGTTTACTAGTTGTCACTGGTCAGGTAACATTTTAGAAGCAGTGAGGCTTAGAATCATGCATGTTTAATGTTGGAAAAAAACATAGGCTATCCTTGATCCCATTCCATACACAAGTGCGCTAAAGGTCATTGCCTTAACCAGGTCACTGAGAGCAGAGGGAGAGGTTGTGGGGAGTACCAAGTCCCCTTCTTTGTAAAATTAACTTTATAGCCCTAGCTCATTTGGCTCAGTGGAAAAAGTGTTGGCCTGTGGACAGAAGGGTCCCAGGATCGATTTCTGTTAAGGGTACATGCCCAGGTTCAATCCCCAATAAGGGGTGTGCAGGAGGCAGTCAATCAATGATTCTCTCTCATCATTAATATTTCTCTCTCTCTCTCTCCCTCTCCCTTCCTCTTTGACATCAATAAAAATATGTTTTTAAAAATTAACTACATTAAACCATGTTATTATTTGTTTTTATCCTTATTCATATAATATAATAAGAGACATGCAAATTGACTGCACCTCCACTATACCCCAAGCCACGCGCACCAGCCAATCAGAGCAACTATATGCAAATTAACCCAACCAAGATGGCGGCCAGAAGCCACGGAGCTAGAGCAAGCAGAGGCTTGGTTGCCCCGGTGATGGAGGAAGCCAAGCTTCCCGCCTGCCCTAGCCAGCTGTGGCCTCTGCTCAAGGCAACAAAGTTTCAATTATAGAAGATAAATAAATCCCAGATACTTGCTCCAGCCGGCCTCCACTGTGAGCTTGGGTGGCTGGGGGCCGTGGCCAGCCTTCAAACAGCCATCAGTCCCTCACCCAGGATGGCCACACCCTCATGGGGTGAAAGTCCCCACTGGGGAGCTTGGCCAGCCTGCAAACAGACATCAGCCACTCACCCAGGATGACCACAACCTCATGGGGTGAGAGTACCCACTGGGGGGATTGGCCAGCCTGCAAACAGACATCAGCCACTCACCCACGATGGCCACAACCTCATGGGGTGAGAGTCCCCACTGGGGGGCTTGTCCAGCCTGCAAACAGACATCAGCCCTTCACCCAGACTGGTCAGGAACCCCAATGGGGACGCCCACCCTGAAGGGGCTGTGGCCAGCCTGAAAATGGCCCTCAGCGCCTCACCCAGGCTGGCGAGGCACCCCAGCAGGACCCCCACCCTAATCTGGAACACCCTTCAGGGAAAACCAGCTGGCCCCTACCTGAGCACCAGGCCTCTAGTCTATATAATAAAAGGGTAATATGCAAATTGGCCCTAACAGCAGAACAACTGGGAATGACTGGTCACTATGACACACACTGACCACCAGGGGGCAGACGCTCAATGCAGGAGCTGACCCCTGGTGGTCAGTGCGCTCCCACAGGGGGAGCTCTGTTCAGCCACAAGCCAGGCTGATGGCTGCCAGTACAGCGGTGGTGGTGGGAGCCTCTCCTGCCTCCTCAGCAGCGCTAAGAATGTCCGACTGCAGTTTAGGTCTGCTCCCTGCTGACAAGTGGACATTCCCCGAGTGCTGCAAGGCTGCCAGAGGGATGTCTGACTGCCAGCTTAGGCCCAATCCCCTAGGGAGCAGGCCAGAGCCAGCAGGTGGTCATCCCCCAAGGGGTCCCAGACTGTGAGAGTGTACAGGCCGAACTGAGGGACCTCCCCTGAATGCACAAATTTTTGTGCACCAGGCCTCTAGTTCATTATAAAAATAAAACAAAATGTTAGCAGAAAATATGTATTTAGATTTAATTCAGTTAGAAATACAGGTATATGATTAATTTTTCTAAAATAAAAACAGAAGACAATCTCACAAGATTAAAGTCACTAAAGATTACTTCATTGTTAAAATTAACATGAATTAACCTTTGCGGTCTGGTCATGTCCTAAGTTAGCAACCGAATTTCTGATGATTTTACACATAGGCCCTCATTTTTAGAACATTCTTTTTCTTATATGTTTATCTTAATATCTTTGCACATAGTATTTCATCTTTCTAAGTTTTATGCTATTTGTTTGCATTTTCTATTCTTAGTTAACTTTTTGATTTCAGATAAAACATCCAGTTTGAATTAATTTTCCTATTTCACCTTCCCCTGCTCCTGAACCAGAATTCTTAACCTTTGTATATATCTTTATTAGCATGTAAATCATTGTATTTTATTAATTTGTTTGTAAGAATCTCTAAATTTTAAGGCACTATGGACAATTATTTACTTAATACTCTGGTAAATATCAAAGTGTTTATTAGTTGGTACACAATTAATATTCAGTATATAAATGACAGTACATTGTTATAAGTTTCCTCTCTCGAGCCACAACCAGCATGGCTAGAGAGCGGATGAGTCCTGAGTAGGGGCGGCTGGGGATTGAGAAAAGGAAAAAAAGAGACAGACACAAAGACTTTAAGTAAAGTTGGGACCAGGTGGGACGCTCCCCTCAGATGGAGAGACAGTGACCCAGAGCTAGTGCAGCGCGTTTATTATATACAGTGTGATACCAGGAAGTTTTACTAGAGTTGAAGACAAAGGAAATTATGTGAAATCATGGTTAATGATCAAGCTGCAATTCTTCATTCTTGTGGCTTCTTTGTGATCGTCACTCCTGGCTGAGCCTGGATAATTGCTGAAATCAGATAATGAATCCCACCCCCTGGCTCCTGAGCTAAAGGTCAGGTTGAGAACATACTTGTCTCTGGCAAGGTATGTTTCCAGGATGTGGCTCTGCCGATGCCACTGGACTCAGCCAACAATCAGCTCATATGCCTTCCCAGGCACTCTCTACACATTGTAAACTGTGAAGTGCTATAAATACAATTGCTGTAATGCATTCAGAAAAGAAAGGAGGGTGACTCTGATGGCCACGGGTAGATAAGAGATGGGAAGCAGTTGCTTACTAGTGTATATGGAGAGCTATACTGAAGATGAACTAAAGGAAAATTTCTTTCCAGTGACACTTAAAAGTACATAGGAAGTAGGTAGTGCCACTGATTCAGTCTCCTAAGATAGCTAATGAAAAAGTTTATTGACGTTGATTGACTTTTAGATCCTCTACACTAAAGCTTTCCCCACTATTTCAGATTCTCAACACTAGATAGATCTACTGAACCTTCCTTCCCCTTGAAAAGGACTGTCATGCCTGGTCGGTGTGGCTCAGTTGGTTGTGTCATCCCATGCACCAAAAGTTGTTGGTGTAAGGGCACATGCCTGGGTTTCAGGCTTGACCCCAGTATGAGGCATGCAGGAGTCAGGTGATCAATGTTTCTCTCCCTTCCTCTCTATCTAAAAATCAATTTAAAAATCATAAAAATATTAGGACGGAACCGAAGCCGGGCACGGCAGTGGACATGGTTCCTCTGTGAGCAGAAGATGGCAGTGAACGTATATTCAACGTCAGTCACCAGTGGTAACCTAAGTCGACATGACATGCTGGCCTGGATCAATGAGTCCCTGCAGTTGAATCTGACAAAGGTCGAACAGTTGTGCCCAGGGGCTGCCTATTGTCAGGCTATGGACATACTGTTCCCTTGGCTCCATTGCCTTGAAGAAAGTGAAATTTCAAGCTAAGCTAGAACATGAATACATACAGAACTTCAAAATACTACAAGCAGGTTTTAAGAGGATGGGTGCTGACAAAATAATTCCTGTGGACAGATTAGTAAAAGGAAAGCTTCAGGACAATTTTGAATTCGTTCAGTGGTTCAAGAAGTTGTTTGATGCAAACTATCATGGAAAAGACTATGACCCTGTAGCTGCCAGACAAGGTCAAAAAACTGCAGTGGCTCCCTCCCTTGCTGCTCCAGCTATGAACAAACCGAAGAAACCTCTCCGCTCTAGCAGTGCAGCTCCAGAGGCCCATTGCAGCACACAGAACTACTGCCACCCCTCAGGCCGGCCGGGTGTGGTGGAAAGAATCCTAGTGTGGGCAATGGGGACCACGAAGCAGCTGAACTGACGCAGCAGGTCAACGTTTTGAAACTTACCCTCGAAGACTTGGAGAAAGAAAGAGATTTCTACTTTGGGCAGCTAAGGAACATTGAATTGATTTGCCAGGAGAACGAGGGGGAAAACAACCCTGTATTGCAGAGGACTGTGGACATTCTCTATGCCACAGATGAAGCTTTGTGATGCCTGATGAAGGGGGCCCACAGGAGGGACAAGAAGAGTATTAACAGCTTGGACCAGCAGAGCAACATCCGAATTCTTCACTCCAAATCATGTGCTTACCTGTAAAGTTCTCCCTTTTATTATTTTTAGAGGACTCACTGGTTTCTTTGCATAAGCAAAAAGTACCTCTTCTTAAAGTGCACTTTGCAGACGTTTCACTCTTTTTCAATAAGTTTGAGTTAGGAGCTTTTACCTTGTAGCAGAGCAGTATTAACATCTAGTTAAGGTTCACTTAGGCAACAAAGAGGCTGACCATGGGCTCACCATATGGATGCTGGAAACACTGATTGCTGGGGAAGGTGTTTTTATGTGATACGCTGAGGTGGATACCTCAGTAGTGAAATGTAAAGTCTGAATTTAATTTTAAGCCAACGTGAAATCTTGGCAGAGAACGTTTTAATAAATGAATGCCTAAAGAGTATTTGAATTACGTTTGCATATTTCAAAATGTAAAATGTAACCTGATGGGAGAGTTTGTGTGTTGCCCTTGTGTCTGGGAAGGAAGGGCCAGAACTTGGAACCTTCAGAACTTGCTGTTCACAGGCCTTGCAGAGCTGCTTGAATCTTCATAGGCCTAACCTTGACCCAGAAGGAAAATTTAAAAAGTTGCTCTCTGAAGCCATTCGGTGTCCTTGACCAATTGCATCTCTGCAAGAGGCATTGTTGGCTGAATGAATAGAGGGTATGTGTCAGCCCTGAGATATTTGAGTTGAATAGCTTGATATTCATTGAGCATTTCTCTGATGATTTTTCCAGTTACCCCTGAAATTTCTGTGTATTATGTCTTTGGGAAATGAGGTGTGTTCAGTTTTAAAATCTAACAACTACTTTTGGGGACTTGCCCACATCTCTCGGATTTGAATGGGGGTTTGTGTCCCATTTTGCTGTCTTTTAAGTTTACATTTAACATGTTTTTCTGCATCCCTTGCCCACCGGGGACTCCTGTTTGGCTCCTTAAAGTTTGCTGCTTAGAGTGAAAGTTCAGCAGGCAGGTGATCATGCTGCAAGTTCTTTTTAGACTTCTGACAAAGGGAGTGATCAGTGAAGGCCTTCGCTACCTTGAGATCTGCAAGGCTGGGTGTTTTGGTACCTGCTGTCCACAGCCCTCCACTGTTATCAGAATACTTTGCCAGTGCACTCAACTCTTTGGAGATAAAATTCATTAGCGTGTTACTAAATGTTAATTTTCTTTTACAGAAAATACAGTATACCATGTCTGAATCAATTATTCATATTTCAACTATTTCATTCCTTAACACCCCTCATTTGCTTTGCCTACAGCCTATTCGGTTCCTTTGTTTGGCAGAATTCTGCAAAATGTGTGTCACCCACTACTGAGCTTGTTCGGACCCTGATGTAATTGTATTGATTTGTTGATGGTGGTAGTTTGTCCTAAAATGTGTGTAGAAAGCAGGTATTTTATAATAAATTGTTGTGTAGTGCATGCTCTGTGTGAAATTCAGAGAGAAACCCAGATTCAGTGATTAACAATGCCAAAAATGCAAGTAACTAGCCGTTGTTCAAATAACAGTGGTGCTATTTCTCTTTTGTGGCCTTTAGTCTTTTGTTGCCCTAAAATTCCATTTTATTTTAAACCCTTTTTCCACCTGGTCTTTCTTGACAGGGTTTTTTTTTTTTTTTTTTTTTTTCTACTTTAAGCAGTTTCTAAATAAAATTCTGTATTTCAAGAGAAAAAAAATAAAATAAAAAATAAAAATAAAATAAAATAATTAACTAAAAAAGGATCATCGTTGATATCTTAACATCTAGTGCCATTAATTAGTCTAATTACCATGTCTACATTGACAGATTCGCATTTATTATCATCGCATATCATTAGCTATTCGGGTGCTGGTTGGTCAGAGTATCATCCACTCAGAGATTCCCCATTTTCTAATTGGCAGAAAAATATCATCTGATCCCCCTCATCTCTATAATTATAGTTCGTCTCTACAAGCTGAGATTTAGGCTTAAGCACACAACCAGTGAGAAGATGTGGTCTTCTTTGATTACCCCCACTTTTCTATTCCTGAGGTTTTTTTCTGTGGAATTGGCCCCAAATCCAGGGTCAGCCACAGATGAAAATGACAGCTACCCCCCTTTTTGGTACCAGATTAATGGGGACATAGCAGAATTTCCAGTACAGAATAACAAAACAATCATTGATCCCTGGAAATATATTGATCGATTAAAAATGTATAAAATCCTTATTGAAAAATCAAACAGATATTTTGCTGGATTTGGAAAAAACAAAACAGACAATGTATTGTGGGCACTCACCTTATATTATGGACAGCTATATGAAACAGGTATGTACATTTTAATTCTTTCCAAGAAATGTTGCTTTTTTCCTTCTTCACTATTGCGAGTGTCATTATAGTTAATATGTTTAAATGTAATTATTTGAATTTTCATGAAGTAGTCAATATAACCACTTTTTCTATTCAGACCTTCTTATGACCTGAGCAAATGATTTTTTATTAGTAAAATCATTTGGCATATTTATTCTTCACATTTTATAGACTTTTTTGGTAAAAATTACAGTTTTTAAAATTAATTTATAAGAATTAGATAAGAATACTACTTAGAGAAGAAATCTTCCCCTCTAGTTTCAAAATCTTCAGTTTTTGAGATGTCATCATCATCTTAAGGCCTGACAATCTTGTCAAAGAAATGTGGTACTATAAACCCCTTTGTTTCAGGAGGTGAGATTATTATAAGAAATATAACAAAGGCTTCTTTCAACTATAAAACCCAGGGTGAAGTTTCATACAAACTAAGGTACTTTTCCTTAAAAGCCTAATCTTTCCTCATAAGTTGTTAGTGAAAAAAAGTATCTAATATGTGGCTTTCAACATATATTCTACTTTCTACTCGTTGTTAAATTCAGGCAGAAGAAAGGAATGAAAACAGGAAGGAACTAGTCTAGTAACTAGACTACTCTCTTCTTGTACCAATACAATAGGATGGGGGCATGGAGTAGAGATGAGATGCTTCAGCTTGGAACTCTGGGTTTCTATCTAGAAAGCTCTTCTCTTTTCTTCCTCTCGTGTAGGTGAGTTTCTCTACTTGGCTTTACTGTTTCTAGTCCTAGACTCCATTTCTTTATCCCCAAGGTTCCTTAGTTGAACAAGTTTCCATGACATTCTTTTCCAAGTGGTCTTCTTTGGTAGTGATTAGACTTCCAAGAAACTCAGGCTAAAGTATGGAATGAAGCAAGGATCAGAGTGCGGTGCTTTGGTACTGAAAAAGCCTTCCTGCACATCTGAATTATTACAAGCAGCTCTTGTATTTCGGAGAAAACAAGTGACCAACAGACTTAAAACACTCTGCTGGTCTAGTGGTCTCTACGAGCTGACATCTCTGAGAAGCTTTCAGCTCTCAAAGTGAATGAAATGTGAAATGCTATGAATGGGCCATATTATAAAGAGGAATAAGGCTCTTTCTATTTTTATGGAGGGGAGTATTTATGTCTCCCCCCCTGTCATCCCTCCCCCCACTTTTCTCATGACTTTTATTAAAAGTTTAAACTTTCTTCCTAGAGTTATTTTTTTTATTTACATATCCCGTTTACTCGGCAGATCGATTTTCAGAACCTCCCAATAGTTCAGTCTGTGCTTATGACGCTGGAGCTCCTGGCTGTGTATCTATCAACAGTGGCTGGGGAGGTGAGTGTTATATTCACTCCCATGCATCTTTACTGAGCGTGGCTGTAAGGCTTGCTCTTTCTGCTTTTATATGGGGTGGGATAAATTGGGGTAAATCCTGATTTTTCTTGTAAAGATATACAATTTTCTGTGCAATTTTATGGGCCTAATCAACTAAGAAAACAAATAAAAAAGGTAAGTCTTACACAATTTCTAAATTATGTACAAAATATTATTAATTTTAGAAAAATACTAAAGGAGATCATCCTTAAAGGTACTCAGTGTTTCAGACATTCTGTTGTTTATTACACACACCACCAGCCCCTTCTCCAACTAGTTACTATTTATTCCACACTTACTACTTTCTAGCATCTTAAGCACCTTACTTTAGATAATATAGTTTAATTCAATCCTTACCATGATACTAATATCCTCATAAAAATAATCAAATAGAAGCTGAGAGATGTTGAGTAATTTGCTTTTTCTAAAGCTAGTAATAGATTCTTTTTATTTTTATTTATTTATTTATTTTTTTTAATATATTTTATTGATTTTTAACAGAGAGGAAGGGAGAGAGATAGAGAGTTAGAAATATCGATGAGAGAGAAACATCGATCAGCCGCCTCCTGCACATCTCCTACTGGGGATGTGTCCACAACCCAGGTACATGCCCTTGACCGGAATCGAACCTGGGACCTTTCAGTCCGCAGGCCGACGCTCTATCCACTGAGCCAAACCGGTTTCGGCATAGATTCTTTTTATCTTAAATATATTTTTAAATGTATTTTAGAGAGAAAGAGAAAGATAGATATGGGGGCAAAACATCATTTGGCCACCTCCTGCAGGCCCCTTACTGGGGATTGAAATGCAACCTGGGCATGTTCCCTGACCAGGAATCAAACCAGTAACCTTTCCGTGTATGAGACTGCGCTCAACCAACTGAGCCACATCAGCCAGGGCTAGTAATAGATTCTTAACATTCACCCTTCTATCTTGAAAGTAAATTTTCTTTATATCTGTACCAGTTTGTTTTCCTAAAGCCCAATCTGCAAAAAAATTTGATAATTTTTTATTTCCAGTTGAAAGGCTTATTTTAGGTCTTAAAGATCAATTTTACTATAGACTACATTTAATATATCTGCTGCTTATCAATGGTTTATTCAAAAATATAAATTGAGTTGTCACCAAAGTTTGAAAAAATGAATCTTATAAATGCACATTTCAAAAATAAAGGTGATCCCAGACAAGAGAAAGCTGAAGGAATTCATCACCATCAAACCAGTATTACAAGAAATGCTAAAGCAACTAACTTCTTCAAGAAGAAGTAGAGAAAAAAAATCAAAGTTATGAATAAGAAAATATCACAAGAAAAAAAAATCCACACTGAGAAAGGCAAGCACAGAATAAAAGCAGTGAATCAGCCAACACTAAAGCTAGAACTAAGGTTAAAAGACAAAAGTGGAAAGATCATGTGCAATTGCAACAATAAATTAAGGGGTACATGGAAACACACAAAAAATAAATAAAAAATAATAACAAAAACATAAACGTGGAGAGGGGGAGTGATCCTAGTGATTTTAGAATGTGTTTGAACTTAAAGAACCATCAATGTAGAATAGATTGTTATAAGCATAACTTGGAATATATGAAGCACATGGTAATCTAAACCTAAAAATCTACAATTAATACACAAGAAATAAAGAGAAAGGAATCTAAACACAACATCACAGAAAGTCACCAATATATAAGAGAAAAAAGCAAGAGAATAAGAAAGAAACAGAGAACTACAAAAATGATCAGAAAACAATGAATAAAATGGCAATACCTACATACCTAGCTATATTTTAAATGTAAATGGATTAAATGTTCCAATCAAAATATGAATGGATAAAGAAGTGGTACATATACTAGTATACAATGGAATATTACTCAGCCATAAAAAAAGAATAAAAGCTTACCATTTGTGACAACATGGATGGTCCTAGTAGGTATTATGCTAAGGGAAATATCTCAGACAGTGAAATACAAATAGCATATGATTTCAATTATATGTGAAATCTTAAAAAAACACACAAAATAAACAAAACCAAAGAAACTCATAGATACAGAGAACAAACTGACGGTTGCCACATGGGAGGAGGGTTGGGGGGCTGAGAGAAAAAGGTAAAGGGATTAAAAGGTACACATTGGTAGTTACAAAATTATCATGGGATTGTAAAGTATATCATAGGAAATACAGTCAATAATATTGTAATAACTACATATAATGTGAGGTGGGTGCAAGCCCTATCAGGGGAATCACTTTGTACGTTAAAAGTCTAGCCACTATTCTGTACACCTGAAAATAATATAATATTGAATGTCAAATGTAATTGAAAATTCTAAGTATTTTCAAATTACAATTAAAGCAATAAGGGTCATACTTGGTAATGAACAAAATTCTTTGTGGAAAGAGGTCACTTAGTTACCAAGTTTCAAATAATGACATTTCTTGAAATTCCTATTATGCATATCTCCTCCCATCTGTTCTTAGTTACCTTGGCTGCTCCTTGACAGCTAGATGAACAATCAAAATATTGATGGTTCTTTCTCTGGTTGCCAAGACGGAACACAGAAAATGCATTTCATGAACAGAAAGCATGGATCCATGCCTGTGAGTACCAAGGCCTGGCTGAGGAGTAGGCCTAGGAATAATTTAGGACTGGAAGTTGCCAGAATCCTGGCAGACAAGATGAATACAGGAATTGAGAATTCGATAAATAGTCCAAAACAGAATATGCACAAGTACTATAGTGAGTGCTTGATAAAAATGAGTTGGCATCAAGAACCAGAAGAAAGATAACAAATTGAAAATTAAGGAAATGTATTGGATATTGATTGGAAAGAGAGTCAGAAACATGAATCCCTAAACTGAGAGGATAAATAAGATAGTTCATTCAAAACCTCTTCTTCATTTTATACAAAGAGCCTCCAGAAGGAATATATTTGAGCATCATCTACATATATACCCAATCTGAGATAAATGTTTTCTTCATCCAAACCTTATTATGTATTTTCTGTTTGAGGAGCAAATAAATATAGAACATAAATAATTTGAAACCATGTTGACTCAGTTAGATCATGCACAAGTACCTGTACCTGGAGTGTTCCCCTGGTATGTGAAACTTTATGACTGTGATTAACCCTAAGCTCTCCTAGTCCTGTGCATTTCCTAGATTCAACAAGTTTAACATCATAGTTTGGGGGATAAACCAGCTAAATTATGTAGACTAAGCTGTAGTAATTTGGCTAATTCTGTTTTGAATAAACAGTTGATGATTCCAGACACTTTTCTTCTACTTCTTTACAGGCATTAACTTCTATGTGATTGTTCTGTATTTTCTTGCTGCAATTGAGTCTGAGTTTCTGAAGGATTTACCATACCAGGTGGAGTTAGTATCTCGAGAAGAATACAGGTCTGACTTCTGTTATTCGATTGCAGAATGCCGTGTATCCTACCAACAAGCTATGGATCTAGCCAACAGGTTTTATCAGGTAAAAGAATGTGACTGTATTTGTATGAGTAGGACAAATGAAGACACTGAGATGTTCTATGAGATTTGTGGTTTAAAAATAGATTAAACTTTACATTTACAAGCAGATAAAACTGTAAGTATAGTTCTGTCCTTTCTCCTCTGGAATTTTCCCTATTAGTGTGCTGACATATGCTAAGTTAATGATTAAATTAGTATAATGTCATTTACAAAAATTTATTTCAGTAAAATTGATAATTACCAAATTATGTTTGTCTGTGCAAATAGATTAGCATACACCTGTTCATAGAAAAGTTTAATATTTTCAAGTGTTAAAATTTATTTTGAAAATAAACCTATTTCTAGACAACCAGATAGATGAATATTTCACAGTATTTTATTTTAGGAAATCATGATCTTGGTGATTCAATTTATTTTCATTTTATTTTGAGATAATCTATTTATATAGATCATATTATTTATTCTCTAGTACTTGCTGTCCAGAGAGATCACTTCCGTTATCGGAGATGTTCCTCATTACAACCTAGATGAGGACACAGTGGTCCTTTACATGTGGGAGGCCCATCAAGCCGGCATTGATATTGGAACATCGAAGTTCTCTGACGTGTAAGTTATTTGCTCTAGGTGATACAACTAGTTTCCCTTTCTTTCTGGCATTGTGTAACATCAACACTAATAAAAGAGAAAAATGGTAATTGGCGTACGAGCTACCCTTTTCATTGGCTAATCAGGGCTATATGCAAATTAACTGCCAACTAAGATTGGCAGTTAACTGCCAACAAGATGGCGGTTAATTTGCATATGTAGGCACAATGCAGGGAGGCGAAAGGGAAAGCAGGAAGAAGCCCCCTGCCACTGACAGTGATCAGAAACCCAGGGGGGAGCTAAGAGCTGGGGGGCGGGGCAAAGGCTGCCCTGGGGCGGCCTTTGCCCTGCCCCCCAGCCATGATTGGAGAATCAGGTGCCTTTTCCGCCCTGGCCAGTGATTTTTGGAGGCAGCATTATATCGCCCATACTTTGAAAGTTCAGCAGAAGTATTAGTGGGTTTCCCACATAGGCTACTCACAGATCAAGATCGTATAGTTCTCACAAGTAACTTCAACATACGGGAAAAAGCCTTTTTGACGTTAGTAAAACTCACTTCGGAAATAAATAAACTCACAGGTATGATTTTGAGCTATAACATGCATGAAAAAAATTAATGAATTAAAGTCATATAAGCAGATTGAAACTTAGAGCTGTCTTTGTGGGTTTTGTTTTTCTTTACCACTCAATATTCCCTTTCTTGGAAATGGGAAAATATCAATGAATATAATACATTTCAATCTCAACATTTTAGAATTAGTGTAGATTCAGTAGTTCTACTTCATCTGTTCATAAACAAACTTCAAGGTCCAGGAAGGCTGAGTTGCCAAATATCACTCAGCTTTTCTGACATTTGAACAACAATTAGTCCTCTCCTCCCAGGAAAACATTCATTCCAATAAGCAAGCATTACAAGCAGGGATGGGAAGGGTGTTACTATGGGCATTAAAATTTTTAGTTGAAGTAAAAGAATACTTAGTAGTTATCCTTGACTTATTCCATAAAATATTGTGTCTATTGCATTGTTTGAGAATTCTTGAGTAGATCTCATCTTAAATAAGATAAATAGCTCTTCATTTGTGCTGTTAAACTATCAACACAATGCATTTTCTCATATTCTTTCACAAATGTAATTGTCAGGCAGAGCTACTAATATATTCCAAATCCTATAATTAGGAATTTTAATTTAATTTATTTTGTTTTTAAATTTCTAAATTGTATTCATACTCTTATTGACTGAAAATATACTTTTTTCTTTCTATTTTCACAGGAGGTGCATTTTTTACAATCTGGAACAAGGTTATGAATTTAAAACCTGCACGGTCCGTGGCACGATTCCTCGTTAAGCGGCTACTCTTAATACCAATTTCTTAATAGCCTAAATTTATGCTATTATGTTGACCAATTTAGTTACGTATAAAAAGCAATGAAATGTTAGAATTTAGATTTTATGAAAATTTCTCTGGTTCATACTATCTCTGTTGCACCTTTGTATTTTTGAAGTTAATAATCAATGGTCTCCCCATGCCACTCTCAGAAGTTCAGTACATATCTGGTGGAAGCCAAATTCATCTTATGGAATGCCTGAGTTACATATGAATATACAAACATCTATGGTGATGGCAGGTTTTGATCATCTTTCCAATATTCAATCTAAACTGGTAGATAAGCAAGGTAAATTTCTCTCCAACAGATTATTCTTACACAATACAATGTTAGCCCTAGCCAGTTTGGCTCAGTGGATAGAGCGTCGACCTGCAGATGGAAGGGTTCCGGGTTCAATTCCAGTCAAGGGCTCAGTTGCAGGCTCCTACCCAGCTCAGGCTCTGGTCAGGTCTCGTGCAGGAGGCAACCAATCGATGTGCTTTTCTCATATCAGTATTTCTCTCCCTTCCACTCTCTCTAAAAATCAGTGGAAAAATATCCTCGGTTGAGGATTAAAAACAAAATAATAATAAAATCAATAAAGACATTTAAAAAAGATATGTTAGACACCTGGAATAGAGACTTTATAAATTTTAAGTATATGTGACCGAGCTCAAAGTACTTTGTAGTATCAGCAAAATTGTCAGTCCAGATAGAGAAAGAGGCCATTTCTTGGTGTCTGAGCACTTGGAGAAATAATTTTTACCATGTAAGTAGAAAACTTCTCAGCTACTACAGTGTAAAACATTAAAACTTATAATTTTATTTTTAAATATAATTTGGCTAATATTGAAGCTCCTATATGGAATAAGCACATCTTTTAAAATATGAGTTAAAAGTTATCTAAAACATGCCTGGCCAGCATAGCTTGATCATAGGTTGAGTGTCGACCTATGAATAAGGAGGTCACAGTTAGATTCCCAGGCAGGGCACATGCCTGGGTTGTGGGCTCGATGCCCAGTGTGGGATGTGCAGGAGGCAGCTGGTCAATGATTGTCTCTCATCGTTGATGTTTCTCTCTCTTTCTCGCTCCCTTTCCCTTCCTCTCTGAAACCAATAAAAATATATTTTTTTAAAAGTTATCTAAAACTTGTCATTTTTAAATCATTGTTGATGGAATTTAAAACATTGTTGATGCCATTTATCAAAATAATTATGTTAGGTTCAGCATCTTCCAAAGGCCCAGGCACTAGTTATATCTTTTCCACTTAATGTGTCACTCCATTATTTCCACTGAAGTCCCAGTATTTTTTAGCTACCTCTCAATCAAAATTGTCCCTTACGAAAAGAAACAAAATTTTAAATATGATCAGTATTCCTTAGAAGAAAGCTTTATTAGCCAAGATCCACTGTTTAAAATCAGATAATAGGCTGATCAAGGTCTACATACAAGTGACATTTTTCAACATGAAGAAATAAAACTAATAAATGAAGTTAAGAAACAAAATTTATGGAATCACAAAAAGACCCAAAATAGCCAAAGCAATCATAAAAATAAGAACAAAACTTGGAGGCATCACGCTTCCTGATTTCAAACTACATCACAAAACTATAGTAATCAAGACGGTATGGTATTGACAGATCTAGAGATCAATAACAGAATAGAGAGCCCAGAAGTAAACCCAAGCATATAAAGGCATACCTCATTTCATGTGCTTTTGGACTTACTTTTTAACATTGGCCCTTTGTCATTTTTACATTTATATCAAGAATGGGGAAGTCATGGTAGGAAAGCACCCATGATGTTCATTCTGGGTACAAGTTAAGCTAGATTAAGATGCTTAATCGTTTTTGCTAGGTGGAACAAAAAATCAGAGTTGGTATGCAAAATTTCTTCAGGGAAAATTCTTTATAGGCTCATGTACATTTAAGGGAGGACACAGAGAATATAATTTCAATGACTTCTCTATAGCAGCAGAATTACTCGCAGTGGTTGTCATGAGAAGACATTTAATAAGTATGTATCAAGTGATTGAAACTATTCAGAACAATACCCAAGCCATACAATTTCCTGTGACATTGCCTGAAATTATAGCAAGAATTCCTGCCAGTTTTTAAATAAGCACAAATCTATAAATGGCATGTTTTTTACAGCCAGTCCTCTATCTTACATGTATCTAGGATAGTTTTATCTTGATCCCTCAAAAATATGAGCAGAATTATTTAACGATTCTTTAACACTTCCTGTGAGATCATATATTATTAACATAATATGATTGTTAATTATATTGTTAATGCCTCCTTGCAATACATTCATCAGGCATATTTTTTTAAAATATATATTTTATTGATTTTTTTACAGAGAGGGTTAGAGAGTTAGAAACATCCATGAGAGAGAAACATCGATCAACTGCCTCCTGCACACCCCCCACTGGGGATGTGCCCGCAACCAAGGTACATGCCCTTGACCAGAATCGAACCTGGTACCCTTCAGTCCACAGGCTGACACTCTATCCACTGAGCCAAACTGGTTAGGACCATCAGGCATATTATTATAATTCTTATTAAGCAACCTCTACAATCTTTTGTGCACAAAAGGTTACTGCCTCTTAGACAACCATTAGAACCTATATTATCCAAAAAAGGTTGAAGTTTTCTAACCCTCACAATTATTCTTATATACTGGGGCCTTGACTTACAAGTTTAATTCGTTCCGTGACGGAGCTCGTAACTCAAATTACTCGTATGTCAAATCAACAGTGAACGAGTGAGACAAGTGATGCTGGGCTGATGTTGTGGCATTCACTGTGATGTTCGCTGCGCCAACTAGTGGTGGGGTATCTGAAGCTGGCTCATAACCCGAATTTTAGCTCGCAACTCAGAGCAAAAAATTGGCGGAGAGAAGGCTCGTATCTCCAAAAATTCGTTAGTCGGGACACTCGTAAGTCAAGGCTCCACTGTATTTGTTTACCAATTGAATTATTCTTTTCTCCCTCATTGCCCATTGTTAATGGAACCATCTTAGAATGTTTTAAAAAAAGAAACCCAAAATACACACTGCATATAACATTTTTTTCCAAAGGTAAGTTTATATCTTTCTCTGTTCAATCAGTCTCTATTGTTGTTATATAAATTTGGATATTTTAGACTGTTTTCCCAAAATATCTGTCAATCCTATCTAATAATAGAGAAACATGGTAATTAACCGTAACTTCCCTACCCTTCCCATTGGCTAATCAGCGAGATATGCAAATTAATCGCCAGCCAAGATAGTGGTTAACCGCCAACAAAGATGGTGGCTAATTTGCATACTGCAGGCAGGGTAGGACAGCACAAGCCACCATCCAGGCCCCCATGTGCGACCTGGGGGCGGGGGCTCAGTCAAAGCAATCGCTGATCGCTTCCCCAGCCCTCCCTGCCCACCAGAGACACAGGGCCTACTCCCGTGTGCGATCTGGGGGCAGGCAGGGGCTGGGGCGAAGGCAAGTGGTACTGGTCACCTCGCTGGAGCCCTCGCTGCCCACCAGAGACAGATCCCAATGCGACCCGGGGGTGGGCGGGGGCTGGGGAGAAGGCAAAAGGTGTCCATCCCCTAGCCCCAGCCCTCGCCGCCCACCAGAGACACAGGGCTCACTCCCATGTGCGATCTGGGGGCAGGTGGGGGCTGGGGTGAAGGCAAGGGCTGCTGATCACCTAGCTCGGGCCCTCGCCGCCCACCGGAGACACAGGGCCCACTCCTGGGCGCCCCTTCCTGGGCGCCCCTTCCTGCTCGCAGCAGAGAGAGCCTGAGGAGTCTGCGAGCATCCTACCAGCCTTCCAAAGTGTAATAAAGTGCATTTCCGGTGAGGAGAAACCCGGGCTGGGGGTGCGCGGGTGGGGACAGGCGCGGGGCCCTCCAAGGGCTGGTGGCTTCAGGCCCAGGCTGCGCGGCCAGGCCACTCGATGCGAGCCTATGCGCCTAAGGCCGGAGGTTCGAGCTCTCCCGGCCAGTGCGGAGCTGCAGCCGCGGCCTGCCCCCACATCCTCCTCGCGGGGGTCACGCTCATACCGTGTGGCCACCGGCCTCCAGCTTGGCTCCCGCCTGCGGTCAGGGTCGGCGCCAAGCACAGGGGAGGCCAGAGGAAGAACCCCAAACCCTTAGCTGGACGGACCTCGGGCCCTGGAGGGAAGGAGGCCATAGGGGCCAGGAGAGCCTGAGAAGAGGGAAATCCCAGGAGGAGGCACCTGGAAAGTGCAGTGAATCGCAGGAGAGGGTGGAACAGCCACACACTGGCAAACCCTGCCCGCCCGGGTCAGTGACTCGGGCCCCAAGTGCTCCTGGGCTTTGCCTAGCGTCGCGGGGGTTATATTGCCTGTGGGCCGGGCAAGCAAGGGCCACCCCAACCTGTGAAGTTTCGCACAAAGGTGGGGAGGCCACGTTCGGGTGGGTTTGTCAGGCCCAGGGAAGGCGCCTTCGCTCTCTGCCAAAGATGGTGGCCAAGGGGCCCTCCAGAGACATGTGGTGACTGAACCCAAGCCAGGCCGGAGTCCTGCTCGCACTGAGAGGCAAGTCACTGGGCACCGCGCCCCAAATGCATGGGGAGCACCAGCGACCTCCTCTCTCCTGCCCTGGAAGGTGGGAGGCCTGGCGGGATTCACAGGTAAAACGCAGACACTGTTGGGTCCCAGACCCCTTTTCTTTGCAACCCCCCCCTCCCACCCCCCACCATCATTCTGTGAGACTAAGGTTCCTGAGCCCAGATCCAAAAACTGCAAAGGGAACAATTCTCCCGGTGAGAACATGCAGGCAGGCGCCTCCTGCCAAGGCGGCCAAGTTTGACAAACAGCGTCTCCTGGGGTGGGGAAAGCAGAGTGCCGCGGAGCAGCGCCGGCTCCCAGCTACCCCGGGGGGCAGGTGGCCGCCGCGGCTCCCTGCTGGCCCCAACAGCTGGGCGGCGGCCCCTGCGTGTCCGGTGCACCTCGGCCTCGCTGATCTCGTGACCCCCAGAGCACGCACCCACCTCCTGGTCCTAATTGCTTCTCCCCACTCCACAGACACACATGCATCTGCAAAGGCGGGAACAAGGCCCAGGCGGCCGCATCCACGCCCTTGCTGGCGAAAGTCACACTCCAAGTGGCCGGCTGTGTGAGGGGCAGTGGACACTCACTCACTCACTCTCTCCCTGGAAAATCCCGGGCGCACCTCGGCTCCTGCAACGTGCGGAATTAGAAATTGAACCGTTTATTGTCTCCTAACTTTTCTCTGGTTTCTTTGGTCACTCACTGTGGCTGCCCCCACTGTTCTGAGTGGGCCCTGGGGGCTCCTCAGCCAGACCACAAATCCCCAAATCAAACACTCGCTTTCAGAAAGCCGGGCTTCTCTCAACGCACCCCGCAACCTAAAAGGGTGCCCCTCCGTGAAAAGCTCGGAGGAGCAACGAGCTGGGAAAGGACAGCTGGTGCGTGGCAGGGTCCCTGGGACCTGAAAAGGGGCAGAAAAAAAAATATTTTTTTAACACATTTCAATTTCAAGAAGTAAAAACAAAACCAAGAAAGAAAACCTACGCTTTCGAAGCCTGAAAATCCACAGGGACCTCAGCGCGATCCTGAGCCGCCGCCCGCCCCAGCGCAGGATCCGGGCCTGCCCTCTGCCACCAGGGGAGCGGGCCTAAGCCAGCAGGTGGTTATCTCCCCAGGGGTCCCAGACTGTGAGAGGGCACAGGTTGGGCTGAGCCGCACCCCCTCCCCACCCAGTGCACAATTTTTGTGCACGGGCCTTCGAGTCTTTATATAACATGTTTGAATTAGTAAAGTTCTAAATTCTGTTTTACACCTTATAGAGATGGCAGAGAGATTAATATAATGTTATCATACGTCATATCAGTTAATATGCTATTTTCCTATTTTTTCCACGAAAATACACTTTCTCCATACACTATACTATAGTTGACAGAGGTATTGTTTGATAAATGCTAGTTTCATCTGTCTTGGGAACCTAACAATACCTAACCACTAAGGAACAGTTTTCACTAACATACGGGCTCATGTGTCATGTGAATCACCACTCATCTGCCTGAGGCCAACACAAGCCAATTCAGGCTCAGAACAGTGTGACTTTGGTACTACAGGGTATGTAAGTTCCTCTTCAATTCATGATACTCTGGAAATGAGGTAACAGCAGTGATAACCATGTTTCCTAGTGACATTATATAAAGCTTCAGCTGGCTGTAATGTTCTTCCAAATGTAACCTTTGACCCTGGGTCTGCAGCATACGTGGTCACTGTCCTTTCACTGTTACAATCATAACATCAGTCAGCCCCTCCAGCATGTGGGAACATGCCTTGGTAAGCTGAATGATAAATAGCCTCCACAGTATGTCTATTTCTGTTATGGGTTGAATTGTGCACCCCCCGTTCCTTCCCAAATTCATATGTCCAAGTCACCAGTACCTCAGAATGCAACCCTGTTGGGAGATAGGGTTTTTATAGAGGTAATTGAGTTAAAATGAAGTCATTAGGGTGGGGGAAATAGGGTTAGGCTAACCCACTATGACTGGTGTCCTTATTAAAAGGGGAAATTTGGAGACAGACATACACACAGGGAGAACACCATGAGAAAAAGAAAGCAGAGATCATGTGATGTTTCTACATGCCAAGGAACACCAAAGATTGCCAGCAAATCACCAGGAGAGAGAGAAGAAAGAGAAGAGACGTGGGACAGATCCTTCCGCACAGCCTTCTGCAGGAATCAGTCCTGCCAGAACCTTGATCTTGGACTTCTAGCCTCCACAACTGTGAGAAAATACATTTACATTGTTCAAGCCACTCGACTTTTGGTACATTGTTAAGGAAGATCATGAAATGGGGAAGTCATCCTGAATTATCAGGGTGGGCCCACTGTAATCACAAGGTCCTCCTAAGAGGGATGCAGGCAGATTAGAGCGAGTGGTGGGAATGGTGGAAGATGTGATGACAAGGCACAGGCTGGAGTGATGTGAGGAAAGAATCACAAGCCAAAGAATGAAGGTGGACTCTAGAACCTGTAAAAGCCAAGGAAATGGATCCTCCTTACAGAATCTCTCGAAGGAATCAGTCCAATTTGACACCTTGAATTAGCCTGGTGAGGCCAATAGTTGGACTTTTGATCTCCAGAACTCTAGTATAATAAATAAGTGCTATTTTGTAGCAATTTACTATGGCAGCAATTGGGAACTAATGTACATGCCCTGGCACAGAGCTGGCTATAAGCATGATGCTTCATCTGTTTAGTGATCTTCAAAGTCTGTTCACCAATTACTATATCCCAGTGACCAAGTGTTGCCCATTACCAGGAAGGGAATCCTCTTCTGTTTCTATCTGAGTTAACTAGCTAGATCCTGTTGTCATCACATATCATATTCAGTTCCCAAGACCACTTGGTCTCTTTAGTATATTGGGGAGAGTGGTGTTAAAACCACTATGAATGTTATTTTTAACTAGAGGCCTGGTGCACGAAATTTGTGCGGGGGGGGGGGGGGTGTCCCTCAGCCCAGCCTGCACTCTCTCCAATCTGGAACCCCTCAGAGGATGTCCGACTGCCAGTTTAGGACTAGGCCCACAGGGATCAGGCCTAAACCGGCAGTCGGACATCCCTCTCACAATCTGGGACTGCTGGCTCCTAACCACTCACCTGCCTGCCAGCCTGATCACCCCCTAACTGCTCCCCTGCTGGCCTGATTGACACTTAACTGGTCCCCTGCCAGCCCAATCACCCCCAACTGTGGTGGCCATCTTGTGACAATGTGGGGGTGGCCATCTTATAATGATGTGGGGACAGCCATCTTGTGATGACTTGGGGGTGACCATCTTGTGACATGAGGGTGTGAGGGTCAATTTGCATATTATCTCTTTATTATATAGGATTATTATATAGGATCAATATTACATTTGCAAAAGACTTTTCTCTTTTACAGTAGAAGAAAACTTGGGAAAACACCGATCTTTTTGTTCCAAGATTCTCATATATTCTTCTGCTTTTTTTATCCTCATCTCCCTGTAGTAAGTAGCAAAGACTGCTGCTGGTTTGGGGCTAATTCAATCAAAATAAGCTAAGGATAAGCTTCAAAGGAACCCACATCCCCGAACCCATTGTGCTACACTTCAAGGCTTTCACACGAAGCTATATAATTAAGTACATTAAGTGATTTTGTGATAACACAATTTTTTAAGTGAATTTCTTAGCAATACAAATTAGTCAGGAAATATGTCATATTATTTTTCCACAAAATAAAAGCCATCCTATCAAAAAAGTCAAATATCATAAAAATGTCAACACATTTTCTATTCTGCTATTGCATGTTGTTGCTTAACTAAACTAATGTCCGCTCTTATAATCAGTTCTTTTATTCCTTAAGTCTTTAGAGAAAATTCTGAAGCTGATTTAAGGGATGGCTTGGCTCCATGAATGTGTGATTCCCTGGGTATGCATCTATATATGGCTTTTTCCAGTTTAAACAGAGAAATCCTGATCCTATAATCCTGCTTTGTTTATAATTCTGCTTGTATAAAGTTGAAAACTCAAGTAGTTCTTTTGGAGTGTAGCATACTTCTCACATGTCACTTTGTACCTCATTATCAGGAGCCTGCTGGGACTTAAGTGTAGTTATAGTGGGTCTAAAGGGAAAAAAAGTACTGAGGGTGGGTTTTGAGTAGAATCAACATTGTTTTGTATGGCAGCTGCCTCAGGAGAGACCATTACCATTTCCTCCAGCATTGCAGGGTGATCTCAGGTGGAGGTGGAAAAACCAGTACCACGGTGAGTACAGATACTACCATGGAGGCTGCCATCACCGGCCACTTCTGCTGAGGTTTGCATCCTCCAAGTGGACATTGGGTTAGGTAACCAGAAATCTATCTCACAGTCTGAATGACAACTGTGAATTATTTTAAATTATTTTTCAATGGTTACTTTGAAAGTTCTAGTTATTTCTTTATGAAACTAAATAATTATCTACACATGTTCTCAGTGTTGTGCTTTCAGTTTTGACTTTTGTGAAGTCTTCATCATACTGAAAAAATAATTTAATTTTGAACTGCTCTTGTCTCCATTTTTATAGGGATTTCTAAGGGATAAATTGAAAAGCGTAACAAACGCTTGTGTAGAAAGACTCAGATTCATCAAAGTGTTAAGATGATCTGAAATATAATATAACCCAAATAAAAATATCATAGGAATTTTTTTTCCAAAACCTAAATTTTCTAGCAGATACTGTATTTTGTCTAGAAAAAAAATAAACAAGAAAGAATAGTCAGAAAAAAATCTGAAGATTAAAAAAAAAAACTATAGGTGTGTTGGAACATATGACAAAGCTTCATTATGTAAAGTAATGTGAATTATGAAACAACAGACCAAGACATAGAAGATAAAGCCCAGGAAAAAAAAATTCAAATATGTATGAACATTTAGTGCAACAGTTAGTCAATGTCTAAACAGCTTTGGCAATAAGCTTTGACTGATAATTGCTTTTGTTTGAACCTGGCTAATGATTGGAAAAAGCCTTCTAAGGCACTGCATTCCATTCCAGTGAAGTTCATTGTATTTCACTGAGGTCCAAACCACCAATCCTTCCAAAATCCTTTGTGAAGAAGTAAATAAATTCACTGCTGAAAGATTTCCTTCAAGTAAGTAGGGATTTTAGAAATAAGAAAAACTCTCTCTCTCTCTCTTTCTCTCTCTCTCTCTCTCTCTCTCTCTCACACACACACACACACACACACACATTTCTAGATGGGCAACATTAAGGAGAGTATACAGGAATGTTGATACATAATAAAATATTTTTAAGGTTCTTGAATATGCTTACTTATGTAGTCTTACAATCATTGAATAATAAATTTACTTAGTCATGTGAATAAAATCCCAGACTGGCAACCTTATGTTGCAAGGGAGTCACCCTAATCTCATTGGTAACATTTCTATCTCCACCCTATTATCATTAGGAAAAGGAATGCAAACTTTTGATTGGCTAGGTATAAACATATACTATGACTCCTGCCTCAATTCCCCAATAAAAGCCTTGCCATAATCTTAATCTCTAATTTTGTACCATGACTTTCCATCTTTCTTGGGTCTCTGTAATAGTTGGTTGTATATCTGTTCCTTCGGTTGGAACAACCAATAACTCAGATTTACGCCCCCCTCTGTGGAAAGAGATCCCAGGTAAGTTCAGTGACTACAGGGTAAGACTGAAAAGTGGCAGGGTATATCTTAAGAGAATGGGGACCTATAAATCCTAGTGAACGAAACAGCCAGGTATTTTGAAAAATCTGCACACAAAAATGACCAAGGTTTTTATGGGGATTGCCTCTTCAGCATGACTGGCTTAATCATTCAGGTAAGAAATGACTCTCTTTTTCATTTCATGAATTTTCAATATAATGTAAACTAAAAAGATATTAGATTTCTAAAAATTGGTTATGGCTCTCTCTCTTCACCAACTCCATTTTCTTTTCTCTTCCTCCTCTTATGGCTCCCATTTTTATCCTCATTTTTCTGTACCAAACATTTATGAAATAATCCCTGTGTTCAGGATTTTGTATCTAGCACTGGCCAATAGAACTTTCTTCCTTGATAAATATTATGTGTGGGCACTTTCTGGTAGCGTAACACTGGCCACATATAACTATTGAGCACATAAGATGGGGCTAGTGTGACTAAGGAATTGAGTTTCAGATTTTATTTCATTTGAATTAATTTACATAGCCCAAGTGACTAGTGACTGCTCTCTGGAGAGCAATGTGCAAGACGGTGGGCATTCACTAAGGTGAAACGCATGGTTCCAACATCCAGAGACTGAATCCTGTTGTGTGATTTGTGATGTGTGTGTGTTTGATGTGTGATGTGTGCGTGAGTGACACCATAGAACAGAGAGAAAGGAAAGCAAGGCCCAGCCAGAGCAGAAATACAGTGTACTATTGGGTAAGAAGGCCAAGTATTTGTGTTTGGAACAATAAGAAATATAGAAATACTTTATTTTGTGAAGAAATATGACAAAAAAAATTTTGTTTAGGATTACCAAGATGAGTGTTAGATTAACTAAAGGAAGTAAATGGAATGGGTATGACTAGGTTGGACACTTTAGAACCAATCCAGGTGTTAGGTATAAACATTGATTAAAGAGTGGTGAAGAGAGGCAAAGCAAAAATTAGTTAAAGGGGAAAAAAAAGACAAAATTCTGAAATTGGCTATAAAGGAGGGAAGAAGAGTGAAAGATATCTAAAGGAGTGGTGAAACTGAAAAATACCTTCTTTTTCCAACAGAAAGGAAGGTTCACCAAGCCTCATGTTGTAGGTGATGAATTAAGTCTCAGGCAGGTTCAGTTATGGTGACTTGAGATCACAGATGGAGAAGCTCTGTAGGGATTTGACAAAAACAGAACTGGAGCTCTGTGAGGCTGCAGGTGTTAGGTACTAACAGCATCTGGGTGTTGGCGACACAAGGCCATCCTTAGAGCCAAATCAATGAGTCATTTTAAAAGGAGAGAGAGTCTTGCCTGTCTGGTGTTTCTCAATGGTTAGCACTGATCTGTAATCCAGGAGGTCACAGGTCAGGTGGGGCACATGCTCCAGTTGCAGCTCCATCCCCAGTGTGGGGCTCTCTCTCCCTCTCCCTTCCTCACTGAAGTCAATAAAAATATATTTTAAAATAATAAAATAAAAAGAATAATGAATTTGAGAAATTTACATCCATTAACAAGACCACCCAGATCTTTACTCTTGCCCATTTGAGGGTAAGCAGGTCAAAAAGAGCAAGTGGGGGACTAAAACAAGAAGGTAAGAAAGAAACAAAATAGGTTCATATTATCTTACCTCCCTCTCTTCCTGTAAATTTACTGACACAAGGAGCTAAAAATGGCCATCTTATAGTCTCAACTTCTAATGTAAAGGAACTATTATTGTTTCCCCTTAAAAAAATATTCTTCTTTTGAAATTAAGATCATGAGATGAGAACAGCCCAAAGTCTCAGGCACAAGAAGCAAAAGTTTATTAGTGAATCATTAGGAATAATAGTGAGGACTGACACTTTGTGATTTTGACTCCTTGATTTTGGAAACCGTAAGTCAGGTCTATAGAAGAAATAGCACCATGGATTAGTCTTTGATAACTAGCATGTGCCAAATCTGGAGGCCATTGCCCCAGCCACACAAGTATGGTAAATGATTCTGCAAAGATCATTCCAGCTACTTCAGAATGATGGGACATGGTCAGACCAGTGAATTCCACAGCATGAGCCTATATCTGCTCTGTACTTTGTTTTTCTTTTTTAAAATATATTTTTACTAATTTCAGAGATGAAGACGAGAGAGAGAGAGAGAGAGAGAAAGAGAGAGAGAGAGAGAGAGAAAGAAAGAGAGAGAGACATCAATGATGAGAGAAAATCATTGATTGGCTGCCATACGAGGAATCGAGCCCACAACTGTGACTGGGAATCGAACTGTGACCTCTGGGTTCATAGGTCGATGCTCAACAACTTATCAATGCTGGCCAGACTCAACTGTGTTCTTTCAGGAAGTGCCAATATATCATGCAGAAGCATCTCTAAATCAAACTCAATTATTTTTTCTCAGACAACTGGTCATATGGAATTGCCCATGAAGCCAGAAATAAGGCATGGGATAGAAAGAGCTGAAGGCATATGGGTCATGGGAATCTGAGCCATTTTGTTGGGCAGCTTCCTTGTGTTTACAGGGCCTGTTCAAAATCATCGTTTTATATTCTACTTCAATTTAGTGATGGGCTTGGTGGTCAGATTACGCCCTTTCATGATGAGCAACTCAGGTTGCATGGTAACTTGTTAGATCATGGTCAGGCCTGTAAGAACCAGTAACAAGGGAGAAATTGTTCCTCAAAAGGAAAGCCATTATGTGAAGAGGATTCTAGAGCTTGAATCTAAAATCCTAATAGTCTGGACTACAATTCAAACATAGGGGTCCCCCGAAGGCTCCATATAGCATCCTTGTCTTACATGGATACTTCAAGCACCATTGCTCTGTTGGGTCATATGGTTCAAGTGACAGAGCAGATTTCATGGCAGCCAGACTAGCGGCAGAGAGTTCTGTTGTGCTGGGTCTCACTAAAATGAGCAGCTTTGGAGGAACCAAGATGGCGGCATAGGTAACACCTGAACTTACTGCCTCGCACAATCACATCAAAACTACAACTAAAAGACAAAATGGATATCACCCAGAACCACGGGAAGGCTGGCTGAGTGGAAGTTCTACAACTAGAGGGAAAGAAAAAAGCGCATTGAGACCAGTAGGAGGTGCAGAGGTGCGGAAAAGTGGAGGTACGGAGGCGTCCAAAACGGGCTGGCAACTTGGTACACTGTGGTCTTTTTCAATCGGGAAGGAGATACAAGCTCCCAACTGCTCTGAACTCCAGTTCTGGGTGAGACACTGGGGACCCAGACTCATACGGGGAGAAACTGGACTGTCTGGCATCAGGCCGGAAAATGAGGGCAGTTTTCTCTTAGAGGTGCTGGCAGCCATCATTGTTCCTGCATGGGCCTTGGGACACAGAGACCCAGGGACCTATCTGGGCAGGGTTGATGGGCAACCATTGCTGTTTGCACCGCCCCGTGATTCCCTAAGACTCCACCCCACCCAATATACAATCCCACCCAAGCTGTGCACAGAGGCTTTTGCATATGAATGGACTGGCCTTTTGCAATCTAAAACCTAACAAACTGCAGCTGGGTCAAAGAGCCCCAGAGCTTCCAAAAGAAGGCCTAAGGCTCATCAGCAGCCTGCATTGCTTCACAGCTGTGCCTCATCTGGGCACCTCCAAACCCAAAACAAAGAGAAGGAATCTGAAGATCTCTCTATGGCACCTACTGGGTGGCCTCAGGCAGTGGCTGACTTTGCACCTCCTTGGAGATCCAAGAGCCAGTGTGCCCAGTGGTCAGAGTGAGACCACACCAGGTTACAACTCTTCAGATCCATTAATGACACACTCAGGGGGCAGACTCAGTGAGCACCAAAGCCCCACTGAAGGAAGTCCTGCCCCATAAGGGTGTTTCCAGCACAGCAGTTCTCCCATTGTAGACACAGCTGGTCCTCACAGCCAATTGGGCTGGAGGTCAATTCCTCCCAGTGATACCAACAGCAATCAAGGCATAACTACAATAATACTGTGCACACAGCCCACAAAGGGGTGCACGAAGAGTGTTCACCTCAGGTAATTAGGGAGGCTGAGCCACTGGGCCCTATTGTTGAGAGATGTTTAATGAACCGAAGACGCAGAGAAAAGACGAGCACACAGGCGACTGATGCTGGACAGAGGGCTACAGCTCGCTCAGGCATGTAGCAACTCTGTACCCTCAACCATTGCTTTTATGGGGGTTTGGCACGAGGTTAGTGCATCAGCAGTTAATCAACAAAATTTTGTTTTGTTCTACATTACAATAGCGCATTGACAACAACTTGCAGCTGTGCATTCCCTTTCTGCTCTACCCATGACTTTTTAATCATATCCTTTCCCAGGGATGTAAATTTTCCAGGAACTCAAGATTGTGTGCAACAATTCACTTCTTCTTGGCAGGACTTTAGATCCTTGTTTACAAATATCCAGCTACAACCTATAGGACACCTAGCACAGAAAGCCACTCTATCAACACAGGGAAGCAGCCAAAATGTGGAGACAAAGAAACAGGTCACAAATGAAAGAAATGGAGGGAAGCAAACTAATGGATATAGAGTTCAAAACCATGGTGATAAGGTTACTCAAGAATATTCTAGAAACCTGCAAGAAATTTATTGAGACCCTCAAGGATATGAAAAAGGGCCAAGTAGATATTAAACATACACTGACTAAAATAAAGAATAATATACAGAGATCCAACAGCAGACTAGAGGATTGCAAGAATCAAGTCAAAGATTTGAAATACGAAGAAGCAAAAAAGCCTAATCAGAAAAGCAAAAAGAAAAAGGAATCCAAAAATATGAAGATAGTGGAAGGAGCCTCTGGGACAATTTCAAGTGTACCAACATCCGAATTATGGGGGTGTCGGAAGAAGAGAGAGAGCAAGATATTGAAAACCTATTTGAAGAAATAATGACAGAAAACTTTCACTACCTGGTGAAAGAAATAGACTTACAAGTCCAGGAAGCACAGAGAACTCCAAACAAAAGGAATCCAAAGAGGACCACACCAGGACACATCATAATTAAAATGCCAAGGGCAAAAGACAAAGAGAATATTAAAAGCAGCAAGAGAAAAACAGTTAGTTACCTACAAGGGAGTACCCATATGTCTGTCAGCTGATTTCTCAACAGAAACTATGCAGGCCAGAAGAGAGTGGCAAGAAATATTTAAAGTGATGAATGCCAAGAACCTACAACCAAGATTACTCTACCCAGCATGCTATCATTTAGAATTGAAGGTCAGATAAAGAGCTTCACAGATAAGAAAAAGCTAAATGAGTTCATCACCACCAAACCAGCATTACTTGAAATGCTGAAGGGTATTCTTTAAGAAGAGAAAGAAGAAGAAAAAGGTAAAGAGAAAAATTATGAACAACAAAGTGACAACAAATACATATCTATCAACAAGTGAATCTAAAAATCAAGTGAATAAAAAATCTGATGAACAGAATAAACTGGTGAATATAATAGAATCAGGGACATAGAAAGGGAGTGGACTGACAATTCTCAGGGGGAAGGGGATGTGGGGGGTGCGGGAAGAGACTGGACAAAAATCGAATACCTATGGATGAGGACAATGGTGGGGAGGTAAGGGCAGAGGGTGGGTGGGAACCAGGTAGAGGGGAGCTATTGGGGGGAAAAGAGGAACAACTGTAATAATCTGAACAATAAAACTTATTTTTAAAAAAATAAAAAATAAAATGAACAGCTTTTCAGGCCACTACATATGGGTCTGCTCAAATGAGGCACACATGTCCTTCAGACTTCAGAGGCCACCAAAGCCATGGGCTTATTTATCAGCAGTAGTTGCAAGACCCAAGATGAAATGCAGGTACATAGAAGACTAGAGGTGGAGGTGTAATTTTAGAAAACAGTCTGGATACTGTGAGGTCAAAGATGGCTGTATATATACAGTACTCTATTATGCACTTGTTTCTCATAAAAGTACAGGGTAGCAATTCTGAAACTATTATATTGCATGTATCCCAGGTTGAACAAAAAAATAATATCTGTAGATAATAAGATCCTGGATTATCACCACCAGTGAAAAAGATACAAATATATTAGTAAGAGTGGGGTCAGGGCAAGTGTAGCATGAGCCATTGGTACTAGCTTAGAGTCAGACATGTTTAACACATATACAGACTGATATATACAGAAATAAACATAGACATGTGTGTATATATGGGTTAGCATACAGACATGTGCAAAATAAAAAAAAGTTTGGCAAAAAGATATCCAAGCCCTAACCAGTTTGGCTCAGTGCATAAAGCGTCGGCCTGCAGACTGTAGGGTCCCAGGTTTGATTCCAGTCAAGGGCATGTACCTTGGTTGCGGGCACATCCCCAGTAGGGGGTGTGCAGGAGGCAGCTAATTGATGTTTCTCTCTCATCGATGTTTCTAACTCTCTGCGCCTCTCCCTCCCTCACTGTAAAAAATCAATAAAACATAAAAAAAGATATCCAAATGTCACTTAAACATGAAAAAAGGCTATACTTTCTTTATTTGGAAGTAAATTAATATCAGGTTTTTCTCATCCCTTGCTAAGCAGAATGCCCTTGGTTATGATTGACTTAGGCCAGCCCTCTTCATATACTTGTCCTCCCTTAAAACATCTCCCAGTACACAAGCTAGCTATCCTATCTAATAAAAGACAAAAAGGGTAATTGACTGTACCTTCGCTATGCTTCCCATTGGCTAATCAGGGCGATATGCAAATTAACTGCCAACAAAGATGGCATCTAATTTGCATATGTAGGCTCCAAGCTACAAAGCGAACCCGGCTGGCCCCAGGCAGGAGCAGCGAGCAAAGGCCAGCATGGAGAACGAAGAGCAAAGAGGGAAGCCCGCTGCACGAGCCCCGCCACTGGGGCACGGCCTCGGCCGCACCCCTGGGGCCCGGGCAGCGAGCAAAGAGCTAAGGCCCTCACCCACCTTGCCAGCCTCGGCCGGGACCCTGGGGCCCTCGCGGCAAGTGAAGAGCAAAGAGTGAAGCCTGCCATGCCGGCCCCTCCTGACGAAGAGCGAAGGCCTGGGTTCTGGGCACCAGAGGAAAACTGGTGCCAGCAGCCTGGGGAAGGGGCCCCTGAGGGGCCCCAGACTGCGAGAGGGCACAGGCCGGGCTGAGGGACCCACCCGAGTGCACAAGTTTTTGTGCACTGGGCCTCTAGTGAAACAATAACAGGGACTTACTCTATAAAAATGCTTTTATCAGGCAGGATGTATCACATCTGTTTAGATCACTTATTGCAAATAAGCATAGAATTTATGGATTTATGATGTTGAGCTGATGATGAAAATTAATCTCATAGGCTTTTTTAAAACCTGTCTTAGTAACAGAACATAAGACTGGGAATCCTAGGAGTGGAATCACTGCCTTTGAGGACAGTATATTTGCATATGCTGTTCAGAACATGTCTTTTAAAACAAATGCAAATTGCACATTCGTGCAGGAGAAAAAGACAATTAGGATGCAGTGTCTGAAGCCTTCTTTCCCTCCAAAATCAATTCTGTGTATGTCTGCTTCTTGCTTGTATCCTAAAAATTATTAATAAGCTTCGGGTTGGGAAAAATTTCAGATTCATGTGAATCTGTTTTGACAGTTATATTCTTTGTGTTAACATATTCATGATAAGAGAAATACAAATTAAATACGTGCTGGCATGCCATTCCTCTACTCAGAAATTAGCAAAAATCAACAACTTTTAAAACCTTTATTACCCCACAGAGGAAACTGGCCATCCTATATAATAAAAGGCTAATATGCAAATTGTCCCCTCAACTGGGAGTTGGACCAGGGGGGCGGTGCCGGATCGCCAACCTCCAGAGTCCCCTCCACCTGTCCGGCTGGGCCCGCTTGACCCTGATTGGGGTGGGCCAGCTGGACCCCACCCGTGCACAAATTTATATAAAATAAAATAACACATATGTATTCTCACTTTCTAATAAAACTTATTATTTCGCAATAAGTTTCTATTCATAGGAAAGTGTAAGGAAATATACAGGGAGGTACCAGGCACCATTTACCTAAACTCCCTCAATGTGAACATTTTATATTATCAAACAAAAGTATTAATATTGGTTCAAGCCATACAGCTTATTCAGATTTTACCAGTTATACCTGCACTCATTTGTGTGCCTGTATATATATGTGTGTATCTCTATGCAAAGTCATCATATGTGTAGCATTATGTAATCATTATCACAATCAAGATAATGAATTATACTATCACCACAAGACTTCCTCATTCTACCTTTTTGTATCCACATTTAGCTCATCCCTTCCCTACCCTGACCCCTAGAAATGACTAATCTGTTCTTCACTTCTTAAAAAAAGGTCTTCACTTTTAAAAGAAACTGCCAAATTACTTTCTAGAGTGGTTGTACCATTTTACAGTCCCACCAGCAACATACAAATGAACATACTTGCATTTTTGTTATCACTACTTTTTATTTTAACCATTCTTATAGGTATGCAGTGATATCTCATTGTGGTTTTAATTTGCATTTCTTCAATGGCTAAAAGATGCTAACTAAACATTTTTTCATGTATTTACTTGACATCTATATATCTTTGGGAAAATGGCTATTCATGTCTTGACCAATTTTCTAATTTGATTACTTTCTGTTGAGTTTTGAGAATTCTTTATATAGTCTAGACTAGACTCTAGAGCACAAGTCCTTTGTTGGATATGTGGTTTGCAAATACTTTTTGCTTGGTCTGTAGCTTATCTTTTCCTCCTCATAATAGACTCTTTCACAGAGGGAAATTTAAAGACTTTTTCCTGAGTCCCATGGATCAGTTTTCCTTTTATGGCTTATCTTTTCATCCTGTTAACACTATTTTTCAGACAGCAAATTTTTGAAATTTTGCAGAGTCCAATTTATCAAATTATTTTTTATGAACTTTTACTTTTAAGTGCTCCGGGATTCAAGTCTAAGAATTATTTGCCTAATCATAGGTTTCAAAATTTTTTTATCCTCTTTTATTTAGAAGTTTTGTAGTTTTGTGTATTAAATTTATCTTCCTGATCTACTTTGAGTTAATTTTTGTATAAGGCGTGTGAATTACTCTGAGGTTTATTTGTTTGCCTGTGGATGTCCAATTGCTCTAGCATCACTTACTCAAAAATCTATCCCTCCTTTATTAAATTGTCTTTGCATCTCTGTCAAAAATTACTCATATTTGTGTAGATTTATTTCATTTCTCTATTCTGTTTCATAATCTATGTGCCTAATCCTCCAGCAGTGCCACATTGTCTTGATTTCTGTGGCTATGTATGCAGCCAGGGAAAATGACTCCTCCCGCTGTATTCCTATAGTTCAAAATAGTTTTTAGATAATATAGGGTCTTTCTCTTTCCATATAAATTTTAGAGTAAAATTCTTTATATTTGGGGGAAATAAACCTTATTGAGTTATTGATAAGAATTAGGTGGAACCTATATATAAATATAGGGAGTATTGATATCTCTACTCTATTAGATTATCCAAACTATGAGTATGGTATGTCTCTACAAGCAATTAGGTATTCTTTGATTTATTTCATCACACAGATTCCTTACATGTTTTCTTATATTTTAACTTAAATATTTAAATTTTTCTGAAGTTATTGTAAATGGCACTTAAAAAATCCTGTTCCCATATCTGGCTGGCATGGTTCAGTGGTTGAGCATCGACCTATAAATCCAGAGGTCACAATTCGATTCCCAGTCAGGCCACATGCCCTAGATTGCGGGCTCAGTTCCCAGTTGGGGCTTGCAGGAGGCAGCCGGTCAATAATTCTCTCTCATCATTGATGTTTCTATGTCTATCTCCCTCTCTTTTCCTCTATGAAATCAATAAAAATATATTTTAAAAAAGAAAATTACCTACAATACAAGGTGAAAAAACAAAAATCAATAGCATGTTTATATATTAACAAGTGGAAATAGGATTTTTAAAACAATATATATTTTTATATATAGGCTGCTTCCTGCATGCCCCACACTGGGGATGACCACCTGGCTCATAGGTAGATGCTCAACCACTGACCCATGCCGGCTGGGCTGTAGGTAAATTTCTTGTTGTCCTTCTGTCATTGATTTCCAGCTTGATTTCACTGTGGTCAGAGAACATTCCCAAGTGCTTGGCCAGAGAAAGCAGCTTGTCTTGTGACTGTTGTGCATTCCTGTTGGGCAGCTTCAGGTTGCTGGGTTCTCTGGCTCCGTGCTGCTTGGACCAGTTCCACACAGGCTTAGACCGGCTTTGTGCAGGTGCAACTGGCAGCTGTATTGCAGTTTGACCTGTACCCCTTACCTCCTGCCTTGGGCTTCAACTCCTCTGCTGTTCTCTGGGACACCTGTAAGAAGCTGTTTGACACTCCGATTTGTGCAAGAAGAATGGCAGGAGAGTTCCTACCCTTTGGGTCATCTTAATCAGTGGATGATTAGACAAAATTCCGCTCACTTTTTTCTTTCAAGGCCACTGGGTCTTTCATAATAATGGTCTTCATTAGTTCCAAGACAACATTAAGCAGCCATATCCTTAGTGGAGGCAAGCCAACCATCTCTTCCTGTATTAGCTTATCCTCCTTTCCTTACTTTCTACCTCCTTTTTTTTTTTAACCCTAAATAAACTACCTTTGCCTCAGATCCTACTAATGTGGGATTTGGGGTAACAGGTCTGACATACAAGTCTGGGCTTGCACATTACCGACATGTAAAAAAGATCTGGTAAAGAAAAAATATCACTAAAATATCTTTCAAATTCTATCTAAAATTATCTACTTTATACTTTTAAGTTGCTAAATGCCATCCAATAGAGATGAGTTTAGATCAACAGCTATCTTTTAAAATACAATACCTCTTGCCTGGCCTGTGTTGCTCAGTGGTTGAGCATTGACCCATGAACCAGGAGGTCAGGGCTCAATTCCCAGTTAGGGCACATGCCAGGGTTGTGGACTTGATCCCCATTGTGGGGCATGTAGGAGGCAGCTAATCAATGATTCTCTCATCATCAAAGTTTCTATCCCTCTCCATCTCCCTTCCTTTCTCTGAAGTCAATAAAAACATATTTTTAAAAAATACAATACCTCTGGAGATGACATATAATTCATTATTATAGTTCATATGAAAGACAGAAATAAATTTAGGAAGAAATCAAGCATTACTAAAAAGTCTAAAGACTGATATATAATCAACATTATTTACTTGGAAGATCATTAACAAGATAGGTACCTCATTATCTTTATATCTCTCCACCCTATCATTTTTAGTAAAGATAATAAAGAGTTTTTATTAGCAGATGTGCAAAAAAAAATCATATGACTTCCTCCTCCAATTTCATTAACTTCTTGTCATAATTTTAATCTCCAGGTTAAACACCAGGACTTCCCATTTTCCTGGGCTTGTGTAGTGATTGGCTGTAATTTTGCTTCTTTTGCAGTAGCATCCAGTCTCTCAGATGCATATCCCCCTCTGTGGAAAGATTGTCCTGATAAGCTTAGTGATTACAAGATAGAAAATGGAAAGTACATCATTAATTTCTGGCATTACCTTGAAAGACAAGGAGCATATAAAATCCTATTGAATGAAACAGCCAAGTATTTTGAAAAATTTGCACCAGAAAATGAACAAAATATTTTGTGGGGATTACCTATACATCATGGATGGCAATATCATACAGGTAAGAATGACTCTCTTTTTCATTACAATGACCCTTTGACTTAACTGAAAATTAAATAGGAAGCATTACCTTGTATATATAACACAACTTTTGTGAAAATTGATTATTTGTCTTTTTCCTCTTCCCACTCCTTTTCCAACTATTTCCCACACTCCTCCCTATCTATCTTTCTCTTTATTCTTTCCTAAACTAATTTTATCAAGCATAAAATTATGGAATGCCCCAGTTTGCATGATGTTTCTACTCAGCAACGCCCACAAAACTGTGTGCAATAATGAAAAACTTATCTTTGCACTGTCCAGCAGGGGAAAGGAGACCTACTGTGCTCATGTGTTATTATATACTAGAGGCCCGGTGCACAAAAATTTGTGCACTCGGGGTTGGGAGAGGAGGTCCCTCAGCCTGGCCTGTGCCCTCTCACAGTCTGGGACCCATCAGGAGATAAGGACCTGCTGGTTTAGGCCTGCTCCCGGGTGGCAGTGGGCAGGCCTAATCATAGGTGTAACCCCTGGTCGGGCTCAGAGCAGGGCCCATTGGGGAGTTGGGGCCCTGCCTCCTGTCATGCACAGAGCAGGGCGGATTGGGAGGTTGCCATGCCACCCTCAGTCATGCTCAGGGTAGGGCCGATTGGGGGGTTGGGGCACCACCCCCTGTCACACTCAAGGCAGGGTCCATAGGGAGGTTGCAGCGCCACTCCTGTCATGCACAGAGCAGGGCCGATCAGAGGGTTGGGGCTCCGCACCCTGTCACACTGATCCCGGTGCTGGGAAGCCTCGCTGCTCCGCTGATCCCAGGGCCAGGACGCCTCTCGGCTCCCCTGATCCCTGGCCCGGAGGCCTCTCTGCTCCGCTGATCGCGGGGCCTCCGACTCCGGTGATCACGGGGCTGGGAGGCCTCTCGGCTGATCACCGGGCTGGGAGGCCTCTCGGATCCGCTGATCACCGGGGCTGGGAGGCCTCTCGACTCCGCTGATCACCGGGGCTGGGAGGCCTCTCGACTCCGCTGATCACAGGCCCTGAGGCCTCTCTGCCCTGCTGCTTCAGGGCTGTTTGGCTTCGCTCTGCTTGGAGCCTGAGTATGCAAATTAACCGCCATCTTTTAGCTTCTATAATTGAAACATTGTATCTTTTGGAGTTGTTGCTTCAGGAGCTCAGAGCCCCGCAGCTGCGGGGATCCTTGACTTTCTCCATTGCTGGGGCAACCAAGCCTCCTATTCTCAGCTGCCTGGCTGCCAGCCGCCATCTTGGCTGACAGTTAATTTGCATATCTCGCTGATTAGCCAATGAAAAAGGTATCGGTTGTACGCCAATTACCATTTTTCTCTTTTATTAGTATAGGATGGCTAATGGGCACTTGAGATGGATAATGCTTCCAAAGACCTGAATTCTTAATTTTATTTAAATTAATTTAAATTTAAATAGTCACAAATGGCCACTGGATTCTTCATTCACTGAGACACAGCATATTAGACCTAGTTCATTCCATATCAACAACTATTAATTGAGGTGCTACTAGGTGCCAAGCCTAGTTCTAAGTCCTGGGGAGTACACCCATGAGCAAAACAGTTAAGGCAATATACTGTACATTAAATACACAAGGGTACATAAAATTAATTTCCATTACCTACAGTTCTAAATGTGATTAAGAAATCATGTAGACTGGAGTGACAAAGCATAAAAATCCTTCGCAGGAAAACCTTTCTATCATATGTTCTCTTCCTGAAAATTATATCTCCATTCAGGAATGAAAGTGAAGATTTGTATTGGAACAAAAATATTATAAATCCCAAACTCTCTTATTCTGGCTAACAATGGCATTCAAGAAATAAGGGACCCTCACCATCAGCTTCCAGAAAATTGTACTGAAAGAAAAGAATCAATGAGAGAATGGGTAGTTTTGTGGAAAATATAGGAGATGAGACTCTGCAAGGTCTGATCTGTGATAGCATCCTGAGCTGGCATTACAAGCAAGTTCATCAGGGGGATCTCCTGACACCCACTATAAGTCCTATTCTTAGGCAGTCCTTAGCATGGAGAAGAAAAATATCTGAACTCCTGGGACATGGTTGAGGAGGATCCCAAACCTCTACTAATAAAAGGGTAATATGCTAATTAGACCAGATAGACCGACATCTTCCAGACAAAGCCACGGTGGCAGGGGCTGAGGCAGAGGCAGTTAGGGGCAATCAGGCAGGCAGGGGAGAGCAGTTAGGGGTGATCAGGCCAACAGGGGAGAGCAGTTAGGGGCGATTGGGCTGGCAGGGGAGAGCAGTTAGGGGCGATCGGGCTGGCAGGCAGAGGTGGTTAGGGGCAATTAGAAAGGCAGGCAGAGGCAGTTAGGGGCAATCAGGCAGGCAGGCAGAGATGGTTAGGGGCGATCAGGCAGGAAGGGGAGCAGTTAGGAGCATCAGGCAGGCAGGCAGGTAAGTGGTTAGGAGCCAGTGGTCCCGGATTGCAAGAGGGATGTCCGACTGCCGGTTTAGGCCCGATCCTGTGGGCCTAAACCAGCAGTCGGACATCCTCTGAGGGGTCCCAGATTGGAGAGGGTGCAGGCCGGGTTGAGGGACCCCCACCATGCAAGAATTCGTACACCGGGCCTCTAGCAAGTTCCATAACGTTTTCTACCCTGGGTTCAATAATCCACAAATGACAAGATCAAATGTTGGATTGGATACCTTGCAAAATTTTATTTTCACTCAAGAACATAATAAATGGGATTCTTCTCTTTTTTAGTGGTTGATTTTACTTAGTATTTAATTGAAGTAAAACTACATGACATAACTAGAGAAAATCAAAATAGGATTAATTTTTTTAAAGTAACCCATATAAGTATTTCAAGCTAAGGACCATCAACAATGACCAGAAAGAAAACGTATTCTCATCTTTAAAGAACCATTTTTACCCTCTGTTCTCTCTTTGCATGCCTCCCTACTCTCCCAACTAACTTGTCACCCACCTCAACACCTAACTTTACAGGCAACCACAGGTGTTCTGTCTCTGACAGAAGATTAGGGAACAGGGTGCTCGAGAACCCAGCGGAGCTGGTTGAGCCTTCAAAGTCCTAAAACGCGCGGCCGTGGGTTCGGGGTTTATTGATTGAATTCCGCCGGCGCGGGAGCTTCTGCAGAGAGAGAGCGCGAGAGATGGAGATGGACAAACGGATTCATTTAGAGCTGCGAAACAGGACGCCCGCTGATGTGAAAGAGCTTGTCCTGGACAACTGTCGGTCTTGTGAAGGCAGAATCAAAGGCCTCAAAGATGAATTTGAAGAACTGGAGTTCTTAAGCACAATCAACGTAGGCCTCACCTCAGTCGCAAACTTACCAAGGTAAAACAAACTTAAGAAGCTTGAACTAAGCGATAACAGAATCTCAGGGGGCCTGGAAGTATTGGCAGAAAAGTGTCCGAACCTCAAGCATCTAAACTTAAGTGGCAACAAAGACCTCAGCACAATAGAGCCACTGAAAAAGTTAGAAAAACCTCAAGAGCTTAGACCTTTTCAATTGTGAGGTAACCAACCTGAACGACTACCGAGAAAACATGTTCAAGCTCCTCCCACAACTTACATATCTCGATGGCTGTGACCTGGACGACAAGGAGGCCCCTGATTCCGACGCCGAGGGCTACGTAGAGGGCCTGGAGGAGGAGGTCGAGGAGGAGGAGGAGGAGGAAGAGTATGATGAGGATGCTCATCTAGTGGAAGATGAAGAGGAGGAAGAAGAGGAGGAAGAAGGTGAAGAGGAGGATGTGAGTGGAGAGGAAGAAGAGGATGAAGAAGATTATAACGACTGGGAAGTAGACGACGAGGAAGACGAAGAAGAGGCTGGTGGTGAAGAAGAAAAGGGTCAGAAGCGAAAACGAGAACCTGAAGATGAAGGAGAAGAAGATGACTAAGTGGATACCTATTTTGAAAAATTCCTATTGTGATTTGACTGTTTTTACCCGTACCCCCCAAATCCTGACCCCCCCGAAACTTATTTTTTTCTGATTGTAACGTTGCCGTGGGAACGAGAGGGGAAAATTTTACTGGGGGTTGTGGGGAGAGGGTGAGCGGGAGGGGGTGGAATAAAATACTATTTTTTTCTGCCACAAAAAAAAAAAAAAAAAGATTAGGGAACATTATCTAGAATTTTCATATAAACTGTTGTATACTCTTTTTTGGTCTGGTTTACTTTAGTTGTCATGATGCTTTTGAGATTTATTCATTTGATTGCATACATCAGTATTTATTCATTTTTATTGCTTAGCCAAAATTTTGCCTAGAAAAATGTTGGAATTGGGAAGAGAATATTGGGAGTCTAAGACAAGATAAAGAAGTGCCATCAGAGAGGAAAAATGGGGGGAAAGGGGCGGCTGTGAAAGGTGTACAGAAATTTATGCTAGATTCCATGCCTCCACTCAAAGGACTTATAACACAGGAAGGAAAACTAGAAATGATACAACCAAGGACAATAAAATGCCTGCGAATAAAAACATGCTAGATAAAAGTGAGAGTGTTGGGAGCTAGAATAATCTAGACATAGAACAAGATTTGAACTGAATCTTGAAAACAAGGTGAAATGTTGTTGGAATTTTTTTAAGTAATCCATGAAGAAAAAAATAGAGTGAACTAAAGTATAGAGCTTGGAATTAGTGTAGCAGATGGGAGAGAAAAGGAGATGGAGAGAAGAAAATGCTGGGATTACAGGAGATACCTAACTTTTGCTAGAGAAATAATATAATTGGGAAATGGGGTGAGTTGATAGTAGAAATTTGGGTTTGCATAATAACCAAAATAGAGTAAATTTTATTCTTGAAAAAAATGTGAATGACAAAAAAAACCCAAAAAACACTTTTTGGTAAAGGCTACTGAGAATGATGTATTCTTGCCATGGGAAGATAAGAAAAAAATTACTCAGAATATATAATGACAAGAGGCAAGCATGTTTGTTTGTTTCTTGGTTTTTTTTAAGCTACAGTTTAGAAATGGTCCAGTAAACCTTAATCTGGATTCCCTCTTTTCCAGGCAGATTAGCTGACCCCACCCAAAGAACAGACTGTGGCCATAAGTCTGGGGATCATCTGTGCATCTCTGTAGACAGTTGGTGGGCTGGTGAGTATAATGTAAAAGTCAAATCACAAATTGATGACCTTTCCACAAAGAATCAATTTAACCCTGAATTCCAAATAGAGGACCAAAAACAAACACCAGCATTACTGCTTTTACAAAACAAATTAATTCAGCCCTAGCTAGTTTGGCTCCGTGGATAGAGCATTAGCCTGTGGACTGAAGCATCCTGGGTTTGATCCCCATCAAGGGCATGTACCTTGGTTGCAGGCTTGATCCCCAGCCCTGGTAGGGGCACATTAAGTGCCATTATTATCTTTTTATGTTTTAAAGTAATAAATCCACAGCATAAATCCATTCTGCTTTAGGAGAGCAGGATCCTTAAGAGAAGCACATTCAAGTTGCATATGAGAATAAGGGAAATTTCTGATCGTTTCTGAAGTGCCCAGAACTACTGCTTAAGGTTTACCACATTTCCCAATCTGTGGGTTTACCTTCATGATAGATTTCTTTACTTCAAAAGCAACCTCTTTTGTATGCTAATAATATTCATCATAATTTTTGTTTACACAGACCTTAATTTTTATCTCTCTGCAATGCCCTTCCTTGCTGCAGTTGATTCTGGCATAATGGGGATACCATCAGACAATGTCACATTGCTGCCACCATACAAGGATCAGATGAGTTTTTGTTTTAATGTTTCTAGCTGTCATTCATCCTTTCCAGAAGCAATGAAAAAGTGGAATGAATTTTACCAGGTTTTGTGTGTGGCTTTTGTTTTCTTTTGTTTTTTAGTAATTCAATTAATACTTTTTGGGGGTCACCAGACAACTTTTGCATAATATATTTAATGTAGAGTTTTTTAGGCATTGAACAAGTTCTTAAAGAATTAAGTTCTTAATATTAAAATATTTATTATAATGACAGAAATATCAATGAGTTGATTACTGAATGACATCATATCACATTAGCACCCTCATTACCCATTGAGTATTGAGGCTGCCCTATCCACTTTTCTCACACCAAATGAATTATATGCAAACACATGAGAATTTTGATCTAATAGAGCATAAAGTGTTCTCTTTTATTATAATTTCAGGGCCAACTATGCAAAAACCTATATAGAAATACAAATATAATATAGGTTATGGTGAATTTAGTCAGATTATTTCAAGTCTCTTTATAAACAAACTAGAAGCCCAGTGCACAAAATTTGTGCATGGGTATGTTCCCTAGGCCTCACCAGTGATCATAGCTGATCTGTGGGGTGACTGGTGGGGCAATCAGGGCGGGGGAGCCCTGCTGGCACCTGCCTTGGCCGGCCTGGCGCCTCCCACTCGCCAGCCCCATCCCCCCATCACCGCCGCTGCTGGTCACCTCCCTATGTGGGGTGACTGGCAGGGCAATCAGAGGGATGCCACTGGCACCTGCCTTGGCTGGCCTGGGGCCTTCAGGCTGGGGGCAGCTCCTGCATTGAGCGTATTCCCCCTAGTGGTTAGTGTGCACCATAGCAACCTGTCGTTCCACTAGTTGTTCTGCCATTCGGTCAATTTGCATATTAGGCTTTTATTATATAGGATATAACTTGACTGAAACAATCATTTAACAATCAGTATCAAATATTGATATCTAAGGTAAAGTGCCATGGGTGAAAGAGTAAATGACCAAAACCAAACAAGTTTCCCTCTACAGATCTTTATATCCTATCTAATAATAGACAACATGGTAATTGACCATACCTTCGCTATACCTCCCATTGGCCAATCAGCGCAATATGCAAATTAACCCAACCAAGATGGCGGCCAGCAGCCACGCAGCTGAAGTGAGCAGGAGGCTTGCTTGCTCCAGTGATGGAGGAAGCCAAGGTTCCCCGCCTGCCACGGCCTGGCTCTGAGCTCTGAAAGCAACAAAGTTTCAATTATAGAAGCTAAACAAACCCCAGATACCTCCTTTCAGCTAGCCATGGCCACAGAGCTGGAGCAAGCAGGAGCCGGGCTCTCAGCTCCAGTGACGGCAACAAAGTTTCAATTATAGAAGGTAAATAAATCCCAGAATAAAAAATAAAAATAAAAACAGGAGAGGCTGGGAGCTTCAGTCGCCAGCCAGCCTGAAAACGGCCCTCAGCCCCTCACCCAGACTGCCCAGGCACCCCAGTGGGGACCCCCAGCCTGATCCGGGACACCCTTCAGGGCAAACCAGCCTGCCCCCACCCGTGCACCAGGCCTCTATCCTATACAGTAAAAGGGTAATATGCAAACTGACCCTAACAGCAGAAAGACTGGGAATGACTGGTCACTATGACACACACTGACCACCAGGGGGCAGACACTCAATGCAGGAGCTGCCCTCTGGTGGTCATTGCGCTCCCACATGGGGGAGCTCTGCTCAGCCACAAGCCAGGCTGATGGCTGCCAGTACAGTGGTGGTGGTGGGAGCCTCTCCTGCCTCCTCAGCAGCGCTAAGGATGTCCGACTGCAACTTAGGCCTGCTCCCCGCTGGCAAGTGGACATCCCCTGAGGGTTGCCAGGCTGCCAGAGGGATGTCTGATTGCCAGCTTAGGCCAAATCCCCCGGGGAGCAGGCCTAAGCCAGCAGGTGGTCATCTCCCGAGGGGTCCCAGACTGCAAGAGGTCACTGGCCGGGCTGAGGGATCCCCCCTCCGAGCGCACAAATTTTTGTGCACTGGACCTCTAGTTTCATATAATTAGACAAAATACTCTTACTCCTCCCATTTACCCCATCTCTGACTCTTTTTTTAAAATATATTTTTATTGATTTTTTACAGAGAGGAAGGGAGAGTGATAGAGAGTTAGAAACACCGATGAAAGAGAAACATTGATCAGCTGCCTTCTGCACACCTCCTACTGGGGTTGTGCCCGCAACCAAGGTACATGCCCTTGGCCGGAATCGAACCTGGGACCCTTCAGTCCGCATGCTGACGCTCTATGAACTGAGCCAAACTGGTCAGGGCCCATTTCTGACTCTTAAGACTTTGTGGAAAGTTCATTATATGCCCAGAGAACAACAAGTAAACAAAATACAATAAAATACTAAAGCTCTGGTTCTGAACAGTATAAAATCCTAAAACACATGGTTTATTGCTTTCAAATGGGTTCAGTATCACTAGTAATTAATATAAGTAATATTAAGCTTTTAGAGACTTTTAAGCATTAAATCTTTCATATCTTAACTTTTAGGGAAAAAAACTCCCCTCATTTAGATGTTGAAAAATTATATTTGTAAGTAGAATTGATTTTTCAGGAAGAGAGACAGTTATCATTGCTTAAATAATATAACCTTGTTCTTCTTGGACAGCATTTAAAGTCCGGTTCTAGTAGTTTTGATGACCTGCTGAAGTACTTATGGGCTGCACATGTCTCATCCTTGGAGGCTGCTCATAAAAATTTTCACAACAGGTAAGAATGGATCTAAAGTTATTTTGTTTTTACATGGTAACAATACTTCCATCTTACATTACCTTTTTCATTGAAGTGTTTTTCAATTAACCTATTTACCAATATGTCAACTATGGGGGTATTACAGATAAAGAAAAAACTGACAAGAAAATGTTTTACTGGATAAAGTAAAAAGTGTTTTACAAGTAAGAAGGAAAACTATGGGAAAAAGCCGATTTGTATCATAAAGTATAACAAAAGAAAAAGCAATAAATCAAAATCAAACCAGAAGTCCAAGAGGCAAACAAACAAAAGGTTGTTTTACCCAAACCGGTGTTTATAAACCAGGGAGTGTAATGACAAATAATTATATGATCTCTGCGTCATTTTGATCAGACAAAATAACTTGGTTAACACATATTTGGAAGGAGCTATCCAAGAGGCATCTTGGTTATCATACTGAAGAGCTAAAATGACGTTAAAAGTCTCCCAATTTTATTTTTTTTTATTTATTTTTTTAATATATTTTATTGATTTTCTTTTACAGAGAGGAAGGGAGAGAGAGAGATAGTTAGAAACATCGATGGGAGAGAAACATCGATCAGCTGCCTCCTGCACATCTCCCACTGGGGATGCGCCCGCAACCCAGGCATATGCCCTTGACCGGAATCGAACCTGGGACCCTTCAGTCCACAGGCCGACGCTCTATCCACTGAGCCAAACCGGTTTCGGCAAGTCTCCCAATTTTATAGCAAATGAGGTTGAATGAGGCAGTATGACTTGGTCTGGAAGTGAATGACAGTATATTTGGGGTAGTATCAGGCATCCAGAGTGAGATCTGGTGTAGAAAGAAGGAAAGGATGAGTGACTGGTTTAAAAAGCACATATAAGCACAGGCACACATGCTTGAGGCCTTCTTGTTAACCACCTAATTTTATCTTTCCCACTGACCACATATTCAATTAAGATATAAACAACAGATTTAGGAGTCATGTTGTTCTGTATATGTTGGCTCTTCGTATTGCTTCAAAGATGATTTTCATATTGGTCCACAGAAAACTTCATCCTCTTGGCATTCTGTGAAATAAATTGGTATTTTAGCCATCATCACATCTTTTTTGTTGTGACTCGGCTGCTTGGCTATTTCTATGACTGCCAATGAAACTTGAGGTTATTGGTCAAGCAAATAGAGAAGGGGTTGCAACCTAAAGATCGTAATTGAGATCAAGTCATTATAGTTTATAGAAAATAGTTTATAAAACAATATTTTTGCAAACATTCCCAATCACATGCAAAATGAAATTCTTCTAGAAAATTGCATTTTTAATATCAACTCTCAGAGGATGATGAGAGCAACCCTCAATATCTGAAATTAAACAACAAAGTTGAATTTACTGCATTTATAGGAAGGGAGAACTACATCTGGCAGGCCCAGTATCACTGAGCAGAACACTTTTCTCATCTAGTTTTGGGTTATTAGTGAACTGGGTTATTAGGAGATGCAGAGTTCAGGGATTTGTGGATTTTAAGTTAGTTGAGTTACCAGTATGAGAATACTCAGGTAAGATAGCTATCAATTTTCGTTAGAAACATGTTTATACAATGGGCTCCAGTTCCTAATGGCCAGTTCCTAAAGGATTGACTTTCGAAAGATGACACTGATTGGAGGCTTGCCAAACTCTGTTTCCCAAACCATTTCTCTGAGGCAAGTTTTTGTTGATGGATTGAGGAAGTCTAAAAATGTTTTGATGACAACTTGTTACTTTGTCTTCTCCTAGAGATGAGAAAACTTGTTTTTATTCTTGAAAGTGTGACACTACTTCAAGTGGTTAAAATTTAAGGATCCTGCAGATTTTGTTTATGATTTAATTTCTATTATGTGCTTATTTGTTTTTTTATGCTCATTGCATTTATTCCAAACTATTGAATGTGACTAATTTGGAAATATTTGATTAATTTTCAATAGATCAAATTTATAAATAACCTGAGTCAAAATAATATCCATATGAATTGTTTGATGAGTAAGTTTAAATGTGTATGTGCCTGTTTTTTTCACATACCACCTCAGGGGAAAACAAATAAGCAAACACCTCTTGTTGATCTTAGTAGAAACATAATACAAAAGTTAATTATTTTTTTACTAACATATTTACTTTATATCCTGAACTTCTAACTTTTTTACATGGCTGTCTACATAGGTGTCAACCTATAACTATACGAATATTTTTTAATAGCTGCATGACAGAATCTGAACTATGGATTTTCTTCTCATCTCTCAGTCAATTCTTACAACAATAAATTTTATAGATAGTAACTCTTCTGAAGTTTACACAGATTGATAGTGTCAGGAAGATTTATGTCAAGGGTTGTCTAACTCCAAAGGCTATGCTTTTACCCTTATAGCTCTTCTGTTTATAAAACTATGTATCCTGCAAACTGATATTCAAAGATCCATACACAGAAATCCTCAACACAATACTGGCAAACAGGATTCAGCCACATAAAAAAGGGATTATAAACCATGACCACGTGGGATTTATACCAGGAATGCAAGCACTGAGATACTATAGCAGTCAATCTCATAACCCAGATGGCTGTTAAGTGACTAAGCTGTACAGAGATAAACAGCATAGACATGCTGCACAAAAGAATGATTCACATTCCCAAGATGGAGTGGAACATGGAGAGATTTCATCATGCTACTCAGAACGGCATACAGTTTAAAACTTAACCATTGTTTATTTCTTGGATTTTCCATTTAATATTTTTGAACCAAAGGTAACGAAAACTGTGGATAGTGAAACTTCAGATAAGGGGGACTTATCAGAAAAAAAAAAATACCAAGCTACCTAAAAAGCAAGAAAAATAGTCTGTAAGCTATTTTATTGTTTAGTGGTTACCTGAAATGGAAATCACATGTTCCTTTAAAAATATCAAAATTCAGCAGAAATTTTGCTAATCTTCTTTGAATATATCTTTACATCCTATATAATAAAAAAGTAATATTCAAATTGACCCTAACAGCAGAATGACCAGAATAACCGCTGGTCCAGTCACTGTGAGGCACACTGACCCCCTCTCGGTCCCTTCCCCTGGCCATCAGGTATCGATCACCCGATGGCGAACGGGAACCAGGGGTGGGTGGCAGCAGGGGGCAGGGCCGGCTGTGGGCACCTGGGGAAGATGGCCCTGATCGCAGGCCAGGCCTAGGGCCATACCTGCGCACGAATTTCGTGCACCGGGCCTCTAGTTTTAAAATAATGAGACTTAGTCACATTTCAGCATGTATGCAAATGGAGCAGGATTTATGAAAAGGGAAAAGTATTCTACTAAAACCATTTTCTGTATGGTAATTTCCAGATTTAAAATTCTAATGAAATCTTTTCAAATGTTCAAATCTAAGAGCTAAAAGCAGCAGCCAGTTTCTACAATCCATATTCTAAAAAGTAGTAGGATGTAGTTTTGAACAAAATATCTGTTTTGAAAATTGAGTTTGCAAAATTCTTAGTTGACTAATTATAAATGGGAACTTCCCTCCACCCCTTGTCTTGTAGGTTAAGGTATTATTCTAAACAAGAAGCAGATTTTGGAAGAAATTGGGCTTTGTTTGTGGATTATTTAGCTCCACCCCTCTTTCCTACAACTTTGATTAGAACTTATGAATTCCAGAAAGTTCTGCCCACACGAGTGCTTCTTTGTGGGGACCAACCCCTCTTCATCAGTGACTTTACTGGCTTTCAGAAAAGTGTCCTGCTTGCTCTAAATCTTTTGCACATTGTGCATAAGTATACAGGTAAGAAACACTTTAACTTTTGAAAATTCTTATTGTGCTGATTTCATAAGTAATGAAAAAACATTAGAATCATTGTTATAAATCACTACAACAGAATGTCTAAAGAAATAAATTTTATCTCAACTCATAAATATCTTTACTATTTTTTAGGAACACTGTCTTTCATTGTGTGGAAAACTTTTATGAAGTCAGAAATTGCAAGAGAACTGTTTCGAGAGATTTTGGAATTCATCCTTCACTATTTTAATTAAGTACTTCTGGAAATCTGTAATAAAACAAAAATCTACGAGAATAATTCCTTGAGAAAAAGTGTTCTCAACATTTAGTCTTGCATATTTGCATAATTTTGTCTTGTCTATGCCTATATTTTAATTCATGTTGTTGTTAATTTGTTTTTAATAATTATTGAATTAGCATTAATAATAAAATGTTTACTATTCAATGAAAATGTGGTTGAGCCCTGGCTGGTTTTGCTCAGTGGATAGAGCGTTGGCCTGAGGACTAAAGGATCCTGGGTTTGATTCTGGTCAAGGGCACATTCCTGGGTTGTGGGCTCAATCCCCAGTGGGGAGCATGCAAGAGGCAGCCAATAATGATTCTCTCTCAAAATTGATGTTTCTGTCTCTCTCTCTCTCTCTCCTTTCCCTTCAATAAAAATATTTTTAAAAAAGAAAAAAAAGAAGAAGAATCTTGGGCTTGCTTTAAAAAAAAAAAAAGGAAGAAAATTCAGTTGAATAGGTGAATAAATGCCAATAAATTAATAAATATCATAAAACCTGATTTGAATTTTGGATGTTATTCTACCTAAATTAATTTCATGAAATTTGAAGGAATAGATTTTCATGGTCAATAGCAAGAGGCAGAAATTTTTAAATAAAAATTTAGATGATGAATTTGGATTTTTAAGACACTTAAAAATGAACTATTAATTTAGAAAGTATTTCTTAATCAAAAATGTTTTGAAAGGCTTTTAGTTCTCTCAAAGTTAGAAAACGTTATTTTCTAAACTTCTTTTTCTAGTCCATGCTTTTTAAAAAATATTTCAGGACCATACAGGGCAAAAATTCTCACTTTTAATAAGAGACAATGTGTACTGACAAGAAGGTGGCTTTCCCTCCTGCTGTCCTCATGGTAACTTCCTTCCACAGCTTGTTTAGACGGCTTTACATAGGGTCTCAACTATAGGCAAAATATATCCACTTATGAACCATTTGGAAAAATAAAATGAAAAATTTAAGGCAAACGTTAGATATTATGGTAAAGTAATATGGGCACCAATGTGTAAAAGATGAATTTGCATCTAAGCTCTTTTATTTTTCCAGCCAGTGTTAGCTGGTTAATCCTTAGCAATTTATCAAATTCCCTTGTATCGCAGTATACTTCTTAAAAATGAAAAGATTGTAACAAAAATGAAGATCATTGAGAGTCACAAGATTTTGGTTATAAAAATTAACTAGTTCAATAACCAGAAGGTAGTGGACATCCAGGATAATGTGTACAAAATAGTATTTGTGGCACAGAGTATATGTTTGATGAACAATACATCAATAAGAACTCATTATATCAAAACTCAATCACGACTATAGCATAAACGCCAGGAAGCCCAAACCATGATATGTAATTGTTGACAGAAAACAGGTTGCCTCTGCATTAGAAAACAGACCATTTATTCCTCATCTATCATCTATGACCTGATTTGCACAGGGCGATGCAGTGAAGGCCAGGTGATCAGCTTGGCATGCAGTGGAATTACACCACAGGAAAGGAATCCTGAAATGATGAGACTCGGAATTCATTTAGAGCAGCTGGCATATCAGCCCATTTGCTAGACTCACACATGCAAGAGAGAAAAAGAGAAACCTCACCTTTACTTTAAAGGGAAGGTGGCAGTGGGTGGGGAGGGTGAGGTTCAAGAAAGTAAATTCTCTGACTACACATTCAAAATACTTCCTTTCAATAGAGATTAATTTTTTACAGTAATCCTTTGTTCAGCATCTCAGAGACAAGCAGCTGTTCTATCATGTTCACCATGGCAGGTCAGTGCTGAGGCAACACCAGAAATGAGGCCGCTGCTCAATTACTATGTGTCAAATCAGTTCTGAAGGTCAGGGATGATTTTCAGAGTTTTCTGGCAACTCAGTGTTATTATAATAAACACACAGCACAAGCAAAGAGGGAAGAGCTTGGCCTGCATAAGCCTATAGCCTGTGTATTCCCAATTATGGCCTGTAAGGGCAGGTCATAGTGCAGGGGTTCTGAATCGACATCTGTGCATCACTCTTGAATCCTCTGCCCCTGCAGCTAGGACCAGTTCCACACACGCTTTGACCTGCTTTATACAGGTGCAACTGGCAGCTGAATTTCAGTCCCTCCTTGAACCTCTTACTTCTATGCTTCTGCTGCCACTTAAGATACCTGTAAGAACCTGTTTTGTACTCAGACTTGTTCAACCAGAATGGCAGGAGAGCTTCTACCCATTAGATCACCCTTGTAATAAAAAAATATATACCCAGGATTTAGTTTACGGAGATATGACTGGCTGCAGACGTGGGCAGGCAAATGTCATTGAATGAATTGATTACTTAATGTTTTCTAAAAGAAGTCCTCACACCATGCCACACATGGCTCAGGGGAGCAGATGACAGGACTGAGGAGACGGCATAGATTTTTATTGAGGTTTCCTAGGAAAAGCAACACAGGGCAAGGTAAACAGCCTAAGACTGGCTGTTGGTACCAGAGGCTAAAACCAACAGTAATTAGCATATTATGCAAAAAGACCCATTGGAAGGCCAATGGACTTTGATATTCAGCAGGGCTGAAAATCAGCATAATATTGCCCTGCTGTGGGCTCAATGGCTGAAGGCAATTCCCTAACCTGATAATCCTTTTACTGCTTACCAAACTTTACCTTTGATATGCTTGTATGCATTCCTAAAGGGCAAATGTGTATTCAAATGAATAAAAGCTGACAGGCCCAGGTTTTCGGAGAGCTTCTCCACTAGGGGGAAGTTTCCACCTGGCTCCCATGCCTTCTAAATTCACATTTCTTGTCTAGTGTTTTCATTTGCGCACGGCCCCTTCTTCAGGTCCTGAACCCTAGCCATAATGGGCATGTTTGGTCACAGCCCCTCTGCTAGAGGCTGGACCTCCATGGATGCTGGGAATTGGAAGAAGACATGAGGAGCTGCAGGCATATAGGAGAGACTTTATTGCAGACCAAGTAGTCATTACAGACACAGGAGCCATCAGACAAAGCAGTTCTTGCTAACACAGTAGCAAACACAAAATAGCTACGCACTGGCTGGTCAGCAACACATTTTTATACCAACTCAGACAAAAGTGGCTTCTTGGCTGACAGTGACATCAGTATGTGGGTTATAGGAAGGTACACTTGCACAGTGCGTACAGTAAAACTGCTGTGTCATCGCCTTTGCACATACGTATCACACATGGGCCTTGAATATTTAGCGTAGTCTGGGCGAGGTAATGATTTAGATCAGGTGAATTGTTGGCTTGGTGTGTGAAAGATAAGAAAGTGGAGGGGGGCACAGCCTTGGATATGTTCATCTGTACATGAAAGGCAGATTTTAGGTGAGCTGTCCACTACCTCCAGCAATTAGCTAGCCTAAGAGGGAAGTTCTCTCTTGGTCTGTAAAGCCCCCAAGAGATGTGAAACCACTATAATATACACAATGTAAATTTTAAAAAACATAATGCACAATGAGCAATGGATAATGAGAGCACATGGATAAATACTTCTCACTTCCATGGTTCAAGGCTCAAAGTGCCAAGATCCTCTCATAATGTTCTAGCCACCCCTAAGCTGACTTTTTCTGAAGGTCCCTGAATAATTTGTAAAACTATTCCTTGCCCCTGCTGAGAGCAGGGTAAGTATATCTTAACATAAACAATTAGTAAGTAATAGTGTTCACCCCATTTTAAAGTTCAAGGCTATGGAACACGTTCATAAGATGACCAAGAATCCTGAATTCTGGTTGGGTACAGAAGGGCTCACCAGTACACTTTCCCCAATCAGAAGAGTATGACCAAATGCCACTCTTTCGGGTTCCCCAAGATCTTGAGCCCTGAGTGTGTGTATGAATGTTGATTTCTGATGAATGCCAGACAATTTCTCGGTCATCGTCAAATTTCTTTTGAAGGACGGAATGAGGTAGAGATGAAGATATTTCAGGAGCTGCTGCTTTGTGTATTCCAAAGGAACATTTTTAAAGGGTTTATTAAGGTATTACATTTTGAAATAACTGCAAGGCTGCCAGATGATTCTGTAAACTACAGATATATTTAATGAGATATTGTCATCCACACATTTATACCAAATCCAATTTTCCAGAGCTGTCTGACTACTCTGTATCTATGAAATGGACTCTATTTTGCTTGATAGTTCAGTTTGTTCATTAAATTCCACATAGGAGTAAAATAGGGATGGATTGAGCAAAAAAAGAGAGAGAGAACTCATGGACAGGACAGCAGCGTGGTGATTGTTGGAGGTAGAAGAGGGCATAGGGGATAAATGGTGATGGAAATAATCAATGGGCAGAAACTAAAACCATTTCCCCTAAGAACAGGAACAAGACACGGATGCCCCCTCTCACCACTCCTGTTCAACATAGTACTGGAAGTACTACCCATTGCGATCAGACAAGAAGAAGAAATAAAAGGAATCCAAATTGGAAAAGAAAAAGTAAAACTGTCCTTATTTGCAGATGACATGATACTGTACATAGAGAACCCTAAAGACTCCATCAAAAAATTATTAGACTTAATAAATGAATTCAGCAATGTAGCAGGATACAAAATTAATGCCAAGAAATCTATGGCATTTCTTTACACCAATAGTGAACTTACAGAAAGTGAGACTAAAAAAGCAATCCCATTTACCATCACCCCCCAAAAATTAAGATACCTATGAATAAACTTAACTAAGGAGGTAAAAGACTTATATGTGAAAAACTACAGGACACTGAAAAAAGAGATAGAGTAAGACATAAATAGATGGAAGAACATACCGTGTTCATGGATTGGTAGAATCAACATCATCAAAATGTCCATACTACCCAATAGTATTGCAATCTATAGATTCAATGCAATCCCCATTAAATTACCAACGGCATATTTCACAGATATAAAACGAACGTTCCAAAAATTCATCTGGAATTAAAAAAAGACCTCGAATAGCTGCAGCAATCCTGACAAAGAAGAACAAAGTAGGTGGGATCTCAATACCAGATATCAAGCTGTGTTACAAAGCCACTGTTTTTAAAACAGCTTGGTACTGGCACAAGAATGGACATATAGATCAATGGAATAGAATAGAGAACCCAGAAATCGACCCAAACCACTATGCCCAATTAATATTTGACAAAGGAGGCAAGAGCGTACAATGGAGTCAAGACAGTCTCTTCAATAAATGGTGTTGGGAAAATTGGACAGATACATGCAAAAGGATGAAACTAGACCACCAACGCACACCATACACAAAAATAAACTCAAAATGGATAAAAGACTTAAATGTAAGACGGGAAACCATAAAAATACTAGAGGAATCCACCGTCAGAGAAATCGCAAACATATGCTGAAGGAATTTCTTCTCTGATACTGCTCCTAAGGCAATGGAAACTAAAGAGAAAATAAACAAATGGGACTACATCAAAATAAAAAGCTTTTGCACAGCAAAGGAAACCATCAACAAAACAACAAGAAAGCCCACTGCATGGGAGAACATCTTTGCCAATGATATCACTGATAAGGGTTTAATCTCATGCAACTTAACAATAGGAAGATAAACAATCCAATCAAAAAATGGGCAATGGACCTAGATAGACACTTTTTGAAAGAGGACTTTACAGAAGGTCGAAAGACATATGAAAACATGCTCAAAGTCACTAATTATACGAGAGATGCAAATCAAAACGACAACATGGTATCGTCTCACACCCGACAGAATGGCTATCATCAACAAATCAACAAACAGCAAGTGTTGGAGCTGATGTGGAGAAAAAGGAACCCTTCTGCACTGCTGGTGAGAATGCAGACTGGTGCAGCCACTGTGGAGAACAGTATGGAGTTTCCTCAAAAAACTAAAAATGGAACTCCCATTCGACCCAGTGATCCCACTTCTAGGAATATATCCCAAGAAGCCAGAAACACCAATCAGAAAGAATATATGCACCCCTATGTTGATAGCAGCTCAATTCACCATAGCTAAGATTTGGAAACAGCCTAGGTGCCCATCAACAGATGAGTGGATTAAGAAACTGTGGTGCATCTACACAATGGAATACTTCGGTAAAAAAGAAGGAACTCTTGCCTTTTGCAACAGCATGGATGGAACTGGAGAGCATTATGCTGAGTGAAGTAAGCCAGTCAGAGAAAGATAAATACCACATGATCTCACTTCACTATGCAAAAAAAAATAATAAAAAATAAAAATTAAAAAAAAAAACTGTTCTCATACTGGCATTTAATACAGAAATTGTTAATTAAAGTAATTTTAAAAAGTAGGTGGCACCTGGGAAGGATTAGATATGTTCACACATCATGGAGTATTGTTACTCAGGGAAAGAGAAATCCATGTACAAGTTACCTACTGTCTTATGATTTTTCCCTTGCTAATAATATCAAGATTTGAAAAATCTCATCAAATAACTGGAGATTTCTGAATATTAGTCAGATTCTAGGTTTCTGGAGCATAACATGATGAATTCTCCAAAGATGTGTAAAAGATCTTGGTACATGCCTAGTGCTCCAGAGACAAGTTTATTGATCACATGCATCATGAAATTTTACTTCTGCAGTAGAAATGCAAGTTTATACTAAAATTCATGAAATGATGTTGAACAAAAGATTCAGAGTCAACTGGCCAATTTTTTATATAAGGCTTTCAGGTCTCCTTACATTAAAAGTCATGCTGTGCTGTCCCGTTGTGGCTCAGTAGTTGAGCATCAACCTATGAACCAGGAGGTCAAGGTTCAATTCCCAGTCAGGCCACATGCCCAGGTTGTGGGCTCGATCTTCAGTCGGGGGAGGGGGGGGGGCATGCAAGAGGCAGCCAATCAATGTTTCCCTCTCATCATTGATGTTTCTGTCTCCCTCTCCCTTCCTCTCTGCAATCAATTTTTTAAAAATTTATCCTGTGCTATGTACAATCCTGCTGTTGTAAATCACAGCTTTATGAAAGGAAACGGCATGCCTGCATTGTGTCCTAATGGTTGGTGGAACCGCGGTGGAGATGTGGATTCAGAGCCAGTTCTGCGTCCTATGGCTCCCTCTCCAGTCCAGCAGCTGCAGCACAGGCCTCGGGGATAAGCGCGCACGCCCTCAGTAAAGGGCTCTAGTGTTTACTTAACTTCCACCTCATCTGTAGTAGCAACTGTTTGTTCCCCAGAAAAAAGGCTCACATACTAGTCTCACATGCAAAACTCAAAATCTAGCTCAATTCATACTTTTTCTGAGAGCAAATGACTATTTTCTGGAGGTGAATTTATTCCACATTTTTTAAATTTCAGCTTTTGTTAATGTCAGTTTCTTGAACATCCATTGGAATGAACCTTCAAATGTATGCAATTCTCTTACTGGGTCCATGAACTATGTAAATAGGAGCTTATAAATATATTGCCAATTTATGATGCTGTTTAAAGATCGTTATGGAAAAATAAAATGTCCTTAGATTTTACAGTGAAATATGTACAATGATGAAATTCTCTAGATCACCACTAGATGGTATATAAAACCTATTAAATATAGTACATTACCCTGTCATTGCTGCTCTGTTTCAGGTTTTTCCCAAATGGCATCTTAATGATTGCAAGTCTAATTATAACTAATTAATATTAATATTACAATTAATACTTATTTAATGACTTCCATAGACACTGATCCAATAATACTATACTAGCTGAGTGAGCTTAGAGAAGTCACTCATTCTCCCTGTACCTCAACTTCCTTACCTGTGAAATGGAAATAGTAAGTACCTACCTAGTTCATAAGAGTTGTAACAATTCAGTGAGTAAATGGGTGTATGCATTTAGAGAAGTCTTTGACACTTTATAGGTTGACTATTATTATTTGCCAGACACTAACTCTACATGACACCTATATATAGAATCTATATATGCATGTATGTCTTCTAAATTTTAACTTTCCCAAGTTCAGAACTGAGACTTGAACTAAGATCTCTACTAGTCCATACTATGATACCATATGGCCTCTCAGTGTGCTGTACTGGGGTTCTTTACACATTCAATCTCTATTAACCACTCAGTCTTTAACATTTCTTGAGTGCCTACATGTACCAGAAATTATGGGAGATTCTGAGCATGTTTCCAGCCTCTATGGAGACAGGCAGATTCTGCCAGCAAGAAAAAGGGGTGAAATTGAATAACTGTTAGGCAGGCAACTATCAATGCTGCACATTCCTCCAAGAATTGTTTTGTTTTGTTTTAATATGGGCGCTGCCTTAAATTAAAAAAAAAAAAAGAATGAATTACTAATATGGAATGCCCCAAATTCAAGCATATAGAAGGCCAATGTTAGAGAAATAGTAAGGCCTTTTTCCCCTTGAAATCTTTCCTGACAGAGTGTTTTCACATGGCTCATTTGCTGGCCCCTCTGAGTCAACATCCTCTTTCTTGGAACTGACCTTTTCTCCTCTGGTCACATGGTTTGAATGGGAGCTCTTATGTTATTTCAGACCTAATCCCCAAAGCCCCACTCTTCCTGTGATGTTGATGAGTCCAGGATTCAATCATGTCACCGTGACTTCCTACTGGGTTAATCATGTCATGGTAACCTCTTGGCTTTGGCTGAATACACCAAGGGTGAGCCTCCGGCCTGAACAGACTGACTCTGAATCCTTCCCTGGGGTTGTTGTTTTATTTCCCAACTAGAATCCGCAAAGGCCAGCCAGTGCCTCCTTGGTAGTGGGAGCAGCAAGGTGTGGGTTGCAGCTGCTGGGCAAGTAGCATGGGAAGCTGGCCTCCTAAGGTAGGAGAAATGAAGCTGAAAAGCAGAGGAGCAGAGATAAAGAGCTGAGACAGAGAGGCCTGACCGTGGTCCTGGTCCCGGTTCCTGCTGTTCCTGGAGCCTGTGACAGTCCTGCCCTCCCAGAGGTTGACTAGACACACTTCTTTAATCACACTTGACAACAAGGCATCCTCCAGTAAATACTCCTTTTTGCCCCAGATAGTTTGATTTGAGTTCTCATCACTTTGACTGAAGGAACTCTTACTAATCCAGTTGGTCATTCATCCCATCCACTCCAAAGTGTAACCCAGCACTTTAAGTCCGTACCCATAATCTGTCCAGGTCGAATTCTCACAGTAGGTGGGTATAACACCAAAAGAGAAAAAAATGCAAGGAGCCCAAAAGGTAAATATGGAGTTAATATGTAAAAAGCTGATGGTTCATTAGGACTAAGAAGTATCTTGAAGGAACACACCTTCTCAGAAATGCCACATGCTCTGTAAATGGATGTTACCTCTGAAAGCCGTCACTTCAGTCCTGCTCCAAGTTTAGAGGGCTCAGCGCTCCCAGACTTTCTGCTACTGGGGGATTTCAATAGTTTTGCAGTGTAGGTGAGTGGTATGACTCTACTTCATTAATTTATAAAGGTCTTGATTACAATCTCTACAAGCTAATTGAATAAGCATTTGTTTTTTTCCAGTTATTTATACCCTCAGAAATACCAGACTAAAGCAAATTCAGGATACCTGTTTCTAGGGCAAATACCTAAAGAAATTAATCCCTTCAGAATATTTTTGTGTGTGTGTGGCTCTCACTCTAGATATCATTCTCACTCCCCTTCTTGTCTCAGTGGAAAAAATGTAAGGTCCTGAGATTCCATTATGCCAATGTGACATTTATGAAGCAGAGCCCTGAATTGCAGATATAGCGAGGGGGATAGGGCCAGCTAAAACCTGACAACTCACTAGTTTTGTGACTACTTTAGACACAGAATGGACATACCCTAAATTAATTTGGAGCAGCACACAAGCACTTCTCTGCTATTTAGTGTAGAGTTCAGATTATGGCTTTCTTACACATTTCCATTTTTTGCTCATTTTGTTCAAATTATGGCTTTTTTACACACTTACACATTTTCCACTTCTCAAAAGGTCACAGTATTCAGAGTGTCTATGAAATGCCACTTCTTTTACTGTGCTTAATACAGCCAATTCACTTTTGTGAATCTAATCTAATAAAAGAGAAACATGCAAATTGACTGCACCTCTGCTATGCCTCAAGCCATGTCCACCAGCCAATCAGAGTGACTATATGCAAATAAACCCAACTAAGATGGTGGCTGGCAGCCACGGAGCTGGAGCAAGCAGGAGGCTTAGTTGCCCCAGCGATGGAGGAAGCCAAGCTTCCTGCCTGCCCTGGCCGACTGTGGCCTCCGCTGAAGGCAACAAAGTTTCAATTATAGAAGATAAATAAATCCCAGATACCTGCTTCCAGCCTGCCTCCACTGGAAGCTTGGGTGGCTGGGGGCCGTGGCCAGCCTGAAAACAGCCATCAGCCCCTCACCCAAGATGGCCACACCCTCATGGGGTGAGGGTCCCTGTTGGGGGGCTTGGCCAGCCTGCAAACAGCCATCAGCCCCTCACCCAGGCTGGCCAGGCACCCTAGCAAGACCCCCCTCCCTGAAGGGGCTGTGGCCAGCCTGAAAACGGCCCTCAGGCCCTCACCCAGGCTGGCCAGGCACCCCAGCATGGACCCCCACCCTGAAGAGGGTGTGGCCAGTCTAAAAATGGCCCTCAGCCCTTCACCCAGGCTGGCCAGGCACCCCAGTGGGACCCCCACCCTGATCCAGGACATCTTTCAGTGCAAACCAGCCGGCGCCCAACCATGCACCAGGCCTCTATCCTATATAATAAAAGGGTAATATGCAAATTGACCCTAACAGCAGAACAACTGGGAATGACTGGTCACTATGACACACACTGACCACCAGGGGGCAGACGCTCAATGCAGGAGCTGCCCCCTGGTGGTCAGTGCACTCTCACAGGGGAAGCTCTGCTCAGCCACAAGCCAGGCTGATGGCTGCCAGTACAGCGGTGGTAGTGGGAGCCTCTCCCGCCTCCTCAGCAGTGCTAAAGATGTCTGACTGCAGCGTAGGCCTGCTCCCCACTGGCAAGTTGATATCCCCCGAGAGCTCCTGGGCTGCCAGAGGGATGTCTGACTGCCAGCTTAGGCCTAATTCCCCAAGAAGTGGGCCTAAGCCAGCAGGTGGTCATCCTCTAAGGAGTCCCAGACTGCGAGAGGGCACAGGCCAGGCTGAGGGACCCGCCCCCCCAGTGCACAAATTTTTGTGCACCGGGCCTCTAGTTTTAAATAAAATAAAAAATATATACTATTTGCTCTTTGTCAATAATATATGTTAGGAATCTTTTCTTCTATGTAAGTTGCATTTTAACTTCATTTTGCTGGTTTTGTCATGCAAACATTTTCAATTGTTAGGTTGACAAATCATTTCTTTTTTATTGCATTCAGACAATAAAGTTAAAAAGCCTATGCCTCCACCAAAGTTTAATAGGTTTTTCACCCAATTTTTCCTCTTGCGTATCTATGGCTTCATTTCTTTATATCTAGACTAGAGGCCCAATGCACGAAATTCATGCAAGGGGCTCAGCCCTCACAACCCCAGCTTCATCCTGATGGTTGTCCAGAAGGTCGTCCAGTCTAATTAGCATTTTATGCATTTATTATTATAACTAGAGGCCCAATGCACAAAGATTCGTGCAAGAATGGGCCTTCCTTCCCCTGGCTGCTGGCACTGCCTTTGCTCCTGCTGGAGCCACCTTGCTGCCTTCCCACGCTGCCCAGAGGCCCAGAGCAGCTGGGGTGCTGTGGAATGCCTGACCATTTTTTTGAGCCTTGTTTTATGGTCTGAGTATCATTTCACATTGTGATTCTTCTGAGCGCACAGATTAAATTGACTTTTTCCCCTCCTGCGAATCTAGTCTTGTGTCGATTTTATTATTTAACTAGAGGCCCGGTGCACGAAATTTGTGCACTGTGGGGTGGGGTTCCCTCAGCCCAGCCTGCTCCTCTCACAGTCCAGGAGCCCTCAGTGGATGTCCTACTGATGGCCACAGTATGGCAGCAAAGACTCGGAGCAGGCGTCCCGTGTGTGTGTGTGTGTGTGTGTGTGTGTGTGTGTGTGTCCCCACTGGGGGTCTTCCCCCAGCCACATTGGAGGTTTAGAGCAGGCACTCTGTGTGTGTGTGTGTGTGTGTGTGTGTGTGTGTGTGTGTGTCTGCTGGAAGCCTGCCCCCAGCCACACCATGGAGGCTTGGAGCAGGAGCCCCTCTGTGTTGATCTCTCAGGCTCCTGGCCACCACTGCATGTTGTACTCTCCCTTGAGCTATGGCCAGGATGGGGGTGCTGCTTGCAAGCTGGGCTTTCCCACTCCCAGGTTTCCATGGCAACCAGGGAGAAGGCCCAGCTTGGGGCTGCCCTCAGGCCAGGCTTCTTTCCTGCTCCCGGATCACCATGGCGACCAGGGAGAAGGCGCAGCTGGGGGCTGCCCTACAGGCCACACTTTTCTACTTACCGATGGCCGGATCACCACAGCGACCCAGGGCCCAACGGCACTTTCCTGCTCTCCAATAGTCATAGGGTCCCGGCTGGGGTTGGGGCTTAGCAGTGCGGGGCTTAGGCAGCACGGAGGTCCTGGCTGGGGGCTCAGGTGGCACACAGGGGTTCCGGCTGGGGGCAGGGCTTATGCGCTGCTGCCCAGGGCTGCACATGGGGCCCGGATGGCAGCTCGTGCTGTCCCACCCTGCCTGTAGTATAGGATAGAGGCCTAGTGCACGGGTGGGGGCCGGCTGGTTTGCCCTGAAAGTGTCCCGGATCAGGGTGGGGGTCGCGCTTGGGTGCCTGGCCAGCCTGGATGAGGGGATGATGGCTGTTTGCAGCTGGTCACACCCCCTTCAGGGTAGGGGTCCCTGCCGGGAGCCGGTCCATCCTTGCTGTTTCAAGGGACCTGGCATATATGGCATACGGTTCTTAATATGTTTGCTCACCTTCTTGGCGCTGTGTTTTAACCAAGGTCACCTCTCCAAGAAAGGTTGAATCCCCAAGTAGGGATTTTCCCCTGAAGTTAGGGAGGGAATAAAACCCCTCAACTAAGTGCCAGGCCGGTAATTAATCACTTTAACTACGAACAATCATGCTTAAGCTACATAATCTTTACTCCCTGGAATGGAGATAAGAAACGCCCTAACCTTTGTAATAGAGATTGACAGGATTAAAATGAACTGGTATAAATACAGATGTAACAAGACAGCAAGACACAGGGCTTGGAAGACAGGACCAAGAGAGACAGAGCCTAGGCACAGAACCTACACAGAACGTTCTCTAGAGACAGAAGAACTTCGCTGGAGAGAGCATGCCGGAGGATCCTGGAGAGGGACTGGCCTGGGAGCCTGGAGGCGGAGCCTGGCGAGAGAGCATGGCAAAAGATCCTGGACTGAACCTGACTGCGGAGATTGGCAGGAGAGCCTGACCGGAACCTGGTGACTGAACCTGACTGGAGTACCTGGACAGAACCTGGCTGGAGATCCTAAGCAGAACCTCTCTGGAGATCGAGACCAGAACTTGGCTGGAGATCCTGGCTAGGCTGCTGATGAACTGAACACTGTCTCTGAGTCTTTCCCTCTTCGCCGACTCCGTCCACACCTTTGGGGACCCCTGGACATGCTGGGGCAGTTCCCCACTGGGGTGCCTGGCCAGTCTGGATGAGGGCCTGAGAGCCGTTTTCAGGCTGGAGGGCAACTTAAGCTCCCAGCCTCTCCTTTTTTTTCTTTATATTGGGATTTATTTACCTTCTACAGCTGTCACTGGAGCTGAGAGCCGGCTCCAGCTCTGAGGGTTGAAAGCAGGTTCTGAGTCTGTTTGGCTTCTATAATTGAAACTCTGTTGCCATCACAGCAGCTCTAAGCTCTGAGGCCAAAGCTGGCTGAAAGCAGGTCTCTGGAGCTTGTTTAGATTCTATAATTGCAACATAGTTGCTTAGAGTGCAGCTCAGAGGCTGGCAGCGGCAGGCCGGGAACGTTGGCTTCCTCTGTCACTGGAGCAAGCAAGCCTCCTTTTCGCTTCAGCTGCGTGGTTGGCAGCTGCCATCTTGGTTGGAAGTTAATTTGCATATCCTGCTGATTAGCCAATGGGAAGGGTTTTGGGGTTATGGTCAATTTGCATGTTTCTCTTTTATTAGATAGGATTACCAGTCCAGCAGTAAGAACTAAGATGTGGGGGGGGGGGGGGATGGATTTTCCCCTTCCCGATATCAGAATGGGATCAAAATCTGTATTACGGGGGCACTGCTATTTGTTGATTTTTCTCTTTTTACTGAGAGCGGTTTTGCCAATTTAGCATCATCTGTCTTCAAGTAGTTTAAGAATTTGGTTTTGTATAGACATGTTATGTATGTGTAATTATTTCACATCTTTTGGGGAGGCTGTTTACCCCACTACCCCTGTTATATACAGCTAACAGAAAATCTTTCATGTGTTGTTGGATTAATTAAAAACGTGTTCATGGTCTTGGCTCATCAAAGATGTTTTTACTGCCCCAACAATACAACATGCGTTATCTATCTCTCAGCACAATTATTGTAACAACTGCTGACTTTTGTAAATGCATCCTATTCATTGGGAAGAGTCTCAGCCACTTGATAAGTATGTTTTTATTTTATTTAAATGATAATCTTCATTTTAACAATAACTGAGGCATAGAGGGGACTACAAAAATTGCCCAAGTGCACATGGGAAAGCCATAGAGCTGGGATTCAAACTATGCCTTTCCTATTCCAGTGATCATATTATTCAAACCAATTTATCTAATTTTTAACAGTTAGTGGGTAGAATTAGTCTGATAAAGACCTGGGAAATCCTCATACGAAAGCTTCATGTCAGCTTTGGATGTCACCACTTCCTGCCAGTGCATTCTCTCCTTGAACATTCATTATTACATGTGGACCATGGAGAGGAAACTTAGTATACAATTGCTATTAACTTATGATCAGTAAAAATGCACACACAAAAATGACAACTTAGGTATTCTACTGGCCAGTTCAGTTTTATGTGTTTTAAAATTTTAATAGATAGGATTTTTTAAATGTTCTGGATTTTGGTTATAAATCAGCAAGATATTAACCTAAATTTCATAAAATTAGGTTACATCCTATCTAATAAAAGAGAAACATGGTAATTAGCTTACGACCGCTACCCTTCCCATTGACTAATCAGGGCAATATGCAAATTAACTGCCAGCCAAGATGGCGGCCGGCAGCCAGGCAGCTTGAAGCTAACATGAGGCTTCCTTGCTTCAGCGACAGAGGACTCCAACGTTCCCCACCTGCTGCTGCAGGCCTCTGAGCTGCAACTCTAAGCAACTATGTTACAAATATAGAAGCTAAACAAAACCACAGAAACCTGCTTTAGTCGCCGGGCTTCAGCCAGCAGGATCGCAACATTGTTTCAAATACAGAAGGTAAACAAAGGCCAGGAACCTGCTTTCAGCAGCGGAGGTCTAAGAGCTGGAGCCAGAGCTAAAGCTGGCCCAGAATTAAAAAAAAAAAAAAAAAAAAGGAGCAGTTGGGAGCTTCAGTCACCTGCCAGCCTGAAAACAGCCCTCAGCCCCTCACCCAGACTGGCCAGGAACCCCAGTGGGGACCCCCACCCTGAAGGGTGTGTGACCAGCTGCAAACAGCCATCATTCCCTCACCTAGGCTGGCCAGGCACCCAAAGGGGAACCCCACCCTGATCCAGGACAGCCTTCAGGGCAAACCAGCCGGCCCCCACCCGTGCACCAGGCCTCTATCCTATATAGTAAAAGGGTAATATGCCTCCCAGCACTGGGATCAGCGGAGCCGAGAGGCCTCCTGGCACCGGGATCAGTGTGACACTGGGCAGTGCCCAAACCCCGTGATGGCCCTGCGGCTCTGTGTGTGACAGGGGGGGAGGTTTCCCTATTCGCCCTGCTCTGTTCATGACAGGGGAAGGCGCCCCAACCCCCTGATCAGCCCTGCTCTGTGCCTGATAGGGGGAGCTCCCTAACCCCCTGATCGCCCTGTGGCTCTGTGTGTGACAGGGTACGGCGTCCCAATCCCCTGATCGGCCCTGCTCTGTGTGTGATGGGGTAGAGCCATAACCTCCCCATCAGCCCTGCCCTGAATGTGAGAGTGGCGGCTCCCCAACCCCCTGATTAGCCCTGCTCTGTGGGTGATAGAAGGCGGCGCCCCAACCCCCACCCCACGGGCCCTGCTCTGTGTGTGATGGGTTAGAGCCATAACCTCCCCATCGGCCCTTCCCTGAGTGTGAGAGTGGTGGTGCCCCAACCCCCTGATCTGCCCTGCTCTGTGTGTGACAGGGGGCGGTGCCCCAACTCCCCTATTGGCCCTACTCTGTGAGTGACAGGGGGGAGCTCCTCAACCCCCTGATGGGCCCTGCTCTGTGCCTGACAGGGGGTGGCGCCACAACCTCCCCATCGACCCTGCCTTGAGTGTGACAGGGGGCAGGGCCCCAACTCCCCAATCGGCCCTACCCTGACTGTGACTGAGGGTGGCATCGCAACCTCCCTATCCGCCCTGCTCTGTGCATGACGGGGCAGCACCCCAACTCCCCAATTGGCCCTGCTCTGATCTCGACCAGGGGCTGCACCTAGGGATTGGGCCTGCCCTTTGCCACCCGGAAGCAGGCCTAAGCCAGCAGGTCATTATCTCCCTAGGGGTCCCAGACTGTGAGAGGGCACAGGCCGGGCTGAGGGCCCCACCTCCCCCCCGAGTGCACAAATTTTTGTGCACCAGTCCTCTAGTATGTTAATAACAAAAGAGCCATGTGAGTTGAATGTCTGTTTATTAATTTCTCAGTGATCTATAATAGTTTAATACAATCCTCTTTAAAGGCTAAACATATATTGATTAATTAAAAATTAAGAATTATTAATTAAACAAAATAATCATAACATTAATTTGAATTTAAAATCAGGTGTGCATATATTAGCATAACCAATGGACACAGACACTGGGGCAGTGGGGGCTTGCCTGGGGTGGGAATGGCTTGGGGGGGCGGTCAATTGGGGTAAAAGAAGACATATGTAAAACTTTAGACGATTAAAAAATAATAATAATAACTCCCACCAGAAACCATAGGAGCCTCACAAAGCCTCCTTCTTTTTATATACTAACTCTAAAAAAATAAAATAAAATAAAATTAGGTATGCATGGACAAAATTCTAACAAATCAGCATAAATAAAAAACAACAGAATCAAGAAAACTATCCTGGTTATGATCGTGTTAAATTTTGAAATTTCTATTGCCCCCAAAATTAGAAACTTTTATTGTTGATTCATTATTTTCAGAATTTTAGATTAAAGATTGAAGAACTATTTCTGAAAGCTCTAGAACTAGTTTTCTTGCACCTTCTGTCTTCATTAAAATTTTCCATACAGTCAAAGAGAATGACCCTGGCAAAGATATAAAATTTTTACATGTAAGTTTAAGCCCAATTATTGAAATGTTTTTTTAAATAAAATTATATGTGTTTTACACACAAATATTATATGTTCATTACATGATAATTGTACACATATGTTTTTAAAATTAACTGACCAGCTCTTCATGTAAAAATCAATAAGAAAAATTAAGCAACTCCATAGAAAACTGGATAAAGTGCATAAACACATTCAAAGACTATAAATTCATATAATAGTTAAGCAACATTTTCTACATAATAAACTAACACAAATTATAGAAATTGTTATTTGGTAGTGGGTTGGAGAAAAACAAGAACCTTAATTCATAGTTTTATGACAAAAATGTAAAGTCCTGAAAACTTTTTTGAGTACCAGTTGGCAATATATGGCCCATTGATTTTAATTCATTTCCTTTCTAAAAATGTATTGGTAAGATAATAAATTGTGCCCAAAAAGTATGTATAAAATGCCTTTGTTGTTATATTGTCAATAGCTTATAACATAAAATAATCTCTACAAGTATAATTTATTAAATAAAACACTACATATCCTCTAAAGAAAATAGTTTGATTAACACCTTCTGATACAGGAAAAGCTCTAAAAAAAATTTTCAGTTGAAAAAGTATAGTGCAGAGCAGTGAGTGTGATTTCATTTGTACAAACTGCACAGGTTTTATTTATTCATTTATTTGCACTGTTTGATGTATTAAAAAATCCTAGAAATTTGCACCAAAAACTATTTTAAAAAATAGGTGAAAGACTAAGAGATGTGATTGAGGAGAGATGATGAAGATTTTTATTTTCATTTCATGTGTTTATACACTTAGACTTTTAAACATTGAATATACATATACTTAGATGTACTTTTAAAAATAAGTAAAAGGTATAGCAATTAAAATGTGTTTTAAGAAAATAGTAAAATAGATTTTTTAAAATGATGATTGAAACTAAAACATATTTGAGGTTAGATCTGTTAATGTTCAAAAGGCGGCAATTTGAAAGTATCTTCCTAGACTCTGGGGAAAATTAATGTCCATTTAATTTTCATAAACATCCTTTACTCTTCTCCATGTAGTTGTAGCATATTACTTGATTGGTGTGTGAGAGCATTTGGTTTCATGTTTCTCAGTTGGCTAATCTATTAATGTCCTAAGACCTGAGAAAGCACCTTTTCTCTTCTTTGTATCTAGACTAGTGAAGAAGTTAAGCTAGTTTGAAATTTTTAGATTTGGTAACACTGAGTTATCAAGTCTTGCCTTGATACATCCAACAAGAGCAAAGTGTTAATACCACATTCCAAACTATCCTGGAGCATGGATTTCTGTACACAGGGTGATTTGTTAAGGGGAAAAAGCACAGGCTTTAAAATAATACTGCAGGATACAAACTTACTGTGTCATTCACCATCTGGGGAATTACTTAAACTTATGAAGCACCTGTTTTTTTTATCAGAGAAATATGGCACCATCACTGGAGCAAAAAACTCCAATTACGTAAAGCCCCTAAAATATTTGGGTACATTTGTTACTCTGAGTAATGCAAATAAGATTTCAAATCATATATTTAACGTATTTGTGTTTACTATGTTTTTATATCTTTCAGATTTTTTATTTTGTTTTGTTTGTTTTAAAAATATCAATTTTTTTGCCGTAACCGGTTTGGCTCAGTGGATAGAGCGTCAGCCTGCGGACTGAAAGGTCCCAGGTTCGATTCCGGTCAAGGGCATGTACCTTGGTTGCGGGCATATCCCCAGTGGGCGGTGTGCAGGAGGCAGCTGATCAGTGTTTCTGTCTCATTGATGTTTCTAACTCTCTATCTCTCTCCCTTCCTCTCTGTAAAAAATCAATAAAATATATTTTTAAAAATAAAATGAAATAAAAATATCGATTTTTTAAATTGTTTTAAGCTTGGTTCACTGCATAAGAGCATATCTGGAAACTTGGGATACTATGGTTATTCAAACATACAATTATCAATTCACTCTACTCAGAAATCCTACAGTTGAGGAAATGGAGCAGAGTGCTTCATCTATGATTAGTAAGACTGGATGGTGGGAGCTTACATAAGTCCATTAATCATAGCAGGATTTATTTTGATGTCCTTTATTTCATTCTAAATTGAAGAGCCATGTATAAGGAAAGAAAGACAGAATATGGGTTATAGATTTAAAAACATGGGCTTGAGATAGTCTGGTGGCTTCATGGTCAATAAGGACAGATCATGAGTGGAAGGATCAAAATGTGTAACATGAAGCCCTTGTTGGTTTGGCTCAGTGGATAGAGCTTCAGTCTGTGGACTGAAGGGTCCTGAGTTCAATTCCGGTCAAGGGCATATGCCCAGGTTTCAGGCTCAATCCCTAGTGAGAGGTGTGCAGGAGGCAACTGATGGATGATTCTGTCTCATCATTCATGTTTCTATCTCTTTCTCCCTCTCCCTTAATCTCTGAAATAAAAATATATATATTTTTAAATGTGTAACATGGATACCTATAGGAAAGCATGACTTTCTTTGAAAGTATCCATCTAATAAAAGAGAAAGATGGTAATTAGCGTACGTCTGCAACCCTTCCCATTGGCTAATCAGGGCGATATGCAAATTAACTGCCAGCCAAGATGGCGGCCGGCAGCCAGGCAGCTTGAAGCTAACATGAGGCTTCCTTGCTTCAGTGACGGAGGACTCCAATGTTCCCTGCCTGCCTTGCCGGCCTCTCAGCTTGCAGTTTGAAACATTGTTATAAATATAGAAGCTAAACAAAACCCTAGAAACCTGCTTTCAGCCAGCCGGGATCTCAGAGCTGGAGTTGATACAGTGTTTCGATTATAGAACCCAAACAAACCAGATACCTGCTTTCAGCAGCAGAGGCCTCAGAGCTGGAGCCAGAGCTAAAACTGGCCCAGAATAAAAAAAGAAAAGAAAAAAAAAGGAGCGGTTAGGAGCTTCAGTCACCTGCCAGCCTGAAAACAGCCCTCAGCCCCTCACCCAGACTGGCCAGGCACCCCAGTGGAGACCCCCACCCTAAAGGGTGTGTGACCAGCTGCAAACAGCCATAATCCCCTCACCCAGGCTGGCCAGGCACCCCAATGGGGACCCCCACCCTGATCCAGGACACCCTTCAGGGCAAACCAGCCGGCCCCCACCCATGCACCAGGCCTCTATCCTATATAGTAAAAGGGTAATATGCCTCCCAACACCGGGATCAGCGGAGCCGCGAGGCCTTCCAGCAACGGGACCAGCAGAGCCAAGAGGCCTCCCGGCACCGGCACTTGGATCAGCGTGACAGGGGGCAGCGCCCAAACCCCCTGATCAGCCCTGCTCTGTGCCTGGTAGGGGGAGCTCCCCAACTCCCTGATCACCCTGCAGCTCTGTGTGTGACAGGGTGCATCGCCCCAAACGCCTGATCGGCCCTGCTCTGTGTGTGACAGGGTGTGGTGCCCCAACCCCTCCCACGGGCCCTGCTTTGTGTGTGACGGGATAGAGCCATAACCTCCCCATCGGCCCTGCCCTGAGTGTGACAGTGGTGGCGCCTCAACCCCCTGATTGGCCCTGCTCTGTGTGTGACAGAGGGTGGTGCCCCAACTTCCCTATCGGCCCTACTCTGTGAGTGACGGGGGGAGCTCCTCAACCCCCTGATTGACCCTGCTCTGTGCGTGACAGGGTACGGAGCCCCAACCCCTCTGATGGGCCCTGCTCTGTGCGTGACAGGTGTTGGCACCCCAACCTCCCCATCGACCCTGCCTTGAGTGTGACAGAGGGCGGTGCCCCAACCCCCCAGTCGGCCCTACCCTGAGCGTGACTGAGGGTGGCATGGCAACCTCCCAATCAACCCTGCTCTGTGCATAACAGGGAGCGGTGCCCCAACTCCCCAATCAGCCCTGCTCTGAGCCCGACCAGGGGCTGCACCTAGGGATTGGGCCTCCCCTCTGCCACCTGGTCGTTATCTCCCGAGGGGTCCCAGACTGCGAGAGGGCATAGGCCGGGCTGAGGGACCCCTCTTCCCCCTGAGTGCACAAATTTTTGTGCACCGGGCCTCTAGTATATATGTATAAAAGCCTAATATGCAAATTGTCTCCTCAAGAGTTCAGCCAGGAGACAGGGAGTTCAATCACTCGCTATGATATGCGCTGGCCACCAGGGGTGGCGCAGAGTGAAGGAAAGCCCCGGCCAGCAGCCAGAAGGCCCTGATCAGCCCTGATTACTGGCCAGGTCTAGGGACCCTACTTGTGCACTAATTTCATGCACTGGGCCTCTAGTGTGATATAATCATTATTTGTTTCTTTACAACTCAATTTTATGTTGATTTTGTTTAAGGTATTTTTTAAAATATATTTTTATTTTTATTAATTTTTTAAAATATATTTTATTGATTTTTTACAGAGAGGAAGGGAGAGAGATAGACAGTTGGAAACATTGATGAGAGAGAAACATCGATCAGCTGCCTCCTGCACACCTCTTACTGGGGATGTGCCCGCAACCAAGGTACATGCCCTTGACCGGAATGGAACCTGAGACCTTTCAGTCTGCAGGTCGATGCTCTGTCCATTGAGCCAAACCAGTTAGGGCTATTTTTATTGATTTCAGAGAGGAAAGGAGAGGGAGAGCGAGATAGAAACATCAATAATGAGAGAGAATCATTGATCAACTGCCTCCTGCACGTCCTCTACCGGGAATCAAGGCCGCAACCTGGGCATATGCCCTTGACCGAAATTGAATCCAGGACCCTTCAGTCCACAGGCCTACACTCTATCCACTGAGCCAAACCAGCTAGGGCTTGTTTAAAATATTTTTAATAAGGCCCTTACCTGTAGCGTTATCAACTTCATGAAGAATATTTAAACCAAGCAGGACTATGTTCTGAAGTTTAGTAAAGTCACTGATGTAGGGGGCTCTGTCTCCATTGACAAGCATTCGTGGTGGCAGAGCCTTCTGGAATTCATGTGTTCTAATCAAGGTTGTCGGAAACTTGGCTGTAGCTATATATCCCACATCCACATACCAACTTTTTCCAAAATCTACTTCTGGTTTAGAATAGTCTTGCAACCTAAAAGACAAGTGATCACATGTATAATTATAATTAGTCCACTTAGAATTTCAGACTTAGTGTTTTCTAGAAAAAAATTCATCTTTTGTCAACAAACAAAGAATGTAGATCTTAATTTCAGAATGTGATGGCCTGAGTTCCTACCTTTGTGGGTGTTTTTTGTTGTTGTTTTTTTTTTAACCCTCACCCAAGGATATTTTTTTTCCATTGCTTTTTAGAGAGTGGAAGGGATGGGGAGAAACAGAGAGAAACATCGATGTGAGAGAGACACATTGATTGATTGCCTCCCACATGCGGGATCGAGCTTAAAACTGAATTACATGCCCTTGACTGGAATCAAATCCAGGACCCTTCAGTCCATGAGACTACCCTCTATCTGCTGAGTCAAACCAGCTAGGGCCTGAGTACTTACCTTTGAAAATACAAATATAGGTAGTTAAAATTTTAAATTTGTAAAGGGGCATCCAATTAGGTTTTTATATTTTATTTTGAGTTTTATCACTTTTAAAAAGATACTTTATCTTTGCATATTATATAATAACTAAATATTAGACAATTACTAATTAATACTCTTTAGAAATGGGCAGATAAAAATCAAAGATTCGAAGGCAGTGTTTTTGCTAGATTCATGCATCCTTTGTCACTATTGATTTCTGGAAGTTAGGAGACCCCCAAAATACTGAGCATCCCAGGGAAATATGTGTGTGCTTTTCTTGTCCAATTTTCTAAATACATGGGCTTTTCCTACAGGATGCAGTCTTCTGGGAAACCAAACTCGCATATATTTGGGGGACAATTATCACAGTGGTGAGGTTAAGGGTGTAGAAAATAATTTATAACTCTATAATTCATGGTTCCTGTTCTCAACAGCCATCTAAGCATGCTGAACAACTTGCAATTTTTTAACAGACTCATTCTTCTTGAAATGCTGTCTGCTCCCTGCTGTGCTACATTTTCTTTCAAGTGTGCTAACCCTGATACTGGTTTTTCACCCAAGTATGCCCCTATCTATAAATATAAAAGCCTAACATGCAAATTGTCCCCTCAGGAGTTCAATGGGGAGACTGGGAGTTCGATCGCTTGCTATGATATGCGCTGACCACCAGGGGCAGCGTGGAATGAAGGAAGGCCCCGGCCAGCAGCCTGAAGGTCCTGATCAGCCCTGATTGCTGGCCAGGTCTAGGGACCCTACCCATATACAAATTTCATGCACCGGGCCTCTAGTCATATTATATGCCTGCAATCAAAATAATGAATAAAATGTCTTTTTCTTAAATAGAGAGAAATTGGTTGTAAGTTCTATGTGTTGGTTTTTTGGTATGAGATATTTCTTCTCAAATTTGTGCCCTTTCTTCATAAAACACTTTTTGAGCCTGACCATACTAAAATATAAACACCTCATCATTCAATACCCCGATTATTAGATATGTTATTTAATAGGAAGATTGACAGTTATGTTAGAAGAATATAAAAACATAAATAAACCCCCAAATTATTTTCCATATTAAATAAAAATTATTTGGGATCCAATCTTACCTATCTTCAAATAGTTTGTAAGCATCTTCCAAGGTTGATACATGTGCAGCCCATAAGTACTTCAATAAGTCCTCAAAGCTACTAGAAGGTAACTGCAAATGCTATAGTAAAGAGGAGAAATTAATTCATATTTGAGAAAAATATAACAATTTATTTTCCTACAATTTCATCTTGTTCAAATTTACAATTTAACAATAGTCTACATCAAAGGAGAATTTTGTTTCTAAGAACTAGTTTGTGTAAGCCATCAGTGACTAACACTCTGGAAAGACTACAATAATTACCTATTATTTGTAGTAATATTGAATGCATTTATAAGAAATGAAGTACAAATATTTTCCCAGCAATCAATACTTTATTTTTATCATTTTTTCTCTGCTACCATACTTGAAATTATAACAAAAGTTTAAGATTAAGAAAAGGAAAATATTATTATAATATTTAATTTAAACTTATCTAAAATAACGAACTAAAACTGTAGAGCTAAGAAATCTATGTTTTCAGCACTGATCTTGGTCCATGTCTATGCTTCACCAATGTATTTTATATTGCTCATTGAATATTTTATTTTAATTGCCTCATAATTGTTAGTTCTACCTACATGTGGTCATTTATTAATGCAGTTTAAATAAGTTGACTGCTCTAAAAACAACTCTATAATCATATTTCTCTCAAGAGTTATCCCATGTTTGATTTAAAGGTTAATTAACCAGAATAATTTCATTCAGTGTTATATGCTGGGTGCTCTCACATTTACATATAATTTTTTTAGGGTGAGATGAGTGGATAGATTTCATGGTAATGCTTTATTGAGTCAGAGGATGTTAATGGCATGTAATGTCCTGCTGCAGTGTAATAATATTAATATAACTTGCACAAAAATTTACATTGTAATACTGAGGAAAATATTGTGTAATGCACACAAAAACTTAAACCAAAGCATTTTACCAAAAAAAAAAAAATACCTCATTTTACCACCTCTTAGGAGAATAAATTACAAATATAAAATGGAACCTGGTAGAAGACATTCCACTTTCTCATTGTCTTAGGGAAGGATGACTGACAAGTAGAAACATTAAGACAAAACTTTGTTTGATCCTTGGGTGGTGGCAAAAGTATGACTTGGTCTGATGATATCCCCATTATGTCAGAGCCAACCGCAGCAAGGAAGGGCAATGCGGAGAGAAAGTAATTCATGTCTGAAACAGCAAAATACCTATTATCACCACAAGCACTAACAAGTGTGATCAAGGATATTTTTAAGTAAATCTGTAAACCATTAAGCAAAAACTCACAGACCCAGCAATATATTAAAACATTGAAAAAAATTGAAATTCTCAGTAGGAATTATATATCTAACTTTAATATGCTTCTGTTAATATCTCTACAATCATAAATATAAGTTAAAGTAGTTGACTATAATGTTTTAAAACAAAACATCATTTTAATGGATTCGTAATATTTTCTTTTCGCAGTAAGGATATAAGGAAGATAGGTATCTACTTGTGCACAGAATAATACAACACTTTTAACTGAGGTTTTGCCATGAAATGTGACTTTTTTCTAAAATATTTTAATGTGGTTATAGTATTGATATTTTGTTTAAGCAAGTTCAATGAGCAACCATGACATTACAAAGTCCTTACATTACATTAGATCTTTAAAGTAAAAATGTTGGACCTAACCGGTTTGGCTCAGTAGATAGAGCATAGGCCTGCGGACTGAAGGGTCCCAGGTTTGATTCCGGTCAAGGGCATGTACCTTGGTTGCGGGCACATACCCAGTAGGGAGTGCACAGGAGGCAGCTGATCAATGTTTCTAACTCTCTATCCCTCTCCCTTTCTCTCTGTAAAAAATCAATAAAATATATATTTTTTAAAAATGTTGGATTAAGTGTTGACAATAGATCTTTGGATAATTAAGTTAATAATGAATTAAGTTGTTTTTCTCTCTGCACATTACCTACTTTAGCAGATTTATCTATCACAAATCATTTTATCAAGCAGGAATCTACGGTTTTAGTCAGCTACTGAATACAAAAATAATCAGAAGGCATTTTCTAATTCTTCAGTTTTATTCTGTGTTTTGCAATTAGTTTACACACAATTAGTTTGCACACAATTTCTTAAAGATATTTCTCAATAATTAGAAACAAGATCTCACTAAAGTTCACTTTTCTGGAGTGACACACATCATATAAACCTTTACATATTTTTTCAAAAATGACATGGATTGGTTCTTCTCAAAGACCCACATAGAATCAAGGCCACAGGTCTAGAATCAAGTCCCTGCCCCACCTTGCCTCCCTGTCCTCTCACCCTCCTACCCCCTCATCCACGCCAACCAATACATGGCTTCTATTGCATCTTTAAAATATCACATTAAGCCTGAGGAATCATTCGAATCTTACTATTGCTGTAGCTGGAATACTAAGATCTTGCTCATCAGCCTGCTGAACTGGTCCTTTTTCAGAAACATAGACACTATCCAACATGTTTCTGATATCCTTGTTTTTAACTGTTGTGGCTTGCTGAATCAAAGCAGCTGAATTTGATTAAAGTTCAATGTTGTTTCCTTGAAGGATTAACTCATCTTTCTGGGCTTGAGATACTGAACAAGACACGCCTGGACTCATCTGAACCCTGCAAATGTCCTTTTCATCCAAGAAATTTCTGATTTCAACAAGGGAACTATTATGAATTAACGGTGTTCATGGGGGAAGTGAGCATACACAGACCTCGCCTTGTAACGGAAGCCCAGCGGTACACCCTTGATCACGTTCTGTACATGGCCGCAGCCTGCTGCTTTCTATTTCCACACCGTTTGTCAACCCGGAGCCGCTTCTTTTTCTTTCCAAGGAGACTGAGTTCTATCTACAGTGATGTGATTGGAGGGCCTTTATAAAAATAACTGTGCTTTCTTTCAGAGTGATGTCGACAGTTTTTGGAATACCGACAGTCTGATTACTGACAATGGTCTTCATCCTCTCAGTAGATGTGGCAAACGAGCTAGATCAAGATTTTTTTGTTTTGTTTTGTTTTTTTCAGATTTACGTAGTTGTTTGAAGTATCAGCCTGCTATAGTGGGTGTGGGACAGCATTCACAAATGGATATGTATGATGAAAAATTTTCTGCATCACCAGTGGGAATCAGTATAGGCTTTACAGCCAACTATATTATAATATCTAAATCTGATTAAACTGCATTTTACAGCCCGGAGGACCCCTTGGACCAGCTTGGTTTTAACTCTAGATTTCACCCTCGTCCCACCCAGCTCCTTCCTTCACCAACATACAAGTTGCCCCCTTTCCCGCCAGCCAGCCAGGCAGATGGGAGCGGCAGGTGCGGCCTTCGTTGTCAGTAGTTCTGATGTGAAAAGGGGCAGCACAGTCACTTAAACTGATCCCACCTCTTTGCATCTTACAAAGTTAAACGGCTGAAAGAAGAAGAAGAAGAAGGCAATGCTGGTGGCATGTGCAGTGTATACTGGCGGCGCGTGCCTCATGACGACTCGCCTGCTTGCTTCTCCTGTTCAATCGTTTCTTTTGAAGGCAGTGGATTTTTCTCTTGCTTTTCTGTCTTCTTCAGTTTCGACTTATGGAATTTCTCAATCTCAGCCATATCGGGTTTGTCAGACATGGTTGCAGAGGAAGCCGAGCGAGGTGCGCGAACGAGAGACGTCGATCTGCTCAGGGACGGCCGCCGAGTCAATGAATCTCTATTTACGGATTTTAAGGCTACACACTTGCTCTGAGCAAAATAAGAAAGGGGATCATTTTCTTGTCCTCTCATTTCCCTGTCACTAGCAGGACCTCCCACCTAACTGCCAGTTCTGGTCTGTCAGGCCATCGTCCTTTGAAGTTCCTTGTTTCAGCCCTTCTGTGAAAAACAGAATATGTCCTAAGGAATCATAACTTGTGGCTGTTACATCCTAGAATGTGGCATACAGGCCACAGGATACATGATGAAGTAGATTTATTTTAACAAAGAAATAGTAATGTTTTTGTTTTGTCTCTGTCCCTAGAATGTTATGTTGAATACGGGGTTGTTGTTTTTGTGGGGAGTTTTTCGGGGAGGGGCGGGGACTATTATCTATTTTGCTATTTAAATGAACTTACCAGCCCACCAACTGTCCTCAGAGATGCACAAACGATCTCCAGAATCATAGCCACAGTCTGTCCTCTGGCTGGGATCCGCTAATCTGCCTAGCAGAGAGGAGATACACAAATTATGTATTAGGCACATTTTGAAACTGTCACTGAATTAGGTGCGCTGTTTTTTTTTTTGTTTTTTTTTTGGTAAAGATACACATTTACCTTTTTAATTAATTATTTTTGTTTTTCAATTACAGTTGATAGTAGTATATTAGCTTCCAGTGTATAATATAGTGGTTATACATTTATATAACTTAAGAAGTGATCCCCCCTGTAAGTCTAGTATCCAGCTGACACTGTACATAGTTATTACAACATTACTGACTACATGTTCCCTATGCTGTAATTTACTTCCCAGTGACTATCTTATAACTGCCCATTTGTACTTCTTTTTTTGTTGGTAATCCTCACCCAAGGATATTTTTCCATCAATATTTTTTTTAGAGTAAAAGGAAGGTGGGGAGAGAGAGAGAGATCGATGTGAGAGAGACACATCGATAGGTTGCCTTCTGCACATGCCCCAACCTGGGCCAGAGATTGAACCTGCAACCCAGGTACATGCCCCTGACCATCAACCTAACCTGAGACCCTTTGATGTTTGGGCTAATATTCTAACCACTGAGCACCACCTGCCAGGGCCAATTTGTATTTCTTAATCCCTTCACTCCCTATACCAATCCCCCAAACACCCTCCCAACTGGCAGCCATCTGACTGTTTAAACATGTATCTTCTGATGACTAGTATTCCTCTTTCTATCACTCTTTATCCTTCATTTCTCTTCTCTGAACCGATTTTTTTTATTACTACAATTTTGTACTTTTGAATTACCTGTCTTGAATATTATTTACTTTTGTAATTATTCTCTCTTCTAGTTCCTTCTCTTCTTCCCTTCAAAATGAGGGCGGTAATAGGCACACAGATTAAAAGAGACCTACAGGCAAACCAAATCCCTGCTGTCATTTATTCAGTTCACCTTTGCTAAATAACTTCCCACTTATGCCTTAGTTATAAAATGGGAATAATAACATTACTAATTATTACTAATGACTCCACTCTCTTTCCAGTTTTGCACTTTTAGCTTTTATACAGAAGTTATTATGTATTTGTTCTCTGTTTAATTTTTGCTATATTTCCTGTTCCAATGGTGTTGTAATGTCTTTGATGGCATGGAAGGTGTCTCAGATATTATCTCCACACGCACATTCCACTTCGCTCTTAGAAAATGCTGGGCACATATAAGCTTGTCACTAGGTGAGTTTAGTCAGGCTTGGTCCTAAGGTGTGAATGTGATGCAAGAGCAAGAAAGGCATTAATATACCAGCCCATGCAGCCTCCTACTACCACGGCTTGCAGTCCCCTGAGACTGGCATGCCTCCCATGGTGAACTCTATGTTCATGATTTCTCCTGGACCATGGTCTTTTTGATGCTAAGGGAAAGCCAGATAAATAGAAGTAGATTTGAGTCTCAAGATATACCTTGGCTAAGATGGGTGGCTTGCCAACCTCAGTAGCTCCTGCATGTGACCCGCATGCCACAGATAAACTATTATTTCCCTATATTTTTTTCCCATAAGAACTGAACTAATTTCCTTACTGGTAGTGTTATCAGTATGGAGTGGGCAAGAGGCACCACTGTTTTTCATGAGCTCTTCTGTCAGCCAAAACAAAAATATTCTTTAATTTATGAATCTTTCGCACAAACATATCTTCTAAGTGAACACTGAATGTACTTTATTTTCAAATGGAATAAATAATTTGCAGAAAAACATCTCTTATGCACAAGGTGCCACTATTTGCCATCATCCCCAAAGGTAACATAATTAGAACTCTAAGGAATTCAAATTAATTTGATACCACCTTTGTTTTTAAAGCTCATCTCACTGTTTAGAATGGAGTCTGGCACCTAGTAGAAGTTCAATAAATACTTTCAGAATGCTCAATAGATTAGAAATGAAGTCTTTTTGTGTTTGGCAGCTACACTATTGCAGTTTCTACTAAAAATGGGCAACACATGAAAGAAGGACTTATGGAGGAGGAGGAGAAGGGGGAAAAATAGTGGCTATGTGGGGGAAGGAGGGAAAATAAAATAATCCATTCGAAAAACATCATATGACATAAATAGAGTCTCATTTCCCAATTACTATGTGGTTATATTGGTAGATCATTAGATTGAAAACAAGAGTCATTCATTCTTACCTGTAGTATATTGCCAGCCATGCTGTAGAGGCAGTCCCCATAATATATTTTGTTCATTTTCTGGTGCAAATTTTTCAAAATAATTGGCTGTCTGGCTCAGTAGAATTTTATACATCCCCAATCTCTCAGGATATACCCAGGGATTAATAACGTACTTTCCATTTTTCACCCCGTAGTCACTGAACTGACCAGGACTCTCCTTCCATAAGGGAGGATACAGATCTGAGAGATTGGATGCTTCTGCTAATGAAACAGAAAAGCAGCCAATTAGTAAGCAGGCCCAAAGAGAAGGGAAAGCCATTATGCCAAAGCAGGGGGTTGAGACTGTGGCAGGCCTTTTATTGGCAAATGGAGGAAGAAGTCATGGTATTCATTGGCTTACATGCTAATACAGAAACACTGTTCTTTTCACTGTGGACAATACAGTATAAATAAGAGTGCCTTTCCAATGAAAATAGGATACCTCACTTGTTAAATAATGCTAATAATGTAGTTTGTGGTTTACATAACATTGTTTTAAAGCTATTGAAAATTTTAATCTTGATTGAGTAAATATTTTAAACACTTTTAGAAAACGGCTATCATATTTTTATTTTTATGCCTCTTACTTTAAGTACACCCAGTCACATATATATCTACCTTATTCATTTAGATTTAAAGATATGGGCATTTACTTTGCAGAAAAGAATTTACATAGCAGGCCTGCAGCTGCTATAATTAAAAAAAACCAACTGCTTGGTCCTTGGCTAGCATTTGTGTCCTTGGCTCTCAAAGTTCCTAATTGACTGTTAAGTGACAAAGGTGACTGTGAAGCTGCACCCATTTGCAGCTAAAGTTCAGGATCTGGAAAAGGGGCTGATGCACAGATGAATGCACTAGACAAGAAATATGAATTTAGAAGTCATGGGGGCCAGGCAAAAACCTTTCTCTAGTGGAGAGGCTCCCCAAAGCCCTGGCCCTGTTAGCTTTTATTCAATTTTAAAATACACATCTTGCCCTCAGTTAGGCAGGCAATCCGGTAGCAGACAGACTATCTTAAAGGTCAGTAAATATTAGTAGAAATTTACTTTTAAACAGCATTCTTTTTGGCTAGTGCTCATTTGCATATGTGTGCAAATTTTACTTTGGACTTTACTGGAATCAAATGGTCATAAAATATTGGCTTCTCATATAAATGAGTTTATATGAGACCTTGATGACTTTATGAAAAGCTAACGAAGTATTCAGCAACCTTGTCCTGCCAAGCTTAGAGGTTGAAACTATAACATTTAAAATATATGAATATAAATAGAACACAGTTATTAATTTTTATTTGATAAAGCTTCCCACGTGATGGCATGGGAAAACACTTCACAAACATTTGGTTAAACTGTAAAATGTTTGCACCTGGCTATAAAGCAAGTTGGGTTCCTGGGCTCAAGAAACTCCAAGGAGGCTAGTCGCTAGGGAAAGGAAGCTGGGCGTTGCTATGCAACGTCATTACCGGCATCCACAGAGACCTTTTCAAGGCTGGGCTGGGCTGTGGGCTGCATTTTTGTGCCATGGGGTCTTGGTGGCATTGGTTGCGATTTGGTGAGGTGTTGCTCTGGGGTGGTGGCAGGGCCTGTGTCCCACTTGGGGGAAGCTAAGTATTGGTTTGTTGGCACCAGGTCTGTCATGCTGTTTATTTTTAAATGGCCAGTGTGCATCACGGCAGCTCCTGCATTGAGCGTTTGCCCCCCCCCCCCCAGTGGTCAGTGCATGTCATAGCTACTAGTCAGACGGACGGACACTTAGCCTTTTATATATATAGATAGGCACCTGAATCAACAGGAAAGATGTTATTGTCCCTGAGTTGGAGGGAGGGGGCTGCCCCCTTCTTGGTTCTTGTCAGTCTCATAATAAAGAGTTAAAATGAGTGACACCAGACAGTGGCATTGGAATGAAGTGAATTCATTAAAGAAGTAAATTTATTAAAGAAGCAAGGCAAGAAAATCTGTCAAAATGCATCTGGCTTAGGAAGCACAGAAGGGCATCTCAGCAAATCTGAGAATGAGCCTGGTGGGGGTTGGAGGAGTTTTATACTTTTTGTCTGTAGGTTTCAAAATTTGTCTGCTGAATATCTTGGTACAGATTAACTCTCAAGGCCTTCCTTTTACTTTGTTATGGCTGTCCTAGAACTTATGAGAAGCACCTGGTGATGTTATCTTGAGAAGCCCCAAGACTACTGACTTCTCTGTTCAAGGAGTGAGATACAAACTTTCCTTCCCTTCCTCCCCTAAAACAGCTGACTTCTTTGTTTAATGGGTAAGATAAACTCTCTCTTCTTTCCTCCCCACTCCTGTTTCAGCAGTTCCGGGGTGGTTTAAGCCGTGTATCCGCTGGTTAGGGAGGAGGGACATTAACCATTTGCTCTCAGGCATCCTTGATTGGGGAAGGTAAGGGCTTGTTATTTACAATCTGCCTGTAAACTGTCCGAACTGTTTGGCCTCCTTCAATTTCCTTGTCTCAGTTTCCACTTGCTTAGGAATTTTCCTAGCTTCTTACTATCCTGCCACAATAATTTCTATCCTGTTGCTGAAATTACATATATGATCTTGTTCACTGACAACTTTTTCCATTAGAGTCTTTAACATATTAATCTAGATTAGCAATTTTCAACTGTTTTCATCTCGTGGCACACATAAACTAATTACTAAAATTCTGCAGCACACTAAAAATAGATTTTTTTTGGCCTATCTGATAAAAAAAAAAATGTAGGTATAATTTTGACTCATTCACACTGGATGGCTATTGCTGTGTTGGCTGTTGTCATTTTTTAATTTGACAATCTAAGGGAAAAGAAGTCAGTGCCCCTGACTAAATAGTCAGGTATTGCATGTTTTAAAAATTCTTGCAGCACACTGGTTGAAAATCGCTGATCTGGATGTTTAAATTCTATTTGAGATGGTTTCAACACCTGAAGCATCTCTGAGTCTGATGCTAATTTCTTTGCAGCTTGGAAGTACATTAATTTCCTTGACTTTTTATATGGCCCAACATTTTTGGAACATGCAACATATTTAGATATAAATAAATATTTACCCACCATTTTACAAAGACAGATTATACTGGATTCTGAGCTAGAAATGTAGGTTAACTCAGGCATACCTTTCCTTCTGTTAGGCCTTTGGGTAGATGGTGGAGTGGAGGGAGGGGGAGCTGCGAGTCTAGTTGAGCAGGATGTGATATTTGTTTTGTTGTTATAGTTATGCTTCGTGAACCACAGGTTTCAAATGTTTCTAGTGGCAGTTTGTGTTCTATATTGGGGGTTGGTTTGCCAGAGGATTTCTAGTAAAACTATCTGCTCTACCTTCAGCTCTGGATTTTCCCTCTCTGCTGTGCTGTTCTTCAAGGGGAGTCAGCCTCATTAGCTCTCCCTGCATATTTCACACTTACTTTTGCTTGACACCTATTGGCCTTGTGGGATTGGGAGTCGGGAGTTATTCTTTGATGTTAGGACTAAGCCTCCATGTTTGGCAGGCACTGGCTGGGGGATGAGGCCTGCACAAGTGCTGTTTGCCCACCTCTTGCTCTAGTTCTGGGCTTCCTGGCATTTTTCTTATTCCTTCCCCATGGCCAGAAGATTTGCATGTTACCTTCTCTCAGCTGCCATGGATTGTCACCTGTCTCCTAATGTGACCGTGTGTTGTCCTGTTATTCCCTCACACACAGATTAGGGCTTTTGTTCCATAAGGGAGTAAGAGGGGAGGGTCCAGGAGGAGTTTTGTGTTCCTCCTCCACACCTGCTATTCCCCCTCCCTGCTTGCATCATGGGAGAATCTTTCTCAAGACTGTCTCTCATTTTCTCTGCAAGAAATTATATATATATTTCCCCCCAAAAAACAACAACACTATGTATATTTTACTGATAAAGTATATGTCAGATGAAAGGAAAAAGGACACTGAAAGGTGACTCGCAGGGTTCTGGCTTGGTCTGAGACACACATGGGTACAATTCAAGACCACTACACATCCTGTGGTAGTGAAAACATCTCACTCTTTCCAGACTCAGCCTTAAATGGCTGCCACCTCTTCCTTTCTTCTTGAATGTATGTCTTTTAGCAGCTTCAGTGTTTTCATGCCCTGAGATAACTTTAATTGCAATAGCTCAGAATTCAATGGAACTTATCTTTGTACAAAGATAAATAAATATTCATCATTCCTTTTTTTTTCCTTTTAATCCTCACTGGAGGATATTTTTCCATTGATTTTTTTTTTTTTTAAGAGAGGATAGAAGAGAGAGAGAAAGACAGAAACATCGATGTGAGAGAAAGAGAGACACATTGATTGTCTGCCTCCTGCATGTGCCCCTACTAAGGCCCAGGCCGGGGAGGAGCCTGCAACTGGGTACATGGCTTTGACAGGAATTGAGTACAGGACCCTTCGGTCCGCAGGCCAATGCTAGCCACTGAGCCAAACCAGCCAGGGCTCAATCATTCCTTTTTGATAAATTGCCAGGAGGGGTCAATGGTAGAAAACGGAGGGACATATGTAACACTTTACAATAAAGATAATTTTTTAAAAATACTCATATATATAATACTTATATATATAATCCTTATAAAAATACTTATATATATAATCCTCATTAAATCTAGTTGCTTGAGGACTTTGAAAAAAGAGAGTCCAGCAGTGCTGACATAATCACTGCTGTTAGATTGGTATTAGATATCTGACAATGTGTCAGGAACAGGATCTGCAGGTCTGACGCAGCTCTTGATAGGCAGTATTTTTAAGAAACTTCTTTTGGTGCCCTCTATTTATTCATCAGCATATGTTTATGTCTAAGCCATCTCTCTTCAAATGAACTTCCATGACTATTTTCCCACTAAAAAATCATATTTTTTAGGGTCAGCAATTCAACTATTATACATATTCACAATACAATCTACTCAATTTTTCCACTGTTTTTGAGGACAAGCATCATCATTAAAACTATCTTCATAAGTATGTATATTAACATAAACATCATGTCAGAAATTTTTCTATCAGTCAAATTCAAAACAAGAACATGATTGTAATCCCTTTTATTATTATTGAGCTATATTTGTCTGTGATGTTATATTAGTTTCAGATGTATAACATGATTCAAGATTTGTATATGTTATGAAATGATCACAACAATAAATCAATTATTCATATAATCACATCATCTTTATCCACTCATCTATCTTTAGTTTTTTATATTTATACTAGAGACCCAGTACATGAAAATTCATGCACTCGGGGGGGGTCCCTCAGCCCAACCTGTGCCCTCTCAAAGTCCAGGACCCATCAGGGGATGTCCACTTGCCAGCTTAGGCCTGCTTCCCAGGGGATCAGGCCTAAGCTGGCAGTCAGACATCTCTCTGACAGCCTGGGAGCTCTTGGGGGGCTGTCGGACTAATGGCCTAGGCCAGCTTTCCCTGGGGAGCCATTAGTCAGACATCCTTAGCACTGCCACGGATGTGGAAGAGGCTCCCGCTACCACCGCTGTGCTGGCCAGCCATGAGCCAGCTCTGGCTGAGTAGCACTCCCCCTGTGGAAGCCCACTGACCACCAGAGGGCAGCTCCTGCATTGAGGTCTGCCCCCTGGTGGTCAGTGCACATCATATCAACCAGTTGTTCCTGGTTGTTCTGCTGTTAGGGTCAATTTGCATATTACCCTTTTATTATATAGGATTAATCAATCAAACCAAGGTCACAATAGCAAAGCTGCCTGGGTGAATCAGTCTTCTCATCTATATTATGTTCTTGAGATAATGCAATAAACAGGAAAGAGACCTAATCCAGCCTAAGTGTCAGAGAAGACTTCTTTGCAGAATATTCAAGGATCAGCACTTTAACCAAGCAAATTAGGAAGAGAACATTCTAAACAGGAATTCTGAAAACTGCAAAACTCTCAGATTTTAAAGACTGAGACTCACCTAAAATGTACTAGTTTTTCACCAAAAAAAAAAATAACTATAAGCTATTTGGAAAGGAGAGGTAAGAATTATGAGTGAGTCTGTTTGGGACCATCCCACAGAACCATGATTTCAAAGTCATTTTCCTTAGAATTTCAAGACTTTTAATCAAGCATCTTTACCTCCAATGTTTTCTATTTATTTTGTGCTAGTTTGTGTTTTAATCTTTCAAAAAGTTTATCCATATTTTCTGTTTTCAAATGTGTTGGCACAAAGTTTCTCATGTTATTCTTTTAAGTGTTGGGATGCAGCCATACCCCCTCTCATATTCCTGACCTTGGTAATTTGTGTCCTACTCTTTTTTTCTTCATCAATCAGAGAATTTATAAATTTTATTGACATTTGTGAAATGTATTGTTTTATTTGATTTTCTCTATTGTTCATCCTACAGTGACCCTTTGAAGACACAAGGCACCTTACCTCTTCCTTGGCTCAGTATATCATATATATCCCATTATAACTTTCTGTCCCTGAACATCTCATGTAAGTGGGGGTCTCTGACCCTCTCATGTACGTGGGGTTCCCATGCCTATATAAATGTTAAATTTGTTTTTTTCTCTTGTTAATCACTCTCATGTAACTTTAATTATTAGACTAGCCTTGAGAATCTTGAGGATAGAGGAGTTTCTTCCTCCCCACAATGGCAATAGAACATTAGATATTATTTTCTTCTGTCACAGAGAGTATTTTCATAAGAAGACTTACACAGCACATCAGTTGGGACAACGTAGTCTCATTTAGCCACGTCCCTCTAATCCAGTGTTTCTCAACCTTCCTAATGCCGCAACCCTTTAATACAGTTCCTCATGTTGTGGTGACCCCCAATTTCATTGTTACAAATTGAACATAATTAAAGCATAGTGATTAATCACAAAAACAATATGTAATTATATATGTGTTTTCCAATGGTCTTAGGCGACCCCTGAGAAAGGGTCGTTCGACCCCCAAAGGGGTCGCGACCCACAGGTTGAGAACCGCTGCTCTAATCAGCCTGCACAGACCAAGATTTTACCTAAACATGTGTACTTGCCCCAGAGGAAATGAGTGGCAGTGTTCAAATGCTGCCACCATGTGGCAGAAGAGAATGGGCACTGGTCCCTGCTAAAAGAGAGGACAAATGCGAAGAGGCCAACGTAATTGTACATTTGGGGGAAGTTTCCCATCCTCGTAACTAAAACACCTAATCATTAAATAATTACTAGTGGTTTGGGTTTGTTCATCTCTAAGGACTATTAAAACAAATAATGACTTTTATATGCAAAGTTATTTCCTTTAACAATTTGCTAATTAGGCTATTTGGGGGAAAATGTAAAGAATAAAAATACTATTTAGAAAGTAGCAAAGTAAGCCAGCCAGATAAAGATAAGGATCACATGATCTCACTCATATGTAGAATCTAATGAACAAAATAAACTGATGAATGAAATAGATCCAGAGACATAGAAGCATGGAACAGACTGATGAACTTCAGAGGGAATGCGGGAGTGGGGAGGTGGGGGAAGAGAAATTAACTGGGAACTTATGTGCATATATGCATAGCCGATTGACATAGACAATAGTGTGAGGGGTGGGTGCAGGGAGGAGGGGATCAATGGGAAAACAACAACAAAAAACACAAAGGGAACTTCTGTAATACTTTCAACAATAAAGATAAATTTTTTAAAATTAGAAAATATGTAATTAAATGTTTGATAATCTAATCCTCATTAACTTCTTTTCTTATTTATTTATTCATTCATTCATTCATTTAAGCCAAAGGTCCTAATGATGATAAACCAACAATTTAAGAATTGAGTTGCAAAATTTGGATAGAAATTCTTGTATTCTTTCAGATACATACTTAGGTTTCTTTTACCAACATGGAATTGTATTAAGCAGTTTTCAACTTATATTTGTTTAGTGTAATTTAATAATGTATATTTATCAGAGATATTTATAAATTTTAAGAAATGCCTGTACTTATAGACTTACTTTGTTCTTTCTAAGGTTGCTATAATACTACATTTAAGTACATATTGCCAGCCTCATAGCATAGTGTCATTGTGTGCCACTCACAGAAGTTTGCTGGCTAGGAAACAACACAGAAATCAGTGAGAGCAATAAGTTACTGTTGTCATTTAGTGGCTTGCCACTACAAGCAGCAGACCCTAAAAACATGGACTCAAGAGGCCCTGTACTGAACACTTCAGACCCTTTGTTGATCCAAACCAGTGATTCTCAAGTAGGGGCAATTTTGCCAACCAGGATACAACTAGCAATGTGTGGAATCATCTTTGATTGTCATACTCAGAAGAGAGGGTACTACTAACATCTAGCGGGCAGAGCCAAGGGATGCTGCTAAGCATCCTACAATGCACATGACAGTCCCCCCAATAAAGAACCATGTGGCCTGAAATGTCCATCGTGCCAAGGTTGAGAACCTGATCTAGATGAAGGAAAGCCAACAGGTTCACTCAACAGAATGTCTTATTAAACAAATGTCAAAGACCCTCCATTATGGAAATGAACACTCAGGGGGGTTTTATGCTTGCTCAGATGTAAGAAACTTACTAGCCCATTGAAGAAACTCCCCTGAGGGCCCTCTGAAATAAAGAAACCTTTCTATGACAGAAAAGGAAACTTTATTGTGGTTTAGACTAATTGAAGGATTGAATCTTGGACCCTGCAAAGTGTACTAGTAGAAATAGTATAGAAACCTTTACTTAATTTGTTAAAACACATCCTATTTTTTCATTGGTCATGAAGGGATCTCCAGTAATGACCTAATATGTCACTGGGTTCCAATATGCTTGAGTTTTTAGTTGTTGATCATCTTTGGCTAATGCATCAAAATTACATATTTGTTCATCAACAGAGTGACCAACCCCAGTGAGACAACTTGCCAGCAGGAGGAACACAACTGCCATCTTTGGGGGGAAATTCCATCAGCCTGAGAAGTTACTAAGTTGGAAAATCGTACCAACCATGGCCTGTGTCATTGAAGACTAAGTTTTGAAACTTTTTAGAATTTTAAGATGTTGAGTTACTTCAATTTGAAGCTATAGAAGAGAGAGCTAACATTTCAGATTATTTTTTTAATTACCGTAGTTATAGATGAGCTTCAGTACTATTGAGAGCATGGACGGCATATAAATGCCCAAGCTGTTTAGGGCAGAGGTATGTCAAAGCAAATATTCCGCCCCTGAAAAATAGCATAGGCCCTTGATATTATCACATCTTTAACATAGAGTCACAATAAAAAGTGCATGTGAGATTATAGCATAGAGAATAAAAGAAGACTATGGCTAGATTTACAATTAGTTTGACAGATCAGCCCAATTTGACCTTAGAAATCATGAAACTGAATCATGGAAATCAGGGAACTAGTTGAGTAAAATAAACAAAAACAAAAACAGGAGAGAGTCTGAGCATGGGGTTCTGAGAGAAAGAACAGGCTAGTTTATGAACCAAAGTGCTGTTTTCCATTGAAGGAATAAAATGAAACCATAATGTGTCTCAAGATATTTGGATACAAGAATGAATGTGGGTGCAGTGGTTATAGCTTAGAGGCAGCATTCAAATTCATATTGAATTTTGTATTAAATTTAAAAGCATATAAACAACTGAAAAAAGAGCCTCTTGGTGCTATGTGGTATCCCTTTGCTGCAAGAAGCTAATTTTTTAAATCAAAAATTATAGAATTTTTTTTTATGTCCCTATCATACACAGGGGCAAATTTTCTACATGTCAAAACAAAAATCAATCATAAGCTTTTATAGATAAAATCTATCTTCCTCATTTCTCAACCTCCCATGATTTCCAATGAATGAAACAGAATACCATCCTGCCAAACACATGACATTTCACTGTGAAGACACAAAGAGACCCAGTACTGTAAAATATAGATCAAAGTAGTAATCTTTTGATTTATGCACAAACTTACAGTGGCCCTACTCAAAAAATACTTGTTATCCACAGAGAATAATACAGAGTTGTTTTTTTCTTATTATGCAGTATTTATCTAAAATTCAACCTTGTTCCTTAATAAGGTTCTTGGCCAACATTAAAATAAAGTAAAAGAATTCATGGAATAATTTGAATAAAAAAAACACTCTTTCAATACATGTGCTTAGTTTTCACTTCTTTTGGAAAGTGACAACTTATTCATATTATTTTCACTTTGAAGCCACTTTTCTTAACCCAATATTAATTAACTTAAGCAGGATAACAATTTTAAGGGCACTACCAACCCCTCTCTTTGCATTATCCTACAGGGTCCTGGGGAGAGAGGCCTGCTCTTTTTGTTTCATCTGGTTTCCCTCATAAACCAACTCAGCAAAGGCTGGGGTCCTGCCAGCATGAGCGATGTCCCAGTCAACCTCTCCTTTTATTATAATTTTTTAACCTCTCCTTTTAAGGATTGGCCTCAGGTAGAGTCATGGAAGTATTTGTGCTTTTAAACCTTCAGCTCAGTTGAGAGGCAAAGCCAGGCACCAACAGCTCCACTCCACTAGAGCTTCGAGGAGGACTCTGTCATTGTGGTGAAGGTAGCAGATGTACCTTAGCCCTTCGACACACCTGCTTAGATCCTTTCTAGCCACACCTGAGCCGACTTGTCTCTTAGTGTCACTAAATAATTTGCAAAACTATTGACAAAAGCAGGCTAAGTTATGTCATGCCATGAAGAATTGATGAATAACAGTGTTCATCGCTTAAAAGATGGCCAGGAATCCTGTCATGCTTGGATACAGAAGGACTCACCAGCACACTTGCACAATCAGAAGAATATGACCAAATGCCACTCTTTCAGGCTCTCCAAGAACCTGAGCCCTGGTTGTGTAGTTGATGCTTGATTCCTGATGAATCCCAGGTTCATCAGGAGTTTCTCTACAAGGAAGGATGATGTAGAGGGGCTGATATTACAGGCGCTACGACTTTCTATATCTCGTGTGAAACATTTTTAAAATCGTAGTTAACATGATACATTTATAAATGACTACTAGGAAGCCAGATGGTTTCAATAATGTTCCAGCTACACTTAGTAAAATACATTACACACACACACACACACACACACACACACACAGGACTACAGCTTTACATTTTATATTTTAAAACTCTGTTAAAAAAAACAACACACAACACCTTTGATTCCACACAAATAAGATTTACATTCAAAATGTATCTAATTTTAAATCTCACCATTCAATCCATTGCATTCATCAGCCCTTCATTTACCAAAAACTGTTCCCATGCTGGCAACTAATGCAAGAATTGAAAATTAAATGAATTAACCAGCTGGAATAGCAGCTCTTTTTTTTTAACTCGGGGGAAGAGTAGAATAATATTTCCACACATCATGAAATCCTGTTACCTCAAGGGAAAAAGAAATATCACATTCAAGTTACCTACTTTCTCGTGAAATTTTCCCCTTGGATCATATCAAGATTTAAATGACCTCATCAAAAACTGGAGTTATTTGGCATAGTAAATTCTCTATAGATATGTAAATCTCATGTTACACCTCTAGTGCTCCAGGGACACATTTATTGATTGCATGCACTACGAAATATCTTTTCTGCAATAGAAATGTAAATGTATACTAAAATTCATCAAATGATGTTGAACTAAATACAATCTTAAAAGTATTCAGTCAAGAGGTCAATATCTTTATATAAGGATACCAGGTTTCTCTTACCTTAAAATTGTGCTGTAGTATAGGAATAATAAGTGTTTGAATCATATTGTTTTAAATCACACATTTATTAAAGAGAACAGTGTGGCTAGCTGCATTGTGTCCTAATGGCTGGTGGACCGGAGTGGGCACGTGGATTCAGATCCAGGCTGACGAGCCAGCTCTGCGCCCTGTGACTCTCTCTCCAGTCCAGTAGCTGCAGTGCAGGCCTCTGGGTTAAGCGTGCACATCCTCAGGAAAGGCCTCTAGCGCTGATGTAACTTTCACCTCATTCCTAGTAGCAACTCTTTGTTCCCCAGAAAGGCCTCTTGTCTTACCAGACTGTTGCAAACCTTGAATTTTGGCTCATTTTTATACTGCATTTGAGAATAAATGGCTATTTTCTGCAAAAGAATATATCACACATTTTTTTAAATTTCAAAATTATTGTCGATATCAGCTGGTTTCTTGAATATTAATTGGAATGATTCTTTAAATGTATGGCTTTCTCTTACCTGGCCCATAAACCATGTAAATTTATTATAAATATATTTCCCTAGGATTCCTTTTTAAAGACTACATTAAACAAAGTCCATAAAACTTCCTTGGTTATTAGAGTGAAATAAGAATAATAATGAAATTCTTTAGATCACCACTAGATGGTACTATAAAACCTATTAAATATATTCTATCTACCCCCCTCCCCCCCTTTGTTTTTGGTGCCTTCTGTTTCAGGATCTTCCCAGGTGTTTTTAAATGAATACACGTTTAATTATAACTAATTTTATTGAATGGCTTCTATAAACACCAATCACAATGTATTGTACTAGATGAGTGACCTTGGACAAGTTAGTTATCCTCCCTGTGCCTCAGTTTCCACATCCGTGAGATGAGGAGAAGACTCTTGGATCTCATGCAGGATCTCATACCGTGGCCTCTTGGCCTTGGCTGAACACACCAAGAGTGAGCCTCTGTCCTGGAAAGACTGATTCAGAACCCTTTCCTCCTTTTTCTTTTTCAACTAAAATTAGAAAAGGACAGCCCGTGCCTCTCTGGTAGTGGGAGCAGCAAGGTGTGGGCTGCAGGTGCTGGGCAAGTAGGACAGGAAGCTGGCCTCCACGGGTAAAATCTGGAAACAGCCCATGCCCATCCGTAGATGAGTGGATAAAAAAGCTGTGGTACATTTACACCATGGAGTACTATGCAGCAGCAAAAAAGAAGGACCTGTTATTCCTTGAAATAACCTGGAGGGACCTGGAGAGTATTATGCTAAGTGAAATAAGCCAGTCAGAAAAAGACAAGTATCACATGATCTCTCTCATATGTGGAATCTAAAGAACAAATTAAACTGATGAACAAGATAGATCAGTGGTCAGCAAACTCATTAGTCAACAGAGCCAAATATCTGCAGTACAACGATTGAAATTTCTTTTGAGAGCCAAATTTTTTTAAACTTAAACTACATAGGTAGGTACATTCAACTTTAAATTCAACTTTAAATTCATGGTTTTCGTCGTCCGTTTTTCTTTGCTTCTTCTTTGTAGCCATCTCAAACAGGGCACCTAAAAAAATGTTTCATTTTATAATAATAAAGCCACCAACACAAAAGAATCACAATTCTTAAATTGATGACAAAAATCCCTGTAGGATTTGCAGCTGGTTGGAAAAATACAGGTAACTTTAGGCTTTGAGTAGGTACTTTTGTCACCCGCGCGTGACTTGCGGACACAACTAGCACTAACCACTGCACCATGAGGCTGCTGACTGACTGGCTCCCTCAGCTCCTGCATGAATCGCGCGCCTCCCCCACGCTGCGTATCCTGAGCCCGACCGACCGACACCCCCCCACTTCTTCAAAATAGACTCGCCCAGGCCAAAAACCGACATCTGCGCATGGGCCATGAAGTTTCAATCGCACTGTACGTGCGCTCCTGCACATGGTATTTTGTGGAAGAGCCACACTCAAGGGGCCAAAGAGCCACATGTGGCTCGCGAGCCGCGGTTTGCCGACCACTGAGATAGATCTAGAGACATAGAAACATGGAACAGATTGACGAATCTCAGAGAGAAGACAAGGATGGGGCAGTGGGGTTTAGGGGGAGGAAAAACCAAAGAACTTATTTGCATACATGCATCACCCATGGACACAGACATGGGTGGTGAAGGCCTGGGGCAGGGGCGGGGCAGACTAGAAGATGTCAATGGGGAATGGAAAGGGATCTCTGTAATACTCTCCACAATAAAGATAAATTTAGAAAACAAGCAGAAGAGCAGAGGTAAAAGGCCACCCTAGAGACTGACAGTGCCCCAGTTCCAGCTATTCCTGGAGCCTGCGTCAGCTCTGCCCTCCCAGAGGTTGATCAGTCATACTCCTTTAGTCACATTTGACAACAAAGTATGCTCCAATAAATACTCTTTTTTGCCCCAGCTAGTTTGATTCAGGTTTCTATCCCTTTAACCAAAGGAACGCTTACTAATCCAGGTGGTCATTCATCCTATCTATTCAAAAGTGTAGCCCCGGTCTGTTTGATCGTGGCTCAGTTCATTGGAGCATCATCCCCTACACTGAAAGGTCACAGGTTAGATTTCTGGTTAGGACACATACCTAGGTTGTGGGTTCAATCCCCGGTTAGGGTGCATAAAAGAGGCAACCCAATCATTGTTTCGCTCTCCTTTCTCTCTCTCTCTTTCTCTCTCCCTTCCTCTCTCTAAAATCAATAAATATATCTTCAGATGAGGATTTTTTTAAAAGTGTAGCCTAGTAGTTTAAGTCTTCACCCCATAATCTCAAGTGTAACTCCCATTGTATTAAAAATTCTGAAAGAGAGAAGAAAAAAAAAAAGCAAAGAGCCAAAGGCAAAAATTAGGGGAATTTCAAATAGGAGAATTCAAAACTTCTGACCCATTAGGACTAAGCAGTATCTTGAAGGGACACAATTCCCCAGAAATGCCAAGCACTTTGCAAATGGATGTTATCTCTTACAACCATCACTTCAGTACTATTATTCTGGATGGCTCAACCCTCTCAAACATTCTGCTAGTGGGATTTCAATAGTTTTGGAGGGTAGGTGAGTGGTATGACCTTATTTCATTAACATATAGTGGTCTTAATTCCTTCTTTATAAACTAATGGGATAAGCATGTATTTCTCTGGTACTTATAGTCTCAGAAATTCAGCATAAAGGAAATAGCAGAAAATACTAAGGTTCTAGTGCAAAACCTCAAAGCAATAAACCAATTTGAATCTCTCTCCCACTCTCTCTTCCCTCCCTCCCTTTCCTTTTCTCTCTCCACTTTCCTCTCTCTTGTTACCTCTCTGTCTCAATTGGATAATGTAGGATCTTGAAATCCATATGTCAATGTGCTATGAAAGCAGAATCCTAAAATGGGGACACTGCTAGGGAGTTAGGGTCAGAGAGAACTTGGTCACTTGCCTACTACTTTTGTAACTATTTTAAACCCAGCAGGAATATACCTTTAATGAGTACAGAGCAGTCAAGAATCACTCTTCTGCTGATTACTACACAGGTCAAATTACAGCTGTTAGCTATGTGAAGGGACAATATAAAATACAAAAAGTAAAACATGGTTTGAAAAAGCCTTTTTATAACTATAAATATTTCATTTTCATTCATCCTTCTCTCCATCATTGCAATAATGAACAAAAGAAACTATCAACAAGCCATAGCCCTTCCCCCATTTATTCTAAACAAGCTTAACTTCTCACCTGTAGCCTTTTTGGAGTGACCCAATAGTGTCCGGTTCTCTAAGATCACAGTATTTGAAATGCACTTCCCTCCACCAATGATACTTAATTCAACCAATTCACTTTTTGTCCCATTTGAATTGATTACTTTTTCTCTATTTCCATTACATTCATGTAAATAAGATAAGTAAGTAGCCCATAGTAGACCTTTCTATTCTACAGGTTCCTTTACAGCTGACCTTATGATATTTTTGCTGCTCCACAGAATGCCAAGTGTCACTGTTTCTCCATCTAAGATTTTCCACCACCCAAGGACTTCAACTTCTTCCCCATGTTGTAGAAACTGCATCCCTTCAACATTTCTGCATAACATTACACTGTTTCTCAAAATGATTATACCAGTTTATAATCCTACCAGCCACAGGCAAGACTTTCTGTTGCTCCATATCCATTTCAATATGCAACTTTATCAAACTTCTAATATTTCAAAAATAAGGTGGATGTGATATGGTAGTGCCGGGGTCCAGCCCCAGCGGTCCAGGGGTTCCCAAAGGTGTGAACGGAGTCGGTGAAGAATGAAGGACACGGAGACAGCGTTCAGATGATCAGCATAGCTCTCTTTATTCTCCGTGGATCCTCCTGTGCCTGGCTGAGGCCACAGAGAGAGAGATCCAGAGGCAAGCTGAGACTTTATTTTATTGTCAGAGGTAAACAAGGTAGTGGTTACCATAGTTACACTGTTCTTATGAGTTTCACTTGTTTTGGCAGCACTTCCTGCACCTCCCTCAGCCCATTAGCTTCCCAGATAAGATCTAGGGAGCTTATAAAGTCAAGCCTAATTATGCTAAGAGGACTGTGCCCTCTAAACTGGGACTTGTTTGTGACTCTGCCGACAGGTCAGTCCGAGGCTGAACCCTATAGATGCTCCCCACATGGTAGTCCAAGTATGTTTGATTACATTTCCTTTTTTCTTTTTACTAATAAGGTTGAGTATATTTTCTATATTTATGGGGTCATTTAAGTTTGTTCTTCTAAAAACATCAGCTTTTCTCTGTCACTAAAAGTCTACCAATCAATCCAGTCCCTACACTGAACAGCCTCTATGTGCCTAACTCCCTCCTGGAGATAACGAGGGAAATAGGAGTATCACTTAAAGATACTTACCATCTGGGTGAACAATTACAAAATAATCCAAGACTAACCAAGTGTTTCTTTTCTGTTTTTTTGTTGTTGGGGTTGTTTGTTTGTTTGTTTTTGTTTTTTGATCTTTATTGTTGAGATTGTTACAGGTGTCCCTTTCCCCGCCTCTTGCCTCCCTCCATCTGATTTCCACCCCACCCCAGGCCTTTGCCACCCTATTGTCTGTGTTCATAGGTAATGCATATATGCATACAAGATCTTTGTTTAATCTCTTCCCACCTCCCACCCCCCTTCCCTCTGAGAATCGTCAGTCTGTTCCATTTCCATGCCTCTGATTCTATTTTATTCACCAATTTATTCTGTTCATTAGATTTCTTATTCATTTATTTTGATTTTTAGATTCAATTGTTAATAGGTATGTATTTGTTGCCATTTTGTTGTTCATATTTTTTATCTTTTTCTTTTTCTTCTTCTTCCTCTTCTTAAAGAATGCCCTTCAACATTTCATATAATATTGGTTTGGTGGTGATGAATTCCTTCAGCTTTTTCTTGTCTGTGAAGCTCTTTATCTGACCTTCAATTCTAAATGATAGCTTTGCTGGGTAAAGTAATCTTGGTTGTAGGTCCTTGCTATTTATCACTTTGAATATTTCTTGCCACTCCCTTCTGGTCTGCATAGTTTCTGATGAGAAATCAGGTGACAGTCACATGAGCATTCCGTAATAGGTAATTAACTGCTTTTCTCTTGCTGCTTTTAAGATTCTCTCTTTGTCTTTAGCCCTTGGCATTTTAATTATGATGTGTCTTGGTGTGGTGCTCTTTGGCTTCCTCTTGTTTGGAACTCTCTGTGCTTCCTGGACTTGTAAGTTTATTTCTTACACCAGATAGAGGAAGTTTTCTGTCATTATTTCTTCAAATAGATTTTCAATATCTTGCTCTCTCTCTTCTCTGGCACCTCCATAGTATGAATGTTGGTACTCTTGAAGTTGTCCCAAAGGCTCCTTATACTATCTTCATATTTTTGGATTCTTATTTCTTTTTTCTCTTCTTATTGGGTATTTTTTTTTGCTTTGTCATATTTCAAATTGTTGACTTGATTCTCAGAATCCTCTACTTTACTGTTGAATCCCTATATATTATTCTTTATTTCAGTCAGTGTATGCTTAATTTCTGACTGGTCCTTTTCCATATGTTTGGCATTCTCACTAAGATCCTTGAAAGTCTCACTAAGACCCTTGGAGGTTTCTAGAAGATTCTTGAGTAATCTTATAACTCTGGTTTTGAACTCTACTAGCCAGTAGTTTGCTTTCTTTCATTTCTTTCACTTGTGACATGTTTCTTTGTCTCTGCATTGTGGCTGCTTCCCTGTGTTTGTTTCTATGTATTGGGTAGAGCTGCTAAATCTCCTTGAGTTGGTAGAGTGGCCTTATGTAGTAGGTGTCCTATAGGGCCTAGTGGCTCAGCCTTCTCAGTCACCTCAGCTGGGAACTCTAGGCACATCCCTTTATGGGCTGTGAGCACAGTATTGTTGTAGTTGAGAGTTGATTGCTGTTGGTGTCCCTATGAGGAATTGACCTCCAGGCCACTTGGCTGTGGGTACCAGCTGCAACTACAGTGGGAGAGCTGCTATGCAGGTGATACTTCTATAAAGCAAGACTTGCTCCAGTGGGGCTTTGGTGCTGAGTCTGCCCCTTGAGTGTGTCGCTTATGGATGTGTAGAGCTGTAATCTGGTATGGTCTCACACTGACCACTGGCTATACTGGCTCTTGGGTCTCCAGGGAGTTGCAAAGTCAGCCACTGCCTGGAGCCACCCAGCAGGAGCTACAGAGATAACTGCAGATTCCTCCTCTTTTTATTGGGTTTGGAGGTGCCCAGACTAGGCCCAGCTATGAAGCAAGGGAGGCTGGTGCTGGTGCCTGGTCTGGGACTTTTATTGATAGGTTTGGGATTCCCTGACCCACCTGCAGCTTACTTGAGATTTTCAAGAGCAGGCCATTCATATGAAAAAGCTGCTGCAGGCAGCTTGGTGGAGTTGTAAATTAGATGAGGTGGGATCTTAGGGAATCACCAGGGCGGAGCAAACAGAAATGGCTGCCAGTTAGCCCTGAGACCAGAGAGGTCCCAGCACAGGGACAATAATCCCTGCCAGTTGGGAGAAAGCCACCCCAAGTTTCTGCCCTGATGCCAGACAAATGTGTCCCCCAGAGCCTCACCCTTGTGTTGCAACTCAGAGGAAGCAGGACCTTGTAAGTTCAGTTCATGATGCCGGCCTTTTAAGAGGAACAGCTGCGTCTCCAGCAGCCTCTGTGTCACTGAGCTCTAATCTGCACTGGTTTTTACAGCCCGTAGTTATGGGGACTTCTTTTCCCAGCTCTGGGACCCTGGGATGGGGGTTGGGTGTGGGGCTGAGACCCTTTGCTCCTCCAGGTGGCCTCTGCAGAGACGATCTCCCTCCTGATTAAAAATTCAGCCCATGTGGGTGCCAGACCAGCCTGTTCCGCTCTTCCGCACCTCCTACCAGTCTCAATGTGCTTTCTTCTTTACTTCTCTAGTTGTAGGACTTCCATTCAGCCAGCTTTCTGGCGGTTCTAGATGATGGTTGTTCTGTATTTTAGTTGTATTTTAGATGTGGTTGTGGGAGGTGGCGATTACAGGTGTTTACCTATGCCACCATCTTGGGTCCCTCTAACCAAGTGTTTCAAGTAGTGTGGCAATACTTATTAGTTCTATAGAAATTCAGGAATGGTAGAATTAGGTGCAAGCTAATGTAATATTATTCCTAAAATATGAATCATGGCAATAATAGCTAACATTATTGACAGCTTATAATGCCAAGCACATAGTAATTATCACATTATTTGTTATGATGAGTACATGTCTCATGCACCATAGAATTACCTTCACCATTTTATAATAATAATCACATAAATTAGGTACTATAAATAAACTGAATTCAACAATATATGTTAAACATATAAAGAAATAAATGAGTGAGACAAAAAAAACTGTGGCTCAAAATATTTAAAAATTTGCCTAAATTTATATGGTAGAAGGATTAGAAACTTAGGATAAGGCTTAGAGTATAAGTAGCTTTTGGACAAGAAAAGAAGGGCATGCCAAATAATAATAATAATAAAAAAACAGCAAGAGGACAGTACATAAGCAGAATGAGACCCACTTGCTTCTGGGGAAAGAAACAATAAGTCTAGGACAGGGAGTATGTGTGGTGAAGTATTAGGGAGTACATTTTGGGGAACAGTGCAGTTTCTTGAAGTCTAGGAAGAGTTTGAAAATAATGTAGTAACTATAAGCAGAGTGACATGTATTTTTGGTTTAATAAAAGTGTAAACTGGTAACATTAGATAATGTGGATTTGGCAGGAAGAATTTATCTAATATAGAATTCACAGTAGTCTAAGAATAGAAGTATGAGTGTGTAGATTTTGGTAACCATTGCACAGGAAATAGAAAAGATAAGTGTAGAAAATATTTTAAAAAGTAACTATAGAAGAGAAGGGAAAAGATTAAGGAATGGAGGAACAAATATTTAGTAGGAAGGTATATCAAATGATGATATCACTAAAAGAAAAATAGACATAGAATATATTATTTACCTTCATCAAAAGAAAAAATAGAATAGAGATTGATATCTGTTAAAGGAGAGAGAACAATTTCATATGGAGTTTGAGGTGGTAGTTTTCTCTCCAAATATAGTCTATGCATAAGTAAGACGAGCAGACTAGGATAAGACAGAATATCGGGTTTACAAATACAGATTTTAAAGTCATGGCATGAAAAAGAGACACATAGGAAGACTATAAAAAAACAGATTTAATGAAAGAGAGGATCCATTTCAAATTCAGATTGTGAAATTGAACTTGAGTAAGTCATTTAACACCTCTGAAAAATAGCTAGCTACTCCATGTTTTAAGCAGAGAAGAAGTATCTACTTCACAATATTTTCAGCATACAAAGTGGAAGGGCTTTGCAAACTGTAAAGCAATGTAGATAAAGATAGAGTTACATGGTTAAAGTCATGAGAATGAAAGGTAGATTTTTAAAATTTTATCTTATTGTGGAAAGTATTACAGATGTCACCATTGTTTTTTTTCCCATTGGCCCCCTCCACCCTACATCCAACCTCCCCCCGCTCCCCCACACACACACCCGGCTTTCACCACACTATTGCCTATGTCCATAGGTTATGCATATAAATTCTTTGGTTAATCTCTTCCTTCTGTTCCCTCTGTCCTATCAGTCTATTGCAATCTTCTATGTCTCTAGATCAGGGGTGGGCAACCCCCAGCACGAGTGCCAAACATGGCACGCCAATAACTTTTGCTGGCACGCAAAACCCTCTCTTATAATCTTCCATTTACAATTGTGAATCTTTGTTCTCAGTGATGAATTTTGTTAAGTCTCGTAATAAGAGTAGGCTGACAGCCGAAACCAGTTTGGCTCAGTGGATAGAGCGTCAGCCTGCGGACTGAAGGGTCCCAGGTTCGATTCAGGTCAAGGGCATGTACCTGGGTTGCGGGCACATCCCCAGTAGGAGATGTGCAGGAGGCAGCTGATCAATGTTTCTCTCTCATCGGTGTTTCTAGCTCTCTATCTCTCTCCCTTCCTCTCTGTAAAAAATCAATCAAAAAAAAAAAAAAAAAAAGAGTAGCCTGACAGATGAAAGCAGTAGCTCGTGCATATCTCTGAAGGTCACGAAATATAAACCTGATGTAAAATCTCTGTCATCAGTGATGCAGCAGCAAAAGTCCCACTGATAATATCAAACGGAGTCATAAAGTTTTCTGTCGGACTACCAGTGTACATGTATACATTAAAAAATAAATGCATTTTTCATCATCATATACTATGTTTTGTCGCTTGAATGAATTTTATTATTTCTTCAAGGTTCTTCACATACATACACCTTAAGAGATATCAAGTAGGTGTAACATGTTCTCAAAAAATTAGGGTTGGCACGCAGAAGAATTTTGAGTCAGAGATTTTGCTGGTTTTGGCACGCACTCACAAAAAGGTTGCCCACCCCTGCTCTAGATACTATGCAGCTGTAAAAAAGAGGCTCTCTAACCCTTTGAGAGTATTATGCTAAGCAAAATAAGCCAGTCAGAGAGAGACAAGTGTCATATGATCTCACTCATCTGTGGAATCTAATGAACAACATAAACAGATGAACAAAATAGATTCAGAGACATAGAAGTATGGAATGGACTGGACTGATGAATCTCAGAGGGAAGGGGTGGGGGAAGAAAGAGATTAACCAAAGAACTTATATGCACAGTTAGAGGCCCGGTGCAAGAAATTCAAGCACGGGTAGGGTCCCTAGGCCTGGCTGGCGATCAGGGCCAATCTCCAGGGCAACCGGTGGGCAATTGGGGGGGGGGGGCCCTCCCTGCTGGCGCCCATGTTGGCCGGCCTGGCGCTGCCCGCTCACTAGCCCTACCCCCTGCCATTGCTGCTGGTTGCCTCCCTCTGTGGAAGAACTGGTGGGACGATCGAGGGGGTGGGTGGGGGGGCCCTGCTGGCACCAGCCTTGGCTGGCCTGGGGCCTGTGAGCTGGGGGAAGCTCCTGCATTGAGCGTCTGCCCCCTGGTGGTCATTGCAACTGGTCATTCTGCTGTTCAGTCAATTTGCATATTAGGCTTTTATTATATAGGATATGCATAACCCAAGGACACAGACAATAGTAGATTTAAAACTATGTTTTCTTAAGGGCTTTGAATTTGAGACTTTGGCCTTCTTTTCTTGATTGAAGACCCACATCTTACTGTGTTACAGAGAAGATGTTTCATTATTACAATCATTAAAAAGGTCCTTGGCCCTATCTTCTTCTAAAACACGGTAAAAATAATTCCTTTCTAAATTCAGACAAATCACTGAATAATCTTCTCTGAGGCTTGCTTAATTTGAAGATATATAACTTTAACTGGCAAATAAAGGAATAAGGAAGATAATCCCAGTTCAAAAGTTCTTGTAGCATATTTACTTTAATAAAGAAGTATCTTAAATATCACTTATACTCACTGTTTTTTTTTCATTTTCAACCTTGAGATTGCACACTATATTATTAATATACACATTTAAGTATATTGACTGCATGATAATAAATTCTTGATTTTATTATTTCTAAAGTTACTAATTACATTAAAATAAATGCTATCTTAGGAAAAATTTGAAACATAGATGCTTGAACAGTGTATAAGTTCTTGGAGAAGCAGGGCCACGTATGTTTTGTGTTCTTAGACTATGTTCATAATATAATTTTTAAAAATTAATGCGGAAACATATTTTTATTCATTTTTATCCATTTTGGTTGAATGATACTTATGGATCTTGGCATCTCTTTAGGAAATCACAACTCAAATTTGGATACATAATGAAAAATTGCAGGATATAGATTCTAAATAAATGATTACATTTTACTTAAGTTTTATTCCTCTATTTTCCATATGCTTGTCAAGGTCTGAGCTATTGATTACAGGTGTCACAGATATCACATTCCACCGTCCAAAGTCTCCAAAGGATTATATGGCAATTGTTCTAATCCTTAGTCTATAGGTTTGAGCATCCTCAGAACAGGGATTATTTCTTAATTTAATCTTTGCATAACCAGCACCCTGGACAGTGCCAGACATAAAATAGGCACTTATCTATTTTGGAGCAGATGATACATGAATGATTTTGCCATGATAATATACTTATCTGATATATAGCTGGAGATTTGGTTCACCATGGCTTGAACATCTTTTTTTATTTTGCTATAATGATATTGCTTGTATGCAAACTACTACTAAATTGTTTCAACTTCATTTTAATGAGAGATGTTACACTTGGTAAATAAAATATTACACTAAAATTCATGTTAGTATAAAAAATTTTTTCAAGTCATTGACCTCCTTTTAGATACAAAACCACAATATTAAATGTAAGAAAATTTTAATTTTTAAAAATACCCTTTTAATGTAAAAATTTTTAATTTTTAAAAATACTTTCTAAAGCAGTGTTTATTTTATTCTCATCTTTAAATTCACTGAGGAATTCTTAGAGGTAGGAGGAGACCTTCATGTTTTCCATCTCACTCCCCACTCCCCCCCCCCCTCAAAACAAAAACAAAAACAGGGTGGTAAAAGAGAATTTTCCAGTCAGATTCTTTTTAAATGTTATTATTGTGGAACAGTATGGACCAGTGTACATCTTACAGGCATCAATTCTGAATCGCCCACCAGCCCAATTCCTTAAGCTCGTATCATCTAAATACACTCGTGATGATTCCTGTTACACACAGGCACTACTATAAAGAGTATGGATCCTAGCAATCGGTGCTGTATTCGCAGAGAAACGAGAGCCTGATAGAGAAGAAAATGTGCCGAGGGCAAACTCGGCTATGAACGCTCTCTGTAAACCGGCATTTGTTCTGTTTGCACTGAAGGAGTCGTGGCATCACAGGAACCCTTTGTCTGTGGGATGGTGGGTCTGGCAACCATGTCTACTCATAAAAACGACGCCTGCTGACTCCGCCCGGGCTGGGGGTGGGGACGTGCACCGCGTGGAGAGCTCGGCTGAGAATTAAAGTGAGCGAACAAAGAGAACTCCCAGCAGCCGCCTGCCAGCGCCTCGCAGCTGCATCAGGAGACAGTCACGCCCGGAAGGCTGTTCACATCCGTCTCCCGGCGAAAAGAATCCAGTGAATAATTGATGGAGATTGAGCGAGCCCAGGACAAAGCTTTGCAGAAAAACAGTGCATCGGATTTCGAGCTGTTTTGGAACCATCTGCCCAGGACAGGATACGGGAGTGCAGCAAGTACTTTGAGCCTGGCTACAGAGCTTTCATCTCGGGCGTGGCTGGGCCTTTTTGTCTTCTGGCCACCCCCACCCCTTCCCCCGTCCCCGCCTTCTTCTCCTTCCTCTTGAAAGTAGCCTCTCTTTGGTTACTTCTACTGTGTCCTCCCTTGCAATCCCGCCCCCTCCCTTGCCTAGCCGGTGAGGTCAGCTCATGAATATCATTGCGCTTCCTGGGGACCGTCTGGCACGGCTTGGTACCTCCGCGGTCCCCTGCTCCGAGCCGCAGCTCCAGCCCGGCCGCGGACCGCCTGGAAGGAAGCCGCTCCGGGGGCCGCTGAGTCCACAGGTCAACGCCATTGTTTGGAGAAATCCAGTGGGTGTGGAACTGGGGCCGGTGAGCCCAAAGTCCTGCTTACCCAGAAAGTCGAATATGATACTACGAAGTTAAACGTTCCTCTCTCTGGACAAAACAATAAACCCTGCGGTCGCTGGAAGATCAGAAGGAAAGCTGCTGGTTTGCATCAACTTCCAACCATCTCCTCTGCTGAGAAGTGAATGGTTCTCCCGGATTTCTAAATGGATGGGGATGAAAGACAGGGTAGGTTAACGGGTAGATAAAACTGCAGATTAAACGTGTTCCTTTGGGCTGTTCTGGGGGTTGCTTGGTTGATAATTTCTGCGGGGAAGAGACACAGCATCTTGTCCCTTGGGGAGAACCACGTGACAGCAGTCAGATACCTTTGCTTGTGGAAGCCCAGCTTTCTCCTGGGCTAGGCCTGTCTGGGGACCGAGTTTGGTATTCTCCGGGGGCTCTCAGCTCCAGGATGATTCTGCCCAATTCAAACCAAAAATAAGTTTGCATTGGCAAAATAGCTTGTTTGAGCGATCCACGTTAGCGTGACCCACACAGATGAACCAGGCCACACATTCCAGGAGTATGTGGCTCGAAGAGAACAGTAGAAAATAAGTTGGTGGACAGCTTTTACCCCCCTCCCCAAGTCTTCTTTGTTCACTTTTATTTTCCAAACTGAGTTGGAAGGAGATCCCGAGAAGAGAAAGGGAGTTGGAGAGGGCCCTCTAGTAATATTTCTTTCTAACATGAGGATTTACTGCGTGTTGACTAAGTTATGCTACTGGAAATAGACAATAATAAGAAAAATGCTAGTGAAGTAACTAGCAAGTATCTCGTCTCCTAACAGGAAGATTTTTCTAAAGCAGAACTTTCTGCCTAGTCATGCCCTTTACAGTGCTTTAGAGGAAAATTGTATTTCTAAGGAAAAGGCACCTAATTGACTAGCTGACTAGCTGACTAGCTAGCTGGATCACTAGGGAGAACCCAGGAGGCAATGGTTTGCTATTTTCCAGATTTTAAATACCATGGACGGCTTCTTCTTTGAAAAAATACACAATAGAAATTGGTCTTACCACCATGAGTTAGGATGCACCAGCCTTCTGGGTGCAGAGCGAGGATGCAGCAGCCTTATTGGTTGCAGGGCCATCCTATCTCAGAATTTGGCTCCATAGGAGGGACTGAGCACTGGAAAAAATATTACTCTGCCTAGGATATATCATCTGAGAAGATACTTAAGAATAAAAATATTTTCTATCCAGCAATTACACCTAAACATAAAAAAATTCACAAAACTATGAAATGTGGATAAGTGTAGAAAAAGTCATCACCTGTATTTTAAAGAAATTGTGCACATCTGTCAATAAAGTTTTCTAAAAGTTTTAAAAAATTATTTCCCAACGCTTAAAAAGTAAAATCCTTTCAGAACTGCTAATGACTAAACTATATAGATGATTTCTAGTGCCATTATTTTCTTGAAAATGAAATTCATTGTTTAAGTATATATATATATATTAGTAAAAAGGAAGTTGGGTGCATTTTTCCAACTAAGAACATTGAGAAAAGTATCATTTATCCCTAGGAAATTTTCTTCAGGAGCCTCCTTCATAACCCTTTTCCTGCAATTGACACTGGGGATATTAATTAAACAGAACCCTCTCCACTAAAGTATGCTATAAATTGCAGTTTTGAGGTGAGAAAAACCAAAGTTGAAAAATTAGGGTATTTACAACTCTAGTTGACATCTCCTTTTCCTCTGAAACTTCTTCTGGACTTTAACCCTCTTTAAAAAAAAAAAAAAATCTTCCTTGCCCTCCATTCTTTTTCTGGCTCCATGTCTCACCCTTGCCAAAACATGCTACTTTGAGACTGTAAGGTTCAACTGCTTTCACATCGCCATCATTTTAATGGAATGGGTTGGAGATAGCGCCTCCCTTGGCAAAACGAGAATGGACAATTCTGCATCTTACTCCTGAAGTCAAGGCCTCTATTAAGGACCTTCCAAATCTCATTTTCAAGGACTTTTCTTGCATTGCTCTGTAACAGTGCAGACAGCTTGTATGTTTTCCTTCTTTTGTTTCTGTTCCAGATTAGAAAGGAAGTTTGGTGGCGGTGAGGAGGGAAGAAAGTGATCTGGCGATGGACCACTCTAAATCGCATCCAGTAGATTCTTCCTAGACAGCCATGAGTCAGCCACCGACCGGGGGCGCTGCCCCTGCCACAGCCGCAGCTTCCGCTGCCACCGCCGCCACCGAGGCTCGCCTGCACCCGGAGGGCAGCAGCAGAAAGCAGCAGCGAGCTCAATCACCCGCTAGACTGAGGGACAATCCGGTCCGACAGGCCACAGCAGCAACCCGGTCCCCGGTGGGGGCAGGCACTAAACTCAATTCTGTTCGGCAGCAGCAATTGCAGCAGCAACAGCAGCAACAGCAGCAGCAGCAGCAGGGCAACAAGACCGCGGGCCGCGCGGTGCCTGGGGCCGGCAGCCGAGGAAGCGGAGGCGGGGCGGAGAAGGCGGCGCCCCCGGCTCCCAAAGGGGCTGTGCCGGGAGCTGTCCAGCCCGCGGCTGGTGCTGAAGCGGCCCCCGCGGCAGCCCTGGCCCCGGTGGGCGGCCGGAGGCTTGGCCCCACGGAGGAGCCGCCGGGGAACCTCGAGCCCGTGTCCTCTAAACTCGGGGAACCCCCTCCGCTCGGGGAAGAAGGAGGAGGGGGTGGGGAAGTAGGAGGAGCCGGCAGCGGCTCTGGGGAAAGGGAGGGGGGCGCTCCGCCGCCGCCCAGGGGCTGGCGAGGGAAAGGAGTCCGAGCTCCGCAGAGGGGCGGCAGCGGCGGGGAGGGGGTCTCCCCTGCGCCATCCTCCTCCGCGGTCAAAACCCCAGGCCCCGGCAGTAGAAACTCCGGAAGCGGCCTAGTGGGGGGGAGCAACAGCGGAGGGAGCTATTGGAAGGAAGGATGTCTGCAGTCTGAGCTCATCCAGTTCCATCTCAAGAAAGAGCGGGCGGCGGCGGCGGCGGCCGCGGCTCAGATGCACACCAAGAACGGTGGCAGTGGCAGCCCCCGAAGCTCCCCGGTTTCCGCCCCTGCCGGTGGCGAATCTCCTGCCGTCCCTGCCTCCTTCCCAATGGCCGCGGCAGCCGAGGGTCCCCAGCAGAGCGCGGAGGGCAGCGCGAGTGGCGGCGGCATGCGGGCGGCGGCGCCCCCTCCCTCGCAGCCGCACCCGCACCCGCACCCGCAGCAGCGCCAGGAGCAGGAAGAAATGCAGGAGGAAATGGAGAAGCTTCGAGAGGAAAACGAGACTCTCAAGGTGAGGAGGGTGGGGGTTGGCGGCTGGGGGAGGGGAGGTGTGGGCCCGGAGGATTAGGGCGTGTCCGGCGAGGGTGAGAGGCTGCTAACCTGTTAGGGAGCCTTAAGGAGGGAGGGGCACAGGAAACGAGGGGAGGGGGTGCCCTGGCCTTTTCCGGTTTTTAACCCGCCGGAGATTGGTAGCGTTAGGTTTCCCTGTAAATCCAAATCTGGACCTTCGTTTGCCTAATTACCATGGTTTGCCCACATTTTCATGGAGAGGGCTCGGTGGAGTAGGAACGCGCGAGGAGGCCTAAAGAGGGCCCGTTTGGCTAAGTTTCCCTGTCATTCCTGTCTGCTGGAGAGGGGGCAGTAACGCTGAGGATTTGAAATTGGGATGGGGTGTACCCGGTGTGTGTCAGAGGGGTGGGGGGCGAGGGGGATTTTGACCCGCGGCCTGTCACCCCAGAACGAGATCGACGAGCTGAGGACCGAGATGGACGAAATGAGGGACAGCTTCTTCGAGGAGGATGCCTGCCAGCTGCAGGAAATGCGCCACGAGTTGGAGAGAGCCAACAAGAACTGCCGGATCCTGCAGTACCGCCTCCGCAAAGCCGAGCGCAAGAGGCTCCGCTACGCGCAGACCGGCGAGATCGACGGGGAGCTGCTGCGCAGCCTGGAGCAGGACCTCAAGGTCTGCGGCGCGGGGACTCGGGGCGCGCGGCAGGGGCGGCGGGTGGGGGCCAGGGCCCAGGGCTGGTGGGAACTCTGAAAGGCCTTCGGTAATGGCTGGCAGAGGGCTTTGAGGACACGGAGATTCGCAGTTCTGACCACAAAGTATCAGTGCCGGAAGGAGAAGGGAAGAACAGACAGGTGGATGGGAAGAGCCCAGTGTGTCAGGCCTGAGAGAGAGCGAGCTCTGTGGGCTCTCCTGGGAGTGACGTGGCTCTAACAGAGGCGGTGGGAAGAGGGCGCCCCCTTTCCTGGCGGAAAGCAGGGTGTGGCAGAGCGCAGGCTCTGGCCTGGGTCTGGCCTCCAGAATCTGTCGTGCCAGTGCAGGCCCGGTGGAATCAGGCGCTCAAGAGCAGAGTAGCTGAAGCCCTGAATAGGAACAGCACTGGGAAGAGTTTGAGATTTCTCCCTGCAAGACCCCACCTATCTCCCAGGAGTCCTTTGCAGTACTTACCACTTCCATAACTCCCCCAAAAGGAAACTGTCCAACTTAAGACCCCTTTTGGAGGTAAAGGGAGAGTGAAGTAAGTAAAAGAAACATTTCACATTATTTTTAATGGGAAGTCCTTCTTCAGAATCTCCCCCAGAGGAGAAATTTCAACTTGGAAAGGCGTTTTTAGGCAGGTGTGGTCTGTTTAGTTCGGTTTGACTGTTAAGTCAGTTGTTATCTTCATGGCCTTGAATAACCAAAAATATAATTTTAATTATATTAACTTCAAGATAGGAAAATCAAATGTAATTATCCTACATTTGTTTTCAAAAAAACATTTTATGAAAGTGTATTATTTCTTCTTCTTTTTCTTTCTTTCTTTTTTTTTTAACCTTTGTTGGGTATTAACTTCGTTGGGCACTGGGCACCATGGCAAGCATTGTTATATATACAGTGTGTCCCCCCAAAATGTACACACACTTTAACAGCGGATAGCTCAATTTTGAAAATGAAATCTATTTTAATAAACACTGCCTTTGTAATTATTCAAAGTGTGTGTATACATTTTTGGGGACACCCGATATTATTATCTCATATATTTCTCAAGGGAAAAAAAACTATGAAGTAGGGATTATTGATAACATCATTTAACAGGTACTTACCCTGAACCTTTTTCTCAGGTTGGGTGCCCAGCCTCCATCTAGCCCTGTAAGTCAGCTGGTAGCTAGCCAGGCTGGCTCCTCACTCCATCTCAAACACAGCCCACTCCTGAACCACCACACAAGACTGCTCCACTTTTCCAAACCCTAAAATTTCCAGGGTAATTTTAGAACAGGAGGCAAAACTGCCTACACATGATAGATACAATTGAACATTTATTACTACAATGCAGGGTAGAGGTCAAGGGAACAGAGTGGAGAGCCAGACTGCCTGCTCACTCGTAAGCTATCTGACCTTGAGCATATTACTTCATATATCCAAGACTTAGAGTTCTCCATCTATAAAACAGGAATGATAATCATACCTATTCATGGGATTGTTGTATGTGAACGGCTTATATGTAAAGTATCTGGAATAATGCCTGCATATGGCATATAAGTATTGGCTCTTACTACTTTTAATATGAATATATTTTGTTGTCTTTAATTATATTTTGTTGTTACACACACTTTAATTTAGGTTGCAAAGGATGTATCTGTGAGACTTCACCATGAATTGGAAAATGTGGAAGAAAAGAGAACAACAACAGAAGATGAAAATGAGAAACTGAGGCAACAGCTTATAGAAGTTGAGATTGCAAAGCAAGCTTTACAGAATGAACTGGAAAAAATGAAGGAGGTTAGTATTCAATTATTTCATGCTGTGCTAATTATTTTTAGCTCTTTAGGAAACAATTCCAAGGACTAATATGATTGTTAAAATATTTTGCTTTTTTTTCATGATTATAAGACAGTTTGTTGCCTTCACCCAATAAATAACAGATAGATGAGTTTGTACTCATAAATGAGAATTTGACTTCAGCCCTTCCACTTACTTGATCTGTATGAGCTGTGACTAATGTTCTAGCCTATGTCATCTAAATACATGTTAATGAAATAAATTACATTGCTATTCCAAACACAAAGGGTGTCAATCGTATGAAGGAATAAGCCTGTGTTAGCAGAGGGGAAGAAATGGTTTGATAATATTACTACTGAGTTCATAGAACCATGCACCTTTAGGATGAAAATTGCCATACAGTCCATTTAGTCTAATATAATACAATCCAGTCTATCTGATCTAATCATTGCTTGAACCCTTTTTATAACAGTCTCCAAATGGTCTAATGCTTAGAACATCAGCAGTGACTAACGCTTAAAAGATCTGCTGCAGCAGCTAATTCTATCACAGAATACCTATTTTTAAAGGTTTCCTTTGTTTGAGTTGAAATCTATTTAATTGGTAGAAGAGTCAGATTTCTCTTCCACATCAGCTATTTCAAGATTCCTTCCATGTGTCCCCGAATCTTCTCAAAAAACTCAACATCAAAAGAAATAATTGAAAGAGAAAAACAAAACAAAACAAAACAGAAAAGGCCTATCAGTAATAAGTAACAACTTGAGTTAAAATAATATATATATTTTCAAACGGCCTCAGACATTCAGTATGACTTGTGAAAACTTGAGAATCACCAAATTACATAAGTGGTCTTCTGAACATTTTTCTGTGCTTAAATATGCAGATTTGAATTGAAGATCTTAATCTTTCCATGGACTAACTGAGATATGCAGTTTTCCCATTTGCTGTGCTTATCTCAGAATGGTATAAAAGTGTTTCTTCCATGTAACAGTGAAATTATTAATAGTCTGATTAAGAATATGTGCCAGGAATTGTAGAAAACTGTTTCAGTGGGGTAAACTCTTTTGTGATCTGAGTTACTGCTTATTCTTATACTATCCTGACTTCAAGCATTCCTAACATGACATTTTAATGACCTGCAGTTCTTGGCTAATGCCCAAGGTGGCTGTGTGCTACTGTAGAAAAATCATGGAGACTGGGAGCCAGGTGACTAACCTTACTGGTAACTAACTGGGTGACTTCTGTCTATTCAGCTGTGAAATGTTGTTTTCTAGGTTTCTCAGCATCTCCTGTGGCTATCACAGATTTTATCAGGAAATCCAGGACATTATAATTAAAGAGCAGCATGAATTTTTTTTTTCTAAAGCTAAGAGATCAAATATGAAATGGAATAGATATATGTTTCTTCAACAGTAATGTACAGTTGAAATTTATAAAGACTGACAGTTTAATTTCCAGGGAAAGAATAAAGTAGGTAGTTGTATTAGTTTGGTAGGGCTGATTAGGGCCCACCCTAACGACCTCATTGTAGCTTGATTGCCTCTATAAAGAAGCTATCTCCAAACAAGGTCACATTCTGAGGTACTTGGGGTTAGGACTTCAAAATATGAATTGTGAGGACACAATTCAACCCAGAACACTAGCTATTAAATATCTTCTTATGGGCAAGCAAAGAGAAAGTTCACTGTTGGTTTCATTTTAGGCTCATTCCATGATATACCTCACTTGCCTTACCCCATATTTGTTTATACAATTAAAAACATTCAAGCCAAAATGAACTTCATTTGATTACCAAGGATAAAAGAGAAACACTTGGTGATTTGGTATTATGTGAATGCTTTTCAAGTGGGTATCTAGAAAGTTGGCTTTCAGGATGGCGTCAGAGCTTTCTGATTTTCATCCTATGTCCAGGAAAGGGGAAAATGCTTATAAACTGGCTGTCTACTTGCCAGACAGGTGGGACCACTCCCATCTTAACATAAAAGCCAAAATAACCTGGCTACTGGGAAGAAGGGCTGGCACCTGGGAATATCCACAGGAGAATCATTGTGATTCAGAATCAGCGTCCTTGATTCTGTTCCTCACACCTTTCCGATGACTGTTTCCTCTCTCAGGGCTCTAACTCTGGATTAGGAACACCTCTTGTAGCACCAAATAGTGTAGGTATATATGTTCCTGCCAAAGGGGCAATTTGCTTTCTCCTTGGAGTCATAAAAGCCAAATTCCAATCCCTGAGTAGAGACTACAACAGTAAAAGTGTAAGGAATTTTAAGAACAGGCATGCGCAGTGATGCTGCATGATTTTGTGCATTTAATAGTTGAGTGAGCACTTATCTCCATGGAAGATGGATGTCATAAAACCAAATAAAGATGAGGACCCTTAAAGAAAAAAAAAAAAAACCCAGGTATGCAGCACATCAGCTTTTAAAGGTAACTTTTTATTTAAAAGATGGGCTCTGAAATAGCATTTACAGTTAGAGAAGATGGTGGGGGTGGCAGAAATAGAGAGGAAGGGCAAGAGAATGGAAAATAAAAATTTGAGGGATTCTAAATGTAACAAAGGGGAAATGAAAAATATTCTTGCAAGAAAGTTCCATAATAATTCATGTGGTGTTGACCTTTTTAATGTTCAGAAAAGTGTCAGAACTAGTAAAAGTAGTTTAAAAATATGTTTAGAAATCAGAAATGTTTCATTTAAATAAGATTTTTGTAGTTGTAATTTTTTTGCCCTCCAAGAACATAAATATTAAAGCTGAATTGTAGTAATAAGTGCCTCACTTTGTAGGGTAGGAGTATGACTTGTCCCTATATGATTGTAAAGACTTCATTTAACCATCTGCTTCCTTGGTTGTAAAAGGAAAACATATTCAAATCCTTGGTGAGCGTTAACCGGACGACTGTCACCCCTTTGTGGCATTCTACCAGTGGAGAAAATAGACCCAGGCCAAGCTTTCCATTATGAAGAGAAGATACTAGTTATGAAGTAAAATCATAAAATATTAAATAGAATATATTAGAGAGAAGCAATCCTCCAACTCCCAGATTTTAGTTTCTTATATGGAGTCATATAGATGTTGAATAGCACAACTGGGACCAACAGCCCATCTGTTGGAGTTGGAAACCATTTACTGAAGGTTTAACTGGCTTCAAGGGTGTTGACCAATTGCTCTCAGGGCTGGTGGCTGCCCAAAGTTCTGTGCAACTGCTCACATCCATCTGCTTATCTCCTCCCCCTGAGAGGATGGAGTAGGCTTCTGGGAGTAAGAGGAGTTGCATAGAGACAGGATGGAGGTAATTAAATATGTTTATTGCAGTTTGTTGCTTGTATTGAAATAGCCGATAGTCTGCCAATCACAAACAAGAGGGACCTCTTAGGATGCTGCCTTAGAACCTTAATGGCATTCTCACTCCGATTATAAAACACTGGTGGCTACTAGCAGTATGCTTTCTCGCAGTAGAAAAATGCCTTCACCTTTATGTAACCTGGGAAAAGTGATGGTCTATCTTTTAGCATCACACACAATCATAGTGATGTTATTTTATGGAAAGTACAACCAACTCTTTGAATTCAAGGACAGGTTAAGGCACAGATAGCATAAAGTGAGGGTCTGTGAAGGGTGAGTCTTTGCTTCATTTCATTGAGGGTCACTGCTCTTCATGAAGTCCTGCTGCTGTAGAAATAATTTTTATTTTCAAAGCTTTGAAATTCCTCTACTCTTCAGGAAGGAGGGTCTTCTCATGCCACTTTTAAGGTCTGGTGCTTGGAGAAGCATCGAGTAAAAGCCATTTGAGCAAATAAATGGCCAACAGAGGACCTTCGAAAATGGAAAGAGAAAAAAGTAACTGAGATGATGATGAGGATGGTTTATTAGATCCTTTATATTTGAGAATCTGTATTCTTTGTGTTGTCTCATCCCTCACTTTCACACGAGAGTATTAAAAGAAAATGATTCTCTTAATTTTTCCTGGTCTTTGCTCTAGAGGACTCTTAACTGGCCTACTACAATAGCACCATCTATCTTAGGATTTTTATTTCCTGTGTATTTGATTAATATAGCCTATCTATTACCAGGAACTTTCACTCTTGAACAAAAAAATAATTAATGCTATAAATTTCTGTCTCTGGGTCTTGTTCTTTTCGTTTTTGGGTTTTGGTCTTTACTATAGAAATTATATCTAGCTATATACTCAGATTCTCTTTGCAGACAGAAAACATTAATAAACAAATATTTGCCCTGCATAATTATAATTACCTTTTTATTTTCTTATATAAAATAAAGAACTGATTGTAACTATATTTGGTTTTGGTAGGGCATGTAATAAAGAAAAAAGGCTGAGTGATAAATTAGCAAAGACCTACAATACTTCTGGTTATTGCTGCTGCTCAGCATTCAAGGCCTGGTTTAGTGAAAAAAAATCAGAACTAAAAACCCGGTGTGCTAGGCTGAGGACCGGTGGAGCTTTCTCAATAATCGGAGCCACACTTTTGCTGTAGCCTTAGCTCTTCACCCCCGGAAGCACAAAGGCCTCATGGTAACCAAAGAATTCAGCATCTTTTCCAGGAGTAAATAAACTAGAGTATTGAAGGATGGCACCCAGACATTCTGATTCAGGCAGAAAGTCTCCGAGGTGACTTTATATAGTTCTCTGGGGTGAAACCGTGTAGTCTCTGGGATGAAATCGGCTACCAAGCTCTTTGTAGTGGGTGTGGCACCTGAGGAAGGATTGTTGGTTATGAGTAAACTAGAGGCCCCATGCATGAAAATTCATGTACTGGACAGGGGGTCCCTCAGCCTGGCCTGCATCCCTCTCACAGTCCGGGAGCCTTCAGGGGTGGGAGGCGACCCGGTGATCAGGGGAAGGCGCCACCCTCATCACATCTCTGCTGCTGCCACTGCTGGCAGCACAAGCCTCAGCTGGTCCTGGTTACCTGAGCCTTGGGCAGCCCTGGGCAGCTGGGGGGCTTAGGGGACTGGGCGCAGCAATCTTGTGGCTGTGGGTGCTGCCATCTTTGAGGGCGTGGCAGTCAATTAGCATATTTCCTCTTTATTGGCTGTGGGTGCCGCCGTCTTTGAGACAATGTGAGGGTCAATTAGCATATTCCCTCTCCATTAGATAGGATATCCAAACATTTGTATTTTGTTATTATTGAAATTTAATTTATTTTTATCCCCCTATGACTTCCTTGATGTTTTTGAAGGCGAAAGTCTCTGCAAGAGGGTAAGACTCTCTCAGGGGTTACCTGGCCTTTATGTATGTGACCGACCAAAACCTCTTGTAGAACTGACCCCCATTTAACGACCTAGTTCCTTCCTCAAGGGACTCTGAGGGTGGGGCTGTGATGGTGCCTTTTGGCTTTTGGGCAGTAATTGACAACACTATTCTCTCCCACTCCCCTCTACCCTGGCCGCCCTTGGCTGCCAGAGAAGGGCCTCCCCCTTAGCAGTATAAATAGCTTTGTCTCACTGTCTCACCCTTTTTGTTGAGTCTAAAAACCAAAAACTTTGACTTTATATTAGCTACCTTTTAAAGCAAACAGTAAGTGTCACCATGAGAAAAGTCCGTGACCTTAAGTTAATTATTTTTTTATAGACAAGACAGCCTTCTACAGGTTGCACATTTGCATCACTGTACTGAATACTTTGATATGAGGACAGGGCTATACCTGTTTTGATCACTCAACACCAGTTCAGTGCCTGGCATGTAGTAATTAGATACATTCTTCTGTAATACTAGAGGTCCGGTGCACAAATTTGTGCACCAGCGGAGTCCCTCAAACTGGCCTATGGGATTGGCCCAAAACTGGCTCTCCGACATCCCCTGAGGGGTCCCGAATTGTGAGAGTGCACAGGCCAGGCTGAGGGACCCCACCAGTGCACGATCGGGGAGAGACATGGGAGATTGGTTAGCGGGGAGGGACCAAGGGAGGGTTCCAGGGCATGTCCGGCCCATCTCGCTCAGTCCCGATCAGCCGGACCCCAGCAGCAAGCTAACCTACTGGTCGGAGCGTCTGCCCCCTGGTGGTCAGTGCATGTAATAGCGAGTGGTTGAGCGGCCTTAGCATATTGTTAGCATATTATGCTTTGATTGGTTGAACGGCTGACCTGTTGACCGGACACTTAGCATGTTAGGCTTTTATTACATAGGAATTGTAACAGTTGTTATTTCATTTGCATATATTTTTTGCCCTGCACTGAACTCCCTGAGAGTAAGGACTGACTCTCTTATTCATCACTGTGTCCACAACAAACCAGAACTTGTTGACACAGATTGATAAACCGTCACTAATTTTGAATGAGAGAATGAATGGAAGTTGGGAGCCGTGTTTAAGACCCTCTTTTGCAGAGAATGAGAAGCATGACTCAGCACCAGGCCTCTTTCCAGGGTGCTCAGTGCAATGCAAACAAAATGAGAAGGAAGCCAATGAGTAACTCGCCACGCTTCCAGAATTAGATGTCTCCTGAGACTTTCTTCCCGATAGAAACTCCCAGTCCTCTACCTTGCTTCTCTCAAACCCTAGTTATTCCCCAGAAGCAACGCGTCTTCCCTGCAACAGCTCTTGTGGGCTTCTTGGGAAGGGAAAGGATAGGAGTCCAAGAACAAGGGACACTTCTGACACCTTGACACCAGCTCTGCAATTTAGCTTCCATGTGAAATGCAGATTCAGATGAGAGAGGACTGCAGATGCTGTCATTCCCAAAGACATTCAACTAGATTTGCTTTAAATCTTCAGTGTTTGGGATAGTCAATTCAGCAGTTAATTTGGCTGAAGAGATATGAAAAATTGCCCCAGGGCTGCAGTTGCTTGATAACCATGTGGTAAGTGCTAATTAGAAGGCAGCCACTGTGCCAGATTCTTTATGTATAATTATGTTGTTAATAGTTTCATTTTAGAGATGAACACGGGAGACTCAGGAAAGTTAATATCAGGAGTAGCAGGCTGGCTCCACAACCATCTGTCTGCCTCCAAGCTCATGGTCTCCACTGGCCAGTGCTGCACAACCTCCCTGCAGGGACTGGGGCTGCCCCTTCCACAGCCATCTCCATGTTCTTCCTGACCCACAGATGACCTGCCCTCTTTAGGGACCTCAATATTCTCAAGTTCTGTATCTCTAGCACACATATAGGGAATGCTCTGAGACTGCCAAGGTGCCTATAGGAAAAAAACTATTTTATCTTGCAAAAAGCAACTCTTTGGGAAAAACAAAAATAAAAACAAAAAAACAAACAACAACCTAGAAACATAGGCCTAGAAAAATATTTTCAGGTCTGTTGACTCTGTCCTCTGTGTTTTTTCAGATGGGTCACTTAATATCTGACTCTCAATTTAATCACCTCTTAAAGGAAAATAAATGTTTTCCTTATCCAGTGTATTCACAAAGATAATATGAGATAATATGTGTGAAAGTGCTTTATAACCTGTAAGGTACAATGTAGATTTTAAATATTATTGCTGCTGTTGTTATTAGTCCCACAGTGCTCTAGATTAGCTAACTAAGACTTCACTCCTAGAAAGAATTTTGAAGTCCATGAGATTGGAAGTTAATCTATCTAGGACTCCAGTTCTTCTATACAGGCCTTTGAAACACTGATGTCTCTTCCCATGAGTGTCTACTACTCCAAGGCTCCCCCTTTACATTTTACTTCACTATATAGTCAGTCGTTCTAACTTGTTTCGCCTGCCTGTTCCCTCTCCCCTGAGGCATGTCCTTAGTTCTCACTGTTTCCCCGCCGTTGGCTCACATTTGCATATGTTTGAGAGGATGTGCAGACAATGCAGCTGTACCCTCTGCCCTTGCATTCATCAGTGCGGCTGAGGACTCCAATTCGTCTGGATAAGTGTGTCTCTCCTTCCTTCGCTGCTCTGTAAATGTTCTTAAACATTTAGCAGCGAGAGGAGGGCTATTGTATTCAAGCACAAGATACTCTGCTTGACTCCACATCTAAATTCTGTGGTTGCTGACTTTAAGAACCATATTTCTATTTCACTCACACGCAAAGATTGTTATACATACAAAAACCATCAATAAATGCTTAGGCAAGAGAAGAGCAGTTCAGAAGCTGTGCTTGCTGTCAGAGGAGTTGACCTCTTGCTCCTTAAATTAGAATTTATTCAGTTCCTTCGTTTTCTAATACTTGTGTTGCATTTGAGTAAATATAACATGCAATTTTAGTATTTTCCAAATTGAAAATTTAGTTGTATCTTGAAGATTTTAGACTTGATTTCATTTTAATGGAAATACATCACTCATTTGATATCTGCATTCAAATTCCATTTTTTATGTTTTGGGGTCAGTTAAATTGATCTTTATCCAGATTGTAAATGACAGTTGAAGATGACATTTAAAGACGTCATTTAGTTTCTCTCCTGACACTTCCATTTCATTCTTATATATTTCACTTAATGGAACCATTTATATTCAGCATGATTCAACTCAGAAGTGCTTAAAATTAAAAATTTAAATTATTCTATGTTCATGTTCTAGCTAGTTCAATTATTTTCAGTTTTCCTGACCAATTAATCATAGTGGTAAGTGGCTAATAAAATGAACTATATTATTTTTCTTTCCTTCACAGAGTAAGTGTTCTTACCATTACATTGGCCAAGAACCTTGAAAAATAGTAGAAATAATTCGACAGTACAACTGGTTCTTCTGTTTAAGTGCACGGTGAGCCACTACTAAGTTGGTATGTGGTTTTATCCACTGCCTCCTTGCACATGGAAGAAATTTTCATAGACCTTTATCAAGTGGTAGCCATCTGTGTGAATTTAGGAGGATCTGTTGTATGGAAAGTATTATTTTTCAAGGAAACCACCACCACCTCTAGGGATGAAGACACTGCTGAAGAAATAATGTTACAGGGACCAGTGAAAGCTGGGACTCTGGAGGAAGTCCAGCCAATAGGAGCTGTCATCTGGAGGGGTGGGTCATAGCTACTATTATTAAGATGTTTTGAAAAAGTAAGGGAGTGAGGAGAAATACCCTGAACTATCTTTTCTTCTATGCTTCATCCCTCAGCATTTCTGCCAGTGCCTTCTACTGGCCACACCCAGCTAGAAGGCAACTAGTAGAGGAGGCATGCTGGGTAAAACAGTACACAGAGATCAGCTTCCTGAAGCACAGAGAATGACGGAGAAGGGGCAAGAATGCCTTTGGGTAGCTAAATGAGAATAAGTAGTTTAAATATATTGCCAGAGCATATCTAGGTGATGGTCTTTGTTTATAATATGTCCAGAACACATAGACCTTTTAATCTGAAAATTAACATTTATTAATTAATAATCTCAGAGGAGCTTTTTTGTAGTATAGGCTCTACTTTTCCTTCTTAGATTTTCTTCACGTTGTACTCCTTACTCCTATCTTCTTATCCTTTTGCCTTCCTTTTATCCTTTTCACCTGTGTCCTTGGACAATTTCTCAAGTTTGTTCTCAATATCATTGAATTAATTTTTTGCCATGTCGGTTGTGCTCTTTAAAGACTCCAGTGCAAAATGTGATCCTTGCATTGAATTTTAGTGTCCTTTGTGAGTTTTCTTATTTCCAACAGCTCTCTGTTCCTCAGGGCTTAGCTTCCTCTATGACCTTCTATTTTTAGTTACTAGTGGCCATATTTATTACCTTATTAAGAATACAATATTTTCTAAAGCTGCCTTCTGATTTTCAGAGTAAATCAGTTTAGATATATACTCTTTATTTTTTTTCTTTCTCTTTAGCCGAATATTTCTTTTTACTGATCCAAAAAATTGTAACAGCCTCATTGAAGTATAATGTACATACCATAAACTCACTTGTTTTAATGTACAATTTAATGGATTTTAGTAAATATGCCATTGTGTAAACATCTCTATAATATAATTTTAGGACATTTCTGTCACCCCAAAAAGATACCTAGTCCCCATGTGTCATCACCTTCTGTTCTCATCCCTAACCCCAATCAAGCACCCTATGCTGAGTCATCCCCATACTGCAGAAGCCATCTTCCTCATGCAGAGCTTTCCCATCCATGCAGCGTTAGCCTGGAGGGAAGCAATAGCCCCACCCATAGGAACCCCTTTCACCCCACCTGTGGAGTTTAAGCCCTACTGAGGACTACAGCTGGAAGCTCATTAAGTGACTGAGACTAACAGACAGCCTGTAGGCAGAGGCAGATCTCTGGGTCCTTTGAGTCTTTTCCTGACCTGCTCCGGGGCAGGGCTAGTAAAAGCAGACCTTGGTGGGTGTGCAGCTTGGTCCTTTCCACACACACACCCAGGCCCAGCAGAGGAAGCCACAAGTTTTGGATCGCTGATAGCTCCAAACAGATTGCTCAGGGCCAGTAATAAACAGTGTACGGCACTTGTTTTTGTTGAAATTAAAGTTTTAGAAATTTAGTGATTGTCCATCTACTCTAAAATAACTTTGGAATGATGTGATTGATTTGATCAAATATAATACACTTTCAAAGAATATCAAGATACCTTTAATATAAAGTGAAATCAAATTCTGACTTATTCTGGTGAGCATGTGTTCTAATATTTGTAATCGATTTCAAGTTATCTTTTTGGTATATGGATAGAGGTTACAGTAATTCTGTTTGTCCTTGTGTGTTAGAATTCACTAAGGAATTTTTAAGATGTGCATAAGTTTCTTTCAGGACCTAAAACACATACACATGTGCCTACATATGCATCATATGCATGCTCCAATATATGCACATTGCATACAGGCATGCACTCATGCTCATTTGCTCCATGAATGTGCACACATATGTACAAACAAAATATGCTCATGGATATGTTGTTTGATTATAAAAGCTTGGATTCAGTTATTTTCCTTTTCAAATATACTCTGAATTTTTTTATTAAGCCAATTATTTGTGCCTCTACTTTCACTATCTTTCAAAATGAGAAAGGGCCAATTTTCCAGGAATAGTTGCTTCTCATTGAATAAAACCATAGCAACAAGATTTTTTCTTGTGCATTTAAGAATTGCAGAGAAAACACTCTATAATTATATTTAATTCATGACTTTTTCTTACTTGGTACATGGATAGCGGTTGCAGAGATTGTGCTTGTCAGGCTTTATTCATAAATCTTTTGCTTTGTTTTCATAAATCTGCAATAAGAATTTAACTCAATCTTTCATTTTATGCCATTTATTTTTAAGTTATTTCAACTATATTGCTAGTTAAAATCTGTCAATACTCTAATAAAAGAATATCTAGGGAAAATTCTCCCTAGTAGTAATCAAGAAAAATGCAGATGACGCCCTGGCTGGTGTGCTCAGTAGTTAGAGCGTTGGCCTGCATCCCTGAGGGACTCAGATTCCACTTCCCAGTCAAGGGTTGCAGGTTCAATCCTCGCCCTGGGTCAGGCATGCAGGCACGTGTGGGAGGCAACCAGTCAATGTGTCTGTTTCACATCAATGTCTCTCTCTCTCTCTCTCTCCCTCAAATCAATTTTTAAAAAATAAAGACATTTTATCCATTAAAGCTATCTGTAAAGGGGATTGTGTTGCCTACCTCATATAGAAGCAAGCTCATGGAAAAGAACAGGCAGAGTCTAGGTGGTACAGAAATGATTACTGTAAGATACTTACTGGAAGTTTGGGTTTCTTGAGCTCCTTCCACATACATAACCCAGGGCAGATAAAAGTGAACATTCCACTTTACTAGGGGCCAAGCAGGCTATATGAGTGATTGAAGCTATTTGTGTTAAGAATGTTGGGGCTAACTGGATATGGTATATCTCAATGTTCAGTTCCAACCCAACATGTCCATACTGTAACCAGGACCCAAGGACTAGAAATCTTGATTTTTGAAATATAAATTGTCTACATTTTAGAATTTGGTACCTAATTCCAAAATCTTTAAAGCACAATTATAGGCTTTTTAACATAATCTAGGAATTACCCCCAAAACTTGCTTCTGTTCCCTTTCAGTGCATTTTGGGAATTATTCAATTCTCTGACCTTTTAAAACTTTAGCACTAATATCTTAATGTATAATATATAAAGAATAATTTTAAAGGTCCTTAGAATACCCACCCCTTATTGTCCTGCCATTTTATAATGGCACTTTTAGCAGATTTTTTTACAAGATTCTGAACCTGATACAACAATAATGTTAATATCATTGCATTAATAACATAGAAGCTGGTTCAGACTCAACATACAAAACACTAGACAAATCATCATTTCAAATTATAAATGCTGGCTATCAGTAGTGCTCAGCCCTACTTTTCTAAATGTGTTTTAATTGCTAAATGCAATGGTGCTTAGAACCCAATTCATTAGCTAGAGCAGATTAGAAGGGCGTATAAATCTCTGCATTTGCTGATGACATTCATAGCTTACTAAGCATACATTTACTGTGGGGCAAGTATCTAAGGCATAAACTAATTTTTAATGTTTATTATTTCAAAAGTCACTAACCAGGTTCTCTGAGTTTATGTATGTCAGCTGAGAAAGCTTCCAGTTCTAAGTCCCTTAGTTTATGTGGAGTTTTTTGAGGCCTCTGTATTATCCAAGTGGATTATATGCTATGCATATTAGAGAAGCACTTAATTATCATGTTGCCTTTGCTTTTTTTAAAGCAAGATGGTCTTATTTTGGGATCAGTTCATTATTGGTAATTTGGAAAACCCTCAAACAACCTATACTCTGCTCCAAAAGTGGGTTTCTACAATGATGGAAGAGCCTCTGGTATCAGAAACTATCTCACCAGTAGCCTTGAGTCCCTTGGGGGTCCAGCGTAGCTTAAGGGATACAAATGCTACTTCTCCCTAAGGATCTAGAGATATTTTGATAATATGATACGAACCACACAATGGAAGGCAGGCAGTTTCGTACAAACCTGACTTTTAAAAGGAATGTTCTTCATAAAAGATTTTAAAAGCCTCGCCTATTACTAAATATCATTATTAAATATCATCCCAGTTTTCTTCCCATTCTACTTCCTCGGGCTCTGTAACAACCACATCCCATTAACAAGAGAAGCCTCCCTTTCTTTTGTTCTCTCTGATAATCCATGGACTTTAAGACCATGGAAGATAGATATTTTTGGAGTTAAGTTCAATATTTTATTTTTCAAGTTGTTGGTTTATATCAACTTCAGTCTACTATAATGGAAAATGAGTTCCAGTCTAACAACCTTTAAGAACTGTTAACAAGCAGTATGTTTTTCCTATGCTAGGAAAAGACCAGAAGTGTTGTAAAGTAGTAATTGGCATCAGGGAGTTACTTTTAAAGGGGAAAAGCACTATGCAACTCTAGAGCCATTCAAAGCTTTTCATCCCTGAGGAGATAACCCTGATTCCCATACTGAGTCAAAGGTGTCTTTTTTCATTGATGCTCTGGTTTGGCATCATGTTCTAACAAAGCTCACTCATTAATATTTCTTAGCAATAAATAATGCACATACCTAAGTCATGCCTCTGCCACAGATATCAACATCAGCCCAAAGGGAGAAAGATGGAGGATCCAAGAAAGGAAAATTAACTAGATTCTTATATCTAAAAAAAAAGCGACAACAAAGAACATGATTCCAATCGTTTTAATTTGTCATTGGTTTGAGGTTTTTACGGCAGAAAAATCGCTTTTCCAGCTTTTGAAAGTGTTTGTTTAGGCATTCACTAGAGATACAAAAAATAAGTTTGGAAGCCTCATAACTCAGAAAATAGGATCGGAAATAACCTTCTGGCAGAAGAGGGTTGAGTACTTATTGAAGAGTAGAGGCCCGATGCACGAAATTTGTGCAAGGGGCTCGGCTCTTGCAGCCCCAGTGGCTGCCTTGGCCCTTGCAGCCCGGCTTCGTGCGGAAGGTCATCCAGACGGTCGTTCCACTGTTCAGCTGCCCGGTCTAATTAGCATATTACACTTTTATTATTATTATAGATGTGGGGCTCCACCTCTGGGAGATACACTTTTCACCTTTGTGACATGAAACTCTATGTTGATATCCAGAAGATCACCATCTTTCCCAAGAATGGACAGTTCACAGTTGTTTTGTTTTAATTTATTAGTAGCTTCTGGAAACAAATCCCAATTTAAACTGTTGCTCAATTTTCTTTCTCGAATCTTTCAAGATTGTTTCTTAGAGTAAATGAATAAATGAGGTCTTTCTTTTTCTTTCTCCTCCATTCTACTTTTTAAATAAATTCTGGCCTTCTTAACTATCAGTCAGTGGAAATTTGGAAAACCTAATCTTTGAATTAAATTGAGAATTTTTCTGGGTGTAGCTTCCTTTGAATATGCTTTTATGTCTCAACTCTGTAAATTGACTTAGTAAGGAATCTTGTGAAATTAAAGATATTTTTCTTCCCTAGCATAGGAAAACTCTAGAAATAGAAGGACAAACAAAATTTGCTAAAACTGCCAAAACCGGTTTGGCTCAGTGGATGGAGCATCGGCCTGCGGACTGAAAGGTCCCGGGTTCGATTCCGGTCGGGGGCATGTGCCTGGGTTGCGGGCACATCCCCAGTAGGAGATGTGCAGGAGGCGGCTGATCGATGTTTCTCTCTCATCGATGTTTCTGACTCTCTATCTCTCTCCCTTCCTCTCTGTAAAAAATCAATAAAATATATTTAAAAAAAAAATTTGCTAAAACTAAGGGTGGAATTGACAAATATAAATCAGAAACCCCGATCCAGGAAGCACTGTAAATATGTATGTGTACACTTGTTTTTTTCTGAAAAGAAAGAATAAAAGTTAAGTTCAAAGATAAGAACAACTTCAAAAATGTGCTGAGCCAGACCCTGTAAAAGCTTGACTGTTAGGATGAACTTCATGAGCTTTTAACTCATATCACACCTTTGGTGCTAATTGAACACCTACTTTTATTAAAACAAGTATGTGCAATTTAGAACTGAAAGATGAGCTTTTATAATAATTTATTTAAAGCTCAGTTATATTTTTAAATTTCTATGAAATTAAAATATTGACAAAAACAAGAAAATAGAAACATGTAAAGTAAAATGAGTTTAATTTTACTTTTTCTATGTTTGATGATCTTTAACTTTTTTCTTTTCTTTTTCTTGGCATTTTACATCTTTTTGCTTTTCTGAAATTTGAATAACAGATTTTTTGTCACAAGTATCAACTGAGTTCATTAGCTTAATGTTTTTTACAATCTCCATGGTATTTTTTAAATGTAACAGCTTTTGCTATGTAACAAAGCGTCCCAAAATTTAGTGGCTTAAAACAGCAATCATTTATGTGCATAATCCTGTGGTCCTCTATATGGGTTTCTAGTCTCAGTTGGGTCCCCACATACATTTAGCTGACAGTTGGGAGGCTCTGTTTCTGGGAGTTGGGTGGCTATTGGCTGGGACAATGGGAACAACTGAGCCATGTGACTCCTTTCATCCGGCAGGCAGGTTATCCCAGACTTGTCCCATGAGGCAGCATGTCTCCAATAGAGTGAGCAGACGTGTGCAAAGTCTCTTGAGGGTAGACTCAGAACTAGCATGTCATCTCTCTTCCCACATTGTACTGCCACCACATTTTGTGGGTCAAAGCAAGTCACAAGGCCAGCCCAGTTTGAAAAGGTATAGAAATAGATTCTGCCTCTTAATGAAACACATTACAAATTGACTGTCCATTGGCAGGGGAAAAATACAGCCAGTTTTGTAAACTGTTTTACTCTGGGAAGCCTTAAGCACTAATTAAGTCTGTTGTATACTAGGCCCTGGTTGGGGTCCAAAGGATAGGTGCTTTTATGCTCATAATTGCCTGGTTATTTTTGTAAACTCTTACTGAGTTGTATTGCATGGAATGTAACTTAGTTGACATCAGAATTATCACATTGGCATTTCTCTAAGACTAGGGAAAGTGAAAGGGTCAAGAGAGTCGTTGACTTGGTCCCTCCCATGAAGGAGGGCAAAGAATAGGGCACTTTAGAAAGCAACTTGGAGAACTGTGACCTGGAGGGTTAAAGACAGAAGAAAACTGGTGGGAGAGGAGTTGATGAATAAAAACCATGAAGGCACACAGGCCATCAAAGGATGTTGGTACCAGGTACTGTTTACAAAATGATTTTGAGACCCAGAATCTTAATTTATGACACTGAGGGAAATAAATTGGTAAACTTAAAAAACAAGTAATAGCCCTAGCCACTTTCGCTCAGTGGATACAGCGTCGGCCTGTGGACCAAAGGGTCCCAGGTTCCATTCTGGTCAACAGCACGTACCTCGGTTGCAGGCTCCTCCCTGGCCCGGGCCCTTGTCAGCATGTGCAGGAGGCAACCTATCGATGTGTTTCTCTCACATTGATGTTTCTCTCTGTCTTTCCCTCTCTCTTCCACTTTCTAAAAAAATCAATGGAAAAATATCCTTGGGTGAGGGAGGATAAATAAATAAATAGATAGATAGATTAATTAAATTTAAATAACACAAGTAGTAGAACAGAATAAAGGTATATTAATAATTCTTATTTTAAATACTTTTCAGCTCATATATTTTTTGCCTTTTAATCTTTCTGTTGTAAAGGTCGAATAAATTTTTATTTTCCTAAGCTTTGAATGGAACTTTGAAAATGGACTTTTATTTATTTGTTTTAACCTGCTACCAACTTTTTGGGCTTAGGATGCTCCCAAAACAAATCTTTGTAAGAAATAAGGATGACATAGCCATTTTCTAGTTCAGCTGACACTGAGCTGACTTTGGGTCAGGCCTATATCCAAGAGCTGGAGCTCTAACAGAGAGCAATGCAAAGAGTCTGTGCAGGTGGAGCTCACATTCCAGAACCAGGAGACAGGCATGAGAGAAATGCACAAGCCAAATGGTGAGAGGAGCTGTGGACAAAAATAAAGCAGGGTTAGGAAGATAAGGAACACAAGGGGCAAAGGAGTGGAACATTTATTATTTTATATAAAGTGGTCTGGAAAGTTCTCTGATGAAGGACCTGAAAGAGCTATGGGAGTGGGTCCTGATCATATATAGGGAGAGTGTTGTAGGCAGAGGAGCGGTCCCAAAACTGGAGGATGCTTGGCATGTTTGAGGAACCACAAGGATCCTTGTGACACCAGAGCAAGGGAAGCAGAGGGGGGAGTATGGTGGGAGATGAGGTCTGAAAGCTTGTTTGGAGTGGGGTGTGGCTGACCACGGAGAGCAGGGTGATGGTCCCGGATTGCGAGAGGGTGCAGGCCTGGCTGAGGGACCACTCTCCCCCCACCCCCGTGCATGAATTTTGTGCACCGGGCCTCTAGTTTTATATAAAGTCCTCACAGAGACTAGGGAGCTCTGTGGGGTCTCTTTTATAAGGGCACTAATCCCATTTATGAGGGCTCCACCCTCATGACCTAAACACCTCACAAATGCCCCACCTCCTAATACCATCACATTGGCCATTAGAATTTCAACATATGTATTTTGGGGAGACACAGCATTTGGACCATAGCTGGGCCAGAGTTCCTGCCACTTTCCTTCTCCCTCCAGCCTTCAGTCAGAAATCCCCATGCCTCCCTCCCAATGTTGCCCGGAGTCACTACAGGATGACTCTGAGAAATAATGTCACTTCTGCTGACCACTATGTTGAAAGTACAAAAACACTTGCTGCTGTGTAACAGCTATAAATTAGTGCCCCCGAACACATGCAGCCAGTTTAAGAGCACAGAGAAGGTTATACTTGGAAATAACACAGCCTTGAACTTATTTTCCTTTTGAGTAACAGTGTAATGTAGTTGTTCAGAACCAGAGCTTTGAAGCTGAATAACTTACATTCTGTTTCTAACACTGACTAGCTGAGTGACTTACCCTTTGTGTGCTTCAGATAATGCTGTCAAACTCAGAAGTCTGTTGTAAGATTAAATGAGTGGATAAGCATTAGGTTCTCAGAAAAGTGCATGACACATTTTTTAAAAAAATATATTTTTATTGGTTTCAGAGAGGAAGGAAGAGGGAGAGAGAGATAGAAACATCAGTGATGAGAGAATCATTGATTGGCCGCCTCCTGCACACCCCACACTAGGAATGGAGCCCGCAACCCAGGCATGTGCCCTGACTGGGAATTGAACCGTGACCTCCTGGTTCATAGGTCAGTGCTCAACCACTGAGCCATGCCTGCCGTGCACATGGCACGTATTTAGTGCTCAATCAGTCCTAGATATATACAGTTATATGTTCCTTCTTGATTTAATCATCATACAAAGGGATTTCTCTCTAATTTTATCAAAAACATAAGAGAATCTTATACGCATAATGGGTCTTTCTGTAGCATTTGTGGCAGATTCTTCTCTGTTGTTTAATTGTTGAAAACGTAAACATGCTGCTTATTAAGTGGTCCAAATTTCAATTAAGGAAGAAAGGCAGAATCAAAACATTTTTAGCACACAAACAATCCATTTTATATGATTGCTGTGCAAACAATTTTTGGCAGAAATCTCTAATTCCTTGCTTTCACGTGGATAAAAAGAATAGCAGCCTCTTTGGACAAGTCGAGGCTGGGAATGCAAAGAATTATCATGTGGACAAGGCATGTTTTCAGCACTTTTCTCTAGAGGACCATCTGAAGTGCCTACTTCCCAAACAAAGATGAAAATCTGAGATTCAGCTCTAGCATCCCTGACTGCTCCCCTTATAGAGGTTTCCTCACGGTGGATGGCGGTGGGGCAGGATGACAAAGAGGGAGGCGAGGAAATTTTATCCTCACAGGAAAGGGCCTCTATGGACTTATTTCTCCAACATTATTTCTCCAACTTTCTCTACCCAAATGAATCTTTCATCTTTGTTTTATTAGAGCCAGAAATTTAATAAAAACTCACTGGAATATGAAAAGATGATTAAATATTTATTGAAAATTTAAATGTGATACTTAAAGGCACTCATAGTCCTTGAGGCGCCTTAAAGGCAATAAACTTTATTTCAGAGCTTTATCTGAGTTTGGCACCCCACCTGAGTGAAATTTAAATAAAAGTGAAATAGAAAAATGCCTCTTAGGAAAGAATGGCCTAGTTTCAGCATTTCTCCTATATTAATTTAGAGGACTCATTTTAACATTGCCCACAGGACAGCCTAAATTTCTCAGCTCTACAAGCCGACCTCAATCCTTTCAGTGTCATCTTCTACCTCATCTCTAAAGTGTCTCTACTTCCATTATTTCTTTTCAGAGGGCAGTAAATCTGTAAGACATTCATTCCCCAAGTCTTTGCTTCTGCTCTTTACTTGTTTTTATTTCTATTGAAATTTTGCACACTCTTCAAAAATAAGCTCTCCTGGGTGGTTTTTGTGATTTCCCCAGATCTAGAATTATAGATGCTTCTTTGCTCTCTCAATTCTTTGTTCTTCATTTCATGCCCTTAGTTAATTCTGTTTTCTGTTTTAGCTATTTATCTGCACCCTTTTTATTGTCATAAACACTTAGCTTTTGGGGGAGAGAGTAAAATATTTCTTCGTCATATTTGTATGCCATAGAGCAACATATATATGCAGAACTCAACAGAATCTGTGGAATTAATGAAACACAAAGACCAGGAAAAATAAAAGCTCTCAGAACTAGAGCATGCTCTTCATTTCCTTTGCATGCCAACCCTTTACCTCAGGGCCATTTGAACTGCCACCTTTGTGGCTTTGTATTTCTTCTAGGATGGTTGGATATGGACACTTCTTGCTTAAAACCCTTCAGTACATACACATAATTGACCTTAGGGCAATAATTTGACCTTGGTGAGAGGAAACCCAAACTTTATTCAGTGTCCTTTAGGACTGACTCATGCCCAGTCCCATGTCACTCCCTCCCTCACACTTTGTTACAGCCACAGCGAATTTCTTTGTGTCCCAGAAATGGCCTTTCTACATGGAATGCGTGTTGTTCCATTCCTCCCCTGTCCATCTTCTACTTTCTAACTCCTCATCTACCAGATTCAAGATGTTACTTCTTTCTGGAAATCATCCTTAATTCCCTGTACCATCTCCAGCCTGGGATGGGATTAAGCCTTTCTCCTTTATGATCTAATAGATAATAAAGATTAGAAAGACTTGGGTCAAGACGTGATTCTGCTTCTTACCAACCAGTGACTTTAGACCCGTGCTTCACAAACGTTATGCATCAGAATCACCCAGAGAGTTTGTTGATTCATAGCCCACTGGGCCCCATCTCCAGAATTTCTGATTCAGTAGTTCTGTGATTGGTCCTGAAAATGTGCATTTATAATGAGTTACCAAGTGGCACTGATGATGTTCCTGCCTTAGATAATTTATGTAACCTCTCAAGCTTTAGTTTGCCATATGCAAAATGCGGCTAACTGAGGTGTTTTAAGAATTAGTTGTCAGTGTTTGACATGAATTAGTATTCAGTCAATGTTAATATAGATTCTCCTTTATCATTGCTTTCATCACACTATTAAATTATAGACTAAACTGGCAAATAAAGTAGGAACCCCATGGAAAGCAGAGACTATATCCATTTTCTTACTGTTTTATTACAGGTGCTTCATGAAGTGCATTAGTTAACACTAAATAAATATATAATGGAATAAATTCAAAGTAAAAGCAGTCAATAAATAAGAAATAAAATGAATCCAGGTAGCCCCCTACAGAATGTCTCAGGATTCCCTAGAACAGCTTGCTCTAGTCTTGGTTTTCCTGGGACTGTTTTTGCTGATTGGTTCCTAAATCACTTTTGGTTTTGGTGAGTCAGTCCCCACAGCTTTTGCTTCAAGCAACACAGAAAAACATTTTTCTGTAGGAACTAGAAATAAGCACATGGGCTACTCATTTGGTTGTGTAGTTTCGGTTTCGTACTGAATGAGAGAACTGCCCCAACGTGCTTCTGTCCCTTCTGTGCCTGAGCACATGCCTGCATTTAATAATGGATATGGGTTAGAAATTAACATGAACAACTTAATCTGCTGTTCTTCGCAAATTCATGACTCCTCTTTTGAGAAGACAGTTTCTACTCCCATCCTCCTCTTTGATCTTAGAAACTCATAGTTTATATTCACTCATTAGTTCAACAGAATTTTCCCCCTATTTATCATGTGGCAAGTATGGTGGTGGTGATGCCACATAACTCACAGTTCTTGCTTCACAGAACCTAAAGGGTGGCATAGAACAGCTTGCACTGTAGTTTGCTTCCTTGTCTCCCATGCAAAATTGTGGGCCTCCTAATGGTAGATGCATTATCTGATTGATTTTTGAGTCTCCAGCTCAGTGTCTGGTATATGCTAGATATTCATACACATGGATTATTATTTATACAGAGAGACCCCCCTTGTGATATTGGTGCTTAGAAATAGAACTGAGCTCCAGAGGTCATGGACTGGTAGTCATGAAATGACTTGGCGCTAGATGTGTTACTTGACATACAAAGTGTGTTTTAATTCCATGAGGACCAACCAGTAACATGTGGAAGATATTTACATAACTTTCCAGATTTCCAGCTTCTCTTGAAAGAGCCCACATTTCCGTATTGCCCCAATCAGCTGAAGCGAATTCCCACTTTCACTGCTCTTTGACACGGAGTGTGCCCTCTTGGCTACAGGCCCTACCCTTCCCTACTGTGTTACCCAGCTGTCTATGTGTATATTGTGTCGTGTGTGTTTGCACGGATTTGTGGTCAGTAAAGAAATTCTTCAAATTCTACCTAAGTCTACTGAATGTTTGTCTTTACAAGCTTATAACAACCTAACCCTGACTTATTCCTTTTTTCTTTAGTGATGTAGAATGCTAATGAGAATTTGCTTTCATTTGAAATATCTAGCATATTGAGTCATAGATCCACATTTTGTGCAAGTTATTTTTCTGCATTTTCACAGCAGGTTTCCTGTATTTCTCAATTAATTAAATCATGGCCAGCGCCTTTTCTGCTGTGAAGTGCATCTCAGTCCAGAGTAAAAATGTACCTAAATCTATCTGGCTTGGGTTATTTTTCTTCTTTATGGTTTTTGACCTAGCACTTGTCATTTGGTTTGGTTTTGTCGTATCAGATTAGCTCATTAAAAACATAAAATGGAGTTAAAATTATAGTTTAGCTAATCAAATGTATTCATGCTTTGTTTCAGCTCTCCTTAAAAAGAAGAGGAAGCAAAGATTTACCAAAATCTGAAAAAAAGACTCAACAGACTCCCACAGAGGTATGTAGAGAAAAAATTTCACCAAGCATGTCAAGCACCTCTAAATGGATATATAAGCTACTTCTAGAAGTAGACATAACAGCCAGACATACTCCTGTAAAACAGAGTTAAGTTATGCATATCGATTATGTAGCTATAGATACAGGCAGTACAAAACATTCAGGATCTTCGCTTACAAAGCAAGCACTAACATCCCTATTATTATCGCGTTTACACATGGCAAAATGTCATTAGTACTTTCTGTGTTCCTATATTTGAGAACTGTACCCATGGTGCTAATCTTGTTCGCTCATCCTATATAATAAAAGCATAATATGCAAATTGTCCCCTCAATCAGGAGTTTGACGGGGGGCGGGGGGGGGAGAGCCAGCCGGCCAACTGCCCGTGGCCCCTCCCCCAGGCCAGCTTCACCCCATCACCTCCCCTCCACCCCCTGATCAGGGGCAGGGCTGGCTGGCCAACCTCCCGCATCCCCTCCCCCTAGGCCAGCCAGGCAATTGGGGCGGGCACGCCAGACCCCACCAGTGCACGAATTCGTGCACCGGGCCTCTAGTAATGAATAAGGTCGGTAGAATAGCTGTCCCTACGGTATCGGGGAGAAGAAAGAAAGGGATGTGGCAGGAAGGGATGGCAGAGGAGAGTGGCTTGTGTTGGCTTTAGAGTCCTCGCCTGAAGTAATTCGCTAGACCAGTGATTGGGGGAGCAAAAAGTAAAAAAGGCAACAGAAGAATAAAAGTAAAACGTAAAAGATGGATTCACCATGGGCTTGTTGAGAACCTTAGAAACTCGGCACAGTAATGACTAGTTCTGCTTTCAGGGTGAGCAGAAGGTACTGAGAGACGCAAGGAAGGAGATTTTAAAACAGAAGAGGAAATATTTGGAGGCAGAATGGCTCTCCAAGAACACCTGGCCAGATACCTTTTAAGTGCCTATGTTGGGATATGGAGTACTACAGCATGCTTTTTAAAAAAATTCCTTCAAAGGGTTTTCTTATTAGGTAGAAACTAACTGAAACAATTATTTACAAAATTTGAAAAAAGTTGATCATAGTTTTAAAAAGCATAACATATTAAATGTTTATTTTCTCTTTTCCTTTCTCTACCCCTTCTGTTCATGGTTAATTTTTCTTTGGGTACTTGCACAAGAATATTTGTAGACCTGAGTCTTATACCAAAATCATTACTCTTTTTTTATACGTTTTTCTCAGTTTCCTGGGTAAGTTCAATATGCTCTGTTGCTACAGCTTTCTCACTGTCTTCGGCATAACTTTAGCCACCGCACTCTAGGTATTTTGCTGTAAGTCATCCCCCATGTGGCCATGAATCCTCTTCCCCACCTTATTTAGGGGAAAGATGCTTGTTCTAACGTCTTAAGTCGGCTGTAGTCAGCAGTTTATTTCTTTTCATTCAAGTCCTATTCTTGTATTTCCCATGCTAAAGCTTATGCAGGTGTCCTTTTCGATTGTTTTCTTGATTTCCATAAAAATGGTCTCCCATCCTCTTTCTCTCTTTTCCCAAAATGAGGAGGACAATGAAGATCTGAAATGCCAGCTGCAGTTCGTGAAAGAAGAAGCTGCTCTGATGAGAAAGAAAATGGCCAAGATCGATAAAGAGAAGGACCGATTTGAGCACGAGCTGCAGAAGTACCGGTCCTTTTATGGGGATCTGGACAGTCCTTTGCCGAAAGGAGAAGCGGGGGGCCCTCCCAGCACCAGGGAGGCCGAGCTCAAGTTGCGGTTGAGGCTGGTGGAGGAAGAAGCCAACATCCTGGGCAGGAAAATCGTGGAGCTGGAGGTGGAGAACAGAGGCCTCAAGGCGGAACTGGACGACCTGAGGGGCGAAGACTTCAATGGCTCGGCCAACCCGCTCATGAGGGAGCAGAGCGAATCCCTGTCGGAGCTGCGGCAGCACCTGCAGCTGGTGGAAGACGAGACCGAGCTGCTGCGCAGGAACGTGGCCGACCTGGAGGAACAGAACAAGCGCATCACGGCCGAGCTCAACAAGTACAAGTTCAAGTCCGGCGGCCACGAGAGCGCGCGGCACCAGGACAGCGCCAAGACCGAGGCGCTGCAGGAGGAGCTGAAGGCGGCGCGCCTGCAGATCAACGAGCTGAGCGGCAAGGTCATGCAGCTGCAGTACGAGAACCGCGTGCTCATGTCCAACATGCAGCGCTACGACCTGGCCTCGCACCTGGGCATCCGCGGCAGCCCCCGCGACAGCGACGCCGAGAGCGACGCGGGCAAGAAGGAGAGCGACGACGACTCGCGGCCGCCGCACCGCAAGCGGGAGGGGCCCATCGGGGGCGAGAGCGACTCGGAGGAGGTGCGCAACATCCGCTGCCTCACGCCCACCCGCTCCTTCTACCCCGCGCCCGGGCCCTGGCCCAAGAGCTTCTCCGACCGGCAGCAGATGAAGGACATCCGCTCCGAGGCCGAGCGCCTGGGCAAGACCATCGACCGGCTCATCGCCGACACGAGCACCATCATCACCGAGGCGCGCATCTACGTGGCCAACGGGGACCTGTTCGGACTGATGGACGAGGAGGACGACGGCAGCCGAATCCGGGAGCACGAGCTGCTCTACCGCATCAACGCGCAGATGAAGGCCTTCCGCAAGGAGCTGCAGACCTTCATCGACCGCCTGGAGGTGCCCAAGTCCGCGGACGACCGTGGTGCCGAGGAACCCATATCCGTGAGTCAGGTACAGTTCTGCCTATTGCGAGCCCGGGCGATGGCGAGGCTGGCGCGCGGAGCTGCGGGCCCCAGTGGGGCGGCTCCGCGCCCCGACCCCCACGCCCCGCTTTAGGGAAGTCCCGGCGCTGGGCTCCCGTGGGCGCCCCTGTTCTTTCACACTGTCCTCCTTCAGGCCTGAGGTTTTCATCGCCGCATTCCCAGTCACCATTTCCCCTCTGTGATTTTTAAAGGGAAACTTTATTCCCGCCCTCTGCCCCCCCCGTTTTTTGTGTAAAGATTAAAGAAAGGGTTTTTTAGGTTTATAATAATAATGATTATTATTATTCATATTATTATTCATTATTAAAGGTCAACATTTACAATATTATTCCACCGATTCTAATAGAATGAGCTGCAACAAGATCCCTAATAAGGAATCTTCAGTTCTTGGTTTGCAAATTTCCAAGCCAAGATTCAAATTGAGTTTAAAATATATATTTTTAAAGTCACTACGTTGATGTGTAAGTACTGTTAAATACAGAAGCCGGCGGAGAAAAGAGCTGATACTGTGTCTAGAGCCCGGCCAAACGGAATACATGGAAACTGTCGCTGTACAGGTTGAGGTGACATAATCATTACTTCTAGAAAATACCACTGCGGGCTCTGCAGTGGAGAATCTCAGGACTGGGGAAGGAGTGTTATTTTTTAACTTCAAGGCCACGCTAATTCAGAGAAATAGTAATAACTATTCCCGAACAGGGGAAACCAGCATTTTTCCTTCATCCTAAATTGTAGAGGCACTCTTGATGAGTTGGACTGAGCTGCTCTAGCCAGGTATGGTGGCCAAAGACCAACGCATTTTGTCAGAGTGAACCACCTAAGAGAGAATTCAGAAAGCAAAACAGGCAGCGCCCCCCCCCCCCCCCAACCCCATGGCAAGCCTGGTATCCCGTACCCATTGGAGAGCCCGTGGAAGCACAACAGCATGCATGGCTTTGAAGACACGCCAGAGGTTTAAATTAACAACCACTTTATACACAGCAGCATGACGTTCATTTAACTGCCTGTTAGTCACAACTAGGAACATCGCAACCCTCTTGCTTATTGATCTTGCATGTTGCTCTGCTTTGCTCTGGAAAGAAAACAAAATAGTCTTATGATAAAACTTGTTGAATTGTTTAAATGTTGAGGCTTATTCCTTCTATTGATCGTATCAAAACATTGGTTTCTGGTTTCCTGGTTGAAGCTTTTTTGGGTACCGTGAGCATGTGGTTTTTCACCTGTGCCCTTGGGAACAAAAGAGACATCAGAGCGAGAGAATGCACTGTGTATAATAACAGGCTTTCAGATCTGGTCAATAGAGGCATAAGGGGGGTTCCGCTTTATCTGAAGTTGAATGAATGCTTCGATGAGTTGATACAAATATAAGTTTTAAAAATTGTTATTAATTCTTCTCTTTGTCTTTGCATTTACCTTCCCAGATGTTCCAGCCTATCATTTTACTTATCCTCATTCTTGTATTATTTTCATCACTTTCTTACACAACAATATTTAAACTTGTCTTCCTTTTTACGCTGTTTTTTGTACTGTAAATATTTCATCATTTATCATTCATTGTAGTATTTTCAGTTTGTTTATTTTGTTCATCCTTCAAGACAAGAAGTAAAAGAAGTATAATTTCTGTAGTAACCAATGCTATAAAAACACTGAAGACTGCTTAATTTCTTTAAAAGACCCATCTCACCACTACCAAAATTCAGTAAGAAGCCCAGGGACTAAAATATTTCAGGTAAGGAAGTAAGTGTGACTTTTTTTTTATTATAAATCATTTTAACTTGTGCTTCTGTCTTTTACATCTTAATTTGTATTCTTCTCCATAAAGAATTGGCAGAATGACTATAAAAATTGGCTAAATCAGTTATTTCTCATTAGCTGACTAATGATCATTCAAAAGCTAGACATTCACTCACAAGTTGGTTACATTTCCAAAAAATACGTAGGCTTTGCTAGTTACATCAGACTAACAGGATAATTTTGATATCCAATAATATATATGAAAATTTTGGTTAATGAATGAAATGGGGCCCTCATAGAAACTAAGTAATTATTTGCAATGTTGATGGTGTTCTGTTAAAAAAAAGATATGTTTTGAAACATACGTGTGGATTAGGTCTCAGTTCATTGAGAAAATAATTATTCCCATCCTACTGCGTTTGACCATCTTTCAACCAAACTATTATACTTTGAGCCATATGTTGCTAATCAAGTTTGTTGCTTGAAGTCCTGTCCTCTATAATAGATTGTTACACAGAACTGCTTCTGGAGCAGGAAATATGCTAGAATTATAATATGTGAAATGTTTTGAATAGGAACTATATAGTCATTCTCTAGAATTTTATTAAACCACAAACCACAACCAGTAGTATATAGTTCCAGTAGGCATTACTCTCTAGACATAAACTTTCTATGTTGAACCTAAGCCCCCTTCCCCTCCTATCTGAATTGGCTCCATGTACCCAAAAGCCTTATCAGTCCATCTCGTTGTGCATTTACCCAGTGGAAAGGTGGGCTGCACCTGCACCACTGGCTATGCAGAAGTCACCATGCTCGTTGAAGACACTTATTTGGAAATACTCTCAGATTGGTTGGCGAATAGAAAATCCGTAGTCAAACTAAACCAACTAAATCAGAGAAGACAAGTAGGAATAATATATGACAGAAAGGAGAACCAAGATGAATATTGTGTGTGTACAAAGTCACACGTGCATACACGGAGATGGAAGTGCATGTGCACACTGAATGAAAGCCTCAAAATGACCCCCCCCCCCACACACACACACCTTACCTATGCACCTCTTTGTCATTAAGCCATCTCTGCCGCAAAGCTCCTCTTGTTTGTTAAAAATGAGGATATGATATCCCACAAATCCACCTGGAATGATGGATGCCGACTGACTCTGCCCTCCAAATCCAGATAAAGCGCATACTCAAGAGATGGGAGGATGGAGCAAACATTTTGAAGTATCTGCTCTGTTCAGTACAGAGGAAAGTGAGATTCAGTTTCCACTCTTTTAGAGCCTTCAGTTGGTTGAAAGAGCAGGACAGACGTGCAAACAGCTAATTCTAACATGTAGTGTATTGAATTGCAAAAAAAGGCCTGTTGTTATAATGTATTGTTTATTGGACTCCTAATAGCATGTTAGATTTTCCTAAAAAAGAAAACACAAAAAAACCCACACATACACAACAAAATTCTTAGGCATTCTTGAATAGGATGATGCCATAAATACATGCAGGGATAGTGTAGATACCTCAGTAGTATCTTGTGACCAGAATTAGGAAGGATTGGCTCGCCGAGGGAGGTCTAGGCTAACTGAAACGCCAGCCTCATCTTCAGGTCTCTTAATGGGGACTTTAGGTCGTCCGGGCAGTGGGGGCATTTATCTTACCTATGTGCTCCCAAGGTATTGATTTTCTAGGAGAATTTCATGGGAATCTTAGACTCTATCCAGGCCCTTTATCTAGGGAACCCCAGTAAGATGTTGGGGAGAGAAACAGGACTCACTTGGCTGCTGCTCACAATTCTGGGGGTTGGGGTCACTCAGAGGCTCGTCTGAAGTCAGGGAGGCAATTTTTCCGTATAGTGAAAGTCCAGGCAAGCCCTTTCCAACTCTGCCCCACCCACTGCATAGCTGGCTTCCCCGTTTGTTTCTGCGTGTACGCACACCTCTTCCGCACCGACGTGTACAGTGAGTGAGGCACCAGCGTCAGGGCATTCAGACCTGCTCCTGACTGAGGGGACTGCGCCTGCTGGGGGTGAGTTGTTAGGAGATGGCCTCGGCAGTCAGCCAGCAGCATGCAGTGACCTTGTCCCTTGCCTTCCTCTCCCTGGAACATCAGGCTGCTCTGTAGACATCCGGGGTCCAGTGAGCGTCTTTTCCCCGCATCACTGGCTACAGGCTTGCGAAGAGAAGTGAACAAAGACAGTCCCCCGGACCTCAGAAAGAATTCCCGGTACCTTCGTCCTCTCGCTTTTCATCCTGTCACTTCTATGACAGTATCTTTATTGTGTAAAGCTTGTTCTAAAACAGGAACACGCAGGCTTCTTTGTTCATCAGGAGAACAAAATCCCTGAATGATTTAGACAAAGAACCCTCCCCTATTTGCACTTCGAAGCTGTGCTATTTAAACATCACGTTGAAAATAAATTCAAACAAACCAGCCTTTTGGAGAAAATGTCCTTGCGTGCACATTCTTGGGTGGGAAGGAGTGTCTTTGTAATTTGGCCTAATTTAAGAAAAAAAAAATGCAGTTGACTATTTTTAAGCATAACTAACTCAAACTCGTAAAACAAAGGGAAACTGAGTGCTGAGCCTGGAATGTGTATTGGCCTGCATCCCCCAACCTTCACTTCAGTTTGCGTGGTGGAGTGGGATACGGTTGTTTAATCAGCTGCCAGTGAAGTGTGGAATGTCAGTTTGGTAGCTCAGCCTTAACCTCAAACACTCATGCAGTGTTTGTCGCTCTATTCTTGTAGAACCACAGCCCACTTTCATCTGGTAGGGTCATGCGATGGATCAGATACCGTAATTGAGTGTAAGCTTTGAAGAGAAAAGTGGTGGAGGAAAATACCAGAAAGTGAGAAAAGTTGACTGTTTATTAAACTCCTGGGATTTGGGACAATTCGGAAACAGTATTTGTGAAGACACTGCTGCTTAAACCATAGTTATACACCAGTTAGGTCTAATGAAAGTTTTATTCTGTTTGTAATTTTGATTGCGCTTTTAAAGGTGAAGCAATTGCATACACATTTGGATGAAACTTACATTTCCTGAGTAGGTCCTGGTACTCTCGACAGCCTCCTTGTGGAATTTCAGAGGGAAACACACACAGAATAAGAAAGCTTTATGGCCTGGGCATGGCAGGAAATCCTTTGTAGTGACTGTATTAAATGTGGTAGCATACTCAGTACTTCTCAGTGCTCTTGTGTTGATCAGTTGGGAGAGGAGGACGTGGTGTAGCTACTTTAAACATTGGCCATTCTGGAAGTGTGTGCAAAATCACTGAATCTCTAACGGTCCTTTCCATGTAACGTAATACATTTCAGTTCACACCTTCTCTGCTCACTCACCCTAAACTATTCAGTTCAGTTTAAAAATAACTCTGCAGCTGTCCTCGTGGAGTTATGGGTAGTTGTTAGAACCCCACCAGGAACAACTTTCAAGTACGGTCCTTAAAGCCTCACTTGACCAGAGAATAAGAGCTGCAAGTGTTACAACACTCACCTCTCACAAGTAAGGAGCGACTTTGGAAATCTCCACCTGCCACAGTCCAGTGTAGAACAGGCTGTGTTGTCCTAAAGAGCCTCATTCATACCTCAGGTGTTTATGTTTAATAAGCTTGAAGGTATTGACATTTCCTGGTTATTCAGTTTCATTGTGAGAATTAGAAAAGGTTTTTTAGCTCATCGTTTGAGGGGTTTTTTTAAATCACAATTAGCTATTTATCACAATAGGGTACCATCAAAATCCAACATTTGAAAATAAAATTGCATGATCTTATAAACTTAAGAATTTATGACATAAGAGTATACAGGGTATCCCCAAAAATGTACATACACTTTAACAGCTGATAGTTCAACTTTGAAATGAAATGTATTTTAATAAACACTGCCTTTATAATTATTCAAACTGTGTGTATACATTTTTGGGGACACCCTGGATATCAGTAGTTTCTAGCAATTATTCAGCCTTTTCAAAACTATTCATGTAACTTTATTGATTTGTGTGTTAGCATGTTTCTTGGAATGTTGGCTACACCAGAATTCCTGTTTAGGGTGTTTCAAGCCCAGTTTATATTATTTTGCTTTTGTCTTGATTCTTTTAAATTGTCAGCACATTTTTAGATATATGAATTAATTAAAAGTTTTTCTCTTATACCAAAATGTTTGTTAGATAAACAGTGAATTGGAAGATTGCACACTTGAAAAAAAACGAGAACCTTTCAGAAGAGCTTAGAACACAGACTCATTTCCCAAAATGGCAAAGTGAGCCCGAGCCTTCAGGAAGGCGCTGGCACTTCAGGAGCTCTCTGCGCTGCACGCCTTGACGAAGCTCTGGGGGTCAGCAGTGCTGAGCACGTTGCTTTTCTGTAGTCTCTTCTGAGTGTTAGGAGTTGAGCTGTAGTAGAATCTACGTTAACAAACAAAATGTCTAAGTGATTTTTGAAGGCTGGCTGGCAACATTCGTACCTTTCGGACATTGTCCAGCGTCATGTGCCTTCAAAGTCAGCAAGTCGGCTCTTTAAATTCCTGTCGAAGGCACCTGTGTTAGCCTAGGCCTTTGAAACTTCAGAGGGTATGAGGGTCAGAGGGAAACTCATCCATTTCCCACTTGCCTCAAATGACTTAGTAAAGGAAGAGAATTTAAGAGCTTAAAACAATACCTACGGAGTCTTTTCTTTCTTAAAATCAGAAAGCTCAGCTTAGCGTGTAGTTTAGAAGTCCCTTTCTTATTTTTCATGAATGTGTGCAATTTTTGCACAGTTCATGCCATTCCTTCTGTATCATTGACTCCTGGACAGATAAAACAGAGTTAGACATTTTATTTTTTTAAAATATATTTTTATTGATATTTCTTTTTAGAAAAAGATAAAGGGAGAGAGAGAGAGAAACATCCATGAGAGAGAACGTTGGTCGGCTGCCTCCTACTGGGGATCGAGCCTGAAATCCAGGCATGTGCCCTGACTGGTAATTAAACCAGGGACCTCTTGGGGTGCATGGGATGGCGTTTAACCACTGAGTCACACCAGCCGGGCCAGAGTTAGACATTTTAAGTAGAACATCCTACATGTCAGCCTACATCCGTCATTTAGAACTTCAGAGGGAGAGCTTAACATGTCAGCAAAATTAATTTATTCTGGATTTTCAGGTGACTCCTAGGAATCTGAGCTCCTTGGCCTGAAAGGAAATGTGTATCAGCAGAGGTCCGAGGGGCGCTGCACGGAGAGTGTTAACGTTAGCCTACCTGCTCAGACTCCTTGTGTGGAAAAAGCACAAGTGAAGTGGCCAGAGATCATTGAAGAAAAAGGGGGCATGCCCAGCTTTGGACCTCACAAATCAAGTGAGAAAGCCTCCCGGAGGAGCGATGTATGTCCCTGGCCATGCTCCTCACTTTAGAGGGAATGTAATGTGTTGGATAGGGAAGAAAGAAGTTGTAGGACTCCTACTGTTCAAAACATTTCAATGACAACAACAGCAAAAGAATATAGAGTAAGGGCCAGGACAGCCCAGCCGTTAAGGTATTGCATTTGCAGCTTCATGCGGCTGCACTGAGAGCCCTAGGTGTGGAGATGGGCCTGGCGGGCTCTGAGGGTCCTCTGATCAGAGTGGGCCCCAGGCTACATGGAGGTGTGACTTTGAGCCTCCCTCCTGTACCCTCATCTCCAGATCTTCTGCCTGAGCCTCTCACATTGTGATGCCACATTGAACCCTCAAAACCCAGCACCCGCTCATGTGATTCTTCATTCTGACCTCCCCTCCCTGCCCCCACTCCATGCCCCGTGAACAAAACAGATCCTTTTCCTGAGCTCTGATGAAAGCTTACCTATACTGACATGTTTTTCCCAGTCCTTTCTGTATGCTAGCTGTTCTTTTCTGTGCCACGGTGTGACTGCATCCTCTGTCGAGGGCATTTCATTGGACGATTACTGAAAATATTATGCTATCACCTAATGGCGCATAATCGAACATTTCAGGTAGAAGATACAGTTGGGCTAGCAACTCCTTAGGGATGGGGAGTGAAAGAGAATAGGGATTAATTCCTGTGTCCTTCCATAATTTATACTCACTAAATGGCCTCTCCTGCTTACTGCTAGAACTTCCTGAGAGATGTGACTCAGGGTGGCCCCCTTGTGGTGGATAGGCGTTCCCAAGGCTCTTTTCTGGAATAAAATGCGGCCGAAGAAGAGTCCCCATATTATTTACATTTTGTTGTCAACATTGTCCACATCTCTCAAGTCAAGCATCTGGAAATAATATAATGAGATGCTAAAAACACATTTGAAACCCCTTTATAAAAACTCTAGTTTTAAATAGCCCACATTTCTAAAATGTTTTATTTCTTCAGAGTACACATCAGTTCTTAAAAAGAACACAGTTTTGAAACTGTTTCTTTTGAATATTTCTGTCATCTGGAAATTCCTGAACATAGCCCCGTGGCAGATCGGCTTGACTAAGAAAACCTGTTGACGTGTCACCAGCCCTCAGCCAGTATCTCATGATTCCCGGGGACAAGCACCCGGCACTGGGACAATAGCACATTAGCTGAAAAACAGCATCTAAATATGTAGCTTCCATGGGTCACAACTGCTCTGTATGTGACTCTCAGAATTTCATAACCCAAACCAGATTCCTAAAAGGATCACATTTGTACTACGTTTTATAGCACAGAGCCCACCCTCTGCCATTCTAGGACTCAAAACGACACAGGACCAAATTGGACAGAATCAGGTGTGGAACTTTATAGAAACTAAGAAACCCAGGCCTCACCCTTGGATGGTCTCATTCAGAAAGTCAGGGGGAAAGTTAACGGCTTCAGTGACTTTCAAAATTATTCCGCGGGACTGTGGTGTGGTGCAGAGGCTGGGAGGAATGCTAAACGGTGGCCCCCTTGGAGGAATGCTATGGGACCACCGGGGAAGGCTCTCCACGTTAGTTTATGGACTGATTTCAAGACAGTGAGCTACCCAGGATGTGGGCGATCACGCTACAGGTCGTACTCGGGGATCTTCTGAGTGGACTGACCTTGTTGAGGGCAAGGACCTGTCTTCTTCCAGTCCTCAGGATCTAACAACACCTGGTGCAGAGCTGGTGCGTACAGATATTTATTAACTGCAATGTTCATTGCAGTGCCAAAGACCTCCTCTTAGAAATGGAAGATAATTTAAGATTCTAGGCAGTGGTTCGCAACCTTCTGGCCCTTTAAATACAGTTCCTCATGTTGTGACCCAACCATAAAATTATTTTCGTTACTACTTCATAACTGTAATGTTGCTACTGTTAATAATCGTCATGTAAATATCTGATATGCAGGATGGTCTTAGGTGACCCCTGTGAAAGGTCGTTCGACCGCCAAAGGGGTCGCGACCCACAGGTTGAGAACCGCTGTTCTAGAGAGTTCTAAACAACTGAGGTCATGAACCCTAAAGTACTTTGAAAATTGCAAAGGGGCAACATGATTCTAGAAGGAAGGATTATTTTAAGTGCATCACGTATAGCAGCCTCTAAATTTTAATATTCATAAAAATGAGTCCAGTTTTTCCAAGTCCTCACTTTTCTATTTTTTTCTATCTCCTGGCTGGTGAAAATAGAAATACAATTGCCCTTTTTCTGCTAAACATGTTTAAAACGTATAGGAAAAGGGGACTGAGCAACTATGCAAGCAAGAAGTCAGAAGCCAGCCAGTCTCATACCCAGCTAGGGTTGTCATCATAAAAAGATTAAACAGGTAATTGCTTTGTGATGCATCAAGATCATCCTGCAGACAAAAACCTAGAAAGTAAGTGTGTACTGGCATGCCAAAGGCAACACTGTTTTGTTTTTTTTTATCCCCACATTTTTTCCAACCACTGAGTGAAAGTCCTTTTGTTCTTGTGTTTTGACCTAGGATTTATATGATCTAAGGACACAAGCCTCTTTCAGTAAGTAGTCCTCGAGATAAATACTCTGCTCTGTGACTCCTGTGTTACACTGGGGAGCTGGAGTCGCACCTTCCTCGTTTGGACTAATAGGAAAGCTGAATTTAAAATTTGACAAAGCCAGAAACCAACGTCCCACCCCCCAAACTCCTCTCCCTGGCTTCTGCTCCCTTCCCTTGAATGCCTTGGAATTGCAAACGCCAAGGCATCCACCGGGAAGGAGAAGACCTGGATTCTGATCCTGCAATGGCTAGAGATGGCTCTCTGACCTTGAGCAAGTGACGCAACATCAGGGCCGCTTTCCTCGGCTGTAAAGCGAGAAGGTTGACCAGATGGTCCCAGAGGTCTTTCTGGCTGTCAAGTCCCGTCAGCCTGGAAACACCTGCCAGTGACATGGGTGCGCTCGGTGCGCCTCTGCCACTCTTTTCGGAATGTTCTAGTCCGTGGCTTTCTATCGCACTCATATCAATCTCTTCAAGTTCTTTCTAGGATTTTCTTGTTTGTGTCTCGACAGCAGCTTCGGTTTCTACATTTACTTTACATTAAGTTCTACACACCCTTCTTAAATATTTGTAAGGAATCGGAATAGGAGCAGTCTGTTTGATATGAGTGATTTCTCCAAATTCTCTGCAATACCTAGAGCAATGATTTGGATCAATTTTATATTTGAAGGTTTAAGTATTGAAATGGTTTAAAGTTAGCCTGGATTATACAACAAATTGCATTTTTTCCCCAAACGGTTTTCAGCCGTTCGGTCACCGGCTTGAAAGTGTCCAGCACTTCAGAACGTCTGAGCAGCGCTGCAGGGCTGAGTGCACCAGCACCAGTCTTTCAATCCAGCAATTTTGTGGACATGGCAGCAGAAACTTTTCCTTACAGCAAAGTTTTCTTAAACAAAGTTTTTAGTGGAAAGGTTAAAAAGAAACCTGTGCTGAGTATGTACTGCCTACGTATGCTATCACCTAACTGTGTTATTTGTTTCTTTTGAGTATGAAACATAGCATGGAGATTTTAGCTAATACACATGAAAAGTTATAACAGAGGGTTGGTTGATACTATAAGAAGTGATGGACTTGGCATGAAATTGTTGTCAAAGTCTTTCCTGAGTTTTTTATTGTATATGTAATTTAAGTTCAGCTTTACCATGACAAGAAGCAGATGAAGCCCCTGCAATAAAAATTGCTGGTACATCCATGAGAAGGGGCATTGACATAGATACTATTGAGTGATAGTATGGAGTGTATAGGCAATGTAATTTCTTCTATAACTTAACCACATATTATCTGAAATTCTCCTTCTATTGAATTTAGTGGGGTGAATTAGTTAACAAAATTATATAGGTTTCAGGTACACAATTCTAAACCACATCATCTGTATGCTATTTTGTGCATTCACTACCCCAAGTCAAGTCTCCAACCATCATCATTTATCCCCCCATCCCCTCCTCCCCCAACTCCTCCCACCCCACCTCCCTGATTTTACAAAGCCAGAAATCTAACCTCCCACCATCACTACACTGATGTCCGGATCCATGAGTTTTCTCTCTCTCTCTCTCTCTCTTTTTCTCTATCCCCCCCCGCCAGCCAGCTCCCTCCTGGACAGCCTGATCTCTATCTATGATTCTGTCTCTTTTGCTTGTGAGTTCATTTTATTCATTAGATTCCACATATGAGAGAAATCATATGGTATTTGTCTTTCTCTCACTGGCTTATTTCACTTAGCATAATACTCTCCAGGTCCATCCATGCTGTTGCAAAGGGTAAGATTTCCTTCTTTTTTTTTTTTTACAGCCAAGTAGTATTCCATTGTGTAAATGTACCTCAACTTTTTTATCCACTGATAGACATTTGGGCTGCTTCTAAATCTTGGCTATTGTAAATAATGCTGCAATGAGCATAAGAGTGCATATGTTCTTTCGAATTAGTGTTTCAGGTTTTCTAATCTGATTCAGAAGATATTCTTAATTTGATTTACAAAGGACACATGGAAATTAAGAGGCTTGGAGTGGGTAAGCGGGAATAATGTTACTAGATAATTCTGTATAGATGCTTTCTTGGGGCAACAACATACACACACACACACACACACACACACACACACACACACCAAGATCTTCCTCCTGTGCTCATAAGCATGTAGGCAGAAATGAGCTGACATTTCTTGTATTCCTCACACTGTAAGTATCTCTCATACTTTTACAACAATTTCATAAAGGACATATGATTATCCCTTCATGGAAGAAGCTGAAACTCACATTTCACACAGATAAGTGGTGAAACCAAGATCTCCGTGACAGAATTCCAGGATCTCCTGTTGGAGAAGCTGGTTCCAAGCCCCTCTCTTTCTCATAAGCATGTTTTCTATGAATTTAGGCAAGACTCCTTACCTCTCCGAGCTGTGGAGAGGTAGATAAGAAAGATAAATTCAAAGTACTTAGCACAGAGCCTTGCCAACAGCAGTCTCTCCATGGTAGTCACTATTAGAACTATTATTGCTGTTAATGCTTTTGAGATTATGATACCAGGCTTTCAAAACACAGAGCATGATTTCATTCCATTGTCCTCCATATGCTAAAGACCTACTATGAGCAGGTTGCTATTATTAAACTTTTTTAGTTCTCCAGGAAATACTTACCGGGAAGCAGGCAAAAATCATGAGAAAGTGAAGAACCACACACACTCGAGGATAAGGCCTTATTACTGAAACCGTTATCTAGCTTATAAATTGGACACCAAGATTGATCTAGACACTTTCCTTAAGTCAGTTAAACCAAATATGAGCAGATGCGTGGACATACGAGTTCTCACACAACCTGGGAATGTTGCTGGGGAAGCAAGGTTTCCTAACATTTCCAGGGCAGATCCGTTTGGTCACGGTTTAGGGAGCCTCGCCATAGCCCTCGGCTGCAGCACACGGCAGTTGCAAACAGCACGTGGGTATCTCATTGGCTCTTTTCCTCCAGGAATAAGTCTCATCCTTTCCCAGGGGCTTTGAGTTCCTCTAGCAGAAAGCCAGCACTATCGCTGTAGACACAGGCAGCACGCTCTCATAGAGTCACAAGGAGCTGGGGCGTGGGTCTTTAAACGTGTCCCGTTTCTACTTTATTTAAAGATACAAATTTGATGCATTTTCAAAAATCTCTTGAGATCGTGTGTGTGTCTCATTGCTACACATGTTCTGCCACATCCACATTCTGATGCTAGCCGAAAAGGGGGAAGAGAGAGGCATGCAAGGAGATAATTCTTGCTTATTAAAAAAAGAGTTGAATCTTCCAAACAAAAGGAATCTAAAATTGGCCATTGTCATCGGGTGAAATTACCACCAGCTCTTTTGGCAAGTTTGAAAATACTGAGCTCCATCATAAAAGCTAAAAATGTCCTGGACCTGGAGTTGTTTACCCAGAGAAGGAACTGCTCTAAAGTTACAGAGCTCTGGTTGGAAGAGGTGGCCCAGAGGCCAGCCCCTCTACCCTCCCCCCTCCCCCCCAGTCACTGACGTCACAGGAGTCCGGGCTGCTGTGAGACTGAGCGGAGCAGCTTTTTGATTTGTGAAAGTGCTGAAGGTTTCAGAGGGACTTGTCAGTACCGCTCTGTTGAATGGTTGGACTTACTTTGCCTTTCCATTTCTTGCAAAGAAGCAAGCTTCACCAAGCGGAGACTTTCCTCTCTAAAGCAACTAGCTATCCTTCCACTGCCAGAGTGGCCAGTGGCCGAACATCCATAGGATTTCTCCCCAGAGCAAGAAGGTATGTGTCTTTCTGGCAGTTTGAAAGCCCGTGACTAATTCTGGCAAAACGTAAAGGGTCTGTGTGAAGCTATGTTGACACGTTTGAAACTATGGATACTGTGTCCGCGGAGGCTGATTTCCACATCTGCCTGTTTCAGTGTCTGTGTCTGGCCGTAAAGACAGTGGGGCGGGGTTCATAACGGATTTTACTGACTCCCGGGCAAGGGCGGCTTCAGCTGCTGTGAGCGGATTTCCCAACTCTGGACTGACAGTGCCATCCACTCTGACACTGTTTTTCAAACATTGCCTCTCAGTCCTTCCAATAGCACCTTGCCTACCACGGAGTTCACTGACTTTATTTACCAGCATGCTATTTTCAGTAGGGTGAAGTTTTTTTGTTTTTTTTTTACCATTTGCCAAGTAAAGCTCACAAATTGCAATGAAGCATAATAAATAAATGTAGTTTCGTCCAAGATGATGGTTTGCTCACTGCCTGATAAGTGCTTCTGTAATTTGAGTTGAAGAATGTGCCATTCATAAGGGGTTAATCTGTGGTTAGGTAGGAACCTTACCACCACATGTTCTGTTTCAGCGGGTTAATTTTAGATATTTGTGTACCCAACTAAGCCAACAGTTTCTTTCAAAGCTTTATTTTATGAGAGATGTAAAATTATTATACCTGTATCTTGGATGTTTTGTAGTTTGAGTATTTAACTGGAGAGAAAACAAGGAAGGAGAAAAGATCATAAAATGAGAAGGCAAAATTGATTACTTCAGAATTGCATGTGGTAGTATCTCTTTGACCTTATTGGAACACAAGGAACATGTTGAAACAGCAAGAAAAATTATTCCCCTTTGCCCTGTAACACAATCAAATCGTGGCTGTCTTTGGAATGATGCATTTGCCAGTGAACAATCGGGGAGGAACAAGGTCTGTTAGCTGAAATGATGCAAGCGATTTATAATGGCCTGGAGACATAGGGCTACAGAATCTTCAAGATAAGTGGTGCATTACTCTGATGGGTATTGACAAGGGAATTTCTCATCCCTCAAAGTTAAGAGGAAACTGAGCAACCCCCCGTGCAAATGATTGTAGGAATTGTGAGATTGACGGTACCTACTGTGTGTAGTATTCCTATTGGAATTTGTAAGCTGCTACAATGAAAACATCATCCACGATATGAAAAGTAACATGTTTAGAAAGAGGAAATAGGAGAGCAAGGAACAAATACTCCGAACGAAAATCTCAGGAGAGAGGAGCATTAGAGTCAAGTTCTCTAACACTGTTTCATTTGCTTGGCTAACGTCCAGTTTCCACTGGGGAAGCTGAAATGGTAGTGATGACCAGGAGGAGCAGGGATGGAGCTGCCCTCAGACAAAGAAGTGGTACCATGGCCAGTTGAAGCTAATTTAGGAAATGAAAATGATTTATCATGAGATTCCTGTGTTAGTCTTAGCACAGGGCCGGAAGGTTAACAGAACTATTTCCCTCCCATCACCCTACTTATGCAACCCACGCACAGCTCTGCAACTCTGGCTTGCAGCCTTGGGGAGGGGGTGTAGCTTGAATGGATTATGTAATGCTGTCTTAGAGTGGTTGGGGGAAGAGCCTGTGCATGACTAAGTAGTGCAGCTCACTCTACTCTTGTACATTTGCCCTTATAAATTTTTATTCTGAATGAAATTCTGAGAGGAATGAAATGAAATAAGGAGGGGTACACATAGCAAAAATCCTTCCTTCTCTCCCACATAGATGCCAATATCCGTGGGCGAAAAAGAGTGACAATAAGGGACAAAGAGAACTTTTATATTGGCCTCAGTTGAACACTGAAATTGAGTGTTTGAATCTGGTGAACCACTCTATCCCATAACTTCTCATTATAGAACATTATGTTCCTACAAAGTTGCCTCATTAGTTGGATTTTTATAAAATATATATTTAAGGAGAATAATAACAAAAGCAGCTGTATAGAAGATTTGTTTATTCAAATATTTACTAATAATTTTTTTTCTAAACTTTTAACCTTCCATGAATCCTTGAAATACTAGAAAACTACTGAGTTCACAGGAAAATTATTGAAAATATGAGAGTTCACACATTAGACTTGCTTCTATCAATTATCTAATTAAATAAAGATCAAAACCATCAATTTTATTTTAGGGGAAAAAAGCAGAGAGAGGGATAGATGAAGGGAAGAAAAGAGCAAGGGAGGGAAGACAAGAAAAAGACAGAGGGAGAAAGGGATAGAAAGAAGAAACCAAGAAACAGGCATTTATCAAACACCTGCTATGATCCTAACGCTTTTTTTTTCTCTCTCTTGCTCACTTGATCCTCAAAACTCTATGCCCCACACTTTATTTTTAGAGCTGCTAGCACTCTGTTCGACCATATTACATTTGACATTTATAAGACAGATGCTAAGAGGGCAAGAGAAATCCTCCCCCCAGAATTGGCGCACATACTGCTCTATAGGAGTTTCCTTTCTAAGGCTTGTTTTTGCTCCATAACCATTACATTTCCTGGCGCTAAGAATTGTTCTGGCTCTGGGAAGCTTTGTAGACTGGCCCTTCTCCATAATAAGTGAGGAGTTTGGCTCCCTGCGATGGAGTGCAGAATTATGTCTGCTTTGGAAACATGCATCTGGGTTCATGTGTCGGCCTCCTACCAGGAGCAACCTGACTTAGCGTTTGCCTGGACGATCTTCAGTTGGGTGAAAAAGAAAAGGGCGTGTCACCTTTTAACCCTGGTCTGCAAGTGGTTCAAGGAGAGTTGGGACTAGAAAGAAAAATCGGAGCCACTCGCCACCTAATTGTAGGAGCAACTTTATGGTGACTTCTGAACAATCCCAGTGTTTAAAGATCACCAGGATGAAACACAGACTCTCATAACACATCTTTTCCAGGTGGTTTGAAATTAGTTTGCCCCCTTCCTATGATTTGGGTTAAATGTGCCACGCTCTCTTAATGTCTTAAGCCACTCCACGCTTCCTAAGAACTCCCAATGTTAAATACCTGCTAGTAAGCAAGATAGTTGAAGCTCACAGTTGATTTCATACAGCTTTCAGGCGGTCTGCTAGACACTGAAAATAATCACTGTCTGCATATCCTGTGCATAGCTTAAATGAACCTAAAAGGTTACCACGTGATCAAAACCAGTGACAGATTCACTAAAACAGAAACCAAAATTCTGTATATTCTTTACTGTCTTCATTTTATTAGGTCTTCATTGATGTATTTGGTTGGGATCAACTTATATTTGCTATGGCAGGTACTTATGGTCATTGGCTTATAGGTGTAGAGCAGGGATGGGCAAATTTTTTGACTCGAGGGCCACAATGGGTTCTTAAACTGGACCGGAGGGCCGGAACAAAAGCATGGATGGAGTGTTTGTGTGAACTAATATAAATTCAAAGTAAACATCATTACATAAAAGGGTACGGTCTTTTTTTTTTTTTTAGTTTTATTCATTTCAAACGGGCGGTATCCGGCCCGCGGGCCGTAGTTTGCCCACGGCTGGTGTAGAGGGTGGAAAAAGGAAGGAAGGATGCCAGAGGGTGGAAAATGAGGTTAGAAGAAAAGCATGGCTAATTGGATAAATCTTTAATAGTTAAATATGAAGTTACTTCTTTTTCTTCAGCGCATTAGCCATAGTAATGTGCCACAGAAATAGGTAAAAATGATGCAAGTATCTATAGCAAATTGTTTGAGAAAAAAGTAATAATACAGATCCCAATATTATGAGGGTGTTTTTGAAGGTGGAGTGCTGTGTGTAGCACTAACATTTTTATCCTTATTAGTCTATTACAGTTCATTGCTAGATAGTAACTCAGACGATACATGCTTGGAACAGTTTACCACTCAGATATGCGTGTTCAGAACAGTTTGACAAAGATTTAAATTAGGCTTCAACGTTTATCTTATATTTGCACTATGACATGCAGCTGTCTTCTGTTAAATGAAATGCGCATGCTGCGTGGGTATGTTGGCTTCAGCCCACAATGCCAGCACCCAGGCAGCTATTAACTCTTGGGAACATTGTTTATCATTAGCATAAAGTGCCACCTGCTAAGGTGAGACCTATTGGTCATGGCCTAGAAACCTGAAGAGTTAGGTTTCTTATAGGCACGATTTTCTTAGACTGAGATTCAAACATTTTAAACATCTCTACCCATTAAACATGTACTATATGACTTCATTAATGAAAAATTTTTCAGTGAAAGCCAGAGCAAGATTTTTAAAGCAAAAAATAAGGAAAAATTTCTAAATTTCTCAAACTACTATGCATTTCCTATGTCATTTAATCTCTAGAACAACCCTGTGATTAGCCCCATTTTAATGTAAATAAACTAAATCTCAGAAATTTTAGATGACTTGTAACAGAGCTATTAATCTGGTATTTTTAAAATATATTTGTGTTGATTTAAGAGAGGGAGAGAGAGAGAAAGAAACATCAATGATGAGAGAGAATCGTTGATCGGCTGCCTCTTGCATGCCCCACACTGGGGATCGAGCGGCAAAATCTGGGTATGTGCCCTGATGGGAATCCAATCTTGACCTCCTGGTTCATAGGTCAGTGCTTAACCACTGAGCGTTGCTGGCTGGGCCTAATCTGATATTTAAATTACATGTTTAAACCCTAAATACACATGCCCTAAATGCTAGAAATCTAATTATTTTAGGTACTGTTTAATGTGATCGAGGGTTTCCCTGCAAGCTGCACAAAATGTTTTCTTTAACTCTCTCTATTTAGTATCCAGAAAAGGTTCTGATTTGTAATCTACTAGAAGGAAAAGAGAGCATGGATACATTTTACCTTTTGGCTCTCAGAATAGTTTTGCTGCTTTTACATTTTTCTTGGAGTAAAATAATGAACATATTTTTTGTGTGATTTAGTTTGGTTTCTTGCTAATATACCAGTCCAAGATTGACTTACCAACTTTGGGGTCTTATTAATGCAGTAATAACATTTGGGACGGGCTTGAACTCTGATTATAAAATCGAGACTCTAGGTCAGCACTGCCTCAGGACTTCAAGTCACAGAAATATATAATCTGGTTGGATAATCCAAACAGAAGGAGTAATTCCATTGCAGCAGAATCTACCACGGTTGTGTAGATGTGCCCATGCAATTGAATTTTAGGCTTCCACTCTTAGATAGCCATGAAAAATTCTATGTTTGGATTAGGCGGTTATTTAAAGGAACCCTTATATCTCACATATACATTTAACCATCTTGTCCACTATAATTTTGCTGTCTAGTCTCAGGAAGGGGTAGAAAAAACTTTAGACAATACTTATTTTTTTTTACTGTGTTTGTTTCTTCTTAAGTAGATTGCCATCTCTTTTCTTCTAAGTCCAATTTTCCTATAATTTATGTCAATGGTTCTTGACAAAGTGATAAAATGTTGCCAGAAAGCAGATGGGTTTGAAACTCTCTCTTCTTGTGTTTATATTAGGCTTTATTTTAAAGGCAAGTGAGACTGCTTCAAATAAAACAACTCTAAGCTTCCAAGAAACAGTGAAGAGAAGGCAGAGACGAGCAGAAACACTGCTTCAGTCACACTCACGTGGTTGCCATGGACCTGCACAAGCAGTGGGAGAACACAGGGACTGCCTGGCACAAGGAAAAGATGGAGTTACTGGACCAGTTTGACAATGAAAGGAAGGAATGGGAAACCCAATGGAAGATCATGCAGAAGAAGATAGAAGAGGTACCAGTTGATTTGTTTTGAATACATTTGAAACTTGAAACTCAGAATGAAAATGCTGTTGAAGGTGTTGTTGTTTTTTTAAATATTACAAACTATTTTTATTTTCTGAATCCCACGTAAGAGATGCTTGTCTCAGTGACATTTACTACACCAAAAATAGTGTAACCTTACCCAATGGTATCAGACGTTCTAGGCTTATTTTATAGCCTGACATGAAAATTAAGAACTTGAAATGTCACTCTAAAGCAGCCGTTCTCAACCGGTGGGTCGCCCCTTTGGGGGTTGAACGACCCTTTCACAGGGGTCGCCTAAGACCATTGGAAAACACATATATAATTACATATTGTTTTTGTGATTAATCACTGTGCTTTAATTATGTTCAATTTGTAACAATGAAAATACATCCTGCATATCAGATATTTACATTACGATTCATAACAGTAGCAAAATTGGAGTTATGAAGTAGCAACAAAAATAATTTTATGGTTGGGGGTCACCACAACATGAGGAACTGTATTAAAGGGTCGCGGCATTAGGAAGGTTGAGAACCACTGCTCTAAAGTGTATCATTTTATTATTTTCTGACTAGAGTGTCTTGGTATCAAAAGTAAGGTATGTATTTTTCATGATTTTCAAATACTGAGTTCAGGAGGAAAATGTAAGAAAGACATAATTGATAAAACAAATCAGCCAAATTACAATTGAGCATTAAAATGCAGATCTTTCCTGTGATGATTTATGAATAATGTCTATTAAAGGAAATTACATATTAGATAATTCAGTAAATTCAGAAAGGGTGCCATATTTCAAACAGAAAATGGCAATGGACATGATACTTATTCTGGTAGGGTATGCCCCATTTACCATAGCAATGAAAAATGACATCCTGTGAATCTGATAGTCATTTATTCCCCTGTTAACCTTCCCTCAACATGTTGAGTCCAGAATATTCCCTTTAAGCATTTACATTGATGTGTACTTAAGCTTGTTACAACCAAAAAGTATTCATTCTTATCTTGCTTTCTCCTGGTAACATCGATGGTCTTGACTTACATGATTTGGTGCACATTGCCAAAGCAATTATTTTCATAGATTCCTTGGCCTTTATTCAGAGACAATAAAAGCTGGTGCTTTATGTGTTTGTAGTGAAAATATTTTTATATTAACAGCCATGTAATTGGTTGTGAATAAAATACAAATTGGCATGCTACAAGAAAGTATTTTTAAAAGTGTAGCTATTAAACTATTCCTCGAAGGTAGATGTGAGAAGGCAGGCATGTAGTATATAATTAGAGACTGTTTAACCAATCAAAGCATAATATGCTAATGATATGCTAAGGCAGCTCAACTGCACGCTATGGCATGCACTGACCACCAGGGGGCAGACACTCCAACTGGTATGTTAGCTTGCTGCTGGGGTCCGGCCAATCGGGAGTGAGTGAGACAGGTCGGACATGCCCTCGAGCCCTCCCGCGGTCCCTCCCAGGCCCCGATTGTGCACCAGTGGGGTCCCTTGGACTGGCCTGCGCCCTCTCACAATCTGGGACTCCTCGGGGGATGTCAGAGAGCTGGTTTTGGCCTGACGGCAGAACAACCGGTCACTATGATGCACACTGACCACCAGGGGGCAGACGCTCAATGCAGGAGCTGCCCCCTGGTGGTCAGTGGGAGCGCCACTCAGACAGAAGGTGGGCTCACAGCTGGTGAGCTCAGTGGCTCTGGTGGGAGCTTCTCCCACCTCTGCGGCAATGCTAAGGATGTCCAAACTGCTGGCTTAGGCCCTTAAGCCATCAGTCAGACATTCCCTGAGGACTCCTAAACTGCGAGAGGGCGCAAGCCGGGCTGAGGGACCACCTTCCCCTCCCCTCACCCCAAGTGCATGAATTTTGTGCACTGGGCCTCTAGTAGATTTATAAATATCTTGGGAAATAAATGCACTGTATAACCTTCAGGCATCAACTATATATAGTGCTCTCTCATCTGAGATTCAGGTAAATATTGAGCAGCAATAAATCTGTTATTCCTTAAATAATAGATGTAGTGCAAATATAGGTTGTGGCTGTAAAATGTAGTCATTGGTTTTAATGGTTATTTGATCGCCTCCTTTGAAATTTGACAAGCTTTCCCAGAACTCAAGCCAGAAGAGAAAGCCACTTATTTCCTTTATTCAGAGGTGAGCTGAATGAGTGCCTGCAGGTTAAACTAAGTTCTCAACAGGAAACAATATGGGAGCCCAGTCCGGGTGGTTTGGTTATTTGAAGCATTCATTGTCCTGTATGCCAAAAAGATGGTGGGTTCGATTCCCAGTCAGGTCACATACCTAGGTTGAGGGTTTGATTCCTAGTCAGGGTGCATACAGAAGGCAACTGATCTGTTTCTCTCTCACACTGATGATTTTCCCTCTTTTTCTCTCTCTCTCTCTCCCTTTCTCTCTAAAAATCAATGAAAACATCAAGTGAGAATTTTTTCAAAAATAAATAATTTGGGTCCACTTAACAGATTAATAGACGATCAAAATCTTAGAGTTCTTTTATATCACATAAGACAGGTTCACATTTGTTTTAATCAGGATTAAAAACTTTTTTTTAAAGTTTATAACCTGGCATTTTAAAAAAAACTCAATATTAACTAGCCCTCACCAATATAGCTTCCAGTGGAAACATCCTTTGATTGTAAAGTGTCTACTTAGGGGATAGAATAAACTGACTCTACGAGATTGTCAACTTATTTACACAGTTAAAGGTCAGTATACAAGGGGGATCATGTATTTAAAAACATGACTTTAACGTTAGTTAAACTCTTGCTTCTCTCTGAAAGCAATGAGAGAGCATGACCAGTAAATGATTCAGGTCATTCCACTATTGTGACAATGCTTCGGTAGTATAGTATCTATATGTAGATACAGTTTGATTTAATTTTGACTGAGTTGCTTCCTAATCAGAAAAACAGAAACTATCATCTGTGGATTGGCCCATGAAAAGTAGTCTTTATGGTTTATCAAAGTTTTCCAGCTAATTCAGGTTTTATTTTTGTTTTTATATATTTTTGTTTTATTGATTTCAGAGATGAAGGGAGGGGGAGAGAGAGAGATAGAAACATCAATGATGAGAGAAAATCATTGATTGGCTGCCTCCTGCACGCCCCCTAATGGGGATTGAGCCTGCAACCACAGTATGTGGCCTGATGGGGAATCAAATCAGTAACCTCTTGGTTCATAGGTCGATGCTCAACCACTGAGCCACACCAGCCAGGCTAATTAAGATTTTAGAAGCACTATTCAGAGGCATAAGCATTAATACCATGGATGGTATATAGTCATATAGCAAAGAGAACTCAAAATAGTGTGCTTAGCTTAAAAAATATGACAAAGTAAATTAAGGAGGGAAAAAAGTCTTGCCTTTGTTTGCCTTATAGCTTTGCCATGAAGTAAAGCTTCGGAGGAAAATCAACATGAGTGAACGTGCCAAGGTCATTGATCTTGATCGTGAGAAAGCCATGCAAGATAAAGTGGTGGAATCTTCTCCAAATTACCCCAATTCAGGACCATGCGAATTTACAGGGATGAATCACAGGGACGGTCTGGAAAAAGACAATAAAACGGAGCAGAGCTTACTCAGTGGAGGAAATCAAGTGTGTAAGGAACAAAAAGCAACCAAAAAATTAAAGGTAGGGTTTATGGATCCCCTGGCCACAGACAGGCAAAAGGAATGTGAGGCCTGGTCTGACCTGAGGACTTCTGAGGAAGCGAGCAAGAGCTGTTCTGGCGCCCTCAACACAGTAAGTAACATGGCTGGCCTAGAACTGTTTCTAAAGAATTATTTACATTTCAAAGTGCTAACACGCTATTGCTTATATACATAAAGGCTCTTGAAGAACTTGCCAAAGTCAGTGAAGAATTATGCAGCTTCCAAGAGGAAATCCGAAAGCGGTCTAACCATAGAAGGTAGGCTGGGACATCGATGATTATTTTATGTTGGGAAGTCAAGAAAAATACTGCTTCCCATCAGTGAATTCCGTACACTTTGTTAGTGATAATTAGCAATGAGTTATTAAAATCTGTTGTCTTAGATAAGTGATAACATCTTTAACTGAATGTTTCCCTGTTTGGTAATTCTTAAAACAGGTCTTCTAATTCTCTTTGTAATTTGACTATTAGGAATACTTTACTCTTCTGGTATTCAGTTAAAGGATGCCATCCATCATAAAGTACCAACTATCTTCTTAAGAAGTTATTTTTTTTCCTCATTTTGAATATTTAGCCAATGGAAGAGTATACAACTGGGCTAATCCAGTTAAATACATCTTAAACTATGTCAGATTTAACAACATTATGTCTTAATTACATAATGATGTTGCACTAAAATGTTTTATACCTAAGGGTCATTTATTTCTCTATATCTATATATATATAAGCCTAAGCGGCAGTTATGACCGAACGACTGGTTGACCAGTCGCTGTGATGCACACTGACCACCAGGGGGCAGACACTCAATGCAGAGGCTGCCCCCTGGTGGTGAGTGCACTCCCACAGCCAACCTCCCGCAGCCCCTTACCCCAGCCGGCTGGCCCCCGGATAGGCCTTGATCACCAGCTAGGCTAAGGGTCCCCACTGTGCACAAATTTGTGAACCAGGCCTCTAGTTTATTATGTGTTTAATGGAAGCATACATAATTTTCAGAACATACTAAAAATATGTACACACATTTTACAGTGCTATAAAAATAGGGCTTCAATTCAGAAATACCTCTATAATTGTAAAAGCAAGTTTTAGCCAAATTAAAAACATAAAGTGGAATTTTATACAAGTTGGGTAAAGATGGGTTGTCCTAGGATCAACATTTATCTCCAGATGAGGCAGGATAATTCTCTTAGAGAGCTATAGCAATGTGCCCTAGCCAGTTTGGCTCAATGGATAGAGTGTTGGCCCATGGACTGAAGGGTTCTCAAGTTCGATGCTGGTCAAAAACACATACCTTGGTTGCAGGCTTGATCCCCGGCCCTGGTCAGGTCTGTATAGGAGGCAACCAATTCACATTGATGTTTCTCTCTATTTCTCCCCCTCCATTCCACTCTCTCTACAAATCAATGGAAAAATATCCTCAGGTGAGGATTAACAACAACAACAACAAAGCTATAGCAATGTGCGTACCCTTATTTCTCTTGAGCTCTTAGGAAGCTCAGAGAGAATTTTTGTATTGACTTACAATATATTTTCTTCAACCTTGTTTTATCCATAATTTTGCTCTCTACTTGCCCATTTAGCTTTTGTCTACTACTCTCTGTTAATTAGTATTTATCTGTACTTTATTGTGAGCTAGCAGACAATATTTTATAAGTTGAAGAGTTATAAATACGATTTATATTTTGTCAATATGATTGACTTTAATTTGTGAATCCCCATGTTGCTATATGTAGGCTTTTATTTTGATGAACTCTGAAAAGACTTACTTGCCAGTTTTCTTTTACAAATTAGTATAAAATTCTCCTTGTTACTTCATGGCTTGTAGGGAAAATTTCAAAATCCTTAACAAGTAATTCAAAAACATTACAATTACCTAATGTTTCTAACTTATTTTCCACCATTCTCCCCACTCAACTTTATAATCCATCCACACCAACGTACTCACTGTTTTTTGAGTAGCCACACTGCTTTTACTGCAGCTCATTTTGCTGATCTGCCCTTTACTCACCCCCAAAATTCTTACTTTTCTTTCAAGCCCAAATGACACCTTCCATTTGGTATTACCCAGGTCTTGCTGTGCTTTTATTCAGATTTCTGTCACACTACTTAGAATATTACTTCAAATTCAAGGGCTCAGGTGACATAATGCATAGGAATTCAGCAGGCAGAGCAGAGGTAAGGAAATACCTAGAGAAAACTTGTAGAAATGGGAATACTCAAGAGTCTGAGTATAGGTGAAGTTTTAGGAAATAGAAAAAAAATGAGAGACAAGGTTGCAAAGGATAGTTTGGGTCAGAGTAAGCAGAGCCTTGAGTGCAGCACTGAGAGGTGGGCTTTGTCCTACAGTGAAAAAGACTTAGAGGCTTTGACTAGACGATTTATGTAAAAAGTGGTGCTTCAGGAAGTTGTGACTCCTTTTCTTATAGCAGAAATCCATTACTTAAGCCATGTTTGTTTTTGTTTTGAGCTTATCCTAAATAAAGTTTTCACTATTATATCATCCTTTATCATTGTTTAGGATGAAGTCAGATTCTTCTCTCCAGGAAATGCCACATATAATGAACATGTCCCCTGGAGACCATGGGATCAACAATGGCCAGTGTGTTCTTCCGATCAGTTTAGAAAAAGAAAAACAGAAAAATAGAAAGAATCTGAATTATACTGACATGCTCCAAAGCAATTTTATGAAAACATGTGGAATTGATACAATTGATCCAATACAAAGAAATGAAACTCCACCAGTTCCTCCTCCAAGAAGTACCTCTCGAAGTTTTCCCAGTGTGTTTCCTGAACAAGCTCATGAAAGTCTGAAGGAAAGTTTAGGCCACAATAGCCAGGCGGTCCAAGAGGGTCAAGGTGAAAGGAACTGCAGTCCTCATGTCCCCCTGAGGCATGACGAGATGCCTACACTGTGTCTAAATGAAGGGAAGACTTTGAAAGATGGTATCATCTTTTCTTCTTTGGCATCTGAAGCCAAAATGGATAACCAGCCTCCATGTAGTGAAGATGTTGGATGTGGCATGTGGTCTTACGACACAGTGATAGGCACAAAAAATAGCCCTTCTACCTTGTGGTTTCAGAAAACCTGTTCTACTCCCAGTAAGTCAAAATATGAAAAGATGACCCCAGATCATCCTGCTAAATTTCACTCTGACCTTCACGTAAGCAATGACTATAGTTCCTTGGTGACACAGAGCAGTGGCCCGCTTAGAAGTTTCAGTTGTGGCTTTGAAAAGACTACTAGGAATGAAACGCTGGCAGCAAAGACTGATGAATTTAATAGAACTGTGTTCAGAACAGATAGAAATTGTCGTGCAGTACAACAAAACCAAAGCTACTCAGAATCGTCTCAAGATTTTAAGCCCTGTGATACCTTAATTACTCGTATAGGCAACATACCAGAAAATGACAATGTGTCTGGTATTCTGAAAACCAGTGCCCACGTGCCCGTGCCTAGAGAAAATGTGCCTGATAATCCCACCAAAAAATCCACAACAGGCCCAGTCAGACAAACACAGGAGCACATAACTCCCAGTAGTTACCGGAATATGCTCCACGAGCATGACTGGAGACCTAGCAATTTGTCTGGCCGACCAAGATCAGCTGATCCTAGGTCAAATTACGGTGTTGTGGAAAAGCTGCTGAAAACCTATGAGACATCAACAGGGCCTGTATTGCAAAATTCTAAATGCTGCCAGGATAATTGGACCAAATGTAATTCTGATGTCAGTGTTGGGGCCACATTAAGTCAGCATTTAGAAATGCTCCAAATTGAACAAGAGCTTCAAGGAAAAACAGCTTTGTGTAGGGCACAACAAGTGAAGCAAGGAGTGGACTGGAAAAAGATAACAGAGGTGAGAAAGCAATGATCATACTTTGGTAGAACTGCATTCGTATTTAGCCATGGCTCAGGGCTCAGTCCCTTGCATTCATATAAATAGAATGCGGGTGTATGTTTTGGCATCTTAACTTTTTGATCCTTCACTTGTTAATAACTATGAACCTTACCTGTAACTCAAATGAACTTTTCAAAATGTAGTTTCAAAACTGGGGTTAGCACATTATAACTTTTTAAAATTCTGAAATGGGCTAACAAATATAATAAACTAGAGGCCTGGTGCACGAAATTCATGCACAGATAGGGTCCCTAGCCTGGCTGGCGATAAGGGCCAATTGGGTTCCCTGCCTCTCTGCCTTCTCCTTCCCTCCCTTCCTCAGCACCCTGCCACCACTGGTCACCTGCCATGATTCGCGCCGCCCCCTGGTGGTCATAGCAAGCGATCGAACTCCTGGTCTCCTGGTCCAACTCCGGTGGGGACCATGCATATTGGCCATTTATATATATAGAATAGGCTTAAGAACAGCCAGAAGTGCAAATGTTTGTTTTAAGTTTTTTGAAAAGGTATTCTGAATATGCATTTGTTGATTTATAGAATTTCATTCTTTTAAAGTATATGGGAAATATTTTTAAAATAGCTTGTGCTTTTTAGTTATTAACAATGAATGGTTCAGTCATTCCCAGCATTTGATTCATGTTTTTTCTCATGGGATTAATTTCCTAAATGAGAATATGGGCAAAACATATTTAAAGTAGCATCTTATAAAGTTCTCTTATTTGTGGAGCTAGCAGGCAGTACATTGAAATAAAAAATGACATTATAACTTAAAAATGTTAAGGTCATTCTTCTTTGTATAAATTCTTAGCATGGAAGTTGCCCCCCCCCCCAAAAAAAAATTATTTGAATAAATGGTATTCTTTTTTTGTTCCAGACAGTTTGCAAGAGTATATATAATCTTCATTAGTTATAGGTGAAAAAGATGTGGAAGAAGAGATTGGTATTTACCAAGAAGAGTTATCCAATAGTCCCCTTGTATGCATAATTTACAAAAGCTTACAAGGTGACATGTTATTATAAGTAGCTAATACTTTAGAAGTTCTTGTTTTACATAATGCAGTATGTAGGCAGCATAGTTCTAAGCTATGCAGGTTACTTCCTTCTTGTATAAAAAAGTATATGTTAGGTGGCTTTCAAACCCTACAAAAATATCAGTTTTCATTCATTTTATCAGAGACCTTGTACAAGTTTGCACAATGTACAAATGATTATCCTGCTTTTGTATCTTTGTTTTTTCTTACATTAAAAAATTTTTTTCAATTACAGTTTACATTCAGTATTACTTTGTATTAGTTTCCAGTGTGCAGCATACTGGTTAGACAATCATATACTTTTACAAAGTGTTCCCCTTACTATTTCTAGTACCCATCTGGCGCCATACATAGCTATTACAATGTTATTGACTTTTTTTCCAATGCTGTATTTTACACCCCCATGACTGTTTCATAACTATTAATTTGAATTTCTCAATCTCTTCACCTTTTTTCACCCAGTTCCCCAACCCCATCCCCTCCGGCAATCATCAGTCTCTTCTTTGTATCTATGAGTCTGTTTCTGTTTTGTTTGTTCATTTAGTTTATTCTTTAGATTCCACATGTAAGTTAAATAATATGGCATTTTTCTTTAACCAACTGACTTATTTCACTTAGAGTACTCTAGGCTTATCCATACAAATGGTAAGATTTCATTCTTTTTTATGGCTGAATAATATTCCATTGTGTATATGCACCACAGCCTTTTTACCTACTTGTCTGTTGGGTTGCTTCTATAGTTTGGCTATTATAAATAACTCTACAATGAACATGGGGTGCACATATGTATCTTTCTTTTTTAATTTCTTTTTTAATATATTTTTATTGATTTCAGAGAGGAAGGGAGAAGGAGAGGGAGAGAGAGAGATAGAAACATCAATGATGATAGTGACCAGACAGGCTGAGAAGGCGCTGGGGGACCACAGAGCCCTTGTGCCCTGGCTTTGGCCAGCACACCCTTTTCTCCATGGTTTTTGCTTCTCCAGCTCTCTCCCTCATCCTGGACACTCAGAATGACTAGTTTTACCTACATACTTAGACATGTCCAACTCCTGTCAAGCACTTTAATTAGTTGTGGTGTTTGGATACCAATGTTTTATATTTATATAGAGAGAATTTTCTAATATAGCCTATTATATATATACTAGGGGCCCGGTGCACGAAATTCGTGCACTGGGTGTGTGTCGGGGGGAGTGTCCCTCAGCCCAGCCTGCCCCCTCTCACATACTGGGAGCCCTCAGGCGTTGACCCCCATCACCCTCCAATCGCAGGATTGGCCCCTTGCCCAAGCCTGACGCCTCTGGCTGAGGCGTCCGGCCCGGGCAGCGGGGACCCGCAGTGGGAGCGGCCCCGCGATCGTGGGCTTCGCTTTAGGCCCAGGCAAGGGGCTCCTAGCTCCTGGGACTGCCAGCTTCGACCGTGCCCAGCTCCCATCGCTGGCTCCACCCCTACTTCCTGCTATCACTGGCCAGGGCGGCAAAGGTGCCTGATTCTCTGATCATGGCTGGGGGGCAGGGCTGCCTTTGCCCTGCCCCCCAGCTCTTAGCTCCCCCCTGGGTTTCCGATCACTGTCAGTGGCAGGGGACTTCTTCCTGCTTTCCCCTTCACCTCCCCGCATTGTGCCTACATATGCAAATTAACCGCCGTCTTGTTGGCAGTTAACTGCCAATCTTAGTTGGCAGTTAATTTGCATATAGCCCTGATTAGCCAATGAAAAGGGTAGCTCGTACGCCAATTACCATTTTTCTCTTTTATTAGTGTTGATACACAGAGAGAAAGAGAGATAGAGATACAAGCAGCCATTCTCCCTCTCCCAGACAGCTCTGGTACATGGGGAATGGGATGTGTCCCCATCTGTGCCTCAACCAGCAAAGCCAGAGCTCCAGAGTGTAGGGGGAGGGCAGCCACATGTTCTGAGCACCCCAGAGCCTGGGCTTTTCCAGGGAAAGGCTTTGTGCGATTGGGTACTTTTTTCCTTTCTTTTTTCCATGTACCACCCCGGCCCCCAAATCTCTGCACCAAAGCTGTTAATAAGCAATGTTGGAAAAGAATTGCATTTGAAAGAAAATGAAAATGGCACTCAGTCTTGTTTGGGGCCAGCTTGAGTGCCCTCACATCACTCAACATGACTGCCTGGGTTGGTGTTAATGTCGCCTGCGTTGCCTGCGATGCTGCCTGCTGTTGGCCAAGGATAGTTGGCCCAGGACAGGACTCCTTAAGATTAAAAAAAAGAAAAGAAAAGAAAAAAGAAACATCAATGATGAGAGAGGATCACTGATCAGCTGTCTTCTGCATGCCACACACTGGGGATCAAGCCTGCAACCCAGGCATGTGCCCTGACCAGGAATTGAATCTTTACCTCCTTGTTCATAGGTCAACACTCAACCACTGAGTCATGCTTGCCAGGCTGTATCTTTTTTAGGTGAGCCCATAAATACCTGTAAGGACCTGTAGCTTCAGGGGGGAAATGGAAACATCCTGTATAATAAAAGCCCAGCGACCATAACGACATAATGACCAGAACGACCACTTGACCAGCTGCTATGAGGTGCATTGACCACCTCTTGGTCCCTCCCCCCCAGGCCCATAGGCTCCAATTGCCTGATAGCAAACAGAAAACTGGGGTGGGTGGCGGTGGGGAAGGACTGAGGACTGGCAAGCAGGTGGAACGGCTGACCTCTTGGTTTCTCCCCCCAGCCCACAGGCTCCGATTGCCAGATGTTGAACAGGGAACCACCCAGAACCTGGGTGGGTGGCGGCAGCAGGGCGGGACTGGGGACTGGCAAGCGGGCGGAAGATAGTCCTAATTGCAGGACCCTACCCACACATGATTTCATGCGCTGAACCTGTAGTCCTATATAATAAAAGCCTAATATGCTATGTGTCCAGTCATCCAGTCGGCCATTCAGCCAATCAAAGCATAATATGCTAATGACATGCTAAGGCCACTCAACTGCTCATTATGACGTGCACTGACCACCAGGGGCAGACAGTAGACCAGTCGCTATGACGTGCACTGACCACCAGGGCAGACGCTCCAACCCGTAGGTTAGCTTGCTGCTGGGATCCAGCCGATAGGACTGAGCGAGATAGGCTGGACACACCCTGGAGCCCTCCCGCAGCCCTTCCCCAGCTGGCCAACCTCCCACATCCCTCCCCGGCCCTGATCATGCACCAGTGGGGTTCCTCGGCCTGGCCTGCGCCCTCTCGCAATCTGGGACACCTTGGGGGATGTCGGAGAGCTGGTTTCAGCCCGACGGCGGAACGACTGGTCGCTATGATGCGCACTGACCGCCAGGGGTCAGATGTTCAATGCAGAAGCTGCCCCCTGGTGGTCAGTGCACTCCCACGGGGGGCAGTGCTAAGTAGGACTGTGAGAGGGCACAGGCCCGTAGTGTATACAATAACCAGCCAAATTCTCATTAGCTAACAAGAACTATTACTAAGTATTTACCATTTTTGCATTGACTGGAGGCTTGGGAGGAGTCCTCTACTGTGGATCCTTAGGATCCCTCTTCTTTCCAAAAAAAATAAATTCCAATGAAAGAAAAAGAAAATGCAGGTGACTGTCATAGAAATTGAGGCCATCCTCACTGCCTATCCCAGATAAAGGAGCAAAGGCTTTGTTAAAAAGGTCAGTTAACAACCTAAGTTATAAAATGGGTCCCATGAGCTTTTTAATTTTCTTTTTAATGGCAAGGGTCTGAGAATGCTTTTCTTCCATTCAAATAAAAAAGCAAAGAAGGAAGAAGTGAAAGAAAGGGGAGGGGAGGAAAGGAAAAATACTGCCATCAAATGATGTCCAATATTGATAGTAACTATTAGCAATTTTGAAATTTTTGAGAACTTGTAACAGTGGCTCTTAGTGGAGAAGGAAGAAAGCACCAGGTAAATCACGTGATGGTTCGTGTACTTTTTGCTTATGGCTTCTAAAAATGTCAGTAACTCGAGAAAAATGAAGTTTCTTCTATAAATTTTCTTGTTTTCAAATAACACTGAAACATTATGAAATTCCGCCAAGAAACATCTGCAGTTCCATTATATCAAAGTTACCTAACATGAACTTCTAAGTACTGAACTTTAGATATAAAAGGAGATCAGTTGTGTTAAAATTTGTCAACGTGCCGAAACCGGTTTGGCTCAGTGGATAGAGCATTGGCCTGCGGACTGAAAGGTCCCAGGTTCAATTCTGGTCAAGGGCATGTACCTGGGTTGCGGGCACATCCCCAGTAGGAGATGTGCAGAAGGCAGCTGATCGATGTTTCTCTCTCATAGATGTTTCTGACTATCTCTCTCCCTTCCTCTCTGTGAAAAATCAATAAAATGTATTTAAAAAAAAATTTGTCAACGTGAAGAGATTATTAAATGTCATATTTCTTATTCTAAGTGAATTGCTTTGATTAAAACATTCAAGATCACAAATATTAGATCATCGCCATTAGTTTTTGATGCTTTTTCTTGCTTATAAATATGCTAATACATCAATCCCATTGTTGGGATTCATAAAATATCAAGCCCAATGTTAGTGCTGGGATAGTGAGGTGAATGTTTTCTTTGATGTTGTAGGAATCCACGGCCGTGAAATGTTCACATGGAAAAGGATTTTCCCGTCCAGCTAGACCGGCAAATCGCCGTCTCCCATCCAGATGGGCGTCGAGATCTCCATCGGCGCCCCCCGCCTTGAGGAGAACTGCCCAAAGCTGTACTATTTCTCTGCGATCTGAAGCACCGATGGTCTAAGTCTCTGGCCTGAATTGCTAGATTTCAAAAATCCCAATTGCCAAACAGATAATTCTAAGTGTTTACAGGCAATCCTGTCTCTTCGGTATCTCTCAAGATTTCTGGGACAATTTAAATCTTAACTTCTCATCAGTCTTCAGTGTTTTTAATCTATGGAATAATTATCTTCCTACATGTTGATTTCTTAGATCAGAATTTTTTAATGCCATCCTCATTAATTTTCCAATATGATTTAAGTTGAAACAGTGTACTATATTGTATATACCCACTTTCTTGCAAGTGGCAGAAAGCAAGGTTATGTGCATGGTTGTGTGTTTGTAGGTGCATGTGTTGAAGTAGGAAGTATCCTAGTGTGTATTTAGATAAGAGAACTTATGTGTTAGCGTTGACTTTGAAATTATAACATGTATACCTATATATTCTTTGTGTTTATTTAACTTTTTTGAAAATATACAGTACTATTTATATTTTGTATACCTTTTCCTAGGTATCCACTTACAGCATATGAAGTGCATATATTAACTGACAATTTCCTTGGCCCAACTACATTGAAAAATAAGAATTATACACATATCTATATTGGTAGATTTCTATGTGCAACTCATAAATAGTTTCTTAACCCATATAAGGATAATACCACTGATCTCCTGTTTTACTCTTTTAAATAAATAAAATTGTCACAGGTTTAACAGATCAGCCTTCTAAAGCAAACATAAAATGTTCACAAAAGCTTTTATATGCCATTCGGTAGTCTATTATGGCTTTAAATATATACTTGCTCCTCAGAGCTAGTATCATGAGACTGCCTTATAAACAACGTGACTTAAAATGAATTATCTTGTCAAATTCAATAACAAACATCCTTTAAATAGGATATAAAAAGAAATGAAATTATGTTGAATTCTACCCTTTATTAAAATTGTAGTAAGCTTTAGTTCAGCTACTTTATTTGGAGTCACTCATCTTTAGAGGTAAGTCACTTATTTTTTCCTAAAATTAGTAGGTAAAATATTAATTGACTTCTTTGTGAGTAAGGAAGATAAGGAATGATGTCTTATTGAGGGCTGAACTGTACTGTATTTCTTATAGTGTGCTACATAAAAAAGCCTTAAGCTAAACTTTGGCACCCATGGGTAGCATAAGGGGTGGAAACATTTTTTGGCCACAATGTGCATACAGCGGACACATAAAATCTGTATTGGAAACTGACAGATGCATGAATGTTGAGCACGGAATCTCTTAGAAGCAATTTTGCTCTCCATTGTGTCTGTATAAAACCAACCATATTATTAGATGTTAAGTCTATTTAAGCTTTTCTTTGACTACCAAAAAGGTCAAGAAATTCTTATGACAAAAGTATCCAAAGAGCCTTCTCCTTATGATATATTCTAGCAATTTAGAGAAATTCACTTCATAATACATCCAGTAAATAATTTCCAAATCCCAGACTGCCTTAACAGGCTCAAGACTGTTGCACGGTGTTGGGCAGATTTATACTTTCCAATAAGGGAGTTTCTAGGAGTTGAGCGGAGTTAAACTTCTAGAATGTGAGGTTGGAGCAGATGGTATCGATCCACTCTTTTCATTCTTGTTTCTTTCAGGAATATCCTTTTCCCTAGGAGGGCTATCAGAGAAAAATAACCTAGACACAGGTGATGTCATTCATATAATATGTATTTCACACAGAAGGGAGAAAACACTAGGGAGGTGGTAGCATAAAATGATGGACCTGTTAGGAAGATGCTGCTGTGTAACCTCGGAGAGCCTGCCCAAGAACTGTACGACATACCTGTGCCTCTGCATCACTGTATCCCAGGTAGTTTGCTGTGGATCTGTGGTTCTGGCCTTTAAGTTCAAGTCAGAATATTGAGGATCTCTTACAAAATTAGATTTCTGACCTCACCCCATAATTACTAAAGCAGATTTTCCAGATGTGGGGAGTGGGAATATGGAGTTTTTAATAAAACAAAACAAATAAAAAATCAAAATTATTTGATGATTAGGAAGATATGGAAGAAATGGCATTGATACCCAAATGGATGGGTAGCCACATTACTTCCTTGGGACTTGCCTTTCTTATCTATAAATTAAAAGTGTTATATATTAGGCTTTATAATTTTAAGCCATGTTTTCTATTAACGATTTAAATAGTGGAACACAATTTAACACGTTGGCTAAAATCATAAAACATTAGAGCTGAAAAAACTTAGCATTTAGTACATCCCCTTGGTTGTAAAGATGAAGAAACTAAAACAACGATTATATGAATGCTCTGCTTTCTCTTTTAGAGTATTTTGTAAATTTTAATGGAAAAACTTATTAAGGAAATTACCCTTGAACAATATTTTTGATGTATTGTGATTTTTAATGAGTAGTTTTTATTTCAGATGGGCATTTTCTTTCCAACACCATACCCTTCATTATGCCATCATTGAATGATTTATTTGGTTAGAAACACTTGTATCATTGAAGTTTCCCCTAGCAGGCTTTGGAGAGGAAATCTTAATTATTTCAACTGAGGATTACTGAAATTATGGGTTATCTCAGAAAGGAATAAGAATCCTTTAGTTTGTGTGTGTGTGTGTATGTGTGTGTTTGTGCCTGTGTGTGCATGTGTTTAACACTTGCACAAGTTCTCTATAAACCCTTATGTCAAAGCCAAATATAAAATATAAATGGTATTTGCATAATTCACTTTATCAAAAATTATCTATAGCTTTTCTTTGTTTTTTGCAATAAAGATGGCCAAATTATCATGCACAAAACATGATTATCTTCTACATAGAGGATTTAGCCATACTCCATGTCATTCTGAAAACACATCTGGGCCTAAGAAAAGAGAATCTGATTCCCTACAAATATTTTTTAAAATTAGTTGAGGCACATTTGTGACAAACCACTATTTGATATTGAGATCTCCTTCAGTCATTGGAAGCTACCAGATAGGATAGGTGTGGAACACCTGCTGTGGAATCTAAATACAGTGAGAATATTTTTGTTTTTCTTCTTTTCACACTGATTTTCATTAAAGCTGAAAGTTTTTATAAAGTCTGAACTCAAAATGTATGCAATTCAACCTAGCATCTCCTAAAATATGTGTATGTGTGTTTTGTTTTGTTTTCATTTCAATCTTTGCCAGAATTTCTGTATTACAATTAGCTCAGTAAATTATTTTCTGAGTTAATGATATCTGGAGTGAAATAGTTAATTTTCAATGATAGCCATAGGACTATTTACTCTATTTTTAAAGGAAGTTACCAGTAGGAGTGAAAGGGGACAATAGTCTCTGTATGTTAAGATTCAGAAGATAGATCACTGGGGATAATAGATTTTTCTTAGGGAATTCCTGGCAAGGAGAGAGAAGTTGAGACCAGGCATATCACCTCTTTAAAAAGGAAGCTGGTGGTGGTGTAGCCCAGGGAACCAAGCCTAAATGAATTCAACTCAACAAATACAAATACTAGGCTTTCCCAAGCAAATCAAGAGCCTTGGAAAAGCACATCATCAAAGACTCCAGGAGGGACCATGCTCAGAACTCAGGCAGGTGGTCATCTTCAAGGTGATTCTTCATAAAGGAGCTGAGACCAGATAGTAGGTCCAGGACCAGGGTAGGAAAGAAGTGTCCAGGGAAAGAAATTGGCAAAAGTAAGATGCTAGATCTAGAAGCCCAGTCCTGGAAACCAGCATGAAAGAACGTTAGGAGATGCAGCTAGTGGTAGGGAGGGAAATTTCCTTCAGAACCAAGAATAGAGGGGTCTTCACCAGCACAAAAAATCTTTACGGATGTTGGGAGCCAAGAAGACTTGGGTAGCCAGTGAAGGACCCACATATAGGCAACCAGAAGTGTAATCACCACAAAGCTGAAATAAGGGAGGGTCAGTGCAGCTTGAACTCTCATCTGGGATATCTGCAGGAACTAGCATTGATAAGAGACTATCAGGGGACCAAACTTTAAGGGACTTACAAAGATAAAGGCAAAGATGATGAGGTGAAGACTGATACTCTTTTCAGCTCCTGTTATTGTTATTTTCTTGTAACTATCACCAGAATCTAAAATTTTATCCAGATAATTGAATACATAAAGTAAACCATCTATACCTTCATATAATAGACAATAAAAGCAAAATTAGACACCCCAGAAATGAAAAGTAATATTTCTCTCTGATAAAAGTTAAAAAAAAAAACCCCACAACAACAGGCACATAATCAAATGGTAAGACCATTTTTAGAATAATCTAGACTATCACAAACTTGGATACATGAAGTGGGTGAGCATAGATCCCCAAGAGTAAGAATATTCAGTGTTGATCCACTGCTGTCTGGTGGAAAAGACCAGGGTCTGAGAACATGAAATTTCTGGACCCAGGTCTGTTCTGTTTTGTCGTGGGAGCAGGAGGTTCCCCCAGACTGATATATGTCACACAGATATCCCTCAAGGTTACCCAATTCCATCAGCTCACTTTTCCCACACTCACTCAAGCAGCCTTCTAGTCCTCAAATGAACTACCTACATATGTATAGAAATAAGAAAGCATCTAGATTAGTGTTTCTTGAATGTTTCCAGTAAGTTCTCTAAGAGCAGAGAAAATAAATAGCTATCCAAAGGTCTTGGATAGGGTTTAAAATTCTTCAAATTCGGGGGAGGTTTAACTTGAAAATTTTTACAGTCTTTAAGTAGGGATTTTTGTCTTTGTTCACTGATTATGCCAAGTACTTAAAAAAGTGTTGGCAGATAGTAGGCTCAATAAATACTTGTTGAATAAATTAACAAAATTTTAAAATGTTTTAATCGTGCTACCCAGAAAAACAAAACAAGTTTCCCTCTCTGCTTCCTTATTTAATCACAGCTTGGCTGAATGTACTTATTTCATAAAATTGAGCCAACCTTAATTTACTTTGTATAGTAATTTCTTTTCTTGTCATAGTATCACCATATTTTGAGAATGTGAATCTACTTAAAACTGTGCATGAAATTGTAATTTTTTTTTTTACAGTTTTGCAAACTTTATAAGCATAATCCAATCCATAAGGTAAAATACCAGAACATTGGAAGAAATTTTGTTGGGCATCTTTAATTGAAAAATCCAGTGACTCATGTCATATGAAATATTTTAAGGCTGCCTCTTTTATTGTCTTAAGGGAAAAATAGTTGAAGGGCCTTTTCAGGGAGAAAAACATATATGTGGACTAACTTTTATCACATACAATTGAATTAAAGTTTCCAAAATTCCATTGTCAATAAAGTCAACTCTTCACAATTCTCACACTGTTTCTGCTGCAATCTTAACACACCCAGCAAAAGCTCTCACAACTTCACTCGTAAAGAATTCACCCATAAACTGTTTGCTGAATAAGCCACCTTTGAGAACTACAGTTTATCCTTAGGCAAAGCAATGATTTATCATTTTAACCCATGTTTTAATCATTGTTATAACACATTTTCAACTCTCTGAAAAGAGTAATTCCATTATATTGAAAATCTGTTCTTCATTTTTCTCTGCCTTAAGCCAACACATATATGTCAAAGAGCAAGTTTTCAAACTAGTTTTCTAATTCTTTGCATATATATCTAAAAAGATAAGCATCTAATTGTTTCTGCTCTAGTGGGTTTTGCTCAGTGGATAGAGCATCGGCCTGCAGACCAAAGGGCCCCAGGTTCCATTCCAGTCAAGGGCACGTACCTCGGTTGCAGGCTTCTTCCAGGCCAGGGCCTTGGTCAGGCCTCATGCAAGAGGCAAGCAATTGATGGTCTCTCTCTCTCATACACTGATATTTCTCTGTTTTTCCTTCTCTCTTCCACTCTTTCTAAAAATCAATGGAAAAATATCCTTGGGTGAGGATTTAAAAAATAATTAATTCTGCTAATTTTCAATAAAATTCAGCATTTTTTCCCAGCCCATTAATACACAAAGAAAAGGAAGACCAAGGCTTTGAGAGGAGATCTCCCCTAATATCAGCACTGTAGCCCTGTTTTCCTGCACGCACCGGTGTGTGTTTTTCCATTTATTAAAAGTACAGCTTGTATCTTTTTAAACTCATTTACTGGTTATTTTATTATAAATTATCCTTACAGCCCTAGCCGGGTTTGGCTCAGTGGACAGAATGTCAGCCCACAGACTGACGGGTCCCAGGTTCGATTTGGTCAAGGGCACTTACCTGGGTTACAGGCCAATCCCTGGCCCTGGTCAGGAAGAGTGCGGGAGGCAACCAATCCATGTCTCTCTTTTACATCGACGTTTCTCTCTCTGTCTCTCCCCTCCCTAAAAAGAGAGTCATTGGAAAAATACCCTCAGGAGGGGATTAACAACAACAAAAATAAATAAATAAATAAAGTATCCTATAAAATTCATGAATAAACATCAATATTTAATAAAATTGTTAGTGTTTCAATTAAAAATAAAGAGCAAGGGTAGCATTCATCTCTCAACCAGTCATTTCAAGACACCCTTCAGGCAAGTGAGAACTATGGAGCATCATTCAGGAAGCATGTCTTTTCCCCCTGCCAGTTTCTTTTTAAACCCCAAATATAACTGATCATAACAACAGCAGGGAGCATGACCAAGATTATTTTTTCTTTGATATGAGGCTAATATTGGCCTCACAGACTGAAATGTAAAGTGTTCTCTCAAGCCCAGATTTCAGGATCCACAATAGACCACCAGGGAGCCAGCCAAGTCCATGCAAAAGCAGATAGAGTCTTTATTTGAGCTAGCTCGTGCTCCCCAACCACACTCGCCGACACAGTGGCAGGGGGCAGAGAGAGCTAGCCCTGTGGGAAGAGGGGTTTTATAAGGGGATTGGAGTAAGGGGAGGAGAGAGGACTGTGGGCCCTGCCAATTGGCCAGGCGCAAGTCTGGGTCTTGTTACACAGGATGTGGTTGTGTCTATGGCGCGCACTTCTCTTGATTGTCATTGGTTAGTTTAAAGAAATCCTAGGTGTGGCTAGCAGAGGCTCAGGCTTCCGGGAAGAAGCTCCTTGCTGAGCACATGGCTAATGGCTGCTGCCCAAAAATGGAGAATCTGGGGTAAGATGGAGGGCGTAGCCCTTGCCCTTTCATTCTCCTCCTGTTTTTTGTTTGTTTTTAAGCAGTTGTGCAGGATTGGTGTTAATTTTTTCTTAGGTGTTTGGTAGAATTTACTAGTAAAATTATCTACCCCAAATCTTTTAAGAATAAAAATATATTGTCTTTCAAAATACAATCTTCAAGTGAAATTTACTTTCCAAAAAAGCTGTGCTGAGTTTATAGTATGGCACCCCACTGCATTGTCATCTCAGAAGCATGAATATACGTCATCATTTTTGTGAAACCATGTGACTTCCAAAAGGAGTATAAATGTTGAGGTGCCCTTGCCTTCTGGTGTCAAAGACAGAGGCTCTGTGTGTAGTAGAGGATGTCTAGTGGCTTCTTATGACTACTTTATCAGGAAGGCTCCAATCAGGAGAACAGAAACAACAGTAGGAATCTAAACACATAACAAGAAATTGATTAACACAGGTACTGGAATATCTGGAAGAACAAAATGCGATGGGGGCTATAGGAGCAAGAAGGAAAAAGAGAGAATTCCCAGAGTTCCGGTGTTGCTAATGCTCCTGGCTGGGGAGCACACATTTGGTGCTCTGCGGCTGGAAGCTGTCAGGGCTGAACTGGAATGCTAAGGAAGGACCATCACTGCTTCTGTTTGTACTGTAGAGTCTGGAATGACCTCACCTCATTACCATTGCAAAACTACCAGCAGTTTTCAAAGGGCAGGAGCCAGAAGCTAGAAGCCTTTCTCTTCCTGTGTCATTCTGATCTTCAGTGTCAACAGAGCCTAGGAAATATAATCTGTAGTTTCCCAGCCCAGACCACACAGCAGAGGATGATACAAAGGCAAGTGGAAAAAAGCAAAATGCTTCTTTAGAACAAATTCCTTAAATAATAGGAAAAAATGATAGAAGATAGTTCTTATGGGCAACTATCTTCTATTGTTTATTCCAATATTTTGAAGCAAAATAAAATCATCTCAATATGTAGTAAGATCATTTACTTAGAGCTCTCAGTAAATTAACAAAAAGGATTTATAAGCTTTTAAATTGGCAGAAATTTCAAACTGCTAGAGAAAAGAATAAAGAGGTTTGGTTGCCACACACACAAATACCCACCCAAATTATACTGAGGATGTTAACTTGTTTGTATGACAGAGAAAAGCAAGAAATAAGTCACCACAAAAGTATTCAATCCATCCACCATTCCATCCCCCCCAAAAAAATAAAATAGATTATATTTCCTCAGGCATATATCTTTGCTTTCTTTCTCCTAAGCTTAGTCTAAAGGTTCCAGGAGACTTGTAGCCAGGGGAGCAGCTGATCCCGGGCTAACCCCTTGAACCTATCTCCAAGGACCCTCCTCTTGTCTCTGTAATTTGTTCCTTGAGCTCATGAAGTCCAAATGGCTCACTTCCACCTTTGTGACTTTCTTTCTAAAGGGCCAAGACGGCCTTGCCTAGGCTCACTCCTGTTGCTATGATCTTGCCTCTTCCATGAAACCCTTCCTTTATTTCACTATCCCCAGCTTTAGTAAACATATTCTCAAAATCACCTGAACTCGTGTTGTGAAATCTTTCCTGTACAAAGTCAAGAACCCATTCTAGATGCCAGGGCAGACCCACCTCGGTCCCAGTTCCTTTCTGGTGACAAAAGAAAGGGCTAACCAGAACTAATAATAAATTGGTTGCTTTGGAAAGCAGAGAAGATTTTAAGTTTATCTCCATGGGATACTAGAGGAGCTCGTGGTTGTAGCAAGATGGTACTGACATGTATTTTCCAGGCATGAAATCTACAACATGCAGCTCAGAAGAAAATGACAGTCAAAAGAATTTCTGTCACTATTACAAGTTAAAAGAATTCTTGTGACTTTTCCAAGTCAAAAGAATTTAGAGCAGAGGGAAGTCTATAGCTTACAGTAGAATTAAACTAAAAAAGTAGTTATCAACTGATTGCCAACAAAAAGACAAAGAAAGTATCAATTAGGAAAATAGAAAGCAATTATAAAAAATTATCTTCATAATCATAATAAAGCTCAGTTCACAAAATCTGAAATTGTTGAAGAAATTTAGTTCATAATGTTTTTCCAACCCAAAAGGTGATAAAGAAAGCGCTTTTATTATTTTAAATTGTATTTTTCCCTTACCAAAAAGTTAAGGAGATTTGATACCTATACCTGAATATAATCCCATTAGCATTTTGATTTATTTTTCTAATACTTTATATATTATTCTGCTTGTTTTTATCATACAAATAAACATTATTTTATGTCTGACTTGTGCCCTTGACCAGAATTGAACCTGGGAGCCTTCCGTCCACAAGCCAATGCTCTATCCACTGAGCCCAACCAGCTAGGGCTAAATATCACTTTTAATGTCAGTGTTTTAATGTTTGCATTATAGTTCATTTTATACAATTGGTAATATCTTGGTGAATAAAGCTTTTACTGGCTCAGATTTGCTATATTTTTTTAAAATATTATTAGGTATAGATTTCTGGGTAAATAAAAATGAACATTTTAAAGCTTTTAATAGATGTTGTTGACTCACTAAAAGTTACTTTTTAAAATAGCACAATGTTTTATCACAGTTTTCCTCCTCTTGTTCTTCAAGCAATTGTACAATGCCTAAGATTTTTAAATTGACTTCAATGATTTCTTCTTTTTATTGCAATTAAAAGAATTCAAAACCACTGGGAGTCATGATAAAGAACAACCCTGTTATCCATCTTCCTCTCTTTTCAAGGAGAGCCCTACCCCTCTTTGCCCTCATTGGAAGTCCAACAAGCCATCACTAACAACCCAACAGCAGCTATCAAAGATGAGAGGAGAAATACTAGGTGAATCTCCGGTTGCCTTCAATTATGCTTTGAAACCTTAATGAACACTTGTAATAATTTTATACTCATATAGAGAAACAGATTGCATAACCTCATATTAATAACCAAAGGCTGGATTTTCAAATACTATGTTTGGCTGTATTATATATTTTTCTTGCTCTGTTCCAACCTGTCATGTTTACTCTTGGAGAGCTATGGAAGTAAACCCTAAGGACTCCACTGACCCGAGTTTCTGAGGCAGCCACTGATGCCTGCGATCAGTGGATAAAAAAAATAGGTCCCTAAAACAAAGCATCTTTTCTCTTTCCCCATCCTATGATTAGCTTGTTCACTTGTGTCAGCTGCTTGAAAGCTCTAACTAAAACCACTGTGTTCTGATTCACAGCCAACCCCCAACAGGTTGAATTACAACTCACCTTGCAGTCAGAGACTCAGGCTGGGTCCTAATGAAACAGGAATTTTAGGGGAATATAGGCAGGTTTAGGGGATTTTTAGAATTGGGGTCCATGGGAAAAGACACAGGCCTACAGACTGGGAGAAGATACATCTACATAACACAAGGAAGCCAGGTGCAGCTACATTTCCATAAGACAAGGGAACTGGAAGTAGCCAAAAAAGGTCTATATTTACAAAATAAAGGAGGAAGAAAGCCCAGAAGGAATGGAAGGACAAAGAGGGAGGAGGGCCTCAGGAGTCACTATAGTAACCAATTCAAAAGGGAATATTGACCAATCAAAGTGGATATCAGGACTCAGGAACTGCAGCCTCTATAAACTATGGAAACAGGAAGTCGGTGGGACCCTTTCCCCCACCCCATGTGGGAGTCCGTTCTGTGGGACTCTTTCCCTCTCCCCATGTGGGAGTCTGTACTTGTTCTTCAATAAATCTCCACCTTTGCTATACTACCCTCTGTCCATAGATTCATTCTTTGACTCCGGTGGACAAAGAATCCGGGTTCCAGTCCAAAAATTCCACTTCACTAACTTTTCAGGCTAAGATAGTGGATAACTGGCAATGTTTGATCCAATTTGGCACTGGTTTCTGACAGAGAGACAAAAAGTGGGGGTATATAATTTTTATATTAATATACAAAGCATGATCATCTTTGTCACATGATTATTTTTAATTACCTCAAATCCACTGCAATTAACAACAAAATTAAATACTAGCTTCGCATATTACTAACCAATAATAAATAAGATATCAAATGTGAGATCCTCTAGAAACATTTCATCACTGTATCAAATGCAGTCCATTGACTGACAAATGTTTCTGTTTGTATAGAATAGAAAGAATACTTGTCCAGGCATAATGAGGAGACGAAGCAGAGTTGGGCAAAAGTAGGTTTATAGTTGCTTGTATGGAAAATAATGCAATAATTAATAAATAAGAATCCAAGAATAAACACTGTGTTTCAGGTACTCACAACTATGGTCCTTCTTTTGCCTCACCCTGTATAACAATTACACAGCACTCAATGATTTCAGGATGGAGAAATAATATAGTTGCACGTAAAATGGTAACTAATATAAACACTACATGGAATTGAACAAAAATTAAAATGATATACCCTGTATTTCTATAGCTATTCAGAGTTTACAAAGTTTAACCTTTACAACAACTCTGTGAATTTGGTATTATTACCACCATTCCACAGATAAAGAAATTGGGATTTAGGTAGACAGGCCCTTGTCCAAGCTTTCACATCTAGTAAAAGGTAAGGTCTGACATCGAATTCATGATTCTGACTATTCTAGGCAATTAAATGTCTAGAAGGTCAGAAATGGAGCATGGCCTGACCAGGGGAGCATTCATGACAGAGGTTGGATTTGACTAGGAGGCCTAGGCAGGCAGGTCACATTAAGTGTAAGACAGGTTTGTTGGCTAAGGCATGGCCCTGGGACTTAAGGCCTCCACTGGAATTTGGAGGACAGAGAGTTGACCAGTGTGCCTTAAGGGGAAGCTTCAGGTGAGGCTGGAATCATAGGCTAAGTGTTTATACTTTATTCAGCAAACCAATGGTTAACTAATAAAAATTTTGGAACAAGGGAGTCTTGTATGTCTTTGAAGAAAATTATACTAGTTCAATAAGTTACTCGAGTCAGAAGTGCTCTTTATTTTTTTGTATATTACTTATAGGAACTCAGCACTGCCATACTATGACAGAATAATGTTCATACCGCTAACCTTGGCAAAAATGGGATAGGTATCATGGAATTATCAAAATCCTGTCAGAGGTGCTCTAATTCTATTTGATAGTAGCTAAAGGATATCCACTTATGTCAACTGCTTCTCTGTTACATTGCCCCAAAATTCTAGGAATCATAGTCTGGATAAGAAATTTGGGTCATTATCATCTTGAATGAATAGCTTTCATTTTCAAGGACTTTAAACATTTTCTGAGGCACAGTGTTGTTTCTAGAAATCCCTGAGATTCCCAAGAAACTGGGAAGAAACATAGCAAAGAGGAAGTGAGTAGCATAACAGTGACAACTGGTTTGGAATCTATGGGGTGAGACTTTAAGTCATACCAACAAATTCAGCCCCAGGGGGTTTGGCTCAGTGGATAGAGCATTGGCCTGTGGACCAAAGGGTCCCAGGTTCAATTCCGGTCAAGAGCAGGTACCTTGGTTGTAGGCTCCTCCCCAGCCCAGACCCGGGTTGGGGCTTGTGCAGGAGGCAACCAATCAATGTGTTTATCTCACATGGATGTTTCTCTCTGTCTTTCCCTTTCTCTTCCACTCCACTCTCCCTAAAAATCAATGGGAAAATATCCTCAGGTGAGGATAAAAAAAACAAAAAACCAATAAATTCAGATCTAGGATTAGGAACATTGTTTCTTTTTCTTTTCAAGGTCGGAGCTGAAATAGTCAGCTTTCCAGGTTGCTGAAGCAACAAAATAAAGGCCTACACCACTCGTACTTTCTCCAACAGAACTTTGCCCCTCTTCTAAAATTCTCTGTGGGTGAAGAATCACAAGAATCTATGGGTTTGAAGGATTCACTACAATTGTTCTTATGAATACTAGGCCGAATACTTTTATAACAACATGTGGAAGCAAGTCACACCACGGTCAATAAGACTAATTAGCTTCGTGAAGATGTTCTGAACACTTAAGTATTGGCAGTAAACGTTGAAACACTCTAATAGGAAATGATCTTTTCATTAATTCCTTTCCTTCCACTCTCTGATTTTAAATTTCTTGATATTTTAAGGGTATGCGGGAGTTATTTCTTCTTATATGGATCTTGAAAAGCTTGCTATAATTAACACCCATGGATAAGGCTATAATTTCTCTGGCATTATTTGACTCATTTAATTAAAAGGCAGTCACCACTGCACCAAGTCAAGCTATATTTATTGAGCCTCTGTGCACCACCAATTTAGACATCATAGAAACCTGGTCCTTCACCCTCAAGTTTTAAAAATTGATTACAGAGAAAAATGCATGCACATATCTTTGAAGCATTTCCAGAGTTATCAGTCTGTGAGCATAAAACACCATTCTAATAGCACACATTAAATACAAGCATATAAAGTAAAATTAGAGTGGAAATGGCAGATTAGATGGTTTGAGTAATTATATTTCTGACCACAGATGCTGCCCACATCCCAGCCAGCACATGGAGTTTCTCAAGGTCCCAGGCTTTGGCAGGTCCCATTCTAAGACCTAGGAGAAATAGGTCATCTTGGTTCAGTCTGACTACAATCCTGCTGACAGTGCCAGTCTTGAAAAAAGAAAGTCTCTACACAGTAATTCAAAATTTTCAGAGGGATGAAGGAATTACTCTAGATTCATAGAAACCCATAAGAGTAGTAGTTTCTTTAACAAACCCTAAAGATCCCCCAAACGCACTGCACAATTATCAGAGAATAAATGGCATCATTTATTTCATTTAACAAATACTTATTGAGCACCTTTATGTGCTGGGCACTGTTGTAGGTCTTGACAAGCCCAGCCATGAGCTAAACTGATCAAATCCCTTCCCTCAGTAGATATATTAGTAAAAGGTATAGGATGCTACATGATGATAACTAGTATGTTGGAAAATGAAACAGAAAGAGGATAGGGTGTGCTGGAGTAGGGATTCCATTTAAATAGTGGGATTAGGCAGGTGTCATCGATAAGACGATATTTGAGCAAGGAGCATAAGAACTCGAGGGGATGAACTGTATAGGTATCTGGAGGAAAGTGTGTTCTAGGAAGAGGGAATAACAAGTGCCAATGTCCTGAGGCCGCGGTGTGTGTACTGTAGGCACAGAAAAGGAGCGAACGTGGCTAGATAGGAGTGAGCGAGCAAGACAGAGAGCAATAGAAACACTAAAGGGTAATGAGGAGCCAGGTGGTGTAAGGACCTCTGTGGTATGTGAAGACCTATGTTTTCACTCCTCCAAGTAAAACAGAAAGCCCCAGCTGGGCTTTAAATCAAGGAACGACATGATCTTACAATGTTTTAAAGGTGTTGCTCTGACTATGTTGAGTTTTTGTGTGTGTGTGTGTGTGTGTTTTTATATAAACACAAAATTCTCCTTTGCCTTGAAAACACTGAGTCCATAAAAGTATTTTATACAGAGGTTGGCAAAAGTAACTTTACAGTTGTTCATATGTAAAATAATAGAATAATCTATAATAATAAAAGCATAATATGCTAATTAGACCGGATAGCTGAACGAACTTCTGGACATCATTCCAGATGTCCTTCTAGCCCGTGGTTCTCAGCCTTCTGGCCCTTTAAATACAGTTCCTCATGTTGTGGTGACCCCCCAACCATAAAATTGTTTTCGTTGCTACTTCATAACTGTAATGTTGCTACTGTTATGAATCGTAATGTAAATATCTGATATGCAGGATGGTCTTAGGCGACCCCTGTGAAAGGGTCATTCGACCACCAAAGGGGTCGCGACCCACAGGTTGAGAACTGCTGTTCTAGATGAAGCTGTGGTGGCAGGGGTCAAGTCAGAGGCAGTTAGTGGTGATCGGGCAGGCAGGCAAGCAGTTAGGGGTGATCGGGCAGGCAGGCAGGCGAGTGGTTAGGGGCAATGAGGTAGGTAGGCAGAGTGGTTGGGGTGATCAGGCAGGCAGACAATTGGTTAGGACCCAGTGGTCCTGGATTGCAAAAGGGTGCAGGCTGGGCTGAGGGACACCCCCCCTCCCATGCACAAAAGTCATGCACCAGGCCTCTAGTTAATAAATAACAATACAAGAATAAACTGTGTTTTGAGTAATCACAACTGTAAACCTGCTTTTGCCCACCCCTGTTTATCAACTGAAAAAAAAAATCCCTTGTCCTTTGTATACACACACACGAAAAGTGGCAAATTCATCCTCACTTGAGCATTTGGCTGGAAAATGGTGGTAGTGTGGGAGCAGATCCACCCACCCCTCTAAACCGCCACCCTCGTGACGGTTACACACCCAGGAACCAGCTGGTCAGGATTAGCTGCTTCCTGCCCCCACTGAGGAATGAAAGGAAGGTGTAGGCCACAGCAGCTTATTATTAGAAAGTGCAAGGTGTACTCTTATCTCCCCTCCTGCTCCCACTCATCAGCTTATAAAAGTAAGATTTCTTTACTTCAATTACTTTTTCTAAAAAAGCAGAGTGCAAAATCACCCGAGTGAAATGCACAATCCCAACCTAACACGCAGGCTTCTTCCACACAGCCCTGTTCACATTTTCCATCTTTCCTGAGCACGGACAGGGAGCTTTAGTCACACCGAACAGCTGTGTTCTGTTCCTTTGTTCATACTATTTGCTACACTTAGCATGCTTTTCTAACTCCCATTTCTCCTGGTCCAAATCAGACCCCAAATGAAGCAACAAAATGAAGGGGAAAGAGCAAGACCTTAAAATGAGAAGCCCTGGTGACTAATTTAAATTTTGGTGTCATAACTTTAAACTCCTCAACCCATTTCCCTATCTGTTATGACCGACCTCACAGAATGTGTTAGACACCGGCTAGATTATGCACGTAGACTGCAGAAGTAAAAATGCCACATTAATTTATTGAGTCAACAAATATTTATTTCATTGAAAAGGAAAGGCTGCCAGCCAGCATGGCTCAGTGGTTGAGCACCAACCTATGAACCAGGAGATCATGGTTCAATGCCCGGGTTGTGGGCTTGATTCCCAATGTGGGGCGTGCAGAAAGCAGCTGATCATCATTGATGTTTCTATCTCTCTCCTCCTCTCCCTTTCTCTCTGAAATCAATGAAAATATATTTTTTTAAAAAGAGGAAAAAAGAAAAGGCTGAGGAGACTAGGGGGGATGTGGGAAGATATTTAGGAAAGCTCAGTGGTCAGTACTATCTCAGAGGGCATCTGTGGCTGCCTGCGGACTCTCCCCGCCACTGTACCTGATATATGGTGGGAAGCAACCTGTTCCACCCCTAACATTGGTGAGGCTTGGGGCAAAAGCACAAACGGAGGCCCATATTTATATGTCACATACCTTCATAACAACAAATTGCAAAATCTGTGCAAAGCTATGGTTTGTTTATATGACTTGAAAGTCTGTTTCATATTTGGTATTCTGTTTATAGACTGGTGATATGTTGAGTCATAAAACAAAAGACAAACATAATTAGTAAATAACCATACCCTTCCATTAACTTTATTTTTCTTGCTTTCATTTTGACAAAATCATTAAAGATGTGTTATGAATATAAAATATACAGTTTGAAGACTTGCTACCAAATAAAATGAATGTGTATCTCATGAATAATCTTTATTGGTTGTATATTGACATAATACTTTGTATGTATTGAGTTAAATAAGACATTATTGAAATTTAAAAAATCATGTAGCACGCATTTACTTCACATGTTTCAGATAATACTAGACACTGAGCAGTCTAAATCTAATTTGGGATAACGCCCCTTTTCATTTTATTTCTGAGGCAGGGGAAATGATAGAGCAATCTTAGTGATCACTGGTCCTTCAGTTCTTTCCCTGAACAGATATGAGAACATACCAGGAGCCAGAGCGGGAGGTTAAGAACCTGGCTCAGGATCCGGCGCCCTAGGTTCAGCCAAGCCCACCTTTGGCTACACTCTGCCCTGATCTATCCCTACCTTTGGAGTTGCTATGAGCCTGATCATTAGACTGAGTGGATGGAGGCAGGGAGGGCTCTGAATCAATACAGGCTCTGTGAGCGGGAAGAGCCTGCGTCGCATGGCATGATCTCAGAGTTCCCAGAACACCAGACGAGAACCCTTCTTCCTCAGAGAGACCTGAATACTGGGAAGAATGTCCTTCTAAATTAACGTTGCAGGAGCAAAGGGACAGCCCCCAAACTCCCTCACACACAACTGTATTTCACATAGAAGTCAATGAGCAGCTTGTGAAACCAAGGACTTCAGAGACCCCTGAAACCCTGAAACTGAAGAAAATGTAAGTGACTCAGCGTCTATCAGATAGTAGGTCCACACCTTTACACATAGCGCTGCGATGAATTATCTGGCTAATGACTCTAACCTGAAAGGCTTAAATCTCTCTCTCTCTTTTTAATCTGAGTTAATTAGAGTGTGGAAGTAACCCAGGGATTTAGAACATTTAGGATATATGTGTGGGCTGGGGCCTGGGCTTTGATCACAGGGACAGGGAGGTGAATTTCCTTCCCAGGAGCAGTGAGCTGTGTGGGAGAAAGGTGTTGAGGTACCTGTGTGGGGTGGGAGCTTCTCATGGAACAGCAGGGGGAGTGGGGAGAGTGAGGGCCAGTGCACCTTCTCAGCACGGGCCTCAGAGCAGAGCGAGATTAGCACGGAGTGGGGAGAAGGTAAAGTGGTAACAGGAGAAAAGAGACAGTAAGTCTGCTTGCTTTCTCAGTCTCCTCCTGCTGCCTTTCACCCAATAAAAACCACATGCACACAACCCCTCATGGGAGAAGTATTTCCTGAGCATTAAAATACCAGGGTTGTATCCAGGATACAATTATGTTTTCATCTGAAGGCAAACACGCGCATGCGCACACACACACACACACAAACACGCACACACACAGAAAGTGCTAATGAGGCACTTCAAAAGAAAGCCCATGCTAGAGTGCACCAACACCTCACAGAGGTGACCAGGGCCACTAAAGGCAAAGGCATCAGGCTCAGGGCCCAGTGGTGACAGTCAGGAACTTTTAACAGGCCGATCAGAGGCCAGGAAGCCAAGCAGCCAAAGAGGTGGCAGAGAGAGAGAAAAGCTGTTGACACTGAGTAGCGGTCCATCTGTTATAAGAGAGTGTTGTTTGTCCAAGCGGGAGACAAAAGGATACCATGATTGGTAAGATACTCCTAAGGTGCAGGACTCCTCTGCCTGCGCTGTAAAATGTGATGTGTAGCTCCCGGCAGGCAGAGAAAAGATTGAGGGAAAGAATCCGATTAGGAACCTCATCCACATTAGGGTGAAATGTAACACAAACATAACTGTCGGTATCCGGGTTCAAATGGATGTTAACTTAGAGAAAGACAGGGCAAAGCTCCTCCCTGATTTTTTTTTTTTTTATACCTTTAGGTTTATGTTATAGTGTCTTTAGCAATCAAAGTTAGCCTGCCCTTTATTATTTATTCTTTATTCTGGAGGACAGATATGCACATATATGCTGGTATTTGCCTTTTTTCATTATTCAACAAAAGTTCACTGGCCTTTTTCTTCTACTTAGATCACAATGAAGAAGAAGAAGAAGAAGAAGAAGAAGAAGAAGAAGAAGAAGAAGAAGAAGAAGAAGAAGAAGAAGAAGAAGAAGAAGAAGAAGAAGAAGGAGAAGAAGAAGGAGGAGGAGGAGGAGGAGGAGGAGGAGGAGGAGGGGGAGGGGGAGGAGGGGGAGGAGGAGGAGGAGAAATCTTCTAATCTTTTGACTCTTTTTATGATATAATGTAAAAATAACTATTCTGATTAAACATTTCTGAAAGAGTTGATGTTTGTATGAGTACTTAGTAACCTTTGAATATGGAGAATATTGATTTTTTAAATCCAATCCAGACTGAGCAATTGGAGAACTATACTAAAAGCATTTACAAAATTATATTTGGGCAAAAGCTACTTGACAATTATCAAACCAGCTACAGGAAAGATATAAGATTGAGACAATATGTCAATGTGCACATTATCAAAAGGAGGTCATGTTTCAGGGCAACTGCCAAACATTTTCAGTAAAGTCTTTTTAAATCTGAATTTTCCACATGCCTGGGACATAATTTCATCATTGTAAAATATTATTTTTAATTTGAAGAAATATACCTCATTGATTCATTGCTATTCATTAAATAAGCAGTGAAAACATGTATGTATTAAAAAGGCAAAGATAATTATACTGAGGAGCTACTGATGTGATTGCTTACGTGATGAACAATCACATAAACAATCTCTGTTTTCTCTGTTTTCTAAAATTTGGAATATCTTCTATGAATTAAATAGTAGTATTAGGAGGAGAGGGAAGTATTTGTGCCTAGCCATGTCATTCACCTGGGAAAAAATCTCAGATTTAGATCAGTCCGATGGTTTCTTTGCTCGTATCTATTGGGACTACGGAGAAACCCGGAAGAAATCCTACACCTTTGAAGTTTCTGTGTCTCCACAAAGGGCAACCCTCAAGCTTGCCTGGGCCTCAGTGCCTGACACTCCTTTGGTTTTCCCGAGTCATCCCTCTTCCACTGCGCTATGGACGGTTCAGTCCTCCACTTTTCCCAGACCCTCTACTTCATAGCCCCTCCTGTTCCAGCGGTTTACCTCACCTCATTTTTAATTGAAGAAAAAAAAAAGAGGCTATTCTGCCAGAACAGGATCACCTTTCTTTCCACACTCACGCCAAGCCACCCAGCCTTGACTCCTTCCTCCATCTCCTGTGCCCTAGATGCTAGCTCCAAAGTCCTGTCATGTTTCCGTATCCTAAATTTCCCCCCTCTCTACAATCATTTTCATGTGAGTCTTTAAATATGTTCTCTTTAAAACATGTCCCCAACTCAACATGCCCCATGCCCCAAGTCATCTCCCTTTTCTCTTTCCATGATTTCTATGGCTTTGTTTGCCTCACAGCTGTTCCTTGATGCACAGCATTCCGGCATGTACCCATATGAACTCTATAAACTTATTCTCCCCCAGGGCCCTCAGTAATTTCCTTGTTGGAAGTAATTTGGAAAGTTTTCAAATTATACTCCCCTCTTTGCAGCATAAGTCATCAGAATACTGACATTGCTCTTCCTCGTAAAGATTATGTTTTTCCCGTCCTCTGATCTTCCTTTAAATGTAGATGGCCCATGGTTTTCAATTCTCTTCTTTTTATACTTTTAAAAAAATTTATCTTTATTGTTGAAAGTATTACAGATATATCCCCCTTTTATGTACTTTTTGTATATTTCCCAGGAAATTTCACTCACCATAATGGATTTGATTAAAGCTTTATTCCAGTCTCTTATTTTTTACTAGAGGCCCAGTGCACGAAATCTGTACACTGGGGGGGGGGAGGGGGAATCCCTCAGCCCGGTCTGCACCCTCTTGCTGTCCAGGACCCCTCAGGGGATGTCTGACTGCCGGCTTAGGGGAGCGGGCCTAAGCCGGCAGTCGGAACATCCCTTTTGCAGTTTGGGACCCCTTGCTCCTTACTGCCCGCTTGCTCCCGCCTGCTTGCTGCTCCTTACCACTTGGCTAGCAGCTCCTTATTCCCACGGAAGTGGGAGAGGTTCCCGCCACTGCCTCTGCACTTGCCAGCTATAAGCCTGGCTTCTGGCTGAGCAGCACTCCCCCTATGGGAACACACTGACCACCAGGGGGCAGCTCCTACGTTGAGCGTCTGCCCCCTGGTGGTCAGTGAGCATCATAGTGACCATTTGTTCCACTGGTCGTTCCACTGTTTGCATATTAGGCTTTATTATATAGGCTTGCTCCCTATATATCCACTATTATCTGTATTTATGTAAAAGAATAAGTATTTATAATTAATAATTTATCATTTTACGATATTTATATTGAAATGTAGGTCAATGTGATGGTTTAAAAAATGGCCACAGATTTTTTCTCTTCCTGAACCCTGTCATTGCAATATAACTTTAAAGATCTTCCCATCAAATGGAGGGATCTAGTTTTCCACCTTTGATTTGGGCATTAGCACAGGAGACACGAGCAGCAGAAGCTTCACAAGCACTTGCACCTTGGAGCTTGGCTATGAGAACAGGCACACAGGCTACTCAGGTCAAGGATGGCAGGTCACATAGAGCAGAGACAGCTGAGACCTCCCAGACCAAACCCCAGCCAACCTGGGCTGACTGCAGACCTCGAAGACCTGCAGACCAATGGAGCACAAACAAAATGGCATAAGCCCAAATAAATGTTTGTTGCTTTATGGTGCTAACTAGTGATATGGTTTGCCATGAAGCAAACCCAACGGATATAATCAGTACATTAACATTTTAAGCCTAAGAAATAAAAATGAACAAAAGCAAGTAGAGCAAATCCAACCACAACCATGTATGTTGTCTCTCTTGTGAGCTTTAACTCAACATGGTATGGGATAGTAAGCAAATTCTAAATAAACTATTAATCTCCTACTGTTATTCACTCTATTTAAAAAAAAAAAAAATATATATATATATATATATATATATATATATATTTTATTGATTTTGGAGAGGAAGGGAGAGGGACAGAGAGATAAAAACATCAGTGATGAAAGAGAGCCTTTGATCACAACCCAAGCATGTGCCCTGACCAGGAATCGAACTGTGACCTCCTGGTGCATAGGTCAATGCTCAACCACTGAACCACACCGGCTGGGCTGTTATTTATCACTTTAATAAGAACCATGTGTCTTAGATTTCAGGTAATTCAACTTTTTTTGTTTCCAGAGTAACTGATAACAGTTTGGTTCCAGGTTTTGTTGTTGGTTGGTATATATGTTTTGTTTTAATATGCAAAATTAAAAAAACAAGGGACTGCATTCTTTACTGATTTTTTAAGAACAACCCTTTACAGAGCATTTTCTCTCGGTTCTTTTGGGTGCAGTCCACCACCTAAAAAAACAGAAAGCAGAGTTTCGCGTTCAAGCTCTCCTTGGCCTTTCCCCTTTCATGGTGATTGTCTCTGATGATATTTTCAGTTGCTCACAATAAAGCTCACCAATGAGCGTTCCCAGTCCCACGCACAGTTTATTACAGCCCACGAGAAATTCTTTCTTCGTCCAAAGTCTCAGCTTTCTTCCGGGTGGGAATGAAAGTGAGCAAGACACATAAAGTTAACATTGAAGACAGAAGTCTAGTTCAGATACCAGCTTCGTCACTTAAAACCATGGGCACATTATTTAACATTTCCATTATTCATTTTTCTCATTTGTAAAATGGGAATAAATGATAATTTATAGGATTGTTCAGAATAAATGAACATTATAAACGTATTTTGATAGTGCTTGATGGAATAAAATTCTTAGTAGAGGTGTTTTATGATTTTTATTTATTTACTACTAGAGGTCCGGTGCATGAAATTCATGCACAGGTAGGGTCCCTACGCCTGGCCAGCAATCAGGGATGATCAGGGTTTTCCAGTTGCTGGCCAGGGCTTTCCTTGGGCTGCCAGCTGCCGACTGCTGGCCTTCCTTTGTTCCGCGCCGCCCCCTGGTGGTCAGCGCACATCATAGCGAGCAGTCGAACTCACGGTCTCCTGGTTGAACTCCTGAAGGGACACTTTGCATATTATCCATAAATATATATATTTGTCTAAACACATTGATTCCAAAGTTATTAACTGACCATCCAGACATAATGAAGATAAACCTGTAATGTTAACATTAATAACAGTAACATATCTAGCACTTCAAAATATTAAAATCACTTTCATTAGTTTATCTAAGACTTCGAAATAATCCTATGAAATGGTTATTATTAATCCCAAACTTACTCCATTATTGTATTCTGATGTTACTTAAGTGAGATATTTTTGATCAATGAATATACAGTATTTCATTTTGAAAAGCAGAAATCATTATTGGGTCATGTAATAAAAGGATAATATTAAGAAAAGTAACAAGTGCTACTTAAAATTACTTAAAAATCAGTGATAAAAGCAAATTTTTACTGCTGACTGCTGTAACAGAGTGCAAAGACTTGTATCACCAGACCTGATTGGTGTGCTGAGCTAAGCTCAGCAGATGTCAGGCAGACAAATATAGATCTTACAGTTGCTCCCATCACTTCAGCAATACGTAATTGTGTGATTAGCGCCTCGGTCCTTGTTAACACACCCTAGAGGCCAAGGAAAATATTCGATCCAGCATAGCATTCTCTAATTTACAAGTTCTATTAGCGATCTCTTAGTGTTGATTATTTTAATCCACAGAAATGTGATTAACAATTTTATAAACGAAAATAAATAAAATTAAAACGTTACAAATGAACTGCTCATTTGATAAAATGAGAACATTTTAACATATTTCCTCATTAGCACAGCAAGCAATAATGAGAAATATATCCAAAATGCCAGAATAATGTGTTATGTTTTAAATGTTAAAAAGTGAAATCTTTTAAATGGCTTCATAAAGCTGATAAAATGAGATAGCTGATTTCAGGGTTGGGACAAAGAACGTGCAAGATGAGCAGGAAACCCAATATTGTAGCAGAAATTAAGGAAGTGCTCACCAAAAAATCTCAAACCAAAAACAATGGAGGCATAACTAAATAACAGAGAAGCCAGCCTGAAGTGTCTCTCCCTTGGCAATCTGAGGCATTTTAGTTATGAGAACAGAAATATGTTCAAATAAAATAGGAATGCATGGATCCACAATGGAGATGGATAAGTAGAGGAGAGGAAATGGCTCTTCCTTAGAGTAGAACGACAACTGATGAACGTGGAAGGAGTACTGGAGTTGTGAAATCATTATTTTGCCTCCATGATAGTAAATACTGCTTTAGGCAAGAGTAATCAAATGGGTGGATATGAAGGCAGGGTGTAGGAATTAAATTTGACAAAGAGCAGAGTGATTTCATGGTTTCAAAGTGTCTCCCCAAAGATTGTTGAATAGTTTCAATGGGAAAATTAGTAATTATATAGTAAGAAACCAGACAATACATTGAGCAGTGATCAAAATTAATATCACTAAAGAGGGCATAGATGGATATCATGTGCCTCCACATATGACACTCTAGAAAGGAACAACACTGTTTTTGTAGCGTTCTTACCTACACCTAACTACAAGGAAACATCAGAAAAATAAATATTTAGGAATGTTCTATGAAATAACTTGCCTGTATTGTTCAAAATCAATGTCATTGACTGGAGAACTATTCCAGATGACAGTATACAGGGACAAGAAAACTTTCATCAATGTGTAATTCCAGATTGGTCTTGTACTGAAGGGAAAAATACTACATGAACATTATGAGAAAATTGTAATATAGATTGTAGATTTGAAAAAAACTATTGTATCAATGCTAAACTTACTGAATTTGATGACTATACTGTGGTAACATAAGTTATTCAAATTTTTCTTACAACTTGTCTATAAATTTGAAATAATTTAAAAATAAACTTTTTAGAAAAAAGAACATATATTATATTGTTCTAACCCAATGGTTTATAATACTTTGTAATAGATTATGTAGATACATCCAAAGAACAATAGACATTTGAGCCAAATAAGCAGAGAACCAAATTACTCACTGATGTAAATCAGTTAACTTTTTTTTGTATAAAGACTTTATTTCCCTTTATTTCCACTATCAAGATCTAATTTATTTTTTATATGTGTGCTTCAACTTTGTGCAGGCTCTATTCATCTGCTTTCATTCTATTTCAAGTCATTTTAATAACAAGTATTACAGGTTATGTGTGTAACTGTTTCAATTAATTAAAAAATTGATAATACTGGAAATCTGGACCACCCTTCTAATGAGGTCCTGGGTTAATGAACTAAGTGCAGTAGAACTGTGGCCCAGTTTTCCAGTATTATTATCACTAGCCAGAAATAAAGTCTTTTTTTAAAATTAGTATCATCCACTGTATTTATCTATTCTTTTATCTCCTGGTTATTGAGAACAGAGCAAGACCACCTGTTTTTGTGAAAACAGGTGTTTATATGATTGAAAAGGCATAATATAAATGGCCTACAAATGACCTCTAGATTTCATACATTCTCAAATGTTCCAAACTGAGCTCTATGCTATATTCCTGGACTTGCTTGCAAATGTATCTACAACGTGCACTGTTTATTCTATTTTCTAAGATAGAAAGTTTGGAGCTTCTTTTTTCCAACATCCATCCAAAAAAGTTCTGGTGATGTTACATCAGAAGTATCTCTTTATTTTGCCCACACGAAACAGCTTATCATTTCCCAAACATCACACGTTTTATAACTTTGTGCTTTTGTACATGCTATTACTTGCAAGGAAGAATTTTTCTTCTTTCTGTCTGGCCAAGTTCTCTCGTGCTTCAAGTTCTGTGTCAGATGTCCCCAAGCATAGTTGGCAATAGTCTCTCCTGTGCTCCAACAGTAGTTCTGTAATTTTTGTGATATCCTATTTAAGGCAGTGGTTGGCAAACTCATTAGTCAACAGGGCCAAATATCAACAGTACAACGACTGAAATTTCTTTTGAGAGCCAAATTTTTTAAACTTAAACTATATAGGTAGGTACATTATTAACTTAATTAGGGTACTCCTAAGGCTTAGGAAGAGCCACACTCAAGGGGTCAAAGAGCCACATGTGGCTCACGAGCCGCAGTTCACCGACCATGGGCCTAAGCGACCAGCCGACCAGCCAACCGGGCTGCTGGTACCTATAACATGCAAAGACCACCAGGGGGGCAGACGCTCAGCACAGGAGCTGCTGAGTGACAGCAACTTTGCAGAGTGCCCTAGTCTAATATAAAGGAGAGAAACTTTGATGATCCTGAGGCTTCCTTCTAGCTATAAAATATTGTGATTCTAATGTTAATAATGGCAATATCAGGTTACAATGACAACACAGGTTACCCGGTGGGTTGCCAGCTAAAAATCACCAGTCTGTACCATGGATAAAGGTTTCTGAGGCTGATAGTTACATAACTCAAGGTGACTTTTGCAGTGGTGGGGCTGGGAGAAGCCATACGTTTAGTAAGCCGCCTGGCCTGAGTAGGAAGCTGTGTCAGAAACCATGTGCTGGGCGTTCCCACAGAAGCGTGGGCTCTCAGTGTGGCCCAGCAGAGCTAAAATATCTTAGACAGCTCTTATGTCTCTGAGGCTCAGTTTTTGCAAAAGTGAAAAACAGAAAAACAGTGTTGGATTAGGCCTTTCATAAACCATAAACTGGAAATACCAAAACACAAGCTTCCACTGGAAAGAATGGGTCCGGATTTGTCATCTGCCTTGTGTGAGGGAGGGAGCAGGATAATTGATATGCCTGTTATTTATATCCAGGCAGCAACACCATGCTGGTAATTAGAACTTTGTAAGAAAGGAGTGTTTTTGATTTCTGGATAAGAGTTGGATCATATTTAAATGATTCCAGGCATCCAAATGAGAAAAAAAAACCAAAAAACTTTTTGTGATCTATGAATGGGAAGGTAAACGAATGCTTTGAATGTTCTACAGAAAGCTACATATTTGATGGAATTTACATATTCACACAGATCATTCTTTTTTTTAATATATTTTATTGATTTTTTACAGAGAAGAAGGGAGAGTGATAGAGAGTTAGAAACATCGATGAGAAACATCGATCAGCTGCCTCTTACACCCCCCCGACTGGGCATGTGCCTGAAACCAAGGTACATGCCCTTGACCGGAATCGAACCTGGGACCCTTGAGTACGCAGGCTGATGCTCTATCCACTGAGCCAAACCAGTTAAGGCTTTAATATATTTCTTTATTGATTTCAGAGAGGAAGGGAGAGGGAGAGAGAGATAGAAACATCAATGATGAGAGAGAATCATTGATTGGCTGCCTCCTGCATGCCCCACTGGGGATCGAGCCTGCAACCCAGGCTCGATGTGCCCTTGGCCGGAATCAAACCTGGGACCCTTCAGTCCACAGGCTAACAGCTCTATCCACTGAGCAAAACCAGCTAGGGCCACACAGATCATTCTTGACATTACACAGGTATGGCCTTGGCAGTGAACCACTCTAAGGAATTATGGGCTTTGGACACAGGCTGGTGAATGGGTTGTCTGTGAGCTGGGTTGACCCTCCTCCTGTGAAATGTCCACCGAGCTTGCTAGCATGCAGTCACTGCAATGAGGTGCACACTTGTCCTGCCAATTAGTCTGTACGTGAGGGGTTCCTGCCTGTGATGATGTCAAAACATCACATTCTTAGTCCTGGACATCGCTGAGCATTGCAAAAATGTGTGATGCCTTCTAGCCCACTATAGTTCCTTGCCAGGAGCCAGTCCATGCTTGCTGTTTCAAGGGACCTGGCATATATGGCATACTGTTCTTAATATGTTTGCTCACCTTCTTGGCGCTGTGTTTTAACCAAGGTCACCTCTCCGAGAAAGGTTGAATCCCCAGGTAGGGATTTTCCCCTGAAGTTAGGGAGGGAATAAAACCCCTCAACTAAGTGCCAGGCGGGTAATTAATCACTTTAACTATGAACAATCATGCTTAAGCTACATAATCTTTACTCCCTGGAATGGAGATAAGAAACGCCCTAACCTTTGGAATAGAGATTGATAGGATTGGAATCAACTGGTATAAATACAGATGCAACAAGACAACAATAGACAGAATTCAGAAGACAGAACCTACACGGAGCCTGGAGACAGAAGAACTTCGCTGGAGAGAACATGGCAATAGATCCTGGACTGAACCTGACTATAGAACATGGCAAGAGAACCTGACTAGAACCTGGTGACTGAACCTGGCTGGAGATCTGAAGCAGAACCTCTCTGGAGATTGAGACCAGAACTTGGCTGGAGATCCTGGCTAGGCTGCTGATCAACTGAACGCTGTCTCCGTGTCATTCCTTCTTCGCCGACTCCGTCTATGCCTTTGGGAACCCCTGGACCTGCTGGGGTTGGACCCCGGCAGTTCCTTATTCAGTCAGTCAAAGTGCCCAGCGATTTCTTGGCCCTATAAAGTGTGTGTTCTCATTCAAAGAAAATTTTTGGCTTGTCTCTGACCTTTTTTCATGAAAGGTATTTTGAGCTCACTTATTATACTAGTTCTAGTAGAGAACAGAATATTTAAAATCTGTATGAGATGTTGAATTAGATTAGAAGGAAAGTGTTGTTACTACATTTTTACATAATGGAAATATCTAATAAGTCGGGAATATGTTCTGCCATATATCTCTTTCTTCAACATCTTAAAAAACTGGCATGTTCAAGCTTTTTTCTTCATTTTAAATAATTTATGCAATGGATGACACCAGCATGCAGCTCTTATGAATGTTATTGTATTAATTTTCATCTATCTCAGAAGGGAATTACTAGGTAATTGGTAATTTATGAACCTTGTGGGTTAATTTTAAGTGAGACTTTTAGTTTTTGAAAGAAACTAAAATCAAAACTAAGACAAATCTTGTAAGAAAGGCACGTGGTAGAAAGAGCATGATTTTTAAAATCAGGCATGTCTGGCTTTGAGTCTTAAGTTTGCTCCTTACTAGCTCTGTGCAATAGGAAAAGTGACCACTTCTACGAACAGGTTTCATCATCTTAGAAATAGGAAACTATTTTGCATGGAAAATGTCTTTTTTGAAGATTTAACGTGGTAACCTGTCAAACTCCTAGTGCACTGAAGGACAGATGCGGCATCAGGAAATGTTAGTTCCCCATCTACTCCTCCTTTCTTAGAAGCCTTAGACTTTGTTACAAGAAATCTCTCTTCCCCTTTAATTTCTGTACCCAGTAGAATAGTAACTGTTACTAGGCTGTACCCATTATTTAGTTTGGTTCCAAAGAGCTTCACAAAAGAACTGGTTTGGAGCAGGGTGCCAAGCGCTGGAGCCTGGAGAATTGGGTCACCATTCTGCTGGGAACCTGCACTGTGTCAGTGCACGGGACTGCGGCCAGGGTTTCTCAGACTTGCACAGCCCTGATGTATAGCTGTGCAATAGGAAGAATGAGCATGGGTTTGCCTCTCTGCTGGGAAAATTCTTAGAAGCCTTCCCTGCAAAGTTACTGCTATTCTGGTTTCTGGCCAAGAACTCCAGGAAGCCAGTTTCTTATTACTTAATCACCTTATTAAGTGAGAATCCCTTTCACAAGCTGTTCACTGAGCGTTCTTTACACAACGTGTTCTTTACACAAGTCTGCCTGGCATTCCGCTTTGCCTGGGAGGAGAGAGACTATGAAGGGGACGCTGGTTGCCCAAACAGATATGCTCAGAGCTGTAGGGACACAGTAGTGACCATTTGGACCGTGTGTGGAGAAAGCAGCTAGAAGAGAGATTCCTGCTAACTCCCGCTGCTACCGCTCCTCTTGATGCACGTCAGAGCAAGACAGGCCGAGTTGATGTTGTAATAATCATCAAGTCAATCCAGGAAGCAAGAGTTTGTCTGAGTCTTCACAACAATTATACCCTCAAGCTCTCTGATTACCTCCTGAACAATAGGGAGAGCGCTAATTCACTCTTACAAGTCCCTTTAAGATATATTTATAACCAGTGAATGAGCATAGAAAATCCCATAAACCCAAAACTATCATATGTGATATAAAACATACTTGGAAACATGGTCATTTCACAGTGTTTTGTCAAATCATAGCTAAGCTGTACCCAAGGAATAGGACATGCTAACAAATCAAGGCAACTGTTTGCATTTAATTTAATAAGTGTAAAAAGGTTGAAAAGGTGATTGCCTTTGAGTCATGTGCCATGAAATGTTGTTTAAAATGTGAGCATTATTTGCCAGATACTAGCTCCTTACTATTTGGTAACAGGACTGATGTGACAAGTTATATAGACTAATAAGGACCAATGATCAAGGACCGTGATAAGGACATTATATATTATCCTGCGGGCAATGGAGAGACCTTGGAGACCCAATGAAATGTCACAATGTACATCTAACCCCACAGTTAGATCTAATATCTGACTATTTCAACAGGCATTGGCTGACCACAGACAATGATAGCAACAACAGAAGTGAATTTTCAAGGCTAGATGTAATTTCACCTGGACATACTGAATTTAAATGTTAAGGAGACTAGACAATCAGACTTATGTAATTGGTTTTTTAGTGCTAGTGTGAGATGTCTGAACTACAGGTAAAGAAGTGAGAGTACCTATCAATAATCTATAAATATAAAAACTAAAGTAATAGTTAAAACTACCTAAGAAAATGATGGCATTTCTTTGAAAAAGGCTGTTAATGGAGCCTTAGGGAAAAGTTGCACCCAAAGCAAATTTAGTAATTAGCAAGGACAGTTCCAATGGAGAAAATAGAACCCAACTTCTATGGGGAAAATATAAGAAACTAGAGGCCTGGTGCACGAATTCATGCATTAGTGGGGTCCCTCGGCCTGGCCTGCGGGGTTGGGCTGAAACTGGCTCTCTGACATCCCCTGAGGGGTTCCAGATTGGGGCTGGGGAGGGACGCTGGAGGTTGGCCAGCCAGGGAGAGGCCGCAGGAGGGCTCCAAGGCATGTCCAGCCCGTCTTGCTCAGTCCCCATTGGCCAGACCCCAGCAGCAAGCTAACCTACTGGTCAAGTGTCTTCCCCCTGGTGGTCAATGCACGTCATAGCACGCAGTTGAGCAGCCTTAGCGTATCAGCATATTACACTTTGATTGGTTGAACAGCCAACTGGTCAACCAAATATTTAGCATATTAGGCTTTTATTATATAGGATAGTATTGGAAGGTAAGGAGCTCTGAAAGAAAGAAGGGATAAACTTCCACACTATTCCTGGTTGTGGGGGGAATTTTTCTGACCCTGAGCACATTGCAGAGGAAGGAGTTGCGTGCTAGCTGACTGGTGATTAGCCAGCCCACTGCACTATGCAGGGGTGGGGAACTTTTCTCCTGCCAAGACACTTGGATATTTATGACATCATTCGGGACCCATAAAAAATTACCAGCTTAAAAATTAGCCTGCTATAGTTGGTCAAACATTTAGTTAACCAAATGATTTCGAGGGCCTTATATGGCCCATGGGCCCGATGTTCCCCACCCTTGACCTAGGGTGACAGCACAGGCAATTTATAGAAGGTTCGAAGTTTTCACACCCCAGGGTCCATGGGAAGAATCCTGTGATACTTTCAGCACCTTCTGAAGTGATTGGCAGACCCACAAGTCACCTTTTCCGGGGAGCCAGCCCCAACAGTAGGAAGTAAAGGTCCCTAAAAGCTATGTCTGTAGAAAATGACACCTAACTACACCTCTGTTTATCATAATTGTTTATTTCCTTGTCAGAACCCCCACTAGACTGTAAGCTCCATGGTGAGATGGAACATGACTAATTTGCATACCAATGAAACCCATGCACTTAGCACAGGGCCTGTCAGACAGTAGTTGTGGCAATATTGTTTACTGAGTGGAGGATTTAATGACCTAGATACCTTGTCATCCTCACCATGGCATATTTGGCCAACTTGGCTAAATTCATTTGTATTTTCACACTAAAACTGCTAATACTATTTTCTTCTTATTTATTTTAGGGCTTCCATTCACATTGCCTTACAATTTTTTCTTTTTCTAAATCTTAAACCTAAGTCAGTTCCTTTGCTGTGTACAGCCAAATTTATCCTGAGCCCATACTATGAGCATAAGATCATGACTTTACTCAGAAACTGAGTTTCAAATATGAAAAATGAAGTACAGACTGGCAAAAAATAGCAAGTAATGTAACTTGCAAGGAACCACAAACATCTGGCCGAACAAATTTTTTTTTCCTGGCCCATCCCTCCATGTGAGAAAATCAGTCATCTGTTGGTAGGCATCTAGCGTGGCTAATGCAGTTTTCCAAGCATTAGAATCAGTGCCCTCGCAGCCTGGGTGTGGAGGAAAGGAGTGAGGGAGGTGATTGTCTAGGGAGGGGTTTGGGTCTGTATTGAAATAGCTGTGGAGAAACTGGATCCTGCCATGCCTATTCACACATCCTTTCTTTCTTCCTTCCAAGATCTGACACGTGAAAACATCTGGCCTAAGGATAAGGGGTCTGAATATTTTCCATGGCTTCCTGGGGAAAACAAAAACACCTTTGTTATAGCATTTGCTGATTTCCATGGTGAACATTGCTTCTACCACGGTCAATGTCCAGATGCCAATGGGCCATCAACCAGCTCACAGAATCCCTTAGTATTTGTCGGCTGAATCTCTGAACTGGTGTCAGTAAACTCCGGTGCACCTGGAGGACCGTTTGTCACATAACTCAGCCCGCCATGGAGTTTGGTTTCATCTACTAACACATGCACCCTTCGATTCGTTTACCAAACTAACTTTTATGAAGTGTCTTGTGACAGAAATGGGAGCTAAAAAGATTAACCTTATCTTCTGAGGGTGGTAGTCTAACCAAAACAAGTTCATGTCCTGTTAGAGATGTGTACAGAGTCTGCTGGACCACTAACAGCAAAGTACTTAAATCTATCTGGGGCAGCCAAGGAACATCGTGTTAAATATTTAGTCATTTAATAGCATGCTTTAAACCACGACTATGTACCAGGAACTGCTAAGTAGCTGATCAGACAAAATCAAATGAGATATTTCTATAGAGGGCCTCACACCATAATAGGAAAGAGAAGTGTGCAAAAGATCATAATCTAGTGGAGGTACAATTATAGGAGTGAATATTAGAAACAGTGATGGCATATAAAAAAGCAGAAAATTCACGCTGCTTAGCACAGCTGATCAGACCCCAAGTCACAGTGACCCTTCACTCCCCGCTAGTCTCATTATGGCCGCACCGCAGAGCCCAAGCTCCAGTGTAACCGAGCATCTTGAAGCTCCTCTGAAATGCCTGCCAGGCCCCCGTCATTTCCTGCCACCGAATCGTGGGCTTAGCTCTTCTGGACCCACGTGGAACTGAATATCTCCATCTACCTTTTTGGAAGGGAAGCGCGCCAGAACAGTCTTTGTCCATCTTTCTGTCGGACTCTCTTCTGTTCTTTGCTTTTTAAAAAGTCATCTTATACAGAGGCAGAGCTGCCTCAAACAGATTGTCAAACTGCAGCGGGAAGGCCGGGGAGGGTTGGGGGGCAGGAGGTAGGGGGGTAAGAGATCAACTAAAGGACTTGTATGCATGCATATAAGCATAACCAATGGACATAAGACACTGGGGGATAGGGGAGGCTAGGGGGACTGTCTAGGGCGGGGGGATAAAATGGACACATATGTAATACCCTTTGTAATACTTTAAGCAATAAAAAAAATTAAAAAAATTAAAAAAAATAAAGAAAGCATTACCAATGTCAAGCAATGAATTTTAAATGTGATTGCTTCTTGCTAATGAATCCATGAATGATTTATTCTGTTACTGATAGTTTTCCAGTATTATCCAAATGGTCTATAATAAGCACATATTAATATTGGAATGAAGAAATTACTATAGTCATTCATTTCCATTTGAAAAACATTTTGTGTGGTTCTGTTCAGTTATTATTAATAAATTAATGTTGAATCCACAAATCCAAGATTTTGCTTTAAAATCTTTAACAATATCTTAGGAACTTTTTTAATGTGTGTGCAATTGTGAGATTGTGTGTGTCTTTGAGTATTCATTTAATTAGTTTATAAAGGAATTAACTGCATCACCATGATGCCATGGTATAGGTTTTGGCCTTAGTAAGCTTTCTGTGTCAAAGACAGAAACTAGGATCTTGGAAAAAAAAGTGTCACAATGCAAGTGCTTGATAGATATTTGTAAATAAAGGAAAGAAGGAGAGGAAGATCAAGGTAAGGAGGATAAATTATTGAGAGGAATATACAATGTTTTAGAAATATTTTGATAGATGGTTCCTGAATTTTGTAATGTTATGCAAGATATAAAAATTGAAACAAAGGTGTTCTCCCTAATAAATGTGTTTTATTGGAATTTTAAGGGATACATGTTAGATACAACAAGGAGAATAAAGTACCTGGACAAGTCAAAAAAAAAAAATAAATAAAAAGTCATCTTAATTTATATAACTTTCACATAATAGCACAATAAAATTTGCCATTTTGTTTGTTCAGCAATCTTTTTGCCTCGCAAACTATCCTCTTCCTCTGAAGCACATCGGTAAATGCTGCTTTACGCTGGGCAGTAGGTCGGTAGTAAACTCAGTTTTCTACTTGTAAATGGTATTTTTATTTCCCCTCATTCTTAAAAGGTTTGGCTAAACAGGCAATTCTAAGTTCAGAGTTATTTTTTCTCAATAGTGATTTCTTCTAGATTTCAATGTGGCTGTTGAAAGTGTTGTAACCCATGGTTGTTGTTATTCTTTTGGAGTTTGGAGCAGAACGAATAGCAATGGGTCTGTAACCGTCCCTCTCTTCAGATGGACACCAGAAGCAAATTTAACCCTGAGCAGAACTCCTTGCAACTGTTGACTGGTGAAATTAACTAAGAAATACGTGAGTATCATGCAGGAGGTTCATGTACTGATTACAGAGCTAAGGGTGCTTTTAGCCTGGTTTATCTGTTCCATCCAGATTGCTCATAGTAAATAGTCTGCAGTTTATAAACTGAATTGCACTGGAGAATGAAAGACATATAAACTAGCTCTCCTGGGCTAACTTGGCCCATTCTCTATGTTATGGGACTAAGTGGCGTGGCCCCTTCCCCACTGGGGATTGGGATGGAGTCCTCACAGTATCTCAAGAAAAAGAATTTTCTGAGACTCACCTGGGAGGATGAGTGATTTTTATTTCTGTGGAATGACATCCCTGTGTTTCCAAAGTCCCATTCCCCTCAGTTCAGTCACAGAAGTGTAGCTGGGGTTTCAGTAGAGCTCACATCAGAGCCAGTGTCCAGAGTTTCCTTTCCATGTTGGAGCTGGGTCCAGTAGAGCATTAGGCTAGCTCAGTCCATTAGTCCATTATAAGTGGGGTCCACATGGCCATGGGCCACACAAGAGAATGAAGGAGAGTGTGCCCCGAGCCACAAGAGTCCCAAGGCACCAAGAGGAACCAAGAGAGCAAATTATTTTGTTCAGGAGATTCAGCATCCCAAATCCCACGCCCTTGCAGTGGCCTGGCCCATTCCAGCCGCATGACCTTTGCTCTCAGGTGTGACTGACAAGAAGCACCTTCCCTATGTCACCCCAACTTTGCTGGGCATGTGTTTACACCTCTTGGTTGGACCCCTGAGAAGTGTAAAGTTGTAGCTTTCCAAGTGACATGCCTATAATGGCTGACTTCCCCCATGTTCCTTTCCTGTTATTAATAACTAGGCTGATTACATCAGTATCATCAACACCCAAAAACTAAGCACTTACTGGTGAGGTGAAAGATCCTGGAAATGGGGTTCTGGAAGTTTGGGGCTTCCTCGTGTGGAAGACACCTCAGGGTTTTATGTGATTCTGATAGTGAGTCTTTGTGAGCATCTGCAAGTGTCTGTTCCTCTTTGGCTAATTGTAAACAGTTGGGTTTTTTTTTAATCTTTGTTGTTTTGTAGTTTCACAATGATTTGTCTATGTATAGATTTATATTTATAAATTGCAATACAACTTTATTTTTTTAATCTATTTTATTGATATTTTTACAGATAAGAAGGGAGAGGGATAGAGAGTCAGAAACATCGATGAGAGAGAAACATTGATGAGCTGCCTCCTGCACACCCTCCACTGGGGATGCGCCCGCAACCAAGGTACATGCCCCTGACCAGAATCCAACCTGGGACCCTTCAATCCGCAGGCCAACACTCCATCCACCGAGCCAAACTGTCTAGGCTAGAGCTGCAATACAACTTTAAATGGAGAGGGTTTCCCTGAGACGTATAGTACAGAAAAAGAATCGCCAGTCGTTGTAAGCCAGGCAGCTGGAGGGGGAGTGGACATCCGCACAGCACAAAGGGTAAGAGCCCCAGTTCTACATCCTGTAACATGGGCTAAAGCCTTGAAGGCAAACCAACAAAGGACCTTAAACTTCAGGCTGGCATTTCTGACAGATCATAAAGGATAATATTTCACTTAATTAATTTTCAAAGTAGATATTAATGTTCAAAGTTACATTTTGTTTGTATCTTGCTGTCTTTTTAAAATATAAGTTGCTATATTCACCTGGACAAAAACAGTTGGTGATTAGTTTAAGTGCAGATAGCACAGACACATTTTCCCCTAGAGGTATGGCTTCTTCAAGTTATATTTTCTTCCATGAAATTCAATTTTTAAAGATCTCAAAAGAAGCATTTCTAAAATATAAATGGTGACTGCAGTAGAAAAAAAAAACCCACCTGGTGTTTCATCAGATTGCATGCTGAGTTTAGCTGTAAAAGCAAACGAGTTCCAGTTGCATATTTGTCCAGATCTGATATAGCCATGAAGTCAAGAGGCACTGAGGTCAAAGCCAGCCTTACTTGCCTGAGGAGGCCGTTGCCTTCCTATGCAATGTTCTTTCAGGGACAACAGGAAGGCTTAGAACAACTCCTCTGTCTAAAGACTGACTCCTGGTGCCTTTACAGAGTGAGAAGACTTTCATTCTCTCTAAAAAGAGACTTTTAAAAGGTTGTCAGAGAAAGTGGACTCTTCTCATGTCGTGAGAAAAGAAGTTCAGGGACACATGCGTGGGAGAAGCTTAAACGTAGTGGAAAAACTTATTGGGGTGAAAAGAAATAATATGCCGTTGGGGATGTAAAGAGTGGGCAGGCTCTAAGCAGCTGCCCCAAAGTTCTTGCTAATTCCACAAATATTTTCTTGTCTCAGGAACAAGCAGGTTGTCTTTCAAACTATCAACCTCTTTCCTGATTCCTCCTGTAGCTGTGCTGGGCCTCCCCCTATCCAATCCCTTTCCTGGGTCTTCTGGGTTTCCATGCCCTTATGCTATCTGATCCTTTCCCCATTTTCACAGGCTAGACTCTTCCCCTTTTGGTCACCATTTTTGCCTCCTTCTGTGCATGCCTCAAAGTTCTGCTTGTCATCTGGCTCCTACTGTGCATGTGCCCAGCAAAGGAAATCCCCCCTGGCTGTATATCCCTCCCCAGGGAACCTGGGAGAATGGGCAGGTTGTGTGAGGGGCGGGGGGGGGGGGGGGGGTGTTGCGGGGCCGGGGGGTGGGGGGGGGTTGGGAAAGGGTCTTTCCTGTCTGCTCAGGATTAGTGTACCTTGGTGGAGGATGTGGCTTCTCCTGGGATGTCTGTGAAGCGGCCCCTTCCTAGTTAATCCGGCTTAATTAGATGCCTGGCTCCCTTCTCTTCTGTTAATATCTAACCAGCTCCCTACACTAACAAAACCAAGATACTCTGTGCAACATAAGGAGTGGGCTTAAAATTACCTCAAGTTATAAATGAATGAAGTTGATTCACTCTTGCCAGCAGAAAACTCACTTTTGATCTAATGAGATAATTGATCACAGACCACAGTTCTGCCCAGGGAAAGTCTGTTGGAATAGCAACAAATATCCTGGATCACTGATTTACTCATTTAAGTAACTTTCTGAAATACATTAGCAAATGCAGTTTCAGTTTTTTCTACTACCCATAACCATATAATTTTTGTATTGAGTAAAATTTAACTTCTAATGCCAAAACCTTCAAATTTTAAAACATAAAAAAAAATCTCATTCTAAAGAATATAGTATTTGATCTTTACTAGGCACCATTTCTTAGATATAAAGGACTTCATGCTATTTTAGGAAAATAAAATGTCATATGAAAATGAATCTGAAATGTATTTACTTTTAGATTCTATGTCTATTGTTGCAAAAGAAGTAGCAGTTGGCGTCTAAAATAACACAGCTTTCAAGCAGATCCCATAGGGAACTATCAATAGTCGGTCTCCTTTAGGCCAAAGAAACAAAAGGGCCATTCAACGGAAGCAGTCAATTTGGCATCTAAGTATCTGTGTTACAAGAAAAATCTAGTATATATGTTATGGGCAACACCTGTATTTTAAGTGTTAGAGATTGCAAACATGAGTTCCTGTTTTAAAAATTGTCGTAAGTGTACCCAAAAAATAAATTACAGAAATGAGACAAACATGATCATGTACTGCTGGTGGAAGGGTAAATTGGTCTAACCTTTCAAGGAAACAAGTTGAAAATAAATATCAAATGCCTTCAAAACTTATTCATGAACTTTTGCCACTTCTAGCAATTATCTAAGGAATTTATCAGAGATCTTTTTAAAAAATTATATGGATGTTTTTCACAGTACTCTTCATAAGAGCAAAAGTTAACTCTACAACCGTAGAATACTTAAATACAGGGTGTGGCAAAGTAAGTTTATAGTTGTTCATATGGAAAATAGTATATTCATTAACAAATTATAACACAAGAATAAACTTTGTTTCATGTACTCACAACTGCAAGCCTACTTTTGCCTCACCCTGTAAATCATACCATTTCTACATTATGAAACATTGTGAAGCCAAAAATCCTGTTACGAAAACTTTCAATATTTTTTTTAAAGTTTTATAATTTAATGTTAAACTTTTAAAAAATGGGCAAAATTTTACATATGTGACCATCAAAGTTTGTAAGTAAATAAATAAAATGATAGTATTCCAGTTCTTTATATTTTATACTACCAGAAAACAATGGCTGCTAATTTATTGATGGGTCAACATTAATTCTATTAGGTCACATAGAGCAAATCTATTTCAACTTCTTCACCTTTCAAATGTTTGAAGTTGGGTAGAAAGAACTACCACATGATCTGTCTACTTATCTCCAACCCTCACAAAATGCCACCGTCTCTCTAAGTCTCATTAACCATTTTCTGTGTGACATTTTTATTTATTTATTTAGCATGCTGTTATATATAGTGCTGTCTATCTGCTGGTTACTCTTCTGAGTGCTTTACAATGGTGAGTTAAAGAAGCCTCCAGAGTATTTCCGGTTTGGGTTATCTAGATCTGTGTTGGAAGGACAAGACAGAAAAAAGAAAGAAGGCATGGGGGCCATTCCAGGTGTAGAGTTGCCCTGGAGTCATGCCCTCCCACACCTGCACAAAACTATGAACTTTGAAGGCCTATGCCTTCTGTCAAAGGATAAATGGGGCAAAAATCCATACAACTGATACCCTTGTAATTAGCTAGCTATTAATAGGAGGGAAGGAGCAAAGGGAAGACCAGACATTGTAAGCATGTTCCCGGCAAAACACAGGGAGAAATCCAACACAGGGAACATAGATGCATGCCCAGTAAAGTTGGGATGATATAGGGAAGGTACTTGCCTATCAGGCACACCTGGAAACAGACATTGTTGGCCAGAATGGGCATGGTCACTGCAAGCACAAAGAAGTTCACGCTCTTGGTTCCTCTTGGCACGCTTGGCTCGTGGCTCACGTTTAGCGTCCTGGCATTCTCCCATGTGGCCACAGCCATATGGACCCACACACAATGGACTAATGGACTACAACTAGCCTGATGCTGTCCTGGATCTGGCTCCAACTGGAAAGGAAACTCCGGATACTGGCTCTAATCTTAGCTCTACTGAAACCCCAATTATACTTCTGTGACTGGACTAAGGGAAATGAGACTTGGGAAACCCAGGGATGTAACTCCACAGAAATAAAGCTTTTTTTTATTTCCTCCTGTGCAAGTCTCAGAAATTCTTTTTCTTGGGATGTTACAAGGATTCAACTCCCACTAGCAACAGGGGAAGACGAGGCATAAGTTTTTCCTATAATACAACCAGATAATGTGTCTGGCTTAACTTGAGCTATGAGTGAGGAAAAAGTCTTCATTGAGAATTTGTAAACACAGGCATAATTTAGACAGTCTTGGGGATTTAATTTAAACCACCTGCATGGCATGGGAGGTAGCAAGTTGAGAAATATACATGCAATGGCCCTCATTGGCAGAGCCTTGGTGTCTGGCGAAACATTTTCCCTGAAGGGCATACGTTAAGCCAAGCTCTCAGAAGTCCAGAAGTCAAGGAGATAAAAAGTCACGCCAACATGACCTCACACCCCACAAATTACAAAACTCACAAAGTTAAAAACGTTCAAATGCTTGAGAAAGTGAAAAGAAATAAAAACTAAGCAATTAACAAGATACTATGCTTTTTGAATATGGACAGATTTGAAAAATAAACAAATAGAAGTTGCAGAAAACATGTAAACATTGAAGTTAAACATTCAATATGGCCTAAATACAAGACTAAACATAGCTTACAAGAAAAAATGAGAAACTGGAAGCTAGATCTGACTTAATTTTTGAAAAAATAGCAAACAGAACTAAACAAATAGAAAGAGATATTAAGATAATGAAGAATAGAATGTCAAAACATGCATGTAGTTACATGTGCATATATGTATATACATACATTTGTACATATATGTATATTGATGTTCTAGAAGAAAGAAGCAAATAGAAAAGGGCAATATTTAAAGAGATAATAGTTGGTACATTTTTATAGTTGATGAAAGACAAATCCTTATAATAACATTCTTCTTTAACATATCATAGTAAAAATAAAGAAAGCAAAGACAAAGAGATGATCTTAAAGTAGTCATATTGTCTGTGGAAGTGGCGTTCTTAGGATGCTGTGGGGAAGAGAATTTCCCGAGGCCCCACAGATGATGGGGTACCATGGAAAGTTTTATTGATGGTGTAAAATTAAGAGGGTTGGCCTCCAAGGTCCCATATCTGTCTGTCTCGCCATGGAAGAAGCCCAATCTTGTCTTCAGCAGAAAGAGAATTAAGGCCACTGCCCACAGATTCTGCTCCATATTGAAGTCCATTCGAGCATCAGACTACCTTAGCTTGTGTTCCCAGCTGTAGTCCATTGTGTGTGGGGTTCTGTATGGCCATGGGCCATGCGGCTGCTTCAGGCCACATGGTTATGGTGAGAGGACAGGCAAGCACACAAATGAGTGTGGGGCACCGAGCAAGAGAGAAAATGGGGACAAGAGCGAGGGAAATATTCTGGGGGGATTTTTACCCCTCCAAGATTTTGCGTGCTTGCAGTGGTTTCGCCCTCATAGCCAATCCATGGTTCTCTCGGCTAGACTGACAGGCAAGCACCTTCCTTACGTCATCCTGACCTCACTGCGCATGCGTCCATCTACCTCTTTGTTGGACCCCTCCCCCCAGTGATCTGCAGGGAATGGACCAGTGGTTTCCTGGGGAGTGTAAACCTGGAGCTTCCTGGTGAAACTGCCCAGATGACTATGTTGAAAATGTCTGGCCTCCCCTTTGTTCTTGTCCTATTATTCATATCAGCTGGCTAGTTCCAACAATAATACCAGAGGGAAAGATTACCTAGAAAAAAATAACAATTAGGCTCAATGCAGACTTCTCAGTCTCAACAATGTAAACCAGAAATTTTCTGAATTGCTGAGGCAGACTAATACTATCCTGTAATTATATACACAGATAAGCTATTATTCAAGAAATGAATAAATAAAAACATTTCAGAACAACCAAAAATACACAAAACTCAATATCAGATAAGTCCTAAATATGATAAACAAAAGCATATGACTTTTAGAAATGGTAAGAGACTACTTTATGATTTGGGGACAGAAAAGAATAAATAAAAAAGTTTACCTTATTTGAGAATTTAAAATAATAAACCACATGCAAGGAGAAGACATTTGCAGCTTAAGAAAGGCCCTGCTCCTTGTTAAAATCCTATGTGGGCCTGGCTGATGGGGCTCGGCGTTGACCTATAAACCTGTCAGGGCATTGCCTGGGTTGTGGGCTCAACTCCCAGTAGGGAGTGTGCAGAAGGCAGCCGACAAATTATTTTCATCATTGATATTTCTTTCTCTCTCTCTCTTCCTCTCTGAAATCAATAAAAAATATATACAAAAATAGAACCAGAGACATAGAAGCATTGAACAGACTGTACAACCTATGAGGGAGGGCAAGGGGTGAGGAGGTAAGAGAGCAACCAAAGGACTCGAATGCATATGAGCAAAACTAATGGACACAGACAGTAGGGGGTGAGGGCATGTGCTGGGGGGGAGAGGGAGGTGTGGGAGAAGTCCATGGGGGAAAAAAGGAGACTCATGTAATACTTTAAACAACAAAGAATTTTTAAAAATCCTATGTGGGATTTTTCAGGCATGACACAGGCAATTACAAAGGCTTTACCCACAGGTCATCCGGAGAAAACAGGCCACCTTCTCTCACCAGATTTGCTGCATGGCAGCCTGTGAAGGGAGCTGCAGTCAGGGGCGCAAGCCCCCGCGGCAAGTGGTGTTCTGTGCATCTTTCCCTTCCTTCCTAGATCTCTCTCTGCTAAGACCTTATCTGGTAGAGGAGGAGGAAGCCTTGAAGTTTTTCTCACTCTGACTCAGTATTTTTCATTCCTAGCCCCTCCCCTTCACCCTCTCCCCATCCCAAGGCTCATAAAACTGGATGGAGCCTTTCATTAAGGGCTCCCTCCCTTCTGTAACCACAGAAAAATACACTCCACCCCCGCAGCCTCCTGTGTCTAGGCTGATCCACCTGACCCTGGACCAGGGCACCTCCCCGCTGAGGAGAAAATGGAGGGCCGCAGGGAGTCAGCACTTTCTCAGGTTTTAGCCTCTTGCTTACCCCATGGCAGTAAGTCATTAAAGGCCTGGCCCTTTCCATTTGGACTTGTTGTTTCAATCCATTACTCTGGCACCTGACAGCTCAGTTCACTCTCTTAGTTCAGCTGAGCTCCAGACAATACATAATTTATAAATGGTTAATACCCAGAATATAGTGTTTCCTACAAATCAATAAAAGGGAAAAAACAGGAAGTGGGGAAAGAACATGAACAGACAGTTCACAGAGAGGTAAGGAATGAGCTATAAACATACCAAAGATGCTTATATTTTCCCATGTGTGGGATAACACAAAAGTTGGAATTTGATAAGAAAGTGTTGAAAAGGATGTGGATAAATAGAAATCCCAATATGCTGGTGGCAAATATGTACTACGACTTTGGAGAACAAGAATCCAAGTGGGCCCTAGCTGGTTTGGCTCAGTGGATAGAGCTCTGGCCTTCGGACTGAAGGGTCCCGGGTTTGATTACAGGTAAGGGCACATGCCTGGGTTGCGGGCTCGATCCCCAGCAGGGGGCATGCAGGAGGCAGCTGATCAATGATTCTCTCCCATCATTGATGTTTTTCTCTCTCTCTCCCTCTCCCTTCCTCTCTGAAATCAATGAAAATATATTTTTTAAAAAAGAGGAAAGAATCCTAAGTGGTATATAAGGGGCAGCATAAGCACCACCACCATCCTGAGTCTTGTAAATAGCACACTGTCAACTAAGCAGCAATTTGAATGAATAATTTATAATTAACCAAAAGGAAACATCACACATGCAAGGCTAGTGCTGCTGCCAGGAAATCTCACTCCTTCTGTAACCCACCCCTCTATTCTTTTAATATTGTTTCTGTTAAAAGTGTTTTTGTTAAAGATGAATTGTTAACTAATATGTAACCTGTGGGTAAGCGGCATATTTGTGTAAGAGTTCTAGGAATTAGCTTCGCTGACCCCAGCAGCTGATCTGGCTCCGAGAGACTTGCTGGCTCTCAACCATAAAAACCAGACCTCCACTTGGCCAGTTTAGAGATAATCATCAGAATGGACTGTGCCGACTTACACACAGAGAACAAATCTTTTCAGCAAAAGATTTCCTGAATTGCATGGAGTTTCAATTCCTTCATAGCAATATTAATAGACTAGATCTCGTACCAAGAACTAGGAAAAAGCTAGATGAGAATATAAAGTGGCTCAGCCAGTGTAGCTCAGTGGTTGAGCATCGACCTATGAACCAGGAGGTCACGGTTTGATTCCCTGTCAGAGCACATGCCCAGGTTATCCCCAGTGGGGACCAATCAGTGATTCTCTCTCATCATTGATGTTTCTATCTTTTCCTCTCCCTTCCTCTTTGAAGTCAATACAAAATTATATTTTTTAAAGAATATAAAAGGCATTAGATATGCACTGCAATGATATGGCTGAGTGAGATGGCTGTGGGCTATCGATAAACTCGTTTTAGTTTGCTTCTGATCCCCCTTCTGGCTATTCTGTATGATGGCTTCAAGGCTTCCTCCTCAGACAAGAGGGAGTGGAAGTCTTCATTGAAATAAAGCAGAGCACATCGCCCTTCACCTACTGTGCTCAGGAGACCAGCACAATCTGTAATAATAAAGGTGTAATATGCTAATTAGACTGGATGTCCTCCTGGACGACCTTCCGGACGAAGCCAGGGCTGGGAGGGAAGCTGGGGTCCCGGGTGCCAGAGGGAAGCCAGTGCCAGCAGCCGGGGGAAGGAAGGCCTACTCTTGCACAAATTTTGTGCACCGGGCCTCTAATATATATATTTACCCCATAATTCTAGGCCATTGGAGGACACCACAATGAACCCAAAGCCACACAGAGCAGAGACAGATGAAATCACAACTCCCACACACTGGGAATTAATATTTGCCACTGTCAGGAGCACATTTCAAAAGAAAATACTGCCTCAATAGTTCAAATAAAACGTCTCTTTTGATCTGGCTAAAATGCACACTGTATTCAACTGTTTCCTCCTTTTTTACCTTCAGGAGCTGCTATATAAACCTGCCAGTGTTATTAATGCCTCACACTCTGTTACTCTCTGCTTTACTAAATATGGGAAGATCAGAGAAGCAGTTCCCTGCAAGCAGCAAATGTTGCTGCTCTTGAGGAATGAAGGTTTTGCCTTTCCCTTTTCCAATGCTTGGGGTGCTGCAGACCTTCCAGAGAGGAGTGTGTGCAAAAGAAAAAAAAGAAAGAAAGGAAAAGGAGCTCCATCCATTAAAGGTAACAAAATGAGTTATAGAACAAGAACACGTATTTTCCTCACATCTTAGGAAATGCCTTGCCCTAATAAAGGGCTTCCCGAGTACATGTTGATGATGGGTTGACATTTTCATCCTGTGGCTATTGCTTCACCTCTCTAAAGTATTTTGGGTTACAAAGTTTTGAAGTCATCTTTGTTTCCTCACAGCATTGTTTTTTGGGTCATGAATAATTTGGAAATGACACGTGGAGATGGACTCAGATGTTTCATTTTTATCACCTTCACACAGATGATCTTGTGGGCGGACTCATGCTGATTGCTCCCACGCCCCCATCACGGGGGCGATGCCCTGGCCTTGCTCATGGTTCCATGATCTAAGGCAGGTGCCAGAGTCCATTCATTGTCTTCACTAGCTGAGTTTAGACAGAGACCCCCAAAAGCTAGTAACCTTTGAAGTCCTAGCAAAGGTCAGGACTGTGCACCACCCAGTTAATCTAGGAACCACCCAGTTAATTTAGGTAATAATAGTTGAAGCATCCCCACCTTAGTTCACTTAATCCCTTAGATACTTATGTAGATCCTTGTTGATTATTGTTAATCAGATACTCCCGGAAATCTATTGATGAGCTAATCAGATACTTTGTCTATTCCTGGAAATTGTCTGCTGATCTGTGTGTCATTGAAACCTCCTTACCCTAAGGGCTACTCCAGATCAATAAAAGATTGGAGCGGCCTGAGCTTGGGTAGAAGTCCTCGGGACTTGGCCGCCTGGTTCCCCAATATTGCAAAATTATCTCGTGTCATTTCTCTCTCATTTGTTGTGCGGCTCCTCTTTCAGATACCGAACACTACTCCACGCAGAACGTGGAGGGAGTCTTACTCGACAGGCAAGTGGGACTGGTTGTCCCTTTGTTTTCTCAGAACAGGTAGTCTATATCCACCCTTTCACATTTATATCACACAGCCAAGTAACAGTTCTTGAATTTATTCTTTTTTTTTTCTTCCTCCACTTCTTCTTCCCTCCCTCCCGCCTTCCTTTCTTCCTTTCACCTAGCTGTTGAGTAACTATTTCACCTAGGCTCTGTGCTGAGCTTTTGTATACTTTCTCTTGTGTCAATCCTCAACATTTATTTTTAAAATCCATCGAGAGAGAGAAAGAGAGAGAGAGAGAGAGAGAGAGAAGCATTGAAAATTGAAATACAACAGTGTTGTTTAGTTGCCTACATATTATTTTGATTTATAACTATCTAAAAGTGTTTGAAATCAAAAGTACAATCAGCTCAAAAACATTTTAAATTTGAATAAGTTCTCTGCAACTGAGGTACATGCCCTTGACTGGAATCGAACCTGGGACCCTTCGGTCTGCAGGCTGACTCACTAGCCACTGAGCCAAACCGGCAAGGGCCTATAGTGGTTCTTTATTTATATTTTAATTTAACCCTCATAGAACCCTGATTAACTGATTAGTTGGTTTTAGAGATGGAAATGATCTTATAGGTGCACCTGAGAGTGGGAACCAGATATGCACAGCTCACCTCCTTTCACGCCCCTGCCTTTGGGATCTGCCTGCCAAATACAGCCATTCTGCTGGCCTCCTGAGTATCAAGGGAAAAGGCCCTGCTCTCCGTGCCAATTTGGTTATAGCTGGGTTGGGAAGAATATGTGATTCATGAGTGGTTTCATAAAGCCAGTGTTAAGCACACCTAAGCCTAATTCTCTAAAGAAGGATTTTTATAATAAAGATGGCATGTGCTCTCTGCTTGCCCAATTCCTCTCCCTCCCCTTTCAACTGATTCTGCAACTAGGCAGCAAAAAGAGGTGTTATGTACTGATTCCTTATGTGCCAGCTAACCATTGTAACATCACTGCCCCCAAACTGAGCCACACAATCTCAGTGACATGAAATCAACGAGCATGGATTTCACTCCAGGGCCCATTGGTCAGATGGTGCGGCTCTGCCCTGTGCGTTCCTTCTGGTGTCCAGGCAAAAGAGGCAGCAGCTGCTCAGAAGAATGCCTCCCCATCATAAAAGCAGAAATTCGGAGATGCAAGAGGTCAAGTCCACATCCTCAAGTGCATTCCAGCTCCCTGCCTGCCTTCCATCTACCTACATCCCATAGGCCAAAGTAGAAGCTGGGAAGCACACTTTGCTTCAGAGAAAGGAAATGTCCACTACATGGCAAAGGGGTGGGTCCAGGAAAAGACAGAACAGAGTTAATAATTCAATCTTCCAGACTCTAAAATGCTCAACAATTGTAATAAGGAAGAAAAGAGAAAGGCAGACAGCTTAAGTAGGCATGGAGGTGTCTGTCATTCTTCCCACCTCAGCTACAGAGCTATATTTCCAGTTCTCCACGTGAACCATACTGCTGTATACTACAAAATGTGCTATGAGAGAATTTCTGGTTTACAGCCCTCGATGGCTTCATATCTCCCGTTCTAATTGATACCACAGTAGCTACACACTAGCACATGCTATTCTCTGGGCTGTATGCCGCTCACCTATTTTAATTTTGTGTGGATATTTTAAATTAAAACAACAGCTGGAATTTCTCTGTCCCTTATCCTAAGTGGATCATAAGAACACCCCAGAATAGCACTTCAGATATGTTACTGACATAAGAGAATTTGGATTCCAGAGGAATATTTAATGTTGTGTAATTTCTTTACACAAAGTAATTATTTTCAGCTCATAGCTCTTTGATGCTGATGAGGTGATTTTTACCTCGTTTGGGTACTTCTTCATTTTCTTTTTTTTGTTGTTGCAGGAAATGAGTTACTGTTATGCCCAGATTTCAAGATCCCCAAGGAAACCACACCAGGGAACCAGCCAGTCCGATGCAAAAGCAGAGGGTCTCCTATACAAGCTCGCTTGGTCCCCCCCTTGTCTCCATTACTGGGTGCAAGAGAGAGCCCCGAATCCCAAGAGAACAAAGAATTTATAGGGCTCGGGGTCGAGGGTTGGGGCAGGGTGCAGCTAGGGTCTGGTTACACAAAGACAGGGGGGTGGCCAGCATACTTTTGGCCTTGGGCTAGTTTCCCCCGCTTTCCCATTGGCCGAGATAAGGGCAGGCTGAGTAACTGATACACCCTGCGGCTCTTTCTTGAAAGAGGGGTTAAGGACACAGCCATTCGTCCTGCACTGTCCTTTCATTCCCCCCTTGTCTTGGAACTTCCGGCTCAATCATGAGACGGACTGCATTTCTATTTCACCGTTGCTAGAGGCCCGTACTGGGCACACAGAACTATCAACTGAACTATTTCTATCTATTGAAATAGGATTTTTCTTCTTAAAATTCCTCCATGGCTATTAAAAAGCCAAATCAAGATTAATTTATCTACTGTCCTGATGTTTGCATAAACACAACAAGAATGGTAACTGACTATCTTTGCTGGAATTTCATGGTTGAACCTTAATGTGCCCCGTAGGGCCAGGAAGCCAAGCCATCCAGATGCCATCAGGCCTGCCTGCAGTATCTGCTGAGTTAGGTGAATCCCTCACCTGTAGCAACTCCACCTGAGCCCACGCTCCAGGCTTTAAGGCCCATCTCAGTAGCCCTCCTACTCGTTGCGGCCCAGAGTGTGTGGGGGTTCCGCAGGGATGCAGAGTCATCTTTACGGCTCCCCTTTTACTCTTACCAACCGCCAGTGATGGTAGGGCATGGGCCTGACGCTACAGCGCCAGCCATCTTCAGGGCTCCCAAGCAGGATACCAGGCTTTCTTCGTGGCATTCTTAGGGGCTTCAAGTCTTTAGAGCTCAGATAGGGCTCTTCAAAACATGATACTCCAGTCAAAGTTTTCCGTTAATAAAACCACTATTAGGAACCAGTCTTACTGAATCTATGCAAAGAAATGTACTTACTTAGCATTGCCAGATTTTGGAGGAATTACATAAGGAGAAAAACATACTGATTTACTCTAAGATTTTCTGACTTTCCTTGCTAATTTCTTTTCATGGATTTAAAACAAAACAGTAATTGTTGGTATAAAACCTTCTTTCTATGCATAACCATGCCTCAGACTTTCTAGTCTAAACAGGCTTTTTCCAGCTTTACTACCCCTGACATGGGCATGGTCACGCAGGCCTGCAAGACAGTATTACAGGCTGTCAACTGTTAGCTGTCTCTCAATAGAGACCAAAACCTGATGGGCACCCTTCCCTGCCCAGTTGGGCACCTGCCCCCTTGGCAGCTAGGCACCCTTTACTTTTGGGGGTCACCCCACACAGCTCCCTTCCAGGACAGCCAACATACATTCAAACCTGCAAAGGAATCAAAGGTTAATATAACATATCAATACAATGAAACATAATATTGGCATCATGGCCGCTTCAGGTAGCCAAATATTCTACTAAACATGTGATTCTATAAATGGTCCTTGTCTTTTTGGAGCCATGTCCATGAAGATGCAGGCATTATCTAAGTGTATTACACAGTATTGTGGGGGCTCCTGGTGACAGGAGCGATCGCGAGTCATGTTACCGGAATCAGGCAGGTCAAGCACTCCGTAGCTTGAGCTTGAGCAGGTTGGGTTGATCTCTATCGATCGATGCTCCATTTGGTGATGAAGTCTTTCCGGATGGACCCAGGTTGTGATGCCGTCTACCTTGAGAGCGGTGGGGGTCGTCAGCCCCATAATGTAGGGATCCTTCCAACGTGCCTCTAGGGTCTCCCGGTGGTGCCTTCTGATGTAGACCCAATCTCCTGGTCTGTGCTGATGAGGAGTTGGGGTTGGGCTGGTCTCATAGATGGTGCGGAGGCGTGGCCAATGTCCTCGTGCGCCCTCTGGAGCCCTCTCAAGGAAAGAGATAGTTAAAGAAAAGCGACCCAGTCCTCGCCAGTCTCTGAGTCAGATTCCTCCTCTCTTGGAGAACTTCAAAGTCCTGATGGCTTCTAGGTAACCCTGTTTATCAGTTACAGCGCTCTGCTTTCTTGCCTTTCTACCAGTTCCCTTTGTGGCAGAGCAGCAACCAGGCCTCTTTCAAGGGAGTGCGCTAGAAGGGGTACCAGCCCCTCCTTTGCTAGCAGCAACAGGTACCAAACCCTTTCAGTACATTTGACCAGCTTCATTCCCGCCCACCTTTACAGATTCTAAGGCCCATTGTTTTCCTTTAACCAGCAAGCTAAATGACACTGGCCTGTATTATTTAATTCAGCACAGGCAGGGGGGAGGGCCCATGGAATCTCTGCCCTGAGGAACTGTGAGCCTCACCTTTAAATGCCCCAATCAGACTAGAAAAGCCATAAATACCTTTTAAATCTACCCTAGAATTCCAAAATCCCAACCTAGCGCAGAATATACTTCCACACTTACATGAACAAATAATTATACCCAAGTAGACATATAAACACCAAATAAACATCCATACTTACATCCTTTCAGTGAACAAATACTTTTACAGTCTTGGGATCTTGAGCAGACAGGAACAGATGGGGAGGGCTTCCTTTCTCACATCCTAGGACAGGACTTTTGACCTATGTCTCATCCAGTTAGAAACGGTCCACATTTATACCACAAAATACCAACAAATCAGTTTCAGTTGTGTAGCCAGTCTGAGTTTTGACTTCTCTCTGGAAGTCTCAGAGATGGTGAATACCATCTAGAAGCTATTAATCCATTCACACAGTCCCCCAAAAGTTAAAGAGGAAGGAAAGAATCATTCAATGTCACTCAAGAGGATTTCGGCGAAACAACAAAATTGACAGATTAAACACATTGGAAAACCAAGGCCAGAAGTACCCTCTGACGTTTCAGGGGTACCAAGGAAGGAGAAGTTAGGCCACAACCAGCCCTTCTCACAATCCACCATTAGTGACCAGTCCCAGCTCACTGGTATACCATTCATTTAATATTTCTTTTTTTTCTTCTATTATACCAAGGCCATGCTTTTCAGGTAGCTAGAACTTTTAGCCTTAATTCTTAGGTGATTAGCAATACATTTTAAGAGACACAGAAATTTCACTAGTTAAGCAGAGACAGCATGCAATTTAAACCACAGCTTTGGGTAAATATATTATAGGTTAAACTTAGGCATATATTAGCTGTTTATACCTTTTATAAACATTTTAAAGAATATCAATTAAGTTTAAACTGGTCCTTGCATCAAAAATCTTCAGTTGAGGTCACAAAATCAATCCTCTCTTCTCAATCAGATTAATAAGCAAAGGCATCTTCAATTAACAGATTAACTTAGGCATATTTAGATCAACATTTCAGTATTATAAATTTCAATGCTTTTAGATGATTTGCACTTAAAAGTTTTAAGTCTCCAGCCAATAAGCCTGGCATAGCTGCTAAAATGGTCACAATTTTCCTGTTGGGGAAGTCAAGAAACGAAACCATAGCTATTCACATGTAAACTTGACTTTCAACTTCCTGGTGGTACTTGCCTCAGGGCGGGAAATTTCAAAAGAGCTACTTTAAATTGCCTTGGGAAACCTGTCTGCATTTCTTTCTCAGGTTCATCTTCACCGTTTTTAAGACCAAAACAGTCTTGGGTTTTTATTCTGTACACAGCAAAAAGTCAAGTCCAGCTCAAAACTATGCGCACTCGTTTTTAAACTGGCCTTTTCCCTTTACATGTGCACAGAAATCCCGGATGCATTTATAAATTTGTAAATGCTTTTCAATTACAAGAAGGATTTTAATTTTAGAATACTTGGGGAGGGGGTGACCTGTTTCCACAGACCCTCACTCAGGCGGCCGCCCGACCGCCACACAAAGGAGGGGTGAGAGCAGCCCCCCTCCCTCCACATTCATCCCCCAATCTCCTTGAAATTATTAATCCAGCAAATCCACAAAATAAAACGGAAACACAAACAACTAAAGGGCCCAAAGAAATACAGCCTTCCAACTCCATGGAAGCAAAAAAACAAAAAAACAAAACAAAACGAAAAGACAGACGTTGGCTGCGCGCCAACCAGCAGGAGCGACCTGCCTTTTCTCAGATTGAGGGGTTCCTACAGACCTTCCGACTCCGCGGAAGCAAAATTTCCCCTCTTCAGATGGAGGATCGGGGCGCCCCCCCGACTCCTGCCTGTCTCAGATTAAGGGGGTTCCTACAGACCTTCCGACTCCGCGGAAGCAAAGCTATACCCCTTCAGACGGAGGATCGAGGCGTCCCTCGGCTCCTCCCGCCCGTGGCCCCCCCAGTGCGTCCACCTTAGGCCATGTGGGCTATTACGATTACAGATTTCAGACGTGAGCTCACACCGGACAGATATAAAACATACAATGACATACAAACACCTACCGCGGTCAGTCAGGCGGGCCCTCCGGACTGGGGGGGTCCCTCAATGGTGCTGGGGATCCCGGCGAGCCCCCAAAATGTTATGCCCAGATTTCAAGATCCCCAAGGAAACCACACCAGGGAACCAGCCAGTCCGATGCAAAAGCAGAGGGTCTCCTATACAAGCTCGCTTGGTCCCCCCCTTGTCTCCATTACTGGGTGCAAGAGAGAGCCCCGAATCCCAAGAGAACAAAGAATTTATAGGGCTCGGGGTCGAGGGTTGGGGCAGGGTGCAGCTAGGGTCTGGTTACACAAAGACAGGGGGGTGGCCAGCATACTTTTGGCCTTGGGCTAGTTTCCCCCGCTTTCCCATTGGCCGAGATAAGGGCAGGCTGAGTAACTGATACACCCTGCGGCTCTTTCTTGAAAGAGGGGTTAAGGACACAGCCATTCGTCCTGCACTGTCCTTTCAGTTACTTTCTCACAATCATGGCAACCAAAGACTGAACTGACAACTCCCTCCTTTTCTTCAACCATAGTTTCCTCCTGTTATCCCCATAAGAACAGAAGGTCGTCCAGAAATGCCAGGAAGATACACATTGAACCCTTTCATGATGAAACAGAGCTGAAAAGTCTGCAGGGTCTGTCCAAACCGTGACTTCTGGATCAAGCACTGTTAAAAATCAATATATCTTTGCCTGGCCGGTGTGGCTCAATAGTTGAGCGTCGGAGCCCTGAACCAGGAGGCCACAGTTTGATTCCCAGTCAGGGCACATGCTTGGGTTGTGGGCTCAGTCCCCAGTAGGGGGCGTGCAGGAGGCAGCCGATCCATGGTTCTCTCTCAGCATTGATGTTTCTGTCTCTCTCTCTCTCTCGCTTCCTCTCTCTGAAATCAATTTAAAGAAAAATAATATATCTTTTAGGATTTGTGAAACGTCAAAGTTAATTATTCCCTCTTTCCTACCGAATTAAAGTAAATATTCATGCATTTCGAAATGCGGAGTCATTTGACAGAAAAAAAACAAGACAGGAAAGAGCATCTTTCAAGTAAAAATAAAACTTGTTCAGTGCTCCCTTAGTTTTCCTTTGGTTCTAAAAGGCCACACCAGGCTTAGCATCCCCACTGCCAGCTTCTCCGGTTAGTGTCATGAAGATTTTCTTGTGTGCATTCAAATATCCCACTTCTACTTTATTTGAACAGATGTTACCTGTTTGTGTGTATGTGTGACTTGACTTTTCTTGGTGCCTGAGCCACCTGAGGATATACAGAAGAACAGCTTTGCCTTTTCTGCTGCTATTTTACCTCATTATTACAGGACAACAATAAGAAGTGAGGAGGAGACAGACGGTTTGAGGAGAGAAAAACTTTTTTGCATGTCTTATTCATCCGTTCATTCTTTCAAGCACCTCTCATCTGGCAATCACTACCCAATACCCAGGTGAGACAGACAGGCCTGATCTCTGCCCTTATGAAATGAAGAATTTGGCCAAGAAGATATTTATTAAACAGATATTCACAAGTATGCTGATCTTTATAATGAAATCTTAAGTATTTGGGGTGTATTAAAAGATTTGATCAGAAAAACAAAAAACATCTGAATATTTATTTTTAAATCTTTATTATTTAAAGTATTATGTAACCGGGAGGGTTGGGGGGCAGGAGGTAGGGGGGTAAGAGATCAACCGAAGGACTTGTATGCATGCATACAAGCATAACCAATGGACATAAGACACTGGGGGATAGGGGAGGCTAGGGGACTGTTTAGGGCGGGGGGAAAAAATGGACACATATGTAATACCCTTTGTAATACTTTAAGCAATAAAAAAAAGAGAGAGAAAAAAATAAAAAATAAAATTCAGAGTAGAAAGGCAAAAAAAAAAAAAAAAAGAAAGTATTACGTAAGTCCCATTTTTCCCCCATTGACCTCTTCTGTCCTGCCCCCACCCTGCACTCCATATACTCCTCACCCCATTGTCTGTGTCATGGGTGATGCATATAGGCAAACAAGTTCACTGGATCTCTTCCCACCACCCTCCCCTGCCTTCCCTCCGAGGTTCTACAGTCTGTTCCTTGCACATCTGAGTATTTAAAACAGCAGGACTTTCTGCAGAGCAATGGTTAAAAAACAAACACACAAGCCCAACAGAGAGAGGACAGGTAAGAAGACCCAGGGATCAGCAATAGTAGTTGCTAATTACCTTCCCCATCTCAGTTTAAAAAGCAAAAGGCAGAAGTAACATTATCAGAGCACAAGGGTCAGGGTCATCTGGCAGAAGCTGGAGCCACATCAGAAAACTGCTGCCAATTACGACACCAATTACGACACCAATTACGGCAAGGAGAGGGGCAGAAGCCAGGGCTTGCATCTTCCTCCCACTCTTCAGTTTCTCTCCAGTCATTGTCAGTGTCAATAAACCAACTGGCATGGGGATTCATCCTTTTGCAAAACAGAGCAGACCAAGACAGTGTTTGAGGACAAATTGGCCCAGGACCTGCACAGGAATACAAAACAAGAATTAGGACTATCTAACCTAGTAGTGGGAATATCAGCATTGAACCCTCTCCTCCCTTCTCTGCATCAGCCAGTGGTCGGCAAACTCATTAGTCAACAGAGCCAAATATCAACAGCACAACGATTGAAATTTCTTTTGAGAGCCAAATTTTTTATTTTTTTTATTTTTATTTTATTTTTTGGGGGGTTATGCAGAAGTTTTATTTTTTTATTATTTTTTTAATTAAATCTTTATTGTTCAGATTATTACATTTGTCCCTCTCTTTTCCCCCCATAATTCCCCTCCTCCCAGTTCCCGCCCCACCCTCCGCCCTCACTCCCCACCCACTGTCCTCATCCATAGGTGCACGATTTTTGTCCAGTCTCTTCCTGCATCTCCCACACCCCTTTCCCCCCCAAGAATAGTCAGTCCATTCCCTTTCTATGTCCCTGATTCTATTATGATCACCAGATTATTTATTCACTTGATTCTTAGATTCACTTGTTGATAGATGCATGTTTGTTGTTCCTAATTTGTATCTTTACCTTTTTCATTTTCTTCCTCTTCTTAAAGGATACCTTTCAGCATTTCATATAATACTGGTTTGGTGGTGATGAACTCCTTTAGCTTTTCCTTATCTGTGAAGCTCTTTATCTGACCTTCAGTTCTGAATGATAGCTTTGCTGGATAAAGTAATCTTGGTTGTAGGTTCTTGGTATTCATCACTTTGAATATTTCTTGCCACTCCCTCCTGGCCTGTAAAGTTTCTGTTGAGAAATCAGCTGACAGTCGTATGGGTATTCCCTTGTAGGTAACTGGGTTTCTTTCTCTTGCTGCTTTTAAGATTCTCTCTTTGTCTTTTGCTCTTGGCATTTTAATGATGATGTGTCTTGGTGTGGTCCTCTTTGGATTCCTTTTGTTTGGGGTTCTCCGTGCTTCCTGGACCTGTAAGTCTATTTCTTTCACCAGGTGGGGGAAGTTTTCTGTCATTATTTCTTCAAATAGGTTTTCAATATCTTGCTCTCTCTCTTCTTCTGGCACCCCTATAATTCTGATGTTGGTATGCTTGAAGTTGTCCCAGAGGCTCCTTACACTATCTTCATATTTTTGGATTCTTTTTTCATTTTGGTTTTCCGGTTGGGTGTTTTTTGCTTCTTCGCATTTCAAATCTTTGACTTGATTCTTGCGCTCCTCTGGTCTGCTGTTGGGTGTCTGTATAATATTCTTTATTTCAGTCAGTGTATGCTTAATTTCTAGTTGGTTCTTTATCACAACATCGAGGGTCTCATTAGATTTCTTGAGGATCTCACTACATTTATCGGCGGTCTCACCAGTCTTTTCGAGGGCCTTACTAAGTTTATCGGCAGCTTCTAGACAGTTCTTGAGAGACCTTAAAAGTATGGTTTTGAGCTCTATATCTTCCATTTCTGACATTTGCGTCCTGTTTCTTTGTCTCCGCATTTTTTTATCTTTTCTTGGTGCACCCCCTAGTGGTCTTTGTGCGCAGTCTTGTTGTAGTTAAGCCTTGATTGTCGGCAATACCAGGGGTGATTTGACCTCCAGGCTAACTGGCTATGAGAGTCAGCTGTGTCTGCAGTGGGAGAACTTCTGTGCTGGATCTCTAGGGCGGTGCTAATCTAGCTTTTGCCTGAGGCTATCCGGCAAATAGCTCTGTGCAGGGCTTGGGTGGGGCAGGTCGCACGGGATCAAACAGGGCAGGTGGAGCGAGCAGTTATGGCTGCTCTCAGTTCCGTCCCTAGGGGCTCTGCCTCACAGAGTCTCAGCAACCGCTGCAAACCTCGGAGAGAAAGCTGCCTTCGAGTTCCGACCAAAGCCAGACAGTCCCGCTTCTCCCGTTTGAGTCTGGGTCCTTAGAGACTCTCCCGGATCTGGAGCTCAGAGTCTGAAACTCCCTCCCGATTGAAAACAACAACGGCGCCCTCCGCCTCCAGCCCGCTCACGCGCGCACTCCGCACCTGAGTATTTCACTTTAGCACTGCGCCTCCTCTGAGTCTGGGTATGATATTCTCTTTCCTCCTAGTTGTAGAATTTCCACTCAGCCAGCCTTCCTGTGGTTCTGGATGATGTCCGTTCCGTCTTTAGTTGTTTTTTGAAGTGGTTGTTCGAGGCAGCAATCTCCGGCGTTAACCTATGCCGCCATCTTGGTTTCTCCTCTGGATTTTCTTTTTTAATATGGCTGAGTAATCAGTATAGATACAAAGAAGAAAAGTAACCATTATTGAAGCACTGTGAAGAAAAAAATATCCCTACAAGATTTCGGTTCAGATGATATATTTTGTATTTATAAGCTATGAGGCTTTGGTAATTTATTCAATTAACTTGTTTCCTCATCTATAAGATGAAGTTCATAGTACCTGCCTTGAGTTTGCCACAGGATTTTTATATGGTAGAGACTCAGGGGTGGAAAGCTGGTTGGAGGTGGGGGAGTGAGGCCTTGAACTCATTTGCACAGAAAACAGCAATGCCCACTTTGTACTACCACCAATTAGAGTTCATGCATGTGAACCATTTGGATACATAGTAGGTGCTCAATAAACATTTTTTATTATATTTATAAATCATTAAGTAAAACTGTGATGTTTGTTCATTTGGAATTCAGGTAGATGTTGACAGGAAAATAATTTGTTTTGTCATCCTAATCTCTCTGTTCACCTATTTCTTGCCAATTAGAATAAGCTAAAAAGTTATGTAGAAAAAAAAATTCCATTTCTTCTTTCTCGACAGAAGTCACATTTGTGATTATTTGTTCAATGTTTGTCACCTCCACCTCCTCATGGAAACCTTATTCCCTGCTAGATCATCGGTGTCATAGGACAGGGCACCCTGTCCTGAAGTCACATTGAAATGCCGTTTAGGAATTGATTGCTTAAGTGGTAATTCTGAAATAATTAGATTGCTGATAGGTAGAGTTCAAAATTTAAAGACTGCTTCCCAGCATGCCTTCATAGATGAAAGATTAAGCCTATTGCTTTCATATTTGAACAAATGCTTTATGGAAACAGTGCTCACTGGATGAGTAGTCACGCTCAACTACATTCCTTAGGTGACAGACAGTCTAATTCTATTGAATGGGAGCTGACTATAAAGTTCCAAAAGTTATCATTCAGATAAGCAAATCTTAACATAATGGCTAACACTAAAGAAGGGCTTATTCTCGGGTGAGTTCCTTCTGTGGGAATCAGAAAGACTGAGGTTGTGGATAACAAAAAATAAGACAAATTATATCTGTGTCAAATATCAAAATAATTTTGAAGATGAGACATAATTTTGAAAATTTTGTTATTCTTTCCAAATCTTTATTGCAGCATCTCCCAGTTGTTACAAAACATCCCTCCCAAATCATCTTCTTTCGTAACTTTAACATGAGGTTGATAATTATCTTTTTCTTTTATCCCCTGCACACACACACACACACACACACACACACACACACACATATATATATATATATATATATATATATATATATATATATATATATATATATATATTCATCAGAAAGCCTGGCCTCATCATTTCTCAAGTTCCACATTTCCCAAACTTTGATCTTCACTTCATTTCAATTCGTCTTGTTACAGGATTCCAGGGCAGGAGGAATAGGGGAAAACGGAGACAGGAAAATTAAAACAAGGCCAAACAGTGCGAGCCATTTGCAGCTGAATAACGAGCCACTATCTCTCCCAGCGAGGGACCTTGAGAGCAAATAGTTAAAGACCTCGCTAAGGAGAGGATGCAGAAAGGGAGGGAGAAAGGGAAAAGGAAAAAAATCACAGTTTTTACTCCCTAATGGAGAAGTCAGCAGTCTTGGGGCTTGGCAAGATAAAGTTGCCAGAATTCTGGGAAGACCACAACAAAGAGAACTTGAGACTTAATCTATAACCAGATATTTGGCAAAAGAATCTTTGAAACCTATAGGCAGGAGGGTATATTACTCCTGGAACCTGCTCCTGACATTGGCTTTTCCGGATTTGCCGGGAAAGCCCATCTGCCCTCCAAGCTGGATGAAATAAGACAGATTTGCTTGCTTTGCTTTTTCAATAAAGGTGCATGCTTTAGTTGCATTAATAAATGGGCTTTTCACAATGCAGTCAAGGTCTCTCGTGTAAGTTCACTTATATGAGTTTATTTGAGCCAAACTCTCGACAACTGCTGGGCAGCAGAATCTCTACATATTGGGATAATGTTGCGGAGAATGGCGGTTTTTCACCTTGTTTTGTACATTACAATCAAAGGAGATGTCAGCGGGTTCCATGAAATACATTGGTGATAGACTAGGGAGGTGGGAGGAAGTAAAGTGGGGAAACCTCTGGGATTGGATAAAAAGTAAAATGATCTTCACATACTTCTTTCATATAGGTGGGTACAGAATAGTTAACAGTCAGCAATCAACAAGGTAACTAACAATGAGGGAATTTGTGATCTTTGCCCTGGTGCCATTCGCTGTGTCGGAGGGGTCCGGGAGGAAAAGGGTAGGTTACAAGTTACCCTGACATTCCACAGATATGTTATCTTAGATGCGAAAGGACAATAGGCTCAAGTAGATCAAAGTTGATCTTTGTCAGGGAAGATACTGGCCTAGGACATGACGACCCACTATAAATTGCTTTTTCATGAGGTTTTAATTTCAGACCACCCTTTGTGATTACTTTAGGTCTCTTGAGCTTGCAAGGCCATCAGCAGACCTTCCTTGAGTTAGGTTAGCATGTGGCCCCTTTTTGTTCACACAAGCAATGTGATGTTCTTTTCTTTCAATCATTTTCACTTCTATTCTGGCGCCTCAGTTCTGCATGGATGGTGGGCAATTTTATCCCCAGATTTTAAGGGTTGTTCCTCCTTGTCCTAATGTGGCAAAATTCTGAAAGGTTTGCATAATCCTGCAAAGGCAGGCAATCTAGTCCCTGAGAGAAATCCATAGCTGGTGCTGACATTAATGCAACCCCATGTGAAGGACTCTCCCAGCTTTCTTTCTTTTTTAAAAAAATATTTTTATTGATTTCACAGAGGAAGAGAGAGGGTGAGATAGAAACATCCATGATGAGAGCGAATCACTGATTGGCTTCCTTCTGCACGCCCCCTACTGGGGATGGAGCCCGCAACCGGGGCATGTGCACTGGTCGGGAATCCAACCAGGAATCCTTCAGCCCGCAGGCCAAACCAGCCAGGGCTCTCCCCGCTTTCTGCCTCCACACTTCAGGGCACAGGCAATTCTCTGCAAATCTTCTGGGTGCTCATGATACCAGCGACGCAGGCTCACTGCCATCAGGGACACTGTGGGTCTTCTCGCTTGGCCACGCGAGCTGGCCCCAGCCTTTCTCAGTTGCCGGTTTCCGAAGTCAACGTCGGAATCCGAAAATAAACGGGGTTTGGCAGCTCCTCTCCGGCACCAGCTTAAGCCTCTGTCGCAGAACCGAGAACCGGAAGCGCGTAGAAGAGGAGTCCCCGGCCCGGTTCGCTGGGGACACCAGGAAGGGCGCAGGTGGACTTGAGGCGGCGGAGGGCGGGTGCTGAAGGGCGGAAGAGGGGCGCGTGAAAGCGGAAGAGGGGCACGTGGGAGCGGAAGAGGGGCGAGGGGGAGCGGGAGGGAAAGTCAGCGCCAGCCTTCCAAGAGTTTGGCCGCAGGGGCTGCATTTTAGGTGTCGGCTAGGAACGAGCCCTCGCATGGCACTGTGTAATGGACTTCAGCGTTTATCCACACGAATTGCATTCCGGGCCCCGCCGGGCCCCGGCGGCGCGGTACCCGCGGAGCGGCCGCGCGGTCCACTGCCCTCTGCTGGGCGGGCGGACGCAGTGCCCAGCGCCGCCGCCGGACTAGGCCAGGTGAGAGAGCCGGAGGGAAAAACTTGCTTGAGAACGTGGGGAAATAGCTGAATCGGGAGGCAGTATTTCGATGCACGGATTTAAACTAGGAATACCGTCCAGGCCCTGTGCCGAGTAGTGCCATGATAAGTAACGAAAGAACGTCCAGCTGATGCAAACAGATGTTTCTCTTTTCAGACGGTCACGAAGCGTAGTGTGTCCGAGGATCGCACAGTGGGGTGGAGGGCCCAAAGCTTTTATAGGACAAAGAACAAAGAGAAAGTGAGAGAGAGGAAACATCGGGTGGGCTGGGGCCACACCGGCAGCCTTGTGTAGGTTGGGGAGGCCCCGGGTTGGCTTGGCGTTCGGGGATTTGGCGGAAGGGAACGTCGGGGTGGCGGAGAGTTCTGCCTTTGTTTGCGGGTGTGCAGTCCCGGCCAGGTAAGGTTCCCAAGGGCCTGGCGAGTGCCCTTCTCACTGCTTCGCTGTAAATTATCTCGCTTCACGGAAACTACGTAACGTGCTGCGTGCAGCCAACTTTCCAACCAGAAGAACGACAAAAGCTGTTCAGCTTATGTTTGGAATGTGTTGTAGAATGTTTTTGAGCTTCAATAATCCTTTTATCGCTACACACACGGTCACACAGGTAGGGGATCAGAACCACAGATGACCTAAAAGACTTCCATGCTGAAAAGACTGATAAGGGCTTTGAGAGGAAATCTCCATGGACACCCCCTCGTCCCTCACCTCCACATCTGAGAGCCTGCTGCTGACCAGCTCATGCTCTGGGTGCTGGAGGGATCGGGGTCAGTGGATAGGATCTGTGGAGACCTGTAACTCTCTTGGAAGAAATAAGTTTTGGGGGAAAGATATAAATTGTGACACCTGCTGGAGGAGGAAGGAACATAGTCACCAGACCAAGCAGCTGACCTCTTGTTGACGTTTTTCTTGTCTGACTTGAAAGCTGAGTGCATACAGTCAGGTGGAGCACAGGCAGTGATCATCGTTCCCATAGGAGAAACCAGCTTGCAAAGAGGAATGGAGTCCCAACAGGGTGAGTGGTGCGAATAATAAACAGGGTAGATGGAGAGTTGGTTGGTGGACAGATTTCTTTGTTTTTGTGTTTTGTTTTGTTTTTGTTAATCCTCACGCGAGGATATTTTTCCATTGATTTTTAGAGAAGGTGGGGAGGGGGGGAGAGATGAGAGAAACATCGATGTGAGAGAGACACAGCAATTGATTGCCTCCTGCAAGGGGATGGAGCCTGTAACCGAGGTATATGCCTTTCACCGGAATCGCGTCCAGGACCCTTCAGTTCGCAGGCCGGCGCTCTGTCCACTGAGCCAAACCGGCTAGGGTTTGTGTGGACAGATTTTTAAGCCTCCTATGGCGTTATGGATTCCGAAGCCCTGTATGCCAAAGTGTTATTGACAGATACCATTTTGTCAAGCACGGTTCTAAACATGCACATGACTTCCTAATGGGAAGATTTGGTTAATTATGGGAGAGTGAGTATTCATAAAGAATGTAAATGAAAACATGTTTAGAGTATTTGATGTAGTCTAGAGTCCGAAAGGAGGTGATCGGGAGTTACTCTGAGGAAGAGAACAGTGTAACAGGTAAGAATCACATTGACAGAGGCTTGGCGTGAAGAGAAAACGGAAAGGATTTGAGAAACTGAAGCAGGTTAATTTGGCTGTGCGCTGAAAAGGGTGTGTGTGGCATGTAATGAAACGTGCATGGTACAATATAAAATGACAGCCTAAAACCAAATCCAGACTTGAAAACACGTCATATATTGACTGAAACAGAATATTTCTGATTTTTTGTTTGTTTACTACCTACCTTAGGCTAATTGTTTTCTTATTGAGTATGCATTTGTGTTTTTTGGTTTATTAAATTTCAGGATGTGTAAAATGGGTTTTAAGAGAACAGCTAGCTTATTCCCTGTGCAGAGAGGGGAACTCTTGTCACCTGTGCAGCACTGTGAAAAAGGAAGAAAGTGACACCTTTGATCTCAGATGTCTGTGGGGCTCCCTTCTCCTTCCCTTTCCCTGTGGTGTGGTTTAATTCCGCTGAACCGAATCTGCATGAGGCCCGAAAGCAAAGCATTCTGCATGGCAAGTGTTAAACTTGCACTTGGCCCTGAAGAAAGTGTATCGAGTTGTAAATGCCCTAGAACCTGTTCATTGTTTTACGATTCTAGAACTAGCCCACAGTGCTGATGCTCAACTTCATGTTTATGCAAAACTTGAATCTCAGCCCTCGTTCCTTCACTTGTCCGTTCAGGTACCATAGTAGCTTAATCGTAGCTAACACCTTGTCATCTCCTCAGCACTGACGTCTTGTCTCTGAAATTAGAATTGCGATGAAATTGTACATATTGGCTGTGATCAGATTTCTGGAATTGGATTTCCAAACAGAGGTCAGAAACCTGGTAGGCAGGTCTCTTGAGTTTTCATGGTACTATTTTGTGGCACAGACCAGGGAATATGAGGAGAGAAAAGAAGGGAGAGTTAGTGGAAGAGGGCAGGAATTGAGGGCGGGAGAGAGAAGAGAGAACATGTGGAATTAATAGAAGGCTACAGGAAGTATTTATGTTTCCTTGGGAAAATCAGCATATCAAAGATGTCTGATGAGGTATAATATTAGTTACATAAATCTTTTAAATTGTAATGATTTAAGGATAAAGAGAAATAGATCTGATGGCATCTGTACCAGTTGTCTTTGTATTATTGGATTGGAAAGAGGGTAATTACATGACTCTTATCCTTACTTTGGTGACATAATTTGTGAGAGAAGATATACTATTTATTAATTCCATTATACCACAATAATAATTTAAAATGCTAATGATTTTATGAATCATACTTCATTATTTTCTTATTTAATTCTTTGTTCTTTTCCCCAAACAGAATATAGGCAAATTTATTTTTTAAAAATAGCCACCCAAGTTCTTATCAGGTTTCTTTGGCACATTTCTTTTATACTGAAGTATTGTGGAAAAGATCAAGACCTCTGCTCCAATTTAGTTTTCTGATGAGTTGTCTTTTGTATATCTGACATATCCCCAGGGGCAAAAGATGCATAAAGCATACTCCAGGTAAAAGCAAGCTTGGACATACTGGAGAGAGAGAGAGGACCTTTTGACTCTAAGTCAGCGTGGGCAAACTACGATCCGCGGGCCGGATCCGGCCCGTTTGAAATGAATAAAACTAAAAAAAAAAAGACTGTACCCTTTTATGTAATGATGTTTACTTTGAATTTATATTAGTTCACACAAACACTCCATCCATGCTTTTGTTCCGGCCCTCCGGTCCAGTTTAAGAACCCATTGTGGCCCTCGAGTCAAAAAGTTTGCCCACCCCTGCTCTAAGTTCACATAAGAGCAATAATGGATGTTGCAAACATAGTGGAAATCAGACACAAAAGAATATACCATATTATTTAATTTATATAAAGTTCAAAGCAGGCCAACAATCTTGGATATTAGAAGTCAAGATAGTTGTTATTCTTATTTGGAGTGGTGATTGAAAGGTGGCATAACAAACCTGAGATTCATGTTATCTACTGAGTGCTATTATTGGCTTAAATGTGTTCAGTGCTGTTCTTTACTTAAATGTAGCTCATTAAGCTGTGTATTTTTCTGAATATACTAGTATGTTTTATGTCAACAACAATGCTTACATAAGAAAAGCCTGTGGGCAGAGTTGGGATTACCCAAGAGAAGAGAAGAGTGACAGAACCCTGGGGAATACAGAAACCACAGACACATACATCCCTATTTCTTTCCCCATTTTCCTCAGGACCCCTTCCAGCTTTTTCTATGAAAACATTACATAAAGTAAGGATAACGCTAAGAATAAAATTTCTGTTAGAGAACAGGATTGTTCTTAAAACATTTTTGCATTAAGACTGTTTCTAAGTGGGCATTTGGATTGAATTTCTTCTTAAATTTTGGAAAAGTTAAAGAGTTGGAAAAAGAACAACTGTCATGAGAAAACCTACCTGGAGTCAGGAGATGATGCTAAATACGGAACAGCCACATTCTTCTGAACGTTCCTAGTGTATTAGGTCCTGATAAATGCACTGTAACTGTGTCATCATCTCTCTGGTGTACTGAAATAATATACTTTGTGAATTATGTGGTTTGAGAAAGGCGGGAAAGGGAAGGAATTCCATACTGACCATCTTTCTTCAAAAAGTTGCTCTTAGAAGTGGGAAAGTCCTCCCAATTAAACAGAAAGGCCTATTAACAAAAAACTAGTACCACAGTGTCTGTTCATCTGCACTGTTGTATGCTTATGTCTCTTTTCCAGAAATGGCAGCAAGTCTTTTGAAGACATCATCTATGTCTCTAAGGACAAAATTGCTCCATCAGACGGGATTGTCACTTTATAATACATCTCATGGCTTCCATGAGGAGGAAGTAAAAAAAAAACTTCAGCAGTTTCCTGGCGGATCCATTGACCTTCAGAAGGAAGACAATGGCATTGGCATCCTTACTCTGAACAATCCCAGTAAAAGGAATGCCTTCTCAGGTACAGAGAGCTTTCTTAGGCTCGTTAAAAAGTGACACTAGTTCTAACCTGCTATTACCTGACTCTTATCCTTACTTTGGTGACATAATCCGTGAAAGTCATGGTACCCTTTGTAGAACATGGAAACAAAACAAAACTATCATATGAACGGGAACATTTTTACTCATGGTGGAAGTTTTAATGATTTTCTTATTTAAAAACCTGGGAATACAGATGCTGATGAAAAGGAAAATATCAAGTTAATCTTGATTATTTTTTCCATTGAAATTTATTAACTGCTTACTAACTTCATTTGTTTGTGTTCAGCTAATGTTACTGGGAGACAAAGGAAAGGTGGTTTAAAAGATTTTTAACAACTAAAGAGAAAAACCTATAAATGAAAAAAGAAATTACTATTTAGCTTAAATTTTCCTTTTTGTGAATTGAAATAAGACAGATTTTAAACATGTAATTTCAATCAATGAAAACACTGCACTTGCCTATCTATTTGTTTCTCATTTCCTAACTTGGATACTGGTAAATACCTTCTATTTGCTAGGCAGCACTCTTGGAATATAAAAATTTTATATTTAAGAGACCTGAAGGTTCAGGATACATGTTAATTTGTAATTTTTGGCCAAAGCTCAAATTCGAATTGTGCTGCCATGATGTTATGCAAAAGATCACTAAGCTTTTAAACCAGGGACTGTTATGTATACCTCTTTTGTATGTACACCATAGTACCAACACAATAGGTATTTGACATTCAGTAAATAATTTGTATAATATATGACATAAGAGTCTTGTTTGAAGCCTTATGGCTTCTAAATTATTTCTGTTTCTTCAGTATCTTAGCTGTTTATGATCCACCTTCCCCCCCCCCCCCCCCCGGCAGGTGTTATGATGCTACAACTTTTGGAAAAAGTGACTGAATTGGAAAATTGGACAGAGGGGAAAGGTCTCATTGTCCGTGGGGCAAAAAATACATTCTCCTCAGGATCTGATCTGAATGCTGTGAAAGCCCTAGGAACTCCAGAGGCAAGTATATATGAATTGCATACTGGGCTCTACATGTTTACCAGAGAGCTATGGCTGAGCTATTTATATTTTACTTATATGGTTATGATGACAGCTACTCTTTAATAGCTTTCCAAGGATCAGAGTTTTTGTTTTGCTTCTTCAAGATTAGGTTGCAATAGTGTGAAGTATTGAGGGGGGGTGGGAGGTGGGGAGGAAGAACAAGGAGATTAGCAATAACCAAAGTACATTATTGAATACAGCAAGAACTTGAATTTTAAGTGAAAGCCCCTTAGCACCTCCTGAAAAGGAATTTATATGAGGTATACTGTATAGAATCTAACAGCTTTGGTACTTTGGTACATAGCAAGCTTCAACAAATGATAACAATTTAAAGTTTTGCTTTGAATTATTACTCTGATAGAAAAAGAACCTTAATCATCTTCCATTATCAGTCCTCCAAGGAACTTCTTTTTCTTGAATTCAGGCTTCCACACATCCCCTAGGCCCCAAACAACAACAACAAAAACAAAACATGAGAGAAATGAAAAAGGAAAAAAATGTATTTGTTGCCATTAAATTGTAAATGTAGGCTGGATACTTTTAGAGCAGTGGCTCTCAACTTCCTAATGCCGCGACCCTTTAATACAGTTCCTCATGTTGTGGTGACTCCCGACCATAAAATTATTTTCGTTGTTACTTCATAACTGTAATTTTGCTACTGTTATGAATCATAATGTAAATATCTGATATGCAGGATGTATTTTCATTGTTACAAACTGAACATAATTAAAGCATAGTGATTAGTCACAAAAACAATATGTAATTATATATTCAACTAGAGGCCCGTTGCACGAAGATTCGTGCAATAGGCCTTCTTTCCCCTGGCAGCCAGCACCAGTTTTCTTCTGGCATCCGGGACCCAGACCTTCACTCTGGCCACCGCCTTCCATATTCACTCTGGACACAATCTTTGCTGCAGCTGGAACCTTCAGTCTTTGCTCCTCGCTCCAGCGGGAGTCTTCATTCTCCAGCCAGAGCTGCTCCTGTAGCTCCTTCCGCCCTTCACCCTCTCCCTCGTAGCTCCTGGGTCCCAGGGAGCCAGCTTGCCTGCGGCCCGGCTTTCTGATCACTATCACGGGCAGCAGGCAAGGCGGCTCCTGGGTCCCGGAGGGCCGCCTTGCCTGTGGCCCGGCTTTCCGGTGGTTCCTGGGGTCGCACACGGGGGCCTGGATGGCGGCTCCCGGTGTCCTGCCCTGCCTACAGTGTGCAAATTAGCCACCATCTTTGTTGGCAGTTAATTTGCATATCGTGCTGATCAGGTGATGGTAGCGAAGGTACAGTTAATTACCATGTTTGTCTATTATTAGATAGGATATGTGTTTTCTGATGTTCTTAGGCGACCCCTGTGAAAGGGTCATTCAACCCCCATAGGGGTTGTGACCCACAGGTTGAGAACCGCTGTTTTAGAGGATCTGAGTCTGGGATAATGGATGGGGTATGTTGTCTCTTCCCCCCATATTACTCGAGTAGAACCCATACTTGTCAGGGGTGTGTGATCTAACTCTCACCTCTAAGTCTTTGCTAATGCCTCATTCAAAGCTGAGCCCCAAGAGTCCTAGAATGTAAATAAAATCCCAAACTGCATCATTTGCATTTCAGACAGCAATGCCTCAAAGAGTTTTAAATGAAAACCTCATTTAAAAAAAAAAAGTTAGGTGTATTATTGGCTTTCTTTCTTTCTAAACCCTGAAAATATGTTTGTTTTTTAATTCTTATACATTTGCATTATACCTTTGTGTTTATGGTTATTTTTAAAGGATGGAGTGGCCTTATGTATGTTCATGCAAAACACCTTAACAAGATTGATGAGGTAATGTATTTTTCTTTTTCAAATATGATTTCTAATAAAACAAAAATAGGTTTTTATTATTCTGTGTTGTACCAGTAAAAAATAGCTGATTTTCAAATTATATTTATTCTAATGAACTATTTGTGCCATCGAGGATAGTCATTTAATTAAATGTTAGTGAAATATACACAAGTATTTAAAAATAAGAGACATGAGAGATAAAAAGAATTTAAAATATAGTGCTTTCCCATAGAGATTATATTACTAGCTGTATGTATTTAGGTATAGACATGGGAAAGTTAAAATACAGATATCAGAGCAGAATAAAGACATGATCAGGAGAGGACACAAAGATTACCTAAACAAAATTAGTAGAACATATAGTGAAGTGGTCCATATCCTGAAGAGAGAAAAAGAGCTACTGATTGGAGAAAAAGAACTACAGGTTGGTGAGGAAGATGGATTCACTTTGCATTTGGGATTATAAACAATGACATGTTTGGGCTGATGAGCTTTCTACTTCTATATTCCAACTGGAAACAACTTAAAAACTCTAATAACGAAGGAAATTTCCATTTATTTAGTATATTAATGAATTGGACAACACTGTACTCTTGTTGTTCTTTGTATGTAAGAGTCTAAGAAGACCAATGGAATCATAACATTACTATTCTAAAACACTTTTTTCATTGTATTGGCTCCTGTTCACCTCTTTCTATTATATTTGGCTTTGTTTCTTAAAAGTTTTTTTAAAAAAATAATATTATTGTATTGATTTCAGAGAGGAAGGGAGAAAGGAGAGAGATAGAAACATCAATGAGAATCATTGATCAGCTGCCTCCTGCACGCCCACTACTGGGGATCGAGTCCGCATGTGCCCTGGACCAGAATTGAACCTGGGACCCTTCAATGAGTATGCAGGCCAGTGCTCTATCCACTGAGCCAAACTGGCTAGGGCTTCAATAATTATTTTTAATTGAGAGAAGTGTATTAAGAAATTTTCAGTTACTGTACTTTACAGCTATGCATTTCAATTAGAACCTACAAAAAAAATCCATACTTTCAAAACATTTTAGATTGACCTTTTATGCTGATACAGCCTTGCACTGCAAAGTGGGTCTTTGCAAACAGGAAGAGATTTGTTTTTACTGGCACTACAGAACCATGTCTTTATACAGGACTTGTCTCTGGACCCTCTCAGTGAGCAGTAAAAACAGGAACCTTTATAACTGCAGTTTTGGAGCTCATTTTTCTGTACCACATTTCCTCCCTTTGGACACAGTCCTAACTTTTCCATCTATAACCTGATACCAATAAAAACGAAATAAGGCAATATCACATAGAATTATTCCTAATTGCCAGTAAGTAGTTGAGAAGTGCCAGGAGCTGTATATTGTCCAAAATCACCCATTTTTTTGGAGTAAAGTTAGAATCTGATTCTGGTTTTAAAATAAACAATGATTCAGAGAGGTATTTTTTTTTTTAAATATATTTTTTATTGATTTTTTACAGAGAGGAAGGGAGAGAGAGATAGAGTTAGAAACATCGATGAGAGAGAAACGTCGATCAGCTGCCTCCTGCACATCTCCCACTGGGGATATGCCCGCAACCCAGGTACATGCCCTTGACCGGAATCGAACCTGGGACCTTTCAGTCCGCAGGCCGACGCTCTATCCACTGAGCCAAACCGGTTTCGGCCAGAGAGGTATTTTGATAAACGTATATGGCATTTTGTATGAATTGTATAAATATCTTCAGTATTATACTGATTTGCTCCCCATAATGCACTGAGTATCCTTTGAGATTTGTTTCTTATTTATTATAAACATAGTTCAGTAATTTTGTTTCTATTGCATCTCAAGTTTTCAATAATGTTTGTAGATTAATATTGAAATTTAAAATGTTAACATACATTTTTCCTTCAATATACAGACTTCCTTTGATAAGTGTCGCACTGGTTCAAGGTTGGGCATTGGGTGGAGGAGCAGAGGTTACTACGGCATGTGATTTCAGGTAGGATGAAAATTGCATTCCTGCTTGCACAGATATAATTAACATATGCTCAAATTTATTTATTTATTTATTTATTTATTTATTTAAAATATATTTTATTGATTTTTTACAGAGAGGAAGGGAGATAGATAGAGAGTTAGAAACATCGATGAGAGAGAAACATCGATCAGCCGCCTCCTGCACATCTCCTACTGGGGATGTGCCCGCAACCCAGGCACATGCCCTTGACCGGAATCGAACCCGGGACCTTTCAGTCCGCAGGCCGACGCTCTATCCACTGAACCAAACCGGTTTCGGCTCAAATTTATTTTTTGTCTGAATATAAATATTTATGTACTCAAACAGGAAGATCAGTTAGTGAATATTTATTTTTATTAATCATTAAAGTAGATAATTTTAGTCAGTTGAGCTCTACTATTACTTTATTACCATGCATTCAAAAAGTTAAGGAAACAAGTTGATTTTAAGTAAATCAAATCCATTTCAGCAAAATCCCTGAGAAGGAAAGCCAAAGAAATATATGAAACTTTAAGATTCAAAAGAATAATACAAAGAAAAGTAAAGAACTAAAAAAAAAAGGAATGGAGAGAGACTGCTGTAGTCATCCTCTTAACCAATAAAAATAAGTTTTCTGTACTTTAAAGCTACAGCTATACATTTATCTTTACTGTGATTATAGTGACTGGGTTGATTAGGGAATCAAGTTATTTGGGACCAATAACTCTTCAACCCCTAGAATTCTTCTTAGTATTGGATAGCTATGCTTTATAGGGATGGCATCATAGAACCTGATGTTTTTACATGTGCCTAAAACTGTGTTCTGTTACCATTCCTAAGTCCTATTAGCTTAACTACAAGGAGAACCAGTACAAATGTTCTTTGATCTGTATACATTTGAGCCTCTATAATAAAGTGCAAATGGTAGTGTATATATAACATACTTGGAAATAAAATGAAAAAGGCAGTAAAAAGCTGGAGCATTAGAGACAGAAATTTAGTTTCAGTCCCAGTTCGCCACTTTTATTTATTTGACTAAGATCCATACAGTAACGATGGGTGTATCCACATTTGATTACTTTCCTCATTTCCCCTCCTCCAAGGTGTCACAGGAAATTTTAAACATTGCCAATAATAATTACATTAATAAACAGAAGATCCTTATAATATTTTTACTTGTCAAAATAAGGGAGTTTGATACAGTTTTATAAATTGAGTCTCTAGTAAGTCTTCAAAATTTCAAGATTTAGGTCTTCCAGTTTTCTATATAGATTAATATTCTTTGCAATAAACGACATTACAGGTGGTATCAGGTAACTGAACATAAACTCTAGAAGTAATCCTGTAAGGTCTATCAGGAAGCAGTTCTATCTTTGGATATATCTTACTGTTTGGACATTTTCTTCATAAAATATGGTTATATTAATTTTTAGATTACTAAAGAGTTTTGTGAAAGGGTACATATTTCTCTCATTGTTAAACTATCTGTGTTCTCTTGTCATTAATATATTTTTTGGTCATATTAACTAGCATGTATTAAATGTGTATCAGTATAGAAACATACCGTAGGTATATCATATGTAATGAGTGGAGGTCAGAGTTTAATCACAACAGGTATTTTTACAAAGATTACCACAGGGTTTGTTAGAGTTATAAAATACAGTTCAGGAAGGCATACATAACCTTGTAAATGTGGCAAAGGAAAAAAAAAAACATGGTATAAAGATGATAAAAATTTTTCTTTAGAAGCAAATAATTCCAAATATAAATAACTTTTGTTGTTATTTAGATAACTTTTGTTGTCATAAGTTCATCTTCATTATCCCAGCATCTAGGGCTTTAACTTACTTTTATGTTCAGCTGATTCTAAATGTATTCCTGACATAATCCTTTTCTGTATTGTAGGAATAGCTCTGAGCCAACATTTATTTCAATTCCAGTTGTAATTTAGAACTGTGATATATTGTTTATTTCTGTGAAAAGCTATTTTATAGGATTGTGTTCAATGTTAACAATATTCCTGTCTCTAAGACTATTTAGCATTATTTCTGTAATTTATATTCTGCTCTCTTCATTTTTGACATTGTTTTCTGCAGACCCTCTCTCAAATTTGGGGCTAGGTTCAGATTCTTAGGATACTTGTTCTCTCTTCCAATTTAAAAATTATGTATTGAAAACTATTTTCATGGCTATTTGACTCTAAAGGCAATTGTTCATAATTAAGGAAAATTTACCATTGTAGGAATTCACAGCGCTGAAGAGAAAGTTCTCTTTCCCAGTGGTTTAATAAATAGGCTTTTGTGAGAATTCTCTACTGGAATATTTCTTATAATTAAAGCACCAAAGACTGTTATTGTTGGTGCAGCTCTGCATTGAACATTTTAGAAAACTAACTTGTAGTCTTTTCTGGTAATGAGTATTTAAAACAATACTTTTAAAAAAAATTAAAATTCAGACATGACCTTTTGTCCAAATTAAGGTTTTAACATAGTGAAAGCTTCTCATTGAAGCCTCCATATAAAACTCATAGGCACCATTCCCTAAAAGTCTATTAATAGTGAACAAATATTTAATTGGCAAATATGAAGCCTTTTGCTATGCTCACTAATTTCTTTGTGTTGACTCCCTTTATGGTTCCACTTTGCTTATTAATCACCCTATTTATAAAAATCCCAAGATTTGGGGAAAATGAATTCCTGCTACAGGAAGTCATTGCTCTGTCTCACCCAAGCTGTCATCAACTTTCTTACTGGTATCCCTGCTTCCAATCCTGTCTAACTATTGTGTGTGAGGTTCAGAGCACATGAAGTTAAACCTACCTGGGTTTCAATTCTGTGATCTAGCTGCACTGGAGTCCTTGAGTGAGGTATTTATTTCATTACCTCAGTTTCCCTGTGTAAGATGAAGATATTTCTACATATGGTTGTTCTGAAGATTATTGACATGAAATTCCATCAACAGCCCGGCTGGTGTGGTTCAGTGGTTAAGTGTCGACCCATGAACCAGGAGGTCACAGTTCAGTTCTCAATCAGGGCACATGTCTGGGTAGTAGGCTCGACCCCCCAGTAGGGGGCAGCTCATCAATGATTCTCTCTCATCATTGATGTTTCTGTCTCCCCCTCTGAAATAAAAAGTTTTAAAAAAAGTTTTTAAAAAGTTCCAGAGACAAATAGTGTGCTATTGTCTGCTAAATAAAGTCTTAACACAGCAACCAGGATAACTCTCTTGAATAACCTCTAAATAGCTTCACACTTAAAAACCTCAATCCCATCTTAGGCCTCTAAGCCTGCTTCTCCGATTTCTGCTCCCATTGCGCTGTTTACTCCACTCCAGCTACAGTAGCCTGTTCCAGCGATACGAAGTACTACTTTAAGGGCTTTGCACTTGCAAGCCCTCTTCCTGGAACACTTGCCCTGCAGATTTTTTCATTGCTTACTCACTAGGGTAGCTGCTCAAATATTCAGAGGCCTTTTCCATCTCAACTCGCACATCCCCAACACACATATCTTTATTCTCTAGTCTCTTGCCCCATTTTATTGTTTTCCTTTTTTATTTTATTTTAAAGAAAGGGAGAGAAACACTGATGTGAGAACCACCAATTGGTTGCCTCCTGTACACATCCGACTAGCAATCAAATTCACAACCTGGTGTGTGCCCTGACCAGGAATTGAACCTGCCACCTTTTGATGTATAAGAAGATGCTCCAACCCAGCCACACTAGCCAAGGCCCATTTTATTTTTCTTCATAGCACTTACCACTGCTGACATATCACTCATTGCCTTTCTCTAACAGGAATGTAAACTGGCATTAGTAGTGCTTAGTACATATTTGCTGCGAGACTGGATAGATGCTGGGTTAAACAATTTTTCTTTTCCTAAGGACTATTGACCCGAACCATGCATTTTTTACCCATGGTATCCACCTAACATTTCCAACTCCCATATTTTCACTTAACCTAGGTTTTCTCATTAGGCTACCACTTTACTGATACACTTCGGGCTTTTAGAACTTAACATAAACATTAGATTCTTATTTGCAAAGTAAACGATAAGCAAGCACAACAAAAATGTTGACAGTTTTCAAAGGGAAGTGTTAACTACTATGTATAAATTGAATTCTATACTTAGCCAGATGTTTTGAACATTGTTTTTAATATATCTATAGATATGGAGATTTCAGATCAGATCATGAATAGGCAGTACTTTATTATTAAAGCATACATAATTACAATTAAGTTTTTTTTTTCTCTTTTGCAGATTAATGACTAGAGAGAGTGAGATCAGATTTGTTCACAAGGAGATGGGTATAATACCAAGCTGGGGCGGGGCTACCCGACTGGCTGACATTATTGGCAGTAAACAGGCTCTCAAAGTGTTAAGTGGGGCCCTCAAACTGGATTCAAAACTAGCTTTAAACCTAGGAATGGTCGATGAGGTCTTGCAGTCTTCAGATGAAACTGAGTGTCTAAGAGAGGCACAAGAATGGCTGAATCAGTTTATCAGAGGGCCACCGGAAGTGATCAGAGCCTTGAAAAAAACTGTTTCTTCAGGCAAAGAGCTTTGTTTCCAGGAGGCGTTACAGACCGAAAGAGATCTTGTAGGAACACTTTGGGGTGGGCCGGCAAATTTGGAGGCTATTGCTAGGAGAGGAAAATTTTGTAAATAGTTGCTTTTAAATAGGTGTACTACAACTCCAATTTAATGTGTAGAAAAGTTAAATATTAAACATGTCAGTTACTTTGAAGGGTAGCACTAGTATTTGGGTTTGTTTTTAATCATGTTTTGAATACCTAAACTCATTGGCATGGCTTTCAGTATACTGTAGTCCCCCTTACCTGCAGGAAATAGGTTCCTTGACCCCCAGTGGATGCCTGAGACTGGACAGTACTGAATCCTGTGATGCTTACATACCTGTGATAAAATTTAATTTATAAATTAGGCACAGTAACTAATAAACAATAATAATATAAGTTATGTGAATGTGGTCTTTTTTTCAAAATATTTTATTGTACAATACTCACCTTTGCACTATGCGAAGCACTTCATTGCCTCTCTGGCATATCCAAATTGCCAGCATCACTGTTCTGGCACTTTGGGGCCATTATTAAGTAACGTAAGGTTTTCTTGAACACCAGCACTGGGATCCTGTGACTCTGATAACTGAGATGGCTACTAAGTGACAACAGGCAGGTGGAGTATACAGTGCAGATACGCTGGACAAAAGGATTCAAATTGGGCAGGATGATCAGGACAGTGTGAGATTTCATCCCACCAACAACAGCATGCAATTTAAAACATATGGTTTATTTCTGGAATTTTCCATTTAATATTTTCAGACTGCAGTTAACTGGATAGCTGAAAACTCAGAATGTGAAAGCACAGATGAGGGAGGAAACTACTGTATTTGGGTATTTACCAAGTAAACCTGCATACTTTTGGCTTAAAAATTATTACCAATTTCCCAGTTCCCTTAATGGTTCTTAGCCTATAACCAAAGACCAGTTTTTAAAGGAAAAACTACACAAAACCTATTCATGGTGTTATTTTTCTAAGTCTTTATTCTGTCTTACCTGGAAATAATTTACAAAAATAAAATACTTAGTGAAATTTGTGTGCCCTGGAATTTACTCATTTATGTCATAAAATCTAACTTTAGATCAAAACTGCCTAAGACTTCAAAGGACTCAGAAGCATTTTGTAACCTACATTTGCGTTTTACATCAGATTTCTATTTTTTTCTGGAAAAGTAGCCTTTCTTCTTTTATAACTAAATTTAATAAAAGTACACAACTCAAAAGTCATGATTATCTCACTAGCAGACTTTAAAAACACATATTAAATTGAAGTAGTCCCAATTCTAACATTGTAAGAGGTAAAAGATTATTTCAAAGTAGTGACAGTTTTTATTTGCTATTTGTAAAATTCAATTCACATTTTAAAATTTAAAATAACTTACACATGCTTCATCAACATGATCCTACTGTTTTGAGCTAGGAAAATGTAGTAAGATAAACTTACATTACCTTTTTTTGCAGAACCAAACTCTGGATTACCAAGTGAACCCAGTATTTCCTACCTTGTCACAGGTTCTACAACATTTTGTGTAAAAGTAGTTTGTGTCTACCAATACTGGTAAGCCTACCATTTAATTCAGATGAGTATCAGACCACTAATGAAGACTGGCAAGAAAAATCTAAAATACGTACGGTCTCTACTACCAGTTATTGAAGAAATTTGTCTCACAGGCTTTAGGTCTATTTCCATATGTATTTATTCCATGCACATTCCCTGCAGAGTCTGTTTAAATACTGTCTATGAAAAAAAATCAGACTTTTCTGAGCAGGTGACTCATTTAAGCTGAATACCAGTAACTGAAACCACGTTTTGCTAGACCTTTGGTTACAAATGTCAAAATGTTAACATCCTCTTTCCAGACTCAAGCAAGAGACAAATGATTTTTGATAAATTCTAGTATTTATTAAATTATAAATTTTGTAACCAAAAAGAAAACGATCAAGAGAAACTTCAAACTACAAGGACTAGACAGCAAAGTCTATGGGAACGCCGTGAATATGTTACAGACAAGATTATGAAACATAAATTAGGTGTTTTCTTTACATTTCCATTTCAGTAACTTTACTATTAAATAGTTTTTGTCTATTTTAAAACCCCAAATTCACATGTATTCTCACATTAATTAAGCTTCCTGTTAAAACTGATACATCTCATAGGTGCCAAATTTTAGTAATGGCTTTATGTCAATCCATGCAGGAAAGTAAGACAAAATGCAAAAGTCAGATGGGACCATTAATGCACAGATAATACATACACGCCGGCCAAAAGAACGGAATTTTTTAAAACTATAAAATAAGCAGACTTCAAGAAAACTGGGTTATTACTAAACAGCTTTCAACTATTAACACCCAAGTTCCTTAAATAAATTTCTCAACAGAGACATGTTAGACTGGACATTTTAATTATAGGTCTATCCTTCCTATACCCCTTCCCACCCCAACTCCCAAAAATGTACTACTAGGGATGAGTATAATGTTATGTGGGCAGAAATTTACAGATAACCATTTTAACCTTGAGCATGGAGCTGAAGACTTTTATTTAAACTTCAGTTACTGTGCACTGTCCATCAGGCCTTCTAGATCTGACACTGGCACTTACTGTTCCACCCCCTGCTAGTGATCCATCAGTTATTGATCGATCTGATCGATCAGATACTGTCTGGTTTGCATTAGGAACCAAAAGTCTCTGTTGGGTCAAGGAATGTTGTGCAACAAGCGCTGACACATCCTCGCTATCACTACTGGCATCTGATTCAGTTTCTTCAATGGAGGTGTCTGGTGCCGGTACCCTGCCTGAGGATGGTAATTCACGATCTTCTTCTCCTTCCCCCCTATGACTCCTTTCAGCCAGGCTGTCTCCACCGAGTTGTAATTGAGCAAAAGAGTCTTCCAGAGAAGTGCTTGCATCAGGGGATGGTGTCACAGGGCTTGTTAACTGACCATCTACTGACGTCAGGGGCCTCACAGACGAAGACACTAGAGGCTGAACCGAAGCTCCACTCTGTGCCGATACACTGTCCGCTCCATCAGCAGAGCTCTCTCTTGCTAGGTTTACGGTATTAGCATCACAGTCCAGCCTAAGTCCGGCTACTCCCTTCTTTGGTATATCTATTATGTCCCGCTTCATCTTCCTGCGACGTCCATGTTCATTTCGCCTATATTGAACCATATTTTCAAGATCAGCAACATACAGAAACCCGGCAATTAACATTTCAGTGCTCTTTTTACCTTTGGAAAAAGCATCTTCCAGCTCCCTACTCGTGCGTTCATCATACTGCCACCACCCGTTCCTTCCTTCATAATACCATGCGTATTCACCATTTCCTCTACTTGCTGCCTTGAGTTCTTCTGGTGACAACAAGGTTGGCTTGTCAAGGAAATCCTCGGGAATTTCTTGTCGACAGAGGGCACATCGTTTTCCAAGCCATGAAGCTCCCTTTACACATAGATAGCAGAAAACATGCTTACAAGGCAGACTGACTGGGTGAACACATGTTTGCAGACAAATGGCACATTCAGGGACAGTTAGAGAAGGTGCAGTATTAGCACAGGATTCATTCGCTTTCCTGTTCGTAGGAAGCATGTTTACTGAGTGATCAATTTCACCACAGCCAGCCATCCTAAGAAAACGAAAGGGAATACATGTATTAAAATCTGGTTTTAACTTTTAAATCAACAAATCAGAAAAAACTTATTAAACACCTATTATATGCAAACCACATACTAGACAATGAATAGGGATACAAAAGTGAAAATACAGGAGAAAACTGTAACTTGTATAGAAAAACCTTTTTGGTTTGTATGTCATTGATTTTTACTTGAGCGTGCAGGGCAGGGGAATAAGGCATACAAATGTTAAGTCAAAAGTAAAAAAAATACAAGTAAGGTATAGAATGGTTTTTAATAAATATACCATTTCTATTCAGTCAGACCTTGTAAGATAGAACTACGTGCAAAGATTTTAAAATGCACAGTCCACTCTACACTGACTTTGACAATCAGTCTGGAAAGCAGAGAAACAAAATGCCTGAAATAATTCAGATGATGATCACAGAAAGCGACGGTTTTGTAACCTTTTAGTTACTAAGTGTCAATTTTGCAAATAGTACCGTTTGACAATATACTTTTGGTACTTGACAAGTATACCATATGAAATTAAGACTAAAGCTGAAATCCCAGAAGTTCCTTATCCCTGAGGTAAATCTGAAAACACTGGCTAAACTGCATTCCCTCTCTGTGACCTTTTTCTAAGCTATGTGCTCTTCTTGCTGTACTCTTTCAAGATGACCTCATCTATTCGCAGGACTTCAACTGTTACCTATATACAAATGATCCACAATTGACATCGCCAGCCCAGATCTCTTTTCAGCCCTAGCCCTAATCGCCTATTTTAGATCTCTTCGTGGATGCCTTGAAGGCACAAAAACTATTCAAGATCTGCTTCCTCCTTATTTACGCCTTAAAAGCCCCCCACCCCCGTGACACCGCTAACTATCTGCTTTTTCAAGCTAGAAATCCAGACCTGAAACTGCCCTTCTCTTATCCTTCTCCCATCCACAATATGTCTTATCAATTTTATCTCCTAAATATTTCCTGAATCATCTACTACCCATCTCTACACTTCCCTAGCCACCAAGTAAACTGTTTAATTATTGTATATGCCTTTCAATTTGTTCAACCACATCCCTTGTTGATTTTACAATGAAGACCAGGATCTATATGCCCTGTATGGTCTGGCCCCTACCTCATCTCACATGTAAGTTCCCCTGGATCAGCCTTCTAGATACACTGGCCAATATGAAGTAGAGAAACAAAAAATGGCTGAAAGTAATTCAGATGACAAGTAGGTCAGATGACTTTGTAACCTTGACACAGTCTACATTCCTTGACAGCTGGCACTTAGACCAGTGGTCGGCAAACTCATTAGTCAACAGGGCCAAATATCAACAGCACAACGATTGAAATTGCTTTTGAGAGCCAAATTTTTTAAACTTAAACTATATAGGTAGGTACATTGTTATTAACTTAATTAGGGTACTCCTAAGCTGGCCTTTGCTAAAAATGTCCTCAATCTGATTGAGGTACATTCGCTGAGGTCGACCCCTTCCAACTCTCCCATCCACACTCGTCTTGTATACTTGTTTCATCTATCTCCTTTCCGAAAACCGACTTCTGCGCATGGGCCACGAAGTTTCAATCGCACTGTATGTGCGTGCGTGCCCGCACGTGGTATTTTGTGGAAGAGCCACACTCAAGGGGCCAAAGAGCCGCATGTGGCTCGCGATCCGCGGTTTACCAACCACTGACCTAGACTACCTGAGCTACAGGATTAAAAATATATAGACAGATAGCATATGAATAGAATAAAATAAAATATATATTTGCCCTAATTGTAAAGAAAAATGCTTACTGGTTTCAATATATATATACACTAGGGACCCGGTGCACGAAATTCGTGCACTGTGTGTGTGTGTGTGTGTGTGTGTGTGTGTGTGTGTGTGTCCCCCTCAGCCCAGCCTGCCCCCTCTCACATACTGAGAGCCCTCAGGCGTTGACCCCATCACCCTCCAATCGCAGGATCGGCCCCTTGCCCAGGCCTGACGCCTCTGGCCTAGGCATCCGGCCCGGGCAGCGGGGACCCGCAGCTGCAGCGGCCCCGCGATCGTGGGCTTCGCTTTAGGCCCAGGCAAGGGACCCCTAGCTCCTGGGACTGCCAGCTTCGACCGTGGCCAGCTTCGACCGTGCCCAGCTCCCATCGCTGGCTCCACCCCTACTTCCTGCTATCACTGGCCGGGGCGGAAAAGGCACCTGATTCTCCGATCATGGCTGGGGGGCAGGGCAAAGGCGGCCCCAGGGCCGCCTTTGCCCTGCCCCCCAGCTCTTAGCTCCCCCCTGGGTTTCCAATCACTGTCAGTGGCAGGGGTCTTCTTCCTGCTTTCCCTTTCGCCTCCCTGCATTGTGCCTACATATGCAAATTAACCGCCATGTTGTTGGCAGTTAATTTGCATATAGCCCTGATTAGCCAATGAAAAGGGTAGCTCGTACGCCAATTACCATTTTTCTCTTTTATTAGTGTTGATATACAGAGAGAGATTTTAGAGAGGAACGGAGAGGGAGAGAGAGAGAGAAACATCAATGATAGAGTCATTGATCGGCTGCCTCCTGCACACCCCCAACTGGGGATCAAGCCCACAACCTGGGCACATGTCTTTGACCGGAATTGAACCCAAAACCCTTCAGTCCACAGGCTGACACTCTATCCACTGAGCCAAACCAGCTAGAATTGGTTTCACTTTTTATGAAATTCTCAACACTAAGAATGATATGGTCACACTTTTAATGAGTATACATAATCAAGGCATCATATTGGAAAAGACTAAATGATAGAAAATAACTAAAACTCGGGATTCCATTGAATTCTCTCTGAATTAAAATGCAATAATGCACAATAATTAAAAATTCAGTTCAGTGAAACAAGTTTTTAGTAACTAGTGTTTTTATAACCCAGTAAGTCCCTCTTATTTATAAAAGCTGATACTGTCTACCTAACTTGGTTATTTAAGTAAACAAGTTGCTATGTAAAAAGAAAGAAGAACCTAGAAGAAACTGTAGCTCTTTATAGTTTTTTAGCCTTCTAAGAGCAAATTCTGTCTTCAGTTTCACTTTTTTAGGAAGACTTTCCTCTATGAGATTTTGGGAAATCTACATTAGCAATAATTTAATGAAAATAAGATTGCTAACTCAATAAAACATCTAAAAAAACCAATACAAAACGCTCATATTATATTAACTGGAAATGATAGATATTTGATTCATTGCATTTTATACCAGTACACTTAGTAGCTCTGGAAAAACGATGATGCCATACTTACATTTCTATTATAGATCTCACAGATGCTGGTCACAAAAATAAAACATCATTTTCACATCCATTAACCAGTTTGTAGTATTTTCTCTTCAAGGCTGGTTCATCCTGTGCTGCAAAAGAAAAATTTTAAACATCAAGTTCTCTACAGGCTAATTAAGATCACCAAAATTTTTTTAAAAAATACATTTCTTTATTGATTTCAGAGAGGAAGGAAGAGGGAGAGAGAGAGATAGAAACATCAATGATGAGAGAGAATCATCAATCGGCTACCTCCTGCACATCCCCCACTGGGGATCGAGCCTGCAATCCAGGCATGTGCCCTTGGCTAGAATCGAACCTGGGACCTTTCAGTCCGCAGGCCGACGTTCTATCCACTGAGCCAAACTGGCTAGAAGAGTAAGATCACCAAATTTATTAAATTTTGCATGATCCTTTCATTTAACATACGTCAGTGGCAAATTTTATCTTACAGGTGGAAAAATTTCAAGACAATGATGCCTGCTTTCACCACTGCTATTCAACATTTTACTAGAATTGAAAAGACATTAAAAGGCATACAAATTGCTAAGAAGTTAATTTCCCTTATTTGCAGAGATAGTAAAACTATTTCTGTTCTCTATATTGAAAATCTCGAAGAATCCACAAGAAAGCTACTAGAACTAGTAAACAAGTACAGCAGCAGGTTGCAAGTTCAGAGCACAAAAAAGCCAGTTTTGTTTCTATATCTAGCAGTCAACAATCCAAAAAGGAATTCAAGAAAGCAATTCTATTTACAGTAGTATCTAAAAGAATGAAATACTGAGGAATCCACTTCACCAAGGAGATGAACGACTTATACAAAGAAAACTATAAAACACTGCTGGGCGAAATTAAAAAGCTAAATAAATGGACAGACAACCTGTATTCATGAATTGGAAGACCACACTACAGATGAATTGGATGACAACACTACACAAAATGATGTACGTACAGATTCAACATAATTCTTATAAAAATTCCAACAACCTTTTTTGCAGAAATGGAAAAGGCAATCCTTAAATTCAAATGGAATTATGATGGGCCCTAATTACCAAAATAATCTTGAAAAAGAAGAACAAAGCTGGAGAATTCACATTTCTGGTTCAAAACTTACCACAAAGCTACAGTAATCAAGACAATGTGGGTACTGGCCTAACAATAGACAAATGATGCAATAAAAGAGTCCAGAAATAAACCCATATATCTATGGCCAATTGATTTTCAAAAAGGGTGCCAAGTCCATTCAATGGGGGAAAAAAAATAGTCTCTTCAACAACTGAATTTCCACATGCAAAAAAAATTAAATCAGACCCCCACTTCACACCATCTACAAAATTAACTCAAAATGGATCAATAACCCTAATGTAAGAGGTAAAACCACACAACTCTTAGTAGAAAACATCGGGGTAAATCTCCATAATCTTGGATTTGGCAATGGATTCCTAGATGCGACACCAAAAGCATGAGTAACAAAATTAAAAATAGATAAATTGGACTTCATCAGAATGAAAAGTTTGGGGCATCAAAAGACATTGTCAAACAAGTAAATGACAATTTATAGAATGGGAGACAATTTTTATCAATCACCTCTCTGAAAGGGCTTAATCTCCAGAATATAAAAAGAACTTCTACAACTTAACAACAAAAAGACTCCCCCCGCCCCCAAATAATTTAAAAATGGGCAAAAGAAAGACTCTTTTCAAAGATTTATAAATGGCCAATAAGTACAGGAAAAGGTGCTTAACATTATTAGTCATTAGAAATATAAATGAAAATCATAATTATATGCCATTCCACATCTACTTGGATGGCTACAATTTAAACAAACAAACAAACAAACAAACATGTAACAAGCATTGATGAGGATGGAGAAATTGGAACCCTCGTACACTGTTGATGGGAATGAAAAATAATACAGCCACTGTGGAAAAGTTTGGTGGTTCCTCAAAAAAGTTAAACATAAGATTGCCATGCAATTCCACTCCTCGGTATATATCCATAGGAACTAAAAGCAGGGATCAGATACTTGTACATCAATGTTCACTGCAGAACTATTTACAAAAGTAAAAAAAAAAAAAAAAAAAAAAAAAACAACAAAAAAAACACCCAAAACCAAAATGGTGGGCACAACACAAGTGCCCAATAACAGAAGAATGGATAATATGGCATATCAATACAATGGAGTATTATTCAACCATAGAAAGAAATAAGGTTCTGACCAATGCTACAATATTGATGAGCCGTGAAAACATCATGCTAAATGAAATAGGCCAGACACAAAAGGACAAATGTATGATCCTACTTATATGAAATATTAAAAATAGGCAAATTCAGAGACAGAAAGTAGATTAGCGAATACCAGGGGCCAGAAAGAAGGGTAGAATTTCTGTTTAAGATGATGAAAATGTATTCTACAGCCATTACCTTCTTCAAGGAAGTAGTGTGTGCAAAAACAAGCTCATCACAGTAAGACCTCCTGCTATTTATATGCATGTCCAGGTTTACAACCATTAAGCCAACCTTCTCAAGGTGCCTCTTGTCCAGAGAATCCAGAAGCACTAACCAAACATCACCTCAGTCATCAGACCCTTTCTTCACATTTAATATTTCCTCCTTCCACTTCTCCAAGCATCATGACATAGCACTATCTCACTTCAAAATCTGGTATTTTAGTGTTTAGAAGACAAATGTTTTAAACATGATATATGTCCTTAAAATACAAGTCAGCTTATCCCGCCAATTTAACAAAACAATGTTTCAAAACTAGAGAATTTTCTAAAGTAACTGACTAAAAAGGGTTTCTAAATAACATTTTTGTTTTACTTTGACTTTAGAACTTAGTCTTTACATGATATGACCACAGTCCTGATTCTCCCTCCACCCCATCCTTTTTCTTTACCATCTACAGCTTCAAGTTGACTACACTTCAAGGGCACACAGAAGACTCCATTCACGTCCCTCCTGCAGCCTACTCAAAAGAGAATTGCCCATTTTCACACACAAGACAGGAGGAAACATTCTACTATTCAAACAGCATTACTCACTATTGGTTATTCTCTTCAAGTTTAACTCCTGACACATCACTGTGAATCTATTTAAATATCCCTGAGAATGAATCATCCAACACCTAACTCAGAGATTTTTAAACTTGCCCGACTGAGGCTGCTTGTTAAAAATATGCATTCTCCGGCCCTAACCCTCGAGATTCTAGGCCAATAGACAAGGATGAAACCCAGGAATCTCACTTCAAGTGCAACTGATGCAAGTAATGCTTCAAACACAATATGAGAAACAGTGTCCTCAGTTTTTAGTTCCTAAAATCCTGAATTCAAAGGACTTCACCCCGTTCCTCCAGAAACAAAGTATGATGGCCACATTTGGAATCAGATGCCACCTAAAACTGCTGCCTCTCTAAATCTTAACCTCATTCTCAGACCACAAACTCTGGTCCTTCCGGCTCACTTACTCATTCCCACACCTGCTCATTACTTTCACGGGGACTTCAAGTCTCTTAACCATCACCTTTCCTTTATCCAATTCCCATTCTCATGTTCTTTCCTGTCGAATCTGGAGCCCAAGCATTTTAACTTAACAGTACCCTTGGTTCCCTCCTGTCTCCCATCTACACATATGCCACAAACTCCTACCCCTGTGTAAATCTTAACAATGTGACATCTCAGCATCCATGCCTTAACCAATGAGTGCTAATGGAGAACACGAAAAATTCTTTTTCTCACCCACACTCCAACCAACCACACCAAATTTGGTCAACTTTTACACCTAACTCCTTTGTAATCTCTCTCTACTCTCTTGCCATTGCTAATTCCCTAGTCTAGATATATATCATTTCTCATCTAGATTACTGTACAGCCTGATTATCTAGCTTCAGTATCACCCCTCAAATTTATTCACTAAGCCTCTGAATGATATATTTAAAAGCCAAAATGGACCTCCCATATGTGAAGCTCTATACTGACTCTCCAACCTATACAATAGGACAACATTCATAGGCTTTAATGAGCTGAAACCTATACAGAACTCTAGTATTATCCATTTCCCACAGCTACTCTAACAGACTAATACTCTAGTTATACCACATTACTCAGCTCTCCAAACTTTCTTTTGTAATTCTGCATTTCCTCCTGTCTGGCATAGGCTACCTGTTTTACAACTTATTAATGCCACTGTCACTTCCTCTATCTCCAAAAAATTGTTCATTCACCTATATTTTGTACAGCCTTCTTCTATTAAACCATGAACCCCTTGAGGTTAGGGACTGTTTTTATATCTCTAAGTGGCTAGTATAATGCTGATCAATTTTGTTGACTTAAACTGATATTTCTTGGATGAATGAAAAGCTAATTCCTAATATAATTGTTAAGAGAAATAAAATATCAAAAAGCTAAACTTATTTACTTACATATCACAACATTTGAGTCTAACTGTGAACAAGGCACTCAGCCACAAAAATATATAATGATATCTAAGTTCTAATCCTTTCTTTAAAGAGCTTAAAGTCAACCAGCAGGAATTACTATATTTACAAATATAACGTTCAAGCCATCTTTTTATCTTTTGATAAGCACAAGATTTACCTAACTATTGTTCACTGACAATGAATTCTCCAGAATGCAGATAAAAATCCATGAATAAAACCAATTTTAATAAATCTTGCAAGCTACAGTAACTTTTCCAATTTTTATATCCTATGGATAATTTTCACAGATTCTAAATGGACAGTAACAACTGGGGTAAGAAAATGAACAAAAACCCATATAGAAATCCAGATATTAGCTATGTAAACTGTGATCCCCAACCAGTATCAGTATCACCTGGGTACCTTACAAATGAAAAGTATGGATCCAGGTGATTCATATGCATATTAAAGTTTGGAAGCACTATTAGACCCACATCATTGGATGCTCAAAACAACTCTGGGAGATATGACTATACCCAATTAGAAATGATGAAACCCAATTTCACAAGGATTTGGTAGTCAATACTGGGTGATGGGATTCAAACTCAAGTATCTTAAAAAAAATTTTTTTTTCTTCAATGTACTGTATCTCAGAGAAAAGGCCTAAAAATTCAAATTTTCTCTTAGTCATAGTAAGAATTAAAAAAACAGTAAAATTAATTTAAAAGTATCTTTTATTTAGCCTAAAATATTCAAAACATTATCATTTCCACATATATTCAGTATAAAGAAACTATTAATGTGGAATTTTACATTCTTATATGTGTGTGTATATACTCTTTCAAATCCAGTGTGTTTTTTAAACTAACATAGCATAGCTCCATTCAAACTAGCCACATATCAAGTGCGCAATAGCTCCATGTGGCTAGTGGCTACCATACTGGACAGTTCAGGTTTAGAATGTTTTGTATGTTAACTATTATTTTTTAACACAAAACTGGCTATTTACTACAAGACTCTCTAAATACAGAAAATGAACTCCATGTTACTTTCCGCTCATCCTTGCTGGCACAGATAAAAAGAAAATTTGCATATTCTATTGAGATAAAAAATTGAGAGATTTAGGTGGTCACAATTCTGCCAAACTGTCCCATTAACTCTAACCTCTGCAAATGGGTACAAAATAGGGCATGGAATGTTAACATTTAGGAGGACATGTGAAATAGCTCTCAGAAATCATCTACATTTGAAATCAAAGATTTTTTTCTTAAATGGGCAGAGAGGCTTTTACTTTCAACCCAAAATCCAAAAATAGTGTAGTGTAATTCTAACTACAGGCCAGAAATAATTTGGCAAGCATAAGTAATTCAAACATACATACTAGTAAGCCCTGCTGCAATGGGTGATTTGTAAATTATACACCAAACTCAATACAATTTGTGAATCACTATAGTAAACTTTACACAAAATCTTAACATGCAAATATCAATTAGTTAATACATTAATATTCCTTCTCTAGAAAGATAACATAAAAAGCATAAAAAGAGAAAAGACTTAAAACTAAATTAAGATATTTCCCTCCCTTAACAATTCTGGAGGGGAAAAGAAAAGTGAGAAATTATATTGAAAATATATATGAAGGAGTTTAGAAACCATCAGTGACTTGACATAATTCACCGACTCAACTAATAAGTATAACTGAAAAAAGAAGTAATATTGTATTATTTATATCTTATGGCCACTCAACAAATTCACACTCCTGATATTTGCATATACTGTTATTTTTTCTGAAAATATCTAGTATTATAATTCCACTTTTCAAGTCAGTCATAAGGTGAAAACAAAAAAAAAAAACAAGTTTATTTTCAGATAGTAGATTCAAATGAATCTTTTTAAAGAGCCAAAGAAAAAGATAAGCATATACTAGTAACAGTTAAAATATCAAATTATAGAGATTTGAAGAATTCCTGTATTTTCTAATTAAACATTTTCTAATGTTTAATAAAATAGTTTTTACTTTGTTTATTCAAAATATATAAAACAGGAAAATATTTTATATAAAATCAAAGACAGAAAAGAAAAATACTTCAAACCTTCCAATTTTTGTTATACAAACTAAAAAAAAAAAAAAGGACCAGTAAAAGGAAGACTAGAGATGGGCCGTAATTTACCACATACATCTTTGGATTTCTTAAGAGTCCCAAACTGAGATGTCACCAAATGCCCTAATGTTTCCATTTTTAGCTTTCTCTCTCACCCCCCGTTAAAACTCAACTTACAGAAAGCACAGGTCATACCGAGAAACTTGAAAACTCTTTTCCACTACATGGGGGTCCAATACTTTATTTTAAAGAATTATTTCCCTTATTGTATAGCACTTCCTTTAAAAAACATCACTGGATGGCTACCTATAGCCTTCACAATCTTCATACTCAAGCATTAAACCTTTACATTTTCACCCCAAAATGCGGTTGGCTCTGCATTTTGACAAAACATGAAATGTAAATGTGAACAAATATTGTCTTTTAATCATATCAAACAGGAACTTCATAGCCTACAATTATTTTGTAAATAAGAAAGTCTCTGCCACTAATGATCTGTGCGACCTTGGTCATGTCATAACCCCCATGTCTTGGTTATTTCACCCTACTCTATACTTCTGTAATTCTAAATACTTTAATTAACGTTCACTTAACAGCAGGTTTTGTTTTAATTAACCGAAAAGGTAATAAGCCAGGAACACTAAATAGTCCATAAATAAGCACACGTGGTTGCAGCAGAATGTTAACAAGATGGTTTTCATACCCACAGAGATTGCTCTTAATTCAGCCTGTTGTTTCGCAAATTCAGGTTCCTTAGGCACAATCAGAAGCCAGACAAGAGAATGGAAAAGGTTCAGGACCTACTGTTACTGCACGGGAGGAAAGAAAGCACTGAAATATCCAACTGACAGCATGTCAGGTGCTTCATGCTAGTAAATGGCTAATACATAATACTATCTAAACAGGTCAATATCATGAAAAGAAAAGATTTAATACTATCATTTTTTTTCTAACGAGTTAGGAAATCATTTTTGAGTCATTAAAAAATACCTGCGCCATTCTTCTGACAATTCAAGTTGGTGGACACTGACAAAATATTTTACCAGTTGAAACATGTCTCCATTTCTTTATTCCTTCCTCTCCTCTAATGACCAGCTCTTTAGAAATATAATTTTCCTGATGGTTATAACACTACCAAGATTTTAACAATCAGTAAGTAACAAAACCTGCAATGGTTTACCATTGTTTTCATTTTGGCCACAACTTAGTGGCCCCTTTGAAACAAATTCTAAATCAAAGATTGGGCTTAACAAAATGCTCCAATTTCAGATATACAAGGCTAAAACAAACACATCCAAAACCTGTTTCTAGAGTGACGTTCACTCTCTCCCTTTAGAATGAGATTTACTTGACCTATTTCCATGTGTTTTTAGAACACCCAGGTACTCATCACAAACAACATTTGCTGGTCAGAAAAACACCAAACCAGCACCATGAACCCTATTTGTGCGGGTCGTTTTCTTCATGTGTCCTACATACCACGTCTCTAAAAAAAATCTAAATATAGACTCACTTTTAAAAAGAGTCTTAAGTCTTCCAAATTCTGTAATGATATTCTACTTTTCAATGCCAGTTTATACTTTCGCATCCTGTTTAAAAAAGTAAACACATCGGGATTGGGGGTGGGGTGGGGGGAGGGCAACTGAAATGTCCATCACACAGAGAGACACACAGTTTTCTAACACTTCTTGGCTTTCTTCTCCCCTCAATTCCAGGGCCAGTATTACAAAAACATTACGTAAACAAAACGTGCGGGCTTCTGAAAACTTGCTCAATAATGCTCACTAAAATGCCAGCTAGGGAAAAGAAATAAAAACATATACGGAAACGGATACCGAGGGGGGAGGGAGGCGGATCCAGTGGCCAGAATGTGTGTGCAAACTCAAAGCAATGTTGCAGCCCGTCCGCAGGCACCTCTGGAAGATAAACAGCCACAACAATGGGGGGCCCCCGCACTCTTCCGGGCGGGCTGGGGGGTGGGGGGCGCTCCGCACCCGGCACCCGGCACCCGGGAGAACAAAGCCACAGCCTCCGCTTTTACGATGCACTGAGGGTTTTTGGAGGCTCCACCGGTGCTGAGAGACGTGCTCCTCGTCCCGATGCTGCGATCATCATCAAAACCGCTTGGCAGATGCAGCGCTGGGTTTACATGGGATCAGGCGGGGGGACCCCTCTCCGCGGTAGGCAAGACCCAGACACCGAACGGGGAGGGGGACCCCCGGCAGGGAAGCGAGAGAAAGCAGCGGCCAGAGACACCCCAGCAAAGGACAGAATGCAGGGACCGTCCACCCCGGGTGGACCTGACCCCAGCCCCGGGGAGAGGCCTCCGCACGGGAAACCGGGAGCGGGCTACCCCCCAAGCCACCGCCGCCCCGAAGTCCCGCGGTCCGAAGGGCGCCGGGTGGTGGGGGCCTGCCAACCCCGCCGAGGGGAGGGGAGAGGGACCCGGCGGCCGCCGAAGGCAGCGACGAGGACCCCGGCGGAAGAGGCTGCGCAGTAATGGCCGCGGCTCCGCCTCTCGCACCCCGACCGCGGCCGGCTGCGGGCCGTCGCCGGGACAGGGGCCGCGGCGGAGGCTGGCCACGCAGCGCCCGTCACAGTCTGCTCGCCTGCGACAGCAGCCGCGGCGGGGGCGGCCCCGGGGCTGATGGGCCCAGCGACCCCGCCTCGCGGTGGACAGGGCGGCCGCCGCGGCCCAAGGGCGTCCCCCGCTACGCACCGGCCCCTGACCCCGCCGCCGGCCCTCCCAGGCCCGCAGCGCAGGGCCGGCCCCGAGCGTGTCGCGGCCGGAGGGGACGCCGCAGCCCGGCCCCCCTCGCCCAGGCGAGGACCCCGCGGTGGCTGGCTACCCTCCCGCCCCGCGCCCCCCAGGACTTGGCCCCGACTCCCACCTCTCCGGCCACGGCCGCGGCCACCTCGCAGTCTTTTCTCTTCGGCCCGAGCGGAGCCCGCAGCGGCCGGGAGCGCGCGCGGCAGTCATGTGACCGCCCGTCGCGTCGCGGGGGGCGGGGCTTGCGCGCCGGAAGCAGCGCCGCGCTCCCCTCCCGCCCTAGGTCCCGGGTCCCTGAAAGCGCGCGGCTGGCTGTCAGCCTTCTCCTGCCTTGGCGGGGCTGCGATTTCACGTCCTGGGGCCTTCTCGCTGCCTTTTATTTTGCTTTCGCTGCAATTGGGTGCAGAAGGCTCGGGAGGAGTACAGGTCCCGTGGAGGGAGCTTTGGGGCCGGGGCAGTAAGACACGCACAGGACCAGCAGGTGGTGCTGCCTAGAAGCCCTGCTTCCAGACCCAGAAGAAGCCCTGGGATGGGGGGGAAGAGCCCTTGCCACAATACTGCTTGTTCCCGGTTCAAAAAAAAAGGGGGGGCGGGTCCTCTAGGTCCGTTCCAATTTATTCATTTTTGGAAAGGTTGAGCAATTTAATCGGGGGAAATGGATCTTTCTTTTTGGACCCATTTTTCTTAGACTAGGGCAGAGGAAGCTGGAAGAAGAGATTAATTAGCATAAGACTCTAAAACTAAGCAAGTGGTTTATTTTGTTGCACGCTTGTGGTTTTAAACAACATTTTGACAATAGCCTCATTTCATTTTAGCATATCCCTTTATCTTTTATGGAACTGATGGTACTGTCTTAATACGGAGTAAAATGAAGAGGGTGGGAGAGCATGCTTTTTGTCCTTTAAAAGACAAGCATTCCATGCCAGTATCTTCTTACTTGCAATGCTGTTGCATGTGAGATCTCATTAACTGTTTATTCAGGGTTAGAAATTTTCAGTGTCCTTATATATACACACATGTGTACATTTTTTTCTATTCCTCTGAAATTAATGTACTCAAGGTTCTTATATACCAGTATGTAACCAATTCCTGAAGAGTAGTACCATTTTGCTTACTCATGTAAGTAAAAGCAATATTTTTATAACTTCTTTAAATGTAGCAATATTGAATTGTATGTTCTCCAGCTTTAACTTTAATCCCCTATCTTTATGCTCTCCTTAACCATCCAGTTTTATGCCCTCTACCCTACATATCCCAGGTACACATAATCGCCAAAAAAATTGATCCCAGCTTGAAAAGATAATACTACTATTAACTAACAATGTGCAAGACTTTGTTCTAAGCCCTTTACGCATATCCTATATAATAAAAGGCTAATACGCAAATCGACCATACGGTGGAACAACCAGTCGCTATGATGTGCACTGACCACCAGGGAGCAGACGCTTGATGCAGGAGCTGCTCCCTTGTGGTCAGTGCGATCCCACAGGGGGAGCACCGGCTCAGCCAGAAGCCAAGCTCATGGCTGGTGAGCGCAGCGGTGGTGGCAGGAGCCTCTCCCACCCGTGGCAGCGCTAAGGATGTCCAACTAATGGGGAGTGGGCCTAAGCCGTCAGTTGGACATCCCCAGAGGGCTCCTGGACTGCAAGAGAGCGCAGGCTGGGCTGAGGGACCCCCCGCCCCCAAGTGCATGAATTTCATGCACCGGGCCTCTAGTTAGCTCATAATAAACTATGATGGAGGAACTATTGTTATTCCCATTTTACAGGCACGGCTACGATTTGAATCCAGACAGCAACTGTCAGAGTCCACCTAGTCCAGTTCGTCATTTTGTGATTAAGAAATAGATATAACAGTTAAATGACTTGCTTAAAGACTTTTTTGTTGAAGATAGAACCTGTTAGGTCTGATCAAATAATTGAATTGATACTCCCCCACCCCCTGGGAACTGACCTTTGGACCAATTCATAACTGACATACCCTTTCTCTTAAATCACATTCCACTTGCTAAGACCATTATCTTTCCCTGCAGGACCCGCTCAGAGAATTCTCTGTCCAGAAAAAGCCCTCGAGTCCTTTAAAATCTCTGACTCCCTGTCACTGGGTGAAGGTGCCATTTTGGGGCTCAGCCCATCTGATTTTCCAGATGACCTAATAAGTTAATAATTCTTTACCCTTTTTGGCCTTGTGTGTTCCTTTTTCGGTGACCCTAACAGAACCAGAATCAGAACACAAGTATGTTTCCTGATTCATAAATACTTTTATTTTAAGAAAAGCTATTAAAAATTCTTCCATTGCTCTAGGTACATTTTAGAACAGGGTGGGGAAAAGTAGGTTTATAGTTGTAATATAAATAAATAGTACAATAATTATATAAAAAACAACCCAAGAATAAACATATTTTGCATACACATAATTGTAAACCTACTTTTGCCCATTCCTGTATTATAACTTACTAGAGGCCCGGTGCACAAAAATTTGGGGGAATGGAGGTCCCTCAGCCCGGCCTGTGCCCTCTCGCAGCCTGGGACTCCTCAGGAGATAACGACCTGCTGGCTTGGGCCTGCTCCCAGGTGGCAGAGGGCAGGCCCAATCCCTAGGTGCAGCCCCTGGTCGGGCTCAGAGCAGGGCCGATTGGGGAGTTGGGGCACCGCCCCCTGTCATGCACAGAGCAGGGCAGATTGGGAGGTTGCGATGCCACCCTCAGTCATGCTCAGGGTAGGGCCAATTGGGGGGTTGGGGCACTGCCCCCTGTCACACTCAAGGCAGGGTCGATGGGGAGGTTGTGGCGCCACCCCCTGTCATGCACAGAGCAGGGCCCATCAGGGGGGTTGGTGCTCCATACCCTGTCACGCACAGAGTAGGGCCGATAGGGGAGTTGGGGCACCGCCCCCTGTCACACACAGAGCAGGGTGGATCAGGGGGTTGGGGCGCCACCCTCTATCACCCACAGAGCAGGGCCAATCAGGGGGTTAGGGCGCCACCACTCTCACACTCAGGGCAGGGCCGATGGGGAGGTTATGGCTCTACCCCGTCACACACAGAGCAGGGCCCGTGGGGGGGGGAGGGGTTGGGGCGCCGCACCCTGTCACACACAGAGCAGGGCCAATCAGGGGGTTGGGGAGCTGCCCCCTATCAGGCATAGAGCAGGGCTGATCAGGGGGTTGGGGCGCCTTCCCCTGTCACGAGCAGAGGAGGGCAGATAGGGAGGTTGTGGCCCCGCCCCCTGTAACACACAGAGCCTCAGGGCGATCAGGGGGTTGGGGAGCTCCCCCCTATCAGGCACAGAGCACGGCCGATCAGGGGGATGGGGCGCCGCACCCTGTCACACACAGAGCAGGGCCGATCAGGGGGTTGGGGCGCTGCACCCTGTCACACACACAGCCGCAGGGTGATCAGGGGGTTGGGGAGCCCCCCTCATCAGGCACAGAGCAGGCCTGATCAGGGGGTTGGGGCGCCTTCCCTTGTCACGAACAGAGCAGGGCAGATAGGGAGGTTGTGGCCCCACCCCCTGTCACACACAGAGCTGCAGGGCGATCACGGGGTTTGGGCGCTGCCCCCTGTCACGCTGATCCTGGTGCTGGGAGGCATATTACCCTTTTACTATATAGGATAGAGGCCTGGTGCATGGGTGGGGGCCGGCTGGTTTGCCCTGAAGGGTGTCCTGGATCAGGGTGCGGGTCCCCACTGGGGTGCCTGGCCAATCTGGGTGAGGGGCTGAGGGCTGTTTTCAGGCTGGTGGGTGACTGAAGCTCCCAACTGCTCCTTTTTTTCTTTTTTTTCTTTTTTTTAATTCTGGGCCAGCTTTAGCTCTGACTCCAGCTCTGAGGCCTCAACTGCTGAAAGCAGGTATCTGGTTTGTTTAGGTTCTACAATCGAAACTCTGTATCAACTCCAGCTCTGAGATCCTGGCTGGCTGAAAGCGGGTTTCTGGAGTTTGTTTAGCTTCTATATCTGTTACAATGTTTCCAACTGCAAGCTCAGAGGCCGGCAAGGCAGGCGGGGAATGTTGGAGTCCTCTGTCACTGAAGCAAGCAAGCCTCATGTTAGTTTCAAGCTGCCTGGCTGCCGGCCGCCGTCTTGGCTGGCAGTTAATTTGCATATCACCCTGATTAGCCAATGGGAAGGGTAGCGGTCGTATGCCAATTACCATGTTTCTCTTTTATTAGATAGGATATCCTGTCTATTTCTCTATCCACCTGCAAGCAAGGAATTAATTAATCAACAGGAATCCCAATAAAGCACCATCCAGGTTTCTAATCCTCTCTCAGCCACACCCATAATCTTTGTCCAGTGATGGCGAACCTATGACACGCATGTCAGAGGTGACACGCGTGTCAGAGGTGACACACGAACTCATTTTTTTTGGTTGATTTTTCTTTGTTAAATGGCATTGAAATATATAAAATAAATATCCAAAATATAAGTCTTTGTTTTACTATGGTTGCAAATATCAAAAAATTTCTATATGTGACACGTCACCAGAGTTAAGTTAGGCTTTTTCAAAATGCTGACACGCTGAGCTCAAAGGTTAACCATCACTGCCTTAGTCATTTCAATGAATTAGCTCCATCTTTCCTTGTCCTATCCCGTCTTTACTTCCTCTCTTTTATGTCCCACATCCATTTTTTCCAATAATCAAAACATGCCCGGAATCTGCTTACCACCCCTGCTACAACCTACAGCATCTCTCTTGGATTATTGCCTTAGCCCAGGGACAGATTTTCTTGCTTCTGTCCTCGCTTTTCTTTGAGTCTATTCCCAACACAGAGAGCAAAGTAAATTTCTTAAAAAGGAAGTCAGATCATACCACCCCTCTGTTCAAAGTGTCCCATGGTTTCCCAAAACAAAGGAAAAGCCAAAGCCCCGGATGACTCTAAGACTCCCCTCCTTACCTCTCTGACCCCGCAAACTGCACTCTCAGCTTCGTGTTCCAACAGGGCACTACACAAGCTCTCACCCACAGTCTTTAGTGTTGCTTTTCTCTCTGCTTAGAACCCTCTTTCCCAGAATGGCTTCCTCCCTCCTTCTGTGCTCAACTGTCTTTTTTTTTTTTTTCAGTCAGTCTTTCTTATTCCTTTGCTATACTTTTTCTCTGAAAGATAGTGATGAGTTTCTATCTGTGAATATTACAGGACAGCACTCTCAACATTGTCAGAAGTTTTTAAAAAGAAATTAATTTCCAATAATTGTTAAAATGCCCAAACTTCCAAATGATTCACTTAAAGAAATGAGTCAATCCTAACAGATTTAAGGTACCTCTGTAATAATGTTACTGTCACTGACATTTTATTTTGCTTCACTGAATCAAAGATAAAGGAGTTGCAACAAACTGCTAGGAATTGCTCATTATTCCTAAACCAATGTCTGTTTCCCACGAGCATATAAAATGCTGTCTTGAATACCACACATCTCCTCCAGGCGCCCTGTATACCTCTTAATACCTCTCAACACCCCAAAATGTCTGTTGCTATTTATTTTGCTTAATTGTTAGGGGCAGAAATAGAATATTGGGGACCAACTACAATTATAAGAAATATTAATCGTGCTCTGGTAACCATGATGGTCCTGTTCTGATTTGAGAAAGCACATTCTAACCTGGCTGGGAGTTGTACGCCCTGGGACTTGGGAGCTAAGATAGGAATGCAGTCCATCCTCCTTTTCCGAGAACTGCCTTTATCAGCATGGAACGATTTACAGCCTTGTGGCTGAAACAATCTAGTCCTGGAGGCACCTGCTCTTTACAACCCCAGCCCTTGTGCCTGTAATCTGGTCCCAGGGATGCCCGGAGGCACCCACACTCTGCTCCCCTGACTCCCCAGTCCATTACTTGTGACCTGTAATGATTACACCAAGCCTACTTTCCCATGCCTGTAATTCCTACCTTCCCACGCAATCTTTGTCCTTCTACCCAATATAGGTGGCTGGCTTATGGGGAGAGGCAGAGCAGATTTTTGTGGGTGACCTGCTGCTCTCCCATATGCAGGCAGTATTGGAATAAACACTCATATATGATTCAACCCTGTCTCTGCTTAATTGGTTCAAGTAGTGACAGGCAGCCCGAACCTCAGGTAACGTAATGATAAAAATATTCTTTTTGTTTCCCTAGTATCTAAAGACATCTATGAAAACACACATGAGAAAACTATATGTTCTATAGTGGAAACTGTATTGAAAACCACTGGTGTAACTAGTCTAGGGCAGAGGTTTTCAAATTGCTTTCTACTGTTCCCTGGGGTTCTTGAGATCCTGTAAGAGGGACTCAGAGGTAAGAATTATTTCAAGCCTGACCCACGTGGCTCAGTGGTTGAGCATCGACCTATGAACCAGGAGGTCATGGTTCGATTCCTGGTCAGGGCCAGTTGCAGGCTTGATCCCTGGTGTGGGGCCTGCGGGAGGCAGCAGATCAATGATTCTCTCTCATCATTGATATTTCTGTCTCTTTCTCCCTCTCCTTTTCTCTCTGAAATTCATAAAAAACATTTTAAAAATTATTCAATAATACCACGACTCTTGCTGCTTTGTTCACTCACTCACTCACTCACTCACCATCTCTCTCTAGTGTACAGTCGAGTTTTCCAGAGGCTACTATTATGTGATGTATGATGTAGCAACAGATTGAATATAGATGCAGATATTAGAATTTGCCTCTTTCACTTAAGCCAGGCATTAAAGAGTTTTACAAAGCACAAAATAATGCCACCCTTCTCCCCAAGTTAACTTTGTTTTGGAAATTATAGTTATTTTTCAGAAAATACTTAATGTTAACACTTAATGGGCTTCATATTTTTAAATGAATAAATATTTTAAACAGTTTTCTGTTTTAGTCTCTAATTTGGTAAATATTGATAGATTAACACATATAAACAACAGTTCTTTGGACTCTTCTATAATTTTTAAGAGTTTAAAGGAGTCCCAAGACCAAAAAGTTTAAAAACATTGGTCTGAGGCTATTTTGTGTACCAACCCTAAGCTAGATTTCTTCCCACATGCCAACAATCATCTGATAACTGTGGACACAACTTTCTCATATGTCTGGAAACAGAACAAACCAGCTTGAGGAATGTACCCATCATTATAGCTAGCAGATGAATGGAAATAAAGCCAAGGGGAGATTTGGAAAGCAAACTTTTCCATTTCAGTTGAAGATTCTGCTCTAAGAGCTGATACATAGCTTGGTCTCTATCCTACCATTTGATACTGTTCCACTTACAGTAATCAAATAATATATACTTTTCTGGAAGAATTCCTTTGTAAATAACAGTATAGTAGACAATTTTCCTAGTGTTTTTTCCTTTACCTATTGTGATAATTAATGCTCGATCTTTGGCTAGCTCTCAGTATTCCTACGGTGGCCCCAGAAGTTACAGCTGAATTATGAGAATTGTACTAGTATGTCTGGGGAAATAGCCCAACACAATACGGTCACTGAGTCAAATTTTACAGTAGAGTCAAGCATGCATTTCCTAACCCTGGTTTTATGTCTGATTTTCAGATGTCGTATATTGATCATAGTGTCTACTATATTATCTTCAAAATCCATGCTTGTTTCATTATATGAGTTCTTATATTGAAAGATAAGAATAAATGCTCTACTTTATAACAATGATTTATTTATTATTTTTATTATTTTAATAAAAATAACACTTAAACAGTGCACCCTATACATAAAGGAAAAAGTTTAAAGTCGTACAGGCAGCAAATAAGTTTTTGATACCACATTTTCCTCAAAATGATTAGGATTTAGCAAATCAATGTTAAGTGGTTTTATAATCACACATATTTGGACTTGCAAATATTTATTTATGGAATTATGTGCATATTAATTATCCCAGTTTAATACCATTATAACCTAGAAACTTGAAATATTTTTCACAGCAGTGTATCAGTCAGTGTCATGTTTAGAAGACAGAAACCACCTTAAGTATTTCAAACAAAGGGAACATAATGCAGTGATTTGGTTGCAAAAGTATTATACAATGGAGGAGCCCAAAAAGGGACAATAAGGATACCCTGATATCAGTAAGTGCAGAATCACTACCTCGCCTAAGGCTGGAGGAACCAGGGGTTTACTGGGGTTCCCAGAAGCCAACTTATAGGCGGCTGAAGCACTTCTGTTTGAACTACCACAAGAGGAAGCCAGGAGACCATTGCTCACAGAAGCCACAGGAATCCAGGACCTCATGGCCACCAGCAGTCACCTACCCCTGTCACTGCCAGAGCCAGGAACAAGAACAGAATCACCTCCTCCCTCTCACCTTTTATTTGTTTACCAGCGGCCCAATGCACGAAATCACACAGCCCTGCCCATTCGGGCGGGCCTCGCCTCGCCAACACACCCGCCGCTTCACCGCCCGCAGGCTGCTAGCCTTGCTGTGACTGGAGCCTGTGGGCCAAGGGGGAGGGACCGAGAGGTGCTCCACGCACTTCATGGTGACCGGTTGTTTGGTCGTTACAGCATTACGGCATTATGGCCACTGGCCTTTTATAATATAGACTAGAGGCCTGGTGCACAAAAATTTGTGCGCTCGGAGGGGTCCCTCAGCCTGGCCTGCGCCCATTTGCAGTCCAGGACCCCTTGGGGGATGTCCACTTGTTGACTTAGGCACACTCCCCGGGGGGTCAGGCCTAAGCTTGCAGTCAGGCATCCTTCTGGCAGCCAGGGAGCCCTCGGGGGATGTCCAACTAAAGGCTTAGGCCCTCAAGGGATCGGGTCTAAACCGTTAGTTGGACATTCTTAGTACTGCCACGGAGGTGGGAGAGGCTCCTGCCACCACCTCTGTGCTGGCCAGCCATGAGCCAGCTTCTGGCTGAGTGGCACTCCCCATATGGAAGTGCACTGACCACCAGGGGGCAGCTCCTGCACTGAGCGTCTGCCCCTGGTGGCCAGTGCACATCATAGCAACCGGCCATTCTGTCATTCAGTCAATTTGCACATTAGCCTTTTATTATTATTATACTAGTGGCCCGGTGCACGAAATTCGTGCGGGGGCAGGGGAGGGAGGAGGTGTCCCTCAGCCCGGCCTGCACCCTGTCCAATCTGGGACCCCTTGGGGGATGTCTGATGTCTAAACCAGCAGTCGGACATCCCTCTTGCAATTTGGGACTGCTGTATCCTAACCGCTCACCTGCCTGCCTGCCTGATCACCCCCAACTGCCCTCCCCCACCATCCTGCTCGCCCCCAACTGCCCTCCGTCGGCCTGTTCGCCCCCAACTGCACCCCCCTGCTGGCCTTATCGCCCCCAACTGCCCCCCCCCGCCAGCCTGCTCTCTGCCTACTGCCCTCCCTGCTCGCCTGCTCACCCCCTACTCCCCCCCCCGACCTGCTCAGCCCCAACTGCCCCCCCACCGGCCTGCTCGCCCCCAACTGCCCCATGCTGCTGGCCTGCTTGCCTCCCACTGGCCCCCCCTGCTCATCCCTTACTGCACCCCGGCCTGCTCACCCCCAACTGACCCCCCCTGCTGGCCTGCTCACCCCAAACTTCCCTCCCTGCCAGCCTGATTGCTCCCAACTGCCCCCTCCCCCCCGTCAGCCTGCTCACCCCCAACTGGCCCCCCCTGCCGGCCTGCTCGCCCCCAACTTCCCCCACCGCCAGCCTGATCACCCCCATCTGCCCTCCCCTCCTGGCGTGATTGCCCCTAGCCCCATTCCTGGGTCACTGGGGCAACCCAGGATAACCAGGCCTTCCCACCCACTCTCTGGCAGGGTCCATGGCTCCAGCTGGCACTGCCATCTTTGTCACGTCAATTTGAATATTCCCTTCTTATTGGCTGTGGGCGCCACCATCTTTATTGCGAAGTGATGGTTAATTTGCATATTACTCTTTTATTAGATAGGATAGGATGTCCCTATTTCCCCCCTTTTGCCCCCTCTACCCAGCTCTTGCCCCCCACTTCTCTCTGGCCATCACCATACTGTTGTCTGTGTCCATGGGTTGTGCATATATTTTCTTTGGTTAATCCTTTCTTTAAATTCACTTCTTTAAATTTTTATTTTCAGATAAGTGCTTATAACTGCACTATTATATATTTTCTGTTATATCATTTAGAATTGAGATATTTTTTAATTGAACCCTTGTAAATTTTAGCACAATTTAATAAATTATGCTAGAAGCAATTAGGAGATTTTTCATGTAATACAGATACATTTCAATTAATATTTTATTAATTTTTAATTTTTTAATATTTTAATTTGAAATAATCTCATACATGTTAAAAAAAAACTATAAAATACTACAGCATATTATATGTACCCTTCACCCAATTTCTTAGGTGTTAATAATTTAAACATAACCATTATACAACTAACAAAATTTGGAATATATTTTTCTTATAATCTCTTTAATGTTACTTAATCCATTTACTTTGTTTTTGTTAATCTTCACCCAAGGATATTTTTCCATTGAATTTTAGAGAGAGTGGAGGGAAAGGGAGAGACACATTGATTGGTTGCCTCCTGCACATGCTCTGATAGGGACTGGGGATCAAGCCAGCAACTGAGGTACATGCCCTTGACTGGAATCGAACCTGGGACCCTTCAGTCCAAGGGCTAATACTCTATCCATTGAGCAAAACAGGCTGCAGCTTAAGGCAGCAGGCAGGCGGCTCCTGGGGCTTGCGGGGCCGGTGTGCCTGCCACCCGGGACCGGATTCGGTCCCGGGTGGCAGGCAAGCGGCTTCTGGGGTTGCCCACAGGGGCCTGGATGGCGGCTTGCACTGGCGGTTCACGCTGTCCCGCCCTGCCTGCAGTATGCAAATTAGCCGCTATCTTTGTTGATGGTTAATTTGCATATCTCACTGATTAGCCAATGGGAGCCGTAGCGAAGGTATGGTCAATTACCATGTTTGGCTATTATTAGATAGGATGAGTGCCTTCCTTTGGAGCAACCACACAGGAAACCACAGCGCCCTTGGATAGAAAGTAGGATATAGAAGGCCTGTATGAGGCTGGGCATCCACAGACAAGGAATTTGCTGCTGCTTTGTCTACAGTTGAGTTTGCCCTTTTGTCTTCCCCATGTCCTTGGTTCCCGTAGAGGGAGGGGTGTCTATGGAATTCTGGAAAACACTCCTCCAATCTGGAGCATGTAAACTGGGCTAAGCCAATGAGCACATACCAACTCCGGGACAACGACTCTAAGGTGACATCTGACCTAAGAGACTGCGATCATGTGACATCCCGAGACTGTTGCAGAGTGTGGGGTACAGTCCCTCTTGTCCTTTGAATGCCATCAAGTGGAAGTGTCACACACGGAGCTGCCTCCTCCACATTGTTACCGTGTGGAAAAATACTGATAGAGGACAGTGGGACTGAGAGATCGGCAGAGGCCTGCTGAAGCGCACTCAATGACTGCCTTTTCTCCGAATTTCTCAATTTTATGAGCTTATATAGTCCCTTATTGTTTAAGTCAGTTTGAGTTAACTTTTCCTGTAGTGTTTGCAACAAGAAAAACCATGATACATGATACAGATCCTACTGGCAACAAACATACTAGCACCCAACAGCCCCAAACTCTAGCTACAAACTTTCATATTTCTGGCACTCACACTTGTCCTACTAAACTGTCAGAAATATAAGACAAAATATTAAAAAAATCACACACACCCTGCTTTGCACAACTGATACATCTCTCAACCTTTGTTCAAGTACGTAGATGAAAAAGGCAATGACAAGAAGAAATTGCACCCTAACTGGTTTGGCTCAGTGGATAAAGCATCGGCCTGTGGACTGAAAGGTCCCAGGTTCGATTCTGGTCAAGGGCATGTACTTTGGTTTCAGGCACATCCCCAGGAGGGGGTGTGCAGGAGGCAGCTGATCAATGTTTCTCTCTCATTGATGTTTCTAATTCTATCCCTCTCCCTTTATCTCTGTAAAAAATCAATAAAATATTTTTTTAAAAAAAGAAGAAATTGCATGATATTTTAAGGTTGAATTAATAGATATACAATGAATTTTATATCTATAAGAGAAGAATATACTTTTTTTCCAGGTGCCCATGTAATAATTGCCAAACAGACAAAGAGGAAAAAGAAGAAACTTGTGTACTTAGACTACAAAGTATATTTCAATAAATTTCTCAAATCATGAGTTCCTGGGTCATTTTTTATAATGATGTAATTAAAATGGATATTAAAACAAAGTATTAAATGGTAAAAATTGCCTACCTTTTAAAGTTCAAAAAGATCTACATCCTGTACCAACAAGAAAATCAATATTATAATTTGAGACAACCTTAAAACAAGAATACAATGTATTAGGATTTTTTTAATGTAAAACTTACATCAGAGAACATTTCATAGTCATATATTTATTACTAAAAATAAAGAATGGGGGAAAAAGAGGACTTATGTAATAACTTTCAACCATAAAGATTTTTTAAAATATTTAAAATAGGACACAAGAATACAGGAATAAAATCCCAAATAGAAAAATCAAAGTAGAATTGATGAGCCAAAAGTTTTGCTTGATTTAAAAAAATAAGTGCACAATAAAACAGATAAATCTTGGGCAAATTTTATTATGAAGAGATGTAAAATAAAAATAAGCATTAATAAGAATGAGAAAGTAAACAGCCATAGATATGGAAGAAGTTAACATTACTATAAAAAGCTTTATTAATAAATTTGAAAATTCCAGTCACATGAGTAACTTGGAACATACCAATCTTTGTACACAAAGAAATTTTTCCTACACATTGGACTCACTGTGCCTTCTATAAGGAGTCTTGCTATGTTCTGAATGTTTGTGTTCCCCAACACCACCAATTCATGCTAAAATCCTGAATCCAAAGTGATGGTATTAGTAGGTGGGCCTTTGCAAGGGAGATTAGGACATGAAAGCAGAAAATTCTGCAACCTGGAAAAGGGGTCTTTCCCAACTATGCTCACCTTGACCACTGGCTTCCGGCCTCCAGAACTGTGAGAACAGACCTCTGTTGATTATAAGCTACCCGGTCTGTGGTATATTGTTATAGCAGCCAAAATGGACTAAGACAAATCTCTTTCCCTGGATCTTTGGTGGTTCTTTCTCAACTTAAATGTCAATTCCTTGAAGAGGTTTTATTCTGACTACCTGTGATTCCCCAACATCCCTCAGCTTTGTTATGCCCTATCATATCACACTCTTAATTTCACCAGAGCATTTTTCTTTTCTTAATATTTAAAATTTTTATTTCCTGGTTTATTATTTGTCTTTGCTCGTGAGAATGTAAGTTGATTCAGAAGAGGGACCTTGTATGTCTTTATTGCCTAATGCTCATACTATATAATCACATAGTTGGTAGCAATAAAACTCTTAAATAAAATAACTTTTTAGAAAAATAAAAATGACTAGAATCACAAAACAGATTTCCAGTAATCATGGAATTAATTTAAAAAAATAGTCCCAAGGCTCAATTGTTTTACTGTGGAGCCCTTTTAAACTTTCAATAAATACAAACTCTTCATGTTATATATTATGTTTCATAGTCCAGAAAATGATGCCCAGTTATTTAATTATACATTTAGAAGCCCCACAAGAATAAATTTTAAAATTCTCAGAACTAGAAAAAACTTAAGTCAAATATTTAGATACAAAATAAAGTACAAAAATGAAATATTATTTTTATTAACTATTTAAAATATTATTTATTTGCTTAATATTTTAAAAAAATTTGAGTTAACAACTTAATTTGAAATTCAAATGTCATATAAAATTCTGAAAGGATGTTGTTGGAGATGGACAAGTTATTCTTAAATGTGCCCAAATATGCAGGAAATAATAGACAGCTGCTAGCAAACAATAATATAATGTTTGATGAAGAAAGAATAGGCTCTTAGCAAGAAAGGTTATATTTTCAACAAAGAATTTTGGGGGAAATATATTCTTACCTGGAGAAAAGAATATATTTCATCTGCTTCTTATACTATAAAGCAAAGATTGCAAACTGTCCATCCTGTACCATAATTGGGCCACAAATATATACTGGTATTTTAAAAATCAGAATTTTTTTTAATCAAAATATAAATGTTAAAAAAAAAAGCGTGAGGGAAAAAGTAACTCAGAAGATAGAGCAACACTGGACCCACGTTCCCAGATGGCAGTGTTTGGCATGAGCAGAGGAGTGGTGGCCCCCTGGTGCTCTGCAGTTTGGCACAGTTCTTTCTACCTCTTGCTTTGTGCCAGCTTGCCTCACGCATTTATGTGAACAGCTCCACTCCTGTAGTCATTTGAGATTAAAAACTCCAGATGGATCATGAGTTAGATAGAAAAGATAAAACCATGAAATAAATGAGAAGAGAACATGGTTGGATACTTAACTGGTTCTTCAGAATTGGCCTAAGACAATTGACCTTGTCCACATCTTAGGTTATTTTTATTAATCAATAGTAGCTTCTTATAGCTAGAGGTGGGTGAGGATTAACTACTTCTCACAACCTCTCCATCAGGTTATAAAGAAAGCAGTAGTCAGACCAAATTCTTATATACATGCAACCATTTATCAAGTTTTCATTGCAACCTAGGAAAAATATATCATTAGGGATCAAGTCTTGGTGCCATCCTTAAGCAAACAAGATAACAGGCTCCTTAAATTCTTATATACTGCACAGATGGCGTGGCTCAGTGGTTGAACATCAACTTATGAACCAAGAGGTCACAGTTAGATTCCTAGTCAGGGCACATGCCCAGGTTGTGGGCTCATGCATGAGGGAGCCAATCAATGATTCTCTCTCATCATTGATTTTTTCTCTCTCTCCTTCTCCCTTTCTCTCTGAAATCAATAAAAATATATTTTTAAAATTCATGTATTGTTCAAGAAAGGGTATAAAGGTTCTGAATTTTTTTATTTGATGCACATAACTCAAATGCCATTAATTTTACCAAGAAGAACCTATCTCACCAACAAAGACTCTTTCTACTATTCATATTTTAATTAGCAAAAGTCCTGGTGGTGATCAGAGATAAATTAGCTGATGTGCTCCTCGTCCTTGGAGTATGGCCTTTCTGATTGATGCTAACTGCTGCCCTATGGATGGGAAATCCTCATCTGGACAAATGATCACATAGCATGCACTGCTTAAGCCAAATAGCTAGCATATATATATATATATATATATATATATATATATATATATATATATATATAATAGCACACTGTCTATGCCAAAGTCCTTTAAAATGAATTAGAGACACCATAATACTGGTCATTTTCAGGGAAGTACTTTCTAAGCATAAAAGAAATGGAAGGAATCACAGAGGAAAGGCACAATGTTTGATGTCACAAAAATAGCAAGCTTCTGTACAACAAAAGTACCTTAAATTAAAAGGGGAATGAAAAACTTTTGAAAGTATTAGTAGCAACTATTTTTCTTAAGCAAAATATATGCCATGTTTATTATATATGTACACAAACACATAAATATTCACATTTATATGTATATGTGTGTGTTTCTGTTTTCCTCTTTGTCTTCTTTCATGTTACCTCATTATGCAATAATGGCTACATGGATGTTCACCAAAGGTGTAGGGTACATATGCTTGCTCTGGGTTAAGCAGCTTCTCTCATTCCAACATCTTCATCGTGCTTCTGTCCCATGTGGTTGCAGCTCACTCCCTTGAGTGTTACTCTGCCGGTCACAGACCCGCTATTGGTCACCACTGAGGAAACCCCATCTTAGGCAAAGCAACTCCCCTGCAGTCCAAGCGACGGGGAATTTTGTTTTGTGGTTGGAGAGGGCAGGGTGGCTTTGTGTGTTTTGTCTTCCGTGTTTGCCATGCACCTGGTAGCCGCCACTCACTCGGAGGTATCTTTCCTGACAAGGGAGGATTTCACCACCGCTGCCATGGATACTGGAGGCCCCTGAAAATAGCTTATCTTTCTTCATGATTGTTGCTGTTGCGTCACACAGAGCAAACAGAGATTCACGACAGCGACCACAGGCAGGCGCACGTCCAGAAGAATGTCTTGGTGACAGCATAATGCCTCCATCCCCAGAGAATGCAGAAGACCCTTCCTCTCCCAGACAGAGGCCCACCTCGTTTCCCCCCGTGGCACCAAACACTTCCTAGAATGATAAATCTTGAGATATCCTTTCTCTTACATATTAAAAAGAAATCATGGTCTTGCACCAAGGTTCAACTGGCAATCACAATGTTGTTCTTCACTGGTACATTTCCCAAAACCTGGGCTAGTCAGTCGTGCAGCGGACATCTGTTGTTTGTGCCGGCCAAAAAGCCATTTCCTTTCCTTTTGAAATGGAGCCCTGAACTTACATGGGGAAAACGACTCCTTCACAACCGTGCAGCTATCCATCAAGATGTCTCCATTTCCCCCGGCCAAGGAATAGGCATGTGACCCGAGCTATCCCAATCAGATGTTTCCCTCTCCTTGGAATTTGAAGCTCATGTGGAATGCGGAGAAAGGTGGAAAAAGCAGTTGGAGCCGGTCCATCCCATCTGGCTGTGACTATCCGTTTGTTTCCATTTTCCCCATAGATACTTTGGAGACTTTTCCAAGACTGACTTCGTTTCAGATTCTTCAATCCTCCAATATATTCCTCTGTGCTTGTTAGACTGGGTTGACTTTGTTTCTTGCACCTAACGAGCCCTAAGTGATACAAGTCCTACTCATGACTGCATCTTTATGTAAATATGCTTTTTCTCCAAATTTCCTGTTACCCGGTTGTATCTATCTACCGGGCTAGAATCCTAAATTGATTTTTACCAGCAGCATTAACGCTTTTGGTCTACTTTTCTCTTAAGAGGCTGGATCTATCCACAAGGTGGGGCTATGATCAGATCGCACCTGGGATGTGGTTATTGAGGTCAAGTGACTGTCCTGGCTCATTTTAAAATCATAGTGCTTTCGTCTTTGCTTTTTATTGCCTCAAATCAAAAGCACTCTGAGTCTCTGAGGCAAAGAGAAGCACATGAGTGAAAGTGATGTGGAGTTTCCCCTTTCCCTTCTGTTGCCACCTGGTAGGAACAAATAGGCAGATGCAGACACAATCAGGGCTGAGGTTTCTGAGTTTTGGGGTCAAAAATTGAATTTATCTTTGGAGAAGATACTCCCTTGTTTTGTGTTAGGCTTCTTTAAAACGCCTCTTTTTAAAAATATATTTTTATTGATTTCAGAGAGGAAGAGCTAGAAACATCAGTGGTGAGAGAGAATCATTTATGGGCTGCCTTCTGCACACCCCCTACTGGGGGATCAAGTCTGCAACCTGGGAACTGAACCGGATCCCTTCAGTCCACAGGCCAAAGCTCTATCCACTAAGCCAAAGCAGCTAGAGCAAATACTTCCTTAATCACACAGATATAAGGCAAAACCTTCTAAAATCCTTATGATTTTCTAAGTGATAAGAACACCAGGGGCATTTTGAGAGCTTGTTTGGAGGTTCTAGCAGAGGAGCGCAGCTACTCGTATACCCTTGACCGAAGACCGGTCCTCTCCTGGGGGGGGGGGGGGAAGGTCGTCCTCTTCGACCGAGTGGGCAGCTTCGGGAGGGACGCACATGGATCGGTGAGGGAGGAGGGGGACACCCGCCTAGCCAGCCAGATCAGCCGAATCAACCCTGGCGATCAATGGGGTGACAGATGTCGCAGCCAGATCGCCCTCACATCCACACCAGGGGCATTTTGTATTCTCATAGATGGTGCTTGATGCCTGTTTCTGACACAGAGTTTCTAAATCACTTGGAAGTGTCTGGGTTGTAGCAGTGTATTTTATTCTAATGAGGTAACTCTGGGTGGGCTCCTAGATGTTTTTGTTCTGCTTGCCAGACTTTAAGAACTACTGCTTTAAATATCTGGTAACTCATTTATAAAATCTGATGTATCAAGTTGTTTCATTTTTTTAAAATTTGTAAAAATTGATTTCAGGTAAAGACATTCCAAAAACAACAACAAACCCAAATGAGAACAACTACTGATCAATAGTCCTCCTAAGTATTTATACAAACATTCCAAAATAACTTTAGCAAATTGAGCCCCCAAATATGTTCATTACCAAGCGGGGTTTTATCCTAAGAATATACGGCTGGTTTACAGAAAATAAATCCATGTGTTCAGTATATTATGAGCTAAAATAGAAAAAGTCATATTGAAAACTTATCTAAATAAACACAGAAAAAGCTCATGACAAAATCCAACATCTATTTCTGATGAAAATGCTCAGCAAAGAAAGAACACAAGAGTACTCCCCGCACCTGAAAAAGGAAATCTATAAAAACCTACGGCCAACATGATACTTGGTGGCGAAAGAGCAAATGAACGCCCCATGAGGGCAGGAACAAGAACTAGATGTCGCTCTTCCTGAATCCATACTGGGAGCAAGGGCTTCATCGTGACAGAGTTGCTGCGTCCTGGAGTGAGTGCAGGTGCTGTTTTGGCTTGAATGATTTGGCAGGTAAATGACAGTCACAAATGCTTTGACACTCCTCCTCTCAGGAGGTGTGGTCTATGTGCCCTCTTCTTGAATCTGGGCTGGCACAAGGCTGTTTTGAGTAATAGGACGTCATGAAAGAGACTCTGGCGCTTCTAGACCTTGTTTTTATGAGATTAACATCTTCTGTTTTGGTCTTCCGAAGCTGCAAGCCACAAAGTAGGAAGTCAGACTACACTGCTGGAGAGACCGCATGGAAAGGCCTGAGGATACCTGGAGGAGAGACAGAGGGGTCCAGCTGAGCCCAGACTTCCAGTCGACGGCGGCGAAGTGTCATTCACAAGAGTGAAGACACCTTAGATCTTCCAGCGCAGCCCACACACCAGGCAAAAATCAGCGAGTCAGTACCCTGTGGAACAAAACACTAGCCCAGCTGCATATGTCCAATTTTCTAGAAGACTCTCAAAATGTTGACATATAATAAAATGGTCATTGTTTCAAGTCTTTTTGTTTTGGAGTCATTCTTACACAGCAGTGAATAATAGAAACAGATATTCTCAATCTTGGACTTGATTTTTTCTTATAGGATAGTTCTTGTCAGTTTCTCTTGTCTCTCTATTCCTGAAGATGGATAGGTCCCTTCAAATCACACCACCAAAACTACTCCTGCAACATTTAAAGATCTGACCCCTTGCACCCTCCATGCCTCTTGAGTCCTACTGCCTTGGTTTGTGCATTCGTCTGTCTTTATACAGTTTGCATGTTTTCTTGTTGTATGGATCTCTTTCTGTAATTGTGTTACAATATGAGTCTATGTCAGTTTTCCATTACTTCTGTGGGATGTTTCTGCATTTCTGTTGATACCTTTGTGCCAATCCTTTATCTTTAGGTATGGTACAGTTTTTGCATGTTTAATTAACTTCCCTTCTTCCCTTTCCATATCTGGTTGCTATGTCCCTTGTGTCGTGACAACACAATTTATATCTAATTTAGTTTTTTTTTAGAATAGTAACTGTAGCATATTTGTACCTTTATTTAAACTTATTTTCCTTATATTATGGTTATACTTACAAGTTAGCACAAGCGATAATGACATAAGAAAGAGGAAAGGAGCCAGGCCAGCATTGCTCAGTGGTTGAGCGGTGACCTATGAAATCTGGAGGTCACAGTTCAATTCCTGGTCAGGGTACATGCCTGGGTTGTGGGCTTGATCTTCAGTGTGTGGCGTACAGGAGGCAGCCAATCAATGATTCTCTCTCATCATTAATGTTTCTATCTCTGTCTCCCTCTCTGTTCCTCTCTGAAACAAATGCAAATATATTTAAAAAAAAAAAAGAAAGAGAAAAGAAGTCATTCCTAAGTTAATCCATATCACAGGTTTATTAACTTTTTTAGGTCAAGGAGACTTCTAAATGAGGCAGTAATAACTAATTTCTTCGGTGTTGGGTGATTTGACATGATCCAGGCCACCATGAAGCAATGGGAGTTAAAAGAGGGGCCATCTCTTACATTCCTGATTTCAGGGGTGCTAAATGGATTCTTAAGCCCACTGTGAGGCCCAGCAAACCCTTCCCCTGATTAGTTCCTAAGGCACAGAAAAGACTAAGCAATGAGGTAGTGAAGTTTGTACTTAGGAGCCACAGTCTCTCTTTCTGAGCCTCCTTTTGCCCCCTCAGGGACTCCTGTGAATCTACTGCCTTTTTGGCTATCTAGGCCAAAAGACAAGGAAACCAATACTGAGTTAATTATATTCATTGTAACCTCTATGGTGCTCTGTGTGAAAATTTTAAATTAGATACATCTTCAACTGCTGTAGTCAGTGTTGAATAGAACACGTCATACATGATGTTTATATATTAGTCAATATGAAAGTTGTTATTACCCAAATCAGTGATAACTCTTTTTTTGACATTTGTGGAATATAATACCAATGCTCTCTGAGAATCTCCTTCCTTCTTTCCTCCCTTTCTTCCTTCCTTCTTTCCTTCCTTCTAACTTCATAACTTTCTTCCTAAATTTCTTTCCATCCACCCATCCATCCAAGAAAGAAACAGATAGGGAGAGAGGAAGGAAATCAGAGAGAGAAAGAGAGAGAGAGATAGAGAGAGAGAGAGAGAGAGAGAGTCAGAGAGAGAGAATTTCAAGGTTAAGAAGTAAAGCAGGCTGAAAGTATTTTATGGAACAAGTTAGAGGCATCAACTCTCTATAGAAATCAACTGATAGTGAAATTTGAGCATGCAGATATGAAAAAAAGAGCTCTGAAAATAGTAATGAGGGCTTTTAAATAAGAGAGACACAGATCCCAATGCAGGTGGCCTGATAAAAACTATCACAGTCATAAAAGAGAATATAAGAGGATTCTAGACAGCAGCAGTACTGATATGGCCTATCTTCATCTACACTGACTGAAGGGATCTCATAAGCTTCTTAGTAAAAAAAGAAACTAATAATTTATCACCCCACTATATTAGTATATCAGCACCCAATATATGTATGTATGAATTCAGTTGTGATAAGTATATGAGTATGTGAGTGTGCATATATATGTATGAATGAACTGCAAGAGGTTTTTTTTAACAGGTACCCATAGCCCTCCCCCCCCCCCCACACACACACAAAAGCACAAGAAAACCCCAAATCAAACAAAGGATCACTTTATTGTATCTGGGGCTGGCTCCAAATTCCTATGGAGAGCTCCAGCAGGCTGGGCTAGCCTTGACCATACACCAATTCCTTTGACTGAGCCACTTGAGCCCGAGAGGCATAGGACCAAAGTTCAGTGGAAAGTCTACTTGCTTTCTTTGCTTCTACTCCAAAGTTTAAATCTAAATTCTGAACGTCAGCACTCTTTGAGACAAGGAAAGCACAACATCTAGCAACAAACGGTGGGAGAAAGCACAGAAAACGAAGACAGTGTTTGGCCCAGGGCACAGGGCAGAGCTGGTTGGATTCCCTTCCCCTGTGTTTTTTTTGGGTTGGCTGGGAGAGGAGCTCAAGGGAGCTCCCTTGGCTCTTCTCATGCAGCTGGGTGGAAGGGCTAGCCAGGGTTATGCAACATACACCAGATAAAAGCCTAGCTCAGTTAGATGAGGCCAGAAATATAAAGTGTCTGAAAATTGTTTTCTCTCTATAAAACTAAACAAAACGAACCTCTTCGCTTAATCAAGAACATCCTTTGTTCCCACAAGAAATGAAAAAGTCCCTTAAATGGATTTAAACTCTCATATTAGTTCGGAAGAATTTTTAAGTTTCTAAAATATCTTCAGAGACATTTGTTTTCTCTTTGTCTCTTATTCTGCTGTTGGATCTGGTGTTCAGGACGTCCAGAGCTTTAGTATGTCAGCTCAGGTCTAACAGATCTCTGTGGAGTGTATTTGCTCAGCAGCTTCCCTCCTGTTTCTTCAGGTTCAGCTCCGATGCACCCCTATTTGTATCCATCTGCTTCAGTTGGAGGCTGGCAACGATTAGTTCATGGATAGAAATATTCTCCAAACGGGGCAAACCAGAGTCCCTTCCCAGGAACTGAATCTCTTTCTATCACCTCTCTGGTCAGAAACCTTCAAGTGAGTAGTTGGGAACAATTCCACATATTCACTATATTGGGAATCCAAGAAAATAAAGCTGACTCCCACTAACTCCCCGAAATAGAGGTGAAAAGTAGAGAGAATGTGGTGAAAATGTTACCATATTGAGAAGATCCCTTCAGTGTCTGGTTTATCCCTGAAGCTAGTTCAAGACCCATTCTTCCAAAGTCTTGGTTATTTGGTAATTTTATAAGTTCTGAGCATTGGACAAATAGCTTACCAATAAAACATCTTTTCTCATTGCTTCAACTAGTTCAAGGGGGTGGGGCTTCTGTTACATATATCTGATAGAGCTCTGACTAATAAACCAAGACTCTCATTTATTCTCTCTCTGTGTGTGTGTGTTTTTTTACATTTAAAATTGGCTATCCCAGTTCTAATTGGGGCTTCCACTTAAAATTCTATATTGGTAAGCCTCGTTGTTGGGGATGATCCTTTGTCTAGATTAGGTTAGCTTGAGATGCTTAGAACAAAATTGGCCCAAAGTTGTGGATTTGGCCTACTCCATTCAGACTTTCTTCCTGGCTTTCACCACATGGCAGAGTCTGCTAGTTGCTTATTTCAGTTTCCATTCTCCTTTTCTTTCCTGCAATGGAAAACTTGGATTTTAGTTGGAAATATGGCTGCTTGGAAAAAAAGGCTTCATTATCTAATCTTCCTTGCAGTAAGATATGGCCATGTGACTAAGTTCTGGTAAATGAGATGAATAGCATGCAAGCAGAAGGTTTTGTTTTGTTTTTATAGTTTCCTTACAGACCAGTTGGCATATGTTCTTTGCCCCTGTTCCTTCAAATGTCCTCCTTTTTAGCTGGTTGTAATGTAATCCAGTTGGGACTTGACCAGTTCTCTTGGACTGTGAGGTGGAAGTCATGAGCTGAGGTTGATGGAACCTGGACCTATGACATTGTGGAACTCCCTACAAGCCCTGGAAAACATATTTTCAAGCTTCCTTCCCCCGACATAAGACAAAAAAGTTAGACTAGATTTGTTCCTTTTTATTGTGTGTGGAACTTAAGGTAGGTTTATGAAAGAGACTTGGGTTCTAAGGCCAACACATTTATGTTTATGTATGGTTAAAACTACCAAATTCTCATTTCATGAATGGGGTTAGTCATTCTCAACAAACATTAATTTCTTAGTATTATTAAGTGTGATTTTCTAAAAATGCCATCTGAATAATGTCACTACCTTGTTAAAAGCCTTTTGATATCTGAAAACTCTTACCATAATTAGCAAAAATTGTATTTATTTGTTTTTGTATTTGTTTGGTGATTTCATTTATTTTATTTTCTCAGGACTAGCGGTAAGCTCTGTAAGGCTAAGACCATGCCTATCTTATCCTGTTTCCAGTGCCTAGCACCGTGGATAGCATACAGTAGCCAGTCAAAAAATACTTGTTAAATAAATGGCAGATGTGAGAAATCCTTGAGGCAATAGTGTCTATAATGTACTTAGACTAAATTTATTATTATAGTCAGGATTCTGGCGTGTAAAAATGATGAAATCAAGTAGCACTTTCTATAAAATCTTGTTTTAATTGTTTTATTTATAGGGAGTGGGTATCATGGTACACTACATGCAACAGGCAGAATGCTAAGATAACCCCCAATGATCCATGACCTTGTATAACCTCCACCCCATGCCTGTGGGTGAAACTATTAATATGGCAGATATCACTCTTAAGATTAGGTTACTAACCAGTTGACTAACCTCAAACTGGAGATTACCCTCAATGAGCTTGACCTAATTGGGTGAGCTCTTAAAAGAGATAAGAAGCATCAAAGATACACTCGTTTTGCCTCGCTAAAAACAAACATTGATGTTGAGAACTGACTATGGGAGCCACATGTCAAGGAATAGCAGGTGACTTCTGGTCACTAGTCAAAAGCCAGAAAGAAAACGGGTAACTCAGTCCTACAACGGTCAGAGCTGAATTCTTTCAACAATCTGAGTAAGCTTGGAAGAGAACCCTGACCTCCAAATGGGAACAACATTATGACAGCATCTCGATCGTAGGCTTGTGAAACTCTGAGAAGAGGATCCAGTGCAGCCATGTCCAGACTCTTACCCAGTGAGAATTTGAGATAATAAATTTGTGTTGTTTTAAGCCTCCAGGATGTGACAATATTGTTATGCAGCAATAGAAAACTAGTACAAATACTTACACATATATTATTTTAGTCTTATAAAACATAATACATAGATTTATGTTTTCTTTCAATCTTTACAGGTAATAAAACTGATCCCAGAGAGGTTAAACAACTTGCCAATGTTTACCTACCTAGTAAGTGCATAGAGTTTTGGAAAGGCCATATTGGAGGTGGGTATACCTACATCATGTGTAAAAGTGATGGAGTAGACTGAGAACTGAGGCTGCAAACATCTCCATAAAGCGGTGTGATTGCCTCTACCCAGCTGACAGTGTTGACTGAATACCTAAATGTTTTCAACTTTTAATGGCTTAAAGATAAACTATTTCAGCCCGGTTGGTGCTTTTTAGGTTACTTATTTGTATTCTATTTTCATTATTTTATTGGACATATTCTTATTGAAATCTCTCTTAAATGCTGTATGTTATGATATTTGGTAGGAAGAAAGAAAGAAGGGAAGGATAGAAGGAAGGCAGGAAGAAAGGAAGGAAGGAAGGAAGGAAGGAAGGAAGGAAGGAAGGAAGGAAGGAAGGAAGGAAGGAAAGGATGAAGAAATAAAAGGAGGGAAGGAGTGGTAGAGAGAAGAAATGAAAGAAAGATGAAAGGAAGAAAAAATAAGATAAACAGGAAGAAAAGAAAGACAAAAACTACAAAATGATGCTTTGGAACTGAGGAAACTATGACTCAGAGAGATTAAGTATCTTGCCCAAAGTCACTCAGTTTACGAGATATTATGCGTAATTCCCAAGTCTTCTGGCTTTAAAATTTATGTACTTTTTTTTAGTCTCACATAAATATTTAATTCTCTTCATCCTAGGACTTTCTATTTTTAATCCGTGTATATATATTGCTCAGGCAAATCATGAGGCAAATATCTATTCCACCTACTCACAATGAAAGACTCACCAGTGCTCCTTTGTTACCAATTACATTTTGTAGTAGATTTTGCATTGCTAATAGAAAGAGGTTGATTAAGATAAAATATGATGGATTTAAATGAGCTTTAATCCACAATGCTCCAGAAATCACACTTTAACTTCAAAATAAAACCAAGGCCTTGAAAATTTAAAGGGCCAAAGAGGAACCAAAGAAAAATGTAATTTTAGAAAGGAGAGAAGAATAACAAAGCAGAAGGTAATAGAAGGAAAAAGAGAGAGAGGGAGAGAGAGAGAGAGAGAGAGAGAGAGAGAGAGAGAGAGAGAGAGAAGAGGAAGAGGAGGAAGGAAAAAAAAGGAGGGTTTTAAAACAAAATTAAAAAAAAATTGATTTTCAAAATAAATCTTAAAGTCCACTCTGGTATTTATATTGTATTTTGCAGTTCTTAAACAGTTCCTAGTTGTGACTCATTTATTATGGATGAAGTTTGGATTGTACTATTTTTTAGACCATATGGAATAGCAGAGTATCTAGAACACACTGATCCATCCAACTTGTCATTATTCTATTTTTGACATTTGAAATGTGATTGTTTGGTTCATATTATTTTTTTCTCCAGAGATCAAGATATTTTTTTTCAAAGTGTTGATACACAGGAGTGGGCAAAAGTAGGTTTACATTTGTGAGTACATGAAACACAATTTATTCTTGTATTATTATTTATTAATTATTGTAGTATTTATTTACATGACAACTGCAAACCTACTTTTGTCCACCCTTGTGTAATAAGTTATTGTTCATTGAGGAGAAAGGTTATATCTGAAGACAAAGAATAAACACTAAGACCTTACTGTAATCTTATCCATCACAGTTAATGGCCACTTCATCCTATTAGTTGCTCTGACCAAAAAAATATTAGAGTCATCCTTAACTCCTTTGTCTTTTTCACACATTACTTATAACCTATAGTCATATCTGGTGACTTCATTTTCATAATAATTCCAAGACCTGACCTTCTCGTACCAGCTCCTCTGCTACCAGCCTATTCTCAGCTTCTTCCTTTGCTCTTTGTCCCCTGAAGTCTATTCTCAACCTAGGAGCTAAAGTGATTTTGTTGAAATATTATCATATCATGGCACTTAACTGCTCAGACTTTCCAGTTGGCTCCCCATTTATCCCAGAATGAAATCCCAAATTCCCTCATGTTACCTCCCTGAAATCTCTGTCCATTCACTTAAAATTTCCGACTGTCACCCCATCTTCCTCTAGAATGAAGAAGCTTTACAAGTATGAGGATTCTGAGTGTGTGTGTCTGTTTCATTCATGGATCCCCCTGAGCACCTAGAACAATTCTAGGCACAGAGGAAATATGTGCAAAATATTTGTTGAAGGAATAAATGAATGATTATTGATTTAAGCCTCCCCTGAGGAGTACAGTAGTAACAGTTATCTAAACTCTTATTAACGATGGTTTATTTAAAAATTTCTACTGATGTTTGGGTATTATTTAACTATCCCAATAAAGAAGTTATCATAGTCCAAAGATGAGCTGGATTATGGCCATTTGAGGATATATAATTAATTGCTTACTATTGAAATGTAGCAGGTACAAAGAAAAATATCTGTAAGAAATGAAGCTGGAGGAGCAGACAGAGACCAGATGATGAAGTCTTTGATATGTTCTGCTAAGGAGTTTGGATTTTATCCTGCAAGGGGTATAGTATGGCCATTGAGGTTCAAGGGATTTTGAGCTCATCAAGGGAAAAGATATGCCCACGAGAGGGAGTAACACACAGCAAGCTTTAGTGGGCAGTGCTTGGAGAGGGCTGCATGAGAGAGGAAGTTCCTCATGGTATGAGACTGTCCAGAGGCTTCTGGGCAAAGAAGGCCATATGTACTTATTTACACAGTAAGTTTTTTAAATAAAAGGTAATTGTTACTATTTTTTTGGAGCAATGGAGAACACTAGGGACAGGGTTTTAAATTGGGAGGAGACCTGGCAGCAGTGCGGATAATAAAAATGGCTCCAATGAATTTTGGCAGACACAATGAAGAAATTCTTGTAGAAAACTACAAGGAAAGCCATGTGTACAGCAGTGAACGTGGAATAACAACAACAACAATAAAACAACGAATTTAAGGAAGATTAAGGAAAAAGACTGTCAGGACTTAATTTACTGGATAAATGTGAATGAAGGTTGAATGCAATTTCTGACTTGAAAAAGAAAATGGATGGGAACTGGTAGTTTGCCAAGATAGAAAGAACAGGAGACAGGCAATTTAAAGCTAGGAGGAAGATGATGAGTGCAATTTGTAGCATAATAAGTTTGAAATGCTATAGAACATTCAGGTCAAGAAATTTTATTTGTTTGTTTTTCTTGAATTATCTATTAGCTGCAAGAATCTGGAGTGGAAGATCCAGGGTTGAAGATTTAAATGTTGGAATATTAAGGTTAAATGGTAGTTAAAATCTTGTAAGTAAATGATATTTTCTCTATGGAAGTTAAAGGAGGAAAATCAAGAGTTGCTGATATCATAACAATCATAAGGAAAAGAATTTCAAGAAGGAAAATGATAAATAACATCATGAGTAGTAGAGAGGTCCTGTAAGGTAATGACTGAAACAAGTCTGCTGTTTTTAGCAACTAGAAAGACATGTGTAAGATTGGCTTTAATGGTGGTAAACAAGCACAGTGGTTCAGAATGTCCTAGGAAACAGGACAGTGAAATTAAGTACTTAATTGCTTTTTGAAGAAACATGGCTCTAAGAGGAAAAGCAAAAATAAAATGATCACTAGAAGGAGATAAAGAGACAAGATGGAAGATGCTGAAAGAGAAAGAGAAGGTAAAGATACAGAAGAGAGCAGATACACTCAATTTAAGTAAGGTTTCCAAAGAAATGGACACATGTGATTTAAAAAACACACACAGATGGATGGATTAACATTTGAAATTCAGAAGGACACCACTTAGCTAAAATAGGAAGAGAAGGGGTAAGGCTGGCTCTAACTATATTTATATGTATAATTGTGTTGTGGGGAGAGACAGGAAATGGAGATCATTCTTCCATAATGGTCTGTATATTCTCTCTAAAGCAGAATTAATTTTCTAAAAGTGATGGAGAAAATCAGGGTGGTGAAAGTCTGAAAATATTATTGTGGGGAATGAAAGAGGAAGTGGACTAGGGATAGTTAGAAATTTTACTGTGTAGTGTTAATAGCTCAACTGATGTGGGAGACCATGAATTTGTAGTGGCATCCATCCATGTGGTTGTGGCATTTGTTTTCAGCAGTTCTTGGCAGCCAGATACGAGACTGGAAAAGACTCTCCTGGTTGATCCAGGGCTAGATTTTTGCTGATTAGGTGCAGAAGAAGGGTAAAGGGAACGGGCGATCATGTTTATGGCAAAATAGTTATTAAGTAATAAATCATGAAGTGTAGGTGGACTAAGTTCACAATGATTATTTAGTGCCTACTCTTAGCAAAGAGAAATGCTATGTGTTTTATGTAATTTATCTCTAATCCGACATCACATATGATCTACATTTTATTTAAAAGTGAGGAAAATGGCCCTAACCGATTTGGCTCTGTGGATGGAGTGTCAGCCTGCAGACGGAAGGGTCCCAGGTTTGATTCCCTTCAAGAACATGTACCTTAGTTGCGGGCACATCCCCAGCAGCGGGTATTCAGGAGGCAGCTGATCAATGTTTCTCTCTCATCGATGTTTCTAACTCTCTATCCCTCTCCCTTCCTCTCTGTAAAAAATCAATAAAATATATTTTAAAAAAACGAGGAAAACGAAGCTCAGCTGAAATCAGAAAGAGGATGAGAGAATAAGATAAATTGAAGGCTCAAGAATTAGAGTTCTTAATGAGATTGAAGAACATTGTTTGTGTACCGATAGGTAGAGGGAGAAGAAAATTAAGGAGATTTAACAGAAAATTTAGAAAATCACTACAGAGTGTGGTGATCCAGAAATTATAAATCCAGACCTGGAAGAATTCTGGATGTTGTATGGTTCAGGGTGTCCATATAGAGATACAAAGACAATGAGGTTGGAATATTGGAAATACTGTCTGCACAGACTTGGCAGTTATCCAAGATGTAGTAGAAATAATGGTGAAAATCTGACCTTATGCTTGATCTGCTCAAGTCTCTGAGAAGCATGCGGGAAGTAAGTAAGGAGTCAGAAAGAATTTGGCAGTGGCATGTAAGGATCAAGCATGACGATGCTAGATGTCTGAATTTTAAGAAGTTAAGGTTTAAAAACAGTGATAGAAAATCTCATTCTTTTGGGTCTTCTTCCTTCACGCACCTTCCTTGTATCCTCCATCATCCACCCCAAATTGTATTATTTCCTTGTTTAATCTGTGTTCCTTACAAGTCTGAATTACCCACTCCTTATTTTCATCTCTCCCTTCCCCACACCTAGAATCCAACATATTATCAAACCCTCTGTAAATTGAGCTCTCCATTTCCTTGCTTTAGCTGAAATTTAAATAATTCTCTCAAAGTCAGGAGTGGACTGGAGAGAGGCATTGGTGTTTGATTAGCCAAAGGAATCTTCCCTCCTCCTGTGAAAATTCCACTTCATGGTCTGGGCCTCACTGGCCTCACATTTCCCCACAGAGCTCAGAGGTGAACTTGAGGGAACATGAGTAAACGGAAGAAATTCTAGCCCGGGCATCAGACACCCAGATTGGCTTGTTCCCAGGGCCTGACCTTGAGGTGGAAGTGGCAGCCTTCCGGGGAAGACAAGCTGTCCCCAGCACCATTGCTTCATTCACTCCTTTAGGCATCTGATCAGACTCAGCTCCTATTAAGCTTGTGGTCGACTAAAACACGTCTAAGAATTGATTCCCCCCACCCCCATGCCAGTGGCTATTAATTCCCTTGTTTTTTGTAGTTTGTTGTACTTTAATGCTTTCTTAGCTTATTGATTTTGTCATTTTGGTCCTAGCCTATTGTTCCTATCTGTTTGGCTATTCTACAATTTTTATGTTCTCATCCCAAGTATCAGTTATTTCTCTCAGCATTGTCTCTCCCCCCCCCCCCCCAAGCTTAGATAAGCATGCTTTCTGTAGCTTCTTCTTAGCTATTGAGTGAAGTAACAGTACAGAATGAAGGACAAAGGCTTTGGTGAACTATTCTAAAACCTACAGTTTGGCATAGATCATTTTATCAACTTTTCTTATCTGGGGTTGCTCAGCTAGATTTGTAGCTCCTTCTCTCAATCTTATTAATGAAAATATCCAGAGAAACTCTGTCAAACCCTTTGTTAAATTCAAGATACAGGCCCCACCGGTGTGGCTAGTGGTTGAGCGTGGATCTATGAACCAGGAGATCACGGTTTGATTTCCAGTCAGGGCACATGCCCGGGTTGCAGGCTCCATCCCCAGTAGGGGGTGTGCAGGGGGCAGCTGATCAGTGATTCTCATCATTGATGTTTCTACCTCTCTCTCCCTTCCTCTCTCTGAAATCAATGAAAACATTTAAGAAATTTCAAAATATAGTTCATGAAGTTTTTCTAAATTATTACTTTAAAAAAATCTGTAAAATCCAAGCTCCCAAACCAAAGAAACATGGCAGGAAAACGCGATTTGCTAGGAGAGCCTGATGTCTAGAGCTGTGGTGATCCCAGGTGCCTGTATAGTCTCCTCTGACGGTGAAGTCTGGGCTTCTTGCTTCTACGTCAATAGCTTCCTATTAGAATTCTGTCAGATAGAAATGCACAGCTTCATTGTAGTCTTCAGACTCTGCATTTGTTCCTCAGGGAAGGTTCTGTTACTTAGGCAAAACCCCCCAAATATTTAGAAAATAAAATAATTCTTAAAAATGAATAGTTTTGAGGAAGCAAACATAATTGATGGTTTTCAGAAAAAGATGTATAATTGATATAAGAAAATTGCTTAATTTTCTGATCCTTTTATACCAAATTTTATGATTTAGAATTTGGCTGGAAAGCAAGTATTTCTCTTTTTATTATTTAGAAGGAACTGTGGAAATACATGATTTTTACTGGTTTTCTGAATTTCTATCAGGCAGAAAGCTAGCATTCTATGTTTATCATTAGATCTATACTGCAGGCATTACATTATGCCTCTGGTTTTAGATATCAAATAAGGTAATGAAGGCTCTTTAGCCCAATTTTTACTAAATATGCTAAGCACAAGATGCTTCCTATCAGCAACTGAACACATTCATAAAACATCTAATTTTTAATTGAATAGCTGAACCCATGCCAATATGTGAAAGGCAGTTATAAATTGTAACAAAATATAATGGGTTTCATCAAATAGGATTGCATATAGTGGACTGCGGCTGCATGTATTTGAAAAAAGTAAAGCAAATATGGAGCAAAAAATTTATGTTTCATTTAAAATATACTTAGGTCTGCTGAAACCGGTTTGGCTCAGTGGATAGAGCGTCAGCCTGAGGACTGAAAGGTCCCAGGTTCGATTCGATTCCGGTCAAGGGCATGTACCTGGGTTGCGGGCATATCCCCAGTAGGAGATGTGCAGGAGGCAGCTGATCGATGTTTCTCTCTCATCGATGTTTCTAACTCTCTATCTCTCTCCCTTCCTCTCTGTAAAAAATCAATAAAATATATTAAAAAAATAATAAAATATACTTAGGTCTAAGTTTTTCTTAGTGAAATTTTTTTACATAGTAGTGATAAGTTGACTTGAACAGCTTTTCTTCTTGTCAGTGATGCAAACATAATTTAATTGAGAAGAGATAACATATCTTTAATTGATAATATTGTTATACTCTAAATTAAATGTATGCTTTTTATATTTTATTATACTTTATATTTTACAGTATCTTACATAGAAAAAAACCTCTTTTTAATTTCATTTGTAACTAATTTATCAGGTAGCATACAAAAACATAAAAAATTAATATACAGGCAATATTCCCTAAAAGTTGAGGAATTGTGGTAGATTTTAAAGAGGGCAGTAATATAGATTAATTTGGGGTAGAAAAACAGAATAAGTTGAAATGACGTTACCAAATGCATTTTTATAGAAGAAAAGACAGTCAAATAAAGAAGGAAAAATAATTATCTTGCTGAGAATCATGATGGGCTATGGAGATTCGAGAGAGAGTGGAAGTTGTTTTGGGAGAAACAGTTTATAACGGAAACACGGTTTAAATTGCTATTTGTCTACCGTGCTTAACACCATATCCTAGTATTTAGCTGCCCTTTTAGTTTCATTATACGTTAGCATAATGCTACTCCTTGTGTGTTAAGCTGGCACATCTCGGTTTCTCCTTTGCTGTACAGGTTACGTGCTCTGGCCTGATCTCTTCCTTCATAAAGACGACCCAAGCAAAGCAAACCTTGACCCTGTGTGGTTCTCTTTCTCATCCACTGAGAGAAGAAGCTTCTCTTTCCTGTTACTATGGCTGCATTACCCACATTCGGCATCTGCAGTTCCCTACCCCCCCTCTGCCCCCAACACACTGAAATCCTCTTCGCAACTTTTTTGAAACAAGTTCTGAAGGATGACCACGTTGCCAGATCCTAGGAACGCGTTTCTGTGTTCCCACTTTCTTTGTTCCTTAGTTAGTTACCTCTCAGCTTGACTTTCTCCATTTTCCTCCGTGAATTCCCTTTTCTCCAGGTACTCTTTTTTGCTAAATGTGTTCAATCTTTTTTCTTTTCTTTTACTGCAGTAGTCTAGTTCCCTCAGGCCCACTGGCTCCGGCTCTCTGATTTATTTGTTAGATGATTATTCCTAACTTGATCATCTCTGCATTTCATATGTCTCAATCAGGGACAGATCTATATTTCAGACTCCCGTGAGTTCATCTCCATGGAGTGTCTCCCACATTTCAAAATCAACGAAGCAAACCTTGGTCTCAGGCTTGCCGTGGTCGACTTTTTGGTGGTGCCGTGCTCTCCTCAGAATCGACAAGACCAATGAGGGACTCGTGTCACTCATCCTTTTCCTCCTAATGGTCACCACGCTTTGTGGCTACTACCTCCATGATCTCTGGTGTCAACGCCCTCCTCTCCTTCACCTTCTCTCTGCGTTCATTCAGGCTCTATTGATCTTGCAGTTGAGTAACATAATGCTATACCCATGTACTTAAAAATGCTGCTCCTCTGAGTCTCCTTTCCTTCACTCTTGCTTTTTAAATTAATCTTTATTGTTGAAAGTATTACAGATCTTCCCCCCCCCCATTGACCTCTTTTCCTTCACTCTTTAAAATGTTCGTCCTTTCCTTGTCACCAAAGGCATCTTTGCGAGGCAGACAGAGTCATTTCATTGCCCGTCTTAAAACCTTTCACAGACTCACCACTGTTTTCAGGACAAAGTCCAAAGATGTCACATGGCATATAAGACCATTTGTCATCTGTTCCCTCTCCACACGCCTCCCAAATCTCTTACCATAAAACACAAAAGCTACTCAGAGTTCCTGAAACAGCATATGCTCTTTTATTTCAGACTTTCCTCTTGGACAGGAATGGCCTTGCTCCTCTCCTACTGGTTTCACTGGCCAAGAATTACTCATAGTCGAGGGATTCCCCACGTACCCTCTCCTGGCCATGCTCCTAAGGCTCAGATCTGGGCTCATTCCTTTCGGACCCTACACTACCAGGCATACACTTACATAAAACATGTGACTAGCACTTGGGTATCGTATGGGTTTCTTCCACTAGGGAGATTCAAAGATAAGGATTTTCTTTTCTGTGTTTGTATCAACAGTATCCGGCATGTTGCCTGGCAAACAGTAGATAAATACTCATTGATTAAATTGAATATTACAGGAAGATTAATTATTGAGAGATATATGTGTTACATACCTCTGTGTGGATATATATGTGTTTGCATATATGTGTGTATATTATATACAAATATCTAAAACAAAGCATATGTAATATCTGATAATGATAGCAACAATTTGCAGAGCATCCACCGTATGTCTGGCATGCCATATACTCTGTTACCCTTAATCCTCACAACTCTGTACAGTCTATAAGAATATATTCCTTCTAAACAAGAGGATACTGAGAACCAAAAACTTCTTTTTAGAAGATTGCCCAATCAGTCAGTGGTGGAGGGATTTAAATGTTCAGTACCGTGTCCTAAGCCTGTGCTCTTTCCATTAACTTGTCCTCAATAAGGTGACCCCAGACTTAGTTCCCAGTGTTCCCAGTGAGGCCTCCAGTTACTCATCTGGATCGTTTCTTCTGAGTGGGATTGTTTCACGATACAGTCAAATGGGGTCTGTTTACTGGGAGAGAAACAGGAGCCAGGAGTCCAAGAATAGGGATTTCGGGGGGACTGACACAGGGATACGCATAAAGGTGACACAGTATACGGCATGCCAGACACATGGTGGACCCTCCCCTCATATTTTGTCTCCCTTTCTATGGAGTTCTGAAGTATTTATTTTTGGCTGAATATGTTTTATTTATTTTTTTTTGGCTGAATATGTTTTATTTTATCATTTAGAACCTTGAAATATGAAAAGAAAATGTTCTTTTTGAAACTTGTAATATGAATGAATTTTTTGTTGTTGGATGAATCTTTGTTGAAAGAGAGGAAATGATTAGTCATCAAATCTGAGGATGATACTTTTACATTTATTACGACTTGTAGCCTAGGTAAATTTGACCTGCCTCCAACCTTTGTAATATTTCCAACCTTTGCAATATCCGATGAACATTTTAAATTTATAAATTAGAAGATTCTTCATGCAGCCTGGCTACAACTGGCATTTCGGTTAATCAGAAAAAGAAAAAAGAGAGAATGTAATGAAATCATTGTTATTTTCAAAAGAGAACCCGCTCCTTTTTTTTTTTTTAAGGAAAATTGAGTTCCCCATTTTGCTTATACAGTTAGGCCACATGTGAGAAATGTAAAAAATATGTGAAATGAGGAGCAGACTGTTAGCCAATGAGATTGTATCTCAGATCACATCTCAGCAATTTTCCACTGCCCAAAACTACTCCCTATGGAAAAAACCTAATTTTTAATTTTTTAAATTCCCATCCAAGGCCATGCTTATCAATTTTAGAGGAAGAAGAAGGGAGGGAGGGAGGGAGAGAAACATTGATCAGTTGCCTCCCATACTCGCCCTGACCGGGGATGGAACACAAAACCTAGGTATGTACCCTGAACAATTGAACCACAACCTTTTTGGTGTACAGGACGATGCTCCAACCAACTGAGACACCTGGCCAGGGCAATAAGTACACTTTTAAAAAAGCACTTATATGGAATTAAACATCCTTACCTACTTAATCTGACTAGATGAGAAATAATTTATTTGCCCATTACTAATTATCAGGTTTGTTTCATTAAAAAACCCCACAAAATTTATAAACTGGGAGCAAGAAATAACTGAAAGCATATAAGTTTGGAATAATGTAGCTGATTGTTATCATTATTTACTATACATTAGGCATAAAGATTTTTTACTCACAAGTGACATAAGTTTTTACTGCTGTTGTTTCTTTGGCATTGGACATACAATGCTTATTATGTTACCTACCAAAATTTTACCAGAGTATTACATACAATAAGCAAAGTGACTCCTAGGCTAGTAGCTCCATCACAGTTTTCTAGGAGACTCAAGCATTCCGTGTAATTATTTTGCACAGGAAGAAAGCCTGACCATTTGCTGCAGGCTCTCTATAAACATTAATTGAATGTGATCACTACACACAAGTTGGTTGCATATGAGTAGCACAGAAAACATAGACCTTTTGCTTGTAATTGCAATGAGCAATAACAATTAAATGCAATAATTACTATAATATTCCCTTACATGGGAAGTGTTGTGCAACTCCTAGTACATCACACCGGAGAGTTCAGTTTCCCAAGGCAAAAAGAAGGCAGTTTATCATCTACCAGTATTAATAATAATTACAGCTAAATATGAACCGTTTTCATACCTAGATGAAGGGGCTTAGTAACAATGTGTATGCTCCTAGTTTCAAATACATAGTAGAAAGCAAGAGCATGAAAACAATGAGAGTAGCCAATTTCTGAAAAGACATTATGTACAGTCTTATATTCTTTGGGATTTGAAAGTAAAATCAGAACATCTTTGGCTTGTGTTTGGTTAATACGGAAAGCATTTCCTAAATTTAAAAAAATGAAATTCCTGCTTTATTAACGGAAGGAAGAAAAGTTAGCACTCTCTCTCATCCCACCCCATCCAAAGCTTTGCCTCCAGATGTTATTTCGTATTTATTTTGCAATGTTTATTATGACAGTCCGAGCTGTTTATGTTTTAAAGATACATTGGCCAGTTTATTTATAGAGAGACAGCTTCTTGAAATGAAGACAGTTTACTTTGGGCGTGTGGGTTCCAGCGGCACAGCGCTGCGAAGGGTGCGCCTGGTTTTCTCCCGCGAGTTAGTTCTCTGTCATGTCTTTCATTATGAGGACCTTGTTTTTCTTTGTTTTCTCTTTCTTTTCCTTCTAATCCTGTAAGGTTTCACAGGGCTTACCCTGTGAGGAAGAGCCCAGCTCCGGGAGCTGTTCATCGGATAAGAAATGAAAGGAACAAGGCGGAAAGGGTGACTGAGCCCCGGGGCATTTGCTTACAAAATCTGGAGCCTGTGGAAGGCCGGACGAGATGCTCACAAGGCCCCCAGGATAGACAGCTCCTGGTTCTGTTCTGAGAGAATCGCTGGTACTTCTCAAACCAGGCTTAGTCCTCGCGAGGGGACCAGGGACCGTGGGGCACTAGGTGGCCCAGTTTGTGCAGTAGGGCTCGAAGAAGGTTCTGGAAGCCATGGGTACCGAAAGATTCTGTTATCCCTTTCCTTTACGTTTACAAAATAAAACCGTATTAAACTGTGAAGCCAGGATGAGAAAGTTCACACAGTTCGCAATTTCCTCACTGTGACTACTTCAATGCCACTTAGTCATATGGAATAGCATTTTTTTGTTTTCAAAATTATTTTGGAATATAATGACCCTCCCCCCCTCCCCCCCATAAATTGTTTAGCCTTACCTCTGCTTTCTCGAGTCCCCTCAGAAGGTGCTTTGTCTTTCTAGGGGGACACCCAGCACTGAGTTTGGGGGAGTGCAGGCAGTGGAGGGAGGCGTTGCAAAATAGAAGCAGGGAGTGCAGAGCAGTGAAGGCTGAGGAAGCCCTGAGGACAGACAGCTTTGCACTAGGCGGGGCGGCGCCCTTAGAAACGCAGTGCCTTCCTTTGAAGCCTCTTTTTGCCAAATAGAATATCTGAGGGATTCCACTTTTAACTATCTTCTCCTACTTTAGTGTTATTTTTCTCTCCACACTTAAAGAAGCAGCCTGGGACTCAATTTGTTTTCTGAAGTATTCTTCTCAGTTCACTTCTAATGATTGAGTGTTGTACAGTGTTTCAAGTAACTAACACAAGAGCAAATACGACAAAATGTTCTTTTTCTTTGAGGAGCTGAAATCATCTTATACCTGGCTACATCTCCAACTGAAATGCTACTCAAAGGTATATATTTTTTCAGTCTTTTGAGGCACTGCTTGGGTAGTAGGTCAAAACCTTAGTTTTCCTACCTAGTTCAGTAGCCCAGTCATGATTGTTTTTAGAAATAAAGGCATTGTTTTTTTCTTCAAACTGATAGTCAAATCACTGTATCTCTTTACAAAGTTAGACTTCTGTATTTTCTCATTTCCTGTTATTTTTGGTATCAAAACATAAAATTATACAACTACAAAAACAATACGTTTTCTTATCATTTTTGCAGAGTAGAAAACCTAACATTTTCCATGGATGTCACAGTTGGTTCAGCAATCATTATAACGAACGCAAAGCCTTTAACCTCTACCTAGAGACTTTATATACAATTTTAGGGAAAACATTTACATAGCCTATACATATGAAAATACTAAGTCTCATTGGGTAGGTTATGGACACATGGTTGCTAATCAGCTATACAATAAGAATGGCAGAATCTTTGGTTTCATTATTTAGTTAAATGACAGCTCATTAATGGATGATGTTACTGTCTAAATGTCTCCTCTCACCTCCAAGTCATAGGTTGAAAACCTAATGTCCAATCTGATGGTCGAAGAGGGTGAGACCTTTGGGAGGTACTTAGGTCGTGAAGATGGAGTCCTCAGATTTGGGAGTAGGGCACTCACAAAAGGGGCTCCAGAGAGCTTCCTAGCCCCTTCCACCAAGTGAGGACACAGCGAGAGGTGCCATCAATGAAGTAGAAAGTGAGCCCTCACTAGACACCAAATGTACCAGCACCTTGATCTTAATCTCCCAGCTTCCAGCGTGTTATCTATAAGCTACCCAGTCTCTGGTTATTTTATTCTAACAGCCCCAAATGGACTCAAATAGATAGGAAGTTCTTCTACTGATTGATTTCCTAGTCATTTCCCAAAGGGACTACATCAAACCTGAAACAAGTGATGCTTTTCTATAGTAATTTACCTTTAAGTTTATTGATTTTTAATTATTCTTTGCTTGCCAATTTAGTCTGTATTTACTTATTATGTAATTGACTATTTGTTGTTCGGGATGGAAGGGTGGAGGCAAGGAAACTGATTTTGGTCCTGAATTTCAAATTGCTTAGGCATGTAGGAATGCCTATGCCCAAACAATTTATTTTGATGATTATAGAAAGGATAATTTTCATAATAAATCTGGAAAGGCTGGAGACCTAGAACAGCATATTCAAATGATCTCTTCTTTTCTATAAATAAATAGCATTTTGAATTTGATTGGATCATATGGAAATACAAATTAAGCTGTATTCTCTTGACCCTTTCACATGTTGCATATTAAGCCCTGCTTTAAGAACTCTACAGTCAACAAGCGGAAATATTGGTTTACCACAATAATTCATACTTTCCCCCCTCTCACCCTAAAAACTCCCAACATTTAAAAGGAGAGTAGAATGGTAATCAGGGAAGCTAGAATTCATTTGCATGAAAATGACTCACTTTCCTAAACTGACTCTGCTTGTCTCTGTCTTTTTTGGAATCATAAATTATTCTCACTGCTGGTTTGGATAAACGAAAATCAACTTTCCTGTAGCGTTTAATGTGTTCCTAAAGTGAGTCATAACCATTTTTTTACAATGGGAAAAAAATCAGTAAGGGCAAATTTAGTGATAAATGGGACCTGCTTCTAAATAATTACCACATGAGGAAAATCCCTTCAATGTTAACTACCAAGTGTTTTTCTTTCTCTAGTTTCCTTTTGTTTTATCACCCTACTACTTTAAGTGTAAATAGCATTTTCCCTTAGTTTTACATTAAAAGTAGGGGAACTTACTAAATTATTTCTTCTCCAACTTACTCCTAGATTAATTTTTAAATCATTGGTAGTTTTGTCTCTGCTCAAATTAGCCAACTAAAGAACATAAACAAGCAAAGTACAGGACTGAAGCAGGGAAGAGGACAAAGGCTAGATTGACATTGCCACCATGGAGGGCCTAAGGCCCCAGGCTAGAGCATGGCTCTTTTTTTTTTTTTTTTTTTTTTTGTATAGCATTGTAGAGGAGAGGCAGTACATGGACTGGGTTGTCACTGACTAGCTGTAAAGCTGAAAGTAAGATATCGCAATTCTTTTAGGGATCATAAGTTTTCTTTTCCTCCTTTTCTTTGTTTTTTAAACTTGGAGTTGGCTGAGCTATTGCAGAACTACCTCTTGGAAAGTTGGGACCCACCAGGAGTGTGCATGACCTGGGGAGAGAGAGCATGTTTGTTAGTATCAACTGACTCAAAAATGTCTGTGGTATAGTATCAATATTTAGAGGTAGCTTATGTTACTGTCTTTGGGCACCGCAAAATTTATAAAGTGAAGTGGTGCTTCCTGCTCCACCATTGACTTAGTCCCAATGGCAGCAGCAACAGAAAAATAGGCCGGTGGGAACGGCTGCATGCTGCATTCTCAAATATGTGTGTGCAGGAATTGGTGCCTCTGTTAACTCCTTCCAGGGAAGGACATGGATCATTTCCTCTGAGAATAAAGTCTCCAGTGAGTCAACGTGTGAGCAGTGGCAAAAGGAGAGGAAATCTGTTGCTGTAGTTAGTAAATGGCTAGCAATAATAGTAGCTTATGTTCATTGTGCTTTACAATTCCAAGCACCTATAAATGTATTATATCGTTTCAGATTTTATTATAAACATAGATGACTCTGTAAATGTTAATTAATTATTCAATTGGTTGGAAAAAATATGACTCTTGCTTAAAATCTATTTGTGATGAAAATTCTATAGGGATAATTCAATAATACATCAGTTAAAACTTAATTAGCCAGAAAACATTGATAATTAAAATGATTACTCAGCTTTGTTTAAAAGTATTTCTAATATGCATTTTCTAATTCTCTGCTTTTAAAAGTAATACTTAGTCTTTGGTAGATGATTTAGTATCTTGGAATGTCTAAACATCACTTGAATAATATTTTCCATTTCACACACCTATCGATATGGAAGTGTAAGATATTTTTCCAACTTTTTTTTATCAGATTGTTTTATGGTCATATAATTCTGTATTTTGAAATGACAGTATTACCAATTTTCCAGCTAATGGAATATTCCTACTAGTAGAGATTCTCTTTACAACTGTATCTTTATGAATAGAAGAAAAGTGGTTATTATTTTTTGCTTGTCTTCTTTTCCTTTCTTTCATTTTTTCTTTACCTGTTTAGATGATGGGTATGTTACTCCTTGAATTACCTGAGAGGCAGAATGGGCAAGAAAAGGTATGTGATGATGAAAATACTGATGTTGAATATCTGAAGGAGCTGAGAAGTGAGGCATGTTTGAATGAAGTTGTTTAGGCAGTTCTGATAGAAAAGATTTGTTGATGTTTCTTCCTGCAGCAATACAATTCTGAACAGAGACTCAGGGAAAAGATGATAGTGCGGGAAAATATCCTGCTCACACGGGAAGAGAACTGAATTGAGAGCCAGTCCGCAGTTACAAAGGTAAGAGTAATACAGAACTCTTTCCAGGAGCCATACCTTTTGTCTCTTTCTGTCTGATTTTGGTCTTTTTCTGATGGCACAGAAATCTCATTTCTCCTTTTCCCTCCAAGCACACTTGCTTTCTCCCATCCCATTCACTGCCCCACTAGCCAGCCCACAGGTCATCTGGAGCGCGCGCACACACACACACACACACACACACACACACACAGTCACTTGTGGGTTCAGATCCAGAGGTGAGTATTATCCTGGGTTGAGAACTCTGTGATTTGACTTTACAGTCTTCTCCTTCTTGAAGTCTGGTTCAGATCATAGGAAAGTACTTTCATAATGTGTGTCATGGACAATATTGGAACTAATCATAAATATGGTTTTAAGGAATATGATATAGGGAAGGAGTGTGGGCTTTGGAGTCATGAAGAGCTGGGAGTAACTTCTGTGCTCGCTGAATGCTAGCTGTGTGACTTTGGATATTTTTATGTGCCTCATTTTGCTCATGTTTAAAACAAGAATGTCAATAACTCTCTCAGTGGGCCTTTGTGATAATTACATAATATAACTTAGTCAATGGTAAGTGGCTAGCAGAAAAGAGATATAGACCATTTTTTGTTACTTTTTCTAATAAATCCAGAAATGTAATAAAAACAGTAATGCATACTAAGTTAGTGAGATAAAGTATCATTGCTTGGAATGGGACAAATCTCATTTGATTTAACCACCAGCTTTATTTAACCTTATTATTGCAGAAGAAGATGGATTTATATTGGCTTCCAGATTATTCTATTTGTATTATAATTGAGAAAGAGTCTACTGGGTTCCTCTGCTATTAAAGTATATCCATGGGATCCTTGAAATTATTATACTTGCATGGATAGTAACATGTATTACTAATCAAGAAATAAAATTAATTTCTATGTGTTACTTGTGGAAATAGTTATTGCTTTCCATTGGTATTTATATACTGTATAGTTATTATTATAATGAGTGATTAACCTTTTAGTTCTCATAATAACCTTGCAAGATTGGCATTTTCATTTCTTTTTTGAAATGGGGAATAGAAGCTCTGAGAGACCACACAACTCTCCTAAAGTCACACAAGATATAACCAGTCAAATAACAGAAGTGGGCTATTAACACGGGCTGTCTAATTTTAGCTACGGTGACTTCCCTACCTTCTTTTTTATCTCCCTTTGTGGGAATCCTCCTCTGTTCCTGGCATGAGCCATATTTATGTATTTCTTCTTTTCTTCTCAGTGTTATTCATGGCAATATTTAAAAACTACTAGTGTAGAAAACATTTAATTTAATAATATCAGAGTAGTGGAATTTAATTTGTATACTTTGAGAGCCTACACATTTCTAAGTGTAGAAAAGCAAGTTGGGAAACTCAAAGGACACTGCTGTTAATAAGGACTAGTTAGGGATATCACCCTGAACTAACAGAAGTGTCACATCCTCCCCTAACTGGGACTAGAGAGGTCACCTCCAGCCTACCACTTCTACGATGTGTTTAAGAAATGGGGACCAAGAGCAGTAAGTGATTTGCCAGTGGTTAGCACGGGGACTAGAACCTAAATCTGCCGATAGAACAGAGACCTCCCCTTAGTTATAAAGCAGAGTTTGGAGACCAGAGCAGGAGTGTGGATCAGACATAGACAGATTCTTGTTGCTTTACTCTCTCAATTCTCTTTGTGCCAAGAATTTACCAGCCATCTGTTACCATTAACAGCTTACCAGATCTTAGAGACAGACGCAGAGCAGAAAGTTAATGCCTTCTGTGACCAGAAGTTGATCACAAGTTTTTGCTCAAAGCTGAGTAGGCTGCTAGTATAAAGGTCATAACTATTCCATGTGCCTACAGATCTATTAAAGATGAATTGAGAATTGCAGTTAAAATTGATGCTACTTTTCTCTGCAGTTATATTTCACCCAATCTATATATATAAAAGCCTAAGTGACCGAACTACCAAACGACCAGTGGCTATGATGTGCACTGACCGCCAGGGGGCAGACCCTCAATGCAGGAGCTGCCCCATGGTGGTCAGTGTGCTCCCACAGTGGGAGTGCTGCTCAGCTGACCGACCTGCGGCCCACCAGCTGGGTGTCAGCCACTCACTCCCTCAGTAGTCCTGCAGGTCCAATCTCCAGAGAACAGGCCAGGCACCAATGGATTGGTGCTGCTGGCACAATCCTGACAGCGCTGCTGGCCTCCTGGAAGTTGGCCTCGGGCACCATGGCCGCTTCCCCTCCCTAGATGCTCCGCAAGGAAGAAATGATATAAAAGCGGCTGCCAGGTGGCTCCGGACAATCGGCGTGAACATCAGCGGGACAGAACCGGATATCAGGCTGTCAAGGGCATCCTACTGCCTGCCTGGAGGGCTGATCACATCCTGGCCCCCTTCACACCCCTCAGGACTGGCGCCAGATGCAGGGCTCATGGCTGGCGAGTGCTGCGGGCCTCTCTCCATCAGGACTGACTGGGTGCGAGCCCACGGCAGGCGCAGCAGAGCCAGGATGAGCAGGAGCAGCAGGCAGGAGTGGCAGGTGGCGTTGGACTGCCAGTTTTGGCTCAATCCCCACAGGCCACGCCGAGGGACTTCATCTGTGCACGAATCCGTGCACCAAGCTGCTAGTGTATAAATATTAATGCTAGTTTTTATTTCACTTTCCTTTGTAATACTTCTGCTTTTAAGTACTGCATCAAGGATTTAGATGGTGTGCCATTGTCTGGAAGACCACAGGGTAAAAGTCTTGTCAAAACACATGAGAAGACATGATAGCCACGTGCCACATTTTGGGGTCCTGGTTTATTTAACCCCTTTCCAGCACTGCAAATACAGGCATGGACTTTCCCAGTAATTGCTTATTGAAATAACGAAGACAAAGACAAACATAAAAAGATACACAAAAATAATTTGGCCACTTATGCTTGACTAGATAAGATTGAGAACAAAGATGGTGTTTGAAACCAAGCAAAAATTCTAGAACAGGGGAATATACTTCCACCTATCCTAGCTCTGTAGGAAAGGTTTTGGTTATCTCTGGAAACATAAGTTGTAGTTGAAGATAGAATTATATTTATACATTGGGACTAGGTCTACTTAGTTGAAACACTTTTCTCTCGTGGACAAAAATAATCACCAGAGTAAGAAACAGGAATACATCATTCAAGTTGTTTGTATTTTGGAAGAGCAAAAGAGAAGTGGAAATGAAAGTAAGCCCATCAGTCCACATGACAGTGCAGTTGGTGGGGAAAGAGTGACCAGTGAGAGGCAGCCAGAAGCCCAGTTCATTGCAAATTCTTCAGAAAGCAGTGATCTCTGGGGGGCTAGGAAGCATGGTGGACAGAGCAGCTGTGCTGTTGGGGTCCAGCCCCAGCAGGCCCAGGGGTTCCCAAAGGTGTGGACGGAGTCAGCGAAGAAGGAAGGACACGGAGGCAGCGTTCAGGTGATCATCATAGCCAGGTTCTGTTTTTTTCTCCTATTACATTTATACCATTTGATCCTATAAACATGCCTCTATAATCACATCATGTTATGTTTTGGGTAACGTTCTACAGTTCCTTGTTTCTTATCTGACCTTTGCCAAAAATCCTGCCTCTATCTAGTTCTGTTGATTTTAATTTTGTCTAGGTTAATCTCTGTGTTTCCATTACAAGAGCTATTCCAAGGTCACTGCTCTACAAGGAAGTGACTGAAGGAGATTATCCTACCCAGTAAAGGTTATGTCCTCCCAGCCTCGCTGCTTGCCTTCCCTGGGACTGCCCTGTGTCGGTGGATCTCCAGGGGTATAGGCTTTGGTGCTTTCCCTGGTGGGCAGACCCCTGGGGATGTGGGCCCAGCAAGTCCCAAATTTATTGCCAACAGTCTCAGTCCCAGTCCTTCATAAGTAGTACATGGTATTTCTGTAACACTAGGGGGATTTGCTGATTTATTCTCTTCCTTAGTCCTGTTAACTCCAGGGAAAAATCCTCACCTGGGGAAATAACCTTTCTTGGGGAGGTGGTCCTGTTTAAAACACATAGCGCTAAGAGGGGGAGCAAACACATGTCATATACACCAGGTCCTTTGAAACATAAGCTGTGCAGATGTTTCTTCCCTGCAGCGACTTCCCTGCAGTGTCAAGCAGCAAGGGTGGACCGGCTTCCGGCACTGTGCCTCCTTCCATTACAACAGGAAGGGTAAGGCGGGTCATGGGATTCTGTGCTGCACACTGCGGTGCCCCTTCCTGCCCTATGCTGGCTGTGTCCTCTGTGAGGCCTTCAGCTAAGGTGACTTCAATCCCCGAAAGAGGTCCAGAGACTGAGAAAATATGGAGAAGAAAAGGTCAAATGTCCACAATGCAGGAGAAACCAACATACAAGAAAAGATGCGAATGTCTAAGCAATAAAGCAGTGCAATAATTTAGGAAGGCCTTTACATCTATAACCAGAATTTGTTGATTAAAATAAGAAAATAAATATAAATTGAATAAATATCTCCTAATACCCTATAAATAAATCTCCATTGGCTCATGTCCAAAGATGGGTTAAAAAAATCAAAGCAATCAAAATGTAGTATGTTCTGACTTACATAGGATGTAGAATTATCTTTTCTAATTCACGAGACTGTACGAGAAACAACTTTCCAATAAAACAAAATGAACCAAACTTTAAAAACTATCAACAAATATATTTATTGTGGTGGCTTTCCCCCCTACTAGATACACCTTGTTAGAAAGTAGCATCCTTCTTAGTTCAGGTGGACCATTAAGCAGGTAATAAAATGGTTTCTCCCTCATTGAGAAAGAAAACACATAACTTTGCAAACATGTTATATTCTCCTTGCTCTAGTTTTTGTGTTCTATGAATCAGAATCTTCTAATAAGTATGATTTTGCTTTTGGAAGTAAGTTACAGGTACATGTTTACAGACTTATATAACCCAAGGGGTAGCAGAGGCTGAACCACACAGTGCTGACATAGACTGGAGGCCTGTTCCGGGGAATCACAACCCTTCACAGTTTTGGAAAGCACAAAAGTCATCTCCAACTCTATGGTTTCTTCCACATTTTGCTTTTCTCCAGTCCCAGACAGTATATTTAACTCTAGGTGCACTCTATTGCCAGACAGGACGAGGGCAATAGAACTGATCTTAAAACAGTTGTTTCTGTGGTGATAGTTCTTAGGATTCCAAATGCCAGGCCCTAGCATCGGAGCACTCTCTAGAATCTCCTGGACAGACAACACTGTCCTTTGAAAGATGTGTCTCTCCCCTGATCTCTTATTTGTTTTGAAGGGATACTGTGTCTTTGAATTTGCAGAACTATCTTTTGCTTCTTAATAGCTTGAAAAAATATTTGTTTTTAATAGGGAAAAGATGTTGCTTTTCCAGATGTCATCATTAGGTTGTTAGAACTTATAGCCTATTGAGGATTATGTACAAACGTTCTTGTCTCTTAAAAATGTGCAGAAGCAAGTACGATAACCACTCGAAAGCATCCCTTCCCTGGGCTCTGATGTTGGTAATTATGCTTGTATGAAGATAAAACAACTGTTTGGAATGTTGTTTGGACCGAGCAGTAACTGACACATTGTCCGTTTGTGATCCTAATGGCTAGAGCACCTATCCTGGTGCTCCCCCTGTCCTGGGCATCTGGTGGAGATAGCAGCATCACGAATCTACGACAATCTCATGGGACCCTCTAATGCACAGTGCTGACGGATACCGATTTCTGTTGTTTATCTTGGACCTTTCGCTTCTTCTGCTGCTGTTTATTTTCTCGTTGTTCTGGGGTTTCTCTGCTGGGTTCCAGACCTTTGTTATCAGGCACTGCATCCTTATTTTCTTCTTTATTAAGTTTTTTTCTTTTCCTCTCCCTTCCTTTTTTTCCTGAAATGAAAGGATATGCCTTTAAAAAATACATTCAATTATGTTCTATTTGGTTATTCTAAGTTTTTTAAAAAGAGTTGATTTTCTCTTGGGTTGCATACTGTACTCATAGATACCAAATATCTACTTATTTAATCATTCACTCAACTACTCTTTCTTAAGTCCATATTATATTTCAAGCAATATAAACATGAAACACATATAAAATATAATGAAGCAATTAGTAGATAATAGTTCTGAACTCTAGAGGATTTTATTGTTATAAGTTTGGTAATATTTTACTTGATAGTTATTTATGGATATTTAATAGAAAGTTTTGAAGATTTCTTGCCACATAAGAAGTTTATCAGTGAGTATGTATTATCTGGCTCCTATTAAGGCACTATTTTATATTCAAAAATTTCTAAGTAGCATTTACATATTTGCAATCTGTCAATATCTGCATGCCATCTACTAGAACTAATTTATATAACAAATAAGCAAGAAATAGTTCATGAAGAATATCAGGATAACTTTAACATGAATATTTGTATGTTGATCTTAATTTCCAGGGGCAGTGGTGACTATAACACCAATAACCCTATAGTAGAAGCTACAAGGGCAGGGACATTGTGTATCATTCAATCAAATGAGCCGATAATTATTGTATATTTATTGGCTTCCATGGAGGTCTCTGACATTAAGCTGGGATTGAGGCAAAGATTTTATGTCAGGTTCACACTATGAGGCATTTTACAAAGTGGAATCAACATGACTTTAAAGCTTTTTATGTGGAAAGGCATATTGTGAGGTAGACTGGAGCCTGGGTAAAGAACTGAATTTCTGTTGGCATTGAAGAATGGCTGAACATTTTAGAAGAGAATAATATAATCAAAGCGCATGAGCCTGGAATCAAATAGGATCGATCGTTTTTATTTATTTCCAAATAGTGAATTAACTGGATGTTTTACTGCCATGTAAACATTTTACATATACAGTCAACAATGTAAAAGAATTTCTGAGAGCATGATTTTAGGAGCATCCATTAATACATAAATCCCAATGAGAAATTACTAATTCAATTATCATCGTAAATGAAAATTAGGAACCAACTATTCCTTGATGTAGAACAAATTCTGATAACTCATGTTCCCACCTACTAAGCCATGTAAAATTTGATATTAGTCTCTGTCTACAAAAAGCTACTTTGGACAAAGGTATTTTGGGGAAATTATTTGCATGAGAGAACCAAAATATTTTCATGTCCTGAAATAGGCTGCAAATATTGAATTCAGTGGTTTGGCTTTCCTTTCCTTGAGCTCTGGTTTCAGAATCCCAGGGAGCAATATTATTAATAGTGCATATGTGTACTCGGCCAATACAGTCTCCTTGGATTAATGATTTTATGCCACAACTAGCTTTGTCTGAGACTATATTTACAAAAGCTTCCAGTTACTTTATGAAAACCTGCCTTGTTAGGCTCAACATAACACACCTCCAAATTCTGGACTGTAAAAGGACAGTTCATGGAAATGGGAATTCAGACCACTGTACAGCAAATATCAAATTGTTTTGGATATGTAAAGATGAACAAAAAGTATTGGAGTTGACTATGAGGCCTGGTGCACTAATTCCATTCTTCTTTTCGCTTAAAAGAATACGTCTGGATTGATAAGATTCTGTAGAAGAAATCCATGTTTTGTTTTGTCTTGTTTTTTTCCCCCCATACTGGCTTTAAATACTACTCATTGGAAGTGTTGACTTGCATTTGGTAACTAAACAGAGAAAAATGAAGAGTAAATTTACCGTACTGAATATGTAGCATAGTTTAATTTTCATAAAGCCTCACAAATTGAAAGAATGAAATGCTGGTTCTCATGGTATGTGCTTGGTTTTCAGAAGGACATGGCTACAGAGGTTAGATTACATAATATTTCCATTTTGAGGAGCATTTTGGAGGTGTTCAAGTTCAACTCTAAAAAAATTGTCAGTGGAAATCATTCCAAAGTTTCATAAAAACTACTGACCCCAAACAAAATGTTACTTTTATGGAAATCATCCAAAAGTTCAGTGTTTGACATTGTTCTCTTGATGATGGTCCAACATCTTACAGCTGTGATCCCAACCATAATGTTTTGAACACATAACTAATATATTGTTTTTTTTCCTGGTCACAGATTGATTTATATGTTTTTTAGCCACTTGTGACAACATACTCAACTTACAGTGCATTTCTGCTTATTAGCAAACTGATATGATTATTTCTTAAGACAGGCAGAAACATTTTTGGAAGTAGCTTGTATTATAGTTTTATAATCCAAGGAATAGCTATTTAGTCTGGGCGGTGAGTGAAAGGGGAGGCTGTAGTAAAGGAACAGGAAACTAGCACATTGTACATTGTTGTTGCCCAACAGAGAGCTATTGCACAATAGAAAAATGGGATTATTATTTTTTACAGGCCATGTGTTCGTGGTTGGAAACACTAACTACCCTTTTGCATAAATAATATATTTTCCTCTTGTCCAAGAAACAAAATAGAAATGCAGAAGAGTCACTGTAGTCCATTAAAAATCATGTGCGATTTGGAAAATTTTGCAAGGTTTTCATTAGAGAGGCCTCCTTTTTCTCTCCTGGTGACTTTTCATTGATGTGGTCAATAGTTATTTTTATATTTTTGGGGGTCATTTTGCAAACTAAGCATTCCAGTTATCACAGTCTTACATGTATGTGTTTGTATTTTCATTCATTGATTATGGGTGTGTGTGTCATGCACACGTGCCCCAGAATTGGGCTGTAGACGGTTCTTATGATTAAAAGAATGTTCATCTTCCCTTACTGTTCCAGCTAAAAGAGTGGTGTTTGGGTAGAAACCATCAAAAGGGGAATTTCCTTTAGTAATCAAGTACAATTTGAGCTCCTACAGGGAAGCACTAGGGGTCATGCTGTAGACCACCGTCTTTAGAGTCAGAATAACATGGTGTTCAAATTCTAGGTCTGCCACTACCTGTTGTTTGACTTTTGACACTCACATTGTTGATATCTCTCAGAATTAATTGCCTGATATTTAAAATGTAGATAATCATTAATACTTGTTAAACTTTGTAAGGATTACACAAGATGCTTGCAAAGCACTTAGCGTAGTGCCTGGCACACATTAATCACAGGAGAAGCGAAAGCGAATGTCATTAACTCATTCCACAAACATGAATTAAACCTCGACTACTCCATGCTAAAAATCGTGCTAAAACATGGAGATACAAGAGAGATATGGAGACAGACACAATAATGAGAGTCACAAGCTAATACTGAAATAGAGGTATGCACAAGATCCTTTTGGGAGCACAGAAAGGAGAGCATTGAACTCTGCCAATGGAGATGGAGAAAGACTCCCCAGATGGGGTGATGTTTGAGCTGAGCCTTGAAGAATGAGTGAGCGCTTCCCAGGATGATGAGGGAAGAGGGTCTGAGGGGCAGAGTCAGCAGCAGGAAGGCACGCAAGGGCATGGTGACTCTGGAAAACGGAAAGTAGCCTTCCTTGGTTTGATCATGGTTTATATATAGGGTATTACCCAGAGAAACTGGAACGATATACAGGGCATGATTGCCATATTGGGAGTTTGTCCTGAGGACCAGTGGTTCTGAAAACTGGGCAAGGGGAAGTATCAGAACCTGAGAGCAGGGCAGAGTTGCAGTGTTTCTGTGACTAGTTTAAAAAGGCCAACAAGACGTTTTGAGATATAACTTTATTTCCTATTTCATAAATACTTCTGTAAGTAGTAAGAATCCATACAGTAGTATAGGCAGTGACTGGTGTTCAGACGATATAGCCACATATTATCTAAGATTTTGTTGCAAACTAGACCACATAATTGAATAGGTGACTGACATTTTGGGGATTCTAAAATTAATGTTTCATTAATACAAAAACAGAGTCATTATGTAAGCACTTCCTAGGGCCTTTTGCAGACCAGGTTTCCAAGCATAGATGACTTTTAAAAACGCAGAGTTTTAGGCCTCACCCTTGGAGATTATGATCCAGTAGTTCTAATGATGGGTCCAGGAACCTATAGTTAACGACAGATTCACCCCCATTCGATTCTGATGTGCAGCACATTTAAGAACCATAGCTGGAGATCAACAGATGGTTCAATTTTCTTAAATACATACGCTCAAAATTTATTTCACATCATATAATTTCTCATTTAATTTCTTATATATTTTCCCAATGGATAGCAAATATTTCTGGCTTATTGTTGCTACTAATATTTTAAAATATATTTTTATTGATTTCAGAGAGGAAGGGAGAGGGAGATAGAAACATCAACAATGAGAATCACCGATTGGCTGCCTCCTGCACACCCTACACTGGGAATTGAATTGAACCGGGGCCTCCTCGTTCATAGGTCAACCCTCAACCACTCAGCCACGCCAGTCAGGCATGTTGTTACTAATTTTTAAGGCAGGTTTTCTGATTAGGTACATTGGACATAGGTACCTAGATACAAAATAAACATTAGTTGCTAATTGTCTTTAGAAAACCTGTTCAAGTAGAAATATGAACTAGAAAGCATAAAGATGTAAAGGGAACAAAGAGAGAAGAAAATGATGAGTTATTTTTCCTAAGGTTTGTATTACATATTTAAGTTCCAAATGAAAATGGAAACCATAGAAAATGCTCAATTACCCTTTTAAATGTAACAAGGTTATGCACAAAAAGGTTACTTCCATATAATCAAAAATAGAACTGATTCATTGAAAATTACTTAAAATATAAATATCAGCCCATGATTTTCTGGATAGAAACATCTGTGTTGTGAGTAGGTCTTTAGAAAAGCTACTGCTTAGTGAAATTCTTAAAAGACACCACTAAGGGGAGCCATTGAGCTTTAAGTAGGTCCAGCTGCAAGACAAACCTATTTTTTTTCTCAAAAAGCTAAAAATGTATCCCACACTCTATTCTGAGAACTAAATATCACTAAATTTAAAACTCAACCCAATTAAATAATTATCCCATTCAAATTTAAAATTTTGCTAGGTCTTTTGCTTTATTGGGTATGGAATAAAATTGTTGGACACCCATGGCTTTATACACTTCAAAGAAGGCACACATGGTGTGAAAATGCAGTTAATGTGATGATTTTTTAATGTAGAGTTGCACCGGATTTTTATGTATAGAGAATGAAAATTCCAACTTTTGTTCTTTTTAGTTAATTTGCAAAGGCAGGGGAATTGCTACATTATAAGTACTTCAGCAAATATGATCTATTGTATAGATGATATACATTTAAAGGCATTTGAATTGTGGATTATATATAAACAGAAGGGCTTGACAATGGTGAAGAACATAGTTGAAAGTCAGCAAGGCTAATTCCTTCTCAGCTACATTATTACCAAATGGAACTGATTTGAGAAATGCATTCAAATCTTTTGTCTTTCGTTTGCATGCTTCTTTTAATAAAATAGAAATACTTATTTCCTGGCTATTATTTTAACCTAGAAATTTATAACAGCATGGTGGAAAATTAAATGATAGATAACTTTAAAATGGGCACTTAATTTATCTAAATTGAAATGTAAAGCTACCTGAAAGTATCTACTCCATAATTTTAATACATGAATTAATTCAATTGCATTTCTATTTAACTTCCAAGATGTTTCTGATTAATGATTCACAGAGAAATAATTTGACACACCATTACACACTCTACTAGATGTTCTTAATTTGGGAAAATTACCTTCAACCCATTTTTGCAAAGTTGGTTGTGATCATTAAGACATATTAAGATGGAAATAGCATTTTGCCACCAATTGAAAAGAGCCAGCTTAAGAGATGCGTTCTATTTGTGTCACATGCTTTGGGGAATTCTGAACTAAGACTGTCCTGATGTGAGACAATGTGAGTAAATTTTAGGAAGTGAAACGATAGACCCAAGCTTCTTAACATGCACTCAGGGTCCTTGCCTGGTGACATCCATTTCCATAGCCTCACACTGCTCTTCCTAGTGGCCCCTGCACTCCACTCACCACAACCCACAATATTTACTGGCCCCAGATATTTTATACATCAACCTGAAAATGCCTTCTTTATTGCTTGCTCTCACCCTGATCTTTTTCTACACGAGGTTATATATAATTCTATTTTCTTTGCTCCAAAAACTTCCAATTAGTAACCTGTTGCAATTTAATCAAGATGTGATGACTTGGAGAGCTGTTTTTAAAAATAGGAAGAGTAATGATAACAAAAATTTAACGAATACTTATATGTATCAGGCATATTTCTAAGCAAGAGCACCGTGTCTACAATCTCTATTATAACCCCCTTTAACAGATGAGGAAAATGAGGGCTCTTAACCCCTATAGTCTTCTGCTTCCACATGATGTCTCCGTAGAGCACAATGTGACATGGCGTCCTTGTTTTATTTCACACTTAAGCTACTGAGAAAAAAAACTGTCCAGGTGTGAACTTATTAAATAGATGTTTTATAAAACTTAAGGTGAAGAACATATTTACCCTCTTGAAATTTGAATTTTCTGAGCAGCGAGTTACCCATCAGAGTCTAATGGCATTTTGTGTCAGCACCATTCAGTTACCTCATTCTCTACTCTCTTCATTTATTTTTTTTTATAGCCACAAGTATATTTATTTTTCTGTATTTTCACCCTTCCCCAAACATGTAGAGGTAAGATACAATATATACGTAATTTGGAGAAACTAAGATGGCGGCATAGATAAACACCGGGAAATTGCTGCCTCCCACAACAAAAACACAAAACGGACATTGTCCAGAACTACAGGAAGGCTGGCTGAGTGTAAATTCTACAACTAGAAGGAAAGAAAAGCACACTGAGAGCCAGAGGAGCTGCAGAAGTAAAGTGCAGAGGTACGGCGACTCGCGCGCACACGGAAAGGGGCTGGCACCTGAGGACGCGGCTGTCTTTTTGAATCCCGAGGGAGTCACAAGCTCCCGACGGCTCTGAACTCCGGTTCCAGGAAGTCTCTGGGGACCCAGGACTCATACGGGGAGAAACTGGACTGTCTGGCAGCGGGCGAACTTGAGGGAGGCTTTCCCTCAGAGGTGCTTGCAGCTGTTACCGGGACACTGAGACGCACGACTCCTCAGGGCAGGGCTGAGGCTCCGCCATAGCTGCTTGCTCCGCCCTGTTGACTCCCTGAGATCCCGCCCCACCCAGGCTGCGGCAGAGGCTTTTGCATATGAATGCCCCGGCCCTTTGCAACCTGATAAAAAAAAATTACCTAACTGCAGCTGGGCCAGACAGACCCAGAACTTCCAAGAGAAGGCCCAAGGCCCCACAGCGGCTTGCATTGCTTCACAGCTGAGCCTCATCAGGGCACCTCCAAACTCCAAAAAAAGAAGGGGAATCTGCAGTTCTCTTCGTAGCTTCTGCTGTGTAACCTCAGGCAGAGGCTAAATTAGCACCTCCTTAGATCCAAGAGCCAGTGTACCCAGTGGTCAGAGGGGGACCATCCAGATCACAACTCCTCAGATCCATAAGGGACACACTCAGGGTGCAGTCTCAGTGAGCACCAAAGCCCCACTGAAGCAAGTCTTGCCCCAGAAGGGTGTCTCCAGCACAGAAGTTCTCCCACTGCAGACACAGCTGATTCTCACTGCCAATTGGCCTGGAGGTCAATTTCTCCCAGTGATCCTACAACAACCAAGGCATAACTACAACAAGACTGTGCACAAAGCCCACAAGGGGGTGCACCAAGAGTGTCCACCTCAGGTAACTGGGGAGGCCGAGCCACTGGGCCCTACAGGACACCTAGCACACAAAGCCACTCTACCAACACAGGGAAGCATAAAAAATGCAGAGACAAAGAAACAGGTCACAAATGGCAGAAACGGAGGAAAGCAAACGACTGGATATAGAGTTCAAGGCCACGTTTATAAGGTTTTTCAAGAATTTTATGGAAACCGCCGATAAATTTAATGAATCCCTCAATAAGTATAGTGAGACCATGGAGGACATGAAAAAGGACCAACTAGAAATTAAGCATACACTGACTGAAATAAAGAATAATTTACAGAGATCCAACAGCAGACAAGAGGATCCCAAGAATCAAGTCAAAGATTTGAAATACAAAGAAACAAAAAATACCCAACCGAAAAAGAAAAAAGAAAAGAAATTCCAAAAATACGAAGATAGTGTAAGGAGCCTCTGGGACAACTTCAAGCGTACCAACATCAGAATTATAGGGGTACCAGAAGAAGAGAGAGGGCAAGATATTGAAAACCTATTTGAAGAAATAATGACAGAAAACTTCCCCTACCTGGTGAAAGAAATAGACTTACAAGTCCAGGAAGCGCAGAGAACCCCAAACAAAAGGAATCCAAAGAGGACCACACCAAGACACATCATAATTAAAATGCCAAGAGCAAAAGACAAAGAGAGAATCTTAAAAGCAGCAAGAGAAAGAAACCCAGTTACCTACAAGGGAGTACCCATACGACTGTCAGCTTATTTCTCATCAGAAACCATGCAGGCCAGAAGAGAGTGGCAAGAAATATTCAAAGTGATGAATGCCAAGAACCTACAACCAAGATTACTTTATCCAGCAAAGCTATCATTCAGAATAGAAGGTCAGATAAAGAGCTTCACGGATAAGAAAAAGCTAAAGGAGTTCATCACCACCAAACCAGGATTATATGAAATGCTGAAAGGTATTCTTTAAGAAGAGGAAGAAGAAAAAGGAACTCTTACCATTTGCCACAGCATGGTTGGAACCGGAGAGCAGATAAATACCACATGATCTCACTCATTTGTGGAATATAATGAACAACATAAACTGATGAACAAGGACTGATCCAGAGACGGAGAGGCATTGATTGGACTGTCGGGCCTTGGAGGTAAGGTAGGGGAGGGTGGGGATAAGGGGGAAAGATCAACCAAAGGACTTACAGGCAAGCATATAGGCCTAACCAATGGACACGGACAACGGGGGGGTGAGGGCATGAGCGGGGGGGGGGGGGGTAGAGGGGAACGTGGGGACAAGGACACATATGTAATATCTTAATCAATAAAAAATATAATAAAAAAATATACGTAATTTGAAATTATTTATATGGCATATCTAATTTACAAACTTTATTTTACATTTAAACTAGCACCATTACATTTTGAAATCCTAATAAAATTATCAGAGATTTTTATATTTTCTTACACTTAAGACAAAAAAGGAGAAAAAAAATACTGTATGACTTTAAAATGTAAAATTCCTCTGAGGTTTGAATGCAGTCCTATCGATTCATTTTACAGTAAACCTCCTAAATATCAATAATCACATTTAAAAAATCTATATTTTTAAAATAATAATCTGGATTAGCATAATAAACTGTTTTTGCCAAATAAAATACTTTCCTTGTATATTGATTATGTCAATAGGCCTTTATAGATTTTTTTCCCCCTTTGGTTGTTCCAATAATTTCACTCCACACTAAAGACTCAAGTCAGATGTCTTAACAGAAGTTTCCACAGCCTTATCATCCCAGGGAACTACATTGCACCTCATTGCTCCTGCTGCCCAGAAATCTAGCCTGGACTCCTTGTGCTCAAATGGGACTTTAGAGTTTGAAAGAAACTGTTAAAGATATTGAATATTGCATACTAGAATGCCTTTCTTTTTGAAATTAGTAATAAAAGGATACTTAAAAGTGCAACGAGGAAAAGTACCTAGAAATTTACTATTTGCAATATTTACAATGTACTCATTATAAAAGTAAAGGTTATTCTGTATTTCATTTTATAATATTTTTAAAAACATACATTACAATTTACATTACATAACTATTTTAAGATTAGTATTCTTAGTTACCGCTGTTTAAAAAAATTAGCTGTCAACTCTGCTACAATGTGCTATGAAAACAAAGTTTAGCCTGGCTAGCATGGCTCAGTAGTTGAACGTCAACCTATGAACCAGGAGGTCACGGTTCAATTCCTGGTCAGGGCACATGCCCAGGTTGCAGGCTTGATCCCCAGTGTGGGGCGTGCAGGAGGGAGCCAATCAATGAGTTTCTCTCATCATTGATGTTTCTATTTCCTTCTTCCTCTCCCTTTCTCTCTGAAATCAATAAAAATATTTTTTAAAAAGTTTAGTATTCCTTTATGTAGACTTACTGTATTTCTCTTGGATCAACCACCTTTTGATGAAAAGTCCATTTGAAATTAGCCATTTCAGTGTTTCAGTTTTCAGTGCAAAACCTCTAACTTGACTTTGAAATTCCATCCACCACACTAGGCTAGATTACAAAACTCTCAGAAACCAAATCACACACATTCATTTACATGTTGAAAATTTTAGGATCTAAGCATGTTCATATAATGTGTTTGGAACTAGATCTTTGGTCTTAGGCAATTGTATCCATTGGATAAGCGTGTAAATATTCTGACTTTTAATTGTTGTCAAAGGGTGTGCTGATGAATTTCATCTATTGAATCCAGTCAAATTTTATTACTCTTGCCATAAAATTCATGACTCGTTTGTAAAATGAATATTACTGCTCCCTTAAGAAAAGATGACTCTCTATATTTTGATTGTCTTGTATACAGTTTATGAACTTATAATAAGGAAACTTCTGTGATACTACTTATCTTCATTTTGGACAGTTGTGTGGCTGGTTCATCTGTTTCACAAAGCATGAATGACTATATTAAAACGGAAATGATGTGTTTATCTTTTTTGGAACTTATACTCTACCTTGTCCCTTCCTCACTGCCCACCCTGACTCATGCTGGCTGCTACCTTATATCTCAAGGTGGAGAATATGTGTGAATAGATGAAATGTTTAGGTCAAATATTTCTTTCATACCATCCCTTAAATATCTATTTCAGTAATATGAACATTTTTTAAAAAAACAGTGAAATAACCTCTTTGAAAAATCCTATCATACATATAGTGGCAAACTTAAAGTATGTAGGTAGCATCATGGATAGGTTTTTCTATGAAATTATTTTAAAGCAGAATACACAATTGTCAGTGATTTCTTTAAGAAGTCTGAAAAAACTATGTTTAATATTTCATTATAATTATTTCAAAAACTTTTCACACTCTTTGTGATAAATTAGTTTGCCTAATTTTGTGTCAATTTAAAATTAAATGTAACAACTTTATTTAATATATCACTAGTTAAATAAATTGAAAGTACTGCCTAAAGTATAGATTGCTTTGAAAATCTGAGTCTTAAAAGTATGTGTTTCCAGGTGAATTTTTACTTTCTTACTCTAAATCTGAGTTGAAAATCATTACCTCAGCCCTAATAGCACATATTAAAGTAACATAACAAAGAATGCTTAAATTTATTAACTTACCAAATCCATTTACCTTAGAAAACACCCAACCTCACTTGTATCAACATTTGATTCTGAAAGTTAATAATATTGTTTGATTTTTTTTTTTGCTTCCTTACATTTTTCTTTCACTAGAGAGCATAGTGATAGCTTTTTTTATGCAGGGCTTAGAATGACACCAGTATTTGAATTTTCCCCTTTTTTCTTTAGTTAGATATGTAGGCTCACAGTCAGTCTCTCATATTTGAAATGCATGTTCTGGAACCTGTTGATGGTAAACATCCACCAGAGGACCCTCATGTCCCCCCCCGCCCCCCCCCCCCCCCGCTTTTTTTTTTTCCCAAGAGAAAGAGCCTCACTAAGCCAAAAGCACTGTCTTCATCTTTGATGAAATATAGCTTTCCAATTAACAGGAAAGTCCTTCATTTCAAAAGGCTGAACAGAATGCTACTTGAAAATTCATTCCAGCTGGTTAACTTGAAGAACTGAAAGAATTCCAAAGAAAGAATATTCTCTTGGCATTTATCATTTGATTTTCATTTGGATAAATTTCTGTTTGCTCCAAGAACTTGTCTCAGAATTTTGTTCTTCTGAGACAGAAAAAGAAGTGTTGATAGCCATGTTTGACTGTGCTATACTTCCTCCCTTACCCAAATTGTCTACTCGGTTGTATTGACAAGGAAGGGGTGGCCTCATACTTGCTGACACATGTGCAGTGATTGATTATACAAGAAATGTTGATATTATTCTGATCTCTTTCATCATTTTATACACTAGTTGCCTCTGCTGTCTAATTCTCATTCTACCATAGCCCACTCTTCTTTGAAGCTTTTTTACTATTCTGTGCGGGGAGGGCGGGGGAGGAATGTAACTCTAATCAGGAATTACATCACAGGGAGAAAAACAAATTCCAAGTCTCTTACTTAGTGTGCACGACGCCATGATATTTTTAGTATAGATGCCACACACTTTTATATAGCTATAATTTCACATTTTCAGCTATTTATTGATTGCCTATGTCAAGCTAATATTTTTATGCAGCTTTATTACATTCTCAAATGTTTTCATTTTGTTTCAGTGTTATCCTTTTTGTTACAAACTCTATCTCAAACTATTGATTTTTTTAACTAGTTTGGAAAACATAGGAAAACCTCACTTAACCTCTACTATATTATAATTTGTAAAAAATAAGTTTCATTCATAATATAAATAAGATCATATGGAAGATAATGCAAACTTTAAGATACTTTTTCTCCCTCTCTTGTTGTTGCTGCAAATATCTGTTCTTAGTTAGAAATACTTTCCACATGCATTTTCATAACCAGCAAGATAGCTCCTTGTAATTATAGTGCTTCATCAATAGTGGTTACCTAAACTTGAATGGAACACAACTGATTTAATTATTTTAACTTTTTTGGCAGTTGAAAGTTTAATAATCTAGAAATATCAACCCTATAATTAAGCAAGATTAGTAATATTTTACTGTTTCTCATTTTACAGCTTTTCACTGTGCTTTTTAAAATTATTGTATTGGTGTGGGTTATTGTAGAGGAGAGTTGAGAGAATAGACACATGTGCAACAAATGTGTATGTATGTTTGTGTATGTCTATATAAATATTTATGAACATATTTATTTATAGGTCCCTTCCCACCACAGATGGAAATGTTCTATTTTCCTGATGGATTGAAAAATGTCAAATCAAAGACCAAGAGCCTGTTTTCTAATTGAATTTTCAATGTGTATGAAAGGATATTCAATGTATTTATGAGTCCTTCAGAAATTTGAGCCCTTAAAGCAAAGAGATTTTGCTAGCTTATATGACTTTTAACTTGTTCTTATCAAACATGTTTTTCCATTTGTTAAGGCATGCAGCTTCTCTATTTTTGTTCCTTGAAAACTTTCAAAATGTTGTGGGTGTAAACAGAACATGGTCCTCTAATAAGCATCTGATTAATGGAGAAGAAATCAAAGAATTACTTTTATTCTTTGGTCACTCAACCTTTTATAGGTGGATTTTCCCAACTGACATTCTCATTAGAGCCCCAATTTGCCTCGTCTTTCTTTGCTAACTTGTTAATTTCCTTCCATGGTTTTGATTGGGTCCCTAAGTATATCGTAATATATTATCTACTGAATTTTCATTTATATCCAGGCCCTTTTGCAAATTGTCAGGTGATATTAAACCATGTTCTTATTTTTTGTAATATTAGGAAGAGCAATGTAGTAATAACTTCATATATGATAAACTTGTCTTTATAGAATCTCAAAATTAATTTGGATTTCCTTTAAAAATATTAAAAGAGAAAAATACAACTCATAGGACAGGTTATTTTTGGGTGGAGTGGGTTCCTGATTCATTTTGTGCACAGAGAACCTGAGAACTTATGAAACCCACGTACCTGATCAGCACTGAAGGCATTGCTCTGGCCCGGCCCATGTGACTCAGTGGTTGAGCATCAACCTACGAACCAGGAGGTCATGGTTTGATTTCTGGTCAGGGCATATGCCCAGGTTTTGGGTTTGATCCCCCATGTGGGGCATGTAGGAGGCAGCCAATCAATGATTCTCTCTCATCATCGATGTTTCTCTCTCTCCCTCCCCCTTCCTCTCTTAAATAAATAAACTCAATAAAAAATTTTTTAAAAAAGAAAGAAACCCCCCCCCCCCACAAAGAAAGTGGTAGTTTTGCCTTTCTCTTTGGCAAGACCCTGTATATACTAGCTACCCAATAAATATTTGTTGAAGGAATTAAATGAAACATAAATAATGCTCTCCTTTCTTTATTTCATACCAGTCCTTCTATTGGAGGAAGAGTTGGGGAAGGACAGGCATAGTGAGAGAGGCTTTGGGTGTTATCCTCACATTTGCAAGTGTGCTGTGATTACGCAGTATTTCAAACAACTTGTCTTAATGACTCCAATTGTTATTATGGCGCCCTCAGCCAAATAGCCACTTCCTTTCCAATATCAGCTTCAAGTGGCTACAGCCCACTCCGCAGGACTTCATCATGGCCTCAGGGAAATAATTTTGACTTGCCATGTTGTAGAAGGTCATCTTTGGGACCAAACCAAAGGTGAACGAATAGATTGTTCTCAGATTGCTTCAAGAAGAGAGTTTAGAAAGTCCAGGTTGCAAGAGAGAGGTTACAGGGCATTCTACTCTTTTATTTTTAGAAGAAATTGTAATTCTAGATCAGTTTGGGGGATTTGAAGGCTCTAAAAGTTTCACTGAGGTGCAAACAGTGGCCTAACAAGATGTTTCTGAGACTGGAAAATAAGAGGTGGTCAGGGAGGGGCAGAAAGCGGGAATGGAAGAGGAGAGGAAGGGATTTGGGATGATTGTAAAAAGTCTAATGATGTCAATAACCTTTTCTTCCTTAAACTCCCTTTTATAACAGGAGTAAATGATGCTTTATCTGGTGGAGTTGGGGATTTAGTCTTCTTTTAAAATGATGAAATATGACCCTGGCTTCCCTTGGCCCAACTTGGGGCATTTGAAGTGGCACCATAGTCTCAGGAGCCCGATTTCCCAGTTTTGAATGGCTGTGGCTTTTGTTGTAATCTGTTGAATTTTGCTTTCAGTGGAATTCCACCAAAATGAAGGGCCCCTGGTTACTATGATGAAACATCTAATTTAAGAGGGTGTGGCAAGGGCAGAGATGGCATGTGTAATACAATTAATGGGGAGAGAAAATCCCAGAAAAGACTGAAGCAAAGGAGCTGAAGTTTAAAGAAATTGTGATAATTCCTAAAGGAATGAACCCTGGCTTGATCAATCTCTACGGACATGAATAATTATTGCTCCATTGAGTATTTAAGAATCAAATAAGATGATCTTGAAAATTAAAAAAAAACTAAATACATTTTTAAAAAAAGTTTTAAAGAGATTGTTTTTGATAACCCATGTTTTTGGATTTTATTTTCTGAGCAAAGTGGATAATCTTCCTGTGTGCCTGAAGACCACATTAAGGTAGAAGAAGGAATATTTGTGATCCATGACTTTATATAAGCTCTTCCCTTATTTCTAGGGAATTTTTAGGAAAGGGGGAAGTGGTCAGGAGGTGATTAAAAATACTGAGAATTAAAAATACTTAAGGAAATCACGAGAATTTCTAATTGGCAGTTCTGTCTCTGCTGTGCTGGGGGGGGGGGCGGGTGGGAGGGGGGCGAACAGGAAGGAGAACCCTTCTTTCTCCATTATGCCTTGGCCATTTGTTATCCAGCACATTTTGGGGAACAGGTCTGGGTGTGGGTATATTCATCTGCCCCAACGAAAATAATACCAGTGATTTCTAAAACACAATGAATACTTCAGAAATCACTGAATGATCTAATACAGGGGTCCTCAAACTACAGCCCGCAGGCCATATGCAAATACAAATATTGCATTTGTTCCCGTTTTGTTTTTTTTTACTTCAAAATAAGATATGTGCAGTGTGCATAGGAATTTGTTCATAGTTTTTTTTTTAAACTATAGTCCGGCCCTCCAACGGTCTGAGGGACAGTGAACTGGCCCCCTGTTTAAAAAGTTTGAGGACCCCTGATCTAATAGATGATTTTCACTGCTACTTACAACACATGGTAAGCAGTTGTATTCTTTATGTGCGCTAATCTATTTAACATTTTTATGTGTATATGAACGCTTAACATATTTTACTGTACTGGTTAAATATTTTGAAAAGTACTCTTTGCTTATATACATCCTTTAAGCTCCTTTTTGAAGGTGATATCTCCATGAAGTCTTCCCCTGTCATTCTCTAACAGATTCTGAAGTTAGAAAGATCTGAGTCTTGGCTAAACCACTGGTTATTGTCTCTCCTTGGGGGTGGTTACATAAACTTGTAAGAACTCATTTTAAAAAAAAATGTGTGCTTAAAAAATATGTGTGACATTAAATTAAATGTCAACAGTCTGAAACGGGTAACAGAAAATGTGCGTGTTAAATGTGGTTGTATTACGTAACAGCAACGTGACCTTCAGCGAAGTCCTTTCTGTGCTTTATTAACACTAGAAAGACTGAAATTTAGTATATACCTATATTGCCCAAAAGCAGTCAAAATGACTGCATCGTGAAAGAATAATATCGGAGCACTCTTCACTTATGTTCCTTAGCTTTTCCAATAACTCACTTCTGTTCGACATTTCTTTCATGAATTTAGGGCGCAAAAGAAATAAAATAAACAACTTATTAGAACAAGTATCACTGCATAAAGATTCGAATAACAAGTACTAGTTTAGCTTATTGAGCAACTGCAACTTATCAAGTATCGACAATTTATCATGTACTTGTATGTTATCATGTGACGGTAATCGAAAAAAAAATGAAAACTGTTATTTCAATACAGAGCCGAACTGGTCATATAAAAAATTTACTCAATTCAATAATAAGAGTCTAAAATTTCCCCAAGCAGTCAAAATGACTGCTTTGGGCAATATAGGTATAACACATATATATATACCGGAAATGAAGGAGGGGGAGGTAACTACAATTATTAATAAACGCATTTATATGTTGTACAAAAAGTCACAAAATTCTAAGACATTGTGTCCTTATATACATAATTGTTTTTCTAATTGAAATTAAAAAGCAGTCAAAATGACTTCCCTGGGCAATCTAGTGTTAACTGGGATGGGCGATTCCTGTTTTTCCCACCGTGTGGGGTAGGGTGAGGAACAATTGATATATAAGGACTTAGAAAATGCAAAGAATTGATGATGACGATGGTCCCAAGGAAAACATAAAATAGTCGAGTGAAAAATGTCACTTTTGAAAATAGAACAGCTTTAATCTGACTGGGGTAAAATCTCAGGCGTACTTGATTCCTTTAAGACTTTTGGTGAAAGAACTTAACGCACTCAAATCCATCTACTTCAGTAAGATTTTGAAAATTTCACCTCTTACACATCTCTAATGTATTATTCCCGTCTCTATCTCATTTAGTCCAAATGCCAATCATCTCTAGATTTTTTGCAAAAAAGCAGATCACGTTTTTTGTTTGCTTCCTGTCGTTTTTCACCTTCCTGGTGGGTTACCTTCTAATAGTGCAGAGGGCTGGTCTGTTGTTCCTTTTTGGACACACTGTCTCTCTTTTAAATATGTTTTTATTGATTTTTAGAGCGGAAAGAAGAGGGATAGAGAGACAGAAATATCAGTGAGAAAGATAACATCATTGATCAACTGCTTCCTGCACACCCCTGATCCGGGATGGAGTTCACAACCCCAGCGCATGCCCTGACTGGGAATACAACCAAGGCTCTCTTGGTTCCAGGGTCGACGCTCAACCACTGAGCCACACCAGCCGGGCTGGTATCTTCTTTTTAAATCTCTCCAGTGCCAGCTCTCCCACAATTCGGATAACATAGTTTAGAAGGCCCCTCAGAATCTGACTCCAGCCTATTTTATAAAGCATTATCTCTCCCTAATGTTTCTGCACGTGACATGTCTCACTATTATTTGATCACATCATGTGCTTCTTGCTTTTGTGCCTTAGATGGTGCTGCTCAATGGAAAAATTCTACGTGGACTACAACAGGCAATAACAATTTACCTCCTCTGTTTCAGAACACCTTACATGCCCATTATTTTTTTTCCAGCCATACGTATTTGTGTATCTTCCTTGTCATTTTCACTTCTAGCATTTAGCACAGTTCCTGATAACATAGCTGTTATTCAATACACAAAATTGAATGAGAGGACGAAAAGGCAGAATGTTGAACACCACAATCATGCAAAGCACCATGAGTGGTGATAACACAAGGTTTAAACAACAAAATAGTTTAATGACAATTTTACACATAAAAACACATTTCCCCTCCTCCTCCTCTTCCTCCTCCTCCTCCTCCTCCTCCTCCTCCTCCTCCTCCTCCTCCTCCTCCTCCTCCTCCTCCTCTTAAATCCTCACCCAAGGATATTCTTCCATTGATTTTTAGATAGAGTGGAAGAGAGAGGGAAAGACAGAGAGAAATACCGATGTGAGGAAAACACATAGATTGGTTGCCTCCTGCACGCACCCCAACCAGGGCCCCAGTGGGGAGGAGCCTGCCACCAAGGTACATGCCCTTGACCAGAATCAAACAGGGGCCCTTCGGTCTGTAGGCCGACGCTCTATCCACTGAGTCAAATCGGCCAAGGCTAATAACACATTTTCTAGTTGGACATCAATTTATTCTCTGAGATTACTTTTCTTTTGTCACAATTATAGGGCTTTGCTTCTTTATGCTGTTCTCAGTAAAGGAATCTCTGCTTTTGGTGGTGATGTGATCCAGTAAATAAACTGCTCTATATGAGGCATGGTGTCATGACATCACCCCAGCTGGGAGCAGGGAGGATACAAGGCTTACTCACAGTGTCATCGCATCCAGCTTCCAATTTCTAGGCCTCAGTTTGCCCTCTGATTAATATGCACAACACACGCATGCACGCATTAGGGATGATAAATCTATTCATATTTTTCTACAGTTTGTTTATAAGAAAAATTAACTTTCCCTTTTAAATCTGTAAACGATAGGGGGAAACAGAGAGAGTAATGAAAGAACTGGGCAGACTTAGCTGAATCTGTCAACAATTTCTCATAGAAGAAATCATCAGCGTGAGCGTCCAGTTCATAACAATGAGCAATGCCAGTTAATGTTTGTCCTTGGCTTAGTGATCCTTCGCCTAGGGTCCATAAAGAGAAGAATATGATGTGAATTGGGGACTCTTCAAATGTCTAAGAAGCATGACCCATTTTTTTCTGGAAGCGTCCCATGGTAGGCAAACTGATAGCTTCTCAAAAAGTGACAATGTCCTAATCCTGTGACTGTGTTACTTTACATGACAAAGAGAATTAAGGTTGCAGATGAAATTCAAGTTGCTCCTCAGCTGACTCTGAGAGAGAGAGAGATTACCTGCGATTATCCAGGCAGGCTCAGTCTACTTCTACGAGTCCTGAAAAGTGGAAGGCGAGGCAGAAGGGTCAGAGAGATGCTATGTGAACGGATTCCACCTGCCATTTGTGGCTTTGAAGACGGAGGGAGGGACCACGAGCCAAGGAATGTTGGCAGACTCTACAAGCTGGAAAAGGCAAGGAACTGGATTCTCCCCTGGAGCCTCCGGAAAGAAACAGTCCTGCAAACACCTTGATTTTAGCTTGATTAGGCCTGTGTTGGACTTCTGAACTATGGAACTATGAGATGAAAATTATGTTTTAAGATACTACATTTTTTTATAATTTATAACAGCAATAGAGCTCTAATACAAGCTCAAACCTTGTAATGGTTTTCTTATATTTCAGTTCATAAACATATGCCGAAAACAGTTTTGAAGACCAGTGTGCCAATGTTCAAATGCTCTATGTAACCTGAATAGGTCATCCTGGTTATGAAAAACACCTCACTTGTCTACACAGAATTTTGGAATATAAACACCTTCATTTCCTTTCTAGAAACTTTACTCCAGGACATTTGGAGAAATTAAATTTATTGGTGCAAAATAATAGATCAAAAGCAGCCAAAGTGTCATAAAGACCCACATTTTAATTTTTTAAGGTTCATACCTCTACTATTTACTCAATTCCTATGAGAACCAAATTTTTGCTTTGTTTTAAAAAAAATGATCTGATTCATTATTAGCCAAATTTTGAAACAAGGTGTATCCACCCCCCCCCTCTTACTTGTAGATAATATGGTGGAGACGCTCTCAGTGTTAATTTGTGAACAAGAATTCCTATTAAGCAGATATTCATCTGGACTATATCATCTGCAAGATCAGCTTTGAGAGAAATGAAAGAATGTGAAAATGGAGATTCTTTGAGAATGAACGTATGCCTTTCTCCATGCGCCCATATCAGTGTGGTTATAGAACTTTGGGGAATTTATTCCAATGTTTTCTCTACTCTCGGTGTTCATTGCTTCAGTTCTTCCTATCAGAACCTCCCGAGGTCAGAAAGTTTTGCCCTTTTCAGAAATTTTTTTCAGCTGGTGAAGGCTTCTGGGCTAACCAGAAATCAAAATGGGATGCTGCATTATGTCAGAACTGCATGTTTAGTCTGCTTTCTTAGAAATAATCAAGAAAAGTTATATGTGAAAAGACACAGATGCTCCTTTCTCAGAAAGAGTTTCATTCTTTTGAAGTATAAAATGAGAAAGTCGAGTTGAAATCTAGAACAATATGTATTTTGTATACCTACATAGATTTTATTGATTTCATTTATAAAAGTTCATAAAATAAGAACATCTTTTGGAAAATGCCTAAGATTATGTACCTATAGCATATATTTACATATATTACTACTACATTATATGTTATATGTAATACAAGGCAGTAAATGTTCATTATGTTGATGCTGACTCTTAGCTCAGACTGTGCTTCTTTGAAAATTCCTAGGAGCTTGATATTTTACTATTTCTCCTGACTTATAACTGAGCATAGTTGTAGCAAAGACTATATTGATGAGACTCCCAATTATTTTAGAAAAATCTTTGACACTAAGTTGTCCCAAATGTAATCATTTTATTTTTTAATTTCTATGATTATATGAAAAAAGGCTTAAATGAAACCTGCTTTAAGAAATATATTCCATATAATGAACAACATAAACTGATGAGCAAAAATAGAACCAGAGTCATTGAAGCGTTGAACAGACTGTCCAACCTGTGAGGGAAGGTGGGGGGTGAGAGGGTAAGACATCAACCAAAGGACTTGTATGCATGCATATGAGCATAACAAATGGACACAGACTGGTGGGGGGGGGGGCATTCTGGGGGGTGGGGGTGGCTGGGGAGAGATCAATGGGGGAAAAGGAGACATGCAATACTTTAAACAATAAAGAATTAAAAAATAAAAATAAAATCATAAAGTAAATATATATATATATATATATATATATATATATTCCATTATGAATTTTGTAATTAAGAAGCTTATGTGTATATCTGAGAGCACCTTGAGTTGTCTGTGACATTTATAGTTGTTGTGTAGCCCAAATTATACAAAATATCTCTGCTTGTCAACTACAATATGATCTGTTTAAAAATATATACAGTGGAATATAATTACTTAATATTTTGATAACTATAAAGACTCTCTTATAGGATGCATTGCCCTAGAAAGTCAGCTAAATAAATATCTATTAATATTCAATAAATGCCAGTTTCATTTCACACTTCATTTCTATTGCAGAAATGAGTCAAAGAAGGACTATATCCAACAAGTTATGAGACTAATAGTAGCATACTAAAATTTATTTCACCATTCTGTTTTTTTTTTTGGGAGGGGGGGGAAGGTAACAGCAAAACCCCATTAACAAAAACAAGACTTTAAGACCATCATTTGGCTCTCTCCGACTCCCTTCCCTGGACAGCACTTACAGTTGATTTTTGAGGAAAAACAAACACAGATAAAAAAAATTGACTTCTTGTGACTTTTTCTCAGTTCACATTAAAGTTTTTTTTTCCCCCCAATTCTTGTTTCACCACTTAGTTGTTCACCCAGCTTTGTTTATTTGTTCCTATAGCTTGTGACATATGAAGCTCACACCCGATCACTGATTCTGATAGAATATAGAATTAAGTTCTTATGACTGTACTAAATTCCACACACTACTGACACGGAACATTTGGTGCCAACCTCACATTGACTTCATGTTACATTTGCACTCACGTCTTCTTTCTGACAGGGCACTCTCTACCTTCAGCTACCTCAGGGGCAAACACACAGCCCTGACATCTGTATGACCAGCTGGGTTCAAGGAGGCAGAACCTCACAGTTGGCAGCGACCAGATGAATGTCCCTCCTGTGCAGCGGAGATAGAGTTCTCATCGGTGAGCATCTGATACAAAGTGGTAGCTTGAAAGGCTGGGGATTCGCATTTATGACACTTAAGCAGATTTTAGGCTCATTGGCTTATTCCCAAGAATTGGGTAACATGTTATAGTTTTTAATGATTTGTTGGTTATTTGTTATTCTTTTAAATTCCCAAAGAATGAGAAAAATATCCAGTGGGAACATTGACGTGAGCAATAGACTTAACAGTCACTTTCATAAGCCATCAGCCGTGGCACATCACATTAAAAACCGCAAAGGCAGGCCAATCTTGTGTCAAAGTTCCCCGCAGTCAGAGAAAGGCTTTCCCATTAAGGAAGGACCAAGTCCAAAAGAAGTCTTGCTTAGCCCTAGCTGAGTTGGTTCAGTGGATAGAGCCTCGGCTTGAGGACCAGAGGGTTCTGGGTTCAATTCTGGTCAAGGGCACATACCTTGGTTATAGGCTCCTCCCCAGCCCGGGCCCTGGTTGGACTTTTGCAGGAGGCAACCAATCTATGTGTTTCTCTCACATTGGTTTTTCTCTTTGTCTTTCCCTCTCTCTTCCTGAAAATCAATGGAAAAATATCCTTGGGCGAGGATCAACAACAACAACAACAACAACAAAGAAGTCTTGCTTATAATGTAAGGTTTGAGAATCTTAGTAAGTGGAGGAGTTGGGGGAGAGAAGGTAGTGTTTATTAGAGATAAAACTGTGCTGCCAAAAGGAATCATAGGGATTATCACGAGCATACTAATTCAGCCATAAGACATTCATTTTTTCAACAGCTGTCACCTGAGTTAAATGAAGATGAGTTTTAACTTTTATTGTTTGAAGTTAATATATTCACCCTGGAGTAGAATATTTCTTCTTTAAACTGCATCTTGAGGTTTTTTTCTTTGTCCAAACTCTGGATTATCATAAATTCATTTAAAATTACTTTCTGGTGACTCCTAACATAAAGTGCCTGCTACTCTCCCCCCCACCCGGCCCCCAGAACTTAAAATACACTGTGCTCTTTTAAAAATGTATTCTTTTTATCTGTTTGACTGTATCAATAATAGTCAGAAAAAATAACTGACCAAACAAGTGGGGTTTGAGGACCCAAAGAAAATCATGGTAAGAAGTGATATTTTAGGTCTATTCACAAAAAAAGGAAATTAAGTTCCTTGACATTGGAGCGCCAACCCCCTTTGTAACAGGCTTGTACTTCAGCTTCCTTTTCTGCTTAGTCATTGCTTTAACTCCCACTCTGAGATTGATTGCATGACCCTTGGAGATGAGTGATCTTCCACTTACTCTCCGCCAATGCAATCTGGACAACCTCAGGGTTGGTGAGGCTCCTCTTGGGTGGTTTTCATTTGTTTTAAGAACATTAAAGTATCTCATAAATCTATATTTATTATATTGGTGAGTAATCTTCTGTAATTAAATATGAAATGCTGAAGACAATGTTAAGGTAACAGTGGGGTCACAAACCTCTTTTTATGGTGGTTTCATGGCTACAAAAATACTCTGGAATTTGCTTTTGCATTTATCTCTGCATCTGCTTAACATTACAAAACATCCAGCAGCATATCATTTTCAGACGGGCACTTCATAAGTGTTTTAAAATAATAGAGTGTTTTTTTATGATAGATACATAATGCTCATAATAAAACAATTTAAGATGAATCTTAGAATGTGGTTAACAATATCCTTATTCAATATAATGTGTTCTTGCTTACCAGTATTAGAAAATTTGGTGAACTAGTCTTAAAGAATACAGTCTTTAAGGATATCCAGATTTTGATACTAGCTCTATTCTTACTAGTTTTTAGACAGACCAGTAAAGAGATGAAGAAGTTGGGCTGAGTAATAAAAACAAATCGGCTATAAACCCACAAATTTGGAACCTATGTTTGAGAAGGCACTATGGTAAGTATGCTAAAATTGACCTTTGCAATATCATCAGGGAGAAGGATTTTTAAGTAGATTTAAAATGGAAACAAAGTTGTTTTTAGAGGTATTTTAAGTTATCCAAAAGTATAAAGTTTTCCAGCAATTTATATCATTTATGAAAAAAAGTGTTACTAGGCAATATTGTTTGAAAACTGAAACAGTCACCTAACCAATATGTACTTGGCACCTTAACCAAATGCAATTGAAGAAAGTAATAGGATTGTATGTCTTTCTAATATATTCTATATTCTGTAATTCAGACTAGCAGAGCTCTTACTTCTTTGAATTATCTGGGTTTCAATATTAAAAAAAGATGCATTCTCCCACCCCCAACACAACAAAATCTAAACACTGTGCTTTTGGATTTTATCTTCAGAGAGGAACTGTATTTTCTAAGTTAGATAAACAAACAAAACAAAACAAGTGGCCATACTGGAAGCTAAGAGACATTAAGGGTCAAATATAGGAATAAAACTACACATCAATAAATATATACTGGGAAAATGTATAAGTTAGAGAACAAATAGATTCTAGGTCTAGAACATAAAGAGAATGATGAAGAGAGCATTGAGTGACTTCAGTAAAGCTGGAAAAATCACCTTTTTTTTCATATAAAATTAGAGGCCCAGTGCACTAATTCATGTACATTAAAAGAAAATTAATTAGAAGAAATATTTTAATATCGCTATTCGCCCTTCCCCTATAATAGAAGTGTCAACCAAATTCACGATCAACAATAATAGACTGAAACACATGTGTGCGACTGGCACCAAAGAGAGCTTTATATGTATCGTGCATGTGCAAGTCAACTTAGTCTTTTATAGATATAGAATAAACTTGCTTAATTAGACCTGCTTTCTGATGTAGCTAAACTTTTTCCAACCCAATGAAGCACCCCTACTTCTCTTTCAGGTAATTGTCAGCAACACAGCAGTAAATATCAACACGAAGCAGATTATTATTATAGATCACGCAGGGAGAACAAAGGGTAAAATATTTCATTGCAGCAGTGTTTGACTATATTCTGTGCAGTGAGAAAACCTGAAATCATTTTTAATGTCCACCATTTCTTACTTCTTTTCAGTTGGGTCAAGTTACTAAGCCATTTTCAGGCTAATGAAAAGAAAATAGGATTCCACCGAGTCTCCTATCTACCTACTCCAGGACTTCTGTGAGGATCAACTGAGATGAAGCACGAGAAAACGCTTCACAGACATTTGGTTAAAGTGCAAAATGTTTGCACCTGACTATAAAGCAAGTTGTCTTCCTGGGCTGAAGATACTGCAAGGAGGCTAGTAGTCGCTAGGGAGAGGAAGCTGGGCATTGCTACGTGATGTCATTACTGGGTGCCCACAGCTACCGTTTCCAGGCTGGGCTGGGCTATGGGTCACATATTGCTGCATGGGGTCTCGGCAGTGTTGGCTGTGATTTGGTGGGGTGTTGCTCTGGGGTGGTGGTTGGGCCTGTGTCCCATTTGAGGGAAACCAAGTGTTGCTTTGTGGGCACCAGGTCCGCAGTGCCGTTTCTCTGTGTGCATCACGGCAGCTCCTGCATTGAGCATCTGCCCCCTTGTGGTCAGTGCACGTCATGGTGACAGGTCAGACGGTCGGACACTTAGCATATTAGCCTTTTATATATATAGATGTGCTATAAAATCTATTCACTAGAAAGTTTTAAAATTGAATACATTTTCATGCATTTAAGTCAGAGATACAAATGTAAGAAGTTTAAGTGTTCCTCATGCACATGATTTTATGACAGGTTCAGAAAGTTAAGGTAAAGCTGCCCATAGATAGAAAGCTTCTCCATAAATCTAAACACTACTCCTGCCAGACATCCTGCAAAACTGGCTTAGGAAAATGTTACTGTGCACTTCAAATGGAAACCTATTGTATAACTGAGGATGAATACAAATGGATCATGAAACAGTCTTTGTTTTTTTAAAAAAAGTGTTGGTGATTATACTCCCAGTTCGCTGACTCCATGGGTATTATTTTTAATTGCTGTGTGGCACAACATATTTACTTTTTGAGGAAGATGTTCCATTCTATCAGTCCTAGAGAATATGGTGACAGTGAGGACAACCTGAACAGGGACACCGGATTTCTTAACATCCCACATTTCATTTGCTCTCTTCACACCTTTTGCTCTGTCCCTGATGGGAGCATATCCCCTATTCCAAAATGAGGCTAAATTTAGTGTTTGTAAAATACACAGGCAATGCCAAAATGGCAGCCACCAATTTTTTGTTTCCAATAGAACATCCTTGAATTTGGAAAAAAAATTAATTATGTTTCAAGTGGCTTTAGAAGGCTTAATAGACTACTAGTTGGTTTTACCACATCTTAATTCTAAAAATCTGTATATAATTTAAAGGAAACATATCCATGTGTTTCTGACTAACTTGCCATTAAGCTTATTTTGTGAGCTCAATGTCATGCCTAAAAAATATTTAAAAGCCTCTTTAAATTTTTAAGCCTTTGCTAAGAGCAAGGTATTGCAAACACACCGTTAGAAAAAGGCTGGCCTTTGACATCCCAAACTAAAGGCTGTCAATAGGTATCTAATAATATTACTCCAGGAAATAGATGCTCCCATCTTCTTGAAAACAAATAGCCTCTGTTTGCCACCTTGGAGGAGCATTCTGTACATTTATAATGTCAGAAAGAAACTCATATTCCGTGAGCAGTTTCCCTTGTTTCTAAGTTAGGATATTCGAGGAGGGATTTTGCACCGTTGCCTGAGCTGCATCTCACGTGCCTTCAGCAGATGTCCACAGCGATTGAGAGCAGCATGTGATTTTTTCCATATAGCCGTGAGTTCCCAGAGAACAAACCCGAAGTCACGCTGCATCTGCTTCGTTTGCACATGCACATTCACATTGTGTGCTCTCTTGGAACTCCATCCACGTGCAGCTTGCTTCAGGCTTGGAAGCCTCCCGGGGCTGGAACTTCGCTCCATGTCTGGTGCACATGACACTTAGGAGACCATCTATACAGTACTTCATAAATCGAGTCGAAAAGCTGAGCTTTTGAAATACATTTTTTTTTGAGTGAATTTCATCTTTATGTTTTCAATGTTATTTTATGGTAGTTGGAAGGGGCATTAATTTTCATGACCTCTTAAAAAGCCAAACAAGGCTCTTTATTGGGATCCATATCCAAACACAACCCTGTGAAAACTGTACAAAGCACTTAGAGCCTGAAGGTCACTGACTCCATTGACGGACAGTGTCTCTGTTTGGACAGGATGATGCCGGCGAACATAACCATTTACCACATTGGAATATGATGTTGACAATTTGTGAAAAACCATTTGGCTTTAAAACAGCCTTGTGATTTGAGGCAAAAGGAGGTGTCACTGGCCAATTTGCTCACTGAGTTCAAGTTTTTTCTTTGAAGATCAGAATGGTTATTAAAATACAAAGAAAGACTTACAGCGGTTCTCAACCTGTGGGTCGCGACCCCTTTGGGGGTCGAACGACCCTTTCACAGGGGTCGCCTAAGACCATCGGAAAAACACATATATAATTACATATTGTTTTTGTGATTGATCACTATGTTTTAATTATGTTCAATTTGTAACAATGAAATTGGGGGTCACCACAACATGAGGAACTATATTAAAGGGTCGCAACATTAGGAAGGTTGAGAACCACTGACTTAGCAGATTTGGTGGTAGGAAAAGAACATTCTCAACTTCATCAGCAACAACAATGACAATAACAAGAAATAATGGTGAATGGCAACCACATGTGTAGTGGGTATAATTAGAAAAGGTCAGACAAATAGAAGTGAATGGTCATGTGGCAAAGTGTTGAAAGAAACAGCATGGGAAGAAGGCTGGACTAATAGACAAAAGACCCAGGTTCTAGTCCTGGTTACTCACACTCAATGCCTCAGTTTCCTCATTTTTAAAATGGAGTTGGTAACAGCAATGCCCAGATGCCCAGAATATTTAAAGGATTACAAGAGATAAATATGCAACTTGCCACACGTTAGCCAAACCATATTTGGAAAGAATTGATGTCAATGGATATGGTTATTGACATTGAGTAAGGACATACAACCCAAGCAAATTATTTTCCTGTCTTCTGGCTTTTTGTAAGATGATTTTGGGTTCCCTAGAAAACCATTTTTACTTCTTCAATCACTAGAAGTTACCTTAATCTTCAACTTAATCATCTTATCAGGTTCCAAAAATACATCTATGTAACTAAACTACCGTGTCCTAACTCCTTAGTGTCCAGAGGTGAATAAATCCCCTTCCAGTTGTATACCATTTAGTGGGAATCCACGGAATGTTAAAATTTAAACCAACTCATGATTTGGGTACTATATTTTAAAATTTTCTGATTATAACAGCCATACATGCTTAACAGTTTAGTTTTAGACTGTGAGATCAATAGTTAAGAGCATATTAATGATTCATAAGCCTCCTTTCTAGAGAAATCTAGGCTTGTAAAAGAGGCATTTTAATTTAAAGGGATAGATTTTCCTGGCAATCCCATGTTTAATATGATGAATTGAAAATACTTTTATGTTTCCTATGAAACTGTGGTGTTTGCAATTCGAGGATTCTGGATCACATATTGGTGGTTTTATTATTTTCATTACTCCAAATACATATATTTAAGTCCTTTGGGTCTTAAACTAACTTATTTTTTTTTTAAATTTAGTCTTGCACACACATTTTTAGTTAAGCAATAAACATCTGTCATCTGCCATTTATTAATATTAATTATAAATGGTCAGTGACTCATGGGATCCAAGTATAGCAGCTGAGATTTTTCTAAATCTGACCTCCTTAGAGTTTATATAAAAAGTGCTCAGAGTACTTCTCCTAAGCTCCTAGCCAAGTTAAGGCTGGTTTGCAGCATAGTATTTCAGATTATGCATTTAGCAATCAAAAAAGGAGACAGAAATGACAGAAATCCTGAAAAAAAGCGTTGCGTCAGGTATTAGGTGGGACAAAATAACAATGAACAATGTTCCTCAAAATTACATGGTGTCATACATTAAACATAACTACAAGTTAAACGTTATCTGTACAGTGTATGTATTAGAAATGTTACAAAATTTTGTGTCTCTTTTCCATAGAGTTGCTGCTACAGATGACAAGTGTTGAAGCGACATTTCCATAAATTAGTATAAGTGAATACAAATTTGAGGAGAAAACCGAGAAAGGAACAAAGCCCAGCACGTTAATGCATCCCTAGAGAACTAGTGTTCACAGCTCCTTAGTTCTTGTCACCCGGAACATCCCTCAGCTACAGCATAATATACACGATGACACCTGACAAAAACTCTGGATGATGCCTTAGGGGGCACACGGATACGTCTCTTGAGATTCAAGCAATGTTCTTAAGAAAAACATATTGTACTTTACTGTAGTAAAGGGTTTATAGGAATATTAAGTTCAGGTTTTATCTGAATCTAATTGGGAAACATAAAAGAGATTTTACAAACCATCTTCTTTTTAAAAGATATGTTTTTATTGATTTTTTTGTTTTTAGGGAGAGAGGAAGGAAGATGGAGAAAGAGAGAGAAACATCTATCACACACCCCCTACTGGGGATTAAGCCCTTGAATGGGAATCAAACCTGGGGGCCTCTTGGTGCATGGGTTGACATTCAACCACTGAGCCACACTGGCTGGGCTAATCCATCTTCTTTAATGTTTTCATATAGAGTACTCTAGCTCGGAGCTATTGGTGAGTTAGGCCTTACTTTAATACAAGCACTTACATTTTTAAAATTATTTTGAAGTGCGGTAAAATGCACATAATATAAAACGTACCACTTTAATCACATGTAAGTGCACAAATCATCAGAATTAGGTACATTCACACTGTTGTGCAACCATCAGCACTATCCATCTCCTCAAATATTTTTGTCTCGCAAAACTGAAACTCTGTACCTATTAAATAAGTCCCAATCCCTCCTCCCCTCAGCTTCTGGCAACCACCATTCTATTGTCTATCTCTAATGAATTTGACTACTCTATGTATCTCATATAACTGTAGTCATACAGCATTTGCCTTTTGGTGACTGGCTTAGCTCATTTAGCATCACATTTTTAGGGTTTATGCATGTTATAACATGTGACACATATTTTTTTTCCTTTATAAAGCTGAATAATATTCCATAGCATATATACACATTTTGTTTCTTCATTTACCTAGATAAACAAATGTTATCAATGGACAGTTGGGTTGCATCCTCCTTTTGGCTATTGTTAATAACGCTGCTGTGAATGTGGGTATACAAATATCTTTATGAGACCATTTTGCTTTCAATCATTTTGGGTATATTACTAGATGTGGAATTGGTGGATTATATGGTAATTCTATTTTTAATTCTTTGCAGAAACATCACGCTGTTTTCCACAGCGGCTCCACCATTATACATTCCCAACAATCATGCACAAAGGTTCCAATTTCTCCCCAACAACTTCTATTTTTACCTATTTTATATATTAGGCTCTGCATAAGATTTCAATAAAAAAAAGGGTTTTGCTACTAAAACTCATTTAAAAATGACTTTTCTGATCCACTCTTCTCATCTTGTAAGCATCTGTAGATAGCCCAGTAATGTATTACCAGGAGCAAAGCAAGACTCAGGTGATGCCCATTAAAAAGGCTGCTCTTGTCTCCATAAGAAATCTCTTGCCTGTCTTCTTTTCTGGTCTCCCTTTTTTGGTGCCCTAACCGGATCACCTTTTCAGGTAGAACTCTCTTCGCTTAAAGCTCAACCTGCTTTCCAGAATACCTGGCCCTACACCACAGGAGCAAACTCACTGAGAAAGACCTAGTTCTTTGAAGGGAGACAGTCTCTCTTCCATTGCAGCATCAAAGGATTGCTTAAGCAGGTGGCTCCCTTCGCTGTTTAAAAATAGGGGTGAAAAGAAGGGATTCAAAGGAGGAGAAAGCCGCTAAAGTTAGCATGGTGATGCATCATTAAATATCTGTGTAGTTCCACAAATAGAATTAGCAACATAACCATAGTTGTTAATGGAAGGTGATTAAACAATAGTACAGGAAATATTGTGTCCATAAAGCAGCATGATATCGTGGAAACTGCAATGCACCAGGATTGGGACAAGGTCACTTGGGCAAAGTCATTTAATCTCCTTAGGTATTGGTGTCATTTATTACCCAAAAAACCCCCCAAAAAACAAACAAAAAAACCAACAACACACAAAATAGGGATGGGTGAACTATGCATCTCTAAGATCCCTTTTGACGCTCTCATTTTGATGTTTCATGTGTTGCTATTGCTATACAAGAAATATAAGATTAGTCCTAACACACATCTCCTCTTAATTACATTGGCAGAGGCAAAAAGATACAAGGCAAGATATCTTTTATGTATGGATCATCATATTTACACATAAAATTGCTTAATAGAAAAATTGGAAAAGCATATAAATAGCTATCCTATAGAAATCCAAGTAACTAATATATTATTAGCCTTACTGGTAGGCAGGAAAATGCCAGTAACAAAACAATAGGGTACTATTGCTAATTCATCAGATTGGCAAGAGTTTAAAAACTGGTAACATCCAGTTCTGGCAAATATATAAGAAAGCAGGCAATTCTGATACACCACAAATGTGAACTGTCAAAACTTTTTTGGAAAGTAATCTGACAGAATGCATTAATATTTAAAATGTGCATGTCCTTTTATTTATCCACCCAGTGTTTGGGACTCCATTTTATATTAAATCTCACAATTACTGGATGCTTACCATGTGCCAGACACAAGTCTAAGAGCTTTATACACACGCAGCAACTCCTCACTACATAACTCCTCACAGTAACTGTTGTCATCCCCAGGAAAACAGGGCATGCAAAGGCCAGTCATTTGCTTAAATTCATAGAACTCGTTAAAAGCACCAGTGAGATTTAAAAACAGGTATATGGTTCCAGAGCCTGTATTCTAAATACTATGAAATATCAACTCTTTTACCTCTGACAGAAAGTGACTGCGTCAGCTTATGAACATTATAGAGACTTTTACTACAGTAATAAGAACAAAGCTAGGAGAAAAGTTACTATCCATGTTTGTCGTTATTGATACTAAAAATAATGCTTTTGTAAAAACGAAACAAAGAAATGAACAGCTAGCTGGGGAGTTGAACTGAGATGGCTCTGCCTTTCAAACGATTTCAGTACGTTTTTACTTCACCAAACTGATGCTGCAAGGATTAAACATGAAAACAAACAAACAAAAACAAACAAACAAACAAAACACAAAAACACAAAAAGAAACAATGAGGCTATGAGCAGATAATTCTTTGAAAATTGAGGAAACCTGCAGGCATGGCAGGAAAAGATGACAAGGCAAGATCCACAGTAGGAAGAGGGACAAACGGGCTGAGAGAAATTACACATAAAAACTCCCTTCTCCTGAACATTACAAAGCAGAATTTGACACACTAACTGTGAATCCACCATAATTCCTATGAAATACTTAGTAAACTGTATTTCAGTTATTGGAACAAACAAATTTGAAACAAAACCAAATTATTTTATGATTTTGGTGTTGCATGGAAAGCAGGTATGTGTTATACCAGATGTTTACAGTGAGTATTTACTATTCTAAGGGATATTTCACTATCACATGTCCATAGTCGATAAAAATAATTAGCAAATTAGCATTCTACTAATTACATTATGGAAAACTCGGTTATTATTTCTGTAGAGTAATAAGACTGAAATAAATCAGATGGTAATTGCTGATCCTTTGCAATTAATTAGATGTTAACTGCCAATTCTAAGTGTGCATACATGTCTATGTCTGTCTTATTTTTGGAATCAGCAATTATTCATATTTCCCAAGTGTGAATTTGGCATGTTGACATTTTCTTGTCAAAAAAATGTGACATTTTATAAAACGTCAGTAAAAAAATAAGTGGCACTGTGCTTCTAAACTTCTAGATTTCATGTGATGCAAAACTAAAAGGAATATCTCATTTAAAATGCACGTGTTTTGCATTGAGATAGAAAATGTAATTGGACTCTGTTCAGAACCTCTTTCCTAAATCCGATTCTTTGCAAAAATAAGAAAAGCAGGCTTTTCCAGCAGAAACAACAAATAAACAAAACAACCCTTTTCAAGGCAAGTTTCTCAATTATGGCAGCCTGGGCTCACAGAGGCTAGAGTTATGACCGGGTGGTGTATACACAGTGTAAACATAAGAGTTCAGTAATTAGGTTTGAGTTAATTTTAACGTTCCAGCGGCCGGGTTCATAATCAAGCGAAAGGTCATTACCCACACTGGTACATTTCACACGGAACACGCAGCAGCTAGAAATGGAAATGGACATGCCTTTACTTAAGCTTGCACAAATCAATCCCAGAAGCCACTCACATGAGCAGTGGTTATTTTCCTATTCATTTCAGAGCCAGTTTACTCACATAAAAATGTTTCTAGCAAACCACAGAAATCAGGGGGAAACACAGAGATTAAAACCTCATTAGCATTAAGCTAGACAGGCCTCTCTAGTCTAATATAGATGGAGAAAACTTTAGTTATTCCTCCTCACTTAAATGTTTTTCCATGTATAATATAGGGTAGGATTACGTTATAAAAAAGTATAAGCTTCTGTATTTGGTAAAATTTGAATTTTTTTTTTAGAAGGTCATTTTTTGCAACTGCTGTTTGTCGGCCTAGCCCCCTTGTTTCTACAAAGGCTTGCCACTCAAAGTGGCCCATCTGTTCCTTGGTTATAATAATGGACATGCAATACAGGCAGACCAATCACACTAGCGCAGTCCTCCTGCCTCAGTGATTCCTTCAAGGGTGGACATGTGATTCCAGCAGAGTCCCTTTGAATCCATTCATGAGATTGGGTGAGTGAACACTGAAAGAGAGAGAGAACCATTCTTTTGGATTGAGAGCAATGTGGATGTAGACTTGGGGCTGCCTAGAGCCGGCTTTCCCCTGAGTTGAGGGGAAGAGCTCTCTGCAGCAGGAAGAAGCAGGCCAATAAACAATGAGAAACAGAGGCAGGACAAGTTGAAATGGTGAGAAAGAGCCAAGTGATATTGTTTAAGCCCTCAGAGCAAGCGGTGCCTAAAGCCAATAGTTTGCTTTTGGTTTAAGGTAATTTGAAATCTGTCATTTTCAACTAACATGTCTGATGAATACAAAGGGGGGTTAACAGTGAGCTTCGTGAAAAGGGGTTATCAATGGGGGATAAGTACTGATATGTTGTTTTTCTGTTCAAGCGATAATTACATGTATTTGAAAAGAAAACTAAAAGACAAATAAAAATTATGAAAACAAGCACCTGGCTGGTGTGGCTAAGGAGAAGAGTGTCGATCTATGAACCAAGGAGGTCACAGTTGAATTCCCAGTCAGAACAAATGCCAGGTTGCCGGCTAGCTCAACAAGGTTGGGGGGCGGGGGGGGTGGGGGGGTGGGGGGGCGGAGGAAGGGTTCAGAAAAAAGGCAGCTGATCAATGATTGCCTCTTATTGTTGATGTTTATATCTCTCTCTCTCCTCCCTTCCTCTCTGAAATCAATAAAAATATATTTTAAAAAATTATTTAAAAAAAGCATTTCCATTTAGGACATGAAAAGCGAGGTGCTGTAGACAACAGTTAAAAGGAGTAGGACTCTCTTACTTCTAAAGTACTGTTTCTTCCTTTGTAAAAACACACTCCATGGTTCATGAAGATGTTGTGTAAGAGATTATTTCTATTGTATTTTCCAATTTGTAAAGGGCAGAAGAGGAATCTATAATAATAAAAGCATAAATATGCTAATCAGACCAGACATCCTTCCAGATGTCCTTCCAGGCGAAGCCGGGATTGCAAGGGAAGCCTGGGTCCCGGGTGCCTGCGAGCTGCTGGAGGGAAGCCTGGGTCCCGGGTGCCAGAGGGAAGCCGGTGCCGGCAGCCGGGGGAAGGAAGGCCTCCTCTTGCACAAATTTTGTGCATCGGGCCTCTAGTAATAAATAAAAGGCCAGGCCATGATACCTTCATACACTTCACAAATAGTTACTAAAGCACCAGTCATGTGCTAGACACTCTTAGGTGTCTAGGATATCAAATGAGCAAAAGAGACAAACAAAAACAAAGTCCCTGCCACTCTGAATCTTATATTTCAGATGGTGGCGTCGTGGTTTATGTCAGTCCATGGTCATGAGCATTGATGATGGGCGCACTTGTAACATATACCTGTGTGGATCATTTTTATCTTCGCAGTTTGCTCCAGGAGGAGCTGAGGTCTTCATTAGAGTTTGCTAAGACTTTTACAAAAACATTTGTTTATGCTGGCAAAAATGAAATGTCTCTGTATATTTTCTGTTTTGGTCTCGAGGTGAATATATGTATTTGTGTGTGTGTGTGTGTGTGTGTGTGTGTGTGACCACCATGTTGATGTACTGATGTACGTTTTCAAGCTGGTTAAGTAGGGTTAAAGATACAGCTTGTGGCTGTGGAACAGAGCTGAGTTAACGGGCTCTTCGGAGAAATGACCCCAAGACCTTGGCTTCCTTTGCAGCCTGTTCTAGCCAGCTGAGATCCCTGCCAATTAGGAGGGTTCCCTAGAGAGAGGCTGGGAGAGCATCAGCATAAATTTAAATTTTGGACCCCCAAGTATAGTTTCCAAAAGGGCCTTCTTGTCCTTTGCTAATTACAAAGTAAACATTTCTCCAGCAAAAAGACACTTCCTCCTTTCATGCGCCTGTCCTCTTTCCTACCTCCCTAATACAGTCACTCCTTGAAACTGCTGCTGTTGCTGAAACCTCTTTGGCAGAGAAGACAGCACACATTTGAAGGCACAAAAGAATGATTCTTTCCATAGATCATTATCGTGTTCTCCTTTTATCTACTCTAGCAACTTCTTCATAGGAGCGTTACAGACCAACTTTGTAGATTGTTACAGCCTGGCAAAAAGGACTGGATACCTTGTCCTTAGGCCTCCCAAGAGGTGTGACCAAACAAACGCAACCAGGTTATAATTAAATTCTGTGATATCACTGAAGCAAAAACATTCTCAAACTTGTTTACATTAAAATATATTTAGCACCACGAACGGAAATGAACACTCAAATGGTGTAATCCTTATACATTACTGTCAAAGCAGACCCCACATAGAATGAGGATATTTTTTACTGATGGACTAATCCAAACATAAAATTTCTAACACAGTGTCTGGCACCAATAGGCTATTATTATTAACATGGACAGAATGGGTATAAATAGCAAATTCGTCAAAACCTCTTAATCTACCATGTTTCTGTTCTTTTCCATATGTATTTCTCTTTCCATCTAACCTTCAATTCAGTGCCTTCTACTGTTTATTTTCACTCACACACACACACTCTCTCTCTCTCTCTCACACACACACACACACACACACACACACCCCTTCCCTTCTCATTATGTGTTCACTGTTTTATTATTATTTTTTTTAGCTTTTTAATGAATTTATTGGGGTGATATTGGCTAATAAAATTACATAGGTTTCATGCCCAAACCGGTTTGGCTCAGTGGATAGAGCGTTGGCCTGCGGACTCAAGGGTCCCAGGTTCGATTCCGGTCAAGGGCATGTACCTTGGTTGCAGGCACATACCCAGTAGGGAGTGTGCAGGAGGCAGCTCATCAATGTTTCTCTCTCATCGATGTTTCCAACTCTCTATCTCTCTCCCTTCCTCTCTGTAAAAAAACCAATAAAATATATTTAAAAAATAAAAATAATAAAATTACATAGGTTTCAGCTGTACAAGTCTACAGTACATCATCTGTACATTGTATTGTGTGTTCACCACCCCAAGTCAAGTCTCTTGCATTGCATTTATCCCCTCAGACCCTCTTCAAGAGGAACTGTTTTTCCTCTCCCTTTTTAAACCTTGTAGAACCCCTAGCCACTTTGATCATGATAGAAACATAGCCCACATTCCTTCCTCAGCCAGCCAACCACATGAGAGAGCCCAGAGGGAACTGCACAGGGGACCTCAGCTTCAATTGCTCATTCACATTTATTGTTATTGTTGTTTTGAGCCTCTAGGTTTTGGGGTCATTTGTTATACAGCAAAGGCTCACCGGACAACTTCACTTTATGCACAGAATCTAAACAGTGGCAAAATCATTGTTTGCTCAGGGGCTGAAGAATGCTTTGTGTACTACAGCTACTATTGTATTTAATAAACTGACCCACATGTGTTATGTCGAAAAACATTAGAAATTTATAAACATCACAAAAAATATTTTGTCTGGATAAATTATGATAAAGATGGTTTTAGAATAGGACTTCTGAGGTACATATCAACACAACAGAGAGAACTATAAATGATTATTCTGTCACCATAGCAAGGAACGGACCGCATGGATAATGGTAACATGAGTATTTCCCACCATAAATTTTGACCACCGTGAGTGATGTCCACCAAATCTTAGGTAGCCTACAAAAAATGGGGTAATATGAATTCAGTATCCTATCTAATAATAGACAAATAGGGTAATTAACCGTACCTCCGACACGCTTCCCATTGGCTAATCAGGGCGATATGCAAATTAACTGCCAACCAGATGGCGGCCGGCAGCCAGGCAGCTGAAGCGAACATGAGGCTTGCTTGCTCCAGTGATGGAGGAAGCCAAGGTTCCCCACCTGCCACTGCCAGCCTCTGAGCTGCACTCTAAGAAACAATGTTGCAATTATAGAAGCTAAACAATCCCCAGAAACCTGCTTTTAGCCAGCCGGGCCTCAGAGCTGGAGCTGTAACAGTGTTTCAAGTACAGAAGCCAAACAAACCCAAATACTTGCTTTCAGCAGCCGAGGTCTCAGAGCTGGAGCCGAGCCTCAGAGCTAAAGCTGGCTCTCAGCTCCAGTGACTACCATAGAAGGTAAATAAATCCCAGAAAAAAAGGAGAGGTTGGGAGCTTCAGTCGCTCGCCAGCCTGAAAACAGCCATCATCCCCTCATCCAGGCTGGCCAGGCACCCCAGAGGGACCCCCACCCTGATCCGGGACACCCTTCAGGGCAAACCAGCCAGCCCCCACCCATGCGCCAGGCCTCTATCCCATATAGTAAAAGGGTATTATGCAAACTGACCCTAACAGCGGAAAGACTGGGAATGACTGGTCACTATGACACACACTGACCACCAGGGGGAAGACGCTCAATGCAGGAGCTTCCCTCTGGTAGTCAGTGAGCTCTCACATGGAGGAGCTGTGCTCAGACACAAGCCAGGCTGATGGCTGCCAGTACAGTGGTGGTGGTGGGAGCCTCTCCTGCCTCCTCAGCAGTGCTAAGGATGTCCGACTGCAGTTTAGGCCTGCTCCCTGCTGGCAAGTGGACATCCCCCGAGGGCTGTTGGGCTGCCAGAGGGATGTCTGATTGCCATCTTAGGCCCAATCCCCTGGGGAGCAGGCCTAAGTCAGCAAGTGGTCATCCCCTGAGGGGTCCCAGACTGTGAGAGGGCACAGGCCGGGCTGAGGGACCCCCCACCCCGAGTGCACAAATTTTTGTGCACCGGGCCTCTAGCTCATTATAAAGAGATAACTGATGGTGGAATTTTTTAAAATGGTATAGTACCTAGGGTTGCAAGGCATGAAACAAAAAGTTTCTTATTTTTAGCTGAGTTTTTTCTTTAAGATTGACACACTTAAGAACATACACGGGGATTGCAAAGTAGCCTTTAGGAGGAGGTACATACGTTTATATTAGGGCACATCTCTCTGAGAGCAAAAGGTGTTATTTACTGCAAGAGACTACCTTTCTTGGAGGTTTTAACATAGCTGAACATTTTCATGTGACACTGAAATATTTTGAATTAAAATAACATTAATTTTTTAATAAAATTGGTTTATTATTTTTATAGTAACTTGTGTGTGTGTGTGTGTGGGGGGGGGGGGGGGCTGGATTTCCCTGCTGTTCTACCATCTCGTCCTTGTTACCAAAGCTTCAGGGCATGTGCAGGTTTTTGTTGGTGGCAACAGGCCCTCCCCAGAATCTGAACAAACCCCTTGGGGGAGGAAGTGACTAGAACCTAAGGAGGGATATCAAAGACAGATTGTTGAGTTTCTCCTCCTTGTCACCAGCAGATAATTTTTGTTGTGTAGGGCTGTCCTGTGCATGTAGGGTATTTAGCAGCATCCCAGACTTTACCATTACATGCTGATAGCATTCCCTTCCTCCAGGTAGTGATCATCAGAAATGTCCCCTCGGGAGCAAAATCATGCAGGTTGAGAACCACAATCTCTAATGCCATTATCGTCTCAGGTCTGCACTTTTTCACATGTTCTCTGACGTATGGCAAAGAGCTAGTCCACCGACTGGGTGTAGGGAGGAGCAGACAGGGCCCACCCTCCAGTGCTTAAACAGGACGAGCCGCCGGCCAGCTGGTCTTCCTCCATGGAGCACAGGTGGGGAGAGGACATCACGCACACACTCTAAGCCAGTTGGCCTCCTGCAATTTTGAGCTAACCAATCCATTGATTGGGATTTTGAAAACTGTTCAGAAAATATTGGCTAAATATATTGTTTTGAATTTGAAAAAAATATTTAATACAAATACTTCTTGTAGAAAACGCAACCATTCACCACTGGAATCATTGTTATAAAGCTTTTAGGAAGTAAACTAATAAACTGAGGAGGATACCTAGGAACCAAGCAGACTCACTTTTTATTTGCTTGATTTTTTTAAAACTGTTTTTGCTGCAATTTTAAATATAGTGCTCATGATAAACACAATGCATATAAAATAGTGGTATTTGAAGTAGTAATAGCGATTTATAAGTTAACATATAACACGTTTCTTTTGTGTAAAACCTATTAGATTTTGCTATGTTACCTTTAATTTGGGAAAGGCACATAAGGCAACCTGCAATATGTTCAAATAATCCAATAATCCCCACACTGTTTCTTCCCTGGAAATGTCTCTGGATATTTTATTTATTTTTGTTTTAATGGATTCCTGTTCTCTCTCTCTGGTGGGAAGGATGGTGTTTCTTTTTGACACCAAGAAAGTAGAGGCAACCCTATTTCTTCTGTGACTTACTCTCCTCCTCCATTTCTATCATGCATTGCATGCAATGAATTAGTATGCTCTCCATGCAATTAGGCAAGGAACAAAATTTCTTTCATTCTTTTCTAATTGCCTGAAAACCCCATATCTATAGGAAATTTCTTCAGTCAGTTAAAGGATGTGCAAATTAATAAAGATGTTTGGTCTTCCTATGCCCATCCCTACATATACACAAAAATTATCCTTTTGCCTCAAATATAGGCACACATATATTGCATTGTCCTGTTTCACTTCCCTTTATCTATCTAAGATGGTTACACCAAGTAAATCAAAGGAGTCAATAAGTATAAGTTGACAACCATTGAAAGTGCATTTTCTCCTTATTTATTTCTATCAATATATATAAAAGCCCAGCAACCAGAACAGCAGAACAACCAGAACAACCGGAATGACTGGTGGCTATGGTGCACACTGCGGCAGCCAACCAGACTCATCTGGCCCCAAACAGGCCCCCCGTTCCTGGCCAACCCAGCCCCCGATCGGCCCCTAACAACCAAATTGGGAGTGGGGCCAGCTGACCAACCACCCATAGGCCCTCTCCCCCACTGGCCCGGCCCAATGGTTCCCCATTGGAGCAGGCCAGCCGGACCCCACCCGTGCACGAATTCATGCTCTGGGTCTCTAGTTTTAATATATTGTTTTAATGCATATATGATAGTCTATATGTGTTAGACTTTATAATCTCTTAAAATATGTTATATATCTTTGACATTTTAGATATATAATTTAATTCAGATAGCTCAAGCTAGAAACTATTGCAATGGTTATAACTTATTAAAGCTGGTAATGATGGAAAAGTTAAAGGTAGCATGTCAGGTAAAGGAAAATAATCTTAAAGGGTACAAACAAAAAAGCACATCAGATAAAAATTCAGATTTGGGGCTAGAGATATTACATTTTCCTTCATAGATTCATTTACTATGACCATTTTAAGCATGAGAAAAATATTAGTAAAGAAAAATGTGAACGTGTGTATTATTCGCAAACAATTTTTCAAATATATATGTATATGCATCTCACAACTAGAATAATCCATCCTGTTACTGAAACCTAGTTCCTTCTATTCAGTCTCTTTGTGTGCATTTTGAAAAGTCATTTCTGGATCTTATCATTCTTCCCTGGAGACCTTGCCTTTGGCAATCACGGCCCAACAGAAAAATCCTGAACACATGCTCCACACCTTTTCCAAAAATGGCTTATCTACCTCTGTCTATTGTTAACCTCTTAGGTGGGGATGATAGATGTAAGTTTAAATTCAAGATTTTCAGGCTAAATTTATTTTAAAGAGTCTTATCTATTAGCTTACTCCCCAGAAATGCTCCAGTCATGAATTGAAAAGATCTTCTTTTATGAATCTATAAGCATTTAAGAGTGGTAGGAGAAATCATGTCTTTATCACTTTATTGTGTTTATTATCTACACTAGTAAAAGACAAATATGCTAACTGACCGTACCTTCGCTATGCCCACCAGCTAATCAGAAGAGTATGCAAATCAACCTAACATAGATGCCTGTTAAATTTCATACTGTAGGCGGGGCAGAACAGGGCAATCCGCCCCCCCACCCCACCCGTCCGCCGCCATCTGGGACTCCCATGTGTGACCCGGGGCAGCGGGGCGGCGCCATAGGCAGCCCGCCCCACCACCATCCGAGCCTGCCATCTGCGACCCAGCGCGGGATCCAAGCCTGCCATCTGTGACCCGTGGAGGCAGGGCAGGCACCACAGGATTGGGCCTGCCATTTGCCACCCGGGGAGGGGACCAAGCCAGCAGGTGGTTATCTCCTGAGAGGTCCCAGATTGTAAGAGGACACAGGTCGGCTGAGGGACACTCCCCACTCCAGCCAGTGCACAAATTTTTGTGCACCCAGCCTCTAGTATATATATATATATACTCTCAGAGCCTAAGTGAGAGTACTCTGGGTAATATTATTTTGATGTGGTATAGTGGTCTACCTAGAGTTCATAAATACTTTTCTATTTGGTTTCTCCATGTTCAATAGGATATTTGATAAGTTACCATTAAAACAATATAAGATAAATGTTAGATTAGAGAAGTAATGAATTAAGAAATAACTTGTTTCCTTTCTATCTTAAACTTTTAGGCTACTTGAGAAAAATATTTGACAGACATAAAAAGATGTATGAAGATTAATAAAATTGGAACTGAATCTGGTATTTAATCCCAAATGCTATCTATATTTCCTACTTGGTTGTTTGCGTATTATGAAATTTGAAAAGTAATAAACACATACATTTTTATGGTTGTATAAAGTTCCTCTGTAATATTAAATGTTATCATATACTATCAGAGGGAAGAAAAAAAGACCAGAAAAGAAACTTTTAAGCCAAGCTTATAGCACAGGTTACCATTTTTAAACTTCTTGTGACATTATTTGTCTTATCCATTCTTAGTTTTAAAGACTGACATTTTTAATGTTAATGTTTTAAGTCAACTGCCAGAAAAATATATTAGAAGACCACATTCTCAAGTAAAGAAATAAAATGCAATTAGTACCATAATTTACTTTTTCTATTAGATAATATTTTTTTTCACTTATATTTGAAAAGACAAGTATACTAAACACTTATTAGCAGTGTAGAATCTTTGTGGAAAGCCTAGTATGAGTGAAGACCACCTGTAAGTCATTAAATTTCAAGAAAATTTAGTAAACATAAGTAAATGTACGGCTATGGGAGCTTAACAACAAGTAGAGTGATGAAATATGTGATTTCCAAATTCAACTTTTAAAATCTAAGATGTTTTAAATTAATTGGTAACTAATGCCAGAAAGACCTTTTTCACTAGCCAACTTTCATTCCTTAAACCTAATTTTAATCAAAACCTAATTTTAATCTTACAAATTTGCAAAAGCTTGAAGATCCCTTTAAAATAATTCATGTCTTCAATAATTTTATCATATTAACTACTTGATTACTAATGACAACAATAGCTTTATACATTCTGATGATTGCTGGTGCATTTGGGATAGTGAAAGACATTGCAAAGTACACGTGACCCAAGTTCTGCCTTAGATGAGCAATATTCAGGTTTGCTCAGCACCCTTCTCTGTGTTCCCATTGGACTTGTTCACACACATATAATCTTCCCTAATATAGGATATTGTGATTATCTGTTTAAACATCTTAACCCTCCATAGGATTCTGAGTGAACCTTCAGGATAGAAATTTTACCCTATTCAGTTGTAAATCTCCAGGGTTTAAAATTGTGTATGGCCATAAAGTAAAAATTCAATAAAATGATCTTGAATGAATGAATGAATGAAATAAGAAATAAGTTCAATTACAGAGGCAGCTAAACTATTTTTAATTGACAGTTAATTGAGGGATGATTTAATGACTTACCAGATAACTACCAATCTATATATATAAAAGCCCAAGCGACCATTAGGACTGAACAACCAAACAACTGGTCTACTGATCACTAGGACGCACACTGATCACCAGGGGGCAGACGCTCAATGCAGGAGCTGCCTCCTGGTGGTCAGTGAGCTCCCACAATGGGAGTGCAGCTCAGCTGACAGACCTGTCCCTGCGGCCCACCAGCCCGGCAGCAGCCACTCACTCCCTCAGTCGTCCTGCAGGTCCAATCTCCCGAGAACGGGCCAGGCACCGACAGACTGGCACCACCAGCAAGATCCGATAGCATCCTTGGCCTCCAACACCATGGCTACTTTCCCTTTCTAGATGCTCCACAAGGAAGAAAGATATAAAAGCAGCCTGACAACCGGCACGAATGTCAATGGGAGGGATCTGGATCCCAGGTTGGCAAAGGTATCCCACTGCCCGCCTGGAGGGTGGATTGGGTCCTAGCTCCCCTCTACCCCCCTGCGGATGGTGCCAGATGCAGGGCTCATGGCTGGCGAGTGCAAGCCTCTTCCCATCAGGACTGGCTGGGCATGAGCCTGTGGCAGGCACAGGGGGGCCAGGATGAGCGGGAGCGGCAGGCAGGAGTGGCAGGTGGCATTGAACTGCCAGTTTCGGCCCAATCCCCCAGGCCACAATGAGGGACCCCACCCATGCATGAATTTGTACATCGGGCCTCTAGTAGTTATATAAAGCTATGTAACATACTGGTAGACACTGGTGCTGAAGACATTAGTGAGGAAGATGAAAAAAATTAAATTTTAAAGGCCAATATGTATTTAATCACCTTAAAACATCATATGAAATGGTATACTTCTCCTTGGTAATTGTAAGACTTCAGAAGAAGCTCTGACACAGAGTTCTTGAACACTGATCATTAAGATTCTGTAATCTGTTATATAAAGTTAGCGGACTCTGAGTAAAATCTGGAGGGTAACATGTCATTAAAGTTGGTATTATATTTATAAAATATGGCTTGGTTCTTTACCTCAAATGTAAAGTCAATATTAAAAACATATATACATTTAGCCCGGTTGGGGTGGCTCAGTGGTTGAGCGTCAGCCCATGAACCAGGAGGTCAGGGTTCCATTCCTGGTCAAGGCACATGCCCGGGTTTCAGGCTCAATCCCCAACAGGAGGCAGCCGATCGATGTTTCTCTGTCATAGTTGTTTCTAGCTCTCTATCTCTCTCCCTCCCTCTCTTTAAAATCAATAAAAAAAATATTTTTAAAAAACATATATTTAAATATTTTAAAAATCCTAAGTAACCTTTAAAATATGTTAGCTAGAAATGCTTACATCCTAACTGTACTTCTTTGGTTTGTAGGCAACGAACAAAGGAATATGTTTATTTTCTGGTGTCTCTTCACCATGATCTTATACCGCATGGTTTATACCTTGTGGTTATGAGGCTCCCCAAAATTTTCTAGGCAGCAGGCAGGTGGAGTAGAAGAAAGAGAATCTACGCCTCCTCCTAAATAGGCCTAAATTCCCATGATGCAGCCTCCTTCATCAGGACTCAGTGAGCCATACCTTTATAGCAGTTTACAGTTCTGCCATCAGCTCCATGTAAAAAAAAAAATACACATCTATATTCTGTAATTTACAGCCCACACTTTCTTTGGTTAGTACACATCTGAGGGCTTTAGAGATGTATGGTAATACTAAATGTGTCCTAAGAAATAAAGTGAAATTTCCATCAAATTATGAAGATGCAAACAAGCATTTCTTTTAGTACCTCGTTCTCCCTTCTGACACTTCTTTCTTTGCACTGTACACTTTCTCGTCTCACTGGTCGGGGGACACAGGTTACCCTTCGCTGACGGATGCTGTGTGATTTCTCGGACCCTGGTTTCAGTCCCTCTTTTGAAGCCACATGTTTTCCCCTTCTTCGTGCATGGACTCCAAGCACTCCACTCACTGGCCTCACAGTGCACTGCAACAGAGCAGCAGAAACAGCGTCAGCTGGCGCACAAATATTCCCACAATTGTTAAATAAACAAAACGGTTTGCTGCCATCAATACTTGCCCAAACTCTGAGCAGAAATCCTGCAGAACAGAGTTGGGCAGGATGACAAAGATAGAACAAAGAGCAAGGGGGAGGCAGGAATAGACTGTTTTCAGTTTTTTAGTACACATATGACCAGGTAAACTCATTCTTGCATTAGATTTTCTGTTCACTTTAGATTTGATTAACCAGCAACTAATACAATTACTCATAATTAGCCAGTGTTTTACAAGTTCTGAGTACTGGGCAATTATTGATTGATCCTGATCATAACTTGATAGAATAGTCATTATTATGCATTCGAGGATTCTCAAACTGGAGCGAATAACAGAATCCCCTGGAGGGCTAACACAGAATTCTGGACCCCACCCCATGTTTCTGATTCAGCTGTCTGGGATGGGGCCTGAGAATTTGCATTTCTAACAATACATGCAATACTGATTTGCAAGTACTGAGAACACACTTTGAGAATTTCTGTGCTACATACAGAACGGTAAAGCGAAAAATGAATCTGGGTCCTTAGCCTACAATCCACCACCTGTTCTACTTCATTGCTCTTGAGTATTTAAATATGATTATTTATTAATGGTCTAGAGCAGGGGTCCTCAAACTATGGCCCGCAGGCCACATGCAGCCTGCTGAAAACATTTATCCAGCCCGCCGGGTGTTTTTGCCGCCGCTGCCTGTTGCTGAATTTGTTCATAGTTTTTTTTTTAAACTATAGTCCGGCCCTCCAACGGTCTGAGGGACAGTGAACTGGCCCCCTGTTTAAAAAGTTTGAGGACCCCTGGTCTAGAGGCCCAGTGCATGAATTTGTGCACAGGTGGGGTCCAGCCGGCCTGGCCTCAATCGGCAGATTGGGGCCAGGCTTGTCGGGAGGAGGAGATAGCAGAAGGTTGGCTGGCCAGCCCCACCCCTGATTGGTGTGGGGGGGGCTGATTGGGGTAGAGCTGGTGGGGGAGGGGCCGCGGCAGATCAGGGGGCGGGGCCAGCCAGGGGGAGGGGCCACGGGAGGTTGGCCTCTGGCCCCGCCCCCTGACCTGACTTTTTATATATATAGATATGGTTCAGGCATGGAGACATCTATTCTAAGTGAATTCTGGGTCAATTTCAGCTGATGGACTGCTTCTAAAAATAACTTGAGTGATTCCTAAGATCAACTGATGTACTTTCTCTAAAGCTTTTTTTTATAGAGGTGTTCCTTTTTATGTATTAATCTCTTCCTTTCAATCATGCCTTTTCAAGGTCAGACTTTTGCATTTCTAATGAAAATAAATATCTGCAAGGTGCTATTCTTATATTTATGTCTATGAAACTTCCTAACTTACAATAACGGTAACAGCTTGCAACAGTAGCTCTTTCAGATGATATGACTCCCTTTCCACAAAAACAAGTTTCCAAAAAATTTTCTTACTGCCTTCCGATTTAAAGAATCCTTACTTTAAGACAGATGCTATATTTCATACATTCTCAAGAAAAAGAACCTAAATGTCTTAGAAATTTAAATCCATTTGCCATACATTTTCCACATGCTTTTTTGGTCACTTTCAGATATCAGAATGTAACACAGAGTTAAATGGAAATGACTAGATAAGCAAATTTAAGTTTCTATGAACTCAAGTGAACTTTATTGCACCACTTTCAAAATTGTCTTCATGCTCAGTTATACCATTATTAGAGCAACCAAGTCACTTAATGATACCATAACTCTTGCCAGTTAAGGAAATATCTTCCACCCCCATATTAATCACTAAAAAGCAGTGGATCTTGAACACAACAAATAAAAAGACCTCCAAGAAAGCACATGGAAAAATAAAAATCTAAGTTTATGAGCTATCACTCTGTCTACTATTCATTTAATACCAGAACTAAGAGGACGAACTGAGAAAAAAAATTACATGATGTGCAAGTGAACAGAACTTTGGTGCTTTGTCACAATGGCAAAGGTGATCTAGGCAAATGTATACCCAGACTTCCGAAAAACGTTTTAAAAATTACAGCATAGCTAACTGTGAGTCCTCCGTCAGATGATGAATGATTCTAACAATGAAATTCTAGAAATGATATCGCTCTCATTCTTGTTGGCTAACTATGTGGTTCCACAGAGAACATAGCAAGGGTACGTTCTTGCTACTCACTCTTTGGAGCTGAATATCTTCCCCCTTTCACTACTTAAACAACTTTCCTAGAGAAGCAATAAGGATGACAGAATGGAATGACAGTTCAAAACGGAAGCAAATATCTGGAGTCCAAAGTAGAAGAAATACATTCCCCTGTAAATTTGGGGTCAGTGGATATTTGTGCTTAATTGGACCTGCCAACCATGGTAACGGGTATGTTGGTAAGTCTTTCGCCCCAGCTCTGTATCAGCGTGGTGTTTTCTGTTTATGACCTTGCCTGACAATTGAAAATCTGGGTAAGAAACAAGTCATATAGTGTAGATTTTAGCAAAGAGAGAAAACATTCTTTAACCTGTTGGGTGTTCACTAGGGAGCTAGAGTCAAGGTCATCGTGACAGCACCGACAATAACTCACTTGTGTCCTTGGGATCATCATTTCAGCTCTCCGAGGCCTGGTTTTTATATTTGTTAAAGGAATAGGCTTTCATGGTCCTTTGTGATAATCAAGCAGGTCATCATTTTTCATGAAATTCTCGGGAAGCTCATGGGCCTGGCCTGCGTAGTGCTGGTAGGCTAGACACCACGTGATGGGAGACATCCCATAGGGAGCAGGCAAACAAAAGCCAGCCCTGAACCAAAGCTGCTGATTTGCGCTGCTAGTGTGTCCCAAGTCATGTATACCTGTTCAGCGAACCGGATTCATGAAATGCCTTTTAGGCTGCTCACCCATATTCTAAATGATGGAATTTCTTTAATTTTATTGTGTTAAGAAATAGTCTTGTCTTAATGGTAGTATAAATGGCCAGTCAGCTTTAAAGGCTAATCCAATAGCTCCAGGTGTTAAATGCTCTCTCTGATAAGAAAGCATTGATCTATTTAAAATAAATAGGCTTTTAAGGACTGAATGCTATACTTTCAGCAACTAAGAAAATCCAAACAGGTGCCCCGCCCCTTTCCCTGGGTGGAGAAATACTACAAACTCTTTGCAGCTCATCCTGTTTGAATATTCTACAGAATTGTTTCCTATCTTTTTTCACAGTTTGGAATTTATTACCTCTAGTCATCAACCCTTGGTACCTACAAATAGATAAAGCACCTTATTTCTAAGGTGGGGTGTGTGTGTGCGCGCGTGTATGTGTTTTATTGACTAGAGGGGGGAAAAGGGCAAACTAAAATGAGTCATGAACTGTTTCAGGACTGTTGTTTTCCAGATGCTTCTGAAGTTATCTTAACAATATCATCCATCTATTTCACTCTGCCAAAAATTGTGCTTAGACAGAAGTGTTCCGAGTGGACCCGAAATGGTTAAACCCCATGTTAGGGTTATCACCCCAGCGCTTTAGATTCTAATGGATCTGACTGTGGGGACCCAGGGGGAGTCCTGCAGACGACTATCTTGTACGGAATCAGGAGGACATTTGTGTGCATGTGCCAACATCAGCGCAGCCAGCGCAGCATCAAAGGTTCCTGCAGCTCTTGCCCAGGGGACTTGGAGATTTCGTACGCTGTTTTCCCATTTGGTGTAGCATCTGCTCCCCAAGTGTTCATCAAACTTGTAGCTGTAGTAGCTGCACAGCATTTAAAAGAAGGAAAATATAGCCTGACAGTGATCTGTTATTTAGACAAACAACTTGTCTGAGGGACCTCCCCCCCGAGGAAACTCGGCCTGCAATTAATCAGACCCGGGGACTGTCTCCTCTGTCAGTTTGAGTAAGTCCAAAAATCTCTCCTCGTTTCTGAATACCTGCATAGCAGGACATTTCAGCAAGGCAGTGTGAAAGGAAAGGGTAAGAATTTTAACTGTATCAGATCCAGTTCTCTAGGTGTTTGATCTACCCACTGAGCATGTTTTTCTCCCCTTGGAGAGTAACTGGGGTCACTGACTGAGATTAGGCCTGGGTGTTTTGCCACGTTTTTGCCCTAAGGTGGGAATTTAGTTCAAGGCCAATATATACACTGAGTGGCCAGATTATTATGACCGGCCAGATTATTATGACCACCCCATCATTGACACTTCCAAAAATACTGAATATTGAAAACTTCCTAAGCAAATACTCTCAATGTTTTATATTATTATTATTTGCATAACTAATTCACTTCATTGTACTGATGGGGTGGTCATAATAATCTGGCCAGTCATAATAATCTGGCCAGTCAATGTGTGTGTGTGTGTGTGTGTGTGTGTGTGTGTGTGTGTGTGTGTGTGTATATATCACTATAAGCAAAACTTCATTAAAGAATTAAAGAATGATACAAAGTAATGATAAGAATAGTTGAAACAGTTATTAACAGTCCCTAAGATATAATGGAGCTCCCACAGGATGTTAAACTGTACTATAATACAGCTGGGAAAAGGTATGGAAACACCATTCAGATGGAAAGATGGAGAGAGCCTTGTAGAGACAGTCCCTCAGGTTCTTGTGAAATAGGACGACGAGAAGCATGTCCATGTAGACTGAACTATCATCTAAGATGTTTCTCATCTTTCGAAATCATAGAGTTCCTCCTCACCAATACTGACGCACTCCATGGTGTGGTTGTTGGCTTCCAACCCTTCTGGGCAATTGCCAAGGCACTTCCCAAGGTGTAAGTAAAACCCACTTTTACACTTTGTGCAGAAATTTTTGTTGAAACAAGTATCACAGTCAGCTTTGCACTCTGAAAGAGAAAGAAAAAGAGGAATAATTTTTTTATTATCTTGACTTAACTATTGTTGGTCCAGTTCTGTATGCTTACAACATAGGCACATGTGACTTTTATGTCAAACAAACATGTAGGGCTCAAAATTATTTTGCCAAACTAAATTAAGGACTCCCCCACAGTCATTTCGTTGATGTACATCAGTCACTGGTTTTAGAATCGTTGTACTGATTGCCTTAGAAAAAAGTTTTTGGCCGTAAGTCCACTGCCAAGAATGTTTATTAGAGCAAATATCTATTTATAATAAATAATAGTGAAATGTTTCATCAGAACTGTAATAAAACATACTAGGATATTGCCTTTGTGCTGTTGTTGAAGTCCATTCATTCAAACAAGTACTTGATTGCCCAATATGTGCCAATCACTTCTAGGTATTTACTGACAGCAGTGCACAAAAATGAGACAAGGCCCAGACTTCACAAAGTTACATTCAAGGAGAAGAGACACAATAAAAAAATAACAAGAGTTGCCTCTTCTATGGTGATACTACAAGTCAGACACTGCTACCAGAATTTTGCAATATTAAGTTATTTAATCCTTATAATACCTAATGGGGTGGCCCCTATTATGATTCCCATTTTACAGATAAGAAAACTGAGACACACAAGGGTGTGTAACTAGCCTAGGACCACAGAGCAGATTTGTTTGTAAAACCAGGCAGTCTGGTTCCAGAGTAATAAATGTTCTGGAAAAAATTAACAACAAAAGTAGGAAAAAGATATGAAAAATTACTGATAAAAGGAAGAGGTTGATTATTTTGATATGATGGTCATGAAATGCCTCTCTGAGAAGGTGACACATGAGTAGAATCTTGGGTATAAAGCGAGAACCAGCCAAACAAGGTGTGGGCAAAAGAGCTTTGCAAACTGCCAGCCCAGTGAGTGTAGAACAGTAATTACAAAAGCTTTGAGGTGGGAAGATCCTGTAAGAAGGCCAGTGAGGTTAGTGAAAGTGTTTGAGAAGTAGTCGTAGATGAGGTTGGAGAGGTAGGCAGGGCTACATGTGGTGTAGGATAGAGAAGTGATATTCCCTAATTTACATTTTAAACCATTACTTGGTCTACAGTGTGGAGAGTAGGTTTTTCAGGTGCAGATGAGAGGTGATGTGATATTTCCAACATTTATTGCCAACTGATAAATGTTTCAGTATCTATACTGGAATCCTTCCTGAAGTGAAAAATAGCTGAATTGATTCTTTAAGTCATTAAATATTTAGATTTTTGTAAATATAATGGGAACTCAAATGGCATTGATGCTTGCACCGTTTTTCCATAGGTTCAATGATTTATACCTTAGGAATGAAACAATGAAAAAGAGAAAAAAACAACAACAACACAAAACTTGAGAGTGTTTTTTATAAGTGGTGAAAATTGTCCTGCCCTGAGGGTGAAGTCCAAGTAGGATTTAGCCTAATTAATCAGGTAAAATATTATCATTTACTTAACACTGAATATCACAAATATTCTAGAGGCCATTTCATATCTGGAAAGTCCCCATGGATGAGATAAAAACATAATTTTGTGTAGGCACTTACTTGTACACTTATTTATATCTGGATATCGAGTTCCATAATATCCACTTGGACATGAAGAGAGACACACTCCAATCTGCTTCATGCCAATTCTTTCCAGAACAAAAAATAGTCTGGGCTTACATGACAAACATCCATTGTAATCTGAACACGTTGCACAGCCTCCTTGGCAGCCTTGACTGACGTTAGGATGCACTGGAGGGCAAATGTAGAAAGACAGAAACAAAGGTTAAATTGTAAATATAGAAGCGCAATGACGTCCTCTGGGTACATTTTCTGTCATTAGCTTTCAATTTGGTGGTAAGGGGTGAATGAGTTGGGATTTTTTTCCCCCCTCTCTCTTTTCTGCTCGACTATTTCCTTTTAATACATACATTGTTCCTGATTTAAAAGTTCTTAAAATTTGAGCATTTGAAATAGAAGACTACATTGCCTCATAGATGTATATGGAAATATCCAATTGAACCACCAGCCTGGCCAATTGGAGATGGTAATTTTGTGCACGTTCATTGAAATCAATACACATTAGTTTTGCTTTTCATTTCTGTGGTGGATGATAAGCACGTCTCTAATTTCTTCAAGCAAGGATGACAACATAGACTGGGGCTTAACTTGAGCAAGGACACTGTGTTCTAGGGTATCTTTTTTCAACTATGGTTTGTCCGGGTGCACAATTTTACTCTTTGATCCAATGCCAATTGATTCTAAAACTATGTAGCTATTTGGGCGCCCTACCTCCCAATGCTTTCCCAAAATATTTCCTCTCACATGAATTTAATGTTTATCAGTTCACATTGATAAAAAGGTGAAATTATGATGTTTAGTTTACCAGTATTTCCACGTGAATCATATGTGAGTACTTGCCATAATTTATGTTCAACGTTTTATCCATTGGGAGAGAAGTCTTATAGTTTTTGCACCCTCATCTATCATTTACTCAAGGGAATTATTTACTTGGTGAGGACATAACCAGCCCATACTAAGGACTACTTCTACACATATCCCTGAGAATTCCAAGGTTTCCAAGAGTCACTTATTTGTGTGGTAAGACTATTCATTAGCCAATCTGAACAAATATAAACCAACGTTTGGAAGAGTCATGTTTACTTGAAATCCTCACAACTTTAAACCTTACGACTACCAGTCGTAAGCTGATGGAAAATTGCTAACTAAGGTGCAAGCTGATGGAAAATTGCTAACTAAGGTGAATCTCTCATCTAGCAGGTGTTTGGGATGACTTCTTCCCCTAACGCATTCTCTATTTAAATGCACTATTAATAGCCTTATTGTCCTTTCAGGAGTCCAGAAGGGCAAAATCCTGACCATTATGAGAAGCAAAGGTTGGTACATAAGTGTGTAAAGCAAGCATGTCAAACTCGCAGCCTGTGGGCTGCATTGGCCCACAAGGAATATTTTTGCAGCCCAACCAATATAAATAAGAAACGTTTTAACAAAAATTTTGTAACTTAATTTTTACAATATCCTGTTATACATAATCCTATATATTAAAGAGCTAATATGCTCATTAGACCAGATGGTGGAACGACCTTCCAGAACGACCAGTGGGAGGGGCCATAAGGCTTCAGGGCTGAGAGGCAGCTGGGGTTGGGAGGGCTGAGCCCTTTGCACGCATTTTGTGCACTGGGCCTCTAGTTATTAATAATGAACTTCAACGTTCGCTAATGACTGATTACTATAATCATGTTGCATTCATTTCCCTTATGCGCAGGCGCACCATTTCTCTCCACTAATATTAACAGTGAATATTTTAGCAGCCGATGGCCACGTCATTAGTCTTGGACTGACTTGTTTGGTGTGCGCAACAGGAAATATTTTGCTTTCGGAGAACAAGAAAAATAGGTTTATTTGCATTATGCTTCTTAATTTGTGCAGTTATTCAGTGTCTGGTAAGTTAATGTTCAAGAAACAATATTAAGTTTTATTAAAACGTTCTATTATTTTATGTTAATGATTACTCATTTATTTCAGCCCTTTGTATTCAGCATGTCTCTATTGAAATAAGCCCATGTTTCTATGAAAATTGAAGTTTTTGTTTTTTTGCGGCCCACATAAACTTAAACCTTGTTTATTTGGCCCTTGTTAGCCTTTGAGTTTGACACGCTTGGTGTAAAGGCATCCCCATGTATTTCTGACTATTCTGTTGGTGGTGGGAGGGATAGGCTCTGATGGACCATGCCTTTCTTGAGTCTGTTTCACAGTGATGTTTGATTATTGCTAAGTTCTTTACCACAAAAGCAAATCCCAACAGGCTGACTGAGAAGGGGCACCCATGAGCCCGCTCAGCCTTCCCACAGGGTGCACGGGTTAGCTACAGAGAGGTCACTCAGTTGACCAGCATCCTCTGCCTGGAGGGAACCATCCCTGAATCAGCCACAGGAACCACAAGCAGCTCATTCTCATTCCAAGATGTTTTGTAAATAAACTGAGGAAATGTGTGGGGGAAGGGAAGTCTGCTTTTCCTGTACTTGCTCCTCTGTGGGGTGGGGTGGACATAGAAAGTGGCACAGGAGGTTTAGACATTATAGGACCTGGGGGACTTGTAAGAGAAGACTGCTTTCCAAGTAACAGGGTAATTTTTCATGCCAGTAACTCAGCATTGGAGACTTACAGAAAATGTGTACACATTTTAAGCGGGAAAAGACCCTAAAGTGAAGAGAGCTCCGTGTGTTCTGAGTCTACTGACTCAGTTTAAGAAATAAGAGATGTAGATAAAAAATAAAACCCGTGAAACCGTTTCCTAAAAACTCTATGGAAAAATGGACCTCAGGAACTCAGTTGGAAAGAAAATCATTCCAACCCAGGGCACTGAATGACTCTGAGCTTATATGGAGATGGTCTGGGTTGGTCCTCACCAATCTGTCCCTGTCGCTGAAATGCAGCTGCTCAAAGGAGGCACAATAGACTTTTGAGCACCTTGAAATGTTGATCTATTATAATGTAACTTTAAAGGAATCAACTATGAAAATAAACACGACTCACATGTTCAGAGCCTCAAAAAACGTTAAAATAAATTTCATTTAAAAAACTGAGTTTTGGATGTTTGGAAACTTCTCCAGGAGAGAGCTGTAATGGGTCCCACAATTGGTAACAGTTTGCACCCAAATTATGAGGGTGCACAATTCCCTCATTAACCCTTTTACTGATTAATAAGCACAGTCGACTCACACACTGTGCTACTATCACTCTCTTTGCTTTTTAAACACATATTTCATTTGTAGCCAAAAATTTTTAACAAAATACTTTTTTGAAAAAGTAAAGACATGACTGTCTTAACTAGCAAAGAAAATTCTTGTTTGTTTGTTCTTAATCAGGGCATTTTGAATATGGGCAGGTACAATTTGAAAGCAAACTTTATTGCTTCAGGAAGGTTTAAGTATTATGTTGTGGGAAGTGAGAAGAATTGAGACTATGAAGTTCATATTCTAAGATTCTAGATTTTTTTTTTTACAGTTGAGTAGCATAGTGATTGCTTTCTTGAAAGCTGGATAAAGATCACTCAAATTATACAGTCAGTCTTACACAACAGGACACAAATTTCTCAAACTTCATCTTAAGGCAAGAGTTTTTACTTTTTATATGGAAACCACAGAAAACTTTGGTCTGGATTGACTGTAACAACCCTTTCAGCCTTAAAATCTCATGATCCTAAGACAGAAAATAGAATTCCGCTTTGTCATGCTTCTTCTTTGTTCTACTCTAATAATAACGCCATTTTGCATTTCCAAATCACTTTTTCAAACAATGTTTTTGTACTATTATTTTATATGACCAATGGAGGTGTTGTTGGTGGGTAGGCTTCATAGACTATCTAATGTTCGTAGTTAATGTTAGAAAAGGAGCTGAAGGTATCAATATGGAAGTGGCCATGGTGGGACTGGAGGAGGGAACACCACAATGACCACATCAAGGAGACTGGCATGAGTTCAATGCAAGTGATGCTTAAGCAGTGGCGAATGGAAGCATGAGGAATATCAAGGAGATTGGAAGCACAGGGTAGATCTAGATTATGAAACCCTTTGTGGGCCAAGGTACTTGTTCTGTGGATAAGGAGAATTTCAATCTGGTGAATGATACAATCACATTTACATGAGAAAAGTGATTTTCCCTGGAAGCATGGCAGGCATGGAAACTAGGAGTCTAAGGTAAAAGACTGTTGATAGCTTAAAATCTAGCAGGGGCAATGGAATGTGGTGAGGGAGAGATGCATATTTCCAAGGACATTTTGGAGGTAAAGTCAATTAAATATGGTGACCAACAGAATGCGGACTGAATAAGAAAGAGGATTTGAGAAGGTGTGTTTTGAGTTCCAGCCAGTGACTAGAAAGGAGAGTATGGCTGGAGGAGTAAAAAGCCTTCAGTTGGAGGTTTGGAGCAAGGTACATAGAACAAAAAGGTCTACAAATATAAGCATGGCTTGGGATCATTGATTTTGCAGGTTTTATAAGATATACAGAAAGCAATGTTCAATAGATTTAGTTTTATTGGGTGGTAGTTGCTTGAGATGTACCTGTGAGTCTCTGGTGGTAGCTTCTTAATTAGAGAAGACATATTGAAAGGGGAGGTGCTGAAGGATGGCAAAGGAAGCAAACAGAGCCCCAGATAAGGGATATTTTGTAAAAGAAAAGGAATCTATCAGCTAATTTAAATAATACTTTGTATGTCCGTACCACTTTTGCTTCCAAAGAAAGTCTAAATAACTGTGGCAACTGCTGTTTGTAATGGTAGGAGCTACAACAATTATTTGTTTTGAAACCGAAAACTAGAATTCAAAGAAATGTTGTAAGCTACTGAATAAATAGTGAGTTTAGATCAAAAGTTAGAACCTAGATCTTTGATATCTCATACCAATCTCTGTTTATATAAGTAAACTTTAGATGTGAGTAATTATAAGTGGAAAAAATGGACAGAATTCACAGGAATTTTAAAATGGGAACTTCTGACTACAGATGTGTCAAATACCTGGTAAAATGAGTGTCTGTCCCCAAAACTGGGAAAGAGGAAAGTATTTTCCTTAACTTGCATATGAAGGTGAAGTATGAAAAGAGTATATATTAATGCATAACAAACACATTTTCAGTGTCTGAACTTTCGATATTCTGAGTAACTTCAGTTTTTTTTTCCATCTGATAAGATTCCCTACTATTTCTCTATTTAATAACCTTGTGATGCATGACTAATGCAACACTTCCTAAAGGCTATTGGCACGTGTGGTAATTCACTTTTTTGATAAAATATCCATAACACAGAGTTTTAAACTGTACTAGAGCATTTGGTAAATACACAATGTTTAGGTAATTTCAGTGTTTATGATCTACCAAACCAATGGCAGCATTGGAATCAATGCTCTGTTTCTGTAACAGTTGAAGTGAAAGCCTCAAGGGTTTGCTTTATTTTAATCTCCTCCTAAAGCCTAACTGCAAATGTACTAACATCTACTGCAAATCGCTCTGTGGAAGAGATCCATTATTGCATGCTGCCAATGGCCTCCGATGGCCATTTATGTGTGGCTAGAACATTTCCAGAAGTACGAAATTTAATAAATGTTAGGCTTATAAAAGCAGGTTTGACTAAGTTTAAAAGAAAAGCTAAAAACATGAAATTAACTTGTTGATTTTATAATTCAGATAATGAAAAATTAGTAAATTAGATAAAACTTACTTTTAAGGAAGAAGGAGGAGGAGGAGGAGGAGGAGAAGGAGAAAGAGAAGGAGAAGGAGGAGGAGGAGGAGGAAGAGGAGGAGGAGGAGGAGGAGGAGGAGGAGGAGAAGAAGAAGAAGAAGAAGAAGAAGAAGAAGAAGAAGAAGAAGAAGAAGAAGAAGAAGAAGAAGAAGAAGAAAGAAGAAGAAGAAAAACAAACAATAATATACAAAGTTACTTTAAAGTATTCTCACCTTCACAGTATTTACTGCCTACTCTCTGTATGCAGTGGCCTTAACAGACAAGGTAGGAAGAGGAGACCAGTGAAACTCTATAATCAAAGTTATTTTTACATCTGTCCTTTCCTCCATGTCTTCTCCTTTTACAAGGACATTCACATTGACTGAAGGCTTTTGGAAGGCAGGGGTCTGGTCAGCCTTGATAATTTCTTCATAATTTTCTTTGATAAGCCCCGGCTGCTTATTGACTAGGTCTCAACAAGTAATTTTTTATTACTGAATGGCTGAAGGTAATAAATTTTAAAAATAAGGCATTTGTGTTTTCTGTTTATTTTCTTAAAATACATTTTTATTTATTTCAGAGAGGAAGGGAGAGGGAGAGAGAGAGAGAAACATCAATGATGAGAGAGAATCATTGATCAGCTGCGTGTTGCACACTCCACACTGGAGACCGAGCCTGCAACCTGGGCATGTTCCCTGAGCAGGAATCAAACCTCGAACTCCTGGTTCATAGGTTGATGCTCAACCACTGAACCACACTAGCAGGGCTATTTGTGTTTTTTAAATAATAAAGATGTCAAAGCAGTAAATATTTAACAAAAAGTATCTAAAGAAGCATTTGTAAGTGAGTTATGCCTATGAACATTTGGTAAAAAATCAAGTTTCAAATCACATACACTTTAAGGATGCTTAAATATGAAATACATTTTTCAAAATAAAATAATGAAAGCTTTTCTAAGTTCTTCAATTACAGATTCACCTGGAGAAAATGTAGACTTTTTCTCTTGCTTAAGTTAGTATAGCACATTTCTATCATACTTTGGGGCTTGATTGTTGCAGAATCGTTTTTAAGTTTAATGTAATGTTATGGTTACAGAAAGAGATGTTTCATGATTCCTATGGAATTTTTGGCAATATTCACTTTAAGAAAAACATAATGTTAAAAATTTGAATTACTTGGCAGTCTCTTTCAAATTCTGAATCAACCCCAGAAGACATTGAGAGCTAATGTTTCTTATTTGCTCATAAGTTAAAGCATTCAAGCGGTACTGACAATGGCTATATCTCCACAACCATTTGGGCAATTTGGGAGTATTAAGTATAAACAATATAATATCAAAAGCTGTTTGAATGAATATAATTGCTTATTGGCATATGATACTTCTTTACATTGTCAAACAATAATATCTGGATCTATCATAGTTCTTTATCATAATTTGTGGGTAATAATTTGTTGAAACCACCACATGTTTATATATACAAACATAAATTTTGTTACTTTTGAAATACTGTGTATCATCTAATGGCTTAAATGTATTTATATACCAATGTTTTAATCATTAAATTAATTAAAATTCACTTATGCTACTTAAATATAGATATGTATGCATGTGTACATACATACATATATACATATATATGTATTCAGACACAGGACACATACATGTTCTTTTTGGTTTTTTATCAAAATCAAGAGTGAAGACATTAATTGACCTGAAGCAGTTAGGATGATAGAATCGGTCACATCTTTTGTCCCAGTAAATCAACCTTGAATACTCGAAAGTTTGTGCCACACCAATGGTTTCACAAAATTCCTAACAGTCTCCGAGAGGAATGTGTCCACCAGTTCTGAATACAGCCCATTTAGGGCTCCACCGTTATTATGTGGGGAAACATACTGTTTTTAATGGAAACTATTTCTTTCAGAACTTGGAAAATCTTTCTCTTTCTCTTACTGAATAATAATTTCCTGAAGGGAGTCTAATATTTATATCCTATAAATACTTTAAATAAAACCACAGCAATGAAACAGACCTAACATTAGGTAGCACTTAGCTAGACTTTCCACTAAAATCAAGCCAGCTCAACATATTAAGAAAATGGCTAGCAAATGATGGCAGATATAGAATTCCTAAAATCTAAAATAGGATGACTATTTGGTAGCTAGATGCCAACTTAGTGGCTGATGGCTGTGCTTTGTGTATCCACAGGCTAAAGAATCAGGACTAGAAACAAAATATAGACTAAAGTGGGCATTGCACACACAATGTGGAGACTATGATTAAGGTTTTCAGCAAAAATTTCTGATAACTCACTATGTGCCCAACACTACTCAGGATGCAGAACATGCAGGACTGAACAAGACATCTGGTTCCTTCCCTCATGACATTAATCAGCGAATAAGCAAATAAATAAATAATTGATGAAATATTGTGGAGTGGTGAAGGAAATAAACAGGTGGATAGGTCAGACAGTAGCTCTGGGGAGCTATTTTAAATATGGTGGTCAGGGAAGGCCCCTTTGAGAAGGTTACTCTTTAGCTGAGACCAAGAGAATAAAAAGAAATCAGCCATGAACACTTGAGAAAGGGTATTACAGGTGAGCATCACGAAGTGCAAACATTTTAAGGCTTTGGGAAAGAACTGGCCTGAGGAGCAGCCCAAGGGGAACCAATAAGACCACAGTGCTGAGAGTGGAATGAGATGAGGTTAGAAAAGAAGGTTAGAGCCTCGTGGACCAAAGTAAATAGCTGCTATTCGATACCAAGTGCATTTGGATTCTGTATTGCTAATATCAGAAGGAAAGGCAAGAACACATTTTGTCTGATACGTTTATTCATTTTAATTTTTGTTAGATTTATGATACTAGTACATGGAACAGAACCAGCATCTTATATTCCATGAAAATATGTTCTCTTATTAATTTTTATATTAGAGGAGAATGTTCTAACTAGCCATAACTTGGGAATTTATGTTCAGATCATAATCTTTGAAGAGACTGTGCGTTGATCTACATGTTCTTTGCTCTTGGGAACACTTCATTTCTTCTTTGTTCCTCCCATCTCCTCCTAGCAGTAATTTTAGTTTGTCCTGGGGTTTTAAATTCACATTCCCTGTTACTGGAGTGTGTGTGTGAGTGGGGTCGGGGGGTGGGGAAAGGGGTGGTGGTGGTGAGGAGGAACAGGAAAGTTATGAAATATATAAGAGGTCATAAGAATGAATAAAGAGAATAAGAAGTAAAACCCTTTGCAATCGTGTATACAATCTTTTTTTTTGGTATTTTTTCTGAATTCATGCCATTAGAGACACATATTAACACCGTCTAAATAATTTAGAACAACACTATAATTTCTCTTCTGATATAACCTTCCTTTGAGACTCTCAATATCATGTTCTTTTTTCCATTAAACAAGTTAATAACCTAAGGGCTAATTCCAAAGTTGATTCTTCAAAAGTATTGGAAACCATATTCGTTTTCCTATGACCTACCAGATAGCTAGAGTTGATTCTGTTGCTGAAACTGCAACAAAAAGCATTTGTAGAACCAAACATAGTGGGGGTTTTTTCCTAACCACAAGTAGAAATTCTATCATAAAGTTAATGCACTCTGCCACGGGGGTAAAATGTAAGGTACTGAATCAGCATCCCAGCTGTTGCTAAGGGAGGGAAGGCTTCCCCTTCTCCAAGTGGCCATGTTCCCAAATGGAGGTGAACAGAGGACAAGAGGGTGTGGATAGGGGTGATGGAGACCCAGATTCTGTAGAGAGCCAGGACCTGTTGATGAGTTAGTGGGTGGTAATAACAGCATTTTTCATGAGACAGATCCAACAGTGTTCATCCAACAGTGGGAATCATTATGTGCTCTGGTCTGGCCGAGAGAGCCATTCCATTTTTTTTTTTTTTTGAGGAGAGAATTAATTAGAAATCAACATAAACAGAAAATGTGATAGTTGAATGGCAATGAATCTGCATGGGTGTGATTCTGTAACTACTAAGTTCACATTCTTGAATGAAACAAACTTCAGTTTGTGCTAAAAACAAACTCCACTTTGTTATATTATGAATAAACTTGGATCTTCTTGCCACATAGCATGCTAAAGTAGAATATCTGATGGCTGAAGTCTTAGCATAAGCAAACAGCAGGCAAGGGACTTGTGGTATTTTAACAGGCACAAGAAGATGTGCAAATAGTGGGTATACCATTAAATAAGTCCAGCTTTATGTGTCACCTCTAAACTCCTGAGCTGAAAAATAAGTGGATTTTTCTACCAGATTCACAAAACTGCTGAGAGAACAGGAGGTGCTGACATGCACCTTCGTGGGTGTGATGCATTTTTGTCCTATGTGCACGCTCTCTGGATTGCCACCTTATTCGGAAATGGGCTCTGCACACTTCCCAGAGGAGCACAGGGACTGGGGGGTGGAGGACTGACTTTGGGCTTATACAGAGTTCTGACATGTACTAGCCGCAAAACCAAAATTTATCTCTTTACCCAGCTTTTCATTTAAACAATTAAATTATGCAACATCCAGACACTGTGCTTGTCAGTGAGCGCCCAAAGCTGAATAAAACCAATAATCTGTGTCCAAGAGTTCAGGGCCTGATTGTTTCCTTAGACAAAAGTTGCTGACCTCCCTGAGCCTAGGCCTCCTCATCTGTAACACGGGAATTATCTACTTGGTAGATACTAGTACTGGGACGGGAAGGGAAATTAAGTGAGATCATATGTAAGAGCCTTAATACAATCACTAGGCGTAAGAGATTTTGTTTTACCCAAGAAGTACCTTAAGCCATTTCTACTCATTAGAGGTAGCTGGAAGCTTTAGTCAATAATAACTCTGTCAGAAACCTCCAAGCAAGGGGGCTGGAGAGAGGACAGATGCTGGTGCTTCTTCTGACACAGGCGATCTGGGGAACTTCAGGGAACCAGGGACACTCTAAGAGTCATGGGAGGGGGGCTATGTTTTAAGGACTGCAGACGCAGATTTTAATGGGTATCAATGGCACTCTCACACAAGAAGTCCTCTGGGACTCTACACTGAAGACTGAAAGTCGTAAGGCAAGCTATGGAAATAAGACCAGAATGGCATATAGCACCCAAAGGTCTATGCCAGTGGTTCTAAAACCTTACTGTGTGCAAAAATGACTTGTGGAGTAATTTTCATAATGCCAGCTGCATTATAAGAAGTAACCCCGAGTGAATGTGAGACAGGTGATACAAGTACCACATTGTGCGTACCACATCACTGCCATATTCACAAATAAGTATTTATTCAGTGATTACTGGAAATACTCTTCTAGGGACTGAGAGACAAAATGTGGTCTCTGACCAAGAAGCCTACAATACAGTTAGTAATCTTTTTATATCCCAATGGCCACATCGATTAGAAATTTAGTGCAACAGAAATTAACAGGCAGGGGCAATTACTGATGGTTGAGGTATCTGAAGACTATAGAGGGCGTTTAGGAACAGTTACAAGACTTGAAATTAAAGAATAACTTAGGCAAATGGAAAGAGGGAAAGAGAGAGAATGTTATGATCAAAAGCAATTATGTAAAAGCATAAAGATGATTTAGGAGATGGTGAATACAACTGTGGAGTTTAAAAGGATCTTAGAGCTCTTCCTTCTCTCTTAAATTTCAGATGAGAACACCGAGGTCCATGTAGTTAATTAGCTTGCAGCTGATAGAGTCATAAGCCTTTGGAACTTTAGAGGGATTTAGTTCAAACATCTTCCCCGGAACAGTCTATTTAATAATGTCTAATCTGATGACATTTGGGTGCAGCCAATATAATTATCTTACAGCACCTCCTTATATTGAACATTTTGAAATATTTTCCCATATTGAACATAAATCTGTCTTTCAGGAAGTTCTACTACCATAGAGACTCCAATACATTTTCTCTCTTTTCCTTAACATAGTTTGCCAAATGATATTTGGTGCTTTAGGAAAGGTGAAGACCTAGGGGTTCAAGTATGGCGAGAGACTATGGACAAAGTAAAGGCAGTGTGGTAGGAAGGAAACAACTAACCACCTGGGCACCCCTACTTGGAAGACCTGAAATTTGACCTGAATTTTAAAAAATAAGGGGAAACTGGGTGGGGGTTTGCATTTAACCTTCTATGCAATTTGGAGGAACTGTTTATGGACAAGTTAGTGACATGATCTAATTTGGTTTTAAGATCTGATGGTGGAGAGAAGAATCAACGAAGGAGAGACTACACATTGAGAGAGTGACTGGGATGTGATGCTCTGTACCAGACACTGTTGTGAGCTGAATAAGGAGAGCATTGCTGGGATGAAAAGAGGGCATGGATTTAAAGCTTTTCAAGAAGGAGAATAAACAGGATTTGAAAATCAGTTTTAAGTGGGCAAACAAAGGAGTAGTAAGTGTTGATGTGGTGGTTTCTAACTTGGGAAGCCAGGCACAAAATAATGTAATTAACGGAGAAAAGGAGATTTGGATATCAAACTAGAAGGAGAGTTGATATCTAAAGAAAGGGAGAAAAGCAGGTAAAAATTGAGAGAGGAAGAAAAGCAGATAAAAATGATTATTTTTGAGGTCCTGGGGACTTGGACTTCTCTCATTTACATTTTGTATAAAAAACACATAGCTCAGGACTAGGCACATTAACAGTTCATAATAAATCATAAAGAACAAATAAACCCCCTTTGTTTTAGCTAAAAAAAAAAACACATATCAAAACTCCTCAAAACAAAAAAATGAGGTTTATGAAGTTTGGGTGCCTTGACTGGGATCAGCTAGCATTAGTGGCACTCTTTAGGGTTGGTTTTTTGTTTATTTGTTTGTTTGACTGAAATGTAAAATTGATGGAGAGAAACAGAGGAGAAAAGATTCAGCAAAAACATATGAAGCCACTTAAGAAGTTTACTGTGAAGATAACAAGGCAACATCACTGCTTTGAAAGGTGATGAAATTTTAGGAAAAGTTGTTTGTGTGTTCAGAAAACACAGGAGTTCAGAAAACAAAGTCTCAGGGTAGGGGGGATGCTTTTCAACCATCCTACCTGAGCATGCACGAATTAAGATATGGAATCTAAGGGTTTTACCAAAGCCAAAGAGAGCTAAGAACGGAGTAGCTAAGCTTCATTCCTTAAAGCAGCCACATTCCCTCATGTTTTCCAGTGTCTGAGCTCACTCCCCAGTGTTGAGTTCTGGCTAAGTGGTCATTGTGGAGACAGGACCTGGAAAGTTAGTCATGAAAATTGCCCAAAGTAGGAGTAGAGACACCTGACAGTAATTCCTCTCATTTCCTGTCTTCCCCACAGGATAAAACAAATTTTCCTGCAACCCATTATAAATGATCATTCTCCATGGAGACTACAGAGCCAAAGCCTTTTGTTACAAAAAGATCCAACATGGCTCATTTTCCATCATAACCCTATCAGCATGTTGCCTTGGACACTCTGCCTCACCAAAATCACACCAGTCAATTTTAATTAGGGAGCTTATTCGAGGATCTTAATTCAAAAATAATGATTACAGACAATGATATTACAAAATGAGAAATTTTTTTTCTTAATCATTTTACAAAATAATGTATCACTATGAGTCTCTTTTTATAAATTATTTTTAGCTTATTAGTACTATTAGGGGAGCCAAGAACTTAAAATTTTATTCTTAGATTTGAAAACATTTTTGTTCATTCTCTAAAATAGCTTATCTGGCACCCTCTCCTCTCCTTCTCCCTGTGATGGGCTCACAATTAGGTATTCAAATGGGAAAGGACCTTAAAGATCCAGCAATTCACCTTGTCAGCCAGTAAAAATAACATCACCTGAACAAAGATCTCCCCTACTCTACATGCCTTTAATGGCAAACCCAAAGAAATTAAACCAATAGTAGGAACTTCACAGGAGATAAATGGGATAGTGGCAATGCAGGGAAGGCCATGGGCTTCTAGTAAAAAACAAATAAACAAACAAAAACCCAAATATTCAGTGCCTTTGGCCGTTCCAATCTGTCTCTTGCTTCAACAGTGTTTGGATGGAATAGACCCAGGGACACTCCTTCTTCCAGCCTCCAGCCTCTCTCCTGCGTCTTATCAGTCACCACCTTCAGGACCATCTCCGGGACCAGCCAACACCCCGGGTTTCTTCCTACCTTAACTACTTATTGCCAAACAACCATGAGCTCCCAAATTCATTAGAATTATCCCACTCATGTGAAGGCTGTGCTCAACCGCCTGGCCAGCCTGCCTCTGTGGGCCTCCCACACCTACCTCTCTCTGGGCTTCTATTTCCACCAACAACATGGCTCTTGAGGGCGGGGCCGCTTCTTCCACGAGTTGGCAGAGAAGAAGCCGAGGGCACTGAGTGTCTCTTAAAGATGCAAAACCAGCGCGGTGGCCGCATTCTCTTCCAGGACGAGCTAAAGCCTCCCCAAGGTGAGTCGGCAAAACTCAGGGTGCCGTGGAAGCCGCCCTGGCCTTGGAGAGGACCCTGAACCAGGCCCTTGTGGAGCTGCAGGCCCTTGTGGAGCTGCCAGCCCTGGGTTCTGCCTGCGCAAACACTCAGCTCTGGGACTTCCTGCAGAACCACTTCCGGGGAGAGGAGGTGAAACTCATCAAGGAGATGGGTAACACCTGCCTCACCTCCACAGGCTGCCAGCCTCCAGGCTGGGCTGAGGAGTATCCTTTCGAAAGGCTCGCCCTCAAGCACCTTTGGAGCCCAGAGGCCTTTGAGGGCCCCCTCTGCATTCCCCTGGTGTCTGGCTTTTGCCTGAGCCTCTGCCAGAAACTACTAGCCATTCTTTTATTTTTTTTTTTATTTATTTTTATTGCTTAAAGTATTACAAAGGTTATTACATATGTGTCCATTTTATCCCCCAGCCCTAGACAGTCCCCTAGCCTCCCCTATCCCCCAGTGTCTTATGTCCATTGGTTATGCTTATATGCATGCATACAAGTCCTTTAGTTGATCTCTTACCCCCCTACCTCCTGCCCCCCAACCCTGAAGCCCTCTCCCATGCATTGGACCAAATGAAACAATAAAGCTTTTCGCAGCAAAAAAGCAAGAAAACAAAACAAAACAAAAACCAAATATTCCCCTATAATAGAAACTTGAGGCTGGATTCTGCCACTTATTAGTTTTGTGATACTATACATGTCACTTAATGTCTTTGAGCTTTATCTGTAAAATTGAGAATGGTAAAACTTGTTCTACACATTTCATAAGGGTATTGAAAAAATAAAATATATACAAACATAATGATATATTATCTAATCTAATAAAATAGAAACATGCAAATTGACTGCACCTCTGCTATGCCCCAAGCCATGCTCACCAGCCAATCAGAGCAACTATATGCAAATTAACCCAACCAAGATGGCGGCAGGCAGCCACGGAGCTGGAGCAAACAGGAGGCTTGGTTTCCCCGGTGATGGAGGAAGCCAAGCTTCCTGCCTGCCCTGGCGGGCTGTGGCCTCCGCTCAAGGCAACAAAGTTTCAATTATAGAAGATAAATAAATCCCAGATACCTGCTTCCAGCCAGCCTTCACTGGGAGCTTGGGTGGCTGGGGGCCGTGGCTAGCCTGCAAACAGACATCAGCCCCTCACCCAGGATGGCCACACCCTCATGGGGTGAGGATCCCTGTTGGGGGCCTTGGCCAGCCTGAAAACAGACATCAGCCCCTCACCCAGGATGGCCACACCCTCATGGGGTGAGGATCCCTGTTGGGGGCCTTGGCCAGCCTGAAAACAGCCATCAGCCCCTCACCCAGGCTGGCCAGGCACCCCAGTGGGGACCCCCACCCTGAAGGGGCTGTGGCCAGCCTGCAAACAGCCATAAGCCACTCACCCAGGCTGGCCAGACACCCCAGCGGGACCCCCACCCTGATCCGGGACACCCTTCAGGGCAAACCAGCCAGCCCCCACCCGTGCACCAGGCCTCTATCCTATATAATAAAAGGGTAATATGCAAATTGACCCTAACAGCAGAATGACTGGGAATGACTGGTCACTATAACACACACTGACCACCAAGGGGCAGACGCTCAATGCAGGAGCCGCCCCCTGGTGGTCAGTGTGCTCCCACAGGGGGAGCTCTGCTCAGACACAAGCAAGGCTGATGGCTGCCAGTACAGCGGTGGTGGTGGGAGCCTCTCCCACCTCCTCAGCAACACTAAGGGTATCTGACTGCAGCTTAGGCCTGCTTCCCGCTGGCAAGTGGACATCCCCCGAGGGCTCCCAGGCTGCCAGAGGGATGTCTGACTGCCAGCTTAGGCCCAATCCCCCGGGGAGCAGGCTTAAGCCAGCGGGTGGTCATCCCCCGAGGGGTCCCAGACTGCGAGAGGGCGCAGGCCAGGCTGAGGGACCCCCCCCCTCCAGTGCACAAATTTTTGTGTACTGGGCCTCTAGTTTTTAATAATGAGCATAATTATATCTCACCAACTCAGTGCCAGATTTGAACCTAATCATTTGTATTTGATGAGAGTATGGGTAACTGTTTTTGTTGTTGTTTTTATTGTGCCCTAACATGCATCATGTTCTCTTGGGTAATAGGTTATAGTAACTTTTTAAGATTTGGATCTCATAGAGTAATGAAATAAAGAGACTGTGAAATAAATCTTCATCAGTGTACAGATAATTCTCTTTGAAATGAGAATTGATTAAATAAGAGGTCAGATTGCCAGAAGACCCACAGGTCACTTCTCTGGAATGCTGGTCCTGAACCATTCATCTGTTCTATGGTGCCCAGTGTTGCAGAATGGCCACAGGAGTTGTTTCTACTCTTTGCTCCACTACAAAGTGGTGACTTCAATCAAGTAACTTCTCTGGATCTCTCTTTTCCTCTAACGTAATATGAGAGGATCATGCTGTATGCGTTATTCCCCAACATCTTACTATGAAAACACGTTGAACACCTAATCCACATGCATTCTTTCTCTAATATTTTCTACTTACTATGTGCCACCATCCAGTTATTAAAGCCAGAAATTTAGGAGCCTCCTCACCCCCACCTCCAACCACCCTTTCCTAGGGACTCTCCCTCCTTAATTAACAGCGCTAAACTTCCATTTCCTACCAGGACTAATGCTACCATAGAGTGACCTTTAAAAAACAATAGTTATGATCTAATCAGGCTCCTGCTTTAAAAACAGTTTAAAGGCTTCTCATTGCACTTCGCAAGTAATCACGTCTGTCAATGGGCCTGGTTTACTCTCTCACCCTCACTTTTTGTCTAAGGAACCACTAGCAGTTCACTCTGAGCTGCAGACAGAGAACTCTCCACGTTTAACCCTCCTCTGGCTTTCTCCTTTAGGAGTCTTATTGAAAAGCAGAGTGTAATGGGGAAAGCAGTGCTTTAGGTCAGAAGATCTGGGTATACACTTAGTTCCATCATGTCTGCCTACGTCATTTTGATCTGTTCCTTGGGTGATCTGAGCCTCCGTTTCTTCATTTATAAAATAATGATCAATGTATCATGAGATTGTTGTAAGGGTTACCTGAGCTGGCACATAAAAATACCTGATGCTTACCTTTCTTTACTCAAAACCCTTCACAAGTTAGCAACAATATATAGAAAAGAACAGGATCATGTTATTTTCAAAACGCTGAAGTCTGGCAACTGACATCTTGAAAGCTATCAATTGATGTTAGGAAAGGCCATCAACAGACTTCCATAAGAAATTCAAATAACTTGCCGATATGTGTTTGCCAAATTGGTGCTTTAGGTAGATGGGAGTGTATGGTCCATGTAGTGGTCAAGGGTTTAGCATAAAAGAAAGAACTCAAGGACACAGACAACAGTGTGGTGATTGTGGGGGTCGGGTGGACGTGGAAGAGATTATAGGGGGGATAAATGGCAATGGAAAAAAAAATAAAGAAAAAAAAGATTTGAAAGTGCTTGGGAGAGATGGACAAAAAATGCACTATTTTTAAACATAAAATATTTTAATGTTTGTTTGGTGAAAGTAATTCCACTTAATGAACTAGTGTAAAAGATCAACTTTAGAAATTAGTCAATGTGCTAAAAATGGAAATTAGCTCAGCCAAACTATGCCACTCCATTACAAGCTTTACCTAACAATGCCAACTACGTTTACAGTGCGCATAGCATACTTCCTATGATTGTCACAAACGTCATGCTAACTGATGACTCCGGTTCACTGGTCATAAATTTTCAGACAAGAAAATACTGGGAGGTCCAATAAATTCCAGTGTTTCCAGTCGATCTTCCTTCCACCTTCCGGCTTCATCCCCAGACTGTCTGGCATCTTTGTTTTCCAGAGAATAATCGGGTGTGCATTAGTCTCATTTGTAAACTAATTAATTTTTGAATTCTATTTAAACAAGTCTTGAAAAATGTTATACAGCTTATAAAGAGTATCTAACCGTTTTACTTTTTCTTGAGCCAAATATCTAATTCTGGCTCCTTATTTTCTTTCCTGAACCATTGTGACACGTTACAAGGATAGGTTTCATGAGTGTTTTGCTCACTTTTGTAATCCCAGCACATACTACATGTTCAATAAACAGCTGTTGAATGAACACATTTATGTTGTTTTAATTAGGGCTACATTTAGTTTCCATTTTTCCTAAGACTTTTCCCCTCAATGGAACTTACTTTTCACTTGTAAGCTTCCTGAAGACTTCCATGAGACTACAAAGAGAAACTTATGCTTTTTAATTCAAGTCCTAACTCCAACTTCTTGAACTGTTGACAACTACCTAAGGTTAGAGCAAGCTACAACAAGGAAAAGGAAAAGCTCTTTGATCTTACTGTTGGGGGGGGGGGGCTTTAAGATCAGTCTCCTTTCAAGTAAATAAAAGATTTTAGTCCCATTTTATAGTGGATGCAACTGAACCACAGACTAAATGATTTGTCTAAATCATATAGCAGAGTATTAATTAGAAATCAATTCACCTGCCTCCTACAGGGAGATTTCTTTATAGTCCAAATTCCAGAAGACCTAGATTCTAAAAAGGCAATTAGAAAGGTGTTATTCTCCTGCCATGACGTTTATGAAGTTTCCCTTTCGTCCCCCTTAAATCTTTTTTTATTTTCTTTGCTGAATCATGAACAAATACAGGATTCAGGTGGGACTCAACTGGAGACTCGGCGGTGAATGATTGTCATTGTATATTTGAAGCAAAAGTAAAATCCCATTATAGATATTTTAACCTCTTTAGTGTGACAATGATAACTAAAGGATGCACACCTGTTCTAGTCCAGTATCACAGCAATCATTAATACTGTAGAGTTAAGTAGGAATTCTGTCAGTGGAGTCTCTGATGCTTAAATCACTTAGCCGTACGATCCCCTAGTATGGAATAAGCAGCATAACAACATCAAGCACACTGAAAAACACACAAGTGAAACATGGTGAGCTTCTAGCCCTTGACACTGGAGAAGCAGCCTATTTTTTTTAAATACATTTTATTGATTTTTTACAGAGAGGAAGGGAGAGGGATAGAGAGTCCGAAACATTGATGAGAGAAAAACATCAATCAGCTGCCTCCTGCACATCCCCCACTAGGTATGCGCCTGCAACCAAGATACATGCCCTTGACCGGAATCGAACCTGGGACACTTGAGTCTAAAGGCCGACGCTCTATCCACTGAGCCAAACCGGTTAGGGCAAAGCAGCCTATTTTAATAAATGACATTTGATATTAGCATTAGAGCTCAGCCATCATCTCTTTTAATGGTTCTTGAATAAGGAGATAAAAACCAGACTTTACATCACATAGGATCTCAGATATATTACCTCATTTGGTGGGAATATGGAGAGATAGCTATGAACTGCATTTGAAATGCATGGTAATAAAAAGATCTGTAATTGCTTCTCACCATTTTTTGTTTGTTTTGTTTTGTTTGCTTTTTATTGATTTCAGAGAGGAAAGGAGAGGGAGAGAGAGATAGAAACACCAATGATGAGAGAGCATCATTGATCAGCTGCCTCCCTCCTGGAGCCTGCAACCCGGGCATGTGCCCTGACCAGGAATCGAACCGTGACCTCCTGGTTCATAGATTGATACTCAACCACTGAGCCACACTGGCCAGACTCTTCTAGCCGTTTTTAAACCACTACAACGCCAGGAGCAAACTTTTGCTATTTGCAATTTAAAGAAACTCATTCCCCCTACATTCTGTGCACATGAAAACATGTCAGCTCTGTAGTGGTAACTTAAAATACTATCTTGCAGTTCAAATTACATGCAGTTCAATGTAATTCTGGTCTTGATTCTTTTCCCCTTAGTCTTTTTTTCGGTGTACAGCATGGAATCTGGGCATCAGAGAGCATAAGGCCTGCTGTTGCAAACATTAGTAAGATCTATCATTTATGAACCGTTACTTACACGTTGTTTAATCTCTAATGGAAGGATTTCTCTAAATATTTATACCAGAACAGTTGTCAGAATGAATTCTGCAAAATTGCTGGCATACTCCCAGGAGCAGGGGGCTGGTGTGTGTGTGGGGGGGAGGGGAGATGGCTGGTCCCTGGTCATATCATATTAAGCAGCAACAGAATTTTAGGGAGCAGCTTGCTGGAATATCAAGGATTTGCATGAACAAAAAGGTACTTCAGTGTGAGGACCAGTTCAAGGAAAGTATCTGAACAGCCACTTTCGTTTATTGCTCTTATAAAAATGACTCTCCAATTTCCTCAGGTTTAAAGGGATCATTTAGGCTTCAGAGACCTAGTAAATAAATTGTCGCTGAGGAAAGAAGCCTGTTGAAGAAGTGTGAATGAGCACCAAACGCATTCTGTGCAATGGTCCTTAAGGTGCTCAGGAGACAGAAATACCTTGTTCCTTCCATGAGCTGCGGAGGGAGAGTCAGCCTGCAAGAGTGGGAAAGGAGAGGGCTGAAATCTGCCAAGATAAAGGCAACAGTGTTTTAGAAATTAGCTGGGCTATCTGTGTGTTTGTTTTTTCTTTGGAAGATTCTAAAATTACCACTGTTCAATTCGTCTGAGTAGTGGTTTAGAATTTGGGGAGTGGACGAGGAAGTGAGTTTGGGCTAGGAAGGGTGGAGAAAATGTCCTGCCCTGGAAAATCTTGGCAATTTTCATTTGAAATGTGTTATTTGATGAATGATAGCACTTCTGCCCCACAGCCAGTGATTTAAGTAGTTTGGTTAAAAAGTATTACATAAAGTTTCCTGGGATTGTAAACGCTCCACGTATAGTGTGGGCAATATATTAAGTTCAGGGGCAAATCGTTTACAATGAATTCCTGCAATGTGAGATGTCCACATGGGTGCTGAAAATGATAGTGGTAACCTAAAATGGTTTGGAGCGCCTGAAACTCCCCTTTATTCTTTCAGAAATTAAGTATTATTGAGGGATGGGCATGTAATGCCCACAAGTATGAAAACACACATGAATCAGGGCTGGGTCCTGGGCTCAGTGCCAAGTGGATGGCACATGCTATTGACTGTGCTAGGGACCAGGATGCATCCACATGGTCCTGCCGTAAGCCTACCTGGCTTCCAAGGGAATCCCACTGATCTGCGTTAAAAGGTTGGATCTAGCCTGGCCGCTGTATCTCAGTGGTTGAGCATTGACCCAGTACCAAGAGGCCACCAGTTTGATTCCAGTTCAGGGCACATACTAAGGTTGCGGGCTCGATCCCCTGTGGGGGTGTGCAGGAGGCAGCCAATTGACGATGTTTCTGTCTCATCAATATTTCTATCTCTCTATCCCTCTCCCTTCCTCTCTCTCTAAAAAATATCAATAAAAACATTTTTTTAAAAAAGGTTGGATCGACATCAAGTGCTAGACAAACTGGAAAGTTGGATGGACGTCTTAGAAATGTGCTATAGGAAAGAGAGACTGTCCCTTTTAAATTACGTTGGTCTTTGTGGAGGGGGCTGAGTTTCCATTTTGGAGATGGCATGAAATGAGTGGGTGAATTGAGGGCAGAGGGGCTGATGATACCACCTTTGGGCTTTATTTCTTGTTACCAAAAAGTAGTGCGGTTCTTTTAGACTTAGATCAACAAATTGGTCATAACTTGGAAAGCAAGACTGAGTTCTGTAAAAAACAAATACTTAGCTGCTCATTTATGTGCTCATTTAGTTTATGGCCAAGCAGCATTTGCCTATATCTTTTGTATTTCAAGGCAGAAACTACATGCCATCAAAAGGTAGTGAAATAAGTAAACACAGGTAACATTTGCTGCTACATTTCCAAAAATTAGGATTCTTCTATTCTTAGATTATCTCATGGTCAAACTCAAGACCAAAGAAAATCAAACATTTCCATTAGATTGGTAATATATTGACAGCAGGTCATTATAATTCTTTGGTGTGCACAAGGTCATGGTTTATTTTCCAGTATTACCTGGAGATTTCCAGTTGCTAGAGAAAGCTGGCCAGAAAGTGAATCTGACTGCCTGCCCATCAGTGGATTTAAAATAAGCAGTATCACCTATCCACATGCTTAAAAAGATCTAGTAGTCTAAGGCAGTGAGTTTCAACCTTTTCACCTTATGGAACACATAAAATAATTATTAAAATTCTTTAGCACACCAAATATATGTATATATATATATATATGTATATATATATATATATATATATATATATATATATAATTTTCCAATATGATAAAAAAACTAGGTGTCATTTTGATTCACTTACATCAGAGGGCTATTGTGTTGGCTGCTGTCATTTTTTAAATTTGACAATGTAAGGGAAAAGAGGTCAGTGCCCCTGACTAAATAGTCAGGTATTGCATGTTTTAAAAAATTTTGTGGCACACCAGTGTGCCTCTTGCAGCACACTGGTTGAAAATAGCTGGGCTAAGGTCATAGGAGTACTGAAATATGCTGAAGTCATCCTGAGTCATTAAGGAATGTGAAACTTACCACATTAACAATATGATCAGTGGGAGATCTGTGTCCTTGCTCCATTGAAAATCCATCACATGAAGTGACAGAGTCTCTATTTTGGGTATTTGAGGCAATGCCAATAATTTTAAAGGCAAACTTTCACTTAGGTTATTAAGTATATTTATGCTAACTTAATATTTGCCTGTAGAAAGATTTAAAATTAGAGCATTGCTTAGTTATTGATCATTTCTACTTAGCTCCTTATGGTACCATGTTTCAGCATGGTATTCTTTTCAGTATAAGAAATCGTAAGTTTATTGTTGGCCTTTTCCTAGCTCTAGAGATTTTAGAACTCCAGTCCTGGTGTATTATACTACTATGTTCTTATTTCCAAGGGTTAATTCAGTAATACTATATGTACATTGACCTTAGGATGTTTATAAGAGTCCCTTCCCTTCCCTTTCCATCCTAATCAGACACCTCTTTTACAAAGACAACTAAATTCCTTGGGTTCTTTTTATCTACTCAGGAAGGGAGGGGGAGAACTTGGAATGATGACAGCAGGAGTTCTGTACGTGTGTTTGTACTCAAGCACGCAGACAAGGTGGTTTATATGGTGATGGTGACATGAACTGTGTACGGATACCAGTGGCATATTTCCATCTCTTGCGTGCTTAGGGTGAATAACCTATTGAAGGGAAAACAAAAATTGGTGGAAAGCATTGTTTTCTGGTGGATTTTCTGCTCCTTATAACTCATGATTGTTCCCAATCCTCAGGGACAAGTAACGAGGTCTGACCACGTAGCAATGGCTCAAGTGTGCTGTGATGACCCTCCTCCGAGGAGCCTGGCTTTCCTCAGTCTAATTACTTTTGGCAAGTGTGGTTATTGGGATTTGGCCTGGTGACTCACTAGAACCCAAATTCTCCCAACAAGCCCCTTTAACAAGCAAAATTAAGTTTGACAGGAAGCCTAGACTTCCACCTCACTATCCATGGAGCTTTCTCTGGTTTGTGACAAGGTTTGAAAATCCTTCCTAGACTAGAAAAAACCAAGGAAGAGCACATTAGGAGAGAAAAAAATCAGTAAGTTCATGAATAAACAACCTACTACAAAACTTAACCCATTAAGAGAGTTAAAACTATGTTACTTATAGTAGTTTTACAATCACCAGTAGTCAATTTAAAGTTGGTCAGGGATTGTAGAAACTATTAAACAATGGGATGTTTATTTATTATTAGGCAGTTCTCTAACCATTATGTTTTCCTAAAAACAAAGAGGACTCTAGGGTACATTACCAGTCAGCAGGTATGACATAAAAACATTTGCTTATTAAGTAGCTTTGAAAACCCTTTGTGGCATGGCTGATACCCCATCTTTTATCCTATTTACTGCCTCGCTCACTCATGGTACATAGAGTTCAGCAGCAAGCACAGTCAGCCCAGATTACACCTCCCCCAGCAGCTGTATTCTTACTCAATGAAGTCCATAACTGTTCAACTCACTACGGTGCCCTACTGTGCGCCTTGGCTCTCTTTTCTTGGACTCTTTGGCTGAGACAGTTCTCTATCAGCTGGTCTTGTCTGCACTAGGCAGTGTCACAACTTTAACATTACTCTATTGATAAACAATATGGGATTATCTAACTGTTTTATATTTTAAACTATTACCTGTTCAAATGACATATATCTCATTTCTTATCACACTACGCAAGGCTTTTTCATCTATCTAACCCTCATGAATGGGCACTGTTTTCAACAGTTGCTCAGCAGTGATAGCCATTCTCAAATTAAGGATCCAACAGGACTATTTTAAAAAATACATATGTCCAGGCCCCAGCCCCAGAGCTTGCTCCGTTTGGTTGAGGGTGTAGTCTGGCATTGATTTGCCTTTTTTCTTTTTTTTTATTTAAAGATCCCCAGGTGATTTTCATTTGAAATCAGGATTGAAAATTACTGTACAAAGGCCCATAAAACAAAAATTCAGAGTGGAGGTTACTGTTAATGCTTATGGTAAAAGTAATATAAATAACAGATTTTATGAAGCACCATAAAGATAACTTTTCTGGATAACAAAAGCTAGTCAGTGAAATATCTATTGTGGTTGTAAATTACATAGACAGATTTTGATATTTAACTGAAAAATTATAGACTGTACCCACATCCTCATGCCTAAGTTAATCTTATCTTGGACATCCACACCGTAGATGGGAAGAATAATCTCAGAGCATTTCATATAAACTGTGCTAGCCTATTGTCCTAATGAAAAAAAAAATCAGCAACTTTTTATGTTTAAAATCATTAATAGGGCAGGTTTCAAGAAAGAGAGGAAAGGGTAAAGAAGAAAAAGAGCTAAGGGAGAGAATATCAGAATACCAGAAGCAAACTCTATAGTAAATGTTTGAAAAAACTTGTGGTTTGTCAAATGAGGAGGAAGAAATAATGAGCAAAGGGTGAGTAAGGGAAAGAAAAAGTAAGGTGAGGTTTGAGAAAATGCTTCCGTGATTGCTTCCATACCAATCCCAAGAGTTGAGGTGATGAGAAGAAATCCGGGGAGAACTTGGGCTTTAGAGTCAGCTGGGCTGGAATCCCAGGTCCACTACATCTTCATTGACTGATCTGGAGCAACTAACATGGGACATTGGCACCTTCCTTACAGGGTGAGTGTGTGGACTAAATGAGATAATATTTGCAAAAAAACATCAAGTTCAGGGTCGGGCCCTCACAGATAGTTAGAACACAGCAGCTATTTAAGTAATAGCCATTATCACAGCACTCGTTTCAAAAAGTAAATATAAATGTATTATATGCAGATAAAATGTATATTACAGTGGCTCTGAGAACTAGAAAGCTATAGCTGGCTATGAAGCATTTACACACACTTTGGCACAACATTTTTCTTCTTTCTCCTCAGCAAAATGTGACTGACACGCCTCTCCTGACATGACAGCCTGTGTGGAGATGACTGTGTTCATATCTGTGAGGTCCTTTTGCATGAGTGGAGAACATAGTAATGAGAAACTAGCTGTTCTTTTTCTTACCAGCTTATCAAGCATATGTTAAGAAAGCAGTGTTCTAAAACAAGCAGCTCACAAATTCTGTTATTTTATATTGTGTGGTGGCGGTTTGTGTTATGTGGTTATAAAATGGGGGCTGCTTACCACTTACTCTCCGGAATGTGCTTTGTATCGGGGTATAATTATAAATATGCTTACCAGCTAGTTTTCTGAGGACAATTTTTGGGAGTGACTAGAGTGCATTGCATTATTGTGTATTCATTTGAGAAATGGGTTTTAAGGTAACTGAATCCAATCCCATGCTCATGCCAAGGTCTCAGAAGAGAACTGTGAGAATAGATACACTAAGAAATATAACCTGCTTCTGATACAGAAGGTTCAAAGTGACTGGGAGACGAAAGAGAGGGTGTGGAGTGGAGTGGTTACTAGGGCTGGACAATTACTCGGTGGGGGTGTTGCAGCGGTAATCCACACACTGTGTGTATGGACTGGATTCCTTCCAGTTTCATCCCACCCTGAGATGCTCTTATTTTAAGAGTGCACTTTGTAGAGAAATGTACTTGGACATAGAATTGCACTGTTTTGAGTAGATGCTAGATCTAAATGGAATATTTTCAAAAAATCATGTTTACATCTTAAGAAAACTTGTCTTTTCTTTACCATAAAGTTTTTCAAGTTTCCTATGATCTGTGTCAAAGCAATATAGTCTCACATTTAATGCGACTTCCAAGTATGATCTTCAGTTCAAAGATTTGGCAAGTTCAAATTGCAGCTCACGATACCAGTGACCAGTCTCATTTAATACAGAGAGTCCCATATGTAAAAATGAGAAGCCATAGTTGAGAATAATATATTAGACTCTTTAAAACAAATGCATTAGTGTAATAAATCATATTTTGAAGCTACCAATAAGGGTGAGTCTTAATGTCAGCACTGCAAACACTTTTCATAAACAAGGCACCATTTGATTTTGTCTTGAGCATTCAACTATACCCTTTATGTGAGTGACTCCAAAATATTTATCTTCAGCCCCTGACACTCTCTGAAACTTTAATTTGGAGTTACTAAATGTTCAACTGGCCCTCAAGAAAGGTAACTCAAAAGAAAAATAAGTTTCTTACCACATATGCTTTTCCTACCTTCCCATCGATTGTTTTTCCATTCACACAGACCTGAGTCTTTATACTCCAAAGTTTAGTGCCAAATATGGTCCACTTCCTTTTTTCCTTAATATCCAACTTGTTTCCAAGACCTATGGATTTGTTCATAATATAAATTATGTGCTGTATGTGCTCTCTTGCTCAATCAGGAACGGTCATAGCACAGGGCCTTACTACCCTAAACCTGGGCCATTTAATTGCCACCTTCATCCTAGCACAGGCCCCTTCTGAAAGTCTGCCATTATAGGGAACTTCTAAAGCTTCTCTTAAGTTACGTTCCAAACCAGATCCCTATGACTATGAGCCAAAGGACAAGATGGACCTCCTGAAGACTGAGTGCACTGATTGGTGCCATGGCTAATGTTTTCAGGCACTAGAAATTGTGAAGGATGGGAAATATCATAATTAATTCATTATGGACTTTGATAAATTACTTATTAACTAATGTTTATATGATTAATTTACTTGTAGTAAATGAATATTTATATTTGCTTTCATTCTTAATCTTTATCTACTAAACTTAGTTGAATAAGACAGCTAAGTTTAAAACTATTTAACTCCCTAGTCTTGACTTATGCGTCTCATACCCAAAGACGAAAAGTTGAAGAGACTATAGGAATCACTTAGATCTAAATTTTTTAAAATATAATTTTTATTGATTTCAAAGGGGATGAGAGAGGGAGAGAGAGACAGAAACATCAATGATGAGAGAGAGTCACTGATTGGCTGCCTCCTGCACACCCCACACTGGGGATCTAGCCTGCAATCCAGGCATGTGCTCTGACCGGGAATTAAACTTTGACCTCCTGACCTCCTGGTTCATAAGTCGATGTTCAACCACTGAGCCCACGCCAGCCGGGCTAGATATAAATTTTTAACCACCATCTTATTTCACAGGTGAGGAACTGCAACTTAGTGTGGTAACCTTGACTAGGTTATCCAGATGTTAGGAGCAGTGCTGGATCTAGTCTGGTCTACTTCTCAGTCTCGTTTTCCTCACATACACTGAGGACTCTCCTCAATGGCTTCTTAGGCCTCCATCTCTATCATGAATTTGTGATGCTCGCTATTCATCAAATTCTTAAAGGTCAGATGGAACTTTAATAAGGTAGAGTTTTGAATGCTGGATTAGATTCTTGCATGAGGTATAAAGGCAGTTAAAAGCTCTAAAAGATATATTTAATTGGGTGATCATATCCTTTAGTACCAGTTTTCTTTGAGAAAATTCCAGAAACATGTTAGTGACAGCAGATGGTAACTTGGTTCCTTGTCAAGATTACAAATAAAGCAGAAATGCTCTCATCAGAGAAGAGGCACCTGTAACCATATTTTTAAAAATAAAATTTTGAAATTATGCAAATGTTTCACATGTAAAAAGAATTCAGGTAATTTGCCTAAAAGTTTCATGTTGTTGAAACACCTTTGGAGCATAAAATGGGATTACTTAGCACTCAATGGCACTGAGACAGTAAGCATGCTCGGCACTGCCACAATTCTTGAGAGTGGAACATCCTATGCTTTTCAATATTGCTGGATGAGTACTTACACAGAGTGTTAGCAGTATTCCTTAATGGGAAGGTCTGATGGGTAGAATTAAATAAGTAGAAAAAATGGGCAATGTCTTCTACAGATGTATATTTTAGACTAGAGGCCCGGTGCACGAAATTTGTGCACGGGGGCAGGAAGGGGTCCTCCGCCCAGCCTGCACCCTCTCGCAATCTGGGACCGTTGGCTTCTAACTGCTCGCCTGCCTGCCTGATAGCCCCTAACCACTTGCCTACCTATCTGATCACCCCTAACCACTCTACCTGTCTGCTGGATCACCCCTAACTGCTCGCCTGCCTGCCTGATTGTCCCTAGCTGCTCACCTGCCTGCCTGATCGCACCTAACCGCCTCTGCCTTGGCCCCTGCCGCGTGGCTTTGTCCAGAAGGTTGTTCGGCTGACCAGTCTAATTAGCATATTTTGCTTTTATTATTATAGGTTCTATATAATTTTTTTAAGGTATCATTGCAAAGTGTTTTAAATTTACTAGGTTGTCCATCAGACGGTAAATTTTAAGATAAGCTGATAATTTTCAACCTTAAAAAATTTTTTTCACAATTCCACATTATTCCTCAAAATCAAAAGCAAGGCAAAAAAAAAAAAAAAAACACACCCCACTATGTAATTTATGATTCAACACTTTTTCAAATGGTCATTCTCAAAAGAATGTGAGTGTACAAGGCACTGTTCAGAGAAGAAATAGTCCTAACCAAGTAAAACATATAATTTCAACACACTGTCTTGCATGATCCTTACCATGCTCTCAAACTGAATGATGTTTTTCTAACGGTAACCAAAGTTGATTCTTACATTTCATGAAACATAATACCCTCTCTGATGGCATTTCAAGAATTCACTACTTGGAAAAGGATTTTGGGGTGGGCGAAAGGGGAGTGAATAGTAAGGAAGTGGGAAGAGAGGTTAGCACAATGGGCAAAATGAAGCATTTGAATAGAGATAAAGAGGGAAAAGATGATTGAGTAAATCATTATAGGTAGTATAGTTTTATTTTTGATAGTTCATTCCAATAACGGCAGGAGGATAATTTGATCTTAACTCTACATGGGGTCTGGCAACTTCACATAGTATTCTATCAACATTACATAGAATTAGAGCACTATTACATTAAAAAAGATTTAACCATTTATATTTTAGAATTTAGTAGCAATTTAAAGATATCTGTTCAGATTCAAATAGTTTAAAGTGAGCCCAGCCGGCATTGCTCAGTGGTTGAGCGTCAACCTCTGAACTAGGAGGTCAAGGTTCTATTCCTGGTCAGGGCATATGCCCAGTTGCGGGCTTGATCCTAGTGCAGGGCATGCAGGAGGCAGCAAATTAATGATTCTCTCTCATCATCAATGTTTCTATCTCTCTCCCCCTCTCTGAAATCAATAAAAATATATTTTAAAAAATAGTCTAAAATGATCAGATGACTAATAAATTTGTTTTGTAGTAGTGTGGCAAGGGTCTCTCCATAATAACTTGAAAATCAATTTTAACTACATGTTGTAATTTCCATTCATAGCATTCTGGGGATCTAACTTGTAGAATATTAAATGCCAGGGAAATATTTAATGTAAATGAGTTAGCAAAACTTACCTACTTACAAATTGAAATACTGTTCATATTTCATGCTTAAAGTAATATAGACATGATGACATTAAATCAATTTCACACTCATTCTTATATTCTCAATTACTTTATGTAGAATAACTTGGGACTAAAAAGACAATGTTTAAAAATTATCACCCTTAATGTTCTTGGTAAAATCCTTCTGTTAAACTATAAAATAATTAATTTAATAGTTTAAATAATTATAAAATAATCTGATAGTCTAATGATGATTAAACTAGAATTCACAAAACTAAAAGTCTTTTGCATATATTTAGATGTCATTACTAAGAGTTTGAATTTGTGATTCACACAGATAGCACATGATATATTGCAGAATATACCTTCTCCAGCAAATTTTACTCAAGTCACCATCTATTAAATTTCTCTTAACAACAAGGTAGACTGTTAACAAAAGTAGACAGGTGAGAAAATGTATTGTAGCCAATATCCAAACCATACCTTCATTTAAAAGTAATATTACAAAATTCAGAACAAAATAAAATATTTTCCCACCTTATTGTTAACTTGTTATTTTCCAAGACTAGAGTGTAATCACCAAGAGTGCATCAGAATCTCAAAGAATGGCTCGACATCTGAAACAATGTCATGAGCAATAACCAGTATATTCCAATGAACCCGTTTTTATTTTATTACCATTAAAATATTCCCTTTGTATTCTTACTCCTTTATTTAAAACACCTTTATGAAAGATTCAAAAGCTTTATAGATTGTGCAATGGATACTTTGTAATTATTATGCATACAATGGCTTTTCAAATCTTGCATTTATCTGAAATCTAAAAAATTAAAATCCAATTAGTACATGGCATTACAAAAAAGAATACTACAGTGGCAACTGATGTTTCTAACAATAGTCTTCTGGCATAATATGATCCTGCAATTACTTCTGAATAACCAAATAATATTATATTATATTTAACAAGCTTCACTATTATTACTCGTTAGTTAATCCTTTGACATTGGGCATTAATGTATAATACATACAAATATCATTTCAAAAACTTCCAGTCAAGCAGAACAGCATATTCTCCAAACATATTGGATAAATGATGGTCTAGAGACCATAAGATTACTTAGCATGCCTGACATCTTCTCTCACACATGAATCAGCATATCATATAAATAGCAGGGGACAAGCTTCACTTACTAACTGTATAATTTTGTATAGCTTACTTAGCCTCTGTTTCTTGGGTTCAATCTCTGTGAAATGAGAATATTAATGCCCGCCTCTTTAGGTCAAGTGGTTATTTAGAAGCTCAAATGAATAATTCAAGTGAAAATGTGGAGCAAATAGTAAGGTATTGTGGTTATTATCATGGCAAATTTGACTATTAATTTTATTAGCAGATAACCTGGAATTCAGAAGCTGACTGTACTAAGTTGCAAAGGCTGAGTTGGAGAGAAATTAAAAGTTGAATTTCAGGTTCTTGATTGAGCATCCTAATGCTTACCTCTGAAAACATTGCTACCTGGGAATTTTTAAGTAACAATTTCATTGTTACTTAAAATAAATTCAATTTAGTCATCTCTAGGAACTGGATATGAATCCAAACAGGTGAAAACGTTATTGTGTATTTATCAACCTATAATTCAATATAGTATATATTTAAAAGTTCTGTGTGAAATGTCTCTTTTATAAGAGGAAACAATATCATTAGTTTGCAACAACATAGAGAGAAGGGTGTAGCAGTTGTGTGGGGAAAGGAGGGAAATGCCTGATATGGCTTCATTTGCTATATCTGAGGATTAACCATGGTTCCTTCAACTTGACATTTAACACTACAAATGAATATCTTTTTGTGCAAGACACTTTCTACTAAAATATTCAAAAGACCGTAAGTTCTTAGTTCAATGTTCTCTCATGTATTAAGAGTTTAAGGAAGTGAAGCTATTTAACTACAGTCTAGAAGGGACACTCTGAAACATTCACTGAAGTTGTCTCTTTGAAAAACAGGAGAGACCACTTTCTAAAATCCCTTTGACTGTTACCTTATTTTTCATTACAGAAAACCTTTCCTAGTCCTTGAGAAAAAGTCTCCATGTGTTTCTTTCAGAGATTTTTAAAGAAATGAATATGTGCACATGCAATTTGGCCTTGAGTTTCTGGACATTTAACAAAGTTCTCTCCTTCCCCACCACCCCTTCCTCATTCTCCAAAACAACAACAACAACAAACCCATTACTGCACCTGCCAAGAGAGTCTGGCGTGTCTCCTCGGAGGACGCAAGGGGTCGCCCCTCTCCCAGGATTGCACCAGCAAACCCAGCCGCCAAAGCAGACTGCAGGAGCATCCCCTGCTCTGGGAGCTCTCTCCGGGCCCCACTCCCACAGAATAATTGGAATTTCATCCCAGTCCCACCCACTCCCTCTCTCATCCCGCTACACAACCAGAGGGCGCCTTTGACTCGGCCTGGAGATGATTAAGGCAGAGAAGCAGTTTGCCTTTTGACTCCGCGATTCCTCCAGGGTCCTATCCTAGAGGTGCGCTCTCTGGGCAGCCTCCCTGGGCAGCGTCCCGCACCGCTGTCCTCGCCCAGGGAGGTGGGAACGGATGGACGGCCAACTTTCTTTACTGTCTCTTCCTTCAGACTCAGGGGCTCCGACACTGCAATCGGAGACACTTGACACACTGACACTCGGCTCCCGGTCCCCAGCCAGCCAGTGAGCGGCTTCTAGCCCCGTGGGTCCTCAGTGGGGTGGAGGGAGTGGACTTTGAGCTCCAGGTGGGCGCCGGCTGGAAGAGGGATTAGCAACTAGGAGGCTGTGCTGGTGCCGGGCATGGGCATCCTTCTTCCCATGGACCTGTGACTCAGATCCCCAGCTGGACACGAAGGAGAGGGGAGGAGCGGGAGGGGGCGCAGGCGCGAGCGCAGTGCTTGAGTGAAAGGATGGCTGGAGGAGTGAGGAGGAAGAGAAACCACCCAGGAGCCAAGAATAATAAATCGGATGCCCTGACACGTTCAGCTTAACTTAGGTCCTCCCGCCCCCTGCCACGCGATCCGAGGAGAGGCAGTGAGGCCGGGCCGGAGCCCCTGGAGCTCGGGCCCCGCCACGTTTCTAAAAGGCAGTTTTCAGGTGAATCAAACCTTGTCTGCTGGAGGCCAGCGGCACAAAGGCAGCTTTCAGGGGACCCTCCCGTCCAGGGGTAGGGCAGGGGCGAGCAGCGGCGGGGAAGCGATGACTAAATCTCCGTCTCACACAAGCCTGTGCTGTGTCCTCCGCGTAGCGCCCGCGCCGGTCCCGAGGAGCTAGGGGGGCTTTCCACGCGCGATCAAGAGCCGCCCAACGTCGTTGCCTCCCACGCCCAGGAAGTCCGAGGGGCCAAGGCAATAGCATCACCCTCTGTGCCCTCAAGGGCTCCGGGCGGTTTCTCCCTCCCTCTCCCCAGCAGCGCCCCCCCCACACTAAAGCCAGGGAAGACCCCCCTCCGACCCCCGCTCTGCTGTCCTCCAAGGGACTGCGCCCCAGGCACGGACGTTCGAGCGGCCGGCGCGCCGGGCTACCCAGGGGCAGGGAGAGGTGACATTCCCGGGTTTGTGCCCTCATCTCAGGAGGGCACCGCTTTCACACAGACCGGCCTGGATGGAGGTGCTCCGGGGGTGCCCGTTTCATCCCAGCGGGGACACGGTCTAAAGAAGCGCCCACAAGCCAACCTCCCAAGTCACGGAGTCAGGGTCAGAGACGGCGAGGAGGCGAGCTTGACTCTTTAGGGGGCACCCTACCCCCTGTACCTGTCTGCCCGCTTGAAAGGGGACCGGCTTGAAAGAGCCTGAGATGTTCATGTGTGACAGGCCAGGCTGAACCTGGAAACCGGCTCTGCACGGCGGTGCCGGGGTCCCCACAGCCCGGGGACTGGGGCTGCGAGCGGCTCCGAAGCGCGCGGACACGCGGACCCTGCGCGCCTCTCCAGCCTCGGGCTCCACTCGCGTGTGGCGAGGACAAGTGGCCGCGCAGACGTCCGCCCCCTCGCCCCCCGCTGCCCCGCGGGCTCTCAGCAGCCGATCGGCACGGGAGAGCCCAGCCAGGTCTCCCCACGCGGGGCGGCGACGCGAGGGGACCGGGCGCCAGGGCGAGCGCGCACCGCCCCTCGCGTCTCCTCGGGGGGCAGGGGCGTCCCTGGGATTCGGGGTCCCCGCCCGAGTCTCGAAAGGAAAGCGCGAATCCCTAGAGCTGGTCAAAGGAAAGACCCGACTTCTCCGCGAACCTGAAGTTCCCGGGGGCGGGAGAGCCCTGGGCACCCGGGATGCCCGGCTGCGGCTCGCGCGTGTCTGCGGGTCACGGGGGGATGCGGGGAGGAAGGAGTGAGCGACGCCGTCCCTCCCGGAGCCTGAACGGTTACCTCCGTCGGAGGCGTGGGGCGCAGGGCGGGAGGACCGCCGCGCCGGGTGCCGCTCCGCACCGGCCGGGCGACCCGACAGGTGAACGCGGCGGAGGGAGGGAGCAAAGGCGGAAAAGACCCCGCACTTACTTCTTCGCTGGCGCCTTCCGCGGGAGGCGTTTTGGCTGCCGATGTATTCCATAAAGTTCAAAATGATAAAAAACCAAGAAATCAGTCGCAAGTGCATAGTAACCCAGTGCTGTTTCCCTTCTTGTCCTCCTTTTTCTTTTGATTGGTAATTATGCTGAGTGTTTTAGGAAGATATGTAGGTGTTAGGCGTACAGAGAGCGGCGGACAACTTCTCCACTCGGATCCGATGGGCGTGCTGGGTTGGCCAGCGGAGCGGGGCGGGTGGAGAGGGAAACCAACTATTGTACTTTCAAGTGGTCCGAGCCCTGGACCGCGGCGGCTCCGCGAGGGTGGCTGTCAACGCCGAGGGTTCCGGGAGCAGCGGGCGGCCTCGCCGGGGCTGCCGCAGGTAGCATGGTGCGCGGCGGCGGCGGCCGCGGGCGGGATCCGAGCGGGCGGGCGGGCGGCGGCGGCGGCGGCCCCGGGGGCTCAGAGGTGGCGGAGGCAGAGGCCGAGGCCCCGGGAGCGTCGGGGAGCGAGCGCCGTCGGCACCGCGGCCATGGCCAAGGGACGGTGGAGAGACCCCGAGCTGCTTCTGCCTTTCGCGAGCAGGAGCCGCTCCAGTGGGGCTGGGCTGCCAGGAGAACCCCAGAGGGGAGGAGGGAGGGAGGGAGGGAAGGAGGGAGAGAGGGAGGGAGGGAGGGAAAGACGGGGCGAGGGAAGGGGAGGGGGCATGGCTGCGGGGGGCGGGGGGAGCTCGGGGGCGGGGAAGGAAACTGCTGGAGCAACAACCCTGAGCGACCTCAATAACTTTCAATTTCAAGAGGGAAAGAGGGAGCTGGAAAAGTACAGGCGTTGCGCTTTGGCAGAGGGACGGGAAGAGGCGCCTGAGGGGTCCCGGGTGTGCGGCGGAGCATCTCCGGGCGCTGCAAAGAAGGCGGGAGCCCGGGAGCCGGGGCAGCCGGGGAGGCGCTGCGTGCGAAGCAGAGCCCTCCAAAGGGCAGCTTTCGTGGGGAGAGGCGGGCGCGCGGCCCGGGAGTGTTGAGGCCGAAGGTCCAGGAGGCGAGGGACCCCCCGCGCCCGACTCCCAAGTCCCGCCGGTCTCGGTCTCCGAGGTCAAGGCTGGGCGCACCCAGCTCGCGCGGGCCGAGCGCTCTGCACGGGGCGCCCGCACCCCCAGCGCGGCGCGCAGTGACGGGGCTCTGGGCAGCTCGCCCCTTGACCGCTTGGCAGATTGCTGGAGGGTTTCTGGCTGCGGACAACTTCCCAGTTTTTTGTTTGTTTGTTTTGTTTTTAAAGCCTCTCCTCTGTTGCTTTCCTCCCTTTCTCGCAATAAAAGTAGCTGCAGTGAGGCGCGGGGCGGGTGGTCCGGAGGAAGCTCGGTGGCTGCGGAAGGTCGCCGCTGCCGCGGGTTACCTGACCGGAGCGGGTAGGACCCAGAGGTGTGTGCGCTCGGGATTGTCCCTTTGGAAATTCAATTACGCGGCGGTTTTCTTCCAAACTGAGCCTGGCCGCGCGCGGCCCTGGACGGTTCCTCCTCCCCCAAGCAGTTCCCTCGTAGTCACTTGCCCTCGCTGGGCGCTCTCTCACCCCCAGTCTCCCAATCTTCCGGAGCAGATCTGTTGTGCCATTTGGTGTCTCATCTGGGGGACTGGGTGTGACATTTGAAAAGGTTTCTCCTGGTACTGGGGGAGGAGAGGAGGGTCTGCTACTTCCTTCTGTTCCCAGCGGAGGTAGGGACCCCAGGACAGCGGAAAATGAGGTTCCTGGGTGGCCGGGGGCGGGTGAGCCCAGGGCTACCCTTCGGAGTGGAGTACACCCTGGCTGTCATTAGTGGTAAGCTTCCCACCTCCTTTCTGCGGTAGCACAAGTTGATGGGTTTCCAGTAGTTACTGAAGAAACATTTAGTTGAAAGTCACAAGCCCCCAAAGGGATTTTAATACAGACCTGTCCTATGATTGTAATGGAATATCTGCAGGACCACACTGTGTAGCATTACAGGGTTACACAGCCCCAGACGTCTGGGAGGTCACTCTAAAAAGATCCTTGATTCATAGACACCTTGGAAATATTTATGTCCAATAATTTAGGTTTAGAAAAGAGCTGAAACCTTGGGGGAAAGCGAGGAAGATTTGTGTTCCGTTTTCTTTCCTCCTCTTGTGATCCCCAGTACTAGGTTGCCTTCAACTTACGTGTTGATAAATGAGAGGAGAAAAAAAGATTATTGCCCCTATCCACCCCATTTTGCAAGCTTGCAATGCTGCACATTGTTGTAAATCTCTGAGGTCTTTAGTGGTGTAGCTGTTAAACATCCCAAAAGTGAGGGTTGGGGAGATGAAATGGCCTGGATACAAAAGGAGAGAATCATAAAATGTGCATTCCTGCCAAGTTGCTAAAAATTAGAACCTGAGAGACTGGCCTTTCCATGCTAATTCTTTAATTAAATATAATTTCTTACTTTGCACACTTGTGTTGGAATTTCAAAGGTAGGAATGGTTTTCTTTAGGCTGTATTTTATGAGGAAGACAACCACTGCAACAATCCTATCAAGATTATGATTTTTGGCTTATTTTTTAAGACTTCCCATTTGAATATTTCTTTCTGGGTGGAACTGCATTTTCTGTGCAACACACACACACACACACACACACACACAAGCACACACATATTCTCCTCCTTTTTCTGTTACATAATATCCACTTGCAAATGACTGAGTGTATCACTTAGAACCAGAAAAGTTACAAATAACAGGACAATTCCAATAATGATTCTCCATAAAAAAAATAAGCTACTTTATTTTTCTGTGCCGGTCACACTCCGCTTTGCCTTCCTTCTCACTTAATACCGCAGATCCTGAATATCTGTACCATAAAATGTGGGGGATTTAAAGGCTGTGGGAGGCTCCCTTTGAAAAGGACTCCAGAGAAGGCCATTCTAATCCAGGATACTTGAACCGGATGGGATGAGATTGCAAAAGGGATGTAAAAAAGCAATTTGGTGAACAACCTCAGGGAAATAAACATGAAGGAAGACATTTACTTTTCACTGTGCGTTGTGCAGACACATGTTAGTGTGGAAGGGAACGGGAATGGCAGTCTAAATAAATAAACAAGCGAAGTGAGAAGCTGTAGCTCTTGAGCCATCCCAGGAAAGAAGCACTAGATGCAGTGGGCAGGAAAAGCTTGTCAAGGAAGAGCGCTGGTCGGAGGAAACATAAGGAAAACATTAAATAAACGGCGAGCGTATTCTTTCTCTCTTGACGCTATGCTTTAGAACTTTTCCCTGATCCATGTTAGCGTACTATTAAATGTGTGTTTACTTGCCTGGCTGAGTCTCCCATTCCCTTAACTGTCCTAGCAGCTTATGGAAAGCATGCCCTGGCTTATTTTGTACAACATAGTACCCCCTCCCATTTTTTTTTTTTTTTTTAAATCAAGAAAGCAACACTCACAGAAGCCTGGGGCTGCCAATGATTTCCAGGGCCCAAGCCTAAGAAGCAAGTTAAAAACCATAGGCTCAGCATAGAAGTCAACATTGTTATTTTTCTCCAGAAAACTCTCAAGTTCCAAGGGGCTTGGATAACCAGGAGTTTAAGAGATTGGAGCTAGAAGAATAGAATCGTTTTGGACAATGATAGTGGATTAAACACATCCAGAGTAGTTCGTGAAACTTCTCATCTCTCCTTTACCACCTCCCCCACCAGGCAGTGACAAACAGTAACAAGTTATTTTTGTCCTTTGCAGCAGTGGCACTGGAAGAAGAGAAAATGATTGTCATATTGTTGCATCCATACTGCAAGTATGTATAAGGGGGTGTGCTCCAGAAAGGGAGAGCAAGCCCCACGGTTTGGCATGGGATAGAACTAGTAGTGATGAGAGATGTTTGGCAAAGTTTGGGCTGACATCAGTCATTATACTACAGAACTGACATGCAGATCCTGAAAATGCTCAACTCTCCAGTTACTCAGATCTGGAGGCATCTGAGTTAAGTCAAACAGGGTGCTGTTGGCGGGTCTGTGTAACTGAAGCAGTTAGAAGTCATCTCTGAAATATAGAGCAGGCAGCAGTATTTGAAAGCCATTGAAATTAGTAAAGGAAGGACAACTGCTATTTGCAGAGAGAGAAATCAAGGAGACAGAATTATTATAGCAATTTAAAAAATGATTAAGTGATTACATATCATTAAGAAAATGAGAAAATTAGGACTCATGATAGATTACTTTCTGTCAACAAGGAAGTATCTTCTTTCTCCCAGATGAAGTTATGGGACACTTATAAAGTTGTGGTGAGCACTGCCTGGTGTGCCTATTTTAAATAACTTCTGTCACAAATCAATTAATTGCTGGGCTCATTTAAAAAGCCAATACCCTATCATATTTACTATCAAAAATTAATATCTCAGAAACTTTTGTCTGATTATAGATCTTTAATATAAAGTTCTGTGCTGCATTAAGAAAGGGCCTAGTGTAGCAATCTAGGGATCAAGTTGAGTCCTTATTCTGTATTTGTTGTTGTATTTCAGATTTCTTCATCTGAAAAATGAAGGAATTCAACTAAATGGTCTCCAAATTCCCTTTTAGCTCTGAAAGTACTGGCAATATATTCAATAAAGAAAGATAGACTTGTAATTGCAAATGTCAAAGCTATTTCTAGCTATGTGACATCACAGCTTTCACTTACGGAATTGTGTTTAATTGAATAGGTTCAGACTTAGAAATCTGCTCTCAAAATCGTTGATTTTGTAGAAATGTCTAACCCATCAAAGGAATCCTAGATGATTCTGCCTCAACAAAATAGGTCTAGAACTACTTTAATCTTTTTAGATGTCTTTAGGCTTGGCCAAGGAAGAGCAAATTTTTAATCTCAGATTCTGGGCAGACACCTAGAGAGAGTAGGGAAAATGCTTTTGTACCCCTGGAGGTACCACTCAATCTCCATTTGTTATCAGGAATCATAGGTGAGTAAGGAACATGGATTTGATTGAGTGAGAACTTCTTTCATTCTGTGTTATTCCTTTCTTTTTCTGATCTATATCTTCGGATGAGGATTGATATCTATCTTTCTTTTGTCCCAGGAAACTCTTCAGAAAATCAATAGTGAAGCTTGAGTGGCTGCGGTCACAGCTGTGGGTTGAAGGATTACTAACAAAGACACAAAAACACTGTATAAGATGCAGAGTGCAAAGCTAGATGAGGGATAATTCTAATGAGTAATTCTTTTGCAGTTGCTTTTGTATGGGTTATTTCATTTTTTTAAAAAAATATATATTTTATCGCCGAAACTGGTTTGGCTCAGTGGATAGAACGTCGGCCTGCAGACTGAAGGGTCCCAGGTTCGATTCCGGTCAGGGGCATGTGCCTGGGTTGCGGGCACATCCCCAGGGGGTGTGCAGGAGGCAGCTGATCGATGTTTCTCTCTCATCGATGTTTCTAACTCTCTATCTCTCTCCCTTCCTCTCTGTAAGAAATCAATTATATATATATATATATATATATATATATATATATATATATATATGTATATATATATTTTAAATATATTTTATTGATTTCTTACAGAGAGGAAGGGAGAGAGATAGTTAGAAACATCGATCAGCTGCCTCCTGCACATCTCCTACTGGGGATGTGCCCGCAACCTAGGTACATGCCCTTGACCGGGATCGAACCTGGGACCTTTCAGTCCGCAGGGCGACACTCTATCCACTGAGTCAAACCGGTTTTGGCATATGGGTTATTTCAAAACAACCTTGAAACACATTGCTTCACAGATGAGACAACTGAAGCCAGAAAGATCAAGTCACTTGCCTGAGCTTATGTAGAAATGGTTACCTAGCTCTCAACCAGGTTTCAATAACACTGCTGTCCTGCCTCTTTAGATTCACAGCAAGGTTGTGGGCTAAGCCAAAGTGAGTAACTAAAATCAGAATGGCAAGGAGCAGAGTAAAGTTCATGTTCAAAATTGTAATCAGGCACCAGAAACAAGGTGATAAACAGGAAGAGAAGGGACAGTGCAGTAAGGATACAGCAGCAGCAAAAGATGCCAGTGATTTTAAGGCTGTTTTGACTAAGTCACTTTTTGCTTATTTATTTATTCCTGCTAGGTCTCAAACCAGTCATGCACAACAGATAGGTGAGTAAGGGCACCTGATTGGATAGTGAAAGGTGGCCGGTAAGGTAAATTGGTCACCATCTATTCATCCCACAAATGTTTGTTGATGGTGCCTACTATGGGTGATTCCAGGCTAGACAAAGAAGCAGGGCTTAATGAATGGCTTCTATCTAAGAGAATAATATTAAAGAAAGGTCATTATAGGTTGTATTGTTGCTGTGGTTAAAAGCAATGTTATATATAGCCCTAGCTGGTTTTGCTCAGTGAATAGAGCAACGGCCTGCGGACTGAAGGGTCCCGAGTTCGATTTCCGTCAAGGGCACATGCCTGGGTTGTGGGCTCAATTCCCGGTAGGGGGAGTGCAGGAGGTAGCCGATCAATGATTCTCTCTCAGCATTGATGTTTCTATCTCTCTCTTCCTCTCTGAAATATATATATATATATATATATATATATATATATATATATATATATATATATATATATGGCAATGTTACATTTTGTGACAGAAAAAAAAAATGGCATGAAGAGGCACATAAGTTCATGCTCAACGATAAGCTTAGGAAACATCCTCTTCAGAGCAGCTGTATTTAAAAACACACACACACCTCTCTTCAACGCTATACTTACCTATCATTTATGGTTTACGTTTGTTACTACTGATGCATTTGAGTAGCTACCTTGGGTCAGCTAGTTACTTATTTCAACAATAAGTGCACACGTGGCACATACCATGCTAGGCTCTAGAGCAGTGGTTCTCAACCTTCCTAATGCCGCGACCCTTTAATACAGTTCCTCATGTTGTGGTGACCCCCAAGTATAAAATTATTTTCATTGCTACTTCATAACTGTAATTTTGCTACTGTTATGAATCATAATGTAAATATCTGATATGCAGGATGTATTTTCATTGTTACAAATTGAACGTAATTAATCACAAAAACAATATGTAATTATATATGTGTTTTCCGATGGTCTTAGGCGACCCCTGTGAAAGGGTCGTTCGACCCCCAAAGGGGTTGCGACCCACAGGTTGAGAACCGCTGCTCTAGAGAGCGATAACTATGGAGACAGGGCCTTGACCTCAGTGAGGGAGGAAGGCAGGCACATAAACCATTAAAGCTTCCACAGATAAATGCTACGTGACAGGGGCCGTGTGGTGTGTTCTCGGAAGAGGAAGGAGGAACAATGCGTGGCTGGGCAGGGTGGAGATAAACTCTGCGTCTAAGATGCACAGCTTTTAAAGGACTGATGGTGAGTTTCAATGTAGATAAGGAGGGATTTCTTCCTCTGCCTTAGACTGGTCCAGATCCAGAGGTGGAAGGATAAGCTCTCCTATCTTGTTCTGTGGGGTCAGTGGTCACGGTTGTCTGACTGCTAGAGGGAGGCAGCCATGCTCCAGGAGTGGGATCAGGCCGCCTCCTCCTCCAGCGACTCATGTGGCCCGGTATTGACCATGTGGGAGTGTTGTTAATGGCTGATACGTGCGGGGCTGTCCATGTAGGTTAATGATTTGAGCAATTTACTATAGCTACATGGTGGGTAGATTCCTCTCATGTGAGAAAATGATGTTTCATTTCTCCTCTTTTCTACAAGTATTTAGAGTAACCAAGGAAATGAGGGTTGGACTTCCTAGGCTGCTCTCACTCTCCTAGCCCACGTTCCTCCTCCACCCTTCCCCACGCACCCTAGGAGTCCTTTAAACATGTTCTCCCCAGACTGCGCTTTGTGCACCCAGCCTTACGGAAAAGTGCCCTGCTGTGTCTCACCCATCCGGCTGCGTAGCCCTCCCCGTATCAGAAGCTCCCTACTCTGGAACCTAACCTTTATTAGTGATAAAGAGTTAGCTTAGTTCTGCCCTTCCCTCCTTCTTCTTTCCCTCCATAGAGTCATTTCTTTCCTAGAAATATATTTTGATTTTACAGTGTCCTAGGGGCATGCCCCAGATGTAGGGAATTTTAAGCCATTTTGAGGAGCAGGAGAGGTTCTGGTTGCCTGCTGGTGCTGACATTTGGATTCTGGCCTGTTTGCCACCTTTCCCAATTTGGCAGGTGGCATTCTATATTTGTAGGTAAAATTGCAAAGGACTTTCTTCCCAGGGAGCTTCTGTCTATTATGTATGGCTATAAAACAACCCTCCCTCCGCCCCAAACTCAAGGCTTAAAATGTCAACTGTTTATGGGAGCTCATAGTTTTTGTTTTATTTTGTTTATTTATTTATTTTTTTGACTGGTTGTTCTCTTGGTCTTCCCTCATATGGTCATGTGGGTGGGCCACTCATATACTCCATTCAGCTATCAGGTCACTGGGTCTGGACTCAACTGAGATGGCAGAGCAGGCAGGCCTCTCCCCTCAGGTGTTTATTCATGCCCTGAGAAGGGAGCTCTCTGGGTTCTGATGCATGAGAGTGGACACTGAAGGAGCCTTTGGAAGTCCTACAGTGTTAATTCCTAGTACATTCTGTTGGTCAAGCAAGGTACAGGGCCATACCAGTTTCCAGGTTTTACTCAATAGACTCTATCTTTTGACATGAGGAGCTGCAGAAAATTGTTGGGAATTTTTAACCCACTGCATAAAGTCAAGCTTTTGAACCCCTTGGCCACTCAGAAGACTAACACTGAATTGAAACAAGAAAGCAATGGAAGCTTGGAACAGACTCTTAAACCTCAGAGGGAAGGCAGGGGACGATGGGTGGGTGAGAAGAGATCAGCCAAAGAACTTGTATGCTTATCTGCATAACCCAGAGACACAGACAATAGGGTGATGAAGGCCTAGGGTGGGGGGCAGGCTAGAAGAGGTCAATGGGGAAGAAAGGGGGGCATAAGTAATACTTGCAAGAATAAAGATTTTTAAAAAGAGAGACAAAAGCTATACTGAAGTTTACCATATACCCTCTCTGTAAAGAGTGTTCTTGAACGCTTCTAGATTATTTTTTCCTCTGATTGAGTTTCAAGTCAAGTCTTGAGGCCTCAGACTATTAAATCAGTACAAAGTTCCAGGCCACTTCTGGGATGAAGTTTTGTCTGTAAGTCCATAAGTAGAAAGCCATTATGGTTTGTAACTCATTGAGAAAAATGGTTGGGGCATTCTGATCTTAGGGGAAGAAGTGACAAGGACTTCCATTATGTAGAGGAAACTTCAGCCTGTGATTCCCACCCCTTCTTCTTTCTTGTCTTCAGAGCTAGGTTAGCATTACTTAAGATTTGTGAATGCCACATAGAAGGCTCCTCATTAAAAAGAACCACTGTGCAAAAGCCTTCTTGCTGGGAGGCCATCTTTTTTCACTAAAATTGATAGAAGAACATCATTTTAGCTTACAGGAATATGAAGTCACTATCTTACTAAATCTCAAAATACCAAGATTTAATAAAATAGATTCAATCAGTTTGCGCTACAAAATAGATTACCTTAAGGGTTTAAGAAAGGAGGCAGATAAACTGGTAGATTTCTGCCTTGGTGTTAATTGAATCTCTGATTTACGTAAAAATGATACATTAATTTTGCATGATTTTATGGTGAATTTTCATTATTTGTGATCATAAGAACGAATACTTTACTTAGTAACATTGTAAGTTATACAAAATATGGTATCTTTCATGTTTTTATTAAAAATATATGATATAATAAGTTAGAAATTCAAGACCAGACTGACTACTAATAAATAAATAATAGATAATTAATAACTTCTAATAGATAAGTAATACTACTTTTAATCATCACAATTAGAAATTTATTTTAAATGCAGTTACTCCCAAGAAAGTGAATAATGAACAAATTACTTTAATTAGATTGTTTCCTTCTTAACAGATCCCTGGTATTTTGTAAGGGGAGAAGGTCTGACCTATACCAGACATTTTGAAATGTGAGTATGTGAGAGACGTGTGTATAATGAGGATGCTGAGTAACTATGGGAAGTGGAGAAGTGAGGGCAGAGATAGAAGCTGCAAGAAAAAGCAGCAGCAGCAGAGGAGGTGTGAGTGTTTCAATGATGAACTTAATTTTCTAGGGATTGCCCTGTGAAGCATAAATAAAAATTTAAGTTAGACACCCCATTTTTGGTATCCCTAGAATATTGGAGTAGGTTGTATAAGAAATTACATAATAGGTTGTTATAAAAAGTAATTGAAAATTCCCTGAAAGATTCATCTGAGATTTGGCATGTCTTATGAGAAAAATAAGAAAAATTATCCAGAAAATGCATTTGAAGGCTGAAAGTAGATGAGTATATATATTCGCAAACACAAAAAGGTGAGGCAAAATATATTGTACCCATTTTCTCTTCACCCATTTTCTTTTTAAAATTGAAATTGCTGCTATTATTGATACTTGTTACTGAGAATTGTATGAAAGGATTATTTTTCTGGCACGACAGACTTCTAAATACTTTGACAGGGAAACCCTCAGTGACAACATAAATATTTTTCATTAAATACTAGTACTTGTGCTACATTTTCATTTAAAAACTGCCCCAGTAATGAAAACCATTTTGTTTAAATTATAGCCCTGATGTTTAATATTCTACATTGCTTAATTTGAAGATAACAGTTTTGAAAATGTTAAGCAGATGCATTTTTCATTCCCTGAATATTATGTTGCCCTACAGTTACTCTATACATTGAAGCAAGGCCATTTATTATTTGAGGGTAAGGACAGATATCACTTAGACCATAATTTTATTGTCCTTCTTTGAGCCTCAAAACTGCCTTTTTTGAATCCCTCATTAGTAATAGTCTTACCATGGATTTGTTGAGAGACAATAAATTTCTCAACTCCAAAATTTTCCTTTATATACACAAGCAAAGTTGGCAGTCTAAATATAGAGTTCTACTGAAAGTTACAGTGTAATGAGGAACCAGGACGTAAAAGATAGCCTTGTCAGAGGAAGAAGACGTAGAGAACTCTTCTGGAACTGGAGGGAAGATAGTGGGAGAGCAGGATAAATAAGTCCTAGTCTAGTTTCCTCTGCACAGTTCATCATCCATGTCCCTTTGCATATCGTAGGGGTAGAACTATGGTGGATATCAAGGGTCTTGTGTAAAGTGTCTATAAGGAAATTATATTAAAAGGTCAAGGATGAACTAACATTTCTCCTTGTATTGGTGGGACCTAATATAATAGTTTACGGGCAGATTTGCTTGGGGGCCAGAGACATCTGTACAGAACTCAAATATGGGTGAAAGTGACCGTAGGGATTTTCTCTACCATTCTGGCCCTGGCATGGCCTTATGTGGTAGCCACGGGGTGTTTTAGCAAATAGTCTCTCTCTTCACTATGCTTTCTGGACACCTGTAGAGATTCCGTTTCCATGCCCCTCCCTCTCTTTAAATTTAGCTTAGAATATATAAAACAAAAGAAATAAGCAGAAGTGACATTAAGTCACTGCAAGACAAAAGCTTTAAGGGCCAGAGACAGGTTTACAATATTCTCTTTCTGGGGTTGTGATGATATGGAAGCACATGGGAAAAGGAATCCTTTATCAGCCTAGGTCCCTGTGGGACTCTGGAGGACAGCCCCCTCGCTGCTCACCCACTGCTGACTGTGCTGGACATACAGTCTGAGTGAGAAACACAACTTGGCAGTTAATGGGCTACTGAGACTTCCCCTAAGTCAGATTCTGATTGCATCAGTCAGCATAGTCCTAGCATCTCTCTATATAAAACCCTAATATGCAAATAAACCGAACAGCAGAACAACTGAACAAACGAACAACCAAACAACTGAACAACTGGTCACTATGACATGCGCTGACCACCAGGGCATGCACGTAGAACATGGTGGGCGTCGGCAGCAGGCGGCAGAGTGCAGAACATGGTGGACGCGGGCCATGGTGGGATGGTGGAGCAGGTGAGCGGGGATGCTAGACCAAGGCAGGGCACCGGTTGCTCTCACTAGAGCGAGCCTCTGGTGGTTACTGAAAATTCTTTGCTCCCATGCCCCATGGTCCCGCCTGGTGCTTGCACCTGCTGCTGGTGCCAGAGCCACTGCTTGTGCCTGGCGCTGGCCCTGATTGCTCAGCGCTGTTAGCAGATGCAAGCGGTGGCTGCCAGTCCCAATCACCCCTCAGGGATTCTCCACCTCGCCCCTGCTCCTGAAGGGTGATCGAGGCAGCAGCCGCCTCACACCTGCTGATGGTGTCGACTCCGCTTTCACCCACTGCTGGTGTCGGCCCCAAGTGTTCTGCACCATCAGCAGGTGCAAGCAGGGCCGGCGCTGTTAGCACATGGGAATGGTGGCTGCAGGAGTGGGACTGCCGGCAGACAGGGGACTGGGGGCCGGGCCGGGGCATGGAGGATGGGCCAAGACCCATCCCTGTGCCCACTGCAGCCTCGTGGCCCACAGTTACTTTCAAGGTGCACGAATTTGTGCACTGGGCCCCTAGTCCTATATAATAAAAGCCTGATATGCTAAGTGTCCTACCAGTCACTATGATGCACACTGATCACCAGGGGGCAGATGCTCCGACCAGTAGGTCAGCTTGCTGCTGGGGTCCGCTGATCGGGACTGGGTGGACACGCCCTGGTACCCTCCTGCAGTTTCTCCCCAGCCAGCCAACCTCCTGCGGTCCCTGCCTGGCCCTGATCGTGCACTGGTGGCGTCCCTCGGCCTGTCCTGCACCCTCTTACAATCCAAGACCCCTTGGGGGATGTCAGAGAATCGGTTTTGGCCCGATCTTCACAGACCAGGCTGAGGGACCCCACCAGTGCTCTAAACTGTGCACCAGGCCTCTAGTATATATGTATATATATCAAGATATGTGTTCAGAAGGGGAACACACTAGGGAATAAGAATAGCTAATTTTCATCAAAATAGCAAAGAGGGTCGTAATAGATAACTTACAGGGTAAGAGTCAATAAATCCTTATTGATAATGAGCAAGATTGATTGAAAAAAATGGAGCCACAGAATCCTTTGGAATAAGATATATTTGCTGTTGTTAAATTAATAAATATTTAAAAGTTAAACACAAGAATGGATTCTTTTATTTTATGTTTATTGTTAAAGAATGATGACCTTTAATACCAAATTGAAGCACATATATTTTAGAGAACTTGAAAGGTTTGGTATTTCATCTCATCTCTCATGCTCGGCAAATATTTCCATCAGCGTGCCACAACTCCCTCCCGCAGAAATCCATGTTATCAATGTGACTGTGGCACTCCGAATCACCAGGTCCAGGATCCTCCACACGCAGGGCCCTATGCTGTCACTGCCAGGTGATGGGAACAGGAGGAAAATAGGGAAACCTGCTTGCCACGTGAACTTGAGATAGAAGAACACTGAAAGCACTCTTGAGAGAAAAAAGTGTATACTGTTTGTAAAAACCTTTGGGTGGTGGTGGTGGCAGGGGGTGAGGGAGTTCCAATCTTCTTTTGCAAGCTTTTAAAAATACAGAACAAATTTTTGATTGGATTATTTATCTTCCTTTTGTTAAGTTGTATGGGTTCACTGTAAATGTTGGAAATTAAACCATTATCGGAGATAACATTGGCAAATATGTTCTCCCATGCAGTGGGCTTTCTTGTTTTTTTGTTGTTGGTTTCTTTTGCTGTGCAGAAGCTTTTTATTTTGATGTAGTCCCATGTGTTTATTTTCTCCTTATTTTCCATTGTCCTAGGAGCTGTATCAGTGAAGATATTGCTATGAAAAATGTCTGCTATTTTGCCGCCTATGGCTTCTTCTAATATTTTTATGGTTTCCCATCAAATAGACACTTTTCAAAAGAGGACATTCAGAAAGCCAAGAGACATATGAAAACATGCTCAAAGTCACTAATCATCTGAGATAGGCAAATCAAAACAAAAATAAGAATGGCTATCATCAACAAATCAATAAAAAACAAGTGCTGGAGAGGATGCGGAGAAAAAGGAACCCTCCTTCACTGCTGGTGGGAATGCAGACTGGTGCAGCCATTGTGGAAAACAGTATGGGTTTCCTCAAAAATTTAAAAATGGAACTCCCATTTGTTCCAGTAATACCACTTCTAGGACTATATCCCAAGAAAACAGAAACACCTATCAGAAAGACTATATGCACCCCTATGTTCATAGCAGCACAATTTACAATAGCTAAGATTTGGAAACAGCCTAAATGCCCATAAGCAGATGAGTGGACTAGAAAACTGTGGTACATCTACACAATGGAATACTACACTGCTATAAAAAGAAGGAATTCTTACCATTTGCAACAGCATAGATGGAACTGGAAAGCATTATGCTAAGTGAAATAAGCCAGTCAATGAAAGAAAAATACCACATGATCACTCATTTGTGGATAATAAAGAACATTATAAACTGATGAATACAAATAGATACAGAGGCAGAGAAGCATCGAACAGACTGTCAAACTACAGCGGGAAGGCCAGGGAGGGTAGTGGGGGGGTGGGGGTGGGTAAGAGATCAACTGAAGGACTTGTATGCATGCATAGATAAGCATAACCAATGGGTGCAAGACACTGGGGGCGGGGGAGGAGGGTGAAGGCATGTGCCTGGGGGTAAGGGAGGTCAAGGGAAGGTCAATGGGGGAAAAAAGGAGACATATGTACTACTGTTTGTAATACTTTAAACAATAAAATAAAACTTAAATACAGAACAAAAACCATTTCCCTTGAATAGCAATATATGCCAGCCTAAGGATTCTGTACTGAATGAACTTTTCAACAGCAAATTGGAATCTTTGTCTGAAAACTGGTAAAGCTTCTGATTCTTAATGAAATTTCTAGCTTAATTTAAATTACAAAATTCATAGAATTCTAGAACTGGAAGGACTCTTAGAGGTCATTTAATATATATTATTTTATTTTGTAGTTGAGTAAGCTGAGACCTGAAAGATTAAATGGCTTGCCGGAGCCCATACTGGCAAAGCTGAGGCTAAAACTCAATCCCTCTCATTTCTAGGATACTGGTGACTACACCAGGATTCTGAATGCTGTTTCATTCAGCATCCCTCATTTCATCAGACATGTTACTTTTATCAATCTATATCTTTTGTTTCATAGCAATTGAGTCTGAGAACAGCTCATTTAGTCACCAGAATAATTTATTCATTCGCTCACTTCCAGTTAACATTCCTTTACTGCTTTCTCTGGGCATTGTCTTTGATCCTCATTACCATTTTCAAATGAAGAAACCTTTATATAGTTTGAAATAATTATTAATTTATTCATTTCTTTGTGTTCAACACTTTATGTTTTTTTCATTGACTTGCATATACTTGTGTTTGCAAAGTCCAGGCTAGGGTCAGGTGAATTCTGAGTATACTAGAAATATACTAATGTTTCTGCATTTATTTTCTTAACTGAAGCCCATATTTGTTTTTTATAATAGAGAATTTGAATATGAATTTGCCATAGAAGTGGCCATAGTTTCTTTCCCAGTCATTCTTAAGGACAAAAATTATAACCTGCTGAAATGAATAAAAATTCAATCCATGTATTACCCTATACTTATACTATTATAATTTATTCATTTATTTTCAAATTGCTGCAATGTATAAAAATTTCTTGGATTCTGCTTTCACACTGCCAGTTGGTGAGAGTGCTGACTCTACTAAGTGGGCAATAGGCATATGTTTATTAAATGTGTGAGAGTAACACCAAATGAAGGACACAGGTCTTCAGAAGCTCATCATTTAGTCATGAAAAAGATATAAAGAGACGTATCAACAATGGAAATGTTATGCTGTATATACTTTCTTATCCCTAGAATAAGGTTACTCTATAGACTCTAGAGAAATGAGCAGAACTAAGTCAGTACAGCTAAGGTACCAGTCTTTGAAGACTTGAATGTTAAGCCAGATTTTGAAGCAAATTTGATGGAGAAATAGAAAAAGGGCAGGACAGGTGTTGAAGTGATTACTGTTCAAAGGAAACACCTAGGCTCAAATTTTTCCCTCTCTCCTTTGAGACCAACTGAATGACTCATTCTGTGCATATGCCCCTTCAGAATGTTCAGATCTGCATCCAAAAGCAATTCCTGAGAGCCCCCATCCCAGGCTCCATGCAAGGCACCATGGCATGTTGTCAGTTCATTCACCTAATAGTTCGTTCATCTAGGTAAGTTAGCAGTTTATTCTCAACCTTCTCTTCAATACTATTTATCCTACTCACCACTGGAATCTGATATATATATGTAAATAATATGTGTGTGGCTCCAGTCCCGAAGATATCAGTTAAACTGGCCTTGTTGCTCACATGGGGTCCTCAGAGCAATAGCCCTGAGATCATCTCCTTAGAACAGTGGTTCTCAATCTTCTGGCCCTTTAAATACAGTTCCTCATGTTGTGACCCAACCATAAAATTATTTTCGTTGCTACTTCATAACTGTAATGTTGCTACTGTTATGAATCGTAATGTAAATATCTGATATGCAGGATGGTCTTAGGTGACCCCTGTGATAGGGTCGTTCGACCGCCAAAGGGGTCGCGACCCACAGGTTGAGAACAGCTGCCTTAGAACTACAGAAACTAGGGCCCCACCCTTGGCCTGATGAATCACAATCTACTGAATCTTCCTAACCATTCTCCTAGGACAGGTGATTTGTATGCACAGAAAAGTTTGGGAGGCTGCTTCAAGGATATACTAATCATTTAAGGAGCTTTGAAAAGTACCCATGAATAGCCTCTATTTGAACACAATGAAATGAGAATCTCTGGTGTTTGGGAGTCTGTGATTTAAACAGAAGGTTCTAGTGTGAACACAGTGTCCTACTCTTTCCCAAATGTACCGAAAGATAAGAATCACTTACAGCCCTTGTTAACAAAATGGATTCCAGTCTAGGTTTAGAACCTCCCAAATGAGAAATTAATTTCCAGGGGTGACACCTACTCATCAGCATATTCAACAAGCATCTCAGATGCCATTTGTTAAGTAGGAAATCTAGGAAACATTGCTAATCCTACGATGTCCCAGTCCTTCCAGCTGGTGACCCTGGGGGAGCTAATGTTTGACTCAGTGTTCCTATATCCTTTTACCAAGAAACACTGTCCCTATATCCTTTTACCAAGAAACACTGTCCCTATATCCTTTTACCCTCTTGGTGTGGACTCAAAGAGCAGGGAGGGAAACATGGAAAAGAGAAAATACAGGATGAGATATAGGTTTAAAATGCCTGATAAGGTGAGAGCTGAGGTGGGGCTCAAATCAACCTGCACTCCTTTATCTTTATCAACACCCAGTGCTGCACCTGGATCCCTGAATGATTCTCAACAATTCTAAACCTTTGTCCTGGAAAGGCTGTTCCCGAAAGGGAACATTTGAGAGAAGATAACCAAAGATTTTAGAAGAAGAGAGATAACAAATCAGATTAGTTAAAGAACCAGTCGTAGGATTCAATATGAAAGGAATGAGTGGGTATTCTTCAGGGTTCGGGGAAGGGGAAGCTATCCTACGGATCCTTTTACTCTTATTTAACCCCCAGATTGAGGAATACTGGTTTCAAAAATGTGTAATCTCTTTATTGATAAATGTGATACAAATTGCAGCAACACATTTCCAATACGGGTGTGGATGACACTTATTGCATCTGTTCAATATATCTGCCATCGTGACATAGAACTTCAGGTTGGTTTAATAGATTAATTCTTTGTAAAATTATGTTAGGTGTTATTCAAGACCTTGCATTGATTTATAGAATTGTTTGTACTTTTATCTGTTATATTTCACAGTAGCGGATCACCATGCATTCTACACATCTACATATAGAAATATGTGGAGCACGCTGCTGGGTGCTAAGGATAAAAAAAAATAAAATTAAAGGATGCAGCCCTGCCTCTGTGGGGGTGGGTCAGAGCTTGGCCACACGAAAAATAAACAACAGTGGAGCAAAGCACCCACTGAGAGCGAAATGGGAGGTTGAGCTCTGTTTGCCTTTGGGAGTTGTGCTTTGGGCTGTCCCTCTGAAAGGTGCCTATGTGAACGAGGAGACCGTTTTCTATTCCATCACCTATTCTCCCTTATGTCTTCAACAATGATGTGACTTCCCTGAACATTCCTTAGCTGAATGCAAACAGCTTCCCTGGATTTCCCCTGCGACTTTCTAGACACAATCAATTATCTTATCAAGTGTGAGTACCTAGGAAAATTACCAGGCCCTGAGATAACTAGTCTTTGTAAAATGCACCCACACTGGACATTTGGCAGAACCCCATTGTCCTGCCTCCTCATTCTAGCAAGGAGATGTGATTTCCCAACCAAGGCAGAGAAGTTGCGAAACAGCCCGACTTTGCCACAGTTAGTAATTAATGAGGTGCTAAAGTGCCAGAGCAGAGGTTCCCAGATGCAGGGTGTGACTCAAAGGGATAAGAAGCACCCAGAATTTCAAACAAAAGTGTCACTTAAATAAACGGAAAGTCAAGTGAGTCTAGTCTGGGGAATGGGAAGTGGTCTATTGACATCAGGAGCCATCCCACAGCTGTGTAACACAGTATCCGTACTGAGGGTTACTCACTACATTTTGCAACTTGTGATAAGTTGGAATTTTCCTTCTCAATCCTGCAGAAAGTGAGCAATAGTCTACTTTACACGAAGTCAAAATGAACTCTTAATGCACGATAGTGTTCAAATAAATAACCCATCTGTTACAGGTTCCCACCAGCATGACTTACTTCTGGCTCTTTAATTTATATTAGTCAGTCAAGTTAATTATTAATATTAGCAGGCAAGCAGCAGTACTTTACTAATCAGCTAATAGCTGGGACCTAAAGCCTAAGGCGAGCTTTCTTTACTGGGAGGGGCATTATTGAAAGAGGATGACATAAGGGGCCATTTTGGACCATGAGCGCTGTCTAAAATGGAATGTGTTTTTCTCAGAGTAGAATTCTTGCATACATACGGATGAGTGTTAAGATATTGTCAAATAAGATTTATGGCTTCTTCTTCCATATTATTTCCAAGTTTCTATATATACAGTATTTAAATTTTGAGGTGGTAGGTGCTGAAATAACACTGTAATAGTGTCTACCTAACATGGACTAGCAAAAGCTCACTAACAGAGTTCACTAAAATATATATCTACATCCATAACTAAATTTATGTATATATACACTTATAAAGTATATATATATATATATATATATATATATATATATACACACAGCATATATATACACACATACACTCTATATAAAGTTTATATACATATACATATATATGTATATGTATATATATATATATATATATATACACACACGCATACTTTATATACGTTCCCTGGTAGAATTGGAAAGAACAAAAAAAGACCTGATGTGATTTGATTATCTTAGTATGTGCATTATTCCTATGAAGGATCATAAATACTCCTATTATTATTGATGTATGGTACTTAATGCTCCAGTGACCTTGAGAAAATTTTTATGTTGAATAAGTCTTCCTGAGCTTGAGAATGCAAAACATGTGGAAGAAATCTCTTTAATATACTCAAATGTTAAGATTTTAGGAGAATGAAGCGAGTCCCTAATTTTCCTTTTTGCAATATGGAGCTAATACATGCATATCTTGCCATAAAGGAGCACATCACATGAATGTACGTTCATATATGTGAAAAGCTGAAAATGATTTGGTTAGTGAACGTTAAGTTGTAGAAATGAAGGCTTAGTGATAGGTTTATTTTATTTGATAGCACTTATCAAATGCTAACTCATTAAAAAACAGCACCTATGAATTTGGAATTTTAGTACTCGAATTCACAAAGCCAATTTTTAAGGACTTGACTTTAGAGATATAATATCCATAGATGAATGAGTTAGAGATGTAACTTTGTGGTTTACTCAACAGAAACATTTCAGCTCTGTTCACTAAGGAAGTTAAGACAGACTGAATTGATTTTGCTTCTTTTTCTTCTTCTTTTTTTTTTTTTAAGAGAAAACTTGGAAATTTTGTGGGGGATGGGGAGTATGGTAGCAAGTACTTTCCATGTTTCAAAATGTGTATTAAAAAAGAATTCACTGACTCAAGTTTTTTCCACCAACATACTCTAGAGGGAGTCAAATCTAAGAAAGTTATGTTAAATGCATTTCAACCGCTGTTAGTTCTTTTTTAGAAACTCCTTTCCTTGGTGACAATGTTGTTTTGACCCTCTCAATAAGGGCCCAGTGCAGGATTTGGTTAGAACCTGCAGCTAATGAGGCCAAGGTAGAGACTGAGTCTCTGTGTGAACCAATTAAGATCTTTCAGAGAAACTATCCCTCTCTCTTGGTCACAGATTACTCGGGCTTGCCTGTGAACCAATGCATATTTTGGCATGAATAGGGAGAGAGTGAGAGGTAATGTGTGGAGTGATAGAGTATTTATGGACCAGGGGAAATCCTTCCTCTGATACTGGAATAACAAACTTTGAGACAGGTCTCAATGCTGCCATTAATGAGCTTTATGAAGTTGGAAATCTCATTTATCCTCTTTAAAATTCAGTTTTTCAATTCTTCTAAAATAGAGGGTTGAGCTAGAAGGTCCCAGAACTAAATTTCATGATATTAGTTCAATAGAAGATAGTTTATGGTTTGTATAAAGTGTGTCTTGAAAATCTGAATATGAGCCACTAGCTCCTACAAAACCATGGAAGTGTAGCATTTTAGTTTCTAATATACTTGTACCCTCACTAAACATACACAACTGGACTACATGTCTTCCCCCAGAAACTGCCCGGGCTTTCCCACATTTGCTCCTCTTATTGAACTATTTCTTTCACTTGGAATTTCTTCTGCTTCTATCAACAATTACAGAAATCTTAAGTTTTTTCAAGGCCTGACTCAGCGGATGCGTGCTCCATGGAAAACTACCTCTTTTCTCCCAACACTATGGGAATGATTTCTCCTGCCTCTGAGAACTTTCCTGGCATTTTGCTAATATTTTTTTTTGGGGGGGGGTGCGGGGGAGTGAGGGGGAGCATTATTTTCTGCCTTGCATTAGAGTTCTTTTCTGGTCATGTCTTACCTCCTCAACAATAGCTCCTTGAGCATAGGGATCAAGTGATGTAAACTTTACATTCTTTATTTTAAGCAAACTGGTTTCCTCATAGGCGACGTGTTCCACAAGAAATTGCTGACAGATGAATAAAAGAAAATGATTGAAAAATAACCTAGTTTTTTAAAATGTATTTAAGGAGGCATGGAGTCTATTTTAGTATCCCCCATTGCAGATCTGCAGGCTTCATGTTGAATGCTGAGGCAGCTTCTGTGTTTGTGAGGATGTAGTTTCAGGAAGTTTTTTTTTTCACTTTAAGAATCAAGGCAGGAAAAATATTTTATATTTCTTTTCCTTTTGTACTTTGCACATAAAACTTTGGTTGTGTTCTCTGGAAAATATAAATAGATTTTGAGTGGATGTTTTTCAAGATTTGTATAACACTTTCAACACAGTTAGTCTCTTGAAGATGTAGCCGTTGGAGGTAAGGAGTAGCCAGAAGTTTTCTCATCAGATACCAATTTATTTCCATATCACAACAAGAGCAAATCTCCAGAGAGGGCTGAACCTGGAGTTAAAAATTCTCACATTTTGTACAGGTGCGTATGAGGAATTTGCTTCATGGTTTCTTAGTTTTTGTTGTAACTTTGATTTCTGTTATTATGCCTTCTTCTAATCTCCCTACCTTCATTTCTACATTTTATTTCTTACAGCCCACAGTTAAAACAGGGTAGGTGCCCAGTACACATTTTATTATTTTATTTGCTTTAATTTTTACTGCTTCCTTTCCTTAATCAGGGCATGGAATTTTATCTAGGGAAAAGAGTGCCATACATGGAATTTATTTATTTCATTGTTTTATTTATAGTTACTTACCCTTTCGGTGGCCCTTTTTCACCCTGTATTTTAACTTTTCTGTATTTCTTTCTTCAAGTGGCTGCCATTTCATTCCTATTGGGTACCTGCTTACGCTCCATTGGTAGTTGCAAGGCATAATCCCTAATAATGCAATCTCAAGTCGTGGGGTTGAGATTTTTTGGACCGGAGGACTTTGTGCATCATCATGTCCTTCACTTTATCATGCCACGAAAATATGCAGCTCTACCAGTGGATACGGGCAGTTTCAGCCAATGCTGAATCTCTCTTCCACTCAAGTGTAGCCTCTCCGCCCCTCAGCTCAGTCCAGAGTGAAGGCAGAGCTTTAGATAGGCTGTTTAATTTCTCTGTCCCCTACTCTTTTGTGCCTCCTCTGGACTGCTGTGAAGACTAGAGGGAGGAGACTTTATTCCCACCTGAAAATATACCTGAAATTATAATCTTTAAAAAGTATATATATTTTTATTTCAGAGAGGAAGGGAAAGGGGGGGAGGGGAGAGAGAGAGAGAGAGAGAGAGAGAGAGAGAGAGAGAGAGATCAATGATGAGAGAGAGAGAATCATTGATTGGTCGCCTCCTGCATATCCCACACTGCCCTGACTGGGAATCGAACCATGACCTCCTGGTTCATAGGTTGAGCCACGCCAGCTGGGTCTGCAATTTTAGTCTTAATGGTGATACAGCAGAGTAGGGTCATAGACCAATCACAGAGTCAGAAAGTGTCAAAAGGCTGATGTTAAAAGCCAGATAGGAATATGGTGTTAGAGAGAGAGATAAATGTCATTGGCAAGGATAAGCTCTGGTAGGAGTTCATGGTGGCCTGGTAATTTAACTCTGTCTATTGGATTTGTGTTCTGTTCAAGAGCTGTTTTTGGAGTTCCAGTAATCTGAGCAGTGTGGAGTGTGCAATATCTAACAGAAACATAGACAGCAAATGCTTTGCAATGATTTATCTTCCAGGTTAATTTCTCAGGTCTTCATAGTAGAATAAAGATGTTTTCATATAGAATCAAACTACTGATGTGACAGAAATCAAAATACATTTTTATCCTTTGCAATAAAACTCTGAACAGAATTTCATAGTAGAGATAATGAGCATTATCTATTATTTTGAGCCTTTATTTCTATATCTTCTTTGGTAATTTTTTTCACAGTTTGAGATGCGTCTTTAAATTATAGAGGGAACTTTTGAGCATTAAAGCCATTGTGACTCTACAAAGAAGCAGCTGGTTTACAATGCGCCCTTATAATATGGTTGGTATCATTCTTTTCTCTTGGCTTCAGAGCCAACTTCAGTTTTAGGCTGGCTCTTCGTGCTATTGATAACGACGTAAGTGGTGGTAAAGTATAACATATGGCAATATTAATAAAGTGGACATACATTTTATGAGGTTACCATAGAACTGACCAACTTTCAGTATTTCAGGACCTTCCTTCCTTCCTTCCTTCCTTCCTTCCTTCCTTCCTTCCTTCCTTCCTTCCTTCCTTCCTTCCTTCCTTCCTTCCTTCCTTCTTTCCTTCCTTCCTTCTTGTTGTTTCTTTGTTTCTTGTTCTTTTAATGGCTGGGAAGTGTGGGTTAACTGATAAATTGATGTGATTATGTTTACAGAGCTCAAATCTTTTTTGAAATCCCTAAAATAATAACTGATAATGTCAATGTTTAAATATCTTGGAATAAAGACACTAATGCCATAATTTTCAGAATCTAGAGCTGAACACATCATAGCTATTGTGTTTCTTTACCAAGACATATAAGGCTAGTGACAAGATCATTCCTTGGGAGCCCGGCCAGTGATTGAGCATTAACCCATGAACCATGAGGTCACAGTTTGATTCCCAGTCAGGGCACATGTCCGGGTTGTATGTAGGGGGCATGCAGGAGGCAGCCAATCAATGATTCTCATTCTCTCCCTTCCTCTCTGAAATCAATTATATATATATATATATATATATATATATATATATATATATATAGTCATAATCTTTTTTTTTGGGTGGGGGGCGGAATGTTAGTGCCAGAAGAGTAGTTTCCATAGTAACCTGTGGCTACTTATAGCCATGAGGAGGTTTCTAGCAGGCGTTTTTTTGTTTGTTTGTTAATCCTCATTCGAGGATATTTTTCCATTGATTTTTAGGGAGAGTGGAAGAGAGAGGGAAAGACAGAGAGAAACATTGATATGAGAGAAACACATTGATTGGTTGCCTCCTGCACAAGCCCCGACCAGGGCCTGGGCTGGGGAATAGCAACAAAGGTACATGCAACAAAAGTACATGCCCTTGACTGGAATCGAACACGGGATCCTTTGGTCCACAGGCCGATGCTCTATCCACTGAGCCAAACCAACTAGAGCTCTGGTAGGCTTTGCTGCTTTAATCTTTTTAAAAATATATATGTTTTATTGATTTTTTATAGAGAGGAAGGGAGAGGGATAGAGAGTTAGAAACATCGATGGGAGAGAAACATCCATCAGCTGCCTCCTGTATACCTCCCACTGGGGATGTGCCTGCAACCAAGGTACATGCCCTTAACCAGAATCGAACCCAGGACCCTTCAGTTTGCAGGCCGACGCTCCATCCACTGAGCCAAACCGGTCACGGCTATCTTTTATTCTTTATATTTTGTATGTTTCTGTGTGCAGTTCATATCAAGGATATAAATAAAGGAAGAGAAAAATTAATGCAAACATCTTTCATCTTAACTGCACCATTTTCCTAACGATTAATGGTAGACTTTGAAGGCATATGCACATTTCTGTAGTGCAATAATTCTCTTAAACACTTAGATATGACTTTGGAAAACCCACCAAAGGTCCTTGAACTAGAGAGGAAAAAAAGATTAGGTTTTACTTACAACAATGCAGAAAAATACAAAAAAGATTTGGAGAGAAAATAGCTATGTTGGGGCAGAAGCACAGAAATGAAGAACTCATCTTAATCATAACTCTTAAAAATCTTATCTGAATCATTACTAGTGATTTCTCTTGTTGCCTTTATACCTCTGTTTAGTTTTGTGCCAAGATTTTTAAAAATATTTTAAAAAAGAAAAGTAAATCTCTAAACAGAGCTTAAAGATTCACATTCTTCTTCCACTTTTCATCTGCCCAACCCACTAAAACAATTTCAATGCCACTGTTGTTTCCACGATTTAGAAAAATGATACTTTTTTTCCCATTCTAGAAAACAATGAAATAGAGTCATAGTTTTACTACTATGGATAACTCAGATGCCATTAAAAATAATTTAGTGAAGCATTTAGATTCAAACTTCCAAATTGCTCAACTCTGACCATCAGATTTCACGCACAAACTCTAAGAACATTTATATATTCATGCATGCATTTTTGGGATCTTTTTTTCTATTTATAGCTGCAGATGTGTTGCATTAGATGAAGGTAAAATCTTAGTTTGTGCACTGCAAGGTCTCAGCATTGTTGAGTAGTATTTTTCCCAAAATATTTGGATATTAATCTGTTTGATTGCCTTAATACTATGTATCCTTTTCTCCTAACAGAGTAGTTAACCATTAACATCATTTAAATGTTTGATATTTCTTTTTTAGTATTTTGTTGTATGCTTTCTGATTGTTGTGCTTCTTTGGAGTCTCTTTTTATTTCTTTTATGAACAATATTTTTGTTTTTACTTGTCGAGGAATTTGGAAAGTCAGCATTTCATTTTTAATCCAACTAGTAGTTTACTAGTCGAATTAAAATAATTTTAAAACAATTTCATTTCATTATTTACCTTATTATTAAAGGTAAACTACCTATTAATAACTTTTATTTGTTTAGATACCCTTTTTTATTTCTACAATTGGTGTGTTTACATAATTTAATATACCCATGATGGACTAAACATTCATGCACCTTTACACATTCACTTGGTCCCAGCTGCTTCGTGGGATCTTGGCCACTTGCTCAGTGGAGATCTCTGGCCATCACACTGTGGAGTTATCTCATCCCCAAATGCCACTTGCTGTCTCAGGTTCCCCTGGCAGGGACTTGGGCTTTATTTCACCTGATGAAGGGAGATCTGCAGCAGCATCTAATCCAGGCTCAACTCAACTAAGTGCATGACAATGCTGTCTCTTCCTGCTGGTTCTGCATTCAGCTGAGCAGTGTATAATGGGCATGAGATCTGTCTTTCTCCAAGGCTCAAGCGAGGCCACAAACCAGAAATTTGTTGGGGCCACAACTCTCACCATATGTGATTTTCTCCATATTTCCTGGGTGTTAAGAAGGAAGTAGGTGGGTTTGTTACACTGACACATTTTGGAGGCTTTCTGATTAGCAGACCTTTGGTCCTGTCCAAAACGTCCACAGAGACATTTGGTTCACGCCAAAAGGTCCTTGTTATCTGACCCTGTCCAAGCCACCCACGGAGATATTTGGTCAACAGTGACCCATCTACCTCACCCCGTGTGCCATTACCAGCTAGGCTACTGAGGCAAGAAGAGTTATTATTAGCAATACAATCACAACATAGTTATTTGACCAATAAAATATGATAGTATATTTTAGATATTACACCTGTAAACTGAAAGTATAAATAAACATTATGGACTATTTGACCGCAGGGAGGTTTTCTTAAGTGTAGATTTGACATTTGGTAGATTTTGACATTTGGCATTTGGTAGAGTTCTTAGTTGCAGCTTGTCTATGGCCTAATATGTCCATGTAATAATTCTCCTGTGTACAATGACAGAGGTGGCTGGCATAAGGGTGAATTCCAACAATAAATAAAGCAGACTAACGCTGTTGGATGGCGGTAGGATGGATTTTCAACACCTATATTATCTCTATCCTGGCCATGCTCTCTGAAACTTTCCTTGGATTACTTTTCTTTCTGTAATTTTTTAGAAGAGGCAACTTATGATGGCAGCGAATTCACAAGAAGGCGAGAGTGATATAGCAGCTCCTTTACACAGGCAGAAAAGAGTTCAAGTCCAAGTGCTGGATGCACCACTGGGGAATGGGGATTCTAATGGTTATAGGAAAACCAGTTACTATTGTTATTGTTTTAATCCAGGCTAGTTTTTATATTTCCAATACTTTATAATTTAATAACAATGAATTTTGCTTCACTTTCAACTTTGCAAAAACATAGTCACAATTTATATATATTATATATAATATATATAATAACTTATATATATTATATATATAATATATATAAAAATTTATATATATAAAATAATTTATATATATATATAAAATAATATATATGTATATGTATAAAACATTTATAAAATGTCTTTTATTCTGATAGGTCAAATCACTTAATAAATATGGCAAGTTAAACCAACTACCAACCTAAATATTTTTGTTGGAGTGGCAATGTGTGTTTGCTTCTGTGATGGTCTGTTTCCAAAGATAACTGCCCACTTTAGCTTCCTTTAGGGCAGGGATTTTGTTTTGTTCCTCATTTTGTATTCTGTGCTTAGTAAAATGCTTTAAATATAGTAGGCGATCAATCACTTTTGCTGCATAAATAGCAGAGCATGAAAAATTATAAACTAAAAGGAAAATTACAGTTTAAAATGTAAATTCTAGGGAAAAGAACTTCCATTGACAGAAAAAGGAGACCTGCTTACCCAGGGCCCTGTTACGCAGTTCCGAAAAAACCCAAACCGTGAATTCCAGTGTGTAGTTATTGAAATAAACAATTCCTCGTTTTGTTGGGACACCAAGTAGAATAAGCATGTAAATCTGATTTTGGCCAATTTGGTGTGGCCAGAAAGAAAGCTTGATTCATAACATAGATTAGTTCGGGTGGGTTCATTATTTCCCATCATCTCTGAAACCTCTCAGTACTTTTGTGCCCATTGAATTCCCCTCCCCTTTTTTTAAAATTTTTTTTTTAGCAATATTGCTGTTGCTTTTGAGTAGGAGGACTCTTGTTAGACCACAAACTTCCAGACTCAATTTTTGTATATCCTGATGAAAATTCTCAAATTTCCCTACTGAATGTAAACATCTGTGTGATGTGTTTAAACTGAAACTTACTCAGTGTTGCCAAGGGTTTGCTAAAGTGAAGAGAGGGATGCCTTTGTATTGATTGAGTTGTCTGGGACATTAAAGCGATAAAACAGAATAATCTAAGCTTTGGATATACGAGTATGGCTGCCTCAGGTCATCGTGCACAGTCACCTCCGCCACTTCTGTTTCCATCCATCGTGGACTTCTCTGGAATTTCCTGACTGTTTTATCTCTTTGTGTGACATTCAACCTAAGTCTCCTTTTTTAAAATATATATTTTTATTGATTTCAGAGAGCGAGAGAGAAATAGCAATTATGAGAGAGAATCATTAATCAGCTGCCTCCTGCATGCCCTCTACTGGGGATCGAGTTCACAACCCCAGGCATGTGCCCTGACTGGGAATCAAATTGTGACCTCCTGGTTCATAGGTTTATGCTCAACCACTGAGCCACAGTGGCCAGGCTTAAGTCTCATTTTGTTTCTTCTCTTATACTTACACTAGTGGTCCGGTGCACGAATTCATGCACATTGAAAGGAAATTAATTAGAAGAAATATTTTAATATTGCCATTCGCCCTTTCTCTATAATAGAAGTGTCAACCAAATTCATGATTGACAATGACAGATGGAAACACATGTGTGCGATTGGTGCCAGTGAGAGGTTTATATGTATCGTGCATGTGCGAGTCAACTTAGCCTTTTATAGATATAGAATAAACTTGCTTAATTAGACCTGCTTTCTGATGTAGCCAAACTTTTTCCAGCCCAGTGAAGCTCCCCAACTTCTCTTTCAGGTAATTGTCAGCACCACAGCAGTAAATATCAACACAAAGCAGATTATTATTGTAGATCACGCAGGGAGAACAATGGGTAAAATATTTAACTGCAGCAGTGTTTGACTATATTCTGAGCAGTGAGACAATCTGAAGTCATTTTCAAGGTCCACCATTTCTTACTTCTTTTCAGTCAGGTCAAGTTTCTAAGCTTTCAACATCTCCATTTTCCAGCTAATGAAAAGAAAATAGGATTCCACTGAGTCTCCTATCTACCTACTCCAGGACTTCTGTGAGGATCAAATGAGATGAGACATGGAAAAACACTTCACAGACATTTGGTTTAAGTGTAAAATGTTTGCACCTGGCTATAAAGCAAGTTGTGTTCCTGGGCTGAAGAAACTCCAAGGAGGCTAGTCGCTAGGGAGAAGAGGGTGTTGCTACATGACATCATTACCCTGTGCCCACAGTGACTGTTTCTGGGCTGGGCTGTGGGCCGCATTTTGTGCCATGGCAGCGTTGGCTGCGATTTGGTGGGGTGTTGCTCTGGGTGGTGGCAGGGCCTGTGTTCCACTTGGGGGAAACTGAGTGTTGCTTTATGGGCACTAGATCTGAGGCGCCATTTCTCTGTCAATGGCCAGTATGCGTCATAGCAGCTCCTGCATTGAGCGTCTGCCCCCTAGTGGTCAGTGTGCATCATAGTGACTGGTTGGAGGGACACTTAGCATATTAGCCTTTTATATATATAGATATTAGGATCCTTCATCCTCTCTGCCTGCATCTTTCTCAAACTATATTTTAGGATGACTGCTCTAATCTGAATATAATGCCAAAATTAAAAAATGAATTAAGAATTCCAAGGTTGCTCTATAAAGAATACCATGTATATATATTTCATTTTTCTTACTGTTTTAATTAAAGGCTTTCAGTACTGACCTAGACAAATAAATTAAATATTATAGATGTGATAACTGAAAAAAACTATGCAAATATAATTCAATTATAAATTATAACCATTTGAGATTTGCAAATGTGCTGAACATCCTGAGGCTATAAATAAAAATTAAGTACAAATTGGAGCAGAGATTAAGATAACTGAGGTGAAACTCAAAGTCAACGGGGAATAGGATATTTATTCTATCATTTAAGATAGAGACAATGTACTCAATGTATCTATTGGTATCCATGTGTTTATTTTTAATAGGTATGTATAGGCTCCTTAAGTAAAGTTATATAAAGTCAATATTTTTGGTGTCTAAAATGTCATAGATAAACAATAATTCAAAGTATATACAGTATGTTTGCCATCCTTTAATTATCCAAAGTCTGTGGTAAAGTACCACTTCTTACTTGGGGGTAATTAACAGAGGTGAGTCTCTCTGAACATAGTTTTTTTTTTTACAAGTATGTTATTTTAAATTATTTTTTATCTTACTTGATATTTTATACTCTTTGCAAACTAAAAAGTTATTTTGTCACAGTTTCATAGATCCTGGCAGAAGACACAAGACTCTTGCCTCAGGGCAAAATGATCAAATTAACAGCAATAGCAACAGCCAGAGGATCAGCATTTTCTTGCACTGTTTCCCCACACCCCAGTTCCCATGAGACAGTGCAATGAGAAGGTAATGCCTGTCCATGCAGAGGCTTGGTGTTAAAGGAGAGGGGTCTGAGATTAGGGAATCTGAATCCTTTATAATAGATAGTAGCCATAAACATACTTTTTATTATACAAGACAGTAGGCAAGCCTGCCCTTTGCTTTGGTGGGAAATGCTGTCTCTATTTTCCAAGGCTCTGTTTTATAAACATGCTTGAAATGATAGCCTGGAAGAAATCACAGAAAGTGCCCTTGCTCACAAGATGTAGAAAAATGCGAGACCCAGGGAGAATTGTGTCCCCAAACAAAATTTGATAAAAACACGCCTCTCTTCTCCATATGATAAAGTTAAATTATTGATTGGTCTGAGAAGCCTATTATTTTTATTCTGCCTGAGCAGTGGTGCTATGGTGGCCTCATAAGGTCCACAACATCTTTGGAGGGTTTGACATTTATGTCATCTCTACTGGATAGCTGTAGTGGTAAGTATCCAGCCTAATTCTCCTTTAAGCTGACCAATCTACTTACCATTCATCACCTACAAAACAACAACAAGGTCCTGACGGCCTTACTTCATTTGTTCACAGGCAGGATAGCAGTATCATAAACATTTTGCTAAATGCCACCTTCTCTGATTGCTGACCTCTTTAACTCCGGACTTGTTGCCTTATTTCCTGTCTATGTCTTTACATTTGTTTCTTGGACCTTCCGTTTAATGATATTCCTCTGATAGTGGCCAGTAATCTATGTGATAATAGTAGTGTGCATTCTTTGGTTTACATCTGCTGTTCAGTGCTCCACAAAACAAATCTGATCCTGTCAGGCCTCCTGGATTTTATCTCATGCTTCAGAACTAGCCCACTTTTCACCAGCTTTCTGAAAGGAAGCCAGACTACCCAAAGCATGAATACCCTCTTAAGAGTCCCACCAGATGGCCATCAAGCTTTTACTTGATTTGTGTCTTCTAGGTTGACAGTGCAATAAAAAGAATCAAATAGCAATATAAACCTGGGTGGCATATATAATATATATATTATTTATTTCAGAGAGAAAGGGAGAGGGAGAGAGAGATAGAAACATCAATGACGAGAGAGAATCATTGACTGACTTCCTCCTGCACACCCCACATTGCGGATGGAGCCCGAAACCCAGGCACGTATCCTGACTGGGAATTGAACCATGACCTCCTGGTTCATGGGTTGACATTCAACCACTGAACCATGACAGCCTGGCTGAGAGGTATATTTTGAAAACCATTACAATAAAGATCTAGATCTTGTTTTAAAACCTATTTCCATAAGGATCAGATATATATGCATCAAAAAAAGTAAGAGAATACATGATTTTCCCAAGTTATGTAGAGTTGAATGCTGAGTGCTTCAAATATGATCTGGGACCTAGGAAGTAGGGTGTATGCCAGGGCTTCTGATTGAGATTGATATTTTGTAAGAAAAGACCACAGATATTTGAAAATATATAACCTTGAAATAATAAATATAATTTTACTACTTTATACAAAGTTTTGTGATGTTTAAGCCTGGGAAACGAAGGTCAATATTAATATCAGTATTAAATTTTATCAATCTATAGATCTTTGTTCTATCTTACCTTATGGTCTTGATCTAAAATATTCCTTATTTTAATTTTTTAGTTTTTCATATTATTTTATTTTGTGAATTAAAGCAATATATGAACAATTATAAAATCTTTATAGATTTTGTTCCTCTTTATTTAATTCACCTGAACTAGGATAATTTGAATTAAAACATGGCCTTTGCGCCTGGCTGGCATGGCTCAGTGGTTGAGCATTGACCTATGAACCAGGAGGTCAAGGTTTGATTCCCGGTCAGGGCACATGCCTAGGTTGCAGGCTCGATCAGACCCTAGTGTGGGGCCACGCAGGAGGAAGCTAATCAATGATTCTCCCTCATCATTGATGTTTCTATCTTTCTCTTCCTCTCCCTTCCTCTCTGAAAGCAATAAAAATATATCTTAAAAAACCCCAAAATATGGCCTTCACTATATGTGCTGTAGACTCTACCTGCTATTACTTTCTCATCAGAGTGCAAGGAAGGTTTATTGTACTTAGAAATACTACCTTGGTGTTTGGCAACAAAGGAAACCCTGTGGATTGTTTGGAGATCAGGAAATCATAGAACTATAGAATATATTAAATCTTTAAAGAAATTAAAACATTTTTCTGAAAGAAGGAAAAAACTGAGCGCCAAGGAAGTAAAAGCATCTAGATCAATGCCATACCATTAGTTAATGTCAAAGCCTGGATCTCTCTATGTCAAATTCAACATTTTTCCCACTATAACCTCCTGTGATTATTTTAGCTTGATATTGAAATCACAATTGAAGAATTAAAAAGTGAAAAGCCAATGCTACTTAACAAAAGATAGGATACTATTCTTAGGGAATGTAGAATTAATGCACACTGAATTACTTGGGGGAAAACTGAACTTATAACCAGTATAGAGAGACAGGTCATCAGGTTCAAAGGTGAATCAGAGATCTAAAATACAGGGTATTTTGTAAATAATAGCATTTGAAGTTATACAAATCAGATAAAGATAATCAAATCTCATACCACAGCACATAAATCGATTGCTCCAGAGATCCAGTGCCTCCTCTTTCTCCCTCTCTCTCCCTTATGAAGTAATTTCTTGGCCCTTAAAACTGTTTTCACGATTTATTCAAAGTGTTGCTGCCAGAGTCCCATCCCATTTGGCAGAAGGAAGGGGACAACGCGCCCAACAGCTCCATTGCTTCCTACAAAGGATTTGACTCCCACTGTCTCTTTATTTCTTGGCTTTGGGCAATGACAGATTGCAGAATCAGATGTTGCACAGAAGTCTTGATAACAACCTAGAAAGATGACCATTGCTTGCTTGCTCTGTTGGGTTTCTTTTTTTTTTTTTTTTCACTGGAAAGGGAAGTTTACTATGTATGCTTCCAGGCCTTAAAGAAAGATTCTTATCTCCATTTTCACAGGTATCTAAGTCTCTCTGGTGGCAGCGCAACTGACCCTCCAGAAGACCAGACTGCTATTTCTGTAGATCTACGAACTATATCACAGGATGATAGCGCATTTTATTTACCCTGAGAATTCATTTGGCAACTCTTTGGTGCTTAAACCCAACGTGAAAATAAAAACCACTTTATGACAGCCTGGTAAATAATTGTCTACATATGTAAGAAATGAAGCTCAGGGGAGTGTGCCCTCTGTAGCAGGAAGAACACAGCTCAGCTGCTTACTTACCAACTGGGCCATCCTAAGCAAGTCAGTCCTTGCTTCACTGTCCTCACCTATAAAATGCTTCAGGGCAATGTGTGAGAATCAGGCGGAAAGATGTGTGAAGTCTTTTCTAAACACCGTATAAGTCTATGCAAATGGAAGATACCACTGTTCCTATGTGAAGATTGTGAGAGGAATAGAGAGTTTCCATGATGAAAAATGTCAACTTAAATTTGTCTTCAAAGGTTTGTGTATTTAATGGTCTCAGCTCTACTATTGTGATTTGCATTTGTGATAAAGAGTCCTATTGTCTTTTCTTCAGAGCATTCAAGCTAGCTGTGGCAAGGGTGGGGTTGCGGTAAGTATGCAGATGGTGATGTTTACTAAAGCAGAATTTCCATTGTTAAGAGAGGTATCCAAGAAGAAGGCATTTTTCAAACCATAGTCCTGTGCAATATCATTAACTTGAAATTCTGTGGAATGCCTTGAAATGAAAGTGAGATACTAAGATAGGGTTCATGAGGCCTGGGTTTGAGTATTGCCTCTGACTAGCCCTGAATAACAAGGGTGATGATATGGATAATGTCGGTGATGATGAAGATGATAACATTATTAACAACAACTTTTATTGAGTAGTTACTCTTGGTCAGGCACTATGCTGAGTGCATGATGGACATTAAATATTTAATCATCTTAACTATTCTATCAGATAGGTATTATAATTATCCCCATTTACAGATGAGGTGACTGAGAATCAGACCTAGAAACCATCATTGTTAAAAGCCAACTTTTACTCTTGACAGTCTCAATCTAAAGCCCATGAACTTACTGAATATTCTATATCCTTAATGTTTCTGGGCCTTATTTTATCTGCAAAATGCAAGGATTAGGGGTAGGTTCTCAGGATATTTCTTCAAACTTTTTGTAGGTATGATTTATTTTTAAAATTTTAATGCAGAATACAGAATTCCTAAAGCATGTTTTGGTATGATACACCTCTGGAACAAAAGAGGAAATGATATTATTTACTTTTAATATTATAAAAAAAATTTAAATTACCAATATAACTGAGAGGACAGTAATCTTTACTGACTGTCCAGTTTCTCATCTTTCACTCACTTACTAAGCATTCTTATTCTTACTAACTACCTTATATATCCTATGCCTCTTTCTCTCATACAAATAAACCAAAGTTGCTTAGCATTTCCATTATCAACCCTATATTTATGACTTCAGTATTTCTATTTTACACAAAATTTACATCCACTTTTCCAAGTATCTGAATGTGATTTTTTAAAAAAAGACTTTATCACCCTGGCCAGTTTTCTCATTGGTTAGAGCATTGGCCCTCAGACCAAAAGGTTGTGGATTCTATTCCAGTCAAGGGCATGAACCTCTGTTGCAGGCTCAATCTCCAGTCCCCAAGTCAGGGTGCATGTGGGAGGCAACCCATTGATATATCTCTCTCACATGGAAGTTTCTTTCTTCCCACCCCTCCCTCCCCTCCACTCTCTCCAAACAACAAACAAACAAATACTTTATCATCTTGCCAGTTCTCCTTGTTCCTCACTTCTTTGGCTCCTGATTTCCTTAAACATTTCAAATAATTTTTCCCCCTATATCTCATTTCTATTCCTGACCCAGCAACAATATGAAATCTTGGGCATCCTCTGGGAACATCTCACTTTATCAACAGGTCATCTACTCTGCCAGTTAATTCTGTCATCACAAAGCCAAAAGGCATACCCCTCCCTTTCCATTATCATAGCCAATATTCTAGCACAGATTGCTACAACTCATTTCTGAAATTTTACAGTTACTATTTGATTTGTTCTTCCTCTTTTGATTAATCTGCATAGTTTTGGCAAAATAAAAATTCAGCTTTGACTTGCGTCCTTTTCCCTCAACTATTAGAATTTAAGAGTGCTTTCATATTGCCTACGAAAATAAATCCAAACGGATTTTCAAGATTGCAAGCAAAATCACTTGACCCAAAATCACTTGACCAAGTGATTTATATATATATATGTATATATATGTAACTTGACTTCACATTACTCCCAGTAAGTCTTCCCACTCCAACCAAGGTAGCTTTCTCCCTGTCAGCACTCTTTCTTCCATATACCAAACTCACAGGGACACTTGGGTCTTGAATCACATAATTTCCCCGTCTAAAATCACCCAAACCATATTCCTGGCTCTTGGCAGTTTTCAATGCACTTCTATAGGCATTATTTCATTTTATCCTCTCTATAATCATCAGAGACAGGTAGGTATTAGTACTCTCCCTGTTTCTCAGATGAGAAACCTCAGGTTCAGAAAGATTAACTAGTTTGTTAGTATCACATGACCCCAGTGCACCCAAAGTCTTGTGATTGCAAAAACTACTGTGTGTTGCTTCACAACACTTCTTAGAATGCTTCCCCATGCCTCATCATCTTTTTTAGTTATTATTAAAACCTAACTAAATTTTCTCTTTTTCAAGTTTCTTATGGTTACAAAAGCCCACAGAGAAGTCTTCTTAGATAACTAATTATACAATAGGTGTTTAATAAAATATTTACTATTTATTTCTGCCTTCTCAGTTATACCATAAATGGCTAGAGTAGCATCCCCTTTTTGTCTTCTTCTGAGGGCCTATTATAGTGCTTTGATACTCAAATTATTTTTGTAACTTGTGTTCTGTCTTTGTAGGTCAGAGTTTCCTATGCTTAACACCTCTGAAGCAAGGGTTCATCCATGTCTTCGATTATTATTTTTATTAATATTTTCAACAAAAATATCGTCAGTATTTAAAAGAGACATAGTTGTAAGGATGACTTTTTTCCCCCACAGCAATTCAATAGTAAAATTAGCATAACTTAGATCAGTTGACTCAACAATGTTCAGTGTTTTTGTCCCTTGTCTAATGCTTTTAATTTTAATATGAAAAATATAACTTGACATTTCAAGCTCACTTTAGTTCTCAGTCATTAAATTTTTCTGAAAACAAGGTGTGGTTGCTCAATTTCCTATGAAAGTGAAGAAGATGTGTGTTAGCTAAATAAAAGTTAGTGTTATTCCACTGTGATTAACCCCAATATTGACAAACAGAAATTTCAATTGGCTATCTCATGTGACCTTAAATAATCTTTCTTAACTATCATAGTACTTTTACATTGTTAAATTCTCTCTACTTGGCTTGGACTTATTCATATGACACAATTATACATGACAAGCCAAAAGCAGAATATCAAGTGCATACTAACTAACATTTCCTAGTCTTTTTGTGTAAAACAAATCTTAGGAAAAGCACTAAATGAAAAATTCTTTTTCCCAATGCAAAAGTTATATTATGTATATTATACAAATCTATCTTAAGTGAAGTAGGTCCACATTACATTACCCACATTTGAAGTACCTACCTGTAATTACCACTGACTGCAGATTTGTCCAATTATATTTCCTAAGTGCTTATTCAATGCATAGATTACAAACCCTCAGATTAAAAAATATATATTACAGCCGAAACCGGTTTGGCTCAGTGGATAGAGCGTCGGCCTGCGGACTGAAAGGTCCCAGGTTCGATTCCGGTCAGGGGCATGTACCTGGGTTGCGGGCATATCCCCAGTAGGAGATGTGCAGGAGGCAGCTGATCGATGTTTCTCTCTCATCGATGTTTCTCACTCTCTATCTCTCTCCCTTCCTCTCTGTAAAAAATCAATAAAATATATATATATTTTTAAAAATATATATATATTACATATAATTACTTTGGATGGAATAGAAAGATCATACCTACTGGTAAGAAATGAAACCAGCTCTTAGCCATGTCTCTACAAGAGGTGTTTCCAAAATTATCTCACTCTCAGGTTATAAATTATTCAGATGGTTGGTTTCACTTACAGATTCTAATTAGTATGTTTGCAAAATGGCTCAGGCATTTATATTTTTAAAAATATCCTATAGATGATTCTTATGATGAGTCAACATTTTGAATTAAAATTTTAGAGACTTGCTCAGGACTATTCTCTTTTAAGACCTTTTTTGAGGCTGTTTGCCTCTTGAGTGAGGATGTCTTGCTTCAAATGTGTCAGGCATAGAAAACTGACCTGCAAAAACAGAACAAAAATTATTTGAATATAAAAGTCACTGCTGTAGGTACTCAGAATCCAAAAACAAGATGCTACTCTCGCCCCTGGCCTAACTCCATATTCTTTATGGAAACCAGCATTCTATTGAAATGAAATCATTTTAATTATTAACAATCCTGAAAAAGTTATAATTTTTTAATTAAATAAGGATTGTTGAGCATATACTTAGGAAAATGGCTGTATTAGATTAACCAATATTTCCACCATTGGTAAGAAGTGGCCCTTGTCATTTAAGTGCTTATAATAGGAGAATAAGACAAGAATACAAAAAGGGGGAATTTAAAACATAATTTCATAAGAATGACACAATATTTTTAGAAGGAAGGGGTTTGTAATTTTAAATAGGATAGTCAGACAAGGGCTGGTTAAGGAGACGAAGCATTAGCCATGAGGTGGGGTGGAAGAGGGAGAAGCTAGGATCATTCTCCAGGCCAGCCTAAAATGCTGAAGAGAGTGCTTACCCAGAGGACTCAGGAAAATACAAGAGATTGGGGATCAAGCCCGCAACCCAGGCATGTGCCCTTGACCGGAATTGAACCTGGGACCTCCCAGTCCACAGACCGACACTCTATTTACTGAGCCAAACCAGCTAGGGCTCTCTCTCTCTCTCTCTCTCTCTCTCTCTCTCTCTCTCTCTCGTCTTCCCTAGGAATAATACTTCCTACTATAAAAATGTGGCCTTTACCAAATCCCCATTATTAAACAATTTTATACTGAGTGAGATCAAGTGGCAAGAGAGGTATTAATTCCTCTCCCCAGTTCAAAAAATAATTTACGTTCCTTTGAAAGGCAGAATATACATTCTAAATGAAGAAGAAACACATACAATTATTAAGATAGAATTAATGGTGGCGCTTTTCTTGTACATTTATAATTTTTTTTGCATTTGTGACTATCATTTATTAGTTTTAAATAGCTGTCTCAATTTTCTTAAACCAATGTCCAATATGGTTAAACTATGAAGGATGCACATTTGGGTGACTGTGTATGCAAGTGTGTATGGAAGAGAGTGTCTGTGTATCTACGTGTCCCTGTGTGTTCTCTTAGGCCACGGGAGTGTTTAAAGTCCATGAAAGTATTTCTTGTGTTCTATGTAGGTCTACATAAGAGACCCCCGAAAATACAAAGTGCATCGGGCCTAAATGTACTGATTAGAAGATCTCAGTGTCGCCAGGAATGACCCACGGAGTGAATAATTTGTTTCCCTAGGAACATATGGAATGCACTGATTTCAGGAAATACTTTCAGAGTGCACACATATTTCTTCAAGACATTAACATCCCAGGGGAGGAGGAGGAATAAAAACATGACAGGGAGTAATTTAAAATGGCAGGTACTGCAGTTTTTCTTTCCTGTGCTGGAAACCTGATATTTGATACGAATGTAGATGATTTTCTTATGATTGCTATAAAAAGTTGATACTGTTCTTTCTAAAATTCTCTAAGATTTATTTTTTTTCCTCCTCCTTGGTGGAATTTTTGTTGCTTTTGAACGGCTTAGATTGTGGGTACAAAGAAATCAAAACATTGCACATTATTTCTTATAATGTAACCACAAGAAAACGCAAATGCCGAGGCTCTGGTTCACAAAAGAATATTGCCTGTTAGTTACGGTATGGTTCAGTGGAAAAATGGAGTCCGAAATTAAATTATATTTCACCAGACTGTAACACAATCAGATCTTGATTTTTGTACATCAGTTATGTTATTTTTTAAATTTTAATCTTTTTAACATTTTTTTTGGGTAAGATTATAACACCTCAAGAGACTTAAATATTGGACTTAGCCACTGACAACCCAAGTTCCTAGTCCCATTTTGCCAATAATGAGATATGGAACTGGGCAAATGACTTTAATTTTCTAGGTTCCACCTTTTTCAACCTATAAAAACAGGGCAGATGTTATCCATTTTAGAGATTACTGTGAGGATTAAATCACATAATGGAAATGAATAAATATGTGTGTGTGTGTGTCTTTGCTTTCAAATGCCCAGTCTTTGGTGGATGTTGCAAATGTTAGACTTGCTGGGTACATTATCTATAAATCCCACAGAACATAATCATCCATAGGAATCTAAGCTTGGACAAGCAACATTTTGTAGAAAATAATTTTCAGGTGACTTACATGAATGTGATCTTCCTATTCTGAAATTAACCTTTGCTATGCTGTGGAAAGATGGTTCCTGAGTTTAAAAACCATAAACTTCATCTGAAGACACAGGGTTTTAGGACAAAGGCTTTTGATGATGACTATAGTAAGAAATACATCCTATATTGCAGCCTATTATATTCATTTATGAATATGAAATGAAAGTTTCATAAAATTACACACTTTGCTATATGCTCAACACTCTGGTTTATTTTTTAAATGTTTTTATTGATTCCAATGAGGGGGGAGAGAGAGAGAGAGAGAGAGAGAGAGAGAGAGAGAGAGAGAGAGAGAGAAAGAGAGAGAGAGAGAGAGACACCAATGATAACAGAGAATCATTGATGAGCTGCCTCCTGTATGCACCCTTCTAGGGATCGAGCCTGCAACTGGGGCATGTGCTCTTGACCAGAATCGAACCCGGGACCCTTCAGTCCACAGGCCGACGCTCTATCCACTGAGCTAAACCAGCTAGGACCACATTTTTATTTTTCTACTTTTTTCTAGTCTATTTCTTTATTTTTAAAAAAATATTGGCTGCAACCTAATAATTTTATTTCAAGATCCCTTAATAGATTGGTATCCCATAGTTTGAAAACTTTTTTTTTTTTTTTACTACAGATATGAAATATTTCTGTTACAGACCTTTTGTCTGGTTGTATTCCTACAAGTAGCATCTATATAAATTTAAAATTTTAATAATTCTTGGCAATCACCTTATCAACATTGCTTTCCACTATCAGAAAGATAATATTATTCTTCTACACAAACTTAAGTAATCAACAAAGTCTTCAAGTTCCAACTTAAGGCAAAACTTGTCACCTGCCTTCTGATGGTAGTAACATTTACAAGTGTTTGACCACTTAACTTCTTCTGATGGATGGGGCGATTGTGTAAGGGCAGCAGAGACCCCACACAGGGAGTAGCTTCATGGGTGTAGAACTATGCCAATCATATGAGGCTTTGCATTTAGAAGGGCCTTGTTTTTGTTTATATTTTATTTATTTTTTATTATTATATTTTATTTTTTAAAAAATCTTTATTGTTGAAAGTATTACATATGTTCCCTTTTTTCTCCTATTGACCCCTTATATCCTGCCCCTGCCCCCATCGCTCTACCCCAGGCCTTCATTACCCTAATGTCTGTGTCCATGGGTTATACGTATATGCACACAAGTTCTTTGGGTGATCTCTTCCCTCCCACCCACCCTCCCACCCCTGCCTTCCCTCTGACATTTGACCATCTGTTCTATGCTTCTATGTCTCTGGATCAATTTTTTTCAACAGTTTATTTTGTTTACTACATTCCACATATGAGTGAGATCATGTGAAACTTGTCTTTCTCTGACTGGCTTATTTCATTTAGCATAATACTCTCAAGGTCCCTCCATGCTGTCTCAGAGGGTAAGAGATCCTTCTTTTTTATTGCTGCATAGTATTCCATGGTGTAAATGCACCACAGTTTTTTTTATCCATTCATCTACTCCTGTTTTTGGTTTAATGCTCTATTGTCTCATTTTCAATTCTTAAAAATTTTATCTTAGAACTTGTGTTTTTTAAATGGAGTTTGATGGGATAATAGAATATCCATGTGAGCAAAGAATATATGAGCAATATATGTGTCCACTATTCCTGACATCCCATTTGAATTTAGCCTTTGTGATTTCCCATCAACACAGAATTCCATGGATTCATGATGCATTGGAGTTCAGGATGACTCAAAGCAAGTAAACAGTAAGCATGTTATGGGAGTCACTGTGTTATAAAGGGAAAAGAAAGATAGGGCAGCCTATAGTTCATTTTCCTTCAGTCCTTCCTTATCCTATATAATAAAGAGCTAATATGCTAATTAGATCAAACAGCCAAATGACCTTCTGGGCGTCCTTCCGGACGACCTTCTGTATGACCTTCTGGACGAAGCTGGGGTTGCAAGGGGCTGCGAGGGCCAGCTGAGGTTGCAAGGCCAAGCCCCTTGCACGAATTTCATGCTTCGAGCCTCTAGTTATAGATAAACCATAAATAGAGAGTGTTGGTAGAATATGTGCATATCAACAAGTGAAATAAAATAGTTGTTTGTATTATGAAAAGTAGTCTTTGTTCTAGTAATAACAAAGTACATATGGATGTCCAAGCTACAAAATAAAAATGTGTAATTTCAGTTATTCTGCATGAGATTTTTATAATTGCATCTTAAACTGGCATTGCACAATATAAAATTAACAGTGCAATCTTATATGCAAGGGTAATATGCAAATTGACACTAACGGTGGAACGATTTTCGTGCACTGGGCCTTTAGTTTATAATAATTTAAAATTTTAACTAATGTCACACTAATACATTTAATACAAAAATTTATTTTTTTAAACTTAAAATTTTTATTTTCTTTACTTAGAATGACATTAAACAAGAAATGAAAACATCATGACAATTCAGGAAAGAAATGTCAAAAGAAAGGAAAAAGCTTCATATTTTAGTAATTTTATGACATTTTTTTCTGCTTTATGAACAAGGGACTCCATATTACTTTGGGTGCTGAGCCCTACAAATTATGTAGTTGGCCCAGGCTATATAATTTATAATATATTTTATGTAACAATTATATGTAATATAATTATCCTATCTAATAAAGGAGTAATATGCAAATTAACCGCCACTCTGTAACAAAGATGGCAGCACCCATAGCACTGGGCAGGACGTTGGCAGTGTCACCCCAGCAATGTGAGCCCAGTAGGCAAGGGAGGTCACAGGCAGCACCCAGCAGGGCCTACTGGGTGTTGCCATGGCAACCTGCGAGCAGGAAAGGGGGACCTGCAGGCAGCACCCAGCAGGGCCTGCTTGCCCATCCCCATGGTGTGGAGCAGGCAGGCCCCGCAGGGAGCAGAGAACCATGGGGAGTGGGTCCAAGCAATCAGTAACACATCCCCTGAGGGCTCCTGTATTGGAGAGGGTACAAGTTGGGCTGAGGGACCTCCCCACCTGCCCTCCCCGTCCGCCCCCCCCACCCCGTGCACGAATTTCATGCACCAGGCCTCTAGTTACATATCACACCTATATATGAATTGATTAAGAGAAACCAGCAGATAGTTTAAAAATTATATGAGTTATCTCTTAATTTATTTCTTTATTCATACCCTCAATCAATTATTTATTTTACTTCTAGTAAGTTATCCTAGAAACTAGAGATGCTCTCATGTATCTTAATATGTGGGGAAGGCACCTGTTAAAAAATATTTGCATTTGTAATTATTTCATGACAAATGTGTTAAGAGATAAGACAGAAAAGTCCAAAATTCTAAGAAGGAATATAATAAATATTCATGTATATGTTTTTGCTAATATTAAATTTTAACATAGTGAAGAACCCTCACCTTTTCAAACTTTTCAGAACATTTAGCAGATTAAAATTTCTTTATCTATTACACAGTACTAAGTAGTGTGTAACATTCCACATAATGGAATATGTTCTTTTGATTTATAATTAAATCAACTCTGATTACTCTGAGACTCATGTGTTCCTTATTTAAGAACTTGATTTTGAGGGATTCCATATGAATTAATGGAATATGTGTCGTAAATACTTTTTCATTCTTTTCTTGAGTTTAACACGTTGGCCATGTGTTTCACTATATAGTTGTATTGCTGCACAAACCTTCTTTTCCTAAATTCCCTTTCTCAGAGTGCTTAATTCTCCAGTGGTCCAGTGTTGACCTGGACATCACTTAACATCTTTCTATAGTTTGTTTTCTGAAAATGAATATACTCTCTTCAGATTACTGCTTTATATTATCTTATGCCAGTGTGCATTTATAATTGTTGTCTGTTCCTATCACATGTTCTTGTGTTATTTCCCTCCTTATAAATGAGACTCAGTCTACTTTTATACTTGCATAGTTTGACATTTAGAAAGTAATGCTGTGAATGGGTATATGTGCCATAACTATATGAACTTGAATACTTCTAAAGCAGTCCTAAATTTAATGGGAATTTTTCACAAACGTAATTTGTGCTCTCCAGGTAAATGCATCCATTTCTTTTTGAAATTTTAGGAAGGAAGAGGAATATTAATTTTTTTTGTCAATTGGAGACAATGAAGTAATAGGACCTGGTAGAACCTGAAGAACCTAGTACAAGTACCTCGGAAGAGACCTTTGGCCATAGACATGAATGGAAGTGTCATTAAAGGTTCTTCCAGTTTCCTTCTTTGTTTCTGTAGTATGAGACCTTAGAGATACAAAATTCTAATGCTTAAAAAATTCAATATCACAAAAGCCTTACAACTAAATTTCTATCTAATAGCTCTTATATAGTACAAGTATTATAATCCCAGCATTGTGGATTTCTTCCCTTTTATGATTTTACTAATGTATCTAGAATCACAAAAAAAGCCTCAATCACAAAATAAATTACAAACTAAAATATTCCAAACTCCATATTATATTCAAACGTAAGAGCCACAAGCCAAGAAGCCTGCACTGTGAGTGGCTCTTACCTATTGTGATCTGGGAAGAAGTCTGGCTGGTCCCTTTGTGCCTGGTTCTGGAGCCGCTTGCCAGCGCATTCTGAGAAGACCCAGGGAAGACTGGCAAACCACGACAGAACCAAGTCACAAGGAAAGGGACTGACAGCCCTTCTCTCAAATTTTTAGCTTTTAATCTGTGATTGGTAGATGAATGTCCAGTTTAAGAATGGAACCAACTGGATGAGACTTTATGTCCGTACAGCTGCAGTTGTCCATACGAGAGTGACTGTACCTTCCTCCAAATGTCTGAGAACAAAATATCTTATTTGAGTGAGGGCAACAAACCAGGGAATTCCCACAGCCTGGCCCGGCCTGTTCCTGAGACCTATAATGTCACCACAGTGGTGTTTCCAGTGCCCTACATACTGTGAACACCCCACTGAACAAAAGACTGTCATCACCAAGTAATTTATTTGGAGTGTGTTTGATGGAATCTGAGTGGGGGGAAAAGTACCTGATTGTGCAGTTCTGATTATCCTAAATTTCAAAGCATAGTTGTTTCACCAGGGAGGGGGAAAAACATACACACAAAAAACCCAAGATCGAATTACTCAATAACTTAGATAACAGGAGGACATGCCAAGCAGAACGAGGCCGGAATAATTCATCTCGGAGATCATGTTCATTTTTCTTATATTCAGTTCCCAACTTAGAAGTGAGTTGTATACCATAAGTTCATTTGGCCTACATTATCTTATAATGACACCATTTATGGTGGTGGTTAGGTTTCCAGGATTGGCACAGATGCCCACTTTATACAAAAAAAAATATGCTTAGAGTATAAATATTTACAGAAACAGTTTTTGGTTTTTCACAATAAAATTATAAAAGATGTGATTTAAAATATTTCTCTATAGGTTTGTGCTTGGAAAAAAGTACACTTCAGTTAGATAAGGAGTTAGAAAGTGGAAAGTTTGTGCAGGTTTTTAAGTGGATTCATGGGCATTTTCAAGTTCTTTAAAGATTAACAGCACTCGTATAATGTAGGCCTAATTTTACTATAAAACTGTTAACCTTTCTGTTTCCTTGGTACAGACCATGTTCCACAGACCCACACTTGTGTTAGCAGCCATGACAGTACAATAGATGAAAAGAGTAGGAGAGAGGAGAGGAGTGATCTCTCTCTCTCTCTCTCTCTCTCTCTCTCTCTGACTGAACATGCAATGAGAGACATATAAGAAGGGGTAAAGTGGTCAAAGTGGTATATTTACAGACAAGGAAAAATTATCCAACATGGAATTATCTTTATTGTCATAGAAATGAAAACATAGGAACCTCACTCCAGACGCAGATCTTTTCAGGCAAAGAAGTAGGTTGTGAGGAAGACAAGATGAGTTAACAAAGCATTTACAAGGGGACAGGGCCAGGTGGGCCAGAAGCATTCAGCAGTGCAGACAAAGAAAGGGAGTGGAAACAAGGCCCTGAACTAGAGAAAAACTGCATGGTTATAAAGAGTATAATAGGGGATGATTGCAAATCCAACCAGGTAGACAAATTAGCTCAAAACAGAAATAATACTCAATTATTAAGTTCTAATTAAGAGCCAGATATTGTGTTAATTTCTTCACATGAATTCTTGTATTTATTCCTCACAAGCACCTCAAATGGATATTATGATCATGAAGGTATGTATGGTAATATTATTATTCCAATATCAGAGATGAGAAAAATATGACATAGAGAGGTTAAATAATTTGTCTAAGATTATTTAGAGGTAAGTGGGAGATTTGAGATTTAGGCATGGAAAGTTTGATATTGGGGACCTCATGTTTTATGCCAATATCCCAAGAGATGATTAAATGGTCTGCAGCTAGGACAAGAGGGTTTATATCCAATACTATCCATAGCCTACACTGGATTATCTGGAGTTTAATTGCTGCTCTTGCTGTCATTGATGATCTCTATTTCCAAATGCATGGGCCTCCCATATCTCTTAGAGGTGCCAGGTAACATATCAAATCAGATAGTTCTTCATCCTAGCCACTAGGTGGTGGTTAGTGCTATTAACTAGACTATTTCTTACTATGCAAAGGGTGAAAAAGGAAAAAAAGAAATCATAGTTTTCAGTGGTTAAAAAAATAATAATGTAGATGAAACAGATTCTCTCATTGATTTATGATGCTAAATTTTATTACTCATGAGTTTCAGGAGTACTTCTATCTAAGAAATGAATAAATTAAGGTATCTAGAACCAATGACAATCCCAAATTACCTAGCAGAAATAACTAAGAGAACAACTTTCACACCCCTAACCATATACAATTACCACAGGAAAAAATAATTTCCTTTATAGATGAGCTCAAAATAAAAAGTTACCATCCAGATGAGAAAAAAAAATCTACTGTTAAAAGATATAACAGCAGAATTAGGCACACATAACTTTAGAATACAGAATTTTAGGTTAACAATTACAAAGTAGTATGTTACATTTATATCAATGCACACACAAATTGAAAAGTATAACATGTTATAAAAATATTTCAAATAATATTTTATTTGAAAAATAACCAAATAAAACCCTTAGAAAAACAATGTCATTAATATTATTTTTTTTAAAAGACCAATTGAATGCAGAGTAGGTGCAGTTAAAAACATAATCTTTTAACTGGAATGTAGATTTCAGGAATTAGCCAGAATGCAAGACAGACAGAAAGAGATTAAAAACATGGAAGATACATTACAATACTTGTGGATAGTGACAAGAGCCAATATCTGTTATGAAGTGTAATAGACTTTTTCAGAAGTGCTGAGAGTCATAAACACTTTTATGTTTTAAAACAACTTATTGAGTCCCAAGCAGGATTTATAAGAATAAATTCACACCTATAAATATTATAATGAACTACAGAATAACCAGCAATTACAAGAAAATCTTAAAAACACTTCAAAGGCAAAAACTATATTGTCCACAGAATGCAACTAAACTGCTCGAGAAAGAGACCAAATGTAATGGATTGAATTGTTTCTCTTAACAATTCCTATGTTGAAGTCCTAACCTCTGTATGTGACCCTATTTAAAAATATGATCAATGCAGATATAATTAATTAGGTATGAGGTCATATTAGAGTAGGGTGAGTTTTGTAATTGAATATGACTGGTGTTCTTACAAATAGGTCAAATTTAGAAACAGATACGTATTGAAGAATGATGATGGGAAAAGACAGGGAGAAGATGGGCATCTACTAGTGTAAGCCAAGGAGAGAGGCTTGAATCAGATCCTTCTCTCATAGTCCACAGGAGTTACCAATCCTGATGACACTTTGATTCTATACTTCTGGCCTCCAGAACTGAGTAACAATAAATTTCTATTGCTTAAGTCACCAGTTTGTGGTACTTTGTTAACACAAGCCCAAGCAAACTAATATTCTAGACAACAATAACATAATAACTTCACAATACTGAGAAGTAATAAATTGTGACTGAAAATTATATGTCCAGTTCTTTTTCACATATAATACCAACAGGAAGATAATTAGAAATTTTTTTCCATTCAGAGATTTTTTATAAAAATTTCTAAAAAATTGTATCTTAGGAAGAAGAAAATTGAATTCAGAAGGAAGAAATTAGATGCATACATGGTATTCAATTAGGTTTCCAAACATGGAGATAAATTTAAGCAATCATTTTCTCAATAAAATAATGATTATAATGACATTTAAATTGTTATAATGACATTAAAATGAAAACAGCATGTATGTTTGGAAAAATAATTAAAATTAAAACATAATAAAAATTTTATATTGTTTGGGATGGATGCAGAAATGAAACAAGAAACCTAGGGAAGAGACGATGCAACAATAGAAGGATATTAAATATAACCTGATAGAACTCATATTTAGGAGAAAAATTTCAGATGAATTTCGAGAGAATGCTAGGGAAAAACAAAAAGATTATTATAGAAATAAGAAACCAAACATAATTAAGTGGAAATTAGAGAAATAGTCAAAAATTACTAGAAAAAGAATGATGAATTAGGTGCAAAATGATCCAACATATGCATAATTGCAATGTCTGAAGAAGGAAAAGAACAAACATAGATGTAATTCTATTTTCTCTTTTTTTAAAAAAAATATATTTTATTGATTTTTTACAGAAAGGAAGGGAGAGAGACAGAGAGTTAGAAACATCGATGAGAGAGAAACATCGATCAGCTGCCTCCTACACATCTCCCACTGGGGATATGCCCTCAACCAAGGTACATGCCCTTGACCAGAATCGAACCTGGGACCCTTCAGTCCGCAGGCCGACGCTCTATCCACTGAGCCAAACCAGTTTCAGCACAAATATTCACCTATTGAAGTACTACTATGTCTGCCAGGGAAAATTCTTCCAGAAGGGTTGACACTAAGATATATTCTTATATAATACTAGAGGCCCGGTGCACAAAAATTTGTGCACTCGGGGGGGGGGGGGTCCCTCAGCCTGGCCTGTGCCCTCTCGCAGTCTAGGACCCCTCGGGAGATAACGACCTGCTGGCTTAGGCCTGCTCCCGGGTGGCAGAGGGCAGGCCCAATCCCTAGGTGCAGCCCCTGGTCGGGCTCAGAGCAGGGCTGATTGGGGAGTTGGGGCGCCGCCCCCTGTCACACTCAAGGCAGGGTCGATGGGGAGGTTGTGGAGCAACCCCCTGTCACACACAGAGCAGGGCCCATCAGGGGGGTTGGGGCTCTGTACCCTGTCACGCACAGAGCAGGGCCCATCAGGGGGTTGGGGTGCTGCCCTCTATCACCCACAGAGCAGGGCGGATCAGGGGGTTGGGGCGCCGCCACTCTCACACTCAGGGCAGGGCCGATGGGGAGGTTATGGCTCTACCCCGTCACACACAGAGCAGGGCCCGTGGGGGGGGGGGGAGCTCCCCCCTATCAGGCACAGAGCAGGGTGGATAGGGAGGTTGTGGCCCCGCCCCCTGTCACACACAGAGCCGCAGGGCGATCAGGGGGTTTGGGCGCTGCCCCCTGTCACGCTGATCCCGGTGCTGGGAGGCATATTACCCTTTTACTATATAGGATAGAGGCCTGGTGCACGGGTGGGGCCGGCTGGTTTGCCCTAAAGGGTGTCCTGGATCAGGGTGGGGGTCCCCACTGGGGTGCCTGGCCAGTCTGGGTGAGGGGCTGAGGGCTGTTTTCAGGCTGGGGGTGACTGAAGCTCCCAACCGCTCCTTTTTTCCTTTTTTTTTTTTTTTTTTTTTAATTCTGGGCCAGCTTTAGCTTGAGGCTTGGCTCCAGCTCTTAGGCCTCCGGCTGAAAGTAGGTTTCTGGCCTTTGCTTACAATGTTGCGAATCTGCTGGCTGAAGTTGGGCGTATTTGTTACAATGTTTCTTAAACTGCCGGCTCAGAGGCAGCGGCAGGCGGGGAACGTTGGCGTCCTCCATCACTGAGGCAACCAAGCCTCATGTTAGTTTCAAGCTGCCTGGCTGCCGGCCGCCATCTTGGCTGACAGTTAATTTGCATATCTCGCTGATTAGCCAATGAAAAGGGTATCGGTTGTACGCCAATTAGCATGTTTCTCTTTTATTAGATAGGATAAATTTACATTTTAGCACCCCGGCTGGTATGGCTCAGTTGGTTGGAGAGTCTTCTCGAGCACCAGGGGCCTTCAGGTTTGATTCTCTCTCAGGGTTCATGCCCAGGTTGCGGATTCAATCACCAGTCTATGTTTCTCTCTCACAGAGATGTTTCTCTCTTTCTCTTACTCTCCTTCCCTCTCTCTAAAAATCAATAATTAAAAAGAAAAAAAATTTACATTTTAGCTATAAAGAAAAACACACATATGCGAATAGTCAGAGAACCTAGATTAAGTCACTTATAATGAGTATTTGGGTGGGAGGGATGGATGTTATTCTGAGTTCCAGTTCCATTACTGTGAATTTCCTAAATTTCATTCCTTTAGCTCATAGCAGGTATAAACTGCTGACAAAACACAAAAACAAACATGACAAACTCCTTCAGGCTACTTAAAATTGCTGAAAGTAAAGGAAAGTAAGCAATTTGTGGAGGAAAGTGAAAATCTGGAAAAATGGTTGGCATGAGAGGGGAGGTGGTACTTCTTGGTGGTGGTTGTGGCTTTGCCGTAAGTTCAGCCTCACTCATTAGCGGTGCTGCATGGACAGCCAATGCTTCAAAGGAAAAGAGTGACAACTTTCTGGCTAAAACAGTGGTTCTCAACCAGGGGATTTTGTCCTGCAGGAAGCATTTTGGTAATGTCTGAAGACATTTTAGGGATTACAACTGGGAGTGAGGGTTTGAGATGTCAAAAGCACAATACAAAGACAGCTCGCCACAGACAAAGAATTATTTGGCCCAAAATATAAATAGTGTCAAAGTAGAGAAACCCTAGGGCAGAGCAACCACAGAAAGGAGGCTGGGCAAGCCACAGGAAGAGGGAGGGCCCGAGAGGAGAGCCCGAGAAGATTCTGGATATGAACCTATTGAGGAAAGTGATAAAGCTTGAGTTTACAATGAATGACTTATCCCAAAATGATCACACGCATATAACTGCCACCAGGGCAAGAAGTAGGACATTGCCAGTGTCCCAGAAGCCTCCTGTGTTGGGTAAAATAACTTTTAAGAAACCAATTTTCATTATAGACAAACCACTCTAACAATGATCGATTGAAGCCCAAATCTTGTTTTGTTTACACTCTCACCCACTTTCTTCCCTCCTGTATACTTTGAAGTAAAATTCAAACATCTTGTAACTTCTAGTTACATATATCTGTACATATTTCTAAAGATAAAGTTCATAAAAAATAACTGTAATAACATTAAAAATACTCAGGCATTAACTATAATTCCTGAAATTCATAAAATCTCCCATGAATGTCTAATAAATGTCATGGAATTTTCAGTGTACCATTGCCAAGAGCTATGCAATTGGATAGTTGAATAATTTGTCCCCAATATTGCTATTGCTAATGCTATATTATAAACCTCTCAGATTTGTCACAATCTTTCCTGTTTAGTTCAGTAATATCATGTGTTTTAGTGTATTCAATTCTGTGTGTGGTAAGCTAATCACTGATTGAAAATATGCCTAACTTTTTTTTTTTTTGCTTTTTTAATGTTTCATGGTAATATCCCTGTTAACATCTGTCAAGAAAGTTTCTATGGAAACTGAGCATAAGCTACCATATTATACATACAGATTTATCATTTTTCTCTAGATCCTTTCTACTGTAAGTTTTGTGCATATGTTCAGTTTTATATTGCTCTGCATTTCAATGTCTTACTTTATTTTTCAATAAAAGCAGAAGTTATTTGATATGTTAATACTGCACTGTCATGCAGAGGGAATTTTTTTAAGCTTTCGAAAACACTTTGGCAGTATTGTTTTAGAAAATAGAGTATATAGAAAAAGACAGCTAATGCAAATTATACTCTAGAACACACTTTCACATGTGGAATTTAGAGAAAAAACTTTTGAATATTAAAAATTCATAAGTACTCAGAAAATATCTGAATTGTTAAGATGATTGTGTCATTTAGAAAGAATTGCAATGTAGTTGAATAGGCAAGATGATCTTTAGATTTTAAGTTTTTATGAAAAATTCTATGTAGTGATATAGAAATCAGTGTAACAGCCTTTGATATTCCACTTTAAAATAATAAGCAGGTAGAGCAGAGTAAAGAAATTAGATTTATGAAACACCATATAAAATTATTTAATTGGATACATTAAGTTATTTAACCCAAGATATGTGTTGATCATTGAGTTGCGCTGTTCACAAATCAGGTGTTAACATTACACTTCTCAGCACAGGGCCTAACTGTTATGTTGCAGGTCATTTCAATGAGCTTTAGTTCTTGGAAGATGAGAAACTGAAGCTGGGAGATGGTCTGGATTGGATGACCTATCTGGTGAGTCACAAAGCATACCACATCAACTACTAATTGTATTGCGTGTGCAGTTTATTTAAAATTAGCAACGTTATAATTTTGCTTCAAAAGTATTAAGTCACAATTATTCAAGCACTAGCTCCTGATTTATATTGCAGCTAAAATTTGATTTAAACTGCTTGATGCCTTGTTTATTTTACCTAACTTGTATCATATCTTATTTCTTTCTGTCTTTATTTTTTTGCTAAAGACTCATTTCCTTTTTTTTAGGCGGGTGCGGGGGGTGGGGAGTGAGGGGGGGGGACTTTGTCTTCTATTCATTCATATGACACACAGAGGGTAATAGTCATGCTTTCACACTATATTTAAACTATATTGTAACCATTGTGTGGTAGGTAGAATCCTAAAATGGCCCCCAAATTCTGTCTTGTTGCTGTATACAGCTTGTACTACTTTCTTACCTGGAAAGCAGACAGGGCCTGTGAATATAATAGACTCTCACTTGATTATGTTGTGATGTATGACTCTATTGTAACAGATTGGGGGAGATTCTCACATGGCTTTAAAGAAGAAACTGCCATATTGTGACAGGGCCACATGGCTAGGACCTGAGGGTTACCTCTAGAAGCTGAGATCAGGCCCCAGGGACCTCAGTCCTACAGATGCAAGAAACTCAGTGCTGCCAACTCTGAATGAGCTTGGAAGGGTACCTTGAGCCCCAGGTAGGAATGTAGCCTAGGTCAATATCTCCGTTGCATCTATGTTAAACTCTGAGCAGAGAACCCAGATACACTGTGCCTGGGTTTGTAGATACTGTGAGATGTTTTTGTTGCTATTTAAAACAATTTTTTTTTGTTTTAATATATTTTTATTGATTTCAAGAGGAAGGGAGAGGTAGAGAAAGAAACTTCAATGATGAGAGAGAATCATTGATCGGCCGACTCCTGCATGCCCCACACTGGGGATTGACCCTGCAACCCAGGCATATGCCCTGACTGGAAATTTAATTATGACCTCCTGGTTCATAGGTCCATGCTCAACCACTGAGCCACACCAGCCGGGCATACGAGATGTTATTTTAAGGCACTATTGTGGTAATTCGTTATACAGCAGTAGAAAACTAGTAGGTAGATCTTACTTCCAATACAATCTTACTTCCTTTTCTGTATTCCTTCCCCTCCATAGATGTTATAGCAGGAGCAGAAGGCCTTACACAATTGATCTCAAAATGAGTTATCAAGACAGTAATTGTAATGGAAGTGGTGGCTAACCAAAGCTGACTTCCAGTGTGTTAAGGCAACATTCTGGGTGCTGTCTACCTGTCATTTCTACATTTATACTTGTGTTTTCTTAGTTCAGACATACGTCTTTAAAAATTCCTGAAGGAGGTCCTTATTCCCAAGAATTTGTAATGAAAACAAAACATTCTTTGTAAATGACTGAGTTTATAAAATGAACTATTTGTCAGTAATTAACTCCCCAATGTATTTGATTAGTTTATTGACTATGTTTTATCATGTTCATTTCTGAAATTGGGATGCAGTGCCTTAAATTTACATGGAAAGATTCTTGCTTCTCAAAGGCAGAGGACTGAGTTATTTTGTAGCTGTCACTCCTGCACATGTGCAAACCTAGCCTTGTTGGTAGTTTATGTTTTGCAGTTGTGAGTTCATTTTTAAACAAAGTAGCCATTTCTTAGGAGGTAAAGGACAACGAACACAATGAAGCCTTAATAAAATGAAATTTTATAAATAAAGTTGGGCCTCAAAATTGATGACAAAGCCAGCATTACAAATCAAGAAAAAAATATTAAAAAAATACTCACAAGTGTTGATGAAGACTTTAATACAACACTTTGTCTTTTCAAAGCAAGTAGGTAAAAGAAAAAAATATATAGACAATATAAGTAACATAATTAATTGCATTGAAACATTTCTATATATCAAATTTCAGAAACTATTAAATACTTAAGTACTATTTAAGACTTAAATACTATTTATATCAGTCATTGGTTCTGTTATAGGAAATAGAGACCACTCTAGCTATTTTAAGCAAAAGGCATTTGACACAGATAACTTTGTACCAAATGACTGGAAAGGCAGAAGTGGCTGAGGGATGATCCCCCAGGAGTGATATCAAGAATCAGTGCCAAATGGGCCTGTGGGGTTGCTGCTACCTTTGCCATAATCAGAACAGTGGGTAATCAGGTGACCGCCGTGTGAACTGTCATGTTTAAGAACACACAGCTGTGAGCCAGGCATCAGGAAACTGCTGCTGATGCCTCCACTGCAAGAGCTATAAACAAATTATTTATTGTTTAGCTATTACAGATTTTCCCGTTTCTTCCCCTTTGCCTACTTCCCTCCCCTACTGCCCTCGCCACCCCCTCTTCCCTCTGGCCATCACCATACTGTTGTCCGTGTCTCTGAGTCATGTGTGTATGTTCTTTGACTAATCCCCTCACCTTCTTTCATCCAGACCCCTTCTGAAGTCAGCAACTGGGCACTGGAGGGACGCCATCTCTGTCCTTATTTGCCAGCAGCAGGAGGCAAAACAAAAAGTTGTCCCCCACTCCACTTGCACCTTCCCAATCTCAAGGTATGCGGTAGGCATTTTTGGTGTAATCTAATTCACATCTACATCCTGAATTGCCAGTGAACTTTGGAAGTGTGGTTTTTAGCTTTCCAGCCTCTGTAGTATAAAAAGACTTCCTACACAATGGAATGGACACAAGTGTAAAGTTAACCTTATGGCCCAGCCAGTGTGGCTCAGTGGTTGAGCAACGACCTATGAACCAGGAGATCACGGTTTGATTCCTGGTTGGGACACATGCCCAGGAGCCGGCTCAGTCCCCAGTGTGGGGCATGCAGGAGGCAGCCCATCAATGATTCTCTCTCAGCATTCATGTTACTATCTCTCTCCCCCTCTTTCTTCCTCTCTGAAATCAATAAAAATATATTTTTTAAAAAGAATGAAAGCATTTGATGCTGTGCATTTGACTCCCTATACCTTTGGCCTCATACTGAAAATGTTATGAGATATTTTATTTCATTATTTTATAGGGGTCCTGCAGATTCAATTTCATATTTGATCTAAGAATTCTATAGGATAATTTTTAATTTCAGTCTTTGAGTTTGTTTTTATTTGTTTACATATACATTATTGATTACTAGTTTTGTTAATTCATGGTCTGATACTATGATTTGCATATTCAGTTGTTTAGCATTAAAAATACATTATTTGCATTCAATATATATCTGTTGTTTAAAATGTTTTTATTTAAATTTCATGGATGTGTTATATATATGGTTAACTTTTTTAAAAAATATTTTTGATTTCAGAGAGGAAAGGACTGGGAGAGAGATAGAAACATCAATGATGAGAGAGAATCATTGATCGGCTGCCTCCTGCACTGCCCCACACTGGGGATCGAGCCTACAACCAGGTATGTGCCCTGACTGGGAATTGAACCGTGACCTCCGGGTTCATAGGTCAATGCTCAACCACTGAGACACTCTGGCTGGGCAAATACTTTTATTCTTAAAAGAACTTTCTGAAGTCCCCCAAACCAGTTACTGCTAGTAACTACCTGCAAATTAAAATAAGAATATTGTTTTTATATATCAAAATTTCAGTTTTAAGAAATTGCAATTCTAGGGTCAAGGGTAAAGTAACGGTGATATATACTTTCAGACAAAATATAAGTTGGTACAAAATGGTTGAAGGGTAATTTGGCAACAGGTATCAAAATCTTTAAAATATAAACTTTGATGCATTTTTATTTTGAAAACTTTATCCTAGGAAATTAATTTAGAATATTACACAAAGAACATGGACTAGTTTATTTAGTATAGCACTATTTGGCAAAATTGCCCAATATTAGTGAAAATTTAGATAAAATATGATACAATTTTAACATTCTACATTAGGGTTTATTAAAATACGTTTCATTTCCAAAATTGAGCTATCAGCTATTAAAGTGTATATACATTTTTGGGAGATACCCTGTATATACCTATGTATAGAAAATTATATTAGGAAGCTAAATACAAATATTTTAAAAGGTTTTCATAGTGGCTGATAAATCAGTCAATACAGGTTACATTATAATTTGGAAACAAACAATAAATCCCAGTGGCTTAATATACAACAGTTTATTTATTTGTTCTCTCAAGGTCTGCTGAGGGTATAGGCAATGTTCCAGGGCAGCTGTCTTCCATGTGCGAGCACAGAACCCTAGCTAATTTGATCATGTGGCACTTCCATAACAAGTCTTTCTACGATTGCTGAGGCTGGAGGAGAGAGTTAGCACAGTCCTACAGGTAGTTCTCTCCCTTGAATTTATATTTCACCCGTAAATAAGCATAAGCCATGCCAAGCCTAAGTATCTCAAACTAGAATCCAAAACTTCACTCATCCCAAATTGTTAAGTATTTCGAATCATTCTAGTGCCTGAAAATTAGCTCCCAATTCATTTCATTCTTGATAATAATATGCTCGCTAATCTTAACATGCACCATTTACTCCACCAGTCTTAATTACCCTTGCTAAAATGAGAAAGAAATATTTACATCAAAGCCTTGATGAAAATTCTAGAATATCTCATCAATAAATAACAGTGAACTGAGGTGTAATACAAGCTTACATTTGTCTCTTAGACTTCTTTGGACACATCCTGCTTTCTCTTTTAGGTGATGCTCATAAATGTCAAATACAATGTGGCTATGGGGTGATTTTATAGATGGAAATCATACTGTTTACTCCACATGAACTGCCTTTATTTTTTCCAGTGTCTGCCATTATTTTGTTTTTGTTGTTCCCATAAGTTTTGCCAGGGATTTTATGGGTTCCAATTTTCAAGCAGCTTGTATTGCCCAACATAGATTGGGGGCAGGGTAATATTTTAGTCATGCTCCTCATCCTGTCTATAACCTTATGCTAGCCCTCTGCATTCTGAGTCATGGCTTATTCTGGTGTGAAATAAAGTTGACATTCATGTTAAAGAAAGGAACTTAATTCTATCATGAAATTTAAGGACAGAATAGTGCCCTTCTAACCATACTTGTAAGACCACTGTAGTTGGTACATAAACATAATAGAAAATTTACTGACATTGAATAGCACTCGAAATTACTGGACCTTAAATCTCTTTCTTTAGGGTTGTTCTATCTCCAAAGTGAGAATGATGTGGTATAGCATGAATTTTAAAATGTGTTTATATAACTCACTGCTAATTAAACTGCTCATGTACAGATACTACAAATAAGTGAGTTATTCAGAATAAGTGATATGGGATAAATGATGGAAAAAGAAAGACAAAATTCTTTGAAAAGAAAATTGTATAAAGTATTAGATATATACGATATATGTGATTCCTTGATTTCTTCTGCATGTGGTTATAATCAAATCCAAATTTTCCTATTTCACATACAAAATGAAGTTGGAATTGGGCTGGGAAGGGAATTTCAATTGGCTTTGACAGGTTGGAGTAATTTTCAACATGGCTTTGAGATAGTGGTTTTGCTTGGCTAATACATATTTTTCAATTTTGTCAATTGAGACAGATACCCTAAACATTAGAGAAGTGTTTGAATACTGACTGTTTTGTGCCAGGAAGGCACATTGACTTTGGTGTACAATGGTAAGATCATGAATTTTGCTAAATACAATTGCAAACACATGTTTTATTGCAAAGCAGGCAATGAAGAACAAATTAAAAAATAAACAATACAGAAATGGGTTCCACTAAGAAACACTGAATAACACTGAAGGTGTTCGTAAAAATTATAAAAATTGTGCAGCTAGTACAACTACATTTTGCATTGCCAAAATATTAAAGAACCAAATTGGTTCTGCTGTTTTTATCTTTTAAAAATTGAACCAAAGAGATTGAATCATGAAAGCTAGCCCAGAGAGGTTATTTCTAAAGGCATTTTAAATACATAAGGAAATAATTTCAGGACAATTGAAATTTTAATTTAACTATAAAAACAGTCTTTTTTGAAATTTTGGCCAGATCAGAATAGTATGGATTTTGGAGAAACACTGTTTATTACAAGATTTAAAGAAAAATGCATAATTGCAATGTGATCTCCAAACTAATTATTAATAGAATAGTTTGAATTGGAAAATAGGTGACATTTTAAAGTTTATTTCATAAATAGGATAATATTTTGTTATTGACCCATCATTTTCATCACTTCTGTCTTTGAAATAGTCCAGAGATGTCCCATTATGCTAAAATATGAAGACCATGATGTATGGAATCCTTATTCAATAATCTGTCTGTGGGCAAAGCATCATCTTGATTCTTAATTTAGAATCTCAAATGTTCTAGTTTTTTATTGTTTCAATTTTCTAAGATCATTTTCTACCATCAGAGCAGCGGTACCTTCCCCAAATTATTTGTGTGACTAACTGGTAGTGAAACTCCAAATCCAGAACTCTAGGGGCATGCCAGGCCCCCTTTTCTCAGCTTACAAGCAATAGAAAGGATTTAGTTTATTTATCCTTTCATTCAGTCAATTATAATTTTCTTTGAGGTGCAGATACTTGTCTGTGTTTCTCTGACATTTCTCTTGGTAACATAGTCTGTCTTAAATCATACGTTTCTATAGGATAGGGACCATGCCTATTTAATTTTCTTTTGACGCATCCAACCCAAAGCAATGAAAATATGTGAACTTAACACATGAGCTTGGATGATGATGATGATTATAATAATTTATGTTTTTTCTCTTTTGCTTCTCAGTGGCACTTACTAGTAATTCACTATTGCTGACAGCAAAATGCATATTTCTTTCAGCAAAAATATAACAAACAGACATAATGCATAAAATTTAACTGCAATATTTATTTAATTTCATCCCATTTTTTTCTGGCTCTTTTTTATTTATCTGACAGAATTATATATGAAGCCAAATCTTTAAATTCTTTGCAATTTTTTCTTTGGATTTATAGCAAAAGTCTGTTGATTATTTCATATCAGTCACTATTAATATAAGGCAAACATAAAAAAATGGAAAGGAGCAGTTAAAAGAAAAATGCTACAGAACAATGCGTGGTATTTCTCGTCCACATTCTAATGTAATTCATCATGGCCAAGACTTTACCAATCTGTTAGCTTCCCAGAGAATTATAAGCATATTTCTTTTTTCTGAGATTTCCTCTTTCCTCACAGTCAAGTAACTCCATAAAGTCTTTGCTTGTTTGTTTCACTGAAAAGACCTACCATCCTTGAAAAAGTAACTTATTAAAAGTCACATTTCGATATAGATATATAACTACTAATAAACATATTTGATAACACCAAGCCTTCACATTGGAAAATCATGCCGATACTTTTTATTAGTTAGCATTTGTACATTGCTTCATAGGGCTAGCCCTAAGTGATACCAAAACAACTAAGGAAGTCTAGGTGCTCCACAATGGGAAAAGTTTACTGAAAGATGGTCCATTAGCCAAATAGAATATTATATAGTCATTAAAAGATAATTATGAGGATTGTATAAAAATGAGTAATGTTAACAATGGTAAGTAAAAAAGTGATCATAGAATTACAGAGATATCTGATTGTTTACCACTGTGTAAGAGGAGCTTATTGGTCAATAAAATTGGGATGAAGCAACAGAAATGGAAAGGAAATGGCAGAGCATAGAGGCCCTGAGCATAGACTTGGGTCCAGGGTTCACCTTGAGCAAATTATGAAACCTATGTGCCTCAGTTTACCACTCTGAGAAACAAGGATTGACAGTCTTTTTCATAGGCTGTAATAAGGATTAAACTGTTATAACATGTATGTTTAGTACTAAGAAAAATGCCTGGCACCTAGTAGTACTATATCTACACTAATAAAAGAGAAAGATGCAAATCAACCATCACTCCACCACTCCGCTACACCCATAAACCACGCCCACCAGCCAATCAGGAGAGAATATGCAAATTAACCCAACTAAGATGGCAGCAGCCACAGAGGTGGAGCGAGCAGGAGGCTTGGGTTGCAGCCGACGATGGAGGAAGCCAAGCTACCCGCCTGCCCTGGCCCCCCCCCCATGGCTCTGCTCAAGTCTACAAAGTTTCAATTATAGAAGATAAATAAATCCCAACTACCTGCTTCCAGCCGGACGTGGGCTCCACCCAAAGCTACAAAGTTTCACTTATAGAAGATAAATAACTCCCAGATAACTGCTTCCAGCCCTCCCTGGCCTCCGCTCAAGGAGGTGCAGGAAAAAAAGAAAAGAAAAAGGGAGAGACTGGGAGTTTGGGTCGCTGGGGTGTGTGGCCAGCCTGAAAATGGCACTCAGCCTCTCACCTTGGCTGGCCAGGCACCCGAGTAGGGACCCTCACCCTGAAGGGGGTGTGGCCTGCCTGAAAACAGCCATCAGCCCCTCAGCCAGGCTGGCCAGGTGCCCCAGTGAGGACCCTGACCCTGAAAGGGGTGTGAACAGCCTGTAAATACCCATTAGCCCCTCACCCAGGCTGGCCAGGAACCCCAGCGGGACCCCCATCCTGATCCGGGACACCCTACAAGGCAAACCAGCCGGCCCCCACCCATGCACCAGGCCTCTATGCTATATAGTAAACGGGTAATATGCAAATTGACCCTAACAGCAGAATGACTGGGAATGACTGGTCACTATGACACACACTGACCACCAGGGGCCAGATGCTCAATGCAGGAGCTGCCGCCTGGTGGTCAGTGTGCTCCCACAGGGGGAGCTCTGCTCAGCCACAAGCCAGGCTGATGGCTGCCAGCACAGCGGTGTTGGTGGGAGCCTCTCCCGCCTCCTCAGCAGCACTAAGGATATCCGACTGCAGCTTAGGCCTGCTCCGTGCTGGTAAGTGGACATCCCCTGAGGGCTCCCGGGTTGCCAGAGGGATGTCTGACTGACAGCTGGGGCCCAATCCCCCAGGGAGCGGGCCATGTCAGCAGGTGGACTTCCTCCAAGGGGTCCCAGACTGCAAGAGGGCACAGGCTGGGCTGAGGGACCCCCCCAAGTGCACAAACTTTTGTGCACTGGGCCTCTAGTGTATTTATAAAATTTTAAGGAAGTGGTCATATTGGTGAGATTAAAGGAGATTTTGTGTTGTTTCTAGGTAAAATGAATTAAAAATATTTCATGTGTGTTAAATCTATTTAAAAAGCCAAAGAATTGCATAAATAATTTAGAAAGGATAATGATAAAATTTAAATACTTTTTCAATTGGAAGGAACATAACCTATCTATCTGAAAAATTCGACCAATAGGTAATTTTCTAAAAAAATCTAGATAGTCAAGACTTTACTAATCTTAATTATTTTACTTTTATTTAAAATTGCCACCTTGTTGTTCTCTAAATATGTTAGTTATATCATGTACTCTTGGCCATCACAACCATCAGTACATTTAGTTTATATTTAATATAATTTTCTTTTCATACATATAGCGATAAACAACCAAGTCTTACTGGACTTGTATATTTTCTTCTCGACAGAAAGAGATTTTTATATGTCAAAACTTGGCTTCTCCTCTGTGTATTCACATGCATCTTTAGCAGCTCATTTTGCTTCATTCTTATGTAATTTAAGTCCCTGATCTTGCTTTTGAGATTTTCCTTTGGGCTATCTTAGAAGAGACTTTGTGGGATCCAGGTATTTTTACAAGTCAGGTATAGAATTCATTTATGGCTAATGCAGTATGTGGTGGCTTTAGGCTCCCCTGCTGCCATTGTAGTTGCCAGGAAATTCCAGATTAACGATGGTCTCTATACCTAAACAAGTCTCCATAACTAACTTCACATACCTCCAACATTAACATCACCAACATATGATAATGTTGGCCACTACTGGGTACTTAAGATACTTTTAATCTATTTCAGGCAAAGGGTAGTGGCCACAGGAATGGATGAATCCAAGGCAAAGACATTTATTTAATGAGATGGGGGAAGCCATCTATTTGGCTGTTTTATATTAGAATATTTGTCTCATTTTGGTGTGGCTGTGGAAAAACAGATTCATGATCGTTTCTGGGAGGGAATGGCTCCATCCTGAGCAAGCTAGGGATGGGTGGAGTAGAACTGTCTTTCCTTTGCTTGTTTTGCTTTGGGTTAAATTACCCATAATAAGAGATAGCAGTATGACCTTGGAAGTGGCAGAAAGACACATGGAAAGCTGTAGCAATGATTTTAGGCCTGAGGCTTGACATGTAGCTCTGTGTCATTCAGCTTAATTTATCAGCTAAGTTAGAATTCTATGTTGATATTCGGGGCCAACAAGAGCGGGTGATAGAAAGTCATTCTTTTGACTGGTGCTCTTGTGTTTATATTTCACTTGATCTTGACACTTTCAGGACAATATTAAAGACTTCAGGGTCCATTTCTCAATCTTAGAAACTATTAATTTAAGGGAAGTATTTTAAGGTCTATAGAAGCTAATGCTTTTAACTGATAAAACAGTGAAAAGTGATTCTAAGTGACACGAGACTTTGAGTGATAGAAGTTGCACAGTAATTATCTGGATCTGAGAAAACTGGCAAGCACCTGATTTCTATGATTGAGTATGTGACATCATATTACTTATAATCACCAAGGAACATCTTCTTTGAAAGATTAATGGTACAGATTATAAGGATCAAGTGCAATAGCAATGTCCTTACAACACAGGCGACAAGGGCCAATATTTAAACAAATTTTCTTTTATCTTTTTTGTTTACACATATCCAGATTCCACTCCATGGTGTATGTGCTTACCTCAAGCCATCAGGCTTCTATAAGCTCAACGTAAAGACTTTCACAGGAAGTTGAGGTCAATGCTTAACTCAGAGAAGTGAGCAGAGCCAAAAGCTGAGTGAAAAATCTATATGCCATCAGCCAATGTGGTGATTCTGAATGAATTACCAAAGTTAAAATGCTAATTAGATCTGTTGCTAGAATCTAAGAATAAAATTTATAAGAATAAGAGCATTAGGTTGATGCTCTTATTTTTATAAATCTTGAGACAGAAATTGTTAGCAGCTGGGGTTTAAAGCTAGCTGAAGCAAGGTACTCAGATAAGTGAGTCCTCCATATTTACAAGGTTGTGGGAAGATGGAACACCATGATTCTTTCATTCTAGACCAGTGTGTGTGTGTGTGTGTGTGTGTGTGTGTGTGTGTGTTAATGAGGGTTGGTACATGAGATAAAAAGTCTAGTTCTCTGTGAGGGCAAGCAAAATATACTTGATATTTTCATTAATATTTTTGTGTTACTTGAGCCTCATTGATTAAATTCAATTTGTTATATTTAAAAATGTTCATCAATTTCCAAAAATGCTTTCTCCTAAGATATAGCTCACTGTCAAACATTGAGAAAGCTCAGGGCCCTGGCCAGTGTGGCTCAGTTGGTTAGGCATGGTCCCATGCACTGAAAGGTTGCTGGTTTGATTCCAGGTCAGAGCACAAGCCTGGGTTGCTATCTCAATCAATGTTTTACTCTCACATCGATGTTTCTATCTCTCCCTCTCCCTTCCTCTCTCTCTAAAAAGTATCAATAATTAATTTAAAAAATCCTCTGGAAAAATATTTATGATTTTGTCCCAAATCTAAGGATAGTCACCATTAGGCATTTTATCGTGTTGCAATTATTCTGCCTAAAGTGGATTATTTATTTATTTATATATACATATTCACCTTTACCCGTATTCAAAAGAGTAAGACGAGTATTATTTAAGAAATGGCTATTTAAATATTATGTCTTAAACTAAAAAAGTGTTTTTTCTTATATTTTCTATGTTTATTAGGTAAATTACTCATCTCCGTTTCATTAAGGTTATTTTCTGAGGTTTTATCTTATTCTCTTACTTGGAACATATTCCTTTATTTCTTCATTTTGCTTAACTCTCCATATAGTAGATGAAGCAACCGCCGCTCCCAAGTGGCCCCGGGTCAAAGGTGAACTTTGTCCTTCAACCCTGCCTCAGTCTTTTGTCATCTCTCAAACTTTTATGTTCGTCCAAGCAGCCTATTATATTTTTAACAGCTTGCAGTATTTGAGGATGTGCCCAGTGTCCTTACAGGAGGATCTCTACACCTCAATATAAGCCATTTGGAAACCAGATTCTCAGGCAGCAGGTATTAAAAGGGTGTAAAAAGCCCAGCCGGCGTGGCTCAATGCTTGAGTGTCGACCTATGAACCAGGAGGTCACAGTTCCATTCCGGGTCAGGGCACATGCCTGGGTTGCGGGTTTCATCCCCAGTTGGGGCATGCAGGAAGCAGCCGATCAATGATTCTCATCATTGACGTTTCTATCTCTCTCACCCTCCCCCTTCCTCTTTTTATGAAATCAATAAACATATATTTAAAACATAAATAAATACATACATACATGCATAAAAGTGTGTAAATATATACAGTCCTGGGAACACAAGCAAAAGTCCCTCAGGCCAGGCAGTCTGGCCAGCCACAGAAACTGCGGTTCCCAATGGGTGTACAAGCTCTATTCTGAGAGATAGTAGTGAACTGGAGAGCAAGGCAGCGGGAGAGCACCATGATGACGTGCACGGCCTATGTCCCCTGGGAGCAGCTCTGCAGGTCACCAGATGTGTGCCTCACCTGAAGCCTGCGTGTGAGGCCAAAGCTCCAGAAGAAGCAAAGGGGCCTTCTTCACGGAAAGACTGGGGGTCTGTGCAGTGCCTTGGGGAGAACAGCCTGCCAAGGACTACCTTTCATGGGACCCTAGAATGCAAGCCCCCCTGGCAGGCAGAGCCAGGGGATCTTAAGGGCCATCCCCTGGGTGGCAGCTGCAAAAACTGGGACAGCAGATGTAAATGCCAGGGCGTCAGCTGCCTGTTGAGCTCTCTTCCAGGACACGCTGTAGTGCAGCAGAGGGAAAGCACAAAGATAGCACCCACCCTCCAAGTTCTCTGGAAATGATTACAGTCAGTCCCTAGATGTGTGTTTAATTAGAAGCCTGCTCCTTAGGCTATAGCTATGATGATTACATAATAAGCTTCTTTCACTGTAAGACTGAGCTCCTGGGCCTATCGCCTCTTTCTGTGTCCTGGGCTGGTGGCTGTTGAAGAATTCTTTCTCAGTTGATTATAGTCCTGAGGGACCAATGAACATAAGTCACACTGGCTGCCAGATCTAGGCAATGTGGAGATGTCCCCTAGAAAAAGTGGCAAAATTGGAGCACCACATAGAGTATGATTTTCTTTATGGGTAAATTAAATTATTACAGTCTCTTGGGACCAGGATTGCAAGCTCCCCTGGCCTCCAGAACCAGGCAGTCAAGAAGCATCCCTTGGGTGGCTGCCACAAAGATCAGGACACCAGATGCTTTTTAAAGCTCCTTTCTAGGATATATTGGTACTCGGGAGTACAGCAAAGGAAGAGCAAGAAGAGGGCACCCTCCATTCTCTGTCCCCAGAGAATGTTCCAGAAGGGTCCTAGTTATATGTGGTAAATTAGATGCCTGATTCTCAGGCTAACACTTAATACAAGCCAGTGAGCCTCCTTCACTTTAAGTCTAGATGCAATCAGCTGTCTTTGAACTGGGCCTGGGGAGGGTAAGTCTGAGCATGTGGGCCCTTTAAGAGTTATTTCTAGATAGCTACAATCTAATGGTTCTCAGGACAAGAGCCTCCCTGGATTACAAAGTTAGACATTTTGGGAGCTCAGCTCTCAGGTGCATGTCCTAAGAGTTGAGGTGTCCAATGTGGGGTTTGAACCCTTCACTCCTCAAGCTGAAGTTCTAGGTTTTGAGTGGTCTCCTGGTTTTCAGTCACCATGCAGGGTGGGGTTTATGATTAGATTGTGTCCCAGCCTCTCCTACCCACTTTGATGTGACTTTCTTCTCATTTGCTTAATAGTCATGCTCAGCCAGACAGTTATTTTTAAGAGAAAATTGTTCCATATGTAGCTGTAGACACAGTGTATCTGTGAGAGGAGGTGAGTTTGGAATGTTAGCACATTACCATCTTAAACTGAAAACAAATAAAAGTCACAGAGGTGAAGAATACAAAAACTAAACTGAAAAATACACTAGAGGGATTCAACAGCAGACTAGATGAAACAGAAGAAAGGGTCAGTCAACTTAAAGACAAGGTAGTGAAACTCACCCAATCAGAGCAGTAAAAATAAGAAAAGAATGAAATAAAGTGAAGATAACTTAGAGATCTTATGGGACAACATAAATTCAACATCCATTCATGAGAAAAACTCTTAACAAACTGAATATAGAGGAAAAATACCTCAACATAATAAAGACTATATATGACAAGCCCACAGCTACCATCATACTCAATGGTAAAAAGATGAATTATTTTCCTCTGAGATGAGGAAAAAAGACAAGGATGCCCACTGTTACCACTTTTATTCAATGGTCCTTAAAGTCTAACCACAGCAATTAGATGGAAAAGAAAATGAAATAAAAGGCATCCAATTCAGAACAGAAGAAGTAAAGCTGTCTCTATTGTAGATGACATAATTTTATATAAAGACAGCTCTAAAGACACCACCAAAACATGTTAGAACTAATAAAAAAATTCAGTAAAGTTGCAGGATGCAAAATCAACATACAAAAATAAATTGTGTTTTATACACAAATAACAAATGGTCAGAAAGAGAAAATAAGATAATGATCCAGTTATAACTGTATCAAAAAGAATAAAATACCTAGGAATAAATGTAACCAAGGAAGTAAAATCTTTCTCCACTGAAAACTATAAGTTGATGAAAGAGATTGAAAAAGACACAACTAAATGGAAAGATATGAATGCTTGTGGTTTGGAAGAATCAATATTGTTAAAATGTTCATACTATTCTAAGCAATTTACAGGTTCAATGCAATCCCTATAAAAATGCCAATGGCATTTTACAAAGAAATAGAACAAATTAAACTAAACTTTGGACAAAACAAAACAAAACAAAAAATCCAACACAAATAGCCAAAACAACCTTGAGAAAGAAGAACAAAACCAGAGGCATTGTGCTCCCTGATTTCAAACTATATGACAAAGCTATGGAAATTATAACAATATGGTATTTGCATAAAACAGACACATAGATCAATGGAACAAAATAGAGAGCCCAGGAATAATCCCATACATAAATGGTCAATTAATTTACAGCTAAGCAGCTACGAATATATACTGGGGTAAGGACAGTCTATTCAATAGTGTTGGAAAAACTGTAAAACTTCATTCAAAGCAATGAAACTTGATGGCTATCTTATGCCATACACAAAAATTAATTCAAAATGGATTAAAGACTTGAACTTAAAACCTGAAACCATAAAACTCCTAGAAAAAAATAGGTGGTAAGCTCCTTGACATAGCTCTTGGCAATGATTTTTTTAATCTGACAACAGAAGTAAAAATAAACAAGTGGGATTTCCTCACACTAAAAATCTTCTGCACAACAAAGGAAACCATGAACAACAACAATAAAAAAAGATAAAAGGCAGAAAATGTTTGTAATCATACATCTGATAAAGGTTAATATACAAAATAGATACAGAACTAATACAACTCAGTAGCCAAAAACCAATCTGATTTAAAAAATGAAAGAAGATTGGAATAGACATATTTTCCAAAGAAGATGTACAGATGGCCAACAATTATATGAAAAGACTAGAGGCCTGGTGCACAGAGTCTTGCACCAGTGGGGTCCCTCAGCCTGGTGCACAGATTCGTGCACCAGTGGGGTCCCTCGGCCTGGCCTGTGCCCTCTCTCAATCTGGGACCCTTCAGGGCATGTCCAATCTCCAAAGGCCAGGCCAAGGATCCCACTGGGGGCCTCTAGTATGCATATAAGATCTTTGGTTAATCTCTTCCTGCCCTCCCCCTCCCCCCTTCCCTCTGAGATTCATCAGTCTGTTCCATATTTCCATGCCTGTGCATTGAGCATCTGCCCCCTGGTGGTCACTGTGCATCATAGCACTGGTCCAACGGTCCCTTAGGCTTTTATATACAGAGATGCTCAATATCATTAATTATTAGGGAAATGCAAATTAAAAAACAACATTGAAATATCACTGAATAGAATGACTGTTATAAAAAAGACATGAAATAACAAGTGCGGGCAAGGCTGTGGAGAAAAGGGAACATTTGTGCACTCTTGGTGGGAGTGTAAATTGATATAGCTGCTATGGAAGACAGTAGGGAGTTTCCTCAAAAATTAAAAAATGGAACTACCATATGACTTAGCAATTCCACTTCTGAATATTTATCTGAAGAAATCCAAACACTAATTTGAAAAGATATATGCACCCCTATGTTCATTGCAACATTATTTACAACTAGAGGCCCGATGCCTGAAATCGTGCAAGGGGCTCGGCCCTCACAGCCCCAGCTGACTTGGCCAGCCCTTACAGCCTTGGCCAGCCCGTGCAGCCCTGGCGTCGTCTGAAAGGTCATTCGGCTGCTTGGTCTAATTAGCATATTACGCTTTATAGTTAAGATATGGAAATAACCTAAGTGTTTATCAGTGGATAAATGGATAAGAAAGTTGTTTTACCATTTTTATGAATATTATTCAGAAGAATGAAGCCTTGCCATTTTCAATAACATGGTTGGACCTCGGGGGCATTATGCTAAGTGAAATATGTCAGACAGAGAAAGACAAATACAGCATGATCTCTCTTACATGTGGATCTAAAAAAATAACCTCAGAAAACCCCCCCCAAAACCAAGCAGATAGATACAGAGAACAGATTTCTCATTGCCAGAGGTGGGAGGTGGAAGAAATGGATGAAGGGAATCAAAAGGTAAAAAGAAATAAAACAGGCAAATACTGTAGATATCTGTTAAATGTTAGTTCAGCTGCATTAAGTCTGCATATGTTTTATAAGTGAAAGAGGAAAAAGTATTTCATCTACTTTGTACTTCATTGAATGTAACAGGAAATATACAGAGAATTTATTAACTTTTGATTGTGATAATGCCTTGAGATAGAAAAACATTAAAAACATTTTATTTCTGATATGACTCATCTATTTCGATCTTTGATTACCCCCCAAAATCCCAAAAACTTACCAAAGAATTATTCAACAGGGATACATTTTTCAGTGGCTTCTTTCAATTTTTATTGAAATTTTCTGCCTCAAGAAGGCATAGTACCATCATTTTCAATACATTTTTTAAGATCAAGCATTGAGGGAATGGAAAATGCTCTAATTTAGAAATAGAAATAGGGAAGATTTTTAGGAATGTAGTAATTCTGCTTTATGGAAAACAGGAAAATGACTCAATAAAACCATCTGGTCACTAAAAAAAAAAAAAAAAGTGTATGACACACTTATGTGTCCCTGCTGTGTGAGTGGCCTAACATAGTATGGGGCCTGCTTAAAGTCACCACTAACAGCTGGTTATCATTCAGTTGCTAGTGTTGGTGCCCAGTTATTGTCAGTTTGGCTTGACACTGGCAGTGGCTGACATCTGATAAGTGGTGGGTCAGTTTATGGGCCCAGGTCTTCAATCTACGCATGTGCTGGAGCTTCTTCGAATTTGAGTTGGATGATTGCAAAAGGTTGCAAGCCATCATGGTTTCCTGGCTTTTACACAGGCTGGACCTTCCTTATGGGGTGATTGCTACACATCCTGCCTTCTCTGGACTTGGTGACTCCCTCACTAAATAGGGACAGGATGGTATTATTTATAGCTTTGGGCAGTTAGACTGAATATTTTCTAAGTTTTTGCCACAGAAGGCTATCTTTAATGAGAATTATATTTACATACAAATGTGTGCATTGGTGGCTATGAAGCACAGATGTTTGCTGTGCATTTGGTTCATGCTGGTACCAGGAATCAGCTAGACATTGGAAGTTGGAGGTGTAATTTTTATATCTACTGCCAGGTCATAAGGTTGTGCTTGAAAGTTCAGAGGGTAAAAGGCCCCATGGTCGTGAAAGCCACAAAAACATTATCTACTCTGGTTGAGGAACTGGCCAGTCTCCAGCTTCTTTTTTGTTCTTATTTATTTTTTCCCTATTTATAGTTCCTAGGAGTTAGAAAATGCTCACTTGTAGCCCATTGTCCTTTTCTTCCTTTTAAGACAAAGACGTCTTTTATTTTAGAAACCCAGTGATCTTTAGTATCATTTTAATGTACGTCTGAGTAAATTTCAGAGTAGGAGGATTAAATGAAATGCAGTATTTACATTTTGCTAATTTTCCCCTTTAGTTAGAAAGCTGCTATTTTGCAGAGAGAGAACTATGTTAAAAATGTACGTATTTTAACTATAAAAATCAATTGTCATAAATTGTATATATAGCAAATCACATGGGAAGTCTTTATTTCCTAATTTAAAAAAGCTGCCTCAAAGAAATGTTTCAGCACAGAGGCACATGGGCCACTTGGCAGACAGCCTAATTGAAACCAAGGGCCCGGGAGAAGAGCTGAACTCTGCATCTGCCGTCCAGAGCTGGCTGCGCTACACTTTGAACCAGTGCTGATGGCTTTGTACACAAAGATCAAAATGAGTTTGTTTTATTCAGCTGGGTTGTGGAGGTGCACGTATTTTGGCTTCTGGATGCAATAAAGCATTGAGCTCTCAGATAAACAAACTATAAATCTAATCAAGCTTGGGCACAATGATAAGTAGATTGCTTGAGAGAGGGAGAAGGAGAGCGGGAGAGAGACACTCACAAGATAAAATGGCCAAATCCCATTTGATGCACTCTAGTACTGAGCATGACTCTTGGTATGTTGCCAATTTTAACAACTATTTTTTCTCCTTCTTCTTTTCCTCCTCCTTCTCCTCCTCCTCTTCTCTCTTCTGGTCATGTTGCAGTGAGATGGCAGATATATTCTCTATTAAAGAACTGTCTTGGGAGCTATATCAGACTTCTTAATGGAAGCAGGTGAATTATTATAAAAGGTTTCTTTTTAAGTTTGAGCTTCAGGACTTGGAAATATTTCCTTCTCTGTTTCTCAAAAACACTATAAGCAAATAATATGCAGGTAGTGTGTTCCTCATGTGCTATTGGTAAACATCATTATCCTATAACTTTTAATTGTCCCAGTTTAGGTGCTAGGAAGTAAAACAAAAGAATGGTGAATGCTCCGTCTTAAACATGTGTAGATGCGGCGCCCCCCCCCCCCCAAGCATAGTTGAGGGTTCCAGCTACGACAAAGGCATGGGAAGGTGTCGCTGATTTATTCATGTGCTTTGGATGCTTCGGCCCACCGCACAACTTCAAATATTGTTGGAATCAGTCCATCTCCTTACTTTACTAAGTAGCTGCCAGATAAACCTCCAGATATGATAAAATATGTGTCCATTAGGTATGACTGAATCCCACAACTGGATTTCACCTGGAATCTGAATGATGAAGTTTTCATAAAGTGAATACATAAGTTGACAGGTTTAGAAACTGCCCATGAAATAAATAACAGTGATTTGGAAATTTCCTCCAGTGTTACAGAAATCCTGTCTGTGCAATAAATAATACATTTCTAAATATAGACACATAATCTGAATCATTAATTAGATATTTAGAGCATGAATAATTGCTTTTTAAAAAACTTTTTTATTGAAATATAATTCCCTCACCATAAGATTCATGCTTTTAAAGTGTACAATTTAAGTGGTCGTTAATATCTTCATGAACCTGTGCAACCATCACTGCTAATTCCAGAACATTTTCATCACCTCAAAAAGAAATGCTGTACCCATTAGCCGTCTTTTGTGGAATTTATTGATGGAATTTTCATGGAACTACCTTCTTTCTAACTTCCAATTTGAATAAATTGTAGTTCTGAAAAAAATCAACTTTGATATTTTTTTCATCTCCAGTTTCCATGCTATTAACATTCTTTTCTGTAGATAACCAAAACATTTCAAGTATCTACCGAAATGTAGCAGAATTTAGAGAGTTCAGCACTAAACTGGATAGCTTGCGTATGAACTACCTAAGTCCTTTAGCATCTCAAAATTTTAGCCTTATTGCATATGAGCCAAGCAGGCTAATACATTACATTGGGTATTACAATGTCCAGAGTATTATGCTAGGATTCATGTTTCTTGTTCAAAATATATATATACAGGGCTCAATAATAATTGTTATAATAATATTATCCTCAATACAACTCATATAAACAGCATAATATGGGATCAAGTGCAACTTGGTTACAAGTAGCAAATAAACAGTGAGTTTACTGTAGTATATCTAGAAGCTCTGGTCTCAGTGGGAGGGAAGATGACAGACATATCAAATGAAAGGAACCAAGGAATCTATAGAAGACAGGGCAGCAGAGATACAGCAGTAGCCATGCTGCAGAAACAGTCAGATGCCATGCCACTTCTGCTACTGCTGCTGTCATGGATATGACCTCCTACTTTCCTGATACCATTGCATTCATTGCTTAAGATTAACAACTAAGAAAAGAGCATCTGATTTACTGAAGGGATGCTAGGTGTCCACTCTGTGGAGAAGCAAGGGAGGAATAATAACTCTGTATGGCTTCTGTGATGGCTAATTTTACCCATCATTTGGCTGGACCACAGTGCTCAGATATTTAGTCAAATGCTATTCTGGATGTTCCTATGAAGGTGTTTTGTTTGTTTATTTTTTTGATGAAATGAACATTTAAATAGGTGTAGTTTGAGGAAAGCACATTACCCTCCAATCAATTGATTGAAGTTCTTAATAGAACAAAGACAGAGCTCCTCCCAGCAAGAAGGAATTTGGACAGCAATCTGCCTTTGGACTTAAACTTCTGGAGTCTCCAGCCTGACGACTACTCCATTAGATTTTGGACTTACCAAGCCACATGCTAATGTGAGCCAATTCCTTAAAATCTCTCTCTCTCTCTCTCTCTCTCTCTCTCTCTCTCTCTCTCTCTCCCTGTTGTTTATATTTCTCTGGAGAATCCTGATTATTTTGTAGGAGATGGCTAGAGCCACTGAAAATTTCTAAAAATGAGGGCTTACTCCAATAAATTTGGATTATTAATAGAAATGGAGGGACTCAATTATGAACAGTCAAAAAGCAAGAAATATCTATTACCTATAATATTTGAAGATAGTGTCTATGTTCTGAGGGATAAAAACTCAGAGATATGGAGTTAATTAGAAATAAATCAGAGGAGGAAGTTTTCTAAAGGAAGAAAGAGGGAGATGAATTGGAGAAGAGGAAGGAGGTATTTATTCTACATCAGGGTAATAACAATGGGCACATGATCTCCCATTGAGGTGGCAGTATAATAGCATATGGAGGAAGTGATGCTGAGCCAGACCTTTGAATAGTCTGAAGTCCTCTACTTTCTGCCTCCAAGAAACCAGTGGCCATGTAAGAACTGCAACTACCCAGAAACCAGCATGCTATGAGCAGTCCAATGGGAATGTCCTGCAGAGAGAGGACAGGATGAGGAGGGAGGGAAGGAGGGAGAGAGGGAGAGAGGGAGAGGGAGAGGGAGAGAGAGAGAGAGAGAGAGAGAGAGAGCGAGCTTAGAAAAGATATGTTTAAAGTTTAGAGCTTACAAAAGGCAAGGACTGAGGCTGGGTGATACCAGTATTTTTATTTTTATATTGAGAAGAATGGAGAGAAAGAGAGAGAAAAAAACATCAATAATGGGAGATAGTCATTGATCGGCTGCCTCCTGCAAGCCCTCTATTGGGGATTGAGCCTGCAACCCAGGCATGTGCCCTTGACCAGAATGGAACCCGGGACCCTTCAGTCAGCTAATGCTCTATTCACTGAGCCAAAACGACTAGGGTGAGAGATACCAGTATTAATGGTCAAGGGAAAAATACCCTGATATTAGTGAAGGAAACAAAATGATTAGAAAGATCAGAATGCAACTGGAAAACACAATGTCATTAACGCCCAAGATATTGAAGGGGGTGGTGGGAACCATTATAGGCAGCAGAAAGAACAGGGGCTCAATGAAGACAATTTAATTTTTAAAGTCAATATTGATCTTGTATAGAGGAATTATATTAGAGTGAATAGTGACACTAAAATGGAGCAGTAATGAAATCTGTTTAGGGTAAATGTCTAATAGTTTGGTTATGGTACTTTAGACAACTAACAACTATAAGCGAGTCCTCTTAAAAGCAAAAGAAACGAAATTCTAATGTGTGTGTGTGTGTGTTTTAGCATAAATTCCTTTTTATAAATGATAACTTTCACAAATAAAATGTGTATACAAATTTATTTTATATGATAAATAGTGAAAGTTTTATTTTATAGGTTTAAATTTATAGAACTTACTTGTAAAGAAATACCAAAAAAAAAAAAAAGAATAAGGATATTTTAAAGAAATTTGGACTTTTGGTTCAAATTTATGGCTACTGTCTTAAATCAAATCAGCAACCCATTTATTTGAATAATTGGTTTTGACAGCACAATCCTGAGCTGCTCTGTGGTGCCCCTTTCACTTGTCCAATGTTACAGAAGTGGACATGCGGAGGGGGAACAATTAAAGAGACCAACGAGGAGATATACACTTCCCAGGAAACGTCACATTTTCAAGACGTTCAGTCTACACATAGTGATGGCAGGGAAGCTTGACACCAAAGTCTGCATAGAAACAATTTAACCTGGGAGTCAATACGAATACTAGTTTCTCCGGTGTGTTAAAGTTTGCTACATATTGCATTATATATTTCTCTAGTTTTTAAAATAGTCAAGATATGTCTAAAATTTACTTTCTATCAAATATTTGTGTGACTCTTGAAGCTTCTCCATAGACCTGTGAAAACGTACTGGTTTAGATGAAATAAAGGGAAAGCTTTAAGGCACTTTGCTTTCAGCAAAACTATTTTGGGCATAAAGTACTTTCATTTGGGTAGAAAAACCTATATTAACTATATTCTCCAGATTCTAGTCTGTGCTTATTTAATTTTAAATTACTTGTTGTTTCACCAATTTTGAATAAATGTGCTCTTCAATCTTTCTCATGAAAATTGGGTCATTTCTTTTTGTACTACCCACTTTCCATAAGTTTGCCTTTTTTGGAGAAAGTCTGACTGCCAGCCGTATGGCTCACTAAATTCTGCTCAATACCATGCAAGGACAATGGGATAGTCTTTCAGTTTGCTTATATTATTAGGTATTATGTCAGTATTATAGATATCAGAAGGCATTTTAGCTCCATAGATGAGACAGACAGTATCTAAATAAGTACTGTGACACCTGTTAGTCTCAGTCAAGACTATGGGTATCATTAGCAGAGAAGCACGTTAGGGCTTGAGTGGAGGCTCGGCCATCTCTACTTCAAGGTTGGATCTGCCTTAATTTTGCTGGTAGCTGTGTAATACGGACACCTCTGTTTTGGACACAAGAGGAAGAAAACTGTTCTGATGCTACAGTTTTTGAAATGTAACACCATTGTCTGATGCTGTTACTAAGTGCAGTTGTTCACACCTAACCACATATTTATCATCTTGCATTGTTACCTCAAGATATTTCTTTTCCGATGAGACCCTAATAGCTTTATGCGGGAAGCCTTGTCTTCCCTATGTTACTGTGGGCTCTTTGAAGACAATGGGCAATGTCTCATAATTTTAATTGTCACTCTGTACAGAGTGGTTTCGGACCCATAGTAGAAATGTAATAGAGATTAATTAGCTAATTAATATAATATTTATTGGGCTCCTATGCCATGTCAGAGGCTATGCTAAATACTATATGCACAACAGTGATATGACACAAGTTCTACTCAATAAATTAATAAATTGCAAAAGTAAAATGGATAGATATATATACATATACTATGATTATAAGCTATATATACAGTGTAAATATACACTAATTCACCTTTCTTTTTCTATATTTAGATAAAAATAGGGAGCTTCAAAACTTACTTGAATTTGAAACTTTAATATTGATTTTATCGTAGATAATCTAGTATTTTTGTTGTTGTTAACTTACCAAAGTGCATTCACTACAAATAAGGTTATTAAAATATGGAGGATTTATTTTTATTAAGAAACTAGAGGCCTGGTGCACAAAATTTGTGCACTCGGGGGGGGGGAGGGAGGGTCCCTCAGCCCAGCCTGTGCTCTCTCGAAGTCTGGGACCCATCAGGAGATAACAACCTGCTGGCTTAGGCCTGCTCCCAGGTGGCAGAGGGCAGGCCCAATCCCTAGGTGCAGCCCCTGGTCGGGCTCAGAGCAGGGCTGATTGGGGAGCTGGGGCGCCGCCCCCTGTCATCACAGAGCAGGGCGGATCAGGAGGTTGCGATGCCACCCTCAGTCACGCTCAGGGTAGGGCCGATTGGGGAGTTGGGGCACCGCCCCCTGTCACACTCAAGGCAGGGTCGATGGGGAGGTTGCGGCGCCACCCCCTGTCACGCACAGAGCAGGGCCAATCAGGGGGTTTGGGCGCTGCCCCCTGTCACGCTGATCCCGGTGCCGGGAGGCCTCTCAGCTCCACTGATCCCGGTGCTGGGAGGCATATTACCCTTTTACTATATAGGATAGAGGCCTGGTGCATGGGTGGGGGCTGGCTGGTTTGCCCTGAAGGGTGTCCTGGATCAGGGTGGGGGTCCCCACTGGGGTGCCTGGCCAGCCTGGGTGAGGGGCTGAGGGCTGTTTTCAGGCTGGTGGGTGACTGAAGCTCCCAACCGCTCCTTTTTTTCTTTTTCTTTTTCTTTATTCTGGGCCAGCTTTAGCTGTGGCTCCAGCTCTGCGGCCTCTGCTGCTGGGAAAGCGGAAACCCTCGAGCCCAGACTTGTTTGTGTTCTACAATCGAAACTCTGTATCAACTCCAGCTCTGAGATCCCAGCTCGCTGAAAGCAGGTTTCTGGAGTTTTGTTTAGCTTCTATATGTTACTATGTTTCAAACTGTCCGCTCAGAGGCCTGCAAGGCAGGTGGGGAACGTTGGAGTCCGCCGTCACTGAAGCAAGCAAGCCTCATGTTCAGTTTAAGCTGCCTGGCTGCCGGTTGCCATCTTGGCTGTCAGTTAATTTGCATATCTCGCTGATTAGCCAATGGGAAGGGTAGCGGTCGTACGCCAATTACCATGTTTCTCTTTTATTAGTGTAGATTTCTATGATTATTACTTTATTTTAATCTAGGAGTAATATGTTAGCAAGACATTTATTAAAACTCTTTGTGCCTTAGTTCTTAATTAAAGTACATTCTCAGTTTGTTGAAGCCTGATCTGATTTTGTGTTTTCTGAGAAAGCCAGGTAGAAAATGCTTCATGTTGGATATTTCTCCTCCTTGTGTTTTAGAAGTGGAAAATAATTTTAAGTAAACCTTTATGCTATGGAGGCATCCTGCTTCAAGTTGAAACTTACTTTAAAACCTGCATGATCTTAATCTCTTACTCTGAGCCTTCCCTTAGGCCTCCACATCAGGAATTCTAGTATTTCTTCTTAGCACAAGCTCTGGTCCAGACTTTCCCATTAATCAGCATGGAACAAGATCATTAATTAAGGTGGATGAAAAATAAAGGAAGAGAGAATGAAAACCTGGGAAGTTGAGTAAAATAAACTTGGAGTGCACAGTGAACCTAATGTTTCATTTTTTTCCCCTTTATGTCTCAGAACCTCTCAGATTCTTGCATGAAACAGAGTTTCTTCTCGGGCTTAAGCTCTGAAGTTCTAATAAATGGTATGTCCCCATTCAAGATGAAGCCAATTGGAGAATTCTTTTTTTAAAATATATTTTTATAGATTTCAGAGAGGAAGGGAGAGGGAGAGAGAGATAGAAATATCCATGATGAGAGAGAATCATTGATCAGCTCCCTCCTGCACCTTGACCGGAATCTAATCGGGACCCTTCAGTCTGCAGGCCAATGTTCTATCCACTGAGCAAAAACAGCTAGGGCTAACTGGAGAATTCTTGATGAAGTTCTCAAAATATCTGAAATATAGGCTATTGGGAAAGATGATCAATTTAATCTCTCATAGTGATAAACTTGAATAAACTGTATGGTCAACCACATAGACAGCTGCCTTACAATTGGCAAATATCATTCCCCAGGCAGGATGTAGGCCTGCCATGGCTGTTCTTGGACTCTTCAGAGGGTGCTGTGAGGCTTCAGAAAGCTATGGTAGGAGGTGGGGGAGATTACTGTGAATTCCAGTTGCTGACATCCCAATGACTACAGCTGTTGCTTCTTTGATCTAGAACCCTGAAGTAAATGCAGAATCTGAAGGCTATACTAGTGTTAAGATAAAGAATAAAGGAAAGCAGATAATTAGTATATCTATTTTCACTGGTGAATATCGACTTAACAGAAGAATATTGATTTTTATGGGATTTTTTTTGCTTATAATGAAATATCTATGAATTAGCTGTGATTTAATTTTTAATTATGCACAAGCTTTTAATGAAATTTAAAATATAACATGTGATTACAATGTGGAGATAATAAATAGGCCTGCAAGGGATAGATGCCCCCCCCCCTTTTTATATATAGCTGTGACTTAGATATGTAAGAAGTTGTGCAGGTTTTCCAATGGAATTTAAATTACATGATGTAAAAAAGACAGCATTTTAAAAAACTGATATGAACAATTAGTCATATTTAGGATACTGAATAAAGAGATAACAGTGAGGAAAGTTTATTTCAAACAGAGTATCAGACATAACTGGGGAATGTCAATTTAATAAACGAATCATTTTCTATCCTCAAAGTCATAAATAGCAGCATATACAATTTTTGGCTTGGGTTACTCTGTACTATGATATCTCACTGAGAATTGATTTAACACTTTAGCAACTATACTTTTTTGTGTGCATATTACTTATTGATTCTTTTTTCCTGGATTGCCTATAATAGTATAGATATAGCATTATATTTACAAAAAATAGAATTTAATTGTTTGAAGTTTTCATTCACTGGTTAAAAATATTTTTTATACTCAGAAGTGCTGAATACATTTTAAAAACGAGGATTTAACGCTTCAAACGTCAAGTCAATAAATTTTTACACAGTTTTTGTATGAAAACTGAAGAAAAGTTAGTGATTATGCCATCACTGTCAGCAGTATATATTTAGTTACAAGAAAATGTGACTTATGTTTTTAAAATTTGACACCTAATTTGGAACTTACCGAATGTGGTTACTTTCACAGCCTCCCTAAGATGTCTATGTTTTAAGAAAAAATTTCAATCTAAATCAGAGACCAACAGAAATTGGAGATATGGTCCCAGAAAAGACAGTTTGGTGAAAAAAATTACATTGCCCCTTCCTCATGCCCTTTATTTTCGTCCTGTTCTTCTGAATGGGGAGCAATTGAATTTCTCCTTGGAGACAACGCGGCACAGATGGTCATCATCACATTTGTCTCTTCCTCTGCTTTTACCCTATTTCTGGAGTAACTCACATCTAAATGTGCCATTGACGGTGATATTAGAGGCTAATCAAAGTTTAGAATTCTGCATGGTGGTTCTGGAGGATGCATTTAAACACTGAACAATACATCCAGCTCACAGACAATCTTGTCATCATCTATTCTGAGTGTCTAAGAGAGCATGTCCATCTTGCTCTCTAATCTAAGTTTTGGTCTTCATTGTCAGGGAATTGGTCAAGGTCCCAGTCTAGCAAGGAATGAGGAGAAAAATCTCTTCTTAGCATCAAAATCTGCCTTGCCCACTCCCCATCCTTAGTAATCATTAAGTACACAATGCATTGGGCCCTGAGGGAGCAGGCTTAAGTAGTAGTTAAAACTCCTTGAACTGCCTTTGCTTTGTCCAGCTTTGTTCAGTGGGACATTCAAGCTGAGGTGCTGTCTTCCTTAGGGGGTAAAGGGAGGAAGGAGAAGGAATTGAAATATCTGGTTTGGGGGCTGGGGTTTTTTAGAGAGAGAAAAGCCTCAGGAGGATTTTATGAAACGTTGCAAGCTAAATATTCTTCTGTTTGTATCAGAAATTTTGTTCACTAAAAATCTGTCTTTAGCCAAAACCGGTTTGGCTCAGTGGATAGAGCGTCAGCCTGCGGACTGAAAGGTCCCAGGTTTGATTCCGGTCAAGGGCATGTATGTACCTGGGTTGCGGGCATATCCCCAGTAGGAGATGTGCAGGAGGCAGCTGATCGATGTTTCTCTCTCATCGATGTTTCTAACTCTCTATCTCTCTCCCTTCCTCTCTGTAAAAAAAAATCAATAAAATATATTTAAAAAAAATCTGTCTTTGTGCTAAATTCTTATGAGTGAGGTAGGTTTCTGGGATGTACCAAGTGCGAGTACTGACTCACCTTGAAGTGAGGGCCTGAAATTCCTCTCCTTGATGAGGGAGGAAGAACAAATGCTTATCTTTGGACAAACATTTGAAAGATTGCTTATTAGCCCTGGCAGGGTAGCCCAGTTGGTTAGAGTGTCATCCTGAGACGCCAAGTGTGAGATTAATCCCCAGTCAGGGCACATACAAGAATCAACCAATGTAGTCAGATTAGCTACTGTTTTGGAAGGAAAGAAATAGATTCCTGTCACAACATTCTAGAAGGATTAAAAACTTAACTAATTAAATCAAGTAAATACATAAAAACTTGTACACAATGTTCATAGCATCATTATTCATTATAGTCGTCCCTCAAGTCTTTCAAAGTATATATGGTTTCTCTCTCATCAATGTTTCTATCTCTTTATCCCTCACTCTCTCTCTCTCTAAAATAATCAATAAAAACATATTAAAAAATCAACAAATGAATGCATAAATAAGTGAAACAAGTCGATATTTCTCTCTCTCTCTAAACTCAATACTTTTTTTTAAGTCTTGTTCATTTTATTTTGTGGACAGTTTTAATTTTTGAAATGAGACTGGGTAGTGACTTGAACCTACAGGAGTTTTTGTTAAATGAAAAAAGTCATGGAATCTGCCTACCTTTTATCCAGGGGCAAGGAAGGACTATGCCCATTGAAGATGATTAAAGAGATAGTAAAATTACTTTCATGAAGATGTGTTAATATTTCTGCATATTCAATGCATTGATTATGCTCCACACTCTTAAAATTCCAATACCTCTAGTTTTTCACTTCCCATGAATTTCTCAACATACCATCATTATTTTTTTAGTTCAAACCACTTCACTTGAGCTGCTCTGGCCCCTATTACCACGAATTCTACAATTGTTCAAATTGATAGATCTGATAAGTCTCGATATCATTTGTTCTCCCTGCAGCATTTGTCTGTGTTCACTATCATTTATTCTTTAATATCCCCTGTTTCAGATTCTAAGGTACCATTACCTCCTGGTGACTTGCCACCTCTTGGATCAGTCCTTTGAATCTCTTTCCTCTTCTGTACCCTAGCTCTATTTTTAAAAAAGTTGATGACCCTGGGGGTTTACGCCTCAACGTATGCTCTCTTTCATTCTGTGAATTTCCCCAGGATGATTTTTCTCTTTTCTGCCAACCCTCAGCTATTCTGACCTTCAGCCCCAGAGATTTCTTTATGCATGGAATATCTCTGTTTCAAATTCCATATGTCCCCCGAACTGAATTCTTCATGTTTTACTTCCAAATTGGCTACTTCTTTTGGCATATACTAACCTAATTTATAGCACCATTATTCACAACACCCCATCCTCTGCCAAAGTCAGTAACCTGGGAGCGATCCCAGACTCCTCACAGACCTTCATTCCACATCAAATCAGTCACCACGCCCTGGAGATAAAAACCTTTGGAAGAGCCCATGAATCTATCTGTTCCATGTTGTCTTCAGTGATAATGCCTTAGGTTAGGTCTTTATTGGGTCTGACCTGAGTTTCAGAAACCGTCGTTACTACTTTAAATTTCAGATCTATACTATTGCAAAGGTTTTCTATTTTTCCCCTCTAAAAATAAATTACAAAAATTATTCAAACCCTCTTTAATTAATAAAATAAATTACAAATTCCTTAGCAGTGCAAAGCCCTTATGATCTGACCACTGTCTATCTACCAGTTTTGCAATAGGAGGGTAATATGGTGACACTGAGCATGTCATTTTCTATCAGCCAGTCCAGGGTTTTCATCCTGGCTTTGCCACTCACTGTCTGACCATGGGAAAAGTATTAAATAACCCCTCTGAACTTTAGGGTATTTTGGGGGGCGGTGGTAAAATGTGGGTCAGTATATAGAACCATGGCAAAAATTAAAGGAAACCATGTATGTGATGCATCTGGTACATAAACAATGCTCAATATATTTTATTTTTCTATTTTTTCTCATTTTATTCCCTTTAGTCTGTGGGCCAGCATACTGGAATGCATGAGTCACCTTGACTCTACTCTTTTGGTTCTATCCACTTATGCTGTTTCATATGGTATTCCTTCTAAAAGTTAACTCTCTCTCCCTGCTGGAAAGTTCCTTCTCATTCTAGAAGATGAAGCAGAAGTGGTGTCATTTTTTTCTGTAATGCACCCCCTAACACCCAACGCAAAAGTAACTACTGTCGGCTCCCCCCCCTTGCATTTCTTTTTGTCTTTTGCATTTGCCAAGTCAGCTCTTATGTCATTGTACCAGAACAGTGAGGCACTAGGACATGGAGAGCATGCAGCCAGTCATATGATCCTGTTCTGAGAAGTTGGAATGATAACAATACAAATCTAAAAAATGCATAAAGGACCAGAGATGTTCTTCTATCATCGTGAATCTTGCACTGTCCAGTCTTATGGCAGGACTGTCTTTATCATTAAAAATGAGTATGGGAGGAGGAACCAAGATGGTGGCATAGGTACACACCTATACTTGCTGCCTTGCACAGCCACATCAAAACTACAACTAAAAGACAAAACGGATATCATCCAGAGCCATGGGAAGGCTGGCTGAGTGTATATTCTACAACTAGAAGGAAAGAGAAAAGCACATTGAGATGGGTAGGAGGTGCAGAGATGTGGAAGTGCGGATGTACAGAGGTGTGCGCGGAAAGGGCTGGCAATTGGTGGCGCTGTTGTCTTTTTCAATAGGGAGGGAGGTACAAGCTCCCAATTGCTCTGAACTCCAGTTCCAGGCGAGACTCTGGGGACCCAGACTCATATGGGGAGAAACTGGACTGTCTGGCATCGGGACAGGAACGCGAGGGCAGCTTTTTCGCAGAGGTGCTTGCAGCAATCATGGTTCCTGCATGGGGCTGCAGGACACGGAGACCTGGGGAACTCTCCGAGGCAGGGCTAACTGGAAGCCATTGCTGTTTGCTCTGCCCTGGTGATTCCCTGAGACCCTGCCCCACCCAATTTACACCCCCACCCAAGCTGTGAGCAGAGGTTTTTGCATATGAATGGCCTGTTCTTTTGCAGTCTAAAACCTAATGAACTGCTGCTGGGTCAATGAGCACCAAAGCTTCCAAAAGAAGGCCTAAGGCTCTACAGCAGCCTGCATTGCTTCACAGCTGGGCCTCATCTGAGCACTTCCAAACCCCAAACAAAGAGGAGGAATCTGCAGATCTCTCTGTAGTTCCTGCTGGGTGGCCTCAGGAAGTGGCTGACTTTGCACCTCTTTAGAGATCCAAGAGCCAGTGTACCCAGTGGTCAATGTGAGACCATAACAGATTACAATTCTTCACATCCATAAGTGATACACTCAAGGGGCAGACTCAGTGAGCACTAAAGCCCCACTGAAACAAGTTCTGCCCCATAAGGGTTTCTCCAGCACAGCAGTTCTCCCATTGTAAACACAGCTGGTCCTCACAGCCAGTTGGCCTGATAGTCAATTCCTCCCAGTGATACCAACAGCAATCAAGGCTTAACTACAACAAGACTGTTCACACAGCTCACAAAGAGGTGTACCAAGAGTGTCCACCTCAGGTAATTAGGGAGGCTGAGCCACTGGGCCCTATATGACACCTAGCACAGAAAGCCACTCTATCAACACAGGGAAGCAGCCAAAATGCGGAGACAAAGAAACAGGTCACAAATGACAGAAATGGAGGAAAGCAAACTACTGGATATAGAGTTCAAGGCCATGGTTATAAGGTTACTCAAGAATCTTCTAGAAACCTCAGAGAAATTTAGTGAGACCCTCAAGGATATGAAAAAGGACCAATTAGAAATTAAACATACACTGACTGAAATAAAGAATAATATACAGAGATCCAACAGCAAACTAGAGGATCCCAAGAATCAAGTCAAAGATTTGAAATATGAAGAAGCAAAAAACACCCAACTGGAAAAGTAAAAAGAATCCAAAAATATGAAGATAGTATAAGGAGCCTCTGGGACAACTTTAAGTGTAACAACATCCGAATTATGGGCGTGCCAGAAGAAGAGAGAGAGAGCAAGATATTGAAAACCTATTTGAAGAAATAATGACAGAAAACTTCCCCTACCTGGTGAAAGAAATAGACTTATAAGTCCAGGAAGCACAGAGAACCCCAAACAAGAGGAATTCAAAGAGGATCACACCAAGCACATCATAATTAAAATGCCAAGGGCAAAAGACAAAGAGAGAATCTTAAAAGCAGCAAGAGAAAAACAGTTAGTTACCTACAAGGGAGTACCCATACGACTGTCAGCTGATTTCTCAACAGAAACTATGTAGGGAGAAGGGAGTGGCAAGAAATATTCAAAGTGATGAATAGCAAAGACCTACAACCAAGATTACTCTACCCAGCAAAACTATCATTTAGAATTGAAGGTCAGATAAAGAGCTCCACAGATAAGAAAAAGCTAATGGAGTTCATCACCACCAAACCAGTATTATATGAAATGCTGAAGGGTATTCTTTAAGAAGAGGAAGAAGGAGAAAAGATTAAAATTATAAGCAACAAAGTGACAACAAATACATATCTATCAACAAGTGAATCTAAAAATCAAGCGAATAAACAATCTGATGAACAGAATAAACTGGTGAATATAATAGAATCAGAGGCATAGAAAGGGAGTGGACTGACAATTCTCCGGTGGAGGGAAAGGGGGTGTGGGAGGTGTGGGAAGAGACTGGACTAAAGTCGTACACCTATGGACGAGGACAGTGGGGGCGTAAGGGCATGGGGTGGGGTGGGAACCAGGTGGAGAGGAGCTATGGGGGGGAAAAAGAGTAACAACTGAAATAATCTGAACAATAAAGATTTATTTTAAAAAATAAAAAGAAATAACTAAAAAAATGAGTATGGGAAATTTGTGTGATACTTACTGAAATTTATTGTTTTATAAAACAGAGACTATGAGGAAAGGTGATCATGGCTGATAGCGCTCAAAAGAGGTAGAAGTCATCAAAAACAAATCTTAGCCATGACACATTGTAACGTGGAGGAGATGACTGTGGATTTTCTGGCATCAGTGAGCACCAGCTGATTGTGGATAGCTTAAATTACTGCAGGAATTACAGATATAGTAACCAAAAAAACTTCCTGAGGGAGGAGATTACTACATAATGAAATATTTCCAGGTGGCGGTGGCACTTCCTCAATACCCCCTTTCAGGGTTTAAAAGTGATTCGTCTTCATTATCAGAGAATGCACCAGTTGGCCCATCAAGGTCTCCTCCAACCACAGGAGCTTCTAAATGGCCTCAAATAAGGAACGCTTTACTCTCATGCAAATGCAAGCATAATAAGTTTTCCTTAAAGCTAGTAAACCCTTTTTATTGTAAGCAGTACTTGCACCGGGGGAGACCAAGGTTCACAGATGGATAGCATAAACTCATATAATTATACAACATATCTGCAAATAATTTTTTGGCTTTGTGCATGTAATTTGTGTGTCATTGCCCAAACATCCTCTTTTAAAAATATAACTCAAATGTGCTTAACGGGGCATCAAGCTCTTTAGTCTTCATAGTGACATTTTTCAAAAATAAGTTACAGCAGACATGAAAGCAGATAGTTGGCCTGTCTTCCGTGGGGCCTAGGTGATTGAGTGGATTGTAAAGGTAGAAGGGACCATGGGTTTCCAGACAGAGAATTGCCATGTCATGAGCCATTACATAGCATGTGGGAAGTTGGCAACCAGCCAGATGGAGCCTGAACTGGCTTTACTACTGCTCTTTTCTGCCAATGAACTGGAAGTATGCACCTCTTACTGTGTTTTCTCTTTCCTTCCCACAGATGATAACAACTCTGTATGGAGACTGACCACCTTTCCACTTCTACAATTTCTGATCTGACTCCTTTGCCCCCCTCCCTTGATCTAATATAGTTTTGTCTCAGAGCAGTGGCTTAGTCCAAATCTGCCTGTGGCATCATGCTTTCTGTTCCTAACATTCTTATATTGGGATAAAAATGATGCAACCCTTCAGTCCCGGGACTGCTTTTTAGATCTCTATAGCAGCTGCTTGCTGACTATAGAACATCATAAGAATGAGCTCACTGGTTCTTAACTAGAGGGAGTATCACCCCCAGAAAGTGTATCTTTACATGGAGACCTTTTGGCACCATTGACACTTAGTAGGTGGTAGCCAGGGATGAAAGCATCTTGCAAGGACTGGAGAAGTTCAGCCCTACAAAGGTTTGCCTTACCCCCCAAAGCCAATGTGCCTCTGCTGAGAAGCAGGTTAGATTTAGAATTGTCCTGATGCTTGCCTGAATGGCCAGGAAGCAACCTAAAGGCACATTGACTCTTTGCTCAGGAAGGTTTTGTGGAGAAGAGGTTTTATATTATTTTTTGAGACACCAGACCTTTACTATCAAAGATGACAATTTTATCTAGGAACTTGAGTTCCTAACAAGGAATCCAGAGCAAGAGTCTACTTAAAACATTTCTACAACTCCAGCTAAACATAGGGGAAAAGAAGTTTATTTAAGATATAACAACTATTTAGTGGAAAATCCCCTTAATCATGATAGATTCAGAAAGCCCTGTCTTTGAATACCTCTTCAGCATTTACTACCTGTAGGACCTGAAGAAGGTGCTTGCTCCTGAACCTCCATTTATATCTGTAGATTTCCTTCTGTAGGAGTATTACAAGGGGTTGTTGAGAAAATTAGTTTAATACTTAAGTGTTACCACAATATGTTGGCACTTAAAAAATTGTAGCTCAGTGTGTGAATGTTGACCTATGAACCAGAAGGTTACGGTTTGATTCCTGGTCAGGGCACATGCCGGGGTTGCAGGCTTGATCCCCCCCCCCCAGTGGGGGGGCATGAAGGAGGCAGCCAATCAATGGATCAATGGTTCTCTTATCATTGATGTTTCTATCTCTTTCCCCCTCTCCCTCACTTTCTGAAATCAATAAAAATATCTTTAAAAAATTGTAGCTAATAAAAAATAACCAGTAACATTAGTAATAGTGTGATTATTCAGAGTAGGAAAAAATAAACTATTATCTGAATCTAATTGATAGTCCATTAAATGTCTTCTATATAATAAATATATTACCAAAAGCCTGATGAGATTATAAACAAGATAACACTCTTTGGTAATAAGTACACAAAAATGTGTGCGGAGGAGGAAATGTAGTAAAGAGAAAATTATTTTGGTTTCTGGTACAATTTCTTCTCATTAATTATATAGCTGCTTCCCATCCCAGGTCTGGTTGCCTTTAACTTTAAAAGCTGAGGATCTCTTAAGGGACTAAACATTCAATTATTCAATATTATAATACTATCCATTAACATCACCTACTATGATTTTTGTTGCTGTGAGCTTTCATTTAGGAGAATTATTGTGTAATTAGCAGCATCTTGGAATAATTCAGTGTTGGAGGGTGAGAACATTGAAACCATGGGCCCTTGCTCTATTCATCCATCATGTACATCTGTGTACAAGAAAGAGCTATACTATGTTGAAGTAGAAACTTAGGAAAAAAATACAGTGCTCAACAAGATGACTTTTTGAATTCATATAAGACAAATAATGGTCCTATGTCATTTCTTCCTATCAATTCCAGATGCATTCAAAGATTTACCAGACTTTCCAGTAGTTGCTTTGTGGCTCATGTCTCCAGTGAATCTCTGAGATCTATTGTTCTCTTAAAACAATACTCTGTTGCCCAATCACTCTGAGGCAGCTGAAATTTTCAGGTGCTATGGCTGTTGGTGTGTTGGGAGGGGGGTATTTTAATTTCCTTAAATGATAATGTATTTTTAAGTTCTCTACCAGAAATTTAGAAGATGCAGATTAATTTTTAGTTGTACCTAAAGAGTTTAGCTGGAAACTTGTTTAAATACATAAGGAAAATGCCTGAGAAAAGGCAACTTTCCATTTACATATTTGAGAGCCTTTACTCATTGTAGCCCTTGACTTGAGAGTTTGGCCTTTCTACCACTGCCTCACTTATAGCTTATGTTCTTGATTCATAGGAATATAACATGTGTTCTTTTCTCCATAAATCTGAACTGTAGCAGCTTAACTGTTCAATAAACTATTTATAAAGCAATAAAAGGCTAAAAAATTGGGAAAAGTCTTTGGGGAATACTGGCTGCTTAAATGTTATCCCAAAGAAATAAAATAATATTAAAAAATAAATAATTTATTAAATATATAATATAAATTATTAGCATTTTATAGTAGTTTATATGTACAATATTAAACTATATTATAAATGTAATTTTACAATAGGTTTCATTATAATTATACATTTTGATTTAATGAATAATTATTTTTTGCATAGTTAATCATTTAAGTAATCTGTATATATAAAAGCCCAGTGACTGAATGGTGGAACAACCAGCATGACCTGTCTACCAGTTGCTATGATGCACACTGACCACCAGGGGGCAGACGCTCAATGCAGGAGCTGCCCTGTGGTGGTCAGTGTGCTCCCACAGTGAGAGCAATGCTCTATTGACCCTGACCAGGATGAGCAGCTGCTCCCACAGCGGGCCGATCCCCACAGGCCACACCCCCCACCAGTGCACGGATCTGTGCACTGGGCCTCTAGTTATATATAAAGTGAAAAAGTCAATAAATTTAGGTGATCAGAAATTAAAACTTTATTGTCAACATGAACATGATTCCTCTGGAGGTAGAAACTGTATTCAGACAATATCTTTTCCACTTCTGTCCCCAGAGTTTTTTTCTGTTTGTTTGTTTTTCCAGAATTTGAATTCTGAAACATTAAGGCAGGTAGAGCTAAGGTATTGGGAGAGAAGGGTCAGCACAGTGATCCTTACTGTTGCTTGCCTGTTTATGCAAGCAAGCATCCACTCCCATCTGGTATCAGTGCTGGCACACATCTCTCAGTATTTTCATTTCTGTCTGCAGGGTCCCTTCAGGTCCTGGCACAACTGAGATTTGAGCAATTCCAGTTAAAGTGCCAGAACTCTTAACCAGTTCATTATACATGACTGTGTGATCATGGTGGTATAGCTGTCACTTTCATCATTAAAAGGTAACTAAAGAAATTGTGACTGTGAACAAGAATGAAAGATCCTGATTATTTTAGGTGCCAAAATAAGTTCCCATCTAAGAAAACTCAGAATTGTGAGAGAAGGATGTTTTGAAGGCTAGATTGGGCAGAAAAAGTGCCAGAACATATTGATGATTATTGCTATTACCTTGTCTTTCTTACTGGTAGTCAGAGGTTAGTGTGGGCTGGGGAATACGAGTTTCATTATTCTTTCTAAAAATTCACAAGATAAAAATGATGCATATAGAATAGGTAAGAAGTAGGTTTTCCTCAAACTTCTAGATCTCAATTCCTTTTTTAAAAACAACTTTTGCAGTTTTCTATGATCCTTGTGTTTTCCATCCCCACAGACAACACTTCAGGAACTCATAAAGATGTAAAGTGCTTCAGAAGATGGGAACATTCAGAATATGAACAGATAAATTGTCAACTGAGGATGACAAGCATTGTGAGAAACAACAGTTGGCCACTTCCTCATTCCCTTCCTGGTATCTTTTCAGTCACAGGAGGGAGAAACAAAACAGTAGAAAGAATCAGGTTACCATCATGTACACTGATTACTGTCACTGGTTAAGTATTAACTTAATAATCCATTCTTCATATAAGATGGTGCCTGACCTACCATTCCCAGTACATGTTTTTTGAGCTATTTCCCATGCATGCCACATTGCAGGAGAACTTTCGTGGTCACTATGAGGCCTGTTCCTCTAAAGCAGGAGTTTTTAATTTTCATTGTTCTTGTCTCAGAGCCCTTTGTTCAAAAGGCCAAAATGTAAACCAGATGAAAACAGCTGTTCTGTGGGAAGCAGATACATGAGGGGGCTCATCATGCTGCTCTTCTGCTACTCCAAAGGCCCTGAAGAACCTTGCTCTGCAGCATTCTTAACTTTCTGTTAAAACAAATTTCAGGGACACGATGGGTTTTCCTAGAAAGGGGAATCTCCAAGTGGAGAGGCTCAACAGACTGAGTTGCTCCGTCTCTGCTCCCTTTAGACTCACATGTTTCTTAAGATGTGCACGTTTTAAACCAACTCCATACTCAGGGTAGCCTTCTATTAAGTCATTGGCCTTTGACTTCTCATCACAAACTGACAAGGTAGTGATTTAAGATATTGGTGTTTAGTTATTTCCTTCTCCTAAAGGAGTTGGTTTCTCTCCCCAACCATAGGCTTGTGGAGGATAGAGACTATGTATCCAGGGGCATAATGCTGTGCCTGGCACATTCTAGACATTGAGTACATATTTGCTGATTGAGTGAATGTGATAATGAATGAATAACCAAGGGGTGGGGAGCATAGAGAGTTCAGGAAATCTAAAAAGAGTACAATCAAAGAAACCTATAGTTTTCTAAAGCTCTGATTAGCTGTCTTGCCATTAGGCTTATGAACTTGTCTCATCTTATTCTTCATTTTGAGTCAGATGGCCTCAAGAGGTCTCTGGGCTTTTATGACCTATCTCCCAGCTGTTGTACTTAGTACCATCTTGAAACTATCCTTTGGGTATGTTCTATATGGTCTTCTCTCTCATGCATCTTGAAATGCCCATGACTAAGGCAAAGGTAGCTGGTGCTGTCTTGTAACTAATGGATGGGTCTATTCTGGTTTCTGTGTATTTTTCTGTATTTGTTTTGTTTAAGAACTACCAGAAATAATCTCATGAATCATATTAGTCTCCGGGGTGGAGATTAAATACGAGCTTTACTTGTGCAAACCTTAATATATAACCATATTTAAATGCAATTCATACATAACATTAAATATAGAGTAATAGAAGCAAGTGACCCCATAATATCCATAGAAAGCACTCAGAATGAGGCATTCAGAATGAGAGGAGGGTGGTTTGAAGGTGAGTAAGCTGAATAGTGCTCCCCTTCCCAAAGATATCAGGTCCTAATCCCCAGAACCTATGTTACTTTATTAGGAATAAATATCTTTGCAAATCTGATTAATTTGATAATTTTGAGATAGGAAGATTATCCTAGATAACTAGTGTGGATCCTAAATTTAAACACATGTGTCTTAATAAAAGAGGCAGAGGGAGATATAACACAGACAGCAGTAAAGAAAATGTGCATGCAGAAGAGAAGGCAATGTGAAAAAGGGGGCAGAGACAGGAGTGATGTGGCCACAAGCCAAGGAATGCCAGCAGACACCAGAAACCAGCAAAGGCAAGGAACCAATTTTCCCCTAGAGCAGTGGTTCTTAACCTTCCTAATGCCGCGACCTTTTAATATGCAAGGTACTTGTATGTGGGCGTATCTGCACGTGGGCGGACCCACCTGGAGACGGATAGAGGAGTGGTGTCTCAGTTCCTAAGACCATCGAAAATATGTGTTTTCCGATGATTTTAGGCAACCCCTGTGAAAGGGTTGTTCAACCCCCAAAGGGGTCACAACCCACTGATTGAGAACCACTGCCCTAGAGCCTCTAGTCTAGAGGGAGTGTGGCCCTGCTGACATCTTGATTTTGTCCCAAGGACACAGATGTTATAGTTCTGGTTCCCAGAACTATGAGAGAATAATTATTTTCTGATCTTTAAAGCCACCAACTTCGTGGTAATTTGTGATAGCAGCCACAGGAAACAAATACAGAGGAAAATTTACCCTTTTAAAATTTAATATTACATGCATGTTCTTAAAAGCTGCTCATTGCCAAGTATTTTTGGATTTAGGAATATCTGATATCAATATTCTTAGAAATTTTCTTGTGGTTGAAATATGCCCGGGTTTTCTAAACCTGAGAGGATGAGAGAGACTTTTGAGAAGCCAGACTGCCATAAAGAGCAATTCTAGTCTGGAAAAATTGAGAGAAGGAAGTATAAGAATGAATTTAAGAAGATCATTCGGAGGGTAACCAATGGGATTGAGGACAAATAATTGGTATTATTTAGTGGACAGACTTCTCAGTCGGTTAGGTAATTAGGGGCTACTGGAGTGATGGGAAAATGAACTAGGGGGTTTAGCTCTTAATGAAATATGGTGTTTATGAATTAAAGCTATGATTGGTGTTACATTGCTTGCTACCCAGTGCCCCCAGGTTTCACATTCAATGAGCCCTGATTGTCTTCACAAAGGCCTATGCCTAGTGAATACCTGTGAAAACCAAGACCCAGTGCAGGAGCCACGTGTTAATAGAGGGTATTAATGAAAAGACTCTACAATTTGGCACCCCCAGTTGGATAGCGCCTATTTTTTTGAACCTTGAGGTATTAGCCATTAAAGATCTCAGTTCTACTCAGGACCACTTTTCTCCTCTGAAGGAAGCATGAACAATTTCTGCTGCTTGCTAAATGTGCCCAGTCGGTTTGTGGGCAGGAGCAGATAACCCCTCCCCACCAAATGCAACCCTCCACTTGCCCACAGGCCTTCCTGGCCTCTTTATCTTGAGCTGTTTCAGCAGTGTGTTCATCTACTTTCTCAGGGGTCTTTTCATGACTGGAAATCTTCTTTACAAGAGGCCAGGCTAGAGTAAAGCACTCACCCTTTGCCTCAAAGAACAAAGACCTTGGACTTTCTTTAGAATGGTGTTCTAGCCAGACTTGCTGTGTAAGTGATAGATGTAAAATCTCCTGTAAATGTTCTGGTTAGTGGAAAGTATAGAACAGATATTTTGACATTTTTAAAGCCATCTGTACATATGCTTTAAATTCTCATTATGATATTTAACTACTCCATGGTTTTGGGATTTTGAAAAATATGTATAGGTTTTTGAGATAGAAACTCAGCATTCTGATAGACTTCCCAAAAGCCTTTAACTCATTTATAATTTCTATAGGACCCCTCTGTATTTGTAGTAAGGTGGGACACTCTAACTTGTTATAGAACTTGCTAATTTTTTAACTCAGTTGAGCTTAAGTTTTTATATATAACAGAGAAAGGATTGTGTTGTCATCACTGGGGTGCCGATGAGTGGGGATTCGTCTTACCATGATCCTTTAGGATGTTTGATTTCCTCTAGCTTTTGAAGTTCAGAAAATTATAGCTTCCAGCAATGTTTTAATATTTCTCTAAAGAAATAGCAAAGATATAAAACTCATGTTTGTTTGATTCTGTTCCATATTACAGGCTTTCAAAGTTCAGCATCTCCGGAACTCTGGAATTCTCCATTCCAGATCAGTGGCTAATTGGATCCTAGTATGTAAGGAAACACTCGCAAAATAGCAGAACATACCAAATATTTCTTTTTATGATTCTAAAACTGGTTGATACATAGATTTGCCTCTAAAACAACAGAGAAGAGCATGCATTAGATTAACAAACACAGTCTTTCATTTGTAAGTCATTTTGTTACATGCTGTTTAGAAGAGACTATTTAAAGCTATATTTCTGGAAAACAGGGTCAGAAGGACATAGCATAGCTCACTAGTAAAACACATTAAAGCCTTTTGTTTCCTCATTCATTCATTAAAGAAATATTTTTTTGGTGGCTAATTTATGTTTGGGAATATGACTGCTCCACCTTGTTCGTTAACTGAAAAACATAGTTGAGATATTGTCTTATTAGTAGATTCTCCCTTTCTCCTATGGCATTTCACATTCACCTTTATCACAGAGTTTGCCGCATTGTTTTGGAATTGTATGTCTCTTATACTCCTGTTCTTGCTCTTCTACCCCCTAGCACAGTGTTCCATACTTAGGTGCATAAGCATAAAAATATTTGCTAAATGAATGAGGTGTTTCAATTGCTAACCTCCCTACTTCAATACTTCTGTTTCTCTAATCACTCTCTCCTCTTTCCTTCATTCTTTTTTTTTTTCTTTAAAATTATTTCTCTATATCCCTTTTGGATATCTACCTCCAATATGTGCTTTGGTCACACCCTCTATTGTTTTTCTTTTGCTTCTTTAGGATCATTAAAAAATTCCATACACACACACACACACACACACACACACACACACACACACACTAGAGGACCGTTACAGGAAGATTCCTGCAAGAATAGGGCTTCCTGCGGCTGGAGCGAAGCAGAGAAGGGGCTTCACTCCCTTCTCCACTGCCTCACTCCCTCCCATGTCCGCTGCCTCGGCTCCGCTCTCATGTCCACTGCCTCGGCTCCCTCCCTTCTCTGCCGCTTTGCTCCCTTCTGCAGTGCTTGGCTTCCTTCTACGCTGTCTTCAGTCTTCACTCCATGCCTGCATATGCAAATTAACTGCCATCTTTGTTGGGTTAATTTGCATACTCAACCTGATTGGCTGAAAGGTGTAGCGAGTGACACCAATTTGCATGGTTCTGTTTTATTAGTGTAGATGCTGGTCTTCTCCCATCTTAAAATATAGGTCTCTTAACTTTACTACCTTTTTGAGTAATTCTTCTAGATTTCTCCTTCCTTGCACAACTAAACTGCTAGCCAGAGTTTTCAATGCTTTTTCTAATACCTTACTACATACTCCTTAAAAAGTCATGCTTTTGTCTATTGGTCTAACTATGCTATGAAAACAGTCTTCTCAAAAGTCACCTACAATCAACTAGATGACAGATCTTATATTCCTCAATATCTCTCAGTATTTTACTATTGAAAAGCCTCACCTCATTGGAATTTTTTCTTGTGTAGACTTTCTTAACATTCTGCCATTCTTAACATCTATTATGTGACACAGTACCAGATGCATTACAAATGATATGACATTTGACCAAAGCAGATTTTTCTCCAATATCTTCCTTAAAACCAGACTATCATTCAAAATCTTTAGCTTACATTCAAACATTCTAGGAGTTGTTCTCACCAAATGTTATTTCTTTCTCCTACTATCCTTTCAATCCCTCTAAATCCACTTTACCATGACAAGATCCATTGCAACTTATACTCATTGAATGCACTCCTACGACTAATAGGAAGAGTAATAATACCATTTTTCTAAGGCTACTACATGCTTTTGTTATACTGTGGGCTTATGTATATTATATGATTTAATTATAAGAACAATCGTGTGATGTATAATTATCCCTACTTTACTAATAAAAAAACCCTGAGGCTCACATTGGTTAAATAGTAAAGATTATTGGTGTTTAATGCACAGAGGAGCCACAGGTAAATTGATTTGCACATTTGCATAACTCTTTTAAAAATATATATTTTATTAATTTTTTTACAGAGAGGAAGGGAGAGAGATAGAGAGTCAGAAACATCAATGAGAGAGAAACATTGATCAGCTGCCTCCTGCATTCCCCACTGGGGACGTGCCCACAACCAAGGTACATGCCCTTGACCGGAATCAAACCTAGGACCCTTCAGTCTGCAGGCCGATGCTCTATCCACCAAGCCAAACCAGTTAGGCTGCATAACTCTTATGTTGAGAATGTTACCTCTGTCTTCACTCTTTCTTTTGCCAGAATGTCCTTACTCTGCACAACGATATCGTATTATCTAAATCCTAACCATTTGTCAAAGTCTATTTGGAATGCCATCTCTTCCAAGTAGTTTTATTTTTCTTGACTTTTTTGACTGGAAACAATTTTTCCCCCTCTGAACTCTTTTAGCATTTGTAAAAATTACTAATAGGCTTTATTTTTAGAGCAGCTTTAGGTTTACATAAGAATCAAACAGAAAATACAGAGAGTTCCCATATATCTTCCCCCCCCCCCGCATATAGTTTCCCCACACATCTTGCATTAGTGTCATAAATTTGTCACAACTGATGAACTAATATTAATACATAATTATTAACTAAAGTACATAGTTTAGATTTATTGTGTGCTTTATCCTATGGGTTTTCACAAAAACATAATATTGTATATACATTATTACAGGATGGCAAAGTACTTGTCCTCTCTAAAATTCTCCATTTAAGCATAGAAAAAATAATGACCACCTCACAAGATTTTGGCAAATAATAATTTAAATAACATAAATCACGTATTATAGATCTCACACAGAGAAAATATAATTATAAGCTTCCCTGTCTCTTCAGCCTTTGATAGCTTTTTCAGATTCTTAAAAATCTTTTTAAAAAGTACTAACCCGTAACCAGAACACATGCTCAAAGATTAGCTTTGCCCTTGATCAGTTATGTAACTTGAGGCAAGTTAAAGCACTCGTTACAATTCTAATTTTGTCACCCACAAATAAGGTTTAAAAACTTAGTACAAGGGTAGAAAGGATTAAATGAGTCAGAGAACATAAAGTTAATTTATGAATTATATGTATAAAATATTCTGTTTGGAGAATTTCTGGATTGCTAAAAATTATCTTTGTTTTCTTTTTTGATTTTGACAACATAGACTGAGAAAATGAAAAAACAAACAAACACCCAAAACAATATTCTAGTGACACAATTCAGTGAGGAAAGCCAAGGTATTTAATTCTGACAAAATTCCCTGATGTTTTTCTCCACAGCAAATATATTTTAGTCTGAAAATCTACATGTGCTGCATTTATAGTGTAAACACAGGCTTAAGATGCAATAAAAGCATGAGATGACTCCAGCCTAATATAATGTGACAACTTCTTAATTAGCACCAATATTGGGAACACCATGTTTATAGGCTGAATTTCGGGAATAACAAAACCATTGAGTGTACTTTTAATCTAATTTTACAGATGTGCAGTATTTTAAAATTGCAGATGTTAATGAAGGCTCTCTCTAACTTCATATTTTAATTCAATAACGGAGTTAATTTAATCAAAAAATGATAGAGTTGCCCGGCCAGTGTTGCTCAGTGGTTGAGCATTAACCTATGAACCAGGAGGTAACGGTTCAATTCTGGGACAGGGCACATGCCTAGGTAGCAGGCTCAATCCCCAGTGGGGTTGTGCAGGAGGCAGCCGATCAATGATTTTCTTTCATCATTGATGTTTCTATCTCTTTCTCCCTCTCCCTTTCTCTCTGAAATCAATAAAATATATTTTTTAAAAATAATAGAGCTGCCCCATTAGGAATGGGAAAAAATAATAAATTTTATTTTAAAGGCCATGCAATTGAATATTCACTAACATAATTACTTTTAAATATTAATGTAATGATATTAACTCAAAATATAATGAAACAAAAACTTGTTTTAAGAAAACTGTTGAATTTGTGTTCGTTTTGATGAAAAATGATACTTTCAAACTACTTTTATTACAAACTCAGGCATGTAAGTTGTGTAGAAAACTGTGTGTAAGGTATTTTGGGTTAAAATTTATGTTTATGACCAGACCTAATGCATTATTTTAAAGTAATTAATTAGTATTTAGAACTTCACAGTGAACATATAACATACAGATTCTGCTCTTCTATGACATTCAGCTAACTCTGAGAAATTACCTTAACACAGCGATTTTCAGTAGATGTGCCGCAAGAGTTTTTAAAACATGCAATCCCTGACTATTTACAGGAGCACTGACCTCTTTTCCCTTAGATTGTCAAACAAGAAAAAATGACAATGGCCAACACAACGATAGCCATTTGGTCTGAATGAATCTAAATTATGCCTATTTTTTTTGTCAGATTGGCAAAAAATATATATTTTTGGTGTGCGGCAGAATTTTAGTATTAGTTTATGTGCGCCATGAGTTCACAAAGGTTGAAAATCACTGCCTTCACATATTGTGTCCTGCCCTGCCATGCCTGGAGCAGGTGCTGCTCACCTAATACTTTGGAAGGGAAAACTGTCCTTATTGGTTACATGTGGCTAAAAATGGGATCTGGGAAGCTTTGTCATTCAAGGGGTGCCTGTCTTCACCCTAATTTTTGTCTTGATTATGTCATCTCTTCCCAGCAGCTCCCTTCCTCGGCTGGTCTGCTGCACACTGCACAGATGTTTCTCCTATTGCTGCTACACGGCGACTTTTCAAGCAGCTCCATAGACAGATATTTCCAGATGTGTCCCCCCATTTCTCTGGATAGACCTTTCCTCCTTACAAAGAGCAGATCACACTGCTGCTCAGGCTTTTGATCTATTGACTATAGAGAAAGCAAACAGTACCCTATTGATGTTGTGTTTTGGGGGGTGGGGCGCTTTGGCAATAGCACACACAGTAAGTGTACTCTTCACTCTTTGAAAAACTACTGGCAGATGTTTTCCATGGACTTCTCCACCCAATAGTTTTTATTCTCACCCCAGCTCCTCCTCCAGGGGAGGATGGATTATGTGATCCAGACCTATTTTTCATGTGTATTTACATTAAGGATATCATTATTTCTGTTTTGAGGTTAACAGCAAAATTTAGTACTTACCAAATTAAAATCTAGGTATATAATCAGATAAGTATACTTTTTGACAAGAGAAAAATTTTAGTATCAATTATTTACTTAATCATTTTATTGACCCATATTTAGAGGGAAAATTATGAGCCCACTTTGTCTTAGAATATTGGTTCCTTCACTTATTCACCCATGTATTCATTCACTCACTCATTCATGCACCTAATAATTTAGTACCTGGTAATGGAAGACCTAGCAGGTAATAGACATTGGGGATACAGAGACAGAAGAGATGGAATCCCTGAGCTCAGGAAGCTCTTGACCCAGTTGTGGAAGCCAATATGAGAAATGTAGTATAAGTTTTTTGATAGCAGTCTGGGTGGAGTTCTGAAAGGATGAAAGGAAGGAGCAATTGGATGAGGCACATGCAGATATTTTAAGCACTTTAAGACTTCAACCAAATTTAAAACAGGGAATGGATTGTTGGTGATTCAGAAGAACTCTTCTGTGTCATATGAACAATAGACATTTTACAAAACAATAGTAGGCAAGGGCATGTTTTCATTAGCACTTTGAAATTAGGGAGTTAAACATTTGGAATCATGTTTTACAGGGACAATAAAAATAAAATAGGTTATTATCCACAGAGATTCTCTGAGTCTAAATATTAGGTAAGCAGATACTACCTTCTTAAAATTGTCTTTTTGAAGATATTTTGATAAAGTAGAGCTATGCTAATAAAATTATAGCAGATCCCTTTCTATGATGAGAGTTACTAGAACTGCATTTAATTCAAGAAAAGGAGTAGACTCAGCAAAATGGTAAGATGCTGTAACTTAATCAGGGAACAATTTGAGCTTTGAGTTTGGTGTTTTTATCTGCTCTGCAAATGAATTTAGAACTAGAAGGCAATTAGTGAAAAGTCCAAGAGAGAAAAGTTTTGTTGGGTGTTCAGACAGAACTAGAAGGGTCAAAAATTATGACAGTCACCTCTGAGGCTACCTCACAGGCCTACCCATGAACCTGGGTTTAGACACTGGAATAGTAAGTAAAGATGCCGAGCTTCCACTAAGAGTAGCACAATATTTAACAAGTATTAGTTGCCGTAACAAAGACACAGCAACAACATTGGCTGAAATAAGTAGTTAATTACTCTGACAGGATCCAATTGCATATCTTTGGAGAAATATCTATTAAAACATATGTCTATTTTTTAACTGGGTTATATGACAGTTTATTATTGAGTGCTATTGGTTCTTTATATATTCTAGTTAGTAAATCTCTATCAAATACAGGGGTGGGCAAACATAGCTTTATAGTTATGAGTATGCAAAACACAGTTTATTTTTGTATTATTATTTATTTATTATTGTAGTATTTAGTTGTATTGGAACTGTAAATTTAGTTTAGCCAACACCTGTATATGATTGGCAACTATAGTTTCCCAAACTAGGTTCAGTTTGCTAGTCTTTTGTTGCATCTGTATTCGTGAGATATTAGTCATTAGTTCTTTTCTGGTGATGTTTTTGTCTGCTTTTTGTGTCAGGGTAATACTAGCTTCACAGAACAAGTTAGCAAGTATTTCAACCTCTTCTATCTTTGGGAAGACTTAGCGGTATTTATTCTTTAAATATTTGGTAGAATTCATCATTGATGCCATCTGGTCCTGGCATTTCCTTTGTGGAAAGATTTTATTATTCAATCTTCTTTTTTTTTAAAAAAAATATATATTTTATTGATTTTTTTACAGAGAGGAAGGGAGAGAGATAGAGAGCTAGAAACATTGATGAGAGAGAAGCATTGATCAGCTGCCTCCTGCACACTCCCCACTGGGGATGTGCCTGAAACCAAGGTACATGCCCTTGACTGGAATCAAACCCGGGACCCTTGAGTCCACAGGCCGATGCTCTATCCACTGAGCCAAATCGGCCAGGGCCTTATTCAATCTTCTTACAAGTTATAGATCTATTCAGATATAAAAATTTTTATTCAATCAGTTTAGGTAGTTTGTGTTTTTCTAGGAATTTGCTCATTTTGTCTAAGTTATATATTTTGTTGGCATATAATTGTTCATAATACTCTCTTATAATTCTTTTTATTTATCTAAGTTTAATGGAAATGTTCCCTCTTTCATTTCTGATTTTAGAAATTTGAATCTTTTCTTTTTTTTTCTTGGTTAGATTACTTAAATTTTGTCAATTTTGTTGACCTTTTTAAAGAACCAACTTTTGGTTTCTTTATTGTTTTTATACTCTATCTTGTTTATTTCTATTCTTTTTTCTTGCCTTCCATTTTCTTGCCTTGGGTTTAGTTTACTCTTACTTTTATAATTTCTTAAGGTGAAGGACTTGGGTCTTCTTATTAGACATTAAAATTTATTTTCCTCTGAGCAATATTTTTCTATAGCTCATAATTTTTAGTACCTCAATTTTCCTCTGTTATTGATTTCTAATTTCATTCCATTATGGTCAGAGAACACACTTTGTATGATTTCAATCTCTTTAAAATCACTGAGATTTGTTTTATGGTCTGCATATGGCCTATCCTGGAGAATATTCCATTTGGACTTAAGAAGAATATGTATTTTAATATTATGGGTAATGTGTTCTATAAGGTTGTTTAACTCTTCCATTTCTTTGCTGATCCTCTGTCTAGTCATTCTATCCATTATCAAAATAGCACATTTAAGTCTCTATTCTTGTTGAATTATCTATTTCTTCTTTCTGTTCAGTCAATCTTTGCTTCATGTGTATTGGGGATCTGTTGTTAGGTGCTTATAATTGTTGTCTATATCTATATATATCATCTATAAATCTACATATCTATATCTATAGCTATCTATATATCTATATCATCTACATGATCTATATTTCTATATAATTTATATCTATATCTATATGTCATCTATCTTCTTGAGGGTTTACCCCTTTTATCCTTATAAAATGTTCTTTTTTTGCCCCTGATAACAATTTTTACTTAAACTCTATTTATCTGCTAATAGTATAGGCACTACAATTTTTTTTATTACTGTTTGTATAGTATGTCTTTTCCATCCTTTTGCTTTCAACCTATTTTTGTCTTTGAATCTAGAGTGAGTCTCTTGTTGACAGCATAGAATTGGATCAGATTTGTATCTATTTTGCCAATCTCTGCCTTTTGATTCAAGAATTTACATTTAATAACATTCTAGGTCAGATTAATATCAACTTAATTTTGATAATATACAAAAACTTTGCTCCTGTTTAGCTCTGTTTACTCACATTTTTAGTCACATATATATATGTGTGCCCTAAATTTAGATTTATGATTATTCTATTTTTCTGTAGTTTTTTAAAATAGGGGAAAAAGACAAATAAATGCATTTACACTCTCTTTCAAATTTATGTATGTAGTTAATTTACTTGCACTCTTTATTTCTTCATGTGAATTTAAATTGTTTCTAATATCCTTTCACAACCTGAAGAGCTATTAAAAATAAAAATCCTGTGGTCATTTTGTATGACTTCATAATGCTGAAAGTCCAAATTTAATCAAATTGGAAAATGTAATTAATAACTAAAAATCAGGTATAAATCAGCATGCATATCATGATCTTATTTATGTAAAAAGTGGATATATTTTATACACATGCAGAAAAATTAAAAATAGGCAAGAAATCTGTATGTCAAATTGTGTAGTGGAATTAGTGGTGATTTTAAAGTATTAGTGGTTATTTTTTCTAGTAAATACATGTAATATATTAAAAACACCAGTATTGACTATCTGTATATATAAAACCATACTAGGCCGAATGGCAGAACAACCGAACAACTGGTCACTATGACGTGTGCTGACCTTCAGGAGGCACTCGCGGAACATGGTGGGCGTCGGCAGCAGGTGGCAGAGCGCGGAAAATGGCGGGCATCAGCCGCAGCGGGATGGTGGAGCAAGTGAGCCGGGGCACCAGACCAAGGCGGGCGCCAGTTGCTGTCATTGGGGCGAGCCTCTGGTGGTTACTGACAATTCTTTGCTCCTGCATGCAGCGTTCCTGCCTGGCGCTCGTACCTGCTGCTGGTGTCGGCCCTGCTCACACTCGCTGCCAGGCCTGGAGCCACGGCTCACACCTGCTACCAGCACCCGGCACCAGCCCTGATGGCCCCTGAGGGCGTCTCCACCTCCGCTTGTTCCTGAGGGGTGATTGGGGCAGTGGTGCCAGTGCTGTCAGCATGTGGGAGCAGCGATGGCCAGAGCGGGGCTGCCAGCAGACGGGGGGCTGGGGGCCATGGCAGGAGGGGACAGGCAGGGGCGTGGAGGACGGCCGAGACCTGCCTCTGTGCCCATCGCAGCCTCGCGGCCCACAGTCCTTTCAAGGTGCATGAATTTGTGCACTGGGCCCCTAGTTTCTTAATAATTTATTATTCTTTAGTTAAACATTCATAGGGATATTAAGGGAACACAGTGTTGAAAATAATTTGTTTTGGCAATTCAGAGTTGGATCTTGAACAATTGAATTTCTAAACAGAACTCAACCAGAGTATAAGTTCTTTAATACTTCTTTATATGGCCTGAAATATACACAGTGTTAAACACACATGAACATGATATAAATATTTGCTTAGGATATGGATCAATGACTCAATGACTTAGTGAATGAAAGTATGAATAAACAAAAGAAAATGATTGTACTCTGTATAAACCTTTCTTCTGGAGCTACCTGAGAGAAATTGCTTATTAGAACTCCACTTGAGGCTCCTTAGTTGTCATTCTGGAATGAATGATTTATTGCTCATAAAATGGTATGAGATATGAAGTGAAAAGTCCTATGTAAATGCGAAATATTATTTTATTCATTGTGACTTTTAAAATGATGTGAAAGGTTGTATAACATATTGTGATTACCAAAAGGAGCTGACAAACCTGGTTAGCTTGGTGTGTTTGCTTTTAACAAATAAAAGTGAAATTGGGAGAAAATATCATATTCAAAGTTATTCCATATAAGCTGAGACTTACCAAGCCAAATGAATAATATTTACTTTCATTTAAAAATTATTTAATCCAACCATAGAATGTTTACATAGCAGAATTAAATATAGTTATTATTAATTTATACCCTGGGCCCATGATTAATGTTTGTCTGCCCCAAGACTTTATTTTTTTTCCTCCTTTTCTCAAACATGTTTGGCATTTAGAAGTTTTAAAGTAATTTCCCCCTTTGGCTTCACCTGGGGTCTCTGCTGTCCCAGAACCTCCTCCTGACCTCCGTGTTGTGTTTTCATTTAAAATAGGGCATGTCTATAAATGTCAGCAATACAGGGCAATTAGAAGTTTGAAAAGGGCTGTAACATAAACCAGCATTATAGTGAAATGGATATTGCCTTAAGCTGCCTGCAATTCACTTGCTGTTGGAAAGACAATATCCTGCCATTCTCCCATGGTGGCCTTCAACTGAACACATTTGGCTGAGGATTGACCCATTATTAAGATAAGTCTCCGCCTGACTTGAAACAATGAAGAAACACAGAGCGAGTGAAGCCAGCAAATTGGGCTGGTAGTTAGCCAGCACGGGCAGAAATGTGACACTGGATTAGTCCTTAATAGCTGTCTGTGGTGCTATCTGTGAAATCCAACGCGGTCCTGATTCCCAGGAATTGGACCATAGGTGCATGCTGTTTGGGCTTGCCCAACATTTTCAGGTTTTGGAAGGAATTGCCGTCTATGTATTTAGGCAAGTGTTTGTGTTATTTTTATCCTGAACACCACCACAACCATGAACAACAATAAAAGCTCAGCACTTCGGACACTAGCTTACTTTTATTCATGTTCATTTCCTCTGCTGCTAAGAATCCAGGCCGCAAAAACAAACTACTTTTGCAAATTTAGAAAATGGGATATGTTTTTAGACAAGGCATATCATATTGTTCCAATTTACCCTCTTCCAAAGATGCTCGACCTTTGTGCTCTCACGGTGCTTTCTTTCCCTAGCTGAGGCCTTTTGACACACTGTCAGCTGGCTTTAGCTCGCCCCATGTGACCTCAGAGCAAGCTTTCAAACAAGATAAGGTTGCTGTTGAAAGTCTCTCCTGGGCTTGCAAACTTGGTTCTGCCTGTTTGAAGGGATAACAAAATGCAAAAGGGTACCAAGCAAACATGTATTCCTTTTCAGGTTCGATCCACCCTGGTTCAAGACTTTTTTTGTAGGACCACGTGAGGTTTGGTGGTGAGGAGAGTAGAAAATTTGGGGACAACCTACAATATTACCTGTTCTTTTGTGTTAGGGTGAGTCATTTTAATTAAATATATCTCTGGTGAGGTGTTTCCATGATCCTGCCTTTTAGCTCCTAACAGCATTTCATCTCGTCAAACTCAGCTTTGTAAAACTCATATGCAAAGCCGAACTGAAATAAGGGAATGTAATTGAGTGTAGGAGGGAGGCCTATATCACTGCTCTGCTTGTAAAAATCAAGGTTTCTATGCAGGCTATGAGCTATAGTTTTGGCTGTCTTAGGAAAGACTTTTAAAAATTCTTGCTGTCAACAGGCTTTTGAGGTTTTCCAGACTTCAGGGAAAGTTAAATAGACCATGAAACACATAAGAATGTATGCCCAGGCCACGAGAATTGGGAGAAACTAGAATGGTCTACGAGGGAAGTTGACTGAATCTTTCTTGCGAGAGTTTAGTGAAATTTGAAGGGCTGCACCATTTTACTTGAGATACCTTAAGGGACACAGATGCTACGGTGCTTAATATACTTTAAATGATGACTGTCTCTAAGTATGTGGACTAAACACCTTTCCATGGTCAAGATCACCACTCTATTCTATATTCAATCTCAGTGCTTTATTTTCACTTTCTTTGCACACTTTTCTATATAGGCATAATTGCTTCTGAATAGATATATATATAGTGCCCTTTTACAGTGAGTACAGTGTAGAAACACTTCTCACTAAATGAATAAACTGGGCCTCAGACACAACTGGGATGATACCTATGACATGCTTCACAAACCAAGACGGTCCTGCATCACTGACATCAGAGAGATTACTAAGACAGTAGAGAGTCGCCTAACTTCATTGTTTTCATTATCAGCCTGGCTCCCTGTATTCTCCACCACCCTTCTCCATATGCCTAGTCAACTCCTACTTCCATTCTTCACGGCACCTATTCCAAAGTTTTCTTCAATTTATACAAAACCTCTGCCCATGTCTGCTGTCTAGCCTCACTGTCATAGACAAAGAACATAGAGCGCACTCAGAACTTCCTCAGAATTTTGGCTGCAAACGAATCTGTTACTCCAGTCATCATTTCTTCTTCTCAGGGGAAAGGTAGGTTTCACCTGTCAAAGTTTGCAAGTAAACTTCCATCTGTATACTGGTACTTGCTTCTTTCTTATTCCTAAGTCTTGGGCTGTCAATCACTTCTTTTCCCTACCATGGCTGGAAGAGTAAGTGAATTGCTGTCACTCCATATCCTTGTCAAATTTGGCACCTTTCGTCTTTTAAATTTTTAGTCATTGTGGTTGTATCTTCAACTTGCATTTCCCTGAGTAATAGTGAAGTTAAACACATTTCCACAATGCCTATTGGTTGCTTTTGCATATTATCTTTTTGAGGCACCTGTTCAAGTATCTGCCCATGTTTTCTCTCTTTTCCCAGTCTGAAATTCCAAAATCTCATTGATAGTCTTTCTCACTATGTGCTCTGTGCTCTTATGTATTTTTCCCAGTTTATGCTCTTATTCTGGTTATGTCTCCTTTGATCTTTCTTTCAGATTATTGTTTCTTTATTTGTGTTACTCTTCTGTTAAACTCACCCATTGAATTCTTTAACTCTACTTATTGTATTTTAGAGAATTTCCATCTGTATTTTTTTGTTTCATTTTGTTTTAGTCCTCACCCGAGGGCCCATCTGTATAGTTTTAATGTTTTCTAATTCTATTATCAATTTCTATTTTGTCTTTTATCCTCTTGCACAGCATTTGTAGTTATTTTAAAATATTTCTTAGTGAATGACAATATCTTTGGATCTTTTTCTATAGCCTAAATTTTCATTTTTATTGCCGTTTTGCTTTTGCTAAGGTTGCCTTGATTTCTACTATACATAAATATTTTTAATTATGTGCAAGATCTGACATTTCAATGCTCTTAATAGTGTCACCTCTTAGTAGTATCATTAATTTTCCAAATTCTTCCTCTGACTCTTTGCTTCCAACTTAATCAATAATTATATCATATTGATTTTTCTTGCTAACACCTCTCTAACCTTCCTCACTTTTTTGAAAATCCTAAAGACATATAGGCAAATTCCTTTGATAACAGACACTGAAGCTGCATGTTGGTGAAGGACCTAATGTGAATTACTTAACAACTTGGTACTCTGTTTCCCTATCTGCAAAATAAGCATAATAATAAGACCTATCAAAAGTATACTGTAAGCATCACCTCTTCTTTATCTCTCTACTCTCCCTCTTTGCAGTGTGTCTTTGCAGCTCCTACCAAGAGAGGAAATTGAGCCCTAGCTGGTTTGGCTCAGTGGATAGAGCCTTGGCCTGCAGATTGAAGGGTCCAGATTTAATTCTGGTCAAGGGCATGTACCTAGGTTGCAGGCTCCTCCCCAGCCCGGGCCCTAGCCAGGGCCTGTGCAGGAAGCAACCAGTGGATGTGGAAACACAGATATTTATCTTTGTCCTTCCCTCTCTCTCCCACTCTCTCTAAAAAATAAATGAAAAAATATCCTCAGGTGAGAGTTAAAGAAAAGAAAAAAAGAAAGGAAGTTGATTTCCCTATCTTAGAATCAGGGCTGGACTGTGATGTCAATAGAATGAAGAAGATGTGATATTGTGTACATTTCTTAGGAGGCCTTGAATGCTTTTGTTCTCTCAATATTTGATCCAGCTTTCTGGGGAAGGAGATACCAAGTGTGGCAGAGATTCACCTTCCCAACTGAGGCCATATTAGACCAGCCAGCTCACCAACCAGCCGGGCAATTGATCAATGAGTATGTGGGATGCTAGCCAAGACCAGAAGAACTGCCGGCCTATAGATTTAACCGCTAAATAAATGATTACTATTAACTGAAAACTGATATCCAGAAAAAAGCCAACTGATAACACTACTTCATAGGGTTGTAGTGAAGATTAAATTAGTTAATATGTGTGAAGTGCTTAGAATATTGGCTGGCACACAGTAAGCATTATTTAAATGTTAGTTATTATTATTCTTTGCCTCTATTCCCACTGCCATGGTTTCTTAACAGTTCTTTTTGCTGCTAGTCTCTTCTCCCTCAAGTCCATCCTCACAGTTGCCTCTTGAATGCTCTTCTGAAATACAAGTTCAATCATGTCAATTCCCTTTTTAAAATATTGCAGTGAATCTTTACTAGTTATATGTAAGCCTAAACTTGTTTGGTTACTTAAGGCCTATCCAATGTTATCTCTTTATCTATTATCTTGATTCATTTATGTCTTTATCCATTCATTATATTGATTACTACTAAAATAACTAAAAGACAGAAAATATTTTTACCATGCAGAGATAATTACTTTGTAGTTGAATCAATGTGGTGTTTATAGCAAACTCTATTTTACTGAGTGGATGTAAAAATAACCCCAATATTTATCATATTAAAATTAATCTTGATTTATAGCATCTTTTTCATAAACTAATCCACCATAGTATGCTCTCTGTAAACTGTTCATGTTAGATTTATTTGCACCATAAATATAATACCTAGTGCACCAATATGACCAGGTAATGAAATGTTTTACCTTAGGAGTTTCTAGATGCAGTTCACCTCCTTGCTGCTGATTGTTACATAAGAAAAAAGCTGGGAAGCTTTTGAAAAATATGAATACTCTATTGCCACCCCAAAACTACTGAATATAAATTTCTACTGGTACAATTAAGAAATATGTGTGGTTTTACAGAAAATTTAGCTCATAGACTTCTATAATAGCTAGTAAAATTTTTAATTATTTTGGAGTTCATGAAATCTTTCTGGGGCACAAAAATCTTTGGTTTAGAATATATGGAATCTGGGACTGAAATTATTTTTCAGGTGTGAGCACTTGTATGTTGATCATTTTCTTATTTTACAGGTATAGATCTCTGATAGATAATTGACCATAGTCATATTTCTTAAAAGTGTAGTAAAGCACAATATTTTCTATGATTCCTGACTTTTTAAAAAGACTTGGTTTTATTTTAGAAATTCATAGTTGATGGATTTAGAAAGTGTTCCCCAACAGTCATAAATTATTTGATACCTGGAGCCTTTTCCATTTTTTTCTCATTAGAGGTCAATCTAGCTGTTTCACCTAACTTAGAGATTGGGAAATACCTATGAACTTCATGCATAACTGAAATCCTTGTTTTCTAAAGCTTTTCCAATATTTGAAAAGAACATGACTTCTTTGATTGTGAGATTAAATGGAAAAGTGATTACAGGCCAACTTCAGATGGGTGGTAAGTTCTACAGTTATATAACCTAATTACAATAAGTATAGCTTCAAATTGAATTTAATATATAGCTGTCAAAAACATTTTTCTTTGCTAAGAAGAGCCTCTTCCTATTAATATAAGTCAACATGCCCAGAACATGCATAAGGGACATGGAAGAAGTCTCTGGACACTGTATATAAGCCAATGTTGGAATTTTGACTCTAACTCAGTTTTTCCATACGTTAAATGGGGATATTAAAAGTGCCCCACACAGAAAATTACTGTAAGGATTTGATGAGTTAGTATATGTAAATAGTCTTAGCTCTACATTACTGTCCTATAAATGGTAATTATTATAATTCAGAAATTATGTGGTCAGCTCTTGTCATCAAGCTTAAAATGTCACTAAGTCATACATAAGCGCTGCTTATCTTATGATGATTTTTATAATTTTATAGTGGAATTGACATTTTACTAATAATCAAAAGATAAAAATTGAGTCAAAAACTATCATGAACAAATATATGTTTAGGCAGCCCCTTTAACTACTCCTAGTACTCAAATAAAGTTGGTTGGTGCTTTATAGAGTTAAAATGAAATGAAGTATGTAAAAATTATTCTGCAAACTCGATTTTTTAAGGATAATGTATTTTACTATTAACTACATTCTATTAACTTAAATTCTCATTACATATGTAAATATTTGTAGAGCAATTATAAAAATCATTTAGAGCATTTTCACATCAATTGCATCAAATGGTTTCAATAGTTCTGTGCAAGTAGTAGAATTAGCAGTATTTCACAGAGAGACTCAGCCCACTGTGGTTTATAACAATTTACCATTTCAACAACTATTGTTGAAACTTTTGTGATATCCCTATGTTGTTGGCTATTATATCTAAGATGTATTGCTATTTAACTCATTAATTATTTAATCTTGTTATCTCTTAACTAGATAGAATACAACTTGAAAGTGGGGCCCATAATTTAGACTTCTTGTTTTCTTCATTTTTCCAGTTCAGTTTTTGGTAAATAAAACATATTAGGAGTGAGGATAAGTATATTTATAATTGAAACAGTTTATTATCTCCCTCTCTCACCAAGAAAAAATATGATCTTTAAAAAATAAAAATAAGACAAATTAAGGTAGGTGGCCTAAACTCTTCTTAGTCTATTGTTTTGATGTTTGTATTAGTCATCTGAGATAAACATTGAAGGGAAGGGAATAGTTTATTGATGTTTGAACTCTCTTATTTTTTTCTAAGAGATGTGAATTCTCAAATTATCATACTTATTATTAACTGTAAGAGAATAAATTCCAAGATAGGATATGTATTGTTCTTGGTTTGGGTGCTATTTTAAAATAATTTTATGACCTGGGTAACCCCTATTAGGAACAATATTTGAGCTGCTTTAGCTTGGTTCTCTCTCTATTACTTTAATGATTGTCATGGAACTCTCTCAGCAAGCACCTGCCTATATGCCATTTCTTCTTTTATTGATAGATTTTGGAAAACTCACAGGACATTTTTTAGGCAAAGACCAGAAAATCTGTTTCCATAAGCAACTTTTATATAAAGCATTGAGTTTGAGAGTTCTAATAGTGAGAGAGCATATTTGCTTTTCTATATTAAAGTATCAAGTTATAAAATAAAAATTATAAAAAGCAATGTATAATCATAAAGCCTTTCTCTTTTATAAATAGCATTTTAAAATTTACAAAGCCTTTCTTCTTACATTATCACAATGAACCCAAAATCTCTATATATAAAAGCCTATGCAAATTGTCCCCGCGGGAGTTCAACTGGGAGACCAATCGCTCACTATGATGTGCACTGACCACCAGGGTGTGGTGCGGAACAAAGGAAGGCCCCAGCCGGCAGCTAGAAGGCCCCAATCAGCCCTGATTGTTGGCCAGGGCTAGGGACCCTACCCATGCATAATTTTCATGCACCGGGCCTCTAGTAATTTATAAATAGCTTAGCATGTCAAACTCTGAAGCTGGAGCTTAATTCAAGATTACATGCAAGAGATTTAGATGGCACTGAATATTGCTCTGGTTAAGCTCATGATTTCTGGGAGATTTCTGACCTTTATTGGAGAATAAAATAGTAATAAAAAATTCTTGGTTATAGTTGTCTATTGGAGTAGTAATCTGAGAATTTGTGCTTTGAATATTTTTCTTTCTTAGGATACATAAAGTAGCAGAGCATGACTCCGTATGGGTTGATTCCACTTTGTGTTTTGGCTTTTGTATTCCAAAATGGAATAGTTTTCCTTGGCAGACTCAGCAGTAGAGTAAGTCTAGAGTAGGTGAAGGACGTGTATTTTATTTTTTTAAAGGGAGAGTGGGATTTGCACAGTGACCCAGATGTGTGCTCTCTGAACTCCAACTGTCTGTGTTCAAATATGCAACATGAAGCGAACAGGGTTTAAAGAGACCCCTTTGGATACCTTGGGGGTATTTCTTGCACAGTGTTTTGGCAGCATGCTCTTCTAGCTGAATTAGATTTATTGCTAAAGCACTAAATCTTCATTATACGTGACAAACTTACTCCCCTGCTGTCCTGGTCCCTTTCCATTCACAGTCATTTTAATTTTTTTAAAATTCCAACATCTTGTTTCTTCCCCTTCCCTAGCCCCAAGATCCCAAAATATTCTACATTCCAGTCTGTCTCAGAGAAATTGCATTACATTTGTGAATGTGTCATTCACAGATGTCAGAATGTAGAAAGCACAGTAAAGGTTAAAGACGTCTCATCCAATCCATCAGTATTTAGCCAGGAGTGCACTTGAGCTTTTAAAAGTGATCTATGTGGCTGGATGCCTGACATAACTTTATCAATGAGAAGCAGTCACACACATTCTGGCGAGGTGTCGTTACAGGTGAGTATTGAAAGGAATAGTATCTCAGGTGTGTTGTTCTGACGCTGCCACGTTTCCATCCATCACTGTATGTAGACCACAGTAAGGAGTCAGCGCAAATACTAGATGGGCTTACTCTCCTGTTGAACTGCTTTGGAACGTTTAATAACTTCCAAAAGACTAGACGAAATGGACTCCAGAATAACTGAGTAAATTCAGAAAAACCAAGAAAAACTAATTTTCTTAATCTTAGCTGCAAAGGAAATCCCACCTATGCCAAAATTGCTTAGATCTACTATCTAGATCAGGGATGGGCAAACTTTTTAACTCAAGGGCCACAATGGGTTCTTAAACTGGACCGGAGGGCCGGAACAAAAGCATGGATGGAGTGTTTGTGTGAACTAATATAAATTCAAAGGAAACATCATTATATAAAAGGGTACGGTCTTTTTTTTTTTTTAGTTTTATTCATTTCAAACGAGCCGGATCCGGCCCGCGGGTCGTAGTTTGCCCACGGCTGATCTAGATGGTGTAAAATTTGTGACATTGTTTTATATTCTTTTTCTGTCTGGTTACCACCATAAGCAGTCAATTATAATATCAATCATTGGCAGACTCAGCAGTAGAGTAAGTCTACAGTAGAGTAAGTCTATCAATCATTATGTGCCAAGTCAGCAAATACAGGCACACCAAATACGGGGACTCCATAAAAGTCCTTCATTTATTCATTCACTCATTTATTCATTTAATAAATATTTATTGAATGCCTACCATGTGCAGACTCCGAGATATATAATTGTGAACAAGACCAATGAAATATGCCCCTCTCGGTGCACTTACAATTAGAGGTGAGATTCAGACCGGTAAGCAGGCAATTACAGTCTAAGTGCCTATCCAGTGAAGGATAGTACGTGAGCTATAGAAATACAAATGGGTTGTATGTATGTGGAGTGGAGAGAGGAATAGGAAAGAGGAGACCATGGTTAGACAAAATCTGAATGTTTAATAGGGTTAACCACTTTAAATAGGTGCTGGCTGCCTACAGGCACCTAAAAGTATTCAAGATGAGAATGGACATGACTGACAGGAACTGAAGGCAGGTCTGTCTGTCTGTCTGGAGCATCTAGGAAGAGAAGAGCAAGAGTGGAGGCTCCTCACCTGGCTGGTGTTGCTCAGTGGTTGAGCACTGTCCAATGCACCAGGAGGTCGCTAGTTCAATTCCTGGCCAGGGAACGTGCCTGGACTGTGAACCCCATCCCCAGTGGGGGGCATGCAGGAGGTAGCTGATCAACAATTCTCTCTCATCATTGATGTTTCTATCTCTCTCTCCCTCTCCTTTTCTCTCTTTCTAAAATCAAAAAAATCATCTTTTTAAAACAGAACGAAGGCTCCTAAAGGAAGCAGGATGCTTGCAGATGTGAAGTTGGCCAGGAACGTCTGTTGAATTCCTACTGTTCCTAGAACTACTTGTGGACCTCCCTGATTCCTCGAGGAAAGCCCTTCACCGGTGCAATATGGTTCAGAACATGAAATGCCACTTGCAAGGGCCACTCATTGTGTTTAACTTTCAGCGTATGCGAAAGTGATGGAATAGAGAGACAGAGAAACAACTAGCTAGCAAATATTTTCTTATACCATTGATAAACTAGACATCTTTTGTGGTTGAGAAAGGGGCAGTGTCATTGTTACATCGATGAGAAAGCTATTTATAAAAATACGTCACACGTGAGGAACGTAACAAAACTAAACGAAAAACAAAGCTACTCTGAGAAAAAGTTGAAATATAGTTTAGCCTAAACCCAAAGCAGGTAAGACATGATTTTCTTAAAAGTTAAATAGACAAACTTGTTCTCTAACAAGTAGAAGTTTCCCACCATGGTCTGCACTTCCTTGGGGAGTACTGTGGTCCCTGCCATGAGGACTAATCAAGCAGAAGGCTGCTCATCCATTTGTCCAAGTGGTTGAGGAGGGATTCTTACAGATGCAGAGAAAGAGTATTCACTCATGATGTTAAAACACATCTGTGTTTTACATGGGCCACGTAAGCTTTATATGAGGTTTGTAGGAGATTTGAGGACAAGTGCTGCTCCAAATCACACAAGGTCACCTTCCACTGAAGTCTGATCCCTTTCCCTGATGTCAGTAGCAGTTGTGTGTAAGAATTTGGCCCACTCTTCTAAAGATCACCCAGTTTGTCGGGGTATTTTTAGTCCAATCTTAACCCCAGCACCTCGACACAGCTGAACTGTAGACTGTGGAGCAAAGTCCCAACAACACATGACAACCAGTTATCCAGGTGTTAAATATACACATACTGCAATATAAACCTCAGAACTCGAAATAGCATACCTTTATGCTAAATTCTTCTTTGTGGTTGGTAGTTTGCTGAAGATGTTTTTGGTGTGTTCATTTACAAACACGAACAGAGAGATTCATTACTTAAAATTGGCTAAGATACAAATATGATAACCTAGGATTTTAGAAAGATGCCTCCAATTTTTTCCTCAGGCATATTTTTCCCTGTAGATTCAATAAATCTCACCTGAAATAATCTCTCATCTGCCAAAGACTTAACTTCTTTTATAAAACATACCAGGTAAAATGGAAACTGTTTCGCATATATCTATACAAAAGAAAGTAAATAGCATATCTAATTTTATACAATTTATAAGATATGTTTAATGATGCAGTTTGTCTTTACAAAATTATTCCAATCCTTTAAAAACTATTTGAAATGTCACCTTCTTTATAGACTTGTTTTCTGAATTTTGCACATCAAATTTGATATTGACTTCATTTCAATTCTTTAGTACTAGCTTTAACTTTTCATACTTTGTCTTGTATTTACTTGTAAACTCTAATCTGTTCACTTTTAAGATGATTAGTATTATAGAATCCATATTATCTGTTTTAAATATCCTCCATTCTATAGGTGGGTACCTTTTATACAATAGACCTTCAGGAGAAATGTGTGGTATACTGAGAGAAAAAGGGCTTAGGAGCCAGACATGCCAGGGTTTGAGTCTTGTATTTGCAAATTCCTAGCTGAGTGGCTTTAGGGAACATGCTTAACCTCTCTGTTACTCAGCTTTTTAACTTGTGAAATATGAACAATAACGCATACTTTATAGTTTTGCTGTGAGGATGCAAAAAGAGAGCTTATCTAAGTGCATTTGGAAGGCAGTAAATAATTGCTACCCTTTTCTATACTTTAGTAGATTTTGTCAATTATTAATCCAATAGAAGTATTTTGTGGCATTTAAGGCACATGCTCTTCTTATACATATAGTATTTATAAAATATAATGACTTTTCCAGTTATGATATTAATCTACTTTACTCTAAAAGCCATAGTGTGTTACTCCTATCTAAAAGAACAGCCTCACTTTATATGCAATGTACAATACAATCATGTATACCACTGAAGACATGGTACACATTTTTCTTTATGCTGTGGAGATTCTCTGTCATGAAATAAAGTGTTAAAAAACAGTGATAAGTTAATGAGTCAACAGCCCAATGAACTATTATTTACAGTGACATCAGAGCTGTGATTTATGCCCAGGAGGTTTCTAGGTGACAAGGGAACTGAGATTGTAAATTAATGTAGATTTAGATGTTGCACAGGAGGTGCTGTGGTCTTTGTTTTCTATTTTGAGGTACAACAAAGGACAGAGGGATGACATACTAGCCCAGACAGCAGCAGCTAGGCTCACATTACACTTCACACTCTGGCCCATCTTCTGGTTTCTTTTTTGTTTGAGGAATGATTGCAATTTTTTTTCTTGTTGTGATATATGTAGCCTCTTCATACCAGCTCATGACTAATTCTAAGTGACCCCACCTCTCCCACAGCTTTATTCTCCTTATAGTCTCTGCAGAACCTTATTTATTTGTTGGTTATCGTATTTTTCTCTCACTAGCACATGAACTCTTTCTTCCTTCCTTTATATATATCAGAGAGGAAGGTAGAGGAAGAGAGAGAGCGAGAGACAGAAACATCAATGATGAGAGATACTCATTGATTGGCTCCACAGTTATTAAATTTCAAGTATACCAGTACTTTCATTTAAGCTCCTCTTTAGTCAAAGCAAACAGAAAAGCTAATTAATAAAATAGTAATTGAACAATCAACAAAGTAATGATCATATACATAATTGACGTTTTTCAAAAAGAAAGGTACACAAGTTTTTTAAGGAAAGAAAAGCTTATGTTTGGAAGAAATTTTACACATCTATTTTCCCCAAGTCATAATCAGTTTTCTCAACACATTCTTAAAATTAAAACAAGTAGCCATGTGGCAGGGGGTATGTACTTCTGTCCACCAAATTCTGTTTTACTTTTCCACAGTATAGAATTACCAGTGGGAAGATTCTGCCTGGCGAGGGTCCACATACCTCAGCACTTCTTGCAATGAGGTCTGACCATTCATCTATTTCTTAACAATGGAAAGTGGGCGTAAGATATGAGTGTTATTTTCTGGCTAAGGCTTTTAAGAAGGGGCGTGTCCTTCCAGACTCTCCATCATTTTCTACATTGGATGAATATGATGATGAAGGCCCAGGGCACATCAGAGCCACAAAATATTTCCAAATCATCATTTGAATGAGAGTTGTGCACCTACCAGGAACACCCATTTGGGGCTGAGAGAAAAAAGCTTATATTGTGTTTGAGATACGTTCGGGTCTACTTATTAAAGCAGTATAGCCTATCCTAACCAAATAGTATTTTGTTAGTTTTTCTTTTTTCAAACATTTTTTAAATATATATTTTTATTTACTGCAGAGCAGAAGAGAGAGGGAGAGAGAAATAGAAACATCTATAATAATAAAAGCATAATATGCAAATTGACCAAACACCAGAATGACCTTCTGGACAACCTTTCGGATGAAGCCAGAGCTGCGAAGTCCTACTCTTACATAAATTTCATACATTGGGCCTCTAGTCAATGATAAGAGAGAATCATTGGGGTGGGTGGCGGGGGTTGGCTAGAGGAGGCCAAGGGGGTGGGAAGGGGACATATGCAATACTTTAGAAGTAAAGATTTTTTTTTTTTAAAAAAAGAGAAAGACAGAGAATCATTTATTGGCTGCCTCCTGCACACTCCCCACCGGGGATCGCAACCCAGGCATGTGCCCTGACTGGGAATAGAGCCATTACCTCCTAGTTCATAGATAGATGCTCAACCACTGAGCCAAACAAACCAGTGGGCTTTGTTTTTCTTATGGTAACCTTCAGTACAAGTCTAGGATACAGCACCAACATAAAACTCAGTAAAAAAATAGGTCTGCAGAGAGATATGATAATGTCCTCATAGTAAGCTTCTCTACATAGAGACTGGCCACACTGGTAACACTAATATCCGTAGGCAATTCCAGGATTGCCTTAAGGCATAAATAAAAAATAAGTAAAGCAATCTGTCCATTCATTATCCTCTACAGAATATGAATAAATAAACAATATATCCCCAAAGATTAACAAAGTAAGACATAGCTAAGTTGATTTCCACTTGCACATTTTTTCAGAGCAGAAGACATGATATGCTATCCATGGTCACTAAAAAATCTAAAAAATGTATTTACCACATTTGGTTTCATTAAATAAGTAGTCTAAATATTCTACCTATATGAGTTGGTTGCTAGCATTGACCTTCTGTACGGTAATGAGTTGAACTGTGTAGTAAAATTGGATGGAGAGAACATCATAGCACGCTAAATTTGTCTAGATTTATGCAAAGGAGCAGAACCAAACAATCACTACATTTGTTTTATAATATGTGTTCAATAATTCTGCTATTTCAAGACTTTGGGGGATGGAGTTTATATCTATTTTTTTCTACTGACTGCTATTTATTCATAATCATCATTTCTAGTTTTGCAATCCTGTTCTTCATAATTTTCTCTTTTTAATTGATCTTAGTTTTACTTATATCTTTCATTTTTATATTTTTGTAATTATCTTTTTTAAATTGTTCTATTTTTTATTTTTATTTATTTATAGTGGATTAACATTCTGGATTTGCAAGCTCCCTTTCTTAGGATTATTTAATTCTAAATAGTTTGACATTTTAACCTTGATCTCATCTGGATAGGTTTGTTTCTCCCTCTCTCATTCTTTCTCTTTCTGTCTCTGTCTCTCTCTCTCTCTCCCTTCTGAGTTTATAGATTCCTCCTCCTAGTCCCTTCTTCATCCTGAGACCTCTGCTTGAACATCATGCCTTGCATTTTTGACTCTGGGTTCCCATATCACAATTAATTCAAAATTGTACTAATGATCCCAAGTCAGTTTCCTACAGAGTCTCTTTAATCCCCCCCCACACCAAATATGGAATAATTTTATCTGTGTAATCTGTAGGGCTTTAATTTCCTGTGGTTTCTGGACTCATAAACCCATATAACTATGGCTTTACCTTTTATTCTACCACCCTCTCAACTACCTCATACTGTATCAGTCAGAGTCCAGAAAACAGAAATTGCCCCAGTTATTTCAGAGAGGGGGCATTTAATTCAGATAACTGTCTACCCAGTGGGTTTAGAAGACAAACAGGGGATAGTAAGTCATCCCAGAGATTGTCAACAGTGAAAGATTACACTGTCCCTCTAATTGGAGAGACTTAGGACAAACTGCTGTTATCAGAGACTAGCCAGCAATGGCACTGGACAGAAACCAGAACCAGCCTGAGGCAAGGGTAGGGGGACGGGGTGACTGGAACCATGGGGGGAATGGGTCTGGCAGAAGTGTGAGCCCCTAGACTGAGACACAGTCACTACCAGAGGCCTGTGAAGCTGAGAGACAGGGCAAGATCCTCTAGCTTTTCCTTTCTCTCCAGTTTCTTGCCGTTGCTTCTCACTGGCCAACCTTGCCAAAGCCTCTGTCAAGGCTACATGCAATATAGACAGAAGAAAGATGGGGAATGGATTTGAGTGCAAACAGACAAATAACCATCATTCCCTGACTCACACACACACATACACACTAATCCATGGTGGTTTCTCTTTCACTAAAGGTCCATAGAGGTCTCTGGCTCAATTGTCTTGAATTTGGCTCTATCGTTTAATTGTTTCCCCTGAAATTTCTTCTTTAATAACTGCTGTGTTTGGAGTGGGGTGGCGATGAGGGAGCATGACCTCAAAACATGAAAGCACAACATGGACTTACCCAGGGAGATCATATTCTCTCTCTAGCCCTGGTGTTTCACTTTATTACTATTTTTTTAGGCAGGTTTGCTGATAGAAAAGAACATAGACTTTCAATACAGTCAGATCTGGATCTGAGTTTCAGCTTCACATGAACTAACTGCATGATTATTTTTAGATAGTCTACCTTCATAAGTTTCCTTATCTGTAAATTGGGAATGATAGTACTGACTTTCAGATTCATTTAATGATTAAATAAGAGAATATTCAGCTTGCCATATTTTAAGTCAGGCATTTAGTGGGTTCTCAATATATGGGTATTATTATTACTATTATTATCATAATTATGTCCCATCTCATTCCTAGTTAAGTGACGCCCTATTAGCATTGACTTGTATTTTCTGGTAGATGACCTTCATCTTGTTTTATCAGGAGGCATTGATTACCAGCACCCACAGTAGAATCAGCTATAACCAGTTAGGTAGCAAGCATCATATATTTTTGTTTGTTTGTTTTGAGGATGAAGGATATGCTTAGGTATTAGCAGGGTGCCTATATGTATGATGGTTTTATCAATTGAACTTATCTTGCAACATGTTAATATATATGAGAAAACCAGAGAAAGTTTTAAGAAAAAAAGTTTCACTCAAAATATATTTTAATTCAGACAAATTCCCAAATCCAAAGATTTGAATCTCAGTGCATAACACTTTCCAACCACAGGGGCCCTCACTGAAATAAAATGTTAAGATTTTAAAGGCCTTTGCAAATGTTCAGCTAATACGTTTGCATTTTACAACTTTTGAGCACCAAAATTGGATGAGGAAATTTTTTTTTTATCCTGCAAATATTAATTAATGTTGACATATACAATCAACAGGGAAGCAGGGTTTTCACACACTTCTCCTTTCTCATTTTGAAACCTCATCAAACAGTTTCAGCCTCTTTCTGTTACTTCTAACAAAGAATGGCTCAGTTGACACTTGACCTCTATTGCTCAACTGTTCTCCTTCAGATGGTGTCTTCTCAAATGGGTTGGTTTTACATAAAAAGGACTATATTCAATATTAAAACAAACATCAATTAACATACTTGTTGGGTTTTTATGCTGCCAAATCATTGGTTAGACTGACTGTTTCCTTTTCCAAGCTTGTTTTGGCATTGTCAAAACTATGTCTGAGCTACCCAGACTCTTTCCTAACTTCAGAATCCAAGTTCTTGGTTACAATATCAGGATGCAATGAATCATTAGGGTCCATCAGACTTCCAAGGGCCTCATAAGTGGTGTGGAAGTTAGAAAGCTGTTTCATTGCCTAATATCTATCCTGTCCGATTTGATTCGCATTTCCAATTTGATAACAATCAACTTACCCCATTTTCTACATTGCTAATGAAAATACTCAACACAAAAGCTGAAATTAGACTATGTGGCAACTGTCTTTCTACTATTTCCAACATGAGAGGTTATTTATTACTAAATGTTCTGGAGGGCTGAAATTTTTACCAATGCAAATTTAAATTTTTGTGATGGTTGCAAGGGTATTCCTGGGCAAGGAGAAATTCAATTTGTCCTTGTCAAAATAAAAACAAAAGAACAAAACATCAGCTGAATGGAACCTTTGAGTGAGTGGAAAGCTTTCATCAGAGATTAATTGGAGAGGGAGCTAATTAGAAAATGGTTTAACTGCATCAGTTTTACATTGATCTGACTGTAATAAATGTGTTTTTGTGTAGCTATAAGAATGTGGTAGTTGTCTTAAGGTCAAAATATCCACAGGGAGTTTGTTGAAAGTGGTATGAAGGGACATCATAGAGAAGTGAAACAAAGGAAAATGATTAATGATATGTTGAGGGCTTCATTCTGTGAGAATAATTTAAAGTTTTAGTATTGTTTTCAGTGCTGTTTTAAAATGTATCTCTTACATAGTAGAGCTATGCTACAGCACAGTTTAGGTTTATATGGATCCAAATGTACGGGCCCCATAATATTCAGTTTATTATTTAAAGTAAAACAAGAATCTTTGTTGTTACATCTAGAGCCTCATAAATACTTATTCTCAAGATATGTTCTCAAAAGACTGAGAAGTTGACTCTATGAGAAAAGGTGAGTGTTAAAACATATCAACTTCAGAAAAGCTACCTTATTTTAAAACACAAATTTCATCTTAGATTACCAACTTAGACTACACATACTCACACACAAAAAATACACCTAAAAAATATAGTGTGGATATAGTAACAGCATTGGAGAGTTATAGAATTTATTTCCTATTTATTATACCAGAAAAAAAGTTAAAATCATGTGAGTATTAAAAGATCAGAGCCTCTATTTCTTTTAATCTTAAGAAGTATCTTACGTTAGACCACCTATTAGTAGCCACAAGGTACTGGACATCACATATGTGCCACACACTGTGTTTTCCAAACCATAGTATGTTGTTATCTGGTGCAACCAAATTTAGAAGAAATTAATAGGATAAAATACAGAGAGAAAAAAACCCATGGGCAAATTACATGCTTATAAATGATGCCCTATATATTATGAAATTATATGTTATAAACATAATTGTTATGTGGGCCTAGAAAGTAAGAAGAATAGCTCTATAGGATAAATATACCAGCTGTTCATAACTTATTGATAATTTCTTAAATTAAAGAATTACCTTAACGTTTTAAATTCCATAGCAGGCAAATAAACAATTAGAAAATGTGAAGAAAGAAAGCAAAGAGAAAGTCACATTGTATGCCGGTGTTCGCCACCCAAGGTTGTTGTGGAAATGTGAGGGGTCTTTTATTATTGTTTTTATTTTGACTGGGCTGAGTTTTGCTCACTTAAAAGATCCAATTGTGAGAACTTGCTCTAAAGTCCCAGCTTGTTGATGGACAGGCATCTTCTCCCAAGGTAATAGGGAAACTGTTTTAGCAACTCTTATATTTTTGGAAAAGTCAGTGTTGGTTGTAATTCGATCCTAACTGCAACCTATATCTCACCTGCATTTATCAATGCCAAGCCACAGAAATGCCTGCAAGGGCCTGAATAGTTGCTGCTCATGATATATATTTATGGTATTTTGGCTGCTTCACTATGAAAATATTATGCCACAGAAAATAAAATCTGATTCTATGTAGCAACTCAACCCACAAACATAAAACTGAGTGTTGGTTTTATCACCAACTAACTTGTGTTTCCTTGAGTGTAGAAGGCAATAGTAAATTCATAGATTTCATGTCATTGCATTTGGGGACAAAAAGCAACTTCAGTATTAAATTTCAACATTTTTATTCTTTTCTATAACACCAATGCTTGCTTTCTATTATGTACTATTTAACCTAGATAATTTTAAGCAGTTATATTTTTATCCTTAAATAATGGTAGCAACTCTTCAATATATTAGATAAAAGATAAAAAATTCCAAAAACTATTTAAAAGTGGCCAATAATTTTTACCAGAGAAAAAAGAAAAAAAAATACTTCTTACAAATGCAGATATTCATTCATTAACTTATTTAAGTACATTTTTTGCTTAAATATTAGAGGGAAATTTATTGGAAATTGAGAGGTCAAAGATAAACAAACTATGACCCAAACCATTACAAAGGTCCATGGAGGGAGACAGACATTGATACAAATGCAATCGTAATAAAGGGAGATGAGTGTTTAGAATAATATGTATTTTAAAGTTATGTCTGTTCTTTTAAAGTCATAGATTCTTATATTAAACCATAGTTTTGGAGCTATTGACTTGTCTTTCCAATATTGATCCATATGAGAAATGGTGAATGTTAAAACATACCAACTTCAGAAAAGTTACATTATTTCAAAACCCATATTTCTTCTTAGACTACCAATCACATACACACACACAAGCCCTAAAAATATAGTGTGACCTAATCTGTTTTCTTATTAAGAGGAGGTAAGGTAAAACTCTTAGCATCAAAAAAAAAAAGGTTCAATTGGGTGTACTTTCTCTCTCTCTCTCTCTCTATCTCTTATCATCAATGAGAAATATTACTTATGTGGCCCATTTCTTTTTTATAGCTCCCTAGGAGAATTACCAGACTCTCAAAATGTTTTGGATCTCTGATCTCATTTAGAAACTGTTTTAAGGTAATATTACATATCAGTAGATATAGACATAGACATACATATAGGTTTATTCATTCAAACTACTCTTTATGAGATATTAAGATAATTTGCCCTTTATTATGAAATTTAGCCATGTAGGCAACACCTTTCTTTGCATCCCTTTAATAATTATATCAATTAATATGGTAGTTGGGATTTTCCAATGTTGGTTGTGTTTTTTGTTGTTGTGTTTTTGTTAATTCTCACCTGAGCAATTTTTCCATTGATTTTTAGAGGAGTGGAAGAGAGAGGGAAAGACAGAGAGAAATATCAATGTGAGAGAAACATCAATTCATTGCCTTCTGCATGCCCCCCGACCAGGGCCCAGGCTAGGGAGGAACCTACAACTGAGGTACATGCCCTTGATGGGAATCAAACCCAGGACCCTTCAGTCCATAGGCCAACACTCTATCCACTGAGCCAAACTGGCTAGGGCTGGTTGTGTTTGTGAATCTAGAAATATTTGAGAAATATGCCTGAGGTGCAAAATAGCTTAACTTTACCTCCATGTATCCTAACTATCATGTATCTACCTGTAGGTTAGGCTAAAGTCAACAATCTTCCAGAGATTAGAATCAAGATCCAAGCAGTTAAAAAATGTCTGAAATAAATAAATAACTTTGTATTCTACTCTGATCAGATTAAATGACTTGTATCTACTTTAGATTGGTTAAAAGGAATTAATAAAATGGGATATCAGAAAGCAGAAAGGAGGGAAAAAATTCATTATTCCTGATACCTTAATACTTTGATGCACTTTAAGAAAAACTAAATATATATGTTGAATCAGAATGCACACTGCCCTGAAATCCAACTAACTACTGATTAGCTAAGCAAATCTCCATACTGATGCTGGGGGTCTCGGGTGCACTTAATTATTACTGACCATGAAAATAACTCCACGTTATCTGATATTGTATAAATGTGAAACATAGACTGGGGTCTTCTGGAATGGGACTAATTTCTGATATCCAAACTGGGATTTCATCTCTTGTTTACCAAGCTCATTCTCCTTCAAGGGAGAAATAAAAAGGTAATACAATGGTGCTAGGACTTCACTCCTCTGCCTTCTCAGGCGTAGGCATAGGCACAGGCACATACACACAAACAACACACCAGAAAAAAGTCAATACAAGAATGGGTTTCCAAACTCTGATTTACTAAAATATTTAGCCTTTAGACAAATATTCTCCACATAAATTTTAAAAATTCATAAAATCTTTTCCCTTCAAATTGAGCATAACTAAATAAATTTTGCCTTTAACTCAGTGATAAAGATTTCCCAGTAAACACCATCTGTTCTAGAGTAGTATAGTGATCTCCCAACTTTCTTCCCCCCATTGGTCTATTTCTAACTAATATAAATACTCTCCTTTCATGAATAGAGACGAATACATGTTTATTAAGAAAGGTCATAAATGAATTTGGAGAATGTAAATAGAAATTGTGTTCTTTATAAACATTGGTTAAAGTTGCCTAAATTCAAAATATTACTGGAAGAACCAAGTTTCTTCTCAGCCTCTCCCTCATTCCTTTACCTCAGGAATTTGAACAGGGAAATAAATCTTATCCTGTGATCTCCTGCTTGTAGAACTATAGTGGGGTAGAGGGATGCCTGCCTATTAATCTCACTTTGACTTTCAAATATCTTAATTTCAATTCCAGCTAATTTCAAGTATAACTAAAGAAATGTGTGGTTTTATTATTTGTTTTTCTTGCTGTGAATTTAGATTTCAATATTTTTGAGATTATCGTTTATTGTGTGTATATGTTTGCACACATGCGCTTGCATGTTTATTAGGGTATCAATGGGAGACCTGGTGCCGTAAGGAAAATTCAAGAACATATTATTCAATAACCTTTGGATTGTAACAGGAAATTAACTCACATTGACTTAGGTTTAAAAAACAACAACCTTGATTCCCATACTAAAGATGCTAGCCGGACCAGCTTTAACATGGCTAGATCTAAGAGGCTCCAATGCCATCATCAGAATCAATCTCTCTTTTTATAAATTTTTTTATAAATTTATCTTTATTGTTGAAAGTATTTCAGATGTCCCCTTTTCCCCCTTTCTTGCCCCCCTCCAGTGCACTTTTGTCTGTGTCCATGGGTTATGCATATATGCATATAAGTTCTTTGGTTAATTTGTTCTGGCCTCCTGCCTCCGCCCCTTTCTTCTGAGATTTGTCAGTCATGCTTTCATTTCTCTGGATCTATTTTTTTTTAAAGGTAACACTTTATTATAATTTTTAAAACATATTTTTATTGATTTCAGAGAGGGAGGGAAGGAGAGGGAGAGAGATAGAGAGAGAGAGAGAGAGAGAGAGAGAGAGATAGATGGATAGATAGATAGATAGATAGATAGATAGATAGATAGATAGAAACATCAAGGATGAGAGAGAATCATGGATCGACTGCCTCCTGCATTGGGGGAACTAGGGATGGAGCCCACAACCTGGGCATGTGCTCTGACAGAGAATCAAACCATGACCTCCTGGTTCATATGTTGATGCTCAACCATTGAGTCATACCGGCTGGGCTCTGGATCTATTTTGTTTGTCAATTTATTTTATTAGATTACACATATAAGTGAGATCATGTGATTCTTACCTTTCTCTGACTGGCTTATTTCACTTAGCCCAGTGGTTCTCAACCTTGGCTGCACATTAGAATCACCTGGGAATCTTTTTAAAATCCTGATTTCTAGGCCTCATCCTCCGGAAATTCTGTTTCTTTGTTATGGGGTGAGGCCACATCATTAGTAACAAGGAAACAGAATTTCCAGAGGATGAGGCCCAGGAATCAGGATTTTAAAAAGATTCCCAGGTGATTCTAATGTGCAGCCAAGGTTGAGAACCACTGATTAGCCAATCTCACTTTCCACCTCAGTGCTGTTCTTCTTTTGATTGGCCTTAATTTTGCTTTTATGATGCCTGATGGAAGCTCAGACTTTCTCCAGGGGTGGGGAACATTTTTTCTGCCAAGGGCCATTTGCATATTTATAATATCATTCACAGGCCATACAAAATGATCAGCTTAAAAATTAGCCTGCTATATTTGGTCAAACATTTAATTAACTCACCCTTAATACCTTGGCAGGACCAGACCAAATGATTTCGGGGACCTTATATAGCCTTCGGGCCAGACGTTTCCCACCCTTGCTTTATCATCTCTGCTAGCAGTATTAGAAAAAATAAATAAAACTTGTCTTTCCTGGTTGCTGCAGAAAAATTCCCAGGATTACTTTGATTAGAGCAAAGAGTGATGAATCAGTCACCAGGGCCAGAGACAATATCAATTGTTCCGATCTGGATCATGAGCGCACCTCTGATTCCAGGTGTTGGACTAGTCCACCTAAGCCACATGGAATGAAAGTGGGTGGAGTCGATCCCTAAGGAAACTCAAGACACTCTTACTAGAATGGGGGGAATGACATTGGGTATGCAAATCAACACCTAGCAACCTAGACTAACTTCCCTTCACACTAACTGAGAGGTCTGGATGGTAGGTAACCAGACTTTAAGTTGCAGAATCCCTTATAGATGATTTTCAGCAGGCCGTCCTCTCAAATCCAACTCCTATCTGCTGTTGTTATGATCTTACTTTGGACTCACCTCAGTCTTTGGGAAATGCCCTGAGGGAGATTATTATATCCCAATAGTGCCCAGATTGAGAAAAGGCCATGGTAAAACCAACCTATACCAGTAGCAGGCAATTTGTTTTCTGAGACAGAACTAGATATTTTTACGTGAAACTATCCCCAAACCTGCATCAAAATATGTAGTACCCATGAATTTTGTCGTTGGGCATTAATGGCAGCAAAGTGACAGGTTAATGATAGAAAGTGTGGCCCTCTGGAATCAGCACTCTCTCACCAAAGGACCAGGTTCCACATGGTAAACAGCAGTGAATAGAGCAATGATGAAAGGCCGTTCAGAAAGCAAGGCTGAGAGGAGCACATGATATAGACAATAGTTGCCAAGTCAATGACTCAGTTGACATAAGACAAACCTTCTTGTTCTTTATTTTCCAAATAAATTAGAAGGTGACCCTTAGATGCAGGAGGTTGACATTTCAGTTACACAATAATAAAATCCAAAAACTTAGAAGCAACAGCAAAAGGTACAATGTGTTATTATTTTCAGATGGGAAAACTGGGGTGGAATGACTATTTCACAGTGACTATTTTAAGCTGTGAAGACACAGCACAATATTGCAAAGTGATTTGGCATTTTAATAGGCCACAATCAAATGTTGATTAAAAATTGGAAGCTTGGGCTTCCCTTGCATGAAAATTCTCTTCATCTGCTCTTCAGATGTAACTTTTTTATCCCTGCCACCTTCATTTAATATTGTACTCATCAGTTTCCTACAATACACCAGTCAAAACTAGATTGGGGCAGAGAGGACAACTTAAGAACTTTGTGGAAAAGAATAAAAGCTGGGGACTTTTTGACCCCAAAACATTACAAAAAATCATGGACGTAATCATAAAATAATAGTCACTTAAAATCAACAATGCACAGTGTTCTTCATGTGGGTGTGAGCTGGGAGGCAGTGGAAGAGCTTCGGAAGTCAATTGAACATATCCTTGATCCTGTGGGAGTTTCTAAGACCCTGACACAGATTTTGAATGTAAGAGAACATTTATGCAAATGTGTACTGAACAGAATAAGCGATGTACCAAAAAAGAGCTCAAATGTAATAAAATTTTTATGTTGGTTTGTAATCAGTTGAATTTTCAGACAATGACCTCAGTAAGTATCTATCCTGTGTTGAAGCCTGAAAGGCTTATAGGTAACTAGAGGACCGGTGCACTGGTGGGGTTCCTCAGCCTGGCCTGCAGGGATCAGGCCAAAACCGGTTCTCCGACATCCCCAGAGGGGTCCCGGATTGTGAGAGGGCAGTTCTCGGGTGACGCACCCTGGAATCAGGCTCTCTCCTCTCTGGTTCTGGGCGCGTCACCTGAGAACCTCAGATGCCCAGGCACCACAGCTCAGCAGCTCCTACTTTGAGCATCTGCCCCCTGTTGGTCAGTGCATGTCATAGCTACCGGTCAGAGTGTCTGCCCGCTGGTGGTCGTTGTGCATCATAGCTACCGGTCAGATGGTCGAACGGTCAGACGGTTGCTTAGGCTTTTCTATATATAGATAGGATTATGGCTCTACTTTCATCCTGCATAAACTCCTTTCTGAGCAAATGAAGAGCCAGAGAACCTTTCCACCCTCTGGGCCTTTCTCGCTGAAGTATGAGTACTGATCATAGAGATCTGCGGAGCTTTGGACCTGGCTAATGTGAGCAAATAAGAACAAATCAAACTTTCAGAGAAATTGTTGACAATTTCCAGCCATCATTAATGTTCAGTGCTCCCTTGGATTTTAGCCACGCTCTTACCTTTAATCACTGGACACCCTTCGGATAACGCACTACACCTGGGACTGGGGAAAATTTAGCACTTGCAGATGGGTTAGCACCACAGTTCACTTAGACAGAGTTGTGCATTTATTCTGGGTCCCAGAGGCCTTCCTTTTATAGCACAGTTATATCCACTAAAATTATAACTTCCAAAATTCTGTTCTATTTTATTGCTCTCGCGAAGTATTTATTACCTCTACTGCTTAAGTGGACATTTTTAGAGATTTACTGCTGAAAGCTTTTAGGAGAACTGCACAAGATTGGTGTTACCAGCGCTAAACAATTAGATGGAGGTTGTGTAAGAACTTTTTTATAAGATGCCTACAGTGTATTCCGTTTTAGTTTGGTATCTTAGAGCAAATCATGTTGACATAGGGAAAGTTTATTTAGTGGAGCACCACCATCCAGTAGACTTAATAAGGACCTCACATTATGTAAATTAATGTGTTAATATTTTTTCTCCTAGTTTAATGTAATTTCAGGTAGCCAGAGATTGCCTGACTTCCTAATATTTTAGGAAATCAGTTAGTTAATTGTGCCTTTTTTTGCTTTTTTATGCTTATATTCAAGAGAGATATATTTTGGCAACTTCCACTTTTCATATCAGTTTCCTTCTCTGCTAAGTTATTCAGTGTTCTTATAGAGCCTTGGCAGGCAGAATTTCCAGGGAGTGTTACTGGGGAGAGTCCCAGGAAAACATAGGCAAAGAATTCTCTTGGTCGAACTGCCTTTTTCTGCCAGATTGAAAGGTTTTGCATAATCTAGACTAGAACATACAAGAGAAAGGAATATTTGTTTCAACCATACCTAAAGGCCTGGGCTGGAAAGAGGATTGGCTGGAGGAAAACTGAGTCTTTGTCACACTCTGTTACCAGAGAAAAAACAACTGGTCATGTCTTGTTATATTCTCAGCATCTCCAGGTCTCCTCATCCCTATTCTGACACTTCCATGGGCACAAAAAGCCCCCTTGTCCTGAATACATAGATATGTGTGCAGATAAGAATATTAAAAGGGCATGCTTGTTCTTCAGGACTTCTGAAGCCTGCAGACTATAAACCTTCTCTCTCATTCACACACACACACACACACACACACACACACACACACACACACACACACACGCAACTGGCTATCTATAGCAATGCAGCACATATGTAATCTTCAACAAAGCAAACTAAAGAAATCCCATCTGACAATAATTTCTCAGCAGTGCTTTATGTTTTACTGACCCTATTAGCTGCGGCATGATAAAATTCAGTAACAGACCCCAGTCCTGCTGAGTCACTTGGTGATACCACTAGCCACTCAGCTGTCCCAACTTGAAGACTGAAAATGGTCCTGCCAGATGCTCAGGTCACCCCAGGCCATTCTTCTCAGAATCGCATGGATTTGCTGCCTTCCCCAGAACCAGAAACAGAACTTCCAAGCATCTCTCAGCTAGTCATACTAGGGAGGATGGTGGGAGGAGGAAAAGAAGGATGAAAGAGACATATTAAACCTATTTGGGCACATGATTTCTCAACTACCCCCACCTCTTCCTCTACGTCTTGTGCCTCCACCCACACTCCCTCTATTAAAGCCACAGTGAGCAACTACTTCCTGAACACATCATGCTCTTGCTGCCTCATGCTGTGCAAAATATGGTTTATCTCAGACTAGGGAGTACCGAGTTGTTCTTAGGACTTACTCAAGTGTTAAATCCTCTGTTAAAATATCCCTGACTCCCTAGACAGAACTCATCATTCCTCCCTCTCTGCACCCCTGGTACTTGTACTCATTAACTCAGGACGCTATTGTAATGGTTCTGTGTCTTTATTTCTCCAAACTACAAATTTTGGAAGGCAGCTATGCTCACCACTATACCACCAACGCCTTCATAAACTACAAATTTTGGGATTCAGAAATCACAGTGTGTGTTTTTCTCATCCTGGTAAGCACCTCTCTCTTTTCCTGGTATCAGTGTCTAATACAGTGGTTCTCAACCTTGGCTGCACATTAGAATCCCCTGGGAATCTTTTTAAAATCCTGATTTTTGGGCCTCATCCTCCGGAAATTCTGTTTCTTTGTTATGGGGTGGGGCCACAACATTAGTAACAAAGAAACAGAATTTCCGGAGGATGAGGCCTAGAAATCAGGATTTTAAAAAGATTCCCAGGTGATTCTAATGAGCAGCCAAGGTTGAGAACCACTGGTCTAATAGAATGAATGCATAGTCCAGGAAAGGTGCTATGTAAAAGTATATTGAATGAATTGATTAATAAAAAATGGTTGAAGATCTAAAGTAAGGGGAGGATGTTCTCCAGCACCCAGTCATAATTTAAATCTGCGAGTGGTCTGAGAATGCAGAAGGGTAGGTGATCAGAAGTATCCAAAAGATGCCAAGGCTAGTAAGGCCCTTTCTCTCATTTTTCTTTTCCTCTTCTTAACCTTAACTGATGCTGCCTTAACTCTAAGCCCATTCCCCCCCCCCCCGTATTCTTTATTCTTTTTCCTTGTCTGAGATCTCTGTACCCTTCCTTCTGTCTTCTCAACATGTTTAAATTTGCAGACAATCCATAGAAATAAATTTATATACTCAAAGTCCAGGGAATATGAGAATCTGCTACCCCCAACCTTCCTGCCCTCAAATACTTGACTCTATAGTAGTGAGTCCAGAGTATGTATTCAATGAATCTCACGAAGAAGACAAGTTGGACAAAAATCCAACAAGTGGTGCCCAGGAGGGGCAACCATAAAAGAAGCCCATTGTATATATTTCAAGTAAATTTCCAAACTATTGTGTCTTAACCCAATTTTCTGTGCAAATTATGTGATGGTGATGCAAAAGAAAATGACTAATTGGTATGCAATTTTAGAATAAAATCACTGAAATTGATATTAACTGTTGACTAAAAAGATAACTGAGATATAAAATATTTTTATTTCTAGCTAATAATTTCTGGGTGTTTACTATGGTGCTTGGAACTATTCTAGGGCTTGGCATATATCACATAATTTAGTTACCACCACAATACAAGGAAGAGTTTTAGCGATTTCTCCATTTTGCAATGAAAGAAGGGTTAAATAAGTTGCTGGACTTCATACTAGTTGGTAGGAGGTGGAGATGCACTTCAAATGCCAGCAGTCTGGCTCCAGAGTCTGCCACTTTAAACTCATAGATTCTTCAAATATTAGCAAAAGGCTAAATTTTGATGTGATGTTATGAAAGCAATGTTATCAGATTAATTTATTGTTTATGCATAACTACCTAGCAGCATAAATACCAGCAACATATTAGTATGCAGGTACTAAATAACCTACTGTGATTTTTAAAAAATTAATTAAATTTATTGGGGTGACATTGGTTAATAAGATTAGATAGGTTTCAACTGTACATTCCCATGATACATGAACACTTTATTTGGACCATTACAATGCAGCATCATTGATAAGTCTGAGGACAATTAGACACTTATTGATGGCAATATCCTAAAATCCTGGGCTGTGCAGAAATTGAAGAATAAGACTTGATCATATTGTTTTTGTCTGCCTGAAATACTCTGCTTTGTATTGAATATTCTCTATCTCCTCCCCTTTCAGACAGAATTCATTGCTACCTCTCCTGTTCTTTGGGGTCTTATAAATCATGAATTCTTGAATTTATTTTGCTTAAAAATATAACTTCTTTGATTTTAGTCAGCAAACTTCCTTAATATTTATTAAAGAAGAACTGTTAATTGTGATGTCTAAAGCCTCTACATTTTTGCATTTTGTCTTTTCTTAATTTTGCATTGGGCATTCTATAGTCTTAAATTGTAGTACTAGATTTCTTAATGTTTTCTTATATTTCTACCAGTTTTTTTCAAAAACATACAGTCCAGGCTATGCTATTTATTATTTTATATTTCAATGCAATATAGCTTTTAAATATATGACGTATTACTTTGCATATGCTCCTTCAGAGTCAAAATTATCTTCTTTAATCTAAGTGATTTCTTTGTTACTTCTCTCACTCCAGTCTCTGTGTTCCTTCTAGAAATCCTATTAAATAGATTTTGGAATTTGTTTTCCTTGTCTATTAACTTTTCTCCCTTTCCATTTTTTGTTCTTTTGTGCTGTTCTCTGGGAGATTTTCTTGGCTCCATCTTCAGCTCATAGGTTTACTATCTCGTTGTGCCCATTCCCTGCTCAATCCATCTCTAGAGTTTTCTCTGTTGCTGTTGGTTGTTTGTTTAACACTACAGCTATCTTAGTTTTTATTTCCATAAAATTTATTTTTCTTTTTTATAAATATAGAATTCTCAAAGGAATGAGGCTAATTTTAAATGCTGTTTTATTGCATTGTCTCTATTTTTTGCTATTTGTTACGTTGCTTGCTTGCATAAAGTTTCTTTGTTTTATTTTTTATTTATTTTTATTTTTATTTTTTTATTGCTTAAAGTATTACAAAGGGTATTACATATGTGTCCTTCCCCCTCTCCCCCCACCTTTGACAGTCCCCTAGCCTCCCCTATCCCCCAGTGTCTTATGTCCATTGGTTATGCTTATATGCATGCATACAAGTCCTTTGGTTGATCTCTTACCCCCCCTCCCTCCTGCCCCCCAACCCTCCCCGGCCTTCCCGCTGCAGTTTGACAATCTGTTTGAGGCAGCTCTGCCTCTGTATCTATTATTGTTCAAAAGTTTATAATGGTCTCTATTATCCATGAATGAGTGAGATCATGTGGTATTTTTCCTTCATTGACTGGCTTATTTCACTTAGCATAATGCTCTCCAGTTCCATCCATGCCGTTGCAAATGGTAAGAGTTCCTTCCTTTTTAGAGCAGCATAGTATTCCATCGTGTAGATGTACCACAGTTTTCTAATCCATTCATCTACTGATGGGAACTTAGGCTGTTTCCAGATCTTAGCTATGGTGAATTGTGCTGCTATGAACATAGGGGTGCATATATCCTTTCTGATTAGTGTTTGTGGTTTCTTGGGATATATTCCTAGAAGTGGGATCACAGGGTCAAATGGGAGTTCCATTTTCAGTTTTTTGAGGAAACTCCATACTGTCTTCCATAGTGGCTGCACCAGTCTGCATTCTCACCAGCAGTGCACAAGTGTTCCTTTTTCTCCACATCCTCTCCAGCAAGTCGTTAGTTTTCCTAAAAATTATTGGTAATTCTTTTGTTTTCTGAAAAATTTGTATTTAAATATTCCTGCCTACCTGAGTATGGTTTGTAGTTATGTTTATCATAAATTCTTTAGTGATTTGGGGTAAAAGGTTAAAATACTTCAAATTATATAGGCTACTTATGGACCCTTTTTCCATTTTCAAGGTCTACTAGAGATTTATTATTTTAACTATAAATATATTTTATTTTCATCATATTTTAGACAGAAGAACAGTTGGACATATATGTTTCTTCCTCCCTATTGATACAGTCCTTTTTAGTCATTTTAAATTGTTAATATAAAGATTATATTCTTTCTTTACTATATTCATAGATATAGATACAGTTACAAATATAGTTATTAATTTTTTTCATAGTACCATAGTCATAAGTAAAGCTGTATCTTTATTCTGCCATATTGATTTAATCTTATCTTAGTATTTTGTAATTGTTAAAATATTGATTATATATTTTAATACTCTGGATAACAGCTCTTAAAAGTGTATATTGAATCTTATTTTTTGTGTGTCCTATATATGCTTTGTACATGATGTCTGAGATATCAGAACCTTTGTGCATTGCTGTGGGAATGTAAATGGTGCAGCCGCTGTGAAAAACAGTCTAGTTGTTATTTTAAAAATCAAAAATAGAATTGCCAGATGATGCAGAAATTCTTCCTCTGGATGTATACCCAAAGGGATTGAAAACAAAGACTCAAACAGTTGTATTCTCATGTTCATACTAATATTATTTACAATAGCCCAAAGTAGATGTAGCCCAAGTATTTATCAACAAATGAATGGAGAATTCATTGTTGAAAGGCTGAGTGGTTGATGGTTTATTTTAATTTGATGGAGGCAATTCCTGATAGCAAAGGAGGCTTGCTCAGGAAGAAATTTGGGAAAGGCTTCTTGGTCTCAGCCAAGAAGACAGGTTCAGGGCATGGCTTTAATCCCTGCATGCGTGTTGGTGTACTACTCTATATCCATATTGGGTTTCGGTCTAGGAAATTCAGTTATGTAGAAGGAGAGTTCAAGCTTGAAGACCTATGCATTGGGATGCCACAAATACGACAGGGAAAGGAAAGAGGAAATGAACTGAAACAGAATGAAGCAGGGGAGAAGTAGGGGTGGGAAAATAAGACACTGTGTTAAGGTAGAAAACAGAGTCAAACAGAACAGTGCAAGCCAAATGAGGGAGAATAAATGTCAGTAGGAAATTTAAACAGTTCATTACTGATGATACAGAAGTGATCTAGGAGGTTGTCCTATTTATTATAAGATATATGATTTCCAAAATATTACAGTGAAACACAAGAGAAAGCTGTAGCAGATGATTGGGCTTAACATGATCAAGCAAAGACATCAACTCGGGCATCTTGGCTACCCATGCCCAATGTCTTACAGTCCTCTATGGGGAGTTGCTGCTGTCATCTTTAGAACAGTCTTTTTTTTGTGTCAGGGCACTCTTCCTACCTCTGCTTCAGTTCCTCTTGCCCTCAATTGTTACCCCTTCTTTCCCAATTATGTGATTAGCCCTTCACAAGGTTGACTCCATTAGATAGTCATTCTAGATCGAATTTAAGGTTCGCTTCAAGACATGACCTTCTATATTTTTATCCTTACCTTCAAACACTGCAGCCTGCTGATAAGTGATACCCCTCATCTTTATCTACTCTAACTTCTCAGGACACAAGAGCCCCAGAATAGTACTCTGGAGCTCTGAAAATACTAGTTATTTAGGGAAATTGACATCTTAAGAATTTTTAAATTGCATGTATATGTTTAGCTGTTTGTGCACAATTTAATTCATGGAATAAACAAATAACTTTGATAAACTCTTTTTCAGACATGATGAGTTTGGTATAAGCAGGTAAGACTGCCCTGTAGGTAGCTCAGTTTCAGGGTCTAGAGTTGAGGTGAAGGTTTGAGAGGAAGAAACCAATATAGGAGCTGTCACCCTCCAGTTTCTTTTCTCTTCTATTCTTCTCACATACTTTCAGTTATCGTTACAAGACACAGATGCAATCATGCCATTGCCTATGTGCAAAAATCTTCAATGAATTTCTATAATACAAAAATAAAGTTTAAAGACTTCAATGTAAATATTCAAATACAAAAGTTTGGCTCTTTCTAAACTTTTCCATCTAATTTCTCCACCACTGGCATGGCATCAGCCTATGTACTCCTTTTACTGCAAACATGCTTGGGAATATCTCACCTTCACACGTTTCTCTAGATTGCATTTTCCCCTAAATATCCAATTTCTCCATCAAGGCCCTTTTAAAAATTTTGTTCCACTAAGATTTCCTCTATACTTTGTCTTTAATAATTAAATCTTTATTTGGCATGAACCTGTTTGCACAAGTTGTCCCTCCATTTTATTAACATATTTATTTACGAACTTATTTCTAGACATTTTTATTCAGTCTCTCAAGAAATAATAACATTTCAAATGTATTCTGAATTGTTTTGTGGCTTTAAAATATTCAGGAGGAAAAGGATCCGTCCTCTAAGAAGTCTTATTCCAGTGAGGTAATTAATCTCTATGAGGAAGAGCCTCTGAATGAGAAATTGACAGGACCATGGGGACAATACAGTTCCAAGTTCTGTGGTATATTGTACCCACTAGCTGAGGGAAAGCAAGCACAGTGCATGCTCATAAAGTAATGGACAATTAAATAATTACCTAAGGATTTAACAGATGACTCTGGCGACCTAAGCTATCCTGGGTCTGAGGGGATTGGGAGGGCAGCTATGGCTTTTTTTCTGAGTTGTAAAGGGGAAAAACTATTTTGTAAAAATCTCAAAAACCAAAAATCAAACCTAGCATATATAGTAGAATGTGAGAGAACCTGCTATATTTAGAGAATAAACAGCATATCAGTACAGCTGAAGTGTCATGGGCACAGGTCAATAAAGTTAGGCAAAGATCAGAAATTCAGTGAATATTTGGGTAATTTTGATCACAGGATTTTGCCTAATATTACATCGTATCCTATGCCTAGCCCCACTTTATTAAAATTATTTATAGATACTATTTAAATAATTATAAATGCCATCAAATTGATATATTTGATTTATTTAAGGATAACTTAGGTATTGGGTATGTAAATGCCTTTTTACTTTTTGCTGTTACAAACATCACAACAGTAACACCTTTGTAAATCTTTGCTTGTAATCCATCTCTATTGTTTCCTAGAAGAGGCACTTCTGAGGTAAGACTAGAAACATATTAGGGTCATAGAAGCCAGACATAATCATGGCCCTGTTCCAGGTTCTCATCTTTCTTGGATTAGAAAAAATGTTGGGTTGCTACAACAGCCTATTAATTAATCTTCCTGCTTCCAGTCTTGCACCCCTCCAATCCATTCCCTGCGTTAAGCCAAAGTAAACTTTCCAAAATATAAATCTGATCCCGTCCTCCCTACTAAACTTCAGACAATGGCTCCTCAATGTGTCATGTATACATGATCCAAATCCAAGAACATTTTAAGACTTTTAATACCTATTACCAAATTGCTGGCAGAAAGGTTGCAGCAATTTATACACTTCCACAAGCAGTGTACAAAGTACGGACCTTACCATGCCCTTGCCAACATATGGTATTCTCATTTGTCACACATACTGTAATGATCTATTATTGTCTGCCTCTCCCATTAATTTATTAATTACTTACAATCAGGAATGTTGGCCTATTCATCTTTGGATCATAACACCCAGTGCAGTGTTAGAACAATGAACGAATTAATACCACCTAACACAAGTACTTCATTTGTATGTAGAATTTAAGATCTTTTTATCCTTTACTCTGATGAGATTTAGGGATAGACAAGGTCAAGGCCAAGAGTTGAGGGTTCAAAGCTTGAGGTATCCAGTATGTAACCAAAGGTCAAAGTAGGAAACATACACGCCAACTCTATCAAAGATTTGTAGTTGTTTGTATAGCTAGGCTTTGGAGCTGTTTTAAATTTCTCATATAAAGTGACTGTGTGCTGATGAATTGAGGGTGCACCTGAATTCTGAGTCTGGGGCTCCAGGACCTTCTGTTGAACACCAGGCACTTTAAAGAGGTATAAGGCATACCTCGTGGAGACCCACTCAAATCTTTGGGCATACAAAGGATCTCCAATCCATCAAAGCATCAGAAATCAGACCCACCTCTATATCTTTGCACATATGCAGATTCTTAGGCCCCGTGAGAAAGGAAGGCTGTTGTTTTTCTAAAATTTTTTTTTAGTGATTCTGATGCCCCACCAAGTTTGAGATTATAACATAAGACATGCTAGAGAAATGGAAAATGAAATTCATTAAATATGTACTGTGATAAAGCCTCTGCTAGTAAACAAAGGTCTGGTTGTATCTTTGCTACCAAATAATAGTCATTTTACTGAAGCAAATAAACTATTTGGTCTCAAATTCTCCCAAAAGAACAATGATTAACAGATTTATCACTTCTTATCTCTTTGGGAGGGTTCTGTCAGCAGTGCTATGACCGTAATGCAGGCTCTGAGAATACTTGAACCTCCCTTGATTGTGACTTCAGCCTCTTTGTGCCTTCAATTTTCCAACTCCTATATGTACTAATAAGTCTCATAGGAAAAGGCCCAATAAGTTTTCTGTTTTAAGTATAAAGGTTTAACTATAAAGTACCCTTTAAAGAACTTTATTTTTTTCATGGGAAAATCCAATTAAAGTGTCTTGTGATGACCAAACATAATTATTTACAGAGGAGTATATTGCTTCACAAAGTATAAACCACCAAAGACAGGGTCCTTGACCTGAGGAGCTTAAGCTATAAGATAGGAATAAACAAACTAAGATAACAGTAAAACAAGAGTCCGTCTCAGGGATCAGCCTGGAGCCACATTATTCACCTCCACCGCCTCACAAAATAAAATTCTGGGGACCCAAAAATAGTGTAGAACTTGAGATTTTAGTTTGGGCTTTTCACAGGGTAGGTTGAAAATAAAATTATCAATTTAAAGCGTGGCTTTAAATTAGCTTCCATTAATATATACATGCGGTGTATCACAATCTATGGGTGGATGTTTTGTGATGCCAAGACTTTTTCATCCGTCCATTTAACGTTCAATGTTTTTTTTGTTCGGTTAAGAAATTTATTGTTTTAATTTTTATTTTTACTAATTTAGCACAGCCTAATACACTAAATAAATATGACAGACATTTATCAAATGCTTATCAGTTTCAATTATATTTGTAATTAGTTTTTCTGAGTATTGCGGCTTTGGCTCCATAACATTAGCATAGGAAGGAAAATATAGTCAAATCCCTAAGTGATATTTGGTCATTAACAGTTTAATATGTGTTTATTTTTTCCTTCCAGGTTTTTATTTCATAAAATAAATCCTGGATTATGTTCTCAAAGAATTAGAAGTATTTTTGTGTTTCGTTTCCTTAAAACCCTCTAGGCTCCCCCCGCCCCCCCGCCCCAAATCCCCACACCTCCCCTTAGTGGTTCTTATAGAGGTTTAACAACTGGTAGCCGTGGAATCTGATGACCTCTTTCTTTCCTTTGACTAGATAAGGTAGCACAGCTGCTAGTAAGTTTTCCCACAGACGCTGCCAATGGCGGTGGTTGGGGAGGGGTGTCCCTCTGTGGACAGAGAGGTAATGTGATCTTCACACGAGTCAGACCTGGGCCTTGTCAGTGTTGAGACTGTGTGCTATATTAAATTACACTCAGTGTTTTCTGTTCTCCTCCTTGAACTACTGTTCACAGGGACCACCCAACCTACAGCACTTCCTTGAGTCCATGGGGAACCCAGTTCTAACTGTCCACACAGCCATTCAGCCAGCAGGCTGTCTAGAGCTGGCTTCTTCAGAACCGACTGGTGATGTTTCTGGCAGAACGATTTCGCATTTCCAGTGAAATCTCATCACATAAGGAAAGCTAATAATCTATGGTGAGAAATGACTTGTGCTATGAACCTGCCGAGCAGGGAATTGAGCGGTCAGGCAAAGTTTAGAGATGAGCAGTTTGGTGCATTGCTTTTCCCTAGTCTTCCCTCACTATACCCATATTTTGTGTCTGGTTTGTAACTTCTTATCCTCAAAGTTACTGGTTCTCAAACTCTAGTGTGTATCAGACTCAGATGCCAGGTCCTCATCCATCTGGAGAGCTGATTCAGAGTCTGGTTTAACAAGCATCTCAGAGGCTCACAACTCACATGGTATAAGGATTACACTGAGAAAAGCATCAGTAGCAAAAAAACTATCACGATCCTCTTTCCATATATCAAGGGACTGTATACTTCATAGATTATTTATGTCTTACTGGGAACTAGTTTAGTGTGTGAATCTATCCCCAAAACAAATTTTTATTGAGAGATATAGAGAAAAAAATTATTCCAAGGTATCCATGCAAAAACAGTGGTATAGACTAACATGCTGGATAATTTAATAAAAGGAGCAGTTACTATTAGCAGTTGTGGTCATGGAAGTTTTCCCATTGCTTTAATTTCTTGACTTTTAGGAAAGCTGTTTTTGAAAAAGGGAAGTTTAAGATAGAAGGAAATCAGCGATTTCTGCCTGCAATCCCAAGTAATAGTAGAAGTAAGTTTTTTGGTGGCTTCAGCTATAAAAGCAGAATGTATTAAGCACATGTTATGTGAAAGACATTTATTTTGTTCTTGAAGCCCCCTCATATCTACTGCGGTCAGAAATTAAATCCTCAGCATTTTTTAGTTTTTCTAAAGCAATAGAACATGTTCAGTTTATTTGAGAAGAAAAAACAATCCTTCTAACTTAGGCTCAAGGAAAAACACTGAGTTTCTTTAAAAAGTAAATTCACCCTTACAAAATGGAATGAGGGATTTAAAGATATTTTAAGGTGGCTCAAGTTATTACAACAACACCTAGTGCTGCCACTGCGACTACTGTTACTCATGAGGTGTGTGTGTGTGTGTGTGTGTTTTGGGAGGGGGAATGAAATATAGAACTGTACACTGGGACACTTATTCTTAAGTCAAATAGAGCAGTAGAAAGATGCAAGGTGATGTAGATTTTAATCTGAAGGCTGGAATTCACTAGCTGTATGAACTGAAGTAAATAAATTTTTGTGTCCCAATTTTGTATAAAATTGAGTCAATACTTATTCTTTATATATTAATGTAAGAATATATATATATATATATATATCCCCTGCAAATCCACCAGGCCAGATATGTGATAGAATTAAGATTCTTGCAATGGGACTTTGTATTATCTGGCTTTCTTAGGTGTATTTCTCCTCTGCTTTCTGTTCTCACTCTTGGCAATACAAGAAGAGGGTTCATAATCCTAAGCCAAATTAATATAAACTTATTGGGTTTCTATAACTGCTATAGTAAAGTTAAAATGTATAATTAAATTACTGCAATGATGACTAGTAAGTGACATTATTATCAATATATTGCTATATTTGCTAGTGAAATATTGGTAACAAGGGACAATTGTTGAATTTTATTTACACAATAAGAAAATAGGTGAAATTTTAAAAATTCTTATTTTATTTGCATAGCATATTTTGTTGGACTCTCTCTCTAAAGAGGGTGTTTCAGGTTCATGAACCTGGGATTTCCATTACAGATGAAAGAAGACTGTGTTGTTAGCAGTGGCCATTTTCAGTTGGGCCAAAGTATTTTGAACTAATATGTAGACTTGGTTACTATTTTAAAAAAATATTGAACACCTACTATGTGGAAGACATTATATTGATAATATAAAGGATACCAAAATATTTAAATAATGTTACAATTTAAAAGTACCTTGAGAGAAACACCAATATGGGGAAATGGGAGTTCAAGAGAGAGGAGTCTCAGAAATTTGGGGAGATCAGTGGTTGACTGACTTGTAAAGGAGTGTCTTCAGACACACCGGGAAGAGAGAAAGAGCATGCCAGGTAGCAAGAGTATTAGAAGCAAATGCATAGAGGAAGGAAAGGGAAGGCAATACATAAGAAAAACAAACAAACAAACAAACAAACAAACAAAAAAACACAAGCCTTTTAACCCATTTTCACTCAAATTTCAAAGAGGAAAGAATGCCTGTTTTTAAATTTACCGATCACTCAGTGTTATGACCTGAATGTTGGTGCTTCCCCTCCCCTCAAATTCACATATTGAATTCCTAGCTCCCCACGTGATGTTATGAGGAGGTAGGGCTTTGGGAGGTGATTAGGTCATGAGAGTAAAGCCCTCATGAAAGAGATTCCGGTACTTATAAAAGGGGCCCCACAGAGAGCCATGTGACCACACAATGAAAAGACACTGTCTACGAACCAGGAAGAGCTTTCACCAGATGCCCAATCTGCCAGTGCCATGCTCTTGGACTTCCCAGGCTCCAAAGCGGTGAGAAGTAAATGTTGTATTTAAGCCACCCAGTCTATGGTAGTCTAGTACACGTAGCAGCATGAACAGACTAAGACAACCACATTTATAATGGGACTTCTTTCAGAGAAAAAAGGTTAATTAATTAACTTTTCAGTTAATTAAAAGTCAAGAGAAAAAATATTGACTCTGCTCTTTAAGTATACGTAACATAAAGGGTAGTTTTGTTGTAAATACGTACTGGAACTATGTAAGAAAACAGTTGCTCAAATCTTCGAGACACTGTAAGAGAACACACACCAGAAGTTGCTGGATCTGCCTCCTGTCCTGGCTCTGACCTTACTTGTGAATCTGGGAAGGTCACTTAAATTTGTTGAGTCCCATTTTTTCCAGGGTGTGGGGTCAGTAAGGGGAATTGAGCTAAACGATCTCTAGGATTCATCTCAGCACTAAATATTTACAAGTTCTTGCTTCCAGCAATTGGAATTATTTATACATTTAAAATATATATTTTTTTTATTGATTTCAGAAAGGAAGGGAGAGGGAGTGAGAGATAGAAACATCAATGATTAAAGAGAATCATTGATCGGCTGCCTCCTACACTCCCCACTCTGAGGATGGAGCCCACCACCCGGGCATGTGCCCTGACCAGGAATCGAACCGTGACCTCCTGCTTCATAGGTGGAAGCTCAACCACTGAGCCATGCCAGCAGGGCATGGAGTTATTTATACATGTTAATGGTTAGTTTCTTTTTTTCCCCAGAATCACTCCCAAATTTCAGTCTCCCAATTTCCTCTTCCCCCCAAAACCCACACATCCCCCACCCCCCTACTGCTTGCTAGTATTTGAAACATTATGAAACTGATTTAGGTAGTTTGGATGTCATCTGCAAGATATCCTACGTTTATCAAAGAAAGACACAAAAATGAATAATTATCACTTTTATATACTTTGCACATGTATTTTACTCATGTGATATGAGACTTCAGGCGATCTGGAGGTGGGCTTATTTGGAGAGCAGTCACTCTGCACTCAGGAAGGGATGCTGAGAGTGTCTCTATGTTCTCCAAGGGAAACCCAAGGGCCCAGGGCCTTGAATTCAATTCACATTTCAGATGACAGTTAACATCAAAAAAACAAGGAATAAGAAAAAGTATAAACACATTCATAAATAGCAAACATATAATAAAATGTATTGTGCATTCTACCAAACAAATTTATTCTCATTTAATTCAAATGACTATATGAGGTAGTCATTATTGTTATCCCCATTTCACTAATGGGGAAACTGAGACTTGGAAGGCTGGGATAAACTGCCCAAGATTAAACACAGCCAGAGCCAAGATGTAAAATGAACTCTAGATTTACTCACTTTATTGCTTTATCATACTTCCCTGTATCATTTAATTTAATAGCAAAGAGGGCCCACAAAACATGCTTGCTTGTAATGAGACACAAGTGTCTGCTTCATTATTGGTCTCATAATATACTTTTTTTACACTGTTAAAAGAAGAAAATGAGGTATTTTAAATGTTTCCCCTCAGTCAAGAAATAACCTTAACAAATCCACCAACATAGTGTATAGTTGGGACACATTCCCTGCTCTTGCCTTCCGTTTCCTATTTCTTTGCCCTATGGCACCCTTCCACTGCACAGCTAGCCCCCACCATTAGCAATCCCTAGAGGTAGTAGAATTTGCTATGGCTTCTAAACAACTCTGTGTTTATAGAGTGAAATGGTCCCGTCCAAGAACCCTTTCACTTGCCTAAACCTATTATATAAGATGCCATGTTTTCTTTCAACAGTTTAACAAATCTTGTCTTTCTTTGGTTGGGCCGGGGATGGGGGTAGTGGCCCCAAAATACACGTCTTTACTTTGTACTGTGTGAAAGTTTGAGCACAAAATATGATAGATTCCTTGGAATCCTTGATATCATTTCTTCCTTTTGAGCACATGTGGTGGACCAACAAGACAGGGTATTGTTTGCTTGCTGGAAGTGCATAAAGCTTAGTCGGCCAGGGCAATTTCCTAGTGCCTGACCAAAACACCTTGGCTGCTGCGCCCACGCATGTGGGAGATGTTTTTGGATGAGGATGATGGCTTGAGTCAATGATTGCTGAATGCCCTGTATTTGGCATTCTCCTTTACATGTAAATAGTAGGGAGAACAGAGCAGGCCTTCATGATTATACCTTTACTGACTGAGAGATTTTGGTGAGTAATCATCCACCTTATAGTTGACTACATTGTAATTTTTTGTAGGTTAATATCTTTTATCTTCTCACTTTGAAGTTCTGGTTGATGTTGATATTTCTTTGATATTTGTTAATCAAATATCATATTGATTTTTTCCTAAATTGCTCTGATGTGTGAATACCGAAGCATCTTTTTAGCACACATAATATTTCTCTGAGATTACTTCTTGTATTTAATTTAGCTTTATTTTCTTAACTAGACTGAAGTTCTTGAGAGAATGTTTCATATTCTCAAGACTCATTCAGTTAGTATTTGTTGAGTGCTTAGTGCAGTGCTGAGGGTAGAACAAACATTTATTAACTTCTTGATTAAATTTACTTGGCTATTGGCTGACTCCATGGAAGTAATAAACAGGTTTTTAGAGTGGGTTGATTAGCTCAGTTTGTAAGAGCATGATGGTGCCTACGGGGGGTGGGTGGGTGCTTGTCTCTAGATGACCCAATTTGATTTATGATGCTGGCTATTACATTCAACCAACAACTGCACAAAAGTGTGAGTCTAATTTCACGAAAGAGACTAACTGATTCAATAGTAAGACGCAACATCCTAAGGGTATACCCACAAATGGTGGTTCAGGAATGAGCCTCACAAATTAAACGCTTAAGAGAAAGTATAATCCTATATAATAAAAGGCTAATATACAAATAGACCGAATGGCAGAACGACCGGTTGCTATGACGCACACTGAGCACCAGGGGGCAGATGCTCAAACCAGGAGCTGCCCCCTGGTGGTCAGTGTACTCCCACAGGGGGAGCACCGCTCAGGCAGAAGCCAGGCTCACAGCTGGTGAGCGCAGCAGTGGTGGCAGGCGGACATCCCCCGAGGGGTCCTGGGCTGCGAGAGGGTGCAGGCTGGGTGAGCCCCCCCCCCTCCAGTGCACGAATGTTGTGCACCGGGTCTCTAGTAATAAAATAATTTTTTTTTTCCTTGGGAGTTAGGATCAGAAGCAAGTGGGAGAAGAATTGATTTTGAAGCGGTATAAATTGACCACATTATTGCAAAAGACTTCCTAAATCTTATCAGGAAATTAAAACTTTGCCTCATGGAAAAGAATAGGAATTTTAAGCAGAGGAGTGGCATGTTCAAATTTGTGTTTTTAACAGCCCAGATTGACTGGGCTGGAGGCTAGGTAAAAACCAGAAGTGAAGAGATAGGATATTAACAATGAGGATTGATGTAGCTAAATGCATTTGAGGGTTATCAACAGGACTTGGAGTCTGGTTAAATGCAGGACTTGGGGTCTGGTGAGGGGAGAGGTGAATCAAGGGTATATATATTTCTGACTTGGGTCAGTAATACTACTCACTGAAATAGGAATTGAAGTAGAAGCAAGTGAGGGAAGAGAAATTAATGAATTCATTTCAGCCTTGATCAGTGCAGATAGGGCATTCATGTAAAAATCCCCAACAGACATTTCTTGTTCATAGTGAGTTTATAAGCAACTGCACATTTTTATAGGGGCTGGTTTTTATATTGCTGTTTTTAATTGATTTTTTTAGAGAGAAAGAGAGAGAGGAAGGAAGAGGGATAAAGAGATAGAAACATCGACGAGAGAGAATTATCATTGCTTGGCTTCCTCCTGCATGCCCCGCACAGGGGATGAGTTTGCAACCTGGGCATGCACCCTGACCAGGAACGGAGCCAGCGGCCTCTTGGTTCCTGGGTCGATGCTCGGCCGCTAAGCTACACTGGCTGGTTATTGCTCTTTTTTTAAAAAAAAAATTATATTTATTGTTGAAAGTATTACAGATGTCCACCTTTTTTGTTGTTGCTGTTGTTTTCCCCATGGAAGCTCTCCTTCCTGCACCTGCACCTCCCAAGCCTTCACCACACTATTGTCTGTGTCTCCGGGCTATGCATATACTAGTATGCATATAAATTCCCAAGTTAATCTTCCCCCCACCCTCCCACCTCCACATTCCTTCTGAAATTCATCAGTCTTTTCATGGTTCTGTCTCCAGATCTATTTTGTTCATCAGTTTATTTTATTCATTAGGTTCCACAGATGAGTGAGATCATGTGATACTTATCTTTCTCTGACTGGCTTATTTCACTTAGCATAATACTACACAGCAGTTTTTATATTGTTCTTTATAGTCGACATTACTTATTTGCTTAAATAAAGGCTGTGTGGGTCACAAAGGCATATAAGATATACCTCATGCCTTGAGGAGATCAGGGCATGGAGAGGTAGATAACACCCACACTAAAAAAAAAAAATAAAAAAAAATTAAAAGAATTATGTTTGCATATGTATGCATTAAGTCCTTTGAAATGAAGCCGACTTTTGCCATTATTACTTTATTTATAAGCATATTGTTCAGGAAAACTAGAATTGGAAAATTCTTTCTACCATTTTTCACTAATTTGGTTGTTTCATTTGGTATACTATGTCACTTTTAAATGAGAGAAATAAAGGGATTATTATAGAGCAATATTGATTTTCTGCCTATCTAAAAATAATGAGAACCATCACACAATAAATCTGAGTATGAAGACCAGCATTGTCCCTGAAGATGGCTCTAAAGAATGAGGCTGGTTAACCTGTACTCTCATTGGACTTATAAACCCGGGCACTCTGGGTACCAGCAGGTTGGATATTTACGTCTGTCATTGTTCAACGATGCTGAGTTTACACAGAATAAAAAAGCAAAACAATTGCTCCTTTGACTCTGAGATAAACGCTGTTTGAATAGTTGTGCAGTTGGCACGCAAAAAAATCATTGGCAGTGGGCTACCTTCTAACATGCGATGCTGAAAATGTAGTCAAGTGCTTAATAAGACTCCAATAGGAGTTGTAAATCTATGGTTATTTAAAAGTGCAAATCTGGTATATCTTTCAAGTATTAAAAACAGACATTCTCCTTGGCAGCTGTCAGAAGAAATGTGTCTTAGAAAATTTCCTGTTTGAAATAAAGTATTCAGCATTTACTTAAAGATTTTGAAGCTATGGCCCAAATTGTAATGAGCATATTTGTTACTGGCACTGAATTCTTTCTTTCCAGGAAACAGATGTAAGAGCAAAGCTGAAAAGTGATAAAAATTTCATTCATCATCAGTGTAGAAAACCATTCATGATACATTTTCCTTTATACTCGTGTCATTCAAAGCACAAATTTTACCAACATTTCCTATTCATACACAAAAACAATCAAAGGCTAATGCTCTCAGAATGCATGCCTACATATTGTTATAATGGCCGACAGCCATTGCTAAACAATAATATCTATATCTTGAATGTTCTAGTATCATAATGCTTTTGGCTGTGCAGTAAACCCAACAGAAGTTTTGAACTGTTGATGGCAGTTAACATTCAGATAAAGCTTAAAAATGACAGCTAGCTAGAGGAAAGAATGATGGGATTTGGCATCAGTCAAAATCTCAGCAAAATATAATATTCTGTTCTAGATGCTTTTTAAAAGTAAAAGCCTCTCAACTCAGGAGTTGTTTGGGGTCTTCCCCAAGAAAGACCGAGGAGCTGAAGAAAGATCCATTACTTATCCAGTCACAGAGGCTACCTCCTTTAATTGACTGAGTTCTTACTCCTCCTGGCACTACTGGGTTCTTATTCCGCCTGGCACTATTCTGCTCAATCAATCAACCATTTCAGCCAAATAAACTCAGTTGGATAATTTTTTTGTTTTTGTTTTGTTGGACTTGATCAACTGTTGAAGTTAATTTACTAAATCATCTGGCTCTGACTCACTATCTAGGCTTACTAGAGGCCCACAATAGAGTTAAAAACTACATGCAATTCACTTTAGACCAAATAAATGTATGTGGATATCCGTGCATATACACAAGGCTCTATCTGTGCTTCTTACTGCTGCTTCATCTTTAAGTTGGAGTAGGAAGTTTTGCAACTTTTTAAACCTTGTTCATCTCTTATTAGCAGAAGGTATCTACAATATTGCCATTGATGTGATGATGTCATCGTTGTCGTCATCATCATCATCATCATCATCCTCATTACTTAGCTTAAACAGTGGAAAATCACAGAGCAAAGCAAAGGAATAAAGAATACTTATTTTTATTCCTTCCCATTTACGCTTAAAAAATTAAAAATCAGATTTTTTTCTTCCTAATTGAATGGCACACTTCTGCTCTTGAACACATGGTATATGTCTTTGTTTAACAACAGAGTGTCTGGTAACTTTCAATGAAAAGTCTGTCAGCTTTTACTGCTGCTGAGATTACAGCTTGACCAAATTCTTCAGCAAACTTGATATAGAAACCCCTTCTCTTTCTTTCTTTTTCACTCTCCCTCTCTCCTTCCTCCCTTTTGTTTTTAAACAAAAACCCAAAACATAAAAATGCCATTTTCCAAAGTATACCCTGGGGTACTCATTCACAGCTTACTTCTAAATCCAGGGCAGACAGTCCTAAAAGTTGATCAAAGAGACAGAGGACCTGTATTGTTATGATAGATTTAAAAGTTTAAGATAATAAAGTTTGAGAGTAGAGTGATGATGGGGGAAGTAATACGTTATTTGATACACAGAACCCATAAATGTCTGAGAAGATTCTGTAGGGGGATATAGGAAAAATATGGTAATCCAGGGAATTAATAAAAATGAAAGTCTAAATAAAATGGAAAGGGGGTTGGTTTGCATTTCCACATTCACAAGTTTGGGATGTGGGGATTAATATTGGATGTGGGAATGAATCACCTCATTAGGATGGTGTCTGAGCTAGTATTAGAATCACTTGTTTATGTCACAAATGACTAAGCATTACAGGTAAGAAATAGTGTGGCATAGCAAGCAGTTTGGTGTTGGTGAATGGTAGTCTCTGGACAGGGGAATAATTTCCCAGGCTTATAAGTCAGAGGTTGAGTCTAGATGCTTATTAGAAAGTGGGCATATAACTGAAGGTCCAAAGTGGGGCATTTAAATATATATACTAGGAGCCCAGTGCACGATTCAAAATTGTGCGGCACCACTCACCCTCGAGTCGCCGGTTGGGCCCTGCCTCCCTCTCTGTATACCGTGAAGCAGCCACAGCCGCTGCTGATCAGGCTCTCCCCCAGCGCAGGCGTGTCGAAGCCCCTGCCACACCACCCCCGATGCTGTGCACACACCACCTCCTGTCCGGTCGACCCGTTACAGCGTCCTGGTTAATTAGCATATTTCTCTAATATATATATATATTTCAGAGAGGAAGGGAGAGGGAGAGAAAGAAACATCAATGATGAGAGAGAATCATTGATCCTGTATGCCCCCACACTGGGGAGCGAGCTCACAACCGCAGGCTTGTGTGGACCGGGAATCGAACAGTGACCTCCTGGTTCATAGGTCAATGCCCAACCACTGAGCCATGCCAGCCTAACCAAAGTGGGGCACTTTTCAAAGTGAGTGCTATTAATATTTATCCTGAGTCAACATGCATAAACTGAGCTAATCTCAGGTAAATTGGATGTATGTCAACCTACTTACGGGCAGAACACTGTGAAGCAGTCCTCTCTGAAAAGACTGCATTAGTGGTCATTTTAATTGCTGTTTGTATGGCTCTTGCTGGTCAAGCTTAGAGTTGGCCCTTGAGTTATTAGACTATCTCGATTCAAGGGGCATTTTGTAGTCTATGTTTAGAAATTTTCTTGTAATACTGTCTTCATGAAAACTAGGTCAAAAAATTATGATCTTCTCATCATTTTTATTGCCTACTAGAGGCCCAGTGCACAGATTCGTGCACCGGTAGGGTCCCTTGGCCTGGCCTGTGGGGATTGGGCTGAAACCAGCTCTCTGACATCTCTCTAGGGGTCCTGGACTGTAAGGGGGTGCAGGCCAGGCCAAGGGACCCCACCGGTGCTCGATTGGGGCCAGGGAGGGACCGTGGGAGGGCTCCAGGGCGTGTCTGGCCTGTCTCGCCCAGTCCCGATCGGCCGGACCCCAGCAATAAGCTAACCTACTGGTCTGAGCATCTGCCCAGTGCACATCATAGTGACTGGTCAAACGATCGAATGAACAGTTGGACACTTAGCATATTAGGCTTTTATTATATAGGGCAATGTGTTAGACATTGCACTGAGTTAGAATTATAGTGTAGAATTATAGAATGAGCATTAATGGAATTCTGCTTATAGTTTGATCACAGATTCCAACTTCTCCCTTCCCTTTCAAGTTCTTAAAAATTTTAGGAAGTTTTAGGAGAAAGTTGTTTTTAATCTGCATCTCTTCTAGGAGAAAAGAAACCTTTTAACCTTTTAAAAGGTTTTCAAAACATTGTCTAAAATGTTAGACAATCTACTATGACCAATACTAATAACATAATGGCAAATTTTATCCTCCCTCCAAGAAGTTAATTTTATTATTGAGTGAACAGGATTTATTATACTTTTACTTGTTGTATAAAGTCTTCTCAACTATCTGTGGTAAAGGACCAGACTATTTTACAATTCACTGCAGTCTGATACTTTTGTAAAATTTTAAAAAAAAAAGAAAAATTCATGGCAATGTCAAAATGCTATAAAAGTTTCTAAATTCTTGCTCTTAATTTCTATACTTATGACAGACCAGCAATAAAGTTTTAGGATCAGTACCAAACCACAGACAATGTTTTAGCAATGGCTAGACTGTCAGAGTTGCAAAATAGCCTTATTTTTGTAACATTGGTTTTTATCGAGGTATAATTTACATAAAGTAAAATTCAGAAATTATTAATGTTCAGTTCAATTATTTTGGACAGTTACTGCTATGGACAGAATGTGTCCTCCCAAAATTGACATATTAAAGCCCTATCTCCCAATATTATGTATTTGAAGGAGAGCCTTTGGGAGATAACTTTATTTAGATGAGATCATGAGGGTGAGCCCTCAGGAGGGAATAAATGCCCATAGAAAAAGAGGAAGTGACCGGGAGCTTTCTTTCAACCATCCCTGTGAGAACACAGCAAGAAGGTGATTACCTGCAAGCCAGGAAAAGAGTTCTCACCAGGAACCGAGTTCTCACCAGGAACCAGGCATCTTGGTCTCAGACTTCTAAGCCTCTTTGACTTAGAGAAATAAATAATTCTATTGTTTAAGACATCAGTATATGGTATTTCGTTATAGCAGCCTGATCTGACTCGATTGCATGTGCCTGGATATCCACCAACCAATACAAGATTTAGAAGATCTAAAATGGCTTTTAGACTCATCCATACTTTGGGATATATCAATATTTGATTCTTTTTTAAAAAAATATATTTTATTGATTTTTTACAGAGAGGAAGGGAGAGAGATAGAGAGTTAGAAACATCGATGAGAGAGAAACATCGATCAGCTGCCTCCTGCACATCCCCTACTGGGGATGTGCCTGCAACCAAGGTACATGCCCTTGACCGGAATCGAACCCGGAACCTCTCAGTCCACAGGCCGACGCTCTATCCACTGAGCCAAACCGGTTTCGGCAATATTTGCTTCTTTTTATTGCTGAGTTTTATTCCATTGTGACACACACATACACACACACACACACACACACACACACACCATTTCCACTACTTGTGACTTAGATGCCTACAAGGCCCATTCTTCCCATTATTCTACTATTTTATAATTTAAGAAGAATTCACCTTAACTGTAATATTGGTTTCTTATACTTCAAGTTTCTCCATACTACAAAATTAATACTGAGTCATTTAAGAAAAAAGAAAGAAATCACACATATTTAACCTGGTTATTAAAATCTCTCATCCTCTATCCACAGATTAACCAGAAATCATATGCCCCAAAATCACCACCTTGGTTGTCCAATAGCTTATCCTGGTACCCATTTCTATCACTTTGCTAGATTTTCCTCTTTGTGTGTCTATTGGTAATACTAAAGGCCCAGTGCATGAAATTCGTGCACTCAGGGGGGTTCTCTCAGCTCAGCCTGTGTCTTCTCGCAGTCTGGGAGCCCTCAGGGGATGTCCAACTGACAGGTTAGGTCTGCTCCCCATGGGCCTAAGCTGTCAGTCAGACATTCTTAGCACTGCTTCGGAGGCCGGAGAGGCTCCTGCCACCACCACTTTGCTTGCCAGCCATGAGCCTGGCTTCTGGTTGAGCGGCGCTTCCTCTGTGAGAGCGCATTCACCACCATGGGGCAGCTCCTGCATTGAGTGTCTGCCCCCTGGTGGTCAGTGCATGTCATAGCAATCAGTTGAGTGGCATTAGCATATCATTAGTATATTATGCTTTGATTGGTTGAATGGATGACCGGTCGACCAGACACTTAGCATATTAGGCATTTATTACATAGGATACTTCTGTTATCTCCTGCCACTTCCTAGGCACCTTCTATTAATTTGTTTAAATCAATACTAAGTAACTGTTCATTAAGTTTCTTATAGATGTCAGTCTCAGAAAAATGGAAAACATTAAGATACTTATTGCCCTATCTGCTACTCACAATGACTGGGAGCTATTATAAAATTGTTTAGATTATGTAAATAATTTTTATTCTTTTTTTCACACAGATATTAATACAAAATAATATTCAACTGTCATTTCTCCCCACAGGGTTGAAAATCTGAATAATGTCCTATGAGATGGAATCAAAGAGCTCCTTCTTCAAATGTAAAAGTAGCACTTGTAAAGAAGTATCATAGATACCTTCTGCTGAGACTTGCCTGGAGATGCAAGTGACAGAGATGATCCCTGGGTAACATTTGAACTTTGGAGTCATTTATCCTTTATCAACGTACCTTCTGCATATTGTTTTTGACTTTGTAACATGACCAAGTCTCTATAGATTTTAGTTAAGGGATTTCTATGCTAATGATAAATAATAGAAATTATGAAACATTTTGTGTCATTTTTTTCCTCCACATAGTATGAAATAATTGCCTTGATTGTGTTTTCCTCTGAGTTTTCACTGTAACTATGGAACCCAAGAACACTGCTGTAGCTGTGATCTGATAGAAATGTATCACTTTTGCTCTTGCAAATAGAGTGCTACTGCAGAAAAAATTTTATGTCCTCATTGCTTTGTCAGCCAGTAGAAATAGCTGAAAGTATGTAAAGATGGCCCCTATCTCCCTTTCTCTTCCACATTTTACACAGTTGCATCTAAATGAGGGAACCTAAATATTATTCAGAATCTTAGGTGCAAGGAACCCAGAGAAAGATGTTGCTCTGCAGGAAAAAAGCACATAGCAGAAAGCTGAGTTGCAATTCGAACACACCAGCCTGTAATCTGTACCATTGGGACAATAGAGGAAAGAAAGCCAGCGAACCCCAGATTCTTAGAAGAAAGCGAGGTTAAGATTAGACAGTTCTAGTCTTTTGAATAAATAGGAGGGAGCATGTTCCAAGGCGGAGAAACCATACTTAAAAGATTCATAAGTGAACAAGGATGTCACATTAAAGAGCCTTAAAGTAGTCTGGAATGCTGAGACAGTAGAACAACCAGAGAAGGGACTAAAGATGAGGTGAGAGAGATAAGCAGAGCCAGATGGCTAAAGGCCTGGCAATCATCAGCTCATTAAGAAGTGTTAACTCTTATTCTGTAAATTATGGAGATTCACCACAAAATCTGGTAGTTCTCAGTTTCATCTCCTCCTCATTATGACTAGAACAGGAATTTCTTCTCTTTCACTTTTAATTTCTTGTTTTGGAAATGAATTTGGAAAGATGCTCGTGGCACCAGGCCCAGCGGCACAGAACCTAGGAACATTCAACTTTTATTCCTTCCAAGTCACCAAGAAAAATGCAAAAAATGAACATATTCCTACCAAACGGAAGCAAACAAAGGCCTTTGTATCATCAGGCAGCCCTTGATGCTGAATTGTGCTCATTTAAGAGTTTATAAACACAAATAATATACTACTTTTTGCAAAATGTTGGTCAGAAGAAAGATAAAAGGATGAAATGTTTTTCACATCCCCTAAGGTAGAAATAAAAATGTTTGGCCCAGCCAGTGTGACTCAGTGGTTGATCATTGACCTACAAACCAGGAGGTCACAGTTCGATTCCTGGTCAGGGCACATGCCCAGGTTGTTGGCTCGATCCCCAGTAGGAGGCGTGCAAGAGGCCACCATCAATGATTCTCTCTCATTGATGTCTCTCTCTCTCCCTCTCCCTTTCTCTCTGAAATCAATAAAAAAATATTTTAAAAATGTTTGAATTTTTGCAACATTTCAACTGATTAAAGGTTGTTAAGGCCACCAAGTTTTTTTTAAAAAAGACCTTATTAATGTAACAACTCCTAGGTGCACTCCTAAACAAGGGTTAAATTGGAATGACCCATTAAACATCACCTCCCTCTCAAGCTGAATGGTTATATTTGCTGTAACTGAAAATAAGAGTACCAGTAATTACTCTCTGTTCCCCACCCTCGATGCCAGGCAGATCTTTCCTAGGCCCATGCTATGTAATTCAAACACATTCTACATCTATATGTGAATAATAAATACTTGCTGATCCGTGAATGTACATAGTACTTCATGACATAGCACTGTTACTATCACCTTAGCTTTTTCTTCTCAGAAAATTCCTTACTTTCATGTCATTTCTCTAAATCCATATTGTCACCTTTCTCTGACACTTCTTCATAGTTGATATTAAGAGTTTCATCTTGCATAGGTTGGCATTGATGCAAATCCTTTTGGATGTTAGTAGGCCATTTAAAATAATAATTCGAAGTAATATGCTTATTCCCAAGAATGCTGAAAACTCAAAATCAACTGCTGTTTTAAAAACATTCGATATCAATTAATAGAGGGCATATAAAAGAAAACAAATATACCAAGAGAGGCTAAGTAGCTTATTCATGAGCCTCACTTTGATTACAGCCTTATCCAAAAAGTGAACTGAGGCCACTTTTCTTCCAGCTCAGTCTTCCCCCTCAAACCCTGCCCTAACCCCAGGAAAAAGTGCTGATTTTTACCCTTCTGTATTCAATTCTTCAATTAAAATATGAACTTTTAAACCTAAAAATTTCAGTGGAGCATTGGTAAATAGCAGGAGCAACACATATCCGAGGGTGTTCACGTTCCTGGCATGTGAAGGCCCACAGAAGAGGGCTTATTTTATATTGGCCTTTTGTATTTTTACATTTGACTGATTGAGTCCATGAAAACCAGCCCCAGTTGTTGCTTTATAGGCGGACGATGTTTTCCATCACTGGCACATACTGAACTAAACCTTCGGGGAGGAAAACAGGGTCGGGCTGCTGTTTTCTGTTACTCTGCAAATCAGAAAAAGATTGGTAGTTCTGATTAATCTTTTATTTCGTTTAGTGGCCTACACAACACCCTGCCAAATTACTTTATAATAAATAATAAAAGTCACTGAGAACTATGTGTTTATTCTCACCACCAATCCAAATAAAAGACTTTCTGTAAATGAGTTATTTCTAATAAAGCACAAAGCCAGAAGAAAAATATTAAAAGCAAATTTGCTGCATGGTTTTCTGTTAATAGAATGCACAGAACTGGAGAATATGTTCAACTAATGGTGATGTGGTTTTAAAGGTTCTAGAAAATCTAAAGGCAGAAAGCAGTTCCAAATATATCTCTTCATCTTATAAAATGACATTTAATGAGTAAAACTTACTATTAGAATAAAATGCAGTGCTATTCAGACTCTCCACAACAGTAGGCTTCAGAAATATAATTTGTTGGGTATGATAGAATAACATTTTTTAAGTGCGCTAAAATAAAACAACCATTAGCCTCTAAATGAAAAAAGGACTGCATTTAAAAGCAAACAGAACGCAATGTTGCCATACAGACTTTCTCAATGGGAAAATGAGTTAATGAGATCATGCTTATGCAAGAACATGGTGAACATCAAAGTACGATTACTACTAAGCACATGTCCAATTCTTTGCAAAACACAGCATTGCTTATTTTTGTCATTAATGTGTCCTTAGTACCACCAATCACTGCTCTCCTTTTTACAGATGAGAAAGTCAAGATGAAAAGTGATTAATTTTTTTTAACCCAAGATAGCAAATGAGTCCACAGCCAGGCCGAGAGTCAGCTCATCACCAGAGAGATTCTTATTTGGGACCACATGCCTGCATCTCCCTGTGTTCCTAGCTGGAGGGATACAGCCAACTCACTGAAACATGATGACCAAAGGATTATTAGCAAATGTGACATCTGGAAGTTGTTTCAATAGTGCAGGATGTTAAAGCAACTTGTGGGGGTAATTAATTGATTTAGCACATTTAAGGGAAGTTTCTTCTCAATTACAATACTTACTGGGAAATAGTGGTGTACTAAAGAAATGGCATTTTTTCCATGGCTAGAGTTACCAATATGCCATTTCTTTCTCCCTCAGTGGACGACGTAGGCACTTAAGTTGAGGGTTTGAGCTATAAAATGTGTCTTAAAACACTGGTCAATAGGATATTGGATAACTTTCTGGAAATTTTCATAAGATCTGCTCCTAATACATTAAATTATATGGCTTCAGATGTATTTAGTTATTTTGCTTAACTGTTACAGTGACTTCCCTCACCTAATAACTCAAACACCTCTTAAACTACTGAACAACCATTAGGATATGCATTGATTCTATAAGCTGCTGGTTACAAGCGTATTTTACACAGTCAAGAATTTTTAGAACTCAAAGGCTTCCTCTATTATTTATTAAATGGCAACTTTGCTGAGGGACAAAATGGTACATAGGGTTGAGCATTAAAGGCAACAAACCAAACCCAGACAAAACAAAACAAAGAAATAATAATCACGATACATCTTGTGGCAAAAAAGAGTTATTTAAACATGCTGTGGGGGCTGATATGTTTAATTGGAGTCTAAAATAATTGGGAGATAAATGAATGCTATAAAAAAGTTTCTAAAAGCGCTTAGCTCTGGGTGAAATTAGACTAACTTCTTGACCAAATTGTAAAAGACTTATTGGATAATGAGATCAGCCTTGGTTCCTGAGGACTTATCCTACTTTGTGTTCAGGCTAATAATTAAAGGGAAATCAAGACAAAGAACTGGACAAAATGCCAGATGCTGAATTAGTTGCTGAAGTGAATATTTTTGTGAGACAAAGATAGTGTCACCTGGAAATGCTATCCTAGTCCTTCTTAATATTTTATCAACTTCATCCTGGGGAATTCACCACATTTCAGTCTAGTCTCAGGGTTGCAGATTTAATAATTTAGTCTCTTTAGTGTTCCAGACTTGGGCAACATAAATTCAAACCAGCAGACCTCACAAAATATCATGTAAAGAACTGGAATGTAAATTTACTCACTCACTATAAATATTCTAACTCAATTTGGAGGAGGTCCTTGGGGCATCTCTCCCATGTAGGAGACTAGATTGTCAAACAGGAAGATGTGGATAAGGACAAGAAAATCGAAATGCATCCAAGCCTTACATTTTGATGAGATGATGAATCTGTCTCTGTGTTAGGGGTGTCCAGGCTCACAGGACACCCTCTTCTTACAGTAAATGTGCCTGGGTGATTGTTGTCAAATTTATTTCCTTTTGCTTCAACTCTTGCGGATATCTCCCCACCCTCCTCTTGCCAGTTTCTTTTGACTGGCCAACTTAGATATATGTAGTCTTTCAGTTGAGTTACAATAAAGTGGATTTCTACTTTTATATTGATTTTTTATATGTCTTTTCAAATCTGTTTGTATTAATTTAATTATTGAATACTTATTGGAAAACCAGTTTTTAGTGTGTTGGGAATTAGGAGAGGTTCAAACACCTGAAACATAATATGCTTGGGGAGGAATGGTGTTCATTGAGGATGTAAAGATGGGCAGAACTGGCTGATCAAGGGCCATTTATATCTTGCTGCTAAGATGAGTCATATCTTATAAGCATTCAGGGAAGGAGGTGGAAAATGGGAGGTTTAAGTAAAATGTGATTGACATAATCACGGGGAAATAGGAGAGAACAAGGTGGGAGGTAGCTGAGGACATTCATTATAAACATTGATTTTTTTTTTTGTTTTGTTTTTACTCTGCACAAAATATGCATATTCTGTGGCCTAAGGAAAAAAGCTAGGAGGAGCAGGTAGGAGTCACATCATGAGGGCCTTGTACAATGTGCTAAAATAACTTGAGGTAACATTAAGTAAATTAATTTTATTAGCAGATTTGCCTTTTAAAAGATATCTCTAATGTCAATTTAAAAAAGATATATTAGAGGGATGCAAGAAAGAAGGAAAACAGATGATTTAAACAGCTTCTATAGTAATGCAAGTAATAAATGTTGATGGCCTGGACTTGAGGCAGTAGTCATGGAAGAAAGGACACACATTTGAAAGATCCTAAAGAAGTATGGGCCCTGACCAGTTTGGCTCAGTGGCTAGAGTGTCGGCCTGCGGACTGAAGAGTCCCAGGTTCGATTCCAGTCAAGGGCATGTACCTTGGTTGCGGGCACATCCCCAGTAGGGGGTGTGCAGGAGGCAGCTGATCGATGTTTCTCTCTTATGGATGTTTCTAACTCTCTATCCCTCTCCCTTCCTCTCTGTAAAAAATCAATACAATATGTTTTTTAAAAAAGAAGTATGGTGTCCAAGGTTGATTGGAGAGGGGTAAAGAATAGAGGATCGTTTAGGAAACTGGGTACATGATAATGCTTTCCATTGTTATGGAAACTGTAGAGTGAGCAACAGGATTTGAGAAGATGCTATTTGCTTGGACTTGCGCTTGAGATACCAGTTAAGTATTCATGGGATTCAGTAGAGAGCTGGGGTTTTGAGTCTGGCCCTCAGGAAGGATGAATTTTGTAGGTAGAGATTGAGACCCAATTTTTAGGAGATTGTTGAGAAGGAGTGTGCTGTGATAGAGAATGTGCAGATTGAGAAGATCAAAGCATCAAGTGTCCCAGAGAAAGAGCTCATATGTAACAAAAAAATTGGGTGGAAGAATGGGTGTCTGCAAAGGGAAAATAGGTAAGAGTAAGAAGTTAAAGCTGAAAAGTGTACAGTCATGGGGGTTTCAAGGAAAAGTGATCCATAGAAGAAGAATTGAGATGACAAGCGGTAGCTACTGTTTTAGAAGATAGTCAGTGAAGGAAAGTATGAAGACATGACATTGATTGGCAAAGAGACAGCCTCTCCAATGAGCTTCAGTAATGCTTGTGCATGGCCACCTTTTAGCACATTTGCCTGCAATTCCTGACCAGATGCAAAGCTTCTTGAAGGCAAGGATTGCGTGTAATCAGAGAATGACCTTGAGTGCATTTGACATCTTTAAAGTGCTCAATAAATATGTGATGAACGAAGGATGTAGAACTGAGGAAACATTCTTTCAGAGCTGAAAGTAGTTAGTAGAAAGAGGCTACATGTAACTGACAGAGCAGTAACTGACAAAGTAGGAATGCTGATTTTCTTCTAGGATGGGATCCAGATCACAGTTGGAAGCTTTTGCATTTGAACAAAATACATTTTTCCTGCCTCTGAAATACAAAAAAAAAAAGAGGTGACGTTGGGTTGATATGTGAATTAAATGTGTAGATGTGGGGCCGGAAAGACAGGAAATTTATTCTGGATAGCCTTGCTTATTTAGGGATGGAGGATGCATTTATTTAGTGGCTAACAAATGCCCGGCTTATACATTTCTTCTTATTGATTCATTTGTGAATCTATATTCATAATAGAGATCTGCCTTTACTTTTATATTTTTGTATAATGTTTACCGGGTTTTGATGTCATAAAATAGATTTAATTGCTTTCCATATTTTTTTCTAAGATCTGGAACAAATTATATAGCATTGAGTTTACTCGTTCCTTTAAATCTTTAAATAATTCACCAGTAAAACAAACCCTGGAGAATTTGGAGTAATTTTTTGAAATGTTTTCCATTATGCCTGTGGTCATTATTCGATTCAGATTTTTTAAATTATTATAAATTTTTATTGTTTATATTTTTCACAAAAATCATCCATTTCACACAGTTTTATATACTTACTATAAACATTGGGTCTTGCATACTATAATCTCAATGCATTAAGGTTACATTTTATTCTATTTGATTTTTATACCCTTTCTCTTTCTAATTCTACTTGTTTGTTTTCTATTTTTTCTTAATCACATTTTCTAGAAATTTACTTACTTTTAGTTTTATTGCCAATAATCCATGGGCTCATGAATTCTATTTTTCCCTGATTCTAATCCATTAAACATTGCTTTTAAAATATAATTTTATTTTTATTTTATTCTTAGTAATTTTATTTTATTGTTTTGCTAATTCTTGTTTAATAATGTGTATGTATAAAGTCATTAAATTCCTTCTGAATGTTGGTTTTTGTCATCTATTCCTCCAGAACTGCTTTCTATTATTTTGTTTTTTGCCAATAAGTCTTGGATCATCCTTTTATTTTAATCTGTATCCTATATTATTGCAGCTATTATAAAGTAGCAAAAAAGTTGACTTTTTCTACACTGATCTGAAAAGCTTTAAATATGGGAATTTAAGTGGTTCATTTTCAAATTCACAGGTGATATTTGACATTTCTTTGTCATTACATGCTTTATTAATATCTCTTCATTTTCACTTTTGCTATATGAGCTATATCTGATGTGCTTTTAAAATTCTTTTCCATGCATTTAAAAGTTGATTAGAACATTCAAAATTTCATGAAAATCGATTTAAAATATATATATATTTATATTAATTATATAAAGGAAGGGAGAGGGAGAGATAGAAACATCAATGATGAGAGAGAATCATTGATCATCTGCCTCCTACACACCCCACACTGGTGATCAAGCCCCCACCCAGCCTGGGCATGTGTCCTGACCAGGAATCAAACCTTGACCTCCTCATTCATAGGTCAACACTCAATTTGAGCCATGCCAGCCGGGCAAAAATTGATTTTTTAATTCTAATTGTTTCAATCATCAAAAAATGAGCCTGTGCTTTTTCTTCTTATAAAATTTAGAGTAAAATAATTAGATAAAATGCAAGGCGGAACTGAAAATAGTTATTAAAAGTTATTAGAAGTAATATGAGAAAAGTAGACTATTTTTTTTGCACAATTATTTTTCTTTTAACCTCTTTTAACACTCATATATTAACTATAAAACTTCGTTAAAAAGAAAAAAGTATAATAGCAAAAGAACAATATAAGTAAAATAAAAAATATAGTGATTTTATTATGCTTACAACTACCACTTGGTAACCTTGCAAATAATATCTAAGATGATAGAACTCAGCTCTTTTTGTTATTAAATTATATTTTTATTTTATATATAATATTTTCAAAATGATTTTTCTTTGGATTCACTAAAACTCTATTTATAAAAGATGTATTTGAGTTTTCATATAGGGTGTCCCACACACTTTGAAAAATTATAAAAGCAGTATTTATTAAAATACATTTCATTTTCAAATTTGAGCTATCAGCTGTTAAAGTGTGTATACATTTTGGGGGGACACCCTCTATTTTGTTAGGGTAGTGAATGCAAGAGAATGAGGAGGGGATAGATATCCCTTTTGCAACCTATGAGTCAGCTAATTGTATTTTAAACTTCTTACACAATGCACTTAACTTTCTTCCCCATGTTCTCTCATGGTACTGATTGTGAATTCACAAATTCCTTCATATAAAAAGAAAAATTAATATCATCGCCTTTGCCAAAGATACCTGAACTGCCTTTTCCTAGATACTCCTTTCTCTGATCAAGAATTTTCCTCTCCTCTGATGAAGAATGACTCTTTTTCCTGCCTTTTTTACTTTGGCCACTCCTACCTTAGGATAACCTTTGACTTCCATGCTTACTCCTGCCCCCTCTGGTCAACAATCTGTTTATTTTAGGCTCTTAGAATTCATACAGCACAAGATTTTAAAGAACCACATTTGAGAGAGAGAGAGAGAGAGAGAGAGAGAGAGAGAGAGAGAGAGAGAGAGAGAAACAAACCACATCTTCCAAAGTACTTGATTTGAACCTAACCATTAAAAAATACACACACACACCACCACCAACAACAACAACAACCTGAAACGTAAAGCCATAGCCATGTTCAGACATGTTACAAGGTGCTTTTACCTATATTATCTTACTTATAGATTAACTTGTTATAATTATCCTACATTTGGTTCAAAAATGTCATGTGGCTTTTCTAAAAATTTTTTTTATGATTTAATACATGTGGCTTGTAAGTATAAAGGAGTTTTTCAACAAATTTGTTATATAATTATGAATAATATAAAGAAAAAAATGATAGGTGGGTATTTGGTAACATCGTTTTAGAATACTTTTGAAGCTCTATGGTTGAAATGCTTAAAAAGAACACAGATCCAAAGACAGAGAAGCATGGATCAGACCGTCAAACCTCAGAGGGAAGGTAGGGGAGCGTGGGGGTAAGAGGGAGAGTTCAACCAAAGGACTTGTATGCATGCATATAAGCATAACCAATAGACAAAGACACCATGGGGGTGAGGGCATGAGTGGGGGTTGGGGGGCAATGGGGGGATAAGGACACATATGTAATACCTTAATCAATAAAGAAAAGAAAAATAAAAAAGAACATTGATCACTGTGAGATAAATTACTTGAATGAATTATGGACCTAGGTCTGACTTTGTGCAAGATGTGCATTCTAAACTGAGGCCATGTTTACTGAAATATCTGAAATCAAACAATGTCCCTAAAACCCGAGGACCGATTTCCTTCTGAAGACCAACATCTCATCTACATGAGGAATGCATAGTCCTTCAAGTAACATTACCTTGATCCTATATCAATCAAACTAGTAACCTCAGCCTTTTTTGTTGTTGTTGTTGTTAATCCTCACCAGAGGATATTCTTCCATTGATTTTTAGAGAGAGTGGAAGGGAGGGAGAAAAAAAGGGAGAGAGAAACATCAATGTGAGAGAGACACATTGATTGGTTGCCCCTGCACACATCCTGACCAGAGCCAGGGATCCAGCCTGCAACCCAGGTACATGCTCTTGACCAGAATTGAACTCATGACCCAACCCTTCAGTCTGCAGGCTGATGCTCCATCCACTAAGCCAAACCAGCTAGGGCACTTTTGTTTTGGGTTGATGTTGCTCTTTTCTTTCTTTCTCTTTCTTTCTTTCTTTCTTTCTTTCTTTCTTTCTTTCTTTCTTTCTTTCTTTCTTTCTTTCTTTCTTTCTTTCTTTCCTTCTTTCTTTCTTTCTTTCTTTCTTTTTCTTTCTTTCTTTCTTTCTTTCTTTCTTTCTTTCTTTCTTTCTTTCTTTCCTTCTTTCTTTCTTTCTTTCTTTCTTTTTCTTTCTTTCTTTCTTTCTTTCTTTCTTTCTTTCTTTCTTTCTTTCTTTCTTTCTTTCTTTCTTTCTTTCTTTCTTCCTTCCTTCCTTCCTTCCTTCCTTCCTTCCTTCCTTCCTTCCCCTTCTTTCTTCCCTTCCTTCCTTCCTTCCTTCCTTCCTTCCTTCCTTCCTTCCTTCCTTTCTCTCTCTCTCTCTCTCTCTCTCTCTCTCTCTCTCTCTCTCTCTCTCTCTCCTTTCTTTCTTCCCTTTCAAAGGTTCTCTACATTGACTATCAAATGATGTTTCTGCTATACTTGATTCCCTAAAGCTGGGAAGACAGGTGGTGAACTACAACAGCCCACCATCCCCTTGAGCACTTTACATGTAGCTCATTCAATGCTTACAACGCCCCATGAGAACAAGCACTCTTTTTTACCCCATTTTACAGATAAAATACTGAGGCATGGAGAGGTTAAATAATCTGCCTTGGTTTACCTAGTAGATCATAGCTGAGAGAGATCCAGGCATTGTGGCTCCACCCACTGTCCAATGCCAGAGTGGGAAAGATTTGGGTTTGTTCTCACAGAGAAGAGGTTATTAAAGCCCAGATTAGAGAGACAACATAGGAATGAAGAGTAAACAAAAAATGCAAAAATCAGTTGTTGTTTTTTAAATTATGACAAGCCCTGGAGACTGGCAACTTACATGAACAGTGAGGAAGCCAGTGTTTCTTGTTTGGAAATAGGAATGATAAAGGGAGGAAGCCAGTGCTTCTTGTTTGGAAATGGGAATGATAAAGGGAACACTGATTAAAATGGGGTACAAATGTCTTATGAGGAAGAAAAGAATGACAACAGCTTGATCCTCAAGCATATTTTGAGTATATTCTCTTTCTCTTTTCATTAGAAGAAATTCAATCTAATAGATAAATGAAAGAGAGGGGAAAGGAGAGTGTTTCAAAGAATAAGGTTAAAGTCATCACAGCTTGACTGAATCTTATAAATCAAAAAGTATGCCAGAATAGCAGGTATTTGAGACTTACTGTTAGAAACCATTTTATTTTAAACACATGTGCTTTCTTAATGATACTGTTAGTGTGGTGGCTGTGCAGCCCACCTTCAGCAGGAAGTGCTGATTTGCTTAATTTTATTAAGCCCGTAAGAAAGGTAAATCTGTCTCCTGAACTTAAGGGGCCTCTGCTCCAAAGTAAGTTTGACGTTGGCCAATAATCACCCTGACATTCCTGTGGCTTTGGCTGCTCTCAAAGCTGCTGAGTGGCACCAACAGAAGCTGAGTGAGGAAGCTTCGTTACCGCAATGGCCCATCCTGTCAGTGCAGGGAAGGGGTAATGTTCTTCAAACAGCACAAGCAGAGACACTACACGTTGTGCTCCACCACGGTGGGCGCCCCTGTGGAGAGAGTCCGGAAAGTTCTCGAAGCCAACAGTGGCAGAGGGAATGATGTGATTCCTGAAGCATGTCTGTATCAAAGGAGTTAATTTTGAAAACAACCTTTGAAAACTGCCTGCTTTACAAGAGTGAACTATGCAAACTGGGCATATGCAAAGAGTAGGGATTGTATTTTGGTCACCATTGTATCTCCAAAATGCCATAGGCCCTAGCCATTAGTAAATGGTCCCTAAACATGATGTACCATTAGAAGCTTGCTGGGTGGTCATCCCAGATTGCAGAAGAGTCTTAGTTTACCTATTGGTCCAGGGGCCTGTTCAGTTGGCATATGTTCCAGTATTTTATTTTTTCCAAGTACTATTATTAACTAGAGGCCCAGTGGCATGAATTTGTGCATGGGTGGGGTCTGGCTGGCCCACCCTGATGGGGGCCCATTGGGCTGGGCTGGTGGGGGAGGGGCCGCGGGCGGTTGGCCAGCCGGCCCCATCCCCCGATCAGGGTGTTGGGGGCCAATCAGGGGTGGGGCTGGCCATGGGGAGGGGCAATTGGGCCCCGGATCAGGCTAGTTGGCTGCTGCAGTGCTTGTCATAGCCACCTGTCATTCTGGTTGTTCTGGTCATTCTGCCATTCCGGTTGCTAGACTTTTATATATATATAGATAGTTGTATAAAAATGATGTGGTATAGGTCTGATAGACCTCTATTTCCAGCTACTGTCATTGGCCGTAGGTATGAGACACAAGTTCACTAAAAAATGACCAGCAATACCACCCCCCCCCCCCATCTCTTTTTATTTCTTTCTTACCCTTCCAAGATCAAAGAGAATATACAGGGCATTCAAGTTTGAGCAGTTAATTCCTTTTGTCTTGGGGATGGTGAAGAAGTATTAGGTGCTTCTCCCCCATCAGCCACTTGGTATTATAGCCAATTGTGTTGCAATCTGTGGGGTCTGCAAATTCATGAAGTCATTAGGATCCTAGAATAAAGGGTCATTGATAGATAGATGATGATAGATGATAGATAGATAGATGATAGATAGATAGATGATATAGAGATATAGAGATAGATAGAGATAGAGATAGAGATAGAGATAGAGATAGAGATAGAGATAGAGATAGAGATAGTTAGAGATATAGCCCTATATGTAGAAAATAGAGCCTGAGCAGTCCAGTCTTAAAATATGTAGTAAGTGGTTTGCATGCTCTTACTGCAGTGATGTAACCAACCAATGTAGATCTATAGCTATTTATCATGTTGCTTGCTATTACTCTTTGAATTTTGCAATAAATCCTTCTGTCATCAATGTCCTCAAAATGAAAGTACATATTTAATTTTTTTAAAGTACTATTTGCATTCATCACAAAGACCATAGTGGTATCACTGACCAGGTGAAAACTAGAGGATGAAAAAAATCGACTAGGAAGTCATGAACATCAACCAGAAATTGTTATTTAGGAACACATTGGCCAAAAGAACAAGTTTACATATGCAAACACAAAAGGTGTGCCTACATTTCACTCTTTGAAGCATGAGTTTTCATTTAGATCAATTGACTGTTGGTTTAAATTACACTGCTCATTTTCAATTCCAATTTTTTTGTTCATGCATAAAGCAGGGAGTGACAACAGCAAATACAATGGCTTCCTTAGCAAAACTTCTCAGGTTTAGAGATGTCAGTTTTGTACCAGCAGATGCTCCAAAGTAAAAATCTGTTAATTCCAATAGCATTTCTTTTTTCTTTTTCACCATATAGTTGATGGAATCAAACTAAAGCTTTTAAAATTTATTCTTTCAAGGGTAAAACATCTAATATCATTGTGAATGTTAAAAGTGCACCATTGAAGTTAAAGCATTTGCTGTGGTGATTGTATGAGTAGAAAATTTTGTGGAGCACATCATCATGGTAACAACAATGTTATGAAACCTACAGAAGAGGAATGTATATGGAATTGATTGTGGTGTACACAATAATTCATAATTTCATCCAAACAAGCTATACTATTCTACAAATTGAAATAGAAGCAATAATTGCCAAAATCTACAAAATTTTTAATGTATACAATTGGAATAACTAAACTGTCATGATAAAATTAATACTGAATTTTTAAAAAGTCTTCAGCTGGCAGTATACTCTTTCTCTCTTTGCATCCTCTGATCAGTAAGCCTTGAGGAATGTCTGAGCCTTTGAATAACTACTTTATAAATCAACATTAATGTCTTACTCTGAAAGTGATTTTTTTTTGGTAAATGATTTCTCTAAATTTTGATTGTATTTTGTTTAAAGACAGCTGGAAATTTTTAAGTATTCAACAAATGGTGTGGTAAGAAAAGCAATGTTAGGTTGAAACTTTTGTGAACTGAAATTGTTGAAGACAATATCTTGCAAACAGGAAGACATTTATCTCTACAAAAGCAACAGAGAGCTGAACAAATTAAAGATCACAGACAGTGTATAAAATTTGGTTTTGGAATTGCACAACAGCTTTGGAACATCTGACTTGTGGCAAGAATTAGTTGATAAATATCCTATTTTTAATTAAATAAATTAAATAAATTTATATCCTGTATTGGAATGGAATAAAATCAAGGAAGCCTACAATTTTGCAATACCTAAATTGGGCGAAACTTTCAGGGAAATCATAAATAGAGACACCTTATTTGAGAAATGTTGTATTATAAAAATATTTGTTGAAGAAAGCAACTCCAAATGGAAGCAAAAAGGCAGTGCCTGTGAAAATATTTGGGCTGAAATATTTATCCATTTCTTTATAAAATGAATTGAAATTTAGAATATAGTTCATCTAACAAAATTTATTTGGAGATTACCAATTCCCTCACCACATTTAGAGAGAATATTTTCTTACCTTTCACAAATAAATATTTAATGAAGATGTCAATTATTTCAAATGTTTAAACATAAAAATAGTGCAGACAATTTCATAGAAAAAACAAAAATAGTAAGTCCATATCTTTAAAAACTGTCATACATTCCTGTTTCTGGACATGGTATTAGAGACAGATTCAGCTAAGAAACTAACTAAAGTATGCGAATATGTGACAAGACTATTTCTTTTCTAATAGTTTACATGATTAATATACTGTAGTTTTCTAAACTTCTTTAAAGTGTACAAATATATATTCATTTTATCTTTAAGAAAAAAAATTGGTTTGAAAGTCATTTTAAAAAATATCTTCACCCAAGGAAATATTTATTGTTTAGAGAGAGAGAGAAAGAGAAAGAAACATCAAAGTAAGAAACATTGATAGGTTGCATCCAGCATGTGCCCAAACCAGGGATCAAACCCACAACATAGGTATGTATCCTGACCAGGAATTGAATCCACAACCTTTTAGTGTATGGGATGACACTCCACCAACTGAGTCACTTGTCCAGGACTTGAAAGTAATCCTATCTAATAAAAGAGAAACATGGTAATTAGCCGTACCTCCACTACCCTTCCCATTGGCTAATCAGGGCGATATGCAAATTAACAGTCAGCCAAGATGGCGGCTGGCAGCCAGGCAGCTTGAAGCAAACATGAGGCTTTGCTTGCTGCAGTGACGGAGGACTCCAACGTTCCCCACCTGCCTTGCCGGCCACTGAGCTTGCAGTTTGAAACATTGTTACAAATATAGAAGCTAAACAAAACCCCAGAAACCTGCTTTCAGCCTGCCGGGATCTCAGAGCTGGAGTTGATACAGTGTTTCGATTATAGAACCCAAACAAACCAGATACCTGCTTTCAGCAGCAGAGGTCTCAGAGCTGGAGCCAGAGCTAAAGCTGGCCCAGAATAAAAAAAAAAAAAAAAAAAAAAGGAGCGGTTGGGAGCTTCAGTCACCCGTCAGCCTGAAAACAGCCCTCAGCCCCTCACCCAGACTGGCCAGGCACCCCAGTGGGGACCCCCACCCTGATCCAGGACACCCTTCAGAGCAAACCAGCCGGCCCCCACCCGTGCACCAGGCCTCTATCCTATATAGTAAAAGGGTAATATGCCTCACAGCACTAGGATTAACGGAGCTGCGAGGCCTCCCAGAAACGGGATCAGCGTGACAGGGGGCAGCACCCAAACCCCTTGATCACCCTATGGCTCTGTGTGTGACAGGGGGCGGGGCCACAACCTCCATATCCCTCCTGCTCTGTTCGTGACAGGGGAAGGCACCCCAAGCCCCTGATCAGCCCTGCTCTGTGCCTGATAGGGGGGAGCTCCTCAACCCCCTGATCGCCCTGCGGCTCTGTGTGTGACAGGGTGCGGCGCCCCCACCCCCTGATAGGCCTTTCTCTGTGTGTGACAGGGTATAGAGCCCCAACCCCCCTGATGGGCCCTGCTCTGTGAGTGACAGGGGGCAGCGCCCCAACCCCCTGATTGGCCCTGCTCTGTGCGTGACAGGGGGTGGCGCCGCAACCTCCCCATCGACCCTGCCTTGAGTGTGACAGGGGGCGGTGCCCCAAACCCCCAATCAGCCTTACTCTGAGCATGACTGAGGGTGGCATCACAACCTCCTGATCCACCCTGCTCTGTGCATGACAGGGGGTGGCGCCCCAACTCCCCAATCAGCCCTGCTCTGAGCCCGACCAGGGGCTGCACCTAGGGATTAGGTCTGGCCTCTCTCACCCGGGAGCAGGCCTAAGCCAGCAGGTCGTTATCTCCCGAGGGGTCCCAGACTGCGAGAGGGCACAGGCTGGGCTGAGGGACCCCGCCCCCCCGAGTGCACAAATTTTTGTGCACCGGGCCTCTAGTCCTATATAATAAAAGGCTAATACGCAAATAGACCAAACGGCAAATGACTGGTTGCTATGACGCACACTGACCACCAGTGGGCAGATGCTCAATGCAGGAGCTGCCTCCTGGTGGTCAGTACGCTCCCACAGGAGGGACGTCGCTCAGCCAGAAGCTGGGCTCATGACTGGCAAGTGCAGTGGCAGTGGCAGGAGCCTCTCCCACCTCCACAGCAGTGCTAAGGGTGTCAGAGGGCTCCCGGACTGTGAGAGGGCACAGGCCGGGCTGAGGGACTACCCCCCACCCCGAGTGCACAAATTTCATGCACCGAGCCTCTAGTTTTTAAATAAAATTGCTTTGTAGGTCCATGAGCATAATACAATAATATTTTCAAACAATAAACTTTCCAAAAATTCCATAAATTTATTTTGGTACTTTTTTCACTCAAATATCTCCCATAAATTTTATGGCCATCCTTCTTTTGAGCATCCAAGTCAGTTTCTGAAGCCTGAGAAAAAGCTATAATTTGTCTTCTTACAGATACTGGTATTTAATGTAAATCTACCATTCATATTAATCTCTACGAGAATATTGTGACCATGGAAGAGTTTCTAAAACTCCCAGAGAGAAGAGATAGGTTAAGCCAAGTTTCAGTCCATGAGAATTTAGTGGCCTCAATGTTGTGATAGAGGCATATTCATCATAGAAAATACAACAATTATCCAGTGTAAACTCTTGGTGGCTGTTCAATGCGATTGGGTAAAATTTATGAGGTGCCCTTTCCCCACTTCCTGTTCAATCTTTTTTTTTTTTTAAGGACAGGTCACCAGTGCCCCAACTACTACCTTTCAGTGATTGCAGTGTAGTTCTGAGTGGCAGTGAAATTACAATGGTATTGGGCAGTGATATAGTAGCGCACACAGTGGTGATGAATCAAAGTCTAAGATTTTTTCTCACTCTATCATATTACAATGACTTCACAGAATTGTAAGATGATTTATTCCTTGGTGGGCTTGTGGGATTCCCGGAAAAGACAATCTTTTCACTTGCACAACTGTTTATAATAATTGAGAGGATAGTTTGATTCTTATTTCATATTTTAATGTAAGGAGTAAGGAAAATTTATTCTATACAGTAAAGAGCAATTATAGGCTTTGATATATACCACTTCCTTTTGCCTGGTGGGACAAAGGGGTACATTTACTCGGCTATCTTTCACCTCCCCTTGCCATGTTTCCTTTGCCGGGGTCCAACCCCAGCAGGTCCAGGGGTCCCCAAAGGTGTGGACGGAGTCGGCGAAGAAGGAAGGACACGGAGACAACGTTCAGTTGATCAGTAGCCTAGCCAGGATCTCCAGCCAGGATCTCCAGCCAAGTTCTGGTCTGGATCTCCAGAGAGGTTCTGCTCAGGTTCTCCAGTCAGGTTCAGTCACCAGGTTCTAGTCAGGCTCTCCTGCCAATCTCCGCAGTCAGGTTCAGTCCAGGATCCCCTGCCATGCTCTCTCGCCAGGCTCCGCCTCCAGGCTCCGAGGCCAGTCCCTGTCCAGGATCCTCCAGCATGCTCTCACCAGCGAAGTTCTTCTGTCTCTAGAGAACGTTCTGTGTAGGTTCTGTGCCTAGGCTCTGTCTCTCTTGGTCCTGTCTTCCAAGCCCTGTGTCCTTAGTTCTGTGTTCTGAGTTCTGTGTGTTTCTGTCTTGTTACAACTGTATTTATACCAGTTGATTCAATCCTATCAATCTCTATTACAAAGGTTAGGGCGTTTCTTATCTCCATTCCAGGGAGAAAAGATTATGTAGTTTAAGCATGATTGTTTGTAGTTAAAGGGATTAATTACCCGCCTGGCACTTAGTTGAGGGGTTTTATTCCCTCCCTAACTTCAGGGGGAAATCCCTACCTGGGGATTCAACCTTTCTCTGAGAGGTGACCTTGGTTAAAACACAGCGCCAAGAAGGTGAGAAAACATATTAAGAACCGTATGCCATATATGCCAGGTCCCTTGAAACAGCAAGGATGGACCGGCTCCCGGCAAATTCCCCCTTTTTTATTTTTTAAAAGCAAGCATTAAAAAGAAAAACCTCAAATGCTCTCTTATATCCATTTTAAGAGTAGGATTGGCGCTTTCCGCTATTACCTGAGTCCTGATCTATCATCCCAGGGAGAGCTTGCCAATCCTGCACTTTCCCAGGGTAGAAAGGCTGCAGTGGGGTTAAGGATAAGGCTCCTTGGGCCTACCTTCTCCCATGCCATTACATTTACCTTTTCTTCCTCAGAAAAGCATGGACATACTTCTTGTATAAAACGTTCTGTCTGACTGGGAGTAACCTTAATTCCTCTGCTAGCAAGCATATATGTTAAAAGATCAATACCGAGTCTTATTTCCTTAGACTCAGTATGGCACATATTCTTAATCTAAAGATCAATACAGAGTCTTCTTTCTTTGGACTCAGTAAGGTACATCTTCTCAATCTAAGTTCTGTACTATCCACCTTCTTACCCTACTTATCCTCTATAGGGGGGTCTGTAGCACCCTGGTGGAGTCCTATCCGTCCCAAGTGTGGGGGTTCTCAATGGGGGGGGGCTTACCTAGGGGAATCCTTTTCCAGGGGTTCCCAAAGGTGTGGACGGAGTCAGCGAAGACTATCCACCCTATTCCTACGGTGGAGTCCGATCCGTCCGGAGTGTGGGGCGCTTACCTAGGGGTCCCTGTTCGGGCGCCAGATGCCGGGGTCCTGCCCCAGCGGGTCCAGGGGTCCCCAAAGGTGTGGACGGAGTCGGCGAAGAAGGAAGGACACGGAGACAACGTTCAGTTGATCAGTAGCCTAGCCAGGATCTCCAGCCAGGATCTCCAGCCAAGTTCTGGTCTGGATCTCCAGAGAGGTTCTGCTCAGGTTCTCCAGTCAGGTTCAGTCACCAGGTTCTAGTCAGGCTCTCCTGCCAATCTCCGCAGTCAGGTTCAGTCCAGGATCCCCTGCCATGCTCTCTCGCCAGGCTCCGCCTCCAGGCTCCGAGGCCAGTCCCTGTCCAGGATCCTCCAGCATGCTCTCACCAGCAAAGTTCTTCTGTCTCTAGAGAACGTTCTGTGTAGGTTCTGTGCCTAGGCTCTGTCTCTCTTGGTCCTGTCTTCCAAGCCCTGTGTCCTTAGTTCTGTGTTCTGAGTTCTGTCTTCTGAATTCTGTCTCATGAGTTCTGTGTTCTAAGTTCTGAGTGTTTCTGTCTTGTTACAACTGTATTTATACCAGTTGATTCAATCCTATCAATCTCTATTACAAAGGTTAGGGCGTTTCTTATCTCCATTCCAGGGAGAAAAGATTATGTAGTTTAAGCATGATTGTTTGTAGTTAAAGGGATTAATTACCCGCCTGGCACTTAGTTGAGGGGTTTTATTCCCTCCCTAACTTCAGGGGGAAATCCCTACCTGGGGATTCAACCTTTCTCTGAGAGGTGACCTTGGTTAAAACACAGCGCCAAGAAGGTGAGAAAACATATTAAGAACCGTATGCCATATATGCCAGGTCCCTTGAAACAGCAAGGATGGACCGGCTCCCGGCAAATTCCCCCTTTTTTATTTTTTAAAAGCAAGCATTAAAAAGAAAAACCTCAAATGCTCTCTTATATCCATTTTAAGAGTAGGATTGGCGCTTTCCGCTATTACCTGAGTCCTGATCTATCATCCCAGGGAGAGCTTGCCAATCCTGCACTTTCCCAGGGTAGAAAGGCTGCAGTGGGGTTAAGGATAAGGCTCCTTGGGCCTACCTTCTCCCATGCCATTACATTTACCTTTTCTTCCTCAGAAAAGCATGGACATACTTCTTGTATAAAACGTTCTGTCTGACTGGGAGTAACCTTAATTCCTCTGCTAGCAAGCATATATGTTAAAAGATCAATACCGAGTCTTATTTCCTTAGACTCAGTATGGCACATATTCTTAATCTAAAGATCAATACAGAGTCTTCTTTCTTTGGACTCAGTAAGGTACATCTTCTCAATCTAAGTTCTGTACTATCCACCTTCTTACCCTACTTATCCTCTATAGGGGGGTCTGTAGCACCCTGGTGGAGTCCTATCCGTCCCAAGTGTGGGGGTTCTCAATGGGGGGGGGGCTTACCTAGGGGAATCCTTTTCCAGGGGTTCCCAAAGGTGTGGACGGAGTCAGCGAAGACTATCCACCCTATTCCTACGGTGGAGTCCGATCCGTCCGGAGTGTGGGGCGCTTACCTAGGGGTCCCTGTTCGGGCGCCAGATGCCGGGGTCCTGCCCCAGCGGGTCCAGGGGTCCCCAAAGGTGTGGACGGAGTCGGCGAAGAAGGAAGGACACGGAGACAACGTTCAGTTGATCAGTAGCCTAGCCAGGATCTCCAGCCAGGATCTCCAGCCAAGTTCTGGTCTGGATCTCCAGAGAGGTTCTGCTCAGGTTCTCCAGTCAGGTTCAGTCACCAGGTTCTAGTCAGGCTCTCCTGCCAATCTCCGCAGTCAGGTTCAGTCCAGGATCCCCTGCCATGCTCTCTCGCCAGGCTCCGCCTCCAGGCTCCGAGGCCAGTCCCTGTCCAGGATCCTCCAGCATGCTCTCACCAGCAAAGTTCTTCTGTCTCTAGAGAACGTTCTGTGTAGGTTCTGTGCCTAGGCTCTGTCTCTCTTGGTCCTGTCTTCCAAGCCCTGTGTCCTTAGTTCTGTGTTCTGAGTTCTGTCTTCTGAATTCTGTCTCATGAGTTCTGTGTTCTAAGTTCTGAGTGTTTCTGTCTTGTTACAACTGTATTTATACCAGTTGATTCAATCCTATCAATCTCTATTACAAAGGTTAGGGCGTTTCTTATCTCCATTCCAGGGAGAAAAGATTATGTAGTTTAAGCATGATTGTTTGTAGTTAAAGGGATTAATTACCCGCCTGGCACTTAGTTGAGGGGTTTTATTCCCTCCCTAACTTCAGGGGGAAATCCCTACCTGGGGATTCAACCTTTCTCTGAGAGGTGACCTTGGTTAAAACACAGCGCCAAGAAGGTGAGAAAACATATTAAGAACCGTATGCCATATATGCCAGGTCCCTTGAAACAGCAAGGATGGACCGGCTCCCGGCAAATTCCCCCTTTTTTATTTTTTAAAAGCAAGCATTAAAAAGAAAAACCTCAAATGCTCTCTTATATCCATTTTAAGAGTAGGATTGGCGCTTTCCGCTATTACCTGAGTCCTGATCTATCATCCCAGGGAGAGCTTGCCAATCCTGCACTTTCCCAGGGTAGAAAGGCTGCAGTGGGGTTAAGGATAAGGCTCCTTGGGCCTACCTTCTCCCATGCCATTACATTTACCTTTTCTTCCTCAGAAAAGCATGGACATACTTCTTGTATAAAACGTTCTGTCTGACTGGGAGTAACCTTAATTCCTCTGCTAGCAAGCATATATGTTAAAAGATCAATACCGAGTCTTATTTCCTTAGACTCAGTATGGCACATATTCTTAATCTAAAGATCAATACAGAGTCTTCTTTCTTTGGACTCAGTAAGGTACATCTTCTCAATCTAAGTTCTGTACTATCCACCTTCTTACCCTACTTATCCTCTATAGGGGGGTCTGTAGCACCCTGGTGGAGTCCTATCCGTCCCAAGTGTGGGGGTTCTCAATGGGGGGGGGGCTTACCTAGGGGAATCCTTTTCCAGGGGTTCCCAAAGGTGTGGACGGAGTCAGCGAAGACTATCCACCCTATTCCTACGGTGGAGTCCGATCCGTCCGGAGTGTGGGGCGCTTACCTAGGGGTCCCTGTTCGGGCGCCAGATGCCGGGGTCCTGCCCCAGCGGGTCCAGGGGTCCCCAAAGGTGTGGACGGAGTCGGCGAAGAAGGAAGGACACGGAGACAACGTTCAGTTGATCAGTAGCCTAGCCAGGATCTCCAGCCAGGATCTCCAGCCAAGTTCTGGTCTGGATCTCCAGAGAGGTTCTGCTCAGGTTCTCCAGTCAGGTTCAGTCACCAGGTTCTAGTCAGGCTCTCCTGCCAATCTCCGCAGTCAGGTTCAGTCCAGGATCCCCTGCCATGCTCTCTCGCCAGGCTCCGCCTCCAGGCTCCGAGGCCAGTCCCTGTCCAGGATCCTCCAGCATGCTCTCACCAGCAAAGTTCTTCTGTCTCTAGAGAACGTTCTGTGTAGGTTCTGTGCCTAGGCTCTGTCTCTCTTGGTCCTGTCTTCCAAGCCCTGTGTCCTTAGTTCTGTGTTCTGAGTTCTGTCTTCTGAATTCTGTCTCATGAGTTCTGTGTTCTAAGTTCTGAGTGTTTCTGTCTTGTTACAACTGTATTTATACCAGTTGATTCAATCCTATCAATCTCTATTACAAAGGTTAGGGCGTTTCTTATCTCCATTCCAGGGAGAAAAGATTATGTAGTTTAAGCATGATTGTTTGTAGTTAAAGGGATTAATTACCCGCCTGGCACTTAGTTGAGGGGTTTTATTCCCTCCCTAACTTCAGGGGGAAATCCCTACCTGGGGATTCAACCTTTCTCTGAGAGGTGACCTTGGTTAAAACACAGCGCCAAGAAGGTGAGAAAACATATTAAGAACCGTATGCCATATATGCCAGGTCCCTTGAAACAGCAAGGATGGACCGGCTCCCGGCAAATTCCCCCTTTTTTATTTTTTAAAAGCAAGCATTAAAAAGAAAAACCTCAAATGCTCTCTTATATCCATTTTAAGAGTAGGATTGGCGCTTTCCGCTATTACCTGAGTCCTGATCTATCATCCCAGGGAGAGCTTGCCAATCCTGCACTTTCCCAGGGTAGAAAGGCTGCAGTGGGGTTAAGGATAAGGCTCCTTGGGCCTACCTTCTCCCATGCCATTACATTTACCTTTTCTTCCTCAGAAAAGCATGGACATACTTCTTGTATAAAACGTTCTGTCTGACTGGGAGTAACCTTAATTCCTCTGCTAGCAAGCATATATGTTAAAAGATCAATACCGAGTCTTATTTCCTTAGACTCAGTATGGCACATATTCTTAATCTAAAGATCAATACAGAGTCTACTTTCTTTGGACTCAGTAAGGTACATCTTCTCAATCTAAGTTCTGTACTATCCACCTTCTTACCCTACTTATCCTCTATAGGGGGGTCTGTAGCACCCTGGTGGAGTCCTATCCGTCCCAAGTGTGGGGGTTCTCAATGGGGGGGGGGGCTTACCTAGGGGAATCCTTTTCCAGGGGTTCCCAAAGGTGTGGACGGAGTCAGCGAAGACTATCCACCCTATTCCTACGGTGGAGTCCGATCCGTCCGGAGTGTGGGGCGCTTACCTAGGGGTCCCTGTTCGGGCGCCAGATGCCGGGGTCCTGCCCCAGCGGGTCCAGGGGTCCCCAAAGGTGTGGACGGAGTCAGCGAAGAAGGAAGGACACGGAGACAACGTTCAGTTGATCAGTAGCCTAGCCAGGATCTCCAGCCAGGATCTCCAGCCAAGTTCTGGTCTGGATCTCCAGAGAGGTTCTGCTCAGGTTCTCCAGTCAGGTTCAGTCACCAGGTTCTAGTCAGGCTCTCCTGCCAATCTCCGCAGTCAGGTTCAGTCCAGGATCCCCTGCCATGCTCTCTCGCCAGGCTCCGCCTCCAGGCTCCGAGGCCAGTCCCTGTCCAGGATCCTCCAGCATGCTCTCACCAGCAAAGTTCTTCTGTCTCTAGAGAACGTTCTGTGTAGGTTCTGTGCCTAGGCTCTGTCTCTCTTGGTCCTGTCTTCCAAGCCCTGTGTCCTTAGTTCTGTGTTCTGAGTTCTGTCTTCTGAATTCTGTCTCATGAGTTCTGTGTTCTAAGTTCTGAGTGTTTCTGTCTTGTTACAACTGTATTTATACCAGTTGATTCAATCCTATCAATCTCTATTACAAAGGTTAGGGCGTTTCTTATCTCCATTCCAGGGAGAAAAGATTATGTAGTTTAAGCATGATTGTTTGTAGTTAAAGGGATTAATTACCCGCCTGGCACTTAGTTGAGGGGTTTTATTCCCTCCCTAACTTCAGGGGGAAATCCCTACCTGGGGATTCAACCTTTCTCTGAGAGGTGACCTTGGTTAAAACACAGCGCCAAGAAGGTGAGAAAACATATTAAGAACCGTATGCCATATATGCCAGGTCCCTTGAAACAGCAAGGATGGACCGGCTCCCGGCATTCCTTAATAAACACAATCCCCCTTTAAAATCATGGTGACAATGCTATCTCCAAATCTACCACTAGATTTTAGAAGATAGCTCACCCACCATTTTATTTCCAGCTTCCCCAGTGAGTTGCAAAATCTTAACCTCCTCAAGTGTAAGTATATTATGATTGCAGTGAATCATAGGACAGAGACTTGGATGTACCCCAGAACTTCGATTTTGCCCATACTAGACTCAACCATGAACCACGAATGAGTTATACACTCTACCTATACTACCTTAAGAAAAAGCTTTCCTGAGCATGTTAAAAGAAGAACATTGGAAGTCGACATATTTTCACTTATTATATAATATACAATACCTCTTCTATAACTTTTTGTATTCAATTGTTAAACAAAATAACCTAAAAGAATACTTCAAGCAATTGTACATATTACTATATTACTGCCCTAGAATAAAAATCTGACAGTGATACCTTCAGAGATCATTAAAATGATGATAGTGATAAATAATAATAACAACAATAATAGTAACACTGCTACATACCAGGCACTATGCTTAGCATATTACATATCATTTAATCTTCTCAACTGGCTCTCTAAGATCAATACTATCATTATCCCCTTTTTACAGTTGAGAAAACTAAGGCACAGAAAGGTTAGTAATCTGCTCAAGGTCACACAGCCACTAAGTGAGAAAATGTAATGAATCAAGCTTCCTGGATCCCAAGGTCATGCTGATGACCAGAGGCTATACAGTCTTGTATTCCATCAGGTTTGCATCCCTAAAAGAAATACTGATTGGATACAATGAGCTACCTTCTAAATATTTTAATTAGGTTTGCTAGCACTTTATTAATGTTTTCTCATTGCAGATAGATGATATTGCTCTCATTTTTGTGTTTTGTTTTTTTGTGTTTGTACATGTATGTAATAATTTGTTTTCTTTCTTTTTTATTTTCTATTTTTATCAGATTTTATTACTTTTTTATTTTCATAAAATAATCAGGAAATTTTCCATATTTTCTATGTCCTAAAATAAAGAAAAAAAGCATTTAACTATTAAAAGATTGAAAAAAAATCTAAGCATAAAACTCTCTGAAGCTGAAACTTTTGAGTTAATGAGTACACAACTGTATTAAGTGTCCTCTTATAAATTTTAATATCGTCTATATTCATTCATTCTATAAATATTTATTAGAGCCTGCTACACCTTTGAGGTGTTAGGTTATGGATGTGTTATGTTATGTATAAATAAAATGAACAAGATTGGGCCTAAACCAGCAGTCATACTTCTCCCAAGGTGTCCCAGATTGGAAAGGGTGCAGGCTAGGCTGAAGGGAACACCCGCCCCCCACCCCCCGCACAAATTTTGTGCACTGGGCCTCTAGTATAAGAATAAATAAGACACAGAGCCTAATTCAATTCAAGTCCACCACAAATTCAAGTTTGAGTCATAGCTGCACCTATCAGTGGGATTTAGACCTGACTGATCAGTTGGTGAGGGAGGTGATCCCAGAAGTCCATTTGTAGGAATAACTCGGGAACTTCCAGTGCCAAAATCTTAGCAATTTCAGGGAAGGAGGCTTTCTGAGTGCAGTGTTGTATCTGTGATTTGCACTAATCTTCGCACATAGCTACCTTAGGAGAAATCTGTCCTGTGAATGGAGATGAGGCTTGGTAGTAAATTAAAAGCCCTGATTGACACCAGGTTGGGAAAGGATGGTATGAGACACACAAGCAGCAACAGAGTACACCACAAACATGGGAGTGACGATCTCACTCACTGCTCTGAAGACCACTGCACAGCTCAGGGCTGCCCCAGCTTGTCAGCCCCAGTGAAGAGCATGGATGGTGGCAAAGCAAGTTACCAGTGTCAGACAAACACACTTAGCAGAAGTGGCAGGTTCTGCATGACAATTTACTGGACTGTTGATCTGACTTGTTGATGGGTACTTATAAGACATTTTCTAGAACAATTAGAAATTCAAAGGGTTGGGGAGGCATTTTCTAAAGAGTCAGGTTCCTATGTAAGCCAGCAGAATACAGATATTGCTTTCAATGGGGTCCCATTTGAATCTATGGGCTGGCATGTATGGTCTTGGGTGAGTCAGTTGACTGTATACTAAGGGAGAATTTAATCATTAGAGATGTTTCAAAATAGCATGTGGCATCCATGACTGGAGCTGGTCAAGCAGAGCCTGACGAGCCCCTTAGTGAAGCTGTATTAGATTCACGACCAGCTACAAGCGCAGAGATTGCTAACTCTCAGAACTAGAAAATGGGGATCCCCATGCCTCCTCGACCTCCTCTACACATGAAATTACTTTGGAGCAGACACTTAACCTTTCTAGGCTTCAGTTTCCACAGTTACAAAGTGGGGATATTGAACTGAGTGATTGTTAAAAAACTTTTTAGCGCTAGTATCTAATGCTACTTCAGTTTCACCTTTTCTTCTTTACTTTAGTTCATTATTTTCTGAAGGCATCAGTGACAAATAATATTTTTTACACATTTATATGCTTTTTATTCTGAACTCTGGATAGTTTAGTACTTGAAAAAGGCAACAAAAGAGAGGAAAATGTACAGGAAGCAAAGGAACAAAGGAGAGACAGAGTGAATGCAGAGGTAGTAATGCTTGTGAGTATGGTATTTTATCCTTTGGGTTTTAAAGAGAAATTAATCATTTTCTCTTGGAATGCTCATTTCAAACACATGTGAATTGTGACCAAATTTTATCTCCTGCCACCGACTCCACTGGGAAGCTTCTGGCAATAAATCTCATGTCAGTATACACTGTCTCCCAGAATTACAAACATGTCGGAATGAGAAAATTAGGGCACACTAGAGATAATGTAGGCAGTTCAGGGTCATGCTGTATGAAACCGTTTTTTATTCCACTGAGGAGATATGGCAAGCTTTATGTATGAAATCTGAGACAGTGTTTTGGGCACTATGATGATAGTCGCTTCAGGTCTAACTACAGTATGGGCCAACCGTATTTTAAAATTTTGTATATTTTGGTAATTCTGTTTTTAAATTGAAAGGGGAAGCAAGTGAAAATTTCTGTGAAGTGTTGATATTCTGGGGAACATTGGCGGGTACAATAGGCCTTAGAGGGCACTGTGTCCTTTTGGGTGACAGACCTGGGAACTGAGGGGCACGCCTTGACTCTTTTCTGCAGTGCTGTGCAGAGAAGTTTACTTGATATGCATGGCTGGATGCCAGTCTACTATTTAGGGCAAAGATGAAGTTTCTTGAAAAGGACCATGTCCTATGATGGCTTGGAGTCCCAAGTTCTGTATACCTACTTGGCAAATGTTATTAAATAATAATGATGAACTTCCTCTGGTAAGAAAGGGCAAGGGGCGAATATCTATATGTGTGTGATACAGGGGAGTTAACACACTGGAGATCAGTACAAAAATAGACTATATAGAGATTTGCTCTAGGTCATGGGTATAACTAAAAAACTATCTCATGGAGTCAAGGAAAAATCATTTAGATGACTTTTTGAATTTATTATAAAGTATTTAAGGCACTACAATGATCATTCATGGAACCACCATCTATTTCAGAAGTGAGATGTTACTATGCATTTAAAATTGATGCATAACCCTTCCCAAAAGCATTCTCCTCAATGCCTCAAGAGTAACCAATATCTTATAGCTGGTGATTGCTATTCTCATGGATTTAATGTTAATGTACATATATATGTGAAATATATATATATATATACATACACATGTATACATATATAAACATATATGTGTGCCTTCTTGTAATTGTTAAGGGCATATTCTTAAACAATAAATAATATTCATTGCAAAATTTTAAGCTGTACATAAAATGTCCTTAATATTCTTCTGAAACCTGCTTTTCAAAAAACTTTCTGCTCAATACTATTCATGACAATCCCACATAATCATCCACATTTGTTTAATTCCTTATTTTCCCCCACATATCTCATTGTGTGAATATATAGTAATTCATCTATCCATTTGGGTTGTTGCTGATTTTTGCCATTGCTATCAATATTTCTATGATCATCTGTGAGTATTTCTTGAGTGCCATGGAACATAGGTTTGGAAACACTACTCAATTCATAAGTCCTTCTATAAGAGTCATGCTTCAATTCAGACACATCAAAGCTTCAGGAATATTTGGCACCAAAAGATTTTATAGAAAGTCTTCACAATAAATAAGTAATGTGTGCCTGCTGTAATTAATAGAACTTATTTTTCTGATCTGGTCTCCTATTTTTTTTTTTATTTAAAAGAAGGAAAATATACCTGGATTTAATAATATGAAAGGTTAATATGAAAGGTTAATATGAAAACCTATGGTTGTCATTTTCCTAATATGAAGGAAGTATTCTTTTCTTTCTCAGGCATAACATTTGTGCTGCCTATTTTCGAAGCACCTTGAGGCATGACAACACTGTGGGGAATGGATTCATTTATTCATTTAGCCACCAAATATTCACAGTTCCTGATCTCATCATCTCCCATACAAGTAAGCAAATAGATAACCAAAATGCAACGTGATGTAGTCACATTTCATGGGAGTATAAGAATAACATCCAACATGGATGAGAATGAAGTTGAGGCTCGTCTTTATGGTGAAAGAAGTACCAACTAGGGTTTTATTTATTCCTTTTTCACCATCTCAACCTCACCCTGCTCTCATAAGGGCTCACCTTAGCAGGCTATCCCCAACCTGGGTCCCAGGCCAGCTGATCTAGAGGCTGTGGACAGTGGTTGACACGAAGGGAGGGAAGCAATTGTTGAGACTCCGGTTCCTACCAGGCACTCTCTGCTAGGATTCCAGCTGACTAGTAATGCCACCTTCTCCCTTCTTCTCTCAAGCTTTTAAGTGTAGTTTTCTGCTTTCCCTAGTCTCAGAGTTGACCCACTCTGCCTGATTGGATTCTTAAACTCTTCCTTCACATGCAAAGTCAATTTCCTGTGCTAATTTCCTGAGTTTTAAATACTCAGAGGGGTTTGTATCTGTTTTTCTCTTTGGATCTTGACATAGAAGACTTCCTAAAGCAGGTGAAGTATGAACTGAGTCTTTTAAGGTTATTAGGCAAGCAAATAGGAGAAGCAGAGCATTTTTTCTAATTTAATGATAGTCTAATTTGGAGCATGTCAACTCAGTTTTTAAAAACTAGGTAGTGTTTAGTATATTGCAGTGGCCCACTATTTTCTTCAAATTCTACTCTGAGAGCCAAATTAGCATATTCTAAGGGCAAATTTTACTTAAAATGTTAACACTAGAAACCTATTTTTAATTCCTTGTTATTTCTTTGAGCAACTAATAATAAAGATAAGTGTTTCAAGCAGAACACATAAATTTTCAGAAATAAAGGTATTTCAGCATATTTTAAGTCACAGCCTCTTTCTAACAGATAACATGCACCCAGGTATGGCTCTTTAGAAATAAATTAGTCTTGGGAATATCCTGTGAAAGTCATATTAAAATAAAAACACTCAAACCTGTAAAGAATTTTTGTGAGTGTATTTGAGCCAAACTGTCAACAAATGCCAGGAAGCAGAACCTCAAAAAACCCAGATAATGCTCCAGAGAATGGTGGGTTATGTCTATATTTATACATTGCAATCAAAGGAGGGATGTAGGTAGGTTACATGAAATGCATTGGTGATAGACCAGAGAGGCGGGAGAAAGCACAGCGGGAAACCCCTGGGACTGGATAAAAAGTAAAATGATAGACACATACTTAGGTGGGTGCAGGAACAATCAACATGATAACAATGAAGGAATTTGTGGTATCTGTCCTGGTGCCCTAGCACATTAGGTTATAACCCAAGGGGTCCAGAAAAAGGGAAATTACAAGTTACCCAGACATTTCAAGAGTATCCTATATAATAAAAGCCTAATATGCAAACTGTCCCCTTGACCAGGAGTTGACCAGAGGGCGGGGCTGGCAGTGGCAGCTGCAGGCGGCTCGGGTATGGGAGGCGTCCCCAGCCGGCAGATGCTAGGGACCCTACCTGTGCATGAATTTCGTGCACTGGGTCTCTAGTGTTATTATAGATGCAAAAAGACAGACGGGCTCAGTTAAGGTAAAGGTTGACCTTGTCAGTAAAGATACCAGTCTAGGATATAACTACCCACCATAACTGCTTTTAGTTAAAGTTTAATTTCAGACCATCCTTTGTGGTTACTTTATGTCTCTGAGTTTGTAAGACCGCCATGCAGGCATTCCCTGAGCTTGTCAGGTTACCATGTGGCCCCTTTTGTCCAGTCAGTACTACTCTTAATAAAATTGCCTTTTGCATCAGCAAAAGGCAGCTTTGATCTCAGGGAAGACCGTGAACTCTGAATCCAAAAAAATTTTGTTTACAATTATAGCTCCTTTACTTATTCTATGTATGATCATGGGCACATTTCTCAATCTCTAGAACTTTTTTTCTTTATTGGTGAATGAGAATAATAATGCCTACCTTTTGGAGTTTTGTGAGAATTACATAATGAAATATGGCACATAGTTGGTAATCAATAAATGCTAGTATCCTTAATTTTCCTATGACAAGTGCAAGTAAAGTTTGTCAACATGTGATAAATGTTGAGAAGGCCAAGTATGTTTCCTCGGTGAAATGAAAATTAATGAGGTGTGAAAAGCAGTAGTAGTCTTTGTAACTATGTCAGATGAGTCATCTTTCCTTTGATTGATTTTAGATTTATTTATTTCTGTATTCATTAATATTTATTTTCTATTATATGTCAACATTATGCTTGACCCTAGGATTTTTAAATGAATAAGACATAGGCCTTAAGGAGTTCAGAGGAGGAAAAGAAATTTAAAAAGCCATACAGGGAGATGTACTATGCTAGGAAAATGAACTAAATTACATGAAAAAATATCAAAGGAGAACTAAGTTTTGGGAGTGAAGAGAAGTCTTTCTGGAGATGTTACCCAGGCAGAATTAACCATATAAAGACCAAAGAGAAGGAAATTTATGAAAGGAAGCAGAAAATGCAAAAGCCCAAGTGTGGCACAATGAGACACCACATAGAATTTTCACATGAAGTTGAGTAGACAACTGTAACTCTCTTGACAGTTCTTGGAGTAACCTTTTCCAAATCTTGCCAAACATGCGATTTTAAATGATTTTTCCTGGACATATTCTAATTGCTCTATATTCCTCTGAAAATAAGAAAACAAGAATATTTAAAAGTCTAAGGAGATGACCAATACTAATTATAATACCATGTTTATTAGCCATTACAGTGAGAATTCTCTTCATTGAAAAATCATCGCATTGTTGGCAGATACTCAATTTATAATCAGTTGTATCCTCATTTGTGCTGTTGTGTGTGCCTACATTTTGCACACTGGTAGACAAGAAGCCTGATGTGATTTGAAGCTGTGTTTTTTGGCCTACACAGTTTAAACAAATGGAAAGAACATCGAAAAATCTAGAAAATTCATGTAAAATATGAATTTATAATTTCTTGTGAATAGTCAAAAGTTCTAGCAATGCTGGATCCACATTCTTGCATGGCCAGGCTCGCAGACCTTGAGGGAGTCTGACCTCTTCAAACCGGGCATGAGCCAGGTTGCTGCAATCCCCAGCATATAGGGGCTGCAAACCCCGAACCTTATGCCCTGCAGGTTTCACTGGCTTATAAAAATTCTGCCTGGCTGCACAAGGCATTTTATTCAACCTTGGCCTACATTTATCTAGGTTTTTTTTGGAAATCTTTTTCATCCTTTTTTATTCTTCAATTTACTACCTTGTGTTTATCTCTGATGATTTTATCCTGTTTCTGTCAGCCTTTTTTAAGTAAAAGAAGTTATATTGGCTTTTAAAATTTAGACATTAACTCAACCAATAAGGTAAATAATAAATAGCTTTTATGTTTTAATTTTTTTTTTGTTTTAATGGGTATTTTACCTGTGTTAAAAATGAAAATTGGGTCTGGGATTATATCTTGTGGAGTGTATGGGCACAAATGGATTTTTTACACAGTGTGAACCTTTTCAGAAGTATCATGTTGCATGACTCCTAATTTCTCCAAAGATAACATTACTATTTGCCACACAAAAGAAAAACCAAGGGTTTGGTTTGGATAAGCAACATCAACTAAAAAAATCTATATATATTTAAGTTAGAAATGATCTCAGTTTAGATACAGCTGTTTGATGGAATACTTGACTTACGTGATTCTCTTAAGTGAATACTTAAGCAACATGGGGATTTTAAAATTTATAAAGCAGATTCAACCTAAAGGAAACATCAAGTTAAACAAACTTTTAAAACATACAAAGTAAAAAAAAATCTAATTTTCTCATCTAAATACTAGCTATCTATCTATATATATATAAAATCCTAATATGCAAATAGAATGGCAGAACAACTGAAGAAACCGAACAACCAGTCACTAGGATGTGTGCTGACCATCAGGGGGTGCTCACGGAATATGGTGGGTGTCAGCAGCAGATGGCAGAGTGCGGAACCTGGTGGGCATTGGCAGCGGTGGGATGGTGGAGCAGGTGAGCGGGGGTGCCAGACCAAGGCGGGGTGCTGGTTGCTGTCGTTGAGGTGAGCCTCTGGTGGTTACTAAAAATTCTTTGCTTTTGCGGGCCGTGGTCCCGCCTGACACTCGCACCTGCTGCCAGCACCAGCCCCACTCGCACCCACTGCTGGCACTGGAGCTATTGCTTGGCGCTAGCCCCGATCGCTTGGCACCATCACTGGGTATGAGCGGCGGCTGCCAACCCCTATCACCCCTGAGGGCTTCTCCCTTCCCCTGCTCCTCGGGGGTGATTAGGGCAGCAGCCATTGCTCACAACAAACTGAAGGTGCCAGCCCCAATAGCTCCGCACCGTCAGTGGGTGCGAGCGGGGCCAATGCTGTCATTGCATGGGAGCAGCAGTGGGGGGAGTGGGGCTGCTGGCAGAGAGGGGACGGGGGCCATGGTGGGAGGGCTCAGGCGGGGGCATGGAGGATGAGCCGAGATCCGCCCCTGTGCCCATCGCAGCCCTGCAACCCACAGTTTCTTTCAAGGTGCATGAATTCATGCACTGGGCCCCTAGTAGAGTCATATATATGTATAAAGGGGCTGTGTGATTGTATTGTTTCATTTGAACCCTAACAACCATAGTTGGTTGGGTGGTTATTATGATTGCCTGTTAGCAGGTAATAAAACCCAGACTTATTTAAGATGAGCCATCTGTCAAAAATCAAGTAGATAATAAGTAGATCTGGAATTAAAACCCAGGTTCCTGAATTTAAGTTAATTTACTTATACAAGTAATGTTTATTGAGCATATGCTTTATGCAGGCTTTCTGCTAAATTCTGGGGCTAGTGTAATGAATAAAGCAATTGCTGCCCTCAAAAAACTTGCAGGTGCACAAATTAGTAAAATAATACAAATATTTACAGTGTATGATAGAATACTCATGAGGGCACTTAAGATTGCTTGGGGTGGTAAGGCCTGGTCAGGGAGCATGACTTCAAGAAGGTGGCAACTACAGAAAGACATAGTGGGAAAAGGAATCTGATGAAGCTTCAAAGGACAAGTAGATTGATTTAGATAAAATGGGCATGAGAAATGGTACAGAGGGCAGAAAGGGGCAAAGAGAGAGAGGATACGGAGGACAAACACAGAAAATTATAAGCATTTCCAAGCGAGTTTGGTTATCTTGGAAAGGGAGCCAGGAAGGCTTTTAAAGTGCTGACAAAGATACTTTCTTGATCTTGTTCTACTTGTATCACCATGTTCATCTTATCATGAGTCATAAATACCTTTGTGATATGCATCCATTTCTGTATGTTAAATTTTGAAGATATAGAAAATCAGCACCTCTTGCCTTAAAAAAAAGATGAAGTTATTGCTAAGGTAGTAACAGAGAGGGACATTTTACCACATTCTTTGTTTAAGCATATGAAGCTTATTTGGTCTGATTTGTCATCCAGACAGGGAAAGGAGTTTGAAAAAAGATGAAAATTATAGATAAAAGTGATTATTGTTCTATTTCCCCCTTCTATAGTAATTGCGCCGTTTTTATTTGATGCGTTCAACTAGAGAGCATCCAGTGCTAGGGAACTAATTGGGAAAACACAGAAGAAGGCACCAAACTGACTAGCCACTTTTAGTATTGTATTTACACAAAAGACATAAACGTCATTTAAAATAATAGTGGGAGCCAAGGATGGAGAAAGGTCAGAAGATTAACACAGTCATAGAAGGAAAAGCCAAAGCTTGAAATGGGCCAGATCCTTTAGTGGGCCAGATCTGTGTGAGAATGCTGTATCCTCCAAGAAAATTTTTTATTGCAACATATATCTTATTAAAATCCTAATTGTTTTCAGTCTCCAGCAGAGGAGTAATGGCATGACAATGTTTTTGTATTTCTTTAAGAAGTTTTTTTCTAGGTTTCTCTTGGAGAGCTAGCTGTCTTTAACATTTGGTTTACTTTTATAGTGGCAATATTTTTTCCATTGTTTTTGCATGCTAAGACAGCAATTGATTAGTATAGAATCCTTGGGCCAAGTTCTGCCCTAGGATATGTATGTGACCCCCACTAACTTCAAATAGAGTTGCATGCACATATCCTGGAGTGGAATTTGGCTTTCTTCCATGGTAGTCAATGAGAGTCATTGAAGTCAATGGGAGCCATACATGGATAACTGACAGCTGAAGTTGGCCCTTAGGAATTGAAAATCATCTCAGCATTTTCTTTGGGGAAAAAATATCAAAGGCTAAGATTTATAATAAATCATAATTCCTTAAATTGAGTATTTTTATCAACCAGTTGAAATCTTACAGTATGTATCTATTAAAGCACTCTAATGATAGAAAGTAAGGGAGGGTTATAATTTATTTGTCCTATAATCCTTTGTTTACATAATAATAATTGAAACCAGAAAATAAGAGTCATTTATTTTCAGGTGATTTCACAAAAAGCACATTGATTGTAGTAAGAGGAACTGCTACTCTTTTACAACCCCTCTAGAGAATATGTAAAAATTTCTATTTATTAGACTCCTAAAAGTTTGTGACTGAAAAAGGAGTAATTATAGCAGAGTTAATTTTATAAAGTTGGTTCAAGAAATTAATAAAAGATTAGCTAACTTCCCTTCTTATTCTCCTGTCTTAGTGTTTACTTAAGAACACTGTGAGGAATCGACTTGATCTTGACTTGAGCTTATCTCATTAATACACCAGCTTTTATAGACAAGGGTAGTCACTTCTGAAGGTTTGCGGTTATTCTCCTAGCCCAGATTTATAAGACTTTTTTTCTCAAATTCTAATTGAAATATTTTAAACATTCAAAAAGTATAAAATCATTTAAAATACGCATACTCCTATAACCTCCATCTTATTCTACAATATTTTATATTTCCTCATTCTCTTGCTCTTCCTCCCTTTCTCTCTTCTCTCTTCTCTTCTCTTCTCTTCTCTTCTCTTCTCTTCTCTTCTCTTCTCTTCTCTTCTCTTCTCTTCTCTTCTCTTCTCTCTTCCCTTCCCTTCCCTTCCCTTCCCTTCCCTTCCCTTCCCCTTCCCCTCCCCCTCCCCCTCCCCCTCCCCTCCCCCTCCCCCTCCCCCTCCTCCTTCTTCTTCTTCTTCTTCTTCTTCTTCTTCTTCTTCTTCTTCTTCTTCTTCTTCTTCTTCTTCTTCTTCTTCTTCTTCTTCTCTCTCTCTCTCTCTCTCTCTCTCTCTCTCTCTCTCTCTCTCTCCCCCCTTATTTTCTTCCTATTATTTTCTTTCTTTTTCTTTTCTACTGTCTTATTTTGAGTGCAAAACTACCTGTAATATTTCTCTTAGTGTGTGTCAGCTTGTGACCAATTATCTTAGTTTCCATTTGTATGATTTATCTTTATTCCACCTTCATTTTTAAAAGAATATTTTAACTTAATATACAATTCTAGGTTTGAAGTTATTTTTTACAACATTTTAGGATGTAATTATATTAGTGTCTGGCTTCTATTTTTCCTGCTATAAAGTCAGCTATTGGTCTTTTTGTCACCCTGTTTATGTCTGCTTTTAAGATATTCCCTGGTGTTTGGTTTTCAGTAAATACTTTAATGTTCTTAGGTGTGGTCATCATTATAGTTATCATTTCAAATTTTTGAATCTATGCTTGATTACAGTCATCAGGTTTGGCAAACTTCAGCCAGGATCTGTTCAGATAATCCTCCTTCATTTCTCTCTACTCTCCTTCTGTGATTCCAATTATGTTATCCCATTTTACAACGTCTCATGTGTCTCCTGTGCTCTGTAACGTTTTTCCAGTCCTTTTTTCTCTCTGTTTTAATCTGGCAATTTTCTACTAAGTTATAACATAGCTCATTCATCCTTTTTTTCACTGTGTCTAATTTGCTGTTAAACACATTATTAAATTCTTAATTTCAGTTATTGCATTTTGCCTCAGGGTGATATTGCTGTGGCTCCTCATTTCCTGGCCCACCTGGTAACCCTGAACTCCAATTTCTCTTTTCCTGGCAGAGAGTGACTATTTTGAGCACTAAGCAGCCACATACATCCCTATGCCCTACAATCTGAATCAGCAAGTTCCCAAGAAGAAAATCAATGGTTTTCTTGGAGGATTTATCTAAATGCACTTCCCTCCTCTCCAGGATCTTGCACCATAGCTGTCATAGATTTTCTCAACTGCCTTCAACAGCAGGAGGCAGGGAAGGAGGTTTTAGTGTGTGTTTTGTCCAAACTTTATAATCATTCTTGGGAGAAAGAATCATCTAATAATAATTTCTCATAGTTAGAAAATATAGTATGAAGACAGCATTTATATTTTAAAGATGAAAGCATTTAACTGAACTGAAACTCTAATGCATGGAATTTGAGGAAGACAGATAAAAATATTTTTTGAACACATCATTTTTTAACATTTTAGTGTCTTCTACATCTTTGACCCCTTTACACACTCAGACTCAGTTTCCCTTTAGGTAGTCTAGATTAGAGGGAAGCAGATGGACTTATTGTTAGCATTTTATTCTCCTATCTCATCCTTATTTTCAAGTGGTTCTGAATTTTTCCCATGATCACTTTTTTAGAGGAAGCAGGCTACAGTAAATAAATAGATTTATTGTTAACATAATGAACTTTAAATTTTCAAAGCTTGAATCTTATTCATAATTTTGCTGAGTCTCCTTTCTAAGACTTTTAACAGATTCCCTCAATTTTGATGCTAGGCAAGAACCCTCTAGGCTTGTGTTCTTGATTCATAGATCAAAAACAAATGTATAACTTCTGTTTATTACAGTATTAGTTTTCAACCAACACCCCAACCAAAAAAAACCAAAAAACAAAACTTTACTTAGTTCCAAAGGGCTATTTCCCTAGCTACAAACACATGCTTTGAAAATGCATCCCTGTCCAGGCCTTTGTTGCCTGAGTACATAAATGGCTGCGGCAGACAGTGCTATAAAAGAATTAGAGCCTGGGGCAGGCAATTACAGTTAAGGCAATCTTGTTATTTATATATATATATATTTTTAGTGTCTTGAGAATTATTTTGACTTTTTTTTTTTTTGCAGCTATACAACTATTTAAATGTATAGAAAAAGAGATCTTGTAACTCAAAGGATTTGGGATCTTAAACTTTTGTATTTGATTACATTTGAATGTAATTATGGAGGCTTGTAATGTAATATTTTCTTCCTACTGGATGAAAATTACAGATATGTAATATGGGTTTACTTACCTGATTGCACATTACCTCTAATACTTTCAGATAGCCTGCGGCATGGGCAAAAATAAAAAAGACTGTTGTTTGTCTTGGAACAAAGTCAGGTATATCATTGGTTAAACACTCTGCCTGGTTCCTACAAAGATGCAGCTTTTATGTAGAAATGGTGCAATATGTATGGTGTGTGTGTGTGTGTGTGTGTGTGTGTGTGTGCGCGCGAGAGAGAGAGAGAGAGAGAGAGAGAGAGAGAGCATCTTAATATTCAGAACAAGGAAGAAATAATCCATAATATATTTTCAGGTTTCAGAGGTTGTCAGGAAAATGTTAATTTGTGAAGATTTTTCTTCACTGAAGCCCACAGATTAAAAGAGGCCTATGACCTCTTGAGCTGAACCTTACAAGTTTGAGGATTTTCCAAAGAATGGAAAACCTTGACTCATTATGGAAAACTCCAGTCTGTGAATAGTCCTAAAATTATCTCCAGGACCAAAATTTAGAAACTTTAGAATTTAGGAAGTTCCCCTGGTGGTAAAACAAGGTGTAGTAATTATAGTATCTGACCAGATAATAGAAGAAACAATAGTCGGTGTAGAAACCCTTAAATGGTCTTATGTGACAGGAAAAACATTTATTGGTATTTACTTTGCAGAAAGAACTAGGTTAGGTTTTCTGGGGAATTAAGAATTGAGGGGAAAATGTGATTCCTATTTTCTATTGGTATCATACTAGCTCTGATTGGTTGTTAAACGCATTCCTACCTTCTTCGGCAACCCTGGCATTATATCTAAAACAACTAAAGGTATGCTTTCCAAGGATATATAGTCAATGTTCATGAATTCAGTTGATAAACATCATGTTCATATCACTGTCACATGTCATGAATTGTGGATACACAGACAAAGCGTGATCCCTGCTCTCAGGTTATTATATCTAATCAGATCGTTGCTGTGATAGAAGTTAGATACTCATTCTTGTAGAAGGCCAGCAAAGTAATACAATGAGTCAAAAGGCCCTCATTCATATGCAGGATGGCACTTTTGAAAAGGTACTAACTATTAGGCACAGGAATCGTTTAAACGGTTGGCATACCAGGATGACATTTATCTAGGAAAAGGGGGAGTCAATTTCTATGAGGACCAAGGTGAGAGATGTGAGCTTTAGGGGTCATCTTCAAACAAGCACATGGACAGAGGATTAGACATAGCCTTTTCCAGAGAGGAAGCCACATGCAGGTTGGAGCCCTGGCCGGTTTGCTTAGTGGTTAGAGCATCCACCCGAGGACTGAAGGGTCTGGGTTGGATTCCCGGTCAGGGGCATGGGCCTGGGTTGCGGGCTGATTTGGCCTGGGTAGAGGTGTGTGTGGGAGGAAACTGAACTATGTGTCTCTTTCACATCAATGTTTCTCTCACTCTCTCCCTTTTCCCTCCCTTACACTCTAAAAATCAATGGGGGGGAAAAAATATATCTTCAGGTGAGGATTAACTACACAAAAAATACCTTTGGAGATTTTGGAGCAGATTCACGGAATACGAAGTGTTTCAACACAGGTTGATTCAATATGGTATACAGCTGACAAGGCAGAGGGCTTTTGTGTGGGGAAAGGAGAGAGGAGATTATAAAACCAAGTGGAATTTGATTGGAAGCAAGTTGGAATGTAGTTTTGATGTCAACATACATGAACATGGCTGCTTTAAAAAACTTGAACAATGTAACCTACTTCTGCCAGTAAGAAATGAATGCATGTCTTGTATTAAAGCATGTTAACTTTGTCAACCCACAACATCTTATAGTATGCTAGCAGAGATACACTAGAGTACTGCTGTTTTCAAAATATCACCCACACTTGTTTGAAACAAGAAACTTTGACAATGTTTTCACGTATTATTTTTTACAGAATAATAAAATTTTTCAGATTTTTAAATTAAATTTTACTTTTGAATAAGACTTACCTTTTGCATCGCTCTTTGTCCCTTCCCTCCTGTGGTTAGAATGTTGGCATGCGCCTGTTTCCTACCCTCACCCCTTCTGCTGGCATTCTAGCTCTCCTTCTCTCTGAGTGTTTGGGTGCTGCTGTCAGCCTGAGTATTGTGACATCGCATTCCCTTCCTGCGGGGACTCTACACTCCACCGATGATGACTTTTCTCTAAGGATGGGGTAGAGGGCTAAAGACAAACTGAGAAACGCGAGTGTAGCTCAGACACATGGCATCCCATCTGCCCAAAATGAGGATGTGTGAAACAAAAGCATAAATGCTATCGGTGATGAAAAGCGATCATTTTTGTAATTACTCAGTAATAAACATTAATGTGCTTTCTTGTGGAAGAATAACCATGGAGTCATTGACTGATGTTGGTCCCTGAACTAGTAGTGTTCTGGAAATGGTGCCTAATGACTTTAGGGAATTAACAATCACCAAAATGCAGGTAATTTATTCTCATCTCAGAGCTCATTGTTCTCAAATGTTTTAAGAATCTAAACTTTTCTTCCATTTATTTATCCCTAATTTTGTGTCATCTCCTTTGCCTGCCTATGGTGCTCAGTGACCTGGAAATAACCAAGGAGACAAAATAAGGTGTCCTACTGTGATGGCCAGTAAGCAAGTGTACACGCTAGAGCCAATGCCAGTAGCCAGACGGCCATGACGAGAGGATGAGCGAGAAACACTGTGGAGGTGTTGGGCAGAGGGGAGGAGTAAACTCACACACTGGGGCTAATTGAGGTTCAAGGAATAAGCTCGTGTAGCTGGACGGGCTTGTTTAGGTGAGTTCCCGTGTTCCACAGCCCTAGACTAGGTCAGCAGAGGGAAGCAGCTCCTTCCCACAGGCAGACGGATAACATCTATCTGTGTGGTCACTCTGAAATCAAGAGCTTTTGTTTCAACTGGGTAGAGATTATCCTAGTGGCTTTGGCCTCTAGATGAATGCAGCAAAATATTCTTGTGCAGCGATCTATTTGTTCTATCATTTGCCACACAGTGCGTATTGCCATTGTCTGAGAAAATCCTTTCTGGTTAAAATGAATGCTTACAAAGCAGCATTTTTATATCTTTTCCCATCTGTGAGGAATTTTTCACATCTTGATATAAAAATCCCTGGTTGCCTTAAAGTTTTTAAGACCAAACACATTATAGTTCTAAGGTCATGTTTGTCCTTGTCCATCATCTTTCTTTTTTTTCTTCTCATTTTAAAAACCATGTTTATTTATTTTTGTATCAGAATATGTATGACTTTGTTCTGACTTCCTTTTTTCTTTTCCCAAGATAGTCTGGAGAATCAGATATTGGATCTCAAGAGGTTTGCTCCAACTATTTTAGGAATGCAAGAGGAGAATGTTTGGCTAGCTCTCTTGTGTTGATTTGCCCCAGCGAGTGGGGTTGGTAATAATTGCACCTTACAATTCCAAGTGGAAGATAGGTCTTCAGATACCAAATGTATTCAACACCAAGGATCATAAATATCCTATAAGTAGCAGTTTGATGATACAACAGAATTATGCGTTTCTGATCTTTTCTTCACATATAGCTTTTCTCTCATTTGTATCTGCTGTATTTTTATTTTGTTAAACTTCAATATGTTATCAAAACCATTTCCATAAAGTGATATAGTCATTTAGTACTCTGGGAGGAAAGGTTTCATATTTTATTTCTAGAATGTGATTTGCTGAGAAATCATAACCTTGGTCATTTTTTTTTTCACTTTGTTTGTGGAGTTTGACTAGAACAGAGAGAGGTAAGAGTGCTGGCCTACAGTTAAAATGTGGGATCCTCCTACATGCGGATTCACTCATGATACCTGGGCCTTAAACTTATTATTACATTCATTAAATTTAAACTTTTCTAAACAAAAAGTTTAAAAGTAAGTATTTAGGAATACTTAAAATATGTTTAAAAGTCATAAGACTGCCAAATTTTATATAGGGAAAGAGGGACTGGGCTTACACTCCCACATGGGACAGAAGCCCCTTATATGTAGAGCAGATCAGACATATGTTTGAAAGGCCTGTGGTCTATAAAGGCAGCGTATTCTAAGGACAACACTAATTATATAAAGGGCTCCACTGAATGAACCAGATGCCCTTCCTTTATAGTTTACTCATTGGCCTTTTTAAATGAAGTGTAGCAAAGCTGTATGTCATCCTTATCATCTTTCCCCATAACATGCCCAGGATAAAAATATTTATTTATTTTTGTATGGTAGTAGATGCCTAACCGTTTTAGTTCTCAGGTTTGTACTGTGATGTATCAATAGTCTTCATAAAAGAATGCTCATAATTAAACATTTGATGTGTTTCTGGATATTTGTAACAATCTAATGTGTGATTTTTCCACTCGAGGAAGCTAATTATTTAACACACTGAGTAATGGGGTAATAGCATATCAAAACTTTATTGGTGTAGAAGCCTTTATAGCTATGATGTACATTTTCTCTAATACCACACTCTTGTCATGTTAAAAATATATATTTTTCTCTAACCAATCAATTTCGCTTCTAGGAATATAACCAAGGAAATAATCTGAAATATTAAATTCTTATGCATGAAATTAAGCACAAAAATATATGGATATAAACCATTTAATTTTCTAATTATAGATAATATCAAAATAAATTCATTCATGGATATTATGCAACCATAATGATGGTTATGTAACATGACAATTATTATGATATAATAATAAAAATAAGACTATGTATAATGAATATATGTATATATATTCATTCCAAAATATAGTTATCTTTGTATTATATACTATTTTATTTTTTGCTTCTTTTATACATCTTCCCAGTTTTTATAATTAGCAAATATTACTTCTAAAAATGAAATATTTTCAATAAATGTTCATGTTTAACTATTGGAACAAATAATTTTTAACTACATGGAACAAAATTTTTTTTGGATGCTTTTATGAACAAATTCACATTCTCCCTGCGTCACACCACTGGGAAGTTTGTTGAACCTTTGAGGTTAACGTCCTGTAGGACAGGGCAGCAGTACCACTTGCTCTAGTCCCCATCAGAAGCAGAATCCTGTCATGATGAAAAATGGATCTATTTGGGCTTGCAAGGCATCTCTCAAAACTCAAGTGTTCTGCCACTTTATTTTATATTTTGTATGGTAAAGAGTGATTGAGCGAGAAAGAAAGATTGGATGGAGAAAGGCAGAGGCAGATTGTGCAGTAGAAAGGAAAAATAGAAAGTTAATTTCAATAGCTGCTTTGCTTATCTGAAAGTTTCAACTTGACTCTTATATCCCAGGTGACCAGCTAATAAAAATAATTAAAGCTTTAACAAAACAAGGGTAATTTATAATGTGAAAACTATAGTCTGTCACTTGTTTCACCACTAGAAACAACGTTTTCTGAACATTCCTTAGGGGACTGAAACTACCAGGGACATGCAATGTAATAACAACCTTCTTGCCATTCAACCAACCCATTGCAACCCCCACCCCTACTGCCAACTCAACACCAACATCAAATCCTTGAAGCAAACTTATGAATTTCGGTTTCACTACTGGATTCTCTATATTGTTTTTAAAACAATCTTAAAATCATATCGTTTTTTCTCTTTACATGGAAATACTTTAAAAATTCAGGCTTACTATTAAATGTTTTCAGTAAAATTACTGTCACCACAAGTCTATAATTTTTCAAGAGACCCAGTTTAAGGGGAAGTAATTCCATTTTTGAACCAGAATATCTATGCTATACTTCAAAATTATTCTTGTCTTGGAATCGGAGCCTCTTGAAATGAAAACACCTCACAAAAGGGCAGATTTTATTATTTACCTACCCCATTGAATTAGAGAAAAAATTCATTTGCTAAATGGAAAGCTGCTGTCATATAACATATTGCATACAATGACCATACACATGGAGATTACTCAAAATACACGACATCAGCTCCATAGCAGAACATGCTTAAAATGAGCTTACATTTCTTTCTTTTTCTTCTAAACTTTAAAAACAAATCTTTATTGTTGAAAGTGTTACATATGTCCTTCTTTTTCCCCCATTAACCTTTTCTAGCCCACCCCCCAACCCCTCCCCAAGCCTTCACCACCCTATTGTCTGTGTCCATGGGTTATGCATATATGCATACAAGTTCTATGAGAGGAAAGCAGATTTTATTCATCAGAATAACATCTATAAGGAAGGAGTTTAAAAGTGCTGGTTAAGCTAATGTTTGGAGGTTAGTCTGTCTAGTTCACACTGGTGTTGAATTCATTGTGCCGCAAATATTTAACTATTGAAGTGATTGTTTGGACGTTACCTAAACCTGGATGAATCCTGGGCATCTCTGAGGATGCATTTTAAATGACAAGCATAGCTCACTTAAAAGAATTCCTTGGCAGTAAGGCTGGGGAGTGTTGGGCGGGGGGGGGGGGGGGGGGGGCGGCGGCGGGTGGCGGGTACGAGATCAACCGAAGGACTTGTATGCATGCATATAAGCATAACCAGTGGACACAAGACACTGGGGGGTAGGGGAGGACGGGAAATGTCAAGGGGGGAAAAAAAGGAGACATATGTAATACTCTGTAATACTTTAAGCAATAAAACAAAATGGAAAAAAAAAGAATTCCTTGGTAGAGGGAGAAATTAACTCTGATATTGGAAGGCAATACATGTAACCAATCATTAAAAACTCAGAATCACGTAAGTTCTTGAAGGCATATGAGCTTTCACTGGTGGGCAGCTTGTCTTTCCCTGCAACCCCAAGAACTGAATTTAGAGTGAGAAGCAGACGATCAAGCATGTTTCTGTCACATAGCTGCTGTGTGATCTTCATGAAATCAGTTAACTTTCTGACCCTAAGTTTCCTCATTAATGAAATGGAAGTCATAATAATAATTGGCCTAATTCATGGGGCTGTCCTTGCTATCAAGTTAGGTAATGAATGTAAAAACATTTTATAACTGTAAACAATAGGGGAAATGTTTTCACTATATTACGGGTGAATTCATGTGCCTTTGTGCAGTCTATTTTATGGATATCTGAAAGTAACAAAAAGGCTGGAGTTCTGATTTGGAGTTGGAACACCTGAGTTCAAATCCAAACATTGATAACAACTAGCTCTCTTATGAGAAGGACCCAGTTGGTAACATTAAGCCTCTATTTTTATATACCCATTATGAAGTGAACAATAATTCTTGGCTATTAGATTATCTGAAGATCAAATGCCATCATATAAATAAAAACATTGCCTAATATTACTGTAAGTATTGTCACTGTCTTTCAAAAATTCTCTTTTGATGATCAAAGGAGGATAATTTCCACCTGAAATGGACCTCAATAAACTGGATTTACCCTCCTTTCTTTGTTGCAGTTTTTTTCTCCATACAAATTAATTCCCTTTGGAAGTTGTAAATCTTCTACCCAGAACTTTGTGTTTTGTTTAATCCTTTTCTTTATATGTGGTGGGAGAAACATTTTTAGATGATTTCACCAAGTTGCCAAGGATAATTCAAGAAAACACAGTAACTGACAAAACCATGTTTTCATGAACGACAGAATCAAGGGGATTGGCAGAGCAGAAAAAAAGTATGAGAACAGCGAGTGCTCCTGAGATGCCATCCTCAAAGCAGCGTGAGGCCAGAGCCTTGGGTGGGGGCAGAGGAGAAAGGCGAACTGGGTTCCAGCTTGAATTTGACACCAATTCACTGGGAGTTCTCTTTTGCCTATTTGTAAAAGGAGAGAATTGGAGTAAAGAGTACACAGGACCTCTCCTACTTTGACATTTTGTTTAATTCTTAAAATCGAAGCTGTTTGAGGATACTTAGGGATAAAAGGGCCCTGGCCGTGATCGTATTTATCAGGGTAGTTCAGCCAGAAGGCAGGCTATTGGACTGGGAGCTAAACGTGTTGTGGCTGCTGTTTGATATGGTTTTCATTCTGACTCAGAGAATTCACTTTTCAATGCTGCTTAGAAAGTGACAGCTATTTATTTAATAATATCCTCGTGGTAAGAAAAAGCTCATGTGGGTTTATTCTAGAAAGTAATGAAAGTCTTGGCAGAATCTGGCTCAATAAGTATGAATTAGTGAAGAAAACATAAGGGTCCTCAACTCTATATCATTCAGGATGAAAACGTTTTATTTTATAATGTTTATCATAAATCATTTCAAATATTTGGGATCAAAATATATATGTGCACATGAGCTTACTTAAAAAACTGAAGATATACAAGGGTTAAACTCTGCAAATAGCTCCTATTTCTTCTTGCTATATTAAAAGGGGTAGAATGCTTGATATTTGTCATCTGAATATAGTACCTTAATTCTTTTTTTCTCTTTATTGATTAAGGTATTACATATGTGTCCTTATCCCCCCCATTGCCCCCTAGTACCTTAATTCTTAAATCACATAAATCTGTTAGAAATATTTAAAAATAATATATGTTATGATGTGAAATTTTTGTGAAATGAACAAACATTTTTGTATAATTTTTAAATACTCTCATAGTTTCTTTTTTAATTTAAACTTTAACTCAATATCTTTTATCTTATTTCATTTATTCACAAAACCTAAAACTCAGATAGTTAACAATACTAATATTTAAAGATAACATTGAGAGCTGATTCTCATGTGAAAAATAGGAATAACAACTCTCTGGAAGCAGATATTGAAATAAATCCTCCCTTGTAAGCTGAGCTGCAATTGCCCCTCCTCCAAATTAAAATAAATTATTTTAGTGTTTTAATCCATAATGTGGAATAGTTGATGAGTATATGTCGAGTGTCTTGGTCATTTGATATTCAACATTCAAACTTCCGGACCCTTTACTAAAAGTCAGATCATCTGGTATGGAATATTATGCTATTATTTCACTTTTTGCATAGTTTACAGAAAAAGACAGTGAAATCTTTAGTTGTCTAATTTAGGTAAATATTGAAAATTCAGAGCAACATATTGTCTGTAAAAATTATATAAGACCCAAAATTTTAAATGAAGGTAAATCTTCTGAGTTAATATTTATGCATTCAATTTCAAACTTTTGCTTTTGGGGAAATGTGTGTCATACTATATTTTAGAGAAGTATTGGCCAGTTATTATGGTGAGAGAATATACAATAAATTATACTTTTTCTTCTAACACTTTCATCCTCTTATTAGGTATGGTATCTAAGATAAAATCATGTTTGAGGCACGATCTAGAATGAGAAAATATTTGAGGTGCAAAATATTCCCTTTCGATTCTAACTGAACAAGGTTTACATATTAATTATAACTCATTTAATTTCATTTAACCAGGTTATTAGATGCTTTAATTCCAATACAGCCCATTCTAATTGTATTTACACTTGACCCTTTACTATAAATTTAGTTCAGGTGATTGGTCTATCAATTGATGGTTACCACATACTCTTCTCTCCTCTGGTCAGGGATTGGATCTTGGGTGGGTTAGACCAGCTATTTCAAACCATGTTCTGTGACCTTTTGTCCCTTAGACTGTCAAATAAAAAACCGATAACAGCTAACATAACAATAGCTATCGGTGTGAATGAATCAACATTATACCTTTTTTTGGTCAGACTGGCAAAAAAATATATATTTCTGGTGTGTTGCTGAATTTTAGTAATTAGTTTATGTTTGCCATGAGATGAAAAAGATTGAAAATTGCTGGATTAGACTGACTGACTGAGTAAGTGCTAGTGGGAGAGAGGCTTGCTTAGATCTTTGAAACTGAGCTAGATTTTCTCTTCTCTCTTTTCTCTCCTCTGTCTTCTCTCTTTCCTCCTCTCTCCTCTCTGTTTCTCTCCCCCCCCCCCCGCAAGACCACCACCTTTCTCTTGCTCTCCCTCTCCAATGTAAATAAAGAGAGATATTCTCCAGTGCCTGTGGGCAGCCATATTATTATGTTGAGGAAAGCAAAACTTACACTTGGAAAATGTTATAATATTTTGGGGGGAAAACCACAAAAAAATATTAATATAATGTTATAAGAAATAAAGAAGAAAACTATAAACAACTTTGCTATTAGTTTTGTAAGAATTTGTGTTAGATGAAAGCTTTTATTGTTGCCTGCAAAATACTTCTAATTTGAATAATGAATAAAAAGACAGTTAAACCAACCCTAGGAAAGTGGGAGATGAAAATGGATGCAACTACAGGGTAGATTGAAGATGGTGAGGAAAATGGCTTGGTTCAAGCAATGTCTTTGTGTTGAAAAATTTAAGTGCATTTGGGGGATGGAGTGCAAATGATTAACAGCCTTCTGAATTCCTGAATTCATACTTAGTGAATATTAACTGGACTAGTGCCCCTGTTGTTGGCACCTGGTGGTGGTGGTAGTGGAGGCTGTATGTCAATTATACTTCGGTATCACTTCTTTGGAGAAACCATCCTCTTCTGGCCCATAGAGATCTGGTAAGGCTGTAATCATTAAAATCTGCCAGCAGCTGTAGGAATGAGTATGTATATGTGTCACTGAAGGTAGACCACTTATCATTCTGAATTATTTTGGATGCAACCATAGTCCCAATGATGGCCTGTATCTCAATCAGAGAAAGACCAAATATTTTTCAGGAGTTGTCACGTTGGACGAAAGAACCACTCTTACTAGAAAAACAAAGGTCTAGTTCTTCCAGGATCCATCTTGTTTAGGAGAAAGCCAGCCTACAGAGTAAAGCCAGGCAAAGCAGGACAGCGCGAGATGGAGAAAGTGAGACAGACCGAGTGCTCACCTTTGAGCTCCTAGTTCCAACAGTGCCTGCGGGCAGCTCGTTCTACTGTGACTTCCTAGTTACATTAAGTTTTCATTCTTAAGCCAGATTCAGTTTAAGCCAATTTGACTTGGGAGTCTGTCACTTACAACCAAGTAAATCTTGATTAGCACTGGGAAAAGACTTGAACTATCAACAGGAGCACGAACACTGATCATCACAAAGTTGTACTTTTATTTGTATTCAGATATTAATATCCCACAAATAACTATCTAAATGAATACAAGACAAATCAGCCTATTTACATATTATCTTCAGTCTCACATTGTCACTTGAGAAACTATCTTTTTAATAAAGCTACAGGTTTTAGGAAATAAAAACATGTTCTTTTAAAAAATAAAACTATTCCAAAAACACAGAAACTAGCCAGGGAACTGAACTTTGTTATATAAAATCAAATCCTACCTCCTCATTTCTTGGCTTTATCTATTCACCATCCACACACACAGGATAATTGCAATGAATCCACTGGATGGATGGAAAACATCAGCCAGTCTGGCTTTTTGGCATCAAACAAACAATGTTGACGGGTCAAACTTTTCTCTTTTGAATAGGCAGTTGCATCGTTAACTTAATAGCTAAATAAAAGATGCAGCAATTTCCAATGACAAGAATATACTATAAAACCCCCACCGTGGAAGGTTGGATCTCTTACGAATGAAATGAACCCCTGCAGACTTGAGCTTTAGGTGCACGGTGTATAACGTCTACCTGTTGGTGAGAACAAATGTCAAACTCTATACTTCTTACTGATGTGCAAACATGTACTACATAGCTGAAGAAACGTTTTAATCCAAGTTGGGGAAAATGCCTCCTGGTTGCTAATGTACAATTAAACTAGCCAGTCCCTGCGTTGCTGTAATCACAATGCAATTCGATACCAAGTGTGGAAAGATCTACTTTGGGGGATGGGGGCTTGAAAGCCGTCAGGGGACTTGCTCCTTTGGCAGTGATTAACAGTTTGGTAATGAGGGTCTGTGGTGTGGGGGTGAGAATGCAAACACTGTGTCAAATGGTTCGCTGCTCTTTTAGTGACCCCAAAGTACGCAGCAGTCCTAGGGCTGAGGAGAGGGAAAGAGAAGGAAACAGGAGCCGGAGGAGCAGGGCTAAGGATTCCACAATTCTTACCTTTACACAAAGACAGAAGATTGTTCTCTGTTGTGATCAATCCGCCCCCACCCCACCTACCCTCTCCCTCTACCAAGAAATTCTGGAAGCATCACCTGATAGCAATAAAAAATAAGCCAAATCATACAGAAGAAATTCAAGAACTTGTTGAATCTATTAACAAAATGTCGTTTTTAGCTGAAAAATGCTACTTGAAAAAAAATACCTTATTTAAATGTGGTTTTAAAAATAGCTTCACAATAGATTCAACCATCATATAAACTTTCTCATTTACTAATCAGTTTTATACCTTGAAAAATGATCTCTTAACTCAGCTTTGCAAGTAAATAAAATGAAAAAGAAACTAACTTCTCTGGAAAAAAATGAAGACAAAAAGCAAACTGCAAGCTTCAGTGTCTTTATATTTGTTGGCTTGAGTCAACCTGTTATGAGATGTCTTGAGTATTATATCCGTAATGGCTGTGTTTACCCTCAGCTACACATCAGAGCTGTGTTGTGCAGAGGGAGACAGAAATACTTGGGTGCGAATTTCATACCTGTGAATTTGTGCAACCAGGGAAGTTACTTATTCATCTTGGTTTTTAATAATAATATTGTAATAATGCCTTCCTCTCAGGTTATTGTAAAGATTGAATGAGATCACATAGTGTCTTACACATAAGAAATCAGGAATAAATGTTAGGACCATTTCTTTCCCCATTTTTGTCCTATTCAACTTAGTGTAGCTTTGTAAATCTTATCAGTTTGGTTAATTTTGAGATAGAATGTACACTTTTCAAGCTATAATATATTTTAGTATGATGTTGCACAGTTTATTTACAACTGTATTTTGATGCATTTCAAATTTTAATTAAACAATGAGTTCATAAGTTAATTTCAGCCTCGGCAACAACAACAAAAGGGGGAAAGTAATTGGAGGGCTATTTCAGTCAACAAAGGATCTTTTGTGAAAACATCTGTCTGTAAACAATGTTTAGTGCAAATTTTAACTTAACATAAAATGTTAATGAATAAAGTACAAGACTCACATGGATGTGTAAACCCCAGAAAATGTCCAAAGTGGATTTTGGCTGAAAGCATCTGGACAGTTGCCTCGGAAATACAAAGCCAAAGCAAAGAGGTGCTGCGCCAAAGGAAGCCTAAGTACATAAACATGAAACTACTGAACTCTGAGGAAATTAGTGAAGGAGTTAAATACTGATCCAGACGCTCTCTGTCCGTTTTTATCAGCGGGTATTCGACTGCTCCAAGCAGGCATCTGGTTTTTACGTTTTTCAGAAAAATCTAAAAGCTGGTGAGGGTTGTAGATAATGAGGGAGGCTAGGCATGTGTGGGGGCAGAAAATATATGGGAAATGTCTGTAACCTCTCCTCAATTTTGTGAACCTAAAACAGCTCTAAAAACTAAAATCTTAAATTTTAAAAAAAGTCTAATATCATGAAGAAGGTAAGGCAAGCATGTGCATATTCCAACACTGGCTTCCTTTCCCCTGTATAAAAAGTTCTTATATGAATTGATTGAACCTTATTCCATTGTATGTAAATTAGACATTGTTCCTAAGGTGGAGCAAATAAATCTTGAAAAGGAAATTTAAGTTGTTGTTTTTGTGGTAATTAGGGGTTTTTTGTTTTGTTTTGTTTTGTTTTATGCTCTAAACTGAGGTTTTTAATATCAGGTCCACAGACCCGTTGGTCTGTCCATAGAATTCAGATCTATGATGGGAAAAACAATCTCATTTTTACTGCCTTCTAACTGAAATTCAGTGTTTTTCTGAACTGTGAATGTGATATATCACAGTTTTCTTTATAGCATATATGGCTGTTGCAGATATCTTGAAATATCACTTTGTAAGCCTGGTATTTATTAGACTGCCAATGGGGCCCACAGCAAAATACTAGGACTCTTACAGTAGGCCCATATGTTTGCATCTGTTTCAATTCATGAAATATGTATACACGTGGTGGATGTATCAGGATGTAACATAAGGGAGTTTATCCCTTCCTCAACATATTCTAATGTAACCACTTAAAAAATGCATTCACATAGCAATATAGTCCAAGAACAAAGATCCTGAGGCTTGCAACTGCGTCTGCATTTCAAACCTGATAGGGCTTGATTATAGAGTAGCGGCGATAGCTTGCCCAAGCACCCCTGCAAGTTGATTCTGTTCCTCTAGAGCTCCTCTGCCCCATGCCGTGCACTCCAGAATGCCAATCAAAATTTGTAAAATGAGAATGAAGAAAGTCAGGCACTCATGCCAAGCCACAGGTGTCTTCATGATGTAAAACAGAATGATAAGTGAGAAACTTTGTCTTAGCCTGACTTTGTAAAGTAGATAAAAGTACATAAGTGAGATTATCCTACTGAGAGGACAGACTGAAAAGTGTCATCCCCTACAAACTGAAGAAACACTTTGTCACACCGAGGTAAAACTATCCCCTCCAACCCCTGACTGACTACTGTGTTAAATATGTTATAACTTTAATTGCAAAATGATATATTTAGCATTAGCTTTCATAGTGTCAGTAAATATATACTCAGATTCAATCACTAACTAATTGTGTGCTCAAATACCCATTAAATGCCCCCATGCCTATCACACTGTGGAAAATCAAAGTGCTTTCAGAACTTTACAGGGGAAGGAAACATCACCTTCATCAGATGAACTATTGGTAATACTTGCATTTTAGTTAGGAGCAATGCTTGCCAAAGAATGAAGGGACTGACTGAGAATCTCAAGATTGGTTTCATTTCCAAATAAGTGTCAAATTGCTGACCCACTCATCTGTGATGAGGAGATTGAGCCCATGAAGGCTTATTCAAATTCCATAATTATATTATTTCTACGACCTTCAAAATAAGGGTACCTCAAAATCTTTGTTAGAAATCTTCATTCCCATGAAGTATTTTGATTTTTAAAAAATCAAGGCAACTCATATAGAAATTTCAGCCATGTATAAGATCCTCAATCTTACTCAATGTTATATGACCCTTTCCTTATATTTGGATGGTAAAATTTCCCCTTAAAGGAAAGGTTTTCTCTATAAAGGGATGGCTAACAGGTAGCATAGCAAAACGAATGCTGTTGCTGGTCCTTCTCTGGAGACCAGTTTAGCAACACTTTTTTTTTCTTCTATGAGGAACTTTGAGATTGGCCTTAGAAGCATTTTCATTTCCTCCCTTAAATGTGGAGAAGAAAGTATGGTGAAAAACACCCCTGGAATTGTTTTACTATTTCAGCCCCCCTAAATAATATAACCGTGCATAAACAACTTTTCACTATTTGTTCTGAATCAGCTCTCTGTAAAACAGATATATATTACTAGTTGGTTAACTCTAGGAGTAAAAAAGACAAGCTTAAAGCCAATAGTCATTTGAGCAAATTCATAACATTGAATTACTGTGATGCAGCCTTTTATTTATTTATTTATTTATTTATTTATTTAATTTATTTATTTATTATTTTTTTAAATACATTTTATTGATTTTTTACAGAGAGGAAGGGAGAGGGATAGAGAGTTAGAAACATCGATGAGAGAGAAACATTGATCGGCTGCCTCCTGCACACCACCTACTGGGGATGTACCTGCAACCAAGGTACATGGCCTTGACCAGAATCGAACCTGGGACCTTTCAGTCTGCAGGCTGATGCTCTATCCACTGAGCCAAACCAGTCAGGGTACAGCCTTTTAGGTAGTGACTTGTTTGTGTTTCTAACACTGAAAATATTGAGTGCCACAAATTCCATAAATCAAAGAAATGCTCTAGTTTTTGCTCCTGCTCAGCATATGATTGAGGATAGCATATCCATGAAGAAAACAAGCAAACAAAAAACTTAGCTAAGATGATGAATATTTATAAAGAAGCAATGTTCTGGCATGTATTTTCAAATGCACCCTTTTGTTAAATGGGTATTTTGATGCCCTGGAAAAAAATCAAGTACCATTATGCAATCAGAGCATCATGAAATATCCTGCCTTTAATAACTTCCTCATGCTGTAAGTGATACAGCACCTCATTCATTCTTTCATTCATGAGATCTTGTCATGGACTCTAGGCACTGTGATAGAGAAATGAACAAGATAAACAAATTCTTTGGCCTCACAGACCTTACAATATAGTAATAAATGGCAGACATAAATTAATAAATATCCAATATAAGACAGGCAATGATAAGTGCCATAAAAAATTAAAGCCTCCCAGGATGATAGAGACTGAGAACATGTGCAAAAGAGTGGAGACAAAAGTGGATCAAGATGGTGGAGGTGGGAACATTTGAGCAAAGGGATGAACAAAATCAGGGAAGGAGTCATGGGAAAATCAGGGAGTGAGAGAAGAAGAGTTCCAGCAGGAGACATAAGAACATGCGAAGGTCCCAAGGCTTGTTCAAAGAAAGTTCAGTGTGTCTAAAGAAACCGCAGTCTGACCAAGTGAAGTAAGGTAGGGATAGACCTGAGAAAAGCAAGGGACAGTTCATTAAGGGTTACGTGGCCATCTTTAGTGTTTGGCTTTATTGTAAATGTGATGTGAAGCCAATATAGGGTTTTGAAGAAGGGATTACTATTATAGTATTCATGTTTTTTGCATGGTTTTTTAAAAAATATATTTTTATTAATTTCAGAGAGGAAGGGAGAGGGAGAGAGAGATAGAAATATCAATGATGAGAGAGATTAATTGGTTGGCTGCCTCCTGCATGCCCCACACTGGAGGTGGAGCCCATAACCCAGGCATGTACCCTGACCAGGAATCGAACCATGACCTCCTGGTTCATAGGTCTATGCTCAACCACTGAGCCACACCAGCCGGGCCGCATTCATGTTTTTAAGAGAACACTCTGAATGCTGAATTTAAAATGCAGTTTGTATTTCCATAAATATGCTATCCATCTATAACATATACTACATTTAGAAAAAGCAGTATAATGCTTTTTATTTTTACACTAGAGGCCCAGTGCATGAAATTTGTGCACTGGAAGGGTCCTTAGCGGCTGTCGGCTGTTGGCTGCCAGCTGGGGCCTCCCTCCCTTCCCCTGGTGGCCTTCTCCCACTGCCACTGGCCAGGGACTCCTGCCTTCCCCTGGCTGGCCCTGTCCCCTGGTCGAACTCCTGGGTCGATGGGACAATTTGCACACTACACTTTTATTATATAAGATGGTTGGTATCAATGATGATACAATTTCTTAATTATAAAAAATATGTAGGGTATACCTATGGCTTGAGACCCTTGTGACACTTTAATTTCATCCTTCAACTCTCATCTGTTCTGTTTCTTTTCTTTAAGGTCTATGCTGGTTTCATGAAATAGTGAAGAAGTGTATTTCTCTACTATAATGCAAATGATAGTAAAGTATTTGTTATTATAAAAAAACTTAGTTGAAAAATGGTTTTGCAATTATTGTAAAAATTCCAAACTTTGCCTAGCTTTAATAGTCTTGAAAATGTTATTATGTAGAATACTTGTTATTATGTAGGATGAATGAAGTCAGAATATCAAAGAGTAAAATGGATCTCTGATTTTATTAGCTTATCAAATCTCTTCTGACTATCTGTGCCAAACATGGAACTAAGTTTTGGAGTTTTAAATCGACAAAGATATTGTTCTTTGCATTAAGGTATTCATGATATAAATTAAATTTAGATCATGTGTGGGAGATTAAATTTAATTTCAACGTGAAAAAATAGGATAAGTAAAGTTTCATTAAAATGTGTGCAAAGCAATCAAGTTACCTCCCTAGTCCTGTCTCCAGTAATTTAAATCATTTTTCCCTTTTAACATATGACAAAGATGTTCCAATCTGGCCATGGAGCAGGAAGCAGTGGCGAGGAGGAGTGGCAAAGGATGTCAGCCCTAGGCGGATTGATTAGTTGCTTAGAGCACCGTCTCATACACCAAAACGTGGCAGGTTCAGTTCCCAGTCAGGGCACATACCTAGAGTGCTGCTTCTGTCCCTGATCAGGACTTACACAGGAGCCAACCAATCAATGTTTCTCTCTCACATTGATGTTTCTCTCTCTCTCTCTCTCTCTCTCTCTCTCTCTCTCTCTCTCTCTCTCTCTCTCTCTCTTCCCTTCTTTTTTCTCTAAAAATCAATAAAAACTAATTCTCAGGTGAGACCTTTTTAAAAAAGGATGTCAAAAATGTGTCAGAGAATCCTTCGGGTTTCAATACATTACAACACATAACTTAGAGCCTTGAAGAGGCAGTGTGATGCCATGGGAACACAAATTTCACAGCCAGACATACCTTTCCCCTTCTCTGAAGCACTTGCATTTGACTCAAGGCGTTTGACTCTTGTGGGAAGTGACAGTAACAATAAATTCTTTGCCAGGTTGTTATGAAGTATACATAATTAACATAGTTCAAGTGCCTCACACTGGACTTGCCTCACAGTTGCTTAGCTGCCCCTCCAGCTGAACAGTTATGAGCTTCCTTCTGTGGCACCAACCAGTTTAGCAATGGATGGCTCTCTAGCTATTCCTGTGCTCACAAAATTGCAATGAACACTAGATCTGGGTTATATGATTTGCCCACCCAACACGGGTGTTGGGAGGATTAATTAACTAATGCTTGCAAGGCACTCTATGATTCAGAGGTCAAAGGCACTTGTGAGTGCGAAGTTCCCTTATTAAATGTTACTGCCTGCAGGCCCACTGCTTTCCTTCAGAAACACTGTGTGAGAGAAGAGATGCCTTTTACGAAAGCAATTTTTCTCATGGTTTTCTTCTGTCACCAGTGAAAGAAAAATGCAGTATTTCCATGAGAAATATTACCCCATTGCTGGGTTTTGAGTGATTTCCAGAAGAAATACCACAAAAATGCTTTTCTTTAAGGGTATTCAGACTAAAATTCTTATATATTGAATATATATCAACAACATAACTCACGTGGGTAGTATACGTCTGTTTTTGTTGTTGTTCCTCTAGAAAGGATGACATGTAAAGGAAATATAAGAAATTTCTCTATTTGATGGAAGATGGCATGTGATTAGTCAGCTAACATGAAAAGCAAATCTCTGGAAATTCGGGGGTTCGGGAGAGGTATATAGAACTCTCATTTACAAGGTAAAAAAAAAACTCAAGAGATAAAGCAATATCAATTTCATAATTAATCTATAAGCATAACTTTCTGAAAGGAGATTTTACTTTTTGAATGCAAATGATGGCAACAAATTTTATATCTTCTTTCTGGAACGCTTTCCAATAAAAAAATGGCATTGGGCCCTGTCCAGAATGGCTAAATGGTTAGAGCCTCAGCCACCCCACCCCACCCCCGACTGCCCACGAAGGGCTGTGGGTTCCACTCCCAGTCAAGGGCATGCATGTGGGTTGCAGTTTTGACCCTGTAGCAGGTCAGTGGGCAATTCAGGAGGCAACAAATGGATGTGTCTCTCTCACATCTCTCTCTCTCTCTCTCTCTCTCTCTCTCTCATCTCTCTCTCTCTCTCCCCCCCCCCCACCTTCTCCCTCCCTCCCTTCCACTTTCTCTGAAAAATCAATGGAAAATATATACTCCAGTGAGGATTAACAACAACAACAACAACAAAAATGGCATCTGTGGCTTGGTAAATCGTGAATTTAAAAAAATGCTTCGTTAATTTGAGCCCAGATATAGGTAACTGTTGAATTGAATGAAATTGTTTGTAGTAACATCTGAAAATAATGGAATCCATCAGTTTGGTTGCATCCTCCACTGAGCTTGGCAGTAAGAACTGCCAACAGGCAGAGTGGTAGAAGTAAGTAGAAAGAGGATTGTCTGTAGACACCTGAATTCACACTCTAGCACTGGCCCTCAGTTACCATATGAGATTGGACAAGTTGCTTAACTTTTCTGACCTTCAGCTTCATCGTGCAAAAGAAAAATGAAGGAAATAATACCATCCTTTCTGTTTGTTGGGAGGATGAGTATAAAGTAGATTTTATTTGCCGAAACCGGTTTGGCTCAGTGGATAGAGCGTCGGCCTGCGGACTGATAGGTCCCAGGTTCGATTCCGGTCAAGGGCATGTACCTGGGTTGCGGGCACATCCCCAGTGGGAGATGTGCAGGAGGCAGCTGATCGATGTTTCTCTCCCATCGATGTTTCTAACTGTCTATCTCTCTCCCTTCCTCTTTGTAAAAAATCAATAAAATATATAAAAAAAAATAAAAATAAAGTAGATTTTATTTTATTTAGGAGCTGCCCCCAAACTGGTAGTGCTGATGCTGTTGAAGGTGAAATAATATGGCTGCTCAGAAATTTGGTTTCTTTTGCAAACCCAAAAAGAGATTTTAGAAATTAGGAATTATATACGTTAACAAATTGTATGATATTAAATTAATTTCATGGCTATGATTACAGATATAAAATTTTGTGATTAGTAATAATTATACTTTACAAAACCAAATTTGAAACACTGACTTTTAACATGCCAGCAAGCAATGCATATTTAGTTATTATAAAGTCTGGGTATTTGGCATTTCTTAATTGGTTAAATTTTTGCTTTATTTTATCTTACTACAATTTCAGTAATCTGAATAATAATGATAATGTAGGAAATTATGCTCATTCTCCTCTAAAATGGGTTCTGAGGTTTGAATTCCAGCTACCAAAATTATTAAGACTAATTTTTCTCCCACATTCAGAGAGCATCATATTCCAGGTCTTTCTAATTCAACTGTAATGCCACATTACTCACCTTTGGTCTGTTTCTTTAAATGAGAAGGGTGTGTGTGTATGTGTTTTCATTTGAGTAACATTGACTTTCAGCATTTATAATCAATTTAAAAAGCAACATAAATGTCTTAATTTTTCTCTGTATTCATGTTACTAAAAATTCCTCTTCAGAATCTGAAGTGCAACCTTTCCTCTCTAACCCCAGCCTTGTCAGTACTGCCACCTACAGGAAGATATGATGGCAAAAAAAGAGACATTCATGTGAAACCCTGTCAATAAATGTACCTCCTTCCTTCTGTCCCTACTCTAACGAACTTCTTTAGGCTGCTCCTAACCAACACAAAAAAATAGGTGCACCCACATGATACATGTACACTTAACACACCGTCTCCCCAAGTTTGAGCCCCTAGGCATCCATGCCTAGATGGTGTCTAATGATTTAACTCTACGAAAAATCAGCACCCTACATTGTAATTGTTTATTCTCCCTTTTAACCAAGCCTCTGTAATTTTGAAAGTAAAAAAAAAAAATTGTCTATTGTCTGTCATATGTCTGAATTTTTATGTCAATATGATTGAATTTTTATGTCTTCTTTTACTCAGACTGAAATGTTAAGCTGGACACTTGTTGTAATTATATATCATGGAAGGGAACGGTTGGGTGATCTGGTGAATAAAGCATTAGCTTTTTGCCAGAGAGATACGGGTTTCCATCTGACCTGTAGTTCTGTACAAAATTAATAGTCTTGGTCCTGTCTCTAGGGGACAGAAAATCTCGTGTATATAACTCCACACAGTAGGCAATCCTGTTAAATTGAGAGCTGGGATTGTATTTGCAAAGAGGATTAAATACTTTCCCGCTTAAAGAGTGAGAATCCTCTTGCTAAGGTTTCAATTCATTGGAAAGATTCACACCTAAGCTGCTTGTAACTGTCACAGAGAAACATTGATGCCTGTTTTCAAAATCAAGTTACAAATGTCTATATTCTCAATGTTTTCGCATCATACAATTTATCTGGCTATGCTTCTGGTAATGAGGTTGAGCAATTCCCCCAAACCCTTAGGCTAATATCACCATCCAGAACAATTTCATTACCCCAGCTGCACCATGGGATGGGCCAGGGGGTTGCATGTGTCAACTCAGATGCCTGTTCAGTTAAATTGCTGGTGGTTTCCTGGAGAGCTCTGCTGAGAAGCTGTCTCAGGTGAAGCCAGAGCTTAGCAGGAAAGTGTGCCCTGATTAAAATACGAGCTGGCAGAGGCAGAATCCATGGAGGTGGTCTTGGGTATATTACCTATTTGCTATCTTGGGACTAGGTGCTGTAAAAATAGAAAGGGTTAGCCTAAAAATGTATTCCCCCACTAGAGAAAAGTCTACAGGAAAAAACCCCAGAAATATTGAAAATGGTGATAGAAACTTAAATGTAGAATCCATTTCTATCATATATAGACAAGAAAGCAATGGTCCCTGGCAGGGTGTTGAGTGAAAACAGAATTGTGGGTTTTATTCATTAGATGAGCGAAACTTCCCCAGAAAGTTGGACATGGGGGAGTATGGAGCAAGGCTAGGGAACCACATCCCTATTTAAGTGCTGCTAACAGATGTGCCAGCACTCTAGCAGAGTTCATTTATTCACACTGGCAGACCCTTGCAAAACCTTCATCCTGAGACTGGCCGATACTCTACCAGTTTTCTTATCTGAGTAGAAATTATTTGAGTCTTCATGCCCCTTTGGTACTGACATTTTATGGCTACTGATTTGACTTCCCTTTACTGGGGCCTCTGACACTTGTGTATCTTCCAGTCTGTGCTCCTCACTGGGTCTTGGCAATGTGCTCAAGTTTTCTGTATCTCTCCAGTGACCCAGACAGTGCCCATACTTGGTTCCTCCCTCGAAATCTTTATTCTGATGTTTTGCATGGTCCCAGTCCTCTGTACAGTCTCAGTGCAGAATGTGACAGACGGGGAGGGGAGAGTTGCTCTAATAAAGAAAAGAGTTGAGGAAAGTGGAAGAGACAAAAATAGGAAGAAGATTAGCTTGGAGAATGTGGCCAGGACAAATGAAGTAAAATCTCAAGGGCAATGTTCTGTGTGGTCCCATAAAAAAAGTTCAAGCAGACAATTAAGGAATACTTTGGTCAGATCTATTGTGGGAAATAGAGAAGACTGAAAAAAAATCATTTTCTCAAGGAACTTGGAACTTTGGTGCCTTAATGAACTGTCAAAGGAAAATAGTGATAGAGTGTCGAGGGGGACAGTGAGAGAAGGAAAGGGAGGCATGATCAGTAGCCAGGAGGGAAGCACAGAGTCACATTTGGGAATGTGCCATGCTAATTCCAGGCTGCAGTTCCCTGGGGGTCTGGTGACCCACTCCTGAGTCTCTAGATGATAATTTTAGTGGCAATTAAATCAGGGGTGAGTGTGTGTGTGTGTGTGTGTGTGTGTGTGCGCGCGCACGCGTATTTTAATAAAGTAGGCTTATATGAAATTGTTTCAGGGAAAAAGCCATCTCCGGAGCAACGTAGATTTCATTCCCAGGCTTTTTCTTTTCTCCCCCTAAAACAATTAAAGACCCTGATTGTAAGATCCAGTTGTAGAATGTCTGGTTTAAGCCCTGCTGTTAGGACCTCACACCTTTAGAAATTAATTGGGGCAATCAACATGCCAGGAAGCAGCAGAACAAAGCTTTGATGGCCTTAGCTAAATCCTAAATGTGGAGGCGCTTCTGAAACTCACTGTTTCTTGCTTAATGTGTATACACATAAAAGTACATGAGTCTTACCCATTTCTTTACCCATAAGTTTTTGAAGGCCCCAAAAGAGTGAGGTATTCTCCTCAAACGGAAAATGTAGGTATATCTTGGTGAATGAAGCCCCCAGTGAACAAGACACACTCCTTAAAATAGTTCTAGAAAGACCAATTTTTTCTTCTTTAAAGAACTTCTTAATGAAAATTAAACTAGAAAGGCACCTAGAAGCTTAAATATTTCATAAATGGTGTATTATAGATTGCTTTGCTATTAAATCAACTTGTAAGAAATATTCAATTTTAATTGTTATTGTAATTCATTTGGGGGGTTTGAAACTTCTTTTTAAATGATATGAAAAAATTAAGTGCAAGATTATCTCCTAACAACTCACAGATCTCAACAGACTTGGTATTTTCAATCAGCGAAACAGAGAGTGCAAAAATTTACACTAATTATAGAAAAAAAACCTTCAAAGTTGTTTATACATATTTTCAACTAATCTGAAACTTCCTAGAATGAGATACAGAAAAAATGCTTGGAATAAAATCTGAGGCCATCCACAGTGTTTGACTGAGAAGAGTCCCCAAATTAGTGTATTATCGTTCATCAAATTTGGGGGTCCTCAGATCCACCACAGAGCAACATCCCAAGTGCTGGAAAGCGCAAGGCCCCACAGAGCCTGGAAGACTCACTGGACACTTACCCTGCATTCCATACTCAGGTGGCACCAGGCAAACACCTGAAAACTGTGTTCTCAAAGGAAGGAGGGCAACGTCAAGGGGATGTTCCCGTTCTCCGCAAAGAGGGAAAGGACTGGCAGAGAAGAAAAAGACCCACGTGTGCTATTTCAAAGGAAGGGGAAGGGGCTCCTAAAGTGAATCTTAGGGAAAGTACAGTTGAACTGTTTTTACTAAATCCTATAGTTTACAAATGTCGCCTAACGTAATAAGCTAGACACCTGTGGCATCCTGAAGCCACATCAAGGTAAAATCTTTACAAAAACCAAGTAGATTACTGTGCCGATGAAGGTAATTATTACAGTGGGCAGCTGGTTAAAATTTTAATTGTGCCAAAATAGAAAGAGCTTAGGGGAGAGGGGAAGACTGAATCGGGGTAAATTTCCTGCTCTGTTCCTAAGACCAAAGCAGAGTAAAGCCAAGTAAATTTCAGATTTCAAAATTAAATGTTTCTGTTAGCTCAAAAAAGAGAATGTTTGGAGCTATTTATTTTGACCAATGGAAAGTGACAGCATTGTTACTTTAGATCAATGGTTCTCAACCTTCCTAATGCGACCCTTTAATACAGTTCCTCATGTTGTGGTGACCCCCAACCATAAAATTATTTTCGTTGCTACTTCATAACTGTAATTTTGCTACTGTTATGAATCATAATGTAAATATATGATATGCAGGATGTATTTTCATTGTTACAAATTGAACATAATTAAAACATAGTGATTAATCACAAAAACAATATGTAATTATATATGTGTTTTCCGATGGTCTTAGGCGACCCCTGTGAAAGGGTAGTTCAACCCCCAAAGGGGTCCCAACTCACAAGTTGAGAACCGCTGCTTTAGATAGACAGCTTTCTTTTATACTCATGATGACTTCTACTGTGAAGATCATCGGATATTTAGGGCATTCCTATGCTCAGAGAAGTACAGGTTGGCCATTGAAACAATCATTTTAAGCCTCGGCTGACTGTTTTCTATGGTAATTGCCTGGCCCAGGAGCAGGAAAGGACTACATGATCCCCAGAGGGCACTGTGAGTGGAGTTTACAAGGGGTCAGGGCACTGCTTTGTCTTGCCCACTAAAACAAGCATTAAGTTCTTTCCAAGGTCCTCTTGTTTCTGGTATTTTGTTTCTCTCATTCTGACCACCTCCTTAATGATAATTTCATGCCCCATATTTCACCACCAGCTTTTTCACTCTTGCCATCTAGTTATCTCTCCATTTCCTGGTTTCTATAAACTTTGTTTTTCTGTATTGACTTTCTATTCACTCAATATCTGCCTTGGTTTTGCCATTTCTACCTTATGGCCAAGTAACCTCAATGTTTCTGGGTGGGGAATTATTCCCAGCTCTTATCATAGTTGGAACAATGAACTGTTTATGGAAGCAAAATTTCTAGATGAATTGTCCCTTTAATTTCATGCCTCTATATTTTAGAAATGAACATTGAAATCATGAAATTGACTAGAATTTTGAGAAATTTCCTTTCTAAAGCAATTATGTAAATTTTTTTTCAGCTCCAGAAACTCACACTCCTAACTTACACATATTGTAGAACAGAAAAAAAATCATCTTAGCACAGACAGCTATTTATTTCACTATTGGTACTCAAAATAAAGGTGCTGCAAATTCAAAAGAAACAGCCACAACAACAAGAACATATTCTTGGTCACAGAATGGGAAGAAATTGGGGATAAGGTGACTGCTTAGGTTTCTAATGAATACACAAATTATAATAGAAACTTGCAAAAAGTATTTTAATATTGCCTTGATATAATTGAAAATTGCTTAATCTTAAAAACCTATTTAAATAAAGTATAGGTGAATCTTTCTGCATATTGATGGTAAAATTAAGATTAAAAGTTAAAGTATAGAGCATATATTTACTTATAAACAGTAGCCCCCACTTATCCTATGGTTTCACTTTCCATGGTTTCAGTTACCCACAGTCAATTATAGTTTGAAATATTAAATTGGAAAACTTCAGAAATAAACAATTTATAAATTGTAAATTGCATGCTCTTCTGAGTAGTATGATGAAATCTCTTGTCATCCAGGTCCATCCTACAAGGGCTGTCAATCATCCCTCTGTCCAGTGTATACAGGCTGTATATACTCTCTATCTGTCAGTCACTTAGCCTGCTTGGGTATTAGATCCACTGTCATGGTATTGCAGTGCTTATGCTCAAGTAGCCCTTATTTTACTTAATAAAGGCCCCAAATCTTAACAGTAGTGATGGTGTCAATCCAGATATGCCCCAAAGAAGCTGTAAAGAGCTCCCTTTTGCTGAAAAAGGTGAAAGTTCTTGATTTAATAAGGAAAGAAAAAAAATTATATTCTGAAGTTGTTAAGATCTACTTTAAGAACAAATCTTATGTGAAGAAGGAAAAAGATATTTGTGCTATGGCACCTCAAACTGCAAAATTACAGCCACAGTGCATGAGAAGTGTTTAGTTAATATGGAAAAGGCATTACATTTGTGCATGGAGGACATGACAGAAAACGTGTTTCCAATGACAGCAATATGTTACACCAGAAAGCACTGAGCCTATATAAAGATTTCCGTGTAACCATTCCTTACTAAATGGCTTGAAACACGTCACACCAGGCCATTTACTGCAAATAAGGAATGGTTTCACAGATTTAGGAAAAGGGTTTGGCATTTTATCATTTCACAGTATCATAAGAAGAAGGGGGAGACTAGTACAGTGAGTAAGATATTTTGAGACATACACACAAAGAGAGAGAGAGAGACCACATTCACATAACTTTTATTATAGTATATTGTTATAATTCTTTTATTATAAGTTATTACTATTAATCTCTTACTGTGCCTACTTTACAAAATAAACTTTGTCATAGGTACGTACATATAGGAAAAAAATAGTATATAAAGGGTTCAATACTATCTATGGTTTCTTAAAACATAACTCCAATGGGTAATTACTATTGTAATTAATATATACATTTAGCTTTCATGCAAAGTTTTCAATGATTTTTGTCATGAAATTACTTCAGATAAAATTTGTATTATAGATAGTAAAAGAGAGGACTGTTAAAAATTATCTTTATTATCTGTTATTTGTCTATGTGTTGTTGACATGTGGTTTGGTTGTAAAACCAAAGCAGCTTGCACTGTACATGATTAGCTTCTGTCTCTTTTCAATGAGTAATTAATCCCTCAACTCTATATTCAGTGCTTAGCCTTGAGCCTCATAAGTAGTTAGGACTCAACAGAAATTTGTTTCATATATATATAAAAAAAAGAGCAAATAGGGGAAAGAATAAGTGGAAGAATTGAAATTCATCACCTGTCTGCTAATGGAATTATTGTTTTTCCCAATGCTTTTACCTTCTATGTCAAAGTGAAGTAGGGGCTGGACTGCAAGATGTAATTTGTGTCAAAATGAGGTGGTGATAGATGCTTATTGAAAAGAAATAGAGAAGCCTGAAGATCTAGTCATCCTTCCCCATTAGGCTCCTAAGGGAGTATGAGTATAGAGGATATGGCTCATCAAGGGTTATGACCCCAGGTTTTGGTGAGAACTTTGAAAAACCATGCTATATGCAGGGAAAACTCCTTTTAGGTCAGACTAAATTGGCTTGAGTGGCCTAAAATTAAAGCTGGCCAAAGGCCTTTATTTCCCTTCCCCCTCTAATTCCTTTGGATCTTAGGTCTTAGTATTCAGTGCCAGAAAAGATCTGTTAAGAGCTAGAAAATATTAGTTCTCGCTTCTTCCTCATTTTGCTGCCTTGATGATACATATATATATATATGTATATATATATATATATATATATATATGTGTGTGTGTGTGTGTGTGTGTGTGTGTAACCTAATAATAGACAAACACGTAAATTGACCATCCCTCCGCTACACTCACCAGCCAATCAGGAGAGTATGCAAATTAACCCGACAAAGATGGCGGTTAATTTGCATACATAGGCACGAAGTGGCAGAGCGAAGACTGAAGGCTCCAGCTAGAGCAGCGAAGGCCTGGGTCCCAAGTGCTGGAGGAAACCAGTGCTGGCAGCCAGGGGAAGGAAGGCCTATTGCACAAATCTCTTTATGTAATGGGCCTCTAGTATATATATAATCTTAAGATATATATTAGCATCTGAGTGTGATTTGGGCCTTGCCTTTAGAAATAAAAACAGACAAACATACTGTGTCTGGACATTCCTGGTCCACCTTCCTACTGTTATGCATAGTAGAATCTTGAGAGAGCAGATGAGCAAAAGATCCTGAGCAGGCACATGGGTCTGAAAGCCTAGATGGATGGAAGGGCCTGGAAAAGGAGCTGCTGATTGAGAATGAACCTTTGAGAAACTGCTGCTCTAGTTCTCAAGTAACTTTAGAGCATAGAGATCTAATTTATCTCCTCTTTTCATAGGACTCTGCAAAAGTCTGTGTGGTTGTTTTGCTATATATTGATTTCAGAGAGGGAGGGAGAGGAAGAGAGAATTAGAAACATCAATGATAAGAGAGAATCATTTATTGGCTGCCTCCTGCACACCCCCTACTGGGATCAAGCCCACAACCCAGGTATGTAGCCTTGTCTGGAATCGAACCTGGGCCCCTTCAGTCCACAGGCCGACACTCTACCCACTGAGCCAAATCAGCTAGGGCAAATCACTTGTAATATGGAAAGGATAAGACTGTTGCTGATACTTTTAGATTCTATGCTACTATATATTTTCTTTATTATAAGAATTTGTATACCTCAGTCACATGGATGAGGTTTTATATTAGGAACTTTTGAGGGTGTTTACAGACTCAAAAATGTGACTCTATGTGATAACTTGGCAGCAATATTTTCAGTTAAGGTCTATCTTCATTTATTCCTTTATTTAATGAATATTTACTGAATTGTTCTTTAGTCCTAATGTCATTATAGGTACTGGCCATGTCAGCTGTGACTAAGACAATGTTCTGCTTTTATGACCTTATGCAGCTTAATTTTCAGGGATAGGGACAGAGAGTTTCAGGAGGTAATAAGTGAAAAATAGGGTAAAACAACTAGAGGTGACTGTTGAATAGGATTCTAGTCAGAGTGTTCAGGAAAGAGCTATCTTACAAGACGATATTTGAGAAGAAACCTGAATAAAGTGAGAAAGCAAGTTGGGTGAAAACCTGGGGAACAGTGTTCCAGACAAAGGGAACAGCAAACACAAGGTCCCAGGAACAAGAACAAGCACGGGACGTTCAAGACATAGTGAGGAGGCCAGCTCAGTCAGAGTGAAGTAAAGGGTAATATGTAGGAGACCACACTGAGGAGTTAACCAGAAACTAGGTCATGCACAACCCTGTAGTTTTACAGATTTTACATGAATGCTGGAAAGCCTTTGGACTTTATAAAGCCGGGAAGTAACATGATTTGAATTATATTTTTAGACGATTCCTCTGGCTCTGGAGAGGAGAATGTACTGACGGGAGTAAAAGCAGAAGCAGAGGTCAGTTATGAGGCTACTGTAGAAAGGAATCAAGAATGCTCCCTAGAACAATTTTGTCCCGAGCACCTGATGAATGGTGGAGCTTTCTACAAAGTTTAGAAACATTAACATTGGTTGGGATAACAATCCAAGGACTCTATTTTAGACATGTTAATTTTGAAATACTCATTAGATAGCCAAGTGGTTAATTATATGACATAAAGGTTCAGGGGAGAAGTCAGAACTGAAGATATACATTTAGGAATCAACCATATGTAGATGATGTTTAAAAGCATGAATCTGGACGAGATCACTTAGTGAATGACTGTAAAGAAACCAGTCTTTTGAGGAGTGAGCCATGGATATTTTAATATCAAATATGCAATGAATACAGTCCTAAAAGCTAAGAGAAGGAAACATTTTAAAAAGGACAGACGAACCACATAAACCCACTACATTAAATGTTATCAAGAAGACAAAAAAGAATGAAAATTGACCATTGGATTTGGTAATTAGGGACAGGATTAATTTCAGTGTAGGGCTAGGAATAAAAATCAGACTGGAATTGTGTTCAAGACAAAATGAGGGATGAGGGAGTGTGAGCAGAAACTAAAATGTTTTTTTATCCTCACACGAGGATATCTTTTCGTTGATTTTTAGAGAGAGTGGGAGAAACAGGGAAAGACAGAGAGGAATATTGATGTGAGAGAAACACATCGATTGGTTGCCTCCTGCAGGCACCCTGACTAGGGCCAGAATAGGGCCTGGGCTGGGGTGGAGTCTGCAAACGAGATATGTGCCCTTGGCTGGAATCACACCCAGGATCCTTCGGTCTGTATCCACTGAGGCAAACTGGCTAGGGATCAAATAGTTTTTTTAGAGGAATTTTACCATAAAGGGCTGCAGATGGGAGTATCTAGCTAGATGGAAGCATGAGGATATGGGAGGATTGTTTTACTATCAAAATTGGAAATATTACAGCATATTTTTATGCTGATGGGAATGATCCAGCAGAGAAGGAAAAAGTAATGATGCAGGAGAGAGAAGGAGAGCACGAGGGCAAAGATCATTGTAGGTGAGAGGAGGGAGTCACTGCCCACATTTAGTGATTGGCTTAGAATAAGAGCACAGAAAGCTCACAGGGGGCTCCTGGTGCATGTGAGATTCTAGATTTGATTGATGGTGGAAACATGAGGAATGGATTTTTACATTAATTCTATTTTCTAAATAAAATTAAAAATCAAGGCCATTATTTGAGAATGAGAATGGAGGTCTGAAGAGAGGAAACAGTAAGTAGCCGTCAGAGAGCTGAGAGGGTGAATGTATGGTGGACATAGTTCCACCAGGCAATGCTGACGTCCATTGTTTGGGACACCTTTGCTGCCATACCTCACATGCACTGGGTGCACCTTCCTATTCCAGATGTTGCTGAGCATCCAGTGGTACAAGGGTGGATTCTGAAAGCACCTGCCTTAGCAGTACCCCCTGTATCTCCTTCTCAATCCTGAGGCTTCTCTGTGGCACAGCCACTGTGTGGGTTACCTGCTGACCCCTCAACCATTCAGAATGCCCATGAACCTGCGAGTTCAAGGGAGTTTTAACCCCACTCCACCCTGCTATGCAAATCTTGACCTTGAGGAATGGAAGTGGTGTAAATATACCCCTCCTTAGTTCTCCAAGCAATTTTGAGGTGCTTTCTACAAAGCTCTTCAGAGGAGTTCCAGCAAGATAGAGTCCCAGAGGTGACCAGCCAATTCACAGGCCATATTTCATCTTTCCCTTCTGCCCTGTTTCACTTTTCCCAAAATATAATTTGCCAAAATAAGTTACCCATTCAATAGCACTTGTCCTGGGCTCTCCTTTCTGGGAAACCCAAGTTAAGTCACTGCAATATTGTGATTTTTATAAATATATATTTTGTTTTTCATCCAAGGTTCCTGGCTCACAGGTCTCAAATCCCGAATTTCTTGAGGGATAAGAGGAATGAGACCATCTTTTGTTACAATATTTGGTCTTTTGTCCTGAGTTCTTGAAATCCTGACATTACTCCGAAGACAAAAAAGTGAAATGGGTATCTTTTTATTCAACAAACCCTTTTCAACCATATGAGTTGTGCTAATGAGTTGACTTGGAAATCCCCTAGGTAATTTAAGGATGGAGGCTGGTTGCAGGGAGAACCAACCGTGCAATTAGAGGGTTGCAATTTCAAACCCCCACCCCCATACCACCAGGGAGGGGAGAGGAGCTGAGGATTGGGTTCAAGAGGGCAATTATTTAGTCAACCAAGCCTCCGTACAAATTCCTGAACTATAGGATTCAGAAAGTTTCCAGGTTGGCATGCCCCAAACTCCATGGGGATAGAAGCTCCTGTATTCAGGACCCTTCCAGACCTTGCTTTATATATATCGTCATTTGGCTGTTCATTCGTATACTTCAATATCCTTTGCAATAATTCAGTAATCTAGTAAGTAAACTGGTTCCCTGAGCTCTGTGAGCCACTCTAACAAATTAATAGAACCCACTGAGGGGGTTCCATTAACGGAAACCTCTGATTTATAACCAATCAGAAGCACAAGTAACAATCTAGACTTATGACTGGCATATGAGGTGGGGGCAGTCTTGTAGAATTGAGCCCTTGTCCTGTAGGATCTGAAACTGTCTCCAGATAGTGTCTGAACTGAGTTAGATTTTTAGGTCGCCTGGTCAGTGTCCATTGAGAACTGGAGAAGTGCTTGGTGGTGTTGAAAACACACATTAAAGTCATCTACCATGAAAAGATACACACTAAATTGTTTCCTCCAGAATAGGCAGTGTTTTATGCTTCACCTTTTACTACATTTTCCTTGGTTACTTTTCTAACCAACTCCATAGCATCAGAGAAAGCTTGCCAGGTTTAGGGATACAGACTCCAGCCATATAAATACAAAGGTCTTCTCTGGAGAACGCTGACAGATCCTTCTAGGGACCTGTTATTTTATCCTCTCCACTTAGCCACATGCTTTAACCAAGCAAGCGAGGAAGAAGAAGAAAAAGGTAAAGATACATATTATGAACAACAAACATGCATCTATCAACAAGTGAATCTAAGAATCAAGTGAACAAATAATCTGGTGATCATAATAGAATCAGGGACATAGAAAGGGAATGGACTGACTATTCTTGGGGGGGAAAGGGGTGTGGGAGATGCGGGAAGAGACTGGACAAAAATCGTGCACCTATGGATGAGGACAGTGAGTGGGGAGTGAGGGCGGGAACTGGGAGGAGGGGAGTTATGGGGGGGAAAAAGAGGAACAAATGTAATAATCTGAACAATAAAGATTTAATTAAAAAAACAAACAAACAAACAACAAAAATAGAAATGAAAAAGAAAATACCTAAAAATTAAAATTACAAAAAAAGTCCCAATGACAGCATATCTATTTCCACCAGAATGATAGATAACTATGCAAAGCCCGAGAAAGGAGGGAAATTTATTGTAGATGCCTGAATCCTCTTTCAGCTCCCCTCCCTGGAGCCTCTCCCGCCCTCTCTCAGGGGCAGCCTTCTGCTGTTCTTGGCCTTCTGCTCTCAACCAGCTCCAGAGAGCAGCTCACCAGAGAGAAGGAGAAGTGCTTCTTGGCCACCAATCTTTTTTTTTTTTTTTTTTTTTTGGCTAACAATCTTTTCAGGTGGTTGGCCTCCAACCTGGACTATTGGGAAGGGCGCCTAGGAATGATACTCCTGATTATTTTCCCAAGCAGCTGGTCTCTTCCCACTACCCATCTGGGGGGAGTTGAGAGGAAGCAGTCAGAGCAAAGAGGAAGGCCACAGAACAATGTCAGGTGGAAGATCCGCAGAACCCACTGCCGAGCGTGTGTCATCCCTCTCCACTCCTTCCATCCCTTGGATCTGCCCACTAAAGGCCAAACTATCTCCTTGGCTATCTGGCTTGCTTCATGATTCTTGGAAACGCATCTGTATCTTTCATAAAACATTACCGGGAACATCCAGAACATTCATAACATGTTCATAAATATAAATCTTTAAATGAAATCATTTTTTTCCTTGGGTGAAATGAACTTGTTGGGGAAAAAAAGCATTTGGCATTCCTCAAACAGCTTTGGATCATGTGCTGTTTAAGTAACTGTCAGTTCACTGCTGGGTTCATTGACACTTGGTTCTTTAATGGTGCTTATAGTGAATAATGCTGTCTGCACAGGAAGGGTAAAGAAAACAGTCATATGAAATGCAAACCGTTGTCTGGTGGATGGTGAGAATGACTATTCCTGATATGCTTATTAAATCTGAAGCCTAAATTCTCTTCACATGCAATCAACAAGAAGTCAAAATAATTATTTTACCCAAATGCTGTGTATACAGGTTCAGTCTATTTTTATAAAAGAAAAAAAATTTCAACAGATGGCTAGAAAAAATAGTTGAAGGCATCAAAGACAGCTGAATAAACTTTCAATAATCTGGGAGAGAGAGAGAGAGAGAGAGAGAGAGAGAGAGAGAGGAAATAAGCTTACATTTTAACATTCTAGCCCATTATATATTTATATGCATTGAAGGTTCATTGAGTTTTAACATATATTCACTGATTTTTAAATAAGAAAATATAATTCAAAAGGGTGATATAGACCATACAATTATGATCATACTTATAATACACATATAATATATAATCATACATATAATACAATATTAAACATATAATTAATTTTAATATCATTATTTTATTTTTAAAATTATCTTCTTTGTTAAATAATAAATTTAGCCACATGATAAACAAATAATGTTAGAATGTTGCTTTTTTAGCCTTACCATAGAGTAGAAAAAACAATATCCAGGGAAAGATATTTTTGTATTAAAGATTATATAATAATCGCATGAAGGAGGAGGAGGAAGAGGGGAAGGAGGAGGCAGAGGAGGAGAAGGAGGAGAAGAAGGTCTCTATTGAATTATAACAGCAATCTGGGCTTGTTAAAAGTATGGAGAACATGAGCAGGACAATATTTTCCTGGAAATTATGGACTCAAAACAGATCACACAGCACAAATGTCCTATATAGCACACAAATATGAGCTTCAGGAAGGCTGAGTCTCACCTTGTGACTCTGTACAAAATTGCTTACCTTCTGGACCTTCATTTCATCAACTCTAAAATGAATAGATTGAACCACACAATATTTCCATTTTCTTCTGCTTTAACATTTAATGATTCTAACAGAAAGAATCGGCCTTATCGATATCATGTGATGCAGCTTAAGAGGAACAAAACTCATCCTCCCCACCCTTTTTTTCCATTCCTCTGCTTCTATTCCAAAATATCTTTCCCACCACATGATTGTTATAGGAAATCATATTGGAAAGGGGACCCATTATTAGATCTTAACACTTTATCTGAAATTAGTGTAGCTATGAGTTGCATGGGAAAAATACAAACTTAGTGAGAAGCATGTGTCGCCAGCATGCTTGAGCCAGTGAATTGCTACTTGAGGTCAGAAGAGGGCTGGGGACCAGAGGAGGAATCAGGAGCCCCAGAACATCTGATAAACAGGGAGATCTGGAAACTGGAAGTTTTTATTTTCACCATTTTATTTTTGTAGCAACCATCATGAACATGTGTTAGATTTCTCCAGCTCAAAGGGATATATTTTGGAGGGGGCCTCTAATACCCAGTCCTACTTTTACTCCCTTTGTCCATTTTGAATTGGAAAAATAAAAATAGCTTAATTGGAGTTAAAAATCTCCCTTTCGTGTTTCTTCTGTTATTCATAGAAAGCTCTAATATAGTGGTTCTCAACCTTCCTAATGCCGTTAATACAGTTCCTCATGTTGTGGTGACCCCCAATTTCATTGTTACAAATTGAACATAATTAAAGCATAGTGATTAATCACAAAAACAATATGTAATTATATATGTGTTTTCCGATGGTCTTAGGCGACCCCTGTGAAAGGGTCGTTCGACCCCCAAAGGGGTCGCAGCCCACAGGTTGAGAACCGCTGCACTAATACCTTTCCTGAAAGTAGCCCAGCTAAAATTGCTATTAATATTAAAAGCATATTATTTAGTTCATGTAACCTACAACCAATGTTTATATTCATCAATATTTACATTTGGAAAAACCCAACAATTTCCCAAGCATTGCAATTACTCACTTAACATCATTAAGATACAAATATCTCCGACTCTTAATTATTATAGTCATGGAAATATATTGGTTTAATCTGAAATTAATCATTTCTTTACCCTTGATGTTTATGATTACTCATCTGTACATGAGTCACAGATTGACTTTGTTGATGTGTTAGAGACCATCCAAGTATCTGAATTCCTGCTTTTCTTATTCAAAGATGATGTTATCTTATGGTGTTAAGCACTATTCTAGGCTTAAATTTTTTAAACAATGTTGTTGTTTTTTTGCCACAAATGTCTGTACGTCATACTCATCTAAATGTGATACCCTCTTAATAAATCCAATACATAAAATTCTAGATTTATAGAAAAAATTAGGAAGCAATTTAGGCATGTCACAAAAGAGGTATTTAGTTTATTGCACAATTTTAAAGTATATTTTAAATAACAATTGTTATTCAATTTACAGTAAGCAACTTTAATACTTTTCCAAAATCCAGTAATTGCACAAAATAAAGTAATTTTGAGGTACTAATATTTTTAAGCTTAAGTGCTACTCACAACAAATAAAATTGTTCCAGCCACACAATAGGTAAATAATTACAATTAATCCTTATTAATGAATAATATGACCATTGGGAGTGTGGAAATCACAGGATTGTCCTAAGTGTTGGAGTAACAAATGTACTACTTCCAGCTGAGTTCCTTTCTAATTTTAGCATATTTATTCCACCAAATCTGTTTAATTAACACATCTCTTGGCAGTTTATCTTATATGAACATTTGTTAATTTTTACTGGATTCCATATGTAAAATTCTAAGTGATAGATTAAATGTGTTAATTGTATGAAAATTAATCTATTAAATCTAGCTTTCTCTTTACTTTCTCCACTCTTCACATTTTTTTTTAGAAATCTGTTAGGAAAAAACAATTTCTACCGATTATTTTTGAAACAGATTTCACAGTGTGACTTTTTGGAATATCCTAGTCCAAAACATCTTTCTTCACTTCTTTAGTCCATTATGCTTTTGAGTAGGCAAGAAACAGTAAGTTACGGTCTACATGTGAACATGGATTCACATTCCCCATGAAAGTGATAAGGAAAGAGACAATTCCCATATGGCTTATATATGCCTAAAACCTGAAAACAGGCTTGTCTTATTATTCTCCATATATAGCATACTCCATAGCCTACTACTTGGCCCATTGGAACACTTATAATTCTCCCTGGTCATCTATCATGTCCTCCCATCCCCCCCTTCCTGTCTCTCTAAAGCTTTCCAGAGACCCAGGGCAGACATTCCTATTGACCCAATGGCACAGCCAGCCCTGGCCACGTGCAAATGAAAAATCTGCTAATTTACAAGATAACCCTCTATTCTGGATCTTCACACTGGCACCTCTCTTTTCCTGTTTTTCCAGACAAACCGGGGAAAGATATATACAATATTACCAAGCCAAAACCATTATGGAGGTTGCAAAGTTTTATTTCCTGTGAAGAACTAGGTTTAATTAGCTAAAAAGGAAGTGAGCAGAAGAATGATAAGTAAAAATTGGTCTCTGTCTCTCTAGTGAGATTATCCTCGGTACCTCTGAACTTTGTTATCCAAACAATGAGGGAATGGCGTGACTTGGAGCCTCCGATAATTTCATACTCATTATTGCTCATGTAAAGCTGTGAAGAGGCGGTCCGCTATTGCTGTGGCTTTGGACTAAAGAGAAGCAAATCTCAAAAGGCTTGTGATTTGGAGGAAGTTCAGATATGCTTCCAGAATTTGGCTGCTTATCCAATGCTTATCCGTACTATCTGAACCTTTTAAGCCTTCAAAACTGGCCTGGACGTGTCTGGCTCTTTCTTACTGGACCTGGCTCACCACTACAGGCAAGTGGCCTTTTATGAAGATTTTTGGCACCTCTGGTTCTGAAGCAAGCAAGAAACTAGCAAAGAAAAAAGGCACTTTAATTGTTTCAGCACATCAGTAAGAGTTTGGGTTTTTCTAAAAGCTATTTTTAATACTAACATGCATTACTGGTCCTTTTATAATAATTCGACAATGTAAACTAGAGTAACCGATTGCCTCAGTTTGTCATAACTGAGAGGTTTCCTTAGATGTAGGACTTTTTTCAGTTCCAAAATGGGGACCATAGCAGGTAAATTAGGACAAGTTAGTCACCTTATATGAACTTTTCACCAGGAGACTAAATTTTGGCTGAAGTTCTAAGTAGAATATAATGGATAATATAGCTATCCATTGTCTCTTAACTTATATATTTATCTGTGTTAATTATTATATAACTAGAGTTTTGACCTTAGCCAAAGACTTTCAAAGATAACCTTTCCCCCCCCTACTTATTCTGTGGTACAAGATGCAACCCTGTTTAATTTGCTAGTGACTGTACTAAAGGCATAGTCCTACACACTAAGAAATAATGATGTTTTGGAAACAAGAATAAATAAGAAATTTTGGATTTTTTTTCTCTGTCATGACTAGGAACTAGAATTTCATCTTAATAAAAAAAAAAGGAGAAATTATAGTTAAATAATTACTCCCTGGAGTGTTTTAAATAATTTCAAGGGCTGAGATATGGTCTTGTGAATAATAATAATAATAGTAATCCTGAGATCACTATCATAGAACTTTTAATTTGCTCCAGAATGGTATCACTTTCATATTTTCTTAGAATGCACACATTTCTAAAATCCATGCTTTATTATTTTATTTCTTAGTTCTTATAAAACAGAATCATGGAATTTCCTTTCAATTGTCTTCAATGAATGCCTTACCTTCTCTATACTCTCCTTCTTTCTCATCTCTTCCAAAGACATTTCAAATTTCTTTCCCACACCATAGGGCCCTGGGACTATGGTGATCATATAATCTATTGTCCTCACCAAGACACTTTTGAAAGTGAAGAAGGTGCTATTAATAATTAGACTGAGGTAACAAGTATAAAGCTAAAGCTATCCACAGCACATACTAACACATTGTCACAATCTAAATCTGCAAAAGGTATAGATGACAGTTTTAGAATTTGGTTCTGAGTCCTCCATTGCATATCTTTAATTACTAAAGTTCTCTTCTTCCCTTTCCCTTCCATCTCTTCACACACAAATACAAATTCTTTTTCCTTCCCTATGTATCTCCTAGATTTCTCTTGACACCACAGCTTCTGCAGTTAGCCAGTGTTTTCAGCAAGCTGGTCTGTTCTGCTCCTATTCTGCTCATAATTACTGGTGCCTGCTCACTTGCCCTCCCTCCCCCCCTCCTCTCTCCTTACCTGCAGTCTTGCTTTCTGTGTGTTTTGTTTTTAAACTCCAGAATTTGGGTTTGGTCAGGATACAATGGAGTGATTATATTTTTTCATAATGATAACATTTTCCCTATAATAATGTTTGGATTTTCTGGTCCTTAAATATTTTACTTCTTTTTAAATATCTTGTAAGCAATTTTCTCCCTTTCATGTTGAGTCTCTTCTGTGAGGAAATTTGAACACACTTTCCAGTTTTGAAACAGCCTTCCTCTCACTTCTTAGTGTGAGAATTATAACTCTGGGAACCAGCGAGTCCATAAGTAGACCTGGACCTTTTCTCTCATGGGCCCTTGTAATTCACATGTGACCAGAACTTGTGGTAGGCTGCCCAATTTTCAGAGTTCCCTCAGTTGCTACAAAAATTAGACCTCTTCTAGGACCTCAGAGCCAATCCACACTACAATAAAAAGCAAAACTCACCAATATAGTTACTCCAAAAAAAATTTAAGTAATATCTAAGCAGTTGAACAGGAATTCTCTTAAATTTCCATAAGAGAATTTCCATAATGACTCAGTTCTATGAGGGCCTTTGAGATATATCATGATTACGTTTTCTTTATTAGTGTTTAATATCATTAATAATCTCTCTCTGTCTTACACACACACACACACACACACACACACAATACATCTAAACACATAATGGATAAAACATTGTACAGTGAGCCAGATTTCAAGGCTTTTTGTCCCAGTTCTCCCTTTAAAATATTCATTTGTTTGATTTTTTCAACATGTGTCTCACCCATGGAGATGACAATGGGCTGTCTCCTATTTTTTTTTAATCCGACAATCATCTCCACTCATAGTGGTACCTAATTAGATCACCCAATCCTCACCTTGTAGAATCGCTGATATGTCAATCCAGTTGCTTCTCCACTTTTCCCACTGCTGACTTACAATATCATTTTCTAAAGTCTACCAAGTCTGTTTCCACTCAGCCATCTGCTTTCTAGCCTCCTAAGTATTATTTCTCTTGTGTTTGGACTTCTTTGTCTTTGTGGATCATTTCATTGTCTTTTAAGTGGGTTTTCTGGTGCATTCAAGCCACCATCTTTAATTTCAAATTTCAAAGTAATCTCTCTGTATCTCCATTTTTACACCTTTAAATTGAGAATGTTGAATATAGAGAGTGTCCCAAAAATGTATACACATAATTTGAGTAATTATAAAGGCAGTGTTTATTAAAATACATTTGATTTTCAGCTGTGAAAGTGTGTATACATTTTTGGAGGACACCCTGCATTTTCTCTGAAATAATTTCCAAATATTCTGAAGCTATAAATTCTAAATGATATGTTGCATAAAATTTTTAAAGCCATTACATTGACCTCAAAATTAACACTGCATTCACGGATCTTTCATCCTATATCATACTGCCTATAGAATGAAGTTTCAATCTATCATTTAAAGCCTTGTGTAACTCGAGTCAATCTCACTTTAAAAACAACAAAACAAAAGATAAAAGAAAAAATCTATTACTTGCAATTTGTTTGTAATGTCAACATCTGTAAGGCAATGTAGTTATCTTAGTTACTTAATGTCCTATCACTGCTGCATTCCGAAAGCCTAGCTTAGTTCATGGTCCTTATATAAGTGACGAATACAATAATGAATGAGATAGGCCATTGTTCAATGTCATGGGTTTCACCAGATAGAGGCTATGGTCCTAAAATGGGTATTTCAGTGAACTGCAGGGATCAGTGCACCTACCAAGAAATTATACACTTATCCATAAAGTAAAAGGGCCTAGGGAAGTATTTCTTAGATTAAAACCCTATATATTCAGTTTTTGTTCCTTCAAACTGGTTGAGAGCAGTAGGGAAGAAAGGATAAAATACATCTTATTTAGTAATAAATATCTGCTGTTGCCTACATTTCTATAGTCCTACGCTGTTTCATATTCATGTAAAAGGCAGAAGTGATCAAGGATACCAACTGTACATATTCCTCTTGACCTTGTCCCAGATTGCTCTCCCTCTGTGCTCCTGTAGGGCCTGCAAGAGTCTGGGTTATGAGGAAATGAACCAAGTTTGCTACCAAATGAGCCACTGTCTGCACCTTGCCCCACAACTCAGTGTCTACCACGTTGAGCAGGGCTCGGCCATGCTCAATGTTTCATTTTGTGTGACCTATCCAGAGGTGAGAAGCACTGGGTATCCGTCCTTACGGTGCTATTTGACCTGAGGGAGCAATGATCAAGACCAAATTGTGTGATAACTGGTGCATTCTCCATGGCCTGGGCTTACATCCAATGACTGTTGTCAAGCAAATTCTACTAAACTTAATGTTGCATTTAGAGTGATTTGTGCTTAGCTATGTTAGACCTTAAACACTCTCAATCATGGAAAAATGCTGCCTTTCTGGCCTGGATAAAATGGCCAGGCATATCAAGTGAGCGCTCCAATCCTTAATTGATAATGGCAACAAGTCATGCCAATCATTCAGAAACTCCTCATCCCCATCTCAAGTAACCTTGCGGATGAGGGCTGGCACAGCCCCCTGCCTTTCAAATATTTCAGATACTGTTTCTTGCTTTTTGGCGAGAACTCTCACTAATTCTGGAAAAAGACCAAGATATATCACGTTGTTGCTTTTTAAATCCTGACTTTGCATTGCTTTTGACAAAACGCTGCTTGGCGTGCTAAGCGTGGGGGTGGGGAAGATCTCTCCCTTCTCATTTTTCCTTCTCATGGGAGGCTCCAGGTGATGTCAGAAATGCTATTAAGTGGCACCTTTTGAGATGGCATGCTAGACACATGGTAGTCAGATCCATTTCACTTGCACCTGAGTTAATGGGCTTTTTATGGTACACTTGTGCACATAGAGTTTATGGCTCATTTCCTAAATAACCATTTGGAGGAGGGGGAAATCCCCCAGTACAGCATGATGTCCTATTGTGTTAGGCAGGGATGTTATTTAGAAAATGTAGCACACCATTCATTGACTATAATTCATTAAGATATCAAATTTGAACCACTATACATTAATTTATAATTTCACAAGGAGTGAAAATTCACCTAGGAAGCATTGGCATAACAAGCAGTCCTCCCAGGTGGTTTCTTGTCACCCATATGAAGCTGCTGTCACCCACGAATTTACACTGGAAACCTTAGAACCAATCTTAATACAGCACAGTGACCTTCCTGGTGGCCCCAAATAGGCAGTTGTTTACCTTAGGTGGTTTCACTTGTCTTTCTCGGGCAATCTGGGATTTGATCCATTCTAAAGCCAGATCAAGTTATACTTCTTTCCCCTCCTATGATCCCATTACTCAAAGAAATAAAAATCTCCTATTTCCTTGTATCCTCAGTGCCCAGAAAAATATTTTATCAATGGTATAGGTAGAGATAAAGGAAAGGGGCGAAGCCTCTACATCCATCTTTACAAGATCAGAAGGAGCCGTATACTTCCCAAAGCATAGCATTAGGGCTTGTTCTTTGTCACCTAATGACTAAATTTAACTCCAGCTTCCTTTTATTTTCCTTAATCACTACAAAGGAAACTATTATTTTATTTTTAACTAGTGGCCCAGCGCACAAATTCATGCACATTGAAAGGAAATTAAGGAGAAGAAATATTTTAATATCGCTATTCACCCTTTCACTATAATAGAAGAGTCAACCAAATTCATGATCGACAATGACAGATTGAAACACATGTGTGCGATTGGTGCCAGCGAGAGCTTTATATGTATCATGCATGCGTGACTCAACTTAGCTTTTTATAGATATAGAATAAACTTGCTTAATTAGACCTGCTTTCAGATGTAGCTAAACTTTTTCCAGCCCAGTGAAGCACCCCAACTTCTCTTTCAGGTAACTGTCAGCAACACAGCAGTAAATATCAACACAAAGCAGATTATTATTGTAGATCACACAGGGAGAACAAAGGGTAAAGTACTTAACTGCAGCAGTGTTTGACTGTATACTGCGCAGTGAGAAAACCTGAAGTCATTTTCAAGGTCCACCATTTCTTACTTCTTTTTAGTCGGGGTCAAGTTTCTAAGCTTTCTATATTTGTTTTTCCGGCTAATGAAAAGAAAATTGGATTCCACCGAGTATCCTATCTACCTACTCCAGGACTTCTATGAGGATCAAATGAGATGAAACATGGGAAAACATTTCACAGACATTTGGTTAAAGTGTGAAATGTTTGCACCTGGCTATAAAGCAAGTCGTGTTCTGGGCTAAAGAAACTCCAAGGAGGCTAGTCATCGCTAGGGAGAGGAAGCCAGGCGTTGCTATGTAACGTCATTACCCAGCGCCCACAACGACCGTTTCAGGCTGGGCTGGGCTGTGGGCCACATTTTGCGCCTTGGGGTCTTCGCAGTGTCAGCTGCGATTTGGTGGGCTGTCACTCTGGGGTTGTGGCAGGGCCTGTGTCCCACTTGGGGGAAGCAGAGTGTTGCTTTGTGGGCATCAGGTCTGCAGTGCCCTTTCTCTGTGTGCGTCACAGCAGCTCCTGCATTGAGCATCTGCCATCTGGTGGTCAGTGTGCATCATAGCAACTGGTCGGATGGTCAGACACTTAGCATACTGTGCCTTTTATATATATAGATGTTTATCAACATGTTCAGTTTAGGCATTATTATTCTTTTATGAGTCAAAAGATAAGGCAAGTAAGCCTTTCCTTAAAGCATAGAGTAAGGAGGGAAATAAATAGTGGGCTTTTAAGTAATGAAGAGGTAAGTAAAGTAGCAAGAGTATCAAAAATAATACAACAAATAGAAAATCACCATAACTGAGAGAAAAGAGTGAAAGAGAAGAAGGGAAGGAGGCAAAAGACTGTTCATTGTATTTCCAAATGACAAAGCAATTTGTCTAGAAACTCTTTGTACCCAATTAGAAATTCAAGTGTGCAACAGATGGGCTGACTGCCCAATGTTTGGACTCCACAGGACTTTTTAATCATTAATATTAATACTTAAATGTCAATTCAAAAGAACTGTACATATTTAATTGCTTTTTAATATGTTGAAATTTAGATAAATAGAACAAAATTACAGATGAGAAACAGTCTTGTGTACATCTATTCACTCAGCTTCCATTTTTACATCGGCAAGCATATCAAAAAAAAGAAATAAACCCTGAAAAGAGGTAAAAGTTTCTGAAAACTTTTGCTTCGAGTCCTTGAGATATAAAACAAAATATAGTAGAGCCATAAATACCATTGAGGGGGCTGTTGAGCAGCTGGTCTCCATCTCCATTGAGGGAATATAAGGAAAAATAAGCTAATGTTCTAGGGAGATGATTTAAATTAAATAAGTAGGAAATTTATCTTGCACCAAGGGCTGTGAAAAACTAAAATAAGATAATTAGGCAGACCTTAAATATCCATCTGAAACTGATCTTAACCTTGCTTAGTTTGCATTTGTGGTGAAGTGTTAAGATATGATGAGACTATCTATGCAACCTCTTGGGCTTTTTCAGTGAGAGGACTTAAAATTCTGTTTTATATACCAGGGGCCTACTCAGTGGGAATACTGTTTTTTCCCTCTTTGTGTTACAAAGTACATGGCCTAGTCTGGAAGACTAAGTCTCTTCATTCTTTTAGTTTGTATTACTGGCTTTAAATGACTCACATGGACAAGTTCTGAAGCAGAATTCTTCAAATGGTATTCAAGGCAATGTCTCCAGCTCAGGGGTAAGTTTCTACTAAAACTTTTCTCCTTTCATCCTTACTGCCACCTGCCTATCCTCATCTCTTCTGGTGTCTGTATCTGGTGAGATCAGTGAACAAATAGTATCCTCTGAAATTTTTATTAGGACTTTTCAATTTTATATTATTATATTAGAACTTTTAAATACTGTGAAAAATGACTACCATCATGATGTTGACTTTCTCATTGAGACATAGACTGAATATTCTGCCTGTAACATGCACAAATTTTAACAACTATTGTAGTAACTGCTAAATGTAAAGTCCCTGGTTTACCAGTCCCCTAGCCAAAACCTGCTATTTTAAAGAAACATAAAACCCATCCTGCTGATTTCTGCAAATGCTGGCAAACATCTCCTGCTCCCTCATCAGATTTCCTCACTCACTTTTCTCTCTAACTTCTCTCACTGTCCAAACCTCAGACTTGGTAACTATTTCTCTTTTTTTCTTAAGAAGCAGAAACTATGACTTAAAAACTAATCAATAATCAACACAATTTTTAAAAATATATATTTTTATTGATTTCAGAGAGGAAGAGAAAGGGAAAGAAAGATAGAAACATCAATGATAAGAGATAATCATTGACTGGCTGCCTCCTGCACACCCGCTACTAGGATTTGAGCTCACAACCCGGGCATGTGCCCTTGACCAGGATCGAACCCAGGACCCTTCAGTCTGCAGGCCGACACTCTATCCACTGAACCAAACCAGCTTGGACAATCAACACAATTGATTTGTTTGTAAAGACTATCCTGATTATAAAAGAAAACTCTAAAAGAAAGCCATGAATTAAAATATATAATAGAAAGCCCTGGCTGGGTGGTTCAGTTAATTGGAGCATCATCGGCCCATACACCAAAAGATTATAGTTCAATTCCAGGCCAGGGCACATAATTAGGTTTCAGGTTTGATCCCTAAGCAGGGCACATAGGAGAAGCAACCAATCAATGTTTCTTTTTCACATAAATGTTTCTCTAACTCCCTACCTATCTATCTATCTCATGTGTGTGTGCTTCCTCTCTCTCTAAAATATCAATGAAAACATATCTTCAGGTGAGGATTTTAAAAAAAAGAATAGATAGATAATAAAAAATAATATCACTTTAACATTTTTATACTGGTATCAGTGCTTCCTAGTATAACAATCGTTCACGTCACTGAGGAGCTTATTAAAAACACAGCTGCCAGGGCACCATCACTGGGAGGTGTTCATTCCAGGGGGCTGGGAGGGACCCGTGATCCACCAGGTTTGGGAATTGCAACACTTCATTAGTCCAGCATATACTGTAGAATTTAAGCTCTTAAAATCATTAGTTAACAACTCCGATAAAAATAAAAAGTTTAAAAAATGGTTCTTAAATTTTTGTTTTCTTCCATTATACTGTTCCTCTGGACCTTTCTGACACATTGGAAGGCATAAGTTAGGTGTTTATAAAGTGAGAGAGACCTGCCTTTGCTGTGAGATTAGCCAGCAGACCAATCAACAATCAATTGATCTGTTTTCCTTCTTTTTCTGTTTGCATTCCAGGCTTGTTCATGTGATTAAGTACAATTTGAACTCTGGCTGGGAAGTAAAGTGATGACAGGGCATGAGGAGAAATAAGTCACCTCAACACAGAGCCTGTTATAGAATAGAGCAGTGCAGATGTTTACTTGCCTGTTTTAGTTAAAGGAAAGCATTACGCTTCTGATTCCTTCAAGTTTAAATGCAGACTAAACAGCCTTTGATCATCATGTTAATTCATGGAGTGCAAAAGTTCATATTTTGTTGATGTTCTGTGAAAAAAATTCTAGTTTTCTGTATTTCATGAGATTCTACAGTTGCACTGATTGTTAGTTATAGCACTTATATGTGAGGCACAATGGCACCTAACAACAGTGGACAGATGCAAAAAGAAAAAGAAATCTGAGATTTGACAAGAGATGTTACCCAATAGGCAAACAGGATCAGAGAACTCTCTCAGCTGCAGAGATTGGCTGTGGAGGTACTCAGATAACTCCTAGCAATGGGATTTGGGTAGGAATTACAGAAGAGGTGAGGTGATAGGCAAGCAAGATCCCTTTGCTTATAGGCAGCAAGGCCATGGGCATTGGAGTGTGTTTTAGGAATGGGTACTAGGAGAGGGTTTTAATTCCAAGGCTGGTAGAGGGCGGTGACAGTAAGAACAGCTGGCGATACCCTTCCTGGGTCAATGCCATCATAAGCAACTGGATTCTGGGTGTGTTTGTCAGACAAAGAGCCCAGAAATAAACACAAAGACACCCCCCTCAAAAATACTAAATTTCAGAAGAATAAGGAAAATGTGAGTCGGAAGGCTTATTTTATTTTAGGATGTACTGAAGATGAAGGGTAGGATATTCTCTTGGTGGAAAAATCAGTGAGCCAAACTGGGAAAGACAAGAGGCTGTGGAAGAGTCAAGTGCTGAAGAGACAAGATGCCAAGTGTATCTAAACATTCTATAGAACACTTTGCCAATGGTCTTTATAGCTTTATTGGATTTTTAAATGTTAGGAAAGAATGTTAAATTCAGTTTGACATTTTAAGATGAAGGAAGAACTCAGCAGGCTGAACTAATATTTTAAAAAAAGTATGCTTCATTATGTAGAGCTAACACAGTGAGTTACATTTCCACTGATGCATTAATATATAGTCCTAATTATCTCTTCTTAACCATAACTATATACACCCTCCCCAAAATGACTTGCCAAGGCTATGGGATAAAATTCCGACTCCTCAGTTGGCATTCAGATATTTCTAGGTTATGATTCCAGTCTCTTTATTTATCCTTCTATGGACCGTATGCTCTGGCTATTCAAGGTCATTCTTTACTTCCTGAACAAATTTCACAACTTTACAGCTTTGCTTCAGCTGTTCCATTTACCATAAATACCCCTTTTTCTCCCTGTTTAAACATATTTTATGCAACTCAAATAGCAATAGCCTTCCATGATCACTAATCAGCAATGGTGAATTTTTTTTTCTTCAGTCTACCTTGATTTGTTCACCTAATTCTGTCTTGCAATTAATTTTTTTCTCTCTCCTTTTCTTAGTTTATTTAAGGCTTTGACCAAACCAACCAGAACTGAACTCCTTTTATGAATATCATTTTTTGTTCATTGTTATAATCTCCAGTGTCTAGTACAGAGTTCTGCACATGGCAAGAACTCAATAGGCATTTTAAATTAAATACACATATGTCTAGTATAAATGCAAAATTTGTATTCTAATTTTATTTAGTGTTTAAGGAAAGTCACAGACCTCTTATTTAGAATTCAAGGAAATATCCTAATCTCTAATGAATTACTTTCTTGTTCCCTGATGAAATACTTCCTATGGATTAATTCTCAAACCATGTTTTCATTACAACACATTAATTATAATTTGGAAAATGTTTAAATGATATGTTTACTCAAAGGAAAAATCACCCATCCCAAATAGAGCAGTCCATTCTAATTTTCTAATGCATTGCAAAAGTAAACTATGTGGACTCCAATTAAGTTACTGGGAGTCAAAGAATAGAGTGGTCCTTTGCTTCTTTTTCAATGAAGGTTTCATCTCCCCCCTCCTCCCACCACCACCTTTATTTCTAGTCTAACCTAGATTGGAAAGGGAACATTTCTCTCTTCCATGCTTGGAGTCCACTTTGGAATTTTTAGCTTCGTTATCTTTTATCGCTGTGGTTAAAGTACTCCGGCCAACCCCTTAGGAGATAGAAGAAGCATTTTGAGTATAACCAAATCTAAATCTTTAGTTGACAAAGGCTCCACATTAAGAGCTCTCAGAAGTCCAGATCTAGTCCCCACTGGACTGTGTGCTGTGGGGCCAGGAGAGGGCAGGGACACCAATTGAATGATAGAGTGCCTTGGTGACAATGGAACTTTTTCACCCCAGGGACAAGAAAACACCATTAAAAGCAAATAGCATCTAATTAGAATCTTCTCTTCATTCAGGTTTCTTCTGAAGATGAATTTTCTTTCATTGCATAATGGATTATAGATCCATCATCTGAACTCAAAAAGCAATTGCTTTGTGAGACTGAGATCAGATGGATAACTCAGGTCCCTTATTCACTGGAGTCTGGACTAAAGAGTGATTAGAGAACATATACACAGAGCAGTTTAAAAATGGTCATAAAATCGTTCTATTTATGTTTTAAAAAATATATTCTCTTCAGAGATTTCTGCTCAGCTTGCAGGCAGCAGCTGTTTCAGGGAGGTCTTTCTTACTCACATCTTCCAGCTGGGTTGAGCAAAATCTTGGGAAGACAAAGTCACTCCTCTCAGGTGGACAGACTTTGCCAGAATGGCTCATGAGAGAAGAGTAAGAAGAGATATTATGCTTATTTATTTATCTATCCCAGAGTTGAAACTGAGAGAAAGTAAAGAATCAATTAAAACTTTTAAATATGAAACCCATCAGTTATAAGAAACTATATATGGCACTAAACAAATAGTTCATTATCAATCTGCATGGAAGTGCTAATATGAAATGCAATTCTTTAAAGCAAGTCATCTATTTAAAAGGTAGCTAGTGATTTTGAGATGAATAATAAGTGTTTACAATGTGTTAGGCAATTTACCTATATTTTAAGTTTTTAATTTTTGGTGTCATTCTGGAAAATAAATATTAATATCATCATTTTAGGAGAAAGAGAATGAGCCTTAAAAAAATTAAGCAAATTAACAAAGGTTTCACTGCTTCATATGTGCTTAGAAACAGGGTTCACACACAGGCTGCCCTTTCTCCAAAGCCCGTGTTCCTTACAATACACCATTTGCCTTCCTAGGAAAAATGCAGAATTATTGACTTATTCCATATTGCCTTTATATGAGAATGAAAAATTACATTATAACAAATCTTCTCAGACTCAACCAGCATGTGGAAAAGAACTAATACAAACAGAAATTCTGTGAACAGAGAACTTTAAATAAGTCTCCCATTAATACTTTCTAGTAGGCAATTTTTAAAAATTTATAATCCTATTTAATGTGATCTTGACCTTTATTTTGAACCAATCCCTTGGCATCCTGTTTGATTAAAAGGCAAATGAAAATGCAGATCTAGTTAATTACTTGTTCCTTAAAATTCTGTCTTCATTTGGCTTCTGAGACAGTACACTCTTTTTTCATTACTGGCCATTCCTTCCTCATGCTCTCACTAACTCCTCCTCATCTCCCTGATATTTTAACAAACAGGCTTAATCCTCTAACTTCTGTATTTATCCTCACTCTCTTGGAAAGCTCCCGAGTCTGAATAGTCCCAAGTAATAATTTCCATTTATGAATTCCTTTCTTATCTTGATATTTATAATCCAACTGCCTTCTCAAGATTTTCATCTACACATAGGCATCGAAAACATAAGTTCTCAAAGGACAAATTTCTGATTCTTCCCATCAAAATGTTCCTTTGCCATTTTTTTCTAATAAAAAATAATGCTATCCTTCTAGATTTTCAGACCAAAAATCATACGAGCTTTCTGTATTTATTTCTTTTGGACACTCTACATTCAATCTTTGTATAAATGCTCTCATCTCTACCATCAACATATGACCAAAATTTGATAACCTCTCTTGACCTAAGCCATCATTTATGGCAAGGATTTTTTCAATAATTTCCTAACTCGTCTCTCTGTTTCTTCTACTTTTGAGCCTCCCAATTAATTATCACAAAGCAGTCAAAATATTTGAACTATAACATTTTATTTTTTTATTAATTCCTCTGCTCTAAACCTTGTAATGACACCTTATGTCAGTCATCCTATGCCAGGAGCTGGTCCATCCTTGCTGTTTCAAAGGACCTGGCATATATGGCATACTGTTCTTAAAATGTTTGCTCACCTTCTTGGCACTATGTGTTTTAACCAAGGTCTCCTCTCTGAGAAAGGTTGTTTCCCCAGATAGGGATTTTCCCCTGAAGTTAGGGAGGGAATAAAACCTCTTAACTAAGTGCCAGGCGGGTAATTAATCACTTTAACTATGAACAATCATGCTCTTTATTCCCTGGAATGGAGATAAGAAACGCCCTAACCTTTGGAATAGAGATTGATAGGATTGAATCAACTGGTATAAATACAGATGTAACAAGACAGAACTTAGAAGACAGAACCAAGAGAGACAGAACCTAGGCACAGAACCTACACAGAGCGTTCTCTAGAGACAGAAGAACTTCGCTGGAGAGAACATGGCCAAAGATCCTGGACAGAAACTGGCCTCAGAACCTAGAAACAGAACCTAGCGAGAGAACATGGCAAAAGATCCTGGACTGAACCTGACTACAGGAATTGGCAAGAGAACCTGACTAGAACCTGGTGACTGAACCTGGCTGGAGAACCTGGACAGAACCTGGATGGAGAACCTAGCGAGGGAACATGGCTACAGAACCTGGCTGGAGAACCTGGAGAACCTAGCAAGAGAACATGGACACAGAACCTGGCTGGAGATCCTAAGCAGAACTTCGCTGGAGATCCAGAATCCTAAACATGGCCCACAATGTTTTCTAAGTCCTAGCTCCCTCTGACTTCTCCACTCTCCCCATGTTTTTCTATACCTTGACCATGCCAAGCACAGGCCTATCTTAATTCTCTCAATTTTCTGTTCCCTCAAATCTCTATGAAACTTGTTCCTGAAATGCCCCCATAGAAACCTTCCTTGACCACTGTGTATAAGACAGCAATCCCTCCCACCCCAACACCCCTTACCTCGTCTTCCTCAGCTTCATTTTCACCCTTTACAGTTTCATACCTGACATGTTATACATTTTTGGTACATTGAACATATCTCCCATAAGCTAACTAGAGGCATAAACTTTTTCTATTTACCCATACTCTTTCCCCAGCTCTTGGAACAGTGCCTGCCACAAATAAGATGCTCAAAAAATATTTATAGAATGAGAATAAATGAAGGGTAAATAGTGAGATAAGCAGATCAGAATAGCTTAAAGTCTTTATTGGGAGTTGCAAGGATTCTCACATGGCCAGAAAATGTAAACAATTTAGAATATTTGGGACACAAAAGGAAGAATGTATCAAAAGAACAGTTGAAATAAAAAGGTGGAACAGTTTATACAGTTTCTTTTTAGAACAATAGCTTCAAATCTAAGTACTGAGATAAAATCATAAGCAAAATAACTTAGCTGATCCATTAATAACTATCATGCAAAATTAGCAAGATAATAAAATCTTTCAGCCCACTGAAAGTTATAACTTAACAAAAACCACATTAGCTCTATAGATCTTTAAGAGATTTAGCTGATACTCATTCCAATAGAACCTTCACAGATAACACACAGATAAAATGAAATAGTCCCAAATGGTAGAAATGTAACTGCAAGCATTGATGACTTTCAAAATATGGATCATGGACTGGGTGCCAAATCAAATTTTGATCTTAATAAGCTTTGAGCCTCTAGATGAGTGTCATGAAACTCCTTGAAGCCATGGTTCCTGCTTCTAAAAGAACTATACCAGACAGCAATCCTATATCACATGGTTATTATGAGGATCAAATAAGATCTATATCTATTAAGACTGCATGGGATCATAGAGAAAATAATGATTCCTGGTATTTAGCCCTTAGTCCCCATGTACGTTGTGTGTGGCCTTAGAGAAGACAATTGAGCTCAGGGGGTTTAATCTCCTTTATCTAGAAAATTGAGTGATACGGCTAACTTGATCTCCAGGATCTTCAATCCAAAAGGTATGCCACAGCCCAGCTGGCATGGCTCAGTGGTTGAGTGCCGACCTATGAACCAGGAGGTCACGGTTCGATTCCCAGTCAGGACACATGCCTGGGTTGCAGGCTTGGTCCCCAGTGTGGGGCATGCAGGAGGCAGCCAATCAATGATTTTCTCTCATCATTGACTTTTCTATCTCTTTCTTCCTTTCCCCTCCTCTCTGAAATAAATTTAAAAATTAAACACACACACACACACACACACGCGCGCACGCGCACACACACACACACACACACACACCACAAAAGGTATGCTACAAAATCTTTTAAAAATGTAAACATGTGAAAATGAGGTACTAATACCCAAAATGACAGTGATATCCTCTGTATTAATTCAAGGACAGTTTCCCATATGCTAAACTGACCCTGCTCCAGAACCTCTGCTCCAAAATTATCTAGAGCAATCAAGCTGGGCCAGTCACCCATATACCCACCAACCTAAGAACAACAGTTACTCTGAATATTAAGATGGTAAAGCCACAACCCACATTATGATGATTAAACTAGTCCTTTTGTATACAACCCAGCACCGACCATTGAATGTATATTGATTTTTTTGTTCAGGGCACTAGATCTTCAACAAATTGTTAAAGCAGTGATAGACCACAGCAGCTTCTTAAACACTTCATGATTAAAAAACAGTTATAAATACAGGAGACCAAAGCTTTTTATTTGATAATGAATATAGCAGTTTATTACTCCGTTTTCTTAATGAAAGAAAAAAAGGATAAGTTGCCATGCCTTATTGGTTTTAAGGAGATAAATATTTCAAAGTTACCTTTGTGTCTTGAAGAACAATAGTATAAGTGACCTTTTACCTCACATTCTATCAACTATAAATCTCTTTGAAATATCTCCAATAAATTGACAATTGAAGCTCACTTCTATTCAGGTTATCTCATGAGCTTGAAAAATACTCTAAAATACTCTAATAATACTCTAAGAAAAGTAACTTAAAATCAGCAGGTTTGGCACTATGTGCATTTTATCCTCTAATTGTTAAAAATGCGGCTCTCTTGCCCTGGCTGGGTGACTCAGTTGGTTGGAGCTTCATCTCGTACATCAAAAGGTTTAGGGTTTGATTCCTGGTCAAGGCACATATCTAAGTTTCAGGTTTGATCCCCAGTCAGGGTGCAAATGGGAGGCAACTGATTGATGTCTCTCTCTCTCTCTCTCTCTCTCTCTCTCTCTCTCTCTCTCTCTCTCCTTCTCCCTCTCTCTCAAAAAAAAAAAATTCAATAAACATATTCTTGGGTGAAGATTTTTAAAATGTAGCTCTTATGCATAACAAAGGATCTTTCAAAATATACCTTGAATTTTAGAAATAGTTTTTGAAGTTAATCACATCTCGAACTATAGAACATTAAACACCCAGGAGTTAATCTTTATAATTTGCCTAATTATCTCATTGAAATAATCAGTGAAGATGCTAGTTTTGGAAGTACAATAAATTTCACATTGTATAGTAAAGCTTGGTATTAATGTCTATTAAGATTGGCAGTGACTGCTACAGTTTTTGGCATCACCTACTGTGAGGTTTTACAAAGGACAGGGCTTGTAACAGATACTTCCCTTCTTGTTCACCCTCATCTCTGAAAGTTCTTTTATGACTATTAAATAATAACAAAGAATTAGTTCTGCAATATGGCTACAGCCTTTAATAATCCAAATAGCCTAAGCACAATCTCTATCAACAATGACCCCCTGAAAGAGAATAAAGTTCTGCTATTTTTTGTTATAAATCATTTGACTTATAACAGTTATTTCTTTATTTCTTTCTTTAGCTGCATATTAAAAAGGAAACTTCTTTGTTTTGGGACAAAATCTCCTCAAATGGAGGACATAACATCACAAACTTTTTGGAAACACTCAGAATGGAATCACATGGGGTTTTTTTTCTTTTTTTTCTTTTGTTTCCTGTTCAAGAATTTAAATCTTCTTTTATTAAGTGTCATGTTTATTGAGTGACATTGTGGTTTTCCTTCCCAACCAGCCAGCCCTCCCTTCCATCCTCTTTTCAATTCTCAACCCACCCTCCCAACTTTCACCACTTTTCTCCTGTGTTAATTTGCACACCTCACCTGCTCCCCTGTAATTGACCGTTGCTATGTGTGTGGTATTTGGAGGGGCAGGGAAAGAATAATGAGAGGAATGCACGTGTCAGCTCCCTTTGCCTGATTCACAGCCACTGGAGCTGGGTTTCTGCCCTCTCCCTGAGGTTAGTGAAAATACATAAGTCAGTCTTGCATAGCACTTTGAATATCATCCAAAGAACCCAAAGTGCTTTATGAATACGATACCCTTGACACCGACTGCCACTCATTATTCTCTTTCTGAAGAGGCAAAGGCAACCCCCATCCCAGAGCCACGCCTCTGAGGACATTCGGTGCTAGACCCTTTGACTCGCACATCTGGGAATGTGAACTGAGAAATCCCTGCCACTCAGGCTCTGGAAGTATCCTGGACTCAAACAGGTCTGCGTGATTAAGCGGGTGAGCAGCAGACACCACCACCACCACCACCCTCCCCAGGCATTTCCCCTGATTAGCCTGAAACCCAGCCCATATTCTTAATGTGACTATTTTGGTCTGTGGGTTCATATTAGGTTCACAGATGAAAATAAGCAAAACCAAGATCCAAAATTCCATTTGGAACCAGGAAGAAGTTGAATTTCAACTTTAGCATAGTCTTTTGTTTTTGTGCTTACCAATAATGGGTTACCTGGGAATGTAGTTGAAATTAAAGTATCTTGAATAAATGTTGCCTACCAAAAAAAAAAACACACCTTAAAATGAAGATTAACTTCCCTTGACTAATATATTGCTTTCAATTTTGTAATTTTGGGAAAAAATATCTTAAAGTAATACAAAAGTGTGTCACCTATTTGCTAGCTCATAAGTAGAGGTCATCTCAAATTCCCAAACTGTGTGTGACAAGCTTTATTCTTTGTTAGAAATATCTAGTCATCTATATCTCAGCCAAACATTATGTACTGTATAGTTACATTTATACCCCAAATCCAGATTCAGAGTCTGTATCCTTAACCACCAGTCCTTGATATTGTTTGTCACACCTTGGGAGTATTTGAAATGCCCCCTTGAAAAAGATATTGTCAAGGATATTTAGAAGTCATGAAACTAGACTATCTTTTTCAAAAACAAATAAAGTAAGTAGTTATGAATTAATAACGGCTAATATTTTTACTTATTTGAGAGATTTTAAATGTGTTTCCTTATTTACCTGAAGTGGAGAACAAATACATTTATTTTAAAAGCAAAGCATAGTGACATTGCATGACAGCTACTCTTTAGAGTACAAGGAAATAAAAGAAATGTGTTCTTAAATATATTAGAGACTTATAAAGACTCATCGCTTCATTCCATGGTCACTAGAACTTCGACAATGGATGTGGTCATTAACCACCTGGTGTACCACGAAGTTAACTAAAAATGTGTCTCTGAAACACGCAAACTGGCTTCAACTCCCAGTGCTGGTTTATTGCTCCACGGCACTCGATGCCTAACCTCAGGGGAAGGCCAGGCTGGACTCCACTGCTGCACAGCAAACACCTGGAATATATTCTCCAGAATGAAAACAGCAGGGAACTGACCAGAAATAACCTCTCTCATATTATTGCTTCAATTAGACCAAAACAACTTTCCCTTTGAAAACTTAATAATAAACACTGCAGGTCATTCACTTGTTTGGAGCCCCTTTGGGAGAGAGGAGCAGATGTCTCCCCTTAGCCAGCCCCCTTGCTGTCATAGAGACAACAGGCACAAATCAGGACAGATATTGATTTTAATTGGAACCAACAGCACCTACATGCCATATTAATTTTCACATCTTCCTGCAAAACAGAAAACTAAAGGTTGGTTTTGGTTCCATCAGGTTGATTAGACAGAGGGACATAATGAATGCATCCACAGATTGAATAATGCCTAAGCAAACTGTGGCATCTCTAAAAGCCTTGCTGCAAACCAAAAGCACAGAAGGAGACATCTTTAGCACATTAGATTTTGTTTCTAACCAGTGCATGGGCTTTTTCCTTAATAACTTTCACTGGAGTCTCAAACGATGACACCCTATAGGGAAACCAAGCAGCGAAAAGAAACTTTTATACATCTAGATGGTTTTTCTTCTCTTGATTAGAATTGCCCAATGAAATAGTTTCCACACACACACACAAAAACTGTCCTTCAAACTTCACTTCTTTACCCTCACTAGATTCTCACCATCCTCTAAACATAAAGGAAATACCATAGTCTTTATGAAAACACCGATTCCCCCACCCCCTAATTCTATCTGTCCTCACGGTACATTAATTCCACACATTTGTTCTATGCTTATTCTATTTTGGCTGATATACAAATATTGAGTTGGTTGCTGAACCCTCCCCATTGTCCTTTTCAAACTTTCCTGGGCTCTAAATTTAGACCGTCTAAATCAGCAGTCCTAGGGTGGGGCCCAGGAATCTGCATTTATAACCAGTGCTTCAGTTAATTATGATACAGGTGATCCAGTTTTGGAGAACACTAACCTGGCAAATTTGAGCCTAGGTGATAATGACACTTAAACAGACAGGGACTAAAAGGGAGCAACTGTCAATGTTAATTCATTTATTCCCACAGTGGCAAGACAAACACAATCATAGATCTGGTAAAACTGCAATCATAGGTCTCACAAGATAGTATTTGCATGTGATTTAACTTCACTTGATTCAACTACCCAGCTAATATGTATTGAGAACTATTGTTTGAGTAGTACTGTGCTGAGTATCAAGAGGAAATGTTGAACAAGACAGAGAAGACTTTATTATAATTCCAGGTTACTGAGAAAATGACTATAGTTTATGTGTACATGTGCTTATTTATAAGGTTTGTGTGAAAGAAGAGAAAAAAAGGAAGAATAAAGTGAGTTATTTGGCAGGAAAAAAATTATAACTATCCACTCTTTTCTTCTTATCTACCATTAAAAAAATCCATATTTTTAATTTTTGCTCAAATATATAGATTTTCCCACCACATTTGCAGACAAAGAGCTGTTCTAATAGACAGTGATATACTGTATCATTAAAATGATGCTTTTCTGTTTAATAATAGAAAATATATTTATATTAAATTATAAATTTAAAAATGGATAATATGCTATACTATATATGTATACTATAATATATTTTTTATGATAATAAATATCTATTTGTATGCTAGAAAATAGTTCTACATAGTGAAATTACCAGTTATTTTTCCTATTTCCTTTTGCTGTCCCTATTTTTCAAAATTTGCTACAATGGCCACATATTACTATTTTTTTACATATTACTAAAAAATAGGTAAAAAGGATATTTTCATGTTTACTATAATATAACAACTGGGAACTTGAGAAACAAGCAGGGTGCCAGAAAAAGGAACAAATGAAGAACATTTAAGATGACTAGTCATCAAGAACATGCTATAGAATTAAGAAAATATAAATCAAACTTAAAACAAAATGAAAAAAGGAGCAAAGTAAAAAGCAAAGACAAATTACACTAAACCCAGGGTCTTAATATGAGTTGACTTGCAAAAAAGCAAAGAAAAAAAATACTAAAGACAACAACAACAAAACAGTAACTATAATTTACTGAGCATTTGCTAAATGATGGACACTGTTGGGCAATTTATATAAATCATCTCTGATTGTGACACAACACTAAAAGGTAGGTAATAATACCCATTTGTACATGTGAGACAGTGGAATTCGGAAACATGAAGTTAATTGCTCAAGGCCATTTCATATCATAACCCCATATTATATCATGTTGCTTTCAAAATGTTTTAAAAATTACTATAGATTTATTTTTTCATCCAGTCAGTCATTGAACAAACCAGTGGAAACGAATAGAGAAAACTCGCTGCCCTCGTGGCCTTTCTAATTGGAAGAGATAACAAAAGACTACAGAGGAGTAAATTATACAATGTGGTGGGTGGTGGTAAGTGCCATGAAGAAGGATAAGGCAAGGGAAAATGCAAAGTAATGTTGGTGGGGAGTGGAGCCCCGCCTGGAGTACTTTTTCTTTCAAAATTCAGTTCATGCTAACTGAAATAAGCTAGTCAGAGAAAGACAAGTATCACAGGATCTCACTCAGATGTGGAATCTAATGAACAAAATAAACTGATGAACAAAATAGATCCAGAGACATAGAAGCATGGAACAGACTGTGGAATCTCAGAGAGAAGGTGTGGGTGGGAACAGATCAAAGAACTTATCTAATCGAATAAAAGAGAAACATGCAAATTGACCGAACCTCTGCCACACCCAAGCTATGCCCACCAGCCAATCAGAGTGACTACATGCAAATTAACCCAACCAAGATGGTTGCCAGCAGCCATAGAGCTGCAGCAAGCAGGAGGCTTGGTCGCTCAGGCAATGGAGGAAGCCAAGCTTCCCGCCTGCCCTGGCCAGCTGTGGGCTCCGCGCAAGGCAACAAAGTTTCAATTATAGAAGATAAATAAATCCCAGATACCTGCTTCCAGCCAGCCTCCACTGGTAGCTTGGGTGGCTGGGGGCTATGGCCAGCCTGCAAACAGCCCTCAGCCCCTCACCCAGGCTGGCCAGGCACCCCAGTGGGACCCCCACCCTGAAGGGGCTGTGGCCAACCAGCAAACAGCCATCAGCCCCTCAGCCAGACTGGCCAGCACCCCAGCAGGACCCATCACCCTGAAGGGGGTGTGGCCAGCCTGAAAATGGCCCTCATCCCCTCACCCAGTCTGGCCAGGCACCCCAGTGGGGACCCCCACACTGAAGGGGCTGTGGCCAGCCTGCAAAAAGCCCTCAGCCCCTCACCCAGTCTGGCCAGGCACCCCAGCAGGAGCCCCCCTCCCTGAAGGGGGTGTGGCCAGCCTGAAAACAGCCCTCAGCTCCTCACCCAGTCTGGCCAAGCACCCCAGCAGGACCCCCACCCTGATCCAGGACACCCTTCAGGGCAAACCAGCCAGCCCCTGCCCATGCACCAGGCTGGAAGGAAATATGCAAATTGACCCTAACCGCAGAATGACTGAGAATGACTGGTCACTATGACACACACTGACCACCAGGGGGCAGACGCTCAATGCAGGAGCTGCCCCCTGGAGGTCAGTGCGCTCCCACAGGGGGAGCTCTACTCAGCCACAAGCCAGGCTGACGGCTGCCAGTACAGCAGTGGTGGTGGGAGCCTCTCCCGCCTCCTCAGCAGCACTAAGGATGTCCAAATGCAGCTTAGGACCGCTCCCTACTGGCAAGTGGACATCCCCCGAGGGCTCCCAGGCTGCCAGAGTGATGTCTGACTGCCAGCTTAGGCCCAATCCCCTGGGGAGTGGGCCTAAGCCAGCAGGTGGTCATCCCTCGAGCGGTCCCAGACTGCGAGAGGGCACAGGCTGGGCTGAGGGACCCCCCTGAGTGCACAAATTTTTGTGCACCGGGCCTCTAGTCTATATATATATATATATATATATATATATATATATATATATATATATAAAAGGCTAATATGCAAAGTGTCCCCTTGGGAGTTCAATTGCTCGCTATGATGTGTGCTGAGGAGCAGGGGGCGGTGCGGTACATGGCAGGCAACAAGCGGCGCAGCAGGGTGCTGAGGGAACAAGGGAAGGAGGAGGTGGGGAGGTGGGCCTGATTGGCCCTGATCGCCAGCCAGGCCTAAGGACCCTACCTGTGCATGAATTTTATGCACCAGTCCTCTAGTATGTATATATGCATTACCCATGGACACAGACAATAAGTTGGTGAAGTCCTGGGGTGGGGGTACAGGGTTGGGGGTGGGCTAGAAGAGGTCAATAGGAGAAACTGGGGGACATATATAATACTTCCAACAAAATAAAGACTTTTTAAAAGTCAATTACCTGTTAATAATATTTTTGAGAGCTATCAACACTATAGTATATTGATTATTTTCAAAGCAAGCTATACACAATATTTTTGGAGAGAGTGGGGGCTAGGGAAAGCTTTTTTTTTCTAGTCTGAAAATAAGCTACATGTGATCTGATAGTCCTTTTCCATATTTTAGTCTTAAGAGTACAACATCATCACCCTAGGCAGTGTGGCTCAGTTGGTTAGAGCATCATCCACACACTGAGAAGTCACAGGTTTGATTCCCAGTCAGGGCACATACCCAGGTTTAGGTTCCATAGATGTTTCTCTCTCTTCCTCTCCTCCTTCCTTCCTCTATCTCTAAAATAAAATGTTTAAAAGTACCATTTTAAAAAATAAGAGTACAGTGTCCTCAAGAGGAATTCATAGACCTTTTTACACCCCCCCCCTCCTTTTTTTAGTACTCCTTTTTCTCTCACTTAAGTCAGTTTTGGGAGCTTGGCAAAATTTGTTTCAGCCAAAGCTTCCTTATTCTCTAAAGCAGGTTTTCCCAAGCTTGGATTTAAAAGACCCCCTGGAGAAGCACTACAAGGCAAACACTAATTAGCGTTACAATTTATTAAGGAAGATCTTTGATCTTTTCTCACCTACCCAGCTGCCTAGTTCTGCTTTGTCTCCACAATTATAAAATGTGTTTATATAACTAATTAACACAACAGATTGAGTTTTACTGGGTACATGATAATAAATGGTCCAAATGGTTGATCTAGTGATAAAGGAGGAAGTGTTCAGAATTAGCATTTCCTTAGATTTCCAAATGGAAGTAACTATTGTCAGTTCCCATAAAATGAAAGTTCTTAATGTTCCCAAATAGCACATTCTATTATAGTAGACTCCAGCATTTGATCTCCTACTACAGAATGTTTTATAAGTAAAATATGTAAATATAACAAATCCTCAGCTATTTTCAGAGATGGAACAAGCTTTTAAAATATTGTGTTTATTTTCTCCTGTAAATTCTCCTATTTGTAACATAAACTAATTTTAGATAAAGTATTTTTTAGAAAGAAAGTTTGACATTTGCTTTGTTAAACTTACATCTAAGAGATAAAGAGGTAGTAGTTGTAAATAAAATTAATTGTGGAAGTTATAAAATTTAAAATAAGTTTTTTGTTATAAAATAAAATTCTAATATTAGTCATATTTACTTACAATTTTAAAGAATTGTAATAATCCTGCTTCATTTGTCATTTAGCACCTTCTACTGTGTATTTTGAACTCTAAAAATACATTTACTTAAAAATAAATAAATAAAATAAAATTACTTTTACTTGGAGAGATGACTAACATATTTCCAAGGGCAAGTGAAAGTCTACGTCAAAAAGTTTGAGTCAGGGTCAAAAGTCCAAAAACCTTTTTCTCTCCCAAGAGCAGGTGAGATACACACATTTTTGCCCATCCTTGATTTTTGAATTTTAAATTCAATTCATTCTTCTGAGTGGTTATTGTTTATGCACACTTGAAAAAACTCAACTTTCTGTGGAAAGGGGAAGATAGAGACTTGTGATTACAAAACAGTTTGACAACTTAAGTGCAAATGAATCAGAAACATGTGGATTAAATTTCCCTTGAAACACACAGGACTTTTAAAAATTAAGACGAAAGGGGCTTGGCAACAAGAATTTTAGTTTTTGCCAAACCCAAAGCATTTAGAAAAATAATCCAGATTGTGGTTGGGTTCTCTTTTCCATAGTCAATTCTTAATTTCCGTATGTCAATATCTGAAGTTTCTAATCACCAATTCAGTGTGTAGAGATATAACTTTTGAACACAACTATTTTTACTGTTTTACTTCCATGTTATTTTAGGGTCAACAGAAATTAAAAATGACTGTGAACAAATTGAATTGGGGGCCAGGAGAGATTCCTCATTCAAGGCACACATTCCCAAGATAAATGACAGCAAGCTTATTCTAAAGAATACTGGCATATGAACATCTTACACTTTGGGAGAAGCAAATTCATTCGGGGAAAATGCTAACATATATATTTTAGGTTAGTCAAGAAAGTGAAGGTCCTTTAGGCCTCTAGAAGAGAGCTTACCTTTAATGCATTATATTCCTTTTTAATATGATCACTAATCTGAACAATATAACTGAATAAAAAAGGACCTCATTTATTCAGTCTTATATATATATATTCACAGAAGATATACTATCCTAATAGTGAGCATTTTCTCTTATAAAGCATTTTCCCCTTATGAGGTAATCAGATAGTATAAAATATCATGTTTATAAACAATATAACTGAAATGTAATTTTATTCTTCAATGTTTTATGAGCCTGAGACTTTTGGATTCCCATACAGTAAATATTTTAAAACTTGTTGACTATGTAGACATAGAAAAGGAAGAAAGGAAACAGGAAGGGGAGAGGAAGGAAGGGAGGGAGGGAGGGAGGGAGGGAGGGAGGGAGGGAGGGAGGGAGGGAGGGAGGGAGAGAGAGAGAGAAAGAAGGAAAGAAAGAAAGAAAGAAAGAAAGAAAGAAAGAAAGAAAGAAAGAAAGAAAGAAAGAAAGAAAGAAAGAAAGAAAGAAAGAAAGAAAGGAAGGAAGAAAGAAAGAAAGAGAGAAAGGACAAAAAAATGAATTTCTAGGTTTCATTCAAAAAAGCACTAAGCATCTTTGGGATATTTAGGAGCCAAACTGTAATGTTAGCAAAGGGTAACAGTGGCGGCATAAAACAAAACCTTTACTGTCTCTGAGTGATAACTCTTTTCTAGACTCGGTGGTAGGTGCTTTACATGCATTACCTATTTTCATGTCAACACGGACACACAAGGAAATGAGAATTATATGTTAACTAACTCACCTACGGCTACTGAACTAATCCAGTCAGGTCCTTCTCTTTCTAGAGCCCAAACACTTAATGGCTTCATCTCCTCCCCTCATGTGTTCCAAGGACTCTTTTGTAGGTTCAACCCTTTCACTAATAATTAGAAAACTGCTGACTAAACTGTTATTACATTCAGTAATGTGTCCTTCCTGAGGGTCCTGAAGGGAATCTTTTCAAACAAGGGTCAACTGTTCCCACACTTTCAAATTTGATAAACCCTTTTCTAATTATTCAAAATCTGTTTTTGTTTTATATAGAGACATTTCTCTTTTAGGAAATGCAAGCTACTTAAGTAAGCAGACATACATTATGGTAGTATGTAATAGAACCTCTTTGCAGAGAACTTAAAAGATTTTAAAAATCATATACATTAAAAATGAACTTGTTCAGAAAACTTAAAAAATTATTGCTCTTATGAGTGACATATATTATTAATCTCCAATTGAAAGGTGAGTGAAAATATAAATAGAATCTCAGATATTTAGCTTGTTTGATTAGGTCAATAACCTTCAAATGTAACTATGAAGATATATCTTCATAGTTAGGTTGGTTTTATTAACAGTTAATTACTAAGGTCAGTTTTTTAGATTCAACTAGTTGTTGTTCTAACTTACAGAACTGTTCTAATTTCCATGGGGCCAAATTTTTAATATGTATATTATCATTTAAAGAAACAAATATATCTCTTGAAAAAATAATATAGTTAAGAATATTTTCAAACAAAGTGATCTTTGATTACATTCCTGGTCACTGAATATGGTCATTTTTTTCTCCCTTAAATATTTAAGACAGCCAAATTAGTTCATGGAACTTATACTTTCCCAGTAAACTCTATGAATAGAAAATAATTATTTAAACTCAATAGTTTAACATTTATTAAGCATCATTATTTTCAAGACATTGTATTCTGCCTTTAAGGAAACTGAAGCAGACCCAGCAAGTCACTTATTATTGTGTGATAAAAGGATATACTCCCTAGAATAAAATAAGCATTCCTTTCCCCAAATTTTACCATGTTCTCACTACCGCGTGAAACTTTAGTGCAGCTCTTAACCAGCTGAGTGTATCTATGAACTACTAGTCTTTAATATTCCATTTGTTGTTTCTTCTTACCTGTGATGAACCTGTTGATTCGAGGTTCAAAGAGCAGAAAAGAATTGTTGATAAAGTTAAAATAGATGTCAGAGACAGAGACAGAAAATGTATTTCCTTGGAAGTTAAAATCATTTTAAGGCATTTCCTACATTCTTGACTTCATTCATTCAATAAATATGTCCTGTACACCTGTTTTTGGCACCTGGGTATAGGGATAAGTAAAACCAAGTCACAACTCTGTAGGAGCTTACATTCCAGAAACACTTAGCTAACCTCCCTGCTTCCACCCCATTTGACTTGGACATTGTCACAGAGCCAGAAGTAAACCTGGGGTTTACCTGGAAACTCATAATGTTACTCTCTTACATTAGCTAGAGTAACGTTTAACTCAATATTAACAAAAACACTTGACGATAAACTTTATCCTATTAAATCATCAACTGAGTTTTCTCTGAAGGACCCACAACAACTAAAGGTAACTTGTGAAGGACCCATTCTTCCTTCTTGCCATGTGAAAGATAAACCCCTTCACAGTTGCCACCTGTGGGGTATGGGATGACCAGCCCCCTTCTCCCACCCTCAAACCACAAGGCTCATTCTTGCCGTAATGAAGAGGCTGATTGATGGAGTCACCTTCCCCACCGCTGACACCCTTATCTTTCTCAGCTTAGCAGTAACAGACATGACCTGCTCCCTACCAGCTGGGCCCTGTGTGAGGGGCCCGTCCATCACTCTGTTTCCCCACTCCATCTGCTCTCCCCTCCTCCTCCAAATTTCAGCCCATATGCCTACTGGCAGCAACCAATATGTCTGTCTGTCAGTAGCTCTGTAATGAGACCAATTTATAAGGTCACATAATCCTGACTTTTCAGGAAGAAAAAAAATCCCCTGCCCCAGTTACTGAAAGTCACCTTCGCTTCTAGTTCTCATGACTGTGGGAGGTCATGTACAAACCACTAAAAAGTAACTTGGAATTAATTTCAAGTGGTCTTTTTCCCCACCAAATTTCCTTAAAAAGTGCCCTCTCCACCCCCACCCTCAACCCCACCCCCAGTTTGCTTTATTTGCCAATGTACTTAGCTAGACGTTGCAAAATGAAAATATTGACCTTGAGGGAAGAAAGGAAGGTCTAGAAACAATTTAGCTTCTTCTGTCAAATAAGGGAACACTCTCCTTCAGTTCCAGTAGTGTTTGTGGTTATCAGCACACCCTCCCGCGCACTCGCATAGGAAGTTTATGCACAAGATTTCCAAGGACCTGTCAGTGAGCATTTGTATGGCACAGCAGAAATTTCCTCAGGAACATTTTGTGCCTTCAGCTGAGGAGTGCAAATTACATTCTGTGTCAGTTTTGCCCAGGGGCTAAGAGCACCTCATTACATTTCATTGAATTCAAATAACTGCAATCAAAATATTTGTAAGGGAAATGCAACCAGTGAGTCTTAGTCTGTGATATAAGCCATCATGGGCAGTATATTGCATTTCTTTTCTATGAAGCATGGCACTTGATACCACTCAATTCCTTACGTGCGACAGCTGTCAATTAATTATCATGTGTGGATATTGCTCTATGTTTACCAGGAACAGGTGAAGACCAAACCCGAAGTGAATTTTGAAAAAGCATTGCAGGACATGTGAACTTTGAGACTGATCAGTTTTTGCTTTTTTTTTTTTTTGTCATTTAGGGACTCATGCTGGCTGGTAAAAAGCCCCTGCTGGATCATCTCCATGGGGCTCTCTGGCAGAACTGCCATCTTTCTCAATGGAAATAAGTTTTTCCCTTGGGATCCCGTTTTAAATCACAGATAATATCAGCCCAGGAATCCGGAAACCTGCTCTGGGATTTCAGACCAGGGGTCACTGTCTAATTCACAATGACCTAGGAGGCTGATTCACCTGGATTGGGGGTTACACTTGTGCTCAGCACCGGCTGTGGGCCAGCTACTTTCCTGTATGTTCTCTCATTTAATATTGTCGGTGGGATTTGAAGGATCCCTTGAATCTTACACAGACATCTGGTTCCTTGTCACCTAGAACCATCAGGATTTCCCTGTAATGGTTTGCCTGGCTGCTGGGTTCAGAATTGATTTCCTGGCTACAGTCACTCCTCTCCCCACCTCCAACAGCCACTCCCCACCCCTGCTGCCCCTTTCCATCACCAATTTAACTCTGAACTAAAAAGTAAAAGTGGGTACAGAAGGCTGTCAATAAAATGAATGCCAAACCTTGCCATGCCTCAATGTTAAAAATGTTTAACTCATCTTATTGTTTACGCTTCATTTCTATATTCCTGACTTTTCAAATCACAATTTTCTACTAGTAAAAATCTTAGCTATGTCTTCAAGAATTAAGCTTAATTCTAGTATTAAATGTTGACTATGTGGCTGATCATAATTCTCTATAGCAACAAATAGAATATGTAGTCTTAGGTAGAGTCATGCAGCAAATGAGGGGGAAAAAGAAAAAGAAAGGCCTACACATTCTTAATGTGTTAATTCTGACTCTCTTGGGGTTTCCTTTTGCAATTATTAATTTGTAGACAATATAAGAAAACCCAGAACTAGTATCTTCAAAGTCTGGACTATTTTTAGTAGCTAACAAATTTAATAGTAATTATGTGTATTTTACCTAAAGTTAAATATTTTGTTTTCTATGTTAAAGTATTAAGCCCAGTTTATAAGTATCCTTTTTTTCCCTTCTTTTTTGGGACATTGAATACTACCAGGCTTTAAGATTTTGTTCTAATTTAATGAAAATAGTCTACTGTTCTTCATATATGTCATTTTATTGGCCTACCATTAATAAGAGGCTTGGCTTGAATTTTCATTAATGGTGTCAGACCTATAGACCTATATAGATCTAGCTCTATTCTTTCACCTAATTTCTCTTTTGATTGGCATTTTCAGAACAGCTGGCTAAGCTTGATTTTTAGACTACAGCTAAAGAACAAAATTGATCAGCCTTAGATTTAAAAACAAAACATAGCATATTCTAGTCAATGAAGTTTGGTATATTTAAATCTCATATATTTAATAAGAATGGGACTTTCCTATTTATATTTTAAAATTATTCATCATTGTGGTATAAAGAATTTAGGAGTAAAGTTTCTAGAGATAAACCGCTTTGAATCTATACTTTTGACTCTAATTTAGAGGTTGGAGAAAATCAACAGGGATGTGAAAAACTGACCTATAGCCTTTGGGGCCTAACATCTAATTATTGAAGTATTTGGATACATGTAGGCCAAAGCTGTAGATGAAAGTGGTATTCCAGAAACAAAAAAGTGGTTGATTGGTTTCACCATAACATCAAGCTACCTTCCTGAACCACAGCATTCATCAGGCACTTTGCTGGAGGAAAAGGAGGAATCCAGAAAAGATGTGTGAGAACTGAAGAAAAGGAAGGAAGGAAGGAAGGAAGGAAGGAAGGAAGGAAGGAAGGAAGGAAGGAAGGAAGGGAGGGAGGGAGGGAGGGAGGGAGGGAGGGAGGGAGGGAGGGAGGGAGGGAGGGAGGGAAGAAAACAGCCTAGATGGCATGGCTCAGTGGTTGAGCATCGACCTATGAACTGGTAGGTTCAGGTTTGATTCCCAGTCAGGATGTGTGAGTTACTTACTGGATCTCCAATGTGGGGCATACAGGAGGCAGCCGATCAATGATTCTCTCTCATCATTGAGTTTTCTATCTCTCCCACTCCCTTCCACTCTGAGAGCAATAAAAATATTTTATTTTTAAGAGAGAGAGGGGGAAAGGAGAGAGAGAAAAAGAAATAAAAAGCGAAATAAAGAAAGAAGCAAGGCTCCTTTCTGAGAGTGAAAGCCATGCAGTGCCTCTGGAAAGCAGCGCTGGGACTTCAAGCAGACAACCAGGGTTAGGGAGATTAGCAGAGGTCAGATCAGCAAGGTCCAGCTAAGCTGTCTGGAATGTATCCTAAGGGCAACAGCTTTTTAATAGAGGATTAACATGGCAGTGTTACAGGCTAAGAAGACGCCTCTAGTTGCAGTAGAAAAAGTACAAGGGGGGTGGGGCAGGGGATGGAGGTGGGAGAACAAGTGCAGTGATGCAGAGTTGGCATGAAATGTTGATGGCTGAAGCAGTGTGAATGGAGAAAGGGGGCCCATTTAAAACTATTACTGAGTCAGAATTATTAGGAAGTGATGACTGACTGGATTTTGGTTTTTAAAAAGAATCAGGAGGCAAAGAGGGAATCCGAGTTTCTCACTTGAGTAAAGGGGTTACTCTTCTCGGGCAAGCCGGAGGAGAAACGAGTTTGGGGAAAATATGCTAAATTCTTTTGGGATGTGGTGATTTGAAGTGTGTAGAGAGCATGGATGTGGAGAAGCTCAGTGTGCAGCGGAAGCTTTGAAAGGAGTGTAGGAGATTTGGATTTAGAAGTTTCAGGGAGAGATCCAATTGGAAGCCACAGAAGTATATTACATAGTCCGAATTTCTTGTCTACTTATTATAAGGTAAAACAGGTCTCAAAACACACTACCCAGAAGGAGTCAGAAGCCCTTTCTTCTACTAATATCTCAGGTATTAATCCTGAGTCACTTTTCAGGTTTGAGGTTGAACTGAAGCAAATGTCCTAAAGGTCATCTCCCTAGTATATCAAAGGCACCATCCAGTGTACCTATCATTTCCAGAGCTTCAGTCCTATAAAATTGCTCCCTGTTGGGCAGGTAGAAAATGTCTTTGTTGTGGACTAAGTCAGACATATTATCCATGAGAGGTTTTCCTATCTGAGCAACTGTACTAAGCCAACCATATCCATGAAGATTTTTCTGGAAGCTACCCTTTTATCCATCCATACTATAATATTTATAGACAGTTTATCAGTCAAATTTTCATGTATGCACTTCTTCAGACAAGTAAATTACAAGAAACTAGACATCAGGGACTTCCATATACTATTCACTATCTCTGCCCCTTTTTTCTACAGTTTCCTCACATTTAGACTCCCCACATTTAATGGTTTACTATGCCCTTTTCCGTGTTAATACCTGCTTGAAGCACAAAGAATGTTGGAGTCTTCAATTATCATCAAGAGGAACCCACCAGGTACAATTTATGGGTTCTCCTTGTTAGTTTCTTCAAAACATGGTGCCTTAGGACTGGCCTTTGGGCTCCCAAGCTGTGCGAAGATTCAAGTTCTTCTCATTGATGCTCTGATATTAATGATCTAACCCTTACTGGCAAGAGCCCAAGTAACACTTGTCCTGTTGCCCCAGTTTTCAATGCTAGAGATGTAACTGTATTTATTTCTAAGTTTCTGTTTAGTCCTCTAGTTCCTCGTGTTTGAAGCACTCAGGATTGGAGCTCTCGATCTGTCCTTCACACCAATTGCTTCATGAAGTCTTGAAGGTTTGAGGACTTTTGACCTTCTTGCATTTGTAGAAATCAATGTGGCCATCAATATGGCCAATAATTCTATTATCCATCAATACCCACTCCACCTCTGCCCTGGGAGGTTTGGACTTTAATGCTTCCTCTCAGCACTTGTGACTTATCTAGTGAAATGTGACTGGTATGGCCCTGATTTCGGAAACTCCATTCACCGGGATCCTCAGTCAGGATGATTTGGAGCAGAATCAATACATTCTATCCTGCAATATTCAATTAAAATGCAGCATGAGCCCAGCCAGCGTGGCACAGTGGTTGAGTGTCAACCTATGAACCAGGAGGTCACGGTTTGATTCCGGTCAGGGCACATGCCTGCCTTGCAGGCTCAATTCCCAGTGTGGGACTTGGCAGGAGGCAGCCAATCAATGATTCTCTTTTATCGTTGATGTTTCTATCTCTCTCTCCCTCTCCCTTTCTCTCTGAAATCAATAAAAATATATTAACTTCCAAACCATTTTCCAAAGTGACTGCATAACTTTAATGCTCCTATGGACAATATATGAAAGTTTCAGTTCATGTTACTTTTAATTTGTATTTCCCTGATGACTAATGATATTGAGCAACTTTTCATGTATCACTGTGTGTCTGTGTGTATATATGTATATGAAGTGTCTTTGAGTCTTTTGCTCACTTAAAAAAACCCAGTAGTTTATCTTTTTATTAGTGAGTTATGAGTATTTTTATTATGTTCTACATGCAAGTTCTTTTTCATATGTATATACATATGATTATTTTCTCCTAGTCTGTGGCTTACATTTTGGTTTCATTAATGATGTCTTATGAAGGACAATAATTTTTAATTTATATGAAATTCAATTTATCATTTTTTTCTTTTTCTTTTTTTGTGCCATCCCTTATAAGAAAACTTGGCCTACATCAAGGCTACAAGAAACTAATCATCATTAAGAATACTCTTCTATGTTTTCTTCCAGAAGTTGTGTTTTGTTTGTAGTTTCTATAATATGTTTCTAGTCAGGTTTTATAAAAAATGAAAGATAGAAGCAAGGTTCTTTATTTAAATGAATATGTAGTTATTCTAGTGCCATTTCTTGAAAATATTATTTCAACATTGAATAATCTTGGTGCTAATAAATCAACTATATGTACAACTTTGCTTTTATACTTTTTAGAATTTTAAAAATTCTTCTTTATTGATCTATTTGTTTATTCCTATCCCAATAACACACCATCTTAATTAGGTCAATAATAAGTCTTAAAATCATCCAACTTTGGTATAAATCCTTCAATTTTGTTTGTTTTTTAAAAAGTTTTACTCTGCATATGTTAGGTATAGTGTTCTATAAATTTCCACTAGATCAATTTGTTTGATAGTGTTGTTCAAATCTATACCCATAATGATTTTGTTTTTGTTGCATAATTAAAAAATTATGCAAAAATTTCTATTTTCCCCTTTAGTTCTGGGTGTTTGATTTTTCAAAAATTATTTTTGCCTCATGTTTTATCAAGCTGTATTTTAAGATTGTAATTTTTAGTGATCTTTTATTTACAATCGACAAGGATATTATCTTTGTAATATTTTGACCTTAAAAATGTCTATCTCTGTTATACACTTTTCTTGAGACAACTTTGCTTGATTTTTTTTTTTTAATCCTCACCTGAGGATATTTTTCCATTGATTTTTAGAGAGAGTGGAAGAGAGAGGGGAAGAGAGAGAGAAATATCGATAAGAGAGAAACGCAATGATTAGTTGCCTCCTGCACATGCCTGGACCAGGGCCCAGGCCTGGAATGAGCCTGCAACCGAGATATGTGCCCTTGACCATAATCAAACCCGGGACCCTTCCATCTGCAGGCTGAGCCAAAACGGCTAGAGCGCTTGCTTTTAATATTATTAGTAGCTTGCTTATTCTTAATGTCTTATGGTATATACTTTACCTACCTTTTATTTACAATCAGTGCTTTGATTTTCCTTCTTTAACTAGTTTAACAACTTCTGTCTTTTCACAGGAGTGTTAATCCATTTACATTTAATGTGTAACAAAGTCTACTACATTGTCATTTATTTTCTATGTGGGCTCTTTGTTCTTTGTGTCTTTTTTCTTCCTTTTCTGTGTTATTTTGTATTTATTATTTCCTAGTATTATTACATCCTATCTCTTCTATTGCCTTTTAAACTATACTTCATTTACTTATTTTTAGTGATCGCTCTAGGAATTATAAGCATCCTCACCTTATCAGTTTGCCTCAAATTAAAGTTACATGACTTTCATTTAATGTAAGAACCTTATTATTCTTTCTTGCCCTTTGTTCTATATTTATCATCTACTTACCTCCACATATATTATAAACCCCACAATGTATTGTAATTGTTTTACTTTAATAGTCAGTTGACTTTTTAAAAATCAAGAAAAGAAAATTAAAAAAAATATATTTACTCATATTGCTGTTTCCAGTGTTTTATTTCTTCCTATACATCCTAACTTCCTTCTGGTATTATTTCATTTTTACCTGAAGAACTCCCCCGTAGTATATCTTATAGTGTGTATCTACTGGCAGTAAGTCTCTCAGATTTTGTTTATATGAAAATGCCTTTAATTTACTTTCATTTTTGAAAAATATTTTCCCTAAATATAATGAACAGTTCTCTTTCTTTGTCTCTGTAAATATGCTATTCCATTTTTGTCTAGCTTCTGTTGTTTCTGATGAAAGGACTGACATTATTCATATCATTGTTTTCTTTTGTGTAATATGACTTCTTTTCTGGCTGCTTTTGAGATTTTATGTCTAAAATATAGCAGTTTGACAATTTTGTGCTTAGAAGTGGCTGCCTTGGTAATTATTCTGCTTGCGGTTCACTGAGCATCTTGGATCTGTGGGTTTTATGTTTTATCAAATTAGAAGATTTGCAGCCAATAATTCTTCAGTTTTTTTGGCACATACTCTTTCCTCTTCTTCGGGGAATTCTCTTTAATACTGTTAAATATCTCATTGAAAGCTTTTTAAAAAATCTTCTCTTTGGCTTCAGCTTGGATGAATCTATTGACCTGCTTCAGTTTAGTCATTCTTTTCTTTTTCTCTTTTGTTCAATACTTTGTTAATCATATCTAGAATTTTTTATATTTTGATATTATATTTCTGATTTTAGCATTTCTATGTGGTTATTTGTTTCTCCAAAAAACTCTCTATCATCTGCAATTACCTATCTTTTTACCATTATATGCCTCTTTCCTATAGATTTTTAATACATTTGTTAAAATTATTTTAAAAACTTTTTCTAGTTATTTTAACATTTAGCTAATTTAGAGTATTTTCTTCTCAAATTATTTTTCTTGGCAACAAGTTATATTTACAAACTTATTTGTATGGCTTGTATATTGTATGTTGGATATTGTGTCTAAAAGAACATTAGGTGTCATAGATTTTTTTGGATATTTATACCTAAAACACATATTATGTAATATTATTTTATAATATATCATATTACATATTATATGTCATGTACATCTTCTCAATAAGGAACACTGTTTCCTATGTTAGACAGATTGTGGAAGGGTTGATCAATTTGATTTAATCATGATCTAGCTACTCTGGGGCAGGGTTGTGGCTTTAATCCCTCCAATAAGACCTTAGAATTTAAGCAAGACAAGTGTTACATGCTGTCTCTCTGCTTTTCATTCCAGCTCTAGCTTCCTGTACAGATACTGGGGTGGTTGTTCTCAATCTTTTCAGACATTGAATGAGGTGGGGTTTTGATTGAAAATTTGGTTAAACTCAAGTTTCCTCTAGCATCAGATACTTTAAAAGTAAGTTCAGGCTTCCTCTCTCCAGGACTGCATACTGGTACCAAACATCGTTAGATCTCAAATCTGCAAGATCTTGAGTCAGCTTGAACTGCAGAGGGCTAGACTATTCAATTTGGAGATAGAGGTTTTAATATTAGAAGTCAAATATGGCCCAATAGGAGGCTGTAAGACCTTGAGAAAACGAGGCTGCAGAATATGAAACTGTTGGGCTTGTGAAACCACACGCTCTCCAGACCACAAGACTTCAAAACTGTAGGACTGCAAGACTTCACAATCAGCAAGACTGCGAGTCTGATAGATTGTTACTCAGCAGAATGCTCTCTAGATGTGGAGCGTCTCCAGATTCAAATCCAATAGGTCAGACCCTAGGATTAGGAAAAGTTTGTCAGATTTCCCATCTGAGGAAAGATCATCATTCTCTGGCAAGCTTGCCTCCCTAACTGCTTCCAACCTCAGCAATCTTCTGTTCGCTGCTCACCCATCTCTCTGAAGTTTTGACTAAACTTTAGGAGTTTTGGATTTTTTTTATGTCCAGAGTGCCTCATTAGCAAGAATTTTTGGCTTATCCCTGGATTTCTTGTTGTTTTGGTGGCAGTGAAGATCTTCCACATCCTTCTGCATTTAACAAGAAGCAGAACTCTGCTGAAGCTCTTGGAGGAGGTGGGAGATATTGAGGATGGGTGTTGATAGCCTCAGTTTTTACCATTCTCTACTTTTCTCACCCTGCTATTTTCCCATGCCCTCTGGCCTCTATTAGTTTGAGCCTATAAAGAGAAGATAGGATCCTTATTCCCCTGGCTGCCTCCATGCTGAGTTGCCAAAAGCTAGATGAGTTTATCAAATGTCAGAGTTCTTGTCACACAGACATTTTAACATTTCCCTCCCTGCCCCCATATTTAGGGAGCAGCTCCCTTCTTCACCCCAGGGGATGGTAACAGCATTGTGCTGTTACTAATCCCAGGGCACTACGATCTCTTTTGTGGTTGCCTATACTCTGTCCACACCTTGTAAGTAGTCCTCACATTGTCCAATTTGGAATTGTCCTTGTGTCTTGCTGAGAATCTGACACAGGGAGTTTTCAAATAGTATCTAGAGCTGGAGCTGTTAGGATGTATGGTGAAAAACAGACTCTTCAAAGCGGAACCAGGAACTTGGCCATAGATGTGACTTTAGAAACCAGGGTTGTAGAAATGACAAAACACATATAGGTAATGTCAATACAGTTCAATTGAGGTTTCATTTTGCTCATAACTTGTGCCCAGGATAGTACTAAATAATGACACCAAACTGCCGGGGTCCAACCCCAGCAGATCCAGGGATCCCCAAAGGTGTGGAAGGAGTCGGCGAAGAATGAATGACACGGAGGCTGAGTTCAGTTGATCATCATAGCCGTGTTCTCTTGTCAGGGTCTGGTCAGGATCTCTAGCCGAGTTCTGGTCAGGATCTCCAGTAAAGTTCTGGTTAGGATCTCCAGCCAGGTTCTGTGTCCATGTTCTCTGGCTAGGTTCTCCAGCCAGGTTCTGTCCAGGTTCTCCAGCCAGGTTCAGTCACCAGGTTCTAGTCAGGTTCTCTTGCCAATTTCTGTAGTCAGGTTCAGTCCAGGATCTTTTGCCATGTTCTCTCGCTAGGTTCTGTCTCTAGGTTCTGAGGCCAGTTTCTGCCCAGGATCTTTTGCCATGTTCTCTCCAGAGAAGTTCTTCTGTCTCTAGAGAATGTTCTGTGTAGGTTCTGTGCCTAGGTTCTGTCTCTCTTGGTCCTGTCTTCTAAGTTCTGTGTTCTAAGTTCTGTCTCTTTCTGTCTTGTTACATCTGTATTTATACCAGTTGATTCAATCCTATCAATCTCTATTACAAAGGTTAGGGTGTTTCTTATCTCCATTCCAGGGAGTAAAGATTATGTAGCTTAAGCATCATTGTTCGTAGTTAAAGTGATTAATTACCCGCCTTGCACTTAGTTGAGGGGTTTTATCCCCTCCCTAACTTCAGGGAAAAATCCCTACCTGGGGAAACAACCTTTCTTGGAGAGGTGACCTTGGTTAAAACACATAGCGCTAAGGGGAGCAAACATATTAAGAACAGTATGCCATATATGCCAGGTCCTTTGAAACAGCAAGGATGGACCGGCTCCCGGCACCAAACCAGGATGCCTGCTCTCAAGAAACTCAAAATCTAAAAGAAGAGATGCCATTCCAGCAAATGCCACATACAGTGTACTACACACACACACACACACACACACACACAAAGTGGCACTTGCATTAGAACTGATTACACTGAGAACTGTCCAAAGGATCTTTTGGAGTGTAGACCAAATTTTGATTACTCTTGGGATTGATAACATTCTTTTCGGTTTTATTACTTAATGATTAGAAACTGGGAGGTAACCTGGATTTATACCCCTATTCTACCTGCAAATGAGACTCAGTTTAAGAGATATAGCAGATGGGTGAATTCTCAACATCATACTTTTAAGTCAACCTTGAAAATAAGTACAAACAGTTCACCAGCACACATTCATTTTTTTTTTTTGACTGGTGCCTCCCTCCCAGGAGGTACACAGGTGGGAGAAATGAGTGGGATCAGAACTATTTTCTACTCACCCAACATAAATTATTGCTTTGCATTGGAGAATGGCTATTTGCAAGGTTGCAGTAAATCTTACAAATGAATGTTTGCAAGGCAGCAGAAAGCAGGTTCTCTTATTCCCTCAAAAGGGATGGGGGAAGGGAGCCTACGAAAGTCATATCTAACTTCCCAGATTAATAGGCAAAGGGACTTCATAGCATCAGTTCCCAAAATAGCAGAAGAGGAAGGCAAAAAAAAAAAAAAAAAAAAAAAGGCATGTTGATTGCATTGCTACAACTTAAATTGTACTCAGATGCGAACTCTGACGTGCCAAAAACAGTGAAGGCCCAGCATGAAAGATCAGAAAAGTGACATCTGGTATTGGATGCCCCAGCAGACATGACTAATACCATTGGTATTGTGTAGATTCTGCCTTCACTAATTTAATATTCAAATATGAGGGTCAGCCCCACAATGCACTGCAATAACAGAAGACATAGGCTTCTCAGAAACCACCCCCTTGCCCCCAACAGGGCTATTTAAGGAGGCTGGATGTCTACCCTGCAGGCTGACCAGGACAAGCTCTGCTATTTCCACATGTTCGTGAAGATCCTTTTGTTTCACGGCTCTCACACATGGTTGAGCTATGAGGGAACCCTGAGAACTCATCCATAACTTGTAATAAATAAATAACCTCCTCATAGTTTGCCCCTTGGATATTTGCTTTATGCCAGAACATTTTAGTTTTACACATACACACGCATGCAAATGTATTTCTCCACTGAAAATAAAAACCTGATGTCCCCCCACAACTTTTACTGCTGACACTCAAGAATACCACATTAGCTTGAGGCTGGGGGGAGGGTTCTGCCGAAATCAACAGAGTTACCCTGTACCCCATGTGGATATTCCCAATTGTCAAATTTATCAGTTTGGCAAATAGTACTTACTGAATACCTACTAAGCACCAAGCTTTGTGCTAGGTTCAATGGAAGCTACAAAGATACATTTTAAAATGGCAATAAATAACAGTGTAAATTGTCACTTAATCATGCTTTCATGATTTAAATGGCAATTCAGAACTTTTGAGTAGATCTGGGCTTTCCTGGTCACCTCCAAGTGCCATTAAACAATAATGCCAGATTTATTCTTGGATGCATAATAATGACTATAAGAGTCACTGTTGATTGACTGTTATAGGCAAAACATGTACTAGGCCCTCCACATACAATTCTCAACAATCTTACAAGATAAGTATAAAAATCATCCTTGTTTTACAGATAAAGAAACAGATTCAGAAATATGAAGAAGTGACCTTTTTAAGATCATATAGGTTAGTAACAACTGTGTAAGAATTCCATATTTTAAAAATATATTTCTATTAATTTCAGAGAGGAAGGGAGAGGGAGAGAAATAAAGAAACATCAATGATGAGGGAGAATCATTGATTGTCTGCCTCTTGCACACGCCCCACACTGGGGATCGAGCCTGCAACCTAGGCATGTGCTCTTATAGGGAATCGAACCATGACCTCTTGGTTCATAGGCTGACAGTCAACCAATGAGCCATGCTGGCTGGGCAGCAATAATTCCATTTTAACTCCATTTCCCTTCAGAGCTCACACATTTTTATCTAGTTTTTGTTTCATCATAATCTTCAGTGTAGGAACAGAAGTAGTTAATACTTCAAGATCAGAGATACCCAACCCTTAACGTAAATGGGAATGTAGGAATGCACAAGTTTGTAGAACTGTATTTTCTGTGACATTAAAACAAAGTAATACTGTGTGTTCAATTTCCAAATATAAAATTCTACTTTATAATTCAATTAATATCCATAGTCTTTCCTCTCCTTACCCCCATGATTCTCAAACACCCAGATCTGTCTTCTGTCTAGAGTCACTCCACCTTCCACATTTTCTTGAAAGAGCCCATTTTTTTTGTTTGTTTGTTTGTGGAATATTTTTATGATTATTTAGTCTGTTACCCAAAAGTCTCTTTCATTTAGTTTCCTTGAATTCTTCTACAATTTAGAATATAACTTTTATCTCCATGATTCCTAAGGAAAATGCAAACACCCATGACAGAGTTAGCTTATTTAACTTGATGCTTCTTAACATGTTGTCACAGTTTGGATTTTTTTGAATAGGCAGTCACTTCTGCAAAAACCTGAGAGATCTGAGCTAAGTAAATATTAACTGACAGTGAATGCAGAAAGCTCTGGGTAAGGAGAATGGATGCCACTTGGAAAGGACCATTAAGTTTGGAAACTCTATTCAGTCTCCTGGATACACAGGGGACAGTCTGAGAACATTGTGGGAGAAACGAAGAGACACTGGCTACTTAGGCAGAACAATACAGAAGGAAGAGAAAAATAAAAGGAAATTTTAAGAAATTGTATTTTTGTTTGCAGATAATTTGTATCCTCTCATCTTTGTTTTATAATATTTATACTGCATTTATAATACAGTTAGTTCTTATGAACTTGAATTTAACACTTGTTTGGGGGGAGAGGCGTATTGCTCTCCTTTTAATTTTTTTCCTGAAATAAGGAGTATAGACTCTTTCAGGGAGGCCGATGACTTCCCAAGGTGCATCTAGAGACAGTGATACATCAAACAACTCAAGAAATTCAAAGCATTCTCCTGTAAGAGGATCCCCAATAGCTCCAGACACAGTCAAGCCTTTGGGCAGCTCTGGCATGCAGGCTGACCACAGCGACAGAGCATACCACACTGGGAGAATCTGCCCGGAAGAAGAATGAGTTCTCCACTCAGAAGTGAGGCTGAGAGGAGCCTGAGCTCTTTTTTAAGTGAGTGTTGGAGGAGAAATTAGAGGGAGGGGTTAGCAGATTGAAGCTTAGCTTTTAATTTTGCATTGAAGAGTCAGTTAACAATGGTTACAAAAGGAAATTAAAAGTCTGGAAGCAGTTGAGGTTTTTGTTATTTCTGAAGTTACGAAACACATCAATATTGCACAGGCCTGTGTTTAATGTGGTATAAGAATGTGACAGCCTTTGTGGATAGGCTCTGGAACCCTTTGAATGGCTTCCATGAGCAAATCAGCATTCTCTTTATTGCTGTGACCCTTGGATTGTGTGTGCCCATTTTTCTGGTTCTTGGAGGGCACAGTTCCAAACTTGTCATGAAGTGCGCTCAAGCAATGTGTGTTTGGGGATTTGAGGGAAAGAAGAAAGGCCTGGCTGGAAATGTGGCTGTGAAGTTGAGGATGGGAAGAGTCCAGAACAGAATCATCAAGTGACAGTTAAAAGCAACGAAGTGACTGCTGATAATTCTTGTGTTGAAATTGCCATTCAAATCCCAAATAGTAGCCAGGATATCAGCATACATTCCCACGTAACTTAAATGCACATAGACTGCTGTTAGCGATGGTACTGGGAGGAGAGCTTCTTCAAAGCTTGTTTAGACTGCGTGTCCTAAAGAAAGAACCAGTCTCTCAAACTCATTCAACTAACAGGTGAGTATCATAGAATTACTTTAAGTTGTAGAAACGAGCTTATACTAACACTTATTAAGTTTGAATCATTTGTATTTTTGTGCTAGACACGCTTATATTTAAGTTATAATTAGTCACATAACCCTCACAATGACCCAATCAGGTAGATGTCCAAACCTCATTCAACAGAAGCGAAATGGAAGCAAGAGAGGTAAATAATTTGTCCATTTTTGCATAACTAGAAAGCTATGAATCTAGAATTCATCCCTAGGCAGACTGACACCAGTTCCTACACACTTAATCAGCACCTCTACTCACACCTTTCTCATATCCTACTGCCTAAAAACAATCTATTCTTTACACAACAGAAAAAAATAAATGAACTTCTACTATACCATACCTGTATGTGTTGGATGACAATCTTAACAGTTACAAACAGCTTCTATAATGAAATAATGATTTTCAAATAAACTTGTATTTTGCTATCTATATACATTTGAAAACCCCACCTTGATCTGCATTTCATGGGGCATTTGGTTTCCTAGAAAACTTGCATTAATCCAAAGCTTCTCTGGCTCCAGCCATAAGTTAGGTTAGGAGGACAAAGACAAAACTCTGTTCCAGAGCTGGGTCCCTGATGATATGGGTCCTTCCCTCTCATACATTCTATTAGTTTATGCTTTCTGATACTCAACAAGGGATGTTTTCTTTATCTTCTAAACTTTTCTAGGACTTTTTATTTTTTTTAATAATCCAGAAGGTAAGTTCCTTTCAGCAGTTTTAGATCCCATAAAAGGCAGGGGATAAACCAGTGTGAAATAATGAAAGACAGAGGCCCCGGCTCTGATCCCACTCCCCAGCCATCACATTCCTTCCCGTATTAATGCTTAGCTCCTACACTAATGAATGAATGCACAAGTAAGTGATGTTTTCTCTCTCCCTCAAAAATGAACTTAAAAAATAAACTATCGAGAACCAAGATGGCGGCATAGGTTAATGCCGGAGTTTGCTGCTTTGAACAACTACTTCAAAAGTGAAACTAAAAGACGGAACGGACATCACCCAGAACCACAGGAACGCTGGCTGAATGGAAGTCCTACAACTAGGAGGAAAGAGAAATGCATACGGACACTCAGAGGAGGCGCAGTGCTGAAGTCAAATTCTGAGGTGCGGAGTGCGTGGAGCGGGCTGGCAGCGGAGGGCGCGGTTGGCGTTTTCAATCGGGAGGGAGTCGCAGACTCTGAGCTCCAGATACAGGCGAGTCTTTAGGGACCCAGACTCAAACGGAAGAAGCGGGACTGTCTGGCTTTGGTCAGAGCGAGTGCAGCTTTCTCTCCCAGCTTTGCAGCGGGTGCTGGGACTCAGAGAGGCAGAGCCCCTGGGGACAGGACTGAGAGCAGCCATAACTGCTCTCTCCGGCCCACCCTGTTGATCCTGTGCGACCCGCCCTGCCCAAGCCCTGCACAGAGGCATTTACCGGATAGCCTCAGGCAAAGGCTAGATTAGCAGCTCCCTAGAGGACAGAAGTTCTCTCACTGCTGACACAGCTGATTCTCATAGCCACTTGGCCTGGAGGTCAAACCCTCCCTGGTATTAGCTACAACAATCAAGGTTTAACTATAAAACTGCGAACAAAGACCACTAGGGGGTGCACCAAGGAAGCATAACAAAATTCGGAGACAAAGAAACAGGACAAAATTGTCAATGGAAGATATAGAGTTCAGAACCACACTTTTAAGGTCTCTCAAGAACTGTTTAGAAGCCGCCGATAAACTTAATGAGATCTACAAGAAAACTAATGAGACCCTCGATGTTATATTGGGGAACCAACTAGAAATTAAGCATATATGGACTGAAATAATGAATATTATACAGACTCCCGACAGCAGACCAGAGGAGCGCAAGAATCAAGTCAATGATTTGAAATGCGAGGAAGCAAAAAACACCCAACCGGAAAAGCAAAATGAAAAAAGAATCCAAAAATGCGAGGATAGTGTAAGGAGCCTCTGGGACAGCTTCAAGCGTACCAACATCAGAATTATAGGGGTGCCAGAAGATGAGAGAGAGCAAGATATTGAAAACCTATTTGAAGAAATAATGACAGAAAACTTCCCCCACCTGGTGAAAGAAATGGACTTACAGGTCCAAGAAGCACGGAGAACCCCAAACAAAAGGAATCCAAAGAGGACCACACCAAGACACATCATAATTAAAATGCCAAGAGCAAAAGATAAAGAGAGAATCTTAAAAACACCAAGAGAAAGAAACTCAGTTACCTACAAGGGAATACCCATACGACTGTCAGCTGATTTCTCAACAGAAACTTTGCAGGCCAGAAGGGAATGGCAAGAAATATTCAAAGTGATGAATACCAAGAACCTACAACCAAGATTACTTTATCCAGCAAAGCTATCATTCAGAATTGAAGGTCAGATAAAGAGCTTCACAGATAAGGAAAAGCTAAAGGAGTTCATCACCACCAAACCAGGATTATATGAAATGCTGAAAGGTATCCTTTAAGAAGAGGAAGAGGAAGAAAAAGGTAAAGATACAAATTATGAACAACAAATATGCATCTATCAACAAGTGAATCTAAGAATCAAGTGAATAAATAATCTGATGAACAGAATGAACTGGTGATTATAATAGAATCAGTGACATAGAAAGGGAATGGACTGACTATTCTTGGGGGGGAAAGGGGTGTGGGAGATTTGGGAAGAGACTGGACAAAAATCGTGCACCTATGGATGAGGACAGTGGGTGGGGAGTGAGGGCGGAGGGTGGGGCAGGAACTGGGAGGAGGGGAGTTATGGGGGGTAAAAAGAGGAACAAATGTAATAATCTGAACAATAAAGGTTTAATTAAAAAAAATAAATAATGAAAGACAAAGGTAGAGTCTAAGGAAAGCATTATTAGCCTGTGTCAGCATTACATTTTTTTTTCATCCTCTGTTGGATTTCAGTTAAAAGAGGAATTTTTATTTTAAGAAAGAAGAAGGATGACTATATATCTCCTTGGAGAGTGGCTCAGATTATATAATTGAAAGTTATTATATTGTTCCCTCAGTGGGAAAAATAACATTCCTGTATATTTGAAATCTAAAAAAATTTGGCTTTAGTCTAATAAAGATCCTGTACAACCAACTTCATTTTTTTTTCTATATAAATGTTAGTTTCTTTGTTTCTTATGAGTGTGTGGGAGGCAGATAAATTCCTAAGCCATATTCTGAGGACAAACAGACGGAGAAACTTTAAAATATATCCATTAGTTGAACTATTTGCTGAATACCTAAAACCTATATCCTGAAGATAAATAATAGGAAAAATGTAAAACTTATGTATTTTTCCAACAAGTATTTGCCAACATGAGATTTTTCAATGACTATATAAAAAACAATATTTCTTATTATGTAAAAAATTGGTGAGTGTAATTTCTCCATTCACTAGAACCTGTCATCTGTCCAAGAGACTATAAAACCTTACCAGCCTGTTACAAGGCCCTTTTAAATAGACCTTCTTTTTCACCATCTGCCTAGGGTACAAGAGCTTCTGCAGCTACTTGTCTTTGCATGAGCACTTCTTTATTAAATAAGCATGCTATATTCCTCATTAATAAATCTTTTGGTTATCATTGGTTTAGTGTTTTCTATTAGGTCATAAAAAATAAGAGCTCAAAGTAAGTTCAATATTGGCAAAAGGCAGAATTAGCATTAAAAAGAGTAAGTGAACAGCCTTTTTTGCTCTACCAATTCATTTCAATTAATTTTTTTAAAAATATATTTTTATTGATTTCAGAGGGAAAGAGAGACAGAAACATCAATGATGAGAGAGAATCATTGATCAGCTGCCTCCTGCAAACTTCATACCAGGGACCAAGCCCACAACCTGGGCATGTGACCCGGACTGGGAATCAAAATATGACTTCTTGGTTCATAGGTACATGCTCAACCACTGAGCCATGCTAGCTGGGCTTCAATTAATTTTTCAAAGAGAAAGACATATAAGGACGTCAAGGAAAGTTTACAATATGACAACGGAAGGCCACAGCAAAAATATGATCAATTAAGGGCAAGAAAAGATAAAAGGAATGGAGGAGTTGGCAGAGGGTGTTCCCTCTGGTCAGATGCTTGGACATCCACAATGTTTTAGAGTAATAACTAAAAATACTGATGATATTAGAGAGACCAGAGAAAGAGATTGACAAGAAACATTATTGAAGAGGAGTGACTAGAGCAGTGGTTCTCAACCTGTGGGTCGTGACCCCTTTGGTGGTAGAGCGACCCTTTCACAGGGGTCACCTAAGACCATCCTGCATATCAGATATTTACATTATGATTCATAACAGCAGCAAAATTACAGTTATGAAGTAGCAACGAAAATAATTTTATGGTTGGGTCACAACATGAGGAACTGTATTTAAAGGGCCAGAAGGTTGAGAACCACTGGACTAGAGGGTAAAATTTTAAGTTACCTAATCTTAAGTATGAGAAAAATAAAATAGTATTAATACTTCCCAGTAGAGGAGAAATAGCTCCATTTCTACCTATGTTTTTTCTAATCTATGTGCAAAGTGCTCTGGGAATTTGAGGCATAGTCCATAGTGTTGAAGAGTGCATTGATACAGTAATATCTTTACTTATGAATAAAATAAATGCTTCAATCCTCAGGTAACTTGTCTTACCATGATTTAAAAAGTCTTGTCACATTTAGGAAACTACAGATAGGTCAAGTGGAGCCCTTATGACATTTATGTTTTGGTTAAACAAACCCCATCCAAGTCACCCTGAAATTCCTACAGACTGTACCTGCACAGGAGTGTCCTCCATGAATCCATGTTCCAATATGAATTTCAAGCAAACACTCACAGAAAGCGGTGTGGCATGCAGACCGATGATGAACCTTGGAAGCTGAAGGCATGAGTTTAAGTTCTGTCCCTAACATTTACTGCTTGTGTACTTTTGGGCAAGCCATTTAAAAAATCTCTGCATGTGAGATTTCTTATCCTTAAAAATGATGTGTTCATGTTTCAAGGTGATACTGTATATCAAGCACATGGTCCACTTTACAGCGTTCTGTACATCTGTATCGGTGAATGGCAGCTGATACTGCTCTTCTAGTTTAATTAGCCCCAGTAAAGAAATAAAATTGGTATCTATGAGATAATTGAACTTACCTGATTACATCATACTCAAGCAGTAGGATGGCTATAATTTACACGGCCCAGTGCAAAATGAAAATGTAGGGCCTGCCATTCAAAAACTGTTAAGACTCAAGACTGCAGTAACAGAGCAGTCAGCCAAGCATGGAGCCCTTCTGAGCATGGGGCCTGGTGTGACTACATGGGTCACGTGCCCTTGAAGTTGAACTTTCTCTTAAATAATCCTTGAAAATCTGAAACTTTGCTTCAAAAAATAGGGATAGATAAGTAACCAATGCCCGTTGGTAACCAATATTTCTTGCATCAGTAGATCTAATAATATACCAGTATGAATACTAACAACCATATATATTACAAGGAAATTCTCAGTGAGTTTTTCTCTCCTAGTTCTGTTTAGTGCTTTGGGTCATACTTCCCAAAGAAATATATTTAAGACTTAAGTTTTGATTTTTAAAAAGAAGCTTCCATCAACCCTTCTTTATTTTATAGCATAACCGACCCTTGGAAGCAGAAAATGAATGAGAAAAAACAAACAAACAAAATAAACATTATAAAACCTGAGGCATTCTGGACAATGATCAGAGAGGAAAATGTGTTAGCAAATGTAATTCTGTTTAGGACTACAAAATGAGAATGCAACTTTCATTAATACTCTGGACTGAATCCAGGCTTGTGTCTGCTTGATACGGAGAATCCCAACAGTGAGGCTGGGAAAGAGGCTAAAATTTATGCACACTAGTATTTTTCATAGTTATATCCACGAATCCAGAGGCTCAGGCAGATTTAATAAATCAAGTAAATAAATAAGCAAAAGAAGACATCTATGATCAGTTCTTCATGCAAAGTTTCCACTGTTGTCCAAGAGATTTCCACACGCACAGCAAGGACAGGAGATGACTCTCTTGTTACCCATTATTTGAAGGAAATGTCTAGCTTTGATAATGATGTAATATGGCTTTTAACCCTGACCTTCATAGAAGTCTATTTAATCTTTGCCAATGTCCCCTTATGAACAAAGACGTATTTTCCACTTTTAATGTTGGCTGAATAACTTGTGAATACTTTACAAGGGATATGTCACTGGTTTGGTTTGGGGTTTATATGTGATAAATAATTTCAGCTGTGAGAGAGTCTGGGAAATAACTGCGCCACTTGGGGAATCTTTTTATCTTTGAAAGAGAGAGAGAGAGAAAGAGAAAAGGAGAGACAGAGAGAAAGAAGACCAGGTACTCCTGAATCCAGCAAAAGTCAACTGACAAAATTCACAATTAAGGCTTTTATAAAATGGTCGTTAAAATTCTATCATAATTTATGAAATCATAATGTCATACAATTTTGAACTGAGAAAGATCAAAGAAATCATAGGTCAGAGTTTTATTTCATAGGTAAGGAAATAAAACCCAAGGAAGTTAATTTACTTACTAAACGCTGATCGTTTATACATGCATTCCAGCTTTCTAGCTACATTCTTGTACTTTTCCTACATGAACTCCCCATAGAGTTCATTTCAGGAAAAGCTTTAAACAGAACCTCCTCTCCCAGAAAATTATGTCCAACCAGGTTTATAAACATTTGCTAACTCACATGATAACTCATTCATTTATTCTTTAAATAAATGAGATAGGTCTTGCAAAGACGATATCTCAAGCCCATGTTACATTTGGGACTGAAATAGAGACCCTGCTCCTGATTATATGAGATGAAAACAATGGCAAGAATAGAGATATAAAAACAAAATACGCAATTAGTAACTAGAGAAGCCCATGAGTTTGGAAAGAAATACAGTGCGTATGGTCAATGCACAGTAACCACACAGTTAATGACAGAGAGAAGTTATCCTACAATTGAGGCACGTTTAGAAGGATCTCACTTTTCAAAGTCTTAACAATCCCCTGGTTTCAAATCCTAGCTCTGCAGTTTACTACATCTGAACTTTTAGAAGTTATGCAACATTTTGAGGCCCCAGGTTCCTCCTTGGTAATAAGCAAATAAATAGTAGCACTTAGCTCATGTGGTGGCTGTTCTAAGAATTAAGAGCTGATCCAGTCAGTGGCACTTAGAACAGTGGCTGGCACATAGTAAGCACTGGATGAATGTTAGCCATTATTTTGGCTGAGAACCTGAACTTATCCACTGCAATAATCTATATTTGCTCTATAATTGGTTGCATATTTTAGCTAGCTTCAAAAATATATGAATGATAGCATTTAAATCATATTGTCCTAAGCTAAAGGATAAATTGCAAATTTTTTTAAAAAGATATAAATCCCAGGTTTTCTTTAGGATTCTCTACAGTATATTTATCAGCCCTAGATCATGAATACTCTATGTGGTATTATTTTCTCAAAACACACAACATTAGAATGTCTTACCAATTGTCCCAGCAACTACTTTTATAATATAAAAGATGGTGCACAGGGCTTAATGGATGGTACAGCACTCAAAGAGTGAAGTTCATTGAAAGCCACTGTGCTCCCTCCTCTATGTATCTATCTCTACCGAGGTCCCAGGTCAGATAAATTGGAAGCACCTCTTGTACTGGCTCTGCCAATTCCTTGCTTGCTAGATTAGAAGCAAGTTGCTGAAACTGTCTGGGCCTTAGTTTCAACAACCTAAAATTTGGGATGATAATGTGAGAACATAAGTTTATTATGAAGGTGAAATGAGAGAAGGTATGTGAATCCATAAATTTGTGACAAAACTATAAAACAGTGTGATCACTTAGTATATTCAACTTAAACAGTGTGATCACTTAGTATATTCAACTTAAGTTCTGATTAGTCATTTTCTAGGCTTTGGAATAGGGCAAATTTTTTAAGTTAATAAAGGAGAGGAAAGGAGGGAGGAAGGAAGGGAGGGAGAAAGAAAGGGAGAGAGAGAGAGAGAAAGAGAGAGAGAGAGAGAGAGAGAGAGAGAGAGAGAGAGAGAGAGAGAAACACCAGTCTTTTCCATCTCTATTGCTTCTCAGTCTCATCCCAAGCCTTTCCTCTAAAAAAGCAGGAAATGATCACATATCATTTACATTTTGATTGAGCTTGATTCACACTCCTGTGTTAGCTCTCTTAGGAGTTTGCACTGTGACACCAATGTGTCACCTCCCTTATGTATTTGGCATTTAATCTCCATTTGAAAGCATTGGTTGCCTTAAAATGGAGCCACAGATGGATTTGCTTTAGCATTTTGTGGTGTGAAGGCTTAACTCAGAATGGACTTAATTCAGAAGTGGGGGAGGTGTCACTTCCTTCTCTCCCTCTTCATATTTCTATTATTCTTTAGTCTTTAAAGTCTCTGAATAGTGTGGCCAAACACCTTCTCTGTCCTCACATTCAGCTCCTTTCTCATGATGCTCTCTCCCCTCCTCTATTCTCACCTTTCTGAGGCAAGTACTCCTCCCTATAGGATGCAAGGCTTCCACCTGTCACCCAAAGTTTCTGCTGCTGAAAATCTCCAGAATTTAAGGTACCCAGAACAAAATGAGCCTACAGAGGCAACAAACAACTCTCTTATTTTGGAGCATGAGAACATGAAACAGAATTATGTAGAAAATAGGAGAAGAAAGAGGAGTTTATTGGCAAGATTATAGTGGATGGGGGTCTCCATCCACTGGAGCAGAGAGCAGGTAGTAAAATAGTAAAAATAGTTGTCATAATTTACTTTAAGACTATGGATACTGTGATAACAAAAAGTACCTAACATCTTGAAATTGTCTTTAATACTCAACCCCAAAGTAGTGTTGGGGTATTGAGTGGGGTGCTCCATATCTGGTGGCATTTTCCCACCAGCTAGTGTACACAGTCTTAGGGGAAATATCTATATTGAATCACTTGTTGTTTCTGAAGAATCAACATGAAAATGTTGGGAATGCAGTGTTAGGGGCTGATAGTGTGCTGGCTGAGGGAAATAAATTCATTATAAACTACAGTGAAAATAAGTCCTCTATGGTACAAAGAAATAGATTACCCAGTTCTGTCCCTTGAGTAACAGAGATCTCATGTGACTTGTCTTAGAGGCATGATTTCTAAACATCTCTAAAGTTATCTGGTCCTTCCTGGTAGTGCTGCTCTTCACCCAGAATTCCATTCATGGCAGTCAGTCAAAAATTCTGTTTTAGTTTGTGGTTGGTTGGTTGGTTGGTTTGGGTGAATTTTTCCTCTTTATGTATCTAAAATTGTCAGAGCTGAGAGTTTTACCTAGTTGACATTTCTGTATTGATACTTCACTGCTTGTTTTACTGGTTAGTTGTTTACTTTGTTCTCAGTTTCTACATGTTTATTTGATTGCATCTCACATTTATCTTCTATCTTATAATTAAAATAGAAAGTAGCAGTCAGGAGAAAACTGCTCTCTCTCCAAGGGTCAGAGGATAAATACTTTCTTTTCCTCTTGGTACAGCCCTTACTGAGCCACGTTGCAGATCTTAAGTGATGATCCCAAAGAAGGCTTTTAAAATCAGAAAATGAGAAAAAATGAACAGTACTTGCTAAAGATTACTCACTTCAGAAATCAGAACAAATGGAGGTCAAATTGCCAATGAAGAAAAGCAGTATAATTTCCCCAAAAGCAAATTTAAGAGAATTAATTATTCTCCCTAGATAATTAAGGGACTCTATGATATGATGTAAAATCAAAACTACATAGTCTCCTGACAATCTTCCTATGAAATGACATAATAGGTAGTTTAACTATGGTGCTTTAGTATAATATATAAAATTTAATGTTCAAGAAAAAGCAGATTGGCTTGAAAAGAAGAAGAATGGTCAGGAAATACATATTAAACTAAATTTTTCATCATTCATTATTCACCTTTAAGAGATCCAAAAAAGTAAAATAAGTTGTCCAAGGCCTGATAACTAATAAATAAGTAATCTGTATGATTCCAAACCAATGCTCTTTCTACCATGCCAATGATGCTGGTGGAAGAAAATTTTTAAAATCTTTTTAAATCCCCATTTTAAGAACAAAGTACCATTAAGGCAGGTTGGAAATCATCAATCTGAGGCTCTTGTGTTAATTTACCCACGTTTACTAAGCAAACTTTCCACTCATTGCTTGAGGGATTCTGTTTCATTGGTCATGTCTGTCCTGTTAAGCTCCCTCACTGGGATTAGATGTAGTCTCAGATGCTGCTTGTGTCCACTTCAGCAGCATCTCTTTTTCCAGCCACTCTAGTCCACCATTGCAGCACAGATGTTTTATCAGCTTCTGATGGGTGCTTTCATCCACTTGCCTCATACAAAGCTGGCAGCTTCTTGTTTTCTACACTCAGCAAGACTTCAAGTAGTTCTGGAGGCACATATTCTATTTTTTTAGGAGGTATGGGCTATTTAGTCTGACTCTATAATTGCGTAAAATTTAATCTTATCTGAGGTATCCAGATAAGAGTTGTATCAGTGCATCAAAGAAATCTATCACACATTTTAAATGTATAATTAAATACTGAGAACTAACTGGTAAGATAAAAATTACAATGACTTATTTATTTAAATTATTTTGCCTTTATGCTTCCTTACTCAGCAATAAGGACAATGCATTTCATCAAATATACATCAGTTTAACTTTGTAATAAGTTTTGTTGGTTTCAGCAATCAATTCCAAAATGTAGTACATAATACATTATGCTGAGAGAGCACGACTAGAGAATTATCTGAATAAAGGGTTAAAATATAATTGTTTAACTATATAATTTATTCTAATTTTCCAGTGTTCCAGTTACTACTGCTGTATAACCAATTGCCCAAAACTTGGTCAAAACAACTATTATTTAATGCTCACAAATTCTGTGGGTTAAAAGTTCAGGCCTGGGATAGCAGAATTGACAGGTCTTTGCTCCATAATGTCTGGAGTCTCAGCTGGGAACAGTTGGATTGAAGGTGATTCAACAGCTAGGACTGAACTCTTCTGAAGGCATCTTCACCCAAAGGTCATCTTCACTCATGTCCCTGGTGGTTGGCGCTGGCTGTTGGTTGGAACCTCAGCCTGGCTGTCAACCAGATGCTTGCATATGGCTTCTTCATATAGTTTCTCTCTGTGGGCTAGGGTGGGCTTTCTACAGAATTGAGGCTATGTCCCAAGAGCAGGTGTTCTAAGACAGTAAAGGGGAGATGTATGGCATTTTTTAGGATATAGCCTCAAGTTAGTGCCAATTTCTCCATACTCTATTAGTTGAGACAGTCTGTCAAGTACAAGGAGAGGGAACATGGACCCTACCATTTGATGGGAGGTGTATCAAGGTTTTGAGATCAGTTTGAAATCTGACTTATATTTGATTGTCAAGGGAGCATGCAGGCCATCTTTGGAAAACACACCATATTATGGTCCAAACTATGGCTATAAAAATTCACATTTCTCCTATGCTCCCACATGCAAGATGCACTCTTTCTCTTCCCTGAGACTTCCAAGTCTCATTCTATTTTGGCATCTGCTTAAGATCTAGTAATTCTTCCCCTAAATTAGGTCCAGGTACAGACGAGGCTCCTTAGGTACAGTCCCTCAAGTAGAGTTTCTTCAGTAGCACTCGCCTTGATCTGAAGACATGAAGAGTGAAGAGTCAAGTTATCTGCTTCCCAAATACCCAATACTTAATAATGGGACAGCATAAGATGGTGTTTTACACACTCCCATTCAAATAGGGGGAAGCCAGGAGGCACATAGCAGTTACAGGACCACAGAAATTATTCTCACTTCACTGCTTTCAAATAGTTTCACTGTACAAATGTACAAATAGTAGAACAGTACTAATTTTTATAATATTCCAACATTTATATGAACACTTATAAATCAAATGCTAGCATTTTTATTACATAATCTAGAAAATAAAATACAGTAAATAATTTCTATATTCTTCAGTTATAGTTTTCCATATTCACTATGTTAGCCCCAAATATTTCATTATGCTACCCCTAAAATGTCTTTCTCATAGATGCCATCAATTGCATAATCATGTGACTTAATAATATACTTAAAATTTGAATATATGCCTTCTAGATACATTTTTTCCTAATGTAAAGTCATTTTAAAAAAAGAAGTAATTTGAGATAATACCTCACTATGGCAAACAACAGTCTATGATGGCCCCCATTATTCCTACTCCAATTCCTGGGATGGTGAAAAAAATAAATTTTATTCTGCTGATTCGGTTATGTCATGTGGTTCAGATGAACTTAAGAAAGATAATCTACTAAGTGAGCCTACCCAACTCACAGGAACTTTTTAAAAACAGAATGTTCTCTGGCTGGTAGAAAAAAGAGGAAAGAGACATACTCCAGCCGGCCTGGAAAAAAGCAAACATCCACACTGTGAACTGCCTGTGGAGGCAATCAGAAGAGGACCTGAGAGGAACCTATAGGAGCTGAGAGCAGCCAGCAAGGAAATGGAGACATCAACTACAACTGCAAGGGCCTGGACTGTGCCAACAACAAAAGTGAGCTGAGAAGAGGATGTTTTCCGCAGAGCATCCAGACAAGACTCAGCCGGGCCACACCTTGATTTCAGATTTAGGATGCTCTGAGAACCCAGCTGTGCCCTGCAGACTTCTGATCTGCAGATCCATGAGTCAATAAATGAATGATATTTATGCTGTAAAGTTTGTGGTAATTCCCTACAAAGCATCAGAAGCTAATACAGTCAGCCACGAAAGGGGAGTTTTCATTGAGCAAGGGGTTGAGAAGGAGCTTGAGATAAGTAAAGAATATGATATGGGATAAAGCAGGACTCACACTGGACTGACCTTCCTTCCCTGCCCCCTCTCCTCCTTTGTTATACGCACAGGTAAATCCCTTCAGAATGTGTCTGTGGGAGAGAGAGGGCTGTACTGAGCAGAATATCCATGGGTTTGGTTCATTCAGACCCAGGATCAAAGGATGCTCTCCCATGTGACTGCATGCTAGTTACTTAGCATCCCTGGGTCTCCATTTTTCCAAGTGTAAATGGAGACAGCATCTCCTACAATGTGTATTTGGAGGGAATGAATGAGGTAACATATGACAAATATTTAAATATTAATTTACTTAGAGCATTCTGTAGATGCTTTAATCATACGTCATTTAACACAACACAGACTCTGAGAGAGACCAGAATTCCCGGGCCATATGCAGAACATCATCCCTGTGACACCTTTCTCCATTTTTACTTCCTAGGATTCCACTTGCGTAAGACACTCTGTAGTGACCTGGAGATAGTCTTTCCAATGATCCCTTGAAACATGTAGTGATAAGATTGAGTTTCTAGGAAAAGCAGTTCATGTTTGGTGGGCAGTTAGAATGTTATCTGATTTTTGTTTGACCTGAATGAAACACAACGTAATATTCACTAACACTAGGTTTTCAATAATCAAACACAGTTTCAGAAGCTTTTTAGTTCACTTGTTTTGAACAAGGAATTTTTGTTGTTGATGTTGGTGGTAGTTATTCTTTGTATTTTAAATAAACATGACATTCTATATCACAGCACTCTCTCCCATGTTCTGTTAGAGAAGTGCTGGCCCAGTGTTAGAATTCAGATAAAGAGGAGACCATTGGAGGAAAATGCTGGACTTTATATGGTCTGATTATCTCCTCTAGTTTATATTACCTTAGATTATCTTATCTGTGAAAATGAAAACTGTATCCTTTGGCATGAAATGAAAAAGAGTAAGAGAAACATGAAAAGTGTAAATTGAACTTTTGCCTTGTGGTACATCTCCACTGTTTACCAGAATCAACTTATTTCTGTTTGTTTTACTGTCTATCTGCTGAACATATATCTGAATGCAATGAAAATGTAAAACATGTGATTTAAAATAGTTTGAGAAAGGAAAAAGGAAGCATGCTGTTAAATGTTAAAACAGGTTCTGGGGTAAATTGTATACATGCGCCACATCAAAAGTAAATTGAAGTTAAAATAAATAATGTTACACTGAAAGTTAAAAGAATATAGCAAATCATAAAGATGCTTGTGTACTAATTGAGAGTGTTTTAATTGCTAAAAGATTTAGAGGAATAAACATTGTAGATGGGAACACAGCGCTGAAAGATCAGGGCTGGCTCTGGCTTTCCTTTCTAGTGGCTTGGCATGGTGGCTGTGCTGAGCTCCAGCCTTGCCTTCAGAAACAGAAGCAATGCTGTTCAAAGGATTAATCAGTGGCCCATGCAAAGGAGTCCTGGAGAAATACACATCCAGTCTCAAAAGCTGGTACAGAAAATGTGGGCCCTTCACCCTTGCTTTGCTACATTTTCGTAAAGACAGCAGTTCCTGGCAGGCGTACCCTGTAAGGTTAGGGGTGGTTGGTTTCTGTCCCCCATGTCTGCAGTACTATTGACCTCAGCAGCTCCTCTGTTCCTCCCTCTCTTCGTTCTGTTGCTATGAGTCACAATTTATGCAATACAGCAGTGAAATAACAAATACTTTTCTTCCAATCTGGTCCCGTTTTTTATTCATGTTGATTTACATTATATAGCTAACATGGCCCAAGAAAAAAACACCATCTTCATGAAAGAAAGCATTTAGTTGTGTCTCCTTCTCTTCAATTATGTTCAATTCATATCAATTGAATTGAAATGCTTTTCACAATATAAGCTACTAATTTTTGAATGGGGTATAAAGGCTTTCCAAGACTCAATGGAGATATATTAAGGCTTATATTGGGATTTTAAGGAAAAAAAAATTCTTAGGTTTGTGTGTCTTCTAAATTTATATGTTATTAATTTTGAATCTACCTTCTTTTTTCTTCATTCTTCAAAATTACCTTATTTTCCCCTTCAAAGGGCACATTAATTGTTAAGTAAATTTAAAGAAAGTACAAGATGGAAAAAATTAAACTATTTCATATATAAGTAGATAATCTACTAAATAAACAAATACCATTAAACATTCTAAATATCCACCTATCATATGTCACGAATTACTCCAGGTTTTATATATAATATCATATTTAGTCCTTAAAGTAACACTGTAAGGTAAATATCAGTATTCTATTTTATAAATAACAAAAATTAAATTTAGAAATATTAGTTCATTAACTTTTTAAAAAATATGATTTGAATACTCTATGCCACTTACTAGGAGGTGTTGTGAGATAAATAATCAAAAATTCTCATGGTTCATTCTTTAATTGGTTTTACAAGGAAAGTAATAATAATGTTGCAGTTAATAGGTAGCAGATCTAATACACAAGTCTAGGTCCTCCTGATTCCAGAGCCAGAGATTTGCCAGATTTTATGTCTTTCTCACTGAAGGAGAATAAAAATGGTGTCAAGAAGCCAGTCTGCCCTAACTGGTTTGGCTCAGTGGATAGAGCATCGGCCTGCGGACTGAAGGGTCCCAGGTTCGATTCTGGTCTAGGGCATGTACCTTGGTTGCAGGCACATCCCCAATAGGTGGTGTGCAGGAAGCAGCTGATTGATGTTTCTCTCATTGATGTTTCTAACTCTCTATCCCTCTCCCTTCCTCTCTGTAAAAAAAACCCAATAAAATATATATTTTAAAAAAAGAAGCCAGTCTTTTTACCTATGACCCCCAGTTGTTCCTGATATAGTAGATTCCAAGAGGGAAAACAATATGTTTTCCTTATTTAGAATCTACTCTATACTTAGAAACACTAAGTATCATCTTCAATGGTTGGTCATTATTCAATGGAGTGGTCATTTCAGCTGCAATATCTTTGGTTAAACATTTGCTTACCAAGTAAATAGGTCCAACAGTATATAGATTCTCAATGCACTCAGTAATTATGGGTGCTGCTGGTAGAAACACTTGTTAGCGTTAATTTTTTATTAAATTTATTGGGGTGACATTGGTTCACCAAACCATGCAGGTTTCAAGTGTACAACACAAATAAAGCATCGTCTGCACACTAATTATTTTACAAATAATTCTTAGTTTCTTTTTTTGTCTGTTTACTCTATATTTTAAAAGATTATTTGTAAAACGTATAGATTTTTAAATAGCATTATAAATCTAGAACTTTTGTGTAACTTGAATCCTCTCCTGCATCATTTATTTTGCTGACAAATAAATCAATGTCATACATAAGTCTGAGTCTAATTTAACAAAATATGTCAATAACTAATTTATCATTTTTCTGCTCTCTGGAATAAGTTCAGGATAGGGAAATAATTCTATCCCAGTTGGGGCACACACTGATCAAGAGTCAGGAGACTCATGCATTTCTGGGTGATATGATCACTTAGCCACTCATTCACAAGTAGGTTAAAAAGAAAAAGAAAAAACTACACATACACCTAAAAGCAACTCACAAAGAGAAACCAGAAGGTCCCAACTTTGACTCTATTTTCTGTTACTAATACAGAACTAGTGCTCTAACATGTCAACACTTCCTAGAGACCCAAATGACTGACCTCTCATTGTCCCAAAGATGATTTATTAGTGCTGTGTCTTGCTTACCCAACCCCTTACAAATGAATACCTACCTTCTATCGATAATAGCTGTCCCATATTTCCTTGGAGATAAACTGAAAACAGCACTGATGGAACTTAGAAAATATTTATGCATGCAGTCTTTTGATTCCAGAGCTTGAATGGTTTTGTCTTGTTCTTGAAAAGACTAAACATTCTGGAATGAAATCTTGGTGGTTACATGCATGTCAATTTACTTGCTGCAAATAAGCCAAGTGTATATTGCAAGGACTGTATATCTCATGTACTGGTTCAGCGTGTTTTTCTCCCCATAAATATAAGAAATATTGCTCTAGTCTCCATTGGTCCTCTGTTAATTTTGTTGCAAGACTGAAAGCAGCTCTCACCCTCCAAGCCATGCCAATTACACTAACCTATATCGGTAGATATGACACCTTGTGAGTGGTACAAAATGCCTTGGTGCACTGGGAGTGCCTATAGAGCCAGGTTTGAACACATTATGAAATATATGCCTCTCTTTACTAATGAAAATGGAGCCACATTTTCCTGTTCTTTCAGCCAGATGGGGCTATGATTGGTGTGTGCTGGCCTTTTACATTACTATTTGATTCCATAATAAGAAACACATGAAACAATTTTACTTTATTAGTTCTTCAGTTGCCAACATGGCTTTTGTACCACTAGTAAAATAAATAAAAATATTTCCCCTGTGTTTTTTCTTATAAAATACACTTTTATATAAAGGATAAGCACATACCAGTCAAAACTTGATCTGGCACAAGCAATATTGTCTTGCTTTTTCTTATTTAATAAAAAACAACGGAGACATATTTATTAGTTTCCTAATAGCATGGTTGGCTCACACTGGCCTATACCTACACATCAGATATTGGAGACATTTATTTAGAGAGAAATGGTTTATGCTGATGTTTTGGTAAAAAATTCAAAACCTAGGTGCTAATGAAAATATATTTCCAGGAAATACATATAATGAAGAAAGGGAAAGGAATAAAAACCTGGTGGTCATTGTAATTCAGCCATGGTCTCCCTCAGGGTCAACCCCTAAAATAGCACAGCTAGTGCTGGGCCTTCTCTGTTGCACCAAGAAATCCAGGCATGTCTAAGGTCAACGGTCTGCCATTCACTGAACCTAGACCAAGATTTTGAGACCTGAAATGTCACCTTTTGAGTACACCTTGAATATAAGTCACACCTTTTTGAAACCTGCCGTTAGTCACCAGTCTACATCAGTTCTTATTCTGTGGAACATCCAAGAACCAATTCATAAATATTCCTTCTTAGTATATGAATGGGCCACAGAGCAATGACCTATGTAACAGACCTGCAGTTGAAACCAGTTTTCTTCTTGGCCACTTTCTGAAGAAGTACTTATGGACAAAGAACAATGAGGAAGCACTTTACTTCTGCTAGACATCACATTTCTATAAGCAGATCTTGAACCTCCACCAAGCTCTTAAAAGCCATCAGAGGTTTTGCTCCTGTTTCCTGTTTTCAGTATTCAGAGACCCTGAAGAGAGTATTGCAGGGAGTCTCATCCTCATTGGAGCTGCACTACAGAGAACATTTGGGAAATGACTTTCCCCAAAATAGTGCTTTCTTGCAAAGAAGAGGCTACTCTACATAAGACTTGAATTATGCTGCGTAAGACTTGAATTTAATTAAATGGTTGCAAGAAATACTTTATAAAGCTCACTTTACCAGTCATTTTTAAAAGAATAAAACCTGTCCATGTTGTTTCAATAAATTTTGACAAAGAAAATTCCATTTGCTTAAACTCTTCCATTCCCTGGTTTGATCCCTTTCTATCATTCTATCCTGAGAAATACAGAAGAAAAAAAAACCCACCAAAAGCATTCTTCTACCTGGACCTTATAAAACCTAAATATTATATCAGCACGAACATCTGTCTTAAAAGGGAAAAGAAAGAACATGTAATCTTGAAAGAAGCCAAAAAATATTTTAGTTATTATTATCAGATTTATAATTGATAAAGATATGAAATATACATAAAAATGATTAATCAGTGAAAGGTAAATTTAGCTTATTGGAATAAAAGAATATCAATTTATATATATTTATATATATTTACATATGTACTTAATTATTTATGAGGATAAAGCAAGAGGTACAAAGCAGAGTGCATTTGGGTGAAATATCTTAGAGGAAAACAATTCTTTCCAATAGATTTTAAGATTGAATAGAAGGGAGAAAATTGACTTGAATTATTTTCCCACTGTTTTATGAAGCAAACTATAAAGTGAGTTTGATGGGCACTGAGGATTAACTTTGACGCCTCTATGGCTTCAGAGAATCCGGGTCAAATTGGAGAGACCGGAAGTATTACTACATAGGGGAGAGCAATGTGATACAGGCCCAGTGCTCAGAAAACTGCTGCGTCTCACATAGCCAGCCAACACAGCCTTTCACAGTTACATTGCTTCTCTTTCTATGTCAGGGTTAAGGTCATTTTTAGGGCACAGCGAGGAAATGTGGAAGCCAGGACTGTCTGCACCACACCTGGGCTCTGAGAAACAGAGGGTTTCAATTTCCAGCCCCTGAATACCACACAGCCTAGCCTTTACCTGTCTGCCTTCACAGAAGTACACAATAATTACAAAAACAATCAGACATTTCAGAGTAGTGGACTAAGCAAGACCAAGGATGGACATTCCCAAAATGCATTATGACCTTCAGAAAAAGATAAGTAGTAAAGGCAGAGTTTTATTATTTAGCTATAGCCCTGGTCTCCTATGTTTAATTATTTTTTTGGAAGTGGGCTGGAAGTTGATTGGGAGGTGAGTGCATAGAAATGAAATTTCAATTATTGTTTGGTACATATGGGGGCAGAAATCTTAAGCTATTTATTGATAGATCTTGCTGAGAACTAAATTTACCTATATAAGTAGTTTCTTATCATCTATAGATTATTCTTACATTTCTTTTATTAATGTAATGGCCAAGACACTCTCTTGGAATACAAGATAGAAGCAATGAAATTGCCATGGGTAGAGAAGTAAATACAAGAAAATGCTTTGCTTTAGGGTTCTGGAGCTAGTGAACTATCTCAGAGAATAGAAAGTGGGTAACTATAAAAACAGCATTAATAAAAGCTAACCTTGATTTCACACTTATTCTGTGCTATAAACTGCTTTATATGTTTAACCTATAGTAGCTCGAGAATCTTTATTGCATACCTATGAGTCATTATTGCTATTGCCATCTTTATATGATGAGAAAATTGAGACAGTCTCTTTATATTTCATATGATTTTCCCACACTTGTTCACAATGTGGCTGAATATTCCCAATGTGTCCATGGGATTCCATCACAGCAAACGCTATTGTCCCTTTCACAATGAAGGGAACATGTTACTAGTAATGCTTATGAGACCCTTGGGCTTCTCCAATATTTTGTAATGTGAAGCTTTTGGATTTACCATGCTACACCAAATTAGAAACCTTTCAATTGGAAATAATAGAGAAGGACCAAGCATCCATTGGAAATACTCCATAAACCGGTGTAGAGCCATGCTGTGCTTAGGAAAAGAAGATAATTATCAATAAGGCATGGCTGCAGGGGCACTAAAGGTGTGCTTACATTCCAGAGCAAACAACTCAACCTTTCAAATCAGGCAAAGCTATAATCAAACACTAATTTTTATCAGAGTTATTATGACCTTGAGCTGAAGTTTCTTTTTTTTTTTAATATATTTTATTGATTTTTTACAGAGGAAGGGAGAGAGATAGAGAGTTAGAAACATTGATGAGAGAGAAACATCGATCAGCCGCCTCCTGCACATCTCCTACTGGGGATATGCCCGCAACCCAGGTACATGCCCTTGACCGGAATCGAACCTGGGACCTCTCAGTCCGCAGGCCGACGTTCTATCCACTGAGCCAAACCGGTTTCGGCAGAGCTGAAGTTTCTTAATTCAGTCAAGAGTTGTGAGAGTGAAATGAGGCAATGGATGTCAATGCTTTGAATATGACAAATTTATCACATTTTTTACCTTTGTCTCCCCCTTTCTTTTTTCTCTTTCTTATGATTTAACATGTGAGAGAGACAGTTTCGTACTTCGAGTGATAAAAACATGTAAAAGTCTTAGAAACTGCCTTTAAGGAACTCACAATCTAATGTTTTATTTTGTCACCTAAAAAAGGCAATGTGAGTTCTTAAACAATTTTCAGTCACGTGGGTATTGTTTTTCTGGCTAAAAACAGAAATAAAAAAACTCAGGAAACTACTCAAATATTTAGCTTATGCAAAATAGCACCTCATTTCACACTGTCTTGGGGAGGAGAAATCGCAATATAATATCGGTCCGTGATATTTATTATCTCTTGGTCTTTTTCTGTTTCTCACCATGTGCCTATAAGGTTTCTGATAGTTAAAGAAAATCAGGAGATCTTAGAAACTGACTTTCATTTATAACCTGCTGATTCACCTAGATCAGGTTACTGGGAAGAAATCCAACTCAGACCTCCTGACCTACCCAAAACAGCATGAAGTATGCCCTTCCACTAACTCCTGATCCCTGTGTACCTCACCCTGTCACTAAATATGATTTAGAGAAACCTTTAGAAAGTCAGGTATAAGGATTTAGTGCTTTACATGTAGGTTACAGCTGCTGGACCGGCTTTTATAGTAGCGTAGGTAAGTAATTTATTAAATGGTGCAGTCATTAGATATACCAGACTTTGAAAACATTCTTTCGAGGGAGGCTACTTTGGGTAGTGAGAAGATTAGCATTTCCCAGCAGCAAGTATTTATGACAAGATTAATGAGGCACAGGGCAGATGGATGTGTTTCCCTCTTTGTGTCTGCTCTCCTTGCTCTTTATTTGGTTGTCCTTTCCTCTGTGGCACCTGCTGTCACTGACATGGATGAGATGCCAAAACAGCATTCCTTTACTTCAACACTCCTCACACCTTCTTCTCCCCCTCCTCCTTCTCCAAGGAAGTTATTTCTTTCTCCTTTTCTGGGATTGGCAAGGACTTTATTTCAGTTTCTGCAAGAAATGCCTCTCAGGCATTTTCAAATTAAAAGCAATCATAGAATTATGAACAAGATCAGAAACACTTCTCAGTGGTGTCTTTTACATAAGAAAAACCGTTGCATAGGAGATTATTTTTAAATTATGTATCCGTTCTAATGTATCCTGCATTTTCCTTCTGGTGTCCGTTGTGCCTTTTAGGAGGGTATGGTTTGCTTCATGTACTGGTCATTTGATAGGCTGCTTATGTTCCAGTTTTCCAATTTTCTTTCTCAGATTCTCAGGCACAGGAGACAGACACTCTCCTCCTTTCGTGAGTTTACTTCTCTTCAGAAAGATTTATATCATGCAGACTAATAACAAGTGTACTTTCCTTTAACAAAGCCTCCAACTTTGCTTCTGTTTGTTCTTCTTCCAGCTCAATTTCCCCCGGTGCCTTCCAATAAGTTACCATCTTTGTAATCCACAGAAGTCGCCTAAGTGTATCCTTCACTTTGATAAAACACGTGTCTCACATCTTATAAAAGTAATAGAATTTCCCATTTGTGTTTTTAGTATCTGCCAGCAAGTTTTTACAATAATCCCAAGCACTAGTTATTTTTAGGTCTAAAGCTATGTCCATGATATTAAAGGCTAAAGAGATGGCAAGGGCTGTGGCTATCCAAAGGGCATTCTGAGATGCACAAGGGCCTGGGAGTCTATAAAGTTGGGAGATCAGCAAAGGCACATAAAATACTGAATCTACAGCTATCAATGATGCTTCATATATATTTTTATAATCTAATTTTATAATTTTGAGTTCAAATTTTGTTACTGACTTTATCATCTTGATTTGATTATAAAACTTTTTAATATAAGCAATTGTTTATAAATAAGAACCACGAATTCCAAGAAGTAAGTTATTTAATTGTAGTAATCATGAAAAACAAGTTTCCATTTCTAAGAAGAGTTATTATTTATTGAGCACATCTATGACCCTCAGTAGAACATCTGCAGATGGGGTCATTCAGGGGGCATTTAATGAGTACTTGGCCAAAACCACAACTGGGGTTTGTTTACATGGTTGTAGAACCCAGAGTAGAAAAAATAATAGACAAAGTAAAAGTGGAGTTTTCTCACTTACACTTGCCAATGGGGCCATACATAAAGGTAAAAATGGGGAAAAAAAATCTAAAAGTTCCAGTATTATCAGTACAATGTATTGGATAAGAAAAGCAACACTGAAGTCAAATTTTGTGGCTAAATTGTCAACCCTCTCAGATTTCTTTATCTGTAACTTGTGAATAATAGTAATAATCATTTTATTAAGCTATTGTAAAGATTGAATAAAATAATGTATCTACAGTTTCTTGAAATAATGATTATCAATAGTTAAATTTATAATTAGCCCAAAAGGAACTGATTACTCTATCAAAGAATTTTTTGTTTGGAGAAACAAGAAACACAGGAAGGCAAAAGAAAAAATCACAGGTAAGTAGTAGAGTAGGAGAATAGCGTTTAAAAGGATAAAACTTGTGATGAGCTAAGAATCAGAAAAATGAAAACACAATTTAAAACTATTGGAGTGGGAGAATTAGGAAAACAGTAAAATAGATCTATTGACTGGGATAAGAAAGTGTAGTGTTTAAGAAAATTGTGGGGGGAAAAAACCTAAAATTCTCAATTCCTATGTCACTCTGCCTTTCCTATGCAGTGGAATAATTCTTAAACTAGAGAAGGCAGAATAAACATTTTTAAGAGGAGATGGATATTCAAGATAAGTTAGAAAATTGGAAAAGAGCCCCTAGCTAATTTTTTGTCAAGAAAATTTCTGGGTTTTTTTTTAAGTTTTATATTAAGAAAAACCCTTTATATTATATGTGACATTATCTCCTATCACAAGTTGCTTTTTATACAGCTATGCCTTAAACAGTATTTTAATTCACCTGGCATGTCTTTCCTTAATTTTTTATTTGGAAAATGCTATTGCTTAGACAAGAATTTCCCAGCTTTCCTCAGCATATGTAACCATTCCCTGGCCACCATCCAATCTGCACACGTCTCTGTTCAACATTTGTGAAAACATATTGCAGTGATAAGATTATATGTCATTCACATCCTCCTGTCCCAAGTGTGATCTTCTTAAGACTACAGACCATTGATCTCTGTATTGTAAAATCCTACCACAGAGCACAAATCATGGTCAGTGTTCAGTAAATGTTAATTTGACTTAATTTAACTTAAAGGGGAGGGATGGTTGCCAGAGCTAAGAACTCTGGACCAGAAAAGAATTTAGGGAATGGAACTGAATAATAATTCTTTGCTTTAAATGACAGATATTACATGGAAGAAAGAGTAACTTTGGAGGACAGAACCATGATTAATGGGTTAAAATTAAAATGAAATAACTTTTGGCCCAGTGTGAGGCTGAACTTTGTCAGTTTTTTTTTTTTTTAAACCGGTAAAGGTTATCTTATAAGGTAGTGAATTCTCTGCTCAGATACTTGCTTAAAAAGAAACTGAGCCATGTATTTGGGACATGGTACAGCTAGTTTTTGCAGAAGACTAGGATTGGATTTGATATGTTTCCTTGTGGAAGCTAAGGTTCTACGATTAGCTTCATATCTATTAATGTCTACGTTTGGAGTCAGATGCAATAAATTTCTTCTTCCCCAGAGATGATGCTTATCTCAGCTGCCATCTTCTCCCGAGTAATAATCTCTTCTACAAGTTTGTAAAAATTGTTCTTTCCTGCAGGTCCTATGTTTGTTAATGTTTCCTTCTCAGTAAAACTCACCACACCACAGGTGCCAGCCATGGAGACGCAGAAACTTGGCACATCTGAAACCTTATTGTGAAGATTCCTCTGCTTTGTTTGTAGCCCTAGCTCAGCTGAAACACACACACACACACACACACACACACACACACACACACACACACACACACCTAATATATTTAGAAGACTATTATAAACTGAATAATCTGAAAGGGGCTCAGTTCTGTAGACAACAATAATAATAATTAAAGTTGGCTTCTTTAGCGTCTGGAATTTCAGCTGGGACAAGCTCAAAGCTTTGGTTTATCATCACAAAAGAGCCACAGAGCCCTCAAGAGCCCTCTCTGGGATTCCAAAGAAAATCTACCAAGGCAGAAACTTTTTCTTCAAGTTTTTTTTATTAAAAACAAATAAAGGCAAACACAAACACATTCCAATACAGAAGCACTTCTGAAGAGCCACAAATCCACAAGGTTCCAACCCTCTGGCTAGTCCAATCCACTGCTGTAAAATGCTAGACATAATTTCAGCCGGCATGGGCCTTCCCCATGCAATAATCAAAGACGGCAATACCACCACAAAAATCAGGCTCTCTTCTACAGTGCCACTTACCTTTGTTTATGTCCTCAGAGTTTGTACTTTCTTTTCAAAAGCATTTTTATTGTTTCTTGCTTGATTTGTGTTTGATCTGGAAATTAATATCCTTATTCTATCTTCCATTCTAAACTAAGAGCACATATGTTTTGTTTATATGTACGGTGGCAAGACAATTTCATGATCTGCCCAGAGCTTACAGACCGATCAGTGGGGTCTGTCTCCATGGTGCTGTGACTAATGGACATCTGGAATTGTCAGTTGTGCCTTTGTAAGGTTGAGCCATGACTTGAACTAAAGCTGCAGTGTGAGTGGTCATTTGAACTTCCTGCCACTTGCTGGGTGAAAAGACAACGAGAAGGATAATCTGTGTATGAAGAAAATTTTCCATTCTATTAGCTTGCATATCCCATCATCTGATGTAATGCTTTGACCAATTTTATGTATTTGGGAAGGTGGGACATTATTATAACTAACTGATTGACTTATATATGCACTGTATTTTAAGATTTCTTCTATTTGTCATAATCTGGAAACTTTTCAGGGTAAAATTTAAAGTAAATTTATAATGCAACATAATTCATAATAGCAGTTTATTTTTAAAGCATTATGTGTGTCTTTGAAAGATATAGTATCAGAATGCACTAGCTCAAGATAATATTAATGAAAGCATATCCACATGCTTCTATCTTAGGAGGCAGCGCAACAGAATTAATCATTATAACCATAACTAGAGGCCCGGTGCACGAAAATTCAAGCACTTGGGAGGGGGGCCATCCTTCAGCCCGGCCTGTGCCCTTTCACAGTCTGGGAGCCCTCAGGGGATGCCCTACTGATGGCTTAGGCCCACAACCCACCCTTCCCCTCCACCCCTCATTGTGCTGCTGCTGGTTGCTGCTGAGACCCTCCACCCCCCATCACCATCCCCTCCCTCTACTCACTGGCATGCACCTGGGGTGGCCTGGCACTGCCTGCTCACTGGCCTTGCCCCCCCCCCCCCCCCACTGACTGGTCGTTCCCGCCGTTCAGTCTATTTGCATATTATGCTTTTATCATATAGGATATCTCACATATACATAGTATTTATTGTATATAACACTTACAAATTCTTACATTAACCCATTTAATTTAAATATGAGGTAAAAACACTATTATTATCCCCATTTTAATTAAAGAAACTGAGATCTAGAGAGATTAAGTAATTTTTCCCAGGGATAATTGAAATGAACTGGAGGTTTGATGTTTGGGTACTATTTTCATATCTAAAACTTCCTAAATGATGACAGTAATGATTCAGCTTGAGTTAGTTATACACGGGTTTGTACTACCCACTGCTGGGCTACAAGTATATATGTCAAGCTGATAAAACAAATAGGACTGATGGAAATATATTTGTACCCTTTGAGGGGAAAAAACCATATGCCATCTATTGCTGCAGTTCAGATAAGCTGGCAGGAGGAATGGTGAGGTGGCTTTCTCAAAGCCTTTTAACACAGGTCCTGAATAAGTTCTCTGGAAAGTATTCCCCCAGAGAGAGAGAGGAAGCCAGGCATGATGAACTTGACCCAGTGATTTATTTCAGTCACAGCAGAAGAGTAGAAATGTGAGTCTACTGTGGGGGCTGGTATTTGAACCCAAATAAAGGACATTATGGCCCAAAATAATGTGCTCTTGGGGCACATCAGAGAGAAACACAAAGGAGAAAAGGCCATTTTCCCAATTTGGCACCCACTACAAGGTGAGCTCTGAAGAGGAGCCAGCAGAAAACTGTGACATCTGCAAGACCAGGTAAGAAAAGTGAGGTGAAGCGTGTGCATTCCTTTTTAGGTTTGGTGTGGCGGCACCAAAGATCTGATGGAGATGGCATTGTTGGATACACACTGGACCCTCCAAGAAGTACTTGACAGCTGAGACGTTGATAGGATGGGAAGATTCTGCCCGAGCAGGTCAGGGGAGAGTGAGAAATGCTGTCTGAATGGAGTCAGGAAACACTCTGGGGAGTGATGATCTAGGAAGGTCCATGCAAAGAACTTGAGATTTCACATTTTTTAAAAAATAAAATAAATTCAATAAAATGATTCTGGAAATAAAACTGTAGTGCATATATAACCTTAAAGTAAAGGACATTCCTTCAGATTAAAAAATTGGCTTGTGGAAAACACATTCCTTATGTTCTCATTTTACGGCAGACTGGTGAACATTTCATCACAGGCCTGTACTGATCCACTGGGAGGTGTTTGGGAACAACTCATGTGAGGGCAGTCCGGCTGGAATAATCCGGCTCACACTGTGCAGGTTCAAAACCTCATTACTGTCGGTATCAAGGGATTACCAGGCTTTGCGATAATGAATCATGTTAATGTTAATTCACATAAGATTGGAGTAGATATCGAAATGTTAATTTATTCCTTTAAAACACCTACAAGAATTGGAATATGCACGCCAACATGAGTGCTGTGTATTCTAGCTGCAGCCCAGCTACCTGGAAGTGTATCAATCACATTGCTTTCTGCTACAAGATTTTTGTCTCCGTATTTACTGACTTTTCAAAATCCTTTGTTCTTTACTTTGTATTAATTCTTTTAGTCTATGTGACAAACAAATGTGGAATCTAAAACCCAACAATATTAAAGTGGTTCCCCCATGTTCATGCATGGAGGAATTGGCAAAGCTGGGATTCACTATCTGGCAGTTGGCTCCAGAGCCCGTGATTTCCTCCTCAATACTATAGTTCCTTGAACTATGAGATAGTTTGAGAAATATAAAACCTAATGGTATGTGTTTTAGTGCAGAGGTGGGTCAGACCCAGTGCTAGTTAATTTAGGGGTCACTAGTGTATGTTATCAAGGTTACAGGGGTCTTCTTTCTCCTCTCTCCTCTCACTCTCTCCCTCTCTGGCTCTTTCTCTTGCCTATCTATCTTTAACTCTACCTCTACCTCTACCTCTACCTCTACCTCTACCTCTACCTCTACCTCTACCTCTACCTCTATCTCTATCTCTATCTCTCTATCTCTGTTTCTCTAATCTCTCTCTCTGCCTATCCTCAGCTAACAAGTCCCTTCATAGGGACATTATAGCATTCTACGGTATCAAGCAGAAGGCAGAATACTTGTAGTGGTTCTCAACCTTCCTAATGCCGCGACCCTTTAATACAGTTCCTCATGTTGTGGTGACCCCCAATTTCATTGTTACAAATGGAACATAATTAAAGCATAGTGATTAATCACAAAAACAATATGTAATTATATATGTGTTTTCTGATGGTCTTAGGCGACCCCTGTGAAAGGGTCATTCGACCCCCAAAGGGGTCGCGACCCACAGGTTGAGAACCACTGCTTTAGAGGGAACAGCATGCTTCCCTTTGTACCAAACGCAGGGATAAGGAAGCTTTCCTGAAGCCCACCAGCAGACTGCCTTTATATCTCACAGCCCAGGGTTGTTTCTGGTCTAAGCAAGTCACTGCCAAGGGGGAATGGGAATCAGAAATTAATGTAGACAAATTAAGATTCACCCCCTGCTCAAAGGCTGCTTTCAGCAGGGAAGAAGCCCAGACCACAAGCAAGAGGACAGATGCCTGAATAAATCTGGGTATTATTAGGAAGGCAGTCAAGCAAAAGTGACTAAAGCAGAAAGCTAAGTCATAACCAGACATTACTGCATTGAGTTCTCAGGAACAAGCTTTGTTACGGGGACAAGAAATGTTTGATGTCAATATGACCTCCCTGAACATTTCTATGAGGCAGACACTTGCTCGATGGGCATAGGTATGAGCAAGCAGAATTAGACAAATGCATTCAGTAGCTTCAGGTTGTCCACCTCACAACAAGGATGGTATTGACAAGGGATCTAAAATTCATTACTTACAACTGCCTATTGTCCTCTGTATTCTAGCAGTATCTCTGCCACAAGGAATGGAAATATTCCAGGTTGAATGACCAATTTCCATTTCCTTTAACTATATTAGGATAGATGTTGTCAACATAAACATCTGACATTTGCTTCTTTCCTATGTGTCTAGGAGTGACAAATCTCTTTCAGAAATGGTCACTCTTTTCTCAGATGCATTAGCATATGAAATAGGTTACCAGAAACTCTTACTTCAGCTGATAGTCTGTTAATTTTATAGTTTAATTGGGACAGATTTTTAAAAATCTAATTCCAAGCTTTTGGTAATCATTTAATTAGGTCCCAAAGATGCAATGGTAAACAACAAAGAACTACTGTAGGTATCTACAGAAAGTATTATAATTATGATTGTGGCAGGTAGAATTGATAAGATGGGGGAGAAGAGCCAGGTAGAAAGCTCTTGTAAGTCAAGCTGAGAATTGCTGAGTCGTGAATATGGAGGAGCAAGAGTCATAAAAAGAAAAAAGGAAACACGCCGGGACCGGTTTGGCTCAGTGGATAGAGCGTCGGCCTGCGGACTGAAAGGTCCCAGGTTCGATTCTGGTCAGGGGCATGTACCTTGGTTGCGGGCACATCCCCAGTGGGGGGTGTGCAGGAGGCAGCTGATCGATGTTTCTAACTCTCTATCTCTCTCCTTTCCTCTCTGTAAAAAGTCAATAAAATATATTAAAAAAAAAAAAAAAAGAAAAAAGGAAACACAAAGGAACATAGTAGCTATAACGGCAGAAAGCAATTATGTGCCAAAGATATTTCTTTTCTATATTTACATTAAAGATAAGGAGTCACTGATGTTCATTAGCTAGGCTCTGCAGTCCCAGCATTGAGGAAACATCAGGTATGTATGTATGTATCCCCTCAAATGTCCAAGTGAATATATAATTGACTAATAACCTATATGGATATAGTGGCCTCCTGGTCTATATTATCAGGCATCCTCTAAGCCTGTAGGTACATTATCATAGGTTTCTGAATATATATACTCCAGGACAATTAGAAATATACAGAAATTGGCACAAATGAGACATACAGAGAGCAGGCAACTTTTTTGCCAAGCTTAACTGTAGATTCCAGAACACTGTTTCTCATCTGAAGGTTATAACTGTCCAAAAGTTAGACTACAAAAACTAGCAATCACTACTTATTTCATAGGATCACAGTACCCTGTTGCTATGACAGCATCAACAGCATGTTGAATATTTGCCTGACCCAAACACTGGCAAGGAACCATTCTAAATGTGATCTTTTAATTTTTCTTTCTTTAAGCCAAATGTATTCTTAAACTTGCCACAGTTTTGTCAAGATCCTTTAGTAGGGAGAATAAAACACTATTTTCATGCATTTTATACTAAATATCTTGTCCCCTTACATAAATATTAAACCAAAACTAACAGGCATGGGTAAATTTTATTGGGGCTAAAAGTAGTTACTTGCTATTATTCATCTATTACTTCCTTTACAAGTGTTTATTTACACCTATGCCAGGTACAGTTCTTGTCCAGTTCACTTAGCTACTGAATGACTGACTCAGATCTGCCTGACTCCAAAACCCATGTTCTTGCCCAGCTGGTGTGGCTCAGTGGTTGAGCATTGACCTATGAACAAGGAGGTCACAGTTCAATTCCTGGTCAGGGCACATGCCCAGATTGTGGGCTCGATCATTAGTGTGGAGCATGCAGGAGGCAACCAATCAATGATTTGCTCTCATCATTGATGTTTCTCTCTCTCTTTCTCCCTTCCTCTCTATAATCAATAAAATAAATTAAAAAAAATAAAATAAAATCATGCTCCTTCCACACTACATTAAATAAAAATGATACCTTAAAAAAAAACTAAACTAGCACAGTTGACTGTATTAAATAGTAAGAGACTTACTATTTAAAAGAATTATATTCTCATAAAACCACATTCAAACAATGTCCATATCCCATACATTTATTTTAGTCTCCTGCTGGCCAATACCACAATCCTTCAGATTAGAAGATTTGGCTGCACTGCAGAATACACATTGGAAGTTGAGCAACACCCAAGGCTCCATTAAGGTCATTATTCTTGTGGATTTCTTTTCCTCCCACTAGGACAGGCATATCAATTTTTCTATATGTTTTGAAGAGCTTAGCCACATGATTTTAATCATTTCTCCCAGGTGGCTCTTAGAACTTGCATGGTGGCCCTATATATTATCCAACCAAGGACAGGTTCCAGTGTGGTTTGATAAATGAGCAGGCAACCAAAATCTGAGACCTGAAATTCTCATCCCCAAGAAGAAATAGTTTTACCTTCTATTGCTTGGGGATCTTAGGGAATCTGAATATTGGGAAACAGTGTAACTTAAGGTTTTAAGCTGGACCACAGTTTGAGATCATCTAATCTTTTTAGCTATTTTTACAAATGTTCTGGTTTATGTAAAACCTATATGTTTTTCTAAATATTTTTTCCTTCAATTTTTAAATCTTCATATTTTAATAGAAATTTAACCCTCTTAATATTAATTTATTTACCATTAACCCATTAAAGTGTATTTAAAAACATATTTCCCAATTGACTTTACAATAATTTTTATAAACCTTGGAATGAACACACACACACACACACACACACACACACACACACACACACACACACACATCATGTTCTCTTGCCAGGAAACAAAACAAAAAGAAAATACAGAGCACCCAAAAGTTCAGGTTAGGTTCAGCTCTCAAAAGCCACAGGTTCCAAATAATTCTAAACTTGGATGATGGTTTCTTCCATCCAAGAATGTGCCCCACATGTCATTGAATGGTGCAACCACGTTAACCACAAGTTTAACCTAGCTCTCTTGTACTTTTTAATTGACTTCAGCCCAAACTTTTCAAAATGTAAACTTAAATGAACTTCTCTAAAATATTGTAATTAAATGGCATTTTTCATCTGACCACTGGTATGGGAGGCAATGTCAATCATCTTTTCTTGTTATTAAGAAATCTTTCTCTTCCTTTTTACTTCCAGGCAATAGAGCTATGAAGGTTTAATTCTGGGTTATATTCTCTTATATTTCTAATATATCTTCCTAACACCATACCTCCTAAATCTTTGATCACCACATATGTTATTCATCAAATATCTATTCAGCTTCTCTTATAAGTTAAGTACTTATTTTTAAAAAAGTTAATTCAACAAATACATACAAATTGTCTGCTATGGCTCAGTCATCTGCCAGCCTAGATAACTTACTGAATGATATAAAAGCAATTATGCAAAATATAATAAGTCAGAGTCATTCATAATGATGTATCTCCCTCCATGACCATGGCAGACATTGTTAATCAAATAAGTATACTTTCTTGCTGATCTCATGCGTGACCTCTGAATTTTTCTTAAGCGTGTTTCAGAAAGCCAGCACCAAACTACTGGAGTTGGTATTACAAATATAACATATATTTTATCATCCTAGTATATATGCAATTACTCTGAGTGATCTTCAATTCCTAATTGTGTGCGCGTTGCTGGGGCATGGTAATAATAATCCATACACAATTATGTGTAGTCTGTGTATTTCCACCATATACCGATATAGTTCTTCTCTTTAGCACATGCTTCCTAAACACTGTCATTGTCCATACCCACTAGTACTTTCTTCATCTGTTTCTTTTTCTCATGTTTAAGATTACAAAAGGCAGAAACTGAAGCAATACCTATCCAATGGAATGAAAGTGTCAGTTTGTCATATTTCCATCAAGAGTAAAAACAGGTGGGTATGATTGTGTTAGAAAGACTACAGGATTAGGAAGGAAGACACCAGGATCACTTACCCCTAATTCTCTACTTGTCATCAGCCCTCTAACCTTAGCTTAACCATTTAATCATTCACCTATTCACCAAACTAATATTTAGAAGTAATCACTATGCGTCAGGCACTCTTCAAAGGCCTTGGTGGCCTCATCTGAAAAATGAGGAGCATACATTTCTTTCAGCTTAAATTCTAGACAGGACCAGGACGGTTCTGATTCTTGTCTTTGTGTGTGTGTGTGGAGGCAGGGGGGTGGGGAGGGGGGGGTATTGGTGTGCACTGATGTAGAAACAGTAAATTAAGTCAATTAGAAAATTGGCCTTTATTATACTCCCAGGCTTGTTTTCTAGAAATGACCCAAGAACATTCTAACCACTACAGTCATCCAGTTGCTACTTTTTATCTTACTCCTTCCCTTTCAACTTTCTCTTCTCACATTTGGATTTATTTTTCTTCTCTTGCCCTAACATGGACTAAACTTCAAAAACAACAGGTCCTTGCCTATATATATATTTTTTTCTCACCTCCAAATAAATTATTATATCTATAAACAAATCTCATCATGTTAGTTTTGTATTGGATTACATTATACCTTCCAGGCTGTCAGTTTTCAGGAGAAAACAAGAAAAAAAAATCAGATATGTCCACAAGGTAAATTTCAGGGAATCAACAATTGGAAAAATAAAAATACCCTATCACTTCTTGTCAAAGATGATACCAAAACTGAGTTACATAAAATCTACAATTAATGAAATATGGCATTTCAGAATACATGAGATGTAGCAGAAAAGGTAAAGTACTTCTTACAATAATAAATAAAAATGCTTGAAAATAAATAAATCAAAGAATTTAGTTAAATAACAGAAAAGTAACAAAACCATTGACCTAGAAGATTTGAAGGAAAAAACATAGGGTAGGTTGAAAACATCAATAAGTGAATTAGAATAAAGAATATGTCATTATGCCTAATGTTAAGATTCTAGAACAGCACTGTCCAATTTAGTGCGTTAGCAACAGGTGATGATTTACATTTGTGTTTAAATGAGTGCTCAATAGCCATCAGTAGCTAGTGGCCACCATATTTTGCAGCACAGATATAGAACATTTCCATAATTCCAAGTTTTATGTTAGTGCAACTCTAAAATCAGAAACAGTGCCAAAAGCACTCACTAACACATGCATTAACTAACAAACACTTTCAATAAATGCAACTCAAAAAGAAAAATAGAGAGTATACATTTTTAAAGGAAAAGTGAAATTATACTACATTGAAATATAAGATTATAACTGAAAATTCTAATACATTTATTCAGGAAACTATAATCAACAATAAGAGAATTTGCCGGAAGCCAATTCCAGCATGTCAGCAGGGCTGAATCATCTGGAAATGGCTGAGGGCATTTCCCCAAACCTGAAAAGGATGTATAAATGATTGCTTGCTGCCAGACAGCTGAAGGTATTTCAATAAACATATGATTGCCTCCTACTGGCCAAACACCTGAACAGCCAGAGGCAATTCCCCCAATCTGACAATGGATTCTGTATACTAAACCTTGCCTTTTGATATGTATATTTACCTTGCTTTAGGACAATTTGTGTTAATAAAAAGCAAGGGGTCCAGAGAGACAAGAGAACTTGGTTTCCTTAGCTAAGTCTTCTCTGGCTCCCCAAAATGCCTTCCAAAATTATGTTTCATCTCTGGTCTCTTTAATAATTTACATGCAGCACCTTCTCCGGATTCCTGAACTTTTCAAGATGCTGGATTAAGACTACCAGCAAGAATTCAGTAAATTGACTGAGTACATCAGTATACCAAAATGAATAGCCTTCTTATATAGAAACAACTCTCAGTTTCAAACAATAATAAAAAGAACCCATTAAAAATAATATAAAAGATGTACTACACAAAGAATAAATTTAGCAAGAAATGTGTGAGAAAAACAAAAAGAACACTTAATACATTACTAAAGAAGATAAGTGGAAATAGGCATTCTGTTCTTTGATAGGAATATTTTAAATTTATATAAAATTTTAAACATTCCATCAATAGTACCAAATGAAATATTTTAAATATATTTTTAAAAATTAGACTAGTGATCTACAGTGTTTTATGGCAAAATAATTGTGTGTGTGTGTGAATAGGCAGTCTGAAAGAAAAGAGAAATAAAAATACAGTAGCTTTATCAGATAACAAACTATAACCTAAAGCCTTATTCATTCAAGTAGGATTTATAGTGGAATATCAATATACAAACATATCAATGTAATATAATAAAGTGTTTTCATATAGACCCAAATTTGTATTGGGGTTTATAAAATGATATAGATGTTATTCACAATCCGTGGTCAAAAATGGATCATTAAATCAATTAACTGGGGAAAATGGAAGCCATTTTAAAATATAATTACTCACTGTATCAAACCTGTTATGCCCAGATTTCAAGATCCCCAATAGACCACACCAGGGAGCCAGCCGTGCCCGATGCAAAAGCAAAGAGTCTTTATTCGAACTAGTTCGGCTCTCCGACCACACTCACTGACGCAACGGCAAGCCAAGTGGCAGAGAGAGGGCTAGCCCGGTGGGAAGAGGAGTTTTATACAAGGGTGGAGTAAGGGGAGGAGAGAGGACTGTGGGCCCTGCCGATTGGCCAGGCATAAGTCAGTGTCTCGTTACACAGGATGTGGTCATATCTATGGAGCGCACGTCCCTTGATTGTCATTGGTTAGTTTCCTGGGTGTGGCTAGCAGAGGCTTGGGCTTCCGGGAAGAAGCCTTGCCGAGCACATGGCCAAGGTAAGATGGAGGGTGTAGTCCTCGCCCTTTCAAAACCCTTTACCAAATACACCTCAGATCAGTGGTTGGCAAACTCATTAGTCAACAGAGCCAAATATCAACAGTACCACGACTGAAATCTCTTTTGAGAGCCAAATTTTTTAAACTTAAACTATATAGGTAGGTAAATTGTTATTAACTTAATTAGGGTACTCCTAAGCTGGTCTTTGCTATAAATGTCCTCAATCTGATTGAGGTACGTTCGCTGAGGTCGACCCCTTCCAACTCTCCCATCCACACTCGTCTTGTATACTTGTTTCAACTGTCTCCTTTCTTTCATCCTCTCTATATGTCCAAACCAAATCAACATACCTTTCTCAATCCTCGACACTACATCTTCTTTCACTCCACAATGTTCCCTATACATGAGCGCCCACACGTGATATTTTGTGGAAGAGCCACACTCAAGCGGCCAAAGAGCCACATGTGGCTCGCGAGCCACAGTTTGCCGACCACTGCCTCAGATGAATCCAGGAATTAAACATAAAATGTGATACTGTGAAGCTACTAGGTCGCAATATGAGATAGGTATTCTAGTTATAGGCCACATGCAGAAGCCATAGATAAAAATATTGAAAATGTGTCCCCATAAATAAAATTCAAAAAACACTGCATGAAACAAATGTGAGATTTATTTAAAATGTAATATTTGAATGACAAATGATGACCTGGGAAACATATGTAATACATGTAAACAGATAGAGGACAATTTACCTAGTACATAAATACAAGGTTCCCCCAAAAATGTATACACACTTTACCAGCTGATAGCTCAATTTTGAAAATAAAATGTATTTTAATAAACACTGCCTTTATAATTATTCAAAGTGTGTGTATTCATTTTTGGAAACACCCTATATATTCTACCATCAATAAGGAAAGACCCAAAAATCCAACGGAATATTAGGCCGAGGACATAAACATGAATTCACAGGAAAAGAAATATTCAGCAACTTTAGCTACATGAAAGTTTTCAAAATCATTCTGAAAATAGAAAATACAAATTATGCATACAATATACCATTTTATACCTATCATATTGATAAAAGGCACGATGATTGGTTATAAATTCTATAAACTTAGGTATAAGGGAACTGGCACTCGTGACTATTTTAAGCATTACTGAAAAATAGGCATTTTATACTATCTGTCAAAATATTAAAATGCACATATTCTTCCACCCACCAATTCCACTTTTGGGACCCTGCCAATTCCTTATAGCATTAGTTGTGATAACTGAAGAACGGAAATAGCTTAAATACCCCCAAATTGGAATCAGTTAAATAAATTATGGCTCATCCATAAATTTGGATAGTCATCTTAAAAATGCAGCAGATCACTATACTAATGGAAAATTATTTTTAAGATATATTATTAAGTTAAAATATCAATATATAGAGCCATCTATATAAAGTTATCATTTGTGTGAAAATAGTTTGAATAGACAGAATATTTTGTAAATACTCACAAGACCCTGCTAAGATTGCCTCTGGGACAAAAAGTGAAGGAAAGGGGACATTACCTTAGTAATCTCCTCTGTACTATTTGATTTTTTAAAAGTTTAGGTTACATGTTAACTAGTCAAAAGTAAATAGATGAAATAATTTAAATATATTCTGTCCTGAAATTGTATTGAGACTGTGAAAGGAAGAGGTTCAGCTTTCCACCTTGAACTTTTATTTTCTCCTAAACAGTAAGAAGCTGCATCAGTAACCCAGTGGACACAGATAATGGGGTGGTGAGGGCCTGGGTCAGGACTGGAGCAGGCTGGAAGAGGTTTATGGGGGGAAAAGGAGGACCTATGTAAAACTTCCAACAATAAAGATTTTTTTAAAAAGAAGAAGCATCAGTCATTTAAAAAGTTGAGACAACCCCTAACTGGTTTGGCTCAGTGGATAGTGCCTCAGCCTGCGGGCTGAAGGGTCCCAGATTCGATTCCGGTCAAGGGAATGTACCTTGGTTACAGGCACATCCCCAGTAGGGGGTGTGCAGGAGTCAGCTGATGGATGTTTCTCATCGATGGTTCTAATTCTCTATCCCTCTCCCTTCCTCTCTGTAAAGAATCAATAAAATGCATTAAAAATAAGTAAATAAATAAGGCAAAGTAAAAGTATAATTCCAAACATCTGGCCTCAGCTTTTTTCTGCTGTTTTCTACATTTCTTAGGAATCCCTCTTCTTCTTTCATAGTCCCTTATCTAAATATGTTATCATTATGCTTAATGTTGAAACACAGTACAAAGCATCTATTACTGTAAACATCAGTGACCACATCATTCTACCCAATACAATTAGAAAAGAGGAATAAAAATAAAAGGTAGGCTCATATAACAAAATTTAGGAAATCTGTGTTTCTATTATCTGTCCTTTCTCTGGTGGATTGCATTTTAGCTTAACTCTGAATGTTAAATGTGATTCTTTGTGCTCTTTCTTCCTGACCAGGCACTCCCCTTCCCATAAAGGACTGTTGTGGAGTTGACCAGACAAAGCAGTGCAACGGCATAGTTGGGAACTGCTGGAGTTGCCAGATTATATACATCCAGCTACAGCCCAGCGGCCTGAATTGTCACCTGACCATTCAAGACATCCTCAATCTTGTGAGCCTTGGGCCCTCGAGCACTGAGAGGACTTGGTGGGAAGCACGGCTTATGCTCCTTGCAGTGGAGCTGCCCAGGGACACCACCAGTGTGCAACACCCAGAAGAAGCCAGGACATGGGGCAGGAGGAGGGTATAGAAGAGACTGAGAGCCCTGGGAGCAACAGCCCCGTTAAAAAAGAGACAATGGCAAGAGAGTCTTTGTTGCTATTGTTTTATCCAGTACTTTTTAGCATATATGAATGGCAACTTAAGTAAAGACAATTGAGAGTATATATTGGAGAAAATGAGTATTTTTTGTCACTGAAAACATTCAATAGAAAACTAGCAAAGATGAGGAAAACAATAAAGCTAACAGAGTAAAAAACTAATTACATTAATTTTCAAATTTCCAATCCTTTCCGCATATTTATTGTTTCCCCTCTTGAGGACTGTAACAAGTTATACCCCTTTGTATTTTCAGTGTCAAGATGGGAGTAAAAAGAGCAGAAATGAAGCAGATCGAGGAGAACACTGACAGCATGCATGCCGAACACAAGGGTAAATACTAGAGTCAAAGATGGGCCAAAAGATTCATCAATAACCTGAGGCCCTAAGCAGTGATGGTGCAACTGCTCCCCTTCATGATATCCAAAGTGGCATTTTTACAATATTCTTTGTTGACACAGTGGTTGTTAACATACATTTTAAAAGATACTGAAAGAAGTAGTATAAGAGTAGGATTAATTTGTTCAATAATTGATCAACACATAGTAATTAGACATGGGGATTAGACATTTACATAACTTGTGAAGTAATCACCCAGATAAGTATATATAGTACAGCACAGGGAACAAAGTCAATAATATTGTAATAACTATGTATATGTCAGATGGGTACCAGAACCAGATCAGGCTATTTCTGACACTAATTCTAGGTAAAGCCCAGCTCATGAGTCAGAGTTTAGCTGCAAATTAGATGAGAGCTAATAGGAAGAAATAATGAGAGAAACTAGGAGAACTAGAGAAAGCTTGCAAGAGATATGGAAATATTTATTTGCATAAACCACAATTACTTAGGTCAGGATATCTTTTGGAGACCCATGGCTCAATAAATTCTGCTAGTAGGCTTGAAAACAGCATTTGGCACTACAATATAAAAAAAAAAATAATGCCAATCAACAAATGAATGGCATCTTCATTCTCATTGCTCTTTGTGCCTTTCACCTATGCTAATTTCCATTTTTTAGTGAGACTCCATAATTAAAAATTGTTGGTTATAATTCATATAGTTTCTCGTTTTGGGTTAATGGAAGGAATTTCAAAGTATCTACTACATTGCTAGATCAAAAGTACAATTCTTATTTATCACATTAACTAAAAAATCATGATCATCAGTTTGCAAATATTTCTTTTAAATATACTTTTTATTGATATCAGAGAGGGAGAGAGAGATAGAAACATCAATGATGAGGGAGAATCATTGATTGGCTGACTCCTGCATGCCTCACAACCCAGGCATGTGCCCTGATGGGGAATTGAACCGTGACCTGCTTGTTCATAGGTCAACGCCCAACCACTCAGCCATGCTAGCTGGTCTCTTTTAAAAAGGGAAAAAATGTGTCCCATGCCTGGACCAAGGACCTAATAATTAAAGATAGGGATGCCCTAACCGGTTTGGCTTAGCGGATAGAGTGTCGGCCTGCGGACTCAAGGGTCCCAGATTCGATTCCAGTCAAGGGCATGTACCTGGGTTGTGGGCACATCCCCAGTGGGGAGTGTGCAGGAGGCAGCTGATCGATGTTTCTCTCTCATCGATGTTTCTGGCTCTCTATCCCTCTCTCTTCCTCTCTGTAAAAATCAATAAAATATATTTTTAAAAAATAAATAAATAAAGATAGGGGAAAAAAAGCTTAATAAATGTTTCAAGCCTGAAAACAAAAGAACTATTGCAATGAATGGAACCATCAAAGAAAATCCAGAAAGGCTCCAGTTTAACCTCCAAATTGATACAATAATTTCTTCAACAGAAAACTACAGATGGCTTTTCAACATCTCCAAAAACATTGTACAGTGATGTGCAATTTGAATTCTAGAACCATATTTAAATGATATTTTTTAAAATATTTGAACCATACTCCTTTTCCTGGTAAATTTATTGATGTAATCCAATTTTTTTAAAAAAAGTGAAAACACAATTGAACATTTGCCTGAACCTTCAATATTACAATAATGATGACACCACGTAGATATAGTGCCAACACAGTATATCATTTAAGAAACACAGCACAACTGCATCTTGTTTAAAAATTGGAAGATGCTTTCACATTTCTTACAGTTGTGTTTCAAATCAATCAGCATATGAACAGTACACGGGGGACAGGCCATAGCTCTAGCTAAGCCTACTCCTCTTAGAGAACTAACTGTACTGTGAGACCATGAGAAACATAAACAGGAAAAAAAAATCTCTAATTTGGAAGTGGCTTGATAAATTTTGTATTAGTTAGGAAGAGATGGACGTTCCTAATTAGAAATGGCATCTGTTTATTTAATATTCTACATGAAGGGGAACTATAGAAATACATCTGGTGCTTCTACTGACTGTATAATAATCAGTGTACCCTGACTCTAAAGAAAAGAAACTGAAAGTACAGACTTGAAAGAGTAATATGATCCCTGTACTATCAACTAAACATCTCAGGCTCACTCCCCTTCGGAAAATGGTATGTTTGAGGAGCACTGAAGAATATCTGATGCTCAACTGAATTCTATCTGCTTGCTTGTATTGTTTATATAGCTTTCCCGTTGCCCAGCAATCAAGGATGCTCCTTGTTTCAGAGGGTGCTGCTATAAAATGGGGGAGCCTCGGTAAAGCTGCGATACTAAGTGAAGCTATGTAGCCTACAGTCCTGTCTGTGTGAGCACACCACAAAGCGCTGAGATTTGGGATTAATTTGTTATAAAAGCAAAATCTTGCCTGTTCTAATTAATATTGCGCAGCTGCTAAATCCAATGTTATTTTTTACACATTAAAAAATAACCAAAGTTTTCAAAATTTATGGTCAGTCCCATAATGAGAAAAAGACAAATGTTTGCCTTCTATTATTTTTTTCCAAGGTAGATATAACCCTATACCACACAAAGAGAATTAAATTCTACTTTATCCGCTCTACTTCCACCCGTGCTTGGGTCCTTATTTAGTCCATTACATTCTATTATGTCTATTGAATTAAATTAATTACTAATTTTAAATAGCATAAATATTGTTATTTAAAAAGCATTCACCTATTGGGAAGCAAAAGACCCAGACACATAGCCTAATGAGCAAGGCGCTCTGGAATAAGGTCCTCAGGGAAACTGAGAGAGGGATTTTCTGTGCTGCTCTAGACTCTACCCTGATGGTCTTATCCCTTTCACTGGCAGCCTCCTCTCTGACCTCTCTGGCTATAGGCCCCAGGCTCACCCTTCCTCAGCCACTGTGGCCCTTGACACAGTCATTGTACAAAGCCAAAAAGGAGCAACGTATATCTGTTCCTTTGCAATTGCCCACTCATCAAAATCTTAGGAAAGATAAAGGGAGCCTGGAATAGGTATGGGTTTCCAAAAATAGGAGCCAATGTACCTTTGCTACCAAAAACCCAAATCAGAAGCATAAGTAAGTAGAAATTAGCAAGTATCAAGTACAGCCATTCATTCAATTAATTGAGCATCCACAATATGCTAAATACCACGCGAAACACTAAATACAAAGTGGTAAATGAGACTGACAACCTCTGCTCTCCCAGAGGAACTCAGAATCTAGTGGGCAAAATACATCCAGACAGAAGAAAAGAGAGGGAAGTTAATCATCTTCACCTTGTGTTCAAGGTAAATTTTTATGTTCGTGGAAATGAATTATATCATTCTGCTAATAAAAATATTTCAATGGCTTCCTGCTGCATTAAAACAAGCATGTAATTATTCACCCCTACAGTTTATTTGGTGATTGGGTCCCTGCCTACTTAAACATCAGTTTCTTCATCTGTAAAATGTTGATAATTATACTTACCTTATAGAATTTTTGTGAGGATCAAGTGAGATAGTCTGTGCATTGTATCAGCAATAGAAAGCACACAATAAATGTTAGGCAAATAATATTGATATTATTATTACCTCTTCTGCATTATCTCATCATTTTTTCCTTTCCTGTCACTGTATTTCACCCACACTTGCCTCTGAAAACTGTTAGAATAGGCCGCGACTTCTTGTCTCACTATGCACTTAGTCCGGCTCTTAGGCTGGCTCTTAGTCCAGCAGGCTTCTTCTCAGCCTTTCATTGCAATTTATAAGGTCATGTTCAGGCTTCACTAAAGTGCCCTTCTGCAACAACTCCTCTCCATCACAGCATTCTGTTTGTTTATTTCATTGGGCATTTAACTATCTATTTGAAATCACTTCATTTGAGAGTTTACCTGTTTTATCCCAAATCATGCCTATTAGAATTAATCTCCTAGAGGCAGAAAGCATTTGCCCTAACTTCTCCATTGCTGTATCCAATATGCTTAGAGAAATACCTTGCACATAGAAATTCTTTAGCATATGCTAATGAATAAATTAATTAACAAGTAATTTAAAGTTCTAATTAGAATGAAATCCAAGAAAATACTTTTAAAAGGGTTAAATTAAAAAAAAAACTTACACAAGTAGATAGAGCAATCTCTAAGTTGTGTCTTTCTTGCTAAAGGATTGGTCAAGAAGTGAATCTCACAGAGTATTCTGACTTCTGCCCTCACTTGAACAAAAGCTCACCCATAATATCCAGGTTCTGGTTTTAGAGGTTTTAAATCATTATTAGTAAACATTTAAGTAATTTATTCTTACCAGGCAGTTTAATAGGTACTGAGACTATGCAAAAGAATAAAAAAAATCACAAGGGAATTCTGATATAATGAAAAACAAAAGACCCAGACATATAGCCTAATGAGTGAGTTTTATTATAAACTCACTAAAAGTAAAAGATGTTAAAGTACAAGGTAGGTTTATCTTAGGGAATAAAGTGCATAATGAGTGCTGTAGAGGTAGCAAAGTAAAGGACTTGACTTTTGCACAAACACTGAGCACTATGGAAATGCAAGACTCGAACAGGACCTGGAAGAACATGAGGCCTTGTACAGAAAAATAAACAATTGGGAAAAGAGTATGAGCAACCTGGGCTTTTGTGTGATGCAAGAGGCATTGTCAGTAGACAAATTAACAACCAATCTACCTAGTATTAAAGCTGCACTGAACAATCACTTCCTATCAGATGGGAAGCACCGAACAAACAACCAGACACTTTGGCCAGCATCACCTAATAAAGCTGGCAATACTGTCCATCAGATATTTACTGAGCACATACTATATGATTTCTCTGACTAAAATGTTACTTTCATTTGTACAATGTGCCACAATTTATGAACTTTTTTATGTGAATTATCTATATTAACTCACAATACGTCAATTAAGAATATTGTCGTTTTCAAGGTAAAACAGTTATGTCCTTTTTCAAGGTCACTGGTCAGTTGTCGACCTCTGAGGGTGATCTGAACTATCAGACACTACTTCAGTGCTCTTCCACTGTCCCAGATATGCCTCCCAGTTAGTTGCAGTATGTATTTCACATCAAATACAATTACCTCTGTTCAGAATAAATATATCAGCCATAGTATTTGTTTGCATGCTATAAGTTCATATTTTCAAGCCAGTTAAGTTGTCATTATAGCAAAAACATCACCTTCAAATTTTATCAAATTTATAATTTACAAGGAGTATGAAGAAAAAAACATTTAATTTCTGCAGAAATATTTGTGATCAGTTGAAATTCTAGAAATCAGGTCTTTCAGTTTATACTAATTTTTTAAAACTGTGAGGATAACAACGCTAAATGAAAGCTGAATTTAATGAGGATAGATAATTTAGGGTGTCATGTTACAGAGTTAGCCTATAAAAAATTGATTTGATGTCAATGTATAATTATATAAAACAAAGGTATTATGCTATTTGAATTTTTTTTTTTAACAACTCTAGAGCTTAGGATATTTTCACATGGAATCTTACTGAACTTTTCACTGGTACCTATCCTAGGGGTCATATTTTGATCAATATTTTACATTTGTATCATTATATAAAATTTAAAATCCTATTATTTCCCATAACAATCTATAAAATCAAGCTATTTTTATAATTCAAAAATAGAGAGAATATACCAAATGTCAAGTTCTAGCAGTCAAGATAGGAATATACAAAATAATCACAAATAGATACTACTTTAATTGAATAAGAAGTTATCACAAATATTTATACTGCTGGTGACACTTATTCCCTAATAGTTTTCTAAAAATTATTGTAGCAAAATGGACGCATGCAACTTTCTTCACTGAATACTATTTTAATACTAATGTGGACATTTTGTTTTATGCACAAACACTTTTCTTAAGGGTGCATTTAAAAAAAAAAAAAAGCCCTGACGAATTCTGTATCTGTTTCACTGGTGATGACAAGTATGTTAATTGCTTGCAGATAACATCTGTTCTAGTGAAATCAAGATGCAGAGGCTGTGTTGGATCTGTGGTGTTAGCAGCTTTCTAAAGCTTTGTCTGGGAGACCCACTGCATGCATTTCACAGACTCTCCAGGCAGCTGGAGGGCTTTTGAGCTTTTTTGAGAACCTTCCAGCAACTGAAATAAAATCTGCCAGGAATCCTGGGTCATCGAAATGTCTTCCTTTGAGCAGTGGACTCACCTTTGAAGCTGCAAGATATCCACTGACCATGACGCCTGAGTGTGCTCCGGCTAAAGCAAGTTCAGGGTGAGCTGCCCACCGCCTGCATGCAAGAGCAGGCCTCTGACTTCCTTCTCTGTTTACAGAACAGGGTGAAGGGCCTCTCTAGAGGGGATCGCAAGAGCTCGGTCACTACAATGTCAGATATAAAGGGCCCTTCTGCTCAACAGGCCACGTTTACAATTTTACAGGGTTCACAGGCTACAATTGCTTACCAGATGTGCCTATGAAGTTGGCTAACCATGGCATTGTGATGGCTTTGTCCCAGCCTCTCCACATGTTTGCTTCTCCCTGAAGCTATGAGTTTGTGTAGACTCTGCTGCACTGTTCCCAGAAGAGCCCATGCTACTCCCCTGTGAATCAGCCAGTCGTGCTGCCATGCGCGCTGTTGGAGATGCAGGGACGAAGGTCTTTCAGTATTTGCAGACCCAGTTGACTGTGTCAACCAACGTTGTGAATATAGTGATCTCACTGGGTCTGCATTACAGTGGGGTAGTTAAAAAAAAAGGAAAAATATTGTATTTGTTACAGGTTAGATATTTGAGGGGGAAAAAGAGACTAGTAAGATTAGATGAAAACAATGAGGGACATGAGCCACCTGAGAAAGAGATTGAAAACTAAATCCCATGAGTGTGAAAAGCGAATTCAGTGAGAATAGAGATATTACATAATATGACAGGTTTGTACTATAATGGAAAGTTTTATTTTAAAAATTTAACGTAAATATTTGATATCTTGCCAATATGAGTTTTTGAATATGTTTTCACCATGTTTTAATACATCTCATTTTTATAAAAGCTAATGATGTAAAAGCTTAAAATAAATCTACTCTGCCATTGTAGTCTAGGACAAATATAATCTTTTTCACTGGTTTGAGTACCCTTCCTATGTAATAAGCAATATTACAGCAAATTCGTGAGGGAAAGTACATTTCCTCACATGTGGAAACACTCCACTCTTAGGTCTTCCTGACATTGCTCTGAACTCTGCCAGTGTATAAATAAAAACAATCATTCTTACAAATTTAGTGACACCAAATAAAGATATATCTGTGTAAGAAAGTGTAGACATAAAGATCAATAAGGTTATCAACTGTGTCCTCAGGACTGTAGTTCCAGAACACTTACTCAAGAACAGATTAAAGTCATTGACAGGAAGATGGCCTCTATGGTTTTTGTCAGTGCAGATGGAAGTGAAGTCAGTTTCTGTTGGCTGTTTTTTGTGTTTTTTTTAATGATTTGGTTTTCTTTAAACTTTTTAAAAATTTTTTTATTGATTTCAGAGAGAAAGGGAGAGAGAGATAGAAACATCAATGATGAGAGAGAATCATTAATAGGCTGCCTCCTGCTCGCCCCCTACTGGGGAGCCCACGACCCAGGCATGTGCTCTTAACCGGAATCGAACCTGGGACCCTTCAGGCTACAGGCCAATGCTCTATCACTGAGACAAACCAGCCAGGACTCTGTTGCTGCTTTTGGTAGTCTACTTTTTAGATTACTGCAACAAAAGTAAGCTTTATTCTTCTAAACTAACCTAGCACCAAACAATAACTTTTCAGCAACCCATCATTATATTTCTAAGAATTAACAGAAAGTTCAAATAGGTAATTTAAAAAACCTGAGTAGTCTTTATTTGAACTTAGAATTATAAAACACTTCACAAGTCTTATAAATGTATCTAAATATTTTTACAAAAAATAGATATGATCATAGAAATTTACCTTTTGCTTTTTGTTGGGTGGCAGCAATCTTATATAAAACAGTTATCATTTTTGAACAGTATATTTATTTCCATTTTACTGGACAAAATACCTCATCATCGCCGCACCTAGCTGGAGATGGGGAAGCACTTGGAATTCTTGCCTTCATCATTTTATGCTGCTTATTATTATTTCTCTCCTTTGTTAATATAACAAAGAGAAACTAATAAGCTTTCCAGTTTCCCAGGATGATCTTTTTTTTTTTAATATTTTATTTGAGAGAGGAATGGAGAGGGAGAGAGAGATAGAAACATCACTGATGAGAGGGAATTATTGATCCACTGCCTCCTGCATGCCCCACACTGGGGATCGAGCCCGCAACCTGGGCATGTGCCCCGACCAGAAATCGAACTGTGACGTCCTGGTTCATATAGGTTGATGCTCAACCACTGAGTCACACTGCCAGGGCACACAAATTTTTTTTAAAGTAAAGATTTACAATATGTTTAATAGATGAAATTATCAACAAGGGTGTTTTTAATTAATAGGAATATGTTCATTGAGTCGAAAATACTATGTTACTGAGTTGAAAACAGTTATATTTATTTCTAAAAAAAAAATCTTAACATATCTGAGCATAAATCCAGTTTATAATCTGCCTTAAAAAATCCTTTGGGCAGGAGGTCTTTATTGATAATTATATTATTGTTTTCAGCTCCAACTAAGCCAAATGAAATTACTTTCTAGAATCATTCATTTCAAACTTTTAAAATTAAAAATATAATTTTGAAAAGATTAAGTTTCATCTTAAAGTTAGTATATATTATAAACAAATCATATCTTTAAAAAACCACATGTTGCAATCATTGTCCTCTAGGAGGATGTAGGTTAGCAGATCTCACCATGCATGTTAACCCTATCGAAGCAGCCCCTATTTCTGCTTTGTAGAATTTATCTCTCTTCTTAGTAATTAATTATTTGCTTAGCGAGTGCTTTCCTAGTGGACAGTGAGCACCACAAGGACAGAGACCTGAGTGTCTAATCAATGGATACATACTTCCTGGTACAGAGTAACACTCAGTTTTCATTAAAGAAAGGAGAGAGAGAGGTGGAAGTCTAGGGAAACAGACATGCCTGTGAATGTTACTAGTTAGGTCAGTTTGATCTCACGGATGCTCAGTCACTCATCAAGAGAAGGAAACGGGAAAAGTGCCATTTTCTCTGGAAATCTGAGGTGGAAGGCAATGCATTAAGACAAGAGAGAAGAAAATATTCAGAGAATAACATAAAACTGGAAGAGAAAAACAAGACTGAAATACTTTAAAGGAAAAAAGACAAAGGTCAAAGCCAATTAGACTCAAGAGTAGGCAGATTTGTGTGTTACCATCCAGATGAGGATGAATGTAGAAAAGAAGTAAATTGAAGAGTTGCTTAGATCAGAGGTATTCAAAGGGTGGTCCATAGACCTGTGCTGGTTCACAGTTTTTCCTGTCCATGAGATAAGCACAGAATGAGAGAGTAAGCATTTACACATCCTCTATAATAAAACCCTAATATGCAAATTAACCAAACAGTGGAACGACTGGGGGAACGACCGGTCGCTATGATGCTCACTGACCACCAGGGGGAAGCCACTCAATTCAGGAGTTGCCCCCTGGTGGTCAGTGCATCCCCACAGGGGGAGTGCCACTCAGCCAGAAGCCGGGCTCATGACTGGCGAGCGCAGAGGCCGTGGCGGGAGCCTCTCCCGCCTCCACTGCAGGCAGGAGGTAAGGAGCAAGGGGTCCTGGACTGCAAGAGGGATGTCTGACTGCCGGATTAGGCCTGATTGGGGGTGGGGGGTGGGGGGGGTCATGTCTAAGCCGGCAGGCGGACATCCCCTGAGGGGTCCCAGACTGCAAGAGGGCTCAGGCTGGGCTGAGGGAAGCCCCCAATCCCCCTCCCAGTGCACGAATTTCATGCACCTATATAATAAAGAGCTAATATGAAAATGGTCATCATGCCTTCACACTGTCACGCTGTGATGCCCTCACGCCATCACAATCCATTACCAGGAATCATGGGTGGGCAAGGACTTGACGCTGCATGTGCAGTGTGGAGGCAGGTCCCAGCGGCTCCATGCGGTGAGGTCTGGGGGTCCTGTGGCTCCGTGCAGCATGGAAGTGGGACCCCCAGCTCTGGCTTACCTCTTTGGGGCAATCCATCAAGGAGCCCCGGATGGGTGGGCAGGGCCTACCTCTTTGGGGCAATCGATCACAGGGCTCCTGCACTATGAGAGGGCACAGGCCAGTCTGGGAGACCGCGCCCCCTCCCCCGAGTGCATGAATTTCGTGCACTGGGCCTCTAGTGTTTATATAATTCTATGGAATAATTTTGTGCCCGTTGAATCTAATGAATACACATTTGGGCTTGTAACTAAACATTTTCTATTTGAGGTTTTTGGGAGCCAATTTTAATAGTATTTTTTAAATATGATGAATTGGCATGCAAAAAAATGTTTAAACATAAAAATTTTAAAAATCTTTAAAATGTAACACCTGGTCTTTACCAAAGATAGCTTGAGAGCACTGACTTAGGCAAAGTATTAGCAATGCTTCATGGTTGTTGTTTTTTTATATATGTTTTTATTGATTTCAGAGAGGAAGGGAGAGGAAGAGATAAAAACATCCATGATAAGAGAGAATCACTGATTGGCTGCCTCCTGCACACCACCCACTGGGGATCAAGCCCAAAACCTGGACTCGTGCCCTTGACTGGAATCGAACCCAGGACCCTTCAGTCTGCATGCTGACGCTGTATCCACTGAACCAAACCAGCTAGGGCAATGCTTCATGGTTTTTGCTGCTTCTTTCTAACTTCCTTGTGGTTGAGTAATTCTACTTGTCTTAAAACAAGTATACACAAATGTCCTATGCAAGCTTTCTCAAAATAAAAACAAATAATCTTAAACACACTAATTAGAAATTATTTTAAAGAGCTTTTTAATTTGTTGTGTGTGGCAATATATGAAACTTCAAGTAGAATAAATACAGAGGTTTGGGTTAGTTTCAATATACAAAGTTAGGGCATTGTCACCACATGAGCTTGACACTTTGCTCACTTGTTTCTATAAATGTTTACACAGGAATATACCACTTTTCAAGCATTTTCAAACAGTGGCTTGCTATATTATAGATTCTTGAAATGTTTCTTTCAGAAAAACTTGCAAGCAGAAATATTGAGCTTTAAAGTTCTTCTTAAAGTCCTTCTCCAATTTTCCCCTTATATAATAGCATTCCATATCACAAGTCCAGTTACAACCTTTATTTCCCTTTTAAAAAAGTTATTAGAATATATTTCAGATAAGCAAAATATATTAAGAATAGCATAATAAGCACTTATATATGCAATGCTAAGCTTAATGAATTAAACATCACAAGTAGTTGAAGACCCTGGTACTCCCTAGTCCTGATCATGTTATCTCTCCTCATTTTATTTTTTATTTTTCATTTTTTGCACAGAGGAAAATAATGGTTTTGATTGTTTCTTTGTTAGTTTTAATCAGGAAGGTGAGTCTCGTGTCCTACTGGTGTTTATGACAGAAATGTGAAGAAAGCTCTGACCCTCTGAAAATACTGAACTGGCAGACATACTGCTGAATTGTGGTTGCTTGGGAATGAAAATGGGGTAGAAAGATAGGGGGTGGTATCTAAATGGTAGAGCTTCTTTTTGATGTGATGAAAATGTCTCAAGTTGACTGTAGTAATGATCACACATATCTGTCAATACACTAAAATCCATTAATATGTGATTATACGCTATGTGCATTACATCTTAACAAAGCGATCTTTTAACCCTTTCCCAAATATGTTTTTATTGATTTTGAGAGAGAAGGAAGGGAGAGAGAGAAAAAATATCAATGTGAGAGAAACATTGATCAGGTTGCTTATTGTGCATGCTCCAACCAGGGATTGAACCTGCAACTTTTTTGTGCATTCAACGATGCTCCAACTAACTGAGCACCTGACCAGGGCAACAAGGTTATTTTTAAAAAAATAATAATAGAGGGCCCTGGTCAGTGTGGCTCAGTTGGTACAATGCTTCTCAGATTCTGGAAAATAGGCAAACAAATGAGATAAGTGCTATGAATGTGTTAGCTCACTGTGTAGAGTATTTTCAGGGTGTCGCGCAGGGGGTCAGAACTCCCAAAGAGCACAGTGATCTCAATGAATTGAGGAGACAGGGTTTTGAGAGTGGTCAGGGTTTGGAGGAAGCTCACATTTGCAAAGTAAAATACCACAGAAAGAGGTGAGAGAGAGAGAGAAAGAGAGGCAGAGAGAGTTTGCTAAAGAGTAGAAATATAATGCTAGTACATTTCTTTCCTATCTAGTACACAATATTTACATATTCATACTAATGGAAACTGCATTATTAACTAATAATTATGACATACTACATTGGGAGATGAGAGTTTGCAGGAAAGAGATTTATATCTTTTTTCAAAAAAAATGAGAAATTTATTAGAGATGTTAAAATTGATAAATCAAGGGAAAGAAATATACCATGTAATTTAGGTTTTGAAAAATGGGGCAATGAAGGCAATGAAGAAATAATACCAGGATATATAACTAAAAAAACTACTGCTCTGTACAGTCGTCTTGGGGAGAGCAATGCAAAGAACATGGATGTCAAAAGAATCTTCCAGTACTAATTATGTACATGAATCACTTCTCATTAAAAATCAAGACATACATAATTTCAAGAATATATAAAATATACTGATTGTGTATTTTGTGTCCTTGGGGCAGGCTTAATCCTCTTTAGAGATAGACAGGCCCAGAGGGCTGCCACCTTTGATTTTAACCCCAAGCTAACTCATATAAGTTTCTCTGTCAGCCATCTTTTGGTCAAGGGATTTTTTTTAAAGCTGAGCTACTACAAGATGAAGCATGTTTCTCTATATTCCTTTTATTTATGCTGGTCTTAAAATTACCAGTGAAAAGTACAGACACGTGCAACATCCAAGGTATTCCCAAGCATGCACTGTTGTTCATTTTTATTCACTACACAATTCTCACTACATCTACTCAATATTCCTTCCAAACTTTAATCGGATTGCTCCCTTGAGGTGATATTAGTCAAGCAGCCTGCTGTTCCATCACTAGTTGTTGTGCTCCTTGGTGTGAACAGGGCTCTGTGTCCAGCGCAATCAGGGCTTACAGCAGAAGAGCTCATTTGAACTCTGCCCCACTTGGTCCCCTTCCAGCTATGTTCTTGGCTTACTTAACTTTGGTGGTTGAAAAATTACAGGGACCATAACATTTATCCTCCCTTATCTTACCTGTATCTTCATATATCTTCCTGGCTAAGACATATTCTCCTGATTTAGTACATTTTATTGCTATTAAAATGACAAAAAATCCAAATATACCTAATCTCATTATTATAATTTTCCTTTACATAATGTCTAACCAAGCATATTTTAAAAAGTATTGCAAAACAGAATAAAATTTACTTTTGTCCAATATTATCCATCATTAAGTAGTATGACAGAGGAATATTAATCATCACAATAGTATTATATATCATTTTATATGATTTAATTGCTTTCTATGGGCTCATCTCTATGTCAAGTAAATCATAGACCTTCTCACATCAGTTCAGTAGTGGAGATACTATTATTATCTTACAGATGAGAAGACTGAGACTTGAGGATATTACATATCTTCCAAAAGTCACAATCAAGTTAGAGGCAAAGCCAGGAGGGCTAAGTTCCTATAGAATCACACAGGCAGGAAAACCTATTCCGTGTTAGGAGTAAACGTTCTAGAAAAGAGTCCTCAAAGAGGTGATACCTGAATTGAGTCCTGAGGAATATAGAGGTTGGGAAGGTTAGTAATGTGGATAGAGAATGTGTGCCAGAAAAAGGGCTAACACATGAAGGATGAGGGGGTATGCACCTTAGGGAAGCCACAAAGAAAGAAATGACAAAAATATAGATTGTGTTGACAATACAGGGATATTTTATTAGAATACAACCGCACCTATTTGCTATGTTTTGTCTGTGGTTGCTTGAGCGCTACACCAAGGCAGAGTTGAGTAATTACAACTAAGTCCCTTTGGTCAACAAAACTGAAACTATTTATCTGATCCTTTATAGAAAAAGTTTGCCAATCCCTATTTTAGAGAGTCAGTTTTAGCACAATTAAAAATAAGAAAATTTCACCCTGACCGGTTTGGCTCAGTGGATAGAGTGTCAGCCTGCGGACTGAAGGGTCCCAGGTTTGATTCCAGTCAAGGGCATGTACATCCCCAGTAGGGGGTGTGCAGGAGCCAGCTGATTGATGTTTCTAACTCTCTATCCCTCTCCCTTCCTCTCTGTAAAAAAAAAATCAATAAAATATATATAAAAAATAAGAAAATTTTATTTTTACTCTGCTTTTTTTCAACATGCATTGTGCATTTTTAATATTTAGGTTCAAGTATGCTTTTATTTCTTAAAAAATTATCTTGAATTATTGCCGGGAGCCGGTCCATGCTTGCTGTTTCAAGGGACCTGGCATATATGGCATACTGTTCTTAATATGTTTGCTCACCTTCTTGGCACTATGTGTTTTAACCAAGGTCACCTCTCCGAGAAAGGTTGAATCCCCAGGTAGGGATTTTCCCCTGAAGTTAGGGAGGGAATAAAACCCCTCAACTAAGTGCCAGGCGGGTAATTAATCACTTTAACTATGAACAACCATGCTTAAGCTATATAATATTTACTCCCTGGAATGGAGATAAGAAACGCCCTAACCTTTGTAATAGAGATTGATAGGATTGAATCAACTGGTATAAATACAGATGTAACAAGACAGCAACACACACAATTTAGGAGTCAGAATTCAGAAGACAGAACCTACACAGAGCCTAGAGACAGAAGAAATTCGCTGGAGAACCTGGACAGAACCTGGCTGGAGATCTGAAGCAGAACCTCTCTGGAGATCCAGACCAGAACTTGGCTGGAGATCCTGGCTAGAGATCCTGGCTAGGCTGCTGATCAACTGAACGCTGTCTCCATGTCATTCCTTCTTCGCCGACTCCGTCCACACCTTTGGGGACCCCTGTACCTGCTGGGGTTGGACCCCAGCAAATTATCATTATAAGCATGAATTCTCTTCCTGAATTTTACTTTTTTTATTGAGGACTCAAATTATGAATGGGTTGGATCTTTTTGCCCTCTTTGTTTATCATGCTACCTCTAATCCTTTTTCTATTTTCCTTTCATTGATGCAGCTCCATCTCATTGCTTCATTGAAATATACAATTAAAATCACGGTTAAGATAGCAAATACTCTATAATGTTTTAAATTTTAAACCTTGTAGTCATGTTTGTGGCCAAAGTTACTATATTTGCAAATTAATATATATGTGCCTCTCCTCTCAATTCCTGATGGAATAAACTCTGCAACTGGAGGAATGTAGGGTGAGCATTACATTTGATAAGTATAAAAGGTAACATTTCATTGCACTGAAATTATGATGTATGAATTCAAGAATCAAAATCTTAGGAAGCCTATTAATTTATCACATCCATTTAGTAATTTTCACTCTGTTTATAGAGCTCCAGACGTGTGAAAGAGGAACCACCTATTGCAATTTCTTTATTTTATAGGAAAAAATTCTTTATGCTCAGAGAGATCAGATTACCTTTTCAAGATTCTACCAAAGAAGAATCTAAGTTCTCAGAGTTATATAATATTGGCAAAACAAAAGAAAACACCTCATATTGCTTTAACATCCCTAGTATGAATTTTATTTTTCCTCTTGTCTTTTAATGACCTAAAATTATTTGTAAAGATAAAGGTATGAGTTTACAAAGCATTACATATATTATCTTGAGATTTTATTTTTTATTTATTGATTTTAGAGAAAGGGGATATATATAATGTTTTCTCTAGAGAAAACATTAATTTGTTATTCCACTTATTTATGCATTCACAGTTGATTCTTGTATGTGCCCTGACTGGAGATTGAACCTGCAACATTGGTGTATCTAGATGATGCTCAAACCCTGAGCTACCTGGCCAGGGCTAATATTATCTTGGGACTTTTTTTAAAAAATTGATTTCAGAGAGGAAGGGAGAGGGAGAGAGAAAGATAGAATCATCAATGATGAGAGAGAATCATTGATTGGCTGCCTCCTGCACACTCCATACTGGGGATCGAGCCTGCAACCCAAGCATGTGCCCTGACTGGGAACTGAACGCTCAACCACTGAGCCACATTGGCTGGGTTGTCTTGGGACTTAAAAGCCCACACCAGGTCCTCATTTTCTATTTCTACTTTGAATAAACATGAGATACTGGCAGATTTGATCACTAAGATAGGCAGTTAACTTCACTTAGAAAATCTGTACCAATTTCCTTCAGATGCCAACACAAATCATTAGCAGAGAGTTGAAGCTGATTTCAGCAAGTGGCACATAGATCCATTCTATATATTTGTCATTGTAAATTACAGATTCAGAAACCAAGTCTCAGAGATGATTAGTGAATTACCCAGCTCTGTCAACTCTACCCTCTGTGAACATTTTCTTCATATTGACCTGGAATCTTTCTCAACACCTTGTCCCAGCTATAGCTTTTAAAATAACAAGAACAAGTATAGTCTCTTTTCAACATAACAGCTTAAATTCCTGGAAGGTCATTACCACATTCTGCAATAATCTTCTCTAAGTTAATACCCTCTTTCTGATAGTTTGTCTTTCATATGATATGTGGCTGATTTTAGAGCCCACTCATCAATCTGATCATTCTTTCTAGACATGTTCTCATTTGTCCATGTCCCCTTCTAACATGTAATATCCAGAAAATAGGAAAACAGTCTAGTTGTGTTGTCAGTGCTGAGTAAAAAGTAGACCATTTAGAGGTCTCACTATTAACTGGGAATAATGAGAAATTGCTGTATCTTGGCTGAACTCAAGTACCAGGAAGAGAAAAAAAACTTAGAAAAAATATCTCCTTTCAGTTGGGCCATAATATTCTGCTTCTGACAGAAAGTGGTCCAAAATAACCACCACTTATACTGAATTCTGGAGATATAAATAAGTGGGTTATTCTGCAAGAAGGCATCAATGTTGAACCCAGGAAGTTCATGGGACAGTCACTGTGGACAGCGTTTTGTTTTATTTCTTTGTTTTTTTAAATTTACAAACTTGTTACTTCTACCAGGGAGATGGGAATTCTGCTATATGCCTCCTATATGTTAAACACAAGTTATACCATTTAATCCTACCCACAGCCCTAAGACTTATGGATTACTGGCTCATTCTATGTGTGCTGAGCTGCACGGTGATAGAGCAGTGGTTCTCAACCTTGGCTGCACATTAGAATCACCTGGGAATCTTGTTAAAATCCTGATTTCTGAGCCTCATCATTAGTAACAAAGAAACAGAATTTCCGGAGGATGAGGCCCAGAAATCAGGATTTTAACAAGATTCCCAGGTGATTCTAATGTGCAGCCAAGGTTGAGAACCACTGTGATAGAGTATATTAGCATTTGTTTATTTCCCTTCACAACAGAAATTGGAGACATGCTCAAATCCATGTAGCTAGTAAGGTGCAGAGCCCAGATCCTACCTAAGTCCGAGGGACTGTCCAAGAGTCTACATGTTTTCCTACAGGTCAGATTGCTTCTCTAGATGTGTAGACAGTCTCCAAAATGTCCTCCCCGACCCCGGTGACCTTGAAATGGGTAGAAAATGGAAAATTGATGTAACGTCACCTTTAAAATTAGGTAACAAAGAGACAGTGTCTTCCATTTCAGGTACTCTTTCTCTTGCTCTTTCACTCACTCACTCTGAGGAAAGCCAGCTACCCTATTGTGAGTTGCCCTGTGGAAAGGCCCACACGACAGAGAGTTGATGCTTCAACCAAGAGACAGCAAGGGCTTGAGCCCAGCCGACAGCCATATGAGTGTGTCTGAAAACAAATTATTTATCAGGGGAGCCAGGCAATGACTATCGTCCCAGCCTTCACTTTAATTGTAGCCTGTGAGAGAGACTGATCCAGAAATACCCAACGAAACCATGTCCTCATTCCTGATTCATTGGATTTTAAGATAACGACTGTTTATTCTTTTAAGCTATTAAGTTTTAGGGTAATTTTTTTATACAGCAATAGGTAACTAGTACACTCTATTAGAGAAAAGAGATATGTGGGCAATGAATATGCCATACTCAAGCAAAGAAAATCTGGGGAAAGAAGCAGAATTACATGAAGTCACCTAAACCAGTGCCTTTCACCTACCAGGCATGAGTGTGCTCTAAACATTGTCCCAACTTTACTCTCATTCTACAGCTGCACTAACCACATTCCTAACGGAGTCGGTGGTGCCAAACTTTTTTTTAAAAAAAACATGGTAAAAAAGGTAGACTTTCACACTTCCCTTGTTGCTACTGTTTACAGAAATGCCTTTAAAATGTAAATGTGCTGTATTAAGACACATTTAATAGAAGTAATAGCTGTTTTGAAGCCTATATTATGAGAGAAAAAACTAAGCTGGGTCACAAGCTTTTGGAGGACTGTTTCATGACTTTGATTCACCAATGTATTCCAGTCCAGATCATATGGAAGACTTGAATGAGCACTTATATAGAATACCATCTTACTGGCACTTTAACTGTGCTTAGGACTAAAATGAATAAATATAAACTACAAGCCAATTGCACCTTCCCCATTTTCCTTGCTTCTAGGAAGCAGTCTAGAAAAAAACGACACTTTCAGTTTGGCCAAAACTCTTGTCGTAAGAGTTAATGTTCCCTTGCCAAGGTGGAGGTCCCCTTCCAGCTTTCATATACTAATACATAGTCCGCACATAGTGCTCACAACTGTCCTTGTGGAGAATAACCCATTAAGGAACACATTAAAAATAGGCTAAACTTAGAATTAAAGTAAAACTTAAGAATATATTATAATTAGTTATAGAGGTAAATATTTTGAGTGGGCAAATATGTGTGGTAATTGAAATTTTATTATTTAGAAAATGATTAATTGTAATGTATGAGATATTAACAGATTATATACGATTACTATTAAAAAACACATAAAAACTGAAAACATTTTAACTGAGACTAACTTCCTCCTAGGGAATGTAAAGCAGACATAATTCCAAACTACCAGCAAAATTAACAAAAGTTATTTTTATTTTTAAAGTATAGTGATGAGCATTTTAAATGAATGTGCTCTCCATGTAAACCAACAGTTCTAAACTCTTCCTCCTGAGCCACATACTGCTATTTGTCCCCCAATATCCATCTTCTCTTTATTCTTTAGAGCCTCAATTTTGTATTGGGCCCATGTTTATTTGAAGAAATGGCTATATCTCTAAGCATCTCTTGCAACTAGGTATGACCCTCAGTCTGGCCCATGGGTTGTAAGGAGAAAGTCTGAACAACTGCTAGGGAATGTCCCTATAATAAAAGTGTGTGCCTGTCTTTCTTCTACTCCTGATTGATATAAACTGCTAAGAACCGCCTTGGAACATGACATAACCTTTCAGGATATTAAGGCTCTATGTTACTGATTTGGTAGAACCAAGAAAAGTAAGTAACATTTCCTTATTGCCACCATATCCAACCCTAACCTCCCTCTCTAGTGAGCCTCCATGGTAAGCCATTTCCATGGGAATGCTATCACTTCCAGCTGCAGGGACACACTTCAAAATTGGTTTCCCAGAAGCCTAAAAGACAGTTACCAAACTCCCCACTTACTGGGTGGGTCTGAATTAACAGATACTCATTTCAAATGATCTGGACACATGATTTCCATATTCAAGTCAAAGATTAAACATGATAGCTTGGGAAAAGCTCTTACATGTGAAAAAAAAAACCACTTTAAAAATATATAATTGGGGGCTTCTTTGGGTAATACCATTTGCACTAAAGTTAGACTCCAGCACCAAGATGAAAGTTTTCTTTTTTTGTGGTATTCAACTTGGGAAAGGTGAGCATGATTTTCCAGGGGCTTTTAGGCCTTTAACGGTAATCGTTTATGACATAATGTAAATACAGAGATAGCTGAATAACAGTTTCAGTATAATTTTGCCAAAATTTCAATGTGTTTTAGAAAAATCCACATTATGTTTTCATTTTCAATACTTATAAATTAAATGTATGTTGATGGCCAGCACCGGTTTGGCTCAGTGGATAGAGCATCGGCCTGCGGACTGAGGGGTCCCAGGTTCGATTCTGGTCAAGGGCATGTACCTTGGTTGCGGGCACATCCCCAGTAGTGGGTGTGCAGGAGGCAGCTGATCGATGTTTCTCTCTCATCGATGTTTCTAACTCTCTATCCCTGTCCCTTCCTCTCTGTAAAAAATCAATAAAATATATTAAAATAAATAAATAAATAAATAAATAAATAAATAAATAAATAAATAAATGTATGTTGATGGTTCTGTTTATTAAGTTTTAAATTGTCTTTAATATCCTTTATTTAAATCTTGTTTTATACTTATCTATTTATGGAAAATTGAACCTGGTTGTGTTCTTATTTTTTATCTTATTTTTTTCATGTATCTAGAAATTATATAACAACTCCATCTCAGGCAGCAAATCCATCTGTCCTCTGGTAGAGACTATGGCACTGAGCTAGCTAGTCTCTGTGTCTCCTGATATTATTCATCATAGAGTTTTGTGCCAGTTTTAGTCTCCTAGGCCTTTTCAGTTTACATTCCTCATTCAAGGAGATGCCAAAAAACCAGCAGTAAGCATTTATTAAGTCGGACAGTGAGGCATTACAGAAATGAAGGCGCTGGATGGATGAGTATTTATCTTTACTCAGCCCCAGCAGCAAGGCCTGTTCAGATGTCGGCAATTGCTTGGTTTGGTGTTCACACCACTTGCTTCCTCCTTCAGTGTGCTGCAATCTTCAGAGAATTAAAGAAAGGGCTGTAAATACATTGTGCACATGCCACCACTTATGGGAATGAGTAAGTAGAGACAAAGTCATGCTTTAAAAAAAAAAAAAATCATGACACAAATCCACAGGAGGAAAAAAAAAAAAGAAAGTGCATTCTGAAATGTTTAATAAATCAAAATACAAAGTTCACTAAGACGTTTGGGGTTTAATTCCTTACCAAAAGTTGGGAACTATATAAAAAATGCTCCCATGGTTGCTGCAGCAGGGATGAAGGCAGAGTGGCAGTATTAACGTTCTGTGGTTTGGGTGGGTTTCCATGGCTTAACTTCTACTGATTGTTGTCTGACTGAGAAGCCAGAAGTCTCTTCTCTTTGACCTGGTAAGTTCCAGTCTTCTCATGCTGTCATTAACTTCTTAATAGTTAACATTGGAAAGAGTCTTTTTTTTTTTAATGAGAAAATGCAAATCTGTGTATCTTCAGTATAGCTTCTACCCACAAATACACTGAGGTTCTTGCATGTGGAAAGCAGAAGCTTCCGGACTTGGAGAAGATCTTTGCTATCCTTTCTGCTTTTCCAGTCCAAGCACATCGGATACCTGAAAAGCTGAGGCTAAGCAGCTATGACAAGGAACGATATGAAGACAGATGAAGAATGCTGATTTTTAAAAATCTTCTGACTTCTTCTTGTCTATCTCCTGGGGCCACTAGGGTGGGATGTTTGATTTTTAAAAATGCTCTGGTTGATAATTGTGGGACTTCTTTGCATTGCTTACTCTAGATCTCATTTCCATAGTCAGGTTATTTGCAGGCTTTGCACACTCCAGCCTCAGCAAACTTGAGGGAAATATCTTTAATGGGAACTGGCAGAAATTTCTGGCATGAGGTTTCTCCAGTGTCAAAACTGAACTATTTCCCAGGGACTCACAACTAGATTGAAAGCTGATGGAAGACACGGGCTGAATCTAATATATTCTTGTGTTACCCAAAATACTTAGTATATGTTAGATGTTAATTACTCATGAAATATGAGTTATATATGAGGAAATTTATTGATATCACATTAAACAGGGTTTAAAGTTTTGACAGGGTAAAGAACTGTGCTACTGTGTATCCTGTGTTGTTTATTATTTGAACTTTCCTAATCAGAATTCGTTTGATTCATTCATTCAACCAAAAGATATTGACTTCCTCTGATATAAAAGTAAAACATAACAAAAACTGTGCATTAAGGAAAGGGCAGTTTAAAGAAGATGAGATATAGCCGGACTCCCTAGAGTTTTTAATTCAGTTAAAAGGTGATTATTTGGGGGGGAAAAAGTTTTTATACAAATGTTGTAAAGGCCTTTGGACCTATCAAAACTTCTACTGAAAAAGATAACAGAATAGTAACACATGTCCTACATCTAAATGATATAGAAAATATAAGTGCATACAACCACACACAGTCAAATTTCCAATTGGAGTGGATTAGTTTTGCTTTTGGCCTAATTTAGATGAGATGATTTCATAGAACATTGGGGGTCAATTTTGCCTTATATGCAAATGTAGTATCACAAAAACCTAAAGAGAGAAAGAGAAAGAAACCTGGTTATATTCAACTACACCAAGAGCTAAGGATTCTGGGCAGGAGACAGAGATGATGTGGCACTGGTTTTCAAACGTTGAGTACCTTCACTGGCCCGAGACTGGTGAGCCCCACTGCCCAATCATCCCCTCACTTGTGAAGATGACACATATTTATGTACACGCCAAGAAAGCTGCAGCTCAAAACCAAGGAAAGCTAGCACATCCTTTGCTTGAGATTGTGGAACCCAAAGTTTAAGGATTTGAGGGTTAGATAACTAATGAATATTTTCTGCCCTAATTATGGGTGGGAAAGAGATTAATTATGAAAACTATCAATTGATTCCTTCCCTTTTCTCCTTTTTTCTTTTAGGGCCTTTATCTTTATTGAAAGGTTAGTTCTTGCAGACAGTTTGGATAAGCAGCCTTTAGTGAATGGGAAGGTAAAATCAGACATATTTGAGAAGCCTCTCTTCCAGTCCACAAAACACTAATTGGGTGCAAGAGCATAATCAGCACCAATGAGAATTCCCAGAAGAAATCACTTCTATTCCCACTACTCACAATCCCTTTTCACCTCTCTATGAAAATACCCTTAATCTACATTCCAAAAAGCAAAATGTTAGTACATTCATCAAAAATCCCCTCTTGCTTCATGCCATCAGACTGAGGATGGGAAAATGAGCTTAGGGAAATGCTTATGAAATTCTTTGGAATGCAGCTAAATACAGGAAAACATGAATTACACTGCCCCATGTAATTCAGTGAAAAAATAAAAAATGATGTCTGAAACCACAAAGCATCTGATGATTCTTAAATTTGGCAGCAGAATCATGAGATCCTAGGCCCTGTTGGAGGATCACTATTACTGACATGAGGGTTAAAAGTCATTAATTACCTCAAATTACCATGCAAAATTTTCCCTAAACTTATTATGGTTTAATTAAACATCTCAGTTTTAGAACTTTAAACAAATTCCAGTCACATATAGCAAGATAGATAATACTAGAAGTGGCGAGAAAAAATACAGTTATTATTAGTATAGCATAACTTTCTATTGTTATACTTTTGTTTAGTTAGGACTGGCAATAATAGCAGAATTTAATTAATAAGAAATTGGTTGGGCCATCTATATTATAAGTAAGAAAGCTGTTCTCAACAACTCTCATAATTTAGAAAGGCCAAAGTAGCGGGGAAAAGAAAATAAACTGGCCAGTTAATTTTACTAAATTGATATATTTCCTAGCATCTACTCAAGTGAATTTATATTGAATATTATTGAAAGAAATGTCTTGATTTTCTATTTAACTTTCAGTGATAGAATTAGGTTGATCCTTCTCTTGTTTTAAAACAATTGTTTGCACACTGAAGTAGAAATATAAAATCCGCCATTGGTGCCTTTTCCACAGCCCTTGTTAAAGAGTGTGATACCGACGTTCCACTAAGTGGATATTGAAGCATCCCTGCTGAAGACTCCAAGCCCAGTTACCTGATTGAACCTACAGTTTATATATGACATGAGCTGAGATAACCATATTCTTTCCCCAGGAAGTGTAAAATTAGTACATAGAAACCAAGCATGGATGGCTATGAAGGCTTGGTGAAGATTTCAAGGAAGCTTAAAAGACTATGTGAATGCAATAAAATCAGCTCCATGAGCAGAGAGACATGAAATAGATGCCACATAGATGAGGAGTCATGTGGCCCCAGAAGGAAACAAAATCAAGAGATTAGAATTCTCACTTCTGAGTAATACAACAGTCCCTCATTACAGAATGGTTTTTAGTTTAACTCAACTTGCTTCCATTTGGATTCCATGATGGTCCCTTGATTTTCTACAATAAATCTCATGTACTATAGTAGTTCAAGAGATTCCTTTTTCTTTCTTATAGTCATACTAGAGGCCCGGTGCACAAAAATTTCTGCACTGGGGGGTGGGGGTGGGGGGGGGGCCCTCAGCCCGGCCTGTGCCCTCTCGCAGTCTGGGACCCCTCGGGAGATAACGACCTGCTGGCTTAGGCCTGCTCCCAGGTGGCAGAGGGCAGGCCCAATCCCTAGGTGCAGCCCCTGGTCGGGCTCAGAGCAGGGCTGATTGGGGAGTTGGGGCGCCTTCCCTGTCATGCACAGAGCAGGGCGGATCGGGAGGTTGTGATGCCACCCTCAGTCATGCTCAGGGTAGGGCTGATTGGGGGGTTGGAGCACCGCCCCCTGTCACACTCAAGGCAGGGTCAATGGGGAGGTTGTGGCGCCACCCCCTGTCATGCACAGAGCAGGGCCCATCAGGGGGTTGGGGCGCCACACGCTGTCACACACAGAGCAGGGCCGATGGGGAGGTTATGGCTCTACCCCATCACACACAGAGCAGGGCCCGTGGAAGGGGGGTTGGGGTGCCGCCCTCTATCACCCACAGAGCAGGGCCGATCAGGGGGTTGGGGCACCACCACTCTCACAGTCAGGGCAGGGCCGATGGGGAGGTTATGGCTCTACCCTGTCACACACACAGAGCAGGGCCCGTGGGGGGGGGGGGGGGTTGTGGCACCACACCCTGTCACACACAGAACAGGGCGGATCAGGGGGTTGGGGCGCCGCACCCTGTCACACTCAGGGCAGGGCCGATGGGGAGGTTATGGCTCTACCCCGTACACACAGAGCAGGGCCCGTGGGGGGGGGGTGTTGGGGTGTCGCACCCTGTCACACACAGAGCCGCAGGGCAATCAGGGGGTTGGGGAGCTCCCCCCTATCAGGCACAGAGCAGGGCTGATCAGGGAGTTGGAGCACCTTCCCCTGTCACGAACAGAGCAGGGCGGATAGGGAGGTTGTGGCCCTGGCCCGTCACACACAGAGCCGCAGGGCGATCAGGGGGTTTGGGCGCTGCCCCCTGTCACGCTGATCCCAGTGCTGGGAGGCATATTATCCTTTTACTATATAGAGGCCTGGTGCATGGGCGGGGGCCGGCTGGTTTGCCCTGAAGGGTGTCCTGGATCAGGGTGGGGGTCCCCACTGGGGTGCCTGGCTAGCCTGAGTGAGGGGATGATGGCTGTTTGCAGCTGGTCATACACCCTTCAGGGTGGGGGTCCCCACTGGGGTGCCTGGCCAGTCTGGGTGAGGGGCTGAGGGCTGTTTTCAGGCTGGCAGGTGACTGAAGCTCCCAACTGCTCCTTTTTTTCTTTTTCTTTTTATTCTGGGCCAGCTTTAGCTCTGAGGCTCCAGCTCTTAGGCCTCCGCTGCTGAAAGCAGGTATCTGGTTTGTTTCAGTTCTATAATTGAAACAATGTATAACTCCAGCTCTGAGATCCCGGCTCACTGAAAGCAGGTTTCTGGGGTTTTGTTTAGCTTCTATATTTGTTACAATGTTTCAAACTGCAGGCTCAGAGGCTGGCAAGGCAGGCAGGGAACATTGGAGTCCTCTGTCACTGAAGCAAGCAAGCCTCATGTTAGTTTCAAGCTGCCTGGCTGCTGGCCGCCATCTTGGCTGGAAGTTAATTTGCATATCACCCTGATTAGCCAATGGGAAGGGTAGCAGTCATATGCTAATTACCATGTTTCTCTTTTATTAGATAGGATGATACCTGAGAAACATGAAGGCAATGAGTGTCTTGTAGGTCTTCCATTTTTAATATGTTATAGTAATGCTGGCTACACAATAAATGCTACATAGTTAAACATTTTATAATTTACATAAAGGACAAAATCCTATATAAAAAAGAGCTAATATGCAAATGGTCATCAGGCCATCATGCCATAACAGCTCAGACACTCAACACTGGGGAGAGAGGAATGGAGAACAGCCAGGCACATGAGCTTGTGAGAGAGGAATGAGGACCAGCCAGGCTGTGGCCTGAGAGAAGGACAAGCCACCTGCCCTGCGGTCCTGGGTGCCAGCAGCTGGAGCTGTGTCCCAGGAGAGGGACAAGCCACCCACCCCGTGATCCCAGGTGCCAGCAGCTGTGCCTGCACCTGGGGCCTGGGAAAGGGACAAGCTGCCTGCACTGTGGTCCCGGTACCAGCGCCTGTGGCTGTGGCCCAGGAGAGGGACAAGACCCCCGCCCCTCGGTCCCAGGCACCTGTGGCTGCAGCCCGCACGAAGCCACCCACCCACGTTCCCCTGCGGCTACGGCTAGCCCGGGTGAAGCCAGCCCAGGCCCTGGGTGTCTGTGGCTGGCCAGAGGGAGGAAAGCCCAGGTCCTGGGTGAGGGGTGAGGCAGAGGTGGTTAGGGGTGGTCAGGTCAGCAGGGGAGCAGTTAGGGGCAATCAGGCAGGCAGGCAGAGGGGTTAGGGGCGATCAGGCAGGCAGGCAGGTGAGCAATTAGGAGCCAGCGGTCCCAGATTGCGAGAAGCAGTCGGACATCCCCCAAGGGGTCCTGGATTGGAGAGGGTGCACAAATTTCACGCACTGGGCTTCTAGTTTAATATAAAGTCCTAACCACTTTGTTTTTCATTTGTTCTCTGTCTTATATCCTCATCAGGCCCCACCCTTTTATACACAAACATATATATATATATACAAACACCCAGGTTCTACGGAATTTCCAGGGATATGAATTTGAAACTAGGTGGTCCTGTCATGAGAGTCATGGAAAAGTCAATACGTAGTAGGTCATTGTCATTCCCAGTAGATAAACACTGGGGACTTAGGAGAAACTGCAGTATTCATCCATCAATGTATTCCACTCTATGCAATACAAGAGAATCTAATGTGAATTCAAGTTTTGGGACACCCCAGAAATCCGCACAATGTCTCTAACCCACACTTGTTTAAGAAATCAAGTGTGCTCTGTGGGAGAAACAAATAGTGAGTAAAGATTATAAATATCATAAAAATGAAATTACAAGTCCATTTTCTTCACAATTTTTTATAAAATCAGTAAAATAAAGAAAAAAATGATTGGGAGAGACTCCATAAAATAATGCACAAAGCACATAATGTCAGCATCACATTGTACATTATGCAGCATTCATAAATGAACATATTTTTTAATATATTTATTGATTTTTTACAGAGAGGAAAGGAGAGGGACAGAGAGCTAGAAACATCAATGAGAGAGAAACATCGATCAGCTGCCTCCTGCACACCCCCTACCGGGGATGTGCCCGCAACCAAGGTACATGCCCTTGATCGGAATCGAACCTGGGACCTTTCAGTCCACAGGCCAATGCTCTATCCACTGAGCCAAACCGGTCAGTGCTGAACATATTTTATATCCTTAATTATGGCTGCTCCAAAATCTTCTAAAACTCGGGGGTTCCTAGTCCTCGTGTTTTATCTCTAAACATGACTCTAGCTATTAGAAAAATGTGTACCTTTCACCCATTTGGGAATGAGGGCTTTGTTATTATGTTAAAATCATAGAATCGCAAGAGGGCTAGTGGTTACTGAAAACTATTGTGATTGCTTTGTAAAAGGAAAATTTCCAAACTTATCCCTTAATGTGGTTGCAATTTTAAATACTTGATGTGAGAAAGTCAGTGTGGTAAAGAAACGAAATAAATTTCTCTACTAGAATAAAGACGTGGAGGAAAAGTCTTGAGTTGTGCAAACAATTCGTCTTGGTTTCCGCACAAATGTAGAAACACCAAGAAGAGGTCTATTCCTCATCTTTTGAATGCAAAATATTTAAAGGAAATTTTGTTTGACTGTGTCTTCCGAGAGCAAATATCACTTGTGTGTAAACAATACCAATCCAACAGAGGGAGCTAAGTGCACATAGGGATTGAAGAGACAGCAAAGATTATTAGTAGATAACAGTCAGGCCTATAGTTTTTTATCTAAATTGCAGTCTAGTCCTTCCTCAGAAGAACCCATTGACCAGACTGGGGATAGACAATTGATTCAGAAGCCCACTGCCAGGACTTCTGCCGGGAGCCGGTCCATCCTTGCTGTTTCAAGGGACCTGGCATATATGGCATACTGTTCTTAATATGTTTGCTCCCCTTAGCGCTGTGTGTTTTAACCAAGGTCACCTCTTCGAGAAAGGTTGTTTCCCCAGGTAGGGATTTTTCCCTGAAGTCAGGGAGGGGATAAAACCCCTCAACTAAGTGCCAGGCGGGTAATTAATCACTTTAACTACGAACAATCATGCTTAAGCTACATAATCTTTACTCCCTGGAATGGAGATAAGAAACGCCCTAACCTTTGTAATAGAGATTGATAGGATTGAATCAACTGGTATAAATACAGTTGTAACAAGACAGAAACACTCAGAACTTAGAACACAGAATTCAGAAGACAGAACCTACACGGAGCCTGGAGACAGAAGAACTTCGCTGGAGAGAACATGGCAAAAGATCCTGGACTGAACCTGACTACAGAAATTGGCAAGAGAACCTGACTAGAACCTGGTGACTGAACCTGACTGGAGTACCTGGAGAACCTGGCTGGAGAACCTAGCGAGGGAACATGGCCACAGAACCTGGCTGGAGATCCGAAGCAGAACCTCTCTGGAGATCCAGACCAGAACTTGGCTGGAGATCCTGGCTAGGCTGCTGATCAGCGAATCACTGCCTCCGTGTCATTCCTTCTTCGCTGACTCCGTCCACACTTTTGGGGACCCCTGGACCTGCTGGGGCTGGACCCCGGCAGACTTCCGTTGTTACGAAATCTCTATTCTTCTCCTCCTTTTTATCCTACTATTCTTTTTGTTTCTCCTTCTTTCTTAATGCAATTTCTTTCTTATTTTTTGTTCTTCCTTTTACTATCCCCTAGGAAAGATAAGTGCTTCCGTGGCTACTATTTATTGTCATTATCAGTACTTGGGCCATATAGCATGATTTTCCATTTCAAATTTCACCTATTTTTATCATGTCCAATTTGATAGCATTGAAGTATACAATATGACCATCAAAGGAGAAAAGATGACACCTATTCTTACTGTACAATTTATATAAGAATAGGCATTTATTTTCAAGATCCTTTTTAGTAGAAGCTTACATATAAACATATATACATGTGCAAGAATATAATTTTGGCATCAAGGCAAGTCCTGGGTAATTGTAAAGATTTATGTATTAACAGATATTTTATTATCATACCTCCTTAAGGCATTTTCCTACACCCACCCCACCCCTACAGGGGGAATTTTGTCATTATCAAGGAATTACAAAATCTATAGTGAGGGAAGCACAGCCATATTGAAAGCATTTTACTTGCTACCATCTGTAGACAGAGGCAGATAATGAAATGTTATGTGTAAAATTTAAATATATTTTAATGAAAGCGGTGAGGTTCAAGAGTGACAAAGACCTGGAAACTGCTTTAAAACATCAGAGAAAAGGGAGTGTGGTTATTATAATAATCTTTATGGCTAGATAATTAATCAGAAAGGTTTTAACCACAGAGATCTTTGACAGTAGCTAATTGACCATTGGGACTCTGGGAACAACATAAAGTCTGCCTTCAGTCATCAGAATGGGGAGTTATATCCTCTTACGCTGTTTTATGACTTGACCCGGTTTGTAAACCCAAAATCTCTTCTTAAATGATGGGTAAACAAGATACACTTGAGTAAAAACCCATATTGTGTATTGTACTCTCTTTTCTCCCACAACTTTATTAAGTAGTAATTGATAAATTGTACATATTAAACATAATGATTATATATATATATATATATATATACACACACACATATGTTATATATATATATATATATATATATATATATATATATACACACACACACACATATATATGTATACACACACACACACATTGTGGAATAATTACCAAGATTAAGATAATTAATACATCTCTCACATTACATAGTTAACTCTGTGTGTGTGTGTGTGTGTGTGTGTGTGTGTGTGTGTGTGTGTGGTGAGAATAGTTAAGATCCACTTTCAGCAACTTTTATGTATACAATACCATGTTAGCTGAAGTCTTTTCATAATGCCTAAGATCTGAAATTTTAATAGTGGACACTGGTTGTGTCAAGTCTATGAACCATTTTCAAATACACTCTCAATTTCTTTCTCTACCATCACTCCTCTATTCCTGTTTTTTTTTAGAATTTTGAATGTTATAGTTCCATCAATCATTAGGCAAGCATTAATTGTGAGGTTTGATTTTTCCATTCTAATACTCTAATATGCCTCCTACAATAATGGAACTCATATCTCTGATATTTTCTGGGTCAAAACATTGTCTCACCCTTAACTTAGTTTCAATGGCAACATAGTTATTTTCTGACCAAATCAAATTTTGCTATCCAATTCTTTATAATAATACCATGACTATTACCCTTTTTTGTGTAATTAGTACTAAACAATTATTCATTAATATAATTCACATACTGAGGCCTGGCAAAGAATCATGGCTTCACCCACAATGAATCTTTTTACCATAATTTACTAGACTATTTTTCTACATATTTAATATTAAAATAGAAATGTCCTCTCAGTTAATTCCACCAACCATAATAATAATAAAAAAAAAATACCTTAAATTTGCTGACAGGAGTTTTTGCAAGGCGTTTAAGTCCAAGTGAAATATTTTTCCATAGTGTTTTTTCAGCATTTACAGGACATTTGAGAGTCTTTCTCAGATAAGGTCTATATTTCTTTTCTAATGCAACCCTTACAATTTTTTAAATTAAGCTATCATGACAAGCAAAATCATGATACTACTCTTATTTTCAGACTTTTAATCAAAGTAATTATAGGTTTATTAGAATTCTAATAGATTAAGAATTCCCATTTGCTAGGTTTCTTATTAAGTTTTTTATTTTAAAACTAAGCAAAATGAATTAGAAGTTTAAAACTAGCCTTAAATAAATGAGGGTGTAAATTTAGGATTCTTGAGCTTGGATCAGATTTCTAGGAGGTATACCCAAATTCTGTTATCTTTTTACCTTATAATATATTAATATTTTTAGGTAAGAAAAAAGCTAGATTATTTTTTACATTTCATAGTATGCAAATATAAATTATTTATGTTAATGGATATATAAAATGTAATAAGTTAATTTATAGAAATATTATTTAAATAAGCAGTAGATAATCAAATTTTGGGTGTAAAAATTTACCTATAAAAGTTTTTTAATCAAATTTATTTTGGTAGTCTGAGGTTAGCAAAATTAATATATTTTTTCAACATCTACCATATGCATGATTTATAAGAAAAGCCACATTTTGCTTCCTGTAAAGTCATTTACTGAATTTTAGAAACTGTGTATTTTACACATTTACAAACAGCTAGTTTGTGGATATAACCAACCCAAACTTCTAATCTTTTACAAAATTGCTTAAATCTAAAACAAATTGCCTGTGTTATCTTTTTTTTTTTAAATGTCTTTATTGACTTCAAAGAGAGGAAGATAGAGAAAGAGAAAGACAGAAACATCAATGGTGAGAGAATCATTGATCAGCTGCCTCCTGCAAGTCCCCTACTTGGAATCTAGCCCACAATCTAGGCACATACCCTGATGGGGAACCAAACTGTGATCTCCTGGTTCATGGGTCAATGTTCAACCATTGAGCCACACTGTCTGTTTTATCTTGAGAAAATATGATGGCCTCTAACTGACAATTCACCAGAAAGAAACTAGGTCCTCATTTACTTTCCAAAAACCCACCATGATTTTTCAATGGTTTTAAGAGACCAGCACATCTAAAAAAAATTGTGAAAAAATAAGTCAGTTTAACACATGAGGAAAATTTTTGCCTTGGAAGTGAAACTGTAGCTCTGAGTAGGAACACATACACATTTATCTTTGAGAAGGCTGTGAAAGCAATATTACAAAAGTTATTATTATTCATCCAATTTATTTACTTTCCTTTGCATTATCTCATTTAATTGAAATAAAGTGATGAATTATATTACAGTGTCTATAGAACAGTACTTTCAACTACATTTCAATTTTATAAAATATTAACATCTGTTCATTCTAAAGTAATTTATTAGAGGCATTTTATGTATCCATTTCTATTTAGTTTAAAACATTTCTTTAAACTTTATCTATATGTAGGAATAAATAATCACCTACAAATACAAATTTTAAAAAGAAGAGGAGCGAGTGGACAAAATCCAATTTTAGAAGAGAAACTTTAAATGTAGCATGTTTTCCTTCTTTTTTTTAAGGATAAGACTAACTAGTTGATTTAACAATTCTCTGATCTTTCTCTTATTTTTACTCCTTCTTTTCCTTGAACTGCCTTTATTCATTAACTATGTTTCTTAGTAACAAGTCTTTGCTGCATAATAATTTTCAAGTTTGCTACAAACTCTGCTTTAATTTCCTAGTAATCTGAGAAGACAACCACAGCTACAATTTTGAGGCAGACAGTGATTCCTGATACTGGCAGTTTTCCTGAAAAGAAAAAGGAAATACAACTACTCCCACAAGTTTACCACAAATAGCAAGTCTGTGGCAAAATAAAAAATTTGCATACAATTACCATTAAGTTGAACAAAAGCATCATTATGCCTAACAATAGTTGTTTTAAACTGATAAAATAAGGACATTCAGCCAAGTGCAGCTGTACAACATTTTATAAAGTATTTTAATGAGAAGCCTTTAATGGAAATCAACATTTAAGTCTAGGGTTTCTCAAGCTAAAGTTTGTGAAACTCTCAGAAAAATGTGAAGATATTCTCAGGGCCTAGGAGAACTCAAGTTCAATATCTATTTATTAAAATCTGTTAATGCACACTGAATTTTAAAGCAGAAACTTTACAGAAGGAACTGGGTTCATATATTTAAAGAGTGAAAAAAAGTAAAAAAAACAAAACAAAAAAACCCCCACAAAAACCTGCCAACTAAGAGCATTATATTCTTGGGCAACAAAACTGACCTTCAAAAATGAAGGAGAGACTTTCCCAGACAGATAAAAGCTGAGGGATTCATCACCACCATTCCTGCCTTACAAGAAAGGCTAATTAACCAAGTTGAAATGAAAGGATATTAATTAGCAACATGAAAGGCTATCCAATCTGATAAAGAGGTAATATGCAAATTGACCATCACTCCAACACACAAGATGGCCGCCCCCATGTGGTCAAAGATGGCTGGCACAAGATGGCCGGCAGGGGAGGGCAATGGTGGGCGATCAGGCCAGCAGGGGAGGGCAGTTTGGGGTGACCAGGCTGGCAGAGGAGGGCAGTTGGGGGCGACCAGGCTGGCAGGGGAGGACAGTTAGGGGTGACTAGGCCGGCTGGGGAGGGCAGTTAGGGGCAATTGGGCTGGCAGGGGAGCAGTTAGGTGTCTATCAGGCTGGCAGGGGAATGGTTAGGGGGTGATCAGGCTGGCAGGCAGAAGCGATTAGGGGCAATCAGGCAGGCGAGCGGTTGGGAGCCAGCAGTCCTGAATTGTGAGAGGGATGTCCGACTGCCCATTTAGGCCCAATCCCAGTGGGACAGGCAGTGGGACATCCCTCAAGGGGTCCCAGATTGGAGAGGGTACAGGCTGGGCTGAGGGACCTGCCCCCCTCTTCCCCCCCACCTCCCCGCACAAATTTCATACACCAGGCCTCTAGTGAAAGTATAAAATTCACATATAGAAGTAAATATATAGACAAATAAAGAATACTGTATTCCTGTAATGGTAGTATGTTAATGTATTAAATTTAATATATAAGTTAAAAATAAAATTATAAGTATATATGAATGAATACATAATATAAAAGATATAAGTTGTGACATTAATAACATAAGGTATCTGGGGGATGTAAAGGTGTAGAGGTTTTTGTATGCAATTAAAGTTAAGTGGTTATCAGTTTAAAATAGACTGTTATAAATATAACATGTTTTATGTAACCTTCCCATGACCACAAAAAAATATCTGTAGAAGATATACAAAAGAAAAAGGAAAAGGAATCAAAGCATATCACTACAAAAAAAGAAATCAATGAAACAAACAAAAACAAAAAAGACAGCAAAAGAAGAAACGGGAAATAAACAGCTACAAGATAGACAACAATTTCTTTTTAAGAAGGTGGAAAAACTAAGTGCTCCCCTATCAATAATTACTTTAAACACAAATAGATTAAACTCTCCAATTAAAACACAGAGTGGGTGAATGGATAAAATAACAAGACAACATATACTGTCTACAAGAGACTCATTTCAAATTTAAGGCTACACATAGGCTGAAATTGAAGGGATGGAAGAAGATATTTTATGCAAATGGTAACTAAGCAAGAGCAGAACTGGCTATGCTTATATCAGACAAAATAGACTTTAAGTTAAAAACTGACTAGATACAAAGAAGGACATTATATAAGATAAAATGATGAATTCATTAGAAAACTATAAGAATTGTAAATATATATTCACCCAGTATCAGAGCACCTAATATAAAGCAAACACTGTATACTATGGAATATATAATTTATGCTACTATAATATATACTATATTGTACAAGTAAGTTGGAAAAAAGTAACAAAAAAATGACTAGAAAATCCTAACTTTAGAAATTGCGAAAAACACTTCTAAATAAGACAAAAGAAATTATAAACTTTCATGGAGAGTGGAAAATAATTGGAGTTAAATAATATTTTATTTAACAAATAATAATATTTTATTTAACAAATAAAATATTAAAAACACTATAAATAAAATATTAAAAACACTATAAATAAAAACATTTGGGCTCAGCTAAATCAGTGCTTAGGACAAAAGTATAACCTTGTGCCCCAGCCAGTTTGGCTCAGTGGATAGGGCATCAGCCTGCTGACTGAAGGGTCCTGGTTTGATCCCAGGCAAGGTCAGGTACCTGGGTTGGAGGCTTGATCCCCGGCCCCAGTCTGTCCATGAGCGGGAGGTAACTAATTGATGTGTCTCTCTCACATCGATGTTTTTCTCTCTGTCTCTCCCTCTCCTTTCTATTCTCTCCAAAAATCAATGGAAAGATATCCTTGGGTGAGGATTCACAACAACAAAAAAGTATAACCTTGTTTCTATTAGAGAAAGATGAGAGTTTTTAACTGAGAACATAAAGGAATACTAATTTAAACAATTTCAAAATGGTTCCATTCCCAGAGTGAGTAAAAGAGAGGGGGGAAAAACAGAACAGGTGCCCTTCCTAGAACTGAGTGCTCTACACTACATAGGCTTTTACCTTTGATCTAAGGAAATAAAAAAATTAAAATTAAATTAAAAAAAAACCTTTGGTCATACTGAACCAGTTCTACTTTTAACTTAGTCTTAACCATGATTTGTGCTGTTGGCTGTTTGCCTCTTGTAATGCATTTTCTGAAATAGCCACAAAAATATGTAGCACAAACATTATTTTTCAGAACCCATCATTCATAAGATAACCATAATGAATTTCTCTGTAACAGACTCTCAAGGAACATTAAATTTTCATTCTGAAGTGAAATAGAAGCCTGCATTACATCAAGCTGGCATTTTTCTGACTTGCATGCTGGTGGTTGCCAACAACTGTCTTATCCTGGGCTCTGAATTCAGGACTGAATGCAAACCACAGAGAACTAAAGAGAGCCCAAGCTGTGCTGCTCCCAGTAGCAAAAGGAAAACTCTGCTGGCAATGGATAGAACAGAGGGGATGTCCCATTCTCACCACTCCCACATCATGACCAAGCAAAGCTACTCTGCCTTTAGAGCATTGGCTAGAATTGCAACAATGGCAAATATTGACACGGCTTAGCATTTCCCACAGAAGTATCTGGCAAAGTTAAGATATTGGTTATTGTTGTCTATTTAGGCCACCAAGCCTTTGATTTTTCAAGCTAATGTGATTCAGTAGAGAGGAAATGGTCTACATGATACTTAATCAAAAACAGCAGCTACTGAAATACTGACCTTAAAACACCCCTACCATTTCTCTTGCTCCAGTTCTGTCTGTATGTATCTGCTAAGGACTTTAAAGTCTTTGTGTAATTGCCCCAGAGGATATATATAACCTTTAATCATGACCCAGTTGTATACAAATATATCACTTTCTCTCCATCTGGAGAATAGTTTTACAAATTTCCTTATAATTGGATACCCCATAGATATTCAGCAGGTAGTGTTTAAAAACAACTAACTTAAGACCAAACAACCTTTAGAAAACAGGTAACTATCTTTAGTGTTTAAATTTGTGGAGAAAAGAATCCTAAAATTAGAAATACACAACTTTTAGATGTTTTTAAATCAATAAAAGTTTGAAATAAGCTACCAAAATGTTATTACTAGTAACCATATTCATGAGTAGATAAGAATATATATCAAGCTCTATATTTAAATGAATGTTTCTAAATTGCTTGAGTGAGCTGCTTCTGAAAATACTGTTCTTTGCTTAACAAAATCTTTTTTTTTTTCATGGATAGTGTGAAGGTACTTATTTCCTATCTACACTATAAGCAATCAAATTTGCAAGCTTGCTATGCAGGGTCTTTCATGTTCTGTGATCCTACAATTAAAAACAATGAATCAGTTCCATGTGGTCTTATTTATTTATGTATTTAAATAATCTTCTATTTAAATTATTTTATTTTTCGATTGCAGTTGACATACAATCTTATATTAGTTTCAGGTGTATACTCCAGTAACTAGTCATTATATAACTTACTAAGTAATAATCCCAATAAATCTATTATTTGATACCAGACATAGTTATTAGAATATTATTTCCTTATGCTATACTTTTCATCCCATGACTATTCTGTAACAACAAATTTATACTTCTTAATCCCTTCACCATTTTTACCCATTTCCCCAAACCCTCGATCCCCAATCTGGCAATCATCAAAATGTTCTCTGTATCTATGAGTCTATTTCTGCCCTGCTTCTTCATTTATTTAGGGGGTTTTTTAGATCCATTTTTTGATACATATATATTTATTGCATTTTATTGTTCATATTTTTTATCTTTTTCTATGTATTAAATAGAGCTCCTACATCTGCTGGGCTTGGTAGAGTGGCCTAATGTAATAGGTGTCCTGTAGGGTCCAGTGGCACAGCCTCCCTGATCACACACACTGAGTGCTCCAAGTGTACCCACCCATTGTGTGGGCTGTGTACACCCTCCTATTGAAGTTGAGCCTTGATTGCTATTGGCACCTCAATGGGATGGATCTACCTGCCCCCCACTCCCAGCTGATTGGTTTTCAGGATTGGCTGTGACCACTGATTACCATGAGGGACCAGCTGTGCAGGAGCCCACCCCACAGAGCAGGACTACTTCAGTGGGGCTCTGAGTCTGTCCCTCGAGTGTATCGCTTGTGGAGGTGGTCGGGTGTTGATGCTTCAATGTGGTCTGAAGCTTGCCACCAGGTATACTGGTTCTGCGGCCTCCCTGGAGGTGCAGGTCAGGTCAGCACTCCCTGTGTTCTGCTCAGGGCCACCTGACTTGAGCTACGAAGCAATGTGGAAATAGCTGCTACTTGTGCTAGACTTGGTGGTACCCAGGAGAGGCCAAGAACCAAGGCCAGCTGCTGCCAATGCCAGGCCTGGAGCCACTTAGTGAGAGGGATGGGGCATGCTGAGGCAGGATTCTGCTTGTTTTAGAGATTTTAGGAAAGTCCGAAGACTGAGCAAGACAGGTCATTTGTATGAAAAAGCCACCAGAAATAGCTTGGGTGGGCCTGCAAGTTTGGTAGTGGTGGGGGCAGGGAGGTTTCCGGGAATCACCAGAGCAGGACAAACAGTGATAGGTTGATGGAGACTCAGATATGGTGCTCTCCTGCCATCTCTGTGGGGGGAGGGCCCATCAAAAGGAACAATGGCCTCTGCCCGCAATTCTGTCTGGGAGAAAGCTGCCTCCCTGCCCCCGAGCTCTCACCTGGACAATTCTATCCCTCTCTATATGTCCCTTGTGCCTTTTGAACTGCTGCCTCAGCGCGAGAACTCAAAGGGAATGAGTCTGAGTAAGCCCAAGTACAGGCCCTTTAAGAGGAACTGCCTGAAATTTCAGCAACCTCCATGTCACTCAACCTCAATTCCCTCTGGTTTTCACAGCCAGAAGTTATAAGGACTTCACTTCCCAGCACTGGAACGCTGGGATGGGAATCCTGATGAGGGGCTGGGACCCCTCACTCCTTGGGGGTGAGCTCCATAGCTGAGATATCCCTCACAATTTCTATCCACCACACATGGGTACGGGACCAGCCCATTCTGGTCTCCACCCCTCCTACCAACGTTGATGGGGCTTCTTCTTTAAGTCCTTAGTTGTAGGACTTCTATTTGGCTAGATTTCAGGCAGTTCTCAATGATGATTGTTCTGCAGTTCTGCTGTAATTTTTATATGTTTGTGGGAGGATGCGAGTACCTCATTTACCTTTGCTGCCATCTTGACCAGAAGTCTCCATGTGGTCTTATTTAAAAAGAGGCTATTGCCATCAGAGTAGATCACCCAAAATTAGTCAAATAATAACTGTAATTCTCCGGCTATTTGTTTCTATGATAACCTCTAATTTCAGTGAATCTGTGTTGTACTTCCTGAATTTAGAAACTATAATTTTGTCAAATACTAAAAATCATATTATTAGAATGAATTATTTTCTTTCCTAGCTCTTGCAGTTCCCCGAGCTCCCATTGTTTATTTGGGACTGAGAAAATATCTTACTTTACTTCTTAATATTCTTCTGCCTTGAACGTACCTGCAGCACAAAATCTCTAAATGCTTCATGTTTGCTTCTGAGCAGAAACATTTTTAATACAGTCTGTTTCATACCCAGCTTAATACTTAACAGATTGCCTGATCATGCAATCGCCCTTCTGCTTGCAAAAAACCGAAGGGCTCGAATGACATGTGTGACACGGTAAATCTACACAGCTATTTATTTTATACTGACTTTCAGTGTTCTTAACCTCATCAGAGAGCCTGATAATCCCTAAATAATTTTGTTGGCTTCTTGCACTGTTGCCTGGTAATGAAAACAGAACTTCCTCCATCTAACCGTTATCCTTCACATCACCCTGGGAATACACACACACCCGTACATATACTATATATGTTATTATGACTTGTGTTTATTTGGGGACCTCAATTAACTTATTTGGATCAAATCAGATCATCTCTTGGGGTTCTTTCCCTTTGGGTTCAATAGCCTAACTCACATCACATATTTGGTGTAAGTCTTTTTTTGGTATGAGAAGAAAATGATATGGGAAAAGTTGAATTTTTAATATCATTAATCTATAGCTAACTCAGCTCGCTGTCTTATGCAATACTATGAAAAACAGCTGGGCCCCACTAACCAGAAAGCACTTTTATGGTTTCTCTTAAGGGCCATTAAATCAATGTGATGAGAGCACAGCTGGACTGGATCCTGAAAAATTTATCAGATCCCACACAATATATAAAGGAAGCACACGGTGCTATTGCAGACTCGGCACCAGCCCCCTCGCTTAGACTGCAGGTGGAATTTAACAAAAAAAGCAAACTCCCCTATCGAGCCCTTGAAAACCTGATTTTTCCCCTGTACCTCTCTGCTCTGTGTGGGTGTCTTCTTAAAATACCACTTACTCATGCAACTATTAAAAAAATTTCTCTGGCTGGATTTATTGGCATAACTAGGACATACACGGACCTGCTTGGCTGTCCCAGTATAGCTTTCAACACCAAGAGTCATGTTTTTTGCTTAATAAATTTTAGTACATGGTGGGTCCAAAACTACAGCCCTTATAAAAATTTAGAGAGCACAGTGACTGAATAAAGTCTGCCAGTTAAGGCCCAATGCACAGTAACAACTCTACCTTATTAAACTAAAGTAAGAATAGGACAACTGCCCAAAATCTATATCTCAATTATTTTTTTTTCTTTTCTTATTTTAACTCAATTTTCTCCAATGTTCTATCGATAATTAATGAAATATAAAAATTCTTGTTAAATGGCATGGAAAGATTTTGTAATCAACCCAAAAGCACATATTAGGTAAGAAAGTGATAGAACTTTAAAAAAGCATGAATTTAAATCTAAGTTATAAAATCAGATTGTAGATTTTGTAACCCTAAGCAACTTATTTAATCTTTGAAACCTCAGTTTTCTCATCTGTAAGAAAAAAATTAAACGTCTTCCTCATACAGGTATTAAAAGGAAAAAATTAATATAATATACTGTATGTGAAGTGGTTAGTTCAGTGACTAGCATATAGTTAGTGCCTATAATATCTTCTCCTTCTATCCTCTCTTCCTCATTCCCCATCATCTTCATCAGTTTTCATTGTAGCACTCAAGCCCCCTTAACTGTTGAGAAAGTGTGCTATTTCTATATCTTTCATAATACATTTAATGTTTAATGAATAAAAAAATTATTTAATCAAGCCTGTGATGATAAAATACTTATGGTGCTCTGCTGGATGAAAATGTCCCTAAATTCAACATCAAATCTCATCCCTAACATATGGCTGGAGAATTTTCCATGTTATAGAACTGACAAATTCCTTTTAAAATCTTCACATCTTAAAATAAAAATTGTTATGTGATAATAACTATTATCATCTAACCTAATAACAGACAAACATGGTAATTGACCACACCTCCACTACGCTTCCCATTGGCTAATCAGCAGGATATGCAAATTAACCCAACTAAGATGGCGGCTGGCAGCCACACAGCTGAAGCGAGCAGACAGCTTGCTTGCTCCAGTGATGGAGGAAGCCAAGCTTCCTCCCTGCTGTGGCCAGGCTCTGAGCTCCACTCTAAGCAACAAAGTTGCAATTATAGAAGGTAAATAAATCCCAGCATTAAAAAAAAAAGAAAGAAAGAAAGAAAGGAGAGGCTGGGAGCTTCCATCGCTGGCTTGGCCAGCCTGAAAACAGCCCTCAGCCCCTCATCCAGGCTGGCCAGGCACCCCAGAGGGACCCCCACCCTGATCCAGGACACCCTTCAGGGCAAACCAGCCGGCCCCCACCATGCACCAGGCCTCTATCCTATATAGTAAAAGGGTAATAGGCAAACTGACCCTAACAGCAGAAAGACTGGGAATGACTGGTCACTATGACACACACTGACCACCAGGGGGCAGACGCTCCATGCAGGAGTTGCCCTCTGGTGGTCAGTGAGCTCCCACATGGAGGAGCTCTGCTCAGCCACAAGCTAGGCTGATGGCTGCCAGTACAGCAGTGGTGGTGGGAGCCTCTCTTGCCTCCTCAGCAGCGCTAAAGATGTCCAACTGCAGCTTAGGCCTGCTCCCCGCTGGCAAGTGGACATCCTCCGAGGGCTGCCAGGCTGCCAGAGGAATGTCTGATTGCCAGCTTAGGCCCAATCCCCCTAGGAGCAGGCCTAAGCCAGCAGGTGGTCATCTCCCAAGGGGTCCCAGACTGCGAGAGGGCACAGGCCGGGCTGAGGGGACCCCCCCCCCCTGCACTGAGTGCACAAATTTTTGTGCACCAGGCCTCTAGTATATAATATATGCCCATAAGAACATCTTTTTTAGCAAAAGATATGTTATCTGCCTTGTAAATGCTACATCATGACATGATTAAATCAACTGTTCTCATGTAACATATCCATGCTTAGTGGCCATACTCATATCTCTATAGTTTGAAGAATATGCTCTGTGGCGATTTACAGTCAAAACAGAGGTATCACATAAGATATGAAATTTAAAAATAACAGCTAAACATCAACCCGAAAAAAAACACAAATAAGCAAGCTTAGTAATATTGATTCTATTCCAAAAAGACTAATGAAATCTTGCCTATTACAGGCCACGTAGAAACAGATTTTATGTTTTTCTTTTTCCCCCTTTATATTAAGATCAAAAGTACACTCCTACTTCCTTTTCTTTTATAGTTATTTTAAGCTTAGCCAGATATAATAAGGGCACCCTGAAGCAATAACAATGAACAAACTTAAATTTCACAGGTTTACATTTTTAATTCAAGTTGAAGTTTTTTCAGTAACTTCTAGAATGCTGAAGTTAAAACTACTTATGTTGAACTTTCCATGCCTTCTTTTAAAACATTCTTTTCTACCCCAACACAAAAATATATCATATTGAAACGGAATTTTTGGGCTGGGACCCACATTCTTTGCTGGAATCGAAGAATGAATCCACGGACAGAAAGTGGTATAGCAAAGGTGGAGATTTATTGAAGAAAAAGTACAGACTCCCACATGGGGAGAGGGAAAGAGTTCCACAGAATGGATTCCCATGTAGGGAGGGGGAAAAGGGTCCCACTCCTTTTCCCTATGAGTTCCTTTCCCCTATGGCAGTGATGGCGAACCTTTTGAGCTCAGCGTGTCAGCATTTGAAAAACCCTAACTTAACTCTGGTGCCGTGTCACATATAGAAATTTTTTGATATTTGCAACCATAGTAAAACAAAGACTTATATTTTTGATATTTATTTTATATATTTAAATGCCATTTAACAAAGAAAAATCAACCAAAAAAATGAGTTCACGTGTCACCTCTGACACGCGCGTCATAGGTTCGCCATCACTGCCTTATGGCTTACAAAGGCTACAGATCTTGGTGCCCTGATATTCCCTCTGATTGGTCACTACCCCCTTAGACTGGTTACTATAGTAACTCCTGGGCTCAAAGGTCGAACCTCACATGAGACAAGTGAGGTTCTCCCCCTCTCCTTCCTTACTGTTTTCCTATTCCCTTTGGGCTTTCTTCTCCTCCTTCTGGATGAAGGGCTTCCTTCTCTTTATTTTGTAAATACAGACCTTTTGCTGTTCCCAGCTCCCCCATTCGATGGAAATGTACCTGTTGCAGCTTTTCAGCCTCCCCTATTCTATGGAAATATTCCTTCTGCTACTCTGCAGCTCTGTGCTTCCTCCATGGTCCCCTTAATTTCCAAAATTTCTAAAACTTCCTAAACCTGTCCTATTTTACGCCTAAAATTCCTGTTTCAATATGATAGCTAGAAAGCAGATGTAAGATACCTATCTTATGACCTTATTACCTCTACAAAATGAGGGTCCAGCAATCACAGTGTTCTTACATAAAACATGAAAATTCTTATTATTTAAAGTATAGATTTGAATTATACAAACCCTGGTTTTGACCATCTGAGTACTAAATGTTTATGTATGATTTATGTTTATAACATAGTTTACCCTATTTAAGTTTGGCACAAAATGAAGGATAAAACCAAGGCCTGTTTCCAATTTCAATCTAGTTAATGTCTCAGGGTACTCTGATTTGGGTCTTCCTATGATTTTATCACTTCATGCTGCAACATTTCATGTGAATTCCATATTCTGTTGCCATCAAAGATCAACAGCTAAAGAATAGTTGAGGAAAAGGAAGACGTAATTGAGTTGTAAGACAGGAATTAAAATCATTAAAAACGTATCTGAATTTTCTCAAATTCACCACACTACAAAAGGGTTCTCTCAGTACTTTGATGGGGTTAATAACTAAGCATCTGATTAAGATAAAATAATATTATGAATGATCTGTATCATTGTCCTGTTTTTCACTTGAAATTAATCAACCAAGGTCTCCATCAAACTCAAGTCTGGACAATTTTTTGGATTTGCTATTATAACTAGGATTCATATCGGCAATTAAAATATTATTAACAATTAGTGGGCAGTGCCATTCACCAATTTCTGTGAGCCTTAGGTACTCTGGGAGAAGTTGCCCTCCCCCCGTCTTAGTTAAGGGATATGGTAATAGAGAAATAAAACAGGCCACATATGTGGATCAGCGGACACAGCCATGGAGTCTCACTTCCACCTTTTTTCTAGCTCAATCTGAAGAATTTTTAAGACTAATGCAGATGAATAATTAATGGCAATAGCGAGCCCCGAAATGGGCCCCTGTGAAAGCTTCCAGACCCCCTTGTCTAAGCCATTAAGACTCACTGTGTTTCCAGGAAGCCAGTGCTACTGCAAGATGCATTATATGTCTCAGCTCATTCATCTCCACTTCACTGAAGCTTGCAGTTGTTTCTCCTGGAATACTCAAGCTCCCTTCACTGGAAAAGTCTCCAACAAGGAAGCTGTACCAACTGCTCGATTTCTTCATCAATCTTAATTTGAGATGCCTATTTGAGTTCCTCTGCCAACAAGCTGGGAGATGGCCAAGATATCTTCTGGCCTGCAAGACCACCCACTGGCTCACTGAGAGCCTACCTCTGGCAGATGGAGGCCCTCCTAGAGCCTTGGCTAAAGGAGTATAAGCTGAATTAAATCCCCATTGTCTTCTCAGTGCAGTGCCCTTAGGCAGAAAACAAGCTCCACTGTGACTGGGAGGCCCTGCTGCCCAGAGATAATTTTAATTCTATTCCATTAAAAAACAACAATGCTACAGGACTTCAGATGGGCCGTGTTTTTTCAGATGAATGTTATAACCACAGTCACTCCACCATATAGGCTGGTTACTAACCAGAGCATCAGATAGACTGCTCTTCTAAAGCAAACACCCCTATTTGCTCCCCAGTATATAAAGCAAACACTCCTACTTGATCCCCAGTATATAGAGTGGATGTGGCTCCAATGAAGAGCAGAAGATATGTCTGTCATCATGGAAGACAGGGAATAAGAGCTGCAAGTGGAGCACCAACATATTGTCACCATAGGCATTTTGTAATGTTAATTGCAGTTCAGCAAATTCTCCAAGTGTTGAGAATTAGAATTTTGGATCAAGCTACTAACAATGAAACAAGATGGTGGCACTAAGGATCTCATATCTTAGTCTGGAGTTGCTTAGGAATTGAGAGCAATGATTACCAATAATTCTTTTTTTTCTTGTTCTTTTTTTAAAGAAGTGAACTCATTTTAGTGTTCTAATATCTGTATTTGTCTCAGAATTACAGAATTAGCCTCAGGGTAGTTTGAGAAGCAAGATATTCCATGATGTAGGATGCTTTGTTTGATGTCCTCAGCCATATCTATTTCAACAACACTATTCAGAAAGTTACAGGGGATTCCAGAGACACAGTACCTGTCCACACTCAGTATCACTGCTCTTATTACATATACACCACAGATTTTATTATTTGTGATTATGTATTTCATTATGTGATCTTTGTTGAATATTTTTGCCGCCTTCTTAAATGGTAAATTTTGTGATGTAAGGGATCATATCCCTTTTGAAGGAAGCAAAAAAATTTTTACTAATAATGTGTTTGGACTATACAATAATCTGTAATTTATGTTCATATCTAAATTTTCTTTTATAATTATCTTAACATTCCCTCAACTGAATACTGTAATTACTGGTTTAAATGGATTTTTAATAGGAATTTTCAAATTACTTTCTAGCAATTGAAATCATTACCTTTACTGTATACAAGGGCCTATTTTTCCCTCTCAATCACTAGATATTATCTGCATGTCTCCCAAAAAGATGAACAAGCCCTGGCTGGTGTGCTCAGTAGTGAGTGTTGACCCAAGCTCACAGGTCACAGGTTCAATTCCCAGTCAAAAGCATGTACTGTGTTTGTGGGTTTGCTCCCTGCCCCAATTTGGGGTGAGTGAGGGAGGCAACCAGTCAACGTGTGTCTCTCACATCAACGTTTCTCTCTCCCCGACTCCCTCCCTCCCACTCTCTCTCTGAAAAGCAATGGAACAAATATCCTCGGGTGAGGATTAACAACAATAACAACAAAAAAGATGAACAAAAAATAAATCTAGCTTTAATTCACATTTTTTAAATTTGAAGCAAGATTCAGTACATTTTCCAAAATAAATAAGTAATAATACAAAATAATGAAAACTCCAGAAGATAAACCTGAGCTATATACTCTTTTTCTCCCCAAATAAGTCTGCTAGATTCTTAGAGGCAAGATACTCTGTCAAGCCTGAGGTGAGTTCTGAAGATCTGGCCCTGAAAGTTTGGTGAGAAAAACAAAAGCTCATAGGTGAAATGAGTGTTAATTTACCTCTCGGTGACTAAGTAGAGCCTGCATAGAGAACAATGGCAATCTCAATAAGACCTTAGGGCTATTGGCATCCCTGGGAGCTATCCAGGGTACTGGATAAAAGCTCTCTCTCACCCAAAGGACCAAAGTCCTGGGTCTCTATGGATGTAACCTATGTTGTAGTTACACTTTGACTTCCCAAATTTCAACTACCACTCCAAAATCACAGCTACTCTGTATACAACTACGTTTAAAAACCAACCTATTTTCTCAACTATGTTTGAGAAACTTTTTGCCTAATTTTTTTTTTTACTTATTGCCTACTACTTGTTTCTATCACTTGTCATTTATTTCTCCAAATAGACAGGCCGATTCCCTTGCTGAGCACCTAAATCAAACACTCAATTAATGGCTGCCATTTTCAACTGTAACCGACACTCACATATTGCTCACATTTAATTATCAGAAAAATTCAAGAGTCTGAGTAAGTTTACAAAGATGAGAAAATCTCCCATTGCTACATGGGTCTTCTTTTTTCCTCTTTCACTATTACCAAATCATTTCTCCATGAATTTAACCATTGGTAGTATGTTTCCTTCTTTTTGTCCAACATATTTCCTTATTATCTACAGCTTGCCTGCTCTGGCTCTTTTGAGAAATATTAATTGTATTATATGAACAATTAAAAATTTTTCTTAAAGAATAACTCTTTTTTTCTGAAAATTGAATAGATGGAAGAGAGTATCAACTGTAGTGAAACAACAAAGTGAAACAGATGTAAAGTATTTCAGCAATTAGGTAGCTCAGGATGACCTATATCACCTCTAGAAATTTTGGATTTTCACTTAACAATGTCACTGACTTGATCCCAAAAGAAGGTTGAAGTCATTGCTTTGGTTAATGGCCTTATTTATTTTTAAACCAATAGCAGCACACCTGTCTTAGCTTTTCTTAGAGGCGACTCCCAAAGAGGAGAGGAAAATAAGAAATACATTTCTTGCCAATTCTAGTGCATGAAGACCACAGCAACTATATTTTTATTTCCACCTAATGACCTGAGAGAATAGACCTCTCTATTAAGTCATGTAGGTGTCTCCCACAAAGCAAGAACCCCACTCAATTGTGTCAAAGCAAGTCCATCAACTAAAATCTCTGCCAACATATAAAAAAGCCTATAATTAGCTTTTAAAATCTCACTCTTAAAATAATGAAGAGCAAAATGTGCAGGATTCAGCAAAAGTAGGTTTACAGTTGTTCTTATGGAAAATAATATAATAATGAATAATAATAATACAAAAATAAACTCTTTTGTGTAGCCACAACTGTAAACCAACTTTCACCCCACCCCATATAATAAAAAATTTGAGAAAACCTATAAAAAAAAGCATAAATGATGATCCTGGAAGACAAAATTCCTCTAATTAGGATGATATTGCATCCACAGAAAGGAAGGGTATGCATATCTATAATAATAAAAGTATAACATGCTAATTAGACCAGATGTCCTGCTGGACTTCCTTCCAGACGAAGCCAGGGCTGCGAGGGCCAAGGCAGAGGCGGCTGCCACGGCAGGAAGTAGCGGAGCCCCTTGCATGAATTTTGTGCATTGGGCCTCTAGTCATAATAAAAAAGAAAGATTAAAATGAACTCCTAAAATTTTAGAGCATTTACAAAAATAAAATTTTCCATAGAAGAGTTTGAAAATAACATTAAGAAAATTTCTCAGAAGATAGAATTTTTTAAAAATGAAAGGAGATAAATACAGGAGCAAAAAAGTTGAAACATAAGAGGAACAATATAGAAAGCCCAATGTCCAAACATAAGTTCCAAAAAAAGATATCAGAGAAAATGAAGGATGTAATTTTATCAAAGTTATGGAAAACTTTTCAAGACTTAAATGAATCAGATTACAAACTAAAAAAGCTACCAAATGCCCAGAATGATTAATAGCTTAAATTTTTGTTTTTGTTAAAACTTACCAGAGGATATTTTTCAATTCATTTTTTGAGAGAGTGGAAGAGAGGGAGAGAGGCAGAGAGAGAGAAAGATTGATTGGTTGCCTCCTGCATGAGCCCCTACCAGGCTGTTGAGAGAGCCTGCAACTGAAGTACGTGCCCTTAACCGAAATCAAACCCAGGACCCTTCAGTCCACAGGCCAATGCTCTATCCACTGAGCCAAACGGGCTATGGCTGCATAAGTTCTTGAGAGTAACCAGTCCTGATTAGAACAAGCCAATGGAGCTATCTGGTAAAGGGGGTCTTGTACTGAAAGGATATTCAATAGGTTATATGAAATAATGATTGAAATTTTAAAAATGGATGAAATCTGAGTCAAAGGCATGTGTATTTTAAAACTACCTATACACATCTCCACAGTTGTGCTAATTAACAGCTTAAATCGTAGTGTAGGGAAATTCCCATTTGTCACGCCCATTCTCATATCCTGGGTATTACTAATTTGAAATACACACTTGTTTCAGTAACAAATGAAAAGCCTGAAGTTTCAAAAATAATTACAAACCAACACAATTCAAACAAAAGGAAAGCATAAGAAACATTAAAATCAGTGTAATAAAGTACAATTAAATTGGAACTTAGGCCATGGGAAGATCATTCTTTATGGCCAGATATTCTTCATTGTGGGGGGTTGTGCTGAGCATTATAAATTGTTTAGCAGCACCCTGACCTCTATCCACTGGATGCCAGCAGCACCCTCCCTGAGTTGTGACAGCCAGAAATGTCTCTTGACATTGTCCACGTCCTCTGGGATTAAAATCATACTTAATTAAGAATCATCTTAAAACCTTACAACACATTTTCTGAAAGAATTTAATTAGTAGGGTTATAAATCTACTTCATAATATTAAAAAGCTTTAATTTTTTTAGCCAAATTGCATGCCCCTTGTAATCCAAACTTATCTTATATTCAATTTGTTTGAAATAATAACCTGGCCTGTGTTCACAGAAGCTAGTCCTTCAATGAAGAGAGTCAGTGATGTGAAGAAGAGTATAACTCTACTAACGAATATGTTCTATGTACTTTAGCTCCTATTTGGATTTTTTAAATTTAGAGACCATAAAAATATTTATTTATTAATGTTTTTCTTACATTAAAGTAAAAAAAAAAAAAAGCTATAATCAAGGCCTTAGATGCTGGGCTGACTCCTGATTTTTAATTTTTTTTTACTTCAGAAGTAGTATATGCTGCTCCAAAGAAGTGTGTCTATGTGTGTACACATATTTCCTTTATCCCTACTCTACAATTCTTCTTTCACTGTTAAGAATTTGATAAGAATTTTTAACGCACAAAGACATAAATCTAGTATATAGTTCCCTGGTAGGAGAATTATGAAAAATTTCAAATAGTTTTTATGCTTTTTTTGTACACAGTTTACTCTATTCAGATATACTGCTTCTAAAAATAAATGGGTTCTCATCTTGCCACTCCAAATTTCTATTCATGGCTAAAAAAGGCAGGAAAGAAATAAAAATTAAAAACAAACAAACAAAAAAACCTTAACAGAGGTAATCTCTGAAAAACAATGTTGGGTGATATTTTTTCCCTGTTTTCTACTGTTCCAACCTACATTCCAAATGAACACCTATACGTTTTTAATATGAAAATATTACGTCTTCTAAAAGTACTGTGCAGACCAGCCAGTGTGGCTCAGTGGTTGAGCATTGACCTATGAACCAGAGGTCACAGTTCCATTCTTAGTCAGGGCACATGCCACAGGGTTGTGGACTTGGTCCCCAGTAGTGGGCATGCAGCAGACAGCCAATCAATGATTCTCATCATTGATATTTCTATCTCTCTCTCCATTTCTGAAATCAATAAAAATATTTTTTCAAAGTACTGTGCAAACAGTAAAAAAAGGAAACTACCCACATTTTAAAGTACATTTTTTAGTATTTTACTTAATAAAATATAGTTTTAGTTTTTCAATTAAAAACTATAACTTTAAAGCTTTCAGTAACATTTTCTGACCTGAATTGTATATTACAGAAGTATGGAGCCAAGAGAAATGGAGCCAGTCCAAATCTAGACATTTACAGACAGCTCTTGTCAACACAGTGTTTCATTTTGTTTTCCCCACACACATGCACCTCTAATAAGCTTTACAAACACATGCTAATTCCCCTGAGCAGAATTAAAGCAGCAATCACATTCCCAGATCTTAGAAAAAGGAAAGTTTTCTGTTACTGCTACCCAGTGGTGACTCATAAAGTTTCTAGGAAAACAGGTACTTTAATATCCTATCTTCCTTTCTACTCCCTTGCATATTCTCTTCCTCTAACAAACTATATTATAACCAGAATCTTGTCCTCATATCTGTGTCTTATCTTTTCCTTTAAAATCCAGCCCTCTGTGGACTGGCCGTTTAAAAACTATTTCTCTTCCCTCTGCATGCTTGAAAAACTATGACTTTTGTGGTACTGAAACAGAATTAATTTCTATTATAAGTATTAATTACTTTTTCTTATTAGATTTCTCTCTTCAACTTGACTATAAGGTCCTATAAGTAAGACCCTATTAGATTATTCATTGTTTCTCCCACCATATCATACACACTACTACCCATCCAGGTTCTGTAAGAAAAGTCTGTGTAAATGACTGGGAATGCATAGTGCACAGGCTCCCAACATTAGTTTGTTCAAACATAATTTCCTTATCTCTTTTTCGAGTCTCAATGCCCACTCTTTTCTCTGCAGCAACTGAGTCCAAGCATATTCTTTGCAGGTGCTTTGCAGTTTGCTTTCATTTGATCAAATACAAAGACCGAAAGAGATGGTCAGCAAGATGATGTCTGCACTTCACTTTCTGTGGACATGGATCTACTTTTCAGGATTTCTTAGAGAGCTTTCACTCTAACTGTAGCACTATTGGAAGAGTCATGCAAGACCAAGCCACATTGATTACCCTCTCTAAGGTTTAGTTTTCCATTCTTTGGAAAATGATAAGATCTATGTCCCTTAGCTGTCAGAAAGATTAATGCAATAACATATTTAAAAGAATTTAGCAGAGTGAATGGTGCAGAGTTAGCATTATCACCACCAAAGCCATCATCATTATTATTGTCACCATCATAAAATCATAAGGACACCACTACTATCTTCATCATAAAGTGGTTTTCAAAACAATGCCCTCTATATTAGAATCTAGCATATGCCTCTTATATAACCAATAGAGGCCCAATGCATGAAATTCGTACATGGGGAGGCGGGGTGGGGGGGTCCCTCAGCCCAGCCTACACCGTCTCTAATCCAGGACCCCTCTCTATCTGGGACTGCTGGCTCCTAACTGCTCACCTGCCTGCCTGTCTGATCACCCCTAACCACCTCTGCCTGCTGGCCTGATCACCCCCTAACTGCTCCCCTGCTGGCCTGATCACCTCTAACTGCCCTACCCTTCCTGCCTGATCGCCCCCTAACTGCCCTTCCCTGCCAGCCTGATCACCCCCTAACTGCTCCCCCCTGCCAGCCTGATCGAGCCCAAAACCTGGGCATACACCCTGACCGGGAATTGAATCATAACCTCCTGGTTGATAAGTTGACACTCAACCACTGAGCCACACCAGCTGGGCACAAAATATTTTTTAAAATTTAATAGGACAAAATTTACAGAGTAAAATGAACACATCTTAGGTGTACAATTCAGTAAGTTCTAACAAATGTGTATATCCCTGTAACCAATCATGGTAATGAACATTCCCATCACCCAGAAGTTCCCTCCTGGGCCCTTGCACTCAATTTCCATTCCTCATAAACAACAACTCTTCCAATTTCCATATGTTAGATATGCTGGTTTTTGAATCTAATATAATTGGGGTCATACAATATGAACTCAGGTCATACAATATGAACTCAACAAAGGAATTTTTAAATGTTACCATAACAGAAACCAAGCCAGTTCAAGTAAATATATTATGACAGTAAGTGCTGTTTTTATACGTTTTATGTGACATGTAATATTTTTCTACTGAAAATGTTTTTATTAATATTTGTTTGTACATTGCCCCTAATATGTCATATTATTTGTTTAATTTTTATTTGTATTGGGGTAGGAATAGCTAAACAAATAAAGGTTTATAAAATGCTCCATTTTAGAGTATCCAATAGAAAATCACCTTCACTGCTACAGAATCTATGAATCATGGTAGCACTTTCCTGTCTACTGGTAAATTTAATACCATAAAAGACATTAGGCTAAAAGAGACATTGCTAACTAAGTAAACTGAGGAACATCATTTGCATAAAAGTGTCAACAAAAAGAAACTAAAGGCATCTGATAATGTAGAACAAGCAAACTCAAATGAAGTGGGCATGAGGTAGTACTGGGAATGGAGCAAAATAAGGAATGGGGGTGGGGCAGTTGAGAGAACTATCTTAGGAGAAGTAAACTTGATGTTGAAAGTCCTCAAAGAACCAAAGTCACTCTTTTCCTGACCTGTTACTATCACCTCCCCCAAAGTGAAGACACACAAAGAAATTCTTGCAGAGGAAGAAGGAAAAATAGCAGAGACTCTGGGAATTAGAGTGGTTTTGGTGCAAGAACCATTGTAATCAGGTTGTATGTTAATAACTGTCAGGTAGTTAATACAGGGCTTAGGCCCTAGGAGTGGACATTGCTCGTGGAGCAGAGAAAAAGCCCTATAACCAAGAATACTGAACTTCTAGCTTCTGGAACGGTAAATCCCACTCTCCACTCCTCTAATATCCTCATTCAGTCTGGCTTTCTTGGAAATGCCAATGAATTTTATGGCTATGCATAGTAGGTAACTAGTAACAAATGAACATTTTGGCAGAAATTTTAGCATTTTGGATTCAATATTCATTCTACATATCATATAATGAACTTTCTCAAGAAATTAAATGTACCAGGACTTCTCCCAATGCAAGCTAGCAAAGCTAGGAAGCTGTGTTTGTAGCAGCTACTTCTAGGAGTCCTTTGGCATGTGTTTGGGTGATGGTGTGGGGGCAGAAAGAAGCAGGAGGTAGAAGTGGTAGTGGGTGGGGAGTGGATTAGGCTAAAAGGGTTATTACTAAACAAGTAACCTGGGGAACCTCATCAGAAGATTATGACTGTCAAATGTGGTACATAAATTTGGTTCAGTTATACTCTAGGACATTTTAGAATTACAAAAGCTTTACTTGCCCAAACTTCTCGAAGGTGAGACAGTAAAATAAACACCAATATTCCCTGTTTCTATAGCCTCATTAATTATAGCTAGTTCACAAAATACAACCATCTGTAAGTGTAACTTAGAACTTTAAGTACTACTCTTTCACTTTCTAATTTATGTATCCAAATAATTTAAACCTATCGTCATAACAGCATGTGGACCAAAGACACTTCTAGATCAATGAATACTGCAAATATCTGAAGCTGCATTACACTTACACTGAGTAAAAGTACGGAAATGTTTTAAATGTGTCACTGCTCTTCAGATTTTTCTTGATAGGGATCATTTTTGGTGTTTCTTAGCAGGTACTTCTGAAATTAAAAGACAAATGTTCTATCCTAGCTGGTTTAGCTCAGTGGATAGAGTGTCAACCTGAGGACTGAAGGGTCCTGGGTTCAATTCTGGTCATGGGCACGTGCCCGGGTTGTGGGCTCGATCCCCAGTGTGGGGTGTGCAGGAGGCAGCCAGTCAATGATTATCTGTCATCATTGATGTTTCTATCTCTCTCTCCCTCTCCCTTCCTCTCTGAAATCAGTAAAAATACATATATTTTTTAAAAAGACAACTGTTCGATATTTAGAAGTTTTATATTCAAGAGAAAATTAAAATACTCCTTTGTCTGAATACTGGCACAGCCATTGGTCCTTCTTTAGTGGGCTTTAGAGTATGAGAACCTCATTACCAAACAGGCCAGAGCTTACTTGCGCCCTCCTGCAAAACTACCTCGGAGGGGAAGATGGAATCTGAAATTGTGCTTTCCCGTTGTTTCTCGGATGCAGTTCGCAAAGAATCTCAGGAGGCAGAAAGGGAAAGCATTTTGAAGTTAAATGACTCATTTTATTAAAGCAAATTTCACTGTCGACTGGCAAGACATTCTTAGCCACAAGCTCTCAGATAACGCTCCACTATTTATTTGCTGGAGAAGGGAAATCAAGGTTTCACCTTTTTGAAAGCTGAACTGTTTACAGCAGGAAAGCTGCTTTCTTTAAAACAACCGTGACACAAAGTTTATAGGAAAGATATTTTCATAATGTCTAGTACATGGTAGCAGAAATTACCCCACAGGGAAGTCATGTTTGTTTATTGCTAATGGTACGCACTGTACTGTGACTGACCTCTCCTGCATTAGGAAGAATTCTCTCTCTATTCCTCCCAGGTGCGCCACGTGGACGGAGGTGACTGCCAGCTTGAGGCCGTCCAGAGAGCAGAGTGAGCAAAGCAGTGCTGCCATGAGCGGGGTTCCCTGAACTCACCGTGCAGGTGCCACTGTCACCCCACAAGTTCACTTGTGCTAAGAGCTTCACTGAACATATTTTTAACCAACGGCCTTATTAAAAGATTCAGGACACTAGAAGTTTTGAGTAATCTAAACTGAAATTTCATAGGATTAATAGCTGGTATTCTTGCTGCTTTCTACTCAAAGTTTAAGCTTTTACCATTACATAAGTCCCCAACATCTAAAATGTGTTAAGGTGATGATATTGATGGGACTTTGACTATGAACTAAGGTGACCCTGATTGACTTAATGGTGACCTACTTTGCTATATGTCAATGTGTGTGTGTGTGTATGTGTGTGTGTGTGCATGCGCACGCACACACACATGAAGTAAAATGTAAATGTTAGGAAAGGACCCATTTTAAGGGGTTCTATTCACTTTGTATACTAAAAACTTGAATGAAAAGGCCAGGTTGAATGCACTTGGTGCAGAATTCCAGAAATGATGATGACTCTTGGGATCTTATGAACAAAATCAATGCAATTACTGAGGATGACCAAATCCAAATGACAAAATCAGGAAAACAGACATTTTACTATACTGTTAAAGAACAAATCTATAAGACAATCCCTGAAAGTTATTCAGTAGAATTCTGACATAAGCTTACAGTTCCTTTTCACTAAAAATCTGGTGAATAATTTTTACACAGTGTGGCTAAGGGAATAATCTCTCTTCTGGTCAAGGTTGTATTTCTCTTTTCCAAAGTTTGGCTAAGTACTTTATGAATGTGTAGCAGCACATCTCTGCTTTATTCCAAGCCTTCATTTTCAGTGTTGGTTTATGAACTTGTCCAGAGTTCACCTAAGTACAACTTTATCACTTGATTTTCATGCAATCTAACTTCCTCTTGTAAGCCCTAAAAAAAAAAAAAAAAAGACTCATTTTTCTCTCTCTGGCCAGGGACATCAGTTCTGCTTCTGTCCTCTGCCAGGAAGTGGAAATGGGGAGGGCTGTATTCTACTTCCTTTGTCAGAAGAGTAACTTTCTGATTGGGAAGTTCATACAGAAATGTTAACATTCTATTTTGACCTTTCAAATTACCTTCATATCATCCGTAAACACATCACAGAGGCCAAATGATAAAATCCCAAAGAAATAGTGGTTTTGCCTAGCAGATTATGACACAGTGGCCATTTTTCATTTGCCAAAGATAGTATTTAAATGGGCACAGCGATGACATGTTAGGTGATTTAGGTAAACACCAGCAGCAAAATGAAAGCAGCATTTGAAATGGCACATCTAAAATACTATGTCCTTGTAGTTATTCTGCTCTATACCAATATGCTTCTACAAAGTGCCACTAATTAAGATATGTCGTTAGAAACACTGTTGGTATTTATAAAGTTAAAATAAGAAAGTGACATTCAACCAAACTATCCTGGGAACTTTTTATCCTAATATATATTTGGATTCTTGTTTTTATTTATGAAGATAGTATACTGTTCAGTTTTGTCATGCTTTAAATAAGTATTATTTCATAAGAGATGTCCATTTAAAAAATTTTTAGCATTCCATAGAAAAATATTTACTTGATATATTTATGCTGTGGTTTTTAGTACAGCTATAGTCACATCAATATGAAAAAGAGTGCAGTAAATTCAGATTGTGCCAAAGTCTTGCCCACATGACTATTGCTAACACATCTGCTTTATCCACGAGTCAGAACAGACCCATGCTGCTATATTTTTAAACTAATGTGTCACATTTTGAACCAGTGTCTATACTTGTTATTTTAAATATAAAAAAGAAAACCTGGCTTCTCCAAATCAATTTAATTTCTGGACTCAATTATAAATTGGATACCATTGAACATACTTCCACTTCCTGTAAAAGCAAGTTCCCTAATAATACAAAAATAAAAATAAATAAGTAAGTAAGTATGTTTTGCTATATAATAATACTTTATGAGATAATAGTTTAAAAACTAGATTTAGAATAGAATATATGTATATTGGTTAAACAGAAAGTTTGATGTGTAAGCTTGAAATATGTAAAAAATATACAAATCAAAGAAAATTTAAATCTAAAATTTCTGATGTTTACAATACAAAAAAAAAGTTATTCTGGAAAATCTCCGCAATGACCATGACAGTGAAGATGAAAGCAACCCCCACCTCAATGAGGGGTCTTTAGGAAGCAGCCAAATGAGAAGCATAATATATAGATGCTCATTTATATTAGTCAAGTTAACCTTCACTGAGTAAGGTTGAGTAATGTCTTTAAGAAATCATCACTCTGACAATTTTATTTACAATCCAGTCATGAACATTTTAAAGAATTTTTCACAACTAAAGAGAAAACTCTTTGTTAAAGACAACTCAATAAAAAGGATACTCAAACCAGTACTTGTTGTCTAATTGCGTGATGATTAGGGGGGGGGGGGGGAAGTTTCAGAATCTCCTTGGAAGTAGGATGGGACATACATTGATGATCCAGAGAATCGAATCAGTTTTAAGTCTAGAAACCTCACAGTCAAAAAAAGTGTATTTATAGGATGACAGTGTCAAACATTATCATATCATTCATTATACATAATTCCATTATTTGGTTCTTTACCTGAGAGTTAGAGGAAATAAAGGGGAACTGGTAATTTGGACTTCTAATTGATCTTTGATTTTAAAAGATTGAGTTTCTTTGGAAGAAACTATACAATGATGAAATCCATGAGCTGCAGACAGACCCAGATTCAGGCTCAGCATGGGCAAACTGATGGGGATGTTTCTAAGCCTCACCTCATGGCTGCCCCGCGTGATGTGGGGCAGCAGAATGAAAGTGTGGTTGCCAAGAACGGTGGGAGGTTGAAGAATGATACTAGCCCAAGTTTTTCAATCTCTGTGAGGCTGCTAACTAAACTGGAATAACAATGCCCTGTGCCAGGGGAAGCAGGAGTCAAAGACTACCAGAGACAGGCCAGTTCTTCACTTGCAGAGTGAATGGCTTAAAAAAAACTAGCAAGGCTCTGGCACTCCAGATGTGTGAAAAGCAAGAGAGCTCTGCTGTGGAAGGTGGCCCCGGGGCAGAATGAGACTCAGAGCAGGCAGGGAGAAATGGACCGCCATCTTTGTGAATATCAGGATCTTAAGAATGTTAGCAGGGCCCTTGAATTTATCTTATTTTATTTTTAGGGCCCTTAATTTTTACATTTGCACCTACAAAAAGCTGCTGGGAGGTGGGGAATAGGATTCCCTTGCCTCTTCCAAAATTTCTTCTCTGCACCTGAAGGAAACCAGCCTGGATTCACTCCCTCTGGTTGACAGCCACCCAAAAAGGACCCTTCTAATAAAGAAGGTGGAAACCAGAGAGAGGTTATCATCAACACTTCTCAACATCATGATGATCTTGATAAAAATCACACACATTCAGTGCAGCAATATGTTTCCAGCAAGAATAAACATATGTCCTATGGTAAAGAAATGGCTTTCCAATTCCTCTATGCAGGTTTCGGTAGTACAAGACAGATTTGAAATAAAAATAAGCTCTAGTTCTTAAGAATCAACATTTCAAAATTTTAGGAAGAAAAGTTTACAACATAATCCTATTTATAAGGAAGCCGTGTGCTATGTTATCTTTTAAAAGTATTTTGAATGTGATTAAAACTGCCTTTTCCTCCCTCTCTGACCTTGTTTCTGTTTTAATAGATTTTTAGAAAAACAAACCAACAAACCACAGGGGAAAAAAGTCTTACTGGAAGGGGTTGAAGAAAGAATGGCAAGTAAGAAAGTGGAGCGAACAAGAATAGGTTCATTTTTTGAGGAGTCTTGCTGTTAAGGAGAGAATATCAGGACAGTGGCCAAAGGAGAATAGAGGCTCAATAAATGAGCTTTGTTTTTGTTTTGTGTTTTAAAGATCAGTGACTTTAAGTTGTGTGTGGGCTAATCCTGTGGAGAGGGATAAACTGGTGATTCCGGTGAAGGGGGTAGTTAAAGGCATAGCCTTTGAGAAGAAAGGGGATGAGGTCCAGAGCCCAAGGGCGGAGCTGGTCTGAGGAGCAGGCACACTTTCTCTTTCATAACAGGACAGAGGGCTGAGTCAGCAGGTGCAGACACAGGCAAGCTTGCAAAACTGGTGGTGGAAACAAGAGATATTGTTCTCGTCAGATTACATTTCTCTGTGAATGTTTTGAGATGTCATCATATAAATATTAAAAGGGAAGAGTTTATTAAAGATTTGAAGAGAGAAAAAATCTGAAAGTGAAAGTACTAGAAAAGTGCAGTGATTTTCTGGAAGTGTTGATTGTCCCTTCCAGAGTTAAATTGAGCCCAGTTTGAGCACTTGCGTGCTTTTCTTTTGCCAAGTTTTGCTGTTCAGGTGAACTTAGAAAGCAAACAGAAAACAAATTTGTTTCATCACCACCAAGTTATGCCAGAAGGATGTGATGTCTGGTCCATGGAATCCAAAAGAAGTAGGGTAAAAGTGACTTTATTAAGAAGCAAAGAGCCAGTACCTGACTATTTGATAATTGTCTTTATTTTTTCTCTGCTCTCACATTATTTTCTAAAAATACTAGGAAGCTGGTTCAGATATAAAAAATAAACACGTTAGCACATGTGGCCTTGAACCTTATTCAAGTCAAACTTTGACTCAAGTTATTTGAGCACCGACTTTGACTATCAAGACAAATAGCCTATATACTTGGGTTAAACCACGTAGAACACATATCAAATAGATTGATTGAAGAACGCATTTATAAATAGAACTGTTTAAACAATCAAAAATGGGAGGAGGAAGCTAGAAGAATGCCATAAAAAGTTAATACTAAAGTAATTAGAGTCACCTCAATAAAGGGGGAGGAGAAGGAGACAAAGGCTACGTCTAAATAATGACAAAACAGTGGATAAGTGACACATCCAGTCAATCAGCTGCATGTTTTGTCTACAGGGAACCTAGCAACTGACTTGACTGATTTCTTTTTTCACTGATCTGGCTGAATGAAGTGGTTGTTTTAGAAGCATGTTGACATACACATAATGAAAGAGGCAGAGAAGAAAAATAAAGGATGCATTTGGAGAAGAAAAAAAAATCCCTGGACTTCTAAGTGGTGGGTGATTAGATTAAAGGGGCTGGAAATAGAAAAGAGAGCAGATTTGGGGGGAATGAATGTAGTTGCATAAATTTGAATTTTAAATATAAGAAATAGGAACTTATTTTCCAAAATTATTGGAGGCTTGCGACACAATGGAAATATTTTAAAACTAAAATGATAAGGATTATAAAGGTTCAGCTTTTTGTCTCTTATATTGAATCCCGCTACATTTATTACTAGCATTTCACTAAAGTTTAAATTATCATTACAAAGTTGTAATTCCATTTACTATTACACTGGTGTTCACTTGTACACCCTTTCTACTTTTAAATGCAGATGTTTGAGCTACTTTCTCTAATACTCACTATATGACTACAATAACACAGACATCACAAGCAATTTCCATATGTTTTTCTCTTTTGTCAGATGAATATATGGGGGGACATCCTAAAAACTAGCAGGAGATTTTAAAAAAAACTCACAAACTTTCCAATGATAAGATTGCCATTGAGAAAGCAATTTCTACTTAGGAAGTGACACAGTCATATTACCCATTTTTTAATGTCATGTGAATATTAAGGAGAATTAGAAAAATGCTCAACACAGTATAATAGTTGAAAAGAAATACTCCCCTCTGACATTACCATTTACATATAAATGAGGTGTACATACACACAAACACACACACACACACTACTTTGTTCCTCCTATAAATTCTAACATATGAGACCAGAAACTCTTCATGAGTATGAGGTGAAGATTTAGTGAAAATACAAAAAAGAATATAACATATCACTAATTAACTCTATAGTACCAATAAGGCCAACACTATGTTCAACCTTTGCTGCTACTTCTGGTTTATCTTCCTCAATTTTTTTTTTTTTGGTCCTAAATTCTATTCAAATGGCTTATTTTCAATCATTTTTATGGCTTCATTGAAGAACTACAAGGAAATAATTGGACAAAAAGTGTCCAACACATTCAATCCCAAAATAATGTTCCAGTGATCCCTCCCGGGCCTCTGCCTCCTGAAACCCACTCTGCAAGGTTCTGAGTTACTGCCTGCCTGGGCCCAGAGCCTGTCTCCTTCAGAGCTCCCTCTGTCTCGCTCTGTAAGCAGTATCCCTGCACTTCCAGGTCTATTGGAAGAGAGACAGCCTCTTGCCACTTAATAGCTCTATGATTTTGGAAAAGTTGTCTACAATTTCTGCGTGAATTCAGACAGATGATTAATGGTTAAGTGAGTCAGCCTTTGGAAAAGCATCCAGCACTTGCCTGACTTTCCTTACTGTTTTTACTTTGCATTATTTAGATCATGACAGATCTCAAAACCCATTTTATAAAACATTCCACTAACATATAAACTCTTTCCCTATTCAGAAAAAATTCAAGTTTGTTAATAAGAAAGCCCTAAGTATTTCATCTAAAAATACATTCATGTTTAGTCACAGAAACTGACATACAACTCTATCTTGCTCCCAAAAGTATACTTACATTTTTTTACTAAAATACCTCTATTCAGATTTTTCAGTTCTTTTTATAATTTTCAGGTAGGCAAATGTACTTATTATTGAAAGGTGTAATAGAGATTATTACTTTGAGTTCATTACATTGTGCACAATCATGTCTAGATCATTTACTCCTCAAACTTTGAATCCAAATAAATATTGCAGTTTCATATTTGAAAGTTTCTTGGATTCCTAGTCTTATACAAAAGATAAGATTCTTCACTAACTCTTATACAATATATGAGTGATTGGAGAATCATTTCTACTTTCTTAATCAGATACTTAACTAAAAGTTTTTACCAAATATAACATAAGTGACATGAATGCTTATACTTAAGCATCAGATAAATATTTTATTCAATGTCATCACTTTTACTTTTATTTTTCATTATAAATAACTAAGAAAATATATCATTTTAAGAAGGAAAAATAAAAAATCATCACAATTTTTCCCTTATATTATCAGAAGTTTTAAGGAATTTTTGAGTGCTAATTTTTTTCAAGAGATTGATTTTTTCTTTAACCTCACCTGAGGATATTTTTCCATTGATTTTTTTTTTTTTTTTTTTTTTAGAGAGAGAGTAGGAAAAAGGGAAAGACAGAGAGAAATATCAAAGTGAGAAAAACACATCGATTGGTTGCCTACTGCACACACCCCAACAAGGGCCCGTGCAGGGAAGGAGCCTGTAACTGAGGTATGTGCTCTTGACCAGAATCAAACCCAGGACCCTTTGGTGCACAGTCCGAAGCTCTATCGACAGCCAAACTAGCTAGGGCTCAAGAGATTGATTTTAAAAAGCCATAGAAATGTTTCCTTCTCTGTTAATTTGCTAGATCTCATTTTAAATTCTGTTTTCTGAAGTAATTGTAACATCTGTCATACATCACTGACCGTCATCTGAGGAAAACAAAGAATGTTCCAAGTTGGTTTTGAGAGTAGTGTGGAAATAAGTTATTTAGACAGAGTAAGAGGTGTTAAATAGGAAAAAGAGCAAATCTTGAAAGAGAAATGTTGCCTGTGTATGGTGGTATTGGGGCAGAGAAACCAAACAAAAAAATTTAAAAAACCAAAACAACTCTTTACAGAAAAAAAAATAACAGCTTCAAGATCCATCCTGATACTAATTTAAAAAGTAAAACTTCATTGAATGACTGAATGAAATTATTACCTATTGTTCAGGTGAAAATGTTCAAATTTAAATTAACTATTTCACATTTCTCTCCTTTAGGCAAGAGACAAATATGAAGATGCTTTGGCCACACTCTTCTGGTAACAAAGTTTAGATGCTCAGGAATGGGATATTATAAACAAAAATTTTCCAAAATTGCAACAACCAGATAGAATTTGGACCACATACATTTGTACAAGGTCTACTAAACAGTGACAGAAATTCCTGCTACCCTCTACTCCCCAACACTCCAAAAGAAGAAAAGACCAGAGATATTTGGGGAGATTTCCAGAGCCACATACACAGGTAATTGAGTTACAATAGAAACAATCATCTAACTCAAGGATTCTCAACCTTTATCATCTCATGGCACACCAAAACCAATTTCAAAATTCTGCCATACACCAAAAATATATTTTTTTGCCGATCTGACATAAAAGTAGGCATATTTTATTGATTTATAGAAAAAAATGATAACAGTAATTACCTACCTTTTTTGCTCCAAAGTGACTTTTTAAAATATCAGGTGCCTATAAGAGCAGTCAAACTGAGAAACAGCGATCAGGCTATCAATCCCCAGAAGGAAAGTAGGGGAGGGCGGGGGTAAGGGGAAGAGATCAACAGAAGGACTTGTATACATGTATATAAGCCAAACCAATGGACATGGACAACGGGGGGATGGGAGCATGAGTTTGTGTGTGGGGGGCAGGTTGGGGGTTAATGGGGGGGGGGGATGAGGACACATTTGTAATACCTTAACTAATAAAAAAAAAAAAAAAGAGCAGTCAAAAGGGGTGTGGTTGCTGGGGGAAGGGGGAGTTGAGCAAAAAAGGAAAAAAAGAAAAAAAACTCATGGACATGGACAATAGTGTGGTGATTGCCATGGGGAGGTGGAATGGGGAGCAGTGGTGGAAAGTATAAGGAGGGATAAATGGTGATGGACAGAGACTTGACTTGGAGTAGTGAACACACAATACAGTGTACAGATGATGTGTTGTAGAATTGAGCACCTATAACCTGTATAATTTTGTTAACCAGTGTCACCTCAATAAATTCAATAAAAAGTAAAAAAAAAAAAAAAAAAATCAGGTGCCTAAACTTGTACATAAAGTTTTCTAGTACCAAGAATTAACCAATCAGATGCAACCTTATTATGCTATGTGACCAATAAGATACAACTCTCTTATATGACCTATATATTTATGGCTTAAGTCAGGACATTTATACCAGATGTCTGTTGTCATTATTTTTATCTGCCATCTAAGGGAAAAGAGGTCAGTGCCCCTGACTAAATAGTCAGATATTGCATGTTTTAAAAATTCTTGCAGTGGTTCTTGAAAATCACTGATCTAACTTCCGAGTTGAGCATCTGTTTATGCAACAGAGTTGCTGGTCTAAATCTGTCCATTTGCAGTCTATGGTCTTCATTTCTTTGGGTGGCAGCAAATACGTACCTCAGGATGGTCCAGTGGATAATATAGGAGGAAACTGAGATTTTTGCTGTCTGTTTAGTATTCCACCAAAAAAATCTTAGCAAGAGTTTGGGGATAAACAGCCAGAAGTGAGATGACCTGAGAAACTGTTTAGAAGAGGCCAAGCCAGAAAATAATCTTCCTCAACTGTGACTGATAAAACGAAGAATTTATCAAAGGTGCTTCCAAAGAATCAACTCATGAGACACTTAAAAGACCATCATTTAGAGCAGTGGTTCTCAACCTGTGGGTCACCAACCTGTGGGTCGCAACTTTTTTGGAGGTCGAACGACCCTTTCACAGGGGTCGCCTAAGACCATCGGAAAACACATATATAATTACATATTGGTTTTGTGATTAACCACTATGCTTTAATTATGTTCAATTTGTAACAATGAAAATACATCCTGCATATTACATATTTACATTACGATTCATAACAGTAGCAAAATTACAGTTATGAAGTAGCAACGAAAATAATTTTATGGTGGGGGGTCACCACAACATGAGGAACTGTATTAAAGGGTCGTGGCATTAGGAAGGTTGAGAACCACTGATTTAGAGGCTTGCCATAATGACTGCTTAGAAGGAAGGGCAGGAAAATCAACAAAGAGGAGAATATGAGCTTTTTCTCTAAAGCAATCCTCTCCGTGCCTCGTTAAAAATGGATCCAGAAGAAGAGGATGAGGGAAAGAACAGCCCCCACTGCTACCTCCACTGGTCACTGGCAACTGGCCCAGGATCAAGTTTGAATTTAGGGAGAAAAAAACTATGAATTTGACATTTTAAACTGGATTAAATTGGACTGCATTTACTATTTTATTCTTTAAAATGACAAGAAAGCTCTGAGACCTACTCAAGATGTCACTGAGAAAACGGGGAAAGGAGATTTGTGCCTCCATGGTCAAAGGTAAAGATTGGGGGGGGGAGGGGAATACTGCTTCATGTTTGCATCCTCAAGTTTAGACTGTTCAATAGAATGGTTAGTTCAGTTGAGTGTGAGTATTCAAATTTAATTTTACTTCAAAAAAAAGTGTTCTTTTAAATTCAAGTTTACATAATGGACTATTGACTAAGGCTTGTTTGTTTCTCTTAAAATATGTAATAAGAGAAGCCCTAATAATGAAAACCAGTAAAATAAAAACTCAAGTCTTGATTCTATTTGTATTTCACATTACTTCACATGAAACTCATCCCTCAGTCATTGACCTTCTCCAACTGTTTTTTCAATAATAGTTCACTGCTCTCTAAAACTCCATAGCATTTTATTGTAGTTAATGTTTTCATTGTAATGCAGTCACTTTATCAAAATGTACTTACATAAAATAGAAACAGGTACAATCTATATATATAAAAGCCTAAGCAACTGTTCGACCGGTAGCTATGACATGCACTGACCACCAGGGGGCAGACTCTTGACGCAGGAGCAGAAACCACAGGCACGGAAACATGGAATGGACTGATGAATCTCAGAGGGAAGGAGGGGGGGAGGGGGCAAGAGATTAACCAAAGATCTTATATGCATACTAGAGGTCCAGTGAACGGATTCATGCCAGTGGGGTCTCTCTGCCTGGCCTGTGCCCTCTCACAATCTGGGACCCCTCAGGGGATGTCGGAGAGCCAGTTTTGGCCTGATCCCCATAGGCCAGGCCAAGGGACCCCACCGGTGCACGAATCTGTGCACTAGGCCTCTAGTACATGTATGTTATTTGAAGGGGGAAAAAAACTTTAAATTGTGTATTTTTGAGGGTTCATAAAGGAAATTGTACTAGATTAGGAACAAGAAAAGAAATGACTAATATTTAGTGCATTATTTAATATAAAATTGTATTAATAGGTAATTACTGAAAATGTCACAAATTTACATTTTTTACTTTGAAAAACTTGTTGAAATCAAATGGAACAGTATTTTCAGTCCTGTCAAATTAGCCTGGTATATTGAGCCTATATCCCTGCAGCTCTTCCAGGGTGGCCTGCCAAGGCTCTTTGCTCATCATTAGACTTTTTATTAAATCCAAAGTACATAATACTGGAAGAATAATTGAATACAAAATAAAGTTGACAATGGTTAAAAATGAAGAAATTAGTATAATAAAATATTTGGCATAATTTAGATATTTAAAATTCAATCCAAGGAAAAGTGGATTTTTATAGGAATGACTTTTTAAAATGTTTTTAGTGGCAGAAATTATAATTGGAAAATTTAAATATCAACAGCAAAAGGATAGAAATTAAATTATTATTCCTACTAAAAATATTAGTGAACTGCAACTGGTAAAAATTAAAACTGTTACACTACAGATAAAAGTCATCAAGACATTCAATATACTTAATAAAATTAGTTCCAGAAAAAACATTTGCCATACAATTTATTAATATTTACACAATCCCAATTGACATTTATATTCCTTAACATGAAGTAAAAAAGTATCTTCAATCCTCAGAGTCAAATGACAGAGTGGAAATGTCCTGTATTGGTCTGTTATACTTTATGAAAATCAAGAACATGTAAAGAAACATGATTTAAAAATATAGGTTCTAATTTTTCATTGGTATTTTTGACATGTAGAATGTCAGAATTTTCCCATAAAAAAAGGAAGAACATTTGCTAACTTTTATTCATTCAGCCAACAAATATTTATTGAATGCCTACTATATTCCAGTCAATATTTGAGGGGCTTGATGAACCAGTGGTAGTGGGGAAATAGACAAATATCTCCTCCCTCAAAGAACTTAAATCTGATGGAAGGAATCTGACAATAAACAATATAACTAAAAAATAGGTAAATTATATACTGTAATATGATAATAGGTGCTGAGGATGGGCATGGGAGTCAGAAGTATGGCAAGTGGGAGGAGGCAGGTTATACTATTCAACAGTATGGCAAAAGTAGGCCTTAGAAATAGGCATGATTCAGAGGGGTCAAGGAGTGAGTGAAGAAGATATCTGGGGGAAAGAGGATTCTAGGCAGAAGGAACAGCAAGGCCAAAGTCCTGGTGCAGGAGAAGGATTAATTTGTTAAAGGAAGATGGTCAGTAGTGTTGAAGCAGAGTAAGCAGGAAGAGGGTTAAGAGATGAATTGATACAGCTAAGGGCTTAGTAGGCTATTGTAAGGACTTTTTATTGAAAGGTGGAGCCATTTGACAATTTTGAGCAGAGGAATGGTATGATATGACATTAATGTTAAAAGATTCACTCTTATAACTACAGTAATGATAATAGTAGAAGGAAGGGCAAGAATACAAGCAGGGAAACCTGCTTAAAGGTGATGGCAGTAATCCAGCTAAGAGGTGACTTGGACCAGAAGGGAAATAGGGAAAGTGATGAGAAGTCACTAGATCATATTTAGAATGTAGAGCTAAAATTATCTACTAGTGTATTTGACCTGAAACTGGAAGGACTGAGCCACCACTTACCAAGAAAGGAAAGCCTGTGAGTGGAGCAGGATTTGGGGGAAGATCAGGAACTTGGTGCTAGGTTTGAAATGCCTGTAAACATCCAGTGAGGATTATAATGGGTAGTTAAGTATAAAAATCCAGAGTTTGGCACAGAAACCAGACTGGAGATAAACACTGGGTTGTACCAGCATGTAAATGGTGTTTGAAACCAAGGGACTGGCCAGGCCAGAGTGACTCAGTGGTTGAGCACCAATCTATGAACAAGGAGGTCATAGTTTGATTCCTGATCAGGACACATGCCTTGGTTCCACGCTCCATCCCAGTAGGGGCCGTGCAGGGGGCAGCTGATCAATGATTCTCTCTCATCATTGATGATTATCTCTCCCTCTCCCTTCTGCTCTGAAATCAATTTTATATATATAATATATATATATATACATACACACACACACACACACACACACCAAGTGACTAGATGAGTTTACAAAGATAATGAATGAAAACAGAGAAAAGGTCAAAAGGACTGAGACTGAAGACTGCAAAACGAAGAGGTCAGCGAGGAGAGGAATCAGCAAAAAACAATGAGAAAGAACCAATGATGATGAAGGGAAATTACTAAAATTGTCTGACATCTTTAACCACACACTTGGGAAAGTATTAAATCTTATAAAATAATTAATTTAAATGCCCAAAGTCTGTGTTTTAAAAGTAATGAGTTTAACATAGAAAACTTATGAATAGAAAATACAATTTTCTTCTTTTGGATGCTATTCTAAGGCAAATAAGAACTAATTTGCCAGGTAACTTTTTTTCAGTTAAATTCAAAAACAGCATGTGTCTGTTTTATATGATTTTTGTCTATTGCTGTTACCAATAGCCTGAATAATTGGGGCAATTTCCAGTGAGTTAAAATGTTTAGACTTTATTATAAAAGCTAGGAGGGGGAAAAAACTAATATACGCTTTCAAGAAAGAAAAATAAGTTTTTCAAGCAACTGTGACTAAAAACCATGAATCCTAAGGGAATAAAATAATTGAATACTGAAAGAGCCAATATAAAACAAAACAAAACAAAAACCAGGAACTCAAATCAAGAGGACACAGAGTCTGGACTCAAAAATTCTGGAACCACATTTATTAAGCACGTGAAATAACTGGTAAATAATGTACTAGGCAACAAAACCTCCACTTTATGAAATTTGTTACATATTCTCTATTTTATAAATAAATTAATTGAAAAATAGTCAGATTTAATAGCTTTTGGAGGATCCACAGTTGAAATGACATATTCAGGATTTAAATTCAAAGCACCCAAATTCTAATTCTGAGGCCCATGTTTTTAACTGTTTTGCCACTCCGCCTCAGTTTAACCTTGAAAGAAATCTTTTAAAGTACTTGCTAAAAGCCAACATTCTGAATTTAGAAAATTCTGCTTTCTCATTGTATGTATGCTTACCTCCTGAGCACTACAGAAATGTGTTGACCACTTCATTTGAATCAAAAAAAATAAAAATATGGTGTGCCTTCATAGACTTCCATTGTTAATCAAAGACTTGGAGGAATTTAATTTTTATGTACTGATTTTAGAGAGAGAGAGAGAGAAAAACACCAGTTTGTTGTTCCATGTATTTATGCATTCATTGGTTGATTCTTGTCTGTGCCCTGATTGGGGACCAAACCCACAACCTTGGCACATCTGAGTGCGGCTCTAGCTAACCTAGCCACCCTGCCTGGGCAGAAGAATTTAATTTTTAAACTCTTTGTAGTTTTCTCCACAGAAATATCAAGCCAGAAACAACAGTACCTTATATTCGATGTTCAATTCTGTGTTTCCATGTAAAAGACCAGAGAACAACTTCCTGTACAGAGTGAAATTAAGGGACTTGGTACATTGAGCTTACAGATCAACCCAGTGTTCTTAGTATTACAGCCCAATACATAGGAGTAGCACTTGTTCCCTCAGCAGATCAGATCTGACCAACACCTCCCTAGCTGCAGTATTACTAGTAATGTCCCTGAAATAGAAAAATATATGTTATGGTTTCTCTCAGTTTGCAGTCTCATAGTTTAGATGTAGATGATAGATAGAGGAAGAGAGCAAGATGGAAAGAGGAAGGAAGGAAGGAAGGGAGTGAGGGAGGGAGTGAGGGAGGAAGGACGGAAAGGAGGAAGGACGAAAGGGAGGAAAAAAAGAAAGAGAGAGAGAAACAGAGAAAGCCACTTTAAGGATACTATTTATTATGTTTGTTTAATTTTTCATTAGGGGAAAAAATGACTCCCACAAATTACAACCAGGTGTTTTATTTACAACTGTGATAATGCACTCAATTCTATTTCCCACCACAGTAAGTTTTAGTATAGTCCCAAATAATAAATTCATTTATTTCATGATCTTACAGACGCTCTCCTGTTGATTAAAGATTTTATGTGTGCATGTATAAATATTTATATATGTGTATATATAAAGATTGTCACTATGTAGACTGTCTAGAAATCTATCTAATGAATATAACATTGTTCCCATGGAAAAATGCATTTGAAGTCTTAAGCCACCAATTTACAAAGGATCATTTGGACCACAATCAGTTCTTAAGTTGGGTAATGCCTATATTACCAGATTATGCAGAAATATGCTCCTGATAAAAAAGATGAATCATGTGGCTGAGAAATGGGCTGGGAAGTGAGTACAAATTTTCTCTGACCTTTGGGTCCCTGCCTCTTCTGCTCTGTTGGTGAACCCTTGTTTTTCTGCAAAATAAAAGCTCATTACTCCCTAAGGTCTCATTTCCCTTTTGAAATCTGGCAAGCTAAAAAAAAAGTAAATAAATTTTACAAACTCTCCAAATTTTACCACAAACTAAGTTGATAAGAAAGGCTTTTAAGAGTTAGTTAGAAAGCTTTAATATCTCCTCCAATGCAAATAAAGTTGAGTACCTTGCTTCTAAAACTTTACTGCATGCAAATAATCTAGGGATCTTGTGAAAATCAGTTTCTAATTCGAAAGATCCAGTATAGTATCTCAATTATTTTTCAATTTTTAATTTTTTTGGCATTTTTAACAAACTCCCAAATACTGCTGATGATGTTGGTCTTTGGACACTACTTTGCATAACCATGGTTTATTTCACAAGAGGATTTTTCTGACTTAAACTATCAATCTAGAAGATATCAATCAATGTTTGTTTGTTTTAATTTAGTAAAAATACCCCACCTAACATGAAACAAACATAGAATTCATACACACAACTGTAGCTAAATCATTATAGTCTTTTAATGACAACAATGTCTTTGGATATTCATGTAATGATATTCCCCAGACCACCGCAACTTGATGATGTATATACACTTCTAACCTGCTTGCTCAGAATTTTTTTTTCCTTAAAGAAAAATCCCTGCCTTTTTATACCTTCTGAACTTATATGTAAGTTATCAAAGAGAAGACACCATTCTTTATTCTTGAAGAAGATGGCATGAGAAAGGTGTTGGGAAAGAAAGCTGCTGATTATAATATCTCAAGGCCTACGTGAAAAATAAATGTTTATTCTACATACACATCAACTTGAAAACCCACAGTTCTCATATGGCCCCACAGGCTTTTATTGATACCTGGTCAATTTTTTATTGCTACCGAATAAAGTCTGTTTGACCTCTGACCCTAGCAAGGCTCTTGGTGGTCATCAGAACCTAAATTCTCTTATATGTCAGTAAATGATGTTGTGGTCATTATTTGGTAGAAACAGACAGCAAAAATGGTTGGGAGAGATGGATGTGGTAGAGACTCTTAATGTGATTTGATTAGAGTCCATATAATTGATTTTATTAAGCAAGTTAAGCAAATAAAGACAGTCTTGAATCTTTATTAGCATGTAAGTTTTAACTCCACCTTTGATGATACCTTCTAATTCTTGAATTCAAATGAACGCCAATTGATTATAAATACCTGTATATTATTTGTGTACTCTTGTTTCCATTAGTTTTTTGTGGGATCCTTATTTTTCTCATTTTGGGACCAGATTAACAATGTCTTACTTCAGATGTGACCAAATAGGCCACATAGGGACCAAGTTGTTTACTTTGAAAGAACACATATTTTACCTCAGGTCATCTCTACAATTATAATCCATAAATTAAGCCTTGAAATAATAATACCTCACATGTATATTGTGTTTATACTTCCTCAAATAAGCTCTTCATCCATTACCTTATTTAACATCTACATTTACTGTAGATGCATAAAAACTAGAAAAGCTTGTGTGTGTTTTTCTCTCACACTAATGGCATTTTACCCACCCATTAGTGAAACATCAGCCAAATCAGTTTGAACTTATCCTCTGTTACCAAAATACCAAAGATCCTGTTTCTCTCCAGTTTTATTTACACAGTAAAGACAGGAACCAAAGGTTAAAAGGAGGTCAGTTATTACTGATCTATTCTCACATTATTAACATTGATATCCACCTATCTGTTTTTGTTTCTTCATTGGAGAGTCACTGCCATAGACCAACAGTAAATAACATGATAATGAGTTAGGAGTATAAAAAAAACAGAAGAACTGCCTAACACCCCAGGCAGTCAGTGGCCCCACCATTGTTACCCACTTGTTTCTAGTTGTTGTTTTCCTGAGAACCTTCAGTTTCTGATGCAGAAAAAGGCACGTTAATGCCAATTGCTAATTTTTTAAAAATATTTTTGTATTGATTTCAGAGAGGAAGGGAGAAAGAGAGGAAGATAAAAACATCAATTATGAGAGAGAATCATTGATTGGCTGCCTCTTGCAGGATGCCCCCTACTGCGGATTGAGCCTGCAACCCGAGGATGTGCCCTGACGGGGAACCAAACTGAACTGGTTCATAGTTCAACACTCAACCACTGAGCTACACTGGCCGGGCCAGACAATTGCTAATTTTTAATATTATCACTTAGAAGAACTGAAAACATAAAATAATTCACTGGGTCCTGTTTTCTAACTTGTCATCTTAAATTACATTTTCTATTTGAAATGTTATTCTTTAACATTTCATCTGCTTGATTGGCCTAAAAGAGATTTACTATCTATTTTCCAAAATTGGCCCTCTGGAGTAAATTTTCCTTAATAGGTCATATTGTGACAATCTGTTTCATATTCTACCATATTTTATGTGTTTCATTCTCTATCCTTTAGATTCAGTATCAAATTAATCCATAGTAGAATCATCTAATGTCCTTATCTCTTTTGGCATAAAACAAAAAATATTATAAGCGCTCTATTGGAGATGGAGTAAACTTTAGATTCTGAAACCAGGGCAAAGTAAAATTTTTTTTTAAATGGCCTCATATTGGTAAATCAATCTTCTTAAACACCTGGTAAAGCTCTTTAGATGACATTTTTACAGAATTTCTAAGACTGCAATAAATCTCAAAAACATTATACTGAGGGAAAGAAGCCAGAACAAAGGAGGACACACTGTATGATTCCAAGTCCAAGAATGGCCAAAACTAATCTATGAAATAGAAATTAGAATGATGTTTGCCGTTAGTGAGGAGGGGCAAAGAATGAAAAGGGACATTAGAAACATTCTAAGGTGATAAAATGTTCTGTACATCCATTGGTATGTGGGTTACATGAGTATATACTTTAACAAAATACATGGAACTCTACATTTAAGATCTGTGCATTTTACTGTGTAATTATACCTTATTTTTTTTTAATGAAGTTAAAAATTTAGGATGGCAAAGAGGAGCTTCTTGCACCTGGTGATTTTTTCTCCGAAAGTGGTAAAATTGGCAGCTGTAGGGGTGTCGGGAATTTTAGAAAACCTAGGGAGCCTATAACCCAGTGGTTCTTAAATTGGCTGCACATTGAAATCACCTGGGGAGTTTTAAAGAGCATCGATGTCTGGGTCTCACCCCAAGAGATTCTGATTTAATTGGTTTTGGAGGTGGCCTAGGCATCAGGATTTTTAAAAGCTCCCCAGGTAATTCTAATGTGCAGTCAAGATTGAGAATCTCTACTAAAACTGTTCTGGAAGCATGCCACACTGCCTCTTGCTTTGGGTAAACATTTCCAAACAGATGACGCTATTCTTTGTCATTATGAAGCCTTATATAAACCATGTCAATTGGCATATTCCTGTTCATCATATCTCCACACCATTGTGATTCCAATGCATACATAAAATGAGAATAAGAAAAAACAATAACAAAAAAGAGGTAGCCCTTGACTTCCTAATATCAATAAACTCGATCTCCTGGCCTACATTTTGCCCCTGACATCTCCCATAGGATCCTAAATGTTTCCATTTATAAAACTTCTAGGACTTGTAATATGTCTCTTCCACCACCTTGAAACTGTAAAAAACAAGAAGTAAGGGTCATGCATTTCTTTTTTACCACTATATCCACAGCACCTGAGATATTACGGAGGCTCAATACGTAAATGTTGAGTGATAGAATAACCTCCATCTCACTTGGCACTAAGTTGTTCAGAGAAATGTTGAGTGTTCTTCTCATCTCCTGCTCATGATTCAGGAGAAAATAAAGACATGCCAACCTTTTCTCCCTTTCATTCAGGTTCGTGTTGAAGAAGCAAGAATGCTGTGGGAGAAATCTGTTTCTACATCTGTGCAAGACTCTATGCTGTCTTAGGCATATGACAACTGACAATATGGCAAGTCATGGTGAAGTGGAAAACAAACGACAGGAGGGTCTGTGCAAAGGAGAAAATGGGGAGAGGGGAGTGTTTGGACTGCTGTTAATCACGGTTTACTACGGGGGCTGCTATTGACAGGTAGGTGTGCAGGCCATCGAGATTTCACAAATTGCCTAACACGAATGCAGTGCATCAACATTTCATGGGGAAAGCAGTTAGAGCAGGCAGCATAATTTAACACCAGCAAATAGAAATGTCTAGCACACTTCAATACTCCTTCACCTTCACTTCATTAGGCAGCTGTCCTGTCACTCATTGCTCTTTCTCTTTTATTGGTGCGATATGATTAGTAATAACTAAAGAATGAGAGTGTATACTGCATCCTGGATCTACTTCCAATCACGCAGACTAGAACAAATCCACTGCAACATTGTGAATAAGAATGCTCCAGGATTCAACTCAGGGGTACATTTCCTGGAGCAAGAAATGGGGATGTATGTGGCTTTCGGCTCTTTCCCATAATGCACATTGTGGATGCTCTGGCACCAGTAATCATGACTGCTGGATGAAATGCATGGCTTAGCCCAACCAACCACTCTCATACCCTCTTCAACTAAAATGGCAAAGATGGCAGAGAAAATGAATTTTCATTTCAGATCACACCAAATCTTTTCTTTCACACAGATTAATGTCTTCATTACAGATGATTAACTCCAGCTACCCATGTTATTTATCATTGATGATGATTTCTGTTTGCTTCTTAGCAAATTCACATATTGTTAATTCTTATAAATAACAATATGGACTCAAGTGCTGATTCTTTCTAAAACTAGAAATTTAGGCTATGGTGACATATGTATTTCTTTTTTTTTTTTTTTGGTACGTATTTTGTTTTTAGAACAATTTTAAAGTTATGAACCATTTCAGAAGCATTACATATGTTCCACTGGATATAGTACAAAGAAAATCATCTCCATTTTTCTAATATAGAGTACATACCATGGCCTGGGTCTCTCCCAAGAAAAAGAAAGGTAAAATAATTTATAAGTCAAGAAGGACCCATAGGAGTGAAGAAGGCATTCAGTGTCTGTTTATAAGACTTGTATTGAAATATCCATGATATAATGGTTAGAATAACATGAAAATGGGGACCACGTTTCTCTACACATAAGAGTAAGATTTTTGCTTTAAATCCATCATCACATAAAACATAATGAAATTTTAAGCAATAATAACACCTTAGTAAATGGCATTATTATTGTTATTGAGAAACAGATTGAAGCAGTTAGGAGACTGTTGGCTGACCTGAGACATAAAATGTAAACTTGGAGGCAGTGACCAACTTTAATTTAATATGACTAAACCATTTTAATAGAAAGTGAATACTTCTGTGCCAGATTCTAACCTGAACAGTTAGGCTGGTGGTATCATTTATTGCTGCATAACAAATTACCCTAAAACTTAACAGTTTAAAAATAAGAAACGTGTATTAACTCAGTTTCTGTGTATCAGAAATCTGGGAGCGGCTTACCTGGGTGTCTTTGGCTCAGGGTCTCTTATACTTACGAGGTTGCAGGTTTGCAGGGGCTGCGGTCATCTGAAGGTTTGACAGAGATTGAGGGGCCCATTTCCAAGGTGGTTCTCTCACATACCTTTCAAGTTAGTGCTGGTTGCTAATGGGAGGCCTCGGTTCCTCACCGGATAAATGTCTCCATGGGGCTTCTTCAGTATCCTCGTGTCATGGTGGCTGGCTCTCCTCAGAGCAAGTGATCTGAAAGGAGCAAAGCAGAAGCCACAGTGTCCTTTTAAAAAAATTATTGATTTCAGAGAGGAAGAGAGAAGGAGAGAGAGAGAGAGAGAAACATCAATGATGAGAGAGAATCATTGATCGGCTGCCTCCTACACACTGGGGATCAAGCCTGCAACCTGGGCATGTGCCCTGACCAGGAATCGAACCATGACTTCCTGGTTAATAGGTCGATGCTCAACCACTGAACCACTCTGGCCTGGTCACAGTGTCCTTTATAAACAACCCCAAAATCACAAATCTCTTAAGTCTTCAATATCCTTTTGGCTATATAGGTCAGCCACAATTCACGTAGGATGAGACAATGCATGGGTGTGACTAGCAGGAAGCATTCAGAATCACTGGGGCCATTTGAAGGCTGGCTACTATACCAGCAGACATATGTAAAGAAGGGATGCCTTAAGTAGTAATAATGAATAAGTGAATAACCCAGAGAGGACAGCAGAGTATCAGAACTTTCTGCCTAATACTCTACAGCAGCTCAAGGCTTCCCTTATTCACCGCAACATGTGAGGTCTCATCTTCTTGAACAGATGACCTGGTAGAGACAGAGGAATGTTTTCTATCGACTGGGCATTATTCAAGTTTCCCAGTAAAGAATGAGTTACTAGGAATGTCCTTGAGGGCAAGTGAGGACTATTTATGCTGGGTACCCTAAAATTACTTCTATGATTGGCTTCCTGCAGTAGACTTCAACAGTGACCCAAGTCATTGAGAGATTTATTTTAAAAAATAAAGAAGAAGCACAATAAGCTTACAGTAGAAGCACTGCTTTTCTGTAAGTCATTATGGGGAGCTTTTTAGCTACCACTATCACCGTAGTATCCTCAAATACGCCTACCACTACCTGTTCAAACCCTACTATGTTCATTTTTAAACTTGGCCTTGAGTGCTATTTCACCGCTACCTTCTCAGCAGAGTCTGTACGGCTACCCCTGTGTCAACTAATGTACCACCTGCTGAGAAGTTATTGAATCTGACACCAGACAGGGGTGTTTCCTCTCTTCACACTGACCTCTGAGTTCCCCAACACCTAGACTCATACAAAGACGTCCTGACTACCACCATGACCCCTAAAAAAAAACCAACAACAACAAAAACACAATTGATGAAAAAGGAGCCAGCTAACCAGTCCTATTATAGATGTTTCACACATTAAGTATTGGATTCAACAAAATACAATTCTCTGAGATGAAAATAAAATGAACAGATTATTTCTGCACACAATAAGCAAGACACAGAGGGCACACAATGATATCAATTAGAATCACAAATGCTGAGAAACCCAGCAGGGTCTCACTTCACAGATGAATTCTTTTCCCACTATTATTCAACCTTACGGATTCTTGAGCAAGGACAGAATTAACAAGAAAACTACAATCATGCCTCAAGAAGTTCTTTATTAAGGACATTTAATACTGTGTAGAAATAGGAAGAAACAAAAAGTATTGCTTCAGACAAATCTAAAAAAGATTAGATCAGTGTTGAGATAAAGAGTGCTAAGTTTGGGCACTTGTTTTTCAAGCCTAACCTCTGATTCTGTTGAAGTTTGTTTATTAACAGGACAAACGAGTTGCTAACCAGACATAGGAATGCATCCTGAGGAATTAAAAGTTCCTTTTAGTTGACAAAGTTTATTGTGAATTCAGTATCATCCACCCTTAATCCCAAAGGATTCCTCACACCTGGGCAATCACCCAAGTGCTATTTAGGTTCATGTCTCAATTTAGCTAAGTGATGTTATATGTAATGAAAACTAGCAGCCCACCAAATAATTTTACTTTATAAACATATCTAACAAATGCAGGAAGGAATTTTCATTTTTTATGACCCAAAGTTTCCACTCAGTGTCTCAGACAAGGGTACTTCAACATGCACAAAAGCTGACTGGAGAAGGAAACTCTCATAAAAAGCCGTATAATATCAGAATACGTTTTTCCTTCTCGAGTAATGATATTCAGGTCATGTGCCTGCCAAAACCCATTCATTCTGGAAACATTTTCTCCTGCTGGTCTCTTAACATGCACCAAACAAAATACAAGTTTTCTATAAATAGGATAACTCCAGCAGTATGATAAGAAACAATGACAAAGAAAGGGACTCCATGTTATATCATTGGTACTATGGTCTTAAACCAAACTCAGGCCAAACCAGCCTCATTTTCTAAAAACCCCATTTAACAGAACATTGGGAAAAATTCCAAGGACAAAGACAGTTCATTTCCTAGGAGAACTGGCAAGTTTTTTAAAATCAGTGACATACATTTGCAGAACACACATGTGGTGTTATTCCTCTGAGACCTGGCATTTCCTACAAGAGTTGAAAAATGCAGGGGCTACTCTTGAGTGACTATCCTGCTAAAAGTTCCATTGTGATGGTTAGTTCAAAACAAAAGAATAATAATCCCTATATGGAAAGCAGAGAGAGAGGAAGGGAAGAAAGGAAGCAGGGAGAGAGGGAGGGAGGAAAGGAGGAAGGTATGGAGGGAAGGAGGGAGGGAGGGAAGTAGGGAAGGAGGAAAGGAGGAAGGGAGGGAGGGAGGGAGGGAGGAAAGAAGGGAGGGAGGGAAGGAGGGAGGGAGGGAAGAAAGGAGGAAGGGAGGGAGGTAGAGGGAGGGAGGGAGGGAGGGAAGAAGGGAGGAAGGAGTCTGATTCTCAGGAAAAGTACACAGCCATGTTCACTTGCTGAAACTTCCATGGAAATAATTTTCTTCTTTTAAGCACCATACAAGCTTGGAGAACTTTGCACATACCAAAGTCCCAGGAAAGTTGAAGGGATCTTTCTTTCTGGCAAAAACAAACAACAATAACAACAAACAAGTGAAGGATGAACAGACTACCATTTTTTGTAGGCATCTTTGTTTTAAGGATTAACTGATACTGCATGTGTAAAATACATACTTCATAGATCAAGAAGATAGCCAGAATTTAATAAATGATAGTTATATTACCCTTTAACATATTTAGTTTAAAATGACATATATATTTAATTTTGGATAGCATCTGTAACACAGAGGTCCAACGAAGCAAACTATAATCATGTAACGTGTCTATGGTAACTATGAGTTGATGCGTAACTTATTTTTAACATTGTTGATCTGAGTTTGTAAATTCCTGTGTCTAATGAAATAGGTTGTTTCAATTCCAAAGCCTCTTGTTTCTTGTTTTTCTTGTTTTCACCCTCAAAAGCATTTATTAAGCCCTAACAACATGAGGGTGAAATGCTTTTGAGGGTGAAAACAAGAAAGCAAGAAAAAGCATACACAGTCGCAGGTTCACTGTGGAGGTTAAAATATACATCTAACTTTAGCACACCTCACCAACTTTAAATATAAGTCTCAGAGAATATTCAATGAGAGTCTGGAGAAGCAACCATTTTGAAAGAATTTAAGAACAGAATAATCATTTTAATTGACAGTTTCTTTTATTATAGAAACTGGGCTTTTAAATAGTATATGCAAGGCACTATCAAGATGTGCTGAGAATATCTTTGGCACTTGTCATGTAAAACAATATTTGAACAATAATAGATACAGAGGCAGAGCTGCCTCAAACAGATTGTCAAACTGCAGCGGGAAGGCCGGGGAGGGTTGGGGGGCAGGAGGAAGGGGGGTAAGAGATCAACCGAAGGACTTGTATGCATGGATATAAGCATAACCAATGGACATAAGACACTGGGGGGTAGGGGAGGCCAGGGGATTGTCAAGGGCGGGGGGGAAAAAAAAAGGACACATATGTAATACCCTTTGTAATACTTTAAGCAATAAAATAAAAATAAAAAGTAAAAAAAAACAAAAAAAACAATATAGCCTGAAAAAAAATCAAAGTTAGGTTTGGAACAAAAACATCATAATTCCAATAGAATGATCTTTTGATGTAAATCCTTTGATAAATCCTTCATCTGTTATTTAAAATCAATGGTTCATTCTAAATCAATTAAAGCATCCATAAAATATACCAATAAAATATTTCTTATGACATGTCATACATTTGATTTATATGCTAAAGTATATTTCTTAACCTTAGAAAGCATCAGCCTGAATTTGAAGCTACAGTGAATTCAAGATTTAGCAGAGGAGCAAGTGCAAAATGGTAAGTTTAGTAAACTATCCTCCATAAATAAAAAGAATATTTTGGGGGGGAAAAACTGAGTCACAGTGAAGTCTCAGGGAGAATGCTTAGAAAGGAAGAAGACATGATGGGTTTTTCATCCTGGTGAATTCCATCTGGAAAAGCCTGAAGAAAAGGAGGTTGACTTTGAAATTGACATGAGAGATTTGGGTTAGATACAAGAAAGAATTTCCTAGCAGTAAACATCATAAAACCATTGAATTGTGACAGTGGGTCACTACTGTATTCTTTTATACTTGATCAGAATTTAGAGATCAAATTATATATTAGTTTTGCTTTTAGTATTATTTTGCATGAAAAAGAATTAAGATTATCTAATTTACAACTATTTACAGAGAATTCACAACAAAGGAATATAAGAAAAGATTATGAAGTCATTTTCAGTCAGTAAACAAACAAAACATTTGTGGTGATCTTTCCTCTGACCCAGGCAAACCCTCCCTCCCTGGCCCTGAAGCATGCTGTACATGTCTGTGTCACTGCCCTTACTAGGTTACCTAATGATTTACTTAGTTATTTGCCTGGCTACTCAACTAGACCAAACTTATTACTGTATACAACTGTGTTTTGTCTTGTATCTCATTGTTGGTGATCTACTACAGATTTAATCATTATTGAGCTAAGAATGTACCTGTAAAAGGTATAAGTGGGTAATGTGTCTATCAACCAAATATATATAGCAAAATGGAAAAAAATGTCATAATCCAATGAAAAATAAATAACTTTCTAAAAGATATCTCTGGGCTTTTATAATAAACTAGAGGCCCAGTGCAATCTGCGATCCCTCAAGGGATGTTGGAGAGCTGGTTTCAGCCCGATCCCCACAGGCCAGGCCAAGGGACCCAATTGGTGCACAATAGAGGCCAGGGAGGTACACAGGAGGGCTCCAGGGCATGTCTGGCCCATCTCACCCAGTCCCGATCTGTCAGAGCCCAGCAGCAAGCTGACCTACCAGTTGGAGCATCTGCCCCTTGGTGGTCAGTGCATGTCATAGCGACTGGTTGAACAGTCGAATGAACGGTTGAACACTTAGCATATTAGGCTTTTATTATATAGGATATTTTATAACAGAGGAGTCCTTAAGATTTTGTGATTTTATTTAAATAATAATCTGGTTCATAAGTATGTTATTCATCTAAAAAAAGGAAAAAAAATTCCTTGCATTATAAATGAAAACATTTATAGGTATATTTTATAAAGTATATAAGGGGGAATTTTTTAACATGCAGAAGAAATATAGAATTTTTTTATTAAAACTAGATAGGACTTTAGAGATTCTTTATTTCAAGTTAATGCCTAAAAACTGAGGAAAGACATTGAGAAACATTCAGAGGAAATATTGGACAGGCCTGTGTGCAAATCTCAGCTCTGCAGAACTATGACTCTGGGTACATTATTACATTTCCATTTTAATTAATCACTCTGGGCCTTTAAAAATAAAATGTGGTTAAAATATTTAAAGAATGTTGTAAAGGTTGAAATGAAAGGACATACCATACCATGTTACTTAACACATGTTACTTATGAAGAAAAATAACATACTAGAAAAAAAAAGATATCTTGGTGTCAGTATAGTCTGAACCTTGGCTATGTCATTTATTTGTTATTGAACCTCTGGCAAATTACTTTAATCTCTCTAAATCTCAGCTCATTCATCTATAAAATGAAATTAATCACACTTGCTGGTTGAATAATTGCCACCCAAAGGTATGAAGTCCTAATCTCTAGGGCAGTGATTTCCAACCTTTTTCATCTCATGCCACACATAAACTTATTAGTAAAATTCTGCAACACACCAAAAAATAGATTATATTTTTACTGATCTGATAAAAAAAATTGGTATAATTTTGATTTATAAAGGAAAATAATAGCCCAGCTAGTTTGGTTCAGCAGTTGAGTGTTGACCTAGGAACCAAGAGGTTGTGGGTTCAATTACTGATCAGGGCACATGTGAGCTTGATTCCCAATAGGGGTCCTACAGGAGGCAGCCAACTGATAATGCTCCTCTCTCTCATCAGTGTTTCTCTCTCTATCCTTCTCCCTTCCTCTCTCTAAAAATCAATAAAAACATATCTTTTTTAAAAGGAAGACAAATAATAATAATAGTAATTACCTACCCTATTTGCTCCAAAATTACTTTTTAAAAAATCAGGTGCCTATACTTATAAATAAGGATTTCTGATACTAAGATTTAACCAATCAGACACAAACTTATTATGCAACATGACCAATAAGATACAACTTTGTTATCTGACCTGTATGTTTATGGTTCAAAACAGGACATTCACAGCTGATGGCTATTTTGTTGGCTATTGTCATTTTTTTATTTGACAATCTAAGGGAAAACAGTGCTCCAGACTAAATAGTCAGGAATTGCATGTTTTAAAAATTCTTGCAGCACACTGATTGAAAATCACTGCTTTAGAGCATATAAATGTTACCTTATTTGAAAAAAGTTGTCTTTTTATATGTAATTAAGTTAAGGATCCTGAGATAAAAAGATGACCCTGGATTGTCTTTATCTAGATGGGCCTTAAGTGCCATCATAAGTGTGCTTATAAAATAGAAGCAGAGGGAAATGCCACACAAATAGAGGAGAAGACACACATAAGAGGAGGAGGCTGTGCGATGATGGAGGCAGAAAGGGATGCAGTTAAAAGCCAAGGAATGTTTGAAGCTACCAGGAGTTAGAAGAGCAAGGAACAGAATCTCCCCTACAGCCTTCAGCGGGAGCATGACTCTGCTGGAACCGTGACCTCAGACGCTGAATAAAAATGTGGGAAACATGAGTATTTAATTGAAGTCCCTACCAGAATACTGGAGGGGAAAAAAAGTTGTAAATAAATGTAATAAATATTGGTGTAGTTAATACCATTATTATTATACAAGTCATCAAATATTGACTAATAGGTGAGTGGAGGAGTAGAATGAAAAGTTGTTCTATCTAGAACAGTGGTTCTCAAACTTCCTAATGCCGCGACCCTTTAATACAGTTCCTCATGTTGTGGTGACCCCCAATTTCATTGTTACAAATTGAACATAATTAAAGCATAGTGATTAATCACAAAAACAATATGTAATTATATGTGAGTTTTCCGATGGTCTTAGGCAACCCCTGTGAAAGGGTCGTTCAACCCCCAAAGGGGTCGTGACCCACAGGTTGAAAACCGCTGATCTAGAATCATGTGCTTTCCATTCATCATTCTTCATTATTACTCTCCCTCATCATACTCTGTACCTCCTACCCAAATACCTTATGAATTTTAACATTCTTACGTCTCTAGTCAAGCTTTGAACCGCTCCCTCTGCTCGAGATCCCTTGCTTTCCTTCTCTACTTAGTGAATCTTTCTCATCCTACAAGGTTCAGCCACTCTGAGATACCTGGTCATTGTCATAATACCTCCATCACACTCTCGGTTTAACTCGCAGAATACCTCATTTCCTCCTCTTACATGTGTTACAGCTCAGTCATTTAACCAGTGTTTATTAAATGTCATCTATATGCCCTGTTCTTTCCCTTTTTTCTTTCAAGGCTTCATTATTGTGATCCTATTAGAATGAGCTCCTCAATGGTAGAAATGCTCTTAATCGTTTTTGTTTTCCAAGGAACCAAACAGAGTGAATGATTAATGACTGAATGAATGCTTGCTAGAGTAGCCATCCAGGTTTTCCACATACACCGAGGGATTCATGGATGGTGGCCATGAAACTCCGTACTAGACAGAGCCAAGAAAGAGCTCTCTCACGGACGTAAGAAGAAATAGGAGTAATATAATATCAGGCAACAGAATTATATTATACTAGAGGCCCGGCGCACGAAATTCATGCACAGGGGGCATCCCTCAGCCCAATCTGCACCCTCTCCAATCTGGGACCCCTCTCACAATCCAGTACTGCTGGCTCCCAACCGCTCGCCTACCTGATTGCCCCTAACCACTCCCCTGCCAGCCTGATTGATGCCTAACTGCTCCCCTCCTGGCCCAATTGCCCCCAACTGCCCTCCCCTGCAGGCCTGGGTCCCCCCAACTGCCCTCCCCTGCAGGCCTGGGCCCCCCCCCAACTGTCCTCCCCTGCAGGCCTGGGTCCCCCCCAACTGTCCTCCCCTGCAGGCCTGATTGCCCACAACTTCCCTCCCCTGCAGGCCTGGGTCCCCCCAACTGCCCTCCCCTGCAGGCCTGGGCCCCCCCCAACTGTCCTCCCCTGCAGGCCTGGGTCCCCCCCAACTGCCCTCCCCTGCAGGCCTGATTGCCCACAACTGCCCTCCCCTGCCGGCCATCTTGTGTCCACATGGGGGCGGCCATCTTGTATGTTGGAGTGCTGGTCAATTTGCATATTACCTCTTTATTAGATAGGATTGAATCCAAAATGTACTAGAACTTTACAAGTGAGAAGAGTATGTAGACAAAACAAGCTTCTCTATTAAGGTTTTTAAACAAGCAAGTACAACCATTTAAAAAATGAATGCTATTTCTGTACTTTTGGTCAACAATGCTAACCAAAATATCAAGTAGAATACTCACAGAGAGAGACAATAGCAAGACATTTTACTTTCTTGTCAATCCATTGTGGAAGCTCTGGAAGGCTCAGAGTAAGGCCAGATCTATGAGAAGCAGAAACCAAGAAGCCAAGGCTTGAGGGCCAATTTGTTTTTGCTGGTGAGCTAATCTGTAGTGTGGGTCACTGTGGACAGCCAGGGATGGCTGAGCAAAGAAGAGTCGGAATGGGATTTATCTGCACAAACCCCCCAAGCACCCTTGGCATGATTCGGTCTGCAGTGGAGAGGCATGCCCTTACTCAGCCTGCAGCCCCTCTCAGGGCGCTCCAGAGACTCGGATACTGGCCACTATTCTAAAACCTTGAGGTCAGTTGCCCAGGTCAAGCCAGTGGGAATGAGTTCAGTAAAATGTAATATTTTCAAGATGTCAAATTAAAAAAAGAAAGAAAAAGTCTTAGGAAATTTGTCCAGCCCTGACAAGTAACAAGGGAAACACAACAGTACTACAGGAAAAGAAAGAAATCTGTCCTCCTGGGCTTCTATTCTTCAGTAAGGACTTATGTCGAAAAGTCAGGCCCATTTAGCCCAGCCAGTGTGGCTCACAGTTTGATTCCCAGTCAGGGCATAGGGGCTTTCTTGCGTTTCAGGTTCAGTTGAAAATGAAAATAATCATTCCTAAGTTGAAGACTTGTTTTAGAATTAATTATTATATCTGACACTCTTATTAGTATATCTGGTACACAGTAATCATCAAAAAAAAAGTGGTTCTCATATTATCAATAATATATTGAATTAATTATGGCAATAGCTGTAGTAACAAATATGCCCCCAAATTCAGTTACTTAACATAATAGAAGTTTTTTTTCATGTTCTCCAGGGCAGGTGTCCCTCCTTGGAGGGTGAATTTTTCTCAGTATGGTAACTTAGAAGCCTAGGCTGCTTTCACTTTGTGGCCCCGTCATCTGCTAGGATTGATGAGTCTTTTGCTTCAATCAAACAAAAAAATGAAATAAGTGGAAAAGCCTCAGCCACTATTTTAAACACCTATCTGATGATAAATGTCACTTCCATAGATATTCCATCAGCTAAAATTAATCACATGATCCACCTGGATATAAACAGGGTTGGACAATGCAGTTCCTGATGGAATAGCTTCATTCGAGTGGTACCTCAACGGTGTAGAGAGGGAAACACAAATCCTATGTGGACAGCTAGCCATCTATGCCACAACCAACCCCTGCAACTATTAAATATCTTTGTGCACTATTCTTCCCCACCAGGATACCCTCACTTCCTCCCAGGCTAAGGTTCATCCAGTCACAACATCCAGCTCAAAATCAGATCCATATGTGCCAACTTACAGTTGGGTGACCTATGAACTAAAAGGCAAGTTGTCTTCCCTCTACACCCCTGACATCTACTATACAATGTTGCAGCAAGGACAGGATAATCACCATAAAATGTCCCACTGGAAAAAATGAAGAATAGGAAACACGTGGTGTCCCTGGTCCATGGCGATAATGAAACCCTGCCAGGCAGGTATTGTGAAACTCCTACCCTGGCAATAGCAGAAGTTCTCTGAGTAGACCCTAGCTCAAAATTCCCTTGTCAGAACCATTTTTTCAAAGTTAGTAGGCTCTGATCTGCTTGCTTCTAGTGAATTCCATGTGTCAATAATGGCAACCGAAGTTCTTTCATCTTCACTACAGAGCTAAGCCCAAATGTTAAGGTGAAGTTTTTATGAGACTTTATCAATCTTATTTAATCCAACTGGGGCCCAGAGCCTTAAGCTTTCCCCAACCTTGTGAGGCCTGAGATTTCTAGATTTTATTTATTCCCTTTTATTTCTGCTCACGGACCAGTCAAGTTTTGCCTGAATTCATCTCTTTCTTATAATCTTATCTAATAAAGAGGGAATATGTTAATTGACTCGCACGCCATCGCAAAGATGGCGGCGCCCACAGCCAATAAGGAGGAAATATGCTAATTGACAGCCATGCCCTCAAAGATGGCGGTGCACACAGCCACAAGATGGTGGCGCCCAGTCCCCTCAGCCCCACCATGGCAGCAGGCATGCAGCAAGGCCGGGCCCGCCCCCAGGTGGAGCCAGCCGCTCCATGTACCTGCCTCTAGAGTCCCCCAGTCCCCTCAGCCCCCCTGCCACCCTGGGCTGCCCAAGGCTCAGGTAACCAGGGCTGGCCGAGGCTCGTGCTGCCAGCAGTGGCAGCAGCAGAGGTGTGATGGGGGTGTCGCCTTCCTCTGATCGCCAGGTCGCCTCCCACCCCTGAAGGACCCCCACTCCAGTGCATGAATTTTCATGCACCGGGCCTCTAGTATCTTATAAAATGCAGCAAATAACAACAAACATTATAACATTCTGTTTTCCAACTTCTGGGCCTGCCACCATAGGCTGTGAAGGCATATGGCTTACCTTCAAAGTCATCACAGCCAACAGTTCACCACAAGTTCTACCGCTGTAAAGCATGCATCTCTATTTTCCCAACGTTTAAGATTTGTTTTATCAACACCCAATCTTGAGGTCAATGCTACATATTTATGCTTTTTGAGAGCAGTAACCCCACTTCCAGTGACAATTTGGTTAGGTAACACTAGCAGCTATAACAAAAACAATCTCATTGATAATGTATATTGATTTGCCAGGAATATTCCAGTTCTTATTAGATGATAAATCTCTGTCCCAATCTTATAAATCAAGTGCTGGCAGGCAGAGAAGACAATATGGAGACACTCTACCAGCTGCAAAAGAGAGGAGGTTTTTTGTCAGTTTTGTTCAGTCATTAGACTAGTACCCAACATATAGTGAGTGCTCAATAAGTAATTTTTAAATAAATAATTGGTCTTTGAGAATATCAATTTTTATTCATATTGTTCTACTTAAAATGCAAGTATTCTAAATTATAAGAGAATAATCCCAACAACCCCAAGATAGAGTATAGCTATATTTATTTTAAATTAATAAAAATGTGGCCTATAAATATTTTATTTCTTTCTGAATCAACCATTATATAAAGAAGGTTTCTCATAACTGTGATAAGCCAATGTATGTTATTATTAAAATAAAAATATCTTGTGTGACCATGACAAAAAAAATGACTTTTCAGTCCCATCCAAATGCATGGGACAACTTGATTTATATTTTAGTTCCATTATGTAAACTAAAAGGTCATGAATACATGCAGAAATCTGTATGTATACATACATTCTTATATCTGTAGATGGTAGGTAGATAAATAGATAGATATTTAAATATCTTTCTTTTATTTTTTTTAATTTTATTTTTTTTTTTTGTTTAAAGTATTACAATAAGTAGTACATATATCTCCTTTTTATTCCCCATTGATCTTCCCCTGGCCTCCCCTACTGCCACCCCCTCCCCAAACATGCCCTCCCCCTCCCCCGGTGTCTTGTGTCCATTGGTTATGCTTATATGCATGCATACAACTCCTTCCGTTGATCTCTTACTCCCCGCCCCCCCCCAAACCCTCCCCAACCTTCCCACTATAGTTTCACAGTCTATTGATGCTGCTCTGCCTCTGTATCTATTTTTGTTCACCAGTTTATAATGTTCTTTATATTACACAAATGAGTGAGGTCATGTTGTATTTTTCTTTCACTGACTGGCTTATTTCACTTAGCATAATGCTCTCCAGTTCCATCCATGCTGTTGCAAATGGTAAGAATTCCTCCCTTTTTACAGCAATGGAGTATTCCATTGTGTAGATGTACCACAGTTTTCTAATCCACTCATCTGCTGGTGGGTATTTAGGCTGTTTCCAAATCTTAGCTATTATAAATTGTGCTGCTATGAACATAGGGGTGCATATATCCTTTCTGATTGGTGTTTCTGTTGTCTTGGGATATATTCCTAGAAGTGGTATTACTGGGTCAAATGTAAAGATATTTAATACCACTTCTAAGAATATATCTAAATACCTTTCTTTTCTTGGGCCTCTATTTCTGTAGTGGCATGGTGAAGAAGAGACGAGCTTCTCTGTTAAAATACACATCTCAAAAACCTTGAAATCTCAGCATAAATTCTTTATATTCCAGGAAAAACCGTTTAGTAATTAAACTTTTAAATGTAATTTTTCTTCTCAGAATCTGGTACTTAATTGTTACTGCTTCCTATAGTGTAATGTAATTACTGGCAACTCCTCCCAAGAGTTTGCCTTATTCCTATAATTAAATGTGCTGTAGAAATTCTTCGGTTTTTGCTATCAGTTGCAAATATATTGTTTCAAGAATGCAATATCAGCTAGCAAAAAAATCTAGTTTTAACATCATCACTGCCCACCTCCAAATAAAAAAAAAAAAAGTCAGATCCCATAGCAGACTGGCTCCCAAACTATACCCTCTGTGTGAGAAACCTGGACTCTGCATATTAAGACACAAAACCTGACATCAAGATTCCCCAGCAGACATTGTTTAAACAACTGGTTCTGGAAGCCACATTGGCTCAAGTGTTAGGAGACCATTAAAAGCACTATTTGAGGAATGAAACAACGTCTAGGTTCTAGATTATAGATAGCTGTCCTCTGCAACATTATTTTAAAATTTAGAAAAGCTGGGAAATATTTTATCCCCCAATAAAAACTAAACAAAACAAAAATCTTATGAGAAAATGGAATGGAAAAACCCTTTATATTTGTCTAAGTAATTTGATTACTTTGGAACTCATGTTGTGAAAAAAAAAGTAATAAAACAATTAAAGGTACAGCTGTTCTTGCCATACACTTCTTAGATTGGATTCCTGCAGGCTAAATTACAAAAAAAAAAACAACAACAAAAAACATTATATGCCCGGTCATGGTGGCTCAGTGGTTGAGTGTCAAACTATGAACCAGGAGGTCACAGTTCAATTCCTGGTCAGGGCATATGCCCAACTCAACCCCCAGTGTGGGGCGTGCAGGAGTTAGCTTATCAATGATTCTCTCTCATCATTGATGTCTCTCCTCCTCCTCCTCCTCCTCCTCCTCCTCCTCCTCTCTGAAATCAATAAAAACATATTTTTTAAAAATGATATTGACCAAGTCCCTTGCTTCCTTCCATCTCCTTTGAGGTTCCTGCCTGTGGATTTACCTGTTGGGTCAACTCTTTATTTTTCCTCTCATCCCATTTAAAATCACATCTACCTGCCTTTGTAGCATATCAAATTGAATAGGCCAATTTTTGTCTAGTTTCAATGTTTCTGATGTTGTTTCTTCCCAATCTCAATATATTTAGCTATCTAAAATATTTTTCACAGTATGGTTTCTTCATTATGGACTCTTATCTCCCTTACTGGGTGATATACTCTCACTGATTTCAGTATCTCCTATGTTTCCTAAGACAGAAGTTACAAGAAAGCCACACCAAAGGAACTTCTATATAATTGAAAACATTTCCCTTTTTACATATCTAATTCATTTATGCATTCATTTCACAAACAAGCTTTCTATGTATTAGGTTCTATATTTGGCACTGCAAGACATATAAACTCATGGAAGGCAGGGTCTCGCCACATCAGAGGTTATAATTATGTAAGAGAAAAAAACGCTCCAAATCTACCTACAAGGCAGTGTCAGATAAGCATTATAAAGTGGCTAATTCTTAGAAAGGTACAGAAGAAAGAGCAATTTCCTCTGGCTGGGATGACCAGGGGCAATACCAAAGAGGCAGCCTTTAAATTCAGACTTATAGGAGGGCTAGATAACAGAGGAATTCCTAATAGCTGAGAGGATAGGTGTGGACCAGAGAGAAGAGGTGAGAAATTTTCCATTTGAATACCCAAAAGAAGGGTGACTAATCCACAATGACTCATGCCTGCATCATGACCTATAATGGTCCAATAAAAGGTCGGACCAACATGAAGCACATGGCAAAATCCCAGGCCAATAGGCTGGGATTTAGCATAGAATAATGGCATACAAACTTTAAAGGATTTGAAAACTAGATAACTCCTCACATATCTTTAAGTTAACATATAATGGAATCATTATAAAATTAAATAGTTGCAAAGGCTATAATTTCTGGATAATTATGCATGTTGGCTATTTAAATAGTGTCACATTGGCTTTTTAAATAATGTCATATCACTCTTTTAAATATATCCAATAGAACCTGAGTGGTACTTCAACATATACTATCATCAACCTAAATAAATATAATCTCGCTTTTAAATTTTATGTTAGTTTTTTTATCTTGAACCTATATTGATTCCACGTCCAAAACATAGTTCTACCTCATATGCTTGAAAGTCTTTAATTGCTAAAACACTTCACTGACAAAAAAATAATGTATATAAATAGAAAGCAAGAGAATCTATTTCCCTTGTCATTAAAGTCTGTAGGGTTAAAATTAAATATTCTATATTGAGTTATTATTTACACTCCTAGCAGTTCAGAATTTGTACAAACAATATACCTAAATTATCAATTGTGATCAATAATTATTAAATATAAAAGTAAATCTTTGGGGGAGAAAATACTCTCTCAATGTGACAAATAAGGAAGTTTTTTTTTCCAATTGATTCATTAGTAAGTAAACATCCTTTGTACTAAGATGAACAGGGCATGTCATCAATTCTATCCTATTTTTCACCTTAATAAATGAAGCATAAAAAATGTTCATAAAATGAGATGGGAATGAAAAAAATTGTTTTCATAAAAATGTCATAAAATTCTTTGAACTCTGTCAGCACTTCAAGCCAAAATTCACATGGTGATCTATCATCAAAAATTATTTTTAATGACCTACCAGCTGACAATAAGATTAGGTTTTCCTTCAGTTTTGTTGAAAAATAGGAAACCACCTGCCTTGAAAAAAGGAGGGGGAGATCTAATCATGCAGAGAAGCCCTGTGACTAGAACATTAAAGAGCAAGAACCAAAGGGAACGCTCCTTCCTGCAATCACACTGGGAAGAACATTCTCCTACCCATTGCCCACACATAAATGCAAAATAATGCAGCTGCTGTAATATTTACTCTTAAATTCAGAGAGACAGTCTATTTGATTTCATCAACTTTAAAGTATTCCACCATAAACCATGTCAGATCTACAACTGTCTGTGACTTCATTTGGTAAGGTTCTCACTGTGGCATGTGAAATATAAGCGATGATAACATGCATCTAAATGCTTAAATTAGTGGAGATTAAATAGAATTGGAGCCATCTTTATCATTCTATAGAAGATAAAGCCAGTGTTATATTGTAAAAAGGAAATAGGTACTTTGTTATGAAAGCTTTTAAAGAGAAATTATATTTTTATACATTTCTTAAAATAATCTCAGTTGCCTTAAATTTAGGACACATCTTTCCAGGAAAACGTAAATCATGTAACTTTTTTTTTCATTGAAAAGGTGGTTTATAATGTGCAAACAAGATTCCTCTGTGAAATTCATTCTTTCCTTCAGAACTACCAGGAGAATTGGAACTAAAAGCAAACAAAAGTCACATAGCTAAGTTGAGCGAAACTAATTCTGAGATGTGCTCCAAACTTAGAGACAATTTTTTGAGTGAACCATCTTTGAAAGTTGGCTAAATAACTTTGCTCCTATTCCACATAGAGCACAACGGGATTGGATTTGGTCCAGCAGTCTCACACACTGATTTTTTGACTAATTCAAACTAGTTTCCCACCACTCACTCTCAGAATTCTTCATCCCTTTAACAATTAAAATGTAGCATCTTTATTTAAATATTTTAATAATATTTTAAAAATATGTATTTATTTTTTACAGAGAGTAAAGGAGAGAGACAGAGAGTTAGAAACATAGATGAGAGAGAAACACTGATCAGCTATCTCCTGCTTGCCCCCTACTGGGGATTGAGCCCACAACCAAGGTCCATGCCCTTGACCAGAATAGAACCCAGGACTCTTCAGTCCATAGGCCGACACTCTATCCACTGAGCCAAACCAGTTAGGGCACATTTTATAGTATTTTAAGAGATAAGACATGGGCTCCCTAGAAAAAGCAAAATGAAGCAATACAGAGAAATTTTACTTCCAAGAAGGATAACAAAATATTTGGAAGAGAAATAAAATTGTGGTGAGAAAATGTAGCAGCATGCAAACTGACTTATAGTTCCTTCTAGGACAGTGTGTTAACTTTGCAAATTAAACACCTCTATGGCACCTTCCTATTTAGTGTTCCAAAATCTACCAACATTATCAACTTTATTGAATTTTGTTTGGAGAAAACAAGCAGGATTTCCATTATAGACTCACGTAGGTTTCTCAGTACATTTAAATATATAAGATTAAGAAAATGAAGGTAGAAAAAGTAAAAATTCATTCATTATTATTTTTTATTGATTTTAGAGAGAGTGAGGTAAGGAGAAAGAGAGAAACATCAATGTGAGAAACATCAATCAGTTGCCTCCTGCCTGTGTCCTGACCAGGAATCAAATTCACCACCACTTGGTATACTGGACAGTACTTCAACCAACTGAGACACCTGGCCAGGGCAAAAGTCCATTTATTATTAATTAGTGCTTATAAAAATCCATATTTTAGGAAATGGCAACTTTTTATCTGAACCAAAAAACAATACACAATTGATCATTTGGGTCAGTGAGAGTAGCATGTGTCATATTATTTTTTGCACTTTTCTATCATACATTGCCCTCCCAATATCTGCATATGTCTAAAACAAAATACACACACTTTCTGGTTATTGACTATAACCTAAAAATAAAAAATATATTTATTATTAAATTCAGAGAGATAGTATATTTGATTTCATCAACTTTAAAGTACTTCACCATAAACCATGTCAGATCTAGAACTGTCTGTGACTCCATTTGATAAATCAGGTTCTAATTGTGGCATTGATTGATACTATGTTATCAGAGACTCAAAATTGTTCTATACACATGAAAGATGTTAAATAAATCAATATTTGGGGTGCTGAGAGAGATATTGGAATAGTATATCTCTGGAGGATTCCCCTTTAATTAATCAGTCTCTTTGCAGAAGGAATTCTGAAAGAAAAAATAAATCCATATATGTAACCCTTATTCATTTAACTTATGAAGGATTAAGAAAAATAAATTTGCCTAAAGTTATTTTTAGATTAAATCCAAGTTGTTGGAGAACATTCAATGGTCTTAAAGTACTCAGAGGAATGGAAATAATGATCTGTTATAAAATTATATTGCATCTAGTGATATCTGCTATAAAAATGCTAAATAGCCAGTCAGAGAAAGACATATGTAGAATCTAATGAACAAAAATAAGCTAACAAGCAAAAATAGGAACAGACTCATAGAGAACAGACTGACTACTGACAGAGGGAAGGGGGTTATGAGGCTGAGTGTAAAAGGTGGGGAGATTAAGCCAAAAAAAAACACAGAAAACCTCATGGACACAGGAAACACTATGGTGATTACCAGAGGGGAAGCGGGTGAAGGAGGTAGGAGAGGATAGTCGGAAGGTAAATGGTTCAGAAGGAGACTTGAGTTGGGGTAGTGAACACATACTACAGATGATGTGTTGTAGAACTGTACACCTGAAACCTGTGAACTTTTATTAACCAAGGTCATTCCAATAAATCTAATAAAAAAGTAAAAAACTGCTGAATAAAAGTATGCATTAGAACAGAAAGAAGGGCACAAATTATAACTGAGTACTGCATGTTCCAGCATACCCTCCAACAGATTAATCCAATTACATTTTCAAAATCCACATGCTTAGTTCTCTTTAAAGATACATATCCCGCCAAAGAAACAATTATAATTTGTTTCTCAAAAAATGAGAATAATTATTTCACACCACAAAAAGATCACAAGGGTCTTCCAATGATAACTGAATTTCACAAGCCTTGAAAAGATATGGACTTAATTAAGCAAAACAGCTGTACACATTGACTGGTTCCACCGTCCTTCGTAAGTATTTAGGCTTTTCTTTAAAAATGTTCTCAGGAAAAATAAATCTGTTTCAAGGTCCATGAAAATATGTAGTCCCGTGTATCTTGGTGAGTGCTCTCAAAACATTCAGCTTGGTGCCCTTCCAAACACTTTTTAAAACCCACTGCTCCAGGACACTGATGGATTTAAACACAGGGGCCTGAAAGCAAAAAGATAGGTGTGGTGATTGAACACTGTGCACAGAGTTTTCAAGATAATCCAAATGAAAGCCTTAAACCAGCCAATGTGGGGCAATTCAGCATCTCAGAATTATTGCCAACAGCGAGGCTTAATTTATTTTAATTATATTCATTGTTGTTGTTCACAGTTTCTCATCAGTCATAAGATTATAGCAGAGAAAGAATAAAAAACTCTGATCGTGTTTTACCACAGAGTTATAATTCATGTGCTCAATAATCCAAGTCATGTGAATAAAACACATGCACTAATTGAAAAATAGCTAGGACAATAGCATTGAATTTCTGTGTGGAGTAATTTCTAGCTGGTATCACACACTCCATGTACAACTCCCGACTCCCACCAAACCAAAGAGATGTCCCAGCAGGGAATGCTTGCTTAACAGGGGAAAAATCCTTTAGTGACAGCGCATAATGCATACCCCATGCACAACCACAGGGAAGGCTGATTTCTTTTAACCCCTTTAGATAACATTCACAGTCAATGGATTAGTTGTTCTTGTCTGCTTCTGAATTATCTCTGTATTTTGTATCCCCTTATTGACCTCAAGTGACAATTTTTATGCATTTATATTTTATTACTCCATAGAAATTTCAATCACTTAAACTGTGGACACTTCTTATTGTGATTTTTATTGTGATATATATATGGCTATTATTTGCAGTAATGTCTTTATATTTACTTTATAAATATGGCTATTATTTGCTAATATATATGTATATATATATGTTTTATATATATACGGCTATTATTATATAAAAATAGGACCACCAGACTTCTCTATTCTGGTTATCAAAGAGAATTTGGTTGGCTCATGGTTTTTTTGTTTGTTTGTTTGTTTGTTTGTTTGTTTTTAAATCCTCACCTGAGGTTATTTTTCCATTGAGTTTTAGAGAGAGTAGAAGAAAGAGGGAAAGATAGAGAGAAATATCGATGTGAGAGAAACACATCATTGATTGGTTACCTCTTGTTCAAGCCCCCAACTAGGGCCCGGGCCAGGGAGGAGCCTGCACCAGAGGTAAGTGCCCTTGACCGGAATGGAACCTTCGGTCCACAGGCAGGCCGACACTCTATCCACTGAGCCGAAGTGGCTAGGGATGGTTGGCCCATGTTCTATTCATTATTCAAATCTAAGGCCCCAGGGTGTAGTTGGGGATGGAAAGAAAAATGGTGGTTGTACACTGAAGAGAGCTCAGTTAAAAGTATATTTCAAATCCAGATTGGCAAAGGTAGCCATGCTTTGAGGGATGATTGCAAATGTCAGGACTATCAATGTGTTGTCTTTTGTACCCGAATGACACCCCTCACCCACCATTGGGCCTTGTCAGCTCTAAGCTGAGGCCTCCTTGAGAACAACTTCCTGATTTGTAAGGTAGCTGACTTGGAGATGTGGATGTCCTTTGTTATTACAAAGCAAAACTATTTATCTTCAGTGAAAACAGGCAAGTTAGGGGGGCTTTGCGTTGTAGTCCACCTTTGACACTCACACTCACTACACTTTTTATCTCAGTATTTAAGCACTTGTAAAAATACATCATTGACACACCCTGGTGGGAGGCAAACAGCAGAGTCATTTGGCAGCCCTGTGAGAATGGGTTACAAGAAAACCGAAAGATGCTTATCCTTTGTATTCATTTTTCTTCCAAGGACTTCTAGGTACTTTCTGTCTTGTTCATTCTCATGACATTTGCCATAATAGGGCACAAACATTATGTTTTGGAGGAGTGACTGTTCAATCAAAACTCAAACCAGAAATATCATATCACATTATTAAGGCTCCTCCTGTTTTAAATATCATCTACATTGAGTTAAACTGGCATACGCCCTTCAAATTTTTGTTACATTCTTAAACAGGGGTATGTTGCTAAGAACTTTGAATTTATCCAGGGTGGGTGTAGGGCATATCTCTCAGGGACTTTTATGTCTGGTTCTGGTTGATGGCAGGGAATGACCAGGCAAACAGTGGTGCTCCTGGGTGAAATGTCACATTTAGGCGACCCCTCTTCACTGTCACTCCTGTTGCCAAAGGCTACAGACCCCTTCCTAAAGTTTATGTGTTTTGAGACTATCCCCTCTCTCCTCTTGTACATCATCCTTAAAAGTAAGGATTGGGTCAAATCAAAATGAGTTACTTACATGTAATTTTATTCAGGCAATTACATGAAGAAAATATAACTGAGTACACACTCTATTCTAGGAGAGATTGTTTAAAAGAATCAAAACAGAATCTATGTATGTCCTGATGGGGAATTAAATGCAACTCAAAGCAGCTCAGCCCTTTCTGAATTCAACCATTCCTATCAACCAGATAGCCTTCTTGCATAGCTATCTCAAAACCCTCATTCCTCTAAAACAGGCTTTGATTTTATTTTTCACTTCAGCTCAAGTTCTCTCTCTGCCTCATTCCTTTATTTCCCCCACCTCCATAGCACTTCTAGATTAAGAAAATGCATCTTTTTCTTCTTTCTTTTCTTTCTGCATTCCATCATTCCCTTTTTCTTTCCATAGTATAATAGATGTAATTCTAGATTCCAAGGATAGAAAGATTAATAAGATAGGATTTGCAATTCTCTTTTCCTGACTAGTGTCAAATGACTCCCTGAGATTTCCATAGACTCCCATATTCATAGACACTAAGGCTAAGCCTGGGTGTTAAGACCTACCTCTATCTTCATGCCTTTGTTGAGTACTTTACTACATGCCTGGCTTTCCACTATACCTCGAGAATACTGATTAGAATACAGTATGTCTTTTCCCTTATGGTATTCATAATAGAGTAGGAGAGACAGGCACCTAATTAAAATAAATACAAGTGCTATAGAAAATTGTATGGAAACCTGCAGGAAACAAATAGGGACTATACATGAATTTTGAAGGATATGACTAGTTGATCTAAATCTTAAATAATGATAAATAATGAACCTGAGAAGGATGAGGTTAATGAGGGGTTACATAAAGTGTATGAACCTTACCCACAAAAGAGATAGTATGAGCAAGTAAATGCATTATGGAAAGAAAAAAATTAACATGATGAAAGCAGGCAATTGCAAGTAGTTTGGTGTTGCTAGCACAGGGCACAAATTGATCATCTTGAGCCATTCTTTGTCCTGAAGATTTATTGCTCTAACACAAATACCTTCAAATGGGGGACAGGTTGCATACTTCAGGTTGCCACATTCCAAGAACACTTCCTACTTCTTCTACCATTCCACTTTACTTATCTTAGTTAACTGTCTAGACCCCAGGGTACGAGTTTGCAAATCCAAAAATGTTAAGGTAGGAAATGGACAGAGATGAAGCTGGAATGATCGGCAAGAGACAGATTATGGAGGGTCCAGAAAAATCATCCTATCTAATAATAGAGAAACATGGAAATTAACCGTAACTTTGGTACCCTTCCCATTGGCTAATCAGCGAGATATGCAAATTAACTGCCAGCCGAGATGGCGGCCAGCAGCCAGGCAGCTGAAGCGAACATGAGGCTTGCTTGCTCCAGTGATGGAGGAAGCCAACATTCCCTGTCTGCCGCAGCCCAGCTCTGAGCTCCGGATGCAACAATGTTGCAATTATAGAACCTAAACAAACCCCAGGTACCTGCTTTCAGCCAGCGCGGCCTCAGAGCTTAGAGCGGCCAGTGCTGGCAACAGAGTTTCAATCATAGAATCTAAACAAACCCAGATACCTGCTTTCAGACGGCAACGGCCTCAGAGCTGGAGCCGGCTCTCAGCTCCAGTGACAGCTATAGAAGGTAAATAAATCCCAGAATAAAAAAAAGAAAAAAGGAGAGGCTGGGAGCTTCAGTCGCCCACCAGCCTGAAAACAGCCCTCAGCCCCTCACCCAGACTGGCCAGGCACCCCAGTGGGGACCCCCACCCTGAAGGGGCTGTGGCCAGCTGAAAACAGCCATCATCCCCTCATCCAGGCTAGCCAGGCACCCAAGTGGGACCCCCACCCTGATCCAGGACACCCTTCAGGGCAAACCAGCCGGCCCCCACCCATGCACCAGGCCTCTATCCTATATAGTAAATGGGTAATATGCAAACTGACCCTAACAGCAGAAGGACTGGGAATGACTGATCACTATGACACACACTGACCACCAGGGGGCAGACGCTCAATGCAGAAGCTTCCCTCTGGTGGTCAGGGCGCTCTCACATGGGAGGAGCTCTGCTCAGCCACAAGCCAGGCTGATGGCTGCCAGTACAGAGGTGGTGGTGGGAGCCTCTCTTGCCTCCTCAGCAGCGCTAACGATGTCCAACTGCAGCTTAGGCCTGCTCCCCACTGGCAAGTGGACATCCCCCGAGGGCTGCCGGGCTGCCAGAGGGATGTCTGATTGCCATCTTAGGCCCAATCCCCTGGGGGGCAGGCCTAAGCCAGCAGGTGGTCATCCCCTGAGGGGTCCCAGACTGCGAGAGGTCACAGGCCAAACTGAGGGACCGCCCCCATGCCCCCCAGGTGCACAAATTTTTGTGCACCAGGCCTCTAGCAAGTTATAAAACATCATTTCTATCTTCTAGGCAATGCAGAGTCACCTTAGGAAGGAAAGCCATATGGACAGATGAGACAATATTTTGTCAGTTGTATGGTAGATGAACTAAAGGCAGGAGACCAGGTTCAACTTACTTTGCCTAGACCAGAGGAAAAAAACATGTGCCTGGGGTCTGAACTGAGGCAATAAAACAAGAGATGGAAATGAGCATAAAGATTCAAAGAATGCTTTGGGGGGTTAAATTTGGCAGAACTTAGATGAAGAAGAGTGAGCAAAGGAGATCCAGTGGGAAGAGAGGATGAGAAAATAACCAGAAAGTAATGTTTTCATGGATAGGTTCCATTAAGAAGAAGAATGCAAAAGATAACACAACAGGTAGGAAAGCACAGGGTGAAGGGTGAAGGCTTCAGTGGCAGAGGGAATATGTTTACAGGCATCACTCCTCTGTGATTTTTGAAAGTTAGTTTCCTCCAGTAACTACACACTAACTTCTAACTTCCAATTTTCATCTCTTTTCACCAGTTATTACGTATGAGCCGTGAGCCTTGCATTTGACTTATTATTTAATTGCCAATTTGAATCCTGGCCAAACATATCCCCATTTCAAATTAACATAGACAAACACATTCACTTACAAGGCAACCTCTTCTCCCATGTATAACCCAAGACCGCACCTCACAGAGACTCTCACTGGATAAACTAAAGCTAGTCTGAATAATTACTGTAACAAGTTTTACTAAAGACTCCCACCACTATCATATAATATTTTAACAGCTGAGGAATATGTAATAACACAAACCTAATGCAACATTGCACAGTGACAAAGTTCTCATTTAACTTACAATGATAACAAATTGCCACATCTGATTAATATTACCATTCCATTAAAGAACCCATTATAGTGTTAGAACAGAAAGTCAAATGGTTTCTATTTTATATTGAGATTTCAATCCTGGCCAAAAAAAAAAAAAAATTAAAAGGAAGGCATTCACAAGTTCATGTTGAATATAGCTCCATTTAACCATTACAAAGTTCATGGAGAGTACAGGAAGTGAACTACTTATTGCTTACATTGAAAGGAACACTCCATGTACTCAGCCCCTTCCCAGTTAGATGTCTCAGCAGCAGAGAAAAGGAAATAAAGCAGATATTTCTAATACTAATTAGCTCGCGCTATATAAACACTTTATACTGAGAAAGGGCTTTGTTGTTTGAATTTAGGGACATTAATCTATGGTCCTTATTAAGGGGATAACTTTTGGCAAATACCATTGTTTGATTTGTCCTTTCAATATGAATTCTCCTGTGCTCGGCTTCATGACTCTAGTTTATGCACCACTCTCATTGAGTATTTTTATACTACATATGTAAAGTCTGATGAAACTATCATTAATATCCAGTTCTTAAAACATGGTGAGCCCTTGGAATTTCAGCCAATGACTCAGAAAGTGAAGGTACTCTCCTCATGTTGCTTGACAGGCTTATCTTCCAGTGAAAAGGGGGGAAATGTCGATTAGTCTGACCTATAAAATAGCAAATTGTATAGCACTAAAGTATTCAGGAAGGGAAAAGATAGATTTTTCAGGGCAGGAGAAATCACTTTTTTTCCTTCCACAAAAAGTTGTAGCAACATTATGATAAATTCACATTTATTTATAAACTGTTGATACAACATGTTTCTCTCACAGTATTAGACATCTCTGGAGATAGTTGTTCAAGCTTATATAAGACTAATTTCAACTAATGTTCTTATCAAAATCTAAGCCAATGTCTTTATAAACTTGATCCTAAAATCTGTGAGCTCTGGGCAGCTCTTGTCTAAGTTTCGTGACTCTCAGATTCCAGGTCAAGTTAGAAAAGTTGACATGAACAAGCCTCTTTGTGTTGCCTTCATTTCTGGCAAGAATTTAGGAGGGGAAAAAAGAGCAGGGTAAGATTAGAGTCCCTTTGAACCCCAATATAATCCAGGACTCTGGTTGAGTGAAAGTGGCTTCGGGTGATGATGTCATTTACACATCAATGTCTGTCTCTCCTGTTATCAATATTCTACAGGGACTGTTTCTGTTAGAACTTCAAACAGTCTTTATGGCTTGCAAGTGCGTGTGAGCTATCAACAGCCAGTTTCCTTATTTGTCCTTGACTCCCTTGGCTCTTTTTCTTTTCTTGACTCTTGCATTAACACAGACTTGAGCTCACTCAGTAGCTTCGTTCTAATAATGCTAGCACACTCTGCTGTACGCTAATACAATCACAGCATGCTCAGGGCTCTCTGACATTATTCTGCATCTCAACATAGCTGTCTGTCCCAGTCAACTCATTTGGAGCTGATATTCATTCTTCCTTCAGCCTTGGCATTATTTTGATACTATTTCACAACATAATTTGTTAGTGTCAGATATGTAAATGAACAAGTCACTTCAGTCTTTTTGACCACCCTATTTATTTTATCTTCTTAATGAGATATATTACCAATTAACTGACTTTCATTTTTAAATCTTTTTTCCTCTTATTTTTAAACCCTCACCACACCCATCCCATTTAAGTATTCATTAGAAGAATGCCAAAGATGGTTCGGGTGCTTTAAAATAAAATTTTTTCTTAATAATATTTTTTTAAAACCTGAAAATTTTTAAGTAATAAATAGTAATGTCTTAGACTTTACCTACTTATTGACAAATCTTTGTTGTGAAAAAATCATGAGAGTTATTTATTGAGACTATCCATTAGATTTTTCAGAAATTTCATCAATGAATATTGTGAAATAACTAAAATGAAGAATGCATATCTTTCATTTAAAATCAACATAAACCATTAATACATAGATCTGTATTTATATAGATTGTACGAAAAAAAGTGAGAATAAAATAGATAAGATGCTTTGAGAGATGGTAGGTCAATGGAACCATCACTGCATTTCTGAGGTACTTTTCCTAGACCCCAAATCACCAGTCTTATTATAATAGGGATCAAGGTCTATGTTTAAAGATCTTGTAATAGGACAGACTGATATAAAGCTCTCAGTATTAAGGTAAGCCTGTGTAGAACAAGACTAGATATGTTTCATATTGAATGTTTTTAAAGAAGGGGCTTCAATGAATAAGTCTTAAATCTTAAAGTATTTATTTTGAATATGTAAAGTATATGTATCAAATATTAATATATAAAAATAATAAATAGTGGCATTGTTGCTGAGCCAGCTAATGAGGGACTCTGTTCTGAATCTGGCCATGCCAGGTGGCACCAATATGAATAGGAAACAAAGATGTTTCATTTCCTCCTCCGAGAAAATCAGTAAGCCCATCTGTAGGCTTTCTTGTCTCTAATAAATGTTAGTGCCAGTTTCTCACTTTTCCTGTTAGCAAAACATACAGCATTAAAGAATCCCTTCTGTTTGGAAGTACTGAGAACAAGTATAGCACAATTATGTCATTTACCAGCAAAACCTCAGAATTTCAGCATAAATATTGATAAAGTTAAAGATGCTAAAATGGTTGATGTCAAGTTACTTATAATCAAAAGAGGCAAACAAGGACAGAAATACACCAACTTAATCAGAACTATCTGAGATAATGTACATACAGAGGCCTCACACGATCCCTTGCACAAAATCCGACTAACCCTTTCTCTCCACCGTCTGAAACAGCCCTCAAAGACACCTGAAACCAAGAAGGCATGGAGTAGCCTATGTTTCTTCCAAACTTGGTGACATTAAATAGCTTTTGTATTAACAACAACAACAAAAAAAAGCATCTGCAAACCTGTAGCCTTGAATTTAAGCCTTCACATCACATTAAACAAATGAAGTATGATCTGAGTGAGAGCTAGAAATATCTCAGGCACAAGACAGAATATAATTTACTTCCCTATAAAATCATTATAAACTTAAGTGCCATGATTTACTGCTCATCTATAAACCTGAATTCAAAATGGATATATTCTTCAAAGAATAACAACAATGTTGAAGTAGTTCAGGGAAAATGTCACCTACTAAAATAAGAGGATGGTGGGAGCACAGATGGGAGACAAAGTTGAATAGGAAGTTAGCTAGTTCCTAAAATCTGCAATGGCACTTTCCGTGAACAGAATACATTTTGATAAGAATCTTGGCCCCAGGCAAATTGAACCATGAAAAATCAGCTCCCTGAGTGTTCCTGTCAGAGGCCCGTGATGGAGGGATCCCTGTAAATTCTTAATCTGCTTTTTTTTCAGGGCAGGACAATATAGCTCTGCTAAAGGGAAAGTCGCGCTGCTGACCCTCCACAGTAGGCAACCCAGAAACCAATCAAGTTGAGCTGGCAGGGAGTGGATTCCAACTGAACTCTGCAGTGAGGTCTTTTCTCCCCCACTGCCGGTACCATGCAGAAGGGAAGATTCCTAGGACTTGTGGCTTAATTTCTCTGGCTACCGCACTAATCGCACGCATCCCATAATGACTGTCGTTCTTTCTTCCTCCAGACTGTCATTCTTCTGTCTGGTAGCTCCATCCCACAGGCAGACAGTGTCTACACAAAGGCTGAGCTAGTGAGCCAGCCACCTGAGGGACTCCGTGCCTCCATCACACTCCCCCATGCCTTGTTTCTTTTTTTTTTCTTTTTTCCCCTTCACTTGTCACCCCACCCATCCTCCTTCCTAAAGAATATTTAATTTGCATTCTTTCCCAGCTAAAGCAGAGTTAAAGGGCATTGCTTCATTAAATGAGACGCCTGTGCAGAAAAGCCTCAGCAATCTGTGAACCAAGTCTGGGTTCCTATAGAAATAACAGCCAATTTCCCAGATACAGCCAGGGTACCACAAAGAGATGCCCTAAACTGCCTCGAGTGGTGTCAGAACTGGCATGGCCCTGCCTTCAGCATTTTAACAAGTGTGGCCGGTAACTCTCACCATACACTAGGCACTGGAATGCCTTCTCCATTGATTTATGGGTTTTCAATAGTCACGATTGAGGTTGTTGAGAGATTTCTACTCAAGCTAGCCAAGAAGTTATAATAATATGTGTGACTATCAAACTGAACAGGAGTGGGGCTTGTACCTTGTACAACAAACCTAGTTTGCCTTCTTGTGGGTTGTGAGCATCCTTCTTAGTCTGTGTAAGTCCATGAAGAGTCTAACAAAAGAATATTCGAAAGGCTCTGGCTCGGAGAGCCATATAGCTCTTTCAGCTTTGTTGCTGGGTGTCTTGCAGGGACCCTGGGGTAGGCATGCTAGCCACGATATAAAAGGTTGATTGGTTTCCAGTCCTGGAGCATCTGGAGGCATTGTGGGGACAGTTTATGGTAACCCTGGAGGTGCAAAGCACTTCATGCCATGCTGAGGTGACCCCATCGGTAAAGTGTTAATTGGCTCTGAAGGGAGCCTCATCTGGTCAATCCAGATGGAGGTGCAGATTTATCTTCCTAGATTGAAAACACCACAAAAATGCCAAGCCACCTTCTGAGAAGAATGGGGTTGATGCTAGGCAATAACAGATTGTCAATAGAACGAAAGGTTAAAGAGCAATCAAATGACTCGTACTCTCCATTTACTATAATGAACCAAGTGGGAGTGTTTTCAGAGCATAAAAGCCATTCAATTTATCTGTTTTGTTTAATTTTGAAAAATATTTTATATGTCAATGTCAATTGATTATTGAGTAAAATACACTCAATAATTATAAATAAGTCAGAAGGAAAAATGATGTATGCAGACAGTTTAATTCACAGTAGGCACCTCCTGTATACTTTGTCAATAATCTAGAGCTCTCTTACAATAGCATATACCTCAAGAGTACTTATTAAAGTGCATTAACTCTGGTTTCCCCTAAAACTAAGCCTAGGAATTAAGGACCAGTTGTTTCTCAATTTTAAATATGGCTATTTTATTGTTAAATATCTAACTCCCCAGGTGTGGGGATTATAAGACACTTATACAGCATCATGAATGTAGAGTGATGACAACAAAGCTTGGTACGTGGCATCTGCTCACTATATGGAAGCCACCATCTTCATGCTTGACAAGGAATGAGAAAATGTGAAGATTACAGTATACATCCTCCTTTATGGAGAACACCTTGCTTCAGCTCACTGTGGTCCAAAGATGATTTATAACTATTACTTATCCCTTATCAGTCACTGTGCTATATGTTTTATGCAGGTTTATGAAATCTCTAGCCTCAGGACCACCCTACAGAGTAGCTATTATTAATCCAATTCAGCTACCTAAATCTCTAACATCTTTAAAAGGAGAGAAAATATCATAATATATATCAAATACTGATATCTTTAAATAATTTATTATTCTGGACTACAGAATAACATTACTCGTGACTCTCTGCTCATACAAGTACATGTCCATTTTTACATTTTAACACCAGACTGAAGACAGGGGAAAAGAGCCAGACGTGTAATCTTTACTTAGGTGACTTGTGAACAATACTGACAATAGAACAGGCTACACTCAGCCCTTGGAGACAGATGGGATCAGCTACCGCAGAGAGAATAGAGACAAGTTGGGACACAAAACCTCAACTATTTCTTTGACCCCTTTGATGTTCTCTGCACTCCAGCTTCGATTTACACAATGAAAGGGCTGGTACAATCATGGCTATTACTGCTGCTTCAATATGCTTTAGGCGAGCTGCTGAGGAAATTTTCCTCACCTTGGCTATTCCACTCAACAAAAATAGTTTGGAAAAGGCTATAGCATAAAAGATTATATAAAAGCTCAACCAGTATGCTGGGCTCATCACAGAGGTTTAATTATTTGGTGTCATGGTTGTTCATGTGAAGAAAAATTAACTATGTTTGTTTGTTTGATATATTTTCTCACCAGACAGCCTCAAAAACAGTTTAATGACTAAGGAATGGGACCATGAAAGGCTGCATTTTCTAAAACCTATTTTTCCCTCATCCTTAAACATAGAAAGTCATTTTAAAAAACAGGCTTGTTTGTTTCTTTTTCTCCAGAATTAAAGCATCTCTTCATTTAGCTAAGCATTTCTGGAGAAAAAAAGTATTTATTATCTAGGTGAATTTTCTACATAACTGAAGATTACCCCTGTTAAAGCCAAATGGTTTTAAAAATCAGTTTTGGTCAACATTTTCCTAAAACCTCCATCTAAATAATTGAATCTTTTAAAATTAACTTCTTAAGTAAGAACAAGATAATGTTCATATATAATAAGTAATGTTCCTTGAAAAGGTTTTCTAAATTTAGGCTGTATAAATTAATCTCATTCTCCCAATGAAACAATAAGCCAGTTTTATGTCCTTAGCCAAAGGCCTGTTGTTGATTGAAGCAGAATCATAAACATTATATTTCACGATCTCTCTGATCAATCCATGAAGATTCACATAAATTAAAAAAAAACACACACAAATTTAGTATGTTACTGACATCATAATGTGCGACAGTATAATTAATAGTCAACATTTACTGAATTCATTTCTTAATTTTTTTCTGTAAAAAGAGGACATGAGGTAAAGCAACAGCTTCATTCAGAACAGCTTTCTGGAGGTTTCATAGCAATCACTGAGGAGAGTTTTACCAGGAACATGGGACTAGTTACAGCATTTATTAAAACAAACTCAGGAACACATAGTGTGTTGCCTTTTAAAATTCTCATTGCATATTTCTCTTTGTCAAGCATAGACATTTAACATAAAATAATTTTTCCACTTTGAAATAAATTTCTAATTGAAAATGTCATTTTCATCAATATAAACAGCTTTCCCTTGTGTCTTTATGAAAGTGGGTACTGCATTTGAAAAAATATATGTCTATTCAATTTTATATTGTTTCATTACCCATTATTGAATTGTCTTCTATAGGCAACTCAAAAACATATGACATTCAATTTAACCGTAAGTCCACAAAATCAAATATCTTTGCCTCTTAGTTAAGCACTTTTGTACAGCTAATTAAAAAACTATTGAATTAGCCCTAGCCATTTGGCTCAGTGGATGGAGCGTCAAACCTGCGGGTTCAATTCCGGTCAAGGGCACGTACCTTGGTTGCAGGCTCAATCCCCAGCCCTGGTTGGGCACATGCGGGAGGCAAGCAGTAGATGTGTCTCTCACATTGATGTTTCTCTCGCTCTCTCTGTCTCTCCCCGTCCCTTTCAATCTCTCTCTCTCTCTAAAAAAAAAAAAAAAAAAAAAAAAAATATCCTTGGGTGAGGGTTAAAAAAACAAACAACTATTGAATTATTATGCATAGCCCAGCCAGACCAGCAACATTATGAGAGATATTAAGAGTAAATAAGAGATAGTTTTACAGGTTTTGTTTGTTCTTTGACATTCCTGTTCACATCTTTGAAAAGTCACATTTTGTGATATTGGTGGTCTAATTTTGAAGATGATTCCTAACGAAACTAAGGTAAATGCCTTAAATACCTAAGAATACTCACAGAGACTATCAAGAATCAAGAAGGAAATAGACCAATTAACTTAAAGCTAGTTTTGCTAGAATCCTTGACAAACCAAGTGCCCAGCTGCAAAGGCCCAGTAAGTTAACCATTCAGCCACCACAGATTGTCAGGGGTTGTTTCCAGGAAGAATAACCAAGTTTTATAACCCCTTAGAGTCATGAAAATATACAGTCCTGAACTTATAATGGTTTGACTTATGACTTTTCAGTTTTACAGTGGTACAAAAGTGACACACATTCAGGAGAGAATGCACCTCAAATTTTGAATTTTGATTTTTTCCCCAGGCTAGAGATGCGTGGTAAGATACTGTTGTGATACTGGGCAGTGGCAGTGAGCAGCAGCTCCCCATCAGCCACGTGATAGTGAGAGTAAACAACTGATATTCTACAGAATCTATAGTGTACTATGTTGCTGGTGGTTTTCAGATAGTACATCCCATCATCCTATAAAATGCCCATCTTTGTCTCCTGTGTCTGATGAGAAGAGGAAGGCAATTACTCCAAAGATGCTCAATAAAATTATTCAACTATAGGCTACTAATATAAGTGTTCTGAGCATGTTTAAGGTAGACTAGGCTAGGCTAGGCTATGATGGTCAGTAGGTTAGATATATTAAATGCATTTTCAACTTGCAATGGGTTTACTGAAACATAATCTGATTGCAAGTTGAGGAGCATCTGTATTAAAATCAAAGCACTGGTTTAATGTATTGAAGATATATACTCTTAATTCCTACACAAGATTCCAGACAACCATGTATTATATTGGGGAAAAAAATATGTATTTTTGAAGATGGCACAAGGATGTGGAAAACATCTCTTTATTCTTTATCTTTGAGGAGAAAAAGCATTCTTAAACAAAGGAAAAAAATTAAACCAAAAAAGAAGTTAAAGAGAAAAAAATGCAATAGTAGCAAAAAGAGAGCATAATCAAAGTACAAAAGTTTGAGAGTGGAGCAATGTGATATTATGACAAAGATAAAAGTAATTGAATATCAACAATATTAGAGAAAAGTATAACAGAAAATTCCTAGCCTCGAGTTATGGCAAGACAGTAGTATACATGAAATTATCCTGCTAACAGAGTGGAGAAATGTAAAACAAACAAACAAACAAAACAGAAAACAGTAATATAGAAAGTGTTATAAGTATTTTACTGAGTTTTCAAGAAATAAAAGAAAATATATAGGTTGGGAGGCAAAAAAACAACAATACAAAAACAAACAAACAGGGAACTGAACACAACAGCAATGAACAATCTGTGGTTTCTGTAATACTGGTGGTAAAATGTAGGGTGAGAGGGTTAGTTTGGGAGTGGCAGTCAATATTTCTAATCCATACTTTGATTTTAAAGTCTATGTGTGAAGAGGAGAAAAGACACTGTAGCTTTCTAAGAAAGTAGTTGGAAAGCATGAATAAAGGCAGGACTCTCAAAGGGACACACCCTTGGTATAGGGTAGACCCAAAAATTCTGTCCAACACCACAGGGAGATGTTTAGGCAGATGTTTCTGTCAGAACTCTGAATGACCAAAAACAAATTAAATAAATAAAAGCTCTCCTGAGAATTCCATACCTGTCCCTATGTCAATTTAAAGTTTGAAATCTAATCTCTGCATGATCTGGCAAACCTCAAGTCAAAAAATGAATTTGAAAATTTATCTTGGTCTGATGACACCACTGAGGCACATGGTAGAATATGAAACTGCTAGAGAAGTGAGAACCATTAATTCAGGTCACCCACAATTCTCATTAACAAAGTCACAGTGAAGATGAGTTCACAATTAAGAATTGTAAAACATATAAGAAAACAATTCATTATGAGCTAGAGTCAACAGAAAAAAGCAAGAGGATTAGCAACCCAAGAACTTAAAATCAAAATAATCTACTAGATTTTTATAAAATATGTTTTTAGCAAAGATATAAAGAAATTTTAAAAGAAATACACACACACACACACACACGCATACAGAGCTGAGCAGTAGGAATAAGTGGATGTGAAAAGAACAAAGAAAACCCTAAAAAAGTAAGATATGGTCATTGAAATCCTATATAATAAAAGGCTAACATGCAAACTGTCCCCTCGACTGGGAGTTCTACCAGTGAGGAGGGCTGGCTGGCCAACCACCCATGGCCCCTCCCCCCAGCCAGCCCAGCCTGATTGGACCAGCCAGACCCTACAGGTGCACGAATTCATGCACCAGGCCTCTAGTTTGAAAATAAATACAGAGCAGACATGATTGAAAAGACACTTAATGAACTGGAAAAACTAAGTGTGAGGAAATTCCATAGAACAAAGCACAGAAAGATTAAGAGATAATAAGCACAAAGAAGACTTTAAGATATGTGGAAGATAGGAAGAAAGGATTGTTTTACTTCTGATAGGAATTACAGAAGGAGAAAAGAGATAAAGGATAGGAGAGAAAATATGCAATAAAATAATAGCTCAGTTTAAAGAAAGACCACAAGTCCTGAATAACATAAATAAAACTAAATTTCATTCAAGAAATGTTGTAGTGAAACTGCTGTCAAAAAGGAAGAGCTCTTAAAACAAGCCTGAAATAAAAGATTATGTATAAAATAATGACATTTTAACTAATAACCAATTTCTTACAGCAACAGAGAAAATGAAAGACAATGGAAAAATATCGTTATAGTACTGATATACAATATCTGTCAACCTTGACTTCTACAACCACATAATCATCATTTACTACTGAAGATGAAATTAACATATTTTCAATAAAGACTATATTTTCCATTAATCATGATCACTGAAAACTACTAAAAAATGTATTTCAGGATAAAGAGAGAATAAAAGAGTTTATATTAAAATACAAAATGATAAAAACCTAGGAAATATCTACATACACAGCAATTAAAAATAGCAAATCCTATGAAACAGATATAAGCAAAAATTGATTTTGTGAAATCCAATGGAATCAATGGAGAGAATCAGAACAGATAGCTTAACAAGTTTTCTAGATGAAAGAAAACTCACAAACATTAAGCAACTCACGAATATAAATATCCTTCTTCCTTCTCAGTAACCACCTAGAAAATATATAGAAAACTAGGAGCCCAGCGCGGGATTCAAAATCATGCAGTGCCGCCCACTCTCAAGTCACCGGTCCAGCCCTGCCTCGCTCCCCAGGCCCCCCATGGCCACTGCCAGTCCAGCCCTGCCTCACTTTCTGGCCCTTGAAGCAGCCGCGGCTGCTGCTGATCAGGCCCTCCTTTAGCGCAGAGGCAAAGGCCCCTGTCACCCCGCCCCCGACACTGCACGTGAACCTCCTCCTGTCCAGTCGACCCATTATGATGTCCCGGTTAATTAGCATATTTCTATATTTTTATATATCCTATCTAATAAAAGAGTAATATGCAAATTAATCCTCACTCCGTCACAAAGATGGTGGTGGCCACGGAGCTGGAGTGAGCAGGAGGCTTGAGTTGCCCCCGGCGATGGAGGAAGCCAAGCTTCCCGCCTGCCCTGCTGGCCCTGAGCTCCGCTCAAGGCTACAAAGTTTCAATTATAGACCCCAGATACCTGCTTCCAGCCAGCATGTCCTCCGCTCAAGGAGGGACTGGGAACCTGGGTTTCCAGGGGCAACCCAGGCTTTGTGCCAGGCCAAGGCAACAAAATTTCAATTATAGAAGTTAAATAAAACCCAGACACCTGCTTCCAGCCCACGGGCATGGCCAGCCTGAAAACGGCCCTCAGCCCTTCACCCAGGCTGGCCAGGCACCCCAGTGGGGACCCCCACCCTGAAGGGGCTGTGGCCAGCCTGAAAAGAGCCCTCAGTCCCTCACCCAGGCTGGCCATACACCCATGGGGTGAGGGTCACCACTGGGGAGCTTGACCAGCCTGCAAACACCCATCAGCCCCTCACCCAGGCTGGCCAGGCACCCCAGCGGGACCCCCACCCTGATCCAGGACACCTTTCAAGGCAAACCAGCCAGCCCCCACCCATGCACCAGGCCTCTATTCTATATAATAAAAGGGTAATATGCAAATTGACCCTAACAGCAGAAAGACTGAGAATGACTGATCACTATGACACACACTGACCACCAGGGGGCAGAGGCCCAATGCAGGAGCTGCCCTCTGGTGGTCAGTGCGCTCCCACAGGGGGAGCTCTGCTCAGCCACAAGCCAGGCTGACAGCTTCCAGTACAGCAGTGGTGGCGGGAGCCTTTCCCGCCTCCTCAGCAGCACTAAGGATGTCCGACTGTAGCTTAGGCCTGCTCCCTGCTGGCAAGTGGACATCTTCCGAGGGCTGCCGGGCTGCCAGAGGGATGTTTGACTGCCAGCTTAGGCCCGATTCCCCAGGGAGCTTTTTTGTGCACCAGGCCTCTAGTATTTATATAGATAAGATGCCAGCCCTAGCCGGTTTGCTCAGTGGACAGAGCATCGGCCTGCAGACCAAAGGGTCTCAGATTTAATTCCAGTCAAAGGTACATACCTCGGTTGCAGGCTCCTCCCTTATCTGGGCCCTGGTCTGGCTCATGCAGGAGGCAACCAAACAATGTGTTTCTCTCACATCGATGTTTCTCTCTGTCTTTCCCTCTCTCCTCCACTGTCTCTAAAAAATCAATGGAAAAAGTATCCTCAGGTGAGGATTAAAGAAAAAAGGAAAGAAAAGAAGATGCCACTCTGAAATGCAACAAAACAATAAACCATCTATAAATTAATTCAGCAAAATCCTCATGGAGAAATTTTTTTTAAATATTTTGAATGGCATAGAAGTGATTCTGAATAAATGGAGGGATATAGCAGTCATTCAGAGGTTCTGACATTTCCTAGCCCACCAGTCTAATCCTCTGCATGCTTTGCATATTTTTAAACTGATGTATAGTATTAAATTGTCTGAAAATAGTTATAATTATGGACCTCTGGTTCAACTCAGAATATCAAAAGGTGAAAAAATCTATTAAATTAATGTCTGAATGTAAACTTCAGGAAAATGGATTGAATTCTGTGTATATTTTGTCCCATTAAATCATGATCTTACTGTATGTATGTAGAGGTCTCCTCTCTTTAATTCAAACTCTCCTGAAATTCATTCATTGTGTAAGTCTACTACAAGAACAGACCACAGTCAATCACTTTTTCTCTTTTACAGAACATTTAGGTTGATAATATATATGAATTTTCCTAAATAAAGCAAAATACTGTAAGTGTGTTTTTGTACACATTTGTGAAAATTTCTCTAGGGAATTTATGTAGATTTTTTTCATTTTAAGGAAGTTGTTTGCTCTACATTCTTTGCTGACCCGACGTTAACAAGCCTATTAATTTTGTCAATCATATAAATTACTGTTTACCTCTTTACTAGTAAAATTAATAATATTTTCATGTAATTATTGACTACCCAAATTATCTCTTTTGTGAATTGTCTGCTTATAACCTTTTGCCCATTTTCAAAAGAAAATTTCAGTGAGAATTCTTTGTATAATGAAGTACTTTTTATTAAATGAAGTACTAAAATGATAAATAATGGGGAAGATTAGAGACATCATACAAATGAATTCTGCCAGGTATTTTATTTGATAGTATCTGGAGCAAGGTAAATATGGACTTAATGATATGATTAATAGGTGGAATTGCATTGAGCTGAAGGATTTTACAAAAGGTTTATGACTATTGGATTAATGTCATTCTAAAAGAAGATTGCTTAGGATTTTCTCTTTGTCCCAGTTTTGTTCAATATTTTTATCAATAACCTACAGAGAGAAATGGTGTGCATATTATTTACAGACATTATCTAAATGTGGAGTTTAATACACTGAATCATATGCATCCAACTTATTATATGAATTAAATATAGGGTGTTTGGAGATTTTTTTTTTAGGGGTGGGATATAACAAAAATGATGAATTAATTAATCCAAAAATATTTCAAAGGTTAGAAAAATTGAGTTAAATCTTTGTGAAATTAAACAATCATAAATACTTATACTTAGATTAAAAATGAGTAAAACAAAAGCTACACATAATGAGCTATACATGCCATTAGCATTTGAGATGAAAAAGACAGAGATTCTACCTCCTTGAAAGCCCTAAATGACCAAAACCCTAGTGATTCTTTTAAAAAAAACTAATGCAATCCTAGATTGTGTATATTCTGTGTGTCACTATGTTCTACCTCTAGTTATAGCCACTTGCAATATTACTGTTCCACTTTTAGTTTTTCCCATTTTTTAAAAATAGAGGAGTCAATAATTGATGTATAGAAGGGGAAAAGAAAAGCCAACTTTTTTTTCTCTGAGGAAAGTATAGAACAACTATTGCTGTTCAAGTGAAGGAGACTCAGATGGCATGTGAAAGCAGTCTTTAAATATTTAAAAGGCAATTGAACAGCAATTAAATCAGGTATGTGTGTCTCAGGAGGAGACACATTAGCTAAATATAACCAAATAATGAACCATTATCATGAGGCAAAAATTTGACTCAATATGCAGAATTCAGGTCAATTCTAGCCATATAAAAACTGAATCAGTGATTTCAAGTGGTAGTGATTTCCATATCACTGGGAAGATTGCCAAGTACTCTGTATATTGTAATGCGCATCCAAGCTAGGGTTAGAGCAGAGGTTTTGTTGGTAAATTTCAACATTAATGGTTTTTCATTTTATGACAAAGACAATTTTTTAGTTACTCATTGACTCCCCCATCTTTTTTTTCAATTGGTTAATAATTAGCAGCAAAAATTTCATAATCTGACAATTGATAGTTTTATGATCTGATTATCCTTCCATAGTCAAAATTGTTAGTAAGAAAAAAATCTTCATCTCTTAAAATATCTTCAAGAGATGAACTTCAATTCCTTAAGGTTTCTTTCAGGTTTTGTTTTAAAATACTAAGATAGTGAAATTCTAAATATTCTGAGTCATCAAATTTCTCAGTAGAAACTACTAATTAACTAACTATGGATTAGTTAGTACCATAAGTATGAGAGCTTTTGAATATTACTTTAATCAAAGAGAGAAAAATGGTTTAGAAAACTAGATATTATAACAAAGTAAAATGTAACTAATTAAGTGTGTGTAAACAAAAGAAATGTATGGAAAGTTTTATATATTTCAAGGTCATAATAAAAAAGTAGACAGAATTCAAATTGAGCAGTGGACAAAAGCTATTGGTGATAACTAATCCCAATTTAAAGTGCATTTTTAAAACTACAGTGTTACATACTTTAAACTAACATCTATAAAATGATAGAGTTTAGAATAAAATGGCAAAAATGAAAATTTATAAATAACTCATGATTTTGTATCATCATTAAACCATTATTGTTTTGGCACCTCTTACATGACAGGCACTATTTACTCACATATAAGATTTAATTAAGAAAGGAAGTCAGTAGCCCTGGCTGGTTTGGCTCAGTGGATAGAGCATCGGCCTGCGGACTGAAGGGTCTGGGGTTCAATTCTGGTCAAGGGCACGTGCCGGGGTTGCGGGCTCAATTCCCAGTGTGGGGCATTCAGGAGGCAGCCAATCAATGAGTCTCTCTCATTGATGTATCTCTCTCCCTCTCCCTTCCTCTATGAAATCAGTAAAAATATTTTAAAAAAGGAAAGGAAGTGAGTAATCAAGTCTAACAAAATATGCAATTTTCATAGGATTTATTGTAATAGCACTTTTAGTTAAATGTAGTGTTGGATATTTTAATTAAAGGAGACAACTTTATCCTGGGGATCACAATATAAATCTTCTTGATTATCATTCTTCTATGTAAGAATCATAGAAACACTTTCTGGCATGGACTTCATAACATCTAATTAATTCCTCAAAAGAAATATTTTCTCTTTTGCTGGGTTCTCATCTATGTATACAGAACCCTAGTTTAATGCACTCTTTGATACAGTTTCAAACCTCACAACATACTAGTTAAACAGAAAATCTGTATATATAAAAGGCTAAGTGTCCATCAAACCGGTAGCGATGACACGCACTGACCACCAGGGGACAGACACTCAATGCAGGAGCTGCCATGATGCACACTGGCCATTTAAAAATAAACGGCACCACAGACCTGGCGCTGACAAACCAATACTCGGCTTCCCCCAAGTGGGACACAGGCCCCACCACCACCCCAAAGCAACACCCCACCAAATCGAAGCCAACACTGCCAAAACCCCATGGCACAAAATGCAGCCCACAGCCCAGCCCAGCCCAGCCCAGAAACAGTCGCTGTGGGTGCTGGGTAATGACATCACGTATCAACGCCCAGCTTCCTCTTCCTAGTGACTAGCTTCCTTGGAGTTTCTTCAGCCCAAGAACACGACTTGCTTTATAGCCAGGTGCAAACATTTTACAGTTTAACCAAATGTCTATGAAGCATTTTCATGTGTCTCATCTCATTTGATCCTCACAGAAGTCCTGGTTCTATTCTGGTCAAGGGCACGTTCCTTGGTTGCAGGCTCATTCCCGGCCTGGGCCCTGGTTGGGGCATGTGCAGGAGGCAACCAATTGATGTGTTTTTCACACATCTATATTTCTCGCCATCTTTCCCTCTCTCTTCCACTCTCTCTAAAATCAGTGGAAAAATATCCTTGGGTGAGGAATATATATATAACATATTATGCATATAGTGTGTGACAAAAGTAGGTTTACAGTTGTAAGTACATGAAGCAGTTTATTCTTGTATTATTATTAATTATTGTATTATTTTCCATACAGAGAACAGTAAGCTTACTTTTCCCCCACATATGGCAAGGAATGATAAGAGATTATATTCTTTGCTGAGTGATGGCCAAAAACCAGTGACTGGCAGAAACATGGATACAAAAGGCTGAGTCCATTGCTATAAATTGAGACAATTCTGTCTTGTCATTAGATGATCCAAAGTAGATTTCAGCAGAACCCAAATCTTTGCCCAGTTTTCTTTCTTTCCCAGTCTTACTGTATTTTTCCTACTCCCTCACAACTTACACTTTGAAGCACTCACTAAATAAATGATGTGCTTAAGAATCTCTATCTCAGGCTCAGCTTACAGGGAAACCAACCAAAGACACTAATATAATAGAATAATAGAGGAAAGGATGTACACAATATATAAAAATGGAAAATTATAGCAGAAAGTTATCTATTAAAAATGAAACAAATATTATAGAACTGAAAAATATCTGAAATTAAAAACTCATTGAAAGTTTATAAAAACAGACTGAACAGAGAAGGAAAAAAAAAACACAACAAGTTAATGAATTGGAGACAGGACAATAGAAAATGTCCAAACTGAAGCAGAAAGAGAAACGTGAATCAAATCTCATAAAATATTATAAGAAACATGTGAGCCCTGACCAGTTTGACTCAGTGGCTAGAGTGTCGGCCTGTGGACTGAAGAGTCCCAGGTTCGATTCCGGTCAAGGGCATGTATGTTGGTTGCAGGCACATCCCCAGTAGGGGGTGTGCAGGAGGCAGCCGATCCATGTTTCTCTCTCATCGATGTTTCTAACTCTCTATCCCTCTCCCTTCCTCTCTGTAAAAAATCAATAAAATATATTTTAAAAAAAAGAAACATGTGAGACATGTTGGAGTTAGAAGGGCTTGAGAGAGTGGGCAGAAGCAATATTTAAAAGTGAAATGGCTGAGCATTTTCTAAAACTTATAAAATACATCAACCTAAGAAAGGAACCTATAGCAGTACAAATATAGCAAATGTAAGAAATAGGTACATTATAGCTAAACTATCAAAATACAAAAACAGAATGTAAACTTTAAATTAGTTAGAGATTTCACCTACAAAAGAATAACTGTAAGACTCACCACTAAGTTTTCAACAAAATCAATGGAAAGTGGGATGAAAAATTTAAAGCCCTAAAAGGAATTAAAACATGCCCATTGAAAGTATCCTTCAAAAATGAAGGCAAATACAATGTAAGACTATAAAATTTCTGAAAGAAAACACAGGAACAATATGTGTGACCCTGGATTTGATTATGAGTTTTTAAATGCAATGTTAGGTTTTGATCCATAAAAAAAAAAAGTTGTACTATCTTAAATTTTAAAACTTCTCTGTGAAAGACAGTGTTAAGAGAAAAAAGGATGAGTCAGAGATTAGAAGAAAATATTTCCAAATCACATATAACTGACTTATATCCAGAACAAAGAACTCAACAGTATGAAGACAAGCAGCCAAATTAAAAATAGGCAAGAGCGATTTGAACATCTTACCAAGAAAGTATACAGGAAGCATATAAGCATATAAAAATTGCACATTACTTATACCTAGGGAATTACAAATTCAAACAACAATGCGATACCACTGCATACCTACTAGAATGACTAAAATTCAAAACACTGACAATACCAAATGTTGGCCAAGATGGCTAGCAATGGGAACTGTCATTTGTCATTGGTTGGAATGCAACATGATAGAGCCACTTTGATAGACAATTTGGCCGTTTCTTATAAAGCTAATCGTAGTCTCACCATAATCCAGCAATGTGCTCCTCAGTATTTACCCAAAAAATTCAAAAACTTTGTCCATACATAAACCTGCGCAAGTATGCTTACAGCAGTTTTACTCATAATTGTTAAAAATGAGAAATACTCAAGATGTCCTTCCATAGGTGAATGGATAAACAAACTGTAGTATTGTTCAGTGATAAGAAGGAATAAACTATCTATAAACATAAAGCATGAATGAATATTAAATGTGTGATCCTAAGTGAAAGACACCAGTATGAACAGGCTACACATACTTTGTGATTCTAGTGAAGCTAAAAATAATTTAAGACAGTGAGAAATTAGCACAATAATAGATAAGTACATGAGTGAAATAAATTAGAGAGTCCAGATACAGACCTAATCAAAAATACTAACCTGATTTTGATTAAACACTATTTCAATTTAATGTAAAAACAATGATCTTCTCAACAAATGTTCTGGGTCCATATGAAAAGAAAATAAACTTAATCCTTATGAAATACCATAGAGAAAATCTATTCAAGAACCATCAAAATCTAAATGTAAGAGATTAAACAATAAGGCTTCTAGGAGAAAACATAAAAGACTACTTAATGACCATTTCTTAAAGAGGATACTTTAAAAGAAAAAAGATTGATAAATTAAACTTATATACATAAAATATTTTTATTTTAAGTCATCAATGTCATAGTAAAACCATTGATCACAAACTTGAAAAAAATATTTGCAATATATATTTGTCTGACAAAATGTTTGTATTGGTATATATAGAATGCTTATAAATCAGTAAGTAAAAGACAGCACAATTGAATAGTGGGCAAAATGATTCAGTAGGAACTTAACAAAGTAAATAATCAATAAGGTAATGAAAATGTGTTCAATATCACTAGTCATCTAGGAGATGCAGACAAATACCAAATTTAATATTACCACTTATCACAGTGCCAAAATTAAAGTAATTGACTATCCAGTGATGGCGAACCTATGACATGCGTGTCAGAGGTGACACGCGAACTCATTTTTTTGGTTGATTTTTCTTTTTATTTTTTTATTTTATTAAATCTTTACTGTTCAGATTATTACATTTATTCCTCTTTTTTTCCCCCCATAGCTCCCCTCCACCAGTTCCCACCCCACCCTCTGCCCTTACCCCTCCCCCCCCACTGTCCTCATCCATAGGTGCACAATTTTTGTCCAGTCTCTTCCCGCATCTCCCACACCCTGGGTCCCTAGAGACCCCCAAGAATAGTGAGTCCATTCTCTTTCTATGACCCTGATTCTATTATAATCACCAGTTCATTCTGTTCATCAGATTATTTATTCACTTGATTCTTAGATTCACTTGTTGCTAGATGCATATTTGTTGTTCATAATTAGTATCTTTACCTTTTTCTTCGTCTTCCTCTTCTTAAAGGATACCTTTCAGCATTTCATATAATACTGGTTTGGTGGTGATGAACTCCTTTAGCTTTTCCTTATCTGTGAAGCTCTTTATTTGACCTTCAATTCTGAATGATAGCTTTGCTGGATAAAGTAATCTTGGTTGTAGGTTCTTGGCATTCATCACTTTGAATATTTCTTGCCACTTCCTTCTGGCCTGCAAAGTTTCTGTTGAGAAATCAGCTGACAGTCATATGGGTATTCCCTTGTAGGTAACTGAGTTTCTTTCTCTTGCTGCTTTTAAGATTCTCTCTTTGTCTTTTGCTCTTGGCATTTTAATGATGATGTATCTTGATGTGGTCCTCTTTGGATTCCTTTTGTTTGGGGTTCTCTGCGCTTCCTGGACTTGTAAGTCTATTTCTTTCACCAGGTAGGGGAAGTTTTCTGTCATTATTTCATCAAATAGGTTTTCAATATCTTGCTCTCTCTCATATTCTGGCACCCCTATAATTCTGACGTTGGTACGCTTGAAGCTGCCCCAGAGGCTCCTCACACTATCTTCGTATTTTCGGATTCTTTTTTCATTTTGCTTTTCTGGTTGGGTGTTTTTTGCTTCTTTGCATTTCAAATCTTTGCCTTGATTCTTGCGCTCCTCTGGTCTGCTGTTGGGAGTCTGTATAATATTCGTTATTTCAGTCCATGTATGCTTAATTTCTAGTTGGTTCTTTATCACAACATCAAGGGTCTCATTAGATTTCTTGAGGATCTCAATAACTTTATCGGCGGCTTCTAGACAGTTCTTGAGAGACCTTAAAAGTGTGGTTCTGAACTCAATATCCTCCATTGACAGTTTTGTCCTGTTTCCTTGTCTCAGCATTTTTTATGCTTTCTTGGTGCACCCCCTAGTGGTCTTTGTGCGCAGTCTTGTTGTAGTTAAGCCTTGATTGTTGTAGTTAATACTAGGGGGATTTGACCTCCAGGCCAACTGGCTGTGAGAATCAGCTGTGTCTGCAGTGGGAAAACTTCTGTCCTCTAGGGAGGTGCTAATCTAGCTTTTGTCTGAGGCTATCTGGCAAATGGCTCTGCGCAGGGCTTGGGCGGGGCGGGTCACACGGGATCAACAGAGCGGGTGGAGGGAGCAGTTATGGCTGCTCTCAGTCTCGTCCCCAGAGGCTCTGCCTCTCGGAGTCCCAGCAACCGCTGCAAACCTCGGAGAGAAAGCTGCCCTCGCGTTCCGACCGATGCCAGACAGTCCCGCTTCTCCTGTTTGAGTCTGGGTCCCTAGAGTCTCGCCCAGAACTGGAGCTCAGAATCTGAGACTCCCTCCGGATTGAAAACGACAACCGGGCCCTCAGCTACCAGCCCGCTCCACGTGTACCTCTGCACCTTTGTATTTTCCACACTGCATCTCCTCTGAGTCTCGTATGCTGTTCTCTTTCCTTCTAGTTGAAGAATTTCCCCTCAGCCAGTCTTCCTGTGGTTCTGGGTGATGTCCGTTCCGTCTTTTAGTTGTATTTTTGAAGTGGTTGTTCGAGGCAACTAACTCCGGTGTTTACCTATGCCGCCATCTTCATGAAGTCCTGATTTTTCTTTGTTAAATGGCATTTAAATGTATACAATAAATATCAAAAATATAAGTCTTTGTTTTACTATGGTTGCAAATATAAAAAATTTCTATATGTGACACGGCACCAGAGTTAAGTTAGGATTTTTCAAAATGCTGACACACCGAGCTCAAAAGCTTCGCGATCACTGGACTATACCAATTGTAGTGAGGACATAGAGTAATAGGAACTCTCAAATGATGCTGGTGGAAATTTAAAATTGGTTTATCCGCTTGGAAAACTGGCAGTTTTATAGCAAACATATGTCTAACATAAGACCCAGCAGTCACATTTCTACATATTCATCCAATAAAATTCAATGCTTACTTTTATCAACTACACAATCCAAAATATTAAAAAATCCAGAATTCCATGTTTGAGGTCAGATCATTGGAAACTAGAAATTTCAATAAAATATATCCCACCAAAGATGAAAAAAATATAGGAAGAGGTAGAGAAAAACACGAATGCAATACTGAAGCGATGAATTTAGTAAATTAGTCATTACCACAGGAGAAGTCTATTAGACCTACCCATAATTCATGCATGCAGCAGAGGTGCAAACTGAGGCTGACTCCATTTGACCCAATGATCTTATTACCGAGTTATGTATGGTGGTTGAGATTTTTGGCATTCTCTTGTTCCCTGAGGTAAGAGACTTTAGAGTATAAATGTTTTACCTCTGGTAAAATATAGCACATTGAATGCTAATGTACTTGCTGGAAGGCACTCATCTGGCTTCAGGAGATATACTTATTTTATTGAGCAGATCATATTTTACCCTCAGAAATGTTGGGCTGAGAAAATCAAGCTTGTTCAAATAGCTCAAGAAAACTATGGCATCCAATAAAATGTAAGTCAATGTCTATTCTCTGAAATAAAAAAAAATTGCTACCACAAAAGAGGCCATTTAACACGAGGGAGTTTCCTCCAGCATTTTGAGATGTTTTTAATGAGTACTTGCATAGTATGCATGTTCCCATTCATTTTGTGGTATTTGAGGTGACCTATCAATAACAAATTAAATATATTATGATTCTAAAGAAATCAGCATTTCTTAGATTCCTGACAAAACAGCAGGGCATTATTTATTTAGCTGAATTGTCACTCAAATTAATGATCTCCATGTTGACTAGAAGTCATGAGGTAAGTGAAATAGGGATATCAGGCAATTTGTCCATGGCCACCCACTGCGCTAGTTTTAGAGCCAGTATTAGTTAAGAAAGTTTCCTGGTTCTTTGCTTCATGTTCATAGACCACAAGCCCATGCCTCATAACGTAAAATGGAGAAATTAAGTATTATAAACTAAAAGAATATTTTTATTTCCTCTAACCTTTTCCTTGCCACTCTGGAATGTCTTATATTACTATTTTGTTTCTCTGTGTGTCTGAATATAGAAAAGATTTTTTTGAAATAATAAAACCAAGTTAAATAATAAACTGGGTCTTCTTTGCTCTTCCTTTCTGTCCTCTGAAAAATGGGAGGAGGGGGAAAGTGAGAAGCTAGGAAGAGAACTGTAAGCATCACTCACCCTTACATGCTTGGGAAGGACCTCTGGTTCACACCCATGTCCTCCATGCATGGTGGGAGGTCAGTTTGGTCAGAAGAGTACTTATTTTTAAGGCATTGAAAGCCATATATTAAGTGGTTGTGTAAGCAGTTAGGAAAAGCATTGGGAAAATTTTCCCAGGATGTTAAGAAAAAAAAAAGGGTAAAAATAAAATAAAATTATGGAATCTGGAAGATACTTCTTAAAATTATAGTGTTCTCATGTAACAAGTGGAAGATTCTGTATTACAGCAAAAACCTGAGAGAAATTAAAGATCCAAATACAAATCCTTGCTTGCTAAGAAGAAAAAACGAATTCAGAAAATGGGATTTGAAAATACCAGGGAAAGGGGTCTGTGTTCCCTTTCTCCCATGCCATCAGCTTTTCTTAATATGCTAAAGAATATTTAAGAGATAGAAGGACACATTTTTTAAACTGATAAATTATGAATCAGGAGAGAAAAGAAAATTCAGAATGTGGCTCCTGATTTTTTGGGGAGGGAGCAACCAGATGAATGATAATAATTATGGTGGAAGAGAAGTATTAAAGAGAAAGAAGATAAAGATGATTAGGTCTCATGTAATGGTGTAGATTAGAATCAAGGTACTCATGAATATCCAGGAGGTAATATGTATATAGTTAGTAGGTACAGGTAAGGGTCTAGAGCTATGAATAGAGATTTGGGTTATAGATGAAAATCGGAAAGTTACTTGTTTATAAGTAGTATCTGATGGCATAAGGCAGAATGGGGTGTTTGGATAGGAGGCTGAGTAGGAATAGAAATGAATTAAAGCCCTGCTGGTGTGGCTCAGTGGTTGAGCAACGACCTATGAACCAGGAGGTTAAGGTTCTATTCCCTGGAGGGCACATGCCTGAGTTTCGGGCACGATCCCCAGTGTGGGGCAGACGATCAATGAATCTCTCTCATCATTGATGTTTCTATCTCTCGCCCTCTCCCTTCCTCTCTGAAATCAATAAAAAAAAATATTTTTTTAAGAAAATAAATGGATTAAAGACACAAAGTCCTGGGACAACAATCTTTATAGGGAAAGCAGTTGAAGAACAGCCTACAGTGAAGACTGGGAAGGAGAACCAGAAGAGCAAAGAGATAAAACCAAGTAAGTGTGACACATAAACCAAGAAAGAGGAAAGAACAAACTGTGTGCAGCAGGCCAGGAATCAGATGTGCAGGATTGCCTGAGGAGCTGGTAGGGAGTACATGAGAAGGTTTATCCAAGCGATTTTGGCTAAAGAAGAGAGGCCTTTCTTCACATATGCACCCTATCAAGAGCGAGGCAGCTGCAGAAGCCAAAGTTTTTTCATCAGAAACTCTGAAACATGGAAGCCCAGCTGTGTTGCTTTTCATGTCTAGATAACAAAGTGAGAATGAGCCAAGAAGATTCTCCTATTTCTTCACAAATATGAGTGTGACTGTGGAACTTCAATTTTAGCAGCTCTTGTGCTCTGGGACATTTGGGGCTATCATTTTCGCACACCAGTAGCAGTGAGCCATAGACAGGTAGGTCAACTCTTTTTAAAAATGGAAATGACGGAAATCCAAGGGCAGCTAGCTTTAGTAAACATGGGTTTTGTGGCTCACAAACCTGGGATAGACAGGAAAGGATTCAGGGACTCAATTCCTTCAGAGCACATTCCTTTTTCTCCAATTCCTGTTTCAGCTTTCTCTATGCTAGCTTCATTCTATTTTTCTTCAAATGTCTTCTTCCACAGTGTGTGTGTGTGTGTGTGTGTTCTATTTGGAAGGAGGTGGACACAGATGGCTTCTGGCAAAGCTTGGCTTTTTTTCCAGCTTAATGACCTGGAAGAAAAATGAGGGACTTCTCGTTCTATTTTCTTATTTAACAATCCTAGGGAAATCACCAATTCACTCAGATTGGCTGTTTCTTATACAAAACACTACCATTGTCTGACTGGGTAAACTCCCTTCTCCAAGTAACTGAGTCAGGGGAAGCTCTTCCCTCAAAGGAATAGCTTTGCTGGTATCGGAATGAGAGGGAAAGGAACAGTGAGTGTATAAAAATGAAATATAGGTTATTCCTGTGAACTTGACCAATGGCATCTACAGCCTTTTGAAGTCAGGAAAGGCTTGGATTACAAGGATTAAGTGCTGCCTGGGTCAACTAAGGCAAGGATTGAAAAGGGTTTGTAGAATTAAGAAATTAATGATCATTGTTCTCCTATAGACAAAGCAGTTTCAAGCAATGTTGAAATAAAAAGCCAGATGGCAGTGAGCTGAGGAGTAAACCAGAGGTGAAGAAGTACAAACTCCATCAGAGAGGACTCCTGCTGGAATCTAGAAGCTTTGCTATGAAAGAAAAGAAAGCAAAAGGATAGGAGGATCAAAAGCCAATTGGGGGAGGGGTTCATTTGGAAACATCTTTTAAAAGTTATCATTTAAGTTTCTTAAAATACTTGCAATCCTATCACATTTCTGTTCTTCACCCATACAAATTCAAACGTTTACACTTCAGGGTATAGAGTCCATTAGTCTTCGCTCAAATCCTACATGCACAAAACCGAGGAAGACATTTACTAGTAACCTCTTTGAGTCTGTTTCTTTGTTTGGGAAGTGGAATAATAGTACTTACCACAGAGAACTGTATGAGAATTAAACAAGATTAATGTTTATTTGCTGTCAGAGAGTTCTTGAAAATAGTTCAACAATCTATCACAAATTTGCTCATGTAAATGTACTATGTCATCATGAAAAAAAAGTGTTATTGAATCTTTTCACTTTATCAAGGTCCTTTTGGATTTGTTCTCATGGGAACCTATTTTGTTTGTAATGATTTGCAATTTTACCTTTTACTAATGTTCTTTATCAGTGTCAGCAAGCTGGTTTTGAATTCTATCAGTCATTCTTTTGGGGAAGTAAACAAATTTTATATTGTCATTATACTCTCCTAGGGACGACTGGTGTTTGTTCAATAGGATGTTGAAGACAAGAGGATGTTAGCAAAATCAAGGTTAGTGGGGAAAGTGTAACCCAGACTATTGAAGGTAGGTTTGAAGTTTCTCTAAGTCCCTGTTATCCTCATGCTTTCATTATGGAAAGAGATTTCTTTAGCTTTTGTTTCTCTAATATACTTCAGTTTATTTTTTGATTCAGGATATTTCCTTTTCTCATTTACTGTATATAGAGAACTGAGTTAGGAGAGTCACACATTTAAACTGGTAATGCTTCACATATACTTTTTCACCCTTCTATCATTAGATGCTTCCAGAATTCTGGCTCTGAAAATCACACAGATGATATATAAGGTCAGCTCCCATCAATTTCTCAAAGCATCTGCCTGTATGAATGAGAAAGAGGTTGTCTAACTTATGTTGCGCCTCCTTCAGAAGAGGTTCAGATACACCAATATTTTCTCAACCTCAGATACTGTAAATGCTACAATGACCTAAAAAATATACAATCCCAAAATCAGAATTGCAAGGTCTCTGGGAATCAGAATCAGGGTGCTAATGAAAGCCATTTTGCAATCCTCAAAGTGACACACAATGTGACTTCTCCAGTACAAAGATATCCGAACTGTGGTTTCCATACAGGATTCACTTGATAAAATCAAACACACAGTGGGGAAAAATGTTGCCTCCAGATAAGCCACATTAAAGGTTTTGAATAAAAACGCTGATGCTCTCATGATTTAAAATCAAAATGGAGTTTTAAAAGATTTGATCATCAGCAATGCTAATAGAAAAACATTTAGAATCTTTCAATAGAAAGCTAAAGGACATGTTGATCTGTTTAAATTCTTCAAAGTAATATTTTTAAGAAAAATTAACAATAGGAAAATCACCACCAAATGCACTGCTCAGCAGCAATTGTCCACAATGCACAAGACAATTAAACAAACACAAACTATCCTCTAATTAATAGACAACTATCCCTGATGGGTAACTGGGACATAATTCTACTACATTTCTATTAAGTAGGAAGAGTATAAGTCCTAACAGGAAACAGTTAGGTGATTTTTTTTCCTCCTAAAGGTAAACTAGAAAGATGTACTGGCAGTAAGGTAGAAAAACATGGAAATTACAGTCATAAATTTGATTTCTAATATTAGCTGTGCTATTAATGCTAGCTTTGTGACCTTGGGTAGCTCTTAACATGATGGTGATGGTTTTCTCAGCTGTAAAATGAGGCAGTTAGTGGCAATTAGATAATTTCCAAGGTCTTTTTTTAGCTCTGGCATTTCCTATATAAAGATGCCATAGCTATCAAGAGTAACATAATCTAAAGAATGAATGCCTAAGCAACCTCAGATACTGTAGATACCTATAAATAATAACATCATCTTTCAATGCCTTAAAAGGCCTTATGTCAAAGGTCTTATATGTATATAGTTATAATTTTTTAAAATTATCTTTCACAGTAAATTACTGGTAAGCAGAAAAAAACAGACTTCAAACTTCAGTCTGCTGGATATAGATATAGATAGATAGAGGTAGAGATAGAGATAGAGATAGAGATAGAGATAGAGATAGAGATAGAGCCATTGTTCTTTCCCAACATACCAAATATTTTGCCAGGTTATGGAGACTGTTGACAAAGCCTGACTAAACATGACTCTTTGTACCCCAGCCTTTATATGTTGAGAAAATGAAATTGGACTGCAACTCATAGATTCATAAAACCATTCATTTCTTGTTGTAAAACCTTCTACTAATATAGAAGTGTCACTCACCACTTGTATTATTTTGGTATACTTTCAAGTTTTGCATTTTCAAAACAAGTACTATTATAAAAATAAGGTTAAAAATAAAAATGGAAAATTTCAAAGATCTTTAATTTCAGAATTTTCAGTTGTTCCCTTTTCCTTTTTCAGAAACAGATGTTCAAAAGGACTGTTTGCTGCTTCAAAGTATTCACCTTCCACATGCCACATATAATGTGATTATGAGCCTTGTAAGATATACAGGCTAGTGTAATACAACCTTTCTCTTAATCATGTGCCTAAAATTTGCTTTTGTATGTAGGAAAATAAAATTTATGGAACTGGATAATGTAGCTGTTTTATTTAAAACCACTTTATTTTTACTAGCTAGGACTAATAAAACTCTTCAATGGATTCCAAGTTTACTTCTAGAAATCTTTACATGTCACCGCAGTTAGTGATCACAGGTGAAGAGAGAGCAAAATAAGTGAGTGAGAATAGATGCTTGGTTTGATGAAAGGTAGTGATACCTTTTGCATATGACTTAAATTATAAAGTATTTCCTTCAGAGGGTGATAAAATATTCTAACCATCTTCAGAGTAATAGTAATTTACTATCTTGGCGAGTAGAACCTTCCAGACATGATGGCTTCAGGAGATAAAAAAACAAAACGAGAATTCTCTCTATTGACTTTAATAACTTTTTTGGAAAACACCTGTTATAAAAACACTCTAAGTCCTTTTTGCTCTTGGCCACATACAAAAAGCCCCTATACCCTCAGTGAGAACTATGAAAGCTGCGTCACAGTGTGGAATCCCAGTAATTGGTTCAAGCCCTCTCCAGAATTTCTGAGCTTTTAAACCCACAAGATTTTCATGTGGAAAATTATATTATACTGGATCCTTAGCAAGCAGTATAAAAACGTTTAAGAGCCTAATTGTTCTGGCTGAGACTGCCAATAATACATTGAACAGAAATGGCCAGAATGGGCACCCTTGCCTTATACCCTAACTTAAAGGAAACATTTTTAGTGTTTCACTGTTGTATAAGAAGTTAGCTGTGGGCTTTTCATAAATGCCTTTATTATGTTAACGTCATTTTTTTTTTCTATTCCTAGTTTGCTGGAAGTGTTTATCATGAAAAGGTGTTGGATTTTGTCAAATGCTTTCTGCATCTATTTAAATGCTCATGTTCTGTTAATGTGGTGTATCACATTAATTGACTGGCAGATGAGAAGCCATCCTCACATCCCAAGGATAAATCCCACTTGGACCTGATGTGTCAGCCTTTTAATGCTGTGGAATTCAGCTTTCTAGTATTTTGATGAGTATTTGTGCATCTATGGTCACCAGGGATATTAGCATATAGTTTTGTTGTTGTTTAAGTATCTTTGCCTGGCTTTGATATTAGAGAAATGCTGGCCTCATAAAATGAGTTTTGATGTGTTCCCCCACCTTCAGTTTGTCTGTTGTTATTTTGCAGGGGAGAGGGGGAGGGAATTCCAGATAGATTGGCATTAATTCTTCCTTAAGTATTTAGTAGAATTTACAAGTAAAGTCATCTGGTCCTGTATACATAAAGAAAATGAGTGATATACATACAGTGGAATATTACTCAGTCTTAAAAAAGATGTAAATCTTGCAATTTGTGATCATGTGGATAAATCTGGAGCATATTATGCTAAGTGAGACAAGTCAGTCACTGAAGGACAAATGCTGCATTATTTCATAAAAACCAAAATCATACTTACCAGTCCTAAAAGCATTTGTTAGAACCAGAAACAAGTCAAAGATGTTTATGGTCACCATAATTATTTAACATTGTTTTAGAAATACTAGCACTGTTACAGAAGAGAATATGAACCTAGATTAGGAATAAAGACAGGAAAAAAAATTCAAGAGGTTTGGTAACTAAGGGCTAAGTTCTTTCCCTCAAGAATGTGTATAGTGGATTAACTGAAATGGGCACAAACATGCAATAAAGCATCTATCAATTACTTCCAACTCTAGCAGCACGTGGTGGCTTGCCCAAGAGCTAGTCCCTAATAAAACTACCAGTAGCAGATGAAAAATTAGAGAATACAGTACAGCATGTCTGTTTTGCTGAGGTAAAGTTGCTTGACTTTTTATTTTTTCAGAGTAAATGTTTTTCTGAATTATGTCATTGTTTAAAGAGAATTGGCATGATTTCATATTCACCTTATAAGATATTCTCACACAATTAAAAAGAAAAAGAAACATAACTAGTCCAGGGTGATAATATAAATTGGGGTCTGCACTTGGGGAACTGAACAGTAACCAAAGGCAATTGCATACAGTAACATATCAATTAGGATCCTGAGCCTTGAACCTGGGACCATCTGAGTGGAGCCAGAGCTTTCAATATGCACAATAACTCTCAAGAGTATCCATCCAAAGAAATACAATAGAGTGTATACATTTGAAATCAATGAAGAGGAAAAGTAAGACAAAGTAAAAATAAAATTATATTGATTCAAAAGAAAAAGAAAATATAAGTAACAACATGAGAGCACAGAGAGAGCAACACAAATGAAAATCAAAATCAGCCTGGCCAGTGTGAGCTTCGACCTATGAACCAGGAGGTCATGGTTCCATTCCCAGTCAGAGCACATGCCCAGGTTTCCAACTCAATCCTCAGTGTGGGGCGTACAGGAGGCAACCGATCAGTGATTCTCTCTCATCATTGATGTTTCTATCTCTCTCTACCTCTCCCATCCTCTCTGGAATCAACAAAAATATATATATTTTAAAAACCCACTGTAGTACGTAAAGGGGTAACATATTAGGGCAGAGTATTGACACTCAAAGCTGGAAAGATGAAGTAGGCTGCTCTTCTTCAAAGTGCTTGCATTACACAGAAAAGCAATTGTGCAAACATGGATAATAAAGTCAAATTTCCATGACTTTCAGGCCAAATTCTCTGAAACATCAGTTTGAGTATTAAGAAGCTTTATAAAACAATATTGGTTACATTGGTTCTCAACAGGAAAGACTTTAAAATCTTAAATTAAGAGTCTCAAGTGTAATTCAGGATTCCCTCTTTAAGTAAATTTAAAACAAATCCCAACCCTTGATGCAAATTGTTTCCACATTAACACATGTGGTTGCAAGTTTAAAGACTCTCGTGATAAATATAAATAATTAACTAAATTACCAAAATTTTGGTTTAAGTTTTAAACTCATAATTGTCATCAATTGAATATATTTTTCTTCCAGTTTAAATGTGAACAGCAATCCTGCATCTTTGTTTATTGAAAACATAACGAGATTTAGTTGTTCAAAAACAAATAATTAAAATTCAACCACCAAATAAAGCGTTTCTTAAAAAAAGAAATAGCTGGACTAAAGGACATGTTGATGTTGACAGGACATTATTTTGAGGCATCTAACAGTTGTTACTGCTTACAATTAGTGTTTCAGGCTGAAGAGATAACTCTCCTGAAGTCCCAATATGTTAAAGGAATTAGTCAGGAGCATAAAGGTATGGAGAAACAGAAACTATTAATGGCCTGTGGAATAATCTCATTTCATAGTATGGTTCTCATATGACTTGATTTGCTAACAATGCAGCTAATTCACTCTTTGCTCTTGAAATCCCTGAGATACATTTGATTCTTCCAACAGGGAATGTTGGAATCTTATTGAAAATACACAAAAATTTCTTAAATACACCATACCTATTTTGTCCATTTGGAAATTATTATCATTGACCAGAAAACATAAACACTGTAGAGAGAAGAGAAAATAGGTGAGATGGGGGTATGAATTGGTATTCCTAGTAGGTCAAGGGAGAGTTGAGATAAAGATGCCAGAAATAGAGAGTTGGAAAGATGAAGATGATAAACAGAGAGTCCTGTTCATGAAATTCAGGTTATTTGGTGATGACTTACGCGCCTTGATTCTGGGACCCACATATTCTTGCTATGAGGAAAGCTGTACAAGAAAATGGTCTGAAAGTCAAAGGATATACTTCATCTTGTAAGTAAGAACCCCATCCTTTCAGACAGTTGTGTCCCAATGGGTGCATAACTGAATGTTTAAGAAGCCATTTCACCTTTCACTTAGGCCAGCCACTAACAGGTGATGGTATAGGTGATAAAACCAGTTAACTTATAGGCATGAGCCCATCACTGTCCCTCCTTTGCTGTGAAATTAGTTCATTTCACAATGTTATGGAGAATGTCGTGACAGCTGATAAGACCTTCTCTGGGTGCACAGATGGTGTTATTAGCAGAAGCCTTACAGACAGAAAGGGAAAGCAAATCCATATCCAGAATGTTTCCATTCAAGTGAAGACAAATATCTGCCTCCTTCATATGAAAAATGTCTAATGTCACCACCCAACATTGGTTAACTGCCCCCAATCCTCCCTGCCAAGAAACCGTGCCATTCAGAGGGCTCATGTGGGTTTTCTGTTGACAGATTAAACATTCAACAGTATCATGAGCCAGGTGATGCCTCCTGCCAGGTGTTTTTGTACAAATGTCACCTTCCCATTTAAGCCTTTGCTAATTGCTCTACTTAAAATTTCACTTTTCTTACTTTTCCTCCTACAGATTCCATCTCCATTCCTTGCTTTCACCTGTCAACTTCTAACATATCCCATGACTTATTTATTATCTTTATTTTTGTCTCCACTCAGTAGAGTGTAAGTTTCATGAGGGCAGAATTGCTATATTTTATTCACTGCAGATTCCTCAGCATTCTAGATCAATGTGGGCCAAATGTTGGATGCTTAATTAGTATTTGTTAAGCAATAAATGAATGAATTCTATATAAACTACATATGCTCAGTGAGGAATAAGTATATTTCTTCAATTCAGAGAAAAGAGAGGCAATGCCCACCCTTGTCTGCAAACATACACAGCAGTATCTTGTCACTTTCTTCCAGTTTCTTGCGCAGATTTTGATGATCAATTGTCTTTCCCCACCAATCATGGATGTTATTTGGTGCCTAAATCAGTGGCCCTCAAACTTCGTAATGCATCAGTATCACCTGGAAATCATTTCAGAATATAGTTTCCTAAGCCTCAACCCCAGACATTGTACTGAATCAGAATCTCCAGGTGAGAAACCTCAAATGTAAATTTTTCAAAAGATCTCCTAGCAAAACTGATACCCAATTAGGTTTGGGAACGCCTGGATTAAATTATTCATATCCTGGTGTTAGCTACTCAGCTGCCAAGGCAACACAGAAAACACATCAATTACAGCTCTACTTGTCTTAGGCTAATGTACACAATGCTGAAAATGATATCCGTGTCTACCGTTATTCATCCCCTGGGAGTATAAAATCTGATGTGCTTTTTATGATGCTTACTCCACAGTATTCATTCAACAGTTATCTAGACTTTTTGTGAAATGACAGGAGATGAGGTTAAGGTTAATGTGTATTACCCACACTGGACAAATGAGAATAAGATGAGAAACAAACAGTATGAGAAGAAAAAGAAAAGAGTATCACTGGTATTGGCTAAGAACATAGTCTTTCTATTTTATAGGTTATGAGTAGTACCCTCAAAGACTAGTTTAAAAGAATAAATAATTACTTCTGTTTAGTCTGATATTCTTCCAAGGAATAGTAAGAAAAGTAATGCTTTAACAAAATCGTTTTAAATTCCTCTTTCAAACTTTATCAAGTTTTTGTTTAAAATTTTTCTAGTTTTATGTACAGCCGGTGTGGCTCAGCAGTTGAGCATCGATCCAGGAACCAAGAGGTCACTGGTTCGATTCCTGCAGATTCAATACCCTTTGGGTGGTGTGCAGGAGGCATCCAATCAATGATGCTTCTCATGTTTTTTTGATATTTGGAGACACTGATGCAGTAAATACTTTTTGGAGGGTATCATGTTTGAGGCTCACTGAACTTCTTGAATTTACAGGTTTATTTCATTTGCCAAATGTGAATTTTTCAGTCATTTTTCTTCAAACTTTTTTCAGCACTGCACAGTTCTCTCTTTGGGACTTGAATAGTATAAATGTTCGACATTTTACTATTGTTCTACAGGTCCTTGGGTTCTTTTCATTTTCAAAAACCTTTTTTCTTTTTTTTTCTTCTGATTACCTAATTTCTATTAATCTATCTTCAAGTTCACCAACTTCTCTGTTATTTCCATTCTGTTCTTCAGCTCATTCAATGGTAGTTTGGCTGTTTTTTTGTTTGTTTTTTTGTTTGTTTTGGTTACTCTATTTTTCAGTTCTAGGATTTCCAATTAGCTCATTTATATATCTTCAATTTCTATGCTGAAACTTTCTATTTTTCTTTTCATTGCATAAGTGTTTATAATTGCTTGCTGCAGCATTTCTATAATGAGATGTTAAAGTCTCTGTTAGATGATTCCAACACCTGTATCATCTTGATTTTGACATCTTGGTTGTCTTCTCTACGTAAGTTAAAATATTCTTAGTTCTCCATATGCCAAGTAATTTTGGATTGAATCCTAGGCTCTTTGAATATTATAATATCAGACAGTAGGTCCCATTTCAGCCTTATTAAGAATGTTGCCCTAACCGGTTTGGCTCAGTGGACAGACCGTCCCTGGGACTGAAGGGTCCCAGGTTTGATTCCGGTCAAGGGCATGTACCTTGGTTGCGGGCACATCCCCAAGTAGGGGGTGTGTAGGAGGCAGCTGATCGGTATTTCTCTCTCATAGATGTTTCTAACTATCCCTCTCCCTTCCTCTCTGTAAAAAATCAATAAAAATATATTTTTTAAATAAAGAATGTTGACATTCTTGGTTTAGCAAGCCATTGATCTGGTTAAGTTCAGGCTGTAAGTTCTAAGTCACTTTCTGTATGCGATGGTTCTAATGTAGGTTCTGTTTTCAAAGCCTTTGCACTTCTGTTTATATCCATCCCACATGAGCACCAGCCAGTGAGCACTCTGTGACTGGGATGGTATCTATTGGTTAGTTCATTTCTCAGAGTCCTTAGTATGGTGATTAAGCTCAAATCAGTACATGCACAGCTCCAGGGTGAGCCCAGAAGTTAATAATCAACTTATGGAATCATTTTTCATAGTACCACCCTCTCCATGAACCCTCCCAAGTTTATTAATTCTCTTGGGCTCCCCTTTCACACTTCTCATCGTAAAGCTGGGATTTTAGTCACTCCACCCTGCTATACACTACTGAGACCACACTCATATCTAGAGCCAGGGGCAGGAGAACAGAGAAGGGAAGAACAATAAGTGGTGGAAAGTGAGTTTATCCAAACCTCTTGGATTAGCGAACCAACTCTACTACTTACTAACTATATGACATGAGGATGCATCACTTAGTTGTTCAGACGTTAGTTATTTAAACCATAGGAAGAGGAATCCCATCAGATTTGGTGTAAGATTCATCTTGAATACCTAGTAAAAATGCTTACTTCAGGGCTTCACCCTAAGACCCCAATTCAGTGAGTTAGGACTACAAAATTACACTCTGACAAATATTCAAAGTGGTCTAATGCATGTTATTTAACAACTGCAAATAGAGTTAAACATTTCAAGTTCCTTCTGGTTTTACCCTGAGCCTTTTTATTAGAAAACAAATAAAAGCAGAGCTCAAATGTGTTTTTAAAAATCCAGAGCTTCTAACCATCAATGTCCCTGGAAACTTGCTTTACTAATTCACTTAGGTCATTTTTTTTTTTTTAGTTTCTCATTTCCCATGAATTCTTTCAGTACTTCTATCCTTTTTCCCTACATTAGTGAGCAAGACTATTTATAAGAAGGCTTGATGGATAGGAAATTATTCTGAGGATTTGAAGTTATTACATTTTAGAGCTGAGAAGGGTATGTTTATACTAGGGATAAGATCAACATTAGTTATTTTCTTTGTGAAATTATTTACTAGTTTCACCTAATCCACAGTCCCTTTTGACACAGCAGAGAAAACAGATAAGTTTTCAGGGTTTAATTTGTCCCTGCCATTTCAGTGTATCAGTCACGTAGCTTCTTAAGGGTTTGAACTCTGAGTTGTCTTACTAGTTAGCCAGAAGTTTGGTTAGCAATACACTTAAGAAAGATGGGATGAACAAAGTTCCAGCACTTGGAATGAGCAAAGAGATCATTCTTTTTTTTTTTTCCATTCTATAAATATTTATTGAGGTTTTGCAAGGCACCACTAGGCACTGTGGGGATTTATAAATAATATCCAGCCTTTGTTCTCTAGAGGCTAACAATTTAGTGGGAAAACAGACACATGTACAAGTAATTACATTACAAGGTAGATTATGTGATAAGGGTTATAATTTTAGTAGCATTCTAATGAAATAAATATGTCTACTCATTCCAACAGCACTCAGGGGACTTGGAGTATGTTTGTTCTCATTTCTCTTTTCAAGAAAACTCAGTAAAGAGTTGTGATATCTTTAAGAGATCAAGCAGGTTTTTCAAATACATATTGTGAGGTAAATATCTGCAACTTTTATCTGTAAAGATGACATTGCATCAGTGTAATTCATTCAGAAATTGTAGTTCATGTTTAACTTACAGTAATGACAAATAAGATGTCACAAACTCTCTAAGCACAGCTTCTGGTTACTGGCAAGATAGTTTTACTGAATATTCAGTTTGAATATTCAACTTGAATGAATCATGAAAAAATATATATGGATATTCTCTTGCTTCTTATTACTCTACTTTTGGGGGAGGAGGAGATGTATAGCCTTAGTATCATTTTATTTCTATTACTTGGTTTCTATTATTTCTATTTCTATTATTTCTATTTCTATTTTTGTCTCAGCACCTGGCTTGAGGGTGAAGCAATCATTTGCAGGGAGTTATATGACTGGTGTGTTAAAATCTATTACAGTACCTGTGACAGCAAAGCTCAAATATATGGGTGCTTCTTTGACCCTGGGATTTACCCAAGGATCTCAGCTGGTTTTATAGGCATTAAGTAGTCAAGCCTCAAATCAGCTCTGAAACATGGATATTACACAGAGTTGGTGTTATGAAGCAGAGGGGCACTGGGAGATATATATTTAAACTAAATCCTTGGGGAAGCATCGAGCTGAGACTGAACAGTGCTGCCCTCTCTTGAGTGCAGGCAAGTGTGCTAATGCAGATGTTCTCTAACTTTGTTCCGCCTGAAAACCATGGAGGCAACTTGTTAAGTGCACAGTTATCAGTACTTCTAGAGCCTGGGTATTTTGTTAAAATACTGATTTTGCTTCAGCAGGTCTGGGATTAGACCATATTTTAAGGACCAGCAGCCAGCACTAGCATCATCTAAAACCAACAAGTCTAGGTGGGGCCTACTTGTTAAAACACAGATTGGTCGGCCCCACCCCCAGCTATCCTGATCCAGTGTATCTGAGGTAGAACTCAAAAACTTCTATTTCTAACAAGCTCCCAGGTGGTGCTAATGTTGCCTGTCTGAGTATCATACTTTGGGCAACACTGAACTGGATTGCTCACAAGAACTACTGGAAACTAAGCATTCTTACTTTAAACATACTCCCCTGATAATTTCAGTGGACATAAACATTTGAGAACCATGAGGTCAGTAGAGACTGACCTGGCTATAGGGGGCTGACTCTGGAACAGGAAGCAAAGGGTACATATCCCCAAAGCCACATATTTCTATAGTCAATGCCACAAGAAACAACATAAGAAGTGGAACAGTGAGTGGAGGTAACAGCTGGGTGTGAACTTGACTCGCGTTCTAGAGTCCTAGCATTTCAAGGCATGACCTGGCTCATACTGATAGGTAGAGGAAGTGGTATCTGGCCAAGGCAGTGGACAGTAAAGTAGCCAGAGCTGGTATGGCTCAGCAGTTGAGCATAGACCTATGAGCCAGGGAGTCATTGTTGGATTCCCAATCAGGGCAAATGCCCAGGTTGCAGGCTCAATCCCCAGTGTGGGGCATGCAGGGGGCAGCCAATTGGATAGGTGATTCTTTCTCATCATTGATGTTTCTCTCTCTTTCCCTCTCCCTTCTTCTTTGAAATCAATAAAAATATATTTTTTAAAAAAGAGAGAGAAGTCTAAATTGTGATTAAAGAAAGAAAGTCAAAGGTCAAAGACAGTTCTGGGGATTTATTAGCAGAAAAATGAGTCATGGGGTAACAAGCTAGGAAATCAGCAACGGGTCAGGACACAAAAGTATGAAGTAGTACAGAGCGAACTGCTCAGGACAGAGGCCCAATTTTAAGTTGTACCAGCTGGCCCAACACCTTATCTGGAAGAAATGGGATAAATCAGTATGAACATTCAAAATAAATCTATTTATTTAGACACAAATACCTGTACACTAATGTAAGTTTCTAATACTTTACAAAACATACTTCCATTCGCTAATCAGTTTTCTTTTTTCAGCTATCATTTTCATAACTTTTGTTCATATTTGTCCCAACTTTTTCTCTGCCACTGTTTAGAGTACAACTGCAAAATATCTTTTTCAGAAAACAATTCTATCTTGGACACTAAAGTTCCCAAGTTGTTTTTAGATTTTTTTTTACATCTAAAATTCTAATGACATTATTTCTCAAACTAAGGCCTGAAGACAATCTACAGCATCCTGTTATAAATGCAGACTCCTGGGCACCACCTATTCAATCTAGGACTGAGCCTCCTTGAAGCATGCCTTTTAGGGGGTTCCCCTAGAATGTTTATGTATGGAAAAGGCTGCAATTACTATAATTATTGTTCTTTCCACTCTTTTCCCTGTTTGGGTAGGCCTATACTAGTAGCTTAGGTTATTTCTTTGAGATAAATAATTCAAAATATCTTATTAATGGCACAACATCTATATCATTCTTGGACATCCTGAAATTATCCTAATAAAGTTTCTATTAAAGACAATTAACAATTTTTTCATGTTAAAATATATAATGTAAAAATTGTTTTAGACCAGATCCTTATAATATTAAACCAACAGAATTATACTGTTGGGAACATGAGGTAAAAAACTAGCTCCAATGTTAATTTGAGGTAGCCCTATGAATACTAATACCTACGAACATAGAAAATAAATAAAATCAGGTAGAAGGCTGAGTAACATTGTCCTCCACTTTATAACCCAGAACATCATGTTCATTCAATTATGTATTTATTGATTTTGGGTTATATTTTGGGAAGGATAAGCCCATCATAGTAGCCTGTGGGCACATTTACAGCATTTTGGACAAGACATTCTACAGTTTCTGTATAAAATCCGAGCAGCTTAAAGTGAATACTAGCTCTGTTATTTAAAAGGATTTCTGGTTTGTTTCAACTTGAAAGTGATTTAATAGGAGGCCCACAGAGAAAATCTGTCTCAGTAATCAAATTATAACAAGTAAGGATTAAAAGTATTAAGAACTTTAAGCAAACTTTTCAGCTGCCCTGGTTTTTTCCTGGTTTGGGGGGTGGGATGGGTTGGAGGGTCATTTAAAGTTGGCTGTGGGAATAAGGACAACAAAATTATAAGAAGGAAAAACACAGAAACTGCAAAAAAATCTTGAATTCACTGTCCTTCTCCAGCAATAGTGTTTTTCAAACACTTGGGTTTGGCCAAAACCTAGCAGCCTTTTTCCCAAAGACATTTTGTCCCAGTCTACTATTATTTTTTTTATTATTTTAGTTAATAAAGCCAACTGTATTTTCCAGGTAAATTTAATTTACATTTCTGGATGCATTTCTACATAAGTCATCAGTGTTTTGTCAAGTGAGCCACTGGGTCTTGGAGAAGCTTTGTGATCTTTTCAATCAACTTTTAAAGCTTTTTTCTCCCTTTCTTAGAAACAGGAAACAAGCAAACAAGGTTAAACTCCAAAGCGTTCGATCAGGGCTTGACATTTAGAAACCACAGATCCAAATGGGTCTTGAGCTTGGCAAAACATTCCATCCCTTCTTTATTAGGTGAGAAGAAAACATTTAGGGTAAAAACAAAAATGATTAGAGTGGGAATGCATTGCTTTTGTCTTTTATAAGCAACAATAAGTCCACATATTCTTTTTCTAATAAAAAAAATCTTTTAAAAATTTGAAAAACAAATTAATTTTCATATACCTTTTATTACATATGCTGCATATATAGTACATATAGTAAATGTATGGATATATATATATACATATATATATATAAACATACATTTCTAAAGTTGTAAATCTCTTTTTTAAATTTTTTTTATTAAATCTTTATTATTCAGATTATTACATTTGTTCCTCTTTTTTCCCCCCCATAACTCCCCTCCTCCCAGTTCCCGCCCCACCCTCCGCCCTCACTCCCCACCCACTGTCCTCATCCATAGGTGCACGATTTTTGTCCAGTCTCTTCCCGAATCTACCACACCCCTTTCCCCCCCAAGAATAGTCAGCCCATTCCCTTTCTATGTCCCTGATTCTATTATAATCACCAGTTCATTCTGTTCATCAGATTATTTATTCACTTGATTCATAGATTCACTTGTTGATAGATGCATATTTGTTGTTCATAATTTGTATCTTTACCTTTTTCTTCCTCTTCCTCTTCTTAAAGGATACCTTTCAGCATTTCATATAATCCTGGTTTGGTGGTGATGAACTCCTTTAGCTTTTCCTTATCTGTGAAGCTCTTTATCTGACCTTCAATTCTGAATGATAGCTTTGCTGGATAAAGTAATCTTGGTTGTAGGTTCTTGGTATTCATCACTTTGAATATTTCTCGCCATTCCCTTCTGGCCTGCAAAGTTTCTGTTGAGAAATCAGCTGACAGTCGTATGGGTATTCCCTTGTAGGTAACTGAGTTTCTTTCTCTTGCTGCTTTTAAGATTCTCTCTTTGTCTTTTGCTCTTGGCATTTTAATTATGATGTGTCTTGGTGTGGTCCTCTTTGGATTCCTTTTGTTTGGGGTTCTCCGAGCTTCTTGGACCTGTAAGTCCATTTCTTTCACCAGGTGGGGGAAGTTTTCTGTCATTATTTCTTCAAATAGGTTTTCAATATCTTGGTCTCTCTCATCTTCTGGCACCCCTATAATTCTGATGTTGGTACGCTTGAAGCTGTCCCAGAGGCTCCTTACACTATCCTCGCATTTTTGGATTCTTTTTTCATTTTGCTTTTCCCGTTGGGTGTTTTTTGCTTCCTCGCATTTCAAATCATTGACTTGATTCTTGCGCTCCTCTGGTCTGCTGTCGGGAGTCTGTATAATATTCGTTATTTCAGTCCGTGTATGCTTAATTTCTAGTTGGTTCCCCAATATAACATCGAGGGTCTCATTAGTTTTCTTGTAGATCTCATTAAGTTTATCGGCGGCTTCTAAACAGTTCTTGAGAGACCTTAAAAGTGTGGTTCTGAACTTTATATCTTCCTTTGACAATTTTGTCCTGTTTCTTTGTCTCCGCATTTTGTTATGCTTCCTTGGTGCACCCCCTAGTGGTCTTTGTTCGCAGTCTTATAGTTAAACCTTGATTGTTGTAGCTAATCCCAGGGAGGGTTTGACCTCCAGGCCAAGTGGCTATGAGAATCAGCTGTGTCAGCAGTGAGAGAACTTCTGTCCTCTAGGGAGGTGCTAATTTAGCCTTTGTCTGAGGCTATCCAGCAAATGCCTCTGTGCAGGGCTTGGGTAGGGCGGGTCGCACAGGATCAACAGGGTGAGCCCGAGAGAGCAGTTATGGCGGCTCTCAGTCCTGTCCCCAGGGGCTCTGCCTCTCTGAGTCCCAGCACCAGCTGCAAAGCTGGGAGAGAAAGCTGCACTTGCTCTGACCGAAGCCAGACAGTCCCGCTTCTCCCGTTTGAGTCTGGGTCCCTAAAGACTCGCCTGTATCTGGAGCTCAGAGTCTGCGACTCCCTCCCGATTGAAAACAACAACCACGCCCTCCGCCGCCAGCCCGCTCCGAGCACTCTGCACCTCAGAATTTGACTTCAGCACTGCACCTCCTCTGAGTGTCCGTATGCATTTCTCTTTCCTCCTAGTTGTAGGACTTCCACTCAGCCAGCGTTCCTGCGGTTCTGGGTGATGTTCCTTCCGTCTTTTAGTTTTACTTTTGAAGTAGTTGTTCAAAGCAGCAAACTCCGGCGTTAACCTATGCCGCCATCTTGGTTCTCCTAAAGTTGTAAATCTCTTTATAAAGTTTCTATTTGTTCAGAATTTATTTAGTCACTACTTTTCTAAAGTGACTTGTATAGGACATAATAATGGCAAAAGATTTCAAAAGAACATATTGAATTCACAGATTCCTAACAGATCAGTGTCACAAATATACAAAATGATTATTAATTAATTAACCTACTTTTAAAACTCTTCAAGGAAAAAAAAGTTCAAATCCTTTTGCAGTCGTGAGATAAGATTAAGGATAAATGGATTAGTGGTTTCCGGCAAGGTAGTATAGGCAAAACTGGCCTAGTATTTTATCTTCCCAAACCCCCAATAAAACAGAGAAGCTAGAATGACCAAAAATAAATAAATAAATAAAAATAAAAATTCATGACCAAAAATTACATCAAAATTCAAAGAAAGGTTATTCCTGCAACCCCCAAACTTGGACCTGCTATCAAGCCCCACATAGTATCAGCCAACCATATGGGAGAAAGTGGAGGGAAGACAAAAGCATTTCTAATAAGTGAAAGAAACAGAAAACAAATTACCAATAGGTATTTCCCCAAAAAGTGAGATGTCTTCACTAGTGTGAAAAGCTCAATGAGCCAATTTATAAACAGCAGACACATATAGGAGATACTGTCTGAAGCAATAATTCATCAGTGAGTTCAAGGAACCACAGAACAGAGAGATCATGCAGGGGGATCTCCATACCAAGAACCTTCCAAATTGACCAGCCTAAGGCCCCTTTCAAAACAAACCCTCAACCTAAGGAGAATGGCTGGGAAGAGAAGCTAAACTGGGGTAGGGGGGTGGGGGGAGCCTAAGCAAGGGAAAGTGAAGCTACTGAATAAAAGTATGGGGAGAAGGGCAGACCATGAAGCTAGGAAAGCTCATTCGACCCTCCCTTTCTTTGAATACAGGAAAACCCTTCTTATTTAAAGTCAGAAAGAGGAATACATTATGGACAGATCCCATGTAAAGTTTTTGTAAGGGAAAAAAGTAATGATCAATCTAATATTCATGTAGACAATAGAGGCATGACAGAAAACATCCCACAAAATAGATAAAAATATTCCCTAATGTTTCAAAACAACAAAACAAGCTATAAGAATTTAAGAAAATAACCAAGACTATTAAAGAATACCAGAATTAGAAGTACTCAGAAATGAGTTGATTGGGGGAAGGAGGAGGGAATATTTGAAAAGAACAAATAGAACTCAAGAAAGATTTAGGAATAAAAGTAAAAAATTATTTCCGAAATAATGACTAAACTAGAAGGAACATAGGAACAAATAAATGGACTTGGATAAGGGATAATGCCTTTGGACACATATATAATGCCTTACCAAAAAAAGAATATGAAAAAGAGAAAATTACAAGAAAATATAAAAGTTAAAAAAAGAAATTAAACCATTTAAAAGAAAGCAATAGAAAGAGGCAAACAAATCCACCACCTATGTAGAAGTCCCCAAAGAAACAGAATAGACCCAATACTAAAGTATGTAAGTCAAGAAAACATTTCTAAAATCAACAAAAGCTTTAAGCTATTTACATATTGAAAAGGCAAACCACATACCTAGAAAAATTTAATCAAAAGAGACCTCATACTATTAGAGTAAAACTAACTTTTAAGAAGAAAAAAAAACCACCATAATCTTTTGAGTATCCAGACAAAAATGACAAGGTCACTTATAAAGGGAAGAAAACCTGATTGTCATCTGGCTTTTTAACAGGAACACTTTATGACAGAAGACAAGGAAATATCTTAATATATTTGAAATACTCAAGGAAAGGAAGCATGATCCAAAGCTTTTGTATGCAAAGTAACCTTCAAATAAAAACGCTGAACTTTTTATGAACATACAAGAATTCAGGAAATATTGCCCCATGGAGACCTTCCTGGGTATCTGCAAGAGAACAAACTTTGGACAACCAAAATGACTACAGAGCCCATGGCATAAGGGTGGATGGTGAGACTTTAATACATGTTGCCTATAGAACTAAGGTTAAATGATGGATACAAAGAAAACATTATAGTAGGTAATGCCTATATGCTCTGATGACGTACACCCAGCACAATTATTAAGCAGTGAAGGGAAGGAGAGAGAGAATATAGAAAATAGAATAAACTTTCTAATTACCTTAAGAAGTTGCTAGATGATCAGTGAAAATATACAGTTAAAATATCACTAACCTTAAGGAAATAATGCATCTACACTATAATTATTAATGGCAGTTAAATCATAAAAAGTGAAAAAACTAGACAAAATGTGCCTCCTGATAAAAGTACACATGACTGACTATGAAATATTTTGTTATAAAAAAATCAAACATGAATTTGAATTCTAAATTCCACTAGTTTACAGAAAATACAGGAAAGAAGCATGTTAAATAATCCCACAGAATTACACTGAGGAAAACCCAGACCATAGTAAAATCTTTAGTACAAATTACTCAGTCTCTTTTACAAATAGATTGCCAAGGGGAGAGGGGTGAAATGAGCTTATAGAGCAAAAAAGACTTAAGATACACACCAAACAATTGCAATTTATGAACTTCATTTGATTCTTGATTTGAACAATCTTAAAATTGAAGCAATTGAAATATGAACACTTTTTGAATACTGTTTAATAGTAAGGAATTAATGATGGATTTTAAATATGTCATTGCTCTCTTCCTTGGTAAAGGATAAACAACTGACCATAAAAATCCCATCTTTATTTTTTATAAGGTCACATTATTTAAGTTACCAATATGCTAGCATAAAATATTGTAGAGCACCTTAGAGCTATTAACATCAGATTACATTGGTCAAATAGAAATTTACAAGTCCTGTGGATAAAAATAAAAAACTAAAATGCTAGAAAATATGTCAAATGAAATTTATAATAAATGATTGCTTGGCCGCAAACCCATCATTTTAAGGATTTTCACTGGTGAAATTTTGAGTTCACTAATTCATCTAGTCCAATGCTATAATAAGTCTTCTATGAAATTATTTATTTTTGTGTCTAAAATAAGCTCTATATGGTTTACATTTGAACCAATTTCCCTTATTTGGCCTTTTTAGAAATGGCCATATTGAGACAGACCTGGATTTGACTAGCTTTTTGTCAGTGATCACTGGGTGGTTTTGAGAAAAAGCCTTAGGGAGTAGATGTAAAGATTAAGTGAGAGAAAAAAAATGATTAAGTGAGATCATATTTTAAAATGCATGTGAAAAGCATCCACAAGTTATTATCATCATATAACAATTTTTATGTATAGCTGTGTTATACAGGATCCTTACTCACAGAAAAAGTAATCCACTCTAGCTACTTTTAGAAGAGAATTATTAAAAAGTAAATTGAGGCAATTTACAGAATCTCTGCAAGAACCAAAGTTTGAGTTTGAATACAACAAAGCCAGGAATAGAGTTCCAAAGAAAAATGACCAAACCTCCATGCACTATTCTTATGTACCCACGACAGCTAGTCAGATATCCGTCACCTTGCTGCTTGACACCTAAGACATCGGGGACTAGTTCCCAGAATCTCCAGAAACATAAACTCAAGTTTGCCTTAAAGAACTAAGCGCCTCCACTCCCAGGATGGCCAACTGCTTGATCTCAACATCACCATGACTGGTCACTTCTGCCTCCAGGTCTCCATCAGGCGTGTCAGGGTGGTGGAAGCTAGATCATAAGTGGAACCCTGGCCTGGCTACACAGGGTTCTCAGAAATACCGCTTTAGTAGGCTAGTCTCTATCGTACAAAAGTTATGATAGAAGCGAGTCAAATACTTACTAGGTGAATTAAAATGTTTCCATTCTGTCCTAAAATATTTACGTGCTATTTATATTTTCCTTCTTTAATACAAGCCTTGTTGACTCCTCTAATCCTCCTCAAAGGGATCAGTCTTTTGTGAATGCCTTCATCTTTGCTGGGCTTCTCCAGCCTTCCCACATCCTGTACTAACATGTTATTAAGCTTCTCTCTGTATTCTAATGTATCTAACACCAAACAGAGCAGAAGGATCACTTCCTAGAAAAGTATATGCATGCTAAAATATCCCACTGTATTCTGAACTTCATGAAAATAAATTGACTTTGCAGATACGTGTTTGACTTGTTTGGTATGATTTAGTTTTCTTATGTAGCCATCTATAACATATTGCTTATATGTTAGCTTATATTCTTTTTTATTGATTTCAGAGAGGAAGGGAGAGGGAGAGAGAGACAGAAATATCAATAATGAAAGAGAATCATTGATTGGCTGCCTCCTACACACCCCACACTGGGGATCGAGCCTGCAACCCAGGCATGTGCCCTGACCAGGAATCAAACCACGACCTTCTGGTTCATAGGTCAATGCTCACTCACTGAGTCACGCCAGCTGGGCTTAGCATGTACTTTTTAATTAAACCTATAGTGGTTTTAGATTTTTTTCAGGTCATTAATAATACTTTTGAAAAGTTTTTAGGATATGTTAGATGCTACTCTTTAAAAGCATAAAAGAACATATATAACCAAATTATTTTTTCAAAATAACAACCCCAAAATGACACTTTTGCTAAAAAAAAAAAAAAAAAAAAAAAAAAAAAAAAAAAAAAAAGAGTTGGGGAGGCAGTGGTGGGAGCAAGTTCCAAAATTCAGAATCTTTAAAATGGAAAGTCCACTGTTCCTCTCCTTCTTAGTTCAGCACTCATTGTTCATGGCTACTCTTGGGGCTTAAGGAACCACACAAACTATATTTAATTGTGTTCTCCCCTCCAAATAGAATCCCTTTATTAAAGGCCTTTTTTCTGTTTTTCCCGACAGCCACACACACATAAAATCATTTAGATATCAGGAAACCCAATGAAGGGTGAGGGACTTTTGTTTTCCAGGGGAAGTGAGTTAATACATGCATCAGCTCATGTGAGTTTGCCTGCCAGATGTGATCTGACTTAGACATTTCCTAATTCTGTTTGCAATCAAAATGGGAAAGAAAACAAACGGTCAAATAAAAGTTGTTGAAGACCGTGAATTGAAAAGTAGGGAAATGTGGAAAGAGATGAAGGTAGGGCTGAGGAAATTGCTTGAAGGCAAGGATGAGTGGTTTGAATATGATACAGAAGTTATGAACAACAAATGGTTTAATGATGCCAGGGGAACACCATGACTCTGGCTATAAAACTCTGAAATGGCCTGGAATATAAGAAGGTGGAAAGAGAGTGGTTAGAAATCTTTCCTTCATTGGCCTAAAACAGGTATATTTCAAAGTCCCCAGTTTTGCTAAAACTACAGGCTGTTTTCAAGTGGCCAAAATAACAAATCAACTTGGTACAAATATTCGTGTACAAATATTAGTGGTCAGTTGTTCAGCACACAGTGGCAATGGGCTGATGAACTGAGACTTTGTAACCAACATAATAAAGAAATAACAAATAAAACCAAAGGAGAGAAGAAAACTACAAACTGTAAAGTATAGTCTGTGCCCCTGAGATTTCCCAGAGTCACCCTCACGGATAGTATCCAAGTTTGATAGACCAGAGAAAGACTGGTAGTTTCAGGCTCCCTTCTTGCTCCAAGAGTATTGGGCCACTGTCAGAGACAATGACCAAGCTCTTTCAAGTTGGCCCAAAGGGGTCTGGCAACCAAAGTTCAAATCTCTGGAGAATTTTTCCATCCTTACAATGAACTACAGGCCCTGCTTGTGTTTACCATATGGGTTTATTCTTCAGTCAATTAAAAGATAAGCAGCCCCAGAAACATGTGGCACAGATTCCATAATAGAGAAACTACTGTATCTTCCATAGGATCTACAATTTAACAGAGAATAAAAGTCTGCATGACAGTCGCACGAAACCTGCCAGTATCAGATTGTTCTTAGGCACGAGTAGGTATATTTATTTTGCCATTCTTAACAGAAGAGAAATTGCAGACTATATAGTGTAGTTAGTATTCTGCAATTTTTCTCCTTTTAAAGGCAAAACTATAGTCTTTTGCTAGCCATAATATAGTAGCCAATGTACACTGTTTTGTACCTATGTAAGCCACTGTCTTCATAGCATGTAATGCAGTTTAAGCAATTTTTGTCTATTATGCCCTGAAGAAACATATAAGATGATTCTATCAATTGATGTTGATATACTCTGTTTATTTAAAAGTATATAAGTATGCAAATGCTTTTAATAATATTTTCAATCATTTTTAAGTCCTAACTCACTTAAACATGATTTAAGATCATAATCTTTTCCTCTGAATAGAATAACATGTCAATTTACAAGGTATAACCAGCAAGTACTCAGGTATATCTATTGAGGAAAGTGTATTGGGCACCCAAAGAGGGTGACAAGATCCCTTTAATTTACAATGTAGAGCAACCATGCTATTTTACCGCAGGCAATTTTTTTACTTCTCTTTTTGTCTTTATTTTTAGTCTCTATGATGTTTTGTTACCAGATGTAGGAATGTATCTGAACAGGGGCTGCTGCTAATTATTGAGCAAATATCCACATGAAGTCCAGATGTTAATGTGTGATCATTTTTTCTATCAGCAAATAGATTCCTTCCTGTGTCATGTTGAGATCAGATAAGACTCTTCCTATCCTTTACATTAGTCATTTGGAGCTCTTCCTTACTTTTTTTTAGTTTTCAATCAGCTACATATCATTCACCTATACACTTATGAAAGGTTTATATCCAAATGAAATAACTTCATTTATGTCTCTTATTTTGTTAAGCACAATCTAATTTAGGTTTTCATAAAAAGGGAACCCTTTAAAAAAGATAGTTTATTTGTAATTTATAAAGTAAACTGTTGAAATTAAGAGAATGTCTGGAGAGAGAAAAAAATAGATAAAGACTATATTTTGCTAGATGTTAACATTGAATGTTTTCTTCCAGACTGGTTATTAATAATAGAAGAGTAATACAAGACCCTCAGTTAATTTCTAGATGTTAACATTGAATGTTTTCTTCCAGACTGGCTATTAATAATAGAAGAGTAATACAAGACTCTCAGTTAATTTTGGAAGTCTTTCTGCTGGAAGAAAACAAAACAAAACACAGTCTCTCAAGGCTTGCCAATAAATCAATAAATGTTCACCACATAAAAAAAGATTTTATATTTTAATTTGAAATTTATTTACTGAGTCTATACTCCAGAGCAATACAGCTGTTTAAACAGCAACAATTACCACAATGTTCTCTCAAAGTGAAACCCTTATTGTACACTGACTTTACATTGTTCTGAATCCTCTATTAGCACTATAACTGAACACTCAACACTAGAAATGTTGCTTTTCCTTTTATACCTGTCACACCAGAATAAAACAAAACCAAAACTGATCATTTGACATGAAAAATCAATGAGCTTAAAATTGTTATGGTAACTGTCATATAATTCTTTTTTTATTCTTGGAAATATTAAAAAAATACTTTTTAAATATATTTTATTGATTTTTTTACAGAGAGGAAGGGAGAGGGATAGAGAGTTAGAAACATTAATAAGAGAGAAACATCGATCAGCTGCCTCCTGCACACCCTCTCTTGGGGATGTGCCCGCAGCCAAGGTATATGCCCTGACCGGAATCAAACCTGGGACCTTTCAGTCCGCAGGCTGATGCTTTATCCACTGAGCCAAACCAGTTAGGGCAAAAAAATACTTTATTAAAGCATGTCTCAGTTACTCCATAAATACATACATTGATTTCCATTTGTAGACAAAACCAGGTGAAGAAATCCAGGAGACACTATAATTTCAAGCTGTATTTTTGCTCAAACTGAGGTTCTGACATTATAAAATCTTCCCACTAACCAAGGAGCCAAAGAGCCTACTCATTGTCAGATTTGGCTCAAGTGATGGGGGCCTACGTGTTGGCCTTAAGTAGAGTTAGATAGAAATCAAGTTCAACTGGGTAAAGATGTACTTTTTGTTGTTGTTGTTGTTGTTGTTGTTAATCCTCACCCAAGGATATTTTGCCATTAATTTTTAGAGAGAGTGACAGGGAAGGGGAGAGACAGAGAGAAACATCAATGTGAGAGAGACACATCAATTGGTTGCCTCTCCATATGCCCTGACCAGGCCCAAGGATCGAGCCTGCAATCAAGGTACGGGCCCTTGACTGGAATTGAACCCAGGATCTTCAGTCCACAGGTCTACACTCTATCTAGTGAGCCAAACCAGCTAGATATGTGTAATATTATCAACAATAAAAAAAAATACATTTAGCCCTAACCGGTTTGGATCAGTGGATAGAGCGGCAGCCTGCAGACTCAAGGGTCCCAGGTTCAATTCCGGTCAGGGGCATGTACCTGGGTTGCGGACACATCCCCAGTAGGGAGTGTGCAGGAGGCAGCTAATCAATGTTTCTAACTCTCTATCCCTCTCCCTTCCTCTCTGTAAAAAATCAATAAAATATATTTAAAAATATATATATACTAGAGGCCCGGTGCACAAAAATTTGTGCACTCGGGGTTGGGAGAAGAGGTCCCTCAGCCTGGCCTGTGCCCTCTCACAGTCTGGGACCCATCAGGAGATAAGGACCTGCTGGTTTAGGCCTGCTCCCGGGTGGCAGAGGGCAGGCCTAATCCTAGGTGTAACCCCTGGTCGGGCTCAGAGCAGGGCCCATTGGGGAGTTGGGGCGCCGCCTCCTGTCATGCACAGAGCAGGGCGGATTGGGAGGTTGCGATGCCACCCTCAGTCATGCTCAGGGTAGGGCCGATTGGGGGGTTGGGGCACCACCCCTGTCACACTCAAGGCAGGGTCCATAGGGAGGTTGCAGCGCCACTCCTGTCATGCACAGAGCAGGGCCGATCAGAGGGTTGGGGCTCCGCACCCTGTCACACTGATCCCGGTGCTGGGAAGCCTCGCTGCTCCGCTGATCCCAGGGCCAGGACGCCTCTCAGCTCCCCTGATCCCTGGCCCGGAGGCCTCTCAGCTCCGCTGATCACCGGGGCGGGAGGCCTCTGGACTCCGCTGATCACCGGGGCTGGGAGGCCTATGGACTCCGCTGATCACCGGGCCGGGAGGCCTCTGGACTCCGCTGATCACCGGGGCCGGGAGGCCTCTGGACTCCGCTGATCACCGGGGCCGGGAGGCCTCTCGGCTCTGCTGATCACCGGGGCCAGGAGGCCTCTCGGCTCCGCTGATCACCGGGGCCGGGAGGCCTCTTGGATCCGCTGATCACCGGGGCGGGAGGCCTCTCGACTCCGCTGATCACCGGGGCCGGGAGGCCTCTCGACTCCGCTGATCACCGGGGCCGGGAGGCCTCTCGGCTCCGCTGATCACCGGGGCCGGGAGGCCTCTCGGCTCTGCTGATCACCGGGGCCGGGAGGCCTCTCGGCTCCGCTGATCCAAGGCCCTGAGGCCTCTCTGCCCTGCTGCTTCAGGGCTGTTTGGCTTCGCTCTGCTTGGAGCCTGAGTATGCAAATTAACCGCCATCTTTTAGCTTCTATAATTGAAACATTGTATCTTTTGGAGTTGTTGCTTCAGGAGCTCAGAGCCCTGCAGCTGCGGGGATCCTTGACTTTCTCCATCGCTGGGGCAACCAAGCCTCCTATTCTCAGCTGCCTGGCTGCCAGCCGCCATCTTGGCTGACAGTTAATTTGCATATCTCGCTGATTAGCCAATGAAAAAGGTATTGGTTGTACGCCAATTACCATTTTTCTCTTTTATTAGTATAGGATACTTTTTTTAAAAAGTTCAACTCAGTCAGATTCAAATTCTGAGCATGATACTGATACATCTGATAGCTTGTGTAAGAATTTATAGTATGAAATGATTTAGTTAATAGATACGTAAATGAAAACTGGCTTTAGTTTATTTTTTAATTTTCTGATAAATTTAGGTTGATTTTTGCCATTTTTGTCATGAAACTTTGCTTAGAGGAAATGAGCCATTCAAACACTCAGAAAAAACTTTTGGCATTTAAAATAAAAAGTCACCATCTGCAGACTTACCTTTGGTGTGCCTGATCTATGAAAACCCTTCAATGACTCATACACATGTCAAGTAAATGTAGCTTATTAATTAATAAGCCAAAAACTATGAAAAACATTTAATATACATTATAGAGCTGTGAATCATATAACATTAGAACACTAAATCTCCAACAGTAAACTATTACTTCTTACATCATAATGAGTAATAATCATATGAATTAATCCATTAATTTGGCACCAGAAAGAAAGCAGGCCACATGATTAAAAGAAATTGGATAGTATATCTACAAATTCTATTTCTCTTTTCTTCTATTAGTAAACTAATATATATAATAGGAATAAAAATGAATGGGAGCATATAAGGTGTGTGTGTGTGCGTGTGTGTTTCATTTAGCCTAATGGCATATGGAGACAAGGGAGGTTATGATTAGCTATGAGTAAACATGAGAAGGGTTTTTAAACATTTTAAAGGAAAGGAATGTTTTTCATGAGATCACAGGTCTTTTACAATATTTTCCAAAGCTGCCAACTTTGGCATTGTGCTTCACATTTCAGGGGCTTGGACCCCCACCTGCATACCAACATCAGGGAAGTATTTGAAATATTAGATATCCTTACATGCCAATCAATATCTAAAATTTAGGAGGAAATAGCATATTTGGGGGATACGAGTGAGTAAAGCTTCTATTCATAGCCCTTACTAAAGATTGGCCCCTAAAAGGCACTATAATATAAATTTCATAGTAAATATGTTTCAACTAACAGAATAATGATTGTTGTCTTTATGTAGCACTAACAATCTGGAAACAAAAAGTATCACCCTAGCTGGTTTGGCTCAGTGGATAGAGCATCAGCCTTCGGACCAAAGGGTCCCAGGTTCGATTCTGGTCAGGAACATGTGCAGGAGGCAACAAGTTGATGTATTTCTCTCTGTCTTTCCCTCTCTCTTCCACCCTCTCTGGAAATCAATGGAGAAATATCTTTGGATGCGGATTGAAAAAAAATTATCTTTGGTGGTCTGAAAAGCATCTTGTTAAAATTACCATTTCCTTGACTACTCAGTTTTATAGAACTATAGATTAAAAAGTCTTTTGAATGTGATTATTACACCTACTTGATTCCAGGCAAGAACATACCTACATTATCTAGTAAATGTATTAGGTGGGGGGGGGGGGGGAGGAATGCAGAAAATACATAAAATTATTTATTATCATTTCTAGTCTCAGAAATTTTATTGTTAGGAAATACTTGTATATATCATTATAAGCCTTTTTACCCACTTTAACTCCAGAACACAAAACTCTGAACAATAAGGTTGGTCCTAAGATGAGTCATTTACAGACGAAATTTTTAATGATAGCATAATAGCATTCTACATTATTTTATATCAAAAAAAATAGTAGTTATTTTCCAAAAATTTCCACTGCATTTCTTAGTACATTTTTTTCAAGAACAGAAAATCAAGCCCTTAGAGTACAAAGATTTAGCTACACAAATAAACTGACGTATTAGCAATGTGGTCTTGTGGGAAGAACAGGGGCCCAAGGGTTTCCAGGTGACTCTGACTAATAATCCGTAACACTCTAGGCAAGTGACTTGGCCTCTCGCTTACTGTTTTTAAGCAGCAAAATTGGGATAATACTGCCTATCTGAGAAAATTAATCAAAACAAATAACATATATAGCAGGGTTCATAAAAATGCCTCATCCACCTTTTCACTTAACAGCAGGATATGGGCCTTAAATTAACTTCCTAATTTCCACAACAGATATAGTATCTTGAGAAGTCCCAAAGTTTTCCAAAAGTATCTAGAATTTCTCCCTCCAAATAAACAGATAGAAGATGGATGAAGTCTAGTAGAGCACCAGAAAGGCAGAAAAATAAAACATACTACAATCAGAATGGCAGAGAGGTTAAACACCCTATTAGTACAAAAAGTAAGCTTACTATGAAAATATACAGATTTACATAGACAATAAGAAAAATAATGCACTTTTCCTTTTGTACACTTTCATTAAAAAGCTTTATTAAATTTTAGTGTTCTCCCTTCTGAAAGAAATATTAAACACAAAATTTCCAGAGTCCAAGAGAAAGCTGTTGAAAGGACAGAAAGGCATTTTTACTAAACACAGGTGAAGAGGCAGAGATGGTTTAAAATGAAGAAGAGGATGCTTTACTACTCTCTCCATATGAAAGGCCATTATGAGGGGATGTTAACCGATTGCTCCGTACCATGACAAGATGAAACAGTTTAAAACAATAGCAGACGTAGCATCTCTGGGGGATACTAGTAAGACTTAGCAGGACAGGCTGTAATTGGGGTTATTACACAAGGTTTCATTATGTGGATAGGCATTAAGACAGGCTGTGAAGACAAGGCCTGTGATCAGGAAATTTAAGAATAGAAAAGGTAGCAATTCATTTTGAATGGGGTGCCTGGTATTTAACCACTGACCTTTGAGATCACTTCTAGCATTTATGTTTTATAGCTTATTCTCAGGAAAAGCAATGAACATTCTCATATTGACTATGGTTTACAAATTCTTACTTTATTACACTTATTGTAATTCTAACACACTAGATTTTTGCCAGGTTAACAGCAACATGTTAGAGGAATATGAGAAGCTCTGTATTCAGTCATGAGTTTAATGTTGATCTAATCATTTTAACCAGGGCAGTTTTGACACAGATTAGCTATAAATTGATTGAATTTCTAACTTAGTTTAATACACATGGTGAATACTAATCGGTTTCCATTTCTAAAGGTAAGCATAATTGCACATGTCTAGCCAGGTATAATTAAGTCTGAAAAGTTGAAATATGTTAGCCAGTATTCAGAAGAAATGTAATTGTACGTTTTCATTTTTAAATGTTACATGCCCTATAAAATGCCACAAAAGAGACATTTCATTTTTAACAGATTATTGGTTATATTCAAAATGACCTTCTCTAGACCATTAGGTAGATTTGTTTCCTTGGAGAACTGAAAGTGATACAGTCCTCATCATTTAACGGCTGACCTCTTGGTTCCCACATATTCCAAAACTAGGATTTGGCCTGCTGAGTTTTGGCAAGCTTTATGTTGGTATCAAGCAAACTCCCTTCCAAAAAAGTGTTGGATAACATAACTATAACTCTGAATTGTACTGAAATCCAAATGTGAATTTCCTGGAACACATATGGGAACATGTAGTCAACAGATTTCTGAAACTACGTACTAGCACTTTGCTTTGTCTCTACAAGTGCTTCCCTATCTTGGAAGAAAATCTATTAAATTTTTTTCCAATGGATTCAGAGAGAAAATGCTGCAACTTAAACAGCCACTTTGCCAGTCAGCTTCAAAGTGTTATACCCTAACTTCCATATAAAGCCAGGTGGAGATAAAATGTTTATTAATGTACATATGAGGGCATACTTCCAAAAGAGCAAAAGACTAGAGTGACATTAACAGGATCACACTCATCATCATTATCATTATCGTCTATGCAAATTTCCTTAAAGTCTACCCTTATGTCCCCCATGATTAGGACAAGGTTGACTATCAAGACACAAATATGCTATTTTGTACTTTTGTCCATAAGAGATTTTGTTAAAGGTTGTTTTACATTGCAATTTCTTAAAACTACTTAATTAAAACATTGGTTTCCACATATTTAAGAAATTATTTTTACTTATTCATTTCCCACCACCTCCTATCTTTATTTCTGCAAGAATTCTTGTGTTCCTTACCTGAACATGTTCTCCACTCTTCAGATTTCAGGTACCTGGAAAGAAATGACAAAGTTGAGCCAGTTTCTGCGGTGTCATACTGTTCATCTTAGAAACTCGGGTCAACTTGAGAAATGCTTAGTCTGCTCTCCATAAGTAACCACTAAATTTCTGATGGATGCAGGGTATTTTCCGATCTGGTTCATTCAACCACTCAGGTAACCATGGACTTTTTTAATTGTCATGATAAACAGATTCTAGCACAAGACCTCCTAATACATAGGAGAAAGAGGGGAAAAGAAGGAAGTATGAAAATACCTTTTCCAGAATTTAGGAACTACTAAATATAGTAGACATGATATCTCTCCTCAAGATAAAAATTACTTTAGAAAGAGGATCATACATTTTCTTAAAGAAAATTTTTCATGCATGACCTAAAAAATATAAATGACTTTTCTTTTTAAAGACAATACACTGATGTATAGCATGGATATTGATAGAGATGAGCCTCAAAACAAAGAATCAGGGTTGATGGGCCTCTGCTGAGCCTGAGCAAGTTAGACAAATTGACATGAATCCAGGACAGCTGGCACAAAGTCAGTGTTTTTGCTTATTACCACTCCCACCCCAAAGGGTTTTTGGGAAAATGTGTTTTATTCACAAGATGACCATCTGACAAAATGCCTCCTGACAGTATTACTTTAGGTATGAGTTTTTAACCATATTTATGGCAATGGCTATGTATTGGAGAGATTGTCCCACGTAGATGTGTGCACAGCTCAGATTTACAGTACACAGGTATGTTCAGGTCTGGCAGATGTCAGGCAAGCAAGAAAGATGTTTATCTGAGTGAGGGGCAAAGAATCTTCTTGAGTTCATAGCCCAATAAAAACAACGGAGTTGGGAAATAATGGCGGCAGAGTAAGTGGATGCTGCATGGATACGCTCCCAGGTCTAAACTGGAATTACAACTAAAATACAGAAAAACTTACTGAATAATCAACAGAAGACTCGCTGTAGAGAACCTTGATAACGGAGAACTGAAAATGGAGACCGGAGAGAGGCTGGTTGGAGGGACTGAGGCTCCACAAACAGCAACTGAAGACCCAGAGAGATATCTCAGCTGCGGCGGTTACCACTGAGGACTCCGGAGTCTAATTCCCAAGCTGGTCCCTCGAGCAGAAAGCACCAGAACTGAGAAGGGTACCCACAAAATATCTGCCTGTGAAAAGCAGCAGGGTTGCCGTCTGCCCAGGGAGAGACGGCTAGAAATTCAGGCACCCTCTTAAAGGGCCAACACACACAATTCCCTGTGGAGCCACCCACCTGGTGCTCCAGCAGAGGGAGGAGATGGAGAGGACTACAGCTGGGTGAGCAGAAGCCAGGATCAGGGGCTCTGGGGTTAGAGCTCAGAAGGTAGACATCCCGGTTTCCTGTGCTGAGCCATCCCCTCACTCCACAGAGGTAATCTTCCTCATGCAGACACTTGCAATACAGGTGGTATTGCCTGGGGGGAAAACAGCTGACCCACCCTATTGGAAAACACCTTGCCCCTTATGAGACTGAGAATAACAATTAGCCTCCAGGCAGAAACAATTACTGCACCCAGTTGAAAAAAACTCTTGCCACAACTAACAATGCCTGCAATGGTAGTATTTCCCAAGGACAATGGTATTGGGAATGCAGGAGGTAGAAGCCGTGGGCTACCTGTGGAGGTTGAGAACTTGTTAGAGATCACATGTATGTTATCTGGTCTAATTCCAATAACGTGAGAAAGACTTAGCATAGAGTCAAGTCTTAAAACAGCAGAGGGAAGTGAGGCCAAAGAAATATTGCCCATTTCTAGTAATCCATCTCTATACACCTTTCTCCAGGTTACTCTGGCCTGGAATAACATGGTTTGCAAATTTATCACATATATCAGGTAGGATTAGAAGTAGTTCAGATTATAAGAACTCAGGAAAAATCTGATACTTGGCATTTCCAAGCAGAGCAGTTTGCTAGAATCTAATGAAAATATACTGTTTGATAAACTCACTAGCCTGGTTTCTTAAAGCATATACTGGCATATATTTTCTTCAAAGTGGAAGCAAGAGGGAGAGAGAGATAGAAACATCAATGATGAGAGAGAATCATTGATTGGCTGCCTCCGTCACATCCCCTAATGGGAATCAAGCAGCAACCCAGGCATGTGCCCTGATCAGTAATCAAAGTGTGACCTTCTGGTTCATAGGTCAACACTTAACCACTGAGCCACACACGCTGGTCTCACTAGCTTATTTTTAAAGCAGTGGGTAAATCAGGGAATTGACTAAAATATCAAATGCTCTTAGAATTAACCACTACTTTCTTCTTATTTAAATTCTTCCCTTGGTTTCTATAAGCCTGATTTTTATCCTAACTTTCTGTCCATTCCAATTTAGAATTATCTCAATTTCTCCTTCTTCTGTTCACCCCTTAAGTGGCTATGTAGTCCAAAGCTCCATCTTTTTGTCCTCAGATCCTTCTCTGTACATTTTTTTCTGGGAGATTTCATCCCAAATAAAGTTTCACTTATAACTTATATGCAAATAATTTTGCTAATTGACGTAGTTAAGAAATAAATCATGACAGGTTTTCAAATCTCAGGGGAAAAGTGAGGACTGGGGATCTGGTGAGCAGAAATAAGAGTAAATAAGGTTCAGGTAGAAAAAAAGGTTATTTTTAGCATAGCATCTACAACAGTTTTCAGAATACTGGGCTACTCAAAAGACACTTTACTTGAAAGCGGTAACACTCTTAGCCAAGGCGAGGCATTTGCAGTCTTTTCACCAACATAATCAGGCCCAGTGTGTGTTTGGAGAAACAATCCCCAAATCTCATATATTTTGTTTAGCCAGAAAAAACACACACACACAAAACGTGAAGGATGAGGGAATCTCAGCCATTGCTCTGTTTTCTTTCACCGGCTAAATTGTACATCTTTTAAAAATGTGATCCAACATTAGCAGATTCAGAAGAAGAAAAAAAAAAAACATTGAGGTCAGAACACTTGGGAGGTCAAAGAGAAAGTCAATGCTCAATATGCCAAACTCTGGCCCCGGGGGACAGTCATTCCTCTAATCATCCAATGAGTTAGAAGATTATGTACTTTTAAACCAACAGGTGTTTATCTCATAAAGTCCAATAGTATACTATTTAACAGGCTCCTTGGCTGCCCTAAAGATACTTAGGACAAAATAGGAGGAAAAAACTCTTTTGTCCCTAAGGCAATGATTTCAGCTGGCTGGACAAGATCTGTGTACATGTGTGTAGGCTCATGGTGCGAAAGATATAGTAAAAATATGATCATCCTTATTTTGTAAAACATTCACTAGGTGAATTGAGGACATCAACTATACAGATGTCAACATCTGGCCTCTCCCAGACCCACTGCTCTAAAGAGTTCCAATCCTTCCCAGAGCAGTGAGCATGGCTGCCTCACCAGGACCCACAGCAAGGAGACCTTAGATCATGTGCAAAATATCATTCTGCCTGCTCCATGTCTAGCAAAGATATGGGTCTTAAGCAGTGTGAATATGTCAATTATACTGACATGTGTCTTTTATATTTTATTTGAATGGGTCACATGTAAGCAGTCTTATAATTAAAGTTTAAATATATTCTAGGCAAATCATCCTTTTGTAGTTTGCAAATGGGTTCATCTCACTTAAGAGAGTTATAAAGTGCCAAACTGAGCTGTATTTACACTTCCCTTCATCACCTGTTTGTACTGCAGGCCTCATATGCTCAAGATACTGTGCTAATAAATCAAGGGTGGAGGGGGCCCAGAGAGAAATGACATGTGGTCCCTGCATGGCATGGCTCAGAGTTTGTTCCAGAAACAGACACAAGCCACTAACCCTAAAGCTAGGATTCCCATGATAAGTGAGGTAACAGAGACCACAAAATACTGTGGGAGAACAGACACTTGAGTGATCTTGGAATTTGAGGACAAGATTTCCCCAAGTGAGGAAGGGTCGTATAGGCAGAAGGACAAGCAAGAAGAAAGACAGAGAGGCATGAAGAACATGTATCAAAATTAAAATATTTCATGTTTCCCCTGGCAAGAGAGGAAACAGTTTGGGGGATGAGGAGAGAGGCATTTTTAGGATTACATATCTCCATGTATCTGGGGGAAATTTTAGATCCCTGTGGAAATTGTCTGACACACAAAAAGCCTACAAAGGAAGAAATATAAATGACTAATAAATACATTTTTATTTTATTTTTTTATTTTTATGTTTTTTAATCCTCACCCGAGGATATTTTTCCATAGCTTTTTAGAGAGAGTGGAAGAGAGAGGGAAAGACAGAAGTATCAATATGAGAGAAACACATCAATAGGTTGCCTCCTGCATGATCCCTGACCAGGACCCAGGCCAGGGAGTAGCCTGCAACCAAGGTACATACCCTTAACTGGAATTGAACCTGGGACCCTTTGGTCCGCAGGCCGATGCTCTAGCCACTGAGCCAAACTGGCAAGGGCACATTTTAAAAATTCAAACTAACCAGATATTAAAGAAACACAAATTAAAATGAGATATTTATTTTTCACTTATCAAATTAGAAAATTAAAAATAATAAACTATGATTTGGCAAGAGTTTCCAGAAAATGAACATTATTACATATTTCTTGGGATATATGCTAAGGAAATAATCACTAATCTGCAAGAAGATATAAAAACAAAGAAAGATTTATAGTGATTATTTAGTAGTAAAAAGAAAAAAAAAAACCTTGGGAAAAAAATTAAATGTACAACAACAAATTACTTTACAAGCAATTTACTGTAAGAGCATACAATATAATATTATGCAGTGATTAAATATATTGAAGAAGAATAGTTAATGTAAAGGACTTCTGTGCATCCTTTATTTTAACTGAAAAAAATTATGTCTGTGTATTTAGAGACAGAAAACTGTGATAAAACACACAGAAATAGTGGTAAATCAGTAGTGGACATAATGCTGATTTTTGTTTCCTTTTTATGCTCATAAGCATTTTATGGTTTTTCCAAAATAAGTATACAAGATTTTTATATCCAGATATATTATATACCCAACTTTACAAAAAGTAGAGGCACAGTTATTGTCTCCTATATTGAGCCAAGAGCAAGGTACTTTGTGGTAGTGAACACAGTTTTTCTTCTGCCAGCGAAAGAAACATTTGGAAGAGGAGGACTTTAGATATCTTTTAAAAATAATAATCACTTATTATAGTGTGAAGTTATTGCCCTCCCTCATTATCCTAATCACTCCACACCACAAGGCCATGTACCCTCATGTAGTGGTGTAGCTCCACACCCAGGATTGAGTAGACAGCTTCCAGAGAGTTCTCTTCTCTCCAATATTGCCCTCCACTGGGCCATTTTGTTAGAAATCTAAGGGAACATATTAACTCTTTGATATTGCTAGGGTATGTCTCATACTGTACCATAGCAAAGTACAGATGTTCAACCAAATAAGGGGAAAATATTCAGTTCAATGACATTATTTTAAAGTATATTCAAACTACATTTGTCTTCAGCATTCCACACACTCTGTAGTTTATTGATTACAGAGAAGGTATAGTTTCTTCCAGTGGGTTAAGGAATAAATGTCAAGACACATAGATGTCACATACGTATGTGGAAAGTGAGTTTAACTCATAAGAATTCCAGGAGAACCATACAATATCTAAAAGCCATAAAACCCTTGCCCAAGAGATTGATGAAACTGAACAAGCAGTAGTTCAAAATACAGCCACATTAGCTATAATATTGACCGCTCAAGGTATTGTCATATCCATACAGACCTCTCTAGGACCTTTCACATTCAAATGATCCAACAAATGATCATCCAAAAAGAGAGCAGGAAAACCATCACCTAAAAAATTTCAGTACATAAGCACGACACCTAAAACAGTAGTGCATATCTGGATCAATCGTGTCTCCAGAGGGCACTGGTCTATCCTCCAGTTTAAGCTAAAGAATTACTACAAAGTGCAGAATTAAGAGTAAAGTCTATCTACATAGCCTAAATTCCCTTCCCCACGAATTAATTTATGTTCACAGAGGTACCTATACTCACATGTCCTAGTCAATCCTTGAAACATGATTTGGATTGTGGGAAAGGTCCCAATTACTTGTGCTATGAAGTTATAAATCCCTAAATTCAAGTGGAAAAAAATTAGCAGTAATTTAGTATGTTACATAGATGAATAAAATGTCTTTAGTGGTCTAAAACCGCATCTAGACTTTCTCTAACCACATGTTCAAATATGTCATGATTGACTCAGCCACTTGCCCTTCTAAAATTATAAATTAAATGCAACTCAGTTTGTCTGTGTGGGGTCTTCAGGATGAACCTCACAAAATATATTTATCTTAAAAGGACATCAAAGTTTGGAGAATATTTTTTATATCCTTTTGGTCAAAGTTTTTGAGACTGAATATATGTTGGTAGGCTAAGTATCTGTTCTATATATTATTCACCATGCTGTAAAAAGTAAAGGAACATAAACAATGCAAGTTAATTTTCTTCATATGTAATTTCTTCTAAAAGTTAAACGAAATCTTTAATATAATTTTTATAAAATCTAAATTTATTAGTCATTAAAATCTTAAAAAACATTTTACTTCAGGATGATAAAAAATATATTTTGCCTTTTACTAAAAGCAATGGTCTCTGAATACTTCCCATATTTCCTTATTAGGAAAATGCTGTTTCCAAAGGATATCTCATGTTACATACCAACACCACCCTCCACCCACCCCATCCTCCACCACTGCAGACATTTTATTTTTTATTTTTTATGTAAAGCAAAGACATAAAAGATGACTTTGACCTGGTTCTGTTATTAAAATTATCTAGATCATACGTATGTGGATAACTAGTTTCTTACCTGGAAGTCATTTTATATCATATTTAACAACACTTTTTTTTTTTAATCAACCTGCTCATTTCTGCTCACGCAAGAGAGATTCCATGAAGTGTCCAACTGGACATTAACATGGTACTTTTCCAGGTGTCAACTTTTCTGCATCCTTTCTGTTTCTGTTTCAAATGGAATGGATGTGTATTATAATGACTCATTTCTCCTTTCTTTTGTCCAGCTTAGAAAGAGCTTTCTATTTTTAAAGATATACTTCATAGAGATGAAAGAAATTTCTACAGCACTAGGTGTCATTGTGATGTCATTCAAATTATCGATGGACAACTATATATCTGATAAAATTAGAAAGATTATACAATTTTTAAGGGAAAAGCATATGAAATGTTGTCATTATCTTAAAGTTCCTACTCTCTGCTTAAAAGAATACTCCAAACCTTGATAAAACAATTAACTGTGGTTCTCTAACATGCTAGTTTTACTACCTCAGAAGATGCTGTCCACTCTACATATGCTTTGATTCTGAAATCTTCATCTGCTACTGTTGTTACCTCCCTAACATTAACTGGAAGGACGCACTGAGTGTGTGAAAGTTGTTGAAGTTAAACTTTCAGGTGAAGAGGAGAGGGGAGAAAGATGAAGAGGTTCTTCCCTGATAGTCCCTATTTTTTATGAGTTAGAGTAAAGGCAGGGTAAATTTTTTGAGTGAGGAAAGGAGTGGTGTGTAGTTGATAGATGAAGAAAGGTGAAGGTGTGACATCTTTTGTAAGAAATAGAAGAGTGTTGTGCACTGAATTATGTTCCCCCTCAATATTCATATGTTAAAGCTCTAACCCCATTGTAACTTTTGTGAAGACAGGGTCTTTAAAGAGGTAAATCATGATAAATAAGGTCATAAGAGTGGGGCCCTAATCCAATTGGAATTAATCTTTTTATAAGAAGAGAGGGGGACACTGGGACATATGTGCACAGAGAAAAAGTCATGTGATGACGCAGTAAAAAAAAAAAAAATGACCATCAGCAAGCCAAGGAGAGCGGCCTTAGGAGACCACCACTTAGTATGGCAGCTCTAGCAAACTAATCCTAAGAGGTATACAGCTAGGTGATCATAGGAGGGTTACTTGAGGAGTTAACATAGGAAACCTAATTTTTAATGATGCTGAGGTAGGTACCAATAGTGACTTTCCAATATCCATTCTCCTCCTCTTCTTACGAACACACTGGGATCATTTGGAACAGCAGTGTGTCCGTCTTATACATATATTCACAGCCTCTCTTACAGCTATAACTGGTGGTTCTGGCCAATGATAAAAAGTATGCTGGCAATTTCTGAAACAGTTTTGCTTTCCTAACATAAGCAATGTCACTTTTCTCTTTGTTACATTCTTTCATTCTTTTTTTTTTTTCTGCCTGTTCTTTGGATGTGAGGCTGAAGATGGCAAACTGCTTTTGGCTTTAAAATGATCATGATATAACTATGAGGATTAAAGCCAAGTGACAAGGATAGTGGAGCAGAAATATAAAAGGAGCTCAGGCCGAAACCTGTTTGGCTCAGTGGATGGAGCGTCGGCCTGCGGACTGGGGGGTCCCGGGTTCGATTCCGGTCGAGGGCATGTGCCTGGGTTGCGGGCATATCCCCGGTGGGGGGTGTGCGGGCGGCGGCTGATCGATGTTTCTCTCTCATCGATGTTTCTAACTCTCTATCTCTCTCCCTTCCTCTCTGTAAAAAATCAATAAAATATATAAATAAATAAATAAATAAATAAATAAATAAATAAATAAAAGGAGCTCAGAATACTAATAATATAGCAGAACTACTGTGCCAGCCATCTATTGTCAGCTTCTGGATTTATTATTTTTACTAAAACAATGAACATCCTATTTAGTGAAACCATTGTATTTGACTATCTTCTCTTGCATGAATCCAACTGCAATCCTTGATTGACAGATACACCAACTTTGTAGACAGAGTTACCTAAGACTGAAGGTTTTGTCAGGCAGTTATTGCAAAAAGACCAAAGACTGATGGAAGTCCAATCTAGATTACATGGTGTAAGATAAAGTGTATAAGAAAGGTAGTGTTTTATGGGGAAAACTAGAAGGAGAAAAAAGAGGCCTTAAAAATGTTGGAGCCTGGCTGGTGTGGTTCAGTGGTTGAGTGTCCATGGTTTGATTCCCCATATGAGCTCGTGCCCGGATTGCAGCTACGTCTCCAGTTTCGGGCATGCAGAAGGCAGCTGATTAATGATTTGTTCTCATCATTGATGTTTCTATCTCTCTCTCCCTCTCCCTTCCTTTCTGAAATCAATAAAAAAAAAAACATTTTTATAAAATGTTGGAGAATGGATGTAGAATTAAGTGAATAAAATGACCAGAAAAATAAAAGTGGTGATATTGGGGTTTAGGATTTCATAAAGGAATAGTTCCAGAGAGCAACAATTTTCATGATAAAGCCAGAGGTAACAGTGGCTCAAGTACAAAAAAGTTAAGCTCTCTGGACTTGACTGTGATGACAAGCAGGAAATGTGGTAGGATATGACACTACACGCTATATACTGAAAGTGTTAATGAAATCTGTAAATGTTATCAACAGTCAATGTGGAAGAGTAGAGGGTAGTATAGCTAGATCACATGAATTTCACCAGCATAAACCTTCATAGCACAAGAGAGCAAAAAGGAGCTAAGAATACATATTTTCCTCCCAACCCCTTGGTATTTGGATTAGCTACCATTTACCTTCCCAATTCTCTTTAAGCAGATACTCATTAAATGTTTTAGTAAACTAATAAAGGGTACTTGTCTTCAATCCTAAGCACACTCATTCCCCTATTTAGAAGCCCTGTGGATACCAAGAAGGAGCTAATTACACATTCCTAATTTTTTTCCCCATTTCCCTAAGAGAGCAGATTGCCATTTTAGACCGTCTTTAGACATTGAAAAATAAAGCTCGGCTGCAGCCATGTTTGTGTCCCTATTTTAATGCAATTGGCAGGTATTAAACATCTTTCCCTTTGAAGGACCTTTCTTTCCGTGGGAGTCCTTTCCGTGGAAATAACTTTTCTTCCTAGTTAGGGTTCAGGATGGAACTTTCCGTAAAAGCTGCTTTGTGAAGAGGACATCCATTGCCAAGGCATTCATTTCTACATCAATCTCCTTTCTTCACTGATCCTCCAGTGAATCTTTGCAGAGTATTTGGTCAACATTCTGCAGACTCTCCCACTACAAAGACGGGATAGACATACCACAACATTGCCAAGACAAATCAAGCTTACTTGTCTCCAATCCTCACCACCAACAGCTTTGATTTCCAGTTGCATCAGGTTACCTAACACAGCTTTTAACCCTGACTAATTATGTAAAGTTCATCTTTTACTGCATACTCGTCTTCTCTTGAAATGTGGTTAGCGAAGGTACCAGAAACAAAGATACTTCTCCCTAGTTTACTGAATCCTACATTATCTGGCTTCAACCCCCCTCTCCCATCTCTAAGATCCAGGCCTTCTTTATTTTCTTTGCACAGCCAAACTTGTTTCTCTTTCTTCTACCTGGAATCCTCCCTGACCTGATCTTCCACGGTGTGGTTCCTTTTCTATCTGGATCTCATCTTAACTCTACTTATTCAGAGGGATGTTCCTGCCCACCTAAAGGAGCAAGTCAGTTGTACTTCATAGTGCCATCAGTATTCATGCTCTCATCTATCACCACGTATGGTAGGCTGAATAATGGCTCCAAAAATGTTCACATCCTCATCTCAGACATGTGCATAGAGTAAGGAAAAAGAGATTTTACGTGTGATTAATTTAAGAACCTTGAGATGAGATTAGCCTGGATTAAACAGGTAGGCCCAATACAATCACAAAGACCATTTACAAGAGTAGCAGGAGGATTGGGTCAGCGAGAGGAGATATGATGATTGGAGGAGAAGGTTGAGTATTACATTTTGAAGATGGAGAAAGGGGCCACAAGCCAAAGAATGCAGGAGGCATCTAGAAGCTGGAAATGCGTGGGAATGGATTCTTCCCTGGGTCCCCCACAGGAAACAAACCCAGCTGACATCTTGATTTCAGCTCAGTGAGAACCATATCAGACTCCGACCTCTGAAACTAATAAATTTGTATTTTAAGTCACTAGGTTTGTGGCTCTAATAAAAAACGAACGCCCTGACAAGTTCTTGTTTTGTTCATTTATTTAGTATTTGTCTCCTCTTACTAGAAAATAAATCCTATACGACAAGAGCCTTATTTTCATAGTTATTCACTTAGAGCAGTGCCTGGTATACAGTAAGCACACAATAAATTAAATTGAGTGAATAATTGTTTTGGTACACAAAATCTGAATTCTGTCTGCCAAGGAATTTTATTCTTTCCCTAGACTTAAAAACTTTATGCTTACTAACTGGAAAAGGATAGGAAATGTTTGGCAGGGATAAAAGTGCATTGGTCATTTTAATCTCAGTATCAGAGGACTGTGTTACTTAACTTTCCTACACTAAGAATATGTTCCTTCTTATCCTGATTCAGCTCTCTTATAAAAAGGACATGGTCTGCCTTGATATTTGCAATCCTTTGCCAGGGTTCATGCTGATGGGTTTTAATTTGAATCTTTGTATTTCCATGTAGTCTATTAAATGGAGAGTTAACATAATTATTTTAGAGCTATAAATGCTGGTAGAGCTCCCATCATTTTAGAACTGAAAAATTATTTCATCATAGGTTCTTTTCCTAGGGATATAACTATATGTGAAAAATTTCTAAAAATATTGATTTAAAAATACATTTCAACATTTGTAAGTTTTAGCAAATAAATGTAGGGATAATTTTGCTGCTATTTTAAACTAATAGACTTATAGACTAACACTCTATTTATAAACTTTCATGAGATGGATTCAGTAGACCATGTCAAAAACATTTCCAAGTTTCCTTAACCACTGATATAATTTCCCCTGAGCCCATGTACATCCAGAGTTGGGCTGGTAAGTTCCAGAGTTGAAAAAACTGAGATGGAGTAAAGGTTATCTTTTGTCAACTAGAAGATTTTCACCAGGTCTGTTCTCATAGACTCCACTTATTTCTAATTAAATCTTACTGTCAGAGATTGATCTCAGTATTGTCTATACTTAATGTTTATAAGCTTCTCAATCCGGGTCTAATAAAGATTATTGAAAAACAACAAAATAACTTTAATTACATTTTCAATAATATATCAAAATAGAAGATTAAAAAGGGTACTCAGAAGCAAACAACTATTATTAGAAACTATGGGTCAAATATATGGTGACAAAGGCAACTTGACTCTGGGTGGTAAACACAGGACACAAAATATAAATGAGGTATTACAAAATTGTACACTTAAAACCTGTATAATTTTATTAACCAATGTCACTACAATAAATTTAATAATAAACTAAAATAAAATTGTGTTTAAACAAATTTTTTTGAAAAAGTAAATAAGACTTCAGTAACATTTTAAAACTTGACCAGCCCCATCTGTAAGTGGAGATAGCAATTATTTCCCATATGGTCCCACATCACAGTGTCATGGCAGCAGTAGAGATGGCTGGAAATTTCCTGTGTTGGAAGGGGATTGGAGGAAATCTTGCTATTCATCAGTTAGGGAATGATAGGTAAAATATAGCAAATGCACACGCAAATGTTATGCTACAGTTAGAACAAACAGATCATATAAACAAAGAACAAAGCTCTTAAAACAACAGGGCTTAAGGAAAAATTGGAAAACAGAATGAAATTTATAACTTTACCATTCATATACCACTCATTCACTCCCTCCATAAGTATCATATCTATAGAAACTTTCTGAATACTTTCTTTTCCATCTAGTCATTGAATAGATCTTTAAGTCCCTATTGTGTATCACCCCCTGGGCTATCTTCAGGCTATTCAGTGTTGAAAACGACATATTTTGGACCCTCAAGAAGCTTAAATTCTAGTAGGGAAGCAGAAAAATATATAAAGATATCACAATTAAATTGAGTAATTATTCATATGTATTCATTCGCCATATATATATATATATATATATATATATATATATATATATATATATATTAACTTTAGGGTGATATATCAGCTTAGGAATTGATACAAAGACACACTTGAGAGGCGCCAGGCACCGTATTAGTGCTTAAGAATGCAAGTGACTATAATGGCCTCTAAGTATGTCAACCAAGTGAGCAATGTCTTATACATTATCTCCAAGACAGCTGAAACTCATTAGTTTTTGGGGCAGGCCCATGAAATATGTCCTCCACCCAAACATGAACAACAGTAGGTCCTGACCTTAGTCAGAAAACAGACAACCAAATGTCCTGTGTGCTATCCATCTGTGGTATTCACTATGACAACAAGAACCACTTCAAAAAACAATATGTGGCATTTGATAAAATAGAAGGTGCTGGAGGGAAGAGGCCATCAGTTCAGTGAAATTAAATCCAGCTGTGAGCCACTCAGGCCAGGGCTATCTGTAAATCTCTTTTTTTCCCTGCCCTGTACATTATAGCAATCTACTACAGATCATAGGAGCACAGCCAAAAGCCATATGTTTGGCATCATGTGGACAGCATCTGGTATTTTTTAAGATACAACTAAAAATGTTGAAAACACAATAAAACAACTGTCATTCACTTAATGCTTATGCTTATATCTTAGCTCATGGATGGTTTTATAACAAATAAACAGTTGTATGAAGTCTCAGTTTAGTCACCATCCTTTATATATATTTTTTCCTTTGGTGAATTTCTCTTTCTTCTCTCCTTTTGGCTTGGTCCAACTGTACTTTTGTATATGTGCATGTGTGCTACTGTAGATGGTGAAACATTGCTGTATAAGCAGAATGAAGCTGTCTTTTAAGGTGGATTCAGCCAAGTAGTCTACAAGGTCATAAATATTATTTACACTCAATTCTGTTTACTAAAAGTCAGTAGGGGTCTGGCTAATACATTTCATAATGTCTAGAATTCAAGCTTACATTGAAGAAACACATGTGGTTGGCTCTTAGGAAAGTAGACATGGGCAGTTTTGCTAGCCCTTCTGGATTATAAAAGAACTAACAATCCAGATCAAGTCTACTCTCTGATTTGGAAGTCTGTGTAAACCACAGAGTAGGCGGAAACCTGTTAGGTATTTGTTTAGGAAAACGCGTAACCAAACCCCGCCTCTGAAATTACATTATTGATCAATTCACATCTTCTTTGCATCTGTCCATACAACAGTGCTATTAGAAAACAGAATGAGATTTATAACTTTACCACTCATTCACTCCCGCCATAATTATCAAATCTATAGAAATTCTTTGAATACTCTTTTCCATGTAGTCATTGAGCAGATATTTAAGTCCCCTGTGCACTGGCCCTTGGGCAACTCAGGATATGCAGTGTTAAACATGACATATTTAAAATTCTAAGGTATGTTTGCTTTCTCACTTTAGCTGCTGATTCAGAAAATGACAAGCACACTAACTGCCTTTGAAGGCATTTAATATATATTATTTTATATGATGAAGACAGAAAAGTTGTTATAATAGGTTACTTCGAAAACCAAGGTTAAAAAAATAGCAACTTTTCTCTGTAGAATTTGCATATAATTTCCAAAATCAACGTATACTGGATATAAAACACCAAATTTGTATTTAATTCCTCCAACTTTTTTTTACATACTTCAGAGTTTATGTTTTTAACTGTGATTCATTTAGGACAGTAGCCAGGATGTGGCCTGGTCTGGGAATACATAGATTTCATGTCTAGAAAGACTATGGTAGAGTTCTGTCGTTGGGAGAATTAGGACAGTTTCTCAGTGGAAAGTAGAAAGGTATAGGATTTATCTCTAAGGAGGAAAAACTAGAGAATCGTTTTCTTAGTTTAGTTACTTAATTCATAATTGAAATTAAGGATTCATAGTCTGGACTTACTCTTTTATTAACCACGAAGTTCTTTAACTAAGTTAATCTCTAAATAAATTACTTAGTCACTTAAAAACATATAATTTATGTGTGGTAAATTATCATTGTTTTTAAATTAGTAATCATGCTTACTGGCATTACTACTAAATTCTAAAGTCTGTTTTATTCAAGTGGAGAATGTCCTTTTTAATTTTGCTGCCTCCCACTTTTGTGCTCCCACACAGTTTATTTATATGCCAACCACAATACTTATCAATATAAACTATAATTACTAGTACTAGAACATGAGTTCACCTAGTATTAAGGCCATGTCTGATTCATCTTCGTGCCCCTAGTATCTACCTAGAAGCAGACTGGAAAAATAAACATTAATATATTAAAAGATATTGCCTACCTGTGAAATATAGGCCCATGAAAATAGAACACAGTATACAGGAATATGCACACTGACTAATGGTGTACAGGAATGAATCCAAAGAACAGTGGAAATTGACTATTGGAACTGATGACCATTATGTTCTGAGCACAGAGTCCAATACAGTCAAATAGTACAGGGGGTATGTAATAAGACATTTTGTTACTTTTATTCAATCAGCCAATGCTGCCCAGTTGGTGTGACTCAGTGATTGAGCGTCAACCCATGAACCAAGAGGTCCCAGTTAGATTCCAGGTCAGGGCACGTGCCGGGATTGCGGGCTCCATCCCCAGTAGGGGCCATGTAGGAGGCAGCTGATCGATTATGTTCCTCTCTGACGTTTCTATCTCTTTATCCTTCTCCCTTCCTCTCTTTCTAAAAAATCAATAAAAACATTTTAAAAAAACAAACAGCCAATGCTAATCTGAGCAGAGGGCAGAGCATTGCAATACATTGACAACACTGACAGCACTGGCCTCCCGGGAAGTTTCTCTTCCCATTGATGTACTTTGCGTTTGTTTTACAACTGGGAGGCAGTGAAACAGTCTCATTTGAAGCAGGTGTCACAAGTAGGAAAGAAGAAAGCCTTTGTTTCCTATCTGACCACACAGACTGGACTTGAGCTTCTACTAGTAAAGGGTAGAAGGCCAAACAAAAATTAATTGAACTTAATGCAGATCATGTTTGTGGTTAAAAAAGAAAAATCAAAGTCTACAGAATGGATTAAAATGATTAACTACTTCCTCTACTCCTGTATCTCATTTCCCAGGTAAAACCACTTTTACCTTCAATAAAATCCCATATTTCAAGAGTACATTTATGGATTTTTAACTAATTGAATTGTGTTTATATGAAAGTTTAGCTTATTTACAACTGTTTCTTCTTCTTACTAATATGGAAGTGGGTAGGTTGGTCATTGGGGGACTAGGGAGCATGGGCCAGGGAGGTGTTTGAGGGGAGGAGTGTGTAGTAGATGGTACTAAATGCAACACTTTGAGGTGATGCCAAGTTAAAACCTGGCCGACTGCCCAAAGACATCACCAATACAAAGGGCAAATCAGAGAAAAAGATCCTGGAGCAAAAGCAATAAAACACAGCCTGGGAAGCCCCATCAAGAGAAGAGGTTAGAAGCAGAGAGGTGGGCGGAAGGGTAAAGCAGAGATAGATGCAGTTCTGCAGCCCTGGCCGCTCTTACAAAGCTCCTGCCAAGCAAGGAACCTGCAGCAACAGTGTGCTGAAGGGTGGCCATGAGAACCGGTCACTAGAAAAACAGCAGCATAAAGCTAAAGTGAGCCCTTAAAAGATTTTTGCTTAAATCATGTCAATTTTCAATAATTTGTGTAAAATAAAATGTTCGAAACATTGTGAAGTCTTACCAACTAACCAACATCCTGGTAAACTCAGGCATTTGTAAGCCTGGGCAAGACTACAAATGGAGGCAAACATATCATACTCTATATATTTAAATTATAAGTCAGGGCAACTTTTCATTAAAATAAATTTTATCTTCCTATATTGACAAATATTTCAAAACAGAAAAACAAAATGTATAGCTTTGCTTTATAACAGAGAAAATTAAATTTAATAAGTATAGTATGTAAGTGGTCTGTGGATGGACTGAGTAATAAAGAACTATATCATTATTTTTTAAAATATATTTTTATTGACTTCAGAGAGGAAGGGAAAGGGAGAGAAACATCAGTTATGAGAATTATTGATCCGCTGCCTCCTGCATGCCCCCTACTGGGGATGGAGTCCGCAACCTGGCATGTGCCCTGACCAAGAATCAAACTGTGACCTCCTGGTTCATAGGTTGATGCTCAAACACTGAGCCACACAAGCTGGGCATCATTCTTTATTTTTTTAAATCATTTTTCTTACCTTCCTTTCAGATAAATAATTGTTATATTGTTAATCTTAAAGGTAATTAAGAATTTTTAAAGTGTTCTGTTGTGTTTTTGTCAATCATCACCAGAGGATTTTTTTTCCCCCAATAATTTTTAGAGGGAGTAGAAGGGAGGGGGAGAGACAGAGAGAGAGAAACATTGATGCGACCAGGGCTGAGCCTGCAACCGAGGTATGTGCCCTTCACCATAATAGAACCTGGAACCTTTTGGTTCACAGGTCGATACTCTACCCACTGAGTCAAACTGGCAAGGGCAGTAATGAAGAATTTTTAAAAAATATAATCATAAATTATATGAACACTAGAGGCCCGGTGCCTGGATTCGTGCACTGCTGGGGTTCCTCCGCCTGGCCTGCAGGGATTGGGATGAAACTGGCTCTCCGACATCCCCCAAGGGGTCCCAGATTGCAAGAGGGCGATTCTCGGGTGATGCACCCCAGAATCGGGCTCCCTCCTCTCTGGTTCTGGGTGCATCACCCAAGAACTGCAGCTGCCACGTCACCACAGCTCAGCAGCTCCTGCATTGAGTGTCTGCCCCCTGGTGGTCAGTGTGTGTCATAGCTACCAGATGGTCAGATGGTGGCTTAGTGCCGGGAGCCGGTCCATCCTTGCTGTTTCAAGGGACCTGGCATATATGGCATACGGTTCTTAATATGTTTGCTCACCTTCTTGGCGCTGTGTTTTAACCAAGGTCACCTCTCCGAGAAAGGTTGAATCCCCAGGTAGGGATTTTCCCCTGAAGTTAGGGAGGGAATAAAACCCCTCAACTAAGTGCCAGGCGGGTAATTAATCACTTTAACTACGAACAATCATGCTTAAGCTACATTATATTTACTCCCTGGAATGGAGATAAGAAACGCCCTAACCTTTGGAATAGAGATTGATAGGATTGAATCAACTGGTATAAATACAGATGTAACAAGACAGCAAGAGACAGAACTTAGAAGACAGCCAAGAAGACAGAACCTACACAGAACCTACAGACAGAAGAACTTCGCTGGAGAGAACATGGCAAAAGATCCTGGACCGAACCTGACTACAGAAATTGGCAAGAGAACCTGACTAGAACCTGGTGACCGAACCTGGCTGGAGATCTCAGACAGAACCTGGCTGGAGAACCTAGCGAGGAAACATGGCTACAGAACCTGGAGAACCTGGCTGGAGAACCTAGCAAGAGAACATGGACACAGAACTTGGCTGGAGATTGTGGCTAGAGATCCTGGCAAGGCTGCTGATCAACTGAACGCTGTCTCCGTGTCATTCCTTCTTCGCCGACTCTGTCCACACCTTTGGGGACCCCTGGACCTGCTGGGGTTGGACCCCAGCAGCTTATATATAGAGAGATATTTTTATAAAAATGTAAATTAAGGTAATTTTAAAAATCAAAATATTAAAATTTCACATGCATATTTTCAAAATTAGTTTCTTCTAAAATATTCAAAATTCCCTATTGGAAGTGAAGGACAAGATCATTACACTTTGATTTTACACATAAAAATCTTAAGTGTAAAATATTTAAATGCTGAAATTTTATTTTTTAATTAAATGTATAAAAAAATTAAATGTATTAAATATTTTAATAAAAAAACTATTAGCAATTCTAATACTTAGTGTCAATCTAGCTATAACTGATATGCTTTAGGTATATTACATGTATACCTACATATATAAATTTAAATGAAATATAAATTTTTAAATATTGCACAATATTCTTCACCTGCCTCATGCAATGTAAATACAATGCTAACTTGTGAGCATCTTCAGAATCAAATTGAAACACAAAAGCAGCAAAAATAAAAAAATAGATGTTAGGAAACTTTGTTAAGAATTTATTTCAGTCACTTGTGGAGAATGGCTACAGTGTTTGGACAGGTTCAAGCCTAGGGCTAATGAGAAGGCACAGTCCTCTCATGGCCACGTGCAAGTCCCAGCTTGGAGGGCAGAGCCCTCCCTGCACAATTATAACCAACAGCTATAGTTGTACCTATGGCCCGAACACGTGGCCCCACGTGCCTGAGTGATGTGGGCTTGATAGGTTCAGGTGCATGTAACTGAGTAGGATTGAAACTCACAAGAATGCTGTAAACATCTTGACCACGCCCTTACTTTGCCTCGTGGAATCTGGCTATAAAATAAAGACAAGGCTTGTAGTCCATGGCGCTGTCACTAGCTCTCCATCAGAAAGGCTCTCCATCAGAGGGCAGCGTCCCACCCAGACCCAGCTTTCTTCTTGTCTGTCTTTTCTCCATCCTTCACTGCCCCCACTCAGGCTCACCGAACCTGGCTGAACTGGCTCAGTACATAAGGTGCCCAACGTGGGACTGAGTATGCCATGGTCGTGCTGGCTCACCACAGTAACTATCTAAGATTCAACAAGTATCTAACTAAATACTTCTTCCACTCAAATAGGTGATAGAGGTGTTGGCTAATGCTGTGGTAGTAATCATGAAACATATAAGTGTATCAATTCAATTTGTTGTACACCTTACACAATGTTATATGCCAAGCATATCTCAATAAAACTGGGGAGGGGCCGAAACCGGTTTGGCTCAGTGGATAGAGCGTCGGCCTGCGGACTGAAAGGTCCCAGGTTCGATTCCGGTCAAGGGCATGTACCTTGGTTGCGGGCACATCCCTAGTGGGAGATGTGCAGGAGGCAGCCGATCGATGTTTCTCTCTCATCGATGTTTCTAGCTCTCTATCCCTCTCCCTTCCTCTCTGTAAAAAATCAATAAAATATATTAAAAAAAAAAAAAAACTGGGGAGGGGGGAATCTTTCGTAAACCCTGAAGCTGCATCTATCTCAAAAGAGCAGCAGCACAATCTACAGACTCACCACATTCAGAACAGTTGCCTTTTGTTTCAAGAACACAGTAGGCAAGAAAAAAAAAAAGTGGAAGAGCATTTCCTCGGGGTCTGAAAAAATGTTAGTCTTAAGAGATGTTCAGGATGTTAAAGGTTCCTGGTTGCTCTATCAGGGCTAGTACCGGTCATCAACTAGATCGCTAAAGAAGCATAAGGGCCAGGGCTGCAGCCCCTTCTGCCTTGTTCTAAGGGCAGTACTGCCTGCAACAGAAGTGACTCGGATGCCAGTGAAGGTCCTATGTCAACATATGCAGAATGGATTAATGTCACTAAATAACAATGACTCAAAAGTTCCTATGCTATTGTTATATCAGGACAAACTAAATAAATTTTTTATGTTTAAAAAATTAATATATGCAACAAACTCTAGACTGCAGGTTCTTCATGCTGGTATCATAATTGTGGAGGCCACTGCTATTTACCCTGTATACTAGGCGTATCATACTTATTGCATAGTAGGAGTAAATGCTTATGAAATAAGTTGATGAGTGAAATATTTTATGCCTACTATGCATTATGTGACAAGCTAGAGTTAAGACACTGGGTGCCCCCTGCCTATGATCTCAAGGAGACACCTGAGACATGATTCACATGCCAGAGTAGAATTTATTAACCTCTTTGTTGGTCCTTTCCATGACATCTATGACAGTGCAACCCAAAGCAGAGAGCCGTCCTGCTATGACCATAAAGACAAGAGCAGAGTCATTGCTCATCACTAAATGCCGAATTAAATCATTACCAGATATGAGGTCTCATTACTTTCAGTTTAATACAAAATTTGAGAACAGCCCTGTGAATCTTGGAGGATGTTCCAGTACTCGGACAGCCTTACTGCAGCTTTAGTCTGGACTCTGGCTCCTTCTCTGCCTCTGCTCCAAGCTGAAATCAACTGCCAGACTCTGTTCCAGATTGGAGCTGTGCCATAAGCATTTCCCCTGGCAAATGAGTCACTTCCCCATGACTTTAGGGTTTGGTGGCACAACCCACGAACTCAATTGGAAGGGTGGGTCATCTGGAACTGGTAATGAAACTAGGTACAGTGCATCAGTGCCAAACTTTGAGTGAAATATTTCAATACATCCATCCAAACTTCAATTTATAGGGACTTTATAAAAAGGAACAGAGAAAAATAAAAATTGGTACAATGAAAGTTTTAGAAAATGCTTACCTTTATAACTGTCAAAGATTATAGTTTCCATGAAATTATACTTTATTTTTTTCTTATTTTTCTTCCTCCAGAATAATCACACTTACCCAGACTCCCAGCCAGGTAATTACATTGAATATGTCGACTCATTTAATGACAGTGTGTTTTTACCAGTTATGAGTAAATAATGTATTTGTACAACTGGTAATGATTTGCAACAAATTTGACGAATCAAGCAATACTGAGTTTAGTACGGATAAATATTAAAATTTTGGATGCAATTCAGACCACATTGGTTGGAATATCCCAGTGTAGGTTTCAGGGTAAGCAGAGAAGCATAATAAAAATCAAGCACATTAACTTCACCTAAAAGGCCAGCCTGACAGCACTGGAGACCAGTATCTTTCCTTTATTCCCAAGGCACATGTAACATAGGTCTCAGGCTCCAGTAGTAGCAAAATCTCCTCCCAAGTTCTTCCAATGAACTTTCCCATTTTCCAGGGAAGAACACCTTATAAGGAGAAAAAGGCAAAGTCTCCACCTCACAATTTAATTTTAAAACTTTTCAACAGCAACCCAAAAAATGTTGCCTAGGATTAAGGGAACCTGGACTGTGGATTTCATGCATTGCAAGTTCCTTGGAGAGTGTTTCTTACCTGTATAATCACTGTTCCACCCAGAGAAGACTTGGTGCAAAGCTGGTGCTTTGCCTATGCTTATTATAGTTAAATAAAGTGTTTTTCTTCTACATTTGATATAGGGTCAAATTCTTTAAGTTTCTATATACAATGTATTTCTATTTAAAACAATAGTAGCTAACATCTCCTGCTTCTTCTTCAGACTTATTTATACATAACTTTCTTCCATAAAGAATATGACATGAGCCCAGCCCTCATGGCTTAGTGGTTGAGCACCCACCTATGAACCAGGAGGTCACAGTTTGATTCCCAGCCAGGGCACATCCTAGGATTGTTGGCTTAATGCCCTGTAGGGGGCGTGCAGGAGGCAGCCAATCAATAATTCTCTCATCATTGATGTTCTCTCTCTCTCTCCCCCCTCCCTTTCTCTCTGAAATCAATAAAAATTTACTTTTAAAAAGAGAATATGAGATGAATTTCCTTTTCCTCCAAGGAGTATAGTTATGAGAATCAGGAATATTTTCAAATTGCCACATAAATATATCTGACATTCTGCAACCTGTTGTGTGCACACAGCTCTGATCCTCTTCTTCAGGCCTTTAAGTTCATACTTTCAACATAAGATTAATTACTATTCCTTGTGTTTGCACCCAATGTGAACCAGGTAATATCACAAGAATGGATCCTGAAGCACTATGATAAAATATCTCACCATCATAACTTTATTTTATTCAGGAAGAGAGTATTTAAGGCCAGTAAATTATTTTTATTTTATCTCCATCTGTACTGTTTGCAATTAACTTAATGTTAAAAAGAAACTCAAGGGACATTTTAACTTTAATGACCCCTGGGTGTGGGGTTATGGCTAAGTGCAAGACTTCTGAAGTTGGTGTAATCTGGTTTCATGGAACTATAGTAATTACCTGGGAATTGCATCCATGCTGGAAAAATGCCATAAATGATCAATCATCTTGTGCTCTTTGGAAGAAAATAACTAAATGAATATACACATAACTGTGCCTATATGAGGAGTCACTAGGAGTCAGCTGACAAGTGTATACACAGCAAGAAGTACAAAAGAATCATAAATTAACATCACCTATCATCCACCCATACCCACGCCTACCTTCATTCCAGCAGGTTAACAATTACAAGTATTTTGGTGGAAAAGTTAAGCTTCCATTTTCTTAAAACCAAAGATGAGATCATGCGTAGTGCTCAGATCCTGAGGGTCCTGGGTACAGCCAAGGCTGTGGTTAATTTGGGGTTTCAAAGAGGGGACAGCATCCTCTGGTTATTTCATACCACTTTCCCTTCTGAAAGAATTCTTAAGCAGATGTTTACCTTGTCAGCATGTGTAACTTGGGCAATATGTTCTCAGTTTTAGGGGGGATGTGCTCCTCCCCACTGTGAGTTATTCACAAAATTTCTTGAAGTTGTGCAAAGCAAGTTACAGTGAAGGTTCTCCAAGGTTCTGGTTGACTTACGTTTGGAATAAGTCTTTTGTTGTTATTTGCTTTTTGACAGAGGGACTGGAAATTGTCTAGACTTTGGAACTGACTTTGTGATGTTTGGATAAGTACTCTTAAAGTGAGCGGTATACTAGCATGTGGTTTACTTATGCAAAGCAAGTTGAAAGATGGATTAAAGTATATTTCTTAAAAGTGTAAGTGTTTTTTAGAAAATTTCTTAGCTGTCCCAATTTTGTGGTACAACAGATTCACACTGTCTAAAAAATTGGCACTGTACTTAACTATCACCTTCTGCAACTGATTGTAGCAATGCTGCAGAAGCTGTTACTAGGCCCTTTCCGCCACATCGCCACTTAAATTAAGTAGACAGTGATACTACTTGCGTGCTACATTTACCAAGGTTTAAAATAAAATTTTTGAATAGTAGCAACTCAAACCTCCATTCTGTAGCAATTACCTCTGGCCTTTTTTTCTTTGTAATAGGGGCCGGGGAATAAATAACCTGATGAACATGTAGTGAAGTCAATTGGGGATGAATGGTTCCATAAAAGGACACATCTTTTTTCTAAAATTGTGTCTCTCTGTAATCATCTACATAACTTTAGTTGAAAAATAGCAATTTAAACGTGATAATCTTTGTGAATAGAGGTCTGGGTTTGAAGGGTTCTCCTGCACTCCCCAATTCACATATCCCCCTTTCTGCACACCACTAGGGTAAAGACCCTGCATTGTATTATCCTAACTTTGTCCTCAAATTCTAGAATCTAAAAATAAAATAATTCATTTACTTGATGTATTGCTGGTATTCCTTCACAAAAATAGAACATCACCCTTACCTACAAACATGTGCACACAGGCTGAACCATGCACACAGAATAAATTAATCCCATGGTGGCATTGCCAAATGAGAACCAAAGCACCAATCACTGCCCACCCCAAACACACAGGTGCACCAGGCTGTCCCATGAAGGCACCTCTCTGCTTGTCTCTCCTTGTATCAGGGGCACTTTACTCACCACGTGGAACTTTCCTGCTGCCAATTCCTATGACCACGGAGAAGCATTTTGAGCTCTTCAGTTTGCCTTTAGAGAATAAAGTATTTTAACAATACAGCTAGGAGTATAAATTGTATGACAGAATTAGCCCCAGAAATTCTGTGTGAATTCCCAAGAAATGCCCAGTTCTTGGACGTCAGCTGCAATATCTACTCTGGTTTTGTTCTCTTAGCTGTCCTTAGCCCCTGCCCTGTCAACTTTATTGCTGTGAGTGGGAGATGCAGCTGGTTCCTGAGTTACTACTTTTAAACATTAATGATAGGAATGAGGAGAGGCCGGCTGTTACTAATGTAACAATATACAAAACTAGAGATAGCTGAAATCCCAAGTCAGAAATATGGTGACCTTGAAAGATGCCCATTTGTCCCAGGAGGAATGTGGGCTGCCTGGCCCATTTGTCCACCTAGGTCCAAAGCATTTATCTAGGATGTGAAAGCCACTAAGGTATAAATTTTTCAGCCATGTACACAGGGATAGATGCCTTATGTGGACCAGAAAATTTTATTTCCATTCATTCATTCATTCATTCATTCATTCATTCACAGCAAGATTCTGAAGTACAGCCAAATCAAAACTGGCTTAGTAGCTCAGCCAGTTCCAGCTTCAGGACATGTATATTATATTTATTGATAGCTTCCTTTAATGAGCCACTACAATTTGATACCTTTCCAGTGCTAGCCAAAGCTACAAAGAGAGCTAATTCCACAGTCTCCTCTGTAAAAAAGAAAGACCAGGTCAGAATATTGTAAATTTCCCAGGCTGGATAAACTAGAAAAGACTGGCCCCTTCATATGCCTCTTCAAAGGAGTCAAGGTTTAGTCTATCATTGAATGAGAATAAGATGATCTTTATAAGGCCTATATATAGCTCAAGTAATGAAGAGGGGAAGAAAAGAGGGAAAAATCAGAAAGGAATGAGATGGAAAAAAAAACACAGAAAAAAATGGGAAAGAAACAATAGAGAAGAAAGTAAAGCAGGAGAGAAAAGAGGGCTAGAGGCAAAAGAAGTGAAGAGCTGTGAGGACCAAGGACAGGCACTCACCAACTATTACAATGAATTAAGAAAGGGGCAATATGTGGAGAGCAAAGACAGGCTAGCCCAGTGTTCGGCAAAGTGCAGCTCGGCAAACTGCGGCGGCTCGCGAGCCACATGCGGCTTTTTGGCCCTTTGAGTGTGGCTCTTCCACAAAATACCACATGTGGGCGTGCACGTACAGTGCGATTGAAACTTGGTGGCCCATGCGCAGAAGTTGGTATTTTGTGGAAGAGTCACACTCAAGGGGCCAAGGAGCCGCATGTGGCTCGTGAGCCACGGTTTGCCGAGCCGCAGTTTGCCAACCACTGGGCTAGACAAAGGAGTGAGGAGCAGATAGCATCCAACTTCTCAGTAATTCCACTTCCACCTACTCCAATTTGTCATTATCACTGTGGATTATTGCAATAGCTTCTTGGCATCTTCCTATCAGTGCTCTTCTGTAGTTTTCCCCTTCTATCCAGAATCAGAAATGATCCCTATAAAAGGTAAATCATAGCCACATTTCTTCCCCGCTTAGAACATGCCCCAACCTCCCCTTCACACTCAGAAAAAACTCCTACGTCCTTATCATGGATTCAGAGGCCACCCTTATCTGGCCTTACCTCGTCTTCAGCAGCTACAGCAAGGCCAACTTTATTCCTGTTCCTTGAATACATTACGTTTACTTCCTCTTTAGGGTGTGTGTGCTCAGTGTTGAACTCTGCCAGCAGAGATCTTCCCAATGCTGACTCCTTGTATTTCAGGGTTATAGTTCAAGTCATTTTGAGTGTGTTTAACTCATAGATGACATTCATTGTCTGCTGTAGGAATGAATGAGGATTCTTCCAAATCACATTTCCCCATCTTATTGCTAAGCTCATAATGGTTCAATTCGAGGGTCGCTGGCTTGGCTGTGGTTGAAGAATATGCTCCCTATTTAGAACTATCAGCCTTTCATAAGCATTTACTTCCTACGCATTTCACCGGTTCTTTCTATTGTAATTGAAACAAGCAATGCTTTGGGGGACAACTTTTAAAATTTTTTATTAGAACTCTTATTAACCTAATGACTTTGTTTTTCCACCTGTGTACTTTGCATGCTATTCTACCTATAGCAGGTCCTACAATACCCACCACACACCCCTTCTCTGCCATCTCCTCTATGCTCAGCCTTAACTCAGAAGTAAAGCCTTAGCTAATCTTTGGAAACTTCCTTAGTCACCCAAACTCAGAGAATCATCTTTCTTTGAACTCCCACAGCAATTAAAACCTGGACCACTACCCCAGGCATTGTGGTAACTAATCTCCCAAATGACCCACAAAAATGCCTCCACTAGCTATCTGCTATAACTCACATCAAGAGCTAGAACTTATTCCCTGACTCTATGCCACCAGCACAGGCTGGTCTTGTGACTATCTTGATCAATAAAATGGGTGAAAATGGATAGTACTTCTGATCCCAGGATTTGAGTACTAAAAATTCCACCTCCTGACCCTTGGAGCCCTACTCCGTGATATAAGGCTAACCCATAGGAGAAAAAAGGCCACATTAAGATGTCCTAGAATCTAGAGAATAAGACATTATGGGAAGAGAGAATTCACTTGGAGACTAAAACCTTCACACATGTGCATGAAGAAGTTGGCTTGGCCATCCCCAGCCCAACTACCATCTGATTGCAGTGTATAAGAGACTTCAAGTAAAACCAACAGAACTACCCAGATGAGCCCCACCCAGCCAATTCATAGAATGAGAAATAAAAGTGCTTTTGTCTTAAGCTGTTAAAGTTTTAGGGTGATTTGCTATGCAGCAATAACCAAAATAGGCAGTCATGTCAGCAGCATGTTTTTTTTTTTTATTGCTGGAATGGTTTTACATATCAGTAAACTGTCCGGTCATGAATTATTTTGTTATCTGCTCAAACTATAAGCTTCTCAAGGGCAAGTAATATGTTTTAGTGATTTTTATGTCCCTCACTCTTTAGCATAGTGCCAGCATAGCTAGTGCCCTAAAAACAGGAGGTACTGAAATAATATTTATTATCTTGTCCACAGACTAAGAACTTTTAGTGGCCCATCTAATTTCTTCTGGTTGTTGAAAGTTTTAAAATAAAGCTAATTTTGTTATAAAATTATTTTCCTTACATATAAAAAGTCTTTGAGGACTCTGTTAACAAGATTTCAGAATTCAAAAAATTTTTTTGATATAATTTATACCTTGTACATTTTTCATGTGAAATATTATTACATAGTTATTTAACTGTAATAATATAAAAAGAAAATACAATTATTTTGAGGATTTCCTTGGAAACCAAGAAGAAAAATGACTCTACTGTATCTAGAAATAAAGCAACATTTAAAATTCCAAGTGACTAAGAGTAATATTTTATTTTATTACTCATGGGCACAGAATCTATATTACTGGTAGTATCCCAAAGCCCTTTAGAAGACTTATGTGAGTAACAATGAAATGATTGCATTTCCAGAAAGGACACTTAGCAAGTTTATTGCTGGTTCTTTCTGCACTTCTTCAGTGATTCAATCTTTTGGCTAGACCTTTTAACTTCTACATCACTAGAAGCTTGTCCAAAATATATTTCAAATAACGCATACCTTCAGAACCTCATTCTTAAAACCTTTAGGAATATTTTGCCAATTTGATGATCTCACTGGAAATATCTTTAGCTGTACAATTTTGCACCTACATCACATATTATTTGCGGGAACAAAGTGTAACTACATATATCTGATAATCTATCTGGCTATGTTTGTTTCCTATTATAGAATTGTTATAAGCATATTGATCATTTTATTTGAAAGCTTATCTTCCTCTGAGATCACAAGCAATATAACAAAATAATGCACATTAGAAAATATAATTGGGCCCTGAATGGGTGGGTCAGTTGGTTGGAACGTTGTCCTGGTACACCAAAAGGTTGCGGGTTCAATTCCCAGTCAGAACGTGTACAGGAGGCAAACAATAGATAGTTCTCTCTCACATTGATGTCTTTCTCCCTTCCTCTCTTTCTTAAAAACAAAAACAAACTATAAGCATGGTATATACATTATAAATTTAAAGATGTTTGAAATCACATCCTATCTAATAAAAGAGAAACATGGTAATTGGCGTATGACCGCTACCCTTCCCACTGGCTAATCAGTGAGATATGCAAATTAACTGTCAGCCAAGATGGCGGCTGGCAGCCAGGCAGCTTGAAACTAACATGAGGATTGCTTCCTTCAGTGACAGAGGAAACCAATGTTCCCCACCTGCCGCTGCAGGCCTCTGAGCTGGCAGTTTGAAACATAGTTATGAAAACAGAAGCTAAACAAAACCCCAGAAACCAGCTTTCAGCTAGCCGGGATCTCAGACCTGGAGTTGATACAGGGTTTCGATTGTAGAACCTAAACAAACCAGATACCTGCTTTCAGGAGTGGAGGCCTAAGAGCTGGAGCCTCAGAGCTAAAGCTGGCTCAGAATAAAAAAAAGAAAAGAAAAAACGGAGCAGTTGGGAGCTTCAGTCCCAGCCTGAAAACAGCCCTCAGCCGCTCACCCAGACTGGCCAGGCACCCCAGTGGGGACACCCACCCTGAAGGGTGTGTGACCAGCTGCAAACAGCCATCATCCCATCATCTAGGCTGGACAGGCACCCCAGTGGGGACCCCCACCCTGATCCGGGACACCCTTCAGGGCAAACCAGCCGGCCCCCACCCATGCACCAGGCCTCTATTCTATATAGTAAAAGGGTAATATGCCTCCCAGCACTGGGATCAGCGGAGCTGAGAGGCCTCCCGGCACCGGGATCAGCGTGACAGGGGGCAGCGCCCAAACCCCCTGATCGCCCTGCGGCTCTGTGTGTGACAGGGGGTGGGGCCACAACCTCCCTATCGGCCCTGCTCTGTTCCTGACAGGAGAAGGCGCCCCAACCCCCTGATCGGCCCTGCTCTGTGCCTGATAGGGGGGAGCTCCCCAAACCCCTGATCACCCTGCGGCTCTGTGTGTGACAGGGTGCGGCACCCCAACCCCCATATCTGCCCTGCTCTGTGTGTGACGGGGTAGAGCCATAACCTCCCCATCGGCCCTGCCCTGAGTGTGAGAGTGGCGGCGCCCCAACCCCCTGATCAGCCCTGCTCTGTAGGTGATAGAGGGCAGTGCCCCAACCCCCTGATCTGCCCTGCTCTGTGTATGACAGGGGGCCGTGCGCCAACTCCCCTATCGGCCCTACTCTGTGAGTGACAGGGGGGAGCTCCTCAACCCCCTGATGGGCCCTGCTCTGTGCGTGACAGGGGGGAGCTCCCCAACCCCCTGATTGGCCCTGCTCTGTGCGTGACGGTGTGGCGCCACAACCTCCCCATTGACTCTGCCTTGAGTGTGACAGGGGGCGGTGCCCCAACCCCCCAATCGTCCCTACCCTGAGCGTGACTGAGGGTGGCATCGCAACCTCCCAATCTGCCCTGCTCTGTGCATGACAGGGGGAGGTGCCCCAACTCCCCAATGGGCCCTGCTCTGAGCCCAACCAGGGGCTGCACCTAGGGATTGGGCCTGCCCTCTGCCACCCGGGAGCAAGCCTAAGCCAGCAGGTCGTTATCTCCCCAGGGGTCCCAGACTGTGAGAGGGCACAGGCCGGGCTGAGGGACCATCCCCCCCCCCACCCCTCCCTCCCCGAGTGCACAAATTTTTGTGCACCGGGCCTCTAGTATTTATATACTATTTTTCATATTTATAAGTTGATCCTCAGACTACATGTATTTTCTACCATTTCTCGTTGGTATATTCTGGGTTCCTCTGGCCACACAGTCTGAGAAAGTACTTGGATCAAAAACAGTACCAAATGTCCTTGATTCAGTATTCAAACAACAGAAGGAATTCCAGCCCAATAGGTTAAGGTTTTTAATTTTATGATTTAATATATTTTTTGGTAGAATTAATGGGTTCTATAAAACAACTTTTCTGCCAGAAATGCCTACCTAATATATGCTTCTCCTTCCTTTAATGACAGAATCTTGATTGTGCTCAGAGAGACAACGTGCCCAAAACAACAAAATACTTAGGAATAAATTTAACCAAGGAGGGAAAAGATCTGAACACTGAAAATGGTAAGATGTTGATAAAAAAGACTGAAGATACAAATAAATGAAAAGATATCCTGTGCTCTTAGATGGAAAGGATATTAATATTGTCAAAATGTCCATACCAAACAAAGTGATCTACAGATTCAATGCAATCCCTAACAAAATCCCAATGGCATTTTTCACAGAAACAGGAGAAACTATGCTAAAATTTGTACAGAACCACAAAAGATCCCAAATAGCCAAAACAATCCTAACAAAGAATAAAGCTGGAAGCAGCAAACTTTCTGATTTCAAGCTATATTACAAATCTATAATAATCAAAACAGCATGGTACTAGCATAAAAAACAGGCACACAGACTACTGTAAGAGAGTAGAGAGCCCAGATATAAACCACACATATTTAAGCGAATTCTGTACTAAATACTAGTTAGATGGTAAACTTGAAAGCAGGGACATTGTCTCTCTTTCACTCTACATGAATGGTCAGCACATAGAAAGTGCTAAATAAATAAACATGCCCAACATGATTATTTGAGTGTATGGTATACATTTACAAAATCAAACTACTCACAAGATAACACTCATAAAGGTATTATTGGATCTAAACACCTATGCAGGTATGATTAATAATACTTAACCCAATTAAAATCTAAATTAACCAAAAATGTATACATATCACTGAAAATAAACGAGTTTGTTTCATTAGATTTAGGTATGTTCTTTCCCTCTGGGTAACCGTAACAGTTCAATTACAATACAAATCTAAGAACAGTTATTTTTGCAACACGATACTCTACGCACAAAATTGCTGGGTTAGAGAAATGTAATCAAGGTACTGATTGGGTTGCTGCCCCCTCCCATTCCCTAAGCACCTCTAAACTGGGATTTGCAGCTAAGTACCTTCCATTTATAAGTATAATATATTTAAATACTAATGACAATTTAAAAAATAGAAACTTCAATGTTTAACTTTCAACTTCAAGTACAAAGCATCAATAAATTTTCTAAAATAATTAAAAAATTTGGATAGTCTTACACATTGCCATTATTTCATTAACCAAACTGTTTATGTGAGGAAACTAATGAAATATATGTATTATTTTGATATTATGGGCTTTATAATATAAAGAGTAAGGTAACGTAAAAAACTAGAGTAAAATTTTACAAAACAAATTTTTAAGGCTCTAACGTGAACTTATAATACAACTCAAATGTAACTGTATACCATACCTATATTAGATTGCATTTTTCCATGCACAGTAAATATAATAAAAATAATAACACAATTGCAACTTTATTTTCAAACTTGAATTACTTTTAGTATTTATGTTTTACAACTACAAAGTCTTAAAATTTAATGTCAGTAGGGATCAAAATGTTTTTCCTCCTCATTCAAATCTTGGCAGCCCTAACTCTCAAAGCTCAGAGATAAAATTTGATTTAAAAGCCCACTAAGAACAAATTGCTTAATCAGAAATCTGGACTTCACTATTAAGAAATTTCATCACCCACAAAATATGGGGGGGGGAAACTCATACAGCCAAAAACATAAAAATGCTCATTTTTATTTAATGCTTTGTGGATCAGAGCTAAGGAAAACAAAAACAGACATTTTTCTTACTTTACTAGTTACTGAAATCCCTAAACAGTAGCTTTAGAATAGCCTATTTTCATTATAAACACATATATTTTTACACACAGGTAACATTATTTTTCTTTATTCTGTGATATCCTAGTTGTAGTTTTAGTCCAACTCATGCAAATTTCTAAAAATGTATAATCAGGTCACACAAAAACTGGTGAAAGACACCATCTCACCATTTCAAAAAAGTTCGGGAACCTCAAGCAGAATAAAAAGGACTACAGAGGGAAGGCAGGAGTGGGTGGTTGGGTGGGAAGAGCTCAACCAACAAACTTGTATGCATATATGCCTAACCCATGAACACAGACAATAGGGTGGTGAAGACCTAGGGTGGGGGCGGGCTAGAAGGGGTCAATGGGGAAAAGGGGGACATATGTAATACTTTCAATAAAAGAGATTTTTTTAAAAAAGAAAACAAATGACCAAAACAAAACAAAGCCTAAGGGAATTAAACATAATAAGATTACTGAAAACCAAAAAGGTTTTACTGGAAAGCTTTAACTAATAGTGGGGGGGGGGGGGGGGGTATATTGCTTTAAGACTTACAAACTTCTCAAAAATGGAAGCCTGAAGATGTGAAATAACATTTTTAAAGTGCTATAAAAAAATCACTCATAATAAAGACTCAAGATCTCAAACTGAATGATAAAAAATGAATGCCAACACCAAGATGGCACAATGTTAGAATCATGAGACAAGGATTTCAAAACAGCCATCATAAAAATGCATGAGTCATTACAAACATATTTGAAATAAACAAACAAACAAACAAACAAACAAATAAATAAATTGAAAGTCTCAGCAAAGATATAAAGAAGACATTCAAAGGAACTCTGAAAACTAAAAAATACATAACTAAAAATTAAATAAAACCACTCAATGGGTCACAGCAAAAGGGGGAAGACAGAGAAAATAATCTGTTAACTATAAGATGAAACACAGAAATCAGCCAATCTAAACAACAAAGAACAATAGTCTAAAAATAAAACAAGCAAAACTTTGTAGAACTATAAAATAACATCTTACATCTGTGTCATCAGAGACCCAGAAGGAAAGAAAAAGAAATAGGGTTAAAAAGTTTTTCAAGTGTTAAAAAACAACAACATTCTCAACCCCAAATTTTATATCCAGCAAAAATATGCTTCAAGAATTATGGGAAAATCAAGACATTCTCAAATAAAGGCCACTAAGAAAATTTGTCACCAGCAGACCTACACTAAAACAATGACAAAAGGAAGTTCTCTAAACAGAAAGAAAATGAAAAAAGTAAAAACTACAAATCAAAGATATAAATAAAGATATTCCACATACATGGACTAGAAATTTTGATACAGTTAAGATACCAATTCTCCCCAACTTGATATGCAGATTTAATGCATACCAATGAAAATTCCAGCAAGATTCTTTTATAGATACAAACAAGATTATTCTAAAATTTCTATGGAAAGGCAAAGGTACTAGAAAAGCCAAAACAATTCTGAGATAGAATCAAGTACGAGGAATCATTCTACTAATTTCAAGACTAATTATATAGCTATTTTAATAAAGTCCATATGTTATTGGTGGAGGATTGAAAAAAACAACAACAGTGGAATACAGAACCCAAGAATAGCCCATATAAATATGACCAATGAATTTGTGATAAAAGTGAAAAACAAAATCAGTGAAGAAAAGATAGCCCTTTCAAAACTTGGTGCTTTAACAATTGGGTATCTACAAATATAAAAATGAACCTTGTCCTAAACCTCACACCTTATACAAAAATTAACTCAAAATAGATCAGATATGTAAGTGTAAAACAAACTATAAAACCTGTAAAAAAATAAAATAGAAAAAAAATCTTCAGGACCTAGGATTTGGTGAAGAGTTCTTAAACATGACACCAATACATGAAAAAAAAAAAAAATCCAATAGATTAGACTTCATCAAAATTAAAAACTGTTGATCTTCAAAAGACCCATTAAAAATAAAAGAAAAGCTACACAGTAGAATATTTTCAAACCACATTAAATGACAGAGGCCCATACCAAGAATAAAGAACTCTCAAAATTCAACATTAAAAAAACAAAAGACCCGGGGGACTCTTTCCCCCTCCCCACGTGGGAGTCCGTTCTGTGGGACTCTTTGCCTCTCCCCACGTGGGAGTCCGTTCTGTGGGACTCTTTGCCCCTCCCCACGTGGGAGTCCGTTCTGTGGGACTCTTTCCCTCTCCCCATGTAGGAGTCTGTACTTGTTCTTCAATAAATCTCCACCTTTGCTATAAAAAAACAAAAAAACAAACAACAAAAAAACAATAAAAAAGACCCAAACAGGAAATGTGCCCCCAAAAAAGAAATAAAGTGGGGCCTTGACTTACGAGTTTAATTCGTTCCGTGACAGAGTTCGTAACTCAAATTACTCGTATGTCAAATCTTACAGTGAAGGAGTGAGACACGTGATGCTGGGCTGATGTTGTGGCGTTCACTGTGATGTTCGCTGCGCCAACTAGCGGTGGGGTATCTGAAGCTAACTCGTAACCCGAATTTTAGCTCACAACTCAAAGCAAAAAATCGGCCGAGAGATGGCTTGTATCTCAAAAAATTAGTCGGGACACTCGTAAGTCAAGGCCTCACTGTATTTCACCAAAGAGGAAAAGTGGATGACAAATAAACATATGAAAATATGTGCAACACCATTAGCCATTAAGGAAATGCAAATTTAAAAGCTTAAAGAGACACACTCCAATGAGAACAGCTAAAATAAAAAATAATACCAAATATTCATGAGAATGTGAAGAAAGTGGATCTTTCATAACAGCTGACGGGAATATAAAATGATACAGCCACTCTGGAAAATAGTTTGGCTATTTCTTTTTAAAAAACTAAACATATACTTACCATATAACCCATAATCACACTCCTGGGCATTTATCCCAGAGAAATGAAAATTTGTATCTGTATAAAAACTCATAAATGATTGTTTATAGCAGCTTTATTTGTAATAGTAAAAAACTGGAAATAGCCAAATGGCCCTCAGTGGGTGAATAGTTGTACAAAAACTGTGGTATATAAATACCATAGAGTACAACTCAGTAAGTAATGCAGTTCACAAAGGCATTAAAGGGTTAAAATTATTTAAATGAACCTAGATTTGACTGCACATTGTACTTTTTCAAAGATTAAATTGATTCCATAGTTAATTGTATGTAAAGGTAAATACTTATAAGCTTAATTTCAAGAAATACATCTCTTCAGGCTACTTCATGTAGTAAGATTTCATTTTTAATATGCAAAACATTTGCAATACCAACCAAGCCATTATACTCAATTAACATTTGACAAAGGAGGCAAGAGCATACAATGAAGTCAAGACAGTCTCGTCAATAAATGGTGTTGGAAAATTGGACAGATATATGCAAAAAAATGAAACTAGACCACCAATTTACACCATACACAAACATAAACTCAAAATGGATAAAAGAGTTAAATGTAAGCTGGGAAACCATAAAAATCTTAGAAGAATCCATAGGCAGCAAAATATCAGACATACCTCATAGCAATATCTTTACTGACAAATCTCATACCCGTGGTCGGCAAACTGTGGCTTGTGAGCCACATGCAGCTTTTTGGCCCCTTGAGTGTGGCTCTTCCTAAGCCTTAGGAGTACCCTTACTAAGTTAATAACAATGTATCTACCTATATAGTTTAAGTTTAAAAAAATTTGGCTCTCAAAAGAAATTTCAATCGTTGTACTGTTGATATTTGGCTCTGTTGACTAATGAGTTTGCCGACCACCGTTAAGGCCAATGGAAACTAAGGAGAAAATAAACAAATGGGACTACATCAAAATAAAAAGCTTCTGCAACCGCAAAAGAAACACATCAACAAAACAAGAGAGCCCACTGCATGGGAGAACATATTTGCCAATGTTACATCCAATAAGGGTTTAATCTCCAAAATTTACAGGGAACTCATACAACTTAACAAAAGAAAAATAAACAATCCAATCAAAAAATGGGCAAAGGACCTAAATAGACACTTTCCAAAAGCAGACATACAGAAGGCCAAGAGACATATGAAAACATGGTCAAAGTCACTAATCATCCAAGAAATGCAAACCAAAACGAAAATGAAGTACCACCTCACAGCTGCCAGAATGGCTATCATCAGCAAATGACAAGTGCTGACGAAGATGTGAAGAAAAAACAAACCCTCGTACACTGCTGGTGGAAATGCAGACTGGTGCAACCACTGTGGAAAACAGTATGGAGTTTCCTCAAAAAATTAAAAATGGAACTCCTATTTAACCCAGTAATCCCACTTCTAGGAATATAGCCTAAGAAACCAGAAACACCAATTAGAAAGGATATATGCACCCCTATGTTCATAACAGCACAATTTACAATAGCTAAGATTTGGGAACAGCCTAAGTGCCCATCAGCAGATGGGTGTGGTACATCTACACAATGGAATACTAAACTACTGTAAAAAAGAAAGAACTCTTACCATTTGAAACAGTATGGATGGACCTGGAGAGCGTTATGCTAAGCAAAATAAGCCAGTCGGAGAAAGATAAATATCACGTGATCTTACTCATATGTGGAATATAATGAACAACATAAGTGGATGAACAAAAATAGATCCAGAGACATAGAAGCATCGAACAGACCATCAAATCTCAGAGGGAAGACAGGGGAGGGTGGGGTGGGGGTGGGGTAAGAGATTAACCAAACCAAAGGACTTATTTGCATGCACAGGAGCATGACCATTGGACACAGACAGTAGGGAGTGAGGGCATGTGCTGGGGGGTGGGAGTGGCCGGGGAGAGGTCAATGGGGGAAAAGGGGACATATGTAATACTTTCAACAATAAAGAATTTTTTTAAAAAAGAGTTTAAATTATTTAAATGGACCTAGACTTGATTGTATATTGTACTTTTTCAAAGATTAAATCAATTCCATAGTTAATTATATGTAAAGGTAAATACTTATAAGCTTAATTTAAGAAATACATCTCTTCAGGCTACTTCATATAGTAAGATTTCATTTTTAATATGCAAAACATTTGCAATACCAATCAAGCAAAAGTAAAATGAACTTGAGTCCATTTAAAGTGAATGAAATATAATTACTAAAAAATATAGTTAGATATTGTTTGAGATGTTTCAATGCTAGTAAAAGAATACACAAATGCACACATCCCTCAAGCAGCCAATATTTTAATACACAATATTAACTAATATATAAAAGTGCTTTCATGATCTATTACCAACTAAAATAAAAAAATTCATCATATAAATTTCAAAAATGTGTTCTTTGACTTCTAACCTCTGCTCTTCTTTAGCATTACCTGTGAAGGAGAAAAAAATATGAAGATTCATATTATACCTATAGCAAATAAAACATAATTCTTCAACAAAAAGTTAAATATTCCTATGTTTATAATATGTAAGACTCTGAATTTATAAAACCCAATACAGAAGATGATTAGGGAATCCTTTTGCCTTATAAATGGTCTGAGACTTCTATTTCTCTCGAATAATGTAAAACGTGCCGAGATTCTCAAAATCTGGTTTTGTAGTCACTTCTAGATGTTAATTTCTTCAATTGTAAGCCAAAAGTGTCCATATTAATGGTTTCTAACATTTGTAGATAATTTAGTAATCCTGGGAGTTATAGAATGTTCTAAAATTCTAAAATCCTATTTATAAATTGGGCATTTAACAACTATAAAGCAATACAAACCCATTGCAGCACCATATTTCTTACATTTGTTCTGGAATTATATCAATTTAAAGACCAAAACTAGTCATCTAATGCTGAAAAGCTTATTAGGTAGACAATTTTCAAAACATATAGTCCATGACAGAAATATAACAACAGATCTTTAGTCTTAAAAGACAGGAAGCATTAGACCAGAATATATCCAAAAATTTTTTTAAAGAACTTACCTACTTTTAGGTTAAGCATACCTATCATTTGTTAATAAAAATAAACCCTAAATTTAAAATACATACATATATTCTTCAAGCTCTTAAACCCTGATTTACCTACAGAAAAACTGACTTTAATAGTCTAGAATCTTGTTAGAATGTTTATAATTGTAAGAAAATTTGAAACCTCTAAAAAAAAATGGCAGGGCATGCACATTTCTAGGCTTGCTCTATGCCACCAAATAGGTCTATACCCTAAGTTAGTACTTCTCTGTTTTATGTTAGCATGGATACGATGAAAGGAAGTACTATGTACTCAAATGAATTTTCAAAATGCTGAGTATATTATGTATTCAAATTTACAAAATGCTAAATTAAACAGAGTTCAACAAGGTTCTTTACTGCTATATTTTCCATAACCTTTTAAAACTTTACATAACTATGGTTATATAAAGATGTTAGCATTGTGTAAAGATGAACAAAAAGTACATGGAACTCTCTATACTACTTATGCACTTTCTGTGAGTCAGTCTATAATTATTTTAAAACAAAAGTATACAAAGACATACAGTGTCAAAAGTAAGTCTCTCTCCCACATTGCTCCCAGTCAACCATGGTTGCCAATTTCTTGCATATTCCTAGAGAAACAGACTCTATATACATAATAACATTGTGACTATTCAAGGAGGTATAGTATGTTATCTAAATGTATCTTGACACCAGAAGCTTTTCATGGTGTGGCATCTATTAACATCAAGTGGAAATGATCTCAGGAACATATTTGGAAAAAACTCTGCCCTAGGCATCATACTCTCACATTACATAGAACTACCAGTAAGAAGCAATCTCCACTGTTTTTATAAGTAATTTGAGTCATAAGTCACGCAAAATACAGTTAGAAAAACAAATAGATAATTAGAAAAGCAAAATGATCAAGAAGGTTTGATAAATTTCAAGGTGATAACCTTCTCAACTATATATAATCCACTACAAAGCCTACAGATTATAGTCAAACATTAATTTTCCCCTAAATAGTAATAAATCAGTGGCCATGAATCTTTGCATCAGTGATCCATAATATACATATAGAGAAAGAAAATCTGACTCCTTAATTAAATCCATTAACATGAAAAGCTAACTGTCAACTGAGTAGACAAAGCTGAATAAAAAAATCTAAATCAGGCAGAAGTGATGAACCAAGTGGTACTTTTAAAGTCAATTCTTGCTCAAGAAAAGAAACTCATGCCTGGCCAGCGTGGCTCAGTGGTTGAGTGTGGACTTAGGAACCAGAAGGTCATGGTTCCATTCCTGGTTAGGGCACATGCCCAGGCTGTGGGCTTGATCCCCAGTGTGGGGTGTGCAGGAAACAGCCGATCCATGATTCTTGCTCATCATTGATGTTTCTATCTCTCTCTCCCTCTTCCTTCCTCTCTAAAATCAATAAAAGTATATTTTTTTTAAAAATTAGGCCTTACCTTTGCTGCAGCCAGTACATGCTGGTCTTTAATGATTCCACACTTATTCTTACAAGCATCTGTCCTGGCCTCTTCTGCCAGTCGACGAATAAACAGTAAACAGTTCAGATGCACCTTTAAAAGAGGAAATTCAAAAGTATTTTTAAAATAGTGATGTTCTGAAATATAAAGATAACAAAATTTAATGTTGTGCTAATTTAGTATTGTGATTAAATCAATTGGTTTTTTTTATTTAAAGTAATAGGATCTAGTTTAATATATAATCTAAGGTTCATCTTAGATTCCATACAAATAATACTTAGTTATTGAAATACATGAAACAAGGCCATGTAAGGCTAACCAAAGGCTACAGACAATAACATTATTGTAAAGCATCCTTAGATCAAAATTTATGTAGAACTTTATTAAGTAACAAATATTCCTGCTTCTGATCCCAAATAAACTTATGCATTTAAAATTTTTCTAAAATTTAAAATCAAAACAACATATTTAAGGCTAATCATCTTTCAATATATAATCCAAGGTCTAAAGATTTTTTTTAACCAGGTATTTGAAAGACCTATTCAAAAAAAAACAAAAAAAGGTAATATTTGAAATTCTGAAGATTTACTGAGTTGAAAAGTATATTGTCAAAGGTCATTACTTATTATCTAACAATATCAAAATAATCATATCTACTATTAATAATCTTTAAGTCAACTTTTAAGAAATTATTTAAAATAGATAATATAAGCAGACAGAACAAAATTAAAAACTCTACAAAGGATTGTAGTTAAGTAAGTTGTTAGCATTGTGGCAAGCTGGGTAAAAGATACATCAGTAGTCTCTACTATTTTGCCACTTCTTGTGAATCTAGATTGCAAAATAAAAATATAAAGCAAGAGTCTACAAAAGGGTAGACTGTCAAAAATAAGTCTCTTTTCCATGCAGTCCCATATTAACTGTACACTCAGAATATGCAAGGTGTTACGTTAAACATTAGGAATACAATAGTCCCAAACTTCCCAGGCCAATGGCAGAACCAAGCCTATAAAGAAATTAAAGGCATGTGTGACAGTAGATGATGGGGTAAAATAAGGTTAATCCTTTCTAGGAAGATTAAGAAAGGCTTCACTGAAGAAGTGGTGTTTGAACTGGGTTTTGAAAGAATTGGAGTTTGCTGAGTGGAGTGAGGACATCTTCAGGGAGAAGAAATATCATATATAAAACACAACATAAAAGTGGATTAGTTTTGTGTTAAAGATAACGGGAGACACAAAAAGAGATCAGTATAGTTCCTTCCCCTGAAGAAGCTGCACACCACAGTCGGAGACAACACTGACATATGAAATTCTTAGTGAATAGTGTCAAATTACCAATAGCTACACTGTATGATGTACACCTTCTCTGCTATCAAAATTCAGAAAAAAATAGGTCAGAGCAGACTGCCTTCATTGTAGAAAGGTTTATGGATGATGTGGGACATCTGCTGGGTAAGATTATGAAGTGTCAATGGCAAGCAGGAAACCCTATGCTAAGCAGAGACCAGGGAGACGCATGGCATACACAGAGAGTGAAGAACAAATAAGAGCCAAAGAAAAGCATGCGACCCAGAAATAGATAGTGGCCTAAAGCAATTCCTTCCCCCTACCACTGAAAATGCTTGGAATTTCAGGCCACCTTCCTGCCGGGGCCACCTGGATCCCACCTGTAGTTCATGAGTCACTTTGGGGCAGACCGGTATGAATGTAAGAGGAAGCTGGTTACTTGAAAAATTTTTGCCAATCTAGTCAACAGTCTCCTAGATCTCCTTGAGCAGGTACATTTCTTCCCCATCCACTTGGGACCCCAGGACCAATGAAAACTCCAGAAAAAAAACAACACCTAAAAATGGCTTGTAGCCCTAAGCGGTTTGGCTCGGTGGATAGGGCGTCAGCCTGCGGACTGTAGAGGATGTGCAGGAGGCAGCTGATCGATGTTTCTTTTTCATCATGTTTCTAACTCTCTATCCCTCTCCCTTCCTCTCTATAAAAAAATCAATAAAATATATATATTTAAAAATGCCTTGTAAATCAATTTCACTTTAATCCAAGGCACTTGTGCCACCTTTAACATCACCACTGGGAGGGGTAGAGGTGGGGGTTGGGGGAGAGATGGTTACAAAACAGAACAATATATACTGTCTTTTCTTATGGGATCTAAGACAGGAACAAAAAAAGGAGGGTAGGAGATATCAGATGGGCTACTTTTTCAAGCCAGAAACAAAACAAAAAGTTTGTTTTGACTTCAGAGACCAAATAAAGGAAAAATGCAGACGATTCTATGATGTCCTTGTTGGGCACCAATGCTTGACCTTGATCTCCTGAAAATTAGGTACCCGCCTATAATGAATGCCTCCTTTACCCAAAGAGCTCGTGGAACCCACCGCAGGCATCCCCCGTGGTGAGACCTGGGGAAGCCGTGTTCACGCTGCCAGGGGGTGCATGTGCCAGGCGCTCGGCATGCCAACCCTCATGCACTTCACAGCGGCTCGGCCGGCTGCGCGCCAGCCCGGCGAGATGCGGCAGGTCCTATGGCCAGACGGTGGTTTGGCTCGAAAAGCGCATTGACAGGCGTGCTTGTCTGTCTCGGTGGGAAAAGGGACTCACAGCCGAGAGCAAGCTGCTTACAAACACGCGTCTGGACCGGGGCTCTGGAGTCAGCAAGCTCCGGTAGAGAAAACCAGGCAATCTTCCTGGTTAGCAAGGGGAAAACGCATGTCAGCGACGCCTTTACAACAGTTAAATAAAAATGGCCCGGCCTGAATTCCAAAGCCCCCTTATAAGCGGCCGAAACCTTCTTCCTGGGGCAAGTGCACTCCACTCGGTTCCCTACTGTGCTCCTGAACAGCGACATTTAAAAGCGATAAGCAGAACTCACCGCTAGTTTCCTCCTTACGTTGAGGCGGCTAATAGCCTCCTAGATTAACCAAATAAAAATAAAAATAAAAATAAACGGCACCGATATCTACATTTCCGTGGACTCCAAGCGCCGGGAATCTGAACGTCCGTGCGGGGCCGGGGCGAGCCCGGCAGGTCCGGGCGGGACGCGCCCGACACACAGGCCTGGAAGAGCGGGCTGGTCCGGGGGCGCGAATGGAGGCTGGGGGTTCCCCCCACCCCCGGGCCGGCCCGGCCCCGCTCCAAGCCCCCAAGGCAGGGAACTCACCAGTAAGTCGCAACTGGCCTCCAGACGAAGGTGAGGCTTCTGTCGCTTGAAGACGCGCTTAAGAAAGCCGCGGGGAGCCTTGCGCTTGATCCGCTTCCTCTGAGAGATGGTGGCCGCGACCGCCATGCTCCGCCTCAGGCACCGGCCGCCGCGGCCGGCGAGGTCCTCCCGGCGCCGCACAGAAGCAACCGTCCGCGGGCAGAGCGAACGCAAGCCCGCCGACCGGCAGCTGCCTCCCGCCCGAGGCCTCCGCCGGCCCGAGCGTTTGAATCCGCCGCCGCAGGAGCGCGCCCGGCGCGCCGCAGTGACGTCACCCCGCGCGAGCCCCGCCCCCGGGGACGCCTGAAGTTGATGGAAAACACCCGCGGGCGCCCGGGTGCTGTCCTTAAAGGGCCAGGCCAATGTGATACACCGATTCTGAGGAACAATTTCTACCAGGTTTCATAGAGATGTCGGAAAACTGTGGGAACTGTGGGTATGCCAGGGCAGCTACACCTTCTCTCCAAGCTCCCACTCTGTACTGAGCCCAACAGCAATGGACTTAAAAAGTAGATGCATTGAAAGACGTTTGTGATGTTGTGTCAGGATTCCTAAAGAACCAATGTCTTCCTAGCAAGGCATGACTTCCGGATATTGACAGCTAACACTTTACACGTTTACAGAATTCCATTCGATTCTTTCCTGAAGTCTTTTCATGAGTCTGTCTTTTCTTTATAAATGCGGCTCCCTTTCATTTTAAGGCCCTTCCTTGTAACCTTGCAATAACTTCAGTTTTCTTTGAAAACTTTGCTACTTCTTCAAGCAATTAACTTCTCTATTATCTAAGCTACTAGAGCAGTGGTTCTCAACCTTCCTAATGCCGCGACCCTTTAATACAGTTCCTCATGCTGTGGTGACCCCCAATTTCATTGTTACAAATTGAACATAATTAAAGCATAGTGATTAATCACAAAAACAATATGTAATTATATATGTGTTTTCTGATGGTCTTAGGTGACCCCTGTGAAAGGGTCGTTCGACCCCCAAAGGGGTCACGACCCACAAGTTGAGAACCGCTGGACTAGAGGCCCGGTGCATGGAATTTGTGCACTCAGCGGGGGAGGTCCTCAGCCTGGCCTGTGCCCTCTCACAGTCCAGGAGCCCTCGGCGGATGTCCAACTGACGGCTTAGGCCCACTCCCCATGGGAGAGGCTCCTGCCACCACCGCTGCACTTGGCAGCAGTGAGCCGGGCTCAGGGCTTCTGGCTGAGCGGCGTTCCCCCTGTGGGAGCGCACTGACCACCAGGGGAAGCTCCTGCGTTGGGCATCTGCCCCCTGGTGGTCAGTGCATGTCATAGCGATCGGTCCCACTTCTTGGTCGATTTGCATATTACCCTGTTATTATATAGGATTGCCTAGGTAGTTCTCAAACTTCAAGGTCCATCAAATGAAGCAACCACCCCTGGGATTCTCATTCAAGAAGTCTTAATGAAACTTGAGAATTTGCATTTCTAATCAGTACTCAGACCTTGTTGGCACTGCTAGTCTCAGGACCAGTGTGAGATCATTGCGATTTTCATTGCACCTCTAATACTGTGCCTATAGTAATTATTCTGATTTCAATGATCACAGAGATGATCTTTATTTCTTGCCTTCCATTTCCAACACCTCCTCCGTGATCTTATCTTTCATCCCGTGAGCCACTTACACCTGCAGTCATACACTAAGCTTTGCCATTACTAAACACCATACCCTTCCATATTCTCAATCCAATCATCTCACTCTTCAGCCTTATCTCCAATCTTTTTAACTCTCTCCAGTATCCAAATTGCAATAATTTGTAGATGCCATTGGGATCACTGTCCTCTCTCTTTCGATCTCTACCACATCCTAACCCTACTCTACTCCTTACCCCCCCCTCCCACCGCAGTCTATTATGCACCATTCTAATATTCCCTTGCATTTATTTTCAGCTCTCTAGCCCTTCTCTTTTTTCTCATGCTCACCTTACAAAACCCAGCCCCACTTACATTGAAATATCAATCCGCCTTATGCTGTGTCTGTGCACTGATATTGCCTAACAGATAGGTCTGGGTCTGGCCTCAATTTAAATTCATGAACACTCAAGTGGGCTCTAAGTACTGCCCATAATAAAGTATATCCTACACATTGCCTTATTTTTTATACACTTTCACCTTCATGTATTAAAGAGTTACAGTGTAAAACATTGGCAAATATTTGTCACAACCTAAATTTTCAAAATGTTCTCCTTTAAAAAAATTTTTTTGTTTTCAGTAATTTAAATTCCTTTGATTCAAATGGTTAAAAATGACAAGGCCACTAGCTCCCATAGCAAGAAACTTGCCAAATTTGAAATATCTTAAGTGTGAACAACCCTTAACTCCAAATCCAGGGAAAGTAAAAGGGAGTCTAAAAAAGAGGACGATCTGGACAGGAGTAGTATTGACACCACAAGGATAAATACTTCCTTTTCTTTATCTCAAACATTTCTTCTTCTGTTGTAATTTTAGTTCTGATTTGCAAAGGTCAAAGTCCCTTTGATACTGCTGTTTACTTTGGAAAGACAAAAAAAAATGTTTAAGGAAAATTATTGAAGAATTCTCACCACCACCACCCCATCTCATGCTATTCTTAGGAGTTGGTGTACATAAGAAACAATTATTATTATATTAAGCCATTGAGAATTTTTGCCTTTTTTGTTGATGACATCTCAATATCTGATAAGATATTCTTTTAAATAGTGGTTCCTTTTTTTTAGAATCTTTCCTAAAGAAATTCATCCTAAGTATAAAATACATGTTATGAACAGAGACTTTAAAATATTTTTTAAATATCTAATGTATAAATTTGAGTACATGCATTCAGTTAATTATTATGGCCATATTAAAAATAACATGAAAAATTGTAATAGCCTAGGAGAAGGCCCATGGTAATGTCAGGTGCAAAAGAAAAACAAAAACCTATATACGAAGGTAAATGTAATATGATCTGCAGAATATTAGAAAATATGCGTGTGCGTGCGCGCGCGCGCACACACACACACATACACAACACTGGGAAAAATATACCAAAATCTGAACATAGTTTTTAGATAATGGGAATATGAAGTTTTTGATTATTTTAAATGTTGTTCAATTTTCTGTAATAAACATACTTGCAAAAGAGATATTTCATATTTTTAGCTAATTAATGTTGAATATGACTTAAAATGTTTACTGAATAAATGTCACTAAAATTTTCTCTAAGAAAATTATTTACACTAGAAAAAATTTTAAAATTAATTGACAGTACCTTTTGATGTTTGGAACAATCTGAAGAAGACATTTGATTTTGCTTTTCATAAATTATACTAATGCACACATATGGAATATGTTACTAGTTAATGTATTTCTATGAATAAACATTTTTAAATCATTCTATGAAATGAATGATTTATAAGATTGTTACTGACTTGTGTTTTTGTGCTCATTAGCAAAACATGAGAACAAATGTTAACAATAATTAACACTAGGTAGAATCTCATAGTTCGCAAAAATAGTTCTTGACATATTGTTTTGTTAGACACTTAAAAATTATGTTGATTATAATAATGGTTAAATTAAAAATTGTAATCTGCCAGATGCAGTACAGTTGCCAAAAAATTTTGTAATTTCAAAATACTTCTGTCATGGCTTCATTCATCATTTGTGAGACACAGAATCTCACAAACTTTTGCAAACTGCACTATTTCAGTTGATTTGTGTATGTGTGTTTTTTTTCTTCAGTCCCATGGGTGGTAAGACACATTATTTCAGAAGCTTTGAAAAATTTCACCTTACTTGTGTAGTCTCTTAATTCATATTTCAAAGGTTTAGCTCAGCTAAGTGCATCTCTTCTTAAACCTCTTCCCTTCACTGACTCTCCTATTTTTAGATTGAATATGAAGTGGTTACAGGAACACAAATCTATTTTCCAGTGTTGATGAAAGACACTGAATTTAAAACAAATTTTTATTATGAATGCCAGAAACCTTAGACATTTTGATGTGTTTTCCAAGATAAAAAAAGATGGCTTTGCAATAGGAAATAGGAATCCAAAAGAAATAGATATTGTGAGGAAATATTAAGCGAAAATAAAAACTATAATTTGGGGTAAAAGCCTCATTGCTAAAAATAATTTTTCTGTAACATTTTATTATCAGTTTGTAAACTATAAAGAATAATTGCTGCTAGAACATTATTTGGAACAGATTAGGACAAAAAGAAATACTGCAATTTATTTTTTTTTTCCTCTTCAGAAACATGTTCTTTATTTTCATGTCTCCTTTTATGCCTTTCAATAAACTTTATTTTCCCTCTTTTAAACGTTATTTTTATTGTTGACATTATTACAGATAATGTCTCCCTCCCTTTGCACCTCTACTCAGCCCCCAACCCCCCTTCCCTTGGCCTATCACCAAACCATTGTCTGTGTATATGGGTAAATTTTTACCCAGTTGCTAATGGGCCCATATCAAATCATCAGGAATTTTTATTTTTAATTTAGTGACTCCAGGGAGTCTTCAAACTGACACTACTTTCCATGGATACATTATTTAAAAAGTCTATAAGAAAACTGAATGACATCAATTGACTGTCAGGGAAAGAAGAAAAAACTATTTCTTGCCAAGTAAAACTTTTTCTATTCTATCCAAGAAAAATGACAATATTTGTATAGGGGAAAATTTTAAGCAAATGGGAAATATTCCAACATAACTTATTATTTAGTAACTATTAATTGAAAGTAAGAGGGAAGGGACAGCTAGGATGTAGTGAAAGAAACACTGAACCTCCCTTTTCCCACTCCAGGCTTCCCAGCCTAGAATCAGGCACAAAACCTAGGAGAGAGTAACTTGGTAAAGCCTAAGAGTGTTAAGTTTTAATTCTTTCTCCAGGCTGAATTATAATAACGGAATAATTATGAGACTAAACTGCCGGGAGCCGGTCCATCCTTGCTGTTTCAAGGGACCTGGCATATATGGCATATGGTTCTTAATATGTTTGCTCACCTTCTTGGCGCTGTGTTTTAACCAAGGTCACCTCTCCAAGAAAGGTTGAATCCCCAGGTAGGGATTTTCCCCTGAAGTTAGGGAGGGAATAAAACCCCTCAACTAAGTGCCAGGCGGGTAATTAATCCCTTTAACTACGAACAATCATGCTTAAACTACATAATCTTTTCTCCCTGGAATGGAGATAAGAAACGCCCTAACCTTTGTAATAGAGATTGATAGGATTGAATCAACTGGTATAAATACAGTTGTAACAAGACAGAAACACTCAGAACTCAGAACACAGAACTCATGAGACAGAATACAGAACTTCAGACAGAACTTAGAACACAGGGCTTGGAAGACAGCAAGAGACAGAACTTAGAACAGAATCAAGAAGACAGAACCTACATGGAGCCTAGAGACAGAAGAACTTCGCTGGAGAGAGCATGCCGGAGGATCCTGGAGAGGGACTGGCCTCGGAGCCTAGAGACAGAGCCTAGCGGGAGAACATGGCAAGGGATCCTGGACTGAACCTGACTACAGAGATTGGCAGGAGAACCTGACTGGAACCTGGACACTGAACCTGACTGGAGAACCTGTACAGAACCTGGCAGCAGAACCTCTCTGGAGATCCAGACCAGAACTTGGCTGGAGATCCGGGCTAGAGATCCTGGCTAGGCTGCTGATCAACTGAACACTGTCTCCGTGTCATTCCTTCTTCGCCGACTCCGTCCACACCTTTGGGGACCCCTGGACCTGCTGGGGTTGGACCCCGGCACTAAACTAAACGTTTTATCATTAAAACAGAGGAGCTTTACACCCTAACCGGTTTGGCTCAGTGGATAGAGCATCAGCCTGTAGACTCAAGGGTCCCAGGTTCGATTCCAGTCAAGGGCATGTACCTTGGTTGTGGGCACATCCCCAGTAGGGAGTGTGCAGGAGGCAGCTGATCGATGTTTCTCTCTCATCGATGTTTCTAGCTCTCTATCCCTCTCCCTTCCTCTCTGTAAAAAATCAATAAAATATATACATAAAAAAACAACAACACAGGAGCTTTACTTAAGAAAGACAGTAAAATCCTGAGAGTTCCATCTAAAAGAGAAAAAAAAGAACAGGTTTAGAGGGAAAACAAGAGAAAGAATAAAATTAATTTATCCTTCCACTTCATCAAGTCTGGCTTGTTCAGTATACTTAAGCCATTACAAAAAATGTGATAAAAGAATCTTCATGCTTTGCATTACCATGTGCCAGGAACTGCCCAAAACACCAAATATGTGTGTGTGTGTGCATTTATTTTTCTCTAAAACTTTCAAGGTAAGTACTATTATTATTCTCATTTATAGAGAAGAAAAATGAGACTCAACTGTAACTTCCCAAAATTTAAGCATTTCGTATTTGGTGGAGATGAAATTCATCACTGAGAACAACATAAAATGTTTGAATAAATAAATACAGTCTCTCTGGGGAATACCATGAGCACACTTAAAATAATGATTTTAACCACCAGGTAGAAATATGATACATGAAAAAAATCAAGATATTCTATTGTTGGTAGTTTTGTTTATATGACTTTTGTTAAAATTAAAGCTTATAAAAATAGCCAGAAGAAAAATCACAAAATGTGAATGAAAAGGTGTTAATTTCATAGGTGATTTTTTTTCTCTGTAATTTCCTATTTATTTAGTGTGGTAACATTACTTCTCTATGGAAAAATATAAATTTATAATAAAATGGAGAAAGGAATCTACTTTTAAAATTTTTTATCCAGACCAGTAGAATGGTTTGTTAAAAAAACTGAATTAAACTAGGTTTTTTGTATTATAAGCATTTTGTATTATAGCGATGAAATAACAAAATAGTCTTAAGCATTATTGAAAACTAATTTTTCAACATGGGCACATCTATGTTCCAGCAAATATAAAGGAGGAAGTGGGAATGAAGCACACTCCCCCTTTCCTTAAAGTCAGTATCTGAAAGTTGCACATACCGGATCATTTATATCTCTTTGAACAGAATTCTGATACATGACCACACCAAGATGCATATTAGAACAGAAAATGCTATTTGTCTTTGGGCTACCATGTGCCTATCTAAAAATCAAAGAATGTGTAATAACTGTCAGCTTCTGACATATGCAGCTTTACTGGGAGACAGTATAAGTAGACATTAAAGTGGATTGTAAAGTCAAATAAACTGAAATGAGTAAGGGTCTATCACTTATTAGCTTTGAAACCTTGGGCAAGTGGCTTAATCTCTGTAGACATGAATTGTATTATCTTGCCGGGAGCCGGTCCATCCTTGCTGTTTCAAGGGACCTGGCATATATGGCATACGGTTCTTAATATGTTTGCTCACCTTCTTGGCGCTGTGTTTTAACCAAGGTCACCTCTCCGAGAAAGGTTGAATCCCCAGGTAGGGATTTTCCCCTGAAGTTAGGGAGGGAATAAAACCCCTCAACTAAGTGCCAGGCGGGTAATTAATCCCTTTAACTACGAACAATCATGCTTAAACTACATAATCTTTTCTCCCTGGAATGGAGATAAGAAATGCCCTAACCTTTGTAATAGAGATTGATAGGATTGAATCAACTGGTATAAATACAGTTGTAACAAGACAGAAACACTCAGAACTTAGAACACAGAACTCAGGAGACAGAGCTTAGACAGAATTCAGAAGACAGAACCTACGCGGAATCTGGAGATGGAGGAGCTTTGCTGGAGAGAACATGGCAAGGGATCCTGGACTGAACCTGACTACAGAAATTGGCAAGAGAACCTGACTAGAACCTGGTGACTGAACCTGGCTGGAGAACCTGGACTGAACCTGGCTGGAGAACCTAGCGAGGGAACATGCCTACAGAACCTCGCTGGAGATCCTAAGCAGAACCTCTCTGGAGATCGAGACCAGAACTTGGCTGGAGATCCTGGCTAGGCTGCTGATCATCTGAACACTGTCTCCGTGCCATTCCTTCTTCGCCGACTCCGTCCACACCTTTGGGGACCCCTGGACCTGCTGGGGCTGGACCCCGGCATTATCTGAGAAGGGAAAAATACCTAATGCTATCACTATTGTGTATATTTCCCATATTTTGTCTGACTTCCTATTTTGGCAGGAAGATTGAGTTTTGTAGAGCTGCCATCACACTACACAAAAGACAATTTTTTAAATTTATATCAAGTGCTCCTATATGATTTATTATTGTTTTCTCTAAGAAATTTAATAACCAAAATTAATCTTTACATCCTACAGTTAGTTCAATTTTCATAATAAATACCAAACATAAAGATGTGTTTCAATGGGGAAAAAAATCTTGCGTTTGACTGCAGAGCAGATGATTAAAACAGTAGCCTTGAATAGCCTCCAAAATTTAAGCTTCTATTTTCTCTATCCACCTATCTCTGTATATAAATTTATAATAAAAAATAAAATCAGGTGAAGAAACTAACCAGAAGCATCAAGTACAAGAGAAGTAACAGACACCTGAAGTAGATCCCCAAAAACATCAGATAAATAAATGATTGAATATATAATAAAAAATGTATGTTTAATTTTTTAAATTAGAAAGTAACAAATTATTACCAAAAAAATTGAAGTCAGTTATACTTTTCCAAAATAAAATAAAATATCAATGAATTTTAAGAGTGTTGCTTGGAATCAAATAATTAATTAATTAATTAATTAAACAAGACATTAGAAACAGCAAAAGCGAAAAGTAGTGACTTGTAAATTGAGGAAATTACAAAGTGACTAAAAAGATAAAAGAAAAAATTTTAAATATGAAGAAAAAAATAAGAGTTCCAGGAGGAGAGAATACACTGAATGGGAAAAAAGAAATATCCAAAAAAGAATGGCTAGAATTTTCTAGAACTTAATTTTCCCTTTCAATGAACATTATGCATCTCAGGCAGAATGGATAAATAAATAAATAAAATCCACACTTAGAAAAATGTTAGAAAAACTGTTGAATACCATTAACAAAACAAGTATGGTAAATGCATCTAAAGATTAACTACAAAAGAAAATAAGAAGAATGAGCTGAGAACATAATTAAAACAATTTAATAACATTCATTGTAAAATTTTATAAGTAAACTATCATTCAGAAATAAGGGTAATAAGGGTGGAATTTAAATCCTGGTCAACCATGACATGTGAGATAAAAGGAACAATAATCAGAATGAAATAGTCTGATATTCTTCTATTTGAGGGAAGTAAAGTAGAAATGTTCTGTAGTTTCATATTTTATCAGGTATTTATGTTAAAATGTTGAAGAAATTTTTAAAGAATGAAAAGGAATAGTAGATATAACTTCCACCAAAAATAAAAATTCAAAAGAAAGCAGAATGAGCCAAAGTCAGAAGGTACAAACAGCAGCATTATATCCACAAGTATGTGAGAAAATAAAACAAAAATTTGAAGGAGAATTTAAATATTAGTATTCTGAAAATGATTACATACAAAAAAACTAGAGTGAATTATTGATTTTTGTGTTTTTTTATGTGAGCTCTGTATATAAAATCAATAATGGTCAATATACTTGCACAACAAAAAGAAATATGTACTTTAAAAAGGTATCACCTACAATAGTAACAAAAACCATAAATTTCCTGAGAATAAATCTAATAAATGAGTTACAACAACTTTTATGGAGAATATAGTAAAACGTTATACAAAGGCATATAAAAGTCTTAAAGAAATGCTGTAACATGTTTATATATAGCAATCATAAGTAAGAAAAATATGACAGTTTCCCCCAAAATTAATCTATAAAGTAATGCAATTTCAATTCACAAGATTTTTGTGGGGCCTAACAGGCAGATCCAAACATTTACATAGAAAAGTATAGGAACAGGAAAAGAAACTGGAATAGAAAACAAGTGTATAAAAATATGCTTAAAATCATAGGAATACAAATGCAAGTAGCAATGATTTACAATTTCAGAATCATCAGATTGACACAAACTTTTAGGTCAGATCATATCAAACTTTTGTGAGATATAAGGAAAGATAAGTTATTTACTACATTCCTGGAGAGACTATAAAAAGTCAAAACAAGAAGCATATGCTCTACTAAACTGGGTTTCTATACTTGACATATATGCACAAAGAAATATCTGCAAGAATGATCACTGAGCAGTCTTTGCAACAACAAAACTTTGAAAACATAAAATTGCCTCCCAATAAATGGCTTACTTATGCAGTGGACTAATACTACATAGCTGTTAAAATTGTTGAAATAAATCTACATGTATTAATATGGCTAAATCTCAAAAACATAATTTTGAATAAAAATAGAAGCTGCAGAAACGGGGATCCAGCTTTTCCATTTCTTAAAACCAGCAAAGAAGATATTCACAAAGTTTGAAACAATATGAAGAGCTACATTATCTCAGTGGTGAGAACATATATTTTGTATTTTTAAAGTTGCACAATTACATTTAAAAATATTTATAGAGCTATATGTACACAGATTTTTATTGCAGGATTGATCGGTGCAGCCACTGTGGAAAAAAGTATGGAGTTTCTTCAAAAAATTAAAGAGGGAACTCCCATTTGACCCAGTAATCCCACTTCTAGGAATATATCCTAAGAAGTCAGAAACACCAATCAGAAAGAATATATGTACCCCTATGTTCATAGCAGCACAATTCACCATAGCTAAGATTTGGAAACAGCCTAAGTGCCCATCAGCAGATGAGTGGATTAAAAAACTGTGGTGCAACTACACGATGGAATACTACACTGCTGTAAAAAAGAAAGAGTTCTTACCATTTGCAACAGCATGGATGGACCTGGAGAGCATTATGCTAAGCGAAACAAGCCAGTCAGAGAAAGATAAATATCACATGATCTCACTCGTATGTGGGACATAATGAACAACATAAAGTGATGAACAAAAATAGATCCAGTGTCATAGAAGCATCAAACAGACCATCAAACCTCAGAGGGAAGGCAGGGGAGGGTGGGAATAGGGGGGTAAGAGACCAAGCAAAGGAGTTGTATGCATGCACAGGAGCATAACCAATGGACACAGACAGTAGAGGGTGGGGGCATGTGCTAGGGGGTGGAAGTGGCTGGGAGAGGTCAATGTGGGGAAAAGGAGTCATATGTAATACTTTAAACAATAAAGAATTAAAAAAACAGAGTCAATTAAATATATATCAATAGGGAAATGAGTAAGTAAATTATAGTAAAACATGCCCATGCTATGAAAGACTACCTGGTAGTGTAAACCTATATGAACATATGTTCCATTGACTGCAGTGATGGCCCTAATTTTGTACTCCTCCCATCAAAGTCAGAGCCTTCTGCCCACTCTTTGACTCTGGCTTTGATTACAAGACTTCCATTGGCCAATGGAATGTTATCAAACATGACACAGTCGAGAAAAGTTCTTGTGCATAGGACTTGCTTTCTTGCTGCTCTTGCTCCTTCACCAGAACCATGAGAACATGCCCAGGCTAGCTTGCTGAGGAAATGTGAGGAACAGCTGGAGGAACAGCTGTCACCACTATGCTGACCACCGTACACCAGCCAGCCCCCTCAGAGCCTCCAGCCAACAAGAGATAGATGTCTCAGAGAGTCCCACTGAGATCAGTCAGGATGAACCCAGATCAATTTTAATAAAAACAAAAAACTGCTTAGCCAATCATAGACTTGTGAGACAAAAATTAGTAGTTTCAAATCCTTTTATCAAAACAATAAATTACCAAGGAAAATTCTGATTGGAAAATAACTGGCATGGAATGTTTACAATGTCATTTTCTAATCAGATTTTTTTCCAATAACTTATCTTTTTGGTAAAAGAACTGAAACAGCATTCTTCACCACTACTTTCCCTTAAATGTCTCTTTTCTAAATTGGCTCTAAAGCGAATTAAATTTGTATCCAGTACTCCAGTTACAATGAGTATCTAGAAATTTACATTTGCTAAGAGTTTAGAGTTTGAAAACCTCAGCTTATATAAAAAATAAATTTTTGTAAGAACCAATTGCTTCCACAATATAACATTTTAACAAGCTGTTAAGGAGAATTATTAACAAGATTTTAAATAAGTCTAAAAGCAGTTTCTTCACGTTAAAATTGTAAATAAATTTTACAATTGTAGAATCATAAAATCAGAAGAATCTGCAAGAGATTGCTTGATTCTAACAGCTGGTATATAAGTTAAAATTTTAACTCAGCATATTAATATGTGTATCTCTATTTATCTCTGTTCTCTATCTTATAAACAACTATGCTCTACAGAGTACAGTTGTGAATTGTTGCCAAACTTTTGCAATGCAGGTACTTTCTTGGCAAACAAATAGCAGACATATTTTTCTGTTTAGGTAAATGTTAATAATCACAGCTGGTTTGGTAATTCAGTTATTCGGCAAAGACATTGTAAACTACTTGAAAAGAACCCATCTGGTTTGCAGTTGTAAAACTGAAACCAATTAAAACATTTAAACAGCATTTTGTTTTTCATTTTCATCTGTAAAAATATATTTTGCAAGTTCTAATTAGTGGTTGATTTTTTTCTATTGCTTTTATTATATGAATCTAACACTCAAATAATTTTTAAGTTCAACAAAACTGTTCTTATAATTAATTTTATATTGGGACAGCAGATGAATTAAAGGATAAAGAATATAAAATATACATGGATTGATACACACAGACACAATAATGTAGTACACAGAATTTGTATGTATCACACCCAATAAAATAGGACAAAATGTCTACCAATCACAAGAATTGATTGGTTAGGTATAGCCTAAGAACCTGACAATTTAGTTAATAGACTATATCTAGTTTAAAAAAAAAATAAAGAAAGAAGGGAAGGAAGGAAGGAAAGAAGGAAGGAAGGGGAGAGAGGAAGGGGAGAGACACAGAACTCAAAGACTATAATAAGAAATATACTTATCCACTCTTCCTTTAAAATTGATTCAGTGATAAGAGCTTTTCACTTTGACTCTGGAATAAAGTACAAGTAGCCCCATGACTGTTCTTCTCACTTTCAGATAATAAAAAGTACTATGATCACTCTGGATTTGGTATTTAGAATGACCAGTCTCATGTAATAGTCAAAAGTATTCAACCTCATTCAAAATTAGAGCTCTGCCCAATCCCCCAGAGGGAACTTGGAGGCCTGCTGTAAGTGAGAAACCAGGAAAGAGGGAGGGAGTACTCACTTTGTATCTTTCTTACTTTCTATTGCATCTTCACTCCTATACCTCCATCTTGCTAACTGGTTTTTGATGCCTCTCTCCAGAGATAATAGGAGAGAAAGGACAAGAAGTGCGCTGCGGCAGAAAAATTCTTAATTGATTGCCATTGTCCTAAGTTGTTTTTTTATCTCTCAAGGGCTAGTAACACTTTTCGCCCAGACGCTCAATGGTTGAGTCCACCCAGGAGCCAAGAGGTCACGGTTCAGTTTGATTCCTGGTCAAGGGCATGTGCTTGTGTTTGATCCTCACTGTGGGGTTGGAAGGAGGCAGCCCATGGTTGATTCTCATCATTAATGTTTCTCTCTCTCTTTCCCTCTCCCTTCCTCTCTGAAATCAATACAAATATATTTTTAAAAATAAAGCTAACGCTTTCCTTCTGGGAAACTATCATATTTGTTTGGAATGCCCTATTGTACCCTCCTCTCATTCAAAGTTGTCTTTTACATGCAGTTCCCTTAAGTAGGACTAATGTACTCCATTCCCATAGTTGCTTACTTCTTTGCTATAAGTTTGATGATATACCTTGAACTTCTTTTGGGTTTGTTTTCCCTCTCATGAATCCGCTTGTACAATATCTAATAAAGCATCTATACCACCTCTCAACCACATAAGATGTGTATAAAATGCTCAGGCATCCTTGAACCCATACATCTAGAACAGTCGGACTATACCAATGAGGGAGCCTCATTCTACTCCCACTGCAGCTAGCCAGGCCCTTGCCCTGCGACTATATTTTGCTAAAACTCCCTAACTACAGGGCCATAGCTCAGCCTCTCTGAGTAATTCTGTTACAAATCCTCCCACTGGACTTGAGATGAAAAGGGAATAATTTTGTTAAAAAAATCCTCTTCATGAATCTCCCCTCCCTCTCTGCTCTTTTTATTATTTATATTTCCAATGAGAATATGGGTGGGTGGGTTTAGAACCAAGAAGCTCATTTATAGACATTTTCTTTGAAAATTTTCATCTTGGTCTGGCATCTCATTTTACAATTTCATAACTCATTACATTCTAATATTTCAATTAAATTTTCACTTTAACATCTGGCCTTAATAGTGGTTTTTGTTCATAATAATACCTAGCCAGAGCAAATATTTAAATATTATACAGACAACATATTCCCACCTTTAAATTAATAGTACAATTATAAATATTTGACACCTGATATAAATCTTTTTTTCTATAATCTCTGTAATGTTATAGAATACATAAAAGTTGAAAGAAATAAAATGGTTGGTTTCTCTTTGTAATGGCTATTGCCATTGCTGAACTGGCATCTCCACCATTCTTCCTTGAAAAACAGCCCCACATCAAGACCATACAGGTCATCATGCAACACAGGCTGGATTATTCCTAATTTGCTTTAGCTCTGGACTTATGGATTGGTCCAGGGATGGGTATGTGCCTCCAGGTGAACCAATCAGAGGTCTTCCTTGGGATTTTTCTGCTAGAGATAAGAATCTCTTTCCTCCCTAATTGTGAACCTCAAATTTGAGATGCCACAACTTTTATCAGCCTTGTCCCTAACGCCCAGAAAGACACATCCGTTAGAGGTAGGAACTTTCTGACATTCCTACAGCTACCCTAGCTCCTGACATTTTCCTTTAGGTCAGCGGTTCTCAACCTGTGGGTCGTGACCCCTTTGGGGGTTGAATGACCCTTTCACAGGGGTTGCCTAAGACCATCGGAAAACACATATATAATTACATATTGTTTTTGTGATTAATCACTATGCTTTAATTATGTTCAGTTTGTAACAATGAAATTGGGGGTCACCACAACATGATGAACTATATTAAAGGGTCGTGGCATTAGGAAGGTTGAGAACCACTGCTTTCGGTGGTCCATCCGAGCATCTTTCCTATAAATCTCCTTTTTCCACTTACGCTAGTTTGAGAACTTTTTTTTTATTACTTTAAATCAAACATGATAGGCTCTTGATTATTTAATTCTCAAAGTGTATATAGTGTCTGGGATTTTAAAATGTTTTAAACCTAAATAAACAGAATTAAGCTCAAATTTAAGAGCAGCTATAATACCATTGATACTAGAAGTTGCTGCAGTCATTCTAAAAGTGTGGACAAAGAATAAAAGAAGATATTCCAGTATTTAACATTTAAGGCAATGAATGACAGCAGCAATAGAAAATGATAAGCATATATTTTAATTTTTGTGATTTTGAGACATCTAAGTGACTATGCTCCTTTTACTTTAAGGGGACTAAAGGTCAAGGTAGCACATTCAAAATGACTAATTTTTTATTTTTTAGAAAAATATTGTTATTGATTTCAGAGAGGAAGGGAGATGGAAAGAGAGATAGAAACATCAATGATGAGAGAAGATCATTGATCAGCTGCCTCCTGCACATCCCACACTGGAGATCAAGCCCACAACCCAGCCGGGCATGTGTCCTGACCAGGAATCAAACCATGACCTCCTAGTTCATAGGTTGATGCTCAACCACTGAGAGACATCAGCCAGGCCAAATACACTAATTAGTGGTTAATGAGAGCATTCTTTTCAATTGTAAAATACATAATAGGAAGATAAATATGTAAATTTCCCTTCTCAATTAAAAAAAACGATAAGAGAACATCTATCCTAATATATAAAGAGTCAGGGTCCATCCTGACCGGATGGACAACCGAACAGTGGGCCCCTGGGCCTCTGGGGCGTGGCCGCGGGAGGGATCTGTGGGCCCTGGGCCACCAGGGCACAGCGGCGAGAAGGGTCTGTGGGCCCCGGGCTGCCTGGATGCAGCAGCAGGAGGGATCTGAGGTTCCAGGGCCAGTTGTTTAGGTCCCAGGCTCAGGCAGCCGTGGGTGGTTGCAAAGGGCTGCGGTGCAGCTGCAAAGGGCCCAGGCGAAACCAGCAGTGGCAGCAGCAGTCGGGTAATGGGGATGGCGCCTTCCCCTGATCCACCAGGTCGTCTCCTGCAGAGGGAGGTCAGACTGTGGCTTAGGCTGGGGGCCAAAGCAGAGGCCGTTAGGGACAATCAGGCTGCCAGGGGGGCAAGGTAGAGGTGATCAGGCCAGCAGGCAGAGGCAGTTAGGGGTGATCAGGCAGGCAGGCAGAGGGGTTAGGGGCAGGCAGGCAGGCAGGCAGGCAAGCAGTTAGGAGCCAGCAGTCCTGGATTGTGAGAGGGATGTCCGACTGTCGGTTTAGGCCCGATCTCACAGGGATTGGGCCTAAACCGGCAGTCAGACATTTCCTAAGGGGTTCCAGATTGGAGAGGGTGCAGGCCGGGCTGAGGGACACCGCCTCCCCATGCGCAAATTTTGTGTTCCGGGCCTCTAATATATATATATATAAAAGCCTAATATGCAAATAGTCCCCTCGGGAGTTCAACCAAGAGTTTGATCGCTGCTATCACGTGCACTGTCCATCAGGGTGTGGCACGGAATGAAGGAAGGCCCCAGCCAGCAGCCGGCAGCTGGGGGAAGGAAGGCGCCAGCCAGAAGCAGGAAGGCCCTGGCCGGCCCTGATTGCCGGCCAGGCCTAGGGACCCTACCCATGTATGAAGTTTGTGTATTGGGCCTCTAGTATAAAATATTAATTACCTAAATCCAAACATATCAAAATACATATATATTTGCTTTTACCTATTTATCACTCTCTTCATTCAAAAACTACCTGATGTAGAAAGGGAGCATTCCAAACTTCCAATAATTGGAATATTCCATTCAAAAAGTCTCCAAAGTACTTAAGATACAGTATGTTCATGAAATCTTCTTGTAGTAATTTGTCCATTATTATTTTCTTCTGGCTTCAGATATCTTCCATAGAAAGAATAAAGGTGAAATCCATTTAATTCTCTCAGAACTTATAACCATTTATCAGATATTTAACATAATTTCATGTTTAAATAGAAAGTTAAATTAAATTATAGTCCTCATTTTGCTATTAAAGGAATTTTAGGTTATGAGCCTAGATACAGGTTCATATAGAGTAAAGAGTCATAAAGAGTAAAGAGTTCATATAGAGTAAAGAGTCATCCATAGAATAATTTATTTTCTTATATGGGATTTCAAAATAAATTTTATCTTAACTACTTTTAATGAATTAATTTGTTCACTTGCTCATAACATTAATTGGGGTATTTTATTTATCAAGTGTATAGTAAGAAGATATTTTCCATGTTTTACCAGAATCTTATAATCACATAGAAGAGAAGTCCAGACAAACTCAGGAAGTGTGTGTCTAAGTAAAATGTAACAGGATTACACAAGGAGCAAGACCTAGACATACCTTTGTTGAGATGGGATTAAGAAATTGAAGAAGATAGAAGAGGGTATGGAGGGATAAATGATAATGGAAGGAGACTTGACTGCAGTGGTGAACACACACTACAATCTATATATATAAAAGCCTAATGTGCAAAGTGTCCCCTCAGGAGTTTGACTGACCGGGAGTTCGATCACTCACTATGACGTGCGCTGACCACCAGGGGACGGCGTGGAACAAAGGAAGGCCCTGGCTGGTAGCCAGCAGCCGGGGAAGGGAGGCCCCGGCTGACAGCTGGCAGCCACTAGGGACCCTACCTGTGCATGAATTTCGTTTACTGGGCCTCTAGTATACAAACGATGCATTATAGAATCATACACCTGAAACCTATATAATTTTCTTAAGCAACCTCACCCCAATAAATTAAATATAAAAATAAATTGAAGAAAACTTCACAGAGGATATAACATTTGATTTAAAAATTCAATTCAATCTTCAGTTTATGCATGAAAAATTTATATGGGTATTTATGTGATGGTGGTTTTGGTCACCATCTTTCTTTTTAGAGGTCTATATGCCTATGTTTATGAAGTCAGTGGGGCATAGATGCTGGGTTCAAGTTGAATATAATAAGTATTAAATACAAGGCTGGCTGGAAGGTGGTTGCCAAATGAGCCACTTAAAGTCTATCAGAACTTCATAAAACATGTGGAGCTACTTAATGTCTTCTTTCTTAATGCACTATTGAATTTTAAGTTATATTTTTCTGTTAATTATAAATGAACATTCTTAAAGTTCTATACCACTAAAGTAAAAACGTATTCTTTATTGGACATTCACTTAACAAAGTTTATTTTTAAAAAGAAGACAATAGTGTGCCAGAATCTTATCATTATAAAGTAACTTTTGTTGTTAAATGGGAAAAAAGGCCATAAATCAAATTTAATTTATATTTTCTCTTTTAAAGTAGAACATTCAGAACAGAAGAAACTTTGAACTCTGTTGTCAAACAAACATGTATCTATTACCTTTCATATGTTTCTCATAATCCTTTTAACTATCCCAGACAATTGTCAAAGTTACTTATATTTAACAGGCTTTTGCTTCCTCCAAACTTAAGCTCTTCATCTATTTGATCCTAAAGTAAAATGTTGAATTTGTGACATCAAAATCCCATCTAGGGCAACCATTTCTTATGTGGTCAATTTTGACTTTATGGTTTCACTCTAAGAAAAGAGAAGAATTAAAGGAAAATAGAATACTTGTATAAATTATTCAAACAGTAGTAAAAGTTATCCTCAGAGCAATAGAAATAATAGTTAATGGAGCTCCTTCTTTATTATAGTCCCCAGTTGCTATATGCATAGAAGTATAATTAGCACCACCACTTTTTTAAAGGTCATATTCTTAAATAAATGCAAATATACAAAAGTTGTATGAAAATCACCATGCAATGTCTCCATTTAATCCCATTAAATATTAAAGGTTTCAGGGGACAGTGAGAGCCTAGAAAGGAGGTGAGTTGGTCACATCTTCCCAGGCTTTGAGCCACATTTTTGGCATCTAAAACAAAGACAAACATATTATTCATTGGTGCAATACTTCGGTAAAAATGTGTTTTATGCACAAGAGTCATATATTTCTATTTTCCTCTATTGTAATGGATTAAGGTGGAGTCCCATAGCACTATAATATTTGTATTTACAAATAGAAACCATATTTATTCTGAATGCATTTGTAACTAAGTGTACAATTCACAGCTCTATCACTTGTTTTATGAGTCCATTTGGCTTGGCACAGAAAAAAAAATAATTAATCAAGTCTGTAGATTTCAGGGCCTGGTCTTTACTTATGCAGAAACTGCTTGTTTATTAACATTAAGCATCTCCAATTTGGTCTCAAAGAGACATATAGTTACATGGAAACAGAACAGCTTTCAGTAGATGATTGCACAACTACAGATGCTTTTTTCCGACACCGTCACAGCTGAGGAGGTCCGACCAAATGAAAAACAGTTCTGATGAAGTGAGAAACAGAAAAGCGGTACCATGCAAACATTATTACATAATAAAGTGCAGGCCAGCACACATTTTTTTTACTCTCTTTATTAAATTTATGTGAATCTAGAGAAAAGGGTGAAAAGTATATTTACTGCTGATAAAAATTATTCTCTGGATAATTTCAGTCTTCTCATTTAAAACTCATTCTTTACAAGTTTCTCGTTCTCCCCATTTCCTTTGAGTTCATCGTCATCTACTCCAAGGTTAAGCTTTGCGGATTTAATAAAGAAAGAGAATTTGCAGGTGGCATGTTCCTGAACACACAGTCTAATATCAAGTGATGTTACGAAGCACTTAAATCAAAATTAGGAGGCTGTCCTCACTAATCCTAGTCTTAAAATATTTTCAGATGATTTATCCTAACCTGTTGCAAGAGCTAAGTTAGTATAGGTGTCTATCCTGCCCCACCGGGAACGATGCCAGCCAAGTAATGCACGAAATCATGGGATGTGTTATGATGCTATCCCTGAAAGATTTCCAGCCTGAGTTACACTCACAGCATTATACTACAGGGAGCCCAGCACCCCAATGGATTCGCAAAGTACATGCAGATGTGTTTTTCTGAAAAGGCAGTACTAGAAATATTGCTTATCCTTCTGGAATGTGCTAATGTAGATACAGATACAAATATTAGAATGAGTAATTGTAAAACATACACAAATGGATCAAGCACATTCATTTCTTCCTACCAAAGAGCATTTTTTCTCCATTACTTTGTATCTATAAATATGTACAGGGTGGGGCAAAAGTAGGTTTATAGTTATATGTGAAACACAGAGTTTATTCTTGCATTATTATTTATTAATTACTAGAGGCCCGGCGCACGAAATTCGTGCACGGGGGTGGGAGGAGTCCCTTGGTCTGGCCTGCACCCTCTCCAATCTGGGACCCCTCAGGGGATGTCCAACTGCCAGTTTAGGCCCTGTAGGATCGGGCCTAAACTGGCAGTCGGACATGCCTCTTGCAATCCAGGACCGCTGGCTCCTAACCACTCACCTGCCTGCCTGCCTGCCTGCCTGCCCCTAACCCCTCTGTCTGCCTGCCTGCCTGATCACCCCTAACTGCTCCCCTGCTGGCCTAATTGCCCCTAACCACCTCTGCCTAGGCCCTGCACCGGCACCAGGCTTTCCTTCCTCTGGCCAGCCACAGGCACCCGGGACTCAGACCAGCTGCAGCCGCAGGCACCCGGGACCACAGGGCAGGTGGATTCAGCTTCTCCCAGGCTGCAGCCGCAGGCACTGGCACCCAGGACCATGGGCGGGCAGCTTCGCCCAGGCCCGGCTTTGTCAGGAAGGATGTCCAGAAGATGTCCAATCTAATTAGCATATTACCCTTTTATTAGTATAGATTGTAATAATTTCCATACAAACAATTATAAACCTACTTTTTCTCCACCCTGTATATGTGTTTGAGTGTTTAACATATATTATCTCATTTAATTCTTAAAAATGACCTTATAAAGTAATTCTATGTCCATTTCACCAATAAGAAAATTATGCCTCTAAGAAATTGGAGGTTATGTGAGACAATTAATTAAGTGGGGAAGTGAAAATTAAACTTAAAACTCTAGCTCTAAAACCATTGCTCTTAACTAGTGTTTCTTTCAAGTCAACTAACCCAAACCTAACTCAATACATTAGCACAAAAGGGATATGAGTAATTCTAATTAAGTATGCTTCATTAAAAGGATCATAATATGATCCTTCATTAAAAGGATCATATTCATCTTAACTAAAAGCAGTAGGATGGAATTTGTTCTCTACTAAATCTCCCACCCTAAATGTCTTCCTGCTCCCGGACACCAACATCCAAAAATATTTAAGAGGAATATAAACCTACTAGAGGCCCGGTGCATAACATTTGTGCACTGGAGGGGAGGAGGTGTCCCTCAGCCTAGCCTGTGCCCTCTTGCAGTCCGGGCCCCTTGGGAAAGGGCCTAAGCCGGCAGTTGGACATTCCCTGAGGGGTCCTTAGTGCTGCCACGGAGGCGGGAGAGGCTCCCGCCACCGCTGCTGGGCTCGTCAGCAGTGAGCCTAGTTTCTGGTTGAGCGGCGCTCCCCCTGTGGGAGCCCATTGACCACTAGGGGGCAGCTCCTGCATTGAGCATCTGCCCCCGGTGGTCAATGCACGTCATAGCAACCGGTTGTTTGGTCGATTTGCATATTAGGGTTTTATTATATAGGATTATAGCATCTGAGATATTTTGATGCTTTACATTTCTATAGCATTTTTAAAATATGTTTTATTATTTAAATGTCTACAGCATTGTCATCTGCTCAAGTTAAAATCATCCAAGAACACTTTGCATAATATTCCTTCAAGAAATGTGCCAAATAATGAGAGATTAGAAGTTAATACAAATGCACATGCCCTTTGAACTGAGTTACAATGATAGGAATTGACATATGCCTGTATACATGGCTATCCACTGCAGCATCCTTATAACAACAGATTAGAAACAACCAAACCAAATTTTCATAAAAAAGTACTAGTTTTCTAAGTAATGGTATATCCATGGAATAGAATAATATGCAATTATGAGAAATACTAAGGAATCTCTATGCACCATTTTTTTTCTTCCAAATTTTAAATTCTTTATTTTAAAGTATTTCATATGTCTGCTTTTTCCCCCATTCAGCTCTCTGCGGCCACCCCCAACCCCAACACATTCACTGTGTTTATCAGCTTGGGCTGCTATAACAAAATGCTATAGACTGGATGGCTTAAACAACAGACATTTATTTCTCACAGTTGCGGAGGCAGGGAAGTGCAATTATTAGATTTGGTTCCTAGTGAGGGCCCTTTTCCTAGCTTGCAGATGGTCACCTTATCACTATATTCTCACATGGTAGAAAGAGAAGGGGGTGCCCGGCTGGTGTGGCTCAGTTGGTTAAGCAGCATCCCATGCACCAGGAATCCGGTCAGGGCATATGCACAGGTTGCCAGAACGATCCCCAATAGGGGTGTGCAAGAGGTAGCCAATGGCTGTCTCCCTCTCATCATTGATGTTTCTCTCTCTCTCTCTCTCTCTCTCTCTCTCTCTCTCTCTCCCTCTCCCTCTCCCTCTCCCTCTCCCTTCCTCTCTCTGAAATCAATAGAAAACATTTTTTGAAATAGAAAGAGGGGGGAAGACGGAGGGAGGAAAGCGGGGTGGTGGTGCTCTGGTCTCTTCCTCTTCTTATAACGGCACTATCTCATTATGGGGGCTCCACCTTCATAACCTCATCTAAATCTAACCACCCCCCAGAAGGCTCCACCTCCAAATATCGTCAGCTTGAGAGTAAGGTTTCAACTCAAATGTGAATTTCAATGGGAGACAACATTTGGTCCATAGCAGCACTAATAAGAAAAGCTTTCCAAGGTCCATTAAGTGAAAATAAAGCAATGTCCAGAACCATTTCATAGAAAGTTATGTGTTTAAAAGAGGGAGCAAAGTCAGAATATATATTGATATTTTCTGTTACTTACATTTTAGAAACTCAGAAAGCTTATACCATAGGAAACTAATAAAAGTATTTATGGAGAAAGAGTGGGAACACAAAAGGTGAAGAATAAGAGTACTTACTATTTTTTAACATCTGAATAATATGATTGTACTAAGCAAATGTTTTAATTAAAAATGAAAGGGAAAACCAATATTAAAATTGGGCATTGCCTATAAGTTGCAGTTGAAGTCTATTTCACATTTGTCATACTTTGCTAATCACAGGCCATCTTGTTGATTATAGGTAAACTTCAGGACTTGAAGTTTTGGGTAAACAAACATGTGTCTTGTCTAATCTAATAAAAGAGAAACATGCAAATTGACCATACCTTCGCCATGCCTTAAGCCACGCCCACCAGCCAATCAGAGCAACTATATGCAAATTAACCCAGCAAGATGGCGGCTGGCAGCCACGGAGCTGGAGCAAGCAGGAGGCTTGGTTGCCCCTGTGAAGGAGAAAGCCCAGCTTCCCGCCTGCCCTGACCGGCTGTGGCCTCCGCTCAACGCAACAAAGTTTCAATTATAGAAGATAAATAAATCCCAGATACCTGCTTCCAGCAAGCCTCCACTAGGAGCTTGGGTGGCTGGGGGCCATGGCCAGCCTGCAAACAGCCATCAGCCCCTCACCCAGACTGGCTAGGCACCCCAGCGGGGACCCCTACCCTGAAGGGGCTGTGGCCAGCCTGCAAACAGCCATCAGCCCCTCACCCAGGCTGGCCACACCCTCATGGGGTGAGGGTCCCCGGTGGGAGGCTTGGAAGCCTGCAAACAGCCATCAGCCCCTCACCCAGACTGGCTTGGCACCCCAGCAGGACCCCCCTCCCTAAAGGGGGTGTGGCCAACCTGAAAACGGCCCTCAGCCCCTCACTCAGGCTGGCCAGGCACCCCAGCGGGACCCACATATAATAAAAGGGTAATATGCAAATTGACCCTAACAGCAGAATGACTGGGAATAACTGGTCACTATGACACACACTGACCACGAGGGGGCAGACGCTCAATGCAGGAGCTGCCCCCTGGTGGTCAGTGCACCACAAGCCAGGCTGATGGCTGCCAGTACAGCGGTGGTGGTGGGAGCCTCTCTGGCCTCCTCAGCAGTGCTAAGGATGTCTGACTGCAGCTTAGGCCTGCTCACTGCTGGCAAGTGGACATCCCCCGAGGGCTCCCAGGCTGCCAGAGGAATGTCTGACTGCCAGCTTAGGCCCAATTCCCCAGGAAGTGTGCCTAAGCCAGCAGGTGGACATCCCCTGAGAGGTCCCAGACTGCAAGAGGGCACAGGCCGGGCTGAGGGACCCCCTCGAGTGCACAAATTTTTGGGCACCGGGCCTCTAGTTTATAATAAACCTGCAAGGTCATGATTATTAATCATTGTTGTCTGCGATATAATTCAATATGGTGGTAAGTTCTAAACACCTGGCTTCAAAGGCTGGGCCTTGACTCTAATCAATGCAAAGTTCAGATCTGAAAGTTAGCCCGTGTGCTCGACTATAAATCCCAATAAATAAGAGAGCAGTTGGTATTCTTCGGAGTCTCGTGGCATTTGGTGTCTATCCACCATCTCTGTTGGCACATATTTCCAGACAACATTCTCATCATTGTAACAAGTGCTGTCATTGATCAGGTGTTCATCACATTAAAATGAAACTAAACTTGAAAAAATTGAAAGCAAGAATTCCTAAGATGTCTGTGCACTCTAGAAATAAGAAGAGGCTTGGCAGGCATAAATATGTTCTGGCAACACATCTCTTCTCATATATCAAGGACAAAATTGAAACCATATTTCTATGGGGTGCAAACATTGATTGCTATATGTTCTTATAAACAGAGAACTACAAACAGTACTGTGCATTCTCTTGATCCTTCTCTACTTTTATGTGAAGTCCAAAAATGTATCAGTTAAAGGAAGCTTCTGAATTCTATTCAGCAAACCGAGATTCATATGTCAAGAATAGAGGCAGATACTCTAGGTGAGAGTGAAAACAAACAAAACCACAGTTGTGTTCAATTTGAAGGATTTAAAACTATTGTTCACTAATGGTTATAAAATGAGTATTGGTAAGTACAACTCAATAAATTATCTCAAAGTCTTATTTAAGTTGTTTTGTCTTTTCATTTCTCTTCCTTCACTAATGGTCAGGTTGGTCATTCAGTTCCATGAACTCAAAGTACTTTTTAACCCCTCCCATTTAATTTCCTTCAGGAGATGTATCATTACCCACAAGGCATTGCATTGTTTACTAGTAGCTACTACCATCCTTTGGAGCCTCATCTCTCATTACCTTCCCGTCTTTCTCTAACAAGCTCCAGACACACAGAATTTCCTTTGGTTCCTCAAATGCTCCCTGTGTCTTTCTGCCTAGGACATCAACACATGTCACTCCCTTTGCCTGAAAACCCATTTCCCATCAGAGTTCACCTGGCTAACTTCTATGCTTTCTTCAAATTTCAAGTATAATTAATTTACTGGTACACCAAGAAGATGACAGCCCACGCATTAATATTGTCTCGAGGCCTATCATGTTTTCTTTTTCCATCACATCCTTTGCTTCTTTATAGCACTGATGATTAGAGCCAAATCATTAATTTTGAAATTGTTTACTTAGTGTTTGATTGTAGGTTGCTTAAAGGCTGATATCTTGGTTATCTTGTTCTTCATTGGGCTCTAAGTACCAGTTAGTGATCAAAACACGAGAGTGCATGAATAATTTTTTGGGAGGGAAGGAAGATAGGTTGAGAAGGAGGGAGATAGAATAAAGAATGAGAAGAAAGGAAGCAAAAAAAGAAGAAAGGAGAAAGACATATGGAAGGAAGGAAGAAGGGGGAGAGAAAGACAGGGAGGAAGAAGAAGATGGAGGTAAAACTGAGTGTCTATTTGGCATGGTTCTGCTGTGTAAAACTAGAGGGCAATGATCAAATGTTATGTATAAGGAGACGATTACCTGGTGGGAAAATTATATTTGAAACCCATCACAAGCAAGTGTCAAAAACAAGGGGAAGAAAATCAGAGTTGAGCTCAAATAGCAGCAGGTAGGAGTGTATAGTGTGATGGTTAATTTTATGTCAATTTACTGGCCACCGGTACACCCCAATTAAACATTAATCCTGGGCACGATTGTGAAGATGTTTCCAGATGAGATTAGCATTTGAATTGGTGAACTCAAGTCAAGTAGATGGCCCTCCCTGATGTGAGTGGGCATAAATTCCTCAGGGCCAAAATAGAACAAAAGTCAGAGGAGGAAAGCTTTCATTCCCTCCCTTTTCTTTTTTCCTTCGTGCCTGCCTGCTTGGGCTGGAAAATCTCTTTGGCTCTGGGAATGGGATTTAAACGATTGGCTCCCCTGGTTCTCAGGGCTTTGGACTAGGACTGAATTACACCACTGGCTCTCCTGGGTCTTCAGCTAGCAAAGAAAAGGTGGTGAGACATCTCAGGCTCCATAATCAATGAGTCAATTACTCAGAATAAACAAACAAACATTGATTCTATTTCTCTGGTGAACCCTGACTAATACAGGTAGAATCCAGAGATGAGGAAAGCAAGGAAGGGCCAGTGCCTACAAGGAATTTTTTACACACTGTAAAAAGTGTATAAACCTGGCCCATAAAGGAAGCTGCATTGAATAATTTTAGGCCATTTATTTCCATCTGGATTTTGATTCTGGTTAACCTGCATAGTTAGGTCAACATATACTCCTGCCTGGCTGGCTATCAAATATTAGATATATAAAATTTAATTTCCATTAATGTCCTTAAATGAAATGAAATTCTACAGTCCCAGCAAAATGTTTAGTGAGGTTTTATTCCCTTTATTAAATAGATGTTATACAAATAATACCTGTGCATAATTTTTGTGAAAAGTGAATTCTATTGAAGTGTAATATTATTTCTGGTTACTTTTAATAGGATTAATAAACATAAGGAACATATATCTGCCACATTCTTAAAACCATTTTCTTTTTTTTTAATTTGTTTACCAATCACCCAATAGAATTTGGAAGACACAAATAGAAGAATGCAAGCTAGAAGAGTCAAACATGAACATTTTGAGTTACTGGAAGTTAGTCGCTAATATTACTAAAGAGTTTGGTGAGAACACACAAAACGTTAAATCAGATTACAAAAAAAGCAAACAAAAATTCTTCTTAAGGCATTGTGCTTTCCTGAATTTGTCTATTCCGGTTGTTATAGAATTCACTGTTTAAGTCAGACAGAGTCTGCCATAGCTGGTTCGGCTCAGTGGGTAGAGCATTGGCCTGCAGACATTCAGCAATGTCAACTCCACAGGCATATAACATGTGTTTCTCCAGGCAACGCAACATGATAACTTGCCTTGCAAGAGGCTTCTGTCATAACTTTTTAGTTTCTAGCTTGAAAAACGGTAACAAATATTTTTGTTTATTAAAAAGTTTATCATGTCTACATTTAAAAATTCTGAAAAACACTGCATGGTTAGTCTCAGAATGTCATTGTAAGGTAACTGGCACCACACTATTCAAAATGTTCTATGGAATAAGACACATAAAAGTAAATTATTAACATCTAGAAAGCCTAGAAAAAAAACAGTTTTATTATATTTGTGTTTTTTATTTATAGTTTCACACATTTTTAATTAGATTCCTCCCTTCCATGAATCAAACTTTATGATATGTCATGTCTTCTTTTTCCTTAGTTTCTTTAGACATGATGAAGCAGCTGTGGGTTGAGAAAGCAAGCCTTTTAATCGCCTTTTAAAAGCCAAAATGCATTCACTCTAAGATGCTGCAAATGGGGAGCTAGAGTTGGGCACCATACATGGCCCATGGTCACATACCAAGAACAGAAGAAAGGGCCTCAATTATTATTTAAGTAGTTTATTTTTGTTCACTGGAGATATGTAGAACACACTAGAGTGTGGAACTCAGGGGAAAGAGCCTTCTTCTATGGGTTTAAGGTATAACTTGAGGACACCCCTGGTAAGCCAGCACAGATTGTCTAAAACTTCCTATATAGCCCTTTCAGGCAACCTGCCTCTCCAAGAATGCTCAGGGGGTTGATTCAGAACTGGGGGTTCCTTAGCATATAAACTTGAACCAAATGCATTTTCTGTAGAAAACCAATCTACTCATTTCTCAAATATACAGAGTTCTTATGTAATTTTTATGCAATCAAGTTCTTCAAGATGCCTATTAAAACCAAGTCATTTTACTTACAAAACAAAGATTAAAAAAACAAACAAACAAACACTTAAAATCCCAGGACATGAATGTTTTAATTATAAACCAAACATCTTTCCTTTATAATGAGTTTCTAATCTGAATCAACATCTCATTTGTATTTTATATCTGACCTAAGGAGGTTCTAGTCTAGGGCTTTCCCCATTTAAGGGTCAATGCCAAATCAGGATTTATATGGAAGAGCCATTCAACTCTCAAGTTCATAGATTTTTGGCTTGTGCAACCCCAGTGAACCCTCCATAATTTCATCACCCACACCCATAGCCACCCTGGACCTTACTTCTACTCAGAACTGTTTTATTCCTTAATCTTAAACTTTCATGTTTATCTTTATTTTGACTAGGGTTTAATTAGTGCATGTAGGATCTATGTTTATCTTGCTTACCATTGTATCTTATACAATTTATATTACAAGGACTTATTTCCTGGTATTACATTCTATATTTTTTTATTTTCTCTAATCCCCCTTATAAAATCCACGAGGGCCTAAACTTTATTCACTGCTGTGTCCCCAGCATCTAGAACAATTCCCCAACTTATCATATGTGCTCAGTAAATACTAATTGAATGAGTGAATAAATGAGTGCCAGAGTCAGTACAGTACTATGAACATAACCTGTGGTTAATAAATTTGTATTGCCTAAGTGAATAAAGAATAACAATGACTAATACTTAATTGAGTGTTTAATCTATGCTCAGAACTTTCTAATTTCTGTAAATGGATCAGTCTCATTTTATTTTTAAAATGCCCTGTAAAAAATATTTGTTTAATGCCCTGTAACATACGTGGCATTATTATTAGCATTTTGTAGAGGAACAGATTTAATTCTGCAAATATACAGACAAACCCAAATGAACTTACATACTGTGAAATTTCAACTAACGCACAAAAAAGCAGTGATGGTGGTTGCGGGGAGAACACTGGAAGAGTCCCAGCTCCTTACAACGTAGCAGTGGGCTGTGCCTCCTGAAGACAGTGGGAGGACTATAACTTGCAAGTTAATTTCACCCACAGCAAAAAAATTTCTACACATCCACATTTTTTTTACCCATTTTAATGTCTCCGAGTTTCTTTGGGGAGCAAGTAGAAAGATTAATGTAGCATAACCTGCTTCCATTCCCTTTTCCCAGCAAAAGTACATGTAATGCTTCAGACCACCAGAACAAGGTAAACTCATGAAACCTCTAAGCAGTGAGCTATTTCTAAGATGGTTGGGACCCATTACTTAGTTCTTGGAGATCACATTTAACTCTTTTTTAATCATCTCATACATATAGAGGACAGAATCTTTGCCATCTACTCTAGTGCAGATTTGATCCATATTGAGGACTTTTTCTAGGACTTTCCATTTAGTGTGTTGGTTAGGAATAATTTATGTTAACAATAAAAGAGATGAAAAGTTCTTTTTGGCTTTTGTCTTCACTCCCACTGAAAAAGTAACCAGTGACATTCAATAGCTTAGAGGAAAATTAGCCTCACCACTGAATTAAACTTTTTATGATCTGTGAATTTTAATTAGGGAAGTTTTTCAATTGCTCGTATAATGAGCTAAGGTGTCAAGTAAAAGGAAACTGAATCATGGACATAGATGTCAAAGATCTAATAAAAAGTAAAACATGCTGTAGCTGGAGTGATTAGGACTTGAGTGGTGAACAGTACCAAAGTGGCAATGTATTTTGAAATGTTTATAGTTTAATTTACAACAGTCACACAGACTTCTGTTTGTATAGGAAGAAGATCAGGGACAATATAATGCCACCACAGAGTGTAGTCAATTTTTATCCAGACTACCCATCAACAAGGGAAGAAATTAATCATAAGCCATACAAAAATCAAAAGCAAATTTAACTTGGGCATTTTAGAGGTAAAACACACATAAACATATAATTTACTCTTCATAGAAAACATAAAGCTCTATTGAACAGTTAATAAAATATCCCATGTTATTGATTGTTAGGGAGAAGAACTCAACATTGAAGAGATGTGTTGACTTACTTGACCAACTCCTCCTTCCCCTGTGCTCTGAGACTCACCCTACCTTCTATTATTCTCTTCTTCTATTGTATGGGCTGTTAACCAATTCATTAGTCAATAGGTTTCTCCATAATTACAGCCTCCTTTGCTTCCAAGTACAAAGGAAAAACAACAACATACAACAAAACCTTCCCTTGAATGTATGGCTTCCACTAGTTAACACTATTGTTCCCTTTTTACCAAGCTCCTTGAAAAATAAAAGCTTTCTTCTCTTTTCAAAACACTATAATTTCCCTAGCCAGTTTGGCTCAGTGGATAGAGCGTCGGCCTGCAGACCAAAGAGTCCCAGGTTCAATTCTGGTCAAGCACACGTACCTCAGTTGCAGGCTTCTCCCTGGCTTGGGCCTGATATTTCTCTCTGTTTTTCCCTCTCTCTTTCCCTCTCTCTAACAATCAATGGAAAAATATCCTCTGGTGAGGATTAAAAAACAAAACAAAACAAAAATAACACTGTAATCAACCTTCTATCCTTACAACTTCATCCCAACTGCTCTCATGTAAGTTCAGCATGGTTTATTTTTTTTTCTGTCTCATAAATACTGCTCAATATATTCCCTCTTCTCAATATCCCCCAACTTAGTTTAGACATTTATAAGTTCCCCTCTAAAGTATTTCAATAAACTTTATATACCTCTTCTTGTCACCAGCTTAATCTTTCTTTTATCATTTCTATTGATTCCAAATTTCCATTTCTCACAAAGCAGACATAAGCATTTCTTCCCACATTTGAAGTCCTATAACATCCAAAAATAATTTTTATAACATTCAAAGATTTTACCAGAGTCTTGTAGGTCAAGGTAAGGCAATTAGATTGCACTTTAAGTGGGATGAGATTCACTGAAAAGTTTTATTAAGGTGTGTGTAGTAATTAATAGACATTTTGGTGAAATCACTCTGGATGTGGGAAGTTGATTATAATGTGGAAAGATTGAAAGTAGGAACATTGTTTCAGTCCAGGTAATGGCAGTATGCTTTAATTTATGGATTGGAGAGATGGAGAAAAGAACAAATTCAAGAAATTCAATAGAGATCAAAGCAATGGGTCTTTCTCTTGTGTTTGACATGCAGAATAAGGAAATGAGAAGATTCAAAAACAAACAACTCCAGGTTTTATGCTTAAGCAAGTGGCCAGAAAATTGTGCTGATTACTAAATTGAAGAAAAATATTATGATAGGAAGTTTTGGTAGGTAAGGGTGTGGGGACTGAGAAGAACCAGGTGATCTTTTTAGACATGTTAGAACTTGAAATTCCTATTAGCCATTGCGGAATGAACTAGCACCCCTGACCCCAAATTCATATGTTAAAGGGCTAACCTCTAATGTGACAGTATTGAAGATAGGGCTTTTAAGGAGACGATATATTTTAAATAAAATTATGAAGGTAGATTCCTTATCTAATAGAACTGGTGTCCTTATAAAAAAGAGACACCAGATATATATCTCTCTCCTACTTCCCCCTTCTCTCCCTCCTTTTCTCCCTCCCTCCCTCTCTCCATCCCTACCTCCACCATGTAAGGACACAGCAAGAAAGTCACCATCAGGAAGCCGGAAAAAGCGTTCTCACCAGAAATTGAACCTTGCCAGACTTTCATTTTGGACTTTCCAATTTTCAGAACTGCGAGAAAAATAAATGTCTGTTGTTTAAGTCACCCAGTGTACATCATTTTGTTATGGCAGCCTGAGCTAATAAAGACATCTTGGTAGGATAATAACTTAATATATTACCTGGTGTTTACTTCTCTCCTCAACCCCAATTCAAACAGCCATGCTACTCTGGACTTAGTTGATTTAAGAGGATCTGACTATAACATCCAGAGAAAAGAGGGAGTCTTCCTGACAATGGATCCCTTTAGAATATAGAGGAGATCCCTAACATGGATAAAATGTTTGGGAGAGACATAACTAGGGAGTTCAGGCCTTTGCCCCACAGTGCCCTCACTCACTCTTGCAACCCCTTTCCCAGCAGCCAAAAATGAAAACATTGCCTGGAATTTTTTTTTTTAATTAAATCTTTATTGTTCAGATTATTACATTTGTTCCTTTTTTTTTTCCCCCCATAACTCCCCTCCTCCCAGTTCCCGCCCCACCCTCCGCCCTCACTCCCCACCCACTGTCCTCATCCATAGGTGCACGATTTTTGTCCAGTCTCTTCCCACATCTCCCACACCCCTTTCCCCCCCAAGAATAGTCAGTCCATTCCCTTTCTATGTCCCTGATTCTATTATAATCAACAGTTCATTCTGTTCATCAGATTATTTATTCACTTGAATCTTAGATTCACTTGTTGATAGATGCATATTTGTTGTTCATAATTTGTATCTTTACCTTTTTCTTCCTCTTCCTCTTCTTAAAGGATACCTTTCAGCATTTCATATAATCCTGGTTTGGTGGTGATGAACTCCTTTAGCTTTTCCTTATCTGTGAAGCTCTTTATCTGACCTTCAATTCTGAATGATAGCTTTGCTGGATAAAGTAATCTTGGTTGTAGGTTCTTGGTATTCATCACTTTGAATATTTCTTGCCACTCCCTTCTGGCCTGCAAAGTTTCTGTTGAGAAATCAGCTGACAGTCGTATGGGTATTCCCTTGTAGGTAACTGAGTTTCTTTCTCTTGCTGTTTTTAAGATTCTCTCTTTATCTTTTGCTCTTGGCATTTTAATGATGATGTGTCTTGGTGTGGTCCTCTTTGGATTCCTTTTGTTTGGGGTTCTCCGCGCTTCTTGGACCTGTAAGTCCATTTCTTTCACCAGGTGGGGGAAGTTTTCTGTCATTATTTCTTCAAATAGGTTTTCAATATCTTGCTCTCTCTCATCTTCTGGCACCCCTATAATTCTGATGTTGGTACGCTTGAAGCTGTCCCAGAGGCTCCTTACACTATCCTCGCATTTTTGGATTCTTTTTTCATTTTGCTTTTCCGGTTGGATGTTTTTTGCTTCCTCGCATTTCAAATCATTGACTTGATTCTTGCGCTCCTCTGGTCTGCTGTCGGGCATCTGTATAATATTCGTTATTTCAGTCTGTGTGTGCTTAATTTCTAGTTGGTTCCCCAATATAAGATCGAGGGTCTTATTAGTTTTCGTGTAGATCTCATTAAGTTTATCGGCAGCTTCTAAACAGTTCTTGAGAGACCTTAAAAGTGTGGTTCTGAACTCTATTTCTTCCATTGACAATTTTGTCCTGTTTCTTTGTCTCCGCATTTTGTTATGCTTCCTTGGTGCACCCCCTAGTGGTCTTTGTTCGCAGTCTTATAGATAAATCTTGATTGTTGTAGCTAATTCCAGGGAGGGTTTGACCTCCAGGCCAAGTGGCTATGAGAATCAGCTGTGTCAGCAGTGAGAGAACTTCTGTCCTCTAGGGAGGTGCTAATCTAGCCTTTGCCTGAGGCTATCCGGCAAATGCCTCTGTGCAGGGCTTGGGCGGGGCGGGTCGCACAGGATCAACAGGGTGGGCCGGAGAGAGCAGTTATGGCGGCTCTCAGTCCTGTCCCAAGGGGCTCTGCCTCTCTGAGTCCCAGCACCCGCTGCAAAGCTCGGAGAGAAAGCTGCACTCGCTCTGACCGAAGCCAGACAGTCCCGCTTCTCCCATTTGAGTCTGGGTCCCTAAAGACTCGCCCAGATCTGGTGCTCAGAGTCTGCGACTCCCTCCCGATTGAAAACAACAACCGCGCCCTCCGCCGCCAGCCCGCTCTGCGCACTCCGCACCTCAGAATTTGACTTCAGCACTGCGCCTCCTCTGAGTGTCCGTATGCGTTTCTCTTTCCTCCTAGTTGCAGGACTTCCACTCAGCCAGCGTTCCTGTGGTTCTGGGTGATGTCCCTTCCATTTTTTGGTTTCACTTTTGAAGTAGTTGTTCAAAGCAGCAAACTCCGGCGTTAACCTATGCCGCCATCTTGGTTCTCACCCTTGTACAAGTATTCATTCAAGTGTCTGCCTGGAATTTTTTTAAAAAAAGAAGAAGAAAGAGATGAAAGTGATGAGAGCAGAGAGGTTGGTGGTATGGGTCAAGAGGGCTAGACCTAAATGGGCCCCATGGACAGGCATGGGAACTAGTTCAGCAAAGGGCCACAATGAGGAGCATGGCTAAGGTACCTAGAAACCATGTGGGAGTCATCATCTGATGAGCCTCTGGGTCTACTTTTCTGTAATCGCTGTCCATCCCTTGTGCTCAGAGATTAGACAAGCTGTTCTTGTCATCAATGTTTAATAAAGGTATCTCCTCAATAGCTTCTGGCACTTCTCCCAGTCACTGCTCAGCAGGAGTGACAACTGTTGGTTCCTCAGATTTTGCTTGACCCTTCTCTGACTTACCCCATATGGACAAATAGACAAATCATTCTGTACTATCCCAATGACTCACAATACGCGAGAAAGCCCTAGATACTCAGTGGTAAGATGATGGTCTGGAAGGGAAGACTTCACACACCTGTAGTGAGTGGAGTGGAATGACAAATGAGGCCACCTCATGATCCTTTCTGAAGTGAGAGAGTAATGAAATATATTCAACTAGATAATTAGATATGACTCCAAAGCTCGAGGGAGTCATGATGCAATAAAAAATAAATAAAGCCATGGAAATGGGTGAGATCATTATATAAGAAAATTCAGCCAAAGAAAGGGGGAGAGCCAAGTCCAAAAGAATTACTGTTGTTAGAGAGAATATCAAAGGAGAATGAAAGAAAGAGTGTCTGATGTAGCAGGAAAATAACCAGGAGAACAGATACAGAAGCCAAGGTCAAGGAGAGCTCTGAGAAGGACCTAGATGCCGTGTTGTATGTTGCTGAGAGGTCTAAAAAGATGAGGACAGAAGAAGAATGTATTGGCTTAAATGACAAAGATCAGCATCAATGAAGATATGGGAATGGAGCCAGATTGGAGGAGATTGAAAAGTGAAGAGGTGAGGAGGCAGAAACAGAGTATGTAGACAGTTTTATTCAATAAATTTGGATGTGATAAGTAGGGCAGAGAAATAGGTTGGCAGTTAGAGAGAGTGCTTAAAGGACAAGTTTCTTTTCTTCTCCTCCTCCTCCTCCTCCTCCTCCTCCTCCTCCTCCTCCTCCTCTTCCTTCTCCTCCTCCATCTTTTGGTTTTCAACATGGGAGATATTAGAAGATGTTTAAGCTGGCAGGATGCTCCAACAGAGAGGGAGATATTAACTAAGTAGAAAAGAGAAACAATAGTAGAGATAAAGCTTTATATAAGGCAGAAGTGGAGGCTCTGACTTTTAATTGAAGGAGAAACACTTGCTCCATGATTATAGGAAGGAGGAAGGCAATAACCTGCAGACGCCTATAACCTGTAAGTTTGATAGTGGTAACATGAGGGTATTATTGTAGGGTCTTCTAGTTTCTTCTTTTTTTCTTTTTCTTAAAATATATTTCTTTATTGATTTCAGAGAAAAAGGGAGGAGAGAGAGATAGAAACATCAATAATGAGAGAGAATCATTGATCAGCTGCCTTCTGCTTGCCCCCCACTGGGGATAGAGCCTGCAACCCAGGCATGCATGTGCCCTTGGCCAATATCGAAACCGGGACCCCTCCGTCCGCAGGCCCGACGCTTTATCCACTAAGCCAAGCCGGCTAGGGCTTCTAGTTTCTTCTTAATGAGGCAACATTTCCAATGAGAGTACATATTTAAAGAGTGGGAGAACAGGGAGGTTTAAGAAGAGAAAAGAAACTGAACTGGTAAGAGTTCTGTTAAAGAATTCCAAATTGAGCCTACAGAAAGACATTACAAAATTACTGAGTTTTGCTGAGAGCTTATTTGGAGTATGTAATCATAAATTTTAAAGTAATCCATTAGCCTAGTTTGGGAGTTTTTCAGGTTTGGGTTCTGAAGACGTAAGAAGGATGGCTTTTTTTTTTTTTTTTTTTTTTTTTTTACAGGTGCATGGTGGAAGGAGAAAGGCAAGGAATCTGACAGATTTTTGTGGCTACACAGGAGATAATGCTGCTCTGAGATAACACTGCCTCCTGTGCATATTCTGAACTTATTTGTTATCACCTAGAACTGTGATTGCTGGTTATATTCGAGCTTTGTTATTACACCATGAGACTACTTTAAATGGTCTATATTTCACCTCTGTAGTTTCAAAAATCAGTAGACACTAAAATGTTTTTCGAGTTCACAGAAAACCTTGGGAACTAGGTCAATATAAAAAAAATTATTTTAAGTTTCACAAGTGAACTTCAGTACCTGAGCTCACATGGAGACGGGAAGCACAACTATAGACCTGGAATGATCAAACCCCAAGAGAAGAAATGTCATCAGGGCACAGAATGGTGAAAAAGCATGAGGCCCAGGGAGAGCAGTGAGCCCTGAAGACAAATGCCTTCTTCAACCTGAGCAGAGGTCACGTAACATTGAGAGAACAATCCTCCGATGGTTAACAATGACATGATCGATTTCAACATGCTAAGGTTTCAAGGCCAAGGGGTGTTTTACAACCACCAAAAGTTCTTTTTCTTTTCTTTTTTTTCTTTGCTGAGCAAAGTGTATTAATTACAAGGGATCATAATAACTTAGCTTATCTTACTGTAGGCAAAAAATAGCTTCAGTGAGTGCTATAGGATTCTGGTCTTTGGAGGTGGGGGGATAGGCTGGGGATAGTACAATGTCTACAAAATAAAATCAGTTCACTTCAGTAGATATTTATTGAATACCTACTATATTCGGGGCACAGCATTCAGTTGTAAAGCTTCCAAGTATACAGCTTCTGTCAAGACTGCCTGCTCCACTTACTCAGGGACAATGCATTTATTTATTTATTATGTGCACCTCTGTGTGTATAATACATTATATTTACTTATATTCTATGTCAACTGTTCCCAGAGAATGTTCCTTAGAATACTAGAGTCCCATGTGCTATTAATAAGTGATCTGGAGAGAGGAGAGCTTACAAAGATGAATAAGTTTTGGATACATTAAGTTAAACAAAGTTAAATGGGTATTTTTATGGCAGAACTTCTAGAAGACTTTAAAATGCTAATAAGTATAAGGGTTTTCTAAGAAAAGAGGAATAAAATAATAATTCAGCATTACCAAACTTACTTGATTTTGGACCCTTTTCATTAAACAACTTTTAACACCTCAGAGGATTACTATTTCACTACTTGAGAAATTCTGAATCATGTAATATTATATGTTTTATATTAAAACTGCAGAGTGTATACTATATGTGTATGATTATATGTTAATTATGTTCTTCTAGTCCTATTCTCAACCTCAACTTTGAACAAATTGTGAAGATACTTTACCATCAGTTCATTTAAAAAATATAATGTGTTCATCCTCATTAAATTTAGATATTTTAATCAATAGCAAATAGCTATAATTATAGATATTCATAAGTTTATTTTTAAAAATGAAGTAAGAAAGATAACATGAAATATTTTATCTCAAACTAGAACACCAAGTAGACTGTAAAGTCCTAGAAGAGGTACATTTCAAACTATCAATCCAAGTATTTTACAATATACAAGAATATTAAGGTTATTTCAATGTCTTGGATTCTCAATGAAATGATACTTGATGCCTTACCCAAGGATTTTTATTTTTAAAAAAATAGTGTTCTACAACTGTTTCTTAAGTCAGTTTTACAATTAATTTTTAGAATTCATTGTGCCCACAGAAACTTTGTTTTGCCAACACAATTGAACCTGTTCAGATTTCTTAATTTTCAGTTAGATATCCCCATTTTTCATGTGTTATATCGGCTGTTTTTAGCTGTTTAGAACCAGCTGAAGTGGCAATTAAATAGTTAATGTAAAAACATAGACTCAAACCAAATGCTTCAGGAATATATGTTACATTGCATGACTTGAGTTCTCCTTAGGGGTTACATTTACTATATCTTTTCACTTTGGCACAACTGGCATGGACTTAAAGACAGTTTATAATGGAAGTAATTCAGAGGCAAAGAGTAGGTCAATGAGGCTCTAAAGAGTATAAAAATTATGATACTCTGAGGATCCCCATAGCAGGTCATTTAAATGAAACTAAGGAAGGATATAAAAGAGATTATATACCATACATTCCCTTTTAAATACATTGAGGTTTTTTAAAAATTATCATTGAGACCCTTAATACTTTTCATGATTCCCCAATATCTGAAGGATCGAGTTCAGACATTCTAATCTAGCAAAAAAAAATATATATATCTTTCACCACGTACTTTTCCCATCTTCTTCCTTAATCATACTATCTCTCTCTTCATTTTCATTTCCTCAGGTTATACTGTTTCTCATTGTTGCTCAAAAACACTCACTTTTCCTGTTCCTTCTCCCTGCCCTACAAGATTCAGGGCCTATCTCACTTTTCCTTGGAAGATGGCCCTGACTCTTGTAGACAGTTTCTTTCTTTCTTCTTTTTTTTCACCTACAACACTTAGAACATTTCTCATCTGTAGAACTTTTTTTTTTTCTCTAACTAAACTGAATTTCTTGGAAACAAGGACAAATGACTGACTTATCTTTGTATCTCTACCACCTAGCCCAGTGACTGGCCCAAAAAAGTGTAAGTGAATATTGAATAAACAACTGAACAAAAGAACAGTTCTGATGCTTTTAATTATTTAACTACTAGTGGCCTGGTGCATGAATTCATGCACATTGAAAGGAAATTAATTGGAAGAAATATTTTAATATCACTATTTGCCCTTTCTTTATAATAGAAGTATCAACCAAATTCATGAACGACAATGACAGATGGAAACACGCATGTGCAATTGGTGCCAGCAAGAGCTTTATATGTATCGTGCATGTGCAAGTCAACTTAGCCTTTTATAGATATAGGATAAACTTGCTTAATTAGGCCTGTTTTCTGATTTAGCTAAACTTTTTCCAGGCCAGGGAAGCACCCCAACTTCACTTTCAGGTAATTGTCAGCAACACAGCAGTAAATATCAACACAAAGCAGATTATTATTGTAGATCACGCAGGGAGAACAAAGGGTTAAATATTTAACTGCAGCAGTGTTTGACTATATTCTGCACAGTGATAAAACCTGAAGTCATTTTCAAGGTCCACCATTTCTTACTTCTTTTCAGTCAGGTCAAGTTTCTAAGCTTTCTAAATCTCCATTTTCTGGCTATTGAAAAGAAAATAGAATTCCACCGAGTTTCCTATCTACCTACTCCAGGACTTCTGTGAGGATCAAATGAGATGAGGCACAGGAAAATGTTTCACAGACATTTGGTTAAAGTGTAAAATGTTTCCACCTGGCTATAAAGCAAGTCGTGTTCCTGGGCTGAAGAAACTCCAAGGAGGCTAGTCACTAGGGAGAGGAAACCCAGCCTTGCTACGTAACATCATTACCCAGACAGACACTTAGCATATTAGCCATATATATATATATATATATATATATATATATATATATATATAATTAGTGGGTAGGTTAAAATACAAAAACAGTATTAATTACCTGGGACCACTATTTATTCAATTTTATCAAGAGTACATGCATTTTTTCTCTCCCTGCTTTAACTCTATCTGAAATTATATTTTATCAAAAGACATAGAAAAGAACTTTAACCAATTTAACTGTAAAATCTCTACAATACATTGACAATATAAAAAATTTTCATTAGTTCTTCATAGCACAAAGAATATACAAATTTATATACAGAGTCGTTAAGCCAGATTTTTTTTTATTTTGTTTTGTTTTGTTTTTACCATTCTGCAAAATGCAGGGCACCAAGAGGCCAGACCACTTTGGCAGGTGTGTATGAAAGTGTGGATCATGATAGATCTATTTCAAACTGGTTTAATAAATGTTTCAACCAAAAATATAAATATACTAGAGGCCCAGTCCCCTCAGCCCGGCTTGCAACCTCTCCAATCCAGGACCCCTTGGGGGATGCCCGGTAGTCGGACATCCCTCTTGCAATCCAGGACCGCTGGCTTCTAACCGCTCGACTCTCTGCCTGACTGATCGCCCCTAACTGCCTCTGCCTGCCGGCCTGATCGCCCACCCCCTAACTGCTCTCCCCTGCCAGCCTGAACACCTCTAACTGCCTCTGCCTCTGCCCCCGCCACCGTGGCTTTATCTGGAAGGATGTCCAGAAGACATCCAGTCTAATTAGCATATTACCCTTTTATTAGTATAGATATTACTTCCCATAACTGTGAATTTAAGGTTCTGCTAATAATACACCAAATATACACAAGCTCTTCCATGTTCATGGCTGAGTGTAAATTAAAAAGATGATTCCTTCCCCTAATATCATGACTCTCTCTCAGACTTCCAAAGCAATGCATGATGGCATAAACACTATGGAAACAATCTAAGTATTGATGCCAGTATTTGGAAGAATAAAAAAAGTCTTCTATAACCACATTGCTAAATGATTTATGAACATTAAGTTATTAGTGGGTGAGGAAAAATGGAAAAGTGAAATTTTTAGAAAGCCAGATGGTTGGGGCAGGTTTCTATCCACAGATGATGGTATGATGCCCATTCTGAGAGTTGCCTGGAAAGTTGAGTGGTGAAGATTTTGTGGACACCATTGTAGGTTAGAAAGAAGAGTTGGTTAAAGGTGCAGAAAACCTGGGAATTTCTTTCAAAGTGGCAACAATTACAATATCAAAGAATTAGAGCCAGCCATTTGGGATCTTTGAAAATATACTGAGGCCTTCCAATATGCAACTGGAAAGCTGCTAGCACATAAATTTACTAGTCATAATTAATAAAAATATGTTAGCTACTTTAAAGGAAATGCAAAAATAATTGCAAAGGTCAAAATAACTACCATTCATAATATTCATTAATAACCTATAATTTCACAAGCCACCTCCTTTCTGGTATCCTTCCATACAAGTTTATCCCTATGTACTACCCATTTTATCCCTATGTACTACCATCTGTTTCTTTTGTCCATGAAGGTCAATGTGACTGCTTCAACAGAAGGTAAGAAGGCCATTGTTAAGCAATGGTGATCCCACCCTTACTGACTATACAACTATGTCACCATTTCTCCCACCCACTCTGTACATGCATTGTAAAAGAGACATTCTCATTCAAAATCACTATTGTCAGATCAGTTTCAAGTTAATATTACAAAAATAATCATGCCTGTAGTGTCATGCAGAAATTTTTGTGGTACAATTCATGTATTTATTGCAGATCTCCTGATGAGGTGGCAAAGAGGAAATTACATTGTGTCACACAGCAGAACTTTATAAATAGCTTTGTAAATGGCTTTAGTCCTATACTAATAGAATCAAGAATGGTCTGAATGAGTCACACTTTTCAGCTATGTTACCACGTTAGAGGGAGAGAAGTAAAGTATGTGTCATAAGGTTATTTGGAAATTTGGGGATTCACAAATTTCTAAGGATATGACTCAAGGGTACACACACCAGAATGAATAAAAATTGCCCTTTACAGCTATCCTTTGGCATGAAAATAGAATATATGTACGTTGTCTCTCACTTAAGTTTTATAATTATATTTTTAATTTGTAAATGGAAACCATCCTCCTCAGAACCTAAAGTTTGTATTTGTATACACAAAAGTCTTAAGTTAAAATGCTTGAGTAGAGAACATAATTATTTATACAGCCTGGGTGTTTCATTTTTGTTAATACTATGTTTTTTAAAATTTTTTTTATTGATTTCAGAGAGGAAGGGAGAGGGAGAGAGAGATAGAAACATCAATGATGACAGCAAAACATTGATCGGCTGCCTCCTGCACACCCCACACTGGGGATCAAGCCCACTGTGCCCTGACCAGGAATTGAACCATGACCTCCTGGTTCATAGGTCGATGCTCAACCACTGAGCCACGCCAGCTGGGCGATACTATGTTTTTGTAACTGTTGAACTTTAGAAGGAGCAGGATTTGTATAATTGGCCAAATTCCTAGACTTTACATTGGGCATACTCACATTGGGTAGAATTTTAAAGGAGATAAAATGTACAACGTCCAAAAACAGGAAGAAGTCTCTACTCAGACTCACTCTAAGAATCGATGTAGCTCTCTCACTTTTTTCCCTCTGAGTTAGCCCTTTTCCCAAAGGGGTGGCAAGATCAAGATATTTAGGTGGAGTCTACAGAATGGAGGTACATACAAAATGGTATTTTAGCTACTGAACTAAAACATATAAAGAGGGAAAGTGATCAGCTCCTACGAGAAATTAGTAAGTGATTAGGTTAAAGTAATTAGGGAATTTTTAGAAAGTTCTGCTCTGTGACTCAACGTAATTTCCTCTTTGCCATCTCATCAGGAGATATATAATAAATGCCTGAAATATTTTTTTCAGGCTTTATGAAGTTATATTTGTATTTCTTTTAGACACTGTTAAACTGGTCTTAAGATGATAGTTTGGCCAATACTGTCATTCAGTTTTAGCATTTCTTATATTGGCTATTTGAATCAATGTATTCTGAAATCTTAAGTCCAGTATCATCATTATTGGTGCAAAAATACTAAAACATAGAAATGTTTTTTCAAGTGAAATAAAGTTATCTTACTTTAAAAGAGGAGGAGCTTTTCTATAAAACATACTTTTGAAAATTTTCTATGTAATAGTTATGATCACTTAGTATTTTAACAGGATGTAGCAATATGAACTAAAAGTTGCATTTATTTATAGCACATTTATTCTGAATTCTGGTTAAGGAGAATGGAAATTAAGAAAGAAAAATTGTAACTCATCTGCAGCCACAATCCGCCCCCACTTCCATCCATAATTGTTGTCAATCAGAAACACGTGAATGAACTAAAGAACCAGACTATGACCTCATGAGTTACCAAACACCTCACACTCCCAAAGGATTTTATCTGGAAAATAAGTTATGCTGATATAAAACTACTTTTTAATTATTTTAAAATTTTAAACTCCTAGTTCAATAGATGTAAAATCTTAATAAGAAAACACTTGCTATTTGTTGAGATCTTACCCTGTGCCAGCCACAGATATAAGTGCTTTATATACATTATCTTCCCTTAAGCCCTCTCAACAACTCAGCTGAGGCAGATACCACTTTGACTTATTTTACAGATGAGGAAAAGGGCACGTAGAGATGAGACATCTTACCCAAGGTCATGGGGGTAAGGAACAGGGCCAGGAGCTAAAGCAATTTAACTGGAAGCGAAACCAGTACTCATAATCAAATGTTAATTTCTAAGAGCTTTTTAAAAATAAAATTTGCTCATGTGAATGGATCTATGGTAATATGTCATAATGTTAGTGTCCAAAACAATATTTGAGCCCTAGCCAGTTTGCCTCAGTGAATAGAGCATCAGCCTGCAGACTGAAGGATCCTGGGTTTGATTCTGGTCTAGGGCACATGCCTGAGTTGCAGGCTTGATCCCCAGAAGGGAACATGCAGGAGGCAGCCAACCAATGATTCTCTCTCATCGTTGATGTTTCTATCTCTCTCTCCCTCTCCCTTCCTTTCTGAAATAAATAAAAATATATTTTAAAAAGACAAAACAATATTTGACATTTTGAAACTTGCAGAATACTGTACTAATCAGACACTACTAAGAGAGTGTGTAAACAGGCCCAACATTTCTACAGGGCAGTTTGGCACCGGGTATCGAAGCACCCCCAGAGCATACATTCTCCAGAACTCAGCTTCTAAGGATTTATCCTTAGGAATTGACGGGACACACATGTAAACATGCGCATGCCCGGGGGGGGGGGGGGAGGCATCACATCGTTGACTAACAGAAAAGGGAACAAAAGTATCATGAGCACTGGTGACCTGGGGGATGGGCTTCCATGCAGCAGAGTCCTCCGGCACAGAAATGTACTGTGTGAAATGGAAAAACATCTGCAAGAATGTCAGACAAAAAAAGGTGGTTAAACTACTTGGATAGCAGGACTCTGTTTTTGATAGAAAATAAGGATACTAATCAGAGAAAATAGACTGAAGGATGTACACCAAAATTTTAAAGCAAGATATCTTTTTAATAATTAATGGAGAAATTAATGTGATGGTGACAAATTTGCTTTTGGGAAATAATTTCTAATCACTTGATTATGTGTGGTTGGTTAAAACAAGAAAAACAAAAAACATGACATGGCTACAATGAATATTAAAGTATAATCTATATACTAAAAGCCTACGCGACCGTTATGGCGGAACGACCAGAATGACTGGTCGCTATGATGAGTACTGACCACCAGGAGGCAGATGCTCAATGCAGGAGCTGCCCCCTGATGTTCACTGCACTCCCACAGGGGGAGCACAGCTCAGCCAGAAGCTGGGCTCATGGCTGGCGAGCACAGTGGCAGTGGCAGTGGCAGGAGCCTCTCCCACCTCAGCGTCAGTGCTAAGGAAGGAGCAATAAGCTGAGCAGTAAGGAGCAGCGAGCAGGCAGGCAGTAAGGAGCATGGAGTCCTGGACTGTGAGAGGGTGCAGGCTGCGCTGAGGGACGCCCCCCCCCCCAGTGCACGGATTTTGTGCACCAGGCCTCTAGTGTATTATAATATAATTATTTGTATAATATAATTAAGATTATAATATAATGTATAATAATAATAAAGTATAATGTATTTTAAAATTTTAAATCTAATATTGTGCTGGTTATTGATTTATTACCTATCTGCTCCAAATGTATCCTTTTTGCCTGCTCTGTGGATATTGAACTGGACCCTTTAAATCTTTTTTCTTTGCCAGCTGGCACTGAAGTGCTCTCAGTAGAGGGCTCTCAACAGACATGGCAGGAGGAAAAGAGCCTTTGTTTCCTGGTTTCCACATTCCCACTGGACACACTCCTACAGCATCGGCATCTCTTCCAGGGCTTGCACCCCACAGTGCAGAATGCCCAGCAGCTCCCAGCTCCAGGGGTTCTGCAGAGCATTTCTGATGAGATGCCTCCCTGTGAAAAGCTTTCCCAGCATGCTAGAGGGCAGATTCTAGCACTTTCCATCAGTGTGGCATCACAGAGACTTCTCTGCCATCCAGTGAGACACGGCCATGTTCTCTCCAACAAGACCAGGATCTTAGCCTTGGGTAAATGGGGGATTTTTATGGGTTGTCTGTCTCAGCCTTCAGAATAGTGACCGCTTCTATAGCTGCTATTCATGTGCAGCTTTTCTCAACCTGTGGGTCGCGACCCCTTTGGGGGTCGAATGACCCTTTCACAGGGGTCGCCTAAGACCATCGGAAAACACATATATAATTACATATTGTTTACAGTAGCAAAATTACAGTTATGAGGTAGCCACGAAAATAATTTTATGATTGGGGGTCACCACAACATGAGGAACTGTATAAAGGGTCACGGCATGAGGAAGGTTGAGAACCACTGCTCTAGAGTCTTCTTCACTTCTTACCAGCCAATCCCACACAACACCAATTCCTAATATAGTTAATAACATGAGGCATTAACCTTTATTCAAATTACTGTGTGGTTTCTCTCCTCATATTGGGCTGTGACAGAGCTATTTATCTCAAATGAGAAATTTTATTGAAAGTAAACATGTGAAAAATGATTAACCAAAAGTATCTTGTTAAATAATAATAAAAAATTAGTAGGCAATACTCATGAAAAAATATTATTTACAAATAAAGGTTCAATTATTTTATTTATAGTTATTAACTTACTTGAAAATAAATGTTAAATGCAATAATCATAAATCAATTCAAGTTGAAATCTATAATATTTTTTCTTGTAAAAAGGAAGTCATTTTATCTATTATTTTATTTTCTATTTATTACAACATCAAATGGGAATTAAATAAGGAAAGCACCTAGCATACAGATCATTACTATATATTAGAAAGTTAATAATTATATTTATCCTAATATATCAAATTTAATAAAGTATGCTGTAATCATTATCTGACTGCAAATTTATATTTAAATGTCTTTTTTCTTTTTTACTATAAATAATAGTCTGAGCTTATATTGTGCAAAGCCTTGGGAATCATTCAAGCCAGAAAGAAAATATATATGTATAAGTTGAATTTAATTCCTTTCAGCCAGTTATGCCTAGGGAAATACATATTGGAATGTAGACAGTCAGTTTTCATGTGTTTGAAGTGAAAAATTAATCAGAAAGCAAGTGTGTGGAACTCAGTAATAGAGCTATCGGTAACTTAAAAAAAATCCATAAAAGTTAAATCTAAGGAAAAGTTGGCAGAGAGCAACTGATTTTCAAACACGATGAGTTTCATCACAGGTCTAAGCTATTCAGTTAAAGGCAAATGTCTAGGAGTGCTTACTGAGTTCATTGCCCATTGAAAACATATGACTCTTAAAACTTTTGTTTATGCATAGAAGTGTGACTTTAAGGATTGGAAAAATCTATGTTAACAAAAGCTAAACTTTTCTGAAACTTAAGACCACCCTGTGCTGTGACTTTCTCAGTTCTCATAAAATAAACTGGGTCTTACTTTGTCATTACTCAGAAGGAAGACCACCAAAGAAAATCCAAGGTGTGACTACATGCGGCGATTCAATAAATAGCCCTTTTGGTGAAATCAACATTTAATATTGCCTTCAAAATAGTGTTCTAACCTGTCGCAACCACACACATAGTTTACATGTTCTGTTTTGGTTCCCTGATTTTGGATTTAGACGTGAACCCCTTGGAGACTGTGAAGAAGTCAAGGACTAAAAGTAGGAAATGTTCTAGGATTTATTCAACTCCAAGGGTGCTGGGAAAGAAGCAGGCTTCGGTATGCTGTCTGTATTCAGATCATTTCTGGGTAGAACCTTGGCTCCCTTCTTTGGCACCATTAGACTTAAACAATTCACTTAATGTTTTTATCCTTGGCTTTCTCCTCTGTAATAGAGAAGAATTCCAACCTCAGGAGTTCCTATTGAGGAGTAAATGAAATAATGTACATAAAGTGTCCTGCACCCAGTAAATGCTAGTTTCCTTCCCTACTCATCCCCATTCTCAGGAACCTATTTTCGTCAAACACCAGTTCAGATGTTCTGGCCAGAGTTAAGTAATGACAAAAAGAAGGTAGAAAGGAAGGCATGAAAGTCATGAAAATGAGAATTTAAAAATGGGAAGATAAGGAGAGGAAAGTACAAGGCAATACATAGAGACATTAAAATGCATGTGTTGCTGTTTCTGCTCAAATTACATTTTTCCCCCTTTTTACGCTCTAAGCTTTCAGTCATTAACAACTTGCAAGAGAAAGCAAACAATATACTTCACCACACAATCAAAACACAATTTACTGAAGAAACCACTGGCTCCAGGTGGGTTTTTTTATTTATATAATATGGGCAACTTCTAGGTTAATAGGAAAAATAATGCCCATGTACTACAAAAGATTCTAATTATTTGAATGCCTTTACTGGTTTAAGTTATATAGCATAAAACTAGTCACAGTAATTTTCTGGCAACACATACTTGTCAACATTTGTATTATCATTGTACTATTTTGTTTATTCCTTTTTCATAAAGCACGGAACATTGAAAAAGTTTTACTAGTCCATTGTCAATAGTTAATTTTAAAACAATGAAAAAAGTTAAAAGTATTTTTTAAAAAGTGAGTTAAATTTTATAACTATACTCAGAGAGCATGTAATATGTAGAAAGTTTAACAATGAAAGAAGCCACTTGCATTTGGAAGTCTAAAAAAGGGGTCACTTACTTGGTTTAGGTTGCTTTGGGCGCCAGAATTTTGTCTATAAAACTCCGTTCAAGCACCTATAAAGAATATTTACATGTGCTTTTTAAAAAGGGATTTTTTTATTTATTTTTTTTTAGAGAGAGGGAAAGGGAGAGGGAGAGAGAGATGGAAGCATCAATGATGAGTCATCAATTAGCTGCCTCCTGCATGCCCCCGCTGCATATTGAGCCCGAAATCTTGGTGTCTCAGGACGATGTTCTAACAAACTGAGCTGGTTGGGGCAGATTTTAATATAATACATTTTTTACCCTAGTTACTATAAATATAATTTTGCATGTGATTCCTCTTGACATATATCATTAATGGCTATTAACATTTCATATGTAGATTCAAACATGAGTTATCTCTTTGTAAACCATTTGGGAAAGAAGAAAGCAAAATGGTGGGAAATAGAAATTAAAATAACACACAGGTCAGTTTTGCCCTCAAATTTCACTAAAATGGCTGAAATCAGTGTCCCAAACCAAAACCATGTTATTAACTTTCTGTAAGACACAAGCTCACTCTATCTCTTAAAAAATATGTGTGATGAGAACATGTTTGGAATCAAATAAGAGACTAACCTTCAGAAACACTTGTTTTATGTAGTTTTATGTATACATAAAGTTAAATCAACAAATATTTGGAATAATGAAGCCAAAAGAAACAGATGATAAGCTCTGAGAAGTAAGAACACATGATGTGCTTTTCAAGTATTGATAAAATCGCAGAAAGGATAAAGGGTGGAAAACATAGGAGAATAACAGAGGGACATAATGATACATGGATGTATTTTATTTTACTTGGCAAACAAAATATCAGGGAATAAATTTAGAATGTTATACATGACTTTTTCTTTGGCTCATTATTTTGAAACAATTTCAAACCTACAAAAATGTTTAAAAAATTAAAGGATATATCCTTTACCAGTTTTTTAACATATTGCAAAATCTATTTTACCATTCTCTCTCTGGACATTTGCCTCTTTATACTTCAGCATGCATTTCCTAAGAATACAGATATCAGCTTATATAACCAAGTACGGTTCTCAAATACTGTAAGTGTAAAATTGATGCTCTACTTTTATCTACTTTTATTTATTCTACAGTCCATATGACCATTTTAAAAAAAACAAACCCCACATTCCTTATAATATTTTTTTCTTCTGTCCATGATCCAGTCTAAGATTATATATTGCATTTAGATATCATGTTTCTTTACTGTCCTTTAATCTGGAAAAGTATGTCAGCCTTTCTTTGTCATGCATGACATTTACATTTTTGAAAAAGATATATATTAGAAACCATGAGGTCATCCTGTTACCACCAATTCCAGTCCAATTTCACAAGTTTCTTCCTTGCCATCCCTGCTACGTGTGGCTGTCTCTCTTCCTCCACAGTGAGAACCCTGGCTCCCACCAACAACACGCTCACTCAATGACCTAACCCTATAGTAACAACAAATAGTTTCAGAATTCCTGCTTTCATACGACTAGAAAACAGAAATAGTCAAATGTTATATCTAATTTTTAAAAAATATATCTCGTTGCTTTTTTACAGAGAGGAAGGGAAACGGATAGGGGGTTAGAAACATCGGTCAGCTGCCTCCTTCACACTCCTACTGGGGATGTGCTCGCAACCAAGGTACATGCCCTTGACCAGAATCGAACCCGGGACCCTTCAGTCCGCAGACCGACACTCTGAGCCAAACCATTTAGGGCTTATATCTAATTTTTATAAAAAGTTAATGGTTATAAAAACTTTAGTTCAAAGGGTTTCTCAACACTAACAAACTTTTATCACACATTAACTCCTTATCCGAGATATGATTTGCAAATATTTTCTCCCCTTCAGTAGGTTGCCTTTTCATTTTGCAATGGTTTGCTTTGCAGAGCAACACATTATGCACTGAGTTTTAATAGGGCTTGGGAGTGTAGGCCACTGTGGCAGAATGTTCCAGCTGAAAAAGAATGAGGCTCAGTCTTGCCCAGAAGATTGAAACCGTGACAATCATGGACCAAAGTTTTCTTGATTCTATTGAGCTCAGTTTGCAAATAAATGATCTCGAAAGATGAGGGTTCAGGATACTTCACATAACCTGTCTGTAGAGGTTGGGTTATTATGGCTACACCCTCTTGTCCCAGCCTCTTCTTTGCTCCCACACTGTTATTTTGATACAGCTGAAACTTCAACTCCCCAGCTCAACTCCAGTCCCTCCTAATGAGGGAGCGTAACACTATCCAGGCGTCTCCCAGCACAGTGATCTGAATTTCGTTGCTCTGCACAGTCTGATTTATGTCAGCTTGGTTAAAAATCACCCACAGGCTGGAAACCCCCTGGGGAGAGGTGTGCACTGGCCTCAGACCATAGCTCTCTTTTTGTTTTCTTCTACCTGCTCAAAATCTGTGGTTGGAGGGACCTGCTGTGTATTTGTAAAATTATCCTCACAGGGACACAGAGAAGAACTTTGGCCTCCTTGAAATAATTTACACCTAATTTAGTTAAAGAAGCATAGATGATGGGATTCCTTTATACCATCCATAAGAAGTATCACTTGCAAAATTTTTCGTGCAAGGTTTTGAGCACACACAGCAAATTCTATCTTCTGGGGCTAGGCAAATCTCTCCGAGTAAGAGATTATTTTTGACAATTTAGTTCTAAATCCTTGGGGGGGGGGGGGGAAGTCAGGGCAGATGGCCTGGGGCCAGTCAGGAAACCCTTAATCACCCAGAAAAACAAGGGACTGGGAGAGGTCATTACTCTTAGTGGGCCAGACTGTAAAACAATGTTTTTAAGTCTTCAGATTTATAGCAAAGCACCTTGAAATATCTCAGGCAATTATGAAGAACAAGACTGCTCCAAAAGGCATTATGCAAAATTTTCTTGCTCGTTTTTCTTACAGAAACAAAAGTGCCTAACCATCTCCTAACCTCACAAGAGAGCTGTCCTATCGTGTCCATTACTGAATTCTTTCACCATGGTAGATTTAGCACAATGACTAAATTAATCCTAAACATCATCACAATTGAATGAAAGAAGGAATTAATTGGGGATAATATGGACACATTCATTTGCAAGCCTATCATTTGACTTTAATGTCTTCCATCTGCAAGTGTGAAAAAGACGACGAGAGATGACTGGAAGGCTTTCAGGTGGGTGGGCCATATTGGACCAGGAGTCATAAATCCTGAAGTTAAAGGCAGCAGTAGAGACGAAGAAGAAGAAAGAAATTAATACTTGCTGAGCCCTGCAATGTGCAAGGCTTTTGTCTCAACCCTTTCATTATATTATATCATACATACATTAAATCCTGTAATAATTACAACTATAAAACAAAAGCTTATTATCAACATTTTTATAAGTGAAGAAATTGTGATGTCAATTGGGGAAGTGGCTTGCTCAAGCCCACACAGCTGGTGCAGGACCAAGTTAAAAGCCATTCCCAAAGCCGATGCTTATTCTGGTTTTCCAAATTAACAGGCCCGTTTTAGGAAAGAGGGCCTAAAACATGGTAAACCAAAATATGCAATGACATTTTACCATAATAAAAAAGAATAACAACAATGATCTATTTACATGTCACTCTTACTTCCTGTGCATGTTCAACAACACATCCATGATGCTATTGTATCTCACAGATAAAGGAAAGAGAGTATAAGAAAAGCTATCATCTTCACTGTTTGCCTGTGCTGTCATGAAGCTAACACAGACTATTAAGAAACTGATTAGGCATGAAAAGGAAATCATTGCAGAAGAACAATTCTTTTTTAGAAATAGTATGAAACCAGGGAAAGGTGTTGAAATCTCTAAAACTAGCTGATTACAGTGGCAATGCAAATAAAGTCATTCTGTTTGAGATGCTAGTAACATGTAGGTTAGAATAATAATAGAACATGAGAGGAACACACCTGGCAACTCATTTGTGTTATCATCTAGGTAGGAGATAAAAAGATGGGTGGCTTTCATAAAGAGGAAACCCCATACTGAGAGCACTCCTATATTAATGAACGGAAACCTAAAGAACTGAATATAGGGGTTTTGTATCAAGCACAGGCATAGAGAATTAGTGAGATGTCTAAGCTCATAAGAGCCACACAAGAAAAGCTGCCACTAGCTATTAAACACAAAGCCATGCCGTGGGCACACCCAAACAGATACCTTAGAAAGCTCTGCCGCTAAACGGGAACATAGTAATCAGGTCACAGATTAAAGTTTATAGTTCAGCCCTCACCAGGTGGTTCAGTTGGTTGGAGCCTCCTCTCGTACGTACACCAGAGGGTTTTGGGTTCGATTCTGGTCAGGGCACATATGGAAGTAACCGATTCATGTAAGTTTATAGTTCACATTCTAAGTGATCCAAGTAATATTTATGATGCTGGAATATTTTAGGGCTTTTTTCATAAGGAAGGCTACATACTTTCTTGAAGAAATAACTGTGTTTTAATCCAGCTGAGTCACTGAGATAGGTCACTTAACCTATCTGGGCCACAGTTTCTTCATCTATAAAATATAAACAGATGCTAATTATGTTATTATTAATATTAAATAATAATTAGAGATCATCGAAGATCATTTTCAAGGGTAAGATTCTGATTGTGAGCTATATTTTTGTCAGTAAAAAATTATTATTTAAAAAGATGGCTCATAGTCCTGATTTCCTGAAACTGTTCCCTGAAAGGAAATTAGATGCAGGGCCTATGGGAACATGGATGGGAGATCTCTCTTAGAGACAATTCCAACAAATTATAGACTTATGTTCCTTTTGACCTTAATATTTACAAAGTTATATCCTGCTGATATGCCTTAAAATGATATATTATGTCTCTCAACATAATATATCTTTTTTACAACTGGCATACAAAGGTGAATATTATTGATAATAAGATCAGATTTCTGGGTTCTCAGCTAGATTCATTGCCTTTGTGTTAAATAACCATTGGAAACCTGGTAATTTTTTATCCAAATGAGTAAGTAGCTGCTGTTAGAAAGAAATAACGGATCAAAAGTATCAGGTAAAGTTACACATAATAGGTAAAAGCTATAAGTTATCAAACTATAAAGTGACAATGGTAATTAAGGTTACACGAAGAAGTCAACTACAAAGTTCATAAATTACTAGAAGAAGAAACACACATCAATTAATGTGTAAAAGTATACCTACAGATGAAATAGTGAGGATTTTTTTATGAGAACAATAAAAATAGAAAGTAGAACCTAAATTATGCTGAAAAAATTAAGACCACACGTCTAAAAATCAATAAATCAATATGGGCCAAACTCATATTTTAAAGAAAAAAAGCTCTCATTTTATATCACAAAGTAAAACCCTATTAATTGTTATTTACATTTAACATTTTCAAAGTTGATTCTGAAAGGTAAATAAGAATAGTCATAGATAAAAATATGAATGCAAGATATCCTATTCCCAGATGTATGTGCCCTGCACAATCCCCCAGACTGTGAATATGATGGATTTTACTCCCAGGATTAAATTATGGCATATGACACAGTTGCACTTAAATAGAGAAATTATTTCGGTGGGCCTAATCTAATAACATGAGCCCTTTGAAGCAGAGAGTTTTCTCAGTTGGTAGAAGAAAAAGTCAGAGATCTGAGGCACTGGAAGGATTCCACGTACCTTTTCTGGCTTGAAAAGAAAGGGGGCCGCTTGGCAGCTTCTACAAGCTGTGAGCAGCCCCCAGTTGAGAGCCAGAAAGGCAATAAGAACCTCAGTCTTATAAACCCAAGGAACTGAATCAGGGCAACAAGAATAAACTTGGAAGCAGATTTTTCTCCAGAGTCTCCAGACAAGAACTACGTCCTCCACTTTGATTTTCATCCTTGAGAACCCAGTAACACTGTTCCAGATTTTTTTAAAAATATATATATTTTATTGATTTTTTACAGAGAGGAAGGGAGAGGGATAGAGAGTTAGAAAGATCTATGAGAGAGAAACATCGATCAGCTTCCTCCTGCACACTCCCTACTGGGGATGTGCCCGCAACCAAGGTACATGCCCTTGACCAGAATCGAACCTGGGACCCTTGAGTCTGCAGGCTGATGCTCTATCCACTGAGCCAAACCGGTTAGGGCTGTTCCAGATTTTTTAAAAATATATTTTTATTGGTTTCAGAGAGAAAGGGAGAGTGAGAGAGAGATAGAAACATCAATGATGAGAGAATCATTGGTCAGCTGCCTCCTGCATACTCCACACTGGGGATCAAGCCCGTAACCCGGGCATGTGTCCTGACCAGGTATCAAACCATGACTTCCTGGTTCATAGGTTGATGCTCAACCACTGAGCCATGCCAGCCTGGCTATTCCAGATTTTTGACATGTGGAACTGTGAGCTAATAAATGGTAGTGTCTTAAACCATTAGGCTAACGGTAATTGTTATGCAGCAATAGAAAAGTAATATACAGAAAAAGCTATTTTAATATTTATTTAAGATTAAATTGAAGCCATAATATATTAAACAAGATAAAAAAGGCATCTTATTACAGAAATGATGCAATTCATAATGAATATAGTGTAAAGCAGGTATGAACAGATAACTGCAAAATAACCTCACTCAACATTCATAGTGAAAAAGACTATAGTAAATACAAAGGTAAATACATATATGAAAACACTAATAAAAGTCAACTGTAATTAACCTCTTGCAACTCATATTGGATGAAGTGGACAAAAACTAAGTAAAAATATAGGAGACCTAATAACATAACTAGTGGCATAGTTCTCATTGAACTCTGCTCCCTAAAAGAGATAATACAATTTGCTACTACAAGTTGTAATAGCAATAAGTGATAGTGAATGGGATTGTCTTTTTGATTTCTAGTTTTAATTATTTGTTAGAAATACTTATCTGGGTTTGGATTGCCACTTTTTGTGAATATTACATAATTACAGTTCAAGACTATTACTCCCATTATAAGTGTCCAAATGTTAATTGAAGTGAACACTAGAGATGAAATCACCTTACAAGAGAGTGGAAAATGCAAAAAGGACCTAGAGAGGTCCTTGAGGAATCCTAGGATTTGAACAAAGGAAGAAATGAGTGGCTGAGACAATGTGTGTAGAAAAATAAAAGGAAAATCAGGAACTTAAGCTTCTTACACACAGGAAAGTTTTCAGGAAGGAGATTATATGGACAATGCAAAGTGCTGCTGAAAGTTCAAAAAAGACAAGGAATGAAAAAAGTTCTATTGGCAAGCTTATTGATGATCTTAGCAGGGGACATTTCAATGGAGAATGTGAAAAAGTGAATAAGGCAACTTTTCCCTAAAAGTTTGTTAACAAAAGGGACAGAGAAATTGGAAGTAGCTGCAGGTAGGTGGTGGGGGGGTGGGGGGTGGGTGGTGAAGAGAGTGGTGTCAGAGGAGAATTATTTGTAAATAGATGGAGAAGATATGAGCATATTAAATGCCTGTGGAAAGAATCTAGCAACCAGTGGGAGGGAGTAAGGGAGAGGGGGAGGGAGTGAGGGGGGGAAGAGAGAAATAGAGGGAGAAGAAGAGAGAAAGTTCATGAAAGCAAAGGGCTAATGTAAGGACTTTTTTTTTATGAGGTGAACACTATTTTCATTCAAAGGTCCCTCAGTGTCTACATGTGACAGAAATAAACAAGATTGAAGGTTTAAACCAGTACCAAAAGCCAAAATGGAAAGGACATATTCGAAAGCAGTAGGTTCAATTTAGTCCAAAGGCCAAGAAGGGGTTTTATTTTTATATATATATATATTCACATATTTTTTTATTTTTTTTTTTATTGCTTAAAGTATTACAAAGGGTATTACATGTGTCCTTTTTTTTAAGAAGGGGTTTTAGAGGCATATTCTTCAATGGCATCCAGTAAAATTGGAAAACTGCATTTTAGAAGTAGACAGATACAGATTTGTATTCTCCTATGCCATGTGCTAAATAGTTGTTATACAAACTTCTCTGAACTTACAGTTTCTCATTTATGAAATATGGATGGTAACTTCTATCTTACAATATTGTGATTAGGTAATTAAGGAGATAAACATAAAATACATAAGGTAATGGCTGGCATATAAAAGATGATGAGAAACAAATGCTAAATGTACAGTACCACTCCCCAATATTAGAGAGATACAGAGATTGGCAAACAAACAGCTACAAAACTAGCTAACAAGATAGACAGGTTAATAGCTACAGGTAATATTACTAGAAATTCTTCTTATTTAGGCAATTTTTTAGAAGGCCTTTAAAATAATTTTTCATAGTATTTTGCTATTGCTTCATGTCTGAATTTTCTATATTTTTTCTTTTAGATGTTTCAGCTTCATAGTTTTGAGAACTGAATGATCAGATAGAATTATATTATTTTAACAATAAATTTTAAAAAATATCTTCCATGAAGTAAAAATGTTGGGAAATTTAGGAAAATTTTTTCAATTACTAGGACTTAGGCATAAATCCCAGATTTTAGGGATAAATTTAGCCAGTAATAATATCACAGTGGCAAAATATTACTATTGTGCAATAGTTAAGTATGGTAAAGGGCATCTATCTTCACATGATTAATTACATGTTTAGGACAAAATTCATCATTTTGTTTGATTAAGCAGTTCCATAGATAAAGCCAAAACTTCATAACTTATACATATACCAGTGGCCTGGTGCATGAAATTTGTGCACGGGAGCAGGTGTCCCTCAGCCTGGCCTGCACCCTCTCCAATCTGGGACCCCTTGGGGGATATCCGACTGCCGGTTTAGGCCCGATCCCGGGGATTGAGTCTAAACCGGAAGTCAGACATCCCTCTTACAATACAGGACCACTGGCTCCTAACTGCTCACCTGCCTGCCTGCCTGATTGCCCCTAACTGCTCCCCCCACCCCCGCCAGCCTGGTTGCCCCTTACTGCCTCCCCTACCGGCCTGGTTGCCCCCAACTGCCCCCCTCTGCCAGCCTGGTTTCCCCTAACTGCCCCCCCTACCGGCCTGGTCGCCCCACTCAGCCTGCTGTTCAGTCATCCATCTGGTTGTTTCGGTCACAATGGCCCCTGGCTTTTTATATATTAGGATAAACAAGACCACATAGCAGACACTCAACAACTAAGTATTGACGTGTATATAAGTGTGCCTGTGTTTATATAAATGTAAATGTGACCGTATAGTTACAAATCAAATTACAAATTCAGTAAGCCGAAAAAGAAGTGTTTATAAAAATGAGATTTGCCATAATGCTCTGAAAGTTATCAGAACCAGGTCTAAACCTTGGCTTTCCCACTTACTAGCTATTGGTGCTCCAGGGAAATAGCACCAATATGATATGTGTATATACACAGAAAGAGATTTATTTTAAGGGGTGGGCTCACGTGATTGCATTAGCTCAGTGCATACAAAATCTGATAGGGAAGGCTACAGGCTAGAGACTCAGGAGAGAGTTACAATTAGAGTCCACAGTCAATCTGCTTGTCAAACCAAGAAGAGCCCATGTGGCAGATGAAGTCCAAAGGAAGGCTACTGGTGGAATTCCCTCTTGCTTGGGGAGGCTCAGTATTTTGTTCAGGCCTCGAATTGATTGGATGAGGCACCCACATTAAGGAAGGCAATCTGCTTTACGTAAAATCCATGGATTTAAATGTAAATCTCATCCAAAACACCCTCACAGACACATCCAGAATAATGTTTGACCAAATATCTGGGCACCATGGCCCAGCCAAGTTGACACACAAAATTAAGCATCACTTAAGCTGTGCAAGCTGAAGCAATTAAGCAGCCCCCTCTGAACTTAAGTCTCTGTAAAATTAAGTTAATACATTTACTTCTTAAAATTTTGTAAGATCATGTACATACAGTTAGCACATGGTAGACAATTAACAGATATTAGTGCTCTATATCTATGCATTTGAATGTTCAAAATCCCTCAATTATTATTGTAACTTAAAGTGAAAAAAAAACTGTAAAAATGAAAGAAAAAGCAAACAAAAAAATGTGTTTTGAATGCATGCTCACAGAGTTGATAAAGAATGTCACAATAGAGAATATTTTGTTGTTTACTCTCTGTGCTTACAGTGGACTATATTTTATGGGGTTTCTACAACTTGATTTAAGATTCCATTTAGTTTGATGCCCCAAACCAAACCCAGGTATGTGTCAATGATTAATGATATCCACTGTGCCATTCTGAAGCAATTATGTGCTGTCAAATTCTTACTTGGGACATGTAAAACCACCACAGTCTCACTGTTTTAAATAATGTTTCACTGTATTATTGCCCAACCAAAACTAGAAAAAAATATTAGTGACCTTTCATTTGGAAGATTAAAATTTTTTTTAAAATTTTTAAGGATGGATGAAAGAAGCCAGATAAAATAGAATCTGCTCATAATCCCTAACCTTTGCTCCAAATTTAACCAAAGCCTCTTTCTGAGATTTGAAGTTCAGTGTTTACCCCCAATTATTCTTTATTTTTGCCTCCCTCTGCAGTTTCAAGTTCCAGCTGGAATCACACAGACTTAAATATCCCAGATGAGGTTGTTCTCAAGATGTCCAGCCCAGTTTTCAAGACTTGAGAGGTTCAGATAGTTCAGATAAGGTTTGGGATCAGCAGCCAAGCACTTGGATGCTTAGCTAAACTGAACCTGCCAAGTCTGCCCAATATTAGTGCCTATAACTGGAGATAAATATTACCTCTAATTAGTTCTCCATGTCTTAAACACATCTGGATCTCACACAACGTTAAGATATTATACATTTGACATTTTGCATGTTTTTGTGGAGATTTTGTTTTGTAATATTTTAATAAGTTGAATTATAATCAAAAGAGGAAAAAGTGCTTAATGATTCATTTATATTTTCTCCAATTATAAGTATTATTTTATATTTTTTAAATGCACAAGTTTTAGACTTAGATATGGGGATAACCTAATTCTATGGCAGACAAAGACATATGATATAGTCACCAGTATCCCTTGGTATCCACGGGGGTTTGTTTCAAGACTCCCACAGATACCAAATCTGTGGATAACAAGTCCCTTATATAATATGACAGGCATAATATTTGCTCATAACCTACACATATCCTTCTGTATACCTTAACTCAACTCTAGATTATTTATAATGCCTACTACAATGTAAATGCTACATAAATAGTTGTTATACTATATTGTTTAGGAAATAATAACAAGAAAAAAAGTCTTTCTATGTTCTACAAAGTAGATCTAACTACATAGTACATGTCAGTAACAATGCAACACTTATTTAGAATGTTTTCCATCTGTGGTTGGTTGAATCCACAGATGCAGAATCCACAGATATGGAGAGTCAACTGTACAGAATTATGGTTTGCTATTTCCCTCCCCCCACCCCCAGTATAACCAGCATGAATAATAGGTAAATGTTTCAGAATCTAGATAGAATATCAAGAGCAGCTAATTAATTTTTATTTAAAATGAAACAAACATCCCAACCTGTTTGGCTCAGTGGATAGAGTGTCAGCCTGTGGACTGAAGGGTCCCAGGTTCAATTCCGGTCAAGGGCATGTACCTTGGTTGCGGGCACATCCCCGGTGGGGGGAGTGCAGGAGTTGGCTGATCGATGTTTCTCTCTCATCAATGTTTCTGGCTCTCTGTCCCTCTCCCTTCCTCTCTGTAAAAAATCAATAAAATATATTTTAAAAAAATAAATAAAATGAAACAAACAAGTAATGGGTTGAGAGGATAATGAGCTGGACATATCCCTTTCTCTTCCCACTAGGATTCCCAATAAAGTGATAGTAAAGGATAAAACTTTGACAGTAAGGAGAGTAGGAAAGGGATTCTAGCAGTTAAGAGACTGCAACAAATATATACAAATTGAAAATAAGATGGAAGGTGTTGCTGTGGTTAAAACAGGGCAACCCAGAATATACAGGAAGGAATTTCAGTAAGAAGAAAACTGACCTGCCACCCAAATGCAAAATGATTGAAGGCACAGAATTGGTGCTGGATCAGTGGACAGTGACAGGCGAGGCCAAACAAATGGACAATGTTAGTGTTGTGATCTACAACAACCCTTGTGTACATTACCAGGGATCTCATTCCCTTTGAAGCATAGCACTAATCAAGGTAATTCCTGTGGGAGTCCATCACCCAACCACCGAGTCTTATTCAACATCTTGGTATGATTCTCCACGCACCAGGGAAACAAACCTCTGCCTTTATTGTAGGAGGAAGAAGAGGGAATGCAGAAAACCAAGGTCAAGGTCAAGGCAGGAATCACAAAAAATAAACTATCTAGAGCAGTGGTTCTCAACCTTGGCTTCACATTAGACTCACCAGGGAATCTTTTTAAAATCCTGATTTCTGGGCCTCATCCTTCGGAAATTCTGTTTCTTTGTTATGGGGTGGGGCCACAACATTAGTAACAAAGAAACAGAATTTCCGGAGGATGAGGCCCAGAAATCAGGATTTTAAAAAGATTCCCAGGTGATTCTAATGAGCAGCCAAGGTTGAGAACCACTGATGTAGAGGAACATTTTCCAGCTTAAGTGATTAGTAGAATTGCCATATTGCTGAAAAAGAGAAACAGTCCAGCTTCTAATTACTTTGCTCTAATATGTTTTGAACTTATGAGGGTTCTCTGAGCAAGTTGTGGGCTCTAGTTTTGAATAACCTACAGCAGTGTGAGGCGGTGAGACACATGGGAGCTAAGTTCTTATCCTGAAGTCAATTAACTGCTTAATGCTCACCCAGACATCTCTGGGCCTGAGTGTCCTCATCTTTAAAAGTGGAAAGGGGGATTGGTAGATGAGTTTTTCTTCAAACATTCTACAGCTCTAGCAATCAATTGTACCGAGAAAAATGAAAAATCACTTTTTTTTTTTTTTTTAAGGAAAAGAGATATTAGAAACTGAAAGTTATCGAGCATATTACAAGACTTTCAGGAATCTTGCACAAAAGCCTGGCAAGACTAAAAAAGGAATTAGGGGGGAAATTTCTATATATTCTATAGAAGCATATAGTAAATAACCAAAGAATTTAAATCTAATAATATTTACTAAGTACCAAGTATGTGCATAGCATAGGAGCTGCATAATGAGCAGAAACTGGAAGGACTCTGAGGAGACTGTGAAAATTGAAAGGGTCTTATAAACAGGGTCTGAGCAGAAGTCTGACAGTCTTCTACAAGGTTAGTGGTGAGAGTAAAGAAATAAGGAAAATGCTATTGGAAGAAGAAAGGGAATCTTGGTTATGCTGTGGTAAAGGCTTTAGCAACATTGTTGGCCATGATAAGGTGGACATGTAAAAGTTATACCTAAGGGGCTGGATGAGAGAGCCATGCCATAATTTGCATCTAGGTGGCCAAATCCAAGAGCCAATGAGGAAATGTGGTATGAAGATTAAACTAGTGGGAGAGGGCAATGGGGGGGGGGGGGGGGGGGGGGAGAGGGACATATGTAAATACTTTCAACAATAAAGATTTATTTTTTTAAAAAAAGATGAAAGTAAAGGTGTCACAGTAAAATTCTTTGTTTTAGACCTTGGGAAGATCTAAGGTTATGCCTCAGAGAACTATTTAGTCCCTAAAAAGGCCCTCTAGGGATTTTAATGGTGTACCTCACAATAAACCATATCAATAAACGATTGAGCTGCTAAGGTGTTGTCCCCCAGCAACCTCAGCAGAAGCCCACAGTGGAGCAGGGCTCATCCCAAAGTTTTGTGAATGGGTTACTTGTCTCTTGAATGAACCCCAATAATCCTATCTAATAAAAGAGGAAAATGGTAATTGGCGTACGACGATACCCTTTTCATTGGCTAATCAGGGCTATATGCAAATTAACTGCCAACTAAGATTGGCAGTTAACTGCCAACAAGATGGCGGTTAATTTGCATATGTAGGCACAATGCAGGGAGGCGAAAGGGAAAGCAGGAAGAAGCCCCCTGCCACTGACAGTGATCGGAAACCCAGCGGGGAGCTAAGAGCTGGGGGACAGGGCAAAGGCGGCCCTGAGGCCGCCTTTGCCCTGCCCCCCAGCCATGATCAGAGAATCAGGTACCTTTGCCGCCCTGGCCAGTGATAGCAGGAAGTAGGGGTGGAGCCAGCGATGGGAGCTGGGCACGGTTTAAGCTGGCAGTCCTGGGAGCTAGGGGCCCCTTGCCTGGGCCTAAAGCGAAGCCCACGATCGCGGGGCCGCTGCAGCTGCGGGTCCCCGCTGCCCGGGCCGGATGCCTAGGCCAGAGGTGTCAGGCCTGGGCAAGGGGCCGATCCTGCGATTGGAGGGTGATGGGGGTCAATGCCTGAGGGCTCCCAGTATGTGAGAGGGGGCAGGCTGGGCTGAGGGACACTCCCCCCCGCCACCCAGTGCACGAATTTCGTGCACCGGGCCCCTAGTATTTATATAAGACTCACAATGTTTTTAAGAGAACAGTATTACTATAAATAACACCAGACTGAACTAAAAGGGACAGGGAGCATAAAGAATGGAAAGGGCCTTTACACCCAAAATTCTAAAGCAGGCTGAGGAAACTACTCACTTGGGAATACAAACTACTGTTTGTGGCAGATAGGAGAGCAAGAGATTGAACTAAAATCCCAGAGATTAGATACAAGAATCATGGAGAACCAATCTGGAGAACTAGTAGGAATGAGATCTTGTCAAGAAAACACTGGCATAATCTCTGTCAGATTTTAGAATTGTTATGAACTAGTGATTCTTATGTACCTCCTATTCCCCCCCCCCCTTTTTGTTTTTAATGGAAAGCAAATATCTTATTCCAGTCTCACCATCATGGTATGTTAGGTGGAGATGGGGGAAAGATGACTTGTTTCTTTATTTCAGAACTACAGGCCCAGTGCACGAATTCGTGCACCAGTGGGATCCCTCGGCCTGGCCTGCAGGATCAGACTGAAAGGGGTCCTGGATTGTGAGAGGATGCAGGCCAGGCCGAGAGACCCCACTGGTGCACAATCAGGGCCAGGGAGGGATGCAGGAGGTTGGCCAACCGGGGAGGGACCTCGGGAGGGTTCCAGGGTGTGTCCTGATCGGCCAAACCCCAGCAGCAAGCTAACCTACCAGTTGGAGCATCTTCCCTGGTGGTCAGTGCATGTCATAGTGAGCAGTTGAGCAGCCTTAGCATATCATTAGCATATTATGCTTTGATTGTTTGAATGGCCGAATGGACACTTAGCATATTAGGATTTTATTATATAGGATACTTGGACTGGTAGGAATTAGACAAGCTCTCCTTTGGGAACTTCATACAAGGAGCTTCATCTGTACCTAAACCTGATTTAGTTAATGAGATCCTGGTCCTCAAGCTGATAGTATAATGAGAAGAAACTTTTGAGGTTATTAGAAGAGTGTAAGTGTATTTTATATTTGGGAGTAACACCAACTATGAGGCATCAAAGAGCAGCAGACTGGAAACTCCAATGAGCCTCACCTCCCCTCCCACACTGAATCAAAGCTGGTGGTATTTTTTAATTGACCTGTAGACTAAACAAAGAGTTACTTTCAGTTATAAGAAGAGAAGTGATATGAGGCCTAATGTCATAAAGTGTGAGAGAGTGCCTTAAAAGGAGGAGTCAATAAATAGAAGGTTGTGTTTTATTTGAAGACATAGATTAGCAAATAAAAAATACTTAGTAAATAAAGACATGCCTTCTAGTGTTTGAAATGAGTAAGGATAGGGAGATGAGAAAGCAGTATAAATCAGCAAAATTCCTAATTCTTCAATGATAGCAGTATTCTTCCCAGTGATGTTTGAGTAGATTTCTTTTCATGTCAAAATTGCAGTAAAAGTTGGTAATCTCAGTTAATAGGCAATATTGGGTAGTTGCAATTTTAGTATTTGGAAAGCCTGACTATTTTATAAATAACAACATTTTACTTATTACTAATGTTGATAATATGAAATTATTAGTTCATTCAATAAATACTTATCAAGAATTCAGTTTGTTCTTAGCACTGTTCATGTTTGGGCAATATAGCAGTGGTGAGAGAGACAAAAGACAAGAATCATATAAATAATAAATATACAATAGTAAGTCCATTGTAGATGCTAGAGGTGGGATAGAGAGTGCTGGGGAATAGAGGATGGGGATGGAATGTTAGATAGGGTGTGTCCTAGGTGAGGGAGATACTGGAAAGGTGACTTTGTTGTGTGTTTTTTTACCTTTACCAGTTTCTTCCCTTCATTTTAGTTTTTTAAATTGTTCTTAGTTCAAAATAATTACAAGGTTGCAGAAAAGTTTCATGATACAATACAAAGCATATTTTTTTCTGAACCATTTGAGAGTAAGTTGCTGCCTTGTTCCATCATTTCTGAATACTGCAGTGTATATCTCCTACAAAACAGGGAGCTTCCACTACATAACACAATACACAAAAGATAAGCACATATTCTGTGTTGTGGGCCTTGCTTTTTCCTTTCTTGAATTCCTTTGTTGTTGTTTTGTTGTTGTTGTTGTTGGATAAGTAGCAAACAGGGCTTTCAAAAAGGATGGTCTATAACTGATAAATTTTCTGAGTCTTGCATATCTAAAAACACCCTTAGCTTACCTGAACTCTTTTTTAAAAATATTTTTTTTATTGATTTCAGAGAGGAAGGGAGAGGAAGAGGGAGATAGAAACAACAGTGATGAGAAAGAATGATTGATCAGACGCATCCTACATGCCTCCCACTGGGGATGGAGCCCACAAGCCAGTCATACCCCCAGGAATCGAACTGTGTATTCTATAGGTCAATGCTCAATCACTGAGCCACGCTAGCTGGGCTTACCTGAACTTTTCATTAATAGTTTGGTTTGCATTTAATTCTAGATTCCAATGATATTTGCTCAGACCTCAGCCTTCAAGCACACAATATCTCTAATGAGAAGCTGGATTCTCTTTTATAAGAGGCAATAGTGGAGGCCTTCGGAGTCTTCTCTTTACCTCTCACAAATATCTGTCTAGATGTCGTCTTTCTTCTTCACTCATGGGTGCTTCACTCTGTGTGCCCTTTCAAGCGAAGAACCTACGTGTTACTGTCTTAAAAATAAATTTTCTTCTATTATTTCTCTGATAATTTCTTTAGGATATTTTGTTTTCTCTTGTGAAACTCTTTTTGAAGGATCATAGCTCTCCTGGACGGATCTTCTAAGACTTTAAAGCCTTCTCTTATATGTTCCTATTTTTCTTTCAGCCTGATTTCTAGGAGGTTTCCTCAGGCTTTTATTCCAAAACTTCTTTTCAATTTTTATCATTTCAGCCATTGTATTTTTAAAGTTCCAATAAGTCACTTTTTTTCAGTATCTATGACGATATACAGTGGGCCTTTGAACAAGATAGGTAGTGGGAGTGCCAACCAACTGCCCAGTCACTAATACCCAAAACTAAGTACCATGGGTATCCATAGGGTGTTGGCTCCAGGACCCCACCATGGATACCATAATCCTCAGATGCTTAAGTCTCCTATGTAAAATGGCACCAAAAATGCATGCAGTTGGCCCTTTGCATTCGCAGACTCTCAAATGTGAATAAAAAACAATACGGGTATTTACTGAAAAACAAAACAAAACACACACATATAAGTAAACCTGTCCAGTTCAAACCCATGGTGTTCAAGGGTCAACTGTATATAAGATTACATGCATGTCCCAAATTATCTGTTTCTTTGTGGGTTGAATCACTGGTTCTGTGTGTATGTGTGTGTGTGATTATTTTTCCTCTAATATGATAATTCATCATTTAAAATCATGGACTAAAAGTTACACTTCACTGGCCTGGGTTTCCTGTGCCAACATGCAGTCCTGTTTCCCACCAGGCCTCTTTTCAATGAGAGATATGGATTGTGAGCTCTGAGCCCAAAGAAAACTTTCCTTTAAACTAAGTAGAAAGCAGAGAGCAAGCCAGGCCCAGACTACATGGTGGTTGTTGTTGGTTTTTTGGGGGTAGGAGCATGGGAATCTCAAACCAATTTCTTTGGCAAAGAGTATTTGAAGAGGTGCTAACTTGCACAGCTGGTCTGATCTCTAAACCACTGCCTACTCGTGAAACTGGAACATTTCAGAGGCACCATACATGAGAACATGGCTTCCGTGTCCATGACAGCCTCTGTGTGTGCACATCTGGGCTGTGCTCCTGCTCCTGTATTTCTTAATATATCACATATTTTCCATCTTCCAGAAACTCATCAAGGTTAATGGTTTGCATATGTCTCTGCCTGATTTGAGAACTGCTATATTGGATGAGGACAAATATGTAATACCTTAATCAATAAAGAAATTAAAGTGCAAAAAAAAAGAGAGAGAGAACTGCTATAAATGTATTACCTTTGGTACGTTTAAATTTTATTTCAATGGGATTTGGGAAGAAGAAGAGATATATGTCACTCTGACCAGCCTCACTTCCTCATCAGCCTGCTCTCTGCCATGTTGCTGATATTTATTTGTCCCATTAGTGCTGGCTTATTTCCTCTTATCTTTCCCTGAACGTTGATGATCCATCCTTGTCTATCTCACCTTTTTCTCCTATTTACTCAATGTGGATGATTTTTCACTCACCCCCATAGATTTTACTCTCACTTCAAGTCAGTAAACCCAGTATACATGACCAGCTCTCACCTCTCTTCTGGGCTCCAGTTTTATATTCTCTATCCACTACTCTCATTTATACTATGTTTAATTTTTCCATCCAATGTTAGAAAATTGTATATAATAATTCAATCAATTGTATATAATAATTCAATACTAATTAATGAAGTATTAAATGCTTAAAGGATCTAAAACTAGTTTTAAAAGATTACCTTAGAAGATTACCTTACCACACCACACTACTTCCCAAGATTTTTCGCAAGTAATTGGCAATAATTAATGAGTCTGAATGACTAAGTAATAATCTTTTTGTTTACCTTGGTGTGAGCTCAACCCTGGGCCTCTTCTTTACCAAAAATGTTATATAACCCATTTTCTAATAGCACAATAAAGTCAAACTTTAAATATCTCTCCCCCTCCAAAAAAAATTGGATACTAAAAAATTTGAGGAGAACAAGGAACCAAACCAGTTTCCACTGTAATTCCATTTCTAATTTCAGTTACTATGCTCAAACTTATGTTATATCAAGTTTTTGAAGCTAAAACACTTAAAGCAGAAGTTTTCACTTACCTAATTGGCTACCAATGCAAGCATAGATTTAATCCATCTGTCCCTAAGTGGATATGTGTATCTCTCTGCCAGTTTGCCCTTTGTTTTGGCTTTAAATTACCCTTATAAAGCTTGATTTCCTGTGGAAGAAAAGCTAATAACAGGCACTCTTCTAGTCTGAACATTTCAACTATAATATCTTTTGATACTGGACATAGATTCTATCCAATTCTAGCAAAATAAGGAAAAGTTTCAAGTTAGCTAAGGTTTCCCACTACTATGGATTCTTTATATGCTGAGGAAAAATCCCGGGTTCTTCATCCACATGGTGCAATTATCTGACCCCTATTAAAGTGGTGTACTATTGACAGTGAAACCTCTTGTTCCAGCTAATAATTTATGGGTCCAGCCAATCTGCTCCTATATCCAAGTGTTCAAAAAATGATTACTCACATATTCTTACAATAAAATCATAAAACCTATCTTAAAGTTGAGAAACTGTAGACAAATGGGATTTTCACTGATTTGGAATCATAGCTCACCCTTTCTCTGAATATTGCAAATAGAAAACACTTCATATGCATTTAATAGCAATGATAGTGAAGGCAGATGTGTATTGAGTGCCAGGCACTACTCTAAACCCGTTACATAGAATATTTCACTTAATTTTTGCAATAATGTTTTGGGTAGGTATTATTACTCCATAAAGAACTGATGCTTAGAAAAGTTAAATGTCTTGCCCAAGTCATTTCCACAGCTTCTAAATGGTAGAACTGAGACTTAACCCAGGAAGTCTGACATCAGCGTGCACAATTTTATCCATTAGGTAAGGGGCATCAAACAGATTCCATTTGTGTGTCAGCATTGATTGATTGACTATATGGAACAGGGTGTTAAAAACCTCAGTCATCAGACTCAGTGTGACAGAATATCAAAGTGAGCTATAATGTTAACCATGAGTGCATTAAAATTATAGATCATATTCTAGGGGAGAGAGGGGGGAGAGAGAGAGAGAGAGAGAGAGAGAGAGAGAGAGAGAGAGAGAGAGACTGATTACTGACCTATAAACAACTTTCAGAAAAAGCGTACATAGTTTATGTTAAGAAAGATTCACAGAATGTGCCAAACCCTGCTAGGATTTGTCTTTCTTTATGCTAAGGTGATAACAAAACACTACTAGTGATTGGAATTTTTGTTCTACTTTATTTTCCTTCACCCACATACTTAAGGAATTTGTTGTTGTTGTTTAATGAAGGAAGTAATATGAGAAAGAAAACGAAGAAATAAATGCTTAGAAAACCATCACATGGATGACGGAGTCAATTTTCTTCAAGTCCAAGGACATTTCAGAAACAAATAGAGAACACCTTTTCTTTTCAGAAGGCTTAGTGTTGACCTATGCAGATAATTAAGAACTAAACGTGAAGAAATTCTATTTCTATAACAACCATCCATGTTGCTTTTTTCTCTCTGGTATTTCTTGCTTTCCTTTCTCCTAATTTGACCAGATCGTCAGCCCTGTGTTCCTTGATTTAGGATTGAATTAAGGAAAATTTTCCTAGTTTTTGTTAAAGATTTTTTTTAGCTGAAGATAATTTGACTTCTATCCAAACTAGAAAAAGATTTTCCAGTAGGAAAAGGAAGTCTAATAAAGAATAAAAACCACCCTGGATCCCAGAGAGAGGGTCTTGTGTCCTGCTTCCCAGAGAAGAGCCCAAGCAAGATGAAAAGATCTGAGATATTTTGATGGTCAACATAAACAAACAAACAAACACATAAATAAATAAAAATTTTAAAAGGTACCTGGTTTCCAAGGAAGGCCTCCAGGAACCACAAACTAAGTATGCTGGTTCTAAGAGTTGTTTATACACACGTGTCAATGAAATTTCTCTCTCTAGATCAACAAGTACCTTGAAAGAGAAAGGCTCTGTGATACTTCTAGTTTATGAGACCACAGGCAGCATCAGAGATGTCCATGTCTCAGCACGACAGAGAGAAGCAGAAAGAGAGCCCTCACAGGCAAAGAGGGAGCCGAGGACATCGCAGCAGCAGGCCACATGCAGGGTAACTAGAACCAGTGAGGAGAGCGGATATCTCACTTGCTATCTCCAAGGAAATAGGACGCAGGAAGCCCATGGATGCCCTCCCCCACTGTCTTACCACATAGCCTCTGCAAAATCTTAGATAAATTCTTAGATGTATACCTTACAGCAGTGATTTTCAACCTTTTTCATCTCATGGTACACATAAATCAATTGCTAAAATTCTGCAGCACACCAAAAAATATAATTTTTGTTAATATGACAAAAAATAGATATAATTTTGATTCATTTGCACTAGATGGCTATTGCTATGTTGACTGTTGTCATTTTTTTATTTGATAATCTAAGAAAAAGAGGTCAGTGTCCCTGACTAAACAGTCAAGTATTGCATGTTTTAAAAATTCTTGCAGCACACCAGCTTGCCACAGCACACGAGTTGAAAATTGCTGCCTTAGAGAAATGTGAAGGAGGGGAAATCATAAATTAATGGAAATATTCTACTCCACTATAATGTGGAGCTGAATAAATAGTAAACTGAATCATATAAAAATTTAAAAGTTATTCTTTATTCAACTCTGTGCACAGAGATTCATCCCCACTACACCATGTTTACAGTCTAAGAAATGATTAGGAAGATTGGGCGTTAATAGTATTTAAGGCAAGGTAACTTCTTGCCTCACAATGGCTGAATACAAGTTATACAAAATGTAAAATTAAATTTGAATAGTAATCAAGTAACCTAGGAATCCCTATCACTCAAGGATAACATTCATATGAAATCACATTCATGATAAATAAGAGGAGTTCCTATTACTCAAGGACATTAACATTAGAACAATGTAATGAAAGGTTTCAATGAGAAACCAGCACAGAAGAGCCTGTAGTTTGTTGAATCTTGCCTCTCTATTCTATGTGCTATATCCTATACCATGTCAAATACTTAAGGGCTAATGAAAACATGTTCCAAACCTAAGCTTCCACTTGAAAGTTTTCTTCCTGAGTATAACTGCTTAAGCCCATTTAGAGGAATTCTAACTCATGTCACAAATGTCTACTTAAGGAATCAAAGTAATAAATTACTGAGTAAGACCAATGTGACATGTGCAAATACACATTCTCCAGGTGCCAACATACTCACACAGAATAACTTAACATGCTCTGTCTACCGAGCCAAGGCAAAGAGAAGAGGGACTCAACTGTCAAACATATTTTCAACCAACCAGATTCATGTGGATGATTCCAAGAAGTCAGGCCAAAGAAAACAGCCATCCTTGCCTAGTTGGAAGGGATTGATTAGAGCCAGTAAAACTGCCTATACTACTTGGTTGCCAGAAAAAGACCAGAGGGAAAATAAGTAAATTTGTTAAGCTTGAAAACAGACCTCTTAATTTTGGTAAAAATCTCCAATCACCAAAAAGAGCCTAAAAAAAAGGTTATATCCAAGCATTTTGAGACCTGCCCTTTCCCAAAGGACGCAGAAACATGTTACAGATAACCCAAGTTGTTAAGGATGTGAAATCCAGATAATTCACCCGAGATATGATGATGCTAACAAATGGCTTTGCGAAGAGCCTGACTTGGGTGGGCTCACCTCTATATAATCATGAGATAGAGTCTCCTCCTCAGTAGCCATGACTCTTCCAATGCAATGGGCATATCTGGCTAACTCCTACTTGATTGTGTCAGGTTTCTTGCTTCTAATGGGACACCTAGAGATCCATACTATGTGCCGTATTCCTGTTCTGAAGCTGGATCAGGTAGGACCCCAAATACTTAAAGTAGCACTTCTCTACCTTTTATTACTGAAGTAAGCTTAAGGACAAGGAAAATAAGGACTCCATAGGCAGACTCAAAAGTGAAATGGATGCCTCAAAGAAATGCCTGGTGCTGATCTGGGATTTCAAGTACCTCATTAATATATGCAGGATACGTTATCAGCTTGGAAAACAAGGCCTTTGGGTTATTTAAAGAGATTAGAGCTTTAATCACAGTCTTTGAAAAAAGCATGAATAAAAAATACTACTGATATTATTTAAAAATATATGTTCATAATTTAAAATATTGATATTTACAGAATATTACATTATTTATATAAACATATCCCAGTAGAGTAAATAAATTGCCTGTTAACATTTTTGCAAAAACATAGAACAAGGATGATACAGACCATCCTTGCAAATCTGGTATCTTCTTGATTTCCTTCCAGAAATACCTCACGATACCTTATCTAGGGCTTGTTCTCAGTTAAAAGATAACCATCTTACTCAATAAAACAAATTCAAATGAGTTGCCACTGCTAATTGATCAATATATTTAAATTTAAAAACCATATTTATTGTGTGCCTCTGGTTACAAAAGTCATTTATTTAAATTATTAATTAAATAAATATGAAAATAGTAAATAAAATCCCACTGTGCAATGGAAATTTTCTAAACTATTTTTTGTTTATCTTTCCAGATGGATAAAGATCTAATATTTCACATTTTGTGGGGGGAACTTTTTCAAATTGTGTGTTGAACATTTAACTAGGGCATCCTAGAGTCAATGTCTTTAAGGCAAGGAAGGTCTCTAACAGGGAAAATCCATAGGTGAGAGATTTGGAGGAAAACATGCCTTCTGATTGTCATCAAACTAGATGATCTACCTCCCCATTAGAGAGACAGATATGACTGTATATGGAAGAAGTTCACTACAAATGAAGATGATGTTGCCAAATTCAGAAGTTAATATCTTTAGAGCCAACCAATACAATAGTGATAATATGAGGATTGAAGGCAAAGTGAGAGGAAAGGAGTGGAAAAGTAATTATAATATCTACTGTGCCCTACATTTTCTCTACCTTTACAAAACTGTATGGAAGGCTTCATCATCCCCTTCTAGGGGTCATAGTCACTTTTTCCTTTGTGGTCCACCTACTCTATAAGAACACATTAAAAATTATATTTTATATCTGCATTGGAATAAAGGCAAATACAACCCAGGATGAATTCCATTAGTATATATCAATTATTATCATATTCATTTTTTCTTCTGATTTTAACAGAAATTGAAACTTCATCATTTGTTGGCCCTAAACGTATTGTAGGCACGGTGTCTACTGGCTCATGTATAATTCAGTCTTCTCGATGGCAGATAATGGTGGTTAAACCCCAACAGCTATTCACCCCTCATTCTAGAATAATGAAATTCCTAAATTTTAGCCAGGCACATGGCCATCCAAAATAAAGGATGGCAGTTCCCAGCCTCCTTTGCAGCTAAGTGTGGCCAGATACCAAGTTAGCCAGTGAAATGTGAATAGAAGCAATGGGCACAACTTCCAGGTTGTATTCCTTTCCCTGCAGTTGGAAGTCAGCAGTGACTTCCAGAGCAGAGTCACAATGCAGCCCAGATTTTATATAGTAAATGAATAATACATATTGATGTAGCTTAAGTTCCTGCTATTTTGAGTCTTGGTTACGTGCAGCCAAGCCTATATCCACAGTAATAGAATTGACTTTTCCAGTGAGGAAACTGAGGCACTGATGTGACTTTCTCAGTGTGATTTAGGACAAGTTAAAATGTGGCAAAAAGGTCAACCCTGACCTATCCATATTCAAACTATGTTTTATTCACTGCCTTCCCACATTGTCTTCTCCCTTCACAGAAACAAAAGGCATGGAGAACAAAGCAATTATAAGAGAAAGAAGAAGAGCATAAACTTTATGAAGCAATAAGTGTCATCAAAAGGGAATCCAAACAAAAAACAAATGGAAAGAAAAAATAAAACAGACTCAGTGTGGATTTTTGCCAGCACAACATGACTTGACACTTTGAATTATGCCTGCTTACAGGAAGTATTAGAAACTTTCCAAGAAAAGAATAGTGCACATAAATGATGGGTCCAGTACATTTTGCTTATTTGTTAGCTTTGACTATAAGTTGATTAGTTTTGGGCTCTGGTAATTTCTGATTTCCACTGACACAAAGCACCACACAGAGGTGAGAATCCACAAAACATATATCTGGAAAAAACATCTCAGTGAGAAATATTTCCAAGTAGGGATCTGGTCATTTCCTTCTAACCTGTGGGATATAAGATCATCTCTCCCGAGTACTTTCTTGCCTTACTCATGATTCCATCAGGGTGAATAAGAACCCTGTCCAAGCAGTTATTTCTGTTCTTTGAATACACTAAACAGTATAGTTACTAATTGAATTTCACTTTTAAAGATTAAGAAGAGTCTCAGATCTTCTCTTTCAAAATAGCTAGAAAGAAAACGAAGTTTTATACCACTCTATAAAAGCCATATTGTATTTAAAAGGGAGTCTTTCAATGAGTATGAGGGTTTCTCCCATTCACTGTTAATTAGAGCAAACAAAATAACAGTGCACAGACATCATTTGCTCCATGGAATCTCTTCCTTTTTATGATTGTCCAGGTTATTTTAGATACGTGTGTGTGTGTGTGTGTGAGAGAGTGTTATTGATTTTTTTTAAGAGAGAGAGCGGAAAGGAGAGGGAGAGAGAGAAATATTTATGTGAGAGAGAAACATTGATTGGCTGCCTCCTATATGCCCCCTACTAGGAATTGAGCTCATAACCCGAGCATGTGCCCTGACCGGGAATCGAACCAGTGACCTTTTAGTGCATGGGACGATGCTCAACCAACTGGTCGGTGATGGGATGAGCCGCACCGACCAGGGAAATTTTAAATATCTTAAAAAGAAAAATTAAGTTTCTCTCTCACAAATGTATTCATGGAATATGTAGCATGCAGCTATATTTACTATATCCCTCAATAATAAATGTTTTAAAATATTCAACTTTTTATTTGGATATGGCAATAGGAGTATTGCCAGGCAACTTACCTGTGACTATATATTTTAAACTCCTAAGATAAAAATTAACCCACAAAGACAGAAAACAACTAATCAAAGTCATATCATTGCCCATCCTGTCACTAAGATGCTGGGGGCCAAGCCAGAGCTAGACAAAGGAATGTGAGGCAGAGATACTTTTCTTCTCTCTTCAGGAGTGGCCTCTCAAGTGGCATTAGGGAAAGACAATTTGTAACAGTGTAGGGGAAAATATTAGAACTGTATTTTTAATCTAAGCCACAAAGAAGCAACTAAGCTATTTTACCTGGGTCAACACCATTTCCCTCATCCAGTCTGCATGTCAAAGCTTTCAGCCCCATGCAATGAGCAAGGTATCCAAAAATAAGAGAGGAGGCACTTGTTTCAAAAATGTCAGGGTGACAGCTCATGTGCTTGTTTCCAGTGTTATCTATTATGTTGTAGTTTTTGTGGACCCAGTGAAATAGACTAGCCAATCAGGTTTTAAATGAATATTCCCTCACAAAGTAGATTTAAAAGTTTCTGTAAATAACCCATGGTTTGAAAACTTCTAGCAATTTAAACATAAGCAAAACACCAGGAAAAAATAGCAAAATTAATGTTTTAGCTCCTAATACAATTTTTATCAGCCACATCATATATATATATATACAATTTAATATATATATTAAATTAATGTGTCATGTACAAAAAGATCTCAGTCTGAACTTCAAAATTATCAAAAACACTATTTGAAATATGGGTTTACTTTTACTGTTATTAATAATGAAGAGCCACAGTTTTTATCAATGAACCTTATGTTAAGAACCAATTGTACATTATGATATTAACTTATTATATGAAGCAAGACCGTTTTCATGTAAAATGTAACAATTATTTTTTTCAGCAATGTGTAAAGCAATGCTATATTCTCAAGCCAGTAATTTATAACATTCTACTAAATTTAATGATAACTATTTAGGAGCCACTTCTGTGGTTCTCTATTTAATAGTATAAGCCATGCACTATTGGGGAATACTTTCTATTCCTAACAAAAAGTGTCCGATATAATTTATAGAAATCAATATACTGACAAACTACAAAGATTCCTTCATCAACAAATAGATTGGGAAGGTGCATAGAAAGCATTGCTGAAGATTTGGCAAAACAAGCATCAGATCACATCATGAAATATGGGAGATTTGTTATAAGTTGGATAAACATCGCGATGTTCCCTCATGCCTCAGCTTATAGTATCTGTCAGGTTTTGTTTAAATAAAATACATAAAGAACTACATTTTATTGGCAACCAAAGGAAAGATGAAATAGAAAAGGTAGATTCTCAATAGCATAGACATTCTTTAATAAAACAATGCTGGTGTATACAACCATATCATGCTATCATTGCTAGAGCCACGGCCTTGATTAGAATATAAGAAAAGGATTCCAAGTTAAACTTACAGAGGTAACTGGAGAAGAGTTCACTTCCTGCAGCGTTCATAGGCTGTGTGTGTGGTAGAAAAGAAGTTAAATCCGGTGGTGCCCTTCAAGCTAGAGGATGCTAATAGTGCGATATATTTTATAGAAATAAGACTTTAAAAAAATAGTCAAATTTTTAGAATGAGGGAGGAAAAATCAGGAAACTGTTTTGTACCTCAGTTTTCCTGATTAGCTCATGACAAAGTTCTCCTCCCACCCCCATGGCAAAGTTCTTAAACAAACTATTGGACTTACGGGTTAAATACATTTCTTTTAAATGTTTAAAATTTGTCAGCCTTTTCAGTGTGATTACAATGACTGCCCATAGGATCCTCCAGAGATTTTTTTAAAAAAATATAAGCACATATAATCTATATGTTGCATTTAAAGTTGGATGTTGCGACAATGACTATGAGTAATGGCTTTTCAAAAGCAAATCCTACAATCAAGACAGAGTTTTGAAAAAGATCCTTGGAAATGTTTCTACTCTTATAGTATTTTGTTACTAAAATATATACAAATGGGTCATCTATTTTAAAAACATCCCTATATCTTTCCTTCATCTCTATATGTTTATGAGACTGAAACAGGAATTGTCCATCCTATTTAAAGACCTTCCATATAAGGAATTTTCAGTGTTTTGAACCCCTGTTAAAATGTTAAACTAGAACACAATTTTTATAGTTTGCAAAAACTTATTAATATCAAAGAATAGAGAAGTATACCAACTTTCATGAATAGATTGTATAATTGGAGAATACCATTTAAAAAATGAGTATCTTGATTTTAAAAGTACAACCAAAATATGCTTCCTCCCTTTATAGGCACATACCTTCACGAAGTATCTTCTCTACTATAAAACCATTAAATCTACCAGGAGATTTCGCAGGCATTAAAATTACCGGGAGTACTTTTAAGGAAAGAATCACTGCATTGCAAAGGGTTAAACCAAGATTTCCAAATGTTAATGAGAAAGAAGTTGATAGTAGTAACTACTGGAAACCCAAACCTGTACCGTCTCTTTAACTGTCCGTGCCCAAATGCTCGTGGTTTATTGGAGATCATTAAAACCGTGCACTCTCCCCAGCTGATATTAATAAGGCCACACCATTCTTGCTGCTCCGAGCGCCTCTGTGAAATTCGCCAAGGCCCCCAATTATCTGTGGGCGATCTGCAGGCCTGTGGAGGGGGTTCCACATGGGCAGGCGCTTAATGAACAGACTGGCTTATAAACATAGGCTAATCTCTCCCACATGAGCACCTGAGGAGGATCACAAGTGACAGCTGTTTAAATTTCCAGGGAAATTAATGACCCTAAAGAGGCAGCGCTTATCAGGCTTGGAGTAGGTTTGATAGAGGAGAGTCACCACGGGGCAAAATGTTTATAATTGTCCATAAGTGCCTCATTCTATGGCTTCATCTTGGGAACTTTTATTGACACGGACTCTTCTATTAATGCTCGTGTTGGCAGAGCGACTTGGTTCAATCTGGTCCTAATGTTGGGCTCCCAGGGCCGCTAATGAGCATCTCCCTGTCCTCAGATCACAAGCCATTTTTAAAAGATCAGGACCGTGGTTGGCATCCTGACCACTTAGGGAAAATCCCATCAGACACATACATTGTTTTGGTCCACAAGGCATTTGTAATGCATCGGCTCAGCCCCAGATCGGTTAGGGGGGGGGGGGGGGAGGGGGTGTGCACAGAGGGAATGAGGAATAGACCGGCCACACTGCTGGCTGGCTGAGGAATAGAGCGGGAGCAGGTAATTAAGTGCAGATTGGCCAAGGGGCCAGAAGACTCTTAAAAAACAGATCTGGAGAGAAATCACACATGGTAAAACTCACCACCCTCTTCTTCTACGCCTGCCCCCTCCCTGCTCTGGTGTTCTATGGCTTTTATGTATCTTTCATGGCTTTTATGTATCAACAGGACATGCTACCTTGTTCTCAGTGGTCTTTACATTTCGCACACTCCACTTAACAGAAAATGGTCTCATTTCCAAGGGGGGTTTTGCAGAGTCTCGTGTCATGTGAAAGGAGCTACAATGGAGAGTCAGAGACAAAGAGAGATGATAGATATGCTGTTCTAGAAATAGTGTTAAAGTGGGAAAGACCTTAGCTAAACTGAGGGCAAGGTTTCGGGTGGAGGACATGGCAAGGGTCATCTCGGAGACTGAGAGCTAACAGTGCAGAAAGGTCAAAGCTTGGGAAACAAGGGAGAGTGACTCAGAGGAATGATATGCTCAGAAAATATACTTTCCTCGAGGAAGACAAGATGGCGGCAGAATAGGCAGATGCGTCCCAAGGCTTGTCCTGGAGCAAATAGAATGAGCAGCTGAAACAGATAACACCCACCCCCAAATTTGCGAAGTATACTCAGCTGGTGAGATAGTTTGCAGCCGGGAAGGGCAGAGTTCCCCTGAGAAGGTAAAAACCAGGGACCTGGGCAGGAAAGTTTGCCAGATCTCTCAGCCCAGAGGGTCAGAGGGAGACCGAGCGACACCCAGCCACGTCCCTTGGGACAGGCACAGCCCCTGACTGGGGAAAGGAAATCTGCAAGATTATTGATGCCGGGGAATTTGAGATCTGGGTTCCATATTAGGGAGGACTGAACCTAAAGGGGGCAGCCTGAAGCGCTGACCAGACCATGCAGTGCCGGTAAGAGAGGAGCTTACAGAGACTCAGTCTTCCTCGTTTCTGTGGCCAGCATTTGTTTGTTTGTTTTCACTGAACCCTGTTCATAGGACATTTCGGATACAGACACTCACCCATGCTGAGGAGCAGGAGAAGGTGCGGACGAGTGGAATCTGGGAAGAGGCTGGAGAGAGAAGGGGGTCCAGGAGAGGTGGCAGCAAATTGAGTGCTGAGTCACCCCTGAGCCCAGGATTTGGGCAGCAATTTTCTCCTGAGGATATAACTCCTCCCTCCAGCCCCCAGGCAAGGAATACGGCCACACCCAGATTCCACCCTGAATGGTATGAAGAATTAAACAAATCTGATTAGTCCCTGGGAGTTAACAGGGTCTGGCCTATAGAGGGGCCTTCAGTCACAGCAACAGAAAAAAAAAAAAATCACAGACACTCCAGAAAACTGAGATCTTAAGTCAGCCAAAGGAATGACATTTCAATTTTTCATTTTTATTTTTTTATTATTATTTTATTAGCTTTTTTTTTGCTTTTTTCTCTGTTCTCCTTTTTTGTTTGTTGTTTTATTTTCTACTTCTTTTCACATCATTCAATTTTATTTTATTTTTACTTGTTATTTTCTATTTTTATACCTTTTTTTAAATCAATTTTTTTGTAAATATATTTTGTTCCCTTTCTGTCTCTTCTTATCCATTCATCCCTTTTCTACCTCCCCTATACTAAAATGAGGTCCTCCCCATACTTATCCAATTCTTAACCTCTTAACCTTATTTCCTGTATATCAGCTCAGCCTCTACAGATTCTGCCCCCACCCTCTTTACTGGGTGTTTGGTGTTTGTATTTGTTTGGTTTATCTATTGGTTCTGTGGTGTTTTCTCTCTCTCTCTCTCTCTCTCTCTCTCTCTCTCTCTCTCTATATATATATATATATATATATATATATATATATTCTCCTTTTTCTTTTCTCTCCTATCTTTTTTTTTCTTTTTTCTCTCTCTCTCTCTCTTAGATATCATTTGTACTCTCTTTTCTTTCCCCTAATTCTCTTTTCTCAGGTGGTCACTTATATTGGGATTATTGGTGCCGTGAGTACATTCATGCTTTGTTCCCCTTGAGTCATGTCTTGTTAAGGTGAATTTTATCCTGTCTGGCTAAAGTGCTAGAGAGCAAGCCACATAACCGAACACCTGGAGAGGAGGAGCAGTGACGTGCGCAGCTCACCCCCATCCAAAGAGCACCAACCGTGCAAGCAGCCCACCCCCATCCGAGGAGCAGCAGACTTGCAATCAACCTGTCCAAGTCCAAGGAGCAGTAGCCCCACAAGCAGCCCACCACATCAGAGGAACAACAGCAGCGTGCAGCCAGCCCCCATTCACGGAACAGCAGCCACGTGAGCAGTTTGCCCCAGTTCAAGGAGTAGCAGCTGTGTGTGTAGCCCGCCCCCATCCAAGGAACAGCAGCCTCGTGATCAGCACACCCTCTGTCTGAGGAACAGCAGCTGTGTGTGAAGCCTCCCCCCACCAGCCAGAGGAGCCACCACGGCTGTGAACAGCACCCACCAGAGGAGCTGCTGCCAACTGAGGAGCAGCTGCTACCACAACCGCCCAAGGAGCAACTGCAGCCCAAGGAGCCACAGCCACCCAAGGAGCAGCCCCTGAATGATTCAACATCTAGATCTGTCGGTGAGATCAAACATGGGTAGACAAAGAAACCCCCACAGGAAAGAAGAGGAGGACGTGCCAGAAAAGCAGCTAAGTGAAACAGAGGCATGCAACATGTCAGAAAAAAATTCAGATTAAGTGTCCTAGAGTGCATAAACCGGATGGAGGAAAAAATCAACAACTTATGCAAGAATCAAGAAGAAACAGATGAAAAAATAAACAACTTATGTAAGAATCAAAAATAAATGGATGAAAAAATCAATAACTTAGGTAAGAACCAAGAAGAAATGAAGAGTAATATAGCTGCAATAAAAAACACCATTGAAAGTTTCAACAATAGACTAGGAGAAGCGGAGGACTGAATTAGCGAATTGGAAGACAGGGAAACAAAACACACCCAAACTGAACTGCAATTGGAGAAAAAAATTAAAAGACAGGAGGAGAGCCTAAGGGAGCTATGGGACAACATGAAACGAAACAACATACGAATAATAGGGGTGCCAGAACAACAGAAGAGGAACAAGGGTTAGAAAACCTATTGGAAGAAATAATATCAGAAAAATTCCCTGAGGTGGGGAAGAAAAAAGTCACACAAGCACAGAGAGTCCCAAACAAGATGACCCAAAAACACATATGCCAAGACACATCATAATTACCATGTTCAGGACAAAGAGAGAGTCTTAAGGCTGCAAGAGAGAGATGGAAAGCTACATACAAGGGATCTCCCATTAGATTATCAAATGATTTCTCAACAGAAACACATCAGGCCAGAAAAGAATGGATGGAAATTTACAAAGTGATGCAAAGCAAAGGACTGAATCCAAGAATACTCTATCCAGCAAGGCTATCATTCAAAATTGAAGGGGAAATAAGAAGCTTCACAGACAAAAAAAAGGTTAAGGGAGTTTATCACCACCAAGCCAGTAATACAAGAAATGCTAAAGGGACTGGTGTAAAAAGAAGAAATAAAAAGCTAAGGAAGAAAACAGGCACAAAAAAATTGAAATGGCTACAAACAAGTACCTTTCAATAATAACTTTAAATGTAAATGGACTAAATGCTCCAATCAAAAGACATTGAGTGGCTGAATAGATAAAACAACATGACCCATATATTTGCTGTCTACAAGAGACCCACCTCAGAATAAGGGACTCACACAGACTGAAAGTGAAAGGATGGAAAAATATCTTTCAGGCAAATGGAAATGAAAAAACAGCTGGGGTAGCAATACTTATATCGGACAAAATAGACCTCAAAGTGAAGGCCATAACAAGAGATAAGGAAGGCCACTTCATAATACTAAAGGAATAGATACAACAAGAAGATATAACCCTGATAAACATATATGCACCCAATGCAGGAGCATCCAAATACATTAAAAAAAACTCCTGGGAGATATCAAGGGAGAGATCGACAACAATACAATCATAGTAGGGGACTTTAATACACCACTGACATCACTGGATAAATCCTCTAGACAAAAAATCAGCAAATAAACAGCAATCCTAAATGACTCACTAGATCAGATGGACTTAATTGACATTTTCAGAACATTTCACCCCAAAGCCACAGAATATACGTTCTTCTCAAGTGCACATGGAAAATTTTCAAAAATAGACCACATATTGGGTCACAAGCAAAGTCTCCCCAAACTCAAGAAGATTGAAATCATACCAAGTATCTTCTTAGATCACAATGGCATAATATTAGAAATAAACTACAATAAAAACAACCCCAAATACTCAAACACTTGGAAGCTGAATAGCATGTTCTTAAATATTGATTGGGTTACCAATGAGATCAAAGAAGAAATTAAAAACATCCTGGAAACTAATGACAATGAAAACACAACAATCCAAAACCTATGGGACACAATGAAAGCAGTCCTGAGAGGGAAGTTTATAGCCCTACAGGCCTACCTCATAAAACAAGAAAAAATGGTAGTAAATCATCTAACTCTACATCTCAAAGAATTAGAAAGAGAGCAACAAGAAAAGCCCAGAGTGAGCAGAAGGAAGGAGATAATAAAGATCAGAGCAGAAATAAATGACATAGAGACCAAAAAAACAATACAGAAAATCAATGAAACCAAGAGCTGGTTCTTTGAAATGATAAACAAGATTGATGAACCTCTAGCCAGGCTCAACAAGAAGCAAAGAGAGAGGACCCAAATAAGCAAAATCAGAAACAATAGAGGCAAAATAACAACAGACCCCACAGAAATACAAATGATTGTTAAAAAATACTATGGACAACTCTACTCCAACAAACTAGACAACCTGGAGGAAATGGACAAATTCCTAGAAAAATACAACATTCCAAAACTCAATCAGGAAGAATCTAAAAATCTCAATAGGCCAATAACTATGGAAGAAATTGAAGCAGTCATTAAAAAGCTTCCAGTAAACAAAAGCCCAGGGCCAGGCAGCTTACCAAACATTCAAGGAAGAAAAACCTATCCTCCTCAGACTACTACAAAAATCCAAGAGGAAGGAACACTTCCAAGCTCATTCTATGAAGCCAGCATCACCCTAATACCAAAACCTGGGAAAGACAACACAATGAAAGAGAATTACAGGCCAATATCCCTCATGAACATAGATGCCATAATCCTCAACAAAATCTTAGCAAATCGGATCCAGCAATACATCAGAAAGATCATACACCATAACCAAGTAGGATTTATCCCAGGGATGCAAGGATGGTACAATATCCGCAAATCAATAAATGTGATACATCACATAAACACATTGGAAGAAAAAAAAACACATGGTCATATCAATTGATGCAGAAAAAGCATTTGACAAAATCCAACACCAATTTCTGATAAAAACTCTCAGCAAGGTGGGAATAGAAGGATCATACCTCAACATAATAAAAGCCATATATGACAAACCCACAGCCAACATCATACTCAATGGACAAAAACTAAAACCATTTCCCCTAAGAACAGGAATGAGACAGGGATGCCCACTCTCACCACTCCTGTTCAACATAGTACTGGAAGTATTAGCCATTGCAATTAGACAAGAAGAAGAAATAAAAGGCATCCAAATTGGAAAGGAAGAAATAAAACTGTCCTTCTTTGCAGATGGCATGATATTATACTTAAAAAACCCTAAAGACTCCATCAAAAAACTATTAGACTTAATCAATGAATTTGGCAATGTAGCAGGATACAAAATTAATGCCAAGAAATCTATGGCATTTCTATACACCAATAGTGAACTTACAGAAAGAAAGACTAAAAAAGCAACCCCATTTACCATTGCACCAAAAAAATTAAGATACCTAGGAATAAACTTAACTAAAGAGGTAAAAGACCTCTACTCAGAAAACTACAGGACGTTAAAAAAAAGAGATAGAGGAAGACATAAACAGATGGAAGAACATACCATGTTCTTGGATTGGTAGAATCAACATCATTAAAATGTCCATACTACCCAAAGCAATCTATAAATTCAACACACTTCCCATTAAAATACCAACGGCATATTTCACAGATTTAGAACAAACTCTCCAAAAATTCATCTGGAATAAAAAAAGACCCTGAATAGCTGCAGCAATCCTGAGAAAGAAGAACAAAGTAGGTGGGATCTCAATACCAGATATCAAGCTGTATTACAAAGCCACTGTTCTCAAAACTGCCTGGTACTGGCACAAGAACAGACATATAGATCAATGGAATAGAATAGAGAGCCCAGAAATCGACCCAAACCAATATGCTCAATTAATATTTGACAAAAGAGGCAAGAACATACAATGGAGTCAAGACAGTCTCTTCAATAAATGGTGTTGGGAAAATTGGACAGATACATGCAAAAAAATGAAACTAGACCACCAACTTACACCACACAAAAATAAACTCAAAATGGATAAAGGACTTAAATGTAAGACGGGAAAACCATAAAAATACTAGAGGAATCCAAAGGCAACAAAATCTCAGACATATGCCGAAGCAATTTCTTCACTGATACAGCTCCTAGGGCATTGGAAACTAAAGAGAAAATAAACAAATGGGATTACATGAAAATAAAACGCTTCTGCACAGCAAAAGAAACCATCAACAAAACAACAAGAAAGCCCACTGCAAGGGAGGACATATTTGCTAATGTTATCACCAATAAGGGTTTAATCTCCAACATTTATAGGAAACTCATACAACTTAACAAAAGAAAGATAAACAATCCAATCAAAAAATGGGCAAAGGACCTAAATAGACACTTTTCAAAAGAGGACATTCAGAAAGCCAAGAGACATATGAAAACATGCTCAAAATCACTAATCATCCGAGAAATGCAAATCAAAACAACAATTAGGTACCATCTCACACCTGTCAGACTGGCTATCATCAACAAATCAACAAACGACAAGTGCTGGAGAGGATATGGAGAAAAAGGAACACTCGTGCACTGCTGGTGGGAATGCAGACTGGTGCAGCCACTATGGAAGACAGTATAGAGTTTCCTCAAAAAGTTAAAAATGGAACTCCCATTTGACCCAGTGATCCCACTTCTAGGAATATATCCCAAGAAATCAGAAACACCAATCAGAAAGGCTATATGCACCCCTATGTTAATAGCAGCACAATTCACCATAGATAAGATCTGGAAACAGCCTAAGTGCCCATCAGCAGATGAATGGATTAGAAAACTGTGGTACATCTGCACGATGGAATACTATGCTGCTGTAAAAAAGAAGGAATTCTTACGATTTGCAACAGCATGGATGGAATTGGAGAGCATTATGCTAAGTGAAATAAGTCAGTCAATGAAAGAAAAATACCACATGATCTCACTCATTTATGGATAATTAAGACGATTATAAACTGATGAGCAAAAATAGTTACAAAGGCAGAGCAACATCGAACAGACTGTCAAACTACAGCAGGAAGGCTGGGGAGGGTTGGAGGGTTCGGGGGCGGGGGTAAGAGATCAACCAAAGGACTTGTATGCATGCATACAAGCATAACCAATGGATACAAGACACTGGGGGGCATGGGAGGCTAGGGGAGGGTCAAGGGGAGAAAAAAAAAAGAAGACATATATAATATTCTTTGTAATACTTTAAGCAATAAAACAATTTTTAAAAAAATAAACTGAAGGCAAGCTAGCAGTGAAAGGTAACTAAATGGAAGCATATTGTAAACACCTTCTGGGGTATTAATTTCAGAAGGCAGAAGGGAATTTGATTGCTATTAGAGAAGGTGAGAGTAAGCTTCTCTTGAGTATCTATAAAACATCATGGGTTTTTTTAATGCCATTTTCTCGATGGTTAACTAGCCAAATGTTCTGCAGAGATACGAAAGTATGTTCAATTCAGGCTCCATGGCAGAGAGGAAAGATTGTGATGCTGTATAAGATCCTCATATATCTCTCTGGCTGACTTCAGTGGGAGTCTCCTATGTTTAACTGGGATTTAAACTGGCTCCTGATACCTAGAATGTAGGAATACTAAGGTATTGACAATGCCACTCAGAGAAGGCAGCCCCCTCTCTATGATGTATTATATATATCCCATGTTCAAAGGCTGTTAAATCACGTTGTTTACCCATATCTTCAGAAAAAAATCACTTCCACTGTCATGATAAACAACCTGCTTCCCTATTTATAATGGTCTGGCCCTCTAGCAACTTCAGCATGAAATTATAGCTAATTTGCCTACAAACATCAGGTGGTCATAATAATCTGGCCACTCTGAGTGGCCAGATTATTATGACCACCCCATCAGTACTTCGTTGAGCCAACTTTTGCCTTCAATACTGCAGCGATTCTTCTTGGCATTGACTCCACGAGATGTTGAAAGGTGATGTGAGGAATCTGACACCATGCCTGATGAATAGCACTGTCCAGTTCTATGAGATTTGATGATTGTGGAACCAGCTGCCTAATGGCTCTTTTAACTTCGTCCCACAAATGCTCAATTGGATTGAGATCTGGTGATTGTGGGGGCCACCTAAGCAAGGTAAAGTCTCCCTCGTGTTCTTGAAACCACTCTGCACAATATGAGCACCGTGGCATGGCACATTGTCTTGTTGGAAGAAGCCATCTTCATTGGGTTACGCCATCAACATGATAGGATGAACTTGATCAGCAATGATACTTAGGTATGTTGTGCTATTCAGACGTTGTTCCACACGAATTAAAGGGCCCAAATCATGCCAGGAAAACATGCCCCAAACTATAACACTGCCCCCACCAGGTTGAAGGGTTGTACTCATGCATGCGGGGTGCATATTTTCATGCTGTTTCTGCCAAATTCTCACTCTGCCATCTTCATGATGCAACTGGAAACGTGATTCATTGGACCATATGACTTTTTTCCAATGCTCAACTGTCGAATCCTTGTGTTCCTATGCAAATTGGAGACGTTTTATCTTGGTAACTGCAGACAGCAAAGGTGTTCGAACAGGCCTTTGGCTTCCATATCCCATACGATGCAGTGTACGGCTAATTTGGCTAATCTGCCTACAAATATCAGGTGGTCATAATAATCTGGCCACTGTGTGTGTGTGTGTGTGTGTGTGTGTGTGTATCCCATGTTCAAAGGCTGTTAAATTGCATTGTTTACCCATATCTTCAGAAAAAAAAATCACTTCTACTGTCGTGGTAAACAACCTGCTTCCCTATTTATAATGATCTGGCCCTCTAGCAACTTCAGTGCGAAATTATAGCTAATTTGCCTACAAACATCAGATGGTCATAATAATCTGGCCACTCAGTGTATGCCTCTCCCCATGGCTCTCCAAGGAAACTGGCACACCTAACTGCTTGTTTCCATGAAGCTAACACTGAAGCCTGGATAAGCCTTTATTGCAGAGCTATGTTAGTCCTTTGTGGAGCTTTGCTAGTTATTATAACAGTTGCTTAAGGATAAATACTTAAAAACAAATAACTGAATGTTTTACAATTTGGTTCATTAAAAATGTAGATTTTTAAATGAGGAATTCAGAACTTTAAAAATTAAAGTATGCTGGTAATAAATTCATATACACAAACAATTTCTTCACTGTTATTATGTTTCATTGAACTTTATTTCTTCTTTTTCTCTCTTTAGTGAAAGTATGCTCCAAGCTAATGATTCAACCACTGTTATATGTGCATACCTATAAATACTCCTATAGGCAACAAACTTCATTTGATAAACATTTCCAAGTAGGAATGATCATAATTCATCTCTATATGCTAAAAAGGAAAGTAAAGTTACTCTACTGTGAGCAGAGAAGATATTGTTATCAAGTAATATGACTGTTTTGGTGAAATATTAATGCTTACAAAATGTTCATTAAATAAATCATATCCTTAAATAATTGATATTGGTGTTAGCAAGGATTATACAGCTCTTTGCTTAATTGTATACTTTGAAAAAAAGCATCTTCTGCTAACTTACAAAATAAATCCTAAATAAGTCATGAGTGGAAATTACAAATTTCTTTTATATATTACTCAAAAGCCAGTACATGACTAATAAAAGCACACCCAAGCCTCCACTCTCCCTTCTCTTGTCCTATGGTTAAAAAAACAACAACACAAAACCTAACTTTATTTCTTTATTCTGTTATGTATTATATAAAAACTAGTTTAAAATTTTCATTTTATTTTTATAAAAGCCCAAATAAACTTAGAGCTACAGATATAATTATTTCATCATGTTCTTATATGCATTCAGTAGTTCAAAGTGACATTACCCAATGAAATGTTTTTCTGATTGAAAAATAGAAAATATAACAGACGCTTGCAAATCGATGGCAGAAATAATCAGAAAAAAAAACTTTAATATGATCAGATTGGTTTAAAGGTTACGTTTGAGGATAACATTTGACTACATATATTTGACAAAATCATTCTTCACCTACAGCATACAATTATGTTAGGGTGGGTAGAAATGAGCTCTTTTAAAAGAACAGAGAGAAAAAAGGGACTGTTGGCACATCTGCTTCACTGCTTCAGGGAGTGAAACTCTGGCTTCATGCCTCTCCTTTGGAAGTAAAAGCAATGGCAGAAACATGGTTAACCATTTGTTCCTAGAATCCCCATGAATGTGTAGGTGCCAATGTGGACAAGGAAGAATAACAAGAGTTCTGGGTGGTGGAGGGGAGGTTAAACTTCCCAGACAGAAATCCTGGCTGCTTTTCTCTGTGCCTTTCTACTCCTTTATAAGATGGGAACAACCAATGTGGCAGGTCAATATTTTATCTGATCACCAATATTTGCTGTTCTCTTCCTGCCAGGTACCTAGCAGGATACATCTCTGCCCCTTGTTGTTGGACCTGGCTGGGTGACTAGCTTTGCCCAGCTGTGTTACTTCTGGACAGAAGCAGTTAAAAGCGGATACATGATTCTCCATCACTTATCTTCCATGATGTACCATAAAAATTGTGAAGGTATGTGTCAAGATGGGGCATATGACCTGGCTCCTCAAGGAATTATAATAAAGCCTGCCACATGCTAATTATAATTGTGCATGATGCATAAACAAGAAATAAACCTTGGTTGAAGTCATCTTACACTACCTGATTTAGGGGCTTATCTGTTACCATGGCATTGCCTAGTTTATCCTATTTGATAGACTAATCCTACATGCCTCTAAGTATTTTGGTAAGGATAAGCTGAGTATAAACACTTTGAAGCATACCTAGAATATTATAAATGCTTCATTCGTTCATTATTCAAGTACCTGCTAAGTACCAAGCCCTATCCTAAGTGGACAGAATATAATGTAAAAACAAAAAGTCCCTGCTCACACAGTATTGACCTTATAGTTGAAAAGGTAGCTGGTGATCAAAAGATGACACAAATGAAAAACTGCAACTCTGCAAACTGGAATCCCTTAAGGGCCAGATGGCACAAGAAAGCACATGAGATAATTGACCAAGGCAGGGAGGTCAGCAAAGGCTTCCTTCAGGACTGGCGCAGAATTAGTTTAAATCTGGAGGTCATGGAGTGATAGTAATTGGGGAAAGTTGAGAAGAGATAGCCTCTCTTGAGGAAGGGACCTGTGTGCAAAGATCTGTGGTGGTCAGGTGCACCGTACCTACAAAACCTAAAAGTCTCTGGCTGGAGTCGTGACTAAAGGAACAAGATTAAGAGAGGGAGTTGTAGGCTACTGAAGATTTTGGTCCTTTTCTAAAGGGAAATGGGAGCCTGACCGGTGTGGCTCAGTGGCTGAGTGTCAACCTATGAACCAGAAGGTCACAGTTTGATTCCCAGCCAGGGCACAAGCTCTGGTTGCAGGCTTGAGCCCCAGTAGGGGGCATGCAAGAGGCAGTCAATCAATAATTCTCTCTTATCATTGATGTTTCTATCTCTCCCTCTCCCTTCATCTCTGAAATCAATAAAAATATATTTAAAAAAATAAAGAGCAAAGGGAGCTATTGAATATTTTAAGTGGGGTGGGATTATTCAGGCAAAAGGATAGAGTGGATTATAAAGAGTTATGAGGGGGCATAGTGGATACAGAGGTTAACTAGCTAAGAGACTCTTGCTAGAGTCAATGCAATAGATGATGATAGCTTGTAATAAGATGATGGTAATAGCGGTGGTGGAGATTGAGAAAAAAGATAGAATAGGTCACTTTTTAAATATATATTCATCACCTAATCTAGTGTAAGTAAAAAAAAAAAGGCAGATATATCTCAAAGTATTAAGTAGTTTACAAAATTTTTAGAAGGGTCAAAGCTCCAAGCTGGTATGCTCCCCAGCCAGAAACAACGTAATAAAGAAAACAACCACACAAGACTGACTATTCTAATGGAAACTTTATGGCCCTCAAGATGCTGAGGACCAGACTGTACAACTACTGCCTTAGCTGCCCCAGAACCAATCTTCACAACTGAGCTTACAAGATGCTCTGAGCTGCTCATACATGGCTGCTACTTCTCAATGCTCACGTCAATCTTACCAAAGTCACATGAACACATCTATCACATAAAAACTCAGTCTCGTGAGAAACCTTAGCTACAAAGAAAATTAAATTTCATTTTTAGTTTTTAACCTTGAAAGCACAGGGAAGGCATATTTAATGGGGATGAAGTAGATGTGGAATGAACCAGACTGAAGTACTTGCCACAAAGAACTGAAATGAATTGGAATTTTTTGATGGATCGCATATATGAGATAAAGCTGGAAAAGGTATCAAAAACCACTCCCAGGTTTTTTGCTTACCAACTGGATGGATGATAGATGCTGTACACTGAACTTGGCTTGAGAGTAATGAAGAGGAGTCTGGTATTGGGCACATTTGAGACAGCCAAGAGAAAACGTAAAATATACAGTGGGATATGCAAGAGAAGGTCTTGCTGGAGATAAATTTATGAGTCATCTGGTGATAATTAAAGTCATGTGGTATTAGTTTTCTATTGCTGCATCACAAATTACCACAAGTTAGCAGCTTAAAACAATACCCATCTATTACATCAATTTCCATGAGTCCCGAGTCTAGGCAGGGGTGAACTGGGTCCCCTGCTCAGGGTTTCATAAGGCTGTAAACTGTCATCCAGAACAGCAATCTAATCTGAGGTTCAGGATCCTCTTCTAAACTCACTGGTTGTTGGGCAGTAATAGGACTAAGACCCTCAGCTCCTAGAAACCGCCCACAATTGCCACTTTGCTACTACAAGGTCAACAAGAGAGCTTCTACTTTCCCTCATTTCAAATATCTCTCAATTTGAATCTCTAGACTCGCTTTTAAAGAGCTCACCTGATTTGGTCAGGCCTGATCAGGATAATATCCCTTTAGATTAACAAAAGTTAACTTAGTAGGGATTTAAATTATATCTGCAAAGTCCTTTCATCTTTGCCACTTAACATAACGTAATCATAGAAGTTAAACCCTCCCATCTTGTTCACGGTCTCACCTATACTAAGGGGTAAGAAATATAGAGCATGTATTTACCAGGAGGTAGGAATACTGGGTTCCATCTTGGACTTCTGCTTACCACACATGTCCAGAGGTGAAATATTCCATGGAGAGAGTATAGAGTGAGAAGAGCATAGCGTTTAGGAAAACAACCATGAAGATTTCCAATACTTAATGATGGAATAGAATTATCTAAAACTGAGATAGAGAAGTAGAAGCTCTATTAGTTGTATTGTTATCATAATTGAAAGTCCAATATACTAACCATAATACATCAAGTATTTTAAATCATTGATCTATTTCAGACTTTGCAACCTTATAAAGAAGTTTAATGTGACCTGAAAAGATTACTAATATTTTAGAGTCATAATGCAGTAGAGTTTCTAAATAGAGTGAAAGTTAGAATGACTAGTCAAACCACCTTATTTGACCAAGGATGATACAGATAAGAGTGACTTTGCCAAAGTCATTCAGCCAGTGAATAGCTAAACCACAGATCTCCTGACTCTGAAATCATACCTGTTTGGGTTTTTTTTTTTTTTTTACTATTATTTAGTCTGTGCCATGAAATTAACATTGGTCATGATGCTTTATGCAGAAAATTATACTCAATAAAATTAGAGTCACTTAAGAGACACAATTCTATTCCCTATTTTGTCCAGACCTTAGGAAGCAACAGGAAGCCTGAGGCTGCTCTGTCTTCAAAAGATAATCCTCACAAAACCCCTTCACCTGTCCTACCGATTACACTTTCAAACAGCACTGAAGCAGTCATATAAATATGTTATCAAGCCATTCTGTAGAGTGGTTATATACCCTAACCTGAGTATTTGATCTTCCCCTACTGCTTCAGGAAATATCCCTCAATGTTTTCCTTTATATAACCCATCCAAAGGGCTATAGACATTAGTTGATATCATTTGATTCCACAGCAAGTATATTGTCTTTATTTCTGTTGAAAATACTTGAACTACGTTATAAAACCCTTTCTATTGCAAGCATATTGTATCCATTTCTGGTGGAATACTTGAATTATATTGTACATTTTCAATGTTGGACTTTCCCTACCAGTACTTTATGTCTACAGGCAATCAATAGATATTTTTTCACTCATCCATAGAAGTCTAGGGAGCAAACACTAGTAGATTTGAGTCCAGCCTCTTATTACATTACACTGTGTGATCTTGAGCAAGTTACTTCTCTAAGTCTGTTTTATCTATTAAACACATATAAGAATATGGTAAGTCTGCACTTAATGTCATAGATAGGTTCTGTGACTTTAAAGAAAACGACATATAATGAAACCAATTTTACCATAGGCTAACTGAAATAACCGAGAGCTAAGGTCCTATGGCATCACATCAACATTATAACAATGTTATTTGAGAACCTACTATACCTACCTCACAATATTTTTATGATAACTTAAGGAGGTGTAACACATATACTCCACAGAGTGCATCAGAGATTATCAATGTGTTGGCCACTTTCCTTCCATTGCTTCTTGGTTCTTTTATGGACAGGTATCCCTTTTTGTCATACTTGTAGCCATTTTGATAAATAACGGAGCCATCCTGTCTTTGTTCACATTATATACACTTTGGTTTTCATATAAATAACTCTATCGCCTTTATTAAAATTCTATATAATTGAGAAACATTATACATTCACATTAACAATTATTGTTCCCTTATTGAGATTCTCATGTGAGAGTGGGATTTGGCTCGGGGGGGGGGGGGGGAGAAGAAGGAAACTCTCTAGAAAAGCATATGAGAACCTCCAAAAAGGGAGAGCAGCAGGAATCACATGAAAAGCCCTCCAGGTGATTCCAAGATCTGCTCCCAAGTAGGGGCTGCTGCTCCCCTCCCCTCTTCCTCACTAAGATCCCTAGATACTACTAGTAAATTTTCTGATGCATTTATTATAGAGAGTAAAACAAACTCCCAACTCCAGAGTACTTTTTCTTCTTTGTGGCAAATCATCACTCACCAGCAATCCTTTGTTTCTATTCAAATTGGTCTAAGCTGCTTTTTTCTTTTTCTATTTTCAATCTTACAATGGTCTGACCTCATTTACTTTTTGGGCCAGGCAGATTTATTTTTCTATTTCTTTAATCAATGTCTTTAGTTTAAGCTTAATGTTCATTTTATGTACTTTGTATTCAACATGTTCCTCTTCAGCCCAACTTGTCGTGACAATAATTGTACTTATTACAATTCCTTTTCAGCCCTTTGATATCACTTACTAATGTAATGTACTTGCTGGCAAACAAAGACATGTTTCAGTTGTTCTTCATTAATTCTGATTCTTATTTGCAAATTGAGTTTACACACACTCACTACAGCATGGCCGTGAGATACAGCAGTTTCAGTACAATACCGCTCACTTCACATTGATGTTCTAAAGCAGTGGTTCTCAACCTTCCTAATGCTGCGACCCTTTAATACAGTTCCTCATGTTGTAGTGACCCCCAAATATAAAATTATTTTCGTTGCTACTTCATAACTGTAATTTTGCTACTACTGTTATGAATCGTAATGTAAATATCTGATATGCAAGATGTATTTTCATTATTCGTGACCCACAGGTAGAAACATAACTAAAGAAACATAACTAAAGAAACGTGCACTAGATATTTAACAGGCTTCTTTCAGTTCCAACAAGCAATTCAAACACCAATGCAAACTGGCTTTACTTAGAAGGAATTTGGTCGTTCACGAGATCTGAGAAGCTCAGACACTTGAGCCAAAGGGAATCAAGACAACTCAGATCTTCAGTGACTAGAACTACTCACTCATGCCTTTTGCCCTGTCCCTTCTTTATCTAACCACCTCTCATCTCTTCTTCTCTTTGAGCAGCTTTATTCCTTCCCAACAGAATCAGCATCTTCTTATCCTCTGATTCACCTCCTACCAGCTCCACGACCCAGATATAAAGCGCCTTCATATGCAGCTCCAGGACAGAACAGTTCCCAGGCGGCCTCTGATTGGCTTAGTGTGGGTCACTCACCCTCCTTTGGACTAAATAATTTTAGACAGAGAATACAACAATACGATTGGTCATGCATTCACCCTCGTCAATGCAAGGCAGAGTGCCATGAAAGGAAGGCCTACAGAATCACTTCGACTGGAGGCAGAAAGAATAAATTCTCTAAAGAAGGCAGAACAACATCATGTCCACCACAGATAATAATCATAGATGTGAAAGTTAACATTAATTATATGGCATAAGGCCTTCAACTTCTCCTGCCAAGAACTAGAGAAAAGCATACTTGGCTAAAAGACACTGTTTTAATTTACATTTTATTTCTCAAAGAAACAATTTCTGCTTCTTTACACTCAGAAAAGAGTGTAGGTGTTTTCCAAATCAAAATAGAGTTTAATGTAATGTTATATTAAATTACGGTGAATTTTCCTCAAAAAAATGGCTAGTGGTCAAATAGAGCCTCATTGACAAGGCAGCCATAAGCCTATCCACAAACTTACCAGTGTGCTTGAAGAAAGCCGGAGTGTAGAGGCCAGGTCCAAGGGCCGCCTAAGGAGTCCTATGAGTTCTGAACCAGCACTCAGAAAACAACCCAGATCAAAATGAGCTTCTCCACAACGCTGTGAGCAAAGAGATGAAATGTTTTGAATATTAGATGGCTGGTTCCAGCCAGGCTTATCCTTTTCACATTCCAGCCCTACAAGATGCTGAGAATAACATTAAAACATAACTAAAGAGCACTTGTGCTGTGAACTCAAGTGGAGCAACCTAATCCTGGCTACTCAAGTGTGATCCGCAGGCCGGCAGCACGGACATCGCCTGGGAGCTTGTCAGAAGGGTAGAATCTCGGGCCCTGGAGACCAGATTCCCAAAGACATTCAAGATTTGGGAAGTTCTGACTTAACAGTCAACTTATGAAAGCGTCACCTCAGAGGCAGGCTAGGTTATCATATCAAGCAATCTAGACTAAATGTGAATCCTGGGAAACAGCTTCGACAAAAACTCCTAGAAGGATGGCACTTTCTGAGTTAGGCTGCAGGTCTTAAAAGGCAGAGTAATAAACAGAAACAAATCTCCCCCACCCCCTCCACAAAAAATAGCAGTGGTTATTTTTACTACTACAGCATTTATATGGAGACACAGCTACGAACAGCAATGGGGAACCTCAGTTAGTAACGGTATGTTTGAGTGGAAAGCTCAATTCCTGCGTGTTGTGTGGCTATGTTCTCCCACGTGCACACATGCTTGGGTTTGTTGTCAGTGTGTGTGTCTGAGGTTTCTGCCATCTTCCTATTGCCTCTCCCATTCCCGTCTCCTAGAATCAGTGGTTCTCAACCTTCCTAATGCCACGACCCTTTAATACAGTTCCACCATGTTGTGGTGACCCCCAACCATAAAATTATTTTCATTGCTACTTCATAACTGTAATTTTGCTACTACTGTTATGAATCATAATGTAAATATCTGATATACAGGATGTATTTTCATTGTTCCCGACCCACAGGTTGAGAACCGCTGGGACCTAGATGTTCTCCATAATGACATCTTCTGGCACAACTTTTCATTTACCTTCTGCCAGGGAGAAATGAAGACAGGGTACTTGACAAGTAATACTGCTTCAATGTATATTTTGTTACACTTAAAGAACAAGTGTAGGTGTTTCTAAATCAAAACACAGTTTAATTGACTATCATTCAAATCAAAGTTATGATAAATAAGGGTAAATTTTCCTTACAGTAATGACTGGTGGACAATCATCTTTAAAACATTATGCTGTTTTATCTTGAAAAATTAAAAAAATACATTTTTTTGTTTTTATCATTTTTGGAGTTCAAGAAAATGAAAAATAACAGAGTTTTCCTATTTCATTTCCTCTCTCTCCAAATGTACTTGTTTCAAACTCGTGCATCTGTTCAAATCTAAACGGGAGTCTGAACACACTAGCACTAAAATACATTGCTAATTGCAATGTTAAAATGGAATTTTCCTCATTTATTGTTAAAAATAATATGTATTTACCAAACTTCCTCAGACTCCTATAATTAAAAGAAAAGGCTATATTGACTGAATGCAAAGAGAAAGGTCCCCTCGTTACACATATTTTACAACATACATTAACAAATCCAGTCACCATAAAAATGCTATCAAAAAGCCAAGAGGTCCAGGCAACCACCCCTGCCCAAGTTGCTAACTAATCCCTGGCTCAAACAGGCGTTGCTATTGCTGTAGGCAAAGCTATAATATACAATATTGTGCATTAGTTAGTACATAATACTCCATAATGTTGGCAGAAGTTTCAGGTAGAAACAAAGAACCATAATTCACTTCCATCAACACCCCAAGAAATGAAATTTGGCCACCACGAAACAAGTCTGGGCTCGTGCCAGCCTGTCATATTAAGCTGTAACTGACCTATGGAAGCCAGGCCTAATAGTAGGGAATGCATACATGTAAGTACAGACAGGATGATTTTATAAGCGCTTAACCTTGTGGCTGCCCTCTAACCTGAGGTTCAGAGCCAAGTGGACTGTATCCATCAGAATAACCTGTGGGAGGAGAAATCAAAAGAACATACTACTCGTAAGCCTTCTGGTATATACAATAACTTCTCTGCTTCAGTGGTTGTGAGAGCCATAGTCTAACAACAGAGAGTAAAGATTTGGTCCGGAATCCTTTTTATCAAACTGGCAAGCAGTGCAGTTCACAGATGGGGGCTTTGCCACTTCTCTCAACACCTTTACGCAGTAACAGCTGAGCTGATGCCTTCTGCACCTGCCACAGCTTCTACAGACGTTTCAGGGGTAGGCCCAAGAATAGGAAATTATAGCTGACTAGCCCGAAGAAAATGAAGATGACTATATCTTTAATGGGAAGAAAATAATATCCCATTGAAACTTTCTCTTTTATCCATGGTTGCTGCTTCTATGCCTATAGTTTAAAAAAAATAAAAAGTCGTAATAGTTTCCTTGAGCCTGGAAACAAAGCTTAGCAATGATTGCTTTTTGCTTGCTTTTTTTGGTTGTTCTTTTTGCTCTACAAACTCTAGAAAAATTTGAAAATACCAATATGCTAAAAAAAAAAAAAACCCACACCTATTATCCAATTACCTAGAGATAACTACATTGTGTTGAACACCTTTGTAATAGTTTTTTATCTATGCATAGATTTTTAATGGATTATACTATGTTGTAATATGATTTTAATATTTAATAGTATACATGCATTATAGCATTTTAATTGCTGCCCGATATAGCATGGAGTGAAATATAATTTATTTAAGTAATCATGTATGATGGACATTTAATTCATTTCAGTTATTTACTATCACAAATCTATAATAATAAAAGCATAATATGCTAATTAGAAGACTAGACAGCCGAACAACCTTCCAGACATCATTCCAGACATCCTTCTGGACAAAGCCGAGGCAGCAGGAGCCAAGGCAGAGGCAGTGAGGGGTGATCAGGCAGGCAGACAGAGTGGTTAGGGGCGATCAGACAGGCAGACAGGTGAGCAATTAGGAGCCAGCAGTCCCGGATTATGAGAGGGACCCCTGTGGGATCAGGCCTAAACCAGCAGTCGTACATCCCCTGAGGGGTCCCCTATTGCATGAGGGTGCAGGCTGGGCTGAGGGGACCACCTCCCCCCCACATGCACGAATTTCATGTACTGGGCCTCTAGTAACATTATAATGAACTTGCTTGTGCATATAGCTTTGCACTCTCTGTCCTAGGGGTGAAATTATTGAGCTAACAGGAATATGTATTTCAAGGTACAAGTTGGTTTTGAGGTAAGTCTTTCTTCATCACTATATAAATTGCTTTTCACTGCCCAACAGATAGATTGTTCTCAGCCAATGGTGACCAGGGAGGGCTGAAGTAATAAAACAGATTTTTAGTACATATGGAGGGTGTCAGAGAAAAGGCTACCTTGCACTGACATTTCTACTAACCCTCTTTGAATTTTATGCTCTTAGGGAGAATCCAAATAGCCTTTCTTAACTTTGAAAATGGTATGAAGGGCAAGTCTCATGCAGTCCCAGTGAGATCATTTGCAGGGCTCACTGCAAAATGAAAACGAGGAACCCCTTCTTCATAAATTCTTGAGAATGTTTACACAGCAATAGCAGAGCAGCAGAGCATTGAACCAAGCCTGGGCCTTCTGAGCACAGGGCCTGTGCAACCGGACAAATAGGTGTACAAAGTGGCCCTGGTCTCATGCTCACTCAGAAATCATCTGTCTGCTCACTTAGTTGTCCACCTGCAGTTGTCAGACCTACTGCGTTATATCTCAGAACTTTGTATTCTTGCTGAATAGCAGGCAGAATCCTTTATGCAACTGCTGCTGTAATCATGTGCTACTTCCCATTAATCAGATCCCACCACTTTCCTTACACTTCATATAGGGGAAAAAGTCACCCTCATTCTATAAACAAATAATGTCCTCGTCTATCAGTGAGAAGTTGAAATTTACAGCAAACCCACTTACCCCAATAAAGATGAAGCTTCCATAAAAATAACCTTGAAATACAAACCCCTTTCACTAATGTTATTTTTCCACTCCCTGAAAGTTGGTATATGTTTGTAAGTACATGTTTTAACTCAATAAACACAGCATACTTTTTTTTAAGTTTTTAATTTAAAAAGTCCTGGTCTGTGTGTTCACATTGAATTAAAGACATCAATGCAAAACTAAAGGAAATCAGGCAATGGTCTGAAATTCGGCAGCCAAGAGACATTTTATAAGCAATGCCTCTTTTGCTATTGCTTTTGGCTTGGTTTCCATGGAAATGTATATTCACTGCAAGCCAAGGTTTTTTTGTGGTCTTAGCTACAGGTGGGGAAAAAAAGGTAGAAAGAAATGCAGAGAGGGAGTCAGAAAAAATTTTTATTTAAAATATGGATGAGGTACATGAAGCCTAAGAAAGTGAATGAAATTCTATTGGCCCATCAAGTCCTGAATACTCTGTGAGTAAATAAATCATCTCTGAATATGGCAACATTAACCAAAGAAAGACAGAAAATGTGTTCACATTAGCATCAATACATTAAAACAGGCTTTAGTTGTAATCTTGGCCTTTGGTTATTTATTCATTAAACAGACCTATATTAGGTGCCCACTATATACCAGAAACCAACCATGCTATGTACCATGGTTATGGAGGAAGGACTTTAGTTTATTTCTGTGTCTGGTAAAAAGGTTAAAGAATGTTAACTTCCTCAGCATTAAACAAACAGGTATAGGGCATCTTCTTGGTGTTGGACTCAGCAGAATACAAAGACAAATATAAAAGCAAGTAAAACTGTCCCTATGGGGTATAAAATGCAATGGTGGAGGAGTCAGAGAGCACTCATAATAATTGCAATTTAATGCAATAGGATAGGGCACCACTGAACAGACTAAGTTCCCAGAGGTACAGTCCATACAAGTTAATGCACAATATGAATTTATTCTAAATTGGGCTTTAGTTATAGGAGGCAAAATAAATAAATAAATAAATAACAGAGTCACATGAGTAAGGAATATAAGAGAAAATGAAAGAATGAAGGGGTAGATGAGCAACTTAAGAGAAAAAGAAAAGTAAAGAGAGAACCTAAGGGAAAAAATTCTAGAAGAGCAGAGAATAAGAAAAGGAATAAGAAAAGGAACAAGACATAAACTATCATGAAGAAGGAGAGATATTGGAGTCAAGACCCTCAAGAAGGAGAGAGATGTAGAAAGACGAGGTCTGTGAATTAGCATTAGAACAAAAACAGGACAGTGAGCTTATTCTATACTTTCCTAAGTCCTTTGTATAATTGATCAAAGTAGAACCAATTCACAAGGAAGGACATGTGTGGAAACCCGCTCCAGTTTTTGGAAGGCGATGGTTCCATATGGAGTATGTAGGATGATGGCACATAGAACAGGCAGCGTGCAGGATATACAATCTAGATTGCATTCCTTATAACTGCCAACTTTTACACCTTTGTATTATCTAAGAAAAGCAATTTGTCCAAAGGGCAATTTAGACTAAAATCCTTTTTTTCAATTAGGATTTTCTTTTTATTTAACAGAAGCACATTTGAAACATAACCTTCATTATTTAACATCAAAACAAATATTCAATATTCATGATAAGCGCTATCTTAGCTCTCCCAATATGGGGAAGAACTTGCTCATAGACCAAGTAGTTACCTAGGAGACTGAGCCAACAAATATATCATTTGTTAAAGATGCCAAGACTTTCTATGAAATATAATATTGGCAGACAGCTCATTTTGGATGGTTACTTGGGTTTGCATTTGAAACCATCTAGCTTAATATTTAATCGGGTTGATTTTAATTGTGTTATTAATAAATGAAAAAAATTAGAAAAAAATCTTAACAGACAGATCTCCACAATTTTGTCTAAACACTCTCTACTCAGATGTTTCAAGATTATGTGTTTACACCACTACCTAAAAGCCACTGCCTCAACAGAGAGAACTACACCTTGAAAAATCAAACAAGCCAATGATGAGTCAGTCTTTCTTTATAAATGTATGTTAGACCAGGATGGAAATTTAAACAGTAACAAGTAATGTTTTATCACTCTGTGTTGCTTAGCAGTGAACTCCTAACTAGGTATAAACTCCAGAGAGTTTAATTTCTGACTTTTTATTTTAAAATAAAACAACACCACTGTTCTCTTATGAGAAAAAGGTAAACCCTAAGGCCAAAGAATATTGGTAATTACAGACTACTACACAATGTGGTTATCTTCCCTACTTATGCCAGCCACACACACCCGACTCAGCTACCACCACTGCCACCATCACCACTCTTTGCTAGTTTGCTTAGTTTTAGCTTCTCTTCAGTCTACAGCAAATTAGCTTTCCATAAAACATGTCCATGATAGTCCCTGTCTTCATTGAAATAACGTTTTGTTCTGTGACAAACTACATTCTGTAATTTATAACACACTTCCAGAGCTCTGGATGAATCTAACACATTTGGACTCTGAAAGCAACTGCAAATTGTTCCAACGGGAGAGCAGAAAATGTGAACACTGGGGTGTGTATCTGATCTTTGACCAAAGCAAACATGATCTTTTGGAACATTCGAAGAGCAGTCTGCAGAGCCATGGGCCTGAGGATTGTAGGGGAAAAAACCTCACAGAGCATATCGTATCTACATACAGAACAGAAATGGAGTGTTTGTCACCCGTGGATGTTTCTACCGCAGTGGTTTTCCTGTAAGGCAGGTGCTCATGACATCAGGTGACCGGGACACCATACTAGGAGTACTCAGTCTTCGAGTCCTTTGTTGACTTTGTACTCACATATGTTATAGGAACTTTTCTCTGTTAGGCCAGTTTTATTCCCAGCAGTCCACCAATTATTTAGTGGATGTCTAGTTATGCAAACACACTATAGAAAACTATCTTTGATCACTCCTCCTAGAATTCCAAGTACTTTGGTTAAAGTCCTCCCAGTATTATTGTCATTGAATCCAAAAACACAAACCTTTTAAAATAGAGGGAGGGAGGGTGAGCTGGAGTGTGGAAGTCAGGGAGTCAGGGGGAGGCTCTTTCTTGGTAATCTTAGCTACACATGTCAAGACCTTTGGAGGCTGTGCTACTTAAATTTTAGCGGGGGGGGGGGGGTCGAACAACAACACCTGTGCTCTTCTCCATGATGATGATGATTTGAAGAATGAACCATAGAGATCCTTCACCCCGGAAAATATCCCTAGGGTTTCTCAAAGAGAAAGGGCTTATGAAAGTGAGTAGTTATTTTTTACTGTCTCCCTACCCATAATGCAGAAACTTCTCCTGTCTGGTTTGCAAATTGCATTGCTGAATTTCTGTGGCAGCCTGTCAGACAAAGAGAGAAGGGGTTTTGTAAACTGAGATTAACTAAATAGTGTGGTCTAATCCCGCCTAGTTTGTGTTTATGCATGCCTCACTGTGGGATTTGCAGCCTTAGCTCATGGAAAGACAGAATAAACGCAGTGAGCACAAAGAATCCAGGCTTTGTGTTTCTGGAATTAGGATCAGGTTCAGGTGGGAATTCTTGGAAGATTTATCTGCAAACAAGATACAGAAATAGAGAAAACTAGGAAAAAAATTAAACTCCCTCTTGGCTTTCATTTAAAATTCTCTCGAAAAAGGAAAAGCAGCATCCTGACATACACTGGCTATGCGAAGGACACACCGACAGATTCGTGTTTTAATAGAAAGTCGTTCTCAGTCTTGTTCTTTCTCCACACGGTTTCCTCCATTTCTGACCCTAGGTTCCTGCCACCAGAAGCACCAACCCAGTATTAGAGGTCTGTTTTTTTTCTCTGCCATGCATCTGGAAAATTCTTACTTATAACCCATCAGGCTTGTCAGTGGAGAGATGGCAGTAATTGACAGAGGGCAGGGACTGTGTCCTGAAAGGTTAGGAGTAGAATGTAAGCTATGTCTAAAATGTCCCCACCAAAGCTATTCTGCCTTATTAAGCTTTTTCAAAGACTGCATTCATTCTTCTCCACTCCAGATCAAGTTGACTGATAAGGAGCTTTTATTATTTCTTCTCACCTGGATAAGAAAGGGTCCACGCGTTATGAGAGGACCTTTTGTTAGACAGGTCCGTGTCCTCTGTGTTCATGTTTTCCTTTGGTCCTTCATGGCCTCCTAGATTTTACGAGTTTTCACCTTGTGAGAGCTGAGGGCAGCTGTGAAGCAGGTTTGCGATACTTTGAGCTACACAAAAGTGGTAGGATATGACATTCATAGCAAAGGAGCCAAAACAAGAAAACCTATGTATTTGTGACCTTATTGCATTCCTATCTCAGATTATCTCGTCAGGGATATAATAAAGCTAATTTATGTGGGAGCAGGTCTGCATTGTTTAATGTCATCAAAATAATGAGTAAGGAATTTGAGGAACATACAGAAATCTTTAGGGATTGGATCAGCCATAAGAAATTGCACTAATAATCTCCCATAATGTGAAGTATCATGTAGCCTTTAAAATGGAAAAATGTTTCCAATATATGCTAAAAATAAGAAGTATAAATGAGAAAACAGTTTGCTAACCTCTGGCTAAAACATGGCAGACTAAATAATTCACTTATCTTTGTTCCAACCTAAAATCCCAAATTACAGTAAAACTTTTTTTTAAGATATAAATCCAAAAAGATAAAATAAAAGGGAAAGGAAATAACAACCAATTAGAGATATCAACAAATGTTACAAACGGAAAAGTGGATGAAGGAGCAATAACTGGTCAAGTAGAATAGAGGTAGGTAGGTACCTCTATTGATAAGTAGGTAGGTAGGTAGATGATAGATAGATAGGTAGATAGATAGATAGATAGATAGATAGATAGATAGACTGATGCATGCTTTAGGCACCAAGAAAATGCCATTGAAAATAGTTTATATAATGAACTTCAAATTTTTGGGCTATTGTATTTCATAAAATAATTTGCAAAATTATATGTCCTCTCACCTTTTTAAGTTGACATTAAAATTTTAATCATAATTTTAATTATTTGCAAAATATATACTACCTAGCATATTACAAATATCTATATATTTTAAATCCAAATTTTGAATGTATGCAATATAATTTTAATACTCTTCCAATTTTATGGCCACCGTCATCCATTTAAAAACCACATTAACAAGGTCTTCTTTGATGATCATTCTTTTTTCCCCTTGAATTTGTATTTTTATTATACCTCTCTCATAGCTATTATAATGAGGTATGTACTTTTATGCTTCAAAATCTTTTACTGATCTTCCATCATACTTCTCTGTAACAAAAATATATTAAACATTTTAAATATAAAAATTAATTTCCCAGTACCATAAAGCTCTAAGTAATCACACATATTCCAGTTGAGTTATTATGTCAAATATTAATACTATATAATTGGTCAAAATACCATAAAGTTTTAAATTATTATAACATTTTATAATTATTAAGCATAAAAAATAAAGTTCTATTGGAAATGTAGTTCTTTTTTACTTTTTAATCCTCTTGAGGATATTTTTCCATTGATTTTTAGAGAGGGTGGAACAGAGAAAGAAATATTGATGTGAAACACATCAATTGCACTCGCACTTGACTGGTATCGAACCAGGACCCTTTGGTCTGCAGGCTGATGCTCCATCCACTGATCCAAACCAGCTAGGGCAGAAATGTAGTTCTTAACTAGATAAATGGGGGATTGGTTTGGGTGCCTTAATTTAAAACTGTTTCCTGAGGTTATATTACCCCTGGAGCCTTGAACCTCAGCAAGATTTGGAATGGGTAAGTAGAGTAGAAAAGAGGTAATTTTGCGAAGTAGAAAAGAGGTGATTTTGAAAGAGAAGGTGGGAAAGGAGAGCCACCACATCCATCGTCTTCATTTCATGTGTGCTCCAAAAGCCAATCAATTTTAGAAAAGAGGTTTTAGAGATATTGAGGACCTGAAAATCGATTTCTTTAAAGCTGTCCATGCCCATTCACCCCTTGGAAAGCCTAGGACTCTGCAGGGTACAGGCACACTGCTGGCTTAAATAAGAAGGTAATTTATCTCACTGAACAAGAGCGGAGATAAGGTTGGTTAAATTAGCAACCCAATGATGTCATCAAGGACTCAAATTTTATCTCTAGCTTTCTGCTCTGCCATTCTTTTCTTTTTTTAAGTTACAAAATGTTTATTAAAACGTTTCTTACATACCGTTATACTGGCTGGGCTGCAAAAATATTCGTTGTGGGCCGCCTGCGGCCCACAGGCCGTGAGCTTGACATTGCTCTGCCATTCTTAGTGTAGACACTTTCCTTTTAAGCTAGCATCCTACCTGGCTGCAAGATGAAAATGTGTGTGCAGGCCACACGCAGATATGAAAATGCCCAAAGAAAGAAAGGAGCCAACTCATTCTGTGCGTATCTCTTAGAAAAGAGAACTCTTTCTCTGAGATGCCAAGCCAACTTCCTATAGGTCTCATTGGTCAGAATAGCATCGCATGCCTAAACCAATTGCTAGCAAAGTAAACAACCATTATTGGTTTAATGACTCAGGATCTACCCCTGGGGCTAATGACAGGGTCAGGCCCTCCCTCCAAAGCTCAAGGCCATGGGGGAAAGGGAGGATACCTGGGCGGACTAGCTATTCTGAAGGAAGGATGAAGGGAGTTGAGGGGTGTACACTGGAAAAACAATCAGCAGCATCTCCAGAAATGGACATTTTAAGACGTAGAAGGAAAAACATCAGAATGTTAACATTGGTACTGAGTGGTTTTTACTTTCCTCCTTTTGCTTATTTTTACTTAAATTTTTTCCTAAAACTTATCAGAAACACAAGATGCTAAAAATTTTGCCAAAATACTTGATATATGAGATTATCACAGACAATATTTGAGTGAAGGCAAAACTGTCTCAGATGAGAAGTAAATTAGGGCCATTGCTCTGTGCCTGTGGCTCAAATACTTTCTAATAACTAAGGTTTTGCAGATCTAGTAAAAGTATACTTCTACCTTTTTAAAGAAAGAGCAAATAGCTTTATAAATGTTGATTCACAAAGCTGAGACAGTGAAAAATCACTTAGTCCATTGCCCCAGTAATATTTGGAACTAAACAAGTGCAGTGAGATAAGAAATAACTGAGTTTTTAATAACATGCTATTCAGCCTCCATGTGTTTGAATACTTCTTAGGTGTTTTTTTTTGTTGTGGTTGATTTCTAGTTTCATGCCATTGTGGTTGGAGAAGATGATTAATATGATTTCAATCTTCTTAAATTTATTGAGACTTCTTTTGTGTTGTAACATGTGGTGTATCTTTGAGAATGTTCCTTGTGCACTTGGGATAAATGTATAGTCCATTGCTCTGGGATAAAATGTTCTGTAGATATCAATTAAATCCATCTGGTCTAGTGTGTCATTTAAGGTCACTGTTTCCTTGTTGATATTTTGTCTGGAAGATCTATCCATTGTTGACAGTGGGGTGCTAAAGTCCCCTATTATGACTGTATTGCTGTCATAGAAAAAAAACTGAATTTTTAAAGACATCTAGAGCAGATTCTAAAGTTTGATTGTCTAGGTTCTAGATTCTAGACAACCTTTAGGTTCTTGGCTCTGGGTTCTAAAGTCCAAAGCCGACAGACAATAAAAAGAAGCTATCCTTTCCTAAGTGCATACTCTATGCCAAGCACGGTGCTCTATAAAGGTACAACTCATTCAATGCCACCCGAACCCTAAGGTGATAAATCTGAAGCAAAGAGAAGGTAATGACACAGCAGGTATGCATCAGAACTGCAATTTGAACCCAGGCAGTTTTCATGATTTTTTAATACTATGATATACTACCTCAACTATGCTAGGTATAAAATATTTGGAAACTATATAGTACATTGAGAAAAAAAATGATTTAATACCTAGGTGGACCAGGGTTTGAATCCTTGTTGTGTTACTTATGATCTTGAGTTTTCCTCTTAATTTCCCCAAGAACCTAGTTTTCCTTCTCAATAACATGAGACAATAAAAACTACTTGAAGAAAGATCTTGTAAGGTTTAGAGGCTATGTCCGTCAAGTAACTAACCTAAGAATTTGGCCCAGAAAAGGTACCAATTAGCTACTCTGCAAGAAGCACTTGAAACAACATAGCCATGAGTTGATGAGCACTGTAGAAATACAGGCAGGATGTCTCTCTCCTAAACCTGCCCCCAGCTACTGAGTTCCCTTCCTGAGGCAAATAAATACTTGTTAGCCTCTGTGTATCACCCCAGATGTCTGTGTATCTCTCTGTGTATATAACAAATATGTGGTCCTTTTAGATTTAAACACATGGGTGTGTACACACACAGTAACATTTTATACATGCACTGTTCCACACTAGCTGGCTTTTCCCACTGAACAAAATTTGGAGTTCACTGCATGTTGCTATATAGAGAGCTGATTCATCCTTTTTCATGGTTGTATAACATCCTACCATGTGCCATATTTTATAACTCATTTCAACCAGTCCATAACTTCTATGTTTGGGTTGTTTCCAATCTTTTGTTATTGCAATGTGTTATAAATATCCCTATGCATATGTCTTTGCACACATAAACAGGACATCTCACTAGCCCTGCTAATTCTGGATGAGGTGGACAGTGAAGTCATTGATGAATCTAAAGACATGAAAGAACTTTCTTTACAAATGCATCCTGTAATGTGTATCTTGATCATATTGTGTTAAACTTCTGGTTAAAATCTTTTAGAAGTTTTTCAACAACCATTTTGATAATGGTCATGTCAGTCTTTGCTGGTGGGCCTACTCCCATGTATCCTGAAAAAAATGCAATCTATGATATATTTACATGAATGAAACACTTTCCTCACACACACACACACACACACACACACACACACACACACACACACACCTCTAAATTCTTACAAAAGTGCTCAAAGGGGCAGGGTTTGGCTGCCTCATCCTGACAGTTTTTCCCATAGTATGAGCCTAAGAATTAGGGAAGCTCTAATAATATTGTTGAGAAACTATGAAAAATTAATTATTGTTAGTATCCTTTACTGATGGAACTCTGAAAATGAAAATGGCCAAGGTTTATGCAGAAATCAGATCACAGAGGCCAAGCACTCAATCCAATCCTATCTAATAAAAGAGAAACATGGTAATTAGCCGTACGTCCGCTACCCTTCCCATTGGCTAATCAGGGCGATATGCAAATTAACTGCCAGCCAAGATGGCGGCTGGCAGCCAGGCAGCTTGAAGCGAACATGAGGCTTGCTTGCTTCAGTGACGGAGGACTCCAATGTTCTCTGTCTGCCTTGCCAGCCTCTGAGCTTGCAGTTTGAAACATTGTTACAAATATAGAAGCTAAACAAACCCCAGAAACCTCCTTTCAGCCCGCCGGGATCTCAGAGCTGGAGTTGAAACAGTGTTTCGATTATAGACCCCAAACAAACCAGATACCTGCTTTCAGCAGCCGAGGCCTAAGAGCTGGAGTCAAGCCTCAGAGCTAAAGCTGGCCCAGAATTAAAAAGAAAAAAAGGAGCGGTTGGGAGCTTCAGTCACCCGCCAGCCTGAAAACAGCCCTCAGCCCCTCACCCAGACTGGCCAGGCACCCCAGTGGGGACCCCCACCCTGAAGGGTGTGTGACCAGCTGCAAGCAGCCATCATCCCCTCATCCAGGCTGGCCAAGCACCCCAGTGGGGACCCCCACCCTGATCCAGGACACCCTTCAGGGCAAACCAGCCCTCTATCCTATATAGTAAAAGGATATTATGCCTCCCGGCACCAGGATCAGCATGATAGGGGGCAGCGCCCAAACCCCCTGATCGCCCTGCGGCTCTGTGTGTGACAGGGGGCGGGGCCACAACCTCCCTATAGGCCCTGCTCTGTTCATGACAGGGGAAGGCGCCCCAACCCCCTGATCAGCCCTGCTCTGTGCCTGATAGGGGGGAGCTCCCCAACCCCCTGATCGCCCTGCAGCTCTGTGTGTGACAGGCTGCGGCGCCCCAACCCCCCCCCCCCCCCCCCCGCTACGGGCCCTGCTCTGTGTGTGACGGGGTTGAGCCATAACCTCCCCATCGGCTCTGCCCTAAGTGTGACAGGGTGCGGCGCCCCAACCCCCTGATCTGCCCTGCTCTGTGTGTGACAGGGGGCGGTGCCCCAACTCCCCTATCGGCCCTACTCTGTGAGTGACATGGGGGAGCTCCTCAACCCCCTGATCGGCCCTGCTATATGTGCAACAGGGGAGAGCTCCCCAACCCCCTGATTGACCCTGCTCTGTACGTGACAGGGTACAGAGCCCCAACCCCCGTGATGGGCCCTGCTCTGTGCGTGACAGGGGGTGGCGCCGCAACCTCCCCATCGACCCTGCCTTGAGTTGTGACAGGGGGCAGTGCCCCAACCCCCCAGTCGGCCCTACCCTGAACATGACTGAGAGTGACATCACAACCTCCTGATCCGCCCTGCGCTGTGCATGACAGGGGGCGGTGCCCCAACTCCCCAGTCAGCCCTGCTCTGAGCCCGACCAGGGGCTGCACCTAGGGATTGGGCCTGCCCTCTGCCACCCGGGAGCAGGCCTAAGCCAGCAGGTCATTATCTCCCGAGGAGTCCTAGACTGCGAGAGGGCACAGGCCGGGCTGAGGGACGCCCCCTTCCCCCCGGAGTGCACAAATTTTTGTGCACCGGGCCTCTAGTGGTCTTATAAACATGAAATAACATAAAACATACATATATACAAAACATACAGATGGGGCTAAATAGTGTACCAGCTATCACACCAGCTCATTCAGAGGCAGGATTCTCTAACAAAAGCAATTTAAAAGATAACGTGCTGTGAAATCTGTAAAAACATAATACACTTGCCTATAACTTATTAATGACAATAATAAAAGATATACATGAACACAAGATATTAAAAATAAATAAACATTGAACATCTTGAGAGACAAGTAGATACATGGCATTATTATATGTTAAAGTACTACACTTGAACTTTTGCAAATCTATCCACTATGCTACCTTATTACTAGATCAGAACTACCCCAACCCTGCCCAACCATAAATTAAAACCCAAACAATCAGTGATGGGAATCACAGGCAAAGTGAAACCCGTTTACATTTTTTGGCCATGTAAAGAACGAAACCTCAGAACCCGATACTACAGGTACATGGTACCTCCTTTTCCCTAACGCTCAGGGAAATAATGAAGTAACAATTTTCCTATATTCTATAAAAATGTTATTGGGTAACATAAAAGAAATTAGAATACACAAAGCAATAGAATGTTCATGGATTTATTTTTTTTAAAGAATTACAAGATATTTTTGTCTGTCAAACTGACAAAGATTATGAAGTGGTGCCACCATCTTCTTTAGGATTTGAGGCACTCTTGATCGTATTGATAAAAGAAATTTAAAAAGGATACACAAATGCGCATTCATGGACCTGAAATCAAATCCATGAGATGGTTTTATCATTAATGCTCCCCTGTAGGGACAGTCTCCTGAAGCTCCTCTCAGGCTTCTTAAATTCAAGATCAATGGTTTCTAATCCCTTCTTTTGCTGGTAAATCTCACAACAGCAAGCACTGACATTTTTCATTGTTCCAATGACTTTCAAATTACATTCAAAATTAGGGACATATTTCACCAAAAAAAGAACTTCATTGCTTATTTGATGCGCTTCCCAAAGGTCTTTGAGTGGGAAATGTTGGCAGAGGAACATTTTCCATGGTTATTTCTCCAATTTTCTCTTGCTACAAAATTACACACACACACACACACACACACACACACGAAAGCTCTGAAAAATAGTATTGGTTCTCATCAGAGCTCCAGATTGAGTTAGCTGAGTGTTCACAGGCTTTGCCTGCTGGTAAGTTTTATCACACACTAGGCACTCAAATCAGTTGCCATCAGGTGACCTTGCTATTCCTGGTGTCCTTGTTTCAGTTATTAAGGTGCCTTTTAGTAAGATTTAGAATTTAGTGAGCACCTTCAATACGTGAAGCACTGTCTGAGCACCTTCTTCATTTAAAACCTCACTTAAACTCTGAGTCCTGCATCACTATACTGAAGGCAACTGAGACCCACAAAAGGTAACAATGAGCCTGCATTCAACTCATTGGGAAATAAAGAATCTGAACTCAGGTCTGTCTGACCCCACAGTCCATCTCTTAACCCCTTTACCGAGTCACCTTTTCCAACTTTTAGCACTCAAAGGCTTTGTGAAATCATAAGAAAATCTCACAGTGGAAGTCAATCTTGAGGAGTAAAATATTTCTTAGAAAGACTTTCAAAATGCACATGCCATTATATGGAGGGTTAACTAAACCCTGAAGCCATTCTCTTAAAATGTGGTCTCACTTCTTATAGTAGCAACTTTTTACCCTGGGAAGCAGTTAACGAGAGACTAAAAGAACATTAGAAAGGAAAATTAAGTATTGAAGAATAGGGGAAATTTTTTAAATTAGAAACGCATATCAGCAAGAGAAAACAAGTGATCTCTCCTTAAACTCCACAGACTCAGCAGACACACAATATTTATTTTAGATGGGTGTTGAGCATAGCCTGAGGCAAGGACATGCAGAGGAGGCCTGGCTCCTCAATAGATCACTGTTCTGGAAGGTGAAGGGTCCCCGAAAAGGAGAGTCAAGAATAGATTTGGAATGGCATCCTGAAGAAGATGGAAAAAAGTAAAAATGAACTTTGCTGACCAAAACAGCTTATCTACGCTAGTTCTACAGACTTTACTGTTCACATAGAAATAAATCTTCATTACCAAATAAATATTCCAAAGAAAACCTAAGTTATCTGCAGAATATTTTGAATAGAGGGGGAAAAGGTGACTTATTTCCAGGAAGTGCCCCAAAATACCTCCTTCTAATCTGTCATGTATACTCCTCCCTTTGACTTTCAACAACTACAATTAGAACCACTTCTTTAAATAAGAACATTGTTCCTCAAACTTCAGCCATGAAGAAAGAAATAATCTCAAGAACCCTAATGTTAATATTAGATATACTTCATGGTGTGTACAAATGTAAAACCAGGTGTATTTTATAAGTCTTATGAAATGATAGAATCAAATAATTTTATAATTTACTAGAGGCCCGGTGCACAAAATTCATGCATGGGAGGGGGGTGTTCCTCAGCCTGGCCTGCACCCTCTCCAATCTGGGACATCCCTCTCACAATCCAGGACCACTGACTCCTAACCACTCACCTGCCTGCCTGCCTTCCTGCCTGCCTGCCTGATGCCCCTAACTGCTCCCCTGCCTGCCTGATCGCCCCTAACCACTCTGCCTGCCTGCCTGATTGCCCCTAACCCAGCAGTTCTCAAATGACCCTTTCACAGGGGTCGCCTAAGACCATCCTGCATATCAGATATTTACATTATGATTCATAGCAGTAGCAACATTACAGTTATGAAGTAGCAACGAAAATAATTTTATGGTTGGGTCACAACATGAGGAACTGTATTTAAAGGGCCAGAAGGTTGAGAACCACTGCCCTAACCTCTCTGCCTGCCTGCCTGAACACCCCTAACAGCTTGCTTGCGGGAGGGGCCAGCCCTGCAAGGGCCATCTGCCTACCTGATCACCCTAACCACTCTGCCTGCCTGCCTGATCGCCCCTAACCAGTTGCTGGGGGGTGGAGCAAGCCTCATGAGGGGCTGTGGTGGTTCTGGTCTAACAGTCATTATGGTCGTGACGCCGTTATGGTCTCTGGCCTTTTATTATATAGGATTTTAAAATAATTGAATGGCTCATGGGCACAGACAACAATATGGTGAAGGCCAGGGGAAGGGGGTGAGGGCTGGGTGGAGGTGGGCTAAAGGAGGGAAAATGGGAGACATCTGTAATAGTGTCAGCAATCTAATTAATTAGTTAATTAAATGATATAATAAGCCATAATAGAGAACCAGGTGCATGTTCATCCTCATCTTAGAACCCATCCATCCTTCAGAACCCTCCTGCCTAGAATGTTTCATAGCTGCTTTCCTCCCATTCAGGGAGCCAGAAGGAGCCTGAAATCTGACCTGGGGAAAGCACTGATTAAAAAGATATAAAGAGGGAGAAAGCGAGTCAAGGAGACAAATGACTAACCACCCTGGGAAACAGGCAACCTCAGTCCATATCCCATCTCTACTATATTGGCTGTGTGATTAGCCACTGAGCTTCAGGTTCTTCATCTTTAAAAGGAATAATAATAAATGAGATAATAATATATGTAATGATCCTGGCACAGTGGAGCAGCTCAAAAAATTATAACTATACCGTTATTCTACTCTGAACTTCAAAAGAACATTGTCACCTAAATGCCTAAAAGCTCCATTGGTTCTGTGGGCAAAACATTAACAGTGCTTTGTTAATATCTGAGCAATATGTAAGCTGTGGAGAATTAAAGCCAGGTACATAGTAGTTACAATAGATAGAAAAAGGATGAATAGCATGCTCTCCTTGCCTTCAAGTATTTAGTTCAAAGAAGAATTCTAAACTATTAAAATTACAATTTTGAGAGGTGTAGAAAGAACTAGAAATGAAAGGGCTGGGTTCCTGCCCCAGTTTGCACTACATACTTGTTCTGGTTCATATGCATATCACTCGAGGACTCCAAGCCTCATAATGCTCCTCTTTAGGGCAGAGATCCCGTTTTCCATTACGCCTACCTCAAGGATTATCATAAAGCCAAATAGGCCCTCGGGCACTAGTAAATGTAAGATATTATTAGTGATTTTCAAAATCAAAATGATATCTTCCAACTCCCTCATTTTACAGATGACAAAACAGAATCCCCAGAGAGGTTTCCTGATTGTCTACTAACATAAAGTTAGAGCTGGGACTTGCCCTGAGCACTGAGGATGCCTCTTGCCCAGGTTACCAGCATCAGCTACCCCAACCTACCTCTTCTCTCTTCTCTCTTCTCTCTCTCTCTCTCTCTCTCTCTCTCTCTCTCTCTCTCTCTCTCTCATCACAAACCCAAAGCACCATGTAAACACTGAAAATTAATCTAGAATTCTTGTTTCCAATGTTGAAGACTAGGGAAATAACCAGAGTTGAGAGTCAGAGAAGGTTTAATAAAGGTGCAATTGCAGCGCAGGTGCCCTGGAGCTCACAGGATCTTATTTCAATTCCCTGCCAGTGCCTTGTTTATGAGCACATCAATAAACTGCCCCAGCACTGAGCATTCCCTGGGACCTCTTTAAAAGGCTCCCGGCTCGCCTATGCTGCCCAAGGAGGCTAATTAGGGAGCCTATCTCAGATCCTTTGCTGCAGACTTTCACAGAGCGCGCACTTTGTGGGCCTATCAATCGCTTCCCACTTTTCACGAGGTGGCTTATTTTGTTCCATGTGACACCCTGACACCTCTGCTCACTCGTGAAAACCCTCACCCTGGCTGGTTCGGGCCCTGTTTACGGGAGAAAGTTTTATTCTCGGTACTTTTGACTTGGAGCGCTCTTTGAAAAGACTCAGCTCATAAAGTCTTACAGTTCCTTTGTTGGCCTTATCATGACCTGAACATTTTGTTAACAAAGCACCCTGTTAATGTTTTGACCACAAGAACTCATGTGCTCGGGGCTGACAATGTTGCCAAAGTGGTGCTTGCTCCTAAAAAGGGAAAGTTTTAATTCTATTTTCAAAATAAGTCATCTTACCGCAGCTATATTAGGAAATGTCATCAATCAGCCCAAGAAGCCTGCAGTGTGTGGGGGGGAAGGGGCTTCTGAATTCCCTTGTTGATATGGCTTCCAATACTATAAACCTCACCTCCCTGTAGGGAGCAGGTGAAGTCCCACATATATGAAGTACAACAGCCCCGATTAACACGGGCTTGAAATCGGGCATTTTAATTATAGAATACACAAAGGCACACTCAGCGGGTGCAGCCAGGCTGATACCTAATGACTGGGCAGAGACTGCAACGTAACAAAGGTCATTTGAGGGTCGAAAGACACAGACAATGATTCAATTCATTTCCTGGACAAAGTCACTCTCAGCTCAGGACATCCCCAGAGCCCTGAGAGTCCTACACATGATTCCTATCGAGGTAAAATTTTAAAGTTGTCCATCTACCTACCTACACCAAGAAAGAAGGCAGTGACCTCATGCTCTGAGGGGGGAAAGGTGTTGTCAGGAGGAAAGGTATTGCCATACCGCAGGTGCTCAAGGGAAGGAGTTAAAATACTCTGCAGAAGAGACAGGCTACAGGGAAGTCAGGCCATGCCATTCTCCAGCACAGATTCCCATCGAGGGAGAGGACAGAAAGAGTGCACAAACAAGAGATTGCAGGAGGCCTTCAATAATAAATCCCATCTGCCCAGGTGCAAGACAAAGCAACCCTATGCCATATACCTGAGTAGCAGGGAGCGTCTAAATTCTCTTGAGGAAAAGATCACCAGGAATGGAGCAAAGGGGAAAGAAGAAAAAACAAGATAGCCAGGCACTGGGCATAAACTTATTCGACCCTTCTGCTCTATAGGGATTTGCGATCATCTAAGGGTGCCCCTATACCTCAAAAGAAAACCTCTTCTTGCCCCCAAAGCTTTCCCAGAATCCGGAAAAATCATATTCTTTCCCTCTCTCTTGAAGAAACTTTCTCAACCCCATTTTGCATTGATGAAATCTGTACATTCTAGAATTTCTGTCAGAGTGTAATACTTCAGTCTATAAAGTTACAAAACCTTTTATGGTTTATATGCTTTGTGAGTTATTTGTCTTCTTTCCTATCTTTATCAGTTTGTAAATTCATTGATAGTAGGAACTGTCTACAACTTCTTCTAACTTTCCCTCCCTACCCCAGAGAGTTTGCTCTTACAGTATCTGTTGTCTGACAGGGTGACCTGCTATGTTTTTAGCAGATTACTTTCCTTACCTCTCAGTGTTGACAAAAACTCACTGAAATAAAAGAATCAGTGGAGGAAAGAAAATAAAGGTAGTGAGAACTTTGGCTCAGTAAACTGTCTCAGTTTCCTCAATTCTCCTAAAAGCAAGCCAGATCCCAGCACGTTCTCAACTCACAGGGTACTGACATCCATCCCAGGCTTGGGAATATTCCCTTCCCCACTCCCAGGGCCAACATGGCTGGCAATCTTTTCTATTAACTACCACAATCACAAACCCACTGGAACAATGGTGCCCTTCTCTTTTAGGTCAGAGTTCATCTTGGTCAATTTACATTTCTGAGCCTTTTAAGATTAAGTCTTCTTGTTCCATGGCCCAATCCACAAAGCACTTTAATAGGTAGGAATCTGTATTAAAGTGAAATATCTCCTAATGACCCAAGCATTCTCCAAGATACCTAAATTGGACAAATTTCTGGATTGCTGAAAGTAACCAAAATGAAGTGGGGTGATAATATTTAGCAAGACAATTGTCAGGGAAATTCAGGAATGGAACTATAGGTCCACACACACATGTCTAACTGTTAGGGCTTTGGATTATGAGTCTTTCTAATAAAAAGAAGATAGAGAATTGAGGTGAGACATTTCTACCAGCTCAGTCACTAAGCCAGAGGGAAACTTCACCCAAACACAAAAGCTAAGTTCAAAGTAGTACTGCAAGAAGCAGCTAGAGATGAAAACAGTTCTATTATCGAGCTTATGGAGAATATTCAAAAAATAATACAGGGCAAAATTCGGTAACCTCAAGCACTCAAAGAATTTTCTGTTTTGAGCAAGAGGTAATCACTAAAATATCCCTGTAAAAAAATCTTTCTAAATGTGCGTCCTATTTATGGAACAATGAGCAGTTTAAAGCTTGAGAAAACTGTGTTCTTGTAAATACCTATTACGTAAATAATAAAACATAAAATAAAATTTGATTTGTTTAAAATTTTCCAGACAAAAAAGATTTTACTGCTTAGGAAATGCCCTTTGCGCTTCAAACTATTAAATTAGGTTTTGTAATTAGTTGGGCTTTGTCATCCGAGCCATGTTTCTATTACGTGAAAAGACAATAGGACAGAGCTTTAGGGGTTAGATTAAGACAAGCGACTCCCATGACTCATAAACCATAAAACTGTGTGGCCAAGTGACTGAAGCATGGGCACCTGTCTCGGGCTCTGATCAGCACATGCACGCCTAAAGGATCGTTGACGAAAAATAGGCAGCTACTCATGAACTTTATGATTGTATTAAAAGCATATGTATCATTCTTGCTTCTACATGCTATAGCTCTGACCTAAACTTGTTGCAATCTCTAAATTAATCCACTTAAGGACTAACATTCTAGGAAATATTTTGTTTATAAGTAACATGTAGCTGGCCTTACCAAACACTTCCTTGCTGTAAACATGATAAAACTATCCAATGAGGGTGTCAATGGGGGGAAAAAACCACAAAGGGGACATCTGTAATACTTCCAACAATAAAGATAAATTTTTAAAAAATGTAAAACAAGTAAAAATAAATAAATAAAAATAAAAATCTGAGGGAAAATCATTTATATCCAAAATGCCATATTCAGCCAGGCTTTAATAAAATGTCAAGGTAAAAAAATAAATTGTCCCCCATTCAACTATTTTTAGGAAGTAACTGAAGAATGAATAGCAGGAAAGGGAGAGAATAAACCAAGAAAAGCATGTGATTTGGAAAACAAGAGCAAAGACAGGAAAGAAAAAGAGAGCCCACAATTTGATATAGTGCAGGGAGACCCAGGACTGGGGCTTAGCAGGAGGCATAGGGAATGACCTGTGGTGAGAAGGCAGCCAAAGGGCTTGGGGGGGGGGGGGGGGGAAAGGAGATAAATATTCTAACAAATCAAGCTGATAGATTACTCATATTTGACTGGATTGAAATGAATCCATACTAAGTACATAAGAAGTAAGTTACTAAAAAACGATGCAATCTTTCATTCAGGAAAACAAAAAGCTAAAGACATTTCAGAGCACCGTGCCTAGCTCAGCTGTGCACAGCATTTACATGGCCACTAGAGGCCCAATGCACGAAAATCTTGCAAGAGTAGGCCTTCCTTCCCCTGGCTGCCAGCACCGGCTTCCCTCTGGCACCCAGGACCTGGGCTTCACCCGGAAGGATGTCCGGTCTAATTAGCATATTATACTTTTATTATTATAGATGGGAAAGTTAATATCACACATAGGTTAAACTAAAAATAATGATTTAACTAGATATTTAGGAGATGAGGAAATAGAAAGTATATATCAAGTGGTGTGGGGCAAGCTGATAGGGCTGGATTCTTTTATTCTATAAGTGGAAGCAATAGAAAATATCTAGAGCTTAATCATACACATACAAGAAAATACAGTATAAACACGTGGAGTCCCATGCCAGGAGAAATAGCTAAACAAATTGAAAGTGGTTTCATTAGTGCATCAAGAGTTGGGGATGACAAGTGGTTGAGCTTACTGTTTTCATTATAAATTTTACAGTACTATTTGACTCTATATACTACATACCTGCATCCAATTAATAAAAATAAAATATTAATTAGAAATTTCCATATCAATAATTATTTTATATCTAATCCCTTTGAAATTTTGATTGATAATGCTACAATTCAATCCAAGGGGAATGAACACATATTCCAGTATTTTTTATGATACCTAGGGAAAAAAAGAAATTGGTGAACCAATGGTGTTTGCACTCAGGCTGGCTTTAATGATTTGATTTTCCATCTTGGTTCTGATGAAATACAATGGCTTTCCTGGACTGCACCCATTTTACCCTTCATGTCAGCTAACTTTTCTTCAGCCCCTGTTAAACAAAAAGAAACAGCTGGTGGAGTCTAGGTGAATGTGGTAATTTTGATTCCTCTCCAAATTTGACATTTAACCTGGATGAGTGAGTGAAGGGTTGAAGGATCATCGCTTTCTCATGTTATAATTTACGTTTATGTCAGGCAAGCGAACATTGTTCATATATCAAACTGTCAAGTATTGTCACCTTAATAGTATAAACAATTAAAAAGAAGAATTGTAACAACCATTTTAATGGGCTTCTTGTTCATTTATTTCATAGAAAAAACTAAAACTGATTTGTGAAAATAAACCATACTTTGCCTCTTTCTCTCTTTTTAAAGTGATCCATCAACCAGGCCATCACAAGTGTTCAGTAAATCTATTTTATTCCCTTTATTTTAATAGGAAAATTAGAAAATGAATCCAAGTGGAGAAAAGGCCATTGCCTGGGTTCCTGTGACCTTTTTTTTTTTATCCACAGGTCACAGGAGATTTTCAAAGTTCTTAAAATTGCACATTATTAAAAAAGAACTGGACTCCTTTTCCCAAATAAGATAACCCACCACCTCCCTCAAGTGGTCAATTGGATTAGTTTTCTGTTTCCAAAGCTGACTTGTGGTTTATTTCCAAGAACCCTAGAGTCATGTAAAATGGATTCTTTTTCTTTAAAAATTCTTTGGCCTTTGGGGCGAAGGGGGCAGATTACATTAAACTGTGCTAGTATTTTAACTTCTCTGTCAAGAGAACAAGATCCTTAAACAGGGGTGAGGAGTTGTTCACGGGCCAACTCAACCTTGCTTTTCCTCCCACCCGCTCTTTTCTGCTTAAGTGCTTAATCCAAACTCCACCATTTCTAGTTACTTAAGGTCTTATGACAATTTTATTTTTCACTAGAGTGGAGGTGTTAATTCCTGCTTCCCGAACAAATTGGCCTTTCAGTGATTACACACTACTCACCAAAACTTATTTAGTAATGTTATTTCCTAACCAAAACGAAATACTTTTACAAGGTTTCTTTAGTTACCCTAGCTGAGTAGCTCGGTTGGTTAGAGCATTATCTCAATACACCAAGGTTGCAGGTTAGATCCCTGGTCAAGGCATATATAGAATCAACCAAGAAATGCATAAATGGTGGAACAACAAATCTCTCTCTCTCTCTCTCCTTCTTTCTGTAGAATCAATAAATACAAAATATTCTTAATTATTTTTTTAAAAAAGGTTTTCTCCATTAATATATGAGAGGAAGGAAGGAAAGAGAAAAGAGGCTGAGGCTGTCTTTCTGATGAACAACAGCGAGTAAAGTTGTCATTAATATCGACACTTAAGTCATTTTAGTACCAAAACTTTAATTCAGGACACACTTCTAAAAGTCACTGCTAAGTCATTAGGCTAATTTCAGTTCTCACAATTCCCCAGAATGAAATATGCCAACAAGGATGTCTTTGGGGTATGAATTTAAATAAAAATATATGAGTTGATGTTACCACCTAGTTACCATCCAAAAACATGTTGATGCTTTTGGAGGGTAACTAAGTGAAATTCCTTTTCTATTATGTTCACTCCTCAGGCTCCTCAGGAAGGATTGAAAGGAACCCCAAGAGCAGTCAGCCTGGGAGCCAGACAGATATAAGAGCTGACACAATTGAGGAGACTTTTATTGCCTTTACTGTCTAAATAATGCTTATTCATCGTTTTCAAGTTGATTTAGATAGTCTCACAATCAGCTGAATCGGATTTGGCGGGGGCGGGGGGGCATTTCTACATTTTTTTTCTCTTTCATCCCTCAACCACAAGATAAACTAACTCCTACTATAAAACTGTCAATCTCTCTGGCATTTTGGCTTCTCAACTAACTTCTCAATGAAGCCAAAAACCTAGGAATGAAAGAATGTCCACACATGCACACAGAACGTGCTAAACCTATGTTTCAAAAAAATAAGCCAAGCGTGGAGAGTGTCCTGGACACTCTAATTTCAAAATAGACCGAGTAATAGTGAGGTCTCATGCTTCTCCACGTCATTTTACTTCTAAAAACTGCCTCAGTCATTCCTGACAGGAGACCTGAGTTCATTACTACCCCAGTGCTGAGTGTGAGACAATCGGGCTGAGAGAGGAAAAAGGAGCCAGTGATGTAGAACATTTCAATCTATGTCTCCTACTGGGTGAAGGTAATATGTTAATATTGTGATGGAATAATTAAAAGCCAACCTGGGAAAGCTGCCTCAACCTTGCACATCTAATAAGCTCCTTTTCTGTGAGAAATCACTCATCTGTGCTTCAGTAACTGCCAAAGAAAGGATGTGGTTGGGGCGCATGAGGGTGCTTCATTCCTTTCTTTCATTTTCTTTGTCTCTCGTTTCTTGCTTTTCCATTTGTTCTTGCTCGCTCCCTTTTTCTTTCCCCTGAACTCCCCCTCCCCTCAAAACACAGATGCACAATTATAGCATGAAGTTGCAACATTGGCTTTACCTTTCACCCACAACAACTAACAGGGCAGGACCATTTAGCTAGATAAAACTTTAATTGAAGAGTTTTGCCATCTACTCCAGAGATCTGTGCTCATCAAAGGGACTCCGCATAATTTCTATTTTACAAGAGGGGAAACTTCATTTATATTAACTTCCAAGGAACCAATATCTTGGTTTGTTTTTTGTGTAAATTGCTATATGGGAAAGTGTGGTCGGGGATAGTATTGCTTTAGGGGCCTTGGGTTGAGACGAACATCAGTATTTTCCTCGTTATATGGATAGAATGCCATAATGAAGTTTCCATATTTTGGTAAATTGAAGGTCATGGCAGCCAAACACTTGTCATGAAGTACAGATTCAAAATTCACACCCTAAAATGTCTGGGGGCTTTGTGTGGGTTTCCTGGGGTTTAACCGGCAGGCTCTAGATGTGTCTGAAGTGAGGTTGTCCCTTTGTTTTCTGTGACGTACACTCTCCTGGGTTTGGAGTCCTAGTTTAATAGAGAACTGAGTGCTTTAGTCCCTCACTGAGGACCCATCTAATGCCGCTCCTGAGGGAAGCCCCTGGCATAGGGGTTTGCGGGGAGTGATAGGTGTAGAAAGATGAGACAGAAAAGTGCATTGCCTAGGCCAGTGCTGCAAATGTAACCTCCAGATTCTGGGGTGGAATCCGAGAGTCCAGATGTCTAACAAGTCCCCAGGACCACATTTTGAGTAGTGAGGACCCGGGACCAGGGTTTCTCACACTATCAACTGAGAGGGACTAGTCCCCACCCACCCACCGACCCACCCAGTCTCACACAGGTCCTTGCTCCAATTTTCCTCAGACATTCTCCTGAGCCAGAGAGAGTCCACAGTGACCCACTGATCACGCCTGCAGCACACCAAAGACCAGACGCAGGGCCAGAAAGTCTGCTGAGCTCCAGAATGGGTGTCTGAGAAAGAAGACAAAACGAATTCCTCACTCCACTGCTTGAGGCCACATGGTCTCTTTAAACACAAGGGAATGCTGAGTTCCTTTGGTTTTCCTGAAAACAGCCGCTGACACAAGCCTTCTATTTGCAGTATTTAAAATCCATCCACAGCCTCAGCTTTTTAAAGAAGCAAGTCATGAAGTTAGCTTTCCATATGCTTCTCATCTCCGGGGTCTGCTCACCAATTGACTCCTCATCGTGTGTTTCCCCCGGCTGCCTTGCAGTCTCTCCAGATGAAATTCAAGATTCTTCGGTAACTGTAGCAGGACAACTCCTCAGACCAGTGACCTCCCAAGTAACCTCCTCATTCCTCTCATGTTCAGAGAACGGGAAAGGATGCCAGAGAGCTATGTGAGGGTGAACGAGGGCCAGAATTGTAATTTATATCTATGACCTGACAGAAAGGTGGAAACGGAGAGAATGTTACTCAATGTGTTTCCCCCCCACTGTCCTAATCTGTTCTCAACAATGTTTGGCCAAAACAAAGCATATATTTTACAAGAAGTGTCTCCCATTTAAACATTTTTGCCATAAATCGGTATTTTAAACTTAACAAGAGCGAGAGAACTCTTCTACTAGAATGTTAGCTCTTTGAAGGCGGGAATTCTGTCCGCTCATTGACGGCTGTATCTCCAACAACCAGAACAGTGCCTGGCACATAGTCGGTGCTCAGTAAATACCCGTTCATAACTGGCTAGCCGTATGAGGAGTGAGGGCATTGTGAGACTTCATGCATATCTTCTAGCCTACTTATGAAACACATACTTATCCGACCCAGTTCACCTCCTGCCAGCCTCCTCTGATTCTGTCCTCATTTTATAAGCTCCCTTCCTTCTGCACAAATTCCTTCCCCAGTATCCTCACCTCCACATGCCTCCTTTGTTCTACATTTTCCCTGATCTTGTATGTATCAAAGGCCAAGTTTGCTGCCCAAGCTTAGGAAAGGTGTAAGTTACGGCACCAATATCCTTTCTAAGGACTCTACCCAGAGCCATTGAATGGATTCATCACCTACAACAGGACAAACTGGATCTGAAAGCAGACTTACTGTAAGTAAAAACAACACAACAAAAACCTCCCTGATTCAGAATCTACCCGTTTCTCATGTTGATAAAACCATAAGAAATCAAATTTTAACCATCCTGGAAAAGTAACAACTTTATGTGAGTGATGGCCAAAAATACATGCATATTATCTATTTTATTAAAATAGGACCCTTGCTGTGGCTGGTGACTCGGTGGTTAGAGCCAGTGCATAGAAGGGTTGTGGGTTCAATTCCCGGTCAAGGGCTCATACTTGAGTTGCAGGTTCATTTCCTGGACTGGACACAGGATGTGCAGGAGGCAACCAATCGATGTGTCTCTCTCACATCCATGTTTCACTCTCTCTCTCTCCTCCCCATTCCCTTCCACTCTCCCTAAAATTCAATGGAAAAAATATCCTCAGGTGAGGATTAACAACGAAAATAGGAAGGACCCTAATAATTTTCTAAAGTATACTCTTCCCCAAATCTGATACACACCCCATTATGCCTCAGCGAAGACCCACTTCTATAGGGAGTGTTATAAGAAAATCTCTGTTATAGATAAGAAAGTGTGATACTTTTATGGTGTGTTAGAAAGATAATTGACTGAGAATCACCCACTCTGCAAACTGGCTCCTGGGGGTACTTCTGGGCTGCCCAATCCCCCTCCCTGCACCACCTAAGGTCTGACATTTTTTTATAGCATCCCAGAGTAGACTCTCCCTCTCACTCCAGAAGCAAAATATATCTCTCTTATACCCCTTCTCTTCAGAGCACTTTCTAAGACCAAAATAATCCAATCTATTAGTCCAAGAACTAAAAGAGTTTTGTCTTCTCAGACACCTACTATTGACTCATTACCAAAGATTCTATCCCCATGGGATAAATATGCAGGAGAGCCCTGTTACTGATGTTTTCAGACCTTCATATAGCACTAGGTAGCCAGGTAGGTTAGTTACCTTTTCTACTCCAAGTAGAGGAGGCTCCCAAACATGATATGGCTCATCCTAACACACCCATTAGACTTCTCATCAGAGACTGTGTGGGTCACAATAATTTCCTCTCCATCAGCTCTTGTGCTAACAGTTCAGGTGACTCAAATATTTGAATCTTGACGACTAAACAATAAAATAAGCCTTCCAGTTTCAAGCTTTGGGTCTATTGTTTTATTCATCCCTCTGCAATCTGGAAATGGTGCAAAAATCCCACCAGCCCCTGGGAAAACTTGTGAAGGAGAATAGTGAGTGAAATTTTCATTAACCCATAGCGCATTCCAAAGAGTCTCAGGAGAAATCACATTCTAACCAGCACCAAACCTGCTTTTGTTGTTCTTTAAAATTTTCAACAGTGTTAACGAGAGTATGAGATTTTCATAAGACTGGAGTATGCTCTAACTCAGCGGTTCTCAACCTGTGGGTCACTACCCCTTTGGCGGTCGAACAACCCTTTCACAGGGGTCGCCTAAGACCATCCTGCATATCAGATATTTACATTACGATTCATAACAGTAGCAACATTACAGTTATGAAGTAGCAACGAAAATAATTTTATGGTTGGTCACAACATGAGGAACTGTATTTAAAGGGCCAGAAGGTTGAGAACCACTGCTCTAACTGAAGTGGCTACACCAGTTTAGCAGCAGCCTCGGGATAAAAAGCACTAGAAGTAACTTACATTAAATGCTATTGGAGCTTGCAGGTCCAGACACTAGTTCAAGCTAATTATATTTTCTATTGGCATATTGATTGATTCAAAAGCCATGAATATGAATTTAGAAAATGCCAATAACTCAGAATAAAAAAAGATTCCAAACCCATAAAGGTTGGGTTTGCAAAGTCAGAATTATTGCTCAATTGATAGCTATATCTATAGCTAAATATCTATACATATATAAAGATAGAGATAGAGATAAGAGATGAAGATAGAGGTAGAGATAGAGATGGGGATAGGGATAGGGATAGGGATGGGGATGGGGATGGAGATGGAGATGGAGATATAGAAGATGGGGTTATCTTTTTTTATGTAGATAAATTTTAACACCACAAAATATACTTCCATTTAACATCATGTTTTCTAAAACAAAAATACTTTAAGGATTAAATTAAGGAAAAAATCTAATTTGCTTGACTTCCAAGCTTAACCCATATTTCAGCACCACCCACCACTCAGATCCACCAATACCACCACCCCTTCCTCCTATCTGAATGGAACCCTGAGAAAGATATTTTCTACTTAGAAAGTTCAAAAAATGGGAAAACTTGACACTTTTATTTAGCTTTGAAATGTAGACTTGTTTTCTTTAAAAGTGAGGGGTGAGATTCAGGAAATATTTTGGAATTTTTGCTTCAAAATCAAACAAAATAGCCATCCTAGAATGGCTCGGTCAAGTTTTTGATGGAAAGCTTTTCAATGTTCTCCCCTTTACAAAGGAATTAAGAAAGCTGAGAAGATATATCACACAATGTCAAAGGAAGACATCATGTTAACAAGAAAAGTATGTCAGTTTAGTGATTTCTTTATCCAGAAAAAAAGTGAATAGTAATAGAGTGGTTTGAAGAAGTTGTTACAAAGATTCCCTAGGTAGGTAGCAACTGGGAGTAGGACCAAACGGTTACAGAAGAGTACGAAGCAGTGCCAACAATGGGGAGAGGCTTTTCAATAAGAGAGAGAATGCAATTGAAGGGAAAGTTTCCAACTGCACAAGTTTTACCAGGGCTTGAGTAAGTATGTGAGGAAATAACTGTTGAGTCTTCACGGGATTCGGAGCGATGTGTGAAGTAAGAATCACATCACTACCAGAGACTCTCTGCAGACCTGATGAAAGGATGGCCCAACCCTGACTAAAGACCCACCTGGGGATCTGCTACACAATGGGAAAGACAGCTGCCCAACCAGATTCGTGTTCCTCTGCTCACAGAACTTCTTGGAGTAACACTCAAGGACCAAACCAAATGACATCGTACTCTAAATATTTCTCTTCTTCAATGTGACACCTCAGAAATCCCCCACAATGACAGAATGTTGGCTCTTCAGCTAAACTGAATGCAGAAATAATTCAAGGCCTAAAAACTGAAAAAAGAAGGTGCTGTGCTAAGCAAAACAAACAAACAAATGCTTAAGGAAAATACATGTTTTCTTTATTTTGATCAAGTAATTTGATCACTCTAAAAATATAATCATTTGCTGGTGTGTCTTGTTGAGAACTGGAGGAAAAATTATATCTTAAAAAAGAGTTAAGTTCATCTTTAAAGACAGTTGCCCTAGGTCTGACTTGAAAAACGATAACATAAAAGAATTTTTCCAGCCCTAACTGGTTTGGCTCAGTGGATAGAGCGTCGGCCTGCGGACTCAAGGGTCCCAGGTTCAATTCCAGTCAAGGGCATGTACCTTGGTTGCGGGTGGGGAGTGTGCAGGAGGCAGCTGATCGATGTTTCTGACTCTCTCTATCCCTCTCCCTTCCTCTCTGTAAAAAAAATCAATAAAATATATAATAAAAAAAAGAAATTTTCCATAATGGCACTATCACACCTTCCACTTGTGACAAACTGCTTTATGACTATAGCTTCCCCAGTTCTCATACTAAAAATACTGTATTGGAAGTTTTAGAAAAAAAGAAATCTGTTGGTTTCAATTTGTTTTAAATAAACTGCAATTCAACAACATGAAATAATCAAAAGGAAATTGGAACTTAGTGGTTGGGTAACCCAATCATAGTATGTGGCTAATTGTGCTCACCCAGTCAACACCAGCACCAAGCTCTGATGAAATGAAACCATTCTACTGAAATATCCAGCCCCACTCCCCACGGCTCTCGGGGACAATGTCATATCTATCAGTCACCAGGGGTTACTGCCTTCTTACTACAAACACTCCCGTTGTCAGCAGACGTTTGTGTGAGGATTGAGGGGGGAAGATTAGTGAGCCTTGCTTTTTGCTCTCACGATGCTATCAAAATGCATAGTGTCACTTTTAATAATTACCTCCTTACCCCAGAATATGTTACCCTCCCTAGAATATCTTTTGGTGGGTTTAAGTAGATAACAGTTTGGAGTTCCTCACATGCAAAAGGAAGCCAGTGCAGATGGCATTGGAAGAAGTAAAAGTTCAAGTAATGTATGTATCTGAGTGGTTCTCAGTCTGCTCACGTAAATCACCTGGGACATGGGAAAAATACCAGCCCCCATCCCTGGAATTGGTCTGAGAGAGGAGCCCAAGACATTGGGTTTTTTTATCAAAAATTCTTGGGTCATTTTCTTCTTTCTTTTTTTTTAAAATTTTTTTTAAAATATATTTTATTGATTTTTTACAGAGAGAAAGGGAGAGAGATAGAGAGTCAGAAACATCGATGGGAGAGAATCATCGATCAGCTGCCTCCTGCACATCCCCGGTACCGGAATCGAACCTGGGACCCCTCAGTCCGCAGGCCGACGCTCTATCCACTGAGCCAAACCGGTTTCGGCAATTCTTGGGTCATTTTACTGTGCCCTGTGAGCAAGGCAGTTTTCACTTCATTTTTTTCACTGACTTTCACTTGCTAAAATGTTTCATGTATTTTCAGCAATCTTAACGCTGGGAAAAAAAAAACACCCTTGGAGATCATCTAGTAACGTTCGTGCTTCTCAAACTTCGATCAGCACATATCAGTCAGTCATCTGGGGATCTTGTGAAGCGGCAGATTTCAAGTGGGAAAGTGTCAGGGAAGTTCTGAGGTTGTTTATTCCTAACAAGCTCTCAGATGACTCTGAGGTGTCTGGTCTGAGGACCAGACTTAGAGCAGCAAGAAGCTCTTCCTCTGTAGCCATCACAAATGAGGAAGCTGAGACCCACAGATACTGCGGCTTCCTGACAGCAGTATAACTAGCAAAGGGACAAACTCGGGTCAGAACCTACATAATGACTTTCGGTCCAGGGTTGTCACACAGCAGGAACCAAATGGAAATAGCATTTATTCCTTTAAAATAAATAAATAAATCTTCAAATTTTTTAGGGGAAACTATGTTATAATAGGATTTTAGCAACTTAGAGTATAAAACACTGATTGCAATGTGGAGTTAGTGTCAAGAAACTAAGGAGATAACTACAAGTAACATAAGTAAGAATCCTATTTGTGTTTTGGGGGGGGGGGGGGTGTTTGTTTTTAATCGGAGGAGAAATAAATATAGGGTAAGAGAATAAAACAAACTGAACAGAAGAGAGAAACAAACAAACAGACTATGTACAATCATGAAGGAGGGTACCAAGAGGGAGGCCATGAAGCAACAATAGACAGAAAATAAGAGGCCAGGCTGACAAAAGGGAAATAAGAATTAAAGTAGAGAACTGGAAATTTACCACAGATTCTAGAATAAAGGGGGGAAGAAAGAAGGGAAGCAAGAAAGCAAGAAAGCAAGAAAGCAAGAAAGCAAGAAAGCAAGAAAGAAAGAAAGAAAGAAAGAAAGAAAGAAAGAAAGAAAGAGAGAAAGGAAGAAAGGAGAAAAAAAGAAAAAGAAAGGTGTTCCTGGAGAAAAGAAAGAAAACATAAAACGAATTGCAAAAGAATGTCAGTCATAGGAAAATAGAGCATTAAAGAATCAGAAACATGGGCATGTATAGAAAAATATTTGCCTTATCCAGCATTAAAAACAAAACAAAAAGAAGTTTTATTTAATTCATCAAGGTTTGCATGTGTTTTCTGATTATATTTTCAAAATAAAAATTCTAATTTCTCCATAAGCAGCTGGAATCTAAGGATAGGCATGGTCTTGGGAGAAGAAGCAAGAACTCCTCTGAGGTTACCATGTCCTCCAGGAAGAAGGAGTAGAAGGGAGGACAAGGTTTAACTAAATTGAAAAGTATTCCTTCTCTCTTGTCTTGTGTAATATATCATAAGACCCAGAAACTTTCTTCTCTAGCCAGGTGACCATATGTCCTACCATAGCGCGGGACAGAGAATCTTTTGAAGCCATAGTTCCCGCTCCATAAACTGCTCCAGGCAGGGAATGCCCACAGTGCTGGCCTTCTCTGGGCAACATCTCCCCTCAAAATGTATCTACAAAACTAAATACATACCGCCAACCGAGTTCTGGCTGTTCTCTCGGTCTTTCAGACATGGGAACACTGAACCCAGTTATTGTCGAATGTACGTAGGTTGTGGCTCTGGAGAAGTCCATCTATCTACATGTTTTCATGGGCAGCTTCCTCTCCCTGGCTGTGGCTCATTTCCCATTAAAAACACAAAAAGCAAACTTAGAATCATAAAGAAGAAAATAAAAATTGATGAAACTTGCTTTCCTGTAAGTCAGGCAGTATAAATTCTAATGCCTACAAGGACAAGAAAGGTCAAGTCTTTGAATAAAGCTGGCCTGCATTAATAAGAGCCTGTGTCCCTTCTAAACGTGACTCATCTACCCAGCTCCATCCAGCGTGTTGCTACCAGGCAGAAATGCAGGCCCAATGCTGCCACAGGCAGTTGTTTTCTAAGAGATGCAAGAAATTCACATTCTTAAGAGTAATCTCCCGATTTCTAAATGTTGATAATTAGCTTATGTTTTATTTTGTTGTTGTTGTTGTTCTATAATGAGTGTGTCCAATTCTGTTTTTAGATTCTGCATTTTCTTTAAAGAAGGTGGAAAGTTTTACTGGAGGATCAAAAACTAAGGATGTTGCCATGATGGTCTGGGACAGGCGGGGTCACCACACGTAGAACCCATAAAATAAAGCAAGAGTGATTCGTACTTCTGTAAGATATCTTTTCATCCTTTAAAAGTGGTATGAAGGTAATTCTCACATGGTGGCTCATGTGATCAGTAGCACACTGCTGGCAAAAAAAAAAAAAAAAATTAATCTCCCTGCTAGCATTTATTCCTATGTCTCTGTACATGGCAAGCATTTTCTTTCCATTCACAAATGATATTATTCATGTCCTAGACAGGAACAAGTTTAGTTCTTGGATTTTGACTTGAAATCCCCTGGATGAACTCTTTTTATTAGGCGTCAATGACGGATGGAGAAGCCATGGAGAGGAGCTCACCCTGGCACTGGTTCGTACTATACACATTGTCTGGAAGGGCCGAGGTTGCCAGTGGAAGAGAATTCCCATGGCCTCACTGTTCAGTATCAATATTTAATGATAAAGCGAGACGTGTTCTTTAACGTGATAACCTGCTCCTAGCGTCTCCTGAGGCCCCAGTGTAGCTGACTCTCAGGGGGCCCACATCAATCTTCCAAAACACATCTGAAACCGTCCAGTGCACATTCCAGCTGTAAATGGGAGGCACTGACCCAAGTCCAAACAAAAACAAAAATCACCCAAAACCTCCTTTCTTTCCAACATCACAGGCCTCTGAGTGATGTGTTTAGATTCTCCCAGGCTGGAGTTCTTCCAGACAGGGCTGGAGACCGAAGTTACAGTGAATATCTCAGCTGACTGATTAGAGATCAGCGAACCGACCTGCAAACACATGGCTGAGGTAGGAGAACGGGCCTGTTAAGTGTATGAGGACGAGGGAACATGCTTCTGTGCTAATCACTGGCATAAATTGGAGAAACATTAATGATTAAACACAGACACAAGTACAGACACACACACACATAAACATTGCTTTCTCAAAATTCACCGATTCCCACATTTTATTTTTTCTTAGGCTGGCCACAGAATAGCAAACTAATGTTCTAAAAACTAAAAAACTTTACGAATTAGTAGCTATCAACATGGACTCTAGATGGAGTTTTTACCTTTTGATGCACCTTGGTTTGTATCTTTGTTTCGAACTTTTGCTTGAAAGAAATAGTCTAAATCGGTTTCCTGACACACTCCTGTCAACCAGTTCCTTCTGTTCAGCTTCATCTAAACACAGTCCGCTGGTTGGAGATGGAGGTGGAGTTCTAATTATTTATCTTTAGCTCTCAGGAAAGTACATGAAGCAGGGGTGTCTGCAGCGTGCAGGTTATGATTAAACATGTCTGGTCATGTCTGTGGGGGTGGTAGCTGCAGGGTCGGGAGAAAAGGAAGTGGTTCTGCCAAGAGTGCATTTGACTAATGAGCCTCCTGGAAAGAGTTCATACCGAGGGAATTAAGCAGAAACATAGCAGAGCAGTCCCCATGAGCAGCAGGTGGAACAATGCTCAGGCACAAAGCCTGCCCACTGCTGAGATAGCTGTCCCTTCTTACCTCCCCACCCCCGCCTCTGGCTTCCTTCCAGTCCTCCATGGACGGGGGCATGGCTTCTAGAAAGATGGTGGCTCTTCTTCCAGGTGAATAAGGTGTTGCACATGCACAATCACAAACACACAGGATTCTGAGACACACTGGGTGAGGTACACAGGTGTGAAGAATAAATTTTTCCAGAAGCAATGAACTACAGCATGCCATTGATATGGTCATAGTCCAATGGGCCTCAGTAATGAATAAATCCTCTGAAGATGTATAATAGCTTTTTGTAAATTGAACTGTGTCCCCCCCGCCCCCCAAAATGATATGTTGAAGTCTTAACCCTTGGTACCTGTAAATGTGATCTTATTTGGAAACAGGTTTTTTGCAGATGTCATTAAGATGTAAATGAAGACGAGGTCATACTGGAGTAGGACAGGCCCTTAATCTAGTGTGACTACTGTTCCTTTAAGAAAGAAGAGACACTGAGATACACAAGGAGGGAGAACGCCATGCAACATTAGGGGCAGAGATTGGAGGGATGTAGGGAAGGACTTCTCCCTACAGGTTTCAGAGGAAGCACAGCCCTGTCAACACCTTGATTTGGGACAGCTGACGTCCAGAATTGTAAGACAATAAACTTCCATTATTTTAAACCATCCCGTTTGTAGTACTTTGTTATGGCAGCCTAGTTAACTAATACATGAACCAAATACAATAAAAGTTTATTTTTCCCTCACCTGACAGTCAAAGGTGGCTGGTAGGTAGCCTGCCTTCCTCCATGCTCAGTATTCAAGCTCTTTTCATCTTGTGACTCTACCATCCACTGGGGCAAATGCCAGAAAACTACAGCCCCTGTGTCTCATTGAAAATGAAGTCAAACGCAGCCACACTGACGCACTTACCCGCTGTCTATGGCTGCTCTTGTGCATCAACAGCTGAGTTGAGCACAGACAGTTCTGATGTACGATGATTTGACTTATAATTTTTTTACTTTACGATGGCACGAAAGTGATAGTAAAATATATGTAGTAAAGTATATGAGATATTCAACCCTTTATTATAAAATGGGCTTTGTGTTAGATGATTTTATCCAACTGTGGGCTAATGTAGGTGTTCCTAGCAGGTTTAAGGCTAAGCTATGGTATTTGGTAGGTTAGTTATATAAATGCATTTTCAACTGAAAATATTTTCAACTTAGTGTGTTTTTTGGGACATAATTCCACCGTAAGTCGCGGAGTATCTGTAGTTGCAGGAGAGACCCTATGACCTTCAAAAGCTAAGATATTTACACTCCTGCTCTTTGCAGAAAAAAATATACATTTCCATCTAGCCAGGGAGACTGTGGAGGCGGCAAAGCAACCTTCCCAGAAATGGCACGTATCATTTCCAAATATCCAGCATTGTTTGGAAACAATCCAGTCGCAAGAACAAGTTGGAAATGTAATACAGCTGTAAATCCAGAGGGAAGAAAAAAACAGATATCTGGGGAACAATTAGCAGGCTCTGCCCCTGGGCATCAGTGGGAGATGTCACCCACATCAATGCAGTGGCAACAGCCATGAGGAGCCGCCTACGTGGGTTTCATAGAGTCCAGAAGCTTTAAAGAAGACATCACCAAAGGGAGTGAGAGCCAGGAAGGGCGACAAGAGAAGAGACAGAACGATGCTCAGGTAGCTGAGAACGCTGTTTTCTCGAGCATACAGGAGGCACTGCCTGGGGACTTCTAGAGAACTGGTGGGAGGAGGAGGCCTTTGTAGGAAGGAGAAGTACTGCTACAGCTGCAGGTGGGGGATAGAGACAGAGAAATTGCTTTTTCCTGTAATTATGGCTCTGCATTTGTTCCAAGCTTGATATGGCCTTGGCAACCCAGTTTAAACCAAATATAAAAACAACTAAAAAACACTTAGAACTTTTAAAAATTACAGTACCATTTGGAAAGCTTATCTCCAGTTTACCTGCAGTTTTCTTAATCTGGATCTTATACTAAAGGTCCAGAGTATGAAGGTGATGATACTAAAGAGTATATCATAAAATAGATTTGCACACCAAACATCAATTGCTAACATCAGAAAAAGAGAAACAATCACACATTGTGTGTATTTGATAGTCTTCCCAAATACATCTAGTCTTGCCAAAGAGATTGAACTTGAGTCTGATATCACCTCTAGAACAAGCTGCCAATTTGCATAAAATACAAGAAGACAAAAGAACATAGTAAATTGTGAGTGTGCAATCAGCAAAATTCACACTGTGGGACACTTGGCAGGTCTTTAACCAAAATATTAGAAAAAGAAAGTGATCAAAGGAGGAAAAATAGATTTTAAAAATTCTTAAAACATTATCAAATTTTAACTAACGCTCAAGACTAAACTCTAGTGTCTAGGGATGCACATTTGAATGTTAAAACTAAACACACACACATACATACAAGGAAGTGATTACTATAACATTCAGGATAATAGTTACATGTGGCAGAAGGCAAGGGATTATATGATTGGGACGAAGCATATAAAGAGGGCTTAAGGGTGCTGGCTAAGTTCTATTTGTTGACATAGTGATGGTTACAGATGTGTTCACCTTAGAATTCATTAGGCAATTCATTAAAGAATACATACATTAATTTGGAAGAGATCTGTATCTGCATTTTATTTTACAATAAAAATGTAAATATCCTATATAATAAAAGCCTAATTGCTAAGTGTCTGGTCAACTGGTTGGCTGTTCAACCAATCAAAGCATAATATGCTAATGATATGCTAAGGCCACTCAACTGCTCACTATAATGTGCACTGACTATTAGGGGCAGTCAGTCAACCTGTCGACCAGTCGCTATGACGTGCACTAACCACGAGGGGGCAGACACTCTGGCCAGTAGGTTAGCTTGCTGCTGGGGTCCGGCCAATTAGGACTGAGCAAGATGGGCCAGACATGCCCTGGAACCCCCCTGCCATCCTTCCCTGGCTGGCCAACCTCCTGCGTCCTTCCCTGGTGATCATGCACTGGTGGGGTCTCTCAGCCTGGCCTGTGCCTGCGCAATCTGGGACCCCTCAGGGGATGTCAGAGAGCCGGTTTTGGCCTGATCCCACAGGCCAGGCCAGGGGACCCCACTAGTGCACGAATTCGTACACTGGGCCTCTAGTTAAATTATAAAAAAAAGAAAAATGAGTAACAGCGAGGTAAAGAAGACTAGAATGACTCTTATTTTTAACAAAATACAGGGTGTCCCCGAAAAACATATACACACTTTTTTCTGATAGCTCATTTGATGTTTCTTTCTTTTCAGGTTTAACCCATTGGAATTAATAATTATTCCAAGTGTGTATACATTTTGGGGACACCCTATATATTGTCATTAACAGAAATCCAAATGTGAGTTTAATTTCTTTTCATCAAACCCATCTTTAAAAATCTCCACACTAAATTGTTGATTTAGAGATATTGGCATAATGGGTATAATGTTTTTTTGAAATTAAACCAATGTAGTTTCATCCCTGGTAAACCTTACATCCCGTGTTCCTGTAGTTTTCCCTATAACCTCTTAATTCATTGGGGTTCATTGCTTCAGGAAGAGGGCAACACACAGCTAAGAACAGCAGTCATCAGTCAGCTTCCAGATTTACATCTATAGCAAGACTACTGCCTCTATGCAAAGGCTTTTGACTTAGCAGGGGCCAGGCTTTCTTGAAGAAAGAAAGGGGACTTTGTCAAAATTTTCAAAAATGAACACTTTGGATAGAAAAGCCGAGCCTAAAGGACTCAGATTAATAATTACATATCAGAGAGTAGAAAAGAAAGATGACATGACCCCAGAGTCAATGCTGAGAACATGGGAATTAATCAAAGAAAAGACATTTCTGTGTTAGAAGAAATAGCAAAAGGAGAAAGAGAGGGACAGGTATCAAATGTGAGAAATCTACTTCCCTCCTCTCCACCCAGAGGTCAAACCTCAGGGACAGAGAGCAGTCAGTCAGCAGAAGCAGCACTTTGGGGGCACCCAAGGAGCCCTGTGGATCTAATTTGGTGGGCGCAGCCCAGGCCCCTCACCAACCATCCTGAGAAGCTCTGCATTTGGACTGGCACACCACCCAACACGGTGGTAGCAGTGGGACGTGCAATTCAGTCTCTATAGTGGAAGGAGGGGCCTGTGTGGGAGTGGAAGGACTAGTCCCAAGGGGTCACACACTCCAGTGACAGGCGGAGAAAGAAATCAGAAGAACCCATGTGCTCTGGTGGGGAACACGGAGATGTTCAGAACCTGCTCCAAAAAAGACCTGCAACATTGATCAGAAGTCTCCAGATCAAAGGGACACAAGCATCAGTTACTGAAATTAGCAGGATGCTCAAAAGGTGAGTAACACCCTGGGACCAGGCAAGCCAGGTGCTGCAGGGTGAGGCCAGCAGAGCCAGGAGGGCACGGAAAGATCAGAGTCAAGCCCTCTAGTGCCACTGCCTTCACTGTAGGCACCACCACCACCACCACCCCCCCTCCCCCACCTAGCTGCCAGATGCCACTGCAAAAAATGGAAAGAAATCTTTCCAGATGCCACTTACTGAAAACCAACCAAGCTTTGAAATAAACAATGACTAAGATATCTAATTTTGGCTAAAAACTCACTGGATCCAACTAAGGCTACTAGACTAGGAGAAAATATCTCCTCTGAGCAGAGTGGAGCCTGAAGAGTAACATTGAGATTGATTCTAGAAAACAAAATCACATTTCTGCCTTCCTAAGTTGTGGTGTATAAATTTCAATCGCTGCAATAGATGAAAGTTTTCCATACTTGGATCAATGCTACTGCCTGTCAAAAAGTCACTTCACCTTCTCTAAACTACTACTACTACTACTATTTCTACTACTATACATGTGCACACACACACACACTCATACACATAAGCTTTGCCACCTTTCAGCACTGATATCCGACACTATCAAAACAACAATGCCATCATAAATTCCTAAGAAAACTAAATATGACACAAAGAAATGTTAAATCTCACAAGGTTTATAATTCCATGTGTCAGACAGCAATGCTCTATAAAGGTTGAAATCTCATTAGGTAAGTGGGCGTGAAAAGATCTGGTTTGATTTATTCCAGAAGTAGGGGGCTTTTAAAAAGAGGCAGATCTCATGGGAAAGTTTCAATTGCCAGTAACCTAAGCATGGCATACACTCCTCCCTAGTGTTTATGGCACCAATATGGAATAAACATGCTTGGCATCTGCCACGCTGTCTCCAACACATCCGACCGCACATGGGGGCCCCTGTGTCAACACAGCAAGAATGACTCACTGACAGTAGCCCAGCCTGGGTATGTCATTGGGAAAGGAATGCTGGTCGCACATCGGTCTTTTCAGCCACACCCACACACATGGTTTACAATCATCGTCGTCACATCATTTAAAAATACAATGTGCAAAACATGCAATGTGGAATACATTGCTGAAAAAGTTAAATTAGACATTAATAAGGGTGAGGTGGTGAGTGGATGCAGACTGACAATTTGAGTGGTCTTTTCCCACTTTATTATCTGTGATGTGGTTGTGTGCAGATTTGGTTTAACAAGTTTATAAACAAATCAATCTGCCCTTAGCAACTAAGAGATTAGCCCAGCTAAATAAAGAAAGCACAACCACTAAACATATTTCCTAGTATTTTTCAAAGAAAGACTTAAAGTAACAGTATCTTCCCAGTTATATAGTTATATTTTTATGTTACAATATATATATTTTAATTTTATATCTTTATAAGTACATTATTGAAACATGGACTTATCTTTATAGAAATTATATAACTAAACGAAATACTTCAAACTAAAAGTAGACAGACAACATCATTTCGTTTACTAAAATGTCACTAGTTTTGCATATTAGATTCCACAAACTAGCAATGTTTGGGCTAAAACATGCTTTGGGGAAATGTTTAAGTGTTTTATATTTATATTATTAATTTATTATTCTTAAATAAAAGTTGTTAGCCCTTTTAAAATTAAATCAGTTATCCCAATAGGGTCTATATAAATCTAATAAATGTTATGGCCTTCTTAAAGGGAAAACATTCATGAACTTTCAACTGACATTTCCAAGATAGAATATCATTGAACAACTAAATAGATTCCCAATGCTTCCAATTAATCTGTTTGTAGCCTTTGAGAGGTACCTATATTTTTAGCAACATGTGGTGAGCATGGCCAGATGCCGCATGCTGGGGCACAGCGTGGGCCTCTGGGCTGCCCAGTGGCGCCACACGGAAGCCGGGTGGGCGACGTGCTCTCCCCTGGCCAGCCTCACAGACCAGCTCCTGTGCAAACCCATCGGGAACCCGACTGGCCCCTGTGGTCTCGGCGGCTGTGGCCTGGCTCACCTAGAAGAGGCCACATGGGTGCAAGGCAGGCTCCTCGCAGGCACCCAGCACCTGAGCATGGGGGCTTCCCTGGTGCGCAAGCCCTGGCGTCCCGGGGGAAGGTAGCGGGGGGGGGGGGGGGGTGAGAGCAAGCTGGCAGACACCCCGCATTCTCACCACACCTCTGTCCCCATCACCCCCACCCCAGGTAGCCGGTGAGAGGTCACAGCGTGTTGCTGACACCAGCCATGTTCTGCACTGCCCCCCTAGTGGTCAGCGCATGTCATAGTGAGCAGTCGAACTCCTGGTCTCCAGGTTGAACTCCCAGTTGAATGACCACCAGAGGGGACAATTTGCATATTAGGCTTTTATTATATAGGATTTAACCTTGGAAAGACAGTTAATACCACTCTCTATTCATTGTAATCTCTTAATTCTCATTGTCTTCTTCCAGCCGCAGGCATGTGTGTCTCAGTAATCCCTTCATTTCGTAACCATAATCTGCCATTTCTCCTGTCATGCCCATAATCCTGGGACTCCACCCAGGGCGGAGGGCAGTGACTCACCAGGCCACTCAATGCCTTGTCTTTTTTTCAAACACATTCTTGAGCTGAAAACCATTCTCTTTCCCCACTTACAGCCAAGTATTTCTGTGTCCATTGTCCTTTTCTTCATTACACATGTTCTATAAATGGTTTTTAAAAGTCATTAGTATGATGATTGATTATTTCTAGCCCTTTGATGAAATTGCATTAGTCCACAATGGACCAGCATGCCACAACCTAATTCACATTTCAGAAAGTCACAATGTTTCATTCAACTAGCAGTTTTAAACTTTTCTGTGTGAAGAGAGAAGATAAGAGAGAACAAAACTAGAATACATGATGCCTGAAACAGAAAAAGAAAGATGCAGTGAGAAGAGGTTATAAGAGTGAATAAAAAAGTAGATAAGGGTGAAAGATGGGAGATAAAAGTGGTCTTTCTTCAAGATATTGGTGAAAGGTATTAAGAATACGGGAGTTCCTTGAGAGAAAGAAAAGAAAGAAGACAGAAGCTAGGGAGGGAAGGAGGAAGGAAGAGAAAAAAATGTTGAAGCCAAATAACTCGGAATCAAGGGTGTTTCCTTATTTTAATCCCTAAACTTACTTGTTAAGGGACCTTAAGTAAGTCCCATGACCACTGAAGACTCACAAATAAAATGGAAAATTGATTAGTTCTTTCTCAAAGGGCTTTGCAACATTGTAATTAGTCATTGAAAAGAGCTAGTGCCAACCTGAGGTGCTCCATACACTAACAATGAAAGAAAGCCTATTTGAATGATAAGAAAGAGAAAAATAGTGCTGATATACTACAAGGGCCACAAGGGAAAAAGAAATGATAATAATCTTTCTAAGTTCAACAGGTAAAACATGAGAACTAATGATTCTGATGTATTAAAGCGCTACTTTAATACATCACCTCTGAAAAAGCAGAGGTGATGCTTTTACTCTGGCCAACCCTTTAGAAAACAGAGCCCCGCTCCATCATTCCAAGGACCCAGAGGGAACAAAATGGAGCCACAACTTAACAAAGTGAAGTGAAAGCTAATCTTTGTAAGGCACAGAAGATCAGCCAGGTCAAAAAGCAGAACTTTCCTTTCTAGAGGGTTGCTGGATTGAATGAGAACCCTAAACTGGCAGAGCAGTCATCAGCCAGGAAAGGAGCAAGAATACCATGTGATATACTTAATGACCCCCCGAAACACTAATGTTTTATAGCCAAGCTAGGGAGGTGGTTTCAAGCTTGTTTCCCCAAGTCAAGTCTCCTTCCATCACCATATATTCCCCTTTATCTTTTTCTATTACATTTATTAGTAGTCACTATGATTATGATTATTATTATCTATTACCAATTTTAATAATGGTGATTCACTATGGTCAATCATTCTACTAAGTGAGTTAAACACACTTTCTTTTTTCATCTTTTTTTAAACAAAAAAAATTGCAACAAATACTATTAGGATCCCTATTTTACCAGGGAAAAAAACAGCTTTGACAGCTTAAATAAGTTACCCCAAATCATGCAGCTAGTGCGTGGTGGAGACAGAACTTCAACCCACATCTGGTTAGTTTCCAACTCGCTTGGCTCTATTGCCTCTCCTCACGTGCTTTTAGTGATGTTCAGGTGCAGGGGCCGGCGAGAACTGTCAGTCCAAGAGTTTGCGCAGAAAATAAAGTGCTTTGGGAAAGCGTGTATGTGATTAAAGAGGTCACATAAACCGCCCCTACATTTAATTAAGGGGCTAAAGATAAAAATGCATTTATGATATTTTCAACCACCCCTATGCTCGGGTTGGTAGGCTGGGCATTGAAGGAGACCACGCTGCCTTTCCCGGTGAGGTGGTGTTGGCCAGGACCCCATGGCCGGCCTGCCCCCTCTGGCCATGGACCAGGCTGGTTGAGCGGCCAGCAGGGTGATACCAGGAGTGTTAGTAAACAATATTTCTAGCAGGTAAAAACTAAATGAGCAAAAAGCTACGTACAATTTCATTTCACCTCTCTTTAAATTGTATCATACAGAGCACCATACAATCTCAGGATTTAAAAGAAACGCCTCCCTTATCTTGCAATTGCAGTTACAAAGAGACGTTCTGGGTTCTGTTTTTAACCTGCTTCCTTCATAGAGTCCTCCGCAGCCCCCTGGCTCCCTGGGTGCTCCACTTCACTTTGCTCACAGTTGTGACTGTGATGGAGCTCTGAGGATGAGAAGGCACTGTAGGAACAGGACATTCCAGTACCACTGCGTCTGCCTACAGTAAACCTCTCAGTATAATTTCCTAAATGAAGTCAGGAATAGCCATCACAGACACTAGATGTTTCCTGGCCACCAAGTACAATGCCTTTCCTTAGGAATTCAATGCTCTCCCTAGCAATACAAACTTTTCAATTTGCCTAAAATATGTAATCTTGCAAATATAGCTCCCTAGAATTAATTCCAAAATAGTATGCTTTCAACGCAACAGTGAATGGTAAAACATTCTAGTTTTTTAAGGATATAAAGTGACATGATATTATAAGGATATATATTATTTTGACACAGGTAACAGCTAAAAATGTATAATTTAATTTAATAAAAGGACACTGCCATAAGGAAAAAAAGAGACGTAGAATAAATGCTGCCAAATGACCCAGAAAAATAGCTTCGAACCCCTACCCTTTTTTGTTGTTCGCTTATTCACACTCTTCTCCCCTGACCTTCTCTTTCTTGAACCTTAAATTCCCTTTCACATATTTTAAATTCTCTCTACTCTTCTAGGCTCCATTCAGTCCTCACCTCTTCAGGGAGGTCTTTCCCCCCACCTGTGGGCCCACATCAATCTTTCCTTCCCATGAGTGCCTGCAACTGAATATGGTTATGAGCATACAGTTTAGAGCTTAAATATCCTCTCAGGCATGTCTGATCGTCTCTTAACCCCTAAACAGAAGATCAGCTTCTTGAAGTTATAACTAATAGTTACCATTAATATAAATAATTATAATAATGCCAGCAGTTACTATTTGTGGGGACCTTATTATGTACCAGGTACCCATAACATGTCATTTAGTCATAACAACCTTGTGAGGTAAATATCATCATATCCTCATTAAACATATGAGAAACCAAATGATAGCTATCAGATATGTCTGCAATAAGAAGAGCTGGTATTGTAGAATTGTACACTTGCAAACTATGTAATTTTGTTAACCAAATGCCACCTCAGTCAATTTAATTTAAAAATAAACAAACAAACAAAAGAGAGTAATAAACAGAGACAGAAGGCAAAGTGACAAGGCTGTAGTAGGAGCTGAAATGGACTGAGGGTGCTGGCTGTGAAAGCCTTTATTGTCTCCCCCCTTTCCCCTTCCCCTTACATTCCTGGGCAGGCCCTTCTTCTGGGAACAAAATGCCTGGCAGCAGGAGCAGCGTGCAGCCAGGCCCACGACAAGATAGATTGCCCTTTCTCCACTGGGCGCCTGGTGCCAAATGGAATGCTGGCTGTAAATGTCCGGAAGCCCCTCTCCCTTGCCTTCTCTTAGGACTTCTCTCCAACCGGCTAGTCCAGCATTCTCTTCCCTCTCCTCCAGTGTGGCTCCTGCATCTGATCTCCGCCCTTTTTCCTGCACTGTCTTCCTGTTTCCACTTGCCTCCTCTGTCCTGTGGGGTGAGGGCAGGTGAGTGACAGGCAAAGCAGGTTCAGAATCCCAGAGCTCAGGGCTTCGATATCCAAAATGCTCACTTACACCGAGTGTAAGTGCAGTGAGGGGCAGTGCCCTAAAATCTATCGATTCCCACCAGAAGATGATTTCTTTCAACCTTTTTTGTTTGTTTGTTTGTTTGTTTGTTTGTTTCTTTGTTTAAAAATATTTTCATTGATTTCAGAGAGGAAGTGAGAGGGAAAGAGAGATAGAAACATCAATGATGAGAATCATTGATTGGCCGCCTCCTACACACCCCACTCTGGGGCTCGAACCCGCAATCCGGGCATGTGCCCTGACCAGGAATCCAAAAGTGACCTCATTGTTCATAGGTTGATGCTCAACCACTGAACAATGGTTGTGCTCTTTAAAAGGCTGGGCTCTTACAACCTTTTAAGCCTGTTTCTCCTCATTTCTCCTTTCTAAAAGAACATTAGTGTTAGTTATTTAATCTTCTCTTACTATTTCAAATCATATGTCATTTTCTCCATATAGCCACCCTAAAGCCCAGGACCATGAAGATACAATACTTTTGCTGTCAGTCTTTAAAAATTACCATAAGATCTCTATTTCCTTTGATATTGAGTGTTATTTTAAATTATGTGACAAAACACTTTAAAGCATAAACACATACAAAATAGTCACAGGTCAAAGAATATAATTATATAGAAAAAAAATAGAAAACCTGTTTCAAAATGTTGAAAGTCTCTGGTTGGTGGGACTTTGGCTGATTATTTTCATTTTCCACATTTTCTTGAATAATAGTTTTTTAAAAATAGACACGCATAGCTTGATTGACCTAAAACAAACAAACAAACAAACAAAACAAATGAAAAAAATTGTAAGGCTTTACAAGAAAAAGTGTCTGAGAATTAGATGGGCAAGCGGAGGAATGTAGACATCCATCCGAAATTGGGAGTTGGTGACAAGCGTCCAGTAAAAACTGGGGATGTTGTCACCGAATGGAAAAGTTTGGGGAAAAGTGAAGTTCTATTTATTATTCAGAAAAGTGTTTTCGTCGTTACAGCCACTCCAGCCATACAAACTTCTTCCTTGCAGCTTCGTTGGTTGATTCTAAATAACTCCCATAATCCAAAAATAGGGGAAGGAAAAGTCGGGTCTGAGACCAAGAGGGGCTGGCATTGCTCTTGGCAAAGAGCAGGGAGCTCTTCTCCGGGAGAAATGAACTAAGAATCTCCAATTTGGACATGAGCCCGTGCAAGTGATAACCCCATCCAATTCCCCAGAGGAAACAGCTATAGAAATAAAAGGAAAACAGCACATCAATGTTTAAAGCTGAAGAACACAAAAACACTAGACGGAGCCTTACAAAATGGAACAATGGTCCGAGGAAAGCCCAAACGGCGGGGGCGCCAGACCATGAAATGGAGAAACAATGCCCGCTGGAGTGGCATTGAAGACTCAAAAGCATCTATTAATTCAAGCAAGATCAAAACAGAGATCAATCTATTCATGGGACTTCCAAAAGATCATTAAAAACTAATTACTTTCTGTTTACCTCAATCGCTTTGTTGCTTTTGGCTGTAAATTGCTCTTCCTCACTTCAGTCTAGATGGCGGTGGAATAAAACAGTCTGTTCCAACTCAGATCACAGTGGCCAAGTGGCCCCAACCTAGAGCCCAGACACTGAAGTATTGCTGCGCATTATCACAGACTCCCCACTTTCAAGCCCAAAGCTTATGTACCCACCCGAGTGACACCTAATTACCTAAAGCCATGTCATGAGTTATTCCAATTAAAAAACAGAGAGTGGAACATACTGAAATTTCTCAAAGTTTTAGACGTAATTCATTTAGGGGGGAAAAAATAAGTCAAACCCTTTTTTTCTAGGACTGCAGTCAGTGATTTGACATGGTGGTAAATCAGTTCTATTGTTCTGAAAGAGGCTATTGGACAATAACAGAGACAATTCTTATTTATTTCCCAAATCTGTTGCAATTGTCAAAAAAACAAAAGAAAAAGAAAAGAAAATCTTCTACCACTCAAGCAAATTTATTCTGTCAAGTGGCATTCTCAAGACAAGTGTAGCTTTAAAAAAAAAAATTCTAACAATATTTTCATTTGACCTTGGTAAATAATTTCATTTTCCTTTCAACCTAAAGCTTTCCAATTATTTTCTTTCAAATTAAAACCCCTGATCTTCTTCTTCCCATCATCTGAATATATTTTCTAGGAGAACATTCGATGTGCTCTCAGTTGTTTCTTAGGAACCCAGGAGACTTGCAATGGCCCACAATTATATTTGTAAAAGAAGAAATGTCAAGAGTCAGGAAAAAAAAAAAATCAGTTTTTAGAATACTACCTTCACATGTCTTTGATCGGAAATTTAAGGGCAGTAAGAAAATGGTCCTTCTAGGACACATATGTAATACCTTAATCAATAAAGAAAAAATAATAATAAAATTTTAAAAAATATGGTCCTTCTAGGAGGAGAACGCTCCCTAGTAGAGTATAACAGAGAAGGGAATGTTCACCACGGACAGAAAAGTTGAGACAGAACATCTTGGAATAATGAAGTCGAAGACAACACCATGAGAAAGGAAAAGTCATGTCATTAACTAGACTGGATTGCACTTATGCTGAAAATAAAAGACATTTATCTTGTTAAGAAGGTCAAAGATAAAGGGTGGAGCTAAACAAGTGGCGCTAAAGAGAGGTTGTTGCGCTGATACTGGCTACTCGCCATCTATACCCTCCTTTTCCAAAATAATGATTGAAGTTAGCTAACTGTGCGTCCCAAACTTAGCAGAACATCAAACTGAGCTTCTTGCCCTCATCTCCTGGCGTTTTCTTCTCACGTCTCTTCGCTGTCCTGCCAGGCTTGGCAGGCAGCAGAGCACTTTTTCTTTATGCCAAATACATTTTAACTTTTGCAACAGCAGACAAACCCATAGATTTATGGCTGAATAATATTTTCAGACCTGCTGCTTTCATACAATGACTAGTGGGCCAGCAAAATTTTCCTTACTGGTTCAATGTTATGTGAAAACATAAACACTTTTGACTATTGAACTTACCGGAATGATTGAATTGATTAGAACAACAATTGACTAGGTACAATCACTTTTTGTTTGTTTTGCTTTTAATTATGTTTGATAACTCAAATTAGACAAAGTAGTCAAATTGTGCTTTGTGTTGCTAATTAATTAGGATGATTAGACAACAGTTCAAAGCCTCAGGTTCAATTCCAAGTACTTATATAAAGAGGAAAAATCTCTTGTGCAAATACAATATGTATATTTTCTCTAAAGCAAAGGATATGTATTAGAAAAAAAAATATCCCTGTAACTAAACCCACACAAATTTTGGAGGGAGGCTAGTTGATTCATTATGTGCTTTAAAATAGCCAGCCCTGTGAGATAGCAAGGTAGTTTTTTCAATTTTATTGGTGAGGAAACACATAGAGTTTAAGAAAATTAGAAGCATTTTTGGAATTATTTGGTTCTTTAATGTGGAACTGGGGGTGGCATTATTTAAATGCATTGCCACTGGTTAAAAAAAAAAATCCTAGGGTCATTTGTTTGCATAACAACTAACTTCACTGGGGACATCACAAACACTGGAGTGGCATGTAGGTTGTTTTTGTTGGTGGAAAAGTTTAAATTACCGTGGCAAGAAAAACAATTTCTCAACCTCTAGCCTGAGACATGGAAAATAAATAATGCATATTTCATCTTCAGGTGGCAAATTTCATTTATACAGATTAATGTTTAGCTGAAATGAACAATTTTCTAAAAAAGGTATGTGGGTCACCAAAATTGACTAAAAAAAACAACAACAAAAACCACACACACAAATCAACAACCTCTGAAGAAATTAAACTAATGGTAAAAATATTATACTTCTGAAGACACCAACCCAACTTTCTACTTAGGAATTTTATAACAGTCTTAAGAAACAGGTAATTCTCATGTTAAACAAACTTTTCAGAGTAAAGAAAAAGATGACAAATCATTTGACCCATTTTTACCAAGCAGATATAGCACTGACACCAAAACAAGAAAAAGTGCAAAAAAAGAAATTATGGCCTAATCACACTTATAAAATGAAGGTATATATACTTTAAGTAAAATATTAGAAAATAAAGTTTAGAGATTTTTTTTTTAAATTAAGTATCAGGACCTAATTGGGTTTATCTCAGAAATGGATGGATGAATTCATACTTAAAAAAAAAACACAAATCTATCAATTCTCTGTATTAGAAGACAGAGACAAAAAGTTAATAATGTACTAGTAAAGGCACTGAGTATAATACCTGACTTTTTTATCTTAGCAAACTAGAAATAGGAGGAAAATTTAACGTTCATAAAGTATTACTAGTGGAAATATATAATAAGTACCATACTTAATGGATCAAAGATTAGAATCAGTATATATTTATTAGTTATACTATGGAAAATGGATAAATGAAATTGAAAATATACAAGAACTAGCTTAAACTATTTCTACAATTATTTGAATAATTTCATACTATTCCTTCAAGTTTGAATTATTACTTAGCTCTAGGATGGCATCAGAAAATACAGAAGTACATCAAATATAAGCTCATAAAAGTTAACCTTGCTGCTAAGTGTGCTTTATTGTTCTGAGTTAATATCTATGAAAACTGATGTACTGATGTTTTTTAAATTTAATAAATAAAATTTAAGGATGCTAAGGCCAAAGATGGCTAAGGTTAATATATGTATACATATACATGTCTAAATGTATCATTTTCCCCACAATTTCACTAACATCCTATATAATAAGAGGGTAATATGCAAACTGACCCTAACAGGAGAAGGACTGGGAATGACTGGTCACTATGACACACACTGACCACCAGGGGGCAGATGCTCAATGCAGGAGCTGCCCTCTGGTGGTCAGGGCGCTCTCACATGGGAGGAGCTCTGCTCAGCCACAAGCCAGGCTGACGGCTGCCAGTACAGTGGTGGTGGTGGGAGCCTCTCCTGCCTCCTCAGCAGCGCTAAGGATGTCCGACTGCAGTTTAGGCCTGCTCCCAGCTGGCAAGTGGACATCCCCCAAGGGCTGCTGGGTTGCCAGAGGGATGTCTGATTGCCATCTTAGGCCCAATCCCCCGGGGGAGTGGGCCTAAGCCAGCAGGTGGTCATCCCCTGAGGGGTCCCAGACTGTGAGAGGGCACAGGCCGGGCTGAGGTACCCCCCTCCCCCCTGAGTGCACAAATTTTTGTGCACTGGGCCTCTAGTTATAATATAAAAATAATAAACTGACCATAAATTCAGGTCAATTAAATAGGTTTAGTGTGGAAAAAATATTGAAAGTTATTATTTAAGATTATGACAACAAAAAATTTTAATATTATTTTTCATAAAAGGTCACTATATCATTGAATTCCTCCTTATGTCTCAGAGATATTAATTATCTGGTAGCCAGGTTCCTTTGTGTATTTGTCATAGGCTTTGCAAAGTTCAGAATGATGAATATCTGTTCCCACATCAAAAATTTGCCTTAAAAATAATATATTTTTTAAAAATTCCATGTAGATTGTGAGCTCATTTATAGGCAATACAATACCTAATTGTCAGGGACAGTCTCAGTGTGTGTTCCAAATGATAAATATTCCTTAGGTGCAATGTTGGGACAAAAGAGCACACATTCATTTTAAAATGAAATGCCTAATAAGTTACACAAAACTGCCCTTTCAAACTCATTACACCCCGCGAATATTGCACAACAAACTTAATTTCCTATATTAAAAAAAAAAGCAGTCTTTTAAGAAATAGAATGTACTCTCTGGTGTTCAGACTGTTATCATCTTGTAGATTTTTATTTATGTCAACTGATACTCAGCTAATCACAAAACACTTATATTTTACTACGAACTATAAACATCTTATTAATTTTTACTCACATCCTTCCTAATTGAAATAGATTTTTCACTCATCTGCCCACTCAAGCATGAGGAAAAAAAGTGTCGACAGCTCAACTCACTCCAGAAATTGTGCTCAAGGAATTGAGGCACGTGGATGAATTTGAATTTTAGAACATGCTGTTGTTGTCGTTGTTGTTGAGAAAGGGTCATTATTTTCCATTGGATATTGAGGCTCAATGGACCAAACTTGTTTCAAAGGTGCTCAACTCTTCCCTGAGATGATGAGACTATAACTTCAGGTCATTACTGATCTGAACAGCTTTATCACCCCCTCAACTTTTCAGAAACATTGCCTATGTATACCCTATAAGGCATGCACTAACTTTCTTGGATTCTCTCCCAGAATGTCTTCAAAACCTAAACTTCCTGGGAAATACTAGACAGACAGACAATCCTACCGTATCAGAGTCATCCCTCTACCTAGTAGGAAAAATCTGAGGACTCTGGAGGTGCAGAGGATATAAACACTGTGAGATTCTGTGCGGCAGTATATCCCCACCTCCCTGAAACACGGCAGAAGGAACCCTGAGGGAAAGAGCAGGCAGAACTCTGCGGAAATGGTAGTGGAGAGAGAAAAGGCACCCTGAAGCTCCAAATGTATAGCTCTGCATCAACCTCAAAAGCAGTTTAGAGCTCACTCTTTTGTACATCCTCACTTTTTGAACATTTTTTGTCTTTGTTTTATTTTTTTTCTTTATTGATTAAGGTATTACATATGTGTCCTTATGCCCCCATAGCCCCCCTCCACCTCCCCCACTTGATCATGTTTTTATCCTTTATATTAAAGAAGATATTTGGGCAATAAGCATTCAGACATTTAACTTTGAAATAAAGATTTAATAGATGATCAAATTTAGCATCTTGGCCAAAGCATACTGGTACTTAGAAAAAGTAACTAAAAAACTACAAGAGCATAATATGCTTTTCTAAGGGAAGGTTGGTGGCTCTTAAAAATCTTGTACATTCTCAACTTTCATCCAAACTTAATTATTTTGTGGATTCAATTTCTGTTTCAAGCAAAACACAACTTCCTAGTACTGCGGAAGAAAAGACATAAAATGGGTTTCGTGGCTCTCAAATAGCTCTTAAAAACAATATCTTGATGAGTTAAGTGTAAATGAGCCAAAACATATGGATTAAATGTCCCTTTAAATACACATGGCTTTAAAAATTAAGGGAAAAAAGGTTTTGGCAAATGTGTTTCAGATTTGGTTGAAAGAAAGCATTTGAAAGAAATAGTTTGAGGACTGGACTAACCCAAAACATACCTGAGCTCTTCCAACCTTCTATAGTACAACCAACTCTAACACATATGGATTTTATACTATAATTCCCCTACCACACCCACCCTTAGTTCTGAGTTCTGAGTTTCCTTTCTATGTTGGAAGTCATTAAAAACAGTCACGGTGTCATTACTGTATTGTAGAGACTATAACCTACTACTGTGATCAGTTTCAGTCAAATACAATGAATGTATTTGGTCATCACTCGATAAAAATAAAAACATTTTTGCTTGAAATTCATAATATAGATTTCTCATTAGCTCCTGATAGTCAGAATACATCATAGATACACATTCAGGTAGACACAGGCCAGAATATGAAATGTCAAGATATTCATGTTGTGACTCTTTACTTAACCAAAGTCAAGTAACAGACAAAAGATCAATGGGAGAAACACCAAAGCACAACTTGAATGATGTTAGGTAATTTTGACCTACATGGAAAAGTTCAAAATGCACCTATTCAATGCAGGCAACTAGGAGCAAAGACAACTGGCCAATCCAGAAGTGGATCCACAGAGTGACAAGTCCTAAAACCTGTGACACCCATGTCTTATGTTTGTCTTCAAAGTGGCCATGCCCTACACACACCACACAGATGATAATACTATAGGCAATGACATTTACTTCTGGCATGTGCTTGGGGCTAAAAAACACTAAAATGTAGTTGTCAAATAGATAAACCATTATTTTTATAGATTTTTGAAATTATCTGTGTTGCTATCCCATTGTTTCAAATAAATTCCACTATCTCTATTGGAACAGGTGGAATGGTTATTTATTGCCACTCTCTCCCAGCTAACACTTGAAAAACAACCAGTGATGTAAATACATGTCCCTGCTCATTATGCTCCTAAGTGCCCTAATGAGCATGTACCCTCATCTAAGCAATCTAGTTATTATGCCACTAAGGGGTATCGTATTTATTCAAAGACTGAGGGTTTTTACCCAGTTTTATTGAGTTTATTATATATAACTGACACTATATAAGTTTAAGATGTACAGCATAATGATTTGACTTTACATATATTGTGAAATTATTACCACAGTAAGTTTAGTTAACATCCACCATCTCATATAGGTACCAAAATATATATATATCTATTTCTTCCCCTGTGATGAGAACTTTTAGAATTTACTCTCTTAACAGCTTTCCTATATACCATAGTGTTAACTATAGTCATCATGACGGACAGTATGTCTCTGTCTTATAACTGGAAGTTTGTACCTTTTAAGCATCTTCATCCAATTCCCACTCCCCACTACCCCCAGCCTTTGGTAACCACAAATCTGATCTCTTTTTGTATGAGTTTTGTTTTTGTTTTCAAATGTGTCACAAAAAAGAGTTGTGCCCTAACCGGTTTGGCTCAGTGGATAGAGCGTCAGCCTGCGGACTCAAGGGTCCCAGGTTCGATTCCAGTCAAGGGCATGTATCTTGGTTGTGGGCACATCCCCAGTAGGGAGGCAGCTGATCGATGTTTCTCTCTCATCGATGTATCTAGCTCTCTATCCCTCTCCCTTCCTCTCTGTAAAAAATCAATAAAATGGCCAAGACCGGTTTAGCATAGTGGATAGAGTGTCGGCCTGCGGACTGAAAGGTCCCAGGTTCGATTCCGGTCAAGGGCATGTACCTTGGTTGCAGGCACATCCCCAGTGGGAGGTGTGCAGGAGGCAGCTGGTCGATGTTTCTCTCTCATCGATGTTTCTGACTCTCTATCTCTCTCCCTCCCTCTCTGTAAAAAATCAATAAAAATATATTTAAAAAAATAAATTCAAAAAAAATCAATAAAATATATTTTTTTTAAAAAAAGAGTTGTGATCTGCTTCAATTTGCTAGAGGAGCAATGTCTGAAGCAACAATTCAAACTGCTATTTGTAGTTAGGGGCCTAAAGGAAAATCCAGAGCCTAAAAGTGGGGTGTGGTCGTGTAGTTGAGGGGTTGCTGGGAGGGGAGGTGAATGTGCTCTCAAGGAAAGTGAGGGCCTGTCTAACCTGTGGCTGAAACAGACTGACAGGGAAATTGAAGAGATGAACGGTGGATTTGTCTCCGGGAGGGTCAGCCTGGCCTCATTCCCGTGCTCTAGTTTCCTTTTAAAGGCGTGGTGTAACTGCAGCTTATGTGTTGAGTTGAGGATTTAGTTGAAATATACTTAGACGTCCTGCTTCTACACCAGGGAACTGATGCAAGTTCTTAAAATTCCTGCAGTTCTCTCCATGGGGAGCAAACACTCTGTAGCTAAATCCCATAATGCGCCACCTTGCCAATGCTGCTAAACCCCAGATCAGATATCTCCTCTGTAGACTGGGGTCTGTGGGGTTGGAAGCTTTCAACCTAAGAGCTATAGACTGTGACAGGGTCAAAATTTGCTGTAACAGCAATTCTCTTGTCCAGGATAAAATAATTCCCTTATATTTTATGCCTGCCTGTTGTCTTCAGACATGGAAGCTATTATTATCCTTTCCGTGGCGGATTTTTTTAGTATTAGTATTCTGCTTTGCTTTTTCACAGACTTGGAAGTACTTTTCAAAAATGTGTTTGCCCACATCTGCTGAAGGAAATAAATCTAAGTACCTATAAACATCAATATAAATAGACTTAATTCCAAGAAATAACATGTTCCTCTGCATGTTAGGTAACTACAGAAATTCTCCTGCAGGCTAACAGATAATACCCAAAATTGTTCACATGATGTCTTTCAAAATTACTCATGGCAAATACACTGATGGTGGCCTCCTCTTATGGAGGAACAAAGGTTCAAATTTACCTCACAGTCCAGCGTTCATCCAGAGTCATTTGTCACTGCTAATGTTTTTCCCATGAAACTAAACTGCATGTGGGGAGAAAAAGCCCTCTGGTCTCCTAGAGGGAATCTGGAGAGTTGGCTGCTGTGCGGTTGGCAGGGAGGTTGTGGTGAATGTTGAGAACCACCATCTCATAATCATATGCTCGAAGCTTTAAATCACGACTGTCAAAATTCGTAGCTGGAAAATTGTGGACCACTTTGGAAAACCAGAGATGTACGACAGACTCTCAAAGCCAGCAACGTGTACCAGGAACCTCTGCATTTTACCCAGCGTTTCTTTGGCATAAATGCCACAACAGTCTCCTCAACACCTTGGAGCATGCACCCTAGAGGCAAAAGACCCAAGTTCACATTCTGGCTTGGCAATCCGCTGGCATGGTGTTTACCTCTCTGAAACTCAGTGGATCCTTGCATTTAAAAAATCACATAAGCATGATAAAGGATTGAAGGGTATTACATATATAAAATTCTTTTGTATGCAATGAGTTTCTTTGTAGCAACAATCATTATCTAAGGCATACTGGTCTCAGAACACCTAGAACACCACATCAAGTAAGAGTGCACATTTCTTAAGACCAAAGACCCCCTGATGATGCCATCATATCTTTCTCTCTACCACCTTCAGTGGGATGTATTTCCTCACACACAGAAAACTAATAATACAGAGCTTATCCTAGATCAAAATGCCCAATAGAATTAATTAAACTTCTACTAAGTTGAACTGAAATGATCAACCTTCGGTTACGTCAGTGTAACAGCATACCCCATGCCAAAATAAAGGTTCCGGAAGATCAGGCCATTCTCAGGCTGAGCCTTCCATTAGACTATCAGACTCAGCTATCCCGAAGACACCATCTCTGGGTGCCAGTTGTCTCCATCCAGGCCACTGATGACTTCTATGAACGTGGAAATGGCAAGGGCAAAGTCTCTACATGCTCCCCCAGAACATAGGACAATGAGCCAGAATCCAAAGACTGGTTGTACCAAAACAAACAAACAAAACAAAACAAACAAAAAAAAACCCCACAAGCATCACAGAGTAGGAGATAAAATAGCAAACTGTGGACCAGAGTGAGTGAGTGATCAGGATATTCTAAGAACAGATGGCAATACAACTTGGTAGAATGCTGCTTGAAAGCAGAATGATAAAAAATAGATTTAAAATCTGCATCTGGTGCACCCCCTGTGCCCGGCAACAGGCCAGGAATTAGTTTGTAATTTTGAACAATTGGAGGTAGACTAACATATTTTCAACGAAGTAGCAAAATAAAAGACCTAACATTAAGTTGGAGCTTATTCTGCATCAAACACTGTTCCAACTTCACATGCATCTTCTCATTTAATTCAACAACCTGTCTGAAGTTGCACACATTATAAGGAGTGGATAGGAAGGAACAATGTCAGAGGTAGAAGGAATCGGCCCACTCACTACAAGAGATATTTCTGGCTTGTGGAGGCTAGAAATCCAGTGAATTTCAGTCCGCCCCCTTCCCCCTGTTGTATAGATGAAGAAGCTAAGACCAGAAGACTCAGTGCTTGGCCTGACACCACATTGCTAATTAGTGGGAGAGTTGGGACTGGAGCCAAGGGTCCTCAGCTCTTTTACAACTCCGAGTAAGCACCGGAAACAGTGGCTCCAACCACAGGAAAGGCTCTCCCCACTTAAAAATCCGCATTAAAAACAAAACGAAAACCAGCCAGATGCATTTTTTTTCATGTCATGCTCCTATACATTCAGAGCCATAAGGTCTGTCATCTTTTCACTTCCAAAGCAAGTTCATCACCATCTCATAGGGGGTATTTAAGGAGTGCTTGCATAGGAACTGCTGGACCCAACTCATGGTGAATAAACAGAATGAGCTTATGATAGAAATCATTTAAAACACAAGTATTTATTGAGAATCACTGCACACAGGAGCGGGCACGAGGTGTTGTGGGAATTACAAAAAAGAACAGATTCCTGTTTGTCATCCACAGGGGGAAAAGCATGTTCACAAATGACCACTCTCTCCTCAAAGCACAAGAAGTGGCCCGGGAATGTGGAATGAAAAGGAAAGAACGCAGATTGAGGAGAATGGGTAAGGCTACGGGGAGAAAAATGAATCAGGCTGAGCTTCAGCCCATGTGAAAGAAATGAGGCTGCGTTCTCCAAGTCCGGGTCCTCCTACCTAGACTTCCCAGGTTTAACATATTCTGAACTCTCAGTGACAGTATGAAAAAGGTATTTATGTCCTTTCTCTACTAATTTGGAAGGAAAAGGGAAAAGGAATAAATATTCATTTTAACCTAGAAATCCAGGCCAATGCTGACATTTGTTATGTTCTTATCTTAATTGACCTAAGGAATTCATTTATGGAAAAAGCAGCCAAATTTATTTCAACAATGTGTAATGGTACTTGCTGACCAAACAACGTGTCTAATTTGCTATCTGAGTAAATACCTACACGTTAATATTTCATTATTATCATTAATACGGGCAGAAGTGAATCAACTCCTAGGTTCTCTAAGAAAATGCGCACATGGCTGTGATTTTAAGTTTTAAAATGTGCAGGCATCTTCTGTCATGACAATGCTAAACTCTTTAGAATCTCAGGATTAAGATCCTGTGGTCCGATCATCCCATCAATGAAATCTCTTCTACAACATCCCCACCAAGTGGTCATCCACTTTATGCTTGGTTGCCTAGAGATCTAGAATATTCTTCCTAGGCAGGAAATTTCAGCTTTGAACTTTTTTTTTTTAAAGCCCAAATATGTCTCCCTCAGGTTTCTAACTCTGCACCAATTTACCAACATCAATCTCTTGGAGTCATCTGCTCTCTCTTCTACACAACAATTTGATGGCTCTGGTGATAACTAAGTTCCTTGTCCTCCCTCTCTCAGACCAGCCCCACGTTCTCTATTCTCCAAGCTTACTCTTCCCAGGCTCCTCAACCTCTCCTCACATCCTATGGCTTTAGATTCCACGACCCACCCTGAAGGTTCTCCTCAGGGCGCACTCTGGTTTACCCACAGCTCCCTCATTTGGTGGTGTACAGGTTGAAACACAGTGCTCAGAAGTGGATGGAACTCTGCAGGGAAGAATGAGACCAATAGTCAACCTCCTTCTTCTAATATTGTCCTCCTACTACAATGCCCTAGGATCCTGTTTGCTTTTATTAATGCATGTCCCTAGATAGAATCAGGCAAAATATAAGGGTAGTATACAGTATTTGAAGAACAAAGATTTTTTGTCCCTAAGGAGCTAAGGAAAACCAGCCTTTGTTTACAGGTTTACAAGGTGAAACCAATTATAAAGTTCATTTTGTAAGGGTTCAAATCAATCTCAATATACTAAGGATGCTCTACTCGGTATGGTAACTATCGCAGGACCTTAAGGTTACAGATGTCTGAGCCCCCTTTTTTGATTTGGGCAGGGATGGGCCTCAGCAGGGTTGGACCAGCCACAGGCCTACAGCGATGCAGGAGCAGGGTATACAGGTTGTCCATAAATTTAAGGAAATCTCCTAACACAAAAGGCAGAAACAAAACAAGCTAAAAAAAGAAAAGAGACAGTGGTGCAAGAAACAGAGAGAAAAAAATGTTAAGCATATTAAATCTGTTAAATTATAAATTAAAATGATTAAGTTTTTTAAAAAGAAATTCAAAAGAAGGGCAAAAGTCCAGAGATAAAATATTAGGAGAGAAAGAAAAAAAAATCTAATAGGTCATTATAGGAATTTCAATATCTGAAAGTGAAGGCCTATTTGCAAGAAGAAGTTCCCTGAAACATCCAAGTGACTTAGGCACAAGTATAGGTCAGGTCACCAGAGCAAATTGTACATGTCCTTTATTCCTTAAGATCAGATGATTCAGTTATTAGGCTAGCCACACAGGCATTCTACTTCATTTCTATCATATTAAATACCCAAGTTGTGAATAGAGGTAGGACTTATATCAGAAGAAAAAGACATTTCATTATCAGGAAGTTACAGTTTTTGTTTATATGGTCAGCAGCCTCTAAAAAAAAATCAATGGGGTCAAGGTTGGAGGGCAAGATTCTTAGGCAGAGCCATCACCTCCCTTGTCTACTTACTGGGAGTGTTCAAGTGTGTCGCTGCTCACAGAATGCTCCTTATCTCATTTGGCGTCTGGCAACTTTTTCAGTGCACTGTGTTCCATGACTAGAACTGTTAACAAATCCATTGTAAGGCACCGTCTCCAAGGTGCACGCCCCTGCCTCCCCCCAAAGATGGTACCAGGACTATAACGAAAGCTTCAGTTCATTATTGGAATATTTGGCTCAACGTGGTTCTTGAAGAATGCTACCTTTTCAATCAATTTATTAGAAGGTGCTAGCTTTGGTCAATTGCTTACTATTTGCCAGGCATTGTTCTAAGTACTTGGCAGACAAAAGCACAAACCAGCTCTAGATAGCAGGTGGGATTATTAATTTTTTAATATTATTAGTAGTAGTAGTCCATGTTCCAGATAAGAACCTCTCTCAAAAACGGAGAGAGTAAGTATAGCAGGAGGATTTTTTAACCCCAACAGTTTAGCTCTAGAGCCCACTGAACTCTCTGGCTTTGAGGATATAAAAGATTCAGACATTATATACTTTTACTGCAGAAATGTATTTAATATTCCGGCTTGGTATTCCCTCAAAATGTTGAAAGGTGCCACTGTTTGGAGGCCTGTATTGTGCATATAGATTAGTGATTTCAGAGCAACAGACCCAGAAATTAAGTAAATACCACCCTGCAAAGTCCAAGGGTCTTAGCCCTAGCTTTCTAAGACAGCACAAACTGTCCAGGACATGACGGATCCTCTGTGTTATGAACACAGAGACTTCAATCTGCGCCAGGCACTATGTTAAGTGCTTTCATGCATCATTTCATATCATCCTCACAATGATGGGAGACAGGCCTTAGTTAATTCCACATATTATGAGTGAGGAAACTGAGGCATGGAGAAGCTAAATCATTTACCCAAAATCCCACTGCCAATAAGGTTAGGTTCAAACACAGTTCTTGCTAACACCGAAGCCCACATATTCTTGCATACTACTAACGTTAATAATCCACGGTGAGGAGTCCTGGTAACTTAAACCATGAGTGTTTTACAGCTCTGTGCTCCGTGCTTTCTGCCTATAGTCTTCTCTAGAAAGATACCTCCTGAAAAGTTTTTGAAAAATTCATTCTTACCCCTATTTGCAGTGATATTTTTTAGCTGACGGATGTGCATTATAACAAAATTGCATGAAGAGAGGGAAGTAGTCTCTGGGCCAGCCAAATTAACACCTGATTCACTAAGTAAATAAGTTTAATTCTGCTAAGATGGGCAAGGCATGGGCGATGAAAGCCATAACCGCCCTTGTGCTTCAGAAATTAACGATCTAACAGAAAGTCGGTATAAAAACACCGTATGTGTGCCAAGGCAGTTCAAAGGAGGGGGTGTCACACTCATTAGGGGCAGCAGTAGAGACTTTAAGGAAGTGGTTTCAGGTAACATTAGCCTAAAGAATGAGAGAAGACATGATTTTTTAGGCATTCCAGGTGAAGGAAAGACCACTAAAATGGTACCAAGAGAGTGAGTCCAAATCCCCTCTTCAAATACTCAAATATGTCTGAAACATGGAAAGCAAACAAAACTTTGAAGAAAGATTCTGATGACCCAGGTCCATGTCCAGTGAATATATGTTGTGGTGAGAAGGGCCTAATTCAAGTCTCCTGCTGCATCTTGCATGTTTCTGCCATTGCCTAGTTCTAAGAAAATGGTTTAGATAACATCTCTCTGTGTGAAACTCCATCCAACTTGTTTTTATCTCAAATTTGGCAACAGCATACTACAATACTATCCAAAGTTAAACATCAGGTGCCAAATTTCATCCTATGTAGACATCTTTATGTAGAATTAGAGCCCTTGAACATAAAGGATCCATACATAAGGGAAAGTCTGACAGATCTTTGATTAACCACCGGGAAATTGCTATTTATGCAGCAATGGTCAACCTCCTTACAGGACACCCATATGTTAGGTTTATAAGTTTGAGACAAACATTTGCTCAAACATTTAGATAAAGTTTGAATAACATTTTTCTATATCGAAAGTAATAAATGACCATTGTGAAAAATTTGGAAAATACAAAAAGGAATAAAAAGCCCTGCCGGAGTGGCTCAGTGGTTGAACATCGACCTATGAACCAGGAGTTCATGGTTCGATTCCCAGTCAGGGCTAAATGCCTAGGTTTCGGGCTCAATCCCTAGTAGGGGGCATGAAGGAGGCAGCCAATCAATGGTTCTTTCTCATCATTGATTTTTTGTCTCTCTCTGTCTCTCTCCCTTCTTCTCTGAAATCAATAAAAAAATACTTTTTTATAAAAAGGAATAAAGAAAAATAATAACCATTTATGGACACTACTAATTCTGTTCTTTTACCTGTGCATATGTATTTTATATGCTTGAGATCATATTATGATATCTTCCATATACTGCTTTAGTCACTTTTATAGCATAAATTCATTCCATGGTATTCATTCTCTTATTAACAAACATTTAACTAGTTCTCTTATTCCTGCCATTATAAAGAATGTCCCATTGAACATCTTTGGGTCTAAATTTGCTCATTGCTGATTAAATTTTTAGAATAAAATCCTGCAATTGAAATTATTGGTTCTATATACATGAATATTCTTTAATCTCCTGATAAATATTTCCAACTTGTTTTTCCAGAAAGATATTCTCAATTTATACCCAGCCAGATGCTCATGGGCACATTCCAAAGTGCACATCCAATTCATAAATTTGGGGCATTTAGTAGAGAACCAGGCTTGACTCTCATTGGCACACTGACACTTCGTCTTTCATGTTGTGCATTTTCTTTTTTCAACGCCTTTTCCCTTCCAGCCATCCAGTTTTCTCACCTTCCTCTATTTCTTTTGTCGAAAGAGAAAGGATCTTATAAAATTAAGCACGCTCAGGTAATCTATTGCCATATTTTAAAGAGAATGGCCTTGAAAGCCAAGATTTAACCTACAGTAATCAAACACTCTTAGTGAAGATGTAGGGCTCTACAGGAAAAACACTTCAGATAAAAGGTTCAGGATTTCTCAAATCACACCACATAGGCAACGCCGAGCAAAACTGTACCTGTTCATATTGTGAAGGACAAGCCTCTATTGAGGGAGTTTCCCTTTACAAATGGCCCACATTCACATGTTTATCTAGTGGCTAACGGCCGTGCTAAAAGCCTCATCAGAAAGAACTCTCCAGGGCCAGCCATCAGAAGGATTGCAGGATCAGATGTGGGAAGCGAGTGGCATATATTTGGACCCAGGGAGTTGGATCCAGAGCTCTGTGGAAATAAAGCAAAAGTCCATGTCTGTCAACGTGGCCCTTTGGGAAAGTCTATGAAAACCCTATGTACCTAAGGACATGTTGTACCTAAGGAAATGTCAAACAAGATTTGACAGCCTAAACAGTTGTCATTCTGCTTATTAGTGAATAGTGATACATGCAATTTAGCTTTAAGAAAAGGGAAATGTCTCCAAAGTGAGTAGCTGTTGAAAGATGATAAAATAATCTTCCTCTGAGCTTTGCCATGTAAACAAAGTACCTTTTATCATTTTTCATTTGGTAATTTCTATAATTAAAATTTCTATGAGGGAAAAGATAAAGAAAGTTTGTTTTCAAGCTTTCCTCAAAGAATTAAAAGAAAATAAGAAGCAAAGTCAGAAAACAATCCATAGGAGCTGAATTCAATTCCTGAGTCATATATTTGAAAACTAGTCATTTCTTCAAGAAATAGGAAGAAAGGATGTAAATTCTTCCACCTCCCTAGGAACCAATGTTTATTCTCTAAAGGAAACAGCTTCATCAGCCCTTTACCCCAAACCTGCCAGACAACAACATTACTACAGCTACCTACTCCATTCAGATGAAAGAACTGCATTCTGACTGGGCAGAATGGAGGATGTTGTTGTTGTAGGGAGGGAGATACTTTTATAAAATAAAGCATGTGTGATTCCCCCCTCCCCAGGAACGTCTAGAACACTTAGAAGATAAGGTAGCATCCCCTGAACTACTAGAAACTACTGAGGACTGACAGCCACTTAGAGTGTTATCATTTTCTGAGAGGGTCTGCTGCTGGCTTTGTGGCACTATCTCCACAGCAGCAGGCACTTAGTCGGTCAATGTTATTTGAAGAGGCTTAAGGGGTGCTACAGCTGCTGTAGCTCAGGATTCTATTTTTAATTGGGATGAATTTAATCTCTTCAAGAGAGAGACTCTCAAGAAACCTTTATGGTAAATCTACTGACAGCAGCCGAATATAAAGATAACTCAATAATCAATTCCTCTGAGAATAAAGCACATTTCTAGAATGTCAACCAGAATGGAAGAGTTGGGTGATTTAAGTGTCAATGGTCTATGAGGTGACAAAATGCATGTTGTAACTTACATTTTGCATTATAGAATGAGAACTAAGGTTCAGAGAGGTTATGTGACATGCCCATAGTCACACGGTTAATAAGCAGAAGTGGTTTGACTAGAATTTACATTTCCTTACTCCATTTTCAGTGATATTTCTTTTATTTACTGCTTTCTAGTGACATACATATTGAATGAATTTATTGTCATTGCTGTTATTCCAATCACATGGCAGGGTTACAGTTAGCCATCCTTATTCCTTTTAAGTTAATGAATGGATCTGGGGTCCTGTAGAATAGTCACGGGTCAGAATGAAAGGTTCAACTGAAGGTCTAGATCACACAAATCCATTCAAACTAATTGCTATAATCAATAGGAGCATGAAATAGACAATGTTATAATATGGCTTGACCTACCCACTCAAGGTGGGAAAAGAAGGATAATTGTTCCCTGATTGTTGTCATACAATAAGGAAGCCATTTTTCAGATGACAAACAGGAAGTGACTTCTCCATTAAAGAAGGTACAAAACATCCCTGCCAACACCATTGAGAATGCTAATCCTACAGAGAAAACAGACTCATCAAAGAAAAGGCAGATAACATTCTCTGGAGTAGGAAAAGAAAGCTGCAGTATCACTCAGCCAATTCCACAGATACTAGACTAAATTTTTTCCATTGCTAATAAGTATCAGAAGCAAAATATAAAGATCTCAGTGGAGTCCAAGGGGTATAGAACTCATAACAAACAACCCAGGCTGTATTAACTTTCCCCTACATATACTGGCTAATAGTTATCCCATTTCTTTAGCAAGAATAGAAAAATGTGATGTATAATCTTAACATTGGTGCACATATGATAAAATAGCACCCATTCATTCTAAGATTTAATATTTGTGTTTTCAGTTATTGATAAGTAACCCCCCAAAGTCTACCTTTGTAAGTTTTTGGTGTAACAATGTGAATCATGGGCTGGGATTGAACCCTCAGCTAGTGGTTGGTCCTAGGTTCTGCATCTTAACAAGGTTTGGTTTTTATTTGTTTTGTTACATATGCAAAAATTCACATGAGGTGATTAAAATTTTTTTATTATTAACACAAAATAAGTTCAAAAAATTAATAGCAAAGTGTCAAGGCAGTGAAACAGTGTAGAAAAGTGATGTGTGAACTTAACTCTCTCTCACAAGTGCTCAAGTCCACTTATTACAGTGTATAAATCAATGCATTGCTTATATAAAGATGTTGTAAAGTTAAATATATCAGGGGCAGTAGAGAAACTTGTACCAAATAGATCCTCCATTATTTTTACAGTTAAGACACTGCTGACCCAAGTGGACAAATCTGAGAAAGCAGAACCTAAATTATTGTCTTAGGGAAACATATCCAGACGGATTTACTACATGTTATGTAAGCACAGAGCATGGTCTTAGGTGTGCTCCTCTTGACAGTAGGGCATCTCCTCAATGCCCAAGAGAAGATGAACAACTTGCACCACCCTGTAATTAAAGACAAGACCACACATACAGAAAAAATATTATAAACTCTGGGCTTAGATCAAGGAAAGGGGATGGAACCCAGAAGGTTTTTATTATTAATAAATGTCCTATGGATTACTATGGATTTCTTCTTGCTTACCATTTATCTTTTATTCATACTCCCAGAGTTTCTTAGTTGAGACAGACCAAGCAAAGTTAAACCGTGTGCTTTCATCCCCTATGTCTGCCCACCTCTTCTTCATTCTAGCATCCTCTCCCCCACCCATGGCCTCTAGGAAGATTTCAACACACTCCCATTGTCCCATATGGGAACAGGCTACCTGAGCTTCCTTGTCTCTGCCTTCCTAGAAAGCCAACCTTGCTGCAGAGCCCTGCTGGTTACACTAGACAGTGGTTCTCAACCTTCCTCATGCCGCGACCCTTTAATACAGTTCCTCATGTTGTGGTGACCCCCAACCATAAAATTATTTTCGTTGCTACTTCATAACTATAATTTTGCTACTGTTATGAATCATAATGTAAATATCTGATATGTAGGATGTATTTTCATTGTTACAAATTGAACATAATTAAAGCATAGTGATTAATCACAAAAACAATATGTAATTATATATGTGTTTCCCGATGGTCTTAGGCGACCCCTGTGAAAGGGTCATTCGACCCCCAAAGGGGTCGCGACCCACAGGTTGAGAACCACTGCACTAGACCATCTGAAGGCCAATTTGAAGCAAGGTGCTATGACTATCATATTTAGTCGGAGGAGAAAATAACAGATAATCCACATGGTAATTTAGGAAACTGATTCAACAATTGCTGGAAGATTTTTTTTTTAAAGACACTAAAGTCCACAGATAATAACCACAAGGGATTACAGTAACCTAGAATCTTGGAAGAGGAGCTCACAAGCTGAAACCCACTCCTGATTACTCCTTGCACCTGTACTTAAGGGGTACAGAGAAACTGATTGTGGGACACCCAAAGAAGCTGGAATCTAGTACCGCCTGCCCCTCCAGGTGAAATGTCACTGATAGGAGCAGGAAGGATTAAGTTCTTTCTCCCTCCTGCAAGGGTCTTCCTCTAGTGCCTCAAGGAGCCAGATGGCTAAAAGCTGTCATTTGCAGAGTCCCAGCCCCAGCCTCACAACGTGGAATATAAAAAGATGTGCCTCACTGAACAAACAGCTCAGTTCTCCAATAAACGGGCAGTGGCCTCAGTGCCCTGACCAAGGAGAGATGGGAGGAAGGGTTAGTGCTGGGCAAAGGAACACTCCCATAACACAGCACATCCCCCGGGAGAATACAGCCCAGTTTGAGCTTTTTATTCTGGATTTAGAGCAAGGCATACATACATAAGTGTATAGATGCCATCTTTTACGCTTAGTATTCAGGAGTTTAGAAGAGCATGAAGTGGAATAGAAAGAAACTAAGAAGCATCATTCATGAAGAAGTTACTCTATGCTAAGCACCATCTTCCCTCGCCGCATTTAAGATTCAGAGTCACCCTAGAAATTAGGAGTCATTATCCCCAATTTACACAGAGTTACTTGCTAAAGATTTCACATACTCGGGAGGCTGCTGTACCAGATATCTGCACTTGGGTTGTTTTGGCCTCAAAACTCCACTTGAAACTTCCCCAGTGGTCATATAGGCAGGTGATGGGAAAGCCCTCCTCTCTTCACTGGCCCTGGGAGGAGGTGCCCTGCAAACCCAGATGGCAACTTCCCCGCGTGAGCTGCAGAAACAGCACACACATGATTGCTCTGGAAACCTGCAGCCTATTATACCTGCCTTACTCTTAAACACATGGTGGTCATAGCAGTTGGAAAAAAAACAGAAGGTGACCTGGGCCTGGGAAAGTGAGCAACCCTGTAATTTGCAAAGTTACTAGGGTGCAGTTTCCATAAATAACGTGCAGTTCACTTTTGTTATTAAGAGACATTTAATATTTAAAAGGGTAGGGGGTGTCTGAGGCAGAAAAATAAAGGCATGTTCTGAGGCACATATCTTAGAGGGGAAAAAACTTATTCTAAGAAATTATATCTTTATTTTTTGAATGACCTTTATATCCTTAAAAAAAATCCCCTCAGGGTTTCCCTTGAAGCTTTTGGACTTGATTGTTAGTCACACTGGTAATGTGGAGAGTGAGATTTCCACCTGAAAATCAGCCTATGGGGAGGGCAGCTTGCTATTATCCAACACAGGGAGTCTCCTCACCACAACTCCTCCCATGGGTCTGAGCTGTGGTAGAGGAAGATTAAAGTGTTAGATCATGCAGCCTCCAGGGTCCCTCCCAAGGTTCTTGGAAATAGCTATAAACCATCACTAAGCTAGACATTTAAGTCTTCTCACACTGTCTTCATTTCCAACGGCCTAGGTCAAACTTATTTCTCCTTCCCTACCTTTTCTGGGAATGCATTATTTACTATTCTGTTTTGGAAGTATCATCCTTTTCTCTTTTGTGGCTTTGCTATCTAAGTTCAAGCATAAATCCAGTAAGCAGAGTTGACATCTAATTCCAGGGTCTGTCCAGAGGACTATAGACATGCAACAGTGTTAAATCATGACAACAAAAACAATAGACTCAAATAGGAATGCGATCACAATAAAACACTTCATGTTCCCAACTGGATAAGCTCTGCAAAGCTTTGACCCCAGACAGCTTTATACACACGCTTATGCGCAAGTCCACACACGTGTTCCTATGGTTTCTGTAACCAGGGTTCCCATTCTGCCCCAGGGCTTGTTCATAGAGCACCTCACTGCTATGCTCTCTAGGAACATTGCTTAAATTAAATGCATAGGAAATGCCATGGGAGAAGAAAAGAGTTAAAATAAAAGAAGCTGAAAGGGAACAGAATTATAGAGGGTAGGAATGGGTGATGCTTTTAAAAGCAATTACTTTCTAAAATAATTTTATTCTGGCATAGTTTTTAACAATACATACTTCTTTGAACATTCTCATTCTCTCCTTCCACTTTCACCCAACTCAGAGGTATGGAAAGGAACCCATATTTCTCAATCTTAAGCTATTTCTTGGAAGGGTATGGGGCCTTGACTACATCATGCTATGTGTTTCTCAGCCACAACAGCATTGCACCATGATCTATGATTGCAGAAAAACCTTGAAAGAGAGAAACCTTCATAAAATGCGAAGAAGAAGAAGGAGAAGGAGAAGGAGAAGGAGAAGGAGAAGGAGAAGGAGAAGGAAAAGGAGAAATAATGATACAACCGTAAGGGACTGAAGCTTGGATGAGGCGAGTATTAACTGCTCACACTGATTGCATAATTGCTCATTATGAACTTCAGATCTTCAACAGCAAGAGCTGGTCACCTTGGATCAGAGACCCTGTGACCTGCTTCTCCCACTACTGGAATTTTCCTCCTTAAGCTCTAAGACCAACCCAGACTTTAGGCTAAAAGATTTCACTAGTTCTCTAGCCTCACTCATGGGAAACTCTCATGTCACACAGAGTGGTCCTCACAGGTCAGGAAGCTAGTTTTTTCAGAATCCTCAAAGCTGCTTGGGTGATGGACCTGCATTGAACCGAATTCCCAGGAAACTGGTATCTAAGTCACATTTTAACTATAGTCCATTGGAACACTGTAACTTGACAGTAGAGAAACCTGTTAATATGAGCAGCAATGGGATAAATTAGCATCAGGTACAAATTAGCTCCCTGATGTGATGCACTGGGAAGAAAACAGCATTGCCTCAGTGTTAGTCCTGCCCAAAGTGCACACCTTCAATCCATGAGGAAACATCGGACAAACCGAAAAACAGTTTGCAAAATAGCTGATCTGCACTCTTTTTAAAAATATCAAATGGGAAAAAAGACAAAGACAGAAACTGTTCCATACCAAAAGAGACCAAAGAGACAAGACATCTAAATGCAACATGTGGTCCCTGAACACACCCTCCCAAAATATTTTTATTGGGGCAACTTATAAAATATAAATAAAATCTGTAGATTCAATATTAGCACGGAATCAGTGTTAATTTCCTGAAGATAATGATTATAATGTGGCTATGTAAAAGAATTTACTCATTCTTAGAAAATGTACACCTAAGTATTTAGGGGTAAAATGTCATTGTGCCTGCAACTTATTCCCCAATGGTTCTTTAAATAATAATAAGTACCTATAGAGAGACAAAATGGTTTTTGTAAAAGGTGGGAAAATGTTAACCAATGGGGAAGTCTGGGTGAAGGAATATTTACGTTTCTTGTAACTTTTTTGAGAATCTAAAATTATTTCAAAAAATAAAAAATTACCAAAATATATAAATGTAATCCTCTATAGTGAAAGATTTTTCTTTCCTAGTTCTTAGACTGTCTACCCACATCACGCCCATTAACAAGGCACCCGAAAAGCCAATTCAATTAAACAAGAGTCAATTGTGTAAGATTCCCTCAGATCTTGTGTTGGTAAAACTCTACATTTAGCCCTAGCCAGTTTGGCTCAGTGGATAGAGCATTGGCCTGTGGACTGAAGGGTTCTGGGTTTGATTCCGGTCAAGGGCACACACCTTGGTTGCAGGATCCTCCCTGGCCCAGGCCATGTGCAATGTGATATTTCTCTCTGTCTTTTCCTCTGTCTTCCACTCTCTCTAAAAGTCAATGGAAAAATATCCTCAAGTGAGGATTTAAAAAAACACCTCTACATTTAACCTTCTTTCTTCTCATCCTCCTCCTATCTTCTGTTACACCCATGCTTTTTAAGGCATCACGGTCGATGAACTGTAAATTAATGTTAGCAAGAGAGTACATACTGCAGTGCACTCTGGCTGTTAGGATGAAATTCTAAGCTCTTTTTTTAGTAGCAGTATGTCCCAGGGCAACTGATTTTTTCATCTCGGAAATGAAGGTGATAATAGCCCTTACCTCATGAGAGTGTTGTGATGATTAAATAAAATAAAAATGGAAGGTGCCTGCCATTCGACAGTAAATATTCGACAAATGTCACCTATTAATTGTTTAGCTCAAACATATTGAGAACCTTAAAGAAATAAGAAACGTTGATTCTTAAAAATAAATAAGTTGGGCCCTAGTCGGTTTGGCTCAGTGAATAGAGTGTCGGCCCTTGGACTGAAGGGTCTCTGGTTCGATTCTGATCAAGGGCAGGTACCTCGGTTGCAGGCTTGATCCAAGTGCAGGAGGCAACCAATCCATGTGTCTCTCTCACATTGATATTTCTCTCTGTGTCTCTCCCCTTCCCATCCACTCTCTCCGAAAATCAATGGAAAAATATCTATTTTGATTAACAAAAAATAAAAACAAACAAACAAATAAATAAATAAGTTGGGCCAAGTTAGTGTTGCTCAGTGGTTGAGCATCAACCTATGAACTAGGAAGTTACAGTTCGATTCCCAGTCAGGGCACATGCCTGGGTTTCGGGCTCTATCCCCAGTAGGGGGCGTATAGGAGGCCTCCAATCAATGATTCTTTCTCATCATTGAGGTTTCTCTCTCTCTCCCTCTCCCTTCCTCTCTGAAATCAACAAAAATATATTTTAATAAATAAATAAGTTGGCACTACTTATAACATGTTCACATTATTAGAACATCATGGGCTAGAATTCAAAAGGAAATGTGAATTCAAGCAATTATGCAGCCATGACCGAATTAAGAATTTCCCCAAATCCAAAATAATAGAAGACATGAGCATAAATAAGCAACTTAATTCCACTTTAGGGCTCAGACAAATCTAAAACAAAGTGGAAATTACAGGCAACAGCTTAAGAAAAAATGAAACAACAACAAAAACAAACAGTACTTTGCCTCCCATTGGGAAACTTTAAAAAGATAGGAAAGAATATTTGACTATGAGACAAAAACATGAGTAACTTTCTCATTTCCTGCTCACAAGATGCTCTGGCAGCCATTATTTAAGCTGTGTGGAGGACATATAATAAGAGGCTAAGCAGATATAAATGTTCAGCAGGACGGTTCTTTATGGCTCCGTGGCACCCCGTGCCAAACATTAATAAGGTTTATGAGAAGCCAGTGAGCGCTGTAAATTGCTCTCTCTCTCTCCTAATTTGAATCATGCTGCAGACTTCATTTATTTCCTGCCTGCTGACCTGACAATGCGAGATAAATCTGATAAAGTTCTCTAACTTGGAAAGAGATTTGTTTTCCATCCAGGGAATCTATCTCTACGAGGAAAAGGCTATTGGGCCTGGAGCCACAGGCAATAATATGTGTACCTGAGCTGCCCCTTTGAAAGCCGGAGTGTTGTCGCACAGGGCACTTTGCTTATTCAGCCTTTTTAAATGGTCCTGAAGGAATGTTCTCGTGCAACCCCCTCGGCCGCAAACTCGCCTGCAGTGAAGTGATTTAAGGCTGAAATGTCATTAAGGGAGCCATATTTTACGAGCAAGGGCTGGGTGGCCATCATTTTGGATCCTCTGTTACTCCAAACTCCATTGCTTATTTCCATTTTTTAATATTTAGGGGGTAAATAGTTCCAAGATGCATATTCCAGTGCGTAGCTTGTCAGGGTATTCTGCAAGTGGATCAAAGAAAAGGGAATTGACTTCATTTTGGTTTTCAAATATTTCAGACTGGTTTGCATTCTGCCCCTAGTGATAGTCTTCGTGAAGTGTGTTATACTATAATTGCATTAGGCAAAGGCATAACTGACAATTGCCAGGAGGGAAATTTTTCATTTTATGGGGGGCGGGGTGGGATACCAGACACTTTTCATACATTATATTCTCATTCTTTCCTTAAAAGCAGGGAATCGCAAAATCTGGATTTCAGAGTAACAAGAAATTCAAGCAGCACTCTCCATCCAAAATAGTGAGGTTCATTTAATAAGAATGAGGAATATTCTTTTCTTTTAATGCAAGGATCTCAAAATACACCCTAAAAAGCTAAAGAAATGGTTAAGTTAAAACTATGATAAATTTTTTAAAGGACAATGGTTACATTGGCACAACACGATCTGAATTTTAACACAAAAATCAGTTGTAGCTAATATTTATTGATATTTACTACAGTATTGCCAGCACTGAACTAAGCACTCGACATGGATGACCTCTTTGAATCCTCGGTGTACCCCCCACATTGTACACATCAAGAGAGTGTAGCTTCGTAGGAGACTATTCTGCCCAAGGTCACAGTGCTTTTAAAATGTAGAGACCAGGTCTCTCTTCGGAGCTCAAGCTCAGCCACTTTGCCACTCCCCCACCCCTCACCCCCATCTTCTAATTCTGGCCTGTTTCTCCCACAACAAAACTCTTTCCAAGACTGAGCACTAGAAATGCCATAAAGCTAGCAGTTTCTTAGAAGACCCATCTGAAGTTCTAGTGAGGAAAAACACTAGGATATAAAAATAAAGATGTTAACTGAACTTGGAATAGACAAAGGAAAATTCTAACATCCCAATAATGTCAAGTAGCCCATTTGTTGGAAATTCAGCAAATATGCATTGAGCACCTACTATGTGTCTGGCACTGTTCGACACTTGCGTATATGGGGATAACACACCCTTAGAGTCTCTGAGTTCATTTGGTGCTTTTATCAGAAGCCCAGGTATCAGATTCTAGACTAGGAGCCAGGATTTCCAAGTTAAATAAGGCAGGCCCTGGTTTCCAAGACCTCACAATCCAGTGCCAACCTGGCAGAAAAGAATCAGGAGTGCTGTGGTCTTTACCACTGTTGTGCCTTCTCTCCTTTTCCCTTAAAACACCAAGAGTTAGCCACTCACATCCAAAATCGAACACCGAACCTCTGAGATATATCCTGTTGGTTTTCCTAATTACCCCCTAAAAGAAGCAACGTGCCAAGAGCCACCTTCTACCTGTAGAATCAGAATGTGTGAGAGCTAAAAGGAAACTTCAAGGTTACTCACCTGAACCTACAGGTGAGGAAGCTGAGGCCTGATTGTGGTTCTAACCCATGTCATCTGGCTCCAAAGACTTTGCTCTTCCCCAGTGCATCTGCTGAGCTACCTCCAGTGTGATCAACCCCAGTCCCTTCTGCCCGCCAGATGAAATGAAAAATTTTATTGTTCATCATTTTGGATAAGTCGCAATATTGTGGGTTCATAGAAATTCGCTCACAAATTATACTCAATAAACCCCAGTGAGTAATGTAAAGGCACGATACCACCCCCCACTCTTGCTGGGAGGGCAAGGTGATGATGGAGCAGGAGAGAGGAGAATGGGGAAGCTCATAAATTATGAGAAGCAAAGGAGTGATTTCATCAAAGTGCCAAGCTCAGTCCATGGAATGTTTCAATTGTATAAAATTTATAGTTTTCTGAGGGGAATGATTTACGGGCCCTAATTTTCCACAATAAAAAGCTCAGTGGGGATTCTGTGAATGAAATATCTTTTTAAAAATAAATAAAAAATGTAATTCGAAATGAGGGTCAATGGTGCCACGTCTGGAGAATAACTCCTTCTCGGATCAGCTCCAAAAATGAGTCACGGGAGAAAGACTCTATAAAACATGTGTTATTTTAAAAGGCATAGGAAGTTGTAGAATAAATAAGCAATATGCAGAAAAGTGTATTTAATTTGATTTGTTCAATTGACAGGATTATATCTTTATCATTAGGTTTCAATTAAACAAGAAAAACTGGATAGAAATCTAAGGGTTTTAATGAAAGCTAAGGTGTTTAAAGAATAAGAAGGGAAGAAGAAAAAGAAATCTCATTTAATACAATTAAGAAAGTGTGCCTTACATAAATGAAAAACAAAATATAAATATCTATTGCTTCCCACAGATTTGATCAAGATAGAATCAGAGCCTAGATTTCTTGAAATAATTCTAAGTCCCTTTCTTCAGGGATGTCTTTCACAGGGAGTATGTTAGGAGCCTTCCCTCTGCCCACAGATGCAGCCAAATGCTAGTCCTGTGAATGGGGGATAGGCCCACTGAGTCACAATCCAGCCTCAATGCCACCTTCATGGTGTTCCGTTCTTCATAGCTGTGGCTCCACCTCAACTTCCTACTGGCAGTGAATCCTCCACTAGACTATATCCCTGCCCTTCCAGGCTGAGGTCCTGATAAACTACCTGAACCTCTCCACCTTCTCTCTCTTGGGGACTGAATGAACCCCAAGCCTTTGTCACCCATTTCTGGATAGATGGCTTTGTATCTCAACTCCAACAAGAGTCAAGTTTGAGTTGACCACACAACTTTAGACAGTGACTATTCATAGCAAGTTATCTTCCTCAACACACACAGTAGTTTATAAATTCCTGGGCTCCATCTGCATCAGCCAGAACTTGCCGTGTAGCCAAAGCCATCTCACTATTGGTGGTGATGAGTTTGTAGTTAGCACAAGAAGATGAGAACCAAGTTTCTGAATTTTACTTCAAGTACAGTGGGGCCTTGACTTACGAGTGTCCCGACTAACGAGTTTTTCGAGATACGAGCCGTCTCTAGCCTGATTTTTTACTTTGAGTTGCGAGCTAAAATTCGAGTTACGAGCCAGCTTCAGATACCCCACCACTAGTTGGCGCAGCGAACGTCACAGTGAACGCCACAACATCAGCCCAGCATCACCTGTCTCACTCTTTCACTTTAAGATTTGACATATGAGTAATTTGAGTCACAAGCTCTGTCACGGAACGAATTAAACTCGTAAATCAAGGCCCCACTGTACTATGATTGATTTGCTAAATGAATTCGGTAAAGTGTCAAATATTTGTAAATTTCTTGCTTCCTTCACTTTTGTGTGAATAGACTCTAAAGTGGTCACCTCATGAAATTTCCTCTTATTGTTCAAGTTCTTGTATAATTCTATTCCATTGAGAGTGGGCAGGATTGTGACTTGCTTCTAAAAATAGACTATGACAAAGATGATGTCATGATTATGGTACATTATGTAAGACTCCGTCTTACTAACAGACTTACTCTAGGGACTCTAAGTGGCCGGCTTTGAAGAGGGAATGTTCAAATTTGGAAAAGGACCTATAGGAGAGACCCACTAGCATGGAACTAGGGGCAGCCTCCATCTGATAGCCAGTGAGAAGATGGAGCCCTCAGTCTCACAACCACAAGAAGCTGACTTCTGCCAACAACAGTGATGGCGAACCTTTTGAGCTCGGCGTGTCAGCATTTTGAAAAACCCTAACTTAATTCTGGTGCTGTGTCACATATAGAAATTTTTTGATATTTGCAACCATAGTAAAACAAAGACTTATATTTTTGATATTTATTTTTTATATATATTTAAATGCCATTTAACAAAGAAAAATCAACCAAAAAAATGAGTTCGTGTGTCATCTCTGACACGCGTGTCATAGGTTCACCATCACTGGCCTACAACCTGAGTGAGCTGGGAGGCAGATCCATCACCACTCAAGCCTCCAGATGAGAAGTGAGACCCAGCTGACACCTCAATTGCAACTTTGCAGAAGACACAGTTAAAACAACTTCTGACCCACAAAAATTGTAAGATAATACATGTGTTGTTTTAAGCAACAATATATAATGAACACAACTTTAATTCAAATAAATACAAAAAACTACAATATACACCTCAGTGAATGATATAGAAGACATTTTAAATCCCTAAACCACCAACAAGGATCGGATAGTTTGTATGGAAATATTAAGCAAAGATATTATATGATAAGTGAACGTTACCTAAGGCAGTTCAAAAAAGGTTGCCAAATAAATGAGGTGGGCTTAAGTGCCCTAGGGGCACTGTAGGAAGGGAGATGACTGGGTCCCAGGAAGAGTTTATGGTGGAAATAGAGCTAGTTCCACAGTTCTGGCAAGACGGATAGGGCTTGCTCTGGCAGAGATGAGGAGTAACACATTTGTGGCTCAAGTACCTCTGTTAGAAAATGGTGAACACACCCTGTTCTATGTAGAATGAAAATGCACTTTTCTATGGGATCAACCATTCTATGGTCCTACAATTATATGATTTTGGCAAGTTATTTTATTATCTCAACCTCAATTCCTGCTGTTGTAATACTGAAATAATTGTATCTTTCTCATTAGGTTGTTTTGAAAGTCAAATGAGGAAAAAGGATTAAAGTTCTTAGTACACGTAAGCATCTGATACATGTTAGCTCTTATTATTACCAACTGGACTGTTAATACTTATTGGAAGAAGAGAGCACATTTTAATAGTGAGCTCTCTTTCCACCAGATCCTTCAGCCAGCTCAGAGGCAAGCGAAGAGTCTCAAACTGGACCATTCCCAAGAAATGGTGCCTTTCAGCCTTCCACTCCTGCTTCCTGACTTGTTAGGTATTTTGTATGACAATGGAGATCCCCTGTACTAAACCATGAGTGACAGAGGCCTATTTCACCTTCTTAACTTGCACCAGGCCCAAAGTAAATCCTCCTGAAGTGGTTTTGGTTTTTGTTTTTGTTTTTTTTAGTGATGATGAGGCCAGCATCTCAGGAGGCTGAGGGGGGTGGAGGGGAGGGGAGACATTTTTCAAAATTCTAGCTTCTATCCTGTGTCCTTTGAAATGTTTTGCTTGAGATTCCAGGATTTATTTTTTTTTAATATATTTTATTGATTTTTTACAGAGAGGAAGGGAGAGAGACAGAGAGTTAGAAACATCGATGAGAGAGAAACATCGATCAGCTGCCTCCTGCACATCTCCTACTGGGGATATGCCCGCAACCCAGGTACATGCCCTTGACCGGAATCGAACCTGGGACCCTTCAGTCCGCGGGCCGACGCTCTATCCACTGAGCCAAACCGGTTTCGGCGAGATTCCAGGATTTAATCCCACCTTGTCCAGCTTCAGGGGACTTTCCAAGCCCAGTTAGTATGGACAGTTCAACTTTTCCCCCCCAACATATCCCTCCCCTACCACTTGCACACTACTCTCTTCTTTTCTTTTAGAATCCACCTTGAGAAATGTTCCTTGTTTGCAAGTGTCTCCACAATAACCAATTGCTATGATCAATAATGACAGCAATAACCCGAGGAAGTCCCATCGATTTGTATTTTTGCAAGCTGCCAACTATCTCCATGGAGAGAGCATGCAACACCTCTATCCTACTAAAACGTCAAATTTAGAATGCATTACATCTATTGGATATTTATAAATACGAGGCATGTGTGAGTCTTTTGGTTAGCTGATGGAATTTACAGATCTTCCCTGTTGTTCAGCGCTGAGACTGGAACAAAAGCCCCCAGGAGTTTACTGGAATATTCCCATATGGTTAGATATTACACATACATTTGGCATCTTGGTATAGTTGAGAAGCAGTGTGTCCTCACACAGACAACTGGCATCTGGCTTGAATACTCAAAAGTAGGGAGGGAAACAGAGATGCCAATAAGAAATCAAAAGAAAAGAGGACATGGAGAATGGCTTTTCTCTCAGCCAAAAGGGAAATGGAAACACTCCAGCTCAGTCAGATGATCAGTTGCCCAAGTCTGAAAATGTAATGTGCCCTCAGGGTACTTTTACCTAAAATTAATCCAGACCGTTGTTTCCTTCAAATAAATAAAACAGATCTGAACAACAAAGGTGATTTATTTTAAGCATCAAAGTCTCTGGGAGGAGGATGTGGTGGAAAAGGCTTGAGTTCCATCTGCATAACTTACCCGCTGTGTCTTTTGGGCAAACTGTGTAACCTCTCTGCACATTGGTTTCCTTGTTTGTAAAATGGGAACAGACACCTACAAGACATCACTGTGATTCCGAACAAGGTCAGGTAATGGATACACTCTTATAAAATGTTAGTATTACTGGCTTTATTGAATCATTCTGTAAGTAAGTAGGGTATACATTATAATTAATTTCAAAATCATTACTAACCACAGTAAACATTTTTGGGGTCTCCCTTCTTCTGGGAACTTGTGTCTCAATTCTCCCCTCCAGCTCCCCCAGACTAGATTTCATCAGTAGTGTGGGAACCACCATGTTAGTATAGCATGAGTTCAGCCTGGTCCCAGATGATTGGGACAATGTTCCTGAGGCTTGGCCATATTCTGGCCCTCAGATATGTGAAATAACCCCCATATTCATATAGCCAATCCCATGTAGCAATTTTTTTTCTCAACCTGTTCAAATTGGGTTTCTGTCACCTACAACAAAAAAGATTTCTAAAATGATATGGGAGACAATAATGATTAGAGCTCCACAGAAATGGAATTTCAAAATGGGGAGAATATCAAAAGGCAAGAAAAGTAATGAATCAGAAATGAGACTACCTAGATGTCTGGTTACAGCTATCGAAATACTAGCATTTGTGACTTACTAGTCATGTGACTGGGCAAATCACAATCTTGACCCTAATGTATAAAATGGAATTGCTTTGAAATGCTCATAACACAAATGTGATCCTATCTCTTATTTCGGCAAATATAGTTAAAACTAACTCAAGAATCCTATTCTGGCTCGGTTTTCCACTTCACCTTCCCCTGCATCAGCTGAGAATCCCAGGAGGCTCAAATAAACCAAAGGGAGGGTCCCCCAACTTTCAATCCAAAGCATGTAAAAAGTGCCATAGGTTGGCATGGCCCCTGGAAAGAGGGGAAAACTGCCAGTAGCACTACTCCCTTGCCAGTAGTGCCAAGCATACACTCGGCTAGTACCTTCCAAAGTCCCTACTGCCCACAGGCTCCATGCCCAGACTGGTACAGATGCCCATTTTGTCCAGACCCACAACCACATCTTTCTTTCCAATCCCAAAGATCACCTCAAAAGTCTGATTGCTTTCCTTTTCAATATCTGGAATTTAAAAAGGGGGCAGGGGAGCGGGTGCTTCTGTTATGCCCAGATTTCAAGAGCCCCCAAAGATCCACCAGGGAGCACCAAATCCGATGCAAAAGCATAGAGTCTTTTATTCAAGCTCACTTGGTCCCCCCCCCCACCCCTGCCTCCCTTACTGGATGCAAGAGAGAGCCCTGAGTCCCAAGAGAACAAAGAACTTATAGGGCTTGGGCGGGGGGGTGGGGTGGGGCCCACTCTGACCACTGATTTGGCCGATTCCGGTTGGTTGAGTGAGGGCCAGGGGCTAGTGACGCAAGGGCAGGGTGCAGTTAGGGTCTGGTTACACAGAGACAGGGGGGTGTTCAGCATACTTTTGTCCTTAGGCTAGTTTCCCCACTTTCCCATTGGCCGAGATAAGGGCAGGCTGAGTAACTGATACATTCTGCGGCTTTTTCTTGGAAGAGGGGTTAAGGACACAGCTATCAGTCCTGTTCTGTCCTTTCACTTCTTCCACTTTTTCCTGTGATTCTGGTGCTACCAGGTACCATCCTTCCTCATCCCACCTCTTCCGCAGAGTAGCTACTTGATCTGTCTTCCTCACTGAAGTGTCTCCACTTCACTTACCCTTCCTACCCACTTCCTGAAGAAAAGGAATTGGAAACTTCTCACGCTGCTCAGAGCTTGTTTCCCTTCTAAGACAATGAGTTCCTTGGGAACTGGGAGAGCATTTTTCTTTTTCTTTTTGTCTAACCATATCCACCATTATTATCACCCAAAACCTAGCAAGTGCCAAACACATATTTCACTCTTAAAAGTGTTCATCAAAAGTAAAACTGCAAGATCTTTACCAAAGAAGAGGATTGGTTTGGCTCTGATGTTCCTCCAGCTACCCACCCCCACATCACGCCATGGTGGGGCTCACTGTTCAAGGGCAGAGGGCAGGCCTCTTGCTGAGGGCAGAGAGGTAAGCTATGCTACCTCCCCTTGCATTTGTTTTTGGCATCAAATTGGAACAAAGAAGCATGAAACAGAGGGAGGAAGTATGGTGGACTGACATGATGAGCAGTGTTTATTTTCATCATGATTTTCCAGAAGAATTAGAAAGGACAATCTGTGCCTCCTTTTTAATAACATTTTGCATTCAGGTTTGACTCTCCATGTACCTATTTTATCCACTACTCTTACCCAGGAAAATTTGTTAACATCTTATCTTTGGCCTTGGTGTCATCACTGTAAGCAAAGAGCTTAAAATAAAAGGTTGGATCATACAGACATTATAGAATCCTTTGGACCTGATATAAAGTTTCCATATCGTTTCACATCCATCAGAAGTGAAAGTTCTGGAGCTATCATATATTCCTGAATATAAACCTGGCTTTTGTCTTCCCTCTAAAACTATTCTTCAGAATGAGAGAAGTACTGTATATGGAAGTCCTAACAAAGTTACTAATAATACAGGGTACTTTCTCAATTGTTTTAGTTTGAACAGCAAAGTAATGTTAACTGAAATTACATCTCACAATGTTTATAGAAGTCACCTGAAATAATTCATTTTTAAAAATGAAATGGGAGGCAGAGAAACCTAATACAGATTTAGCATTATAAGCAGGCTTTTTGAAAATAACTTTATAGCAAATGATTATAATATAGAAATTACAAATAGAATAAAATTTCAGTACCAGCATCATACACAAAATCAAACAATATTATGACTCAAATAGTTAGGTGAAGGTAAATATAATATTGTTTGGAAAACTTTGACAGGTGATTCAAACATTCTTCTAGTGGTTAAAAAGAAAAAAGACTAATAGACTAATGCTTAAGATGTAGGTGTGGTATTATTAGTGAACTTGTTTCATGAAATGTAAGGGTGGAAAAAAAGCATTTCTAAATCATATACTATTTTATATTAATATATTAATTCTAAAATGAATATATTTTTTATTTAAAATATATGTAGGCAACTAATTAATCAGTCACACATTATAGATACAAATTACCTATTTTAGCTAGCCCTAAAAGAGTTTTGTATTCAAGCTGGACACAAAATTTATTTTATTATCTTTTCGTGGAAAAATGGAAAATGGCCCAACACTTTGGGTTCTTTCATATTAATGCATATACAACATATCAAAATTAAGAGATATTTAATTATGTGAGGCAATATACATACATTCATGTATTCCTGAAGGGCAATCAAATGACAGGCTCTAACTACGAATAACCTAAGGATGCCACCACCAAGTTTCTAGCAATGAGAAGTAACTCCTAAAAGAGTCTCAGAAGCAACTTCTCAGTAAGTTTCATCCTATGTGAGAAGCTGCCTGATTTGCTGACCTATCAACTGTCTAGCACATAGCTGGCACTCAATACATATTTGTGAAATTATTGGCTGTCAAATGCCTACATCCTCTCAATTAATTAGTAGTTTAAACTCATATTTCTTACCCACTTTTTTTTAATCCCCTTTTTGAAAATTTCTTAGACTACTGAAACATCAAGTAGCAAAATGGTATAGGCATCTGTTTATGGAGGTCCATTTGACAAATAGGGACACTGATCCCCCGAATAAACACCAATGTAAGGGACTGGCACATAGATATTAATATTCCTTAGTAGGCTCCATTAATTATACTGTTCTCCAACTTGCCCTGCCCCCACACCTTTAATCTTGTTTCTTAATCTCTGACAAGAAGGGTAAAGATAAGAGGTAATTACAACAATGTCAGGGGGAAAGACAGAGAATCTCGCTGCTGAAGAAATAAGCAGGTTAGGCCGGAATGTAATAGGGTTGCACAATAACTGTGTCACAGGGTAGGCTTTTAAAAAGCTCAAACCTTTATGGAACCTGAAGTAACCACCATTCATTTATTTTTATTCCAATAAGTGCTCTGAAGCATCCTCTTCGTTAAAAAGCAAGTAAGACAATAATGCTGGAAAGAGAGAAGGCAGCAGGAAAAAACGGAAGACTAAATATGAGATGGACTGACTCCAGAAAAGAAGCCACAGGCAGGAGTCCACAGGAGCCCAGCAGGGCTGTTGAGCAGAGGGCATTGTGGACACCACCCATTCACAGGGTGGCCAGGATCAGAAATGACTCAACAGCCAGTAACACACACACATGCCTAAGAGGAATATTTCTAATTCACACTGAACAGTTCTTCAGGATTTAAATAGCACCAGAGGCAAAGAGAAGTGAACTTCTAAGGAGAGTGGGGAAGTTTGGGGTGGGCAGGAAACATCACAGAGAGAGCTTTCCAAACACTGCGAGGAATAGCCCGCTCAGGGCTGAGCACCACCTCACTGAGGACCTGAAGGCAGCAGCACAAAAGACATGGAGGCAGGCAAAGATGGGAAGGGAGCAGACACCAAACACAAGAAGTAATTGCCACAAATTATAGACTAGAGGGCAGGGGAAGGGGGTACTAAGGAGTGCTCTGGCCGCTCAATGAGAGGAAAGGATGTCTCCTTTGGGTGGCCTGCGGAGTCCAGAGGTGTGACTCGTCCAGAAAAACAGTGGGGAAACTCCAGATTGGACCACACGCCCTTCCATTTAGTGTTCTGGAAGAAATTTTGAATAATTCTTCAGGTCATTAAAATCCAGGGAAAATTTCAGGGAAACTATCCTACCCAGCACTTTGTAAAACCACTTACCATAAGAATAAACAGTTTGGAGATATTTTTTTAAATGGTAAGAGGCATTTTTAAGTGCTTTTCTCCACTTCCTCTCCTTACTGCCCACACACACACCCCTCCCCCGCCCTGCCCCAAGAACACACACATATTGAACTATAAAAGGGGAGAGGGGGGGTCAGGAATAAAGAGCTTAAACAAATTTTAGTCTTCATAAGCCAACTAAATCTCTAGAGTTGAGAGAAGTAGAGTTGAGATGAAGAAATCTTGGTTCAAGTTCAGATTACTTTTTATTTCAACTGATTAAAAGCTTTGAGAACACTCGTGCTTCAGAAATCATTAAATACAAAGAAAAGGTTCACGTTTAATATACATGCAATAAAACAGAAATTGTCATATTTCTTAGACATGTACCATGACATACTTTTGCCCTAAGGTAAGGAAAGCTAAAATGATGTACACTGCTCCTTTTATTCACTAGCTTGGCACACTAAAAATACATTCTCTGGAAGTTTGCTTTCTCATGAGTACTATTTAAAATCATTAGCATCTGTTACTATATGATCTTAATACAGAATGGAGGTCCTGTGAGGTAAGCATTATTTATTGTTGCATTTTAGTAGCTAGTTGGATACCAATAAGCAGGAAGATCACCTTCCCAAGACAAAAGTCATATTCTAACCTAAGGGTCTATTAGAACCCTAACAGTTTTTCCCTAACAATATTATCAGAACATTCCTCTATTTCCTATCCATCTCCATCAGAACACATGTTTGGGGAGAAATACAAACCCCTCATTTCTTTATCTAGTCACCTTTAGTTTCAATATGTTAACATCAAGTAAAAGTTATGCTGCTTGAAAGAAAGAAAAGTCTGCAAGTTGGAATAATCTGATGAAACAAATAACATTCCCTGTAATTACAAATGATTCTAGCCATTGACTGTGGTTATAAACCCCAAGCTTATATCTGTAGCAGTGACTCATTGCCTTGAATTCTGTTCTCCAAAATTTAGCCTTTCACATCTCTGATATACTTAACCTCTTCTTAAGGAAATTCTCCAAGAAAGTTGGATTAACCCAAGTCAGTTTCATAGTCATACATAATGCAAAATAGCAAGAGACAGATTTCAGTGGTGACCCAAAAGTTCTTTAGAGGAGAAATATGATTGTGAAGATATCCTTCAGTGAATAGCCACTGACATCCTACTACATACATAGGACTGTTATAGGTACACTGGAGATGCAAAGATTAATAAGACCCATTTTTATTAGAGGTTTAAAGACAAGGCCACAAATAGTAACAATGCCCTATTACCCACGATCACCATGCTATCTGGAGTATTTGATGCCCATGAGAAAAAAACTTGAAATCCAATTTACCTGGACTTTTGAAACAGAGGTAGCATGACCTAATAATGTAAGCAAATCAGCTAAGAGTGAGAGGATCTGGGCTCTAAACTCAAACTTGTGCCTACTGAGAGTTGGAGATGAGCTGGTGAACAATGCAGGAAACATTAGAGTGATCCACAGAATGGCATTCCATCCTGCAGATCCAGGAAACAGCCTTCTGAAATTATCCAGAATTGATCAGGCCCTAAGGAGACTGAAACTAACAAGAATTAAAATAAACTGAATGGGAAATTAGAATCCCACTTACCAATTTGCACTGAAAACTCAGGTTTTGCCAATGAACCTGGAATCCTATGGGTCTACTGACCCAAAAGAGAGACTTCATTGAAAAACCAAATTATTCTACTCTGCATTTAAGAGCTAACTTCTAAGAGAGCGAGATTTACCCCACTGGTTAGATATAGCAAACTTCTCCCTCTGCTGGCTCACCATTTTGTGCAGAAAATCCTTGGCCTGGCAATTAAGTACTTCCATGTCTGATGTAGCTTGACTCCAATTTTATCTTTATTCTTTCTCCGATGCCTGCTTGTAACCCCCCCAAAACCAAGCTCCAATCAAAGTCTGCCATTCATTCCTCAGTAAGCCATGATTTCTCATGCCTTCATGCCTTAACAAATGGCTGATAACACCTAGAAAGTTCTTCTCTTCTTCTCTCCTCATATTCAAGACTTGGATCAAGTTCTAGCAACCCCTGATCAGACAGTAATAGAAAAAAATGTGTCCTGTTATCTTCATTAAGGTAACAAATGAAACAATCTTGGCTAGTGTACTGAAGACTGAAGTAGCATCGCCCCTAGTTTGTCTCAAATCCTATTACACTAATAAGAAGAAAGCTGAGCCCTGGCTGGTGTGGTTCAATTGGCTGGAGCATCATCTTGTGCACCAGAAGGTCGTGGTTCGATTCCCAGTCAGGGCACATGCCTAGGTTGTAGGTTTGATCCCAGTCAGGGCGGATATAGGAAGCAAACAATCGATATATCGCTCTCACATCAGTGTTTCTCTCGCTCTCTCTCCCTTCATTCCTTTCTAAAATCAATTTTTAAAAAGAAGAAGATCATGCTGGAGGCAAGCCCAAGGTGCTTCCCCCCCCAAAAAAAAAACCCTTTATAATCCTTTAAAAAAATATCTTTATTGTTGAAAGTATTACATATGTCTGCTTCCCCCCCCCCCCATTTAAACCCCTCCAGCCTGCCCCCACCTGATCCCCACCCCCCAGGCTTTCACCACCTAATTGTCCATGTCCATGGGTTATGCATATTTATTTATTTATTGTCTTGGGTTGCTTACCTCCCCTGCCTTCCCTCTGAGATTCCCCACTCTGTTCAATGCTTCCATGTCTCTGGATCCTCTCTGTTCATCAGTTTATTTTGTTAATTATATTCCACATATGAGGGAAATCATGTGATAATTGTCTTTCTCTGGCTGCTTATTTCTCTCAGCCTGATACTCTCCAGGTCCCTCCATGCTACCTCAAAGGTAAGAGATTGTTCTTTTTTACTGCTGCACGGTGTTCCATGGTATAGATGTACCACAGCTGTTTTAGCCACTCATCCACTGATGGGCACTTAAGCCCAAGGTGCTTTGTAAATACCAGGGAGAGGCACTTGGCAAGTCCTGGTGCTTCACAGGATGCTTCCTGACCAAGATCATGTGCCATTAGTAGGTGAGGCCCAGGACAATGGTAGAGGTTTGGTGGTGAGTGGAGTGGGAGAGCTGTGTAAACAGAACAGTATGGGGAAAAGCTCAGAGATAGTGTAACAGGACAATCAAAGGGTCTGGGCTGCCTGTCTCTACTTGAGCCAATTCAGCAGAAACAGGGTTGAATCATATGAGTGTTTATTATAAATAATAAACTCATATTAAATAAATATGAGTGTTTATTCCTATACTGCCAGCAGCATGGGAGAGCAACAGGTCATCCACAAAAATCTGCTTTGCAGCCCCCTATAAGCCAGCTGCTTATCTGTGGTAAAACAAAGATTACCTGGGGAAGGAGGGATTACAGGCAGGGCGAAGTAGGAGGCTGGGGTGGGACTCCATTCAGGTCCCGGGGGCATACAACTCTTAGCCAGGTCAGAATGTCCTTTCTTGAACCAACACAAGGCAATCATGGTTAACAGAGCACAAGTAATATTTCCCATAACCATAAATAATCCCCCAATATTCTATTTTTTCCCCTCTAACCATAGCAGCAGCCTCTGTCTCTCCTTTGATCTACTGACCTGCCTTTGACCTTCCTACACAGATTTCTTCCTAAAGCAGTGGGTCCCTGGCGCTCTCAGTCCTGGGAGAGAAAAGATGATTGGACCTCTTCACTAGCCAATCAAGCCCTCCTAACTCCATACACCAGCTGCACTCACATTCCTAGGTTCTCCTTGACCAGGGGTCCTCAAACTTTTTAAACAGGGGGCCAGTTCACTGTCCCTCAGACCCTTGGAGGGCCGGACTATAGTTTAAAAAAAAACTATGAACAAATTCCTATGCACACTGCACATATCTTATTTTGAAGTAAAAAAACAAAACGGGAACAAATACAATATTTAAAATGAAGAACAAGTAAAGTTAAATCAGCAAACTTACCAGTATTTCAGTGGGAACTATGGGCCTGCTTTTGGCTAAGGAGATGGTCAATGTCCGGCTCCATGTTTGTCACTGCTGGTCGTAACAAGTGATGCAAGTGTGCATCAGTTAGTCTAGATCTGGTTGGAGATTTCAGATGTTTCATTCCGGAAAAAGTCTGTTCACAGAAAGTGCTGCCAAAGATGGCGCACATTCCACACATGCGCACTGCGGCGGGGACAAGTCGGCTGCTAAGCAACAGGCAGCTGCGGCAACAACACCCCGCGGGCCGGATAAATGTTTTCAGCGGGCCGTAGTTTGAGGACCCCTGTCCTTGACCCACCAGACACCCATGTACCCTTGGAGACCGTCCCTCAAAATCCCATCAATACAGGATCCTAAAAGAAGAGTCTTTACACCCATTACCCAGTTATATACCAATAATAGTATAGGGCTATTCTTCAAAGGAGGGATTGAGAATATTTTAGTGTCTAAATGATGGAAGTCAGTGTCTGTGGCAGATGGAATTTACACCTCTCTATCAAATAAACCACCCTAAATGCCTATTCCTGACAAAAGGCAAAGCAAATTCCTTCCAGGGCACTGGGAGGACCCTCCAAAGGTGAGAGTGTTTCTCTGGTAGGAATCCAGAAAAGCGGAGCGAAGGGATCTAGCTGCTTTCAACATGAGAATGGAAGCCTGTCTGAATGGGCAGGGCCAGTCTCAGCCCATAGGAATATTCTGTTCATAGTGGGCAGATCCTGTGAACTTTTTTTTGAGGGCATCCATTCACCCAAGGAACTAGCAAGGTTAGTCACTTGAAAGTGAAGAACTGAGGTCAACTGAAAGTGAAGAACTCAAGTCCATCCTTGCTCACATGTAGGAGCCCATTCCTACCAGGGGCCTGAGAGATTTGGCAGAGGCTGGGTGAAGGCTGAGCATAGAAGAGATTTCCCTTATGGAGTTCAAGGTCAAGTCAACCTACAGTCAATAGCTCTGTTCTAAACTATAACAAAATACCACTCAACACTCAGTAGGATGGTTATATTTAAAAAAAAAAAATTTCATGAGAATTTTTAAAAATTGGACCTGTTAACGTAAAAACAAACAAACAAACAAACAAAAAACCATTGAAACCTGTAAAGAATTTTGTGAGTTTATTTGAGCCAAACTGTCGACATATGCCAGGAAGCAGAACCTCAACGAATTGAGATAGTGCTCCGGAGAATGGCAGGGTTACATCCGTATTTATACAGATTTAAGAGGTGGGATTAAGCGAAGCGGGGAACCTCTGTGATAGGATAAAAAGTAAAATGATGGACACATACTTAGGTGGGTGCAGGAACAATTAACATGATGATGAAGGAATTTGTGGCATCTGTCCTGGGACCCAGCACACCTGGCTGTGCGCCAGGGGCTCCATAAAAAGGGAAGTCACAAGTTACCCAGACATCCCAAGGACATGTTATCATAGATGCAAAGAGACAGATAGGCTCAGTTACGGTAAAGGTTGACCTTATCAGTGAAGATAACTGCTTTTAGTTAAGGTTTAATTTCAGACCATCCTTTGTGGTTACTTTAGGTCTGCAAAACTGCCATGCAGGCCTCTCCTAAGCTTGTCAGGTCAGCATGTGGCCCCTTTCGTCCACAGACCCCTCGTACATTGCTGGTGGAAATGTAAAATAGCGGGGCCACGTTGGAAAACGAGATGGCCCAGATGGCCCAGAAGCTCCAGCTCTAGGTACATACCCCAAAGAAATGGGAACATGTTCACACAAAAAACTTGTACACAATGTTCATAGCAGCGTTATTCGTAAGAGCCTCAAACCGGAAACAACCCAAATACTCATCAACTGATGAATGGGTAAACAAAATGTGGTATACCCATACACTAGAATATAGCATACATAAAACTTTAAAATGTTATGCTAAGTGAAAGAAGCCAGTCACAAAAGACCAGATATTAGCACTGCATTTATGTGAAATGTTCCCCCCCACTCCCCCCCATAGGCAGATCCCTGGAGACATATCCATACAGAAAGCAGATTAGTGACTGCCTGGGGCTAGGGCGAGAGGACAGGGAGGGGGCACTGGGAAAGGGAGGCGACTGTTTAATGGGTATGGGTTTAAAGTCCTGCAATTGGCTCCTCTCTGGGGGGGCGTGGCTAGGCCCTGGGGGCGTGGCTGGATTCCGGGGCGGGACACAGAGGCCGTGCTATTGAGGCTATTACTCCTGGAGGCATGGAGGAGTGTGCTTGCCTCTGCGGTGCGGGCTCTTCACGGGGATGTTGGTGTCGTCAGAAGCGCCAGCGCCCAGCTGCGATGGCAGCAGCCGACGGCAAGCCGGCCCCGGCCCCCGGAGAAAAGCAAGTCGAGGCGGACGCAGCAGCGCGGTGCTGTGCGGGGAGTGGAGGAATCGCAAGCCCCATGCCGCCCCCGCACTGCTCGCTGCAGGACCTGCCGGTGGAGATGCTGGTGGAGATCTTCGCCTCGCTTCCGGGCACCGACCTGCCCAGCCTGGCCCAGGCCTGCACCAAATTCCACCGCATCCTGCACACCGACAGCATCTGGAGACGGCGCTGCCGGGAGGAGTTTGGCGTTCCTGAAACCTTGCAGAACCTGGCGATGATCGGTATGTCTTATCGAGAAGTCTATGCGAACCTGTTCCACCCATACAGACACATTTTGGGATTGTGGCAGCAAGATAATAGCTATAGAACACTGCTGAATGTCGTGGTGGACGGCTTCTGCATTACGGGTTGGACGTACGGGCCTTCCCTTAACACCCATGTGGACGGCCCAATGCAATTCAAGCCCGCGTTCAGAATTCGCCTGACGGAAAGGAAATCAGCCGCGCTGGAGTGCCTGGAAGGCCTCCACCGCAGGCCCCACAACCACCACATGCAGATTCGGAAGGACAGGTTCAGCTTCCAGTGCGACAAGACAGACCACCGAACGGATTCACCCACGCGGCTTAGGGGAGAATGGGGGCTGGTGCTGGTGCAGGAGGACAGACAGATGTGTGACTGGCTGACCTACCGCCGCCTCTACCTCCCGCCACGCCACCCGGACGACCTCATCAGGCCAGGCCTCTTCCAAGGCAAATACCAGAGCTTCAGACTAAAGAAGATTGCCATGCTCAGCTTCCATGGGAAGTATGCCAGGGTCACGAAGATCATGGGAGAGTCCATCGTGATGTTAGAGATCCACCTCAAGCGCCGCATCCAGCTGCGGGATGGCGAGATCTTCCGCAACTTCAACGAGCTCTCCCGCGTGGTCCAGGAGATTGACCAGCAGGTGACCCGGGAGCAGCAGCAAGAAAACGGGACTGAGGAAAGCGAGGGCCATGGCTGGCAGAGCCCTGCCCAGCCCCGCGGCGGGGAGTCCGGGGCTGCAGCTTCAGAAGAGCAGCTTGTCCCGTTTGTTCTGCCTGCGAACGTGCTCTCAATAGAACAGAACTACCCCCGAACCTGCAGGATGTGTTTCTATGGCGTGGACACTGTTTCTGTTACCAGACATGGCTTCGCCTCCACCAGGCGCCTCCCTGGAGTCTTCATCCTGTTCGATGAGAACCACTTCGGGTTCATCTGCCTGGAGCTGAAATACTTCATCCTGTTCGGCAGAGTCCAGGACACCTTCCAGAATGTGGAGGCACCATCCCCGCAGGCCTTCCTGGAGATGCTCTGGAACATTCAGTCCGGTCCGGGAGGAGCAGCTGGCATGCACTTTGAAGATTTGACCTTCTGACCAGGTTACCCACCTTTGTTGGTTTGTTTTTTGTTTTGGTTTTTTTTTAATATATTTTATTGATTTTTTACAGAGAGAGATAGAGAGTTAGAAACATCATCGATGAGAGAGAAACATCAATCAGCTGCCTCCTGCACACCCCCTACTGGGGATGTGCCCGCAATCAAGATACATGCCCTTGACCGGAATCGAACCTGGGACCTTTCAGTCCGCAGGCCCAGGCTCTATCCATCGAGCCAAACCGGCTAGGGCTTTGTTTGTTTTTTTAATCCTCACCCAGGATATTTTCCCATTAATGTTTAGAGAGAGTGGGGGAGAGAGGGAAAGACAGAAATAATCGATGTGAGAGAAACACATCAGTTGGTTGCCTCCTGCCCAAGCCCAGACCGGGGCCAGGCTGGGTAGGAGCCAGCAATTGAGGTAGAAATAAACCTTAGACCGGTGGTTCTCAACCTTCCTAATGCCGCGACTCTTTAATACAGTTCCTCATGTTGTGGCAACCTCCAATTTCATTGTTACCAATTGAACATAATTAAAGCATAGTGATTAATCACAAAAACAGTATGTAATTATATATGTGTTTTCCGATGGTCTTAGGCGACCCCTGTGAAAGGGTCATTCGACCCACAGGTTGAGAACCCCTGCCTTAAACCTTTCCATCCACAGGTCCAGGCTCTATCCACTGAGCCAAACCAGCTAGGGCTGAGCATGTCTTTTTAAAAAGAAAGAAAGAAAAAGGAAAGATCCTAAAATTAGATAGTGGTAATTGTTAGATTGTACAACTCTGAATATAATAAAAACCATTGAATTGTAAAATAAATAAATAAATAAATAAATAAATAAATAAATAAATAAAAAAGCTACTACAAGTCACTTCTACTGGTCTACAAACTTCTCATCCTACATACTTATATTGGAATTAATTATCTTTATAATCAATATATCTTAACATTCCAAATACAAAGCATATAGAGAGTGTACAATGAAGAGAAAATCTTGTCGTGTAGGAGTGAAGGAGAGTCAATAGTATTTACTTTTGCCTCTCAGGTGTCTGAAGTTCAAATTAAGCAATGTTAACATGCTAGGATAAATTAATAATTTCGTATGTGTTTTTATTCTATCAGGTAATTCAGATTTATGACTGACCAAATGTAAAGATCACTTACAAAACTCTCAAAATTATATTTGGGCTTGTACAGAAATAATGTAATACCTTCCTAAGAAAATATAGCCCTCTTTCTACTGCCATTAAATAAGCAATATGGAAAATACTTCATAAGTAAGAAACAGTTCATGGGGTGGATTAAAATATTCCTTTTCATACAGACAAATTCAAGTACATAAGAGACTTGAGTGAGGGTTCCCTAGGACACTGAGATAAACATAGAAGTCCCGCTCCATTTCTAGAACTGTGTCATTTAGTTCCACCAAGACTGGCAGAGTTCACATACTTTCTGAGTCAAAAATTAAGAGTATTTCATTTTTACATATTTGTGAGAATTCCAGTATCCAATTGATCAGCCAGCAAATAAATCTTTAGAAGCAGAACCACTGGATTGGTCAAAGTTCCTGACATTTCTAGAAATAGCCATGACAGATGCAGGAGTTCACAGTTGCTATGGGCTCCAAATATTATAACAAAAATAAAGAAATAAGCAAATATATTGACCACTGAAGAGAGCAAAAGACCCCAGATTATATTCACCGAGTTCCTCCTTCTGACAAAGTTAGAAAAACAGGTGTGGTATTTGAATTCCAATTAAAACTAAATCTACACAGAGAATTCAACCACTATGAGCAAGTAATTATGATTAATCATACCAAATAAAGTTTTATAAGACTACGTTAAACCTGAATCATCTGAATAACTACCTTAACTGGCCATTTCATATTTCTTACACAGCTCCTTAAATTTTGAAATCATATGATTGTATATAACTTATATGTTTATTAGGACCCATAAATGTAAGTGATGAGTTATTTTTAACTCTTCTGAATAGTTGGAACACATGGGATATGAATTAACAAGTTAATAAGTTAGAATTTGAGCAAACTGAAAAGATTTCAAGATATTAAATGAATTTCCATATGGTCATTTTAAGGCCAGAAAATATTGAAGAAAAGCAATCAGTATTCATCAAGATACACAATATTCTTTAGACTGAGATATAACTGTTTGAGTTTTACTATTTTAACACAAAAGAAGGCAACCAGTGCTCCTTAGGCTTCCATGAAAACAATCAAGTTGCCACAATAGATAACCACGCAGTTCAGCATTGAGGACTCACAAGATCCTAGGCAGATCATACTTGACCCGGTGCACCCTAGAGATGTTTCCCCAAATAGCTCCCCAGAGCACATCTCTTTCAAAGGAAAGCTTTGGAAGGGGGGCGGGGGGAGGCTGGATTTAGATGCGGTTTCTCATATTAACAGATGAACAGCCACACCCCACATGTATGAATTAATTCTCTCTTGACATGGTTTAGTCACAGAAATCCCACAGATGACTGCCAGGATGGACCATTATTATGCGCTAAAGAGAACAGTGTAATAAGGATGCCTTGTACTAAGCATTAATATTACACAGAATCCAAATTTCAAAAGAGATGAACTGACTCCATGAGACCAAGTTTACATCGGAACATATGGATAAACGCTGCTACCAATGGCCCTATAAATCAGCGAATTGCTTCCAGAGAAGACTTTATCTTAGTTCAACACTAAATGTATTTATTTGTATATGTATACCTATCCTTCCCTTAAAAAAATTTTGTTTTGAGATGATAAATTTTCAATTAAAACAAATCTAATCTGATCAAGCTCTACTTTTACAGTATGGTTTCTCCAGTAAATTCCAATTTTCGTAAATTATAATTCAACCAATCATTACAAAATATGTGCTAGGCACTGAGAAGTAGTCTTGCCCTAAAGAAGCTTCCCACCTCCGTGGAGAGACAAGTAAGAAATTGCCATGGAAACTAGAAATTATAACATAACAGGTCATGCAGTGCAGCCAGAAGTAGAGAGACAAAGGAAAAGATTTAGGCCACCAGGGAGTTGGGGGTTAAAAGAGTTCAACAAGGGGAAACATGTCTGAACATCTTGGAGAACCCGCTGAAATTTGACAAGTAGAAATGACCAACCAGCGGGGGTGGGGGGCAAGAGGCACATGGCCAGCTAGAGCAAATAGCCCGGCACACCCACCGAGGCATGAAACAGCACAGCATGCTCGACAAACAGTTGTTGAATTGGCACTGTATTTACACATAGAACAGTTGTGTTAATATATTCTATAATTTCCTTAGAAATAAACTTTGCATAAAAGCCACATTGCTGCTCTTCCCCATCTTAAATGGGTGGGTGTGGTGGAAATCCCATGAATTTTCTTAGAAATTTTGCAAGATCATCCAAAACACATTCTAGTGGAAAGTTACAAACACAATTACAGCAGACATAAATTCAGAAATGACTTACAGTTGAACTTAAATGAAGAGGAAGCCCCCTCCAATTTATATCTTTTCCATCACCCTTGGATTTCAGGGTTAGCATTTTATTCAATAGTTTACTCAGCAGCACCAGGAGGTAGAAGTTTTTCCTGCATGCACAGTGCAGAGGTTAGAACTTTGGACGGACCTGAGAGTTAATCTTGTCTTTGTTTCTCAGGAATTATGTGACCCTGGGTAAATGTTTTTATCTTCTCAAGCCTCAGTTTCCTTGTGTATAAAACAGGGGTTATACTAACACATGCCTCAAATGGATAGTCTGACCATTAAATGAAGTTCTATCTAAAGATCTTTGCAGAGAGCCTGGTATGCAGTAAGAGCTCAATAAATAATTTTAAAATAAGAACAAAGTAAGGCAATCCATTGGTCTGTAATGCAAGCAAAACTAGGAATTTATGCAATTATCCAAATAATTGAGAACGAATCCTCATTCTTGAGACATAACCAGCTAGTTTAGATATAAAAATGATGTGGGTTTCAGATGAAAATGGTTCGGGATTTGATTTGCCTAACAGAGACAATTCTTTTTCCTTTTAGCCTATAGGGCCAACCTCAACTTCTGATCTCACTAAAAACTGCCTAAACTTCTTGGACGTTTGTTGTCCCAGTTAACTCGGTTGTTAAAAGATACTTATATTGTTTCCTATAAATAGATGTCCAAAAGAAAAGTACCTACACACCAAAGGATGCGGTATTGGGATATTTGAGAAGCCTGAAGCTCATAAACAGCATGGCATACTCACAATAGCTGGTGGAAGCCCACCACACAGGAGCAGTTCCCATGGACTCCGTGGTATCTTAGCGCTGTCCCCACTGACTGGCTCATCCGTTGATGGCACAGCACAGTGTTCTTCAACACTGGCTGCAGGTAAAAACCACGTGGGGCCCCTTTTAAATTCCCTTGTGTCTTCTGGTTGACTTGGTCTAGGCAGCAGCCTTGGCATCTGTATTTTTTAATTCCCCGTGTGATTTAAATGTGCATCCAGTATTGGAAACTACTAGTGTGGCACAACGTCCACTTCTAATCTGGAAAACAAGAGAGGGAATAAAAGAAAGTACTTGTTATAAAATACTTAAAGATGTTTGTGTGTTTTTTTAAATAAATTACAAGTGGGAAATAATTTGTCATTAAATGCCTTTTGTTAAATTTAATTCAATTCAACTATAATTTTTACTGAACGCTTATTATGTACACTATACATTGTGCTAATAACTGTCAGGAATATTTTGAAAAGTCAATTCCCTTTTTGGCAGAGGGGAAAATCTGATTAGGAAGACATCTACACACAAAAACATGATTAGCGGTAACTGTAACACAGTAATATGAACAACTGAATAGTCTGAATTTAAAGCTCTGAGAAGATCAGGGAAAATGGCCAAGGTGGCTGGGATTCCTGGGGAATACTTCAAGGAGGCGGCGGGACACAGAGGTCTGAAAGCAGCGAGGTTTGTAAAAGAGAAGAAAGAGGAAGGACTCTCGGCCTTTCTTTTGGGGGATGTACATTGGGAAGAATCCCGCCTTCAAGTTAGCTTTCCAGGCAGGCCTACCTGTTGTTACCTAGTTTAAAAGCATGCCCAGCCTGCCCTGGCCTCATCTGGGCTCTTCTTTGTTCATAATTCAGAACCTGTGTAGGATGTGAGTAAGCATGCCCCATGATTAAATGACAGCCGTAACCTCTTTCTGCAAAGGAAAACTCTCCAAGATCACAAATCTGTAGAAATTAGATGTTTGTAAAACTCTTTTTTTTTTTTAAACATTATTCTTTTTATACTTTTTTTAATATATATATTTTATTGATTTTTTACAGAGAGGAAGGGAGAGGGATAGAGAGTTAGAAACATCGATGATGAGAGAAACATCGATCAGCTGCCTCCTGCACATCTCCTACTGGGGATGTGCCCACAACCCAGGTACATGCCCTTGACCGGAATCGAACCTGGGACCTTTCAGACCGCAGGCCGACGCTCTATCCACTGAGCCAAACTGGTTTCGGCGTTTGTAAAACTCTTAAACTTATTTCATTTGCACTCACTACCCAAGTGGGCTTCCTGGCTTTCTTTTTCTTTTTTTTTTTTTTCCCCCCCTTGGCTAATGTTCTTTAGTTTACCGTTGGTCTTCATTCTACCATTTTGGTCCCTGGTTGTGTCCTCCCTTTAAAATGTTGGCAGTATTTACTTTAAAGTAAGTTTTAATATTGGTTGAGAATTTTTCTTCTTTCATTTGCAATCTGTGGTTGGGAAGTGATCTGCTTTTTGTTTCAGGTTGTTTTAATAGTTTCCAATATAATATTCCTTCTTGCACTGCAGTGGGTTCATTTACAAAACACTTAATGTTATTTGTGTCTTTGAAGAACTATATTCAGTGAGAACAAAAGTGGGTTCCTTCACAGAGCTTGTGATGGTTTGTAATTGGCAAACTACTAACATGGCCAGGTTTATGAACTAATAAAGAGAAGGAAACTTTCGGATGTTTACTCTTTTCTTTCTATTCACTAATTTATTCATTCAACAAATGTTTATGGAAACATCTTCTCTATGTGTCAGGCACCACACTAGGCACAGATAAGGCTCCGCCTCTGCCTCCAGATGATGTAATTCTTTGGGAGGAGGGTGTGGACAGGAGACAGAAAGAGAGACAAAACCACAATGTGAATAATGTCACGACAGAGGTATGCACAGGAAGTTATGGGGAGCCCAGAGAGAGGGGAAGCTCATCCCTAAGTGATGGGGCAACTCTAGTAAAAGCATAGGGTTTTAGCTGCACAAATAAGAGAGAAAAAGTCACGTCATACAGAGGAAGCAGTTTGTACAAAGGCCTAAAGTCACAAGATAGTATGAAGCTTAGAGTATGGAGGAAGTGACCCAAGATAAGACTGAAGAGATGAACAACAACCAAATATGAAAGATCTGGTAAGTGGTGCCAAGAGGCATGAACTTTTAACTGTATAAGGAACGTGGACTTACTGAAGTGCCGTAAGTAAGAAGATGAATGATCTGGCTTAACATGGCTGTGGTTTGGAAAAAAGAGTGAAAACAGGGAGAATAGAAGAAGTAGATGCAGTAACCTAAGTGAGAAATAAGTCTATGAACCAGAGTAATAGACATTTTTATATAGTAAAGGGGATGAATTTGAGAGGCAGTAGAAGGTAGAACTGACAGAATACATAGATGATTTGAGGAGGATATACTAGTATATGGAAATGGGGAAAAGGCCGGCAGATAAGCATAATGTCTAGGTTTCTAGCTTGAACAATTGCATGGATATGATGCCACTACCTAAACGTTCCTCTCTTACACTCAGTGTGGCTTAAGTAAATTTTGCCCAGAACCAAGTTAAACAAATGTGTGTAAGTAATAATGGAGGTTTAAATGATTCATTCATGATTCAATGAATAAAATGGGCAAAATTTCATTTGTGGTTATAATATTTGGATGATATCTGAATGGAGTACTTCTGAATTTGAGTCTATTACTTTTAAATAAATCAGCACAGGAAGTAGAGGCTGGAAAATTTACCCTTTTGATATGAATAATCTAAACACATTTTCCTCTGCTTATTAAAATCATAGACCTCTGATATCACTTCTCATCCGTTTGTTTAACCTCTGAGTCCAGAAAACAGACAACAGGCAGACATCAGCTTGACCATAGCCAGGATGTCAACTGACTGAAGAATCCCATTGGGTCAAGGATTGGTCTATAGATTACTGATTCTGTGGGCCTTCATATGTACATGGCAGACCCTGAGGCATATTTAGGGTCACAGGGAGCAGCCGTTCTCATATTAAATATGTTATGCTACCTCACATAGCAAACATTTTTCTAATGTTTGATATGTTTAGAAGGCAAAGAAATTTGAAATGGCAAGAAACCAAAGAAAAAATGGTAAAAGGGCCTAGCCCTCAAATGAAATAAGAATGGATAGGACTATCCATTTCATGAATAATGAGTCTGGAGCACTTCCTGGCATATGCTCACTGGTACTATGTGTCAGAAACCAAATCAGTTTCCTGTCCTACTGGAATGTGCAGGCTAGTAAAAAAAGACATTTAACCAGTGACTAAAGTTTGCTGAAAATTCAGAAAATAAACCAGAAGATATGAAATTCCAAAATGGTAAGAAAATAAAATGAAATAAGAGTCTCTTGGCTCATTTCTAGAACACTGAGATAACCTTATATAAAGTAGACCAAAATGGATAATAATAAAAGAATTTTAAAGAACCGTGGACATGTGTATAGACTCATTTTCAAAATGAAAAGCAAATTATAAAATGTGAACATAATAATAATTTGGGGCAAGAGTCTACAGTTTGGCAACAAAGTCTTTAAAGAAGAAAACACATAGTGAATGGTTGATATTACATTATTATATGTATATTATAATATGCAATTGATATTATAATATATAACACTAGGGGCCCGGTGCACGAAATTCGTGCACTGGGTGTGTGTGGCGGGGAGTGTCCCCCAGCCCAGCCTGCCCCCTCTCACATACTGGGAGCCCTCAGGCATTGACCCCCATCACCCTCCAATCGCAGGATCGGCCCCTTGCCCAGGCCTGACGCCTCTAACAGAGGGGGACCCTCATTTCCCCCCATCTCTGGTTCTGCCCCCAGCCCAGGCCTGATGCCTCTGGCCCAGGCGTCAGGCTTGGACAGGGGACCCCCATCTCCCCCCGATCACTGGCTCTGGCCCCCGCCCAGGCCTGAGGCCTCTGGCCCAGGAATCATGCCTGGGCAGGGGACCCCCATCTCCCTCTGATCGCTTGCTCCACCCCCCGCCCAAGCCTGACGCCTCTGACCCAGGCTTCAGGCCTGGGCAAGGGGACCATCATATCCCCCCAATCCCCGGCTCCGCCCCCCACCCAGGCCTGATGCCTCGGCCAGAGGAGTTGACCCTCATCACCCTCCGATCACCAATCACTGGATCGGCCCCTTGACCAGGCCTGAGGCCTCTGGCAGAGGTGTCAGGCCTGGGCAGGGGACCCCCAGCTCCCCGCGGTTGCAGGCTCCGCCCCTGCCCAGGCCTAACGCCTCTGGCTGAGGCGTCCGGCCCGGGCAGCGGGGACCCGCAGTGGCAGCGGGGGGCGCCGTGATCGCGCGGGCTCCGCCCCTGCCCCTGCAGGACGCCTCTGGCTGAGGCGTCCGGCCCGGGCAGCATGGACCCGCAGCTGCAGCAGCCCCACGATCGCGGGCTCCGCTTTAGGCCCAGGCAAGGGACCCCTAGCTCCCGGGACTGCCAGCTTCGACCGTGCCCAGCTCCCATCGCCTGATTCTCTGATCATGGCTGGGGGGCAGGGCAAAGGCGGCCCCAGGGCCGCCTTTGCCCTGCCCCCCAGCTCTTAGCTCCCCCCTGGGTTTCCGATCACTGTCAGTGGCAGGGGGCTTCTTCCTGCTCTCCCTTTCGCCTCCCTGCATTGTGCCTACATATGCAAATTAACCGCCATCTTGTTGGCAGTTAACCGCCAACCTTAGTTGGCAGTTAACCGCCAATCTTAGTTGGCAGTTAACCGCCAATCTTAGTTGGCAGTTAATTTGCACATAGCCCTGATTAGCCAATGAAAAGGGTAGCGTTGTACTCCAATTACCATTTTTCTCTTTTATTAGTGTAGATTAAAATTGCCATAAAATACACAATAATATATTACTAACATATTATAATACAACATATCATTCCACAATAATATTGTGTATTGTATTACCTGAGTTCAAAGAAATAGAAACAATAGGATATATGTATGAGTCTCTAAGAGCTGTCATGATACAGATGTCCACTTTTAGTGATATTGGTATAACATGCAGAACCATCTATAAATTAAGCTCAAGATTTTTCTTCCCTGCTGATTTGGTTCTAAGGAACTCCACTCGGGGTCATAGGCATGAATTGAGAGTGAGGAGGCAATACAACAGGAATCAGTTTTGAAAGAGTCTGAACCACTTGCTAGAGCATCTTATTAGTATCTTCTAGACTTGTCCAAGCTCGGTCTCATAGATTTCATTTCAACTTGAAGATAGATTGTGCTGTACACACCCAACCTTGTGGCCGGATGGGTCAGACAACATGCAATTCATGATGGGAAGCTCAAGCCACATAGTCACATGGTGTCCCATGGTTAGGCAGTCATTCTCTTCATGGTACAGTAACAAGCCAGATGCTGTTTGCGAAAGAATAATTGTTTAACAGAGGAAGGCATAAATCTGCTCTAAAAGCCGAGAGAGCTACTAGCCAGAAGCTCCATGCAGCATCCCTATTTGCTAGGCACACATTGTCAGTGGGTCTGCTGGATCATAAGGCCCAGGTGATGGAGGATCAGGCACTGAGGTCAGAATTGCTGCAGAGACTTCTCTTGTTCCGTTCACACTCAAAACTGTCAGCATTATGGGATAACTCTGCACATAGCTAGGAGTAGCATATTCAAATGTGGTTTTTCTTTAAAACCACATACCAAGCATTGGACTTTTTTTTCATGGTAGATAGTGCAAGGTACAATAACTTATTTTTTACCTTGCTCCAGACCATTGAACCCCCAAAACTTCATGGAGGGCATGGGCCCCTGAATTTTTGTGGAGTTATGTCCCACTCTCTTATTTAAATATTTATTATGAAGGCATCTGATTTGCTACTTATTGTTCATCAGGTGCAATCGACATATTATGATATATAGGACCAGTATGCACTGTCATTACAATCAATTTCTCTGTAACCTATATTATAGCAGACAGCAGAATTGACATAGAGCCCTACCTGACTCAAATGTGAAGGTCTACTGTTGGCTGTGCCAGATAAAAGCAAATCTCTTCCAGTTTTCCTCGCAAATTGGTTTGGAGGAAAAGATATTATTCAGGTCAAGAGCTGAATTCCAAGTTCCAGGGCCTGTGTTTATTGGTCCCCAAAGAGTAGGGATGGGGAACCTTTTTTCTGCCAAGGACATTTGAATATTTATAACATCATTTGTGGGCCATACAACATTATCAACTTAAAAATTAGGCTCCTATATTTGTTCAAACATTTAATTACCTCACCCTTAAAGCGTTGGCAGGGCCAGACCAAATGATTTCATGGGGCTTATACGGCCCACAAGCTGGACGTTCCCCACCCCTGCCATAGAGATGCCATATTTGGGATAGTAGCTGCAATTGGATTTACCACCTGATTAAGTTTATGATTCTTAATAATTATCCAAAATCCAGCCAATTGCTGCATAAAAAACAACAACAGGTACATTAAATGGGGATGTGATAGGCATTACTCTGAACCTTTTCAAGTCTATGATGGTGGCACTAATCTTTACAAATTCCTCCAGGGATATGATATTGCTTTTGAATTAATATTTATAGTGATGGGAAGTTCCAGAAGCTTCCATTTTGTTCTATAATGTCCCTTACTCCATGGGTCAGAGAGCCAATGTGGGGATTCTGACTGTTGCCAATTATACATTCCAATTATCCCAATGATACATTCAAGAGCTGAGGAAATAATCATAGAATGGGTCAATTGACCACCTGGGCTCACTGTGAGTTAAACTTGGGCTTATATGTCTGTCTTCTGATCACTGAAAATCCCCATTTTCACTGGTGGGCTACAGTGGGTAGGTTAGGTCATAGGAATTAACATAATTAAGAGTCAGTAGTAATTCCTGGAAGTTCTCGGTATTTCCTTTTTCACATGCACAGTCATCTATCAAATGGCTGTAGATTCCTTTAAGAAAAGACTTACAGAAAGATTTATGGCATTTACTTGAAGCGATAATAAAAGGTCCTTCCTCAAGGAGACCTAGACTTCCCTTCAATCGAAAGGCTTTGAATCTGTGAGTTAAGGTCAGGAAACGGTGAATGACCCTTACTCCCCATTGTGGCAGCTCTAGTAGCCTGCCCAGCTACTTCATTCCTAGGGACACTAGGATCAAGTAGCCACCACCAAAGCTCTCTGCAGCCCAACACACCCTGACGATTACTATGTCCCTGCTGCCTTCTACACAAACTTACAATTTCGGTACAAAGAACCCCATATCATGGGGAGAAGAAACATAGAGCTTACTTATCATGAACTGGGACTTTGATGGGAAAGATGATTCCCTCTGGAGAAACTGTGACCTAGGCCAACTTCATGCAGGTTTGAGGTTCTGATTTATTCACCTTCATGGTCCAGGGACTTCCCAGTTGAGAAATGAACAAGCAACCATGCCTTTCTAATGTCATAGTTCACGCATCTGAAAGATCTTTGTACTAATACTATCTCTTTCAAAGGGCTATTATGAGAATTGAATATGACAATGAATAAAAGCACATCGCATAACGTAGACTATATAGCTAATTCTTGATAAATATTAGTTGTTACTATTATTTTACAAGAGACTATTACACAGAAAAGGGCAGCTCGGCCACCATACACTGGCCAGAGTAGCAGGACAAGAGCACATGAACTTCAGAATGTCGCAGGGTCGGTTTTTGCCACTTGACTTTCCCTGAGCAGCTGTTCTCCCTCAAGTTGACTGAAGTTGTATACCTTCAGCTCCTCTGGAGGGGCTACGTGCATACCCTCGGCTCTGGCTGAGCTTGTCCTCAAAGCAGCCTGACTCTCTAACCTTAAGTAAACTCAGCGATCCAGGGCCTCTGACAAATGCACAGTAAGGACGACGTTACGACAGAGGAGCTGCTTGATTTATTGTGCCTTATGAAATAGAAACCTCCTCACATCATGGGAATTAGTGATGGAATTTTTCAAAGAATAACAAAATGAAATCAGGAATGGAAGAAAAAAAAATGCCCGGGTCCAACCAAAAAACTTTCTAATAAAAAATGCAAACCAGATGCAGTTAGAGATGACTGATAATTAAGGATGATAAATGACTAATGTTTTCTATTGAATTATCCAGTGCACACTATTGTTTCTACATGAGGGAATGATTTACATATGGCTGCTGGGCTACCTTTTTACCTAAATTTGATTTCACAGGCAATTCTCCCAATCCCAAAGTGCCCTCTCCATCACTGAGTCCTGTACTTACATCAGGTGACCATCTTACCTTTCAGAGGCTTCTTTTAGAACAATAAGAAAGGATGGAAGAGATTATGGATAAATATTCTTTCCAATGAGCATAAAATTTATGCAACAAAGCACAATAAGTAGGATTCAAATTCTATTTCCTCAGTAAGGATGATGCATTAGCCTGAAGCTACCATTTTCCCAAACCAGTCTATCTTGTGACAAAATGTATGTATTTTTCAGGCACATGTAGGGGGTGAGATACCTGGTCTGAGATTAAACCTTCCTTAAATCCCAGAACAATCCCACACTCTTGTTGCCATTTATCATGAGTGTAGCCTGTTGTGTGAGATCCCAAAGAGTTTTGGTCTACACCATCTAACATAGTATTAATGGTAGGCTGCCTTTTACTATTACCCATTGTTTAATCTGTACTAGCATTATCTCACCAGCTAGGTTGTGAGCAAGGACTAGATTCGCTGCCCCTATTCATTTAATACCATGTGAGCATGAAGAGTATCTCAACAAATATTCAATGATTACTTGGCAAAGGATGCTTGCTACATTATTAGGACTATGCTAATATTCAACTGAGACAACCAGCTTCAACCAGACTTGGTATGTAACTTCAGGAATATTTTAGATATGAGGTGATAGTGTTAACTACAAGAAGGAGAGGCTTTTTGTTTGTTTGTTTGTTTGTTTTGTCTTGTTTTTCGTTTATCTTTATTGCTGAAAGTATCACAGATGTCCCCCATTTTTTCCCAATGACCCCCTCCACCACGCCCTTGCTCCCTGCCCCAGGCCTTCACCACACTATTGTCTGTGTCCATGGACTGGGCATATATGCATATGTTCACTGGTTAACCAAAGAAGGAGAGTTTGTTTTGTTTTGTTTTGTTTTTGGTTTGTTTTTAATCTTCACCCGAGGACATTTTTCTATTGATTTTTAGAGACAGTGGAAGAGAGAAGGAAAGACAGAAAGAAATATGGATGTGAGAGAAACATATCAATTGGTTGCCTCCTGCACATGCTCTGACCAGGGCCTGGGGCTGGGGAGGAGCCTGCAACCAAGGTACATGCCCTTGACCAAAATCAAACCCAGGACCCTTCCATCCATAGGCCGATGCTCTATCCACTGAGCCAAACTGGCTCGGCCAAGAAGAAGAGTTTTAATGGAAAAAAAGACTAATAGTCGAATGATCAACCTCTTTCTACCCCTAGAGAACCCTACGAAAGCAGAAAATAGGCCTTTCCCAGTCAAAGTTGCTGTGTATCCATTATTGTCATTTGAAATTGTCAATGGAGTTGTTAAATCTTCACTCTAACATAGGGAAGAAAAATAATGTTTACTTTATATATTTTGAAGGAAAAACAGCCCCAATCTGGGAAGAAAGGAAATGTCTTCTAAGAAGAAACTTGATTCCTCCCGCCCACCCCTGTAGGGCCAGCAGGAGGATTTAGGTTTAATCCACCTGATTACCTGAGGACATTCTATGTGAAGGGATTTAGGGGATTTTTCATGTGGATTCTTAGTCAGCGCATTTAATTATCTCTTTACCTTTGCTGCCTTGCTTGTAAAAGAGGCATTCTGCTTTCCAGACAGAAGTTTCCAGCAAACTTTGACAGAATCAGATGAAAGAAACTACATAAGAAAGGAAAGTAATCTGTTGGAGCCTCTTATCTCATTTTGGATGTCTACGTGTCTTGTTTGATTTCCTAATCACACTCTTCAAAGCCCAGATGTTGCACATCTGGAACAGAGCAGGTTGGACACCGTGGTGATGACAACGTTAAAGAAAAGTCACTCTTCGGTTCCCCATCAGACAGCCAAACTGCTGTTAGTTTTAAATTTAAAAATTGGCCCCAGCTGCTCCAACTTCTTTTGGCTCCTTACTTAGAGCACTAAATAAAGACAAATAATTAATCAGCCCATTGGAAAGAAAGTAAGCAAATGTCATGTGAGTTAGAGACTGAGGTTACAACAGTTGGGGTCACCAGAGAGTTATTGCATATCTTCTTTCAAATTTTCTCCAGAAGTGTTGGGTTAAATGGTACAACTGGGCCAAATCTCCTAACACACACTGCAAAGCTTGTGTCTGGCTGTGGGATCTATACCCTTGCAGTGAGATGGCCAGAGAAAACATGCATATTTATTTTAGATATTTGACTGAAAGTCTATTTTTGTGGAGCTGGTAGGGAAGAAGGGGAGTTTCTTCCTTAATATTCTTGAAGCTAATTTAAATATTTGACTTTTCACAAGTGAAAATTATCTGACAAAAAATCCATTTTGAATACAGTGGCAATCAGCCAACACTAGTAATTATTAAAACTACTGAGAGTTGATCTAGGATGAAAAGAAACACATATAAGACCATTTAGTCCCTCCTCATTTTACATGGTATCTGTACTACAAAAGCAACAGTTCTGCAATGTAAATGTAGTTATAATTATCTGTACTTGCTTTGGCAGCTGCTAGAATTTGGGGTTTAAAGACAAAGGGGTGTAAGGATGCTGTTTTGAAGGTTTTTAGTGACAACTACTAGATCTTCTCTATTAATCACAAGTCACAGAAAGCTCATCCTAGCTCACACTAAGGACATACATGGCTTACATGTCTGGGGAAGGTGAGGCGTGAACTGGCACGGCTTGTTCCAGGGTTTTCAATGTGATACACACTGTATCTTTTCTCTTGGCTCTACAGTCTCTGTTCGACTTTATTTATTTTTATTTATCTATTTATTTTTTGTATTGCATGAATCCCTAGTTTGAAGCCCTGAAGCCCACAAACTCATTCCAGGAAGCTGAGGTAGGGCATTTCATATGGTTGCCCCTGCAAGGACTCTTGGGAATACCAAGAGACCAAGCCAGAAGGTGGCCACCCATAGGGTGAGCTGATTGGCTTGGCAGTTAGCATGCAACTAATCAGAACAAAACAGGGCCCCAACCCTGCAGGTTCAGTGAGCTTCCCACTCATCCTTGACTGTAGAGTGGACCCTTAGCCCAGCTGTGTCCAGACCTAACTATGCTACAGATCTCTCAGCCTCATGAAAACACCATCTAGACACCATATTTTCTGGAAGATAGATCAATAATGTATTTTGATATGAAGGGTGGCATTGGTTCATCTTCAGAGGTCCCTAGAAATTGAAAATCTCCATCAATGTTGTAAACAAAGCAGATCCTACTCAGGCTGGAAGGACCAATGGAATAAATAGCAGATGCTATTAGATATTATCACAATGGTTCTTAAACCTGCACCAGAGGAGGGGCAGGTGATTTAAAGAAGTGTTCGGGTCACACAACTGGTTAGCATGGAGCTGGGACTGGAAGTCAGACTCTCAGAATTTGGTGCCTGTCTCAGCAGAATTAGCATCACCTTAGATTAGAACTTGTCAGCAGTGCAAATCTCAGGCCCCATTCAAGACCTACAGACTCAGGGACTCTAGCGGGGAACCCAGCAATCTGAGCTGTGGGAAACCTCCCAAATTATTCTGATCCATGCTGAAGTCTGGGAATGACTGATATGCCACAACCATCAGCAATCCTTAGCTGAGACTTGTTTTTCCAGCTGTGGCCATTATGTTCTGAACCTGTTCTGATGCTACATCTTAACACTAAAAACCAATTATAGTGTGATTTCTAACCCCATATTCTTCTCCCCAGCTTTTGGAAGAGTTCATTTTAGCTTCTAGGGGGAAAAAATGTCTCCCTCACTGATCAATGTGCCAGCTTTTATTCTTAGAACCAGGCCTGAATTGAATTATCTGTAAAGGTCTTTAATATCTCACCAACACATGGGAAAATAAACCAACAATGTGTTGATTTTTTTTTTTTTTTGGCTTTCCTTTTCTGTGATTGAATTACTGAAAACAACTCATAGCTTTTGCAATCCTGAGCTCTGTGGACTTACAGGAGATCTACTAAAAATGCCATAAACTCAAAGCAATTCGGTAAAGGAAAATAGGAATTCAAGCTATCACACAAATGCCAATGGCCCGAGTGGTTTATGATTAAAACATAAGGTCTACTTTTCATCATTTTTACAGCTAATTACAAAGATTTATCAGTATCTAAAAGAAGCCCCCCAGAGGAAACAGGGCGGCATGCAGTGATTAATGATAACCAGTTTCTACTCAGAGTGGAAAACTACCACACTCCAAACTCTCATGTATGCAATGCGGATGGCTATTGCTTCTGAAGGAAAGAACTGGCCAGAGTTGAGGCATACTCGGGCCATAAATGACACTCACTTGCCTACTTCTTCCATCCCCAACTGAAGTCCCATTAACTCCACAAAGCTTCCCTCACTGTAATGTTATTTCCTTCTCTTCAAATCGAAATTATATTCAAGGCACCATGTAGGGCTAAATTATCAAAGTATTTGGAAGTCAGACCTGCTCGACCCTTCCACGTAGTAGATGTGTGGGTACCAGTTAAGCTGTTAATCTCTAAGCCTCAGCTTCCTCATCTGTAAACATGTGGTGAATGATAGTACAATCACAGATCTGTTTTAAGAACTCAATGTGATAAAAGATATAAGATGCTTAATACATTGTTTAAGTAAATGCTGAATAAATGGTGCTGTTATATTGGTACTAGAGGTCCGGTACACAAAAATTTGTGCACTCGGTGGTGGTGGGGGGGGTGGTGGTGTCCCTCAGCCCGGCCTGTGCCCTCTCGCAGTCTGGGACCCCTTGGGGGATGACCACCAGCTGGCTTAGGCCCGATCCTCCAGGGATCCCTCTGGCAGCCCGGGAGCCCTCAGGGGATGACCACTTGCCAGCAGGGAGCAGGCCTAAGCTGCAGTCAGACATCCTTAGCGCTGCTGAGGAGGCAGGAGAGGCTCCCACCACCACCACCACTGTACTGGCAGCCATCAGCCTGGCTTATGGCTGAGCAGAGCTCCTCCATGTGGGAGCCTACTGACCACCAGGGGGCAGCTCCTGCATTGAGCATCTGGTGGTCAGTGTGTGTCATAGTGATCAGTCATTCCCAGTCGTTCTGCTGTTAGGGTCAATTTGCATATTACCCTTTTATTATATAGGAGTGCTTGGCCATCCTGGGTGAGGGGCGGATGGCTGTTTGCAGGCTGGCCACAACCCCCAGCCACCCAAGCTCCCAGTGGAGGCTGGCTGGAAGCAGGTATCTGGGATTTGTTTATCTTCTATAATTGAAACTTTGAGGCCACAGCCGGCTCAGGGCTGGTGGGAAGCTTGGCTTCCTCCATCGCTGGGGCAACCAAGCCTCCTGCTTGCTTCAACTCTGTGGCTGCCGGCCGCCATCTTGTTTGGGTTAATTTGCATATGGTTGCTCTGATTGGCTGGTGGGCATCTTTGTCTTTTATTAGTGTAGATTATTGTTCAAATGTAGTTTATTTGTGATGGTGTCACAGAGTAGGATGTAAGTTCCTGGAAAACAAGCACTAGGTGAATGCTTATAGGAGAAAATGGAGGAAGGGGGAAGGTAGGGAAGGAGGAAAGCCATTCAAACCCTCCCACCAACTGGCTGGTTCCTGGAATTCTAACTTCAGAGCTCCAGTCCTTCACTTCCAGTTTCTGACCTCATGAATCTATCTGGTTTTGCAAACATCTCTCCAATAGGATGAATACAAGATCTGAAAGTTATTTTTTTTATTCAAATTTTGGAGAAAGAGAACATGTAAGAGTATCAGATACAGGAGAGGGGGCACAAGAGAATAGGTGTCCGTGCACCAAGAACAAGCCTTGCATCTTCCAAAGCTCTCTGGACTCCAACCACTGGCAACAAACTGGAAACCAGTGTAGAAACCCACATGTTTCTTATGCTGATACGGGAATCCTAAGAGAACACAAAAGACGTGCAAGTATCTCATTCTCTGACAGAAAACACATCTTGATCACTGTCTTCAGAGACGAGTCTCCCTTTCCTGATTAAGCGTCTATCCAGAGAACTCAGAAAAAGAAAGGGAGCACATGGCTACCAACTCAATGTGTCTTCTGTATATTTGGTTTCATTTTGATTCATGTAGTTCTGCTTTTATAGGGCCCTGTAATTGCTCCAAACCCTCGCAGAGGGACCAATTGGGAAGTAGCTATATTTAACCTTTTCAATTTGACTCTTCAAAAACAAAGATAATTTTAACGGCATTTCTGACAGATCCTTTTTTGTTTCAATGAAACAGACAAGAAACCTCCTTCATCTATAGTAACCAAAGGTATCACTATCGCTGATCTCTCCCCTTATGTCCACAGTCACAGCCTTCAAAAACAAAAGAAAATTGTTCCTGAGATGTCTCCAATAGCCAGAGCACATGACGCCTCTGAGTGCTGGCAGGTCCTGGATGATGGTTCCGGAAGGAGAGACACCTGCTGGCAGCCGCAGCCGGGGAGCTCCCAGCATGAAGCTGTTAGCAAAGGAGTCAGGATAACACCAGCTTCCTGGCTTGATGGCTGTCTCCAATTGCAGGGCTCGGACAAAGGTCCCAAGCAACTCACCCCACAAGCATGCCGAGGTATAATTCAATGTTAGCGTTTCATTGTTTAGAGACGCTTGCTTCATTTAAGTTTTAAATGAAGCAAATGATTATTGTTTAGGGGGTTTAGGGGATGTTTTCAGAATTCTTCCAGAAACAGTCAAACTAAAACAAGGCACAGTCGATATAAGTTCAGCATTTTAGTGGATGCTCACAACCTTGTCTCTTTGGAGTCACGCACATGTTTGCTCAAAAGGAATTCCCTATCTCTACTCACAAACTACCAAACCATTGGCCTCCTGCTGCTTCAGCACACTGCTTCGCATTTCCAGCCAAGTCTTGCTGTGCGCTCAGACAAGCACAGCCTTGCAGGCAGTTAGGGTAAAGCCAGGGAAGGGAGGAAGGTAACGCATGAGCATCATCTGCAAATTGGCATTGTCTGGGGCAAGTGGAAATCCTTCAGTCTTTCAGTCATCATGGAACCAGAATTATTTCATTTCACCAGCTTCTAGATACACACTGGGACTCCAAGTTCTGCCTCCCCAAATTAGCAGACTCTCGTCCTTTCCTGCAGCCCCCTTTTCATACATCCAGGAATCCGCAGATGTGCTTACGCATCTCCTAAATTATTCCTGCCCCCCCCCCCCCCGCCCCAGGTCAGGAACTCAGATGGCCCTCAAGCCTGAACAGCTCCACAACTGCTGGTCTGAAGTCGGTTCCTACAGAGCCAATGCCAGACGCTGTCATGGCCATCACCTGAACTTGGTAGACCTGGACTATTGTAATTCACAAGGTAAGAAGAAATCATTTTTCTTGGATTCACTTAGTAAAAATGGGGGGGGGGGAGGCGGGGTGATGAAATGAAGAAAGTCTTTCAGTCAAAATTCTAACAGACTTTTTTATGGTACTTGACACTGTGATTTTAAAACTTATAGGGAAATGCAAAGAGTTAAGAGTAGATACGATGCTTTTGAATACAAAAGAAAAAGGAAAAGGAAGATGACTTGCTTTTCCAAATATCAAATATCAAATCACATTCTAAAGTTATAGTGATTAAAGCAGTGTGGTATTGGCACAAACATATATAATTATATCAATAGAATAAAACAGAAAGCCCTAAAACGAACCCATGCAGGAATGGATGCTTGGTTTATGGCAAAGGCACAGCTGTAGCGCAGTGGGGAGAACAATCTGGCATCACCTGTTCAAATCGAAAATATGCATAACAGTATGCTATAGCAAGTCAACTCCAAGGGATAGACCCAACCAAATGCAAGTATACGTTCACCAGGAGACATATAAAGAATGCTCGCAGCAGCATTATTCATAAATGCCCAAAACTATAAATACCCAAATGTCCATCATCACTATCACTGAACAACTGTACCCTATGCTATGTGCACACAGCAAAGGACATGAACAAAGTTCAGCAAATGTGACAATATACCAGTAGATGAGTCTTACAAAATTGTCAAGCAAAAGAAGCTACTAAACTATGATGTTTAAAGATGTACTCACAGGTGGGAAAGCTGTAAGGTAAGCAAGGCAGTGGTTACCTGAAAGTCAGGATATTGATTAATTGAGCAGGCACCCAGGTGATCATGTTAGAAAAGTGGCCTTCCTGTTTTGGCAATATTCTATTTTTAAATTCAACTTATTGGAGGTGACATGGGTTAATAATTATTCGATTTCTTAAGAGATGGTTACCTGCATGTTTACTTTGTGATAATTTATTGAGCAATATACTTAATGTTTTATGCATTTACTGTATATGATATATTTTACAAAACAGTATTTTTCTTTAATTGAAAAAAATGAAGTTGTGGGGGGGAGTTGCTCAGGCCCCCCAACATTGCAGCCATTAAGTAATGCACCCTCACCCTTTTTCTCACCTTGGCTGGTGGAGCAAATGTCCTGGCTGTCCGCGTGGAGGGCACTCCAGCAAGCCTCAGCTCTGCGGCACCATGTGCCTTCCCTCCGCCCTACCCCCAGGGCAGACCTTCCAGCATCTCTAGGCAAGAGGATGGAGCGTCAGGACAGCAGGCTTATTTATACTCAGCCCACAAAGGCCTGCACCTGCGATTCACCCGCAGGCGTGGGGAGGATAAGTTCTGGGCCGAGAGCACCTCTCTTCACCCTGACCCAAAGGCAGAAGCCAGCCTTGGTCGTAGCCTGCAAAGTGCATTTCTACCAAAGGGCTTCCTTGCTCACCTGCTTTCACAGTCTGGCCTTGATCATGGCTCCCTGGGGTCATCACACAAGGGAAGGGACCTGAATCCTCGTCCATTTCCCGAAGGTAAAGGTAAATGGCTGTGCAAGCACAAGGATGTCCCCAATTCCACCCAGCAGCATTCAAGCTCCACCTGTCCATAGTCCGGGCATCTGTCTCAGCTTCTATCCCTTTGATGTGAGCTTGTGAAATAGGGACCATTATCCTCATTGTTTATAAAAGCAACAGTTCCAGAGAAATAGTATAATTTGCGCATGACTGCATAACTAGAGAAGAATATAATTTCAAGTATTAAGTATCATCTATTGAGTAGTGACTGTGTGTCAGCACTTTACATGGGCTAATTTTACAATCCTCACAATAACCCTAAGAGATAGGTCCTATTATTTCCATTTCACAGTTAAGAACATCAAGGCACAGAGAGAAGACTACGCCATTTTGCTCAAGGGGTTGTGTAATTAACACAGGCATTAGGGATCGAACCAAGCTTGCCTCACCACAGTTTAGTGAGCAGGGACCCCCGCCCCTGCCCGGGGGATCAGCCTTCCTTTCTAAAGTATCAAGTCATTACAGTTAATTCTCTTTTTAGGTATCCCTCCTCTGAACCAAAGGTACTAAACAAACAAAATAAAGCTGTTAGAGGAACAATAAAGAGACAGAATATACACTACTGAGCCTCTGAACTTCCATGATGTTTTGGCCTGCATAAATCATATTTCAGACCTAGTGTTCGCTCTCAAAATTGTCACCATTTATTAAATCCACAGGTTCAAAAGTTTGTTTCAAATCTTTGACTGCAACTTCTATTGTATCTTGGATGCAAATTATTTTTTTCTTGTGGGACTGCCGTTCCAGATTCAGAATGCAAGTTAATCGGGAAATGAGATCTAGCAGTCCCTGCCTCAATTTCCCCTACACCACCTCAAGCCAGGAGCCCACGGCTTTGGCCTACTCAGGCAGCAGCTTAGTAAAGGTATGCTAATTCCCGAGAAGAGAAAGCACTAATCTTTTGGAACTGTTTACAGGTTCTTAAAAAGGGTCCACAGAGTTCTGGTTTAATCCAGGGTGTCAGCACACAGGCAGATTGTCAGAGACAACCTGGGCTGCCCTCAGACACACCAGGGGCCAAGGGTCCCAAATTGTTGCATGGTCCCTGTACCGCGGGCCCACGCATGCTCAGGAGTCAGCACCAACCTTCAGACTCACCACCACCTTCTCCCCTCTCTCCCTCCATACGCACAAGCTGCCACTTCTCTCAAAATATCTTCCCCAGAGTTGCCAACTTCTATTTAGTTCTAATTTCCTGGGTGATGGGAACCAGCAGTGGCATCTTCAGGAATATTAGACCAGATAATAAGAAACAGCCATGTGATCAGGCAGCCTCCATCAGACGCTCCCCAGATCATCTCCGTATGTTCTGACCCACATCCCACCTTGCCTAGCTCTCAGACCTCAGAGGGGTCTGACGAAACATTCAGGCCCCAGACCCAGAAGGCTCGGATCCTCCCAGCTCTCTGCACTGGGCCGCAAAGCTTTGCTCACTGACTGTTCATTCTTTTCTTGCTTTGGAGTGATTTCCAACATCACTAAGATTGACAGCTTCTGTCTAGAGACACTTGCCACTCAAAGCATGGCCCTGGACCAGCAGCATCCAGCTCCGCTTGGAAGCGTGAGGAACATGCAAAATCCCAGACCATCTGCACTTTCACAAGATTCCCAGGGGATTCGTCTACAAATTTGAGAAACTGGTCACAAAACTGGACCAGTTTCATCCCAGATTAATCTGCACCTCATCCCAGACCATCTGCACTTTCACAAGATTCCCAGGGGATTTGTCTACAAATTTGAGAAACTGGTCACAAAACCGGAAATGTCCTTTATAACACAAGTTTAATTTATTCTTTCTTTTTGAATCCCCAACTGTAGCATGTTTTTATAACATTAAACAGAACTGTTGGAAAATAATATTTTCTTAATTTAAGTTCCATTGAATTTGGTTAATTCAAAATAATAACCTAATAAGACTTCTTCCACAGTCTCAGAAAAATTTAGTATCCAATATAATAAAAGCCTAATATGCTAAGTGCCCAGTCTTCCAGTTGGCCGTTCAACCAATAAAAGTGTAATAAGCTAATGATATGCTAAGGCCACTCAACCGCTCGCTATGACGTGCACTGACCACCAGGGGGCAGATAGTCAACTGGTCAACCAGTTGCTATGACATGCACTGACCACCAAAGGGCAGACACTGCAACTGGTAGGTTAGCTTGCTGCTGGGGTCTGGCAGATCGGGACTGAGCGAGATGGGCCGGCCATGCCCTGGAGCTCTCCCACAGTCCCTCCTCAGTTAGCCAACCTCCCGTGTCCCTCCCTGGCCCTGATCGTGTACCGGTGGGGTCCCTTGGCCTGGCCTGTGCCCTCTCGCAATCCGGGACCCCTCGGGGGATGTCAGAGAGACAGTTTTGGCCCAATCCCGCATGCATAAAAGGCTAATATGCAAATAGACTGAACAGAGGAATGACCGGTCGCTATGATGTGCATTGACCACTAGTGGGCAGATGCTCAATACAGGAGCTGCCCCCTGGTGGTCAGTGCACTCCCACAGGCAGAGCTCCACTCAGCCAGAAGCCAGGCTCACAACTGGCAAGCCCAGTGGTGATGGCGGAAGCCTCTCCTGACTCCGTGGCAGTGCTAAGGATGTCCAACTGCCATCTTAGGCCTGCTCCCCATCAGTCGGACATCCCCCGAGGGCTCCCAGACTGCAAGAGGGCACAGACCAGTCTGTGGGATCCCGCCCCCCACGTGCACAAAAGTCGTGCACCAGGCCTGTAGTTTCTATATAATTTCTACATGGTGAAACAAGGTTTAGTTTGATATCTAATCCTTGACATACCTTCCCATATTAGTTTATATGCAAAGACCACTAATTTTCTAATTTATTTTTAAGTACAAATAACCTTTTCCTTTTTTCATGTTCTAAGAGCCAAACATAGTTTTATAGAAAAATCAGAAAATATACATAATTGAAATCAAAATCAAACAAATCAATAAAACTAAACTATACTACCCAGAGCTAACCACTGTAAGACATTGGACTACTTCCATTTATATGTAACATTACAATAACTAACAGATTGTAAAATACAATCACATGGCACATACCCTCTTTTACTTATTATAAATACACGTCTAATAAATATTAATCTATATTTTTATTGGTTGAAGAGTATTGATTATTTATTCACATTAGCCAATGTTTCATCAAGCTCTAGCTCCAACTTTTCTGAAGGCATTATAAAAATAGGAGCTACATGTTAGTTATCCTTTGGGTTTGATTCAATTTATATCTTATACGGGAGTATTATATATTTATTTTATTAATCAGCCCTTTGTGTGAACGAATAAAGTTAAGAAATACATTTGTGGGAAAATTGTGTGAATTTTTATGCAGCTCTATGAATAAATAAAACTAAAATCAGTCAATAAAGTAACATCCTTTGATGGTCATAAAGTGGGTTTGGTCTGTGCTAACATTATTGTTTCCCATATGACAGATAAGTTACACATGTGTCCTTTCCTGTCACAAGATTAATTTTGAACTCGCTTGGGATGTACTCAGAGCACCTGAAGACCAAAATCATAAGTTTAAAAACTAAAAAACACACTGAAGTCAAGTTTGATGTTGCCTCCTGATGATTATTAATCGGTATTAGCCTTTTCACAGATGTACACATAATATTAAAAAAATACAGTAATGTAAGGGAGAAGAATTATAAATAACATTTGAACAACCTTAAAATTGTTTATACCTGGTGTAGAACACACCCAGAGAGTAAAACAAAGTGGTAAGTTTTGGTGATTTGTTAAGTGCCTTTCCTCATCATTAAGAACGAAATTGGTTGTCCATAGCATGAACCGTATTTAGGTTCCTTTGCTGAGCTGGGGTTCTTTGGTTTGAATCAACAAAAGGCGCTCTAGCTACCTTCGGCAAATAAAATGAACTGTATTGCAAGAATGTGGAGTAGCAGCAAAAGAAAAAGCTGGCCCTCCAGGCCTTGGACAGCACAGCAATCCAGAAGCTCTGGGATCTAGGCAGCTATTATGACAGAATAAATGAACGTTAGTCTCACAATCAGAGTGTCTCATTGGCCCCACTTTGGTCACATGCCAACCCTTGGCCACTGGAGGGGGACCTTGATTGACAGTCCCACCAACCTGCAGACTTCTGACCAAAAAAGTGCTATCATGAAATACAGGGAAAATAGGTGCCTGGCAAGCAAACCCAACAGCTGCCCACAACAGCCACTATCTTCCAACAGTGCTATGTCTACACACCAGCTATGGGTGGCAAAGAAGGACATCAACATAGTCAAATATCAGACTGAACTGGCTACAGGTATCCATGGCTAAGAATTGACTGATTCTTAGTTCATTCTGAGAATCGTGATGCCTGTGGGGGGAAAAAAGAAGAAGCAGCCTGTGATTTACTGCTTCACAACAAATGGTTTCAGATAAAGCAGGCCATCTTAGTTTAAGTAAACAACTCATTAACCTTGATAACAAAAGTTTAAGAACTCTGTTAATGACTGTAGCCATCTTTCTTCCCTGCTAGCAGGCAACAGTTGTAATATATGTGGTATTAATGGAAACTTGTTTTGTGTTTGGAGCGGTGCCTATCAAGTTTTAGTGTCCATACAAATCACTGGGGAATTGTGTGAAGAGGCAGATTCTGACTTGGCAGGTCCAGTGTGGGGCCTAAGAGTAGCCTTTCCAACCAGCTCCAGTGTGATCTGATGAACAGCCACGTACAGGGGACTGAGCCTCCCCTACCTGCAGTCACCCACGGCTGTGATTCTCCTCGCACATCACACAGTCGCTCATTCAGCCACTGCACGTCTCACCAGCCCTTCCAGGAGGAGGAAGCCACTTACCTTTTGGCAACTTTTAGAATATGGTGAGGAAGGAGCTTGAAGCTGTCCATTAAAATGAGTCTTATGGATTTTATTCAGTACCATGGACTGAATGTTTGTGTCCCATCAAAATCCCTATGTTGAAATCCTATTTCCCGGTATGATGGTAGTAAGAAGTAGGGCCTTTGTGGGTGCTCAAGTCAAGAGGGCAAAGCCTCATGAATGAATGGCATTAGTGCCCTTAGGAAAGAGGTCCCAAAGAACTCCATTGTGCCATGTGAGGGCACAGTGAGAAGACGGCTGTCCCTGAACCAGGAAGCAGACTCTCACAAGACACTGAATCTGCCAGTGCCTTGACCTTGACTCCCCATCTCCAGAACTATGAGGAATACACTTCTGTTGTGTATAAGCCACCCAGTCTATGGAATTCTGTTAGAGGAGCCCAAGCAGACTCAGACACCGACTGATCCCATTTCCCTAAGCACAGACACTACACAAACAATGTATTCGTCCTCTGATCTGAAAGCAGACAAGGGGTCCATGTTGCTTTCTCCAAGTGCTGCTTGATTCAGAAATCTAATATAGTGATTTACCCCAGTCTTAAAATGGGGCATTGTCTGTCATCAGAGTTGGGAGATTCATTTCCCAATCAAAAGAAAAAGTGGGAACTTTGAAATGAATCTATTGTGTGCCTGCTGGACAGAGCCCAGGCCTTGTCCTCACCCCCAGCAGTGACTGGCCACATCCTGTGAGCAGGGCCAACCCAGACCCTCTGGGTGCTGTGAGGAGCTTTTATCTGCACCTTGTCACAGATGCACTGAGTGATGGAGCCTGGTGTGAATGGCCTATTCTCTCTTTAGGGACAGAGAGTCAACAGGGTTCTTGTAGAGCACTTGGCCTTCCTTGCCTGAAGGAGAGGTGGGGGCACCACACACAGCCCTTCTGGCATTTCACTTCCCTGGGTGGACAGCTGGCGCTGGAGAGCCAGTGATAAGATAGAAGTAAAACAGAAACAGCGGATGTCAGGTCTTGAGGTGAAGCATTATTTTTAGAGACTGTAGGTAATGGAGCAGCTAACCCTTGCAGTGGTTCTCAACCTTCCTAATGCTGCGACCCCTTAATACAGTTCCTCATGTTGTGGTGACCCCCAACCATAAAATTATTTTCGTTGCTACTTCATAACTGTAATTTTGCTACTGTTATGAATCATAATGTAAACATCTGATATGCAGGATGTATTTTCAGGGGTCGCAACCCACAGGTTGAGACCCGCTGCTGAGAGAAAAACAATTCCTCAATTTTTAAAATTGAGTTCTTGACCTAAGGTTCTGAATTTAAGAAATAGAACAAAAACCCTGCAATCAGGTCAAGGTTGGGTCTACAACATGAAGAAAGGACGAAGAAACCAGAAGTAAATGTTACAATGCATTTGAAATAAGTCCATCGGATTTAGATAACCTTTCTCTGGTTCTTGATGATCCTTGTCCATTCATTCTCACTAGAATGCTGGTGAGTGGGAGGCTTATGAAAACACCATGGTCAGCAGAAACGGTTCTCGCTCACATTTCTATTGACCATGATTTTTTTTCTCCCAGTAAGTTTCCTCCCATATAAATTTTCTGAATATTTTCTCAGAGCTGTCTTTGGACATGACTGTGGACAGTTCCATGTCAATAGAGGCCTTATAGTTTTGTGAGAGGAGGATTTAAATCCATACAACCAGACACTATAATTAGGCATGAAGAACATCCAGCAGAATGGGCTGGAGGCCTTATCGCAGAGAAACCTACTGTCTACAGGAGACAAAGGCTAACAGCTTTGGGTAGTAATGCAGAATGGTCAGAAGTACAGATATCTTGTCAGATGTAGGTTCAAATACCACCTCTAACATTACTTACCATTTAACAGGTCACTTTGCTTAATCTCTGTGAATTTGTTTCTTCATCTTTAAAATAGATATAATTCCTATGAGTTAGAATGGTTATAAAGATTAAATATTATATATAACAAGCACTGATCACAATATCAGCTTATTAAATATTTAGTACAGGCTCATAATTATTATCATCATTATTGCAGCTCATAGAAGCTCCTTATTCCCAACCTCTGTCTTCTATCCACTATTTGCTTTTCCTTCTGTCCGTGTTTTTGTTCTGTTTATAAGAACTGTTATGGACACTCATTTTAGTCACATGAAGTCTGGTCTAAAATACATTGATGGGGGAGTGGGGAGCACTGGGGGGATAAGGACACATATGTAATACCTTAATCAATCAAACTATCAATCAGTCAATCAATAAAATACATTGAAAGAGTAATGAGAATCATTCTGAATAGTGTGATATACTGTTGTTTTGTATCACCTCTGGGACCTTTTTGGGTCCTGAATCTTAGGAGCTGTTATCTGCCCCATCTTTGGCCATCAACATGGACAGAGTGGTGTCAATAGAGAGCAGAGGTGCAAGGAGCCGATACATCCAGTGGAGTATAAAGGAATAAACACAAGACCCCAGGCAGGCTCTGAGGCCTTTCTGAGGGGCAGTAACGAAATCCAGCCAACTCCGGCATTGGCACTGGCCAAATCCTTTAGGAATCCCACTGGGAGATGGACCTGCCCAGTCAAGCCTCTCAATCCTTCCCTTCCCTTTAGCAAAGATGCTCTGCTAGGAAGACTTTGAAGACAACAAGGCAATAAGGAGGTAATCTCTTAAGCTGCTAGGTCTTGACCTAGGTTCCTTGAGCTCCATTGCTGTCAAAAAACTAAAACCCTCCCACATACAAATGGTGGATTGACTGACTGAAGGCAATGGTGTAAATGACACATCTTCGGTGTTTTTCCCGGAGACTAAGTGCTGCCTAGGCAGAAGCATTTTAACTATTTCAGTTATTACCAAACCCATCACAAGGCTTCTGGTGACTGTGCGTTTTATATGACTTATTTAAGCAAGCCTGTTTGATTCATGGGTCACTGTGATGTCTCCTATCATTTCAGAGCTCTAATTTATATTCAACACTGACCAACAAGCCACTAATGCCTTCCAGTCAGTGGAGGACTCCAAAGTTCTCCAGAGATCGCCTAATAGAGCAACTAACAAAACCAGTGTCTCGCCCGGCCAGCGTGGCTCAGTGGCTGAGCATCAGCATGGCTCAGTGGCTGAGCATCATCCTATGAACCAGGGAGTCACTGATTCCCAGTCAGGGCCCAGGCTCAATCCCCAGTGTGGGGCATGTAGGAGGCAGTTGATCGATGATTCTCTCTCATCATTGATGTTCTCTCTCTCTCTCTCTCTCTCTCTCTCTCTCTCTCTCTCTCTCTCTCTCCCTTCCTCTCTGAAATATATATATATATATATATATATATATATATATATATATATATATATATATATATCAGTGTCTCCATCCAGACGTTCCCACATTAATTCACCAAAACACCCTGCTTGAAAGTATCTGATTTTTTCCTAATGCATGGAAGATAAGTAACTTCAAATATAACCTAGGACATAGCACTGCAGTTCCCAGCATCAGAAACTGGGAATAAACACAGGACCCCAGGCAGGCTCCAAGGTCACCACAGACACCACCCGTTACCTGTGGAGTAACCTTTCCTTCTGGCTGCAGAGGAACGGAGAAGACAGAGGGGGAGAGGAGGCTGCAAAGACTTGCCAACCTCGGACATTCTTCCAGGCATCCTGGGCTTTGCTGAGGCTGCTTTGTAAAGGAAAAGCAATGCCCAAAAGAAGCTTATCATTGATTCAGTCTCTGCAAATCTTGAAAAAGAAATGAACCTACAGAGGGCATCAGCGTAGGGTTCCTTGGATAAAACTGCACCCGAGTTCCCTGACCCGAGGACACTGGTCCCTTCTCACTCTATTGGCACCACACATAGACTCTGAGGGCTGACCCAGGCCCCTATCTGCACTAGACACAGGCCTTCCGGGGCCAGGTGCAGGGACACAAGTGAAAGCCCGCCTTATCTCCGCTCCTTGCTTCCTATCTCCTGTGGATAAACAAGGGCTCCAGCCCCCGATTATCAGGCCAGTTCCCGGCACACACGCACATTTCACGGGACATCAGAGTCTGCATTCCTGTCCCAAGTACAACTTCCTCTGAAGTCCACGGCAAGCTTTGCCTCGGGGAGGAAATGGTATCAATCCTGAAGTAATAGCCCTACAGCAGCCTGTATTTTCTCCCAACTCACACATTTTTCAAAGTAGCCTTGACCATATCTCTCTTTGATTGAAAACCACTCTACAAACCAGAAAGGAATCAAGCAGCCCAGGAAATAAGCCTCAGCTGACCCCAACGGCGGCAGCTACAAAAGGAGTTGCATTCTTTGCTTAGTTAAGCATCTAGGAGAGGCCACTCCTTCCCGTAGGTGATGGGAGAACTCAAGAGAGGATTTGAAAACTGACAGGAAATAAATCTACCTTTTGTCCTTCCCTATTGGGCCCAATAGCCTCTCCACATCTCTTCATTGGAAGCAAATAAAAGAGTTTCTTGGGCAATATCCTGGACAAGTCAACTCCTTCCTAGGACAGACATGACTGATGGGTTTAGCTTTAGACTCTGGGCGTTCTCTTCCCTTATAGAACAATTTTTCAAAATGCAATCATACACATCATCTCAATAGATTCTCAGTCCAAGGGAGATAGCTAAGGCAACATTATTATTATTTTTATGTCAACAATGAGAAATAGATGAATTAAAGCTGTCCAAGATAAGGCTGGGATAAACCCCCTAACTCCTAGTTCTCTGTTCTTGCCACTGTTCCACATGGCTATCCTATGTTGTTGGATATTGAGCTAAGCCACCAGTGAGCAGTGGTTGTCTCCAGGGCTGGGAGCTGAATGGCTGAGGGACCCACTGGGAGGGAAAGAGAGGGCGGGGGAAACTTCTTGTTGGGTATACCTTTTTGGATTGTTTTGAATTTTAAACTGTGTAAATGTATTGCCTATTCACAAAATTTAAATTTTAAAAAAATAAATAACTGTAGAACTTTATAGAACACTGAGGAAGCATGGAAAAGTTGGCTGTAGAACTTTATAGGAGCAAACATGAACATGTAAAGACAATGGTTAACACATGAAAAGAAATATATACACTATATGAGAAAAATGCTCAATTGCTTTAAGATTGAATATATCCTCCCAGCCACCCTGCCTCCCCACCATTCCCAACCTCCCTGGCACCTCACCAGGAGAACAGTATATGGAAAGTGGTATAGTCTTGTTTTTGTTTGGCATTTTTGTCTTTTTTTTTTTTTTTTTTAAGTACCAGAGTGTGGGACTCAGAGTAAATATGATGCTTTAATAATTTAATAAAAATTAGCTTAACCAAAGACTAGGTATAGCTTTTTAGCCTAAGAAACATGCCTTTTATCATCTTTGTGTCCTGAGTGTTTGGTTTCAAGCACACGGCAAAGCTGAAGGAGCAGCGAGCAGGGAATGACAGAGGGAAGGGACCAGAGAGGAAAGGATGACAAACAAGGGCTTGGGGGGATTCCATCCTGCCCTTTCTCTCATTCTCACTGATAGGTTTTTAAAAGAATACAATGACCCAGCCGGCATGGCTCAGTGGTTGAGCATCCATATATGAACCAGGAGGTCATGGTTCAATTCCTGGTCAGGGCACATGCCCAGGTTACAGCTCCATCCCCGGTGTGGGGTCTGCAGGAGGCAGCCAATCAATGAGTCTGTTTCATATTAATGTTTCTCTCTCTCTCTCTGTCTCCCTTCCTCTCTTAAAACAATCTACAATAATAAAAGTGCAATATGCTAATTAGACCAACAGCTGAACGACCTTCTGGACGTCCTCCCAGATGACCTTCCAGACGAAGCTGGGGCTGCGAGGGCCGAGCCCCTTGCGTGAATTTTGTGCATCAGACCTCGAGTAAACATATAAATAAATAAATAAATAAATAAATAATACAATGACTAAAAAAATAATAATAAGGCTAGATGTCTGGTTGGCTGCTTCAATAAGATGAGAAAGAGAATTGCTGGGGTTTCTGAGCCATTTTCCTTCAGGGAACATTTCGTATGTTAGAGGACAGAACAATGGACCCCAAGGGAAACTTCTGAAATAAGCAACAGTGTTTGAATCATGAGCCGTTTTTTATTTATGACAGATTCCTTGAGGTTGATCAGGAAAATGTCCTTTATGTGTGTTGCTAGGATTTCAAAACCATGACACTTCAACAGCTCATTTGTCTTGGAGCAGAGAGGCAGCTCCCGGAGACAGGGCCTGTGATTGTCCTCGGAGCTGAGGACACACATGAGCTGGCAGCCCACCATCTTGATTTTCATCAGCTCGCTCTTCTGCAGGCCTACACCGTCAGCACTGTGTGAAGAGCAAAATCAATAAAAGTCATCTCCCTCCTTGCAGGAGGCCAACTCGAGACTGTTTCTTGGCTCTGGAGCAAGTATCTGTCAGCCAGGGTCAGGGAGGTTTCTGCTGCACTTATTTGAGGAGTCTCTTAGACGGTGGAACTGGGAACCTAACACGGCTTAGATGAAGAGACTGAGGCTCCGAGGTAACACTTCAGGCAGCCTTAAGTATGTAGCTCGTCCAACTCAGAGGTCATTACCTGAGACCCAGACTCAAGGGAGAAAGAGCCACTGGAGCAGTGGCAAAGCCACAGACCTACCACAGGAAGGACCCCTTTGTCAGGGAAGTCAGGGCACCATTTTATAAGCTAAAAAACATCCCGAAGAGCCTGACATCATCATAAGAGCGAACATCACAGGAGGGAGCTACTCCCAGGATCAAGTCCAGACTGGGTAGCAAGGCGTGAAAACCCTTTATGATCTGGCCCTCATTTCTGCTCCAGCTTCATTTCCTCCCTTCATCCAACAACACATTTAGTTTAGCTCCAGGCACAGGAACTAGTACTTGAATTGTCATCCAAATCTGCTTTTCCAGATGCTGATCCTTGTGCTGGAATCACCCTCCCTTCTCACCACCTGACATCACCTGGCAACTTCTATTCCTTCAGGCATCTACTTAGATCTCATCATCTCTCAGAAGTTTTCCTTGCTTCAATCTTCTCCCCACCCCTATGTTTCAAAATGTGTATTTTATGATTATTCAGCTTTCATGAGACCAACAGGCCAGAAGACAATTGCCATTGGAAAGATCGTTTGCTCCTTGCAGTTCCCAAGAGAAGAGGGCATGCTGAGCCACGCAGGCCCACGGGGGTGTCCGGAGGCAGAGGGAACGCAAGAAAAATGTGGACAACATTCTTTGTTGGGTCTGATGGGAAGGAACGAGTAAGGCAGGGTAAGCAGGTTTGGGATGGGCTAGTGTGAATAGTTTCAGTGGGCGCTGGGGTGCAGGGTCCATCCCTAGTTGCCTGGGGCAGGCCCTGGAGGGATCAGACAGGCGAATAGGGGCCCAGAGCACTAAAGCCAGAGAGAGGGTGGTGGCACATGTGGGCTCTGGACCGCATAGTTTGCATATATGAAACATACCCTTGCAGATGAGTCTGTTACCACCTCTAGGAATTGGCTGACCTTGGGAGGAGTCATCTCTCCAGAGTCAGCAAGTCCCCCAAATGTCAAAATATAAGAAACACTTGGTAATACCCCCACCACTGTTAGAAGTGGCTATGTGCTCCTTTTATACTTACCCTGGGCTTACCCGCTGGAAAGACTGACCATTAATTTAATCAACCACTTACCTCTTTTTAAAAAAAATATATTTTTATTGATTTCAGAGAGGAAGGAAGAGGGAGAGAGAGATGGAAACATCAATGATGAGAATCATTGGTCTGCTGCCTCCTGCACGCCACACACTGGGGATTGAGCCCACAACCCAGGCATGTGCTCTGATCGGGAATCAAACCATGACCTCCTAGTTCAAAGGTCGATGCTCAACCACTGAGCCACACCAGCTGGGCTTACTATTTACCTCTTTGTTTAACACCATCCCCAGTCCCCAGGCTGACTATGCTGGTAAGCTCGTTGAGAACAGGGCTGTGTCTTTTTCATTGCTGATAATGGCATGAGGTCCGCAGAGACCAACTGGACAGGCGGTTCCGATACACTAAGCGCCATCACCTGCAGGACTGAGTCTTCTGGACCACTTACAACTAGTGGAAGTGGGTCGTGTCTTCACCAGGAGCCTGTTCATCACACGGCACCAGCTTGCCCTTCTTCTTTCTCGGGGAGCCCACTCAGCACTGTTAAACTTCCTTTCCCGGGGTTCAGAAAGCCAGGCTGGAGGCCAAAAGTTTGGTTGTTTTCAGGTTCCTGACCTGCTTCTCCAAAACTAAGAAAGAAAACAAGCTAACAAAGGCAAAAATAAAAGAACAGATTTTTATTCATTTATTTTGTTCCAAAAGATAAGAATATTTGTAGAACTGACAAGGGACCTCAGGACATTTCCTGACGGAATTTCTGTGTGATGCTGTCAACCAGTCAGCCTAATCCAAATGAGTAGGAGCTTCAGAAAAGGATTTTGGCTGGTCCACAGCTGGAAAGAGGTTTTGTCATGCACTCTGCCAAATGCATAGGATATATAAAGGGGGGTTGGGGAAAATTGGGATTTTTGGCCCAACATTTTTTAATAAATGAAAAGAAACAAATGAAACCCCGATTTAATTAAAATTTCCCCCATATTCTTGCCTACCCATAATTTTCATGTCTCTGCCCAAAAGCTATTATGTAGTTACTTAAATAAGAGAAAGGAAAGGAAGTATTTTTAATTTTAAAGGATAAGGAGAAGAGAGAAAAAGTTCTCTGAGTGTTTCTTTTTCCACGTCTTGAGTCCAAGCTGTGGTGGCCTGTGGGTTTCTTTAGCAGGTTTTTCTTAGCGGCACCAACAACAGTTTATCAGTTTAAGTCCATCTCCATGGTGTAGCACCCGAACTCATACAACAAATGGAGCACACCCACCCACTTCAGTCAGAGGCCCATCGGCCCAAAGCCAGAGTTATTCTCTGTAGCTCCAAGTAGCTCCAAAGTCATTTCATCTCGTTAGTAATTCAAGTACAAATTTCTTGTAATAAAAATGTGTAATTGCCTGACCCAATCCCATGAGGATTAGGTTGTGCCAATTTTCTTTACTAAGCACACATATTGGGAAGGAGAGAAATCTGACAGAATGAACCTCAGAGCTGTACGTGTGTCTTAACTCAGTGGTTATGTCTCGCATACAGAGACCTCTGCTCCCCCGCAACGCAATCACTGTCCGGCTTTGGTCTTGCATACTCAACAAGCTGCTACGCAGTTCTCCGTGGCCATTCCGTAGATGCCTCATGTTCAGGATGTCCAAACCTAAGCAAATCTTTCCCCCACCTTTCCATTCCAGTTTGTGTCATGCCATCCACCCAGTCACCCTATTGGAACCCCAGCCATCATCCCATACTCCTCCCTCATCCTGTTCCCAGTCAATTACCAGGACTTGCTTATCTTCTAAATATTCTCCATTCAATCTGATACCACTGCTCTAGTTGTCACCCTGACATCTCTAACCTTCTAACTAGCATTTTAGCTGGTGATAGACCGAGCCCGATATCACGTTTCCATTGAAGTTCTGAGATAGCCCTTGACGGCCCTAAACCTAGCCGTAACCCTAACCCTAACTCTAGCCCTAACCCTAACTCTAGTCCTAGCCCTAATCCTAACCCTAGCCCCAGCCCTAACCCTAGGGCAGGGGTCCTCAAACTTTTTAAACAGGGGGACAGTTCACTGTCCCTCGGACCGTTGGAGGGCCGGACTATATGAACGAATTCCTATGCACACTGCACATATCTTATTTTGAAGTAAAAAAACAAAACGGGAACAAATACAATATTTGTATTTGCATGCGGCCAGTGGGCCGTAGTTTGAGGACCCCTGCCCTAGGGGAAGGGTTACGATTAGCAGTGTGGTTAAGGCACAAGGAGCTCACCCTCTCAGCAGAGGAGCACAGGATGGCCCGGTATGGGAGGTGCTGGTAAAGAGGGTGAAGGCTGTAACTGTTTTGAGGGGGCGCAGGGCTGGGGTTAGCTGAGCCTGGACTGGGGGATCTGGTCCCCACCTGGTAGATAGGCTCCATGCTGACCTCCAGATGATCCGGGGTGAGGCCCTAGAAAGTGCATTTTAAACACCTAACCAGGTGGTTTTGAGGTAGGTGAGGAGCTAGTCGTAGGTTTAGGGTTCGGGTTTGGGCTGGATTTAGGGTTAGGGCTAGTGCTAGGGCTAGGGTTAGGGATGGCATTAAGATTTGGACTAGGATTAGGGTAGGATTAGGGTTAGGTTTAGGGCTAGAGCTAGTCTTCCGGTTAGGGCTAAGGCTAGGGCTAGGGTTAGCCCTAGCCCTAACCATAACCCTAACCTAGCCTTAGCCATAATCCTAACCTTGTGCCCTAACCCTAACCCTAAATCAAGGTTTAGGACTGCAGGAGCAAATCCAAGGTACAGAGGAGCTTCAGATGTGGACAGGCCTCAAGGAGTTCGTAAGCTTTTTAGGTTGTCAGGTCCTAGCCTTTCTCATCATCACTATCACCGTTATGACCTACTTGTCAGGCATTGTTAAAAAAAAATTCATTTCCTTCATCGTATTCCCCCTTAAAAGCACTGAATACTACAACTTTAGAAATCCTCAATTAGATTTATTAGTGGCTATGTAAATCAATTACAATAAAAGAAAACAATTAACTCTAATGAATAAACTCTCAACCACTATTAACTGCCTATAATATAGTCTGAAGATAACTATTTAAAAAGTCAACAATAGTAGTTCCCGTTGTAAATTAATTACCAAAAATATAACTGCTTTTAATTTCCATAATACTTAAAAGTACAAATATAAATTAAATAAAGTTCAAAAGACCACATACAACAAAATAGTTCATAAAACAAGGCTAATTTTAAAAGAATTGTTCAATTTACTTTGTAGCATTTTTTTGTTATATAAAATTATTTAAAGCAGTGCATGTTTTCTGTATCACACATGAAAGTTCACATCCAGATGTCCTTTTTATGAAATCCTTATTCTTTCTTCATTGTCAAAATTTTCACTCCTGGCTAGATTTTTCTTCCTTGGCAATTCTTTTTGTTATCCCACTGAAATATTTCTCACGGAAGGAATTATGACCTTGGTATGGCAGAAACTGATCACTTAGCAGATGTGAATACTGGTCCTGGTTCTGGTTGGTTGGTAAATACAGAAAATAAAAAGAGTTTGAGTTAATTTCTTTAGTTACCTTGTAACCAAAGCAGTCATTTACTGTAAGCAAAATCTCCCTCTGTGGTGCATATTGGTTTTCCTATTGTTGTTTTATTACCTGAATGAAAAACATATCACCCACTTTATACTTGCTTGGGTATCCAGTGTTTTCACCTACTTTTCCTCATTTGATCCCCTGTCTTCAGTGCTTCTGCTCCACTCTATTCCTCATATTGAGAGCAAGCTCAACTTACTAAATGCAAATCTAATATGCCAGCATTTCTAGCTAAAATCCAAATGGGTTTAAACTTTCCCCAATTCTGAGGCTTTCCCTTAAGGTTTGGGAGGTAGATTCACTTGCACATCAGGTGGCTGAATGTCCTCTCACTTTTCTTTCCTGTACAAGAAGGATCAGCACACTGTCCGGCAATGAGGTCGCCCCGCTCTGCCATTCTGTACTCTTCCCCCTGGGACTCCTCCAGGCTATGCAAAATCACCTCGACGGGAAATGCCTGTGGACTGGCCTGGAGCTCAGTGGTGAGGAGGGTAAGACAGGACAGAAATGTGTGACTCCAGCAGCCACAGGCTCAGGAGACAGAGGCATGGAGGACAGGCTGGGAACTGACTCGGGCTCAGGTGCTTGCATGCCTAGCGGCCCAAAGCTGCCAATTGTGCAGCTCACCTGAGGAAGCAGGAGGCAAAAGTTGAAGCACAATGGAAGATAGGCTTCCTCTTAGACCAAAGAGAAAGCGTAACAAAACAGCTTGCCTTTGACCAGGAGGATATAAATGGGGCAAACTGATAATAAAGAACAGAGAATTATGAAGATTAGAGTCAGAGACGGGGAATAAACAGAAGAGCGTGAAAAACCCAAAAGTAATGATTAAAACGTGTGCCAATTAATGGCTATCTAGACAATATGTAGGGACTACCTATGACATTCTTTGTCTGAACAGTTTAGATTCAAGAATCCCTCAGAATAAAATAAAAGCAAAAAAAAAGCCCCTAAGACTCTAAAGACCATGGGCTGAGTTCTACAGGGATCCAGTGGCAGAGAAACACACACTACGGGGAAAGGTGGAAAGACTAGCAACCTTAGAAATGCAACCTCGGGTGAGATGGAGGGGAGGGGGGAGACCTCTTTTCTGTCTTTACCACGGAGTAGAGAAAAATCCCATGAGACATACGCTGGAAAGATTCTTTCTGCAAGATTGGCTGCCCCTGAATGTAAAATAAGTCATTATAACAAAAACTACTGGATAACCCAGTATCTCCAAATCCCTTATGTATGTAGCCAGGGATCCGGCAAGAGCCATTCTACTATTACTTAGCAGCATAAGTCCTGCTTCTGGATAAGCCAGACACTCCAGGGACTTTGGCTACCATTTTCATCTGAATGGAAAGTCCTGGTTCCTAAAATGTTCTACATGGAACATTCAGTGTATGTATGGGCTAATACATACTATTACATATATTCATGTCGATATCATATACCTATGAACAATAAACATTTCAAATATAATTTGGTCTATATGAAATACACTACTAGTATGTGCACCATTCAGAATTTATGTTGCCTCAATGCGGAAGAAGATGGCACACTTTTTTTTCTCTCATCCTATCTTTAGTTCAGCTTACCAGGGCTCACACTTGAGATGACGATAGTCAACTGCACATATTTTTCACCACCTGTTCATGCCTCTTCTCTATTTGAATTCCCTGCCCATCTCAAACAAGAATATCTGCAGGGGTGTTTTTCAGCTCACTATCTCAAAGGCCAAAGTGTTTACTTAAAAGGACAAGGGTATCCTCAGGCAACACAACCCTTGATGTCTCCATTAACTAGAGCTCGTCCCAGTCCCAGTGTTTAAATTCTGGTTTTCCCAACACTTCCAAATCTGTCTTCCAGTATATCTAGGTGTCATAATCCTACCAATTTTTAGTAAACAAGAAATACTTCATGAAAAATAAAAACACAGAGAGAATTGGGAAATGCCAAAAAAGAAAACTCCGGCACTGAAAAATTACAGACCACCTTTCTCAAATTTCATTAACTACTGGTTAAATTGTGGAGCATGGTAGGAGTTAAAGAGCTATGAATAAAATAGGAAGATTGTTGATTACACTGTCTATTGTTTATCATCTTTTTATAACCAGAAATTAAGAGTTTCTGTAGGAAAGTCTGTGCTAGCTACAGATGGCTTCCTAATGGAAATATACAGCTTTCAGACCTATCACTTAACCTTGTAAGACAAACAGCAATTGTAAATATGACAAGAAATATACCAGTTCCGAGTCAAGAAAGCAACAAGTATATATTTACAACTATGTGTTTTATATAAATCCACTATTAAATTGTCTGCATCTTTTCACAGCAGGTTATCATCTAAATTTTTCAGCTACGGAAAGGGAGACCGAAGGAGTTTGAGTAATCTGCCACTGGTCGCACAGCTAGTTAAGTAGCACTGGTAGAACTGTAGCCTGGATGAGACTTCAAAGCTTACACTTTTTCCAACACTTCTATTTTTCTTGTTTTAGTAGAAATTACATCAAAACAATGGTTGAAAAGTTAACTTCCCACACAGTAGACTAGTAAGTAGCTCAAAATGGAGTCTGACATTTAGAGGACATTCCTCACTGAACAGCAATATTATGGTAGCACTTATTTCAGATCTAAGCTTTTAGACAGAACGCTTTAACCACTGTCCCCCCCAGTCAACTTCCTGTCCTATCAGTACTGCTAATTCTAAACGTAAACCACTCGAGGAATTTCAACACCCTTGCCAAAGAAACCAAAACCGTACAAATTGTAGTATACTTATATGTGTACACTGCCCTCTGCTGGCAGAAGCAGGTAGGATTTCCTGCTGTGGATAAAGATAGCTTGAAACTGAGCTGACCATGGGTACAGGAGCACTCCTTCCCTCTCTGTTTGAGTCCTGACTACTGTAAACATCTAGTCACTAGTTACAGAGAACCAACATGACCAGGGTGGCTATTTTTCTCCAGGGAGCATCAGCATTTCATTTTTTAAAGAATGATGTGGAAATGCACATTATGTATTCACCTTGGTGACTCTAAAGTATAAAATTGTCATCGGTGTCCAACCCAGAATTACAAAGTATTCTCTAAAATAAGAAAGAGTACATAAACTAGACCTTATTCAAGCTATTCCTTAATTATTTTTAAAACTAACCCTACATCAAGATACAGCATCACAAAAAAAGACATTAAAAGGAAAGCACTTCAGCCACTTATAACATAATAATCTAAAGGGAAACAAATTCTCAAGAAAGAAACTGTATGTTCTGTAGTAACATTTGAAACTGACACTGTAAATGGAACTAATGACACTGGATTATACTACAAGATAAGTATGTAAGAGTGTTTCCTAAATGGAGTGTCCCAGATGACTCAAGCGACGACACTGAGAACTCCACTTCAGTAAAGCAATCCTTCCAGCTACTGCTCCTCCCAGAAACCGGCCATTCTTTGTTATCATCGTCTCCTGAGGAGAGGTAAGGTGTTGGGATTTTCCACAGGATGGTGATTCGGCTGCTTTCTGGTTTGCTTCTCATGAGATATGAAGTTCAGGTACCACACAATTAGAATGTTTTGTAATGCTGATTTTTTAAAAAAATATATATATATATTTATTGATTTCAGAGAGGAAGGGAGAGGGAGAGATAGAAACATCAATGATGAGAGAGAATCACTGATTGGCTGCCTCCTGCATGCCCCGACTGGGGATTGGGCCCGCAACCTGGGCATGTGCCCTTGACTGGAATTGAACCTGAGACCCTTCAGTCCACAGGCTGATGCTCTATCCACTGAGCCAAACCAGCTAAGGCTGTAACGGGGATTTCTGAAGAGTGCTGTTAAGATAATAAAATTGAGTACATGTTCAAACAGAAAATTTTAGCTAGCTATAACTATCTGTTCCCACACTTCCTTCAAATAGGTAGTTTAAATACTGTCAAATTTGATTGTCTTTTTATTCAGGAAAGGCCCAAAATAATCAGTGAGCAGTTACTATTCATTTCCTAAACATTTACTGAGTGGTGGGCAAAACAGTCAAGGTCTGTGAGTTGAGAGCTTATATACTAGTAGGAGACAAACGTTAAACAATATATCCCCAAACATATACTTGCAAACTGTGATTAAACAGTGAGAAGGGCACTATTCCTATATAATAAAAAGGTAATATGCAAATAGATCAAACAGCAGAACAACCAATCAAAGCATAATATGCTAATCATATGCTAAGACTGCTCAACTGCTAACTATGACGTGCACTGACCACTGGGGGGTAGACAGTCAACCGGTCGACAAGTCACTATGATGTGCACTGGCCACCAGGGGGCAGATGCTCTGACCGGTAGGTTAGCTTGCTGTTGGGGTCCAGCCAATCGGGACTGAGCAAGATGGGCCGGACACGCTCTGGAGCCCTCCCGACGCCTCTCCCCAGCCCGATCGTGCACCAGTGGGGTCCCTCAGCCTGGCCTGCGCCCTCTTGCAACCCGGGACCCCTCGGGGGATGTCGGAGAGCCAATTTCAGCCCAATCCCACAGGCCGCTCCCCTTGGGAGGGCACCAGACGCAGGGCTCATAACTGGCGAGTGCTGCTGTGGCAGTGCGAGCCTCTCCCGATCGGGACTGATCAGGCACGAGCCTGCAGCAGACACAGTGGGGCCAGGATGAGTGGGAGCGGCAGGTAGGAGCTGCAGGCAGTGCTGGACTGTGGGGTTTGGCCCGATCCCTGCAAGCCACCCAGAGGGACCCCACCCGGGCACGAATTCGTGCGCCGGGCCCCTAGTCTACATATATAAAAGCCTAAGTGACTAATATGACCGAACGACTGGTCAACCAGTTGCTATGATGTGCACTGACCACCAGGGGGCAGACGCTCAACACTGGAGCTGCCCCCTAGTGGTCAGTGTGCTCCCAGAGGGGGAGCGCTGCTCAGCCAGAAGCCAGGCTCACGCTGGTGAGCACAGCTGGGGTGGCAGGAGCCTCTCCCTACTCCGCAGCAGCGCTACAGAGCGGCAGCTGGAGGCACAGCTGCCCAGGATGAGCGTGAGTTGTGTGATGCAGGCTCGGGCTCCTCCCTGGCTGCCTGCCACTTGGCGCACTGCTATATCCCCCGAGGGGTCCCAGATTGTGCGAGGGTGCAGGCCAGGCTGAGGGGGAACCCCTCCCCCCCGTGCGCTCCCCTCCCCCCCTTGCACGATTCCATGTACCAGGCCTCTAGTACAAACATAAGGACACACCTAGTTGGATGGAGTGAAGAAAATGGACAAAAAAGGCTTCCCTAAGGAAGTGATGTTTACCTGAGACCTAAAGGATGGGTTAAATTTACAGAATGAGAGGGTAAAAAACATTCTAGGAAGCAGTGAGAGAGGAAACACAATGGAGAAGACTGAGACTAGAAAGAGGTGAGGACATTCTGGGAACTAAAAGCTCACCTGTGTGGCTAAGGCTTGGTAAACAAAAGGGAAAGTGGCACAAAACAAATCGGAGAGGCGCGTCAGGAGTAGATGGGGTTAGCTTTGAAGGTTAACTGAAGGATTTTCAATTTTATTCTAAATTCCACAGAAAGTCATTGATGACTTGTAAGCAGAGGAATTTGAGTACTTACTTACATTCTCAAAGATACTCTGGCTTCTGTATAAATATGCACTGGCAGGATCAATCGCAGACGCGGGGGAACCAGCTGGAAGACTACGGCATCCGCCCAGGGAAGCAGCACTGTGCCCTGTCCTTCAGGGCAGGGGGTGGATAAAAATATATGCAAAACTACCGTCCACTCAGTTATCCCAAGCCAGACTCTCAGAGTGATCCTGAACTCCGGTCTCCCTCACCTATGTGTCCAATCAGTCATCAAGCCTGTTATCCTCTACACTCTCCAACCCTGCCTTTCTAGGTTACAGCCTCATCACTGCACGACCATGCCAGGAGCCTGGGCACTGGTTTCACAGGTTATCTTTCCACAACTCAAGCTTGCCTGCATAAACATAGTATTTTGAAGTAACGTTTGTAAAACTTCTGCCCCTCTCCTAACTAACATCCCTCATGGGCCTGCCATCACCAACCGGATAAACTTGGAACTCTTTGGTCTGCAAAGACCTTCATTCAACTCTAGGAATTCCTTTGGTTTTCCACTTCATCTCCAACCATTCCTCCCCCAAATAGATAGGATTTCACTCATACTAAAATGTCTAGGGTTCTCTGAATGCACCACAACTCCTCAGTCTCAGCACCTTTGCTTAAAATACTGGCTTCCTCCCTTGACTCAGGCACCATCTCCTCAGGTAGGTGCTCTCTGGTGCCTATACACCTTGCACAGGTCACTACAGGACTCGACACAGTAAGGTGAAACGGGCTGGGCAACCATTTCTCTCACTGGGCAAGTTTTCTAAGGATAAAAACTACACCTTATTAGTCTGTTTAGCCTCAACACCTCACACAAATGGTTCCATAAATGCTGAGTGATGAAAGCCATGGCTTTTCCCTCAGGGAACAGGTGATCAAGGCAGGGAAAGAAAACATACAAAAATATGGAAAAATACTTCAATGTAAAAATTATTAGAAAGTTTTCTTTCTCATTTCTCATAGCATCTTTTCCAAAATTTCACCTGCCCGGAAGCCCTTATTATATTAATAACCATTTATTCACTCCCAGCAAACACCTCCGTTTACACAGAGAAAAAGGAGCCATCCAGTGTGAATTTTCTCACTTCCTTGCTGCCACCCATCCTCGACTACAAACTGGATCCCTTGCTTAACTCTACGGCCTCATCTCTCACCCCAGTCCCCACTCACATTCTGACTAAAGTCAAAATGCTCTCTAATGTCCCTTTACACACAGCCAAGAGTTACTTTTATATAATTCCCCTAAACTTCAGTGAAAATACTTTAGGATAATCATCAGTTCAACTAAAATTACTGCTTAAAAACAAGAGATTTTCCCTAGAAAGGTGTCACTTTGGGGATGAAGAAGAAAACCAAATGGTTTCTACATTAACTATAGGTCAGGTTTAAATTGTCCCGTTACTGACAGTTCCTGATAATGAGATAATGATTTCTTCTACCTCACTAGTACTGACCTTAAGTCATTCATATCCTTAAAGTGACAGTGGTTTATATAGAACAGCAGTTTCATTGCAAACACTTGAATACAAATGGCTTAGGGAACTTATTCTATGATAAGTGAAAACCAATGATGCTGTCATCACAGTAAAAGCCATCAAACAGGCAATGCTCATCGAATTGTGTCAAGAAAGACTTTGGGTTCATGAAATATTAAAGCTATGATATATATTCTTAAATAGGGTCAGAGGAAGAAGGCAAAGACATGGGAGAGAAAAATAGTGCGTCGCTTTTCTTTCTTGTAATCAGAAAAGAGTGAAATGAAATGTAAATGACAGTGCTGAACATAATGGGCCTCAGTTCAGCTTCAGGGTAATTACCCATGTCCGGCTTTTGTTTAAAAATCCTGCTCTCCTTATCAAAGCTTCCCACTGTTCTACATCTGGTACTGGACAGTAGCTATAGAAACCACTTGTGCTAAAGTTATACAACTATAAACAGCACTCGGCCATTTCCAAACCAAGGACAAGGAGGTCAGAAGTCTGGCATCTAATACTATTAAGAGAAACCAGTACAATACTTAACGGGAACAAGGTAAGGCTGAGAATCTTCATCCCAAAATTAGGTATTTACATATGGTTTGTACCTTTTTAAAAAATGTCATTACTCTTCAAGATATTAAATTACCTAAAGTCTATTAAAATATTTTTATATTAAAATCTTCATATCTAGAGTTCTGAAAATGAGTTGACATTTAACAACTGAACTTTGACATCTGGCACTCAGCACATAATTTCTTTCTAACTGTAAAAAGAATATCATGGATAGTCATGCTCTCATGATGAAAAAAACATGAGTATTTTCTACATGCTCTCCACTAAAATCTGTACCTTTATAAAACTCAAAACTTAAAACCTCAATTATTAAAAGAATACAGGTTCAACACACCAGGTAAAAATGTAATAACAATTTATTAGTTACTATATCTAATATTTAATTAAAATTAAGAAGAACTGTACTGACCCTAACTAAGCAGCAAAAGATGAGTAATAAGCCAAAACATGTGCAGGCACACATATACATACTCTCTCGCTTTAATTTGGAAACTTTATCTCCTAGGCAACTTTTTAAAACTGTCACAATTCATTAAAAAATTAATAAACACACTTACATTTATATAAAGAGCAAAAACAAGCAAAATTACTTTGCTTAGGGATGAATTCGGTAGTGAAAATATTACAAAGGGAAACAAGTAAGTAATTACCATAATAGTCAGATTAGTGGTTACACCTGCTAGGAGAGGTGTTTATGATCAGAAATAGCCACAACAGGGGGTGCTTCTGGGGTGCTGCATGACTCAGTAATCTTGACCACGGTGGTGGTTACACAGATGTTCACTTTATAACTATTCATTAAACTGTGCACTTACGTTATGGACAAAAAATACGAGTTAAAATCTCAGGGTTGCATTCTTGGTGGGATAGGAATGGGAAGAAGACACAAATTCATGTTTAAATTTGAAGAGCACTAGAAAGATCATTCTAAGTTAAATAACATGATAAATAAGAAAAAAATACAAAGTGGAAATTTTGTCAGATGAGAATTATAAAGGAAGCTCCAGGGGATTATGCTAATTCAACACATAAACTTCCATGTATCTAAACCAGTCGTACCTTGGACTCCCAGATTGTACTTTATATTCTGCAACTGACATCTGCCTAAGATTCTACAGCATCAGTACATTAAAGACTATTTTACTGTCAAGCTTGAAAATATGAGCATTAGAGCTAGAACATAAAAACAGGTGCTCTGCCTTGAGGGAACAGCTTTGTCCTACAAATAAGAGTCATATCCAAAGAGCACCATAAGTGGCACCAGAGATCTTAAATAATTGCCTTCCGAGGTGGGTGGGGGGTGGGTGGGGGGGAACAGACAGACTTTTGCTGCTTCTTGATTTGCCAGAAACAATAACTTAAAACTATTACAAGACCATTAACTTAACAAAAAATCCAGTTTGTTTGGCAAAATTATTTAGTTGCAGAAGTATAAAAGAAAAAGTAAAATGATAACCCTCTAAAATTTAAATTCAAGGAAAAGTACCTTTAACAGCAAAGCAATTCATTCAGAAGTAGGAGACATGATCCCTAAAATGGAATTCTGCAACATGATATGCAGCATCACCAGGATTCTGCTTTTATAAGCCTTTCTCAAACATTTCAATGTATGATTTACAGATAATGCAAGTACTTTCCTTCTGACCTTTTCGCAAAATAAATCTTAGAGAGGTGCTGAAACCGGTTTGGCTCAGTGGATAGAGCGTCGGCCTGTGGACTGAAGGGTCCCGGGTTCGATTCCGGTCAAGGGCATATACCAGGGTTGCGGCACATCCCCAGTGGGAGATGTGCAGGGGGCAGCTGATCGATGTTTCTCTCTCATCGATGTTTCTAACTCTCTATCTCTCTCCCTTCCTCTCTGTAAAAAATCAATAAAATATATTTTTTAAAAAAATGTGTTTTAAAAAAAAAATTTTAGAAAGGCCCTCGCTCATACACATACACACACATACACACACACACACACACACTTTCACGATAATGAATATGGTACTGTATTAAGACCTAGAATAAGTTCATATCCAATTACCAATGTTCTTACTTGTCTTATTTTTCTTACTGATAAATGAAGTAGCATCTATTTCCCACTACCATGCTGTATGATTAGAATACTTCATACCCAATCTCTAATCTTTCATAGTTCTAATCATAAGGAAACTGTCCACCAACCTACAATGGACAGGCAAAAACCAAAAGTATTTCAGCAAGAAAGACAACCAGAAGGAAACACCTTTAATTCAAACAGCTGCTAAAGAAAAAAACAACTACTGACTTTAATTCTAAGAAAGAATAATGCAAATGGAGTCAGGAACTAGCATTATTTCAGCAAAACACCAGTTTATGATTAGCAATATAACTTTACTACCATTCTACTATATAAACTACTTATCACAAAGACAAATTTCTTCCACTTCAAGCCATCAATAAGTCATTGTCTCAAACAAGTGAACTCAGTGTCTCTTCTCTCCCTTCCTCATCTAAAACATGTTATAATGCTCATTCTTCTTTCTCTCTCCACAGCTTCAAACTCTTTCAGTCCTTTCGTCAAAACCCTCAGTTTTGGCCACCTTCCATTCTGATTAATGAAGCATTCATCAGCTTCACGTTACTAGACACTTTCATTCAGTCCAAAATAAAAAATTACATTAACTTTCATCACCTGCCACTATGATCGTCCACTATTCTTTATTTTAAATAATCTGAACCACTCTGACTAGCTATAAAAAATAATGGCAACTATTTTACAGAATATTTTAACACTAATCTAAATTAATGTCCATATAAAACCTAGACTAAAACTTACCAATACTTTAGTCCTTCTCAAAATAACTAGGAGTATAAGCTACCAAGTCAGGTAAACAAACCACAAAACAAAGAGCGCACAGGATGGCCCATTTAGTGCAATGACAATTTTAAATGATTTTTTATATTTAAACAAGTACTGTAGAGTGTAATAGTGGCACAGACGTATAAAAAAGACTTCAAGGAAGTCTTGAAAATGGCTACTATGGGATCTTTTTCATCTGTCCAAGTATACTGGTAGAAAAGGTTGAGAGAGTATTGTTTTAGGTGACTTTCACTGGAGATGTAATTATTACACTCATATTCCAATCTGCTATGCACAACTCTGGAGATCAGCATTTCTCTCCTATGAATTTCCTAAGAGAAAACTACTGTATAAGAGTAACCACTCTGACCAAAACTATATATAGCAACATTAGTTACATGTTGTATCAACAGGAGAAATGAGTCCTGGTAAAACAAATCATATTCTACCATCGTCCCATGAGTGATGAAGAAAGACCATCTTTAAAAGAAACTAGTATCTGCCTTTTAATCTTGGCATATTCTAAAGCTAGAAACGTGTTTTGGTAAAGAGGCGACATGACGCCTAAAAAAGGGTACAGGATTTCAAGAACAAAGAAGAATTTTGTTCTCAACTCAGCCAATTCCTAGTCTCTAAAATGTACAAAATAATAAGGTCAATGGATCTAAAAGCTTTGTAAACAATAAAGCATTAATAATGTGTTATTTATCACTCACCTAGCTTTCAGACTATATAAACATGGAATACTAACCAAAAAACTAGCTTTCCTTATCAGGCATCATCATAATTTCAACATGGTTGGCAAGAATGTTCTTCTTTACTACTAATGTTCAATAAATCTAAAAACTATTGCCAATAATCTAAAGATACAAAATTTTATGAAAAATCCATATTCTTTAGACAGTTCTTGCATTTGTTTACATTTTAAAAGGGGGAAAGAAAGAACATTTTATAATAACCTAGCAAGTGGGCCAAAAGTCATACTGAAGTTAAACCTAACAAGTGACGAATCAAAAATGAAGAGATACATATACAAAAGTGTAAAAATCTAAAATTAATAGTCTTCCATTGCCAAAATCAACAACACTGAACAAGTCCAAGAATAATTTGTTAGACGCGTGTGAGAACTGTTTGACAATTTTACGTCATCACTTGCATTATAAAGGACTGAGATCTTGCTGCAATTATATACACTTCTCGCCATACAAACAGAAGGTAGAAATGAAGTAATTAATTAAAAACCAAGCATGATGAATTTATCAAGAGAGTATTTTAAGTTATAGTAAATCCCATACTAGTTAAAACTCACTGATCAAATTTGATCTTATAAGATATCTCAAAAGTTACTTGAGTATTAGTCTTTATCCTTTAAAAAAATAAATTTTAAAAGGAAAATGATAAAAAGCAACCAAACAAAAATTAATACTGCTTTAAAGCTTTAAAAATATCTAAGGTGAGTGCCCTTATCATTTTCATGTAGAAGAAAAATTCTCAGAAGCATCCTTATATCATTCTCTAGTTCTTCTCAGTATCAAATTAATTTGCTTAGAAAAATATTATAAATCTGGAATACTAGACTTTCTTAAATTAAACTCAAGGGAATGAAACTGTGAAATTGTCCACAATTAAAATAGAAATGAAATAAAATCAGAAGAAAAAGGAGGCATTATAAGTGATACCACAGAAATACAAAGATTATAAGAGACTACTATAAACAATTATACACCAACAAACTGGGCAACATAGAATAAGTAAATAAATTCCTAGAAACATACGACCTTCTAAGATTGAGTCATGAAGAAAACAGAAAATCTGAACAGATTACTAATAAGGAAATTAAATCGGAAATCAAAAACCTCCCAACGAAAGTCCAGGACCAGATGGCTTCATTGGTGAGCTCTAAGAACCATTCAAAGAAGAATTAAAACTCAAAGGCCAGCATTACCCTGATACCAAAACTAGACAAAGACATCACAAGAAAAACCCTATATCAGATACAGGGTTAATATACAACATATATAAAGTACACATACAACTCAATAGCAAAAAAAAATCTGATTAAAAAATGGGAAGAGAATCTAAATAAAAATTTTTCCAAAGAAAACATACAGATAGATGGTCAACAGGCATGAAAAGATGCCCACATCGCTAAATTCTAAGGCAGTCACACTCTGGTCTTTTCTGTTCACCCTATAGGCCCAAAGCAAAGATGAGGCTTGCCCAAGTTTCCAGTAAATTTGGGAGGGCTTCCGTTGTCAATCCAGGTCAAGTACAGTCCAAAGAGCATTCTTTGCATTTAGTCAAGCTCCATTATAAGGCGTTACTCATATCAATTCTGTTCTGATCTAGACATGAGATACTGCAGATGTTTTGTTCTTTCTTCTCGAGCATAAGTGTGTTGGGGGGTGGGGGAGGAGAGGAGGAGGTAAGAAGAAAGATGATGTGTTGGGCCCTACAAGGCTACTTTCTCCCTTATATAAAGTGATATTTCCTATTCAGTATAGTCTACAATCAAGTAGGTTATGCTCTTGGAGAAAATGGTAACTAGCAGTTTGCTAATTAAATGAGAGTTATATTAAGAGTGCTCTGTTTTATAATTGAGTTAGCAACAAGTTTGTCAAATAAAGTCTGAGAAGTTAAGGTCAACTTTAATTCTGTGCGTCTATTCAATTTCTATATCCTACTTCAACCCTCTAACGCAGGGGTGGGGAACTTGCCACGGGCCATGTGAGTATCTGTAACATCATTCACAGGCCATATAAAATTATCAACTTAAAAATTGGCCTGCTATATTTGGTTAAACATCTAATTAACTCACCCCTAATGCTTTAGCAGGGCCTGGCCAAATGATTTTCCCAGGCCTTATATGGCCCACCGGCCAGATGTTCCCCACCCCTGCTAACTCCACCAAATGCCACATACCTCTTCACCTTCCAACTTTTCCTGAATTCACTGATTTTTTTTTCCTGAATTCATCAATTTTTTTTTTTTTTAATCAAGGACTAACATTTCCAAACTCCATTAGAGGAAAACTAAAGAAATCAACTTGTGATCCTTCCAGAATTTATGCCAAAAGTATTAGGATAACTTACCTCAAAATTCTTCACCTTTTCCATTGTTATCAGGCGCCTTGCTGTGTGACTAGAAAGCTTCTGCTCACAGTTGCTAATAAGTTTCAGGCAAGGATGCCAGGGTACCATCTCTTCAGTGTATCTGAAGGAAGAACAGCTGACTGTTACAAACACTTCGCACGTACACCCCACACAGGATGGTCACTGGGGTTACCCGGTATGTATGAGACCCCCTCCCACTACAGCCATGTGGTACTAGTTTATTTAATATTCACCGCTTACATAACCCATAAACAATCTAGGTTTTTAAAAAAGCAAGGTATTTTAATACTATCACATCTGAGAAAAGTAGTTTGTTTTACCTGTAGAATGGGAATAAGAGAATATAAGTATGTTTTATTGAAGAATTACAAGAAATTAAACCACAAAAATACAAGACAATTACCCTAAAGGATCCCACAAGAACACCTAAAACAGATAAATACATTCTATAACTTGACATTCATGAGACTGATTCATCAGGAGATTTATAATTTCCTAAAGTATGAAGTCCACTACGGCATATACGTGCCCTAATAAAATTTTGCCCCTGCAAAATTTTAATGGCATCCTGGGACCTCCATTAACTTTGTAAAAATACCAGGCTAAAGTTATTTATAAGATATTTCAAATAGGTTACCACTAAAATAAACATTACAGATGACACCAGTTCTCTGGCCACCTTAACCGTGAAATAAAACTGAAGGGAGCCATGATAACGAGCAGTGGTAACTGCTACTGTGCAGCACAGGAACCATGTGAATGGAGACGATGACACCTAGAAAACAGGACAGTCAGGCTGCAGTAGTTCAGAACCTGACATCAGACAGGTTATTGGTATCAATATTGGCAGAAAAAGCAGGTGACAGACGTGGGGAAACAGCTATAGAACAGAATGCAGAAGAACAATGGGGGAAGGTATGGGTACCATTAATAACACTGTGATGGCCAGTTCTTACTTTTCCTTTGCAAATCTTTATACCTTTCTAGATAGTCTCTGGAAACATTTATCATATGGGGACATTTAAAGCTCCCAAATGGGTAAGAAGCTGACCGCACTTCACGTAAAAGACTGGCCTGTCAGCCAGCCTGTTCTAACGCGTCAACATTGTCTTCACCACCCGTTTGACTAACCTCTAGGTCTTTCTGACCTTCAGGGCACTCTCCCCATTACCTCAACCACATGCTCAAAGCCCTCATCACCCACTTACCAAGCAACATCTACATGCCCTTCATTATTATCAGTGGGAGGAATTCGCTTGACGTCTTTCTCAGAAACTTCCGTAAGGCTTCCCCACAAATGGCCATTCAGGTTTTACCTCATCTACTAATTCTCTAACGTTTACTACATTGTTACAAATGCTGTACTTCTACAATAGCTAAACCAATTTGGAGTCTTCGTACGAAACATTTATGATATGAAGGAATACATTAGGCACTATGATTGACAGATTAAAATAAAAAGTGATAAGAGAGAGAAGATAGAGCCTTGACCTTACACTTGCGAACAGCAGGGTTTACAGATGTCTAATACTGTTTGTCAAATTTGCTTTCAGCCGAAACCGGTTTGGCTCAGTGGATAGAGCGTCGGCCTGCGGACTGAAAGGTCCCAGGTTTGATTCCAGTCAAGGGCATGTACCGTGGTTGCGGGCACATCCCCAGTAGGAGATGTGCAAGAGGCAGCTGATCGATGTTCCTCTCTCATCGATGTTTCTAACTCTCTATCTCTCTCCCTTCCTCTCTGTAAAACATCAATAAAATATATTTTTTTAAAAAAATTTGCTTTCAAAGGAAAAAAATCGTTTATTTCCTGGTGGAGATGACAAAGCATCTTTATTAAAACATTACTTAAATATATACAAACATAAATTAGAGATAAATTCCTTATGCTTATATACCCTATATAACTATAAAGTAAAAAATAAACTTATAAATCAAACCAGAAGTACAAAACCAATACAATTTTAATACTTATGACTTCAATGATGATAAATTGCTAAAACAAAGTCACCAGTGTTTGGCTTAACAGCAGAAAAAAATATTTACATGTTTTAGATTCTCTTTCTGACTTGATCTGTAAGTTTAAGCAGGAAGGTACATCATTTGGGTCATCATTATCATTAACAAGTTTGTTTTTAACCACTACTCTATTATGTTAATAAGACAATCAATTTAACAGTATACTCCCAAAATACCATCTAAAAAAACAGCAGTAAAGTAAAATTTCTTTACTATATATTTACTAATTTATTTCATAGTCATGAACTGTGTGCAAACTATTAAATGGAAGCTATAAATGGTACTATGCCTGGACTATAATGATACTGCAGCATCCTATCTTAATTCCATTTGATTACTTTCCTCTACAATCCAAGCATCTATTTAAAACCTAAATCAGCCAGAACAGGCAAATCCACAGATACAGATAAGCAGCTGCCAGGAACTGAAGTGATAGATATTTCTTATGTGCACAGGGCTTCTTTGGGGAGAATAAAAATGCTCTGTAGCACTAATCGGTTTGGCTCAGTGGATAGAGCATCGGCCTGCGGACTGAGGGGTCCTGGGTTCGATTCTGGTCAAGGGCATGTACCTTGGTTGCGGGCACATCCCCAGTGGGAGGTGTGCAGGAGACAGCTGATCGATGTTTCTAACTCTCTATTCCTCTCCCTTCCTCTCTGTAAAAAAATCAATAAAATCTATTTTTTTAAAAATGCTCTGTAATTAGACAATGGTGATGGTTACTAAAAACCATGCACTTTAAAAGGGTGACTTGCATGGTATACAAATTACATTTTAACATTTTTATAAAAGCCAAAAAAGACTATATATATATATAGGCCCTAGCGTTTCCATGAATCAATTTTGAAAATCACTTATTTTCTTGTGAATTTTCATGCCTCGGGCTATTTTGAAATACTACTACAGTTTCACCTCCCATTTGAGAAACAGATTTGTTATTGATTGGAGCACTTACTGAAAACAGTTTAAGAAATCACTTTTTTCTGTTTCCTATATGAGACATGAAAAACATGTTCTGTTCACTGCTCTGAGCCACAAAATTAATTTTATTACAATTAAATTTTATCCCCCAATCCTACTTTGAGGCACTTTATTAAGTTTCTTCTCTTTGTCAGCATTTTTATCATGAGCACTACCAACTGGATCTCTATTAAAGGACATCGTTCACAAAGAAACGGTTTCTAATCACTTCAGAAAACAACCCTATATGGACATGTGGAACCTGGTCAAATAACTTAGCAACTCCTATAACATCAGTCACACAGGAGGGGAACTCACGCCCTGTCCAAAGGAATATTACACAACTCTTCAGGATCATTTTCAAGTAGTTATGAATTTGAATAATAAACCCACAAATACCAATGGTCTACAGTAATTTTACGTTGCAAATCTCTCTGAGTGGCAAGAATCCTATATAATAAAAGGCTAATATGCAAGTAGACCAAACGGCGGAACAACCGAACAACTGGTTGCTATGACGTGTGCTGACCACCAGGGGGCATGTGTGGAACATGGTGGGCATCTGCAGTAGTGAGATGGTGGAGCAGGTGAGTGGGGGGTGCCAGACCAAGGCAGGGTGCCAGTCGCTGTGATCAGGACAAGCCTCTGGTGGTTACTAAAAAATCTTTGCTCCTGCATACCACGGTCTAGCCCGGTGTTCACACCTGCTGCCAGCACCAGCCCCGGTCACACCCACAGCCGGCGCTGGAGCCACTGCTTGCACTCACTGCCGGTGCCCAGCACCGGTATCGATAAGTCGGCGCCATCACAGAGTGTGAGCAGCGGCTGCCGGTCCTGATCGTCCTTGAGGACTTCTCCACCTCCCCCTGCTCCTGAGGGATGATTGGGGCAGCAGCTGCCACTTGCACCCGCTGCTGGTGCCGGCTCTAATCGCTCCATGCTGTCAGCGGGTGCAAGCGGGGCCGGCAATGTTAGCACGTAGGAGTGGCGGCAGCGGGAGCGGGGCTACCGGCAGACAGGGGACTGGGGGCCACGGCGGGAGGGGCCGAGCGGGGGGTACAGAGGATGGGCTGAGACCAACCCTGTGCCTACCGCCTCGCAGCCCACAGTTCCTTTCAAGGTGCATGAATTTGTGCACTGGGCCCCTAGTAAACAATGAGAGCTCAGATGAAGGACTGATAATTCTGCTGAGAAAGGTTGGGAAAAGTTCACAGAAGTAGTGACAATTAAGTAAGGCTTTGAAAGAGGACTGGAATTTTACCAGCTGAGGGAAGAAGAGTATATGAAGCAATGGGGACAGAATACACAAAGGAGAAAAGATACAGAGCATCTAGATACTGGTAAAAAATCTGATATACTAGAGTGGGGAGAATCTAGACTCAAGGAAGAAAAACAGAAGTTTGTTGACTGCATTTTAAAACCAGAGAGTGAGAAAATCCATTTTCAATCATCAGCTCTAACAATTCTTCACAAATAACTAAGCTTTTAGGTAGTATTTTGTTTTTACTATGTCTTATACTTTTCAAAATGTCCTGGGATTAAGGAATAATACCAGAACTTGATTATAGCATGTAATTTTTCTTTTTCTTACATTCACTATACATAATTATACAAAAAGCATTTTAGAAATGCTAAAGTTGTCTGTCTTTTCTTAATGGCAGTTGAAAGCTGTGCTGTTTTTTGTTGTTTGTTTTATAAACATTGCATTTGAAGTTGCAAAAGCCTGGCCTAACTTCAGCCATGTATTTATTTATTAGCTGATAAGAAGGCTACACATTCATGCCGATTCAGCTTATGTTTTTGTTGCCAGTGTTAATCTCATTTAACCTCTTCATTTTAGAAATAAGGAAAGTTAATTCTAAGGAGTGAAATGACTTCTCTAAAGTAAAAAGCAAGCTAGCTTACTGGTTTCTTTATTCCCAGTACTATGTTCACGTAATCCAACATTCTGCCAGATCCCAGGTATCTGGTATGTGAACTGATAGATGGGTTTTTATTAATATTTTCAGAGAGAACATTTATTTATGTCTGTGCAAAAATGGCTCTTGCCTTAGATAAGCTAAATTCCAGCAGCAAGCTTACTTGCGTAATTTTTTTAAAAGATTTCTAAGGCAAATTGAAGAATAGCCCAATTTTGATCTTGCTACTATCTTTCCAATTTAAGGATCTCATCTTGTTCAAGACATCTTGTCTTTCACTGTGGATATCACAGCTCTATTTACAATTAATAATTACTGAATAATAAAACCCAAATCAATAATGTTAAACATAATCAGGACCTTAAGCATATGCATAGCTTTTATATTGGTGTTAGTTTTTTAAAAAGATGCATTTGCATTTAATGCGATCATTACAGCCAATATCTATTAAAGCTAGCTAGTAGTAGGTACATGAATCACTCAGTGAAGTTGTTAGAAATTACCTCTTTGTGGCCTGAAAAAACAGCCACTGAACAGCAGCTATATCAGGCACTGAGTCCAGTGTGGGTACAACAGGAATTGGCAAACTTTTTCTCTAAAGGGCTAGAGAGTAAATAGTTTAGCCTTTGTGGGCCATGTATGTTTCTGTCACATATTGTTCTTTTTGTTTTTTTTAACCCTTTAAAAATATAAAACCAGTCTTAGCTCAAAAACCTTACAGAAGCAGGCTAAGGACCGTATGTGGCCCACCGGCCATAGTTTATTAACCCCTGACATCAAATAAACAGGTCAAAGTAATCCCATCAATAAGAGAAAGGGGCCAGTTTTATACACATATGTAGGTAAACAAAGACTACCATTTTACTAAGTAAAAAGATATTTATCCTAAAGACAATTAGTGAAAAAAATATGCTATATATATAAACATCATATAAAAATAAAATAATTTAATGTTACATACTCTGGTGTGTATACTGGTAACCAATAGACTAGTCTTCCACCTAATGTGAGGGTCTCAGCTGCGAAGTTTAACAGGTCAAAAAACATATCACTCAGATGATAATTCAAGGAAACAGGAACATGGCTTTCTGGACTAGACAAAAAAAAAAATCAAAATGAGTAAAAATCTTTAAGGCTGTTAAAAACTGAGTTAATTAGCAAGAAGCAACATGCTTGTTCTCAAAGTAGAAACACACCATATTTAGCTTTCACTTACCATTTTTCTATCCCCTTCTGGATTTCCTTCTGTGAACCTGTTCTCCGTGTAGATTCTCTGATACCATATGGAGCTAGACAGAAAACACAGGTAACACAGGTAGTCAAAAGTCACCTACTCCCCAGTGAGGGGCAGATGGACTCGTGCCTCCAGCTGTGACACCGAGAAGGATACACGTCACCTCTGCAATATTCCAGCTGAGAATGTGTAACACAAAGAACATTGGATTTAAAAGATTTGGGAGGACAGGCAGGCCATGTGTTCTTCAAAAATGTCAGTGTCATAAGACAGAGAAAGGCGTTGAAAGTGTTACAAATTAAAGGAAGCTTAAAAGACATGTTACTAATGCAATACCTGATACTAGGATACTATGCTAGAAGGGGAAATATGCTATAAATGATATTGGGTCATTTGACAAAATTGATGGCAAACTGTAGATTCAACTATTGCATTTGGTAGCTGTACTTTTGCTATCTAAGAGTCTATCCCTATTCTTAGGAAATGACACACTGAAGTACAGGGGTAAAGGACCACAATATATACAATTTATTCTCAATTCATCAGAGAAAAAACTATATTTTATGTGAATATATAATGAAAGCAACAATAAAGTAGACTGTTAAAAAGTTACCCAGTTTTCATAAAGTATCTTCATGCTGACATTATAATGCCTTGGTAATTTTTCTTTTGTTAGATTTCATACCATCTAAGTTACCTAAGAACTAAAGTGAGCTGAGATGGAAGGGTTGAGTACACTTGCCACTATTTACAGATTTACTGCCAAATACTTTAGAAAAGGCAGATCTGTTCTTATATAGGGTGCCGGGAAAGCCCAAGAACTCATGAGGCACAGCACAGTTCTCCTGTGTATTCCTGAAGCTCAGTGCGTTCGCAAGCCCAGTGTCCACAGAATTTCTTGTAACTCTACAAAGGAGATGTCAGTGCAAACAGGCACTACAAAAAAACACAAAAACTTACACATGGAAAAAACGTGTGATACATGAAACTCTCTTCTTCGAAATCTGACACCATAATTGCAAATGACATTTTGGATCCAGTGGGTATACTAGTGACCAACTGTAGCCAAATATAAAACAAACACAAAACAAATATATGCCTCAAAAAATGAGCTGAAGAAATAAAGGGATGACAAGTTAATATACATAGTTTATGAAAACTAAACAGTAAACTATTTACTATTAGTTAAATGGGTTCCTTACCTATATTCACAAATTTTTTCCTTCTCACTATGTGAAGATAGGGGTGGGGGGACTACCAGTACAAGTTGGCATCGTGTGTGTGTGTGTGTGTGTGTGTGTGTGAAGTTTGTATTTTAAATGTAAATGACTTCAGGAAACGAATCCTACTCCTACTTTTGTATAAAAGCAAACTTACGATCAGTGATGATTGCATCAAAATACGTGCCCTTCTTCCAGGAAGGTTTGGATGCATCAGAAACCAGGACATCAAGGTAATACTTCTCTAACCCATACTGACGGAGATTTGCCCTAATGTTTTCATCTGGTCCTCTCCATTTCTGGTTTTTCCTACTAGCCTTTCCTGAAATGAGAGAAAAAGAAAGACAGGAAGTACTAAATCAAAGTAATATTTAACTCATCTAAACCTACATTTATTCAAATAAAACTTGCTTTCACTTAAAAAATCTCCCTTTTATTATACAAGTAAACATTTATTTCAACTTATTATAAAAATATATTTTGAACAGTAATGTACTGATGCCTGGTATTGTTCTGTCACTTTTCAAGTAAAACTGCCTTAAAACACTAATTCAATACTTAATGAGTTCAAAGCATACAGTAGTAAGATTCAGAGTTGAATAAAATACGGTCCCTTTCCTCTAGCACCAGTCTGATGTAGTGATGAATCAGATCAATGAAACAAAAACTAAGAAAGCTAATTTGGGAAATGCATGTGATCAGAAAGGGGCGGGGGGGGCACGGATGGAGACATTACAGATGAAAAGTTACAGCAGGATTGAAGTTGTTCAAAAGTACTAGTTTAGGAGACAAAAGTGGATGATGGGATACCATCAATTAAGATGACAGAAACCAAGAGGAAAAACAAGCTTAGGAAAAAGGATGTGATTCACTTGAGATACATCAATCTTGCTTGTGAGCTACCTACACAACATTCAGGAAGAGCTATTCAGCAGGTAGTTGGAGGTCAGAGTATACAGACATAGGAGTCACCAGTATAGAAACTTCACTTAAATCCATAAGAATGAATGACATTATTAACCTAGGTGGCAGTTATATACGTGTTTGTTTTATATTTATTCTATTTTTATACACTCTTCTGTATAATGATCTACTTCACAATAAAAACAAAACTTAAATGTCAAGAGAAGAATGACATGACTGCACAATGTAGTGTTGACAGGAGAAGGGGGCAGAGAGATGCGGGAGAAAAGCAATGTGTAAACACAGAACAAAGAAAACTGCGGGCCTTGCAGAGGCTGCAATGGAAGCCAAGGACATAAAGTACGACCTGCTGAGAGTACTGTCTCGGGGACCAAAGGAGGCTTTATAAACGTCAGCACTGCCAAATGCTGTAAGTCTGTGGCCTTAGAGCTGTCAGAAGGCATCAAAGCTGACAAATAATGGGCACCAGAGAATGAGAGATGAAGAAGGGGAGATAGCAAGAAAATACTAGTTTTTCAAGAAGTACTTTGGCAAAATAAGAGGAAAACAAAATGGCAGCTAGAAGGTGTCTACAGGATTGACAGAAAAGGTTTTCTATTTTTAAAAATAGGAGAAACTTGAGGATATTTGAGGACAGTAAGAGATCAGAATGGACATATATATCTAAGAGCATCTTGGATGAGCTCTGAGGAAATGCTACGTCCATCAGAATTCTACCCAAGTACACTGAAAGGTTGTAACAAGTTTTAAACACAACTTTCATAAATAAAAATTCAAATAAATTACATATGACAATTTCCTTAAAGCAAACATACCACTTCTACTAAAAGCAAGCTGTACTAATACTTTGTCTACTCTAACATATTGCAGACAAAGACTATTTTTTTCTGGTTAGCTTAAATAGGTGACCTTGATTAAATACAACTCATTTTCCTTATGATAAATATTACTAAATTCCTTATAGTCAAGACAGGAAAAAAAACAGGTCATCAAGTACAATATATCAAATTGTTTTAGCAAAAGAAAAGAACACATAATAAATTTTCACCTATATAATAATTTACACTGAACAGGAAAAGGGAAAAGAGTATTTTAAGGGCGATTCTAGCTGCAATAATTTAACTAGTATATACCAACAACTTTAAAATCATCAATGAAACCTGACATTTGTAATACCATTCAGCTATAAGGAATTACTTTTTCAGTTTGATTCAATTTCACTGAATAACACATCATCAGCAAAGCTGCCAGATTTTAAACTACTTTCCAAAATCCCCTCAAAAGCAAGCAATCTTCAGATAGAAACTGTATGTTTTATTAACACAGTCATGCTGATTACAAAATGGCTCTCTCCTAGTTCTTCTCTCCCAACCCTAAAGTTCACGACCTTACAGTTCGCCTCCTTTTAAAAAACCTCTCTTACTAAGACCACAATACCTGTGAGGGAGGGCTTTTTCTTATTCATCACTGTGTTCCCCCAGGATCACTTCATAAAAAGCAGATACCCAAGGAAGTCTTATTGTTGTAATAAGTAAAACTGTATTATACCACAACTCTTCATTTTTAACAGTAAAAGTGGACGTATAATACCATATAAAAATATTTATTTTAAAGGCACATTTGGTACAAGAGCAAAGACTGCAACACTGTCTAGAACATACTCACCCAAGCCATGAACTGTGTTGTAGTCTATGTCTGTCCCGTACACATACGCTCCAAAATGAGCAGATGCTATCAGAAGGCCACCTGGAAAAAACCAGTTATCATCCGTTAACCAGAAAGTCCCAGGCTCTTATTTCTTCCACTTAGATTCTTACAAACTAGCTGCGGCAGAGTATCTTAGAAGGACAATGGTCCTGGCCTCCAAACGAAAAGAAACAAACCCTAAGCTATGCTCACTACAGCGGTCACAAAGCAGGTAATTAATGTATGACTTGGCATCATTACTCTAAACAGCAATACTTATAGAAAATTATCTCTTGGGGGGGTTCAAAATAATGTATATTTAGACATTATTTTCATCTCATTCTGAGAGATCCATGCAAAGCATCTTGCTCCTTTTTTACAAATGAGCAGATGACTGCTACACAAAGAGCTGGCAATAAATAAATTCTGACCACTGGGCTCAATTGTACTGAAATCAGAGTTTCAAATAACTCAAGAGGACATAATTAATATGTAAGACATTAATTAATCCTTGCAATAATTAAAATATTAGGATGAGAAATAGTTATTTCTATAACTAGTAAAGCAATGATCTCATTTTATAAATATTAAGTTCCAAATAACTACTATGAAACACACAATTAATACCGTTTTTCTGTTTACTATTCTATAGAGAGGTCAGTCAAACTGAAAACAGAAGTACATTCTAGACTGTGCACAGACTTGGCCAAGGGGCAATAACTAGGGCTATTTCCTTAATATACTTTGAAATGTAATCTCTAAAATTAAGATGGGTAGTGCCTCCAGAGGGTCCAGATCTATAAATGAATAGTGTTCCCCCATAGCCATTTAAAACACAGTCTGGTAGCATGTACTTACAAATACTTTTCCCATGAAAAATATTATAACTGGCTACTTACTATTGGAGTCCCTGAAGAAGAGAATGCAGGACTAAAAGCACAGCAAAAGCCAAAGCCTAGGTTCCCTCATACTAATAACTACAAAAGCATTCGTGTGAGAGGTAAGGTAAGTAGGTCCTCATAACTCTTACTCTACAAATGGAACAGTCCCTGTTTGGGAAAGTTACTGTATGTGATGAGGTGGAATACTCACAAAATCACTTCACCCAAATCATGAGGAATTACTACAAGTCTGCCAATTAAGGCAGATACTCACCTAGAAGAGCTAGTTGACAAGGGAACAGAAAAGCTTTCCTGTGCTTCCTTAAACAGAACCTTATCCATTTGGTTAGTGAGTTTTGAGCAGACCCAATTTAGAGTACACTGCTGCAAGGAGATGAATAATCTGTTAGTTAACTCTGTGCCCTTTAAGCTTTTAAAGTTTTAAATAAAATCATTATAAAGTAGCTTCTCTGATCTAGTCACTGAATAACCACTGTCAATCATCTAGTGTCTTTCCATTAAATTGAAGCACTTTTTGCATTTAGCTGTACCTCAGTTGGAGTTTTCTGAAAGCTTTCTGGTGGACGAAGGGGTGATAAAATGCAGGGATGAAGTGCTGAGGGGCAGGTAATGGACTCACCTGGTATTACATGCTTTCAAGTGTAAAAATACTACAGAATCAGCGTTTTGATTTCTCATTACTTAAATAGCAACCACTTTAAGGTTAGGGTAATATATAAGCAAAAGGACCCAATAAATAAAATTTACTTCTGACAAAGAAATTAATGCCTGATTTTCATCTTTAGAGATTTATGTGGAAAGCCTCACAAAGTGTGAAAAATGAGAGACTGGCTTTGGTTTTGCTGAAAGAAAAGGAAAAAGAAGAAAAATGGAGATACTATTAACATCTATTTTTTCCTTTAAAAAACCTCAAATAAATTAAACTAGCAGCCTAAGCAAGAGGATATTGCTAGAATAGAGAAATTTTCATAGATAAACTATAAAACTCAGGAAAAGGAAACTACGGAGAACTGTGGACACAAGGGGAAGCAGAGACTGCTCCCCAGACCCACAGGGATGGATTCCTCTCTCCTCACCTTTCCCTCTAGTCCCCCCAGAACCAGGACGGCCAGTTTCCCAGCACCTGTGCCTATCATTTCGCAATGATAGCATTTCAAAAGGAGCCACACTCCTCCCCTTACACCTCCGGGCCACCCTGAAGGCAGAGCCAAAGGAACAGCAGTTCCTGGGAGGATTCTCAGCTGCCAAAGGAGCCGGTTCACTTGTGAGGGAAGGTGAGAAGGATCAGGGCTACAGCTGCAGACTCCGTCATCAAATCACACCACAGCTACCTACGCTGGCAGACACCTGGACCAATTATTTTCATCACTTTCAGAGAATGAAAGTTTACATTTTAATCCTCAATTTCCTTGCTTACTGATATAATTTGCCAATGGTTGCAAATTATGAATATTTTGAAAAATTAGCCAAAGAAGAGACTACAAAATAAGTTCATGGCCCAACTGTTCATCATCACCATTCCATACTGGCTATATCTAACATCTTTCACCAAAAAGGCACTTAAGTTCTTAATAAAATAATTTAAAATAATAATGATAATCAATACAGTGCACTGAATGTCTACCATGCATCATGCAATTTCCTAAGGATTTCATAGACATATATTACCTCACTTAATCCTCACAATGTATTACTTATTACCATATCACAAATGATGGAAGTGAGGCCCAGACACGTTAAGAATGTTGCCCAAGGTCACACAGTAACTGACAGAGTAAGGATTTAAAACTAACTCTATTTGCTCTCATGGTAGTCTATGCCATACTGTCCCCTTTGGGGTCAACAGCAACTGAAGTAAATATACATTAGCTTACCAATTAGAAAAACAAAAGTAAAATTTGTTATTAAACAAAATAAGTTAAATTAAGTAAAGCTGTACACTTAGTATGAGCTGTATACCATTCACAAGTCTTATACCATACAAGAGGCAGGCCTGTGCCATTGTATGTATTCAACACACTCATGCTGATCACTCCTTTAGTCATGTTCATATTAGAACAGTAGTGCTTCCTAACTACTGAGAATTGACCCAATGACATGTATCTTCCCCGTGAGGAAAAGAGATACACACCTTTAAAAAAAATCTTACTAAAATGAGAATCAATATATTTGCTAAGATGGAAAGAAAAGTGTGTTTCTACAGCTCATAATGTGCTTTTAGATAATGTAGCAGACTGCCTCACAGAAAAAGGAAAGGTATTTGGGCATAAAAAGATTGTGTCTCTCCTTTCAGTCTCCCAGAAGCTTTCTACCCTAGTCTATAACCCTGAGAAAATCATATGGCCATGGAGGGCACAGAGCTTCTTATTTCTCCAGTCCTTCAGAAGGTACTACCCATCAATGAGACAAAAGGGCCTAGAAAGAGGACAGGCTGTGCTTAAGAACTGTGTCTATTCACAACTATTGGCTATTACCAGTTTCAAAACATAAGCAACAAAAACTAGCTAAAGTCCTAATTCTACACTTAAACTACAAACACAAATTATAAAATACTAGAGGCCCAGTGCACGAAAATTCATGCACTTGGGGGTGGTCACTCATCCCGGCTTGCGCCCTCTCGCAGTCCAGGAGCCCTCAGGGGATGTCCAACTGACAGCTTAGGCCTGCTCCCTGTGGTGAGTGGGCCTAAGCTGCAGTCTGGCGTCCCTCTGGGGAGGCGACCAGTGCATCGGGAATGGCACCGGCCAGCGAGCGGCCAGCCCCGCCCCCCATAGCCCCACCACCACTGGTCGCCACCGCCCCCCAATTGCCGTCCACTCCCTCTGCCCACTGACACCTGCCTTGGCTGGCCTGGTGCTGCCTGCTCACCAGCCCCGTCCCCCACCAACTGATCATTCTGCCATTCAGTAGATTTCCATATTAGGTTTTTATTATATAGGATACTTTAGCAACATCTTTATAAAGGGCTTCTTGCAATTTTCCATTCACTATACCATATATACATAAACAGTAAAATGACCAGGCTATGCTACCCACTTTCAGGAGCTGCCATAAAGTAATTTAGGGGCAGGTCTCCCCACTCCCTACCAAAATAAAAGTAGTGAAAAAAACCTCATTTGCTGTGGAAGTAAGCATTTCATAATATACCCAGCCTAATCGGCATGAAGGGAAGAAAGTTTTACCTCTACTGGTAACTCTATTTTTAAACTTTAAGGTCTGGTCTATATATGTGTGTGCATATTAAGCTTTATATATGCATATGTATCTCAAAAAATTATTCTCACTTCACAGAAAAAATGTCTTAACGTCTAAGAACAAGTTTAGGGATTAATAAAGGACTTAGCATTTGGAAAAAGATAAATTAGATCCATTCTTCACATCATATAAGAAAAGAAACTCAAACTGGACCATAGATCTAAAGGGAAAAAATTAAGACTACAAAAGTACCAGCCAAATGCATAGTTTAATTCCTCTATAAATTGGATGTAGGGAAAAATTTTGCATGGTAAAAAGCTATTATATGCTAAATCAAAGGATAAATGGAAAACTAGGAAAAAAATATTTTATATACATGTATGGGGAAAGAGGAGGCTAAAATCCCTAACATGAAAAGTACTTTTAAAACTGAGGAGACCAACAAGTCTACAGAAAAATGGGCAAAAGACATGAAAGATAATTCAAAAAAAGTTCTAAAAATGACCCTTAAAATATAAAAACTTATTACACTTCACTCATAATAAGAGAAATACAAATTAACACTACATTAAGATACATTTTCATCCAATGGAATGGCAAAATTTCAAAAGCTTCATAATACACTCTGCTAGTGAGGCTGTGGGGGAACAGGAACTCTCATATATTGCTGTCAAGAATGTAAAATGATGTAATTGAGAGGAATTTGGTAATGTTTAACAAAACTATATATGCATACGCTCTTCAACCCAGCAATCCAGCTTCTAGGAATTTATACATTATGAAGATATAAGTGTACAAAATTATTCATTGCAAACCTTATTTGTAACTGCAAAATACTGGCAACTACCCACGCCCAAGTACAGGAAACAGTCTGACTAAATTACAATATATACACCCATGGGGTACAATTATAAGAAAGAATGAAAGATACAGAGAACAAACTGATGGTTGGAAAGGGGAGGGTGGGGGATGGGGAGGGGAAAAGAGAATGAAGAAAATCTCTATGAACAAATAGAAAGTGATTTCCAGGAAATACTGTTAAGTACTAAAAAAAGGAAAATTTAAAAACAACATATATAGTATGCTATCTTTTATGTTAGAAATAAGTAGAAATAAAATGTACATATATCTGCTAATCACTACCAAAAATAAAAATAGAAAACAACAACACAGGAAGAATCAACTAGCAAACAAAAAAAGGTGGTTACTTACAAGGGATAGGAAAGTATATGGTTGTCAATTTTAAAAGATGAACACACTTTTTGTCACTTAAGTCTTTCTTCCCCCCAAGAATTTTCCTATTTAAATAAACTAGATAGCTTCATAACATTTCCACAATGTATGAGATTACAATGTATGGTATGCTTCCCCCTAGTGGTTTACTTGGGAAAAAATACACAAATTCATCTTTGAAGTGGCAAAAGTGTTAAATACGGGCTATTACACAAATATATGGTTATCTCTTAGGCGCTAACTAATAGTAATTAAAAGATTATTCTGTCCATTTAACCTTTTAGCAAAAATATTACTATGAAAAAATATATTACTATGACCCTTATTTATATAAACAAGCAATGTCTCTACGCTAGCTTTAACAGTTAAATCAAAATACCTGTTCCAACAAATGGATCAAAGACAATATCATTTTTCTTTACTTTTCCATGGTTGGCCATGATGAATGATAAACCAGCATCCATGCTTGTATTTCCAATGTAGTGTCTCTTTTTGACACTGTATGACTCTATAAGCTCTCTCTGTCCATCTGCAATCTAGATCATAGATGTTTTTCAAATTAGTATAAGTGTACAGAACAGATTGAAGCTAATCATTCACAATAAAACCACCACAGTATCTCAATGATGAAAACTTCTTTCCACTTACTACTGCTCTAAACTTGTTCCTTTAAAAAAAAAATGTGGACAAATACCTTTAGTTCTTAGTGTGTTGTCACTTACTTTGACTTTTCAAACCAAATCTGAATTGAATTTGAATGCAATTATTGCAGGGGCTTGTGGTGAGTAAGCTTTATCCATCTTTTTCTTCTAAATAATATTCTGTAACAAAAGCCACAGCTTCCACTCACCCACTTAGAGCCTCCAGGAAGTGGACAGAACTACTCTCCAGTAATTTCATTTCTTTTCGGAATGGAAACCTAGACTGGAGAGCTCTGCAAATGGGGTCCCTCAGCTACCAGAGCACTCGGCCCTCGCTCGGCTTTACTGAGAAAGCAGTTCAGACTGTCGGACAAATCTTGTGTTAATGTTTTCAGGTACACACCTCCTACCTAGGCCCTAAATTTCTAGAAAAACAAACAACCAAGGGGGGGGGGAGGGCAGGGAACAACCAACCAACCAACCAACCAGCCAACCACATAACCACATATTTTTCACTGACTTTAATTCATACAGTTCTACAGTTCTGGCTCTTCAGCTGCTATCAAGTTCTACATCTAGAGTTAAATAAAAAGGCCCAGAATTTAGCTTTGAAAGAAAATAAACTTAAATAGGTAAAAAGAACATTTCCTTACCCATCTACCAAAATAAATATTATGTGGATTCTCAGGAATGCAGTTGGGGTCCAAACCATAATCCTCCAAAACAGAGAATATATGCTGTGGCTTCTTTAAATTTACTTTTCCTTCAAATGGCAGAAACTCAAGAGCCTACAAAATAAAAGTAATTCCAATGTCCTATAAAAATTTAAAAGGAAAAATAGTGCTTATATAATAATACCTATCTTATAAGTTTTGTATTAGGATTTAATGAGACAAAACATGAAACATACTTAGCACACAATGTGCTACAAAATAAACACTTAACAAACACTGGAATTATTATATAACAGGGGTTAGACTATATATATGACTAAATATATATATATATTTTTTTTTTATACATTTTATTGATTTGTTACAGAGAGGAAGGGAGAGGGACAGAGTCAGAAACATCGATGAGAGAGAAACATCGATCAGCTGCCTCCTGCACACCCCCCACTAGGGATGTGCCCGCAACCACAGTCCATGCCCTTGACCGGAATTGAACCTGAGACCCCTCAGTCCGCAGGCCGAATGCTCTATCCACGGAGCCAAACCGGTTAGGGCGGGGTTAGACTATATTAATTTCACAGGTTTTTTGGTTTTGCTAAATTCACTTACATCTATTCGTTTGACTTTTTCTTCTTGTGTCAATGTTTTATTGAATGTGTGAATCTTTATTTTATATGTAGAATCTGAATGTAGAAATGGAACCTGAAATAAAAGCAGATACGTTCTTCAGGCTTAGGAATTCTACAGTATCTGCAGACGGACTACATGACGCCACACTTCGCTACGCACCATCTTCTCCACGGGGTAGCTTCTGAGAGAACTATACAGCTCTTCTGGAGAGTTCCCATGACCCCACAGCTCAAATATGGACCTAGGGAATAAACGATCAGTACTAACCGCAGGTAAGAGATCAGTTCACACAGTAATGTGTCACAATGATTTCACTAGTTCTTTATGCTCATTCCACTAAAACAAGTATTGCCTATGTTTCCTAAGCTATCAATGAGAATATGTATCCAGAAACAAATATAGCTTATGTCCAAATCACACGCAGGAATTGAACTTTACACATAAGGAGATGAATTTATCATAAATCACAAATGATGTAGTAAAATCACTTAAGTTATTTTAGTAAATGGGTGAAAAGCTGCAGGAAATCCAATTTTTCCCAGTGTCTTCTCCATAAAACAAAAAAGAAAAATGACCAGATAAAAATGTTACTATTAATATTTAGCTATTACTTAGTAACATTTAGTAACTAACAATTACTTTTATAACTATTACAGAAATTCTTACATTAAAAAATATTCTTAAGCTTCCATATATTTCTAGGAGCATTGAAACAATTACAAGCAAGATTTCATTGCAACCAGTGAAATAGTTATTAGAAATAGTTTAAAGAGAACTCAATCTACATATTAGCACAGTTATGCGTATCTAAATTTAAACTACTTTATAATTGTAATTAACAATGCCATTAGAATTGAGATTATCTTTTGAAAATGAATTCCTCCTTTCCTTTGTATTGAATTTATAGAAAGAGGACCTCTACAGTAATTCTGCACTTACACAGCTATCACTTAAGGAGTGACCTCAGCTATACAAAACATACAGAAAATAAAAAACAGCCACGGAAATTATTATATACTATTATATAATCATTACACAATTGTTAATTGTACCATTTATGAAATAATATGCATCAGAAGATATGAGCTTTAAAGGAAGTGTACAAGTTCTTGGTTCTCAAGCAGCTACTTTAAACCTAATGAACCACATCTTTGGAAATCAAACATCTTTGAGAGCCATAACTTTTAATATGCTAATCTAAAGAAGTAACTAATTAAGGATGGGTTTCTTAGTTATGCTTCCATTGTCTAGTCATTTTTATTAAATACAATAGGCCCATTAACAAGCTTTATAGTTTAAGAGATTAGAGGTAGTACTGTGATGAATTTAACTAAATATTGGTTTATAGTCTACTCAATATTGCCAACCATATTAATAAAACTAGGTATACATAAATTCATATTTGCACTGCATTATTAAATGTTATTTTTAAGGAAAGAAGGCATTCAGTAATCTGCCAAAATGTTCAGAAAACAAAGCAACTCAAACATAAGTTGGTCCAATTTTAAGATGAATGTTGAAAATACAGTTTAACTTTCAAACCCCAAAGTAGAAAATTTTCTAATAAAAAAAGAAACAAAAGGAAAAAACAGAAAATGCCAATGATAAATTCTAGAAAACACTCAAGTGGGATAAACAGTGTAATTCATACCAAATTACGATAATCAGAACTCCTCTAAAAACTAAAACAGAAAAACTTATTTCATGGCGGTCCTCACTTTTTGTCATCTTACATTCACCAATCTGCTCATCCAATTAAAAACCATGTACAAGAAAAATAATTTAGATTTTTGGTAATAATTAACTGTGGCATTTATCCTATGCAATAGCATAGCATTTACATCTTATACCATACTTCTGCTTAATATAGAAGTTTTAAAAAATTATTCTGAACTAAGTGTTTGCATTTCACACTGAGATTCTTTCACTGTTTTAGCAGGTAACTCTCCTCTGTGCCCCCAGCCCCATCCAGTGGCAAATGCAGGTAACTGCAGGCTAAATTGACCTCCCCCCAACAACCAACCACTTCCACTTTCTGCCAATATAGCAAAAAGTAGGGCAGAGTATTTATGAGAAGTGTTGTATACACTGATGCAGAAGAATATTATATAAGTTTTCCTTACTTGGCACACACTGTCCGTTTCATTAAGTTTCTGGCAATATCTTCAGAGGGAATAGTAAGTATCCAAAAAGGAGACTGAAAGAAAAAACAACATACAACTTACTTCAAATGGGCTTTATGGCCTCATATGCTTTTACTCAAGAAGTCAATAAGGAGATATTCCTATTTGCTACTTTTAGACAATATGTGATCTGACTCTAACCAAAATTAACATTGTTCTAATAGAAAAAAAAGTAAATCATTTTAATAAAATATTATTGTATAATATCAGAATGATACTGTTATAATTAGTTATTAATAACAGGAAAGGAACAAAAGGGCAGGCCAAATATTATAGGCAAGTCATTGGGCAGCTCTGCCAGGAAGCTGCAGTTCAAAACTCCTCAGAGAGCTACCAGTCCACTCCCCACAGATTGCTGGGGAAGGAACTGGACAGGTGGGAGAATAGGTGCTTGGGGTGGCATTAGGAAGGTACTTGCCTGTCAGTGGCCAGAGTAGGCGTGGCCACTGTAAACTCAGGAAGATTTTTGAGATATTTAATCCCCTAAACAAAGGAGTTTGCTCTCTTGGTTTTTTCCTGGTTTCTCTTGGTTGACTCCTGGCTCGAATCCTGCTTCTTATATTTGCGCACATGGCCCATGTGGACCCCACACACAATGGACTAATGGACTGCAACCAGCCTGATGCTAAACTGGACCCGACTGCAATATGGAACAGAAACTCTAGACATTGAATTGCTTTAGCTCTACTGAATCCCCAGCTACACTAAGGGAAATGGGACTTAGGAAACAGAGATGTAATTCCACACAAGTAACATTCATTCATCCTCTCGTGCAAGTCTCAGAAAATTCCTTTTCCCGAGATATCATAAGGATCCACCACCAGCACTCAGTGAAGAAAGGGCTATCCTACTGCCACCGGTAACAAGAACATTTTTATAAGTGACTCTATAAATGACAACACTAGCAAATTTAAGGTTATTTAAACTTCAGATTAATTTTGTAGTTGCTCTCTTATGTAGTTTGACAAAATAATTAATGCATATAAAATCCCAAAGTATAATCTTGAATTTTTTTTAATTTTATAACTTTAACATTTGCAGTTCTTCTCTTTAAATCCAAGGTTCTATTTATATTATGTATGATTTACTGAAAAATATAAATTCAACTTACCTTTCCATAAGTTTCCTGATTATTAGTGAACTGACCTCCAAAAAGTGAAAGCAAAGACTTTATTTCCTATATTGAAAATATTTATAGAGAGAACACATTTTAATACAGAGAATGCAAAATGTATTAAAAGACATAAATACAATACAATTAAAAATGAAAGAGTGGGCCCTGGCTGGTTTGGCTCAGTGGTTAGTATTGGCCCTCAAATGGAAGGATCACAAGTTTGATTCCCAGGCAAGGGTAGGTATCTCGGTTGCAGGTTCCCCAGCCCCCGGCGTGGTGAATGTGGGAGGCAACCAATCAACGTGTCTCTCTCATGTGGATGTTTCTTTCTCTCCCCCTCCCTCCCTCCCTTCCACTCTCTCTAGAAATTAATGGAAAACATAATCTCAGGTGAGGATTTAAAAAAATAAAAATGAAAAGAGTGGGTTGAAGACCTACCTAAAGCTTTTAAAATTCAATACCTCACAAATTACATCTCCAGGTTCTAAAAAAAAATTTAGAGTCACAAATAGTAAGTCATTTCTGAGAAATTTTATACAATAAAATTGCTAAAAGATTTGATCAGACATTGTCCTAATTTTGAAAAGAAAAAAAAGCACAGATTACAAGAACTACAGATTTTTTTTAAAATATATTTTATTGATTTTTTACAGAGAGGAAGGGAGAGAGATAGAGAGTTAGAAACATCGATGAGAGAAACATCGATCAGCTGCCTCCTGCACATCTCCCACTGGGGATGTGCCCGCAACACAGGTACATGCCCTTGACCGGAATCGAACCCGGGACCCTTGAGTCCGGAGGCCGACGCTCTATCCACTGAGCCAAACCGGTTTCAGCAAGAACTACAGATTAGTAAAACTGATACTAGAGCAATAAAAATAAATTACAGATAATTTGAGAATGTTCAGAAAAGAAATAACATGTTTGCAAACATGTTTAAGATTCTCTTTTCTTCCTTTGAATTGTAATAGCATAAAGATTTTCCTCCTTGGCATCAGTATTGCAAACTTTTCAATAGGAAACAATATACTTTAGGCTGAATATTTAGGTGGTTTTCAATTCTATCAGTTTAAAATAAGGCTAACATATACATTTTATGAGTATATGGCTTTTTCCATATTTTGGGTTTCTTTATGAGTCACAATAAGTAGGGTTACTATATCCAGAGAGATGACATTTTTATGGCTTCTTACAGTTTATATGCCAAAATACTTTCTTAAAGGGTTGTTCTAAATTATAAGGTAAGAGTATTGATTTTGCTTCACTATTTCTCAACTGGCTGTTGTACCATCACTGTGTCAATTGATTTAAAAAGGTACTTTTAATGTATTTTAATTTTTTTATTACTAGCATAGTATTGTTAATATATTTGTTTACAAGCCATACTTGGAACCATTCTTTCTCTAGAAACTAAAATAACTAGTGATGTATTAATTTGTGATTAAAAGACCAACAATTTTACCAAATAACAGGCAAAAGTGACAAGAGTCCCATTGCAAATTAACTTTGCTGTCCTGATCAGTTAATTAGATGACTATATATACGTTGAATTAAGAAAAAGAAATAAATGATTAACGAGGGAGCATCACTGTGAATTTATTAAGCACAAATTATGGTAAGTTAATATTTAACCTAGTAACTGAAATGTGAGGTGTAAACATTGAGTGTTCTTAAAGAAGCAAAGCAAAATATATATAAGTTATATTAGAGGACAAGGGAGGAAAAGACTACTTCAGTTTTAGAAGAAACGTTTCAATGGTGGCTGACTTCCAGTGATGGAAAACCGGGTACAGTAATTCAGATTAAGTCTTCTGCTGAGAACTAGAAAAACCTGGCATCTGCTAGAGGCATGGAGAGATGACAAGAATCGTCAAACCAAGGTCTGGGAGAGGACGACCACCCAAGGTGTAGCCACAGGCTTCCCGGGAGATTTGCCGACCTTCACATCAGCTGTGAAGGCAGGTAGCCCTTTGGACAGCTTAATGAAGACAGAGGGACAAAAAGAGAATAGGGCCACCCAATGGGGAGGAAAGGAGGCTGAGAAACCACCCAGTTTAAACTGGAATCCCCAAAACCTACAAACCCCAGGAGTACCTGTGAATCAGAACAGAAACAAAACTGAACGCCTGAAAAGGAGCTCAAGTGATCCTAGATTGCTATGGCCTGTGTGCTACCTTCTTCTTCAAGGGCTTACATCATCCTGGGCCTCATGCTTTATTTCTTCAAATAAATTTACAGATACAACATTTGGCACATATTTAAAAAATAACCCAGTACACATATGAAAAAGAACCCGGGGGGGAAAAAGCCATACATAATAGAAACAGACCTACAGGCCCCTTTTAGCAGTCACATACTTGAACAGAATTGTACGTTCTATTGAAGGGAATAAAAGACAAAATCAAGAATTCTGGCAGAGGATCAAAACTATTAAAAAAGGAAACTGACAATAAATAAATATGTAGGTAAGTTAAATGAATATTGGCTATATGAAATAAATAGATTGAAGATTGAGAAAGGAAAGATCCAAATTAGATAAAAATGGATTACAGGCCAAAGCAGGAAAACAGAAGGCATCATTCAGGGAATGATGGGGAATCAGATTTGGCTGCATTGTGTGTGTGTGTGGGGGGGGGGGGGGGCAGGGAGGGGGGGTTTGGGGTGCCATGAGTCCCAGACTAAGGACAATCTATAATAATAAAAGTGTAATATGCTAATTAGACTGGACGTCCTTCCTTCCATCAAAGCTGCAGTGGGTGGGGGCCGCAGTAGAGGCAGCAGAGACCCCCCCGGCCATGGTGGTGGCAGGCGGGGGCCAGGAACAAGGCCCTTGCACGAATTTCGTGCACCAGGCCTCTAGTGAGGATATAAATCTTGGGAGATTAAACTAAGAAGAATTAAAGTAGGAAGAAACAGGTAAAATCACCAAGTACCAGAAATGCTATATATATATTGATTGATTGATTTTAGAGGGAGAGAGAGGAAGGGAGAGGGAGAGAGAGAAACATCGATGAGAGAAACATCGAACAGCTGCCTCCTGCACACCCCATACTGGAGATTGAGCCAACAACCAGGGCATGTGTCCTGTGCTGGAATCAAACCAGTGACCTCAGTGCATGGGACTAGGCTCAACCAACTGAGCCACACTGGCCAGGGCAGGGACGCTATTTTCTAAGACTGCAGCCTAACCACACCCTTCTCAAAGCATTGCCTGACCACAGGCACTCACCCTGCGGCCTCAGTCTAGTTCCACTCCAGTATTCCTCTAAGTGGTATCCTTCCTTTGGTACTCCAGAATTACCTTTTTATTACACAAATGATTACTAGTCACTTCCTGGCTTAAAAAGAAAAAAACACTTTGTCACCTCCTGACTTAAAAAGGAAAAAAGAGTCAATGGCTCCCATTTAACTTAAAATTAAATCCAATGGTTACAAAACACTCCAAAATCCGGTTCCTACCCTCATCTCTATCCTCACTGCCTACTGCTTCATCCTCCCTCCCCACACCTCCCCGCCCCGTGCCAGGCCACCATAATCACCTACCCTGCGTCCGCATACTTGCTTGTTTCTCACTCGTGGGCTTTCCAGCTCTCTTCGCCCACAGGACATCTCCTTTATCAATTAAGATCTAATTAAAGTACTACTCGCTCAATGAAACTCTATGCCCTTGCACCCCTGTCTCGCCCATACACCCTCCCGGCAGAACATTAATTCTGAATGACACAATCTGTCTTTATAAGTCCTGAGGCCAGTAAGTTGAGCACAACCGAAGAAAATCACAGAATCTGGCAAAATTACAAATACCGGCTCTTCGCCCTCGGCCGAGTGGTCCGCATTGCTCTGACGCCTGTATTCTTCTCTACTCAACTGTTTAACTTGTCAGCTCCCTGTTTTGCTCTCAAAGGTTATTCCAAAGTTTACTATTTCCCTCAATTTCTCCACAAAACTGCTGTGTTCCCCATCTCTCAAGTAAATAACCTTGACTCACCCATTACCTGGAAAGCAGGCCTTGGGGCAGCTACCCCGCACCCCATCCCTTGCCCACTCTTCATTTCTACTGAAAGACCAACACCTCCTCCACCTGTGACTTTATATCCATTTCCCCGTCTCTTCAGCCTATTAACTAGCCCATCTCTGGGGGAAGGGGTCCTCCCTTGACCCTAGGTCCCTCAAACTATTAACCAATCTTACGTTCCCTTCTTATGCTCTATCAAGCTCTAGTTAAGAGCACTATTCTATCTTCCCTTCCTCATCTTTTGTGACCATTAAGCCAAGCAATCCAACCCCACCCCCACACCCCCCAAAAAACCTACACAACAGCTAGAGTAAAATTCCTAAAACTTCACCCTTCAGTTTTCTGTGGCCTCTCACCCTTCCTGTTGTGACACTTGCCTAACTTCATGGTCTTCTCTTCTCGCTTCTTAATAGGTCCAAGCACCTGTATTTGGCTCGCCATTCTTCTGACACTACGCTTTCTCTGAAAAATTTCATTTTCTCTCCTAGTATTCCTATGCAGAAATTCCCAAATATTTACTACCGGTCCAGACCATTCTATCATGGCCTATGCATACTCATGTATGTATTCACTGCCTTCTGGTCATCTCCACCTGATGTTACACGTTATACAAGCACATTAACTTGAGCGCAGCCAAAACTTAAAGCTTACATCTGGCTATGCTCTCTATGTTAATAAATAAAGACACCCTTATGTCCACCCCAAGACTCATCCTTGATTGATCCTTCCTCCCCCCGACCCCCACCCCTATTCAATTGACTATCATGCCCGGATCGTTTCATCACCTATGTTGCCCGTCTAGTCCATCCTTTTACCCCTCGCCCTAGTTCAGGCCTTCTTACTCCATTAACAAGGCTACTCCAACAGCCTCCTACCTGGTCTGATTCTAGACTTACTCCCCTCAGATCTATCCTCTGCGCTGCTGCCAAAGTGCCTTTAAAAGGGAAGTCTGATTCTGATTCCCCCGCTTCCTGACTTAACGTTCTTCAATCAATTCCCCTTCCAAGCTCCCCAGTGCTGAAGGCTTTGGGTCTCTAGTCCCTTTCCACCTCTCCTGTCCTCTTATCATTACTCTCGGCTGCGTATTTTGTAATCCGGTAATAAGAATAGCTTGTAATTCTAATTTACTTATTTCTCTTCTTGACCTGGTTAACTGCTACTCATCCCTCAGTTGCTATTCATGGAAACCATCTCAAAGGCCCCCCCCCCCACACACACTCAGGTGGATTAGATTCCCTTTCAGTATGTTCTCCTATTTCCCTGCGCATCTCTCTAGCACAGCACTTACACCGTTACTTCAAAACACTGTGTTGATGCATCTGCTCAGCCCTTGACCTAAGCGGCAAGCTGGGTGCGGATGGACACTACCTTTGTCACCATCGCGTCCCCAGCGTCCTGCATATTCAATCGCTGGCACTCTGAGCGTGTCTCGTGAATGAATGAATGAATGAATGAATGAATAACACGCTTCCCCGACTTCTCCATCAACTAAGCTGCACCACCCCCGCCGCCACCCGCTCCCCCCGAGTGCGCCCGGCCCGTCTGAGACGGAGACGCCGCACTGACCCCGCTGTCGGCCGGCTCCCCCCGCCCACGGGGAGCTCCGGGTTAGAGGACCGTCCCGTTCGCCCGCCCACCTCCGGCCCCGGCCCCGAGGAGAGGAAGGAGTGAAACGCCGGAGGGGCGGGGAAGGTCTGTGTCGGACCCCTCTCACGCACACCCTGCACCGCGGGGCTGGGAGGCGTGATGCCCGACGAGCACGCCCCCCTGCACCCCAGCGTGCTCGGCTCCCGCCCCCAGCACCCCACCCACCGCGCCGCCCCCGGAGTCGGAAGTTGTGGAGAGTCCGCAGGCTCACCGGCAGGCGGAACTCCAGATGCTCCTGCGCCATGAGGAGCAAGTACCGATTCAGGGAGGACGGCAGCGCCATGGCGGCCGCCAGTGGTGCGCATGCGCCGCCCCGCGCGGTGTTCCTCCCCCCCCCCCCCCCCCGAGTCGTTTCCGCCGCAGCGGGGCCTGGAGGGCCGGAAGCGGAAGCTCCGAGGGGCGGGCGCAGTCCCGGGATCCTCACCCCGCGGCGCGGGAGGAGCTGTCGCTGCGGCGCGCCCTCAGGCGGAGGCCCCGAGTTGGAGTAGCCGGGAGGCGCTGTGTCCGGGGCTGGTGGCGGGGAGACCCGCGGCCCCGCGCCCTCCCGCCGGGGCGCCCCGCCACTCGCTCTGTACCTTTCCCAAACCCGGTTCCCGGAAGCGGTTCTGAAACGTCCGCTCCTCGCGCAGACATCTCTGGCCCGCCAGGCTCTGGGACTGACTTCCCTGAACCACTCACTCACCATTTCCTATACTTCCTGCATTTTTGCAATAACCTTTTAAGGATACATGCTTTGTAAGCCAATTACAGTAAACTCTGGAGGGCCAAGAACATCTCTTATGTTCATTCTGTGCCTCAGAGAAAGCAAAACAGTGTCCTCCTCGGTGTCAGCACCAATCACTTGGAGGTTGTGATGTTAGCCCGCCCTGACCGCAGCCGACCGTGTGTTAAAACCATGATGGCAGCTGCTTCCAGCTGTTCGCTCTAGCACATTCGCCGTAGCAGTCAGCACATATAAATTTTAATAATTTGCATGTTACAGGTGTATGTGCAGTTGCTTTTGAGCGCACGGGATCCTTCATTGAGAGCTATTTTGCATTCCACTGTAGTAAGGTGCAAAGTACAACAGGGTCGGTATCCTACATCTGCGCATCCTGTGCCAAGAAGGTAGCTGATGCTTAGCTCGCGATTAAGAACGTAAGCTGTGGTGTTAATCTTAGGTCCAGACCTCGGTTCCACTATTTACCACTGTATGTTTGTAAACAAATGTCTTAGCCTCTGTTATCTAACATGTAAAAATACTGCCTCCTTCAAGGGATTGTTAGGACCAAGCGAAGTACTAGTAATGTACATAGTGTTTAATATAATACCTGGCATATTGTATGGGGCTGATAAATGGCATTTAAGGATATTTATTCTCATAAGAAATTAACCCTGCACAGGCAGGCATTAGGGTTAGTGTGAAACTACCTTTGAGACACTCACAGCCTGGCCTGTCCAATGTTTTTCGAGTTTACTAGAGTAGTTAAGGAACCACAGAAGAGTTTGGACTTTGGAAGCTGGTGTTCAAACTAGAATCTAGAAACTTCCTATTTTTTTTTTTTTTTTTTTTTTGTACTGAATGAGGCAAGGAGGTTCATTGTCTTCTGGGAACTTACCCAAAGCTGGATCCCTGCTTCATCCACCAGGGCGGAACTCTAAGAGACTTGGCTCCTCCCTTGAGAATCACTGTTGTTCAAGCATGGAAGCCTCTGGTACACTGTTGATTATTTAAAAAACCAGACACGTTGCTGGGAAGTAAGGACCGGAAATTGGAGAATGTTGTGTCGTGTTATGATTATAACAAACCACTACAGTGTTGAGACTAGTAGCACAGAGTCAGTGAAGAAAGGAAATGAGCAGAGTTAAGTTTCCAACAGCAGGTGTCATGTGTAATGTCAACACTGCTCATGCATCTGTATCAGATGGAGCACCTAACACCTGAAAAGGGATTGGGTATCACAGAGAACCATAGGGATTTGTGCGCCAATGAGAGGGAGAAAGTGTGTCTTCGTATTAGTTACTAAAATAGAAGAATTTGCAATGAGTAAAAGGGGGCTTTTGAACAGTTTGGAGAATAAAATTTTATTGGAAGAAATTATATAAGAACTATGGAACAGAAGGGTCTCCAGCATCATCAAGCTTAATGGAGAGGATTCAGGAAGAGAAGGGGAGGACACCAGGTGCTCTCGGGAAGCAGACCTGAACAAGCTGGGACTCTGAGGCACCAACTCAAACTTCAGCAGCTGCAGTTGATTTAAGTGTGACTCTGCTCCTTGAGATTAAACTCCCACCTAGAAGTGGAGCAAAGTAGATCTTGTCCTTTGGTCAAAAGACTCTCCAGAGCAAATCAGAAGCCCTAATTGCAATTTCAGCCCACTAATTTCTTACCGGTGAAACAGGTTCTGCACAGAAAAAATGTGAATGACAATGGACTGGAGATTCAGTCTTCTCTCATAGTCATTCTTAAACTCTAGTGCTGCCACAATTCAAATAAATCAAGGGCCATACATTTCCAGGCAAATGTAAGATTCAGCCTGATTGAGCGAAACTGTTCTGCTGCTGGCTGAAATAGAAAGTTTTCCAAAAAGAAGCCTAACCCAGGGCCTGCCAAAATTAGGGATGCCTTTGCTCTTTGGGCCAGTCCTTAATTTTACTTAAGTTGATTCTTTTGTTTACAATGAGACTGAGATTGCAAGATACCAAGTTTATTTAAGCTGAATCAGAGATGTTTTTTATACAGGGTGGGGCAAAAGTAGGTTTATAGTTGTGAGTACATGAAACAGTTTATTCTTATTTATTAATTATTGTACTATTTTTCATATGAACAATTGTAAATCTACTTTTGTCCCATCCTGTATTATATTGCCAGAATAAAAGCTAATTCGTAAAAATTAGCATACTTTTTTTAAAATGTATATTTTATTGATTTTTTACAGAGAGGAGGGGAGAGAGATAGAGAGCTAGAAACATCGAAGAGACAGAAATATCAATCAGCTGCCTCCTGCACACACCCCCTACTGGGGATGTGCCGGCAACCAAGGCACATGTCCTTAACTGGAATTGAACCTGAGACCCTTCAGTCCGCAGGCCGATGCTCTATCCACTGAGCCAAACCGGTCAGGGCAAGATACTTTTTTTAAGAATTATTTTAAGTTCGATACTACTTAAAACATTTTAAAGCAGGTTTTGAAATAGCTTTGTGTTGAGCTAATGTTATAGATAGCTAGAGAGTTACCAAATTCTTAAACTATTGAAAAGGCTGTGTAAATTTTAATTGCAATTATTTCATTATCAATCTTTACAAGTAAAATAAAACTGACCTAAAAGTGTGAGGTTCCAAGGGTTTTTCAACAAAGAAGAAAAGTGTACTGTGAGAGTATAAACTTATATGAATTAAATCAACTGGCTAATCACATTTTAAAAAAATATGTTTTTATTGATTTCAGAGAGGGGAAGGGTGAGGGAGAGAGAGATAGAAACATCAATGATGAGAATCATCAATTGGCTGCCTCCTGCATGTCCCCAACTAGGGATCAAGCCCGCAACCCAGGCATGTGCCTTGACCAGGAATAGAATCATGACCACCTGGTTCATGGGTCGATGCTCAACCACTAAGCTACACCAGCCAGGCATACATTTTTTAAAAGGTTCATAAGTCATTGAAAAATCCATAAGTACTACATGTTATTACCATAATTGTCAATTATGTCATTGCAAGTTCGCATAGTACAACATGAAGCACATGCTGAATATTCCTTTTCTGTATCTGGTCATATTTGAACTGATTTATATAAACTTGTAGCTGCTAATCTATGTAGGTGCTCAGCAAGCTACTTAACAAAGCAGTGCTCAAAAACTTGTTAATCTAATTTTGAGAGTCCATGACCCCTACTCCTGAATTCCTCTCTCCACCTCTGATGAATAAAATGGAATTTAGGCATTCATGTCAATTGTAAAGTAAATTATAATGGAAGCAGAACACAAGAAAAAGTACATTTGGGTCTCAACCTAAAGTTCCACTGTCTTCCAGCCTAACATTGAGTCTTAAATACTCAATTCTACTGCCTCCTGCTCTCAAAAGTGTTTCCCTCTCCACAGCCTCTTCTGTAGACATTATAGCACTTAACACATTTAATTGTAATCACTGGTTTTAGCCACTGAAGGCAGTCCTTTCCCACTTCTATATTTGCTGATCTTGGCAATGACTAATACACGTTGAATGCTCAGTAAATGTTTGCTGAATGAATGAATATAATCCTTACATTCCTAACATCAATATTTTAATTCTTATGTTCACTTATATTCAAGTACATAGTACTAATATATACTGGCACAATGTAGGATTAGCTTTCGGTACCTGCTATTCTTCATTCACATAGTGATATTATTAATATAGATTAGCAACAAAAGGCAATTCCTAAAGAAATATGTCTCATAAAATAATACATCAATAAAATTACTATTGTGTTATTAACATACATTTTCTCATCCAAGACGGTCTCTCTCTACTTTCAAACCAGGATGTTTTCATGATTAAAACTAGATCTAATTACTTTTCTTTTTTTTTTTCTTTTTTTTTTAAATTAAATCTTTATTGTTCAGATTATTACATTTGTTCCTTTTTTTCCCCCCCCCATAACTCCCCTCCTCCCAGTTCCCGCCCCACCCTCCACCCTCACTCCCCACCCACTGTCCTCATCCATAGGTGCACGATTTTTGTCCAGTCTCTTCCCACATCTCCCACACCCCTTTCCCCCCCAGGAATAGTCAGTCCATTCCCTTTCTATGTCCCTGATTCTATTATAATCAACAGTTCATTCTGATCATCAGATTATTTATTCACTTGATTCTTAGATTCACTTGTTGATAGATGCATATTTGTTGTTCATAATTTGTATCTTTACCTTTTTCTTCCTCTTCCTCTTCTTAAAGGATACCTTTCAGCATTTCATATAATCCTGGTTTGGTGGTGATGAACTCCTTTAGCTTTTCCTTATCTGTGAAGCTCTTTATCTGACCTTCCGTTCTGAATGATAGCTTTGCTGGATAAAGTAATCTTGGTTGTAGGTTCTTGGTATTCATCACTTTGAATATTTCTTGCCACTCCCTTCTGGCCTGCAAAGTTTCTGTTGAGAAATCAGCTGACAGTCGTATGGGTATTCCCTTGTAGGTAACTGAGTTTCTTTCTCTTGCTGTTTTTAAGATTCTCTCTTTATCTTTTGCTCTTGGCATTTTAATTATGATGTGTCTTGGTGTGGTCCTCTTTGGATTCCTTTTGTTTGGGGTTCTCCGCGCTTCTTGGACCTGTAAGTCCATTTCTTTCACCAGGTGGGGGAAGTTTTCTGTCATTATTTCTTCAAATAGGTTTTCAATATCTTGCTCTCTCTCATCTTCTGGCACCCCTATAATTCTGATGTTGGTACGTTTGAAGCTGTCCCAGAGGCTCCTTACACTATCCTCGCATTTTTGGATTCTTTTTTCATTTTGCTTTTCCGGTTGGATGTTTTTTGCTTCCTCGCATTTCAAATCATTGACTTGATTCTTGCGCTCCTCTGGTCTGCTGTCGGGCGTCTGTATAATATTCGTTATTTCAGTCCGTGTGTGCTTAATTTCTAGTTGGTTCCCCAATATAAGATCGAGGGTCTTATTAGTTTTCGTGTAGATCTCATTAAGTTTATCGGCAGCTTCTAAACAGTTCTTGAGAGACCTTAAAAGTGTGGTTCTGAACTCTATTTCTTCCATTGACAATTTTGTCCTGTTTCTTTGTCTCCGCATTTTGTTATGCTTCCTTGGTGCACCCCCTAGTGGTCTTTGTTCGCAGTCTTATAGTGAAATCTTGATTGTTGTAGCTAATTCCAGGGAGGGTTTGACCTCCAGGCCAAGTGGCTATGAGAGTCAGCTATGAGTGTCAGCAGTGAGAGAACTTCTGTCCTCTAGGGAGGTGCTAATCTAGCCTTTGCCTGAGGCTATCCGGCAAATGCCTCTGTGCAGGGCTTGGGCGGGGCGGGTCGCACAGGATCAACAGGGTGGGCCGGAGAGAGCAGTTATGGCGGCTCTCAGTCCTGTCCCCAGGGGCTCTGCCTCTCTGAGTCCCAGCACCCGCTGCAAAGCTCAGAGAGAAAGCTGCACTCGCTCTGACTGAAGCCAGACAGTCCCGCTTCTCCCGTTTGAGTCTGGGTCCCTAAAGACTCGCCCGGATCTGGTGCTCAGAGTCTGCGACTCCCTCCCGATTGAAAACAACAACCGCGCCCTCTGCCGCCAGCCCGCTCCGCGCACTCCGCACCTCAGAATTTGACTTCAGCACTGCGCCTCCTCTGAGTGTCCGTGTGCGTTTCTCTTTCCTCCTAGTTGTAGGACTTCCACTCAGCCAGCGTTCCTGTGGTTCTGGGTGATGTCCCTTCCGTTTTTTGGTTTCACTTTTGAAGTAGTTGTTCAAAGCAGCAAACTCCAGCGTTAACCTATGCCCATCTTGGTTCTCCCGATCTAATTACTTTTCAATTCTAATTTTCCTTTGGCACAGCAAACAAACCATAAAACAGCAGTTTCTGCCCGTTTTAATAAATTAATGTAACTATTTTATCTTTATTTCCCACATATGTTCTTACAGGTAAAATTCCATTACAGTGAATTCTCTTAGATAGCCAAATTGATTGTTATTGCATTTATATATTATACAGATTTCATGACTAATTTATTACACAAATGCTAGGCTTCAAGAAGTAAAAGCCAACATCTGAAATCTGAGTAAAAAGTGACATATAGCCCTAGCCGGCTTGGCTCAGTGGATAGAGCATCGGCCTACAGACTGAAGGGTCACGGGTTCAATTCCAGTTGAGGGCACATGCCTGAGTTGTAGGCTCGATCCCCAGTAGGGGGCATGCAGGAGGCATGCAATCAATGATTCTCTCTCATCATTGATGTTTCTATCTCTCTCTCCCTTTCCCTTCCTCTCTGAAATCAATAAAAATATTTTTTTAAAAAAGTGACACATATAAATTCTATCAAGATCAGAGATCACTATGTAATACAGTACTTTACTTTGAAATATGTACAAAATTATGAAACTGTCAAGAGATAATTTCTTTTTTCTCTTTCATAATAATAAAAACTCCAACAAAGTACTTTCTATACCAGCCGTGGGCAAACTACAGCCCGCGGGCCGGATCTGGCCCATTTGAAATGAATAAAACTAAAAAAAAAAAAAAAAAAAGACCGTACCCTTTTATGTAATGATGTTTACTTTGAATTTATATTAGTTCACACAAACACTCCATCCATGCTTTTGTTCCAGCCCTCCGGTCCAGTTTAAGAACCCACTGTGGCCCTCGAGTCAAAAAGTTTGCCCACCCCTGCTCTATGCCCATTTATTCTTCATAATAAATCACTATTATAACTGACAATAATGAGAAATGAAAATACTTGAACTTTTAAAAAATACAGAGCCCTTCTTGATTAACAGAATTTGTTTTAATAAAATTTTATCTGTAGTATCTTATACCTTAGACAAGTAACCATTAAAACAAAGAAGACAATGCCAGAGTAGTCATATATTACAGATCTCAGGAAATAGACATTCAGAAAAGACTTAAGGCTACCCAGTAATAGCCTCTTATAAAACCCAACAAACCTTACCATTGTAATTTGATTTAAAAGGGACCAAAATATTAGTGTCTGTTGAGCCAAGAATAAGAAAATCTTCTACTGCTGTCATTTTCATGTTCTTAGTTTTTCAATCAAATAGTCAGCCTGTAATTTTAAAAACACAACATGTTTTTTATCACAAATATGGTAGCTGGTGTGAAAAATTCTACTGGCATCCCTATTATAATAAACCACAGCAGACTAGCTGGATAATACATATTCTCTTCCTAAAAATATCTTACAAAAAACCTAAATATAAGTGGAATCATATACTATTTGGTTTATTTCCCTGAGCATAATGTCCTCAAGGTTTATCCATGCTGTAGCATGGGTCAGAATTCCCCTCATAAAAAAAATCATTTTTCAAATACAGTGGACATATTATATTAGTTTCAAGTGTACAACATAGTGATTAGATATGTATGTACCTTAAGAAGTGTTCACCTCAGTAAGTCTGGTAACTTTCTGACACCATACATAGTCATTACAATATTATTGACTATATTCCTTATACTGTACCTTTATCCCCATGACTATTTTACAAAAATGTATTTTTAATAAGTTTTAATTATAGAAGCATGGCTCATGTAGAAAATTAGAACTACAAATACAAGAAAAAAATCTTGTTTTTAGTTACACTGATATTTTAAAGACCACACCAACTGTCCTACAAAATATCACACTATTTCATTTCAAATACACACACATTCCTTAAATATATTTTAATTAAATAAAATCATTTAAGCAAGTTGAAGAAAGAAAAAATAAGTTTGAAATATGAGGTTTCTAGAAATCAGGTGTTTTTGAATTTCTTATTTACTATTGACTATTATAATATGCATTAATTAATGGTAATTATTTAATTTACAATTTTATAATTACTCAGATATAGCAACTCTAGGTCACCTTATCATCATGGACACATAAAATAAGAGGCTGGTAAATCACTAGGCAAGTGGCCCTGGAAGGACCGAGTCATTGTTTAACCTGGACTGTCAGACCACAGGTCTATGAGCAGCTGAATTCTGTTCTACTTCTGTCCGAGCAAAGCAGAATTTTGCAATGTTTTAGGCTCAAAGCTTCAACCTCACATCTGGTAGTTGATGCTACTACTACAGCCCTTTTTTAAGAGTTTAAATATCAAAAATTACAAAATCTCAATTTCTACAATAATGTTGCTAATGAAGACAGAGGCTGCAGGTAACATTTATTGAGTACTTACTATTTGTAAGGTACAGTTTTAAGTGCTTTACATGTAAATTATTTTATAAATTCTACAGAAATAGGTACTATTACCTATATGCAGGTAATAAAGAACTTGGGCCTTAAAAATCTTAAGTAACTTGCACAAGGTCCCTCAAGTAATTAATGAAGCCAGAATTTGAATCCAGATTTGATTCTGGATTCTGAACTATAAATGCCATGATTCTTCTATATCACATCCTCTACCTGCAAGGGAGAGACTCAGCCTTAGCTTCTCTTCTACAGATCTGATGACCTGAAAAATCCCCCAAATTAAAAATATTATTTTGGATATGTGCAAGCAGTATGTTAAAATAGATGATCAAGCCTATAAAAGCTGTCTCCAAGAAAAGAAAAGCTACATAAAAAAAGACAAATATTTTATATACTTTTGTATGCTGCTAGTATAACAATAACACTTACTGTGATGAACCAATAGGAATTCGGTCTATAAACCAATTTTGATAAGAAGCCAAGCTGATCAACTGGTGCTATGACATGAAGGTGCAAGTGGGAAATGGAACAGAATGGTGGCATATGGAAACCCATTCTAAAACAGAAAAGTAAGAGATAATTGACAAATCAGTTCTACAATAGTTTTAAGCTATTTTTTCATGTTAAAATGCATAAATGTCAAAGAGATCCAACACAGGTTACCTAAGATAGATCTCCACTCAAACATCTCTTTTACTGTTTTTCTTTATACACTTTAGAGTATTCACAAAGTTCCTCTTCTTTTCATGTTTAAGTGCACAGTAACCTAAACTCTTCATCAAGAAGTTCTTACAGTATATCATGCCTTAGTACAACGGTTCTCAACCTGTGGGTCGCAACCCTTTTGGGGGTCGAGCGACCCTTTCATAGGGTTGCCTAAGACCATTGGAAAACACATATATAATTACATATTGTTTTTGTGATTAATCACTATGCTTTAATTATGTTCAATTTGTAACAATGAAAATACATCCTGCATATCAGATATTTACATTACGATTCATAACAGTAGTAAAATTACAGTTATGAAGTAGCAACGAAAATAATTTTATGGTTGGGGGTCACCACAACATGAGGAACTGTATTAGAGGGTCGCGGCATTCGGAAGGTTGAGAACCACTGCCTTAGTATGACCTTTATGAATTTGGAGTTGGCATTCCATCCTATCACTTTCGGCCTTTATCATATTAAGACATGCTAAGATATTTAATTATCTTAAGATATTTAGTTATCCTAAGATATGCCTCTTCAATGAAGCTAAATAAATAAATAATTACTACAGGACACTCAAGTATGGTTCCATTATTCCAAGACACAGCCAGTAGATGCCAAGTGTTCTCCTTTAATAAAAGTGGTAAATCATTTCCTTATGAACCAGGATTTTAGTAGTGAAATTAATTATGTATCTAAAAAAATTAGCAGTTGTTTCTTGTTTAACAATAAAAATTTAGATGACAATTATTCATATTCATTTGTTTTAAAATACATAAAAGAATTCTTTTGACTAATAAAAATTTTTTAAAATATGATTTAACCTCTTAAAAATTAATTTACAGTTTTGCAAGTCCACTTATTCTAAGTGGAAGAAGGCACAGGAGAAGTGCTATATTGTATCAATATAGGACAATGTAAGTCAGATATGCAACACATATTGAAAAGCTTTCACCACTACCTAGAAAAGGAGACTAGGTTTTCTCTCTATGGAATACAAATTATATAATGTAGAATCAAGTAATCCAAAAGCTAGAAGAGACTCAGCCTTTTTATTTTAAATACTAGAGGCCAGCACACGATTGAAATCACACAAGGAGGCGCCCCGCCTTCCGCTATGCAAGGAGGAACCCGGCGGGCCACGGGAGTCAGGCCTGACTGGCACCTCGGGTGGCTGGGACCCACGCCTGACTTCCACCCCAGGCCCTCCCAGCCCCCCAGCCTGTGTCCGCTCCGGGCCGCCGGAGCCACTGTGCCGGCTCAGGCAGGCCCTGGTGTCTGTCTCTGTCTCCGCTCCAGGGCCTCACCTGCGCACACAACCTCCTGTCTGGTCGTGACCCATTATGGCATCCTGGCCTAATGTGCATATCACCTCTTTATATGTTTAGACTAGAGGCCCGGTGCACAAAAATTTGTGCACTCGGGGGGTCCCTCAGCCTGGCCTATGCCCTCTTGCAGTCTGGGACCCCTCAAAGGATGTCCACCTGCTGGCTTAGGTCTGCTCCCTGGGGGATTGGGCCCAAGCTGGCAGTCAGACATCCCTCTGGCAGCCTGGCAGCCCTTGGGGGATGTCCACTTGCCAGCGGGGAGCAGGCCTAAGCTGCAGTTGGACATCGTTAGCGCTGCTGAGGAGGCGGGAGAGGCTCCCCGCACCACCACCGCTGTACTGGCAGCCATTAGCCTGGCTTGTGGCTGAGCAGAGCCCCCCCGTGGGAGCGCACTGATCACCAGGGGACAGCGCCAGCATTGAGCATCTGCCCCTTGGTGGTCAGTGTGTGTCATAGTGACCAGTCATTCCCAGTCATTCTGCTGTTAGGGTCAGTTTGCATATTACCCTTTTATTATATAGGATAGAGAGAGGCCTGGTGCATGGATTGGGGCCAGCTGGTTTGCCCTGAAAGGTGTCCCGGATCAGAGTGGGGGTCCCGCTGGGGTGCCTGGCCAGCCTGGGTGAGGGGCTGATGGCTGTTTGCAGCTGGTCACACCCCCTTCAGGGTGGGGGTCCCCACTGGGGTGCCTGGCCAGCCTGGGTGAGGGGCTGATGGCTGTTTTCAGGCTGGCCACACCCCCTTTAGGGTCGGGGATCCCCACTGGGGTGCCTGGCCAGTATGGGTGAGGGGCTGAGGGCCGTTGTCAGGCTGGCCAAGCCCCCCGACGATGGAAGCTCCCAGCCTCTCCTTTTTTTCTTTTTATTCTGCGATTTATTTACTTTCTATAATTGAAACTTTGTTGCTTTGAGTGGAGCTCAGAGCCTGCCGCAGAAAGCGGGAAGCTTGGCTTCCTCCATCATTGGGGCAACCAAGCCTCCTGCTTGCTCCAGCTTCATGGCTACCGGCCGCCATCTTGGTTGGGTTAATTTGCATATAGTCGCTCTGATTGGCTGATGGGCGTGGCTTAAGGCATAGCGAAGGTATGGTCAATTTGCATGTTTGTCTTTTATTAGTGTAGATGGGGAAGCTAAGATCCAAAAAGTTTAACAAACTTCCTAAAATCACAATGTTAGGGAGTGGTAGAGTTAGGACTTAGACTCCAGGCTCTTAACTCCCAGTCCAATGTCCATTCCTATAACAAGCAAGCACTCCTGTGACTAGGAGGGGAATGTACTGGTTTTGACCAAAGGACATCAAATACCATTTGTTCTTTGTCGTTATCACTCTTGGGTATTGCTTAACCATTTTCAGAAGATTTTCACACACAGTCTCACCTGAGCCTACAAGTAGGCAGAGCAGATATTATCTTGGAGAGGTTAAAAGACTTGTCTAAAATGACACAGCCAGTACAAGCACAGTACACAGAAAGCAGCATGGGTAGCATTAGAATTCAGGTCTCTCTGAATTCCAGTTCAGAGATGTCAGAGGCCATCTCCACTATACACGCCTTGGCACTGCTTTGGTCACACAGGAGAAGTCAGAAATATTTAAAAACAAAAAAACAGTTGCCAAATTGAACATTTTGTGCTTTTGCTCAAACTTTGACAAATGCCAGAGTTCAGCAGGCAATGAATTCAAGTTAACTTCATGCTAAAAGTATAATAACGTATTTTTAAACCATATAAAATATTTTCTAAGGAAATTCGATTTATACACAATTTTATAGAAATGCACATACTGAACAAAGAAAAGTGGACTCGTAACTATTCTAACTACCCACTGATTGAATATACTTGTCTGTCCAAACTATAAGTGGTGATTATTAGAAGATGTTGAGACATGAGAGGAAGAAGTTTTTTTCATTAAATTTACATTATCAATGAACCATACATTCACTTTCAGGAAAACTGCACTTAAATTATAAACTCGGCCAGCTCTGCTTTCCTTTCCCATGAGGAAATAACATTTCAGAAAAACCAACTATGAATATTGGTTTCTATATGGAAGTATACATACCTCACATTTTCAAAGTCAGTGAAATTATTCTTTTTAAGAATGGTTTTTCCAGCAGTAACCATGCTCTCAACTATAAAACAGGAAAGAAACTACATTACATTATAGAAGACATTAAGTTCACTAAAGTGTTATTAATCTTAACTTTTGGGGTCCTAGCCAAATTTACTTATTCCAGGGGGGTGGGATTAATTCTAACTGTGCAAGACTGGTACAATATCCGCAAAGCAAAAAATGTGATACAGCACATTAACAGATTGTAAGACAAAAATCACAAGATCATATCAATAGATGCAGAAAAAGCATTGGACAAAATCCAACACCCATTTTTGATAAAAACTCTCAGCAAAGTGGGAATAGAGGGATCAAGATGATAGGACCATGAAGAATACTGCCATCATCTTACCAAGTCCTATTTGCTCTTTCTTTAGATCTGTGCAGTTTCCAATATGCTGCTTTGTCACCACAAGGTAATGATGAGATGCTGCTGGTTTGATATCTTTAAAGCAAACTAGGTCTTCATCCTAAAGCAAAAAACATATCATTTGCCAGTGAATTTTTTAAGAATTAACTAATATGTCCTGGCGAGTGAGGGACAGTGGTTAGAGTCACTGAAGGGTCGTGGGTCCGATTCCCAGTCACAGGCACACAACTGGTTTGCAGGTTCAATCCCCAGTCCTAGTCTGGAGGCAACTAGTCAATGTGTGCCTCCCTCTCTCTCTCCCCCCTGCCCACCCTCCCTTCCACTCTCTCTAAACATCATTGGAAAAATATCCTTGAATGGGGATTTTTTTAAAAAAAGAATGACCTATTAATGTTCTGCCATATCTTAAACATCATAAATCTCAGTCTAATAGGAAAATGGTACTTAATGTTCTAACTATCACATCAATGTTTCTCTCTCTCTTTAAAATCAATAAAAACGTATCTTCAGATGAGGATTAAAAATAAGAAATATTGAATTCTGCAAAGTTAAGAAACTCACTTACCTCTTGCTAACCTAATTGTATATTTAGTAAAATAAAGAATGAATGAAAAGGTAGAGCTGGGTCCCTTCTGACTCTATTTTTTTTACCCCTACTTTGCAGGGAAACAACTTATTCTTTCTGCCTGTCAGGTGCTCCCTGCCTCCTCCTTCCCCTAGCCCTGTGGTCGGCAAACTCATTAGTCAACAGAGCCAAATATCAACAGTACAACAAATGAAATTTCTTTTGAGAGCCAAATTTTTTAAACTTAAACTATATAGGTAGGTACATTGTTATTAACTTAATTAGGGTACTCCTAAGCTGGCCTTTGCTAAAAAAGTCCTCAATCTGATTGAGGTGCGTTCGCTGAGGTCGACCCCTTCCAACTCTCCCATCCACACTCGTCTTGTATACTTGTTTCGTCTATCTTTTGTCACCCGCGCGAAATTTGCAAACGCGACTAGCACTAACCACTGCACAAGGAGGCTGCTGGCTGACTGGCTCACTCAACTCGGGCATGAATCCTGCGCGCCTCCCCCGCGCTGCATATCCCGTGGCCCGACTGACCGACACCCCCCACTTCTTCTAACGCCACTTCTTCAACATAGACTCGCCCAGGCCAAAAACCACTTCTGCGCACGGGCCACGAAGTTTCAATCGCACTGTAGTGGACGCCCGCACGTGGTATTTTGTGGAAGAGCCACACTCAAGGGGCCAAAGAGCCACATGTGGCTCTCGAGCCGCGGTTTGCCGGCCACGTGCCTATGCTCATGAAGACAGGAATTTGTTGTGTTTTGTTTACTGGCTCCAACAGTACCTGGAGTAGAGAAGGCACTCAAATACTGAGTGATGAATACGTGAATGAGTTCCCTCTTTCCCACGGACAAAGCTCTAACGCACCAGTCTTCAGTGCTTTCTGAAGCATTCTCTCCACCCCGACTCCTGTAGTCACCACTCCCTTCCCTCCTCCTCAAGATTGCCAGACTTCCGTCAAACGTTGCCTGTATTTGCTCTCTTCAATTTTCCATCCCCAGAGTCCTCTCAGTTCCTACAGTCTGCCTTCTGCCGCACCACTGCTGCAACTGGGCTCCTAGAGGTGAATTCATTTTGGGGGCAAAACCAGTTCTGATATAACCTGACCGCTCCACAAGCAAGTAGGAGAGTCACCTAACCCAGACTTGAGGATAGGGAAGGCTCTTCACACTCTCCCTTTTCTGAGCTTTCCTAGTTTTCCTTGTTTCTTGAAACCTTCTCTGTCCCCGTTTCAGGTCCTTGTCCTCTGCTTTTCCCGTATGACATCAGTTATCCTTAGGACTCTGTAGGCCCCCTCCCCCCTCCTTCACATACACTTCCTAGGTCAGCTCATTCCCCCTCTTGTCAGTTTCCACCTATATGCTGGCAGTTCCTATAATCTGGGCTGGAAATCCACATCTCTCCACTGTACAGACTAACCACTTACTGCACATCTCTACTTAGATGCCTCACACTCACCTCAAACTCCCAAACCGATCTCATCACTCCAGTACTTCCCACCACTCCCCTGGCCATCAGCTCTCCCCCTTAGTGCTAATCTTCAGGACCTGGGTCCAGAGTACCCTCGCCAGAAATCTGGAACGATCCTCGACTTGCCCCTTTCTCTTCCTCGTTCTCCCACACCGAAATCGGGGCTTCTCAACCTAGGCACTGCTGATATTTCGAGGCTAGATAATTCTTTGTTGCGGAGAGCTGTCCTGTATAATATTAGCAACCTTGGCCTCTACCCATTAGGTGCCAACAGTCCGCCCTGACCCCACAGCTGTTACAACAAAAAGTGTCCAAGGCATTGCCAGAAGTCCCCGGGGAACAATAGCCCGGAGTCAAGAACCACTGCTCTCCATCCCTCAACAAGTCCGGCCTGATTTACCTCCTAAGTATCTTTAAATTGACCCACTTTTCTTCATTCCTCCAAGAGCCTCCCCACAGGTCTGCATGCCTCCAGGCTGGTGCCAGAATGAATGACCTTTCAAAGGCCAAACCCCTCGGGGTCACTCCACCCCAGTATCAAACAGAGCGGGGCTTCCTGTCACTGTTCAGATGAACATAAAACTCCTTAAAATGAATCACAACACCCTAATCACCGGGGCCCCTGTGAACCTCGCCAGCCTCATCTTCCACCTCAGTCTCCACACTCTCCTTAGCCTGGGTTTCTGGTAGTTGCCCCAGGGCACAAAGCGAACCCCCGGGGTTCTCCGGACCTTATTGGCTTGCCTGGCCACCCCCTACTTGTTTCTACTCACTTTCCCTGGAAAGCGCTTCCCTGGGCCTTCAGATCTGGGCGAGGGGCCTTCCCACAGGCCTGCCAAGTCCTGCAGGTGGCTAAGTGCTCCGGCTCCGGCCATTGCAACCAGCCGTCTCCATCTCCTCCATCTCCATCTCCCCCCCCTTCCCCGCCATGGCGACCTGACCTCCCCCTCCTCCTCCTCCCCCTCCTCCCCCTCCTCCAGTCCGCAATGCATCCCACCCGTCAGGGTGTATACTGGACAGAACTGCCCTTTATCTCACCACCGACTCTCCAACACCAAGTACTTAGAGGGAATTCAATTTCACTTTAACAAGTGAAGGTATAATGAACTACAAAAACAAACAAACAGAAAACACCCACAATCTTTGGATCCTCTTTTGGATTTGCTAAAGGTGGTTTCTTTGAAGGCAGGCAGAACCGACGGAAGCCGCGTGTACCTGATGCCTGTTTTAAAATAAATGTGCACACCTTCCAGCCCATCGCGCTTGCAGGAGCCGAGCCCCCCTGGCGACCTGGCCTCCGACCTCCTCCCCCAGCCCATTTCCGGTCAGTCTGACAACCACCACCAACTCCACGGTCACTACGGTCCACGTGCTCCTCGTCCTCGCCTCGGTGTCCGTACTGGAGTGCGCAGACCAGGACGCGGGGTGCAGCAAGGCGGGGCCGGGGGCGCCCGGGGCAGAGGCCCAACGCGTGGTCCCCGCAGACAGGCAGGTGCTGGGCTTTATCATGTCCCCCGCCCCCCACCCCCACCCCCACCCCCGCCAGCAGCCAGGAGGCCAAGGAAGAAACTCCCCGGCTCCGAGCAGCAAGTCTGTCATCGGCACTAGGACACCCACCGCCCCGGCGCCCGCACTCGGCCCGAGTCCCGCTCCCGCTCCGCAGCTCCCAGGGCGGCCCCCACCCCGCCCGTCGCTCGGCGCCGCCCACCTCACAATACAGGAGTTCGGTGCCCGGCTCCTGCCGCCCCGCAATCCGGCAGAACACGCACTTGCTGTTGGAGTCCGATGACTTTGAGGCGACCTCGGCGGTGGCCAGTGAAGACCCCGCAGGTTTTGCGGTGGCCCCTGTCTCAGGGCTGGAGCCACTTGGCGCGTCGGCCATCGCTCCTGCCCGCCGCGGCCCAGCGCCTCGCCTTCTCCCGGACCGCGGGGCCTAGACCGAGCCCGCCTCCGGCACCTGCTCGCTTTTACCTCCAGGCGTCTCCTCTGGCCCGGCCCGGCCCTGGGCGGAGCTGCGTTGGGCGCACGCGCCGATCCCGGCGGACGCCACTGGGAGGGCGGCCCGGTGCTGGACCTCGAAGTCGGCGCCCGGCCTCGAAGCCGCGGCCACGAGGGGGCGCGCGAGTAGGACCAGGGCTCGACTGGGAGGAGCCGGCGGCGGCGGCGGGAGTGGCCCCGCCCCCTGCGTCTCCTTGGTAACGACGCACGACGCCCGCCCAGACGCAGGAGCCCGCCTCGCGTCGTGGTGACTCACCAGCGCGTCCTCATGCCCCGCCCAATGAGACCTGGTAGGCATCCTGGAAGGTCTTTCCACAAGCCCTCTGCTAGAGAAGACCCCCAGAGTGTACTACCCTGTCTTAAAACAAGAGTTTTCAAAAGTCCGTAGGTCTTAAGATGATGAACAAAACCCCAGAAATTCTGTTTCTTTGTTATGGGGTGAGGCCACAACTTTAGCAACAAAGAAACAGAATTTCCGGAGGATGAGGCCCAGAAATCAGGATTTTAAAAAGATTCCCAGGTGATTCTAATGTGCAGCCAAGGTTGAGAACCACTGATCTAGACATTAGGAAAATGAGAAATGGTCAAGCAACTGAAAAAAAGAAAAAGTGGCCTGTGGGAACCAGGAGAACAGGAGAAAGTGGTGTCCTGCAGGGAAAGCAAAGGTTGTTTCAGGTGGGAGGGAGCCATCTGTCAAAGGCTGCTGACAGGATGAGAAGAAGAGACCTGAGAACTGAGTGGAGATCACTGATAAAGCTGATGAAAGTGCTTTTACTGTTGGGGTTGGGGAAGAAGCCTGATTCTTTCCAGTGGGTATAAGAGAGAATGTAAATACATTAAAGGCAGCAAGTCTGAACAGAACAAACATTATTCACAGGAAAAAAGGAGGTACACACACAAAGAATACCGGGAACCATAAGCCACACTGATAAGGATCAGGAAAGGCAGAGATACTGGAATTTCTGAGCACAGGAGCAGAATGACTGCTGCCAACTCCAAGCAAACACGTGTCATTCAAGTTCATCTACTCTCGTGTCTCTGTTCCTCCCAACCTGAGGAAGCTGCATTAACTCATCAGACTCTCCACAAGAATTATCACCACCTTTATCACATTTTATTTTATTTTTTTATAAATATATTTGTATTGATTTCAGAGAGGAAGTGAGAGAGAGATAGAAACATCAATGAGAGAGAATCATTGATTGGCTGCCTCTTGCACTCCCGTACTGGGGTTCGAGCCCGCAACTCGGGCATATACTCTTGATCAGAATTGAACCTGGGACCCTTCAGTCTGCAGGCCGACGCTCTATCCACTGAGCCGAACCAGCTAGGGCCCTTTATCACATTTTAAATTCCCTTTCCTTGTATCTCTTCTCTAAACTCTTAGTGTTGGAGTACCCCAGGGCTGACTCCTCACTCTTCTTATCTACATTTACTCCCTTGATCTCATCCAGTCTCAAAGCCATAAATATGTATATGCCCATGACTCCCACACTTCTAACTGTATTCATACCTTTCTCTAAATCAAAATCCAATTGCATACTGGATATTTCCACTCAGCTGCCCAATAGATTGAACTGCTGATCTCCTCACTACAAACCTCTTTTATTCACAGACTTCTGATCTTGGCTGATGGCAAGCTAAGCCATCCAGGATGAGATCCTGTCAAAACCTCCGTTCCCATCAGCAGGAGAAACTTGCCCAGTATCATCCTATTAGTCCTTGACAAAGCTGCTACCCAAACTCCAGCAGTCTGATGGGACATGTACTCTTAACTATGGTGCTTTGGCAAGGTTGCACAAGGATATGTCTAGAACAGTCCTTTTTAAAATTTTTAAAATTGATTTTTAGAGAGATAAGAGAAAGATTGAGAAGTATTGATTTTGTTGTTCCACTTATCTATGCATTCATTGGATCTTCTTGTATGTGCCCTGACCACGGATCAAACCTACAACCTTGGCATATCAGAACTATGCTCTAATCAACTGAGCTACCTGGTCAGGGCAGAACAGTCCATGTTTGTTAAATATACATCTGGATTTGTAAGAAAATGCCTAAGGGGATATATACCAAATATATTTGCAATGTGATCTCTGAATCCATAAACTAAGGATTGATGTTTTTTCTTATTTATATGTATATTAGACATTTACAACAATGAAAATATATTACATTTGTCATAAGGAAAACATCCTAACAATTTTGTTTAAATTCAGGGTTCCAGATGGATTTAATTTCCTTTGATCATTCTCTGTGTCATAATCTCATTCTATAAATTTTTAAACATTTTATCTTTATTGTTGAAAGTATTATAGATGTCTTTTTTTTTCCACCATTGGCCCCCTTCTCCCCAACTCCTGTCCCCTCCCCAGGCCTTCCTATTGTCTGTCCATGGGCTGTGTATATATGCATATAAATTCATTGGTTAATCTCTTCCCACCCTCCCTTCCATAAATTTTTTAGTTGTTCAACCCTGATGTCAGAAGTTCACAGGGCATTCTCAGGCAGATTTCTTGGTATCCCTGGCTGAGACAAACTATAGAGCTGCTACCACCATATGTCTGACACAGTGTAGTGTTTCCATTTTACAGTGAGGCTATAGTAAGGACGTTGTTGGGTTTGTCTTAATCTCATAAAGTATCATCTCAACCTTTGAACACCCTTTTTCACATCCTAAATAGAAGTTTTCTGAACATAATTACAAAGACCTCCCCTGGCTTATATTCAGTAAATAGAAATAAGTGTTTGCTATTTCACCAGTGTCTCAAGAATATTAGTTTTTCTGAAGGTGAAAGAAAAACAAACATGTCCACATTTCTCTCTCCTTAAGAAAAATAGTATAAAAGGAAATACTTAAGGCTAAAGAGGCTGTTGCCTGCTACTAACTATTGCATGTATGCTGGCCTCCACTGCTGGAACGAGTGAATTGTCTAGGCAAGGGAAGAAGAGAAGAGAGTGTCTGTGTGTAGAAAAGGGGAGAAATTTCCAGTTTCTGATGAGTAAACCGCCTTTCTTAGAGCTCTCTTTGAACAAATACTGGCAAGTGGCCCAGAGTCCCAACTTGTGGCTGTTTGAACTTTGCTAAAGGACTTTAAGGGAAGTCTGTTGTTCTTAAATGGAAACTGTAAATCATTTGTAATGGAAAGAATGACAAAAGAAAAAAAAACCCTTCCTTTATAACGACTTTCTTATTCCTGTTATTTCCCTGACAAATGATTTCACTTGTCTACAGAATATAATGCAGACACTTCGGTTTTGTTTTTTCATAATGCTTTCTTTCCTAAAGGCTATGTTTTCAAACAAATCATTGAAGGTAATTCCTACTTTTTAAATCAAGAACAAGGTTACACTTGGACTTTGCGTTTCTGATAAAGAATTCAGCAAAACAAAGTTTGATATGACTAATACCATAATAGTCCTAACTTACCTTTGTCTGGCTTTTACAATTTTTGAAGGCACTTTCATATACATGCATTCTATTCTCTTGACGTCTCAGATAGTAGATATTATTAACCCTATTTTAGAAATGGAGAACATGGGACACAGGGAGATGGGTCAGCCTACTCAGGACCATTTCAGCTGGTGGATGATAGAGGGGTCCATCTTGCAGGCCTTTTAGGAGCACCAGAGGCACGTCCTGCTTCCCCAAAATCAACAGAAAACAGCTACTGTGCAAATGAGTAGCCTCCACCATCTTCAAAGTAATGTCAATTTTCTTGTCAAATTCACACCTGTATTTCTCAAAGCCAATAAATCACATCTACAACATTCATTCTGGTTCTTATTAGCTACCCTCAAAGAAAAAAAAAAATCTCTTTACTCATACCCAAAACCCCCAACTTTTCTCACCACTGTGTCTTTTGAAACTCTTTCCACTATAAAGGCACAATTTCACTGTAAGTATTCTAAATCTATAACCTCAACCTCTTCACCGAACCATACCTTCACCTCTTTTAACTGAACTCTGGCATTCCATCAAGACGTCACTTCCCTGAGACCTGACAAACAAAAATGTCTTTTCTCCCCACCTTCCAACATGCTAAGAGATTTGGAAGCACTGTTGGCACTCTCTGAGTTTCTAACTGCCAGTTCCAGGTGGCTCCATTTCTACCGGTATGCAGCTTCCCACTCTCTGCCCCCTTTTGAATTGCATGCTATAGCATGAAGCATAGTCACCATCATCCACTGGGTTCTAGGCCACTGCCTCTGATGCACAGAAAGCTTCAGCACCTGACCCACAGATGCTGCCAAACTCCAGCTGTTATCTCAGGCAACAGCCTTGGCATCCGAGTCACAGCTTCTCAAGCACCTGGATTCCAGCACCCTTTGCCTCCATTCCTCTTCAACATAGCTCATTCCTGTGGCAAAATCCTAACTTTATGCTTACCCAGAGTCCCTGAAAACCTGAACTTCAATATCTCTCTCTTTTTAAATGTTTTTATTTTTTAATTGCTTAAAATATTACAAAGAGTAGTACATTTGTTTCCTTTTCAATTTCTCTTACAAACCTCGGCAAGCACTCATCCCAGCAACTTTCAAACTCTCCCAACTTCTTAGTACTATCTGTTCTGGATCTTTCTTCAATTCTTTGTCACCCTGCCATGAGCTGGGGAGTCAGGCTCCCTCAATTTGAAGCCCATTTCTACTATTTAGTAGTGATTACACCTTGAACAAGTCCTTCATTTTCCAGGTCCTCCATCTCTTCAATTTGGAAATAATAATGGTTGTGCCTATCTCATGATCACCGCAAGTTATTATGAAGCTTAATTGAGATACTATATGTCAACTGCTGAGAAGACTACCTAGCACACAAGTGTTCAATAAATGTCTACTGTTATTACAACTGAACTGCTTGATGCTGCTTCTATTTTAAAAAATCACATAACCAAATTAATAAGTACCAACACATGCCCAAATCTATAAAACAAAACACAAACCAACACCTTCCTTTTTTCACCCCTCTCTAGATACCGACAATTTAAGGACGACTCTTAGAAAATACCTTTGTAGGGCCTCAAACCCTGTGATTATCATCATGTTAACTATTTGTCCTCCTCGCCAGTAGATAGGATTAACTGACTAATGTCTATTATTCTTAAAGCAGGAACAGCAAGGATTTCATGTGACCTCTTCCCAGAAGACAGACTAGGAGAAACAGGCAGAAGACATGAATAGACATCTGCCAAACAAGAAAACGTGAATGGCTAAGAAACATATTCAAAGATGTTAATAGATAGTAGAGACTTGTCTTTGTTTGTTGCATGTATTTAACATGCCAGGTGGCTCAACTGGTTGGAGCATCGCCCCATACACCAAAAGGCTGCAGGTTTGATATCCTGTCAAGACATGTGGAGGAGGGAGCTTATCAATGTTTCTTTCTCTCTCTCTCTCTCTCTCTCTCTCTCTCTCTCTCTCTCTCTCTCTCTCTTTCTCAAAATCAATAAGGAAACATATCCTTGGGTGAGGATTAATATATACTCAAATTACACACACATATGACATATGGCTAATTTTGTGAATATATAAAGAAAGCTTACAAATCAGTAAAATAATGAATAATTCAGTAGGAAAATGGACAAAGAACTTGGACAGAATATTCAGGAAAAGAGATATAAACATAGCCAACACATAGAAAGCTGTTCAACATCATTCATAATTAGAAAATTAAAATTAAAATATCATTTTGGCAAAAATTAAAAAGATATTATTACCAGTGTTGGTGAGGCTGTGAGGTAACTAACTGGCATACTCATACACTGTTGGTATAACTAGTATAACTTTTATGGAGGAATAACTAATAGCATCTTTTAAAATAAAAAGCACACTCTTTGACTCACTGCTAAAACTTATCTCAGAAAAATACAATCATAAAAGCACAAATCTTCATATACAAGAGTGTTCATGAAGAATTCTTTGTAATAGCCAAAAAAAAGTTCATTAATGAAGAACTATTTCAGCAATAAAGAATGGGATACATCTACAAATACTGATACAAAATATTGTTCATTATATATTGTTAAATTAAAAAGGAAAATTGAAGAACAGTATGTACAGTATGCTTGTTTATATGAAGAAGATATAGGTAAGTATATATGCATAAAAATACTCGAAAAGGAAATACAAGGAACTTCTTGTGGTTGTTACCTCTGGAAGTGTAGGGAGGGAAATGTTTGCTTTTCATTAAACTCCCTTCTGTGCTGTTTGAAAACTACCATGAACATGTATTAGTTCTATAATTCAAAAAAGAAAGCTTCAGTTAAAAATATCTGAAGAGCAAATGGGAGCCATTGCAATATGTCTGAAAACAAGTTGTTAGAAACTGTGCTGTTGTCTTAGAAGATGAACTTTTCTTTGTAACTTTCACATTATTAGTTGATTCCTCAATTTGAAGGAATTTATCCATTATTTTATCTAATAATAGTAGTGCTTATTTGATGCCAGGTACCATTTTAAGTGCTTTAATCATCATATAGTCATGGGGTGGTTGCTATTATTAGTATCCCCACATTGTAGAGAAGGAAAATGAGGCACATAGAGGTTCAATTACTTAACCAGGTTCTCTTCTCTTATGCCTTTCGATCACCCTTCATTCTAACAGGTTGATGTTGAAACTCTCTCCACATAGAAGCAGGTTGCCTGGGTGTGCAGAACTGCTGTCTGAGGCATTCTTGGTGGTTCCTTGGTGGTTTTGAGACTGGATGCACAATTCTATGTAAAGAATTAAATTGTTTAATCTTCTGTGGTCCCTCATGCGTTGTAGATGGGTTGTGCCTACTGAGGGATATGACATCCTACAGGGCTGCCATGGGCAGTAAACTGTCCCCTGTAAGAACAAAACACATGCCAATGGCTAAGGCATGAAATTTTTGAGACAAGGACTGGGCAGTGGGAGAGGTTTTTATTACTGTTGGTTAGTGATGAGAATCAGTAATCCTATAGAGAGCCAAGTTTTCGGTTTGAAAAGACTCTCAGGGAACGTAGCCTTTTGCTCACTTTATTAACTGACTACGTAAACAGTGAGACACACACCATCATGTTAGGTGGTGTGAAGATCCATAATAACAGAGACAAATCAAAGTACTCAGAACTAAAGGTTCTCTTTTGGTGAGGGAGTAACAGTCTAAGTTCATTGCTGATGAAATATGATTTGGCTGAGCCATCTCTTGATCTTTATCTAGAGCTGTGCTGTTCAATACAGCAGCCACTGACCACATGCAGCTAAATTTAAATGAATTAAAGTGAAATGAATAAAAAATTCAGCTCCTCAATCACCCAGGACCCATTTCAAGTGTTCAAGACTAAAATGGGAGCTAGTTGCTACCATAAAGGACAATGCAAATTCTGGAATGTTTTCATTATTGTAGAATGTTCTAATAAGCAGCATTAATCTAGAAAATAAACAATATGTCACCAAAGATATTCTATAAAGAAACACCATTTTGATGGCTTGATTGACCACACTGAGAGGCCCTATCTAGTTTTTATTTTCAACCGCTGCAGATTTTAAATAGAAGGGATGACAGTAAGAACTTAAGATTTTGGGGGTGAATTATAAAGCCTAATTTGAAGGCACTTTCCTTCAGGGGATCACTATGGGTACTGGTCATAGAAAAGGAGGTGGGAGCAGAGGATGAATGCTCTGAGGTTAGGATTTTCCCTGAATGAGAAGGAGTGTGTGACCTGATTAGGCAGAAGGAAGTGGTTAAAGGTACTTCTGATACTTACACAAGGGGCACATATGGCTGACCTTGTTTCTGGAACTTGCTTTGGTTTCTGGCCTCCTTTTATCTGATTATATTGGTAAAAATTGGTTATGCATCTTAAGTAGACACATCTTAGCTTCCATTTCTCAATGCCTTTCTCAAGAGGAAAGTAGTTGTTTTATTAGTCTTGTTTCACATGCCTCTAAACTTTAGAAGGAATTAAAGCAAGGGAAATCAAATGAAGGGCAATAATACCTCTCACACTAGTTCAGGGTACCCCTAGTGGCTTGTAGCATGGAAATATATCTAAATCTTTTTCAACAGAGTCTGGTGAGACATTTGATTGGCCTCTCCCACCCAAGTCTTTTGATGTAGACTCAAACTGAGGAAGTGAGAATCAATGAAGACTTCCCGAAGTCTTCATCTTTCGGGGTGGCAGACAGGATGCCAAGGAAAGCTGATCAGAGGATAACGTGTCCATTGAAATTAGAAAGTAGGTCAAAAGAGGATGTTAAAAAGAGAAGAAAACTATTCAAAGAATAGCTAGAAGGATAAAACACAGGGAAAGTGGTAGATTTGGGGCCAAGATTGTCCCTAGTAACTACAACAGAGGCAGTTTTCATGAATTGGTGAGAGAAGAGGAGGATGGCTATAGGGATTGAAGAGGGTATTTGCAGGGTGGCATTAAAAATAAAAATAAAAACATGAGTGCTGGACGTTATTTAGTCTTGGCTATTTCATCATCCTCTCACACAAATAAAAACTCTAGTGTCCAATAAATACCGGCTGAATGAATCCTTGGGAAAGAAAATCAGACTGAATGCATAAATTCCTTTATTGAAAATATTGGGCTAGCACTGCATTACATATATTCAATATTCATAAATGAAGGGCCACACATTTCTGATTGGGCAACACTGTTTTAAGTAGAGAACACAGCATCTGGATATGCTCTCACAAGTACGTGTAATATCATGGACTAAACTAGGTAAGAGTGAGCTATATGCAAAATGACTGTTTTGTTTGTTAATAGCATATGGTTGCAAATGGCATAAATGGCAAACGTGATCATCATGAGACATTCCTGATATCTCACACCAACATATGATTTAATGAGCAGATTAAGGTTAAACTGCCAGTATGTTTTTCATCAAGAATTCTCAATAGAAGAACTCAGGAGAAAGCACACCCAGGCTACAGACTTCAGATTCTACAGCATTCATTTAAACTTGTATGGAATGTCAGTGGAGTTAGGTAACTGTTGATCTGACAAAAGGCCACTTGGCAATTTGTTCTCTTTTATAAACAGCCTAAAATAAGAGAATAATCTGAAGGAAATATTCTGCCCACTTAAGGCTTACATTCTAAGAACTGTTTTATTTTTCTAAATGCAGTTATATAAATACTACTTTTGTTATTAATTTTTTCCTTCCGAGATGACTGGGGATGTAATTTATGACAGACCACTTCTCAGCTTTGGCTATTACTTGAACATGTTTTACATTAGCAGTCTTTGGCTTTCATAAAAGTCTGGCAATCAATAATATTGGTTAAACTTTAACAAGGTTTTATTATTATATTTAACAAAACAGTGTTTTATGATGTTAAAAATGGGTTGATGTTAAAAAATAGGCTTTACTTTTTGTTCCAATTTTGGTATGAATGCATTTCTTTGCATTGTTTTTTCTCAAACAAGGGAGTCTAGAGACCAAGACAATTGGGCTAATTTGATATTTCCCATTTGATATAAAATATGCAGAAATTAAAACACTCAGTCCCTTTAAAAACAGAGGCCTGTTTGATAGTGTAAAAACTTGGGGGAAATTATGTGAAAACACTATGAAAATAAAGTTTTTGTTACTAACCACAGATGATTTTATAAGAAACAAACCATTTTCTATTCCAAAGCAGGGTTTGTTCTACTCTAGGTTCATAAAGGTATCCACTTCTGTAAATATCAAGTCATAACTGTGAGAAATGGCTTACTCTTCTTTACACAACTATGTTCAGAGCAAGTAACTAAAAATATACCTTTTTAATGACTACATGGAAAGCTGGCCTATAACAGTCAAATCAATGAACATTGGTGATGAGTTTTCTAAAGTTCACAATTAAGCATATATATCCATGTATATGCTGTTTAAGATCTATCACCCTAAATAATCAGGGCAAAAAAAGCTCAATATAAAACTATATAAATCAAGTGGAATTGTCGCCAAAACATAGCACATTTCTTTATTTCAAGATTTGACACATTAAAAGAAAAAAACTGGCAACACATTTCAGACAATATACTAGAAATAATAAATAAAAGTTTCTTTTAAAAAAAATCATATACAAATTCCCTTGAAGTGCTGTACACTTTCAATTTTTCTAAACGAGACTAACCTTTCCCATGGCAAACTATAGTATGCTGTACATTTTGGTAATGAAAATTATGTTGATAAATACACAAGGCATGTATATATTTCCACAGTATCTTTTTTTTTCACAGTTACCAAAAATAAAAATTGCATTCAACTCATACATCTATAAATACTCTGATTCTTCACCGTATGGATTTGATGAAACTGGGAGTACAAGTCTCTCAACAATCTGGACTTCCAATCTCTCTCGTCAGTGTCTGCCCTCCACAGGCGCCTCCCAGGGTCTCTCTGCAATGTGCTCGTGCTCTGAGATGACGGCAGAAAGAACGCATGGCGGTGGGAGGAGGCAGTCTGGGCTGGGGCTTTGTCCTCCAGCCAGCTTTAGGGGAGCTGACCAAACCCATTCCTTTTAATGTTGTATTTTAAGGCAGCCTGAATTTCACTCGAATGTCCATACCTCGAGGTCCTGAACTATGAAGTCTTCCTTTTTGGAAAGAATATCATTATTGAAAGTGCTACAGGAATTGCTTCGGCCATGGTATAAATCAGCATCTAGCCATAAACCAAACCGTCCCCTGAAAAGGTTAAAAAAAAAAAAAAAGGGTCAAGTCATTTCAATCTCAGGTGGCATACTTTCTGTCCTCCCCTGCCCCGTTCTTCTTTCATTTACGCTACAGAGAGACAAAAACCCTAAACTGCTTGTAAAACAAAGGGTACATTTCCTTTAATTCATTTAAGTGATCTGTCTTTCCTAAAAGGCAAGTGGTAGCAGTGCCTCATTTAGACACATAAATAAACCATTTCGTCTCTCATTCTTTTTTTTTTTTTAAATATATTTTATTGATTTTTTACAGAGAGAAAGGGAGAGAGATAGAGAGTTAGAAACATCGATGAGAGAGAAACATCGATCAGCTGCCTCCTGCACATCTCCCACTGGGGTTGTGCCCGCAACCCAGGTACATGCCCTTGACCGGAATCGAACCTGGCACCCTTCAGTCCGCAGGCCGATGCTCCGTCTACTGAGCCAAACCGGTTTCGGCACATCTCTCATTCTTAATGTCACGGGAGGCCACTGTCCTATCCTAATTAATGTGAGCACCAGGACTAGCTAACATCAGCTGGCACCAAGGTTTTGGTTACCACTCCAGTCAGGTGGTAAATTAGTAACAACAATGAAAACCTTACCCTCCACCACCAAGTTCCAAGGAACTTATGTCTCCATTGATAAAGTATGAGTTTTCTCCACTCCACTTAAAGACCTTAGGATAGAAACACAAGACAGAGAACAGTCATTTTAATCTGGAGTCTTAACAAAAAAAAGAAACATTCGACTATTTCCTCTGGACTACTCATTGGCGAAGAAGCACCTGACTGCTAGGCCGTCTCCACCCCAGGATGAGACCTCCTAAGGCAGCGGTTCTCAACCTGTGGGTTGCGACCCCTTTGGGGGTCGAACGACCCTTTCACAGGGGTCGCCTAAGACCATCGGAAAACACATATATAATTACATATTGTTTTTGTGATTAATCACTATGCTTTAATTATGTTGAATTTGTAACAATGAAGTTGGGGGTCACCACAACATGAGGAACTGCATTAAAGGGTTGCGGCATTAGGAAGGTTGAGAACCACTGTCCTAAGGGGTTATGAAGTCAGAGAGATCTCCCAGGCCATGTTCACTCTGACCTGCAATCCCTCCCTAGACTCCAGAGCAGGCAGAAGAGCAGTTCCCAAGGTCCCTGGAGGGACCCTGAGCAGTTTGTGTACTATAGTCATCCTGTTGACCCAGGCTGGAGGGAGTCCAGATGGGGTCACGGGACAGCTGCTGCTCCAACCTCACCCACACCCATGACACTGTGACACTGGGAAATCAGATATTCTCCTATCCAGGTACCTTGAAATTGGGGCTAAATGTGTAGAGAAAGGTTTCGCCTGTGCCGTAATAGTGGTCACTGAACTTGAAAGGATGAGTGGCATATGCTCCGAAAATCTGTTAAAAAAAAGAGAAAGAAATGTTATCTACTTTCAAACCTAAACCACCCAAAGACTTTCTGAAATGTGTTGACACAATCCTGAGATCTCATTATACCTCTTTCAGCAAAGATCCTTACTAAATTGGAGCTCTTAAATAAGAAGGACCACCAGCACAGAGACACAGCAAATGTCCCCAGCTCTAACTAGAATCCAAGAGGCTCAGAGGCCAACAACTGTTTCCATGTTAAAAGACTTCCAAAGTGCACCAGGGAGACAAGTTTCCTTTAGTGACTGCAGACAACACAATGGGAACATTAAACAACAAGCATCTTGCACGCAGAAATGAGTGGTTGAGAGAACAAAGTCAAATCTTCTTTGTTTTATAAGTGGAACTGTAGCCAGACATTTTCCCAGAGAAAATCAATTTTTCTCTCTTTTGATTTGTAAAAATGAGTTCTCAACATGCTTACTAAAAGTCTATCCTTAACATGACTGATCCCATATATCTTGGTTCAAATTGGCTTTTAAGAAAAAGCCAGCAGTTCCATAGACTACGGGCTTTAAAGGTGATTTTGATGTATTAGAATCAATGGTTCTTCTATTTTTCCTTGTTGGGGGTTGGAAGGAGCAGCATTTTCAGACGTAGCATGTCTGCAGCCTCAGCGTCCTCTGCTTCTGCTCGGATCCGGGTCAGTAGTGCAGGAGTGAGGGTTGGCAAGAGTGAGCCTATGTGTTTTCAAAAATGTAGGTAATTCTGATATAGCTTCTATTCCAAATCCCTATTGAGAAATGCTGCCTTTAAATGGGGGTTAGCTGGAAAATGTAATTTTTCAAAATTATTTTAATTGAATGTTAATCATTGTGGAATCTCAGTTCCTGGCTCCCTGAAATGCTAAAAATTAGGTAGAGGAGAAGTCTAGAAACCCTTTCTAACCAAAGTGCCTCATACTTCCTGCTACCAAACCTTCCCATACTTCCTGCTACCAAACCTTCCCATACTTCCTGCTACCAAACCTTCCCAGTTTGCTGCTAAGAATAAACGAAAGCAAAACTAACAAAAAGGTCAAAAATCCATTTCCCTTCTTCTGGGGATCTTCCAGTAAAAGAGCTAAAATTCAATTGAGCTAGGCATCTATCTTTAAAAGCATGTGCTAAAATATAACAACAAGGGCAATGGCCATCCATGGAAGAGAGTGGGCCCCCTCCTGATCAATGAATAGAAAAAGGCATCCTTACTCTTTTATCCTCCACAAGAGTCTAAATAATTAGATTCTTTCTTTGCTAAACTTTTCTTAGCAACATGGAAATCTGTATAAGGACCAGGATTGGATGAGACTAGGGAATTATTATTGATTTTGTTAGGTACTAGTATATAGCATTGTGGTTATATAAGAAAATGTCCATTTTATATTTTCTATTAACTTTTTAGAAAATTATATAAAATAATATGCACATAATAGTATTTTTGGATCTGTAACACATAAAAATTTAATATATTAGGCAATGTCAGGACACAGGAATCCATGAGAATAACTGAAGCCAGCCAGAAGTGATAAAAGGAAGGTTAATGTAACAAAACTGGTAAATATATATTTGCTCTCCTTTCTTCTTTTAGCTTCTCTATTAGATAAAAAAATTATATAGTCATCATAATAATTTATTGATGGTTTTGTGATATATATCAGTGTAATATGTACAAAAATTACCATAGAAAGTGGAATGATATAAAGGCAGCAACTTTGAGGAGAGCTTCAGAGCTCGGAGTCTTATGCTCTGTCTCGTCCCCTGGAGGTGGAGCTCAGGACTCTGCAGAGCTGGGGGCTAGATAAATGAGCTTGTTTTATGAGCAGGATGCGGGGCAGGCAGAAGCTGGTCTTGGCTCACCTCACCTGACATGACACGTCTGCCCCATAGGCTGAGACAACGGCAGGAGAAACCTCTGTGTTCTCAGCCTGCCAGGCCCCAGGTAGAGCATCTGTCCTATGGGTAGGGGCAGGTGGATGAAGAGAGCCCTTTACCTCTAGGCCACACAGGTATGGAATTTAGCTCCTGAAACGGTGATCTCGGTCAAGCGCTGGGGACCTGCCCCTAGAGAAGGTGTATCATAACCCTGGCCTGGGAGAGGGAGCCCCGCCTTCTGTCTGTCAGTCTGAACTGGGGGTGAGTGGAGGCAGCAGGCTGTGCTTCAAGTGCCACGGAAGCTCACCATTATTACCGAAATTCGTTACATTTGCTTCAATGAATGTTTCTTCACTCGTATGCCCTGAGGACAATTTCCAGAGACTTTATGTGGTGACTATTTTCGTAATTCCCACCAGGATGGCTGTTTCACTGGGGACTGCCTCTGCAGAGCTCCATCCTGCTGCCATTCTGCCTAGGTAATATTTTTATATTAAAATGTTCATTTCCATGTTCTACCATGTTCTCAAACACAGCAAAGCCACAACCTTGCCTTGGGGGTAGATGCGATGGGGTAAGAAAGTTAGTGCTTAGGTGTCTTCAAACAGTACCAGTGGCTTGAGAGTACCAGATTCTGTAAGATCCACCCCCGACAAGCAGTGTAGAGGCCTTCTTTACATATGTGCTAACAGGACGCTGGGTGGAGATGTGCTTCATCAGCACTTGCCCCAGGCAGCCAAGACATTCCCCAACAAGTGTGTTATCTTATGTGAGGATTTATGTCTGTAGTCTAAAGCCATCTAGCCTTATCACATCTAAAACACTGCACCCAACCTCTCAAACATTTCACTAAATCCCTAAGTAATTCTACTTTAAACCTCTGTTTTTACTATTTTAATTTTTGACTTGACTCTACCCACTATTCAGCTGAATCATGGTTAAGTATATTAACCAGGAAACAACAATAGTAACAATGATAACATCTAAACTCCTCCCCAGAACTCCTAAGCTGCAATAGTCACAGGAACAAACCCAATTGAGAAAGAATGCCCCTCAATACCCCATTTCTCTGTTAATTTTCCCCAAGGCAAACTATAACAGTAAAGATCTATTTCCTCTAAAATGATCACAATTGTATGGCTTCACAGCAAGCTCTTCAATGCTTAATAGTGTCCCACATGTAATAGGCATTCATTATACATTTTCTGAATGAATGAATGAATGAATGAATGAATGAATGGCTGTTGAGCAAAACCTGCTTCAATACCAGAAAGAGAAAAGAATAGCATCTATATCTTAAAAAATGTAAAGGAATTTCTTCTTGGTATACAAAACACACAAAACAGAAATAAAGAAAGAACAGACTTGAAAGAGACCTTCCTTTTGTGAAGCAGGAGCCTGACTGGGTGGTAGATAAAAGATTCCAGCAAAGATTCTACTTGCATGCCAAGCTGACTGAGGTGAGGAGTACCAGTAAGTAGATGGGGAAATATCTAGATTTCACCAGTGCCTCCAAGACCGACCACCACAGAGGTAAAAGTGCACTGAGCCACAGCAGAGCATCTCCCTGCTGTTTCATAACAATTGGGCCCTTCCAGTACAACACACCACGACTTTGTGACTTTGTTTAGCTCTCCATCTCAGCAACCATACAGGCAAGGTTTGTGGGTACTACTTCAGCCACCTGAAAAAGTCCTGGTAAGGCACTAGAATTTCTTTCTGCAGTTACCACCAAATCCAGACTTGACTTTCTCCAACTTCTCCAGCTTGAGGTTGTAGAATATCATTAGAGTTTTCTACTGTATGGTAAGTACAGGTCAAAAACTCCTCAGAATGTGACTGTATTTGGAGATATGCTCCATTTTCTTTGTTAGGGATGCATTTTTGAAGTGTGACATGATAAGTGGGATTTACTCCAAAACACTCCAGCAAAGAAAAAACCAATAAAGAAAAGGCAGATGAAGCTTATGTGGCAAAATCCTGCTAACTTGTGGGATCTGGGTGATGGGAGTTCCTGGTACTCATCTCTACCGTTGTGTAGCTTTGAAAATCTTTATTTAAAAAAAATGTTTTCTAAGAGAGAAAGAAGCCTCACCTGATTATCCATGTCTTTGATAACCAGCAGGACAGGACTGTCTAGCGATGCTGATTTCCGATAGAGAGTTTTCAAGCTGGTCCCGTGCTCCAATGTGCTATATGCGAGTCTCCATGGATACCCTTGTACCCTGGCTGGAAGGCGTCGGGCCAGCTACGAATCCAAAGATGGACATGTAAATAGACAATTCACCCACAAACTACTCATGAGCTTGAGACACAGAGGACATGCCTGTGGATCAAACTTAAAATTACACTGATTTACATACTGTTCCCCTTTACTCTGGGCAATTATTTGCCACTATAAACCAAGGGAGAAAAGGGGAAGTTACTCGTTGGTGGTGTTGACCTTGGCAGGACTGTGCTTCCCCGAGCACAGTATAACTCTCAGGGGCCTGACTGTGGGGTCACTATGCCATTATACACTGGGGGGTAGAGCACCTACCTAGCTTGATAGCGAAGCATGAATTATTAGACATATGCTCTCTGTTTTACTCTTCAACCTGGCTTTCATCAGTTCATGTTTCTCTAATTGTTCTACTAGTAAACCCTCGCAGGCTCAGAGCTGCTACTGACAACTGCAGTTTCCCACAGAAGTGACAAGAAACCTGTTTTATGCTGGCAGTCAGATGTAGTCTGTCCTCAATCCATCGGAATCTTTCACTACACTAACATTTCACTTCAGCCTGATGGCCATGAACACCAATAGTGCATCTCTCCTCAAAAATACTAACGGAGGAGACTGCCGAAGTCTTCAGAATGCTGCATATCATCCCCGTATCAGAACAAACCCCATTTCTGCAACTGCTTGGTCAAATCTCTTGGCTTTCCTGGGCCTTTGCAGACTCATTTGTAAATTGAGGGAGTTACACTTAATGATTCAGTAAGGTCTCTGAGACTCAGGTCTATGCTGCCTGATGGGGGAAGTGGAAGAGGTTCCTGGCTCAAGGTCAAATGCAAGCACATTATATAGCATTTCATTAAAAGGAAGTAACATTTTCAGAAAGCATCAAGTAAAACTACAGAAAAAGGAAAACTTTTCCTAGGTGTAGGTAGTTTTCATAAAGCAAATGAAATATATTTGCTAAATGGTTTTTATTGAGCCGATAAATTAAAAACAAACACTGGAACTCTGCAGTAATCACTGGGATAAATTTGGGTCCTAAGTGTGTTAGTTTAGAACACTTTAAGTATTGGTTTGAGCCGTAGCCGGTTTTGCTCAGTGGATAGACCAGCCATGGGCAAACTACGGCCCGTGGGCCGGATCCGGCCCGTTTGAAATGAAAAAAAAGACCATACCCTTTTATGTAATGATGTTTACTTTGAATTTATATTAGTTCACACAAACACTCCATCCATGCTTTTGTTCCGGCCCTCTGGTCCAGTTTAAGAACCCATTGTGGCCCTCGAGTCAAAAAGTTTGCCCACTGCTGGGATACACCGTTGGCCTGCGGACTGAGGGGGTCCCAGGTTCAATTCCGGTCAGGGGCATGTACCTCGGTTGCGGGCACATCTCCAGTGGGGAGTGTGCAGGAGGCAGCTGATCAATGTTTCTCTCTCATCGATGTTTCTAACTCTCCGTCTCTCTCCCTTCCTCTCTGTAAAAAATCAATAAAATATATTAAAAAATATATATATTGGTTTGAGGCCCTGCCCAGATAGCTCAGTTGTTTAGAGTGTTGTCCCACTACACCAAGGTTGTGGGCTCATTCCTGGTCAGGGTATATGAAGAATCAACCACTAAATGCATAAATAAGTGAAACAACAAATCAAAATCTCACTCTCTCTTTTTTTCTCCCCTTCCCGTCTCTCTCTCAAATCAATTAAAAATTGTTTTGAAAATAAGAAATGGCATTTTGTTCAGGTTTGAGAGAGGGCTGTAGTGTCTGGCCAAGACCACACACTCCTGAGAAGGCAGCAGGGAAGGCTGCCATAACCTTTCGGAAGCAGAGAAAGGGACTCTGGCCTGGGTTAAGCTGCTGGTCTTCATCGAAAGCCTGGCTCATCCCTCACCTGGAAGGAGAGCAATGTGCTCAGGGTGGGGAAATGCTTCTTAAGGCTGGAAGCCCCCCATCCTCAGCCCCCAGGGAGGACCACCTGCTCGATGTGCATGTTCTCCAGGAGCGCGCTGTGGGGCTGCAGAATCGGCAGGGCTGTCTCGTCATCGTCTTCATAGTAGCTGCACGTGCTCTTCCTGCGCTTTGCCTCCTCGACAGTGATGATCTGAAATGCAGAAGACAAGTAAGTTAAAACAAAACAAAAAACAGAAAAACCCTGATGTCTTCTTTACCTTAGTCAGCTAAAATCAACCTCAGGTACACAATATCCCGCAACATGTGGGGTTTTAGCAGCAGGACAGAAATTGAACTGGGACTTTGGGAAATGGTTAATTTTTCAATTTCAGAACAAATGCAGAATTTAACATGATACAGCTGAGGCACTTAATATGTACAAATTAAAGTTGCAAGTTTTCCCTTTGATTATTGCTGTCGACTGCTCAGTCCTGGAACAAGAATTATGTGTAACTCCACAAGCAACTTATGCCCTTGAACTGCCCCTAGTTATTCCCCTTTGACTTGCATCTAAATTTGAATTAAGGGACCAATCAGAGATCATTCTATGAGTAAGTCTTCTATAAATAGGGACATTGGGAAGATAAGATACTTCATTAAAATTAAGACTCCTACTAATGTTTTCTCTTAAGATTGTGCACATAACAACCAACCCTGATAAAAATGACAAATGGTAACAGCTACCAGAGTAACAATCCAAAGAAACACAAATTTAGTCTAAAAGACAATTAGGTTATGATTCTTTGTGTACAGTTCAGGAGCTAAAAAAGTAGTCTCTCCTTCAAAAGTGAGAAAGGTGATGCACACAACATTATTCCATTATAACTATGTTTATGAACTACCAAAATCAAGTTCACCTTAAGATGGTTTTTTTTTTCCCCCTCCTAAAGTCTGGATAAATCACTGAATTATTTTTAAATTAAAGACACATATAAAGTGACTAATTCACTACCAAAATCAAGTTCACCTTAAGATGTTTTTTTTTTCCCCCTCCTAAAGTCTGGATAAATCACTTAATTATTTTTAAATTAAAGACACATATAAAGTGACTAATTCACTAAAATTCCTGCATATCAGTATTAATGACTTTTGCATTATAGAGAAAAACATTTAAGTTATACATAATAAAAGTTGTCAGACAACACACTACTTGATTTCCAAAATGCACAGTCATGGATATAAAGCACCTGCCATTGCCTGAGCCAGATTTACAGGTAAGGAAATTAGCTTACACAGGCTACCATCTTCTCAAGGGGAAATTCTTAAAGGAAACACTATCAAAGAATCACAAACCCAGCATCTTCAATGCATTACATGAAGCACGTATTTTTTTTGTGAACTCTACATTTAACGTGGGTTCAAAATGAAGCTGTGGAAAGCAAAAATCAAATATGAACACTTTTACTCCAAAGAGAGGGGCAAACCACACCGTACCCATCTTTAAAACCAATAAAATACCTGCTGGGGTTGAAATGCCTGCACAATCCTTTCTAATCAAGGAAGCATTTCAAAACACAGCGTGGCAGACCTCTGAGGATTCACAGGCACCTCATTCGCTCTCGGGGACTCCAACGTACCTTCACAAAAGGTTCTTGGTTAGGTCTGGCACAATAGAAAATCTGAATGTCCAAGGGCAATCTTCGGACCCTCATCCTGAGGGTGAGAACTGCCTGCTTGCTTTCTAAGGAGGAACAGCCTTTTTCTCTGCCTGCTTTCACACCACGGTTCCCTGTAACCACGCTGAGCTACAACTGTTTTTGCAGTATCTCGTTTCCTGCATGGTTGGGTTTCTGTTTCCCTTAGGAGAGGGTTCAACATTTCTACAGGAACACACCCAAATTAGGATTGAGAACAAACACACACTTCCTGTCAGGCAGAGCTGGGAGGCTGTAAAATGACACTTTCACCTTTGAAACGGTGGTTTCCTAACGGTGGTACAACAAACCGCACTGTTTTCTTCTTTTTTCTTTTTCTTCTTATACGCGTTTTCCTAACCGTCCTTTGGCTAAGCCAGCTTTCCTGACCCCGCCTTCCCGGGCTTTTTTCAGCACCTTCTCTAAAGCTAAACCTCCATGTTCAACTTTACGTAATTTCCCTGACATCAGCTGGAATCTCAGGGGAAGGATGAAAGGGAGCCTTTACCCCAGCGAGCGAGGCTCACTGTACTTAGAACAATGGCATTTCACTTCAGTTCCGTGTGTGTTAAGTGTGCGCAACTTAAAAGAGTGGGAAAACATCTGCTTCATGTGAGGCTGGGGAACATGTCACTTTAGATTCATTTTTTTTCAGAACAGCTGGTGAAGTAATTTTCAAAAAGGCAAAACTTTTTACTTTTTAGGATATTAATCTTTTTTTAAACGTTTTCAATTTATTGGGGTGACATTGTTTAATAAAAGTACATAGTTTCAAGAGGACAGTTCTATAATACACCCTCTGTATATGGCCTTGGGTGTTTACCACACATTTAGGATATTAATCTTAATGACTAAGAAGCATGACGAGACGTGCTCTACTCCTCAGATCTGAGGTCAGGGGCGTGGAAAGAAATGCAGAAAACCCTGGCTCGGTTTTCAGTGATCTTTCTGTGCCTGTTCCAGATCCCAAACGGCCTTTTGGTCCTGCTGAGGGGATGGGCATAGCTCATCCTGGGGTCAGATCCACTAAGGACTCTGGCAGGTACCTGTGATCAGTCCCAGGCTCGCCAGGACTTAGCCTCAGTGCAAGAGCCTAGGCACAATCTGGGGCAGAAGCACTGGGATTCTGTGCCAGGGAGACGGCATTCCTTTAAGTTCCTGGCACTTCATGACAGTTAACATTGACTGAGCGCTTTCTACCTGCTGGCGAGTGCCAGGTGCTTTGTCAGGCACAGTCTCCTGTGGGTGAGGAGACAGCAGAGAGACGTTTACAAATACATGAATGCCATTCCATGTGATATGAATGCTAACAGCAGCTCCAAGGAGGCTGGAGCCACCCAGAGAGTTCGGAGAGGAGAGGTGGGGTACGGGGAGATGTCCAGGTAAAGGGCACAGCAGGAACACAGAGCTGTGTTCTGTGTTCACTACGGCTCGAGACTAGAGAGCAAGGGAAGTAGAGAGCAGGCTGGGGAGGGGGCAGAAATGGAGAAAATAAGAATCTTGACGCCTTGAAGGGACTTGGAACGAATCGGGTAGCATTTCTAAAAACTGGCTGTTCTTCAAAATCATCCAGGAGCTTTTAGAAACACAGATTCCAACATTCCTCCCCCATACCCACTGAATTACTGTCTCTAGTGATGAGGGTCTAGGATTCAGTTAAAAAAAAAATAATGTGCCAAGTGGTGGTTTGGAAGATTGGCCAGGAGGGTAACGATTGCTACAGGCAACAGAGAGCCATTGAGTGCTTTCAGCATGTGCGTATAGACCACGTTTGGGATCACTTGCTTGATCGCTTATTTGGGTCTTCAAGCCTCAAGGGTTGTTCATCTCGTCTACTGAACATCTGTCAGCCAGAGAGCTCTCCAAAATGCATATCTGTGTATACTTCTCCAGGCTCAAAACAGCTCAATGCCTTCCTACTGCCCTTAGGAAAATAACCAAACTCCTACCCTTGGTACATAGATCCTTTGTGATCTGCCCTCGCTTACTTCTCCAGCTTCATTTCCTGCTATTCCCTCAGCTTTGCACTCTATGCTCCAGCCACACTGAATTTTTGTTAGTTCACCAAATGCTCTTTCTTTCTCCCCTGGGTCACTCCTTTGAACAGACCTTTCTCTCTGGCCAGACCATGTTCCATATCCAGGTCCCGCCACAACTGCCTGTATTCCCACTTCTGATCTCAGTTCAGATCACTTCTTCTGGGCAGCTTTCTCTGCTCCCCTAGCTCCTTCCAGCCTGCTGTAGAGCTTGGCACTTCATCTACAATGACAATTATCTTGTCATAATGTAATGATTTATCTATACTCCTTAATGCTAACTTCTACTTATCTCACCCGCTGTGCCCCTAACAGGGGAAAGGTTTGGAAAGTGCTCAAAAAAAATTATGAAGGGCTTTTCAAGCCACATTAAGGAGCTTGAATTTCAACCTGTATGTAAAAGGGACGCAGAACTTTTTTATAGGAAAAGTGAAATGACCCAGTAGTGGTGGTGATGATGGGGTCTTTCTGTATAACTAGCTTCAAGCAGGAATAAGGTTATATCCCACTGTAACTTCAAAGCTGCACAGGGAACTTCACTTCTTATAAGCCAAGAAGCTCTTGGAATCTGGACACAAGAACATTCTGACTGAATACTGTAGTTCAAGGACCATGACAGTCTCAGGGGTGAGCAAACTTTTTGACCCGAGGGCCACAATGGGTTCTTAAACTGGACCGGAGGGCCGAACAAAAGCATGGATGGAGTGTTTGTGTGAACTAATATAAATTCAAAGTAAACATCATTACATAAAAGGGTACGGTCTTTTTTTTTTTTAGTTTTATTCATTTCAAACGGGCCGGATCCTGCCCGCGGGCCGTAGTTTGCCCACGGCTGGTCTAGCTCCTACTTGAGTGCTCACCTCCCAGCTCTTGGTGGTCGGCTCACTGAAGAAGTTGTCGATCATATTCAGTTCTTCCTTTTCCACCACCACAAAGCCTTGCTCTTTGGCATCCTTCCCATAGACGTCAGGAGACCACTGAACAAAGAATGTGTACAAGTGATCCACCCTGAAAAACATGTTCATCATAGGAATTAACACCAAATCCACTTTCCTGGCAGGCACTGGTAGCGACTTTGGCACATACAACCATCTTGTTCCTGCTTGGCAAAGCCACTTTGCTAATTGGGAAATTTCTCACTGTGAAGATTATCTCTATTAGTGCATTCCAAACTCAGAAAATAAATCAACAAATGAAAGCAGAAGTCCACAGACGTGGAGCAACTCTTTCAATCTGAGGAAAAGATCAAGCGATAGATACAGAGGCAGAGCTGCCTCGAATAGACTGTCAAACTATAGCAGGAAGGCCAGGGAGTGTGGGGGGGCAGGAGGGGGGGGGGTAAGAGATCAACCGAAGGATTTGTATGCATGCATATAAGCATAACCAATGGACATAAGACACTGGGGGGTAGGGGAGGCCAGGGGATTGTCAAGGGCGGGGGAAAAAAGGAGACATATGTAATACCCTTTGTAAGACTTTAAGCAATAAAAGAATTAAAAAAAAAAAAAGATAACCAGAAAAAAAAAAGACTAAAAAACACAATGAAATATATCAATGTTTTCCTCACTGGGTCTTCATTTATTGTACACCTGTATTTATTGGGGAAAAATTAGTCTGAAGCTTAAGATGGGAACCAAGATAAACACGCTAACGGGTCTTTTTGTAGAGTGAAGCACTATTATAATTTTAATGAAACAGCTTTAATAACTACAGAGTGAATAATACTAGATATTGTTTAATATTAGCAACAGAGCTAATTATATGGACATGGAAATGTCACTTACTTCCAATTTCTCTGTTCTCATATACAGATTTAACATCTGAAGGTTTTGAAGCATCTCTCCAGGCTTCATCAATAGAAAGATGGCTGGTTTCCAAGCAGAGAATGAGAGCTCTCAGTCCCAGCACCTGCAATAGTGTGTGTGTGTGTGTGTGTGTGTGTGTGTGTGTGTGTGTGTCAGGGGTGTATGTCAATTTTGGTATAAAACATTCTTGCTTGCATATGCCATTCTATTAGAAATATCTCAACCTGAGTAGGAACCTGGGGTGACCAGGTCAGTGGGCTTCTCCCAAGCCTCTCCTCTGGGTTCTGCTAGGTTTGTCCCTGGAGTGAGTGGCTGCTTCTGCAGCAGTCAGGGACAGCCCTTTAAACGGAGTAAGCCCTGGGCTTCTTAGACTTACCACAGGAGCAAGTCTCTAGAAAGGAGGGAAAAGGCATTCTCAAAATATCAGAGTCATAAACATTTAAAAAAATATATATATATTTTATTGATTTCAGAGAGGAAAGAGGAGGGAGAGAGAAACATCAATGATGAGAGAGACTCATCCATCAGCTGCCTCCAGCACGCCCCCTACTGGGGACCAAGCCCTCAATCCAGGCACGTGCCCTGACCGGGAATCAAACTGTGACCTCCTGGTTCATAGGTCGAAGCTCAACCACTGAGCCATGCCAGCTGGGCCATAAACATTTTTAATATTAAACAGAGAAGCAACCTTATAGTTTTTATCAATGCTGATGAAATATACCTACTACCTAAAAAGAAAAGATGTGATTCCCTGACTCAGGGACCTTCCATTGCACAATAACTCTAAGAGGCAAGTGTTACTATGCCCAGTTTAAAGATTAAAACACTGAGGTTCAATAGACTTAATAATGTGCCCAAACTCCCCATCCCTGAAAATGTCCCAGCCAATCTAAGCTAACTGGCTCTTCTTTTATGAATGCTGACCTCCAAGGGGGACAAGTACATTTCTGTACCTGTCCAGTCAGATGTCTCACAGTATGGGCAACTACTTCTTTGGCTTTAGTTTTATTAATGAAGCATAAGTACTAATAGTGAGAAGCCCTGGGTGGCCCTTAGGGCTGCTTACTTCCTGTTCCTCCTCCTACACCTTCATCAACAGGCTCACAGCACTGCTAGCTCTGTGCTCTGTTCCTGGAGACAGCACTGTGGGGCAGCCGCCTCACCTCAGGCATGTGCCTGGGGATTGTTCTCCACTGGCTGTGACAGGGAGGGCAGCAGCCCTGAAAGGCCTCCCTCTTCTCTCAGTTGGCGGGTTCTACCTTACAGCCAACAGTCATCCTGGCCTTGGAGGCCTCAGGTAATATGAGATGAGAGACCTTAAAAATATGTTCTGCAATGGGGCACCCCAAGGGGAAAGGTGTGAATCACACCCTGGTTTCCCTCAATGATAGTCTTGCTCAGAACATCCCCTCATTCTCTTATGCAGAGAGGGCCCTCATACCAAGCTTCTGATGGAAAAGCAGGAGGAATGGGGAATTGGCGAGGCCTGTTCCACAGGAGAAAATTAGAGTTCATTTGGGACCAAATTGCTTACTTAATTCTTAGGCCCCAGGAAACCAAATGGAAGAATCAATGTCCCTCTCCCCAGCTCCCCTTTTGCTCAATTCTCCATTCTTTGTTTGTTATTTTTACTAATTAATTGGGGAGGAGAGGAAAAGGATATGATGTCATCATTTTTCTTTCCAGATTAGAGGAGAAACTTACTGAAGTTTATTTAACCTAATTCTTGGAATGGCTCTTTTTGGCTCACTGGGTTTTCCTGGTGATTAGTTCCCAGAACTCACGCCTCCCCACTGGAAACAGGCTTAAGTTCTGAAAATTCCCCTCCTGGCCCTCTGCCACCACCTCCCCCACTCCTTCCCTCAAGACTCTATCAGTTAGCCTCTCACCATGACCCCCATCCCTCCTCTTTCCCCAGCCATTGGCCCCTCCCGGGTGCACATCCTTCCAGGACAATCTTTCCATCTGCCCCTCGCTGCTGTCCCCTAGCGGCGCGCCACTGAGCCTTCCATGGCACCTGCCCTTCCAAACACCTGCCCACAGAGAGAGAAACACTCATCTTTCTAACTCCCCCCTTTCCATGGAGATTGCTGGATTTGCTGATTCATGCTTAGGGAATCCACTATAAATCAAAGGCTGCTAACCTTGGCTAGGAAAAACCCTCCCTCCAGCTCTCTTCCTTGGCTACTCCACACAGCTATTCCAGACCTCTGCTTTCTCAGGCTCTCACCCTCAACCTCGTACCCGCCTCCCTCTCTGAGCACAGCTCCCTTCACTATACCATCCTCATGATGCCCTCCCCTCCGCTGTCCCTCTTAGCGATCTTTCCCCGCAGAAAAATGAACTCCTCTCCAGCTTTAACCCGCCCCTCTGTATTTTCGACAGGCCCCCTCCCTGGTGAATTTCCTCCATGTCTCCCACCTCACCTCTCTGTCCTCTCCATTCCTTTATCTCCTTCATCTTTATCCACAAACCTGCTTGCATTCCCCCATCCTAAAAATATAAAAGCCTCTAAATTTTGTTTTTCTCTAAAGCTCCCTTCCCATAACTCATCTTTCCTTTAGAGTTCATTATTAACATTTGGCTTAGTCTATTTTCCACCTTCTTTTCATTCCTGAATTTTTTTCCATTCTGATTTTATTAACCTTTTTGTATATGCTCTGTGTTAAATCTGCTTCAGATACGGCCTAAAAAGAGGTAAAAAATGTTAAATCTTGTTCCCTCCCTCATTGCTTCAGTGACGCTCCTTTTCTCCAAGTGACCTATTATCAAACCGAACAGTATCTTGGGCATCGTTTGTCTTGACCTGTTGATGGCTTTTTCGAAGCTCACTCAGCGACTCATCCTGTGGTCTCGATGCATCATATTTCTCAGCCTCTGTTAGCCCAGGACACTTCCCCTAATTGCCACTCCACTGGTCATTAAGCTATGGATGTGGTAACAACACGTGAGCAGGAAAATGGGTCAAGAACTGGGTCCTGACAAATGCTAATGTTTAAGGAGGAAGCAGTAGAAGTGGTCCTGGAAGAAAGCCAGGAAGAAATGGCAGAGAATCAGAAGCGATTTTATAAAATGCAAGTCTGATCACTTCACCCAGCTATGCACAATTCTTCTAAGAACTCCCCACAGGTTTATGATAAATGCAAACTCCTTGGTGCTGCCAGAGAGCTTTGTTCTGTGTTAATCCCCAAATGTACTCCTGGTTCCTGCCATATGCTATTATATGTTTGCTCCAACATCCACTCTGGCCCCGATGCCCAAACTGCTTTCTCTTCTCTTCTCTTCTCTTCTCTTCTCTTCTCTTCTCTTCTCTTCTCTTCTCTTCTCTTCTCTTTCTCATCCTCCCTTCCTTTCTTTTCTTTCTTATTTTTTAAAAAATATATTTTTATTGATTTCAGAGAGGAAAGGAGAGGGAGGGAGAGAGAAACATCAATGATGAGAGAGGATCATTAATTGACTGCCTCCTGCACACCCCCTACTGGGGATGGAGCCCACAACCTAGGCATGTGCCCTTGGCTGGAATTGAACCCGGGACCCTTTAGTCCGCAGGCTGATGCTCTATCCACTGAGCCAAACCAGCTGGGGCTTCTTTATTTGTTTTTTAAGAAGAGTGATGACAAAGGTTAAGCCCAGGGGAGAATCATCTTAGGGTAGGGCCCGGTAAGGGGTTATGGTTAAGCCCGGTGTTGACAGAGGACAAGTCAGTTACAGGAAGAAGGGGAAATGGCATTCCACAGCAGGGAACATGTGCAAACAGACATGGCATGTTACAGCAGGGTGATGCTGGAGGAGGTCACCCTGGACACGGCAGAGAGGAAGAAGGGCAATGCAACAGGGCGCTGGCGACTTCTGACAGACAGAAAAGATGGGAAGCTCCAGTCCTCAGGTTGAGGGGCGCAAACAAAACCTCCTTACATAATTCCAGCGACACCCGACCCAAGCCAGTGGGCACCTGGGCTGACTGTGCTGAACAGAACACATCAGAAAGGGCCACATTTATTCTTTCCTTAATGGAGTGGCAGGAGACGAGAAAGAAAAAGCCAGAGGGGCCGGGTCCCTGGGTCACAGCAAGTCCTGGCCCAAGACCAAAGGCTTGGACCTTACCCTGAGACTACTGCTTCCCAAAGTGTGGCCGGGGCGGCTCCCATGACTTCGGCGGATACACAGAGGAACATATTTAGATAGGTACATCTTTATTTAAAGAGCACCAGCAGTAAATACAGCGAGCATATTGTACTTCTGATTTCACAGATACTACTGCTCAGGAGAAGGCTGAGAAAAAAATGAACGATTTAAATCCCTTAAAGAACAATTTCAGTTGATTTAAAGACAGCTGTGGAGCGAAGCGCAGTACAGACAGCGTGCAGATACGGGGTATCTGTGAGGGAAGAGTGTCAATGCCTGAAGCCTGAGCGGCACTGGGGAGGCGGCAGCCAGGGCTCTAGCAGGGAGGAGGCCTGACCAGATCCATGGTTTAGAAAGATTGCTATGGAGCCACGCAGGGAAGGTCAGGGGACGATAAAACCGACTAGAAACACAGGCTTTGTTGAGAAGGCTGCAACAGTGATCCAGCCCGGAGAGGATCAAGGCCAGAGGGCAGGCGTGCAGGGGACACGGTGGAGACGCTTGCCGTACACACTCCTCCGGGCACAGAATTAGTTCGAACCCATCCAGCGACAGTTACTAAGCACACGACACCTGGAACTCAGGCTTTGTGCACATTTCCCGTCAAATTATAAATTAATTCAGGCTGAATCAGATTTCTTCCTAAACTCAAAGGTCTTTATCATCAACACAGGCTCGTCTCTGGATTCACCCCAAAAGAAACTCCTAATTCAAGTGACAGATCTCTGTTTACCAGAGGAAGCTGCCATCGCTGAAAAAAGAAACGCAAAGAAGGACCTTGGAAGGCAGCAAAGCCCTGCGACTGTGGGAGAGGTCACAGCAGCAGCCACAACTGACTTCAGCTAGTGCCTGGGCAAGTGCATTCCTCCACAGTCACCCCGCGAGGCGGCCACTCCGATGGTCGTTCCCATTTAACAGAGGAAGACACAGGTGCTTCCACAGGTTAACTTGCCCAAGGCCACACGGTATGTTATGTTAGCGGTGAACCTGGCCTCAACCTCAGATCAGCTCATGGTCTCAACCTGCTTCACCATTTCCTTTATGGTGAGTCCCACTGTCCTGGTTTCACTAGGTAAGAAAAGCAGGTCGATGACAAAGCTGCAGGGTTGAGGGATATAAAACCTGGTTTAAAAAAAAAATCTGAGTTGATGCTTGGAACAAAACATTATTCTTCTGTTCATACTTCAGGTGTATGAGCTTAGGTATAATTACAATCTACCTTATCAAACAAGACTATCAATTATGGTAGTATTTAATTTACTGTTGCTTTTTTACTTTTTTTTTTTTAATTCTAGCTGTTAGGTAAAGTTTTTAAAAAAGTACACATTTCTAAGTTAAAGACCTGGATTCCCAAATTGGTTCCACTTGCTACTAGCTGCAGGGCCTGGGACCATTTGGCTGGAGGTAGTGCAGGGCTCTCAGCAGCTGTTCCTTAGAGCGGTTAGTTAACACTAGCCTTGGAGCTGCCCTCCCTCCATTCTTCGGTCTGCTCCTACAGGCATTTAGGCTTGTAGTAACTAATAGCTAATCTCTCTGAGCTCCTGAAAGGAAGATTAAAAAACTTATATAGGCGTCTGAAGCATCAAATGTGTAAGAAGTTCATTCTACTTTCACACAGATCCTTTAGAAAGTCCCTCCCGTGTGGTGATCTAAAACTTGCTACCATACGAACCAACAAACTTGACCAAAATGACTCAGAAAGCAATTCTTGTTTTATCAAAAGTCACTTGATTGGTAAGAAAACAATTGTGGCTGCCTATACAGAGCAAGACATAACCTCCAAACCACCCACCTGATGTAAAAAGTACGAGCAGGAACCATCAATCAATCCATCAGCTATTACAATAAAAACAAAAAACTTCAGAATACACTATGGCACAGAGAATGAGAAATAATGAAACAAGGGCAAAAGAAAGAATACAACCTGGCGAGTGCTGACATATATATGTATGCAGCCCCACTGTTCCCTTGTTTTGTTGATTATAATTAAAGGTAGTTCTATGCATTCCAATCCAAAGCCTCCTCGGGCTCCATCCTGAATACCGACACAGAAGCCCAACACGGGAAAGCACTCTTCACTTACAAAGGTTGTTACTAGCTAACTGCCACCTTTTAAAACCCACCTCCATGGCCTGACCCGAGATCCTTTTATGAAAAAGGTCACTTTCCTCGCCCTGTAAAGTCCCTTCTGAATGCAATATTCTGCAAGTCCAAATGAAACCAATGGTTGGTACTGATGCCCAGGTATAATTTCCATTCTTAAAGGGGCTCAGTGTGCCTATAAAAGGAAGCTTTATTTACACAGAACTAACTAAATATGCTTCTTCATCTGGTTCAACAAAAATAATAGGAAAGTTCTTTGAAAATCACTGATCAAAACCACCAGTTTCAGTTATAAAAAGGCTCACTCAAAAATAAGTAAAAACTAAACCTTTTTATTTAACACCAATGCCAGAGGCCCTTTGGCTGGTAGCCCACAGCTTGGACTCAGCAGCAGATGCATTCATTTTGGACTGAATATTACTTAAAAATTGGGGAGATTTGACACATAATTCATATTTTAGCTTTTTACAATAAAAAGATGGGAAAACCTAGCAACACCAGGCTCACCTTCCCTCATAGCAACAATCGGCTGGAGATAGCACAGAGGTTCCCAGCAGCTGTTCCCCAGAGCCTGTAATTAACACTGGCCACGGAGCTTCCCTCCCTCCAGTCCTTGTCTGGCTCCCGCAGGCATTTAGGCTTTCAAAAGGCACTGTTTCTGCATACTTACTCCCACACGCTGTGTGCGGCACCCATTGGTCCTGCACTAGGAAAGGTCGATGAGCTACTCTCCAAAGTGCTGGCGCTCGCTCCTCCACCAGAAAGCACAGCCACCACAGTGAAGAGCTCACTTATAAAGCGTGATTTTTTCATGAGCTTAGGTCCCTCCAGCCACAGAGTCACTGATTAACTCCAGGCACCTGCCAAGGCTGGTTAGTGAAGTTACGGAAGAGTGGCTGCCTAATGAGGTCCTTCTGGAAGGTAACGATGAATTTCTAGAACTTTAAGTTGATGGGGAAAATGTGAAACGACCAGGAAAAGCATGAAAGAAAGCAGTATCATTTCAAAAATGTTTTAAAGTATTTAATTAAAGAAGAAGTGTGGATATTTACATAAGCAACTAATAATCCTATACCTTATACTGTATCTGTTCAGTAGTTTTCCAAAACTTGTAAGTTATGTTACATACAAGGACAGAAAGATAATTCATTTGCAGTGGTTCTCAACCGTCTGGCCCTTTAAATACAGTTCCTCATGTTGTGACCCAACCATAAAATTATTTTCGTTGCTATTTCATAACTGTGTTGTTGCTGTTATGAATCGTAATGGTAATATCTGATATTCCAGATTAAGGGGTCTTAGGCGACCCCTGTGAAAGGGTTGTTCGACCGCCAAAGGGGTCGCGACCCACAGGTTGAGAACCGCTGCTTTAGGGGTTGCTTTGAAGGCCTTTTTATTTTTTCCTTTTTTTAGTGACATGCCTTACAATATTATTATAAAATTATAGCATGACATAACGTTGTGTGACACTTAAAAATAGTTTTTCAGAATACAGTTTGTATTCTGAGGTATACCAGGTTTGGCTAATTAGGCCTTCGTTGTTCCAGAAAGTATACTGGTTTGGTTTTTTGTGTTTTTTAAAAATATATTTTTATTTATTTCAGAGAGAAAGGGAGTGGGAGAGAGAGAAACATCAATGATAAGAGAGAATCATTAATCGGCTGCCTCCTGCACACTTGCCTACTGGGGATGGAGCCCGCAACCCCGGGCATGTGCCCCGACTGGGAATGGAACCATGACTGCCTGGTATTCATATGTTGATGCTCAACCACTGAGCCACACCCGCTGGACTAGAAAGTGTACTGTTTTAAAGACTACTGAACACTATGGTCTTCTCAGCAACGACAGTCATCAAAGATTTCAACTTAGCCCTGATCCCATTAAAAGTTAGGTGACTTTTGATCAGAAAATTTAGAATTAGCTACGGTTAAAATTTTCATACTAGGAATCTAGACCACTTTGTGATTCCTTTAATTCATTTTTTTTCTCTAAGGATAATATTCTTAAGAGCATTTTGCTTAGTCTTTATGAGGGTCCTTAAGACTCAGATTTCTTCCGATTGCGAAGTCAGTTTCACAGGATAATCAATTTTCTTTTTTATTGTATTTCCCGTTACAAAAGTAATATACAGTATGCTCACTAAATGCAGGCAGATAGAATAATGACAGAGAAAGACACTCTTAACTAAAAGAAATTTATAAAATAGTGTATAAGTATGTATGCTTAATTATTGCATTAATCCATGCATAGAAAAAAAGACCAAGAGGCTACAAAAATAAAAATATAGTTAGCTTTGAGTAACAAAAGTATGAGATTTTAATTTCCCTTTTGCTTTTTTGTATTTTTCTAAATATTATATAAAGTCTATGCATTATTTTAATTATAAGGCTAAGTTATTTAAACATCTTTTTCTATTTGGACTCTAGGCTAATTTATTCATGCATCCATCCAACTAACATTTAAGAGTATATTACACAGTAGACCCTATGCTGTTTCTAGGACACGAATGTCCTAGGACTTGGTCTCTGCCCTCAGAAGGTTAAGGTCCAGTAGGAAAAAGCCACAAGAAGTCCACATTGTCAGAGTGTAGTAAGTGCTATGACATAGGTGGTACAGTAGAGGGACATCTAGCCCAGACTGGGAAAGCTTCTTAGAGGAGACATTTGAACGTGTGCCATTAGGTGAGGTGGGGACAGAGAGAAGTCAGGCATTCCAAGCAAACATCAATAAGTCTGACTCACATTTCTTAACGTCGACACATAGCTAGTTATCCATGGAAAAGCCAACATGGGAGCAAGAGATCCTAGAGATGTTAGATGGATAAAATGAACTAGATGAGGTGACTGACCGATGTGGGGAGATGACTGCGAAGCAAGCTCATGCCCACAATCTGGCCCCGGGGACTGAACGGCTGGCGGTACCAGTTACCATGACGGAGAACACAGGAGGCAGGAGTTCGGGGGCCAGTGGCAGGGACAGAGATGGAAATGAGAAACCCAATTTGGGGCATGATCTGTCTTGTGTTTGTTCCATCTGGGCATGATCCCCAAATTGAAGACTACAAGGTATATATGTGTTTGGAGCACAGTGCAAAGTTCTAAGATAGCTTTAAATAATGGGCATATAAGAAAGAATGAATTAGCTGCAAGCAACTGTGTATATTGAGAAAGAGAGAGGGCCATTTAAAGGGTAACGTTTAATGAGGAAACAGAGGAAGAAAAGACGGCGAAGGGATGTTAGGAGGAAAGAGGATGTCAATTGGGGGATGGTCAATGATGTCCAATGCTACAGAGGGTTCATGTAAAACAAGAACAAAATAATGCCCCTTTGTGTATCACTTTAGGGAGAATGATTAAGAGATTATAACCCACATCCAACGCAGCAGGGTGTTTGAAGGACCTGAGGACTCTATGTTTACAGGCTCCTATATGACTTCATTACAAAGTTAAGTTTGTCATCCATTGATTTAAGCCACGAATCTTTGTAAACTCCATACATTTTCATATTTATGAAACAGAATAGATTTCTCCACAGGCGTTAGTCCACAACATTTCAGAATTTAGAAAATGAGATCGATTGTGACTGTGAGGGAGGGAAAAGCCAGACTTTGACGCCTCCCCCCGCTGCCTCTGTGCCTGTGGGTTGCTCACCAGACAAGTGTAGGTTGGGAGAGGACTGTAATCGCCAGTGTAGGGAGAGATCACTGTAACGTGTGTTGTTTTGGGAAACAAGAATCTACACTGGTAGAGAGGAGAGAGTGCTGGAGTTTAGGAAATAGTATTTGAAAAATGTGCAGTCTACAAAGGTCCTAGACTTGAGTAAAACTCATAAAGTGACCAATCTCAATAAACCTGCAGATTCAGGCAAATCAAGAAAAGGCTAGAAATGTAGGCCAGTGTGCAAAGGGCTGTAAGAGCAAACAAGGGGTTTGAACTTTAATCCTTAAGGTTGAAGGTGTTTTTTGTGGCAATGTGACAAGACCAAAATACCTTTCTACAAGATTTTTGGGGCCATAAGGTAGAAAACAGATTTTAAGTGGAGGAACTAATGAATAGGAAACTGCAGTTTAGGTTTATGGTGCTGTGTTCCAAAGAGTCATGTAAAATAAGGTAACTGGATCTTGTGATACTAGCTTCAGAGAACAAAATTTTGGCCAGATAATTGCTGTAGCACATAAAAGTTCATTCTAATAATGAGACCATGCTAGAACCAGCCTGCAACTAAGTTAAAACATCTACTATCAGAAAAAGGACATTTTAGTCAAGCTCTTTGTTTCCATACAATTTTGAGTAGATCACTCTCCATTCAATTAATAAGCATACATGGGGTGTCACCCATCAAATGTCAGTCACTTCCTCTGCCCATAATCCCTGAAACACACTTAGAAAAATCCAAGGAGATGAGTAAATTTGGGGATGCTGCAAATTTCCATTCCCTCATTAACCAAGAAAATGACTTTGAGTGTATGAAGAATCTCTTTCCTACTCCATTTCAGTGATCTGTCAGCCTAAATAGTGTAATTATCAGCTTCAACTGCCTGCTCACACACACTGCAGGAAGTACTGCTACTGCTCACAAATTGGATCTCAAAAATACAGGGGTTGGCAAAAAGAGGTTTACTGTGTGAATACACAAAACAATGTATTCTTGTATGATTTATTATTGTACAACTGTAAACCTACTTTTGCAGTGTATATACAATATGTGTATTACCCCTATGTATATACACTATGGACAGCACCTTTCAAAAGGACAGACACTTGTGGGCTCATGGGTGCATTACTCATTTTAATTCTGAAAGCATAAAAAACAAACAAACACCCAACTATTAAAAGTGCTTGGCAACTTCAACTATTCTTGACATGTAAGGAAATATCATGCTTGCTAAAACAATAAATTTAACATATATGATGAGCTTATTCTAAATGTGGGCAGGTACAAAATATAACTATCCTTTATAAATCAAAGGGCTTGCTGATCTTAATTAGAAGGTGATTAGAGGAACATGGCATTTTAGAATTTTTAAGAATTAAATATATACAGGGTATCCCCCCAAAATGTATCCAGATAAAAGCCCTTAAGACAGAGATCCTACATGTTCTCTCTTTCCCTCCCTCCCCCTTCTCCTTCCCCTACTCCTCCTCCTGTTCCTTCTTCTTCTTTCTCTCTCTCTCTCTTCCCCCCGCCAGCTCTAAGGACTCTTCTTTTGCATCTATACCTCATTTTCTGAGCCCATTTCTTCTACAGCTTACTTCTTCTGCCTCTGTGACTTTCTAAATAAACTTTCTCTTACAGTTTGAGTCTTGGCTCTGAATTATTTCTTAGCCAGAACCCAAGTACTGAGGTTGCAGAACCTATGTCCAACACCTGGTGCTGTTTCATAGCCAATAGAGGGGCTTTCTCTGGAGCCAACACTAGGAAGATTCTTCTTCACTCTGCTACTAACACTCCAGTGCATGCAAGGATCCATTAAGGAGGAAGGCAAGTAGAAACACTCAGTTTCAAGTAGCAAGGGAATCCAGAAATCATCACCAGAGTAAGAAAATCACTGCATGCCACTTCTTGGCGCCTTAAGGACTTTGTTGAGTCTAAGTCCTGAAGCATTTCATAAATCAAAAATAAACTTCTTATTTCTTACTGTGTACTTGGGGTTCTGGATGGGAATTAACTCCAGGATTTCTCCATCTTTTCCAGTCTTAAATTACAATGTGGCTTCCTTTAGGGTAGGTAGAATTGAAAATGCATAAAGGAGCAATTAAAACACAAATTTCCAAACATCTACACAAAGAACCCATCATTAACACAGTGAGATATAATGCCCCCCAGACAATCTTTGGTTAATTAATAGTTGGTTCAAGACAGAAAACGAAGTGTTGCCAAGTAATTTGCTAGCCAAATAAGTCAAGGACGCGATAAAATACGGTATAACAGAATTTAACAAGTGACCTACTTTAAAAAGCTCACTGAAACCACTTGCATGAAAGGTCGAAGAGAAACACTACTTCAGCATTACAGACTTTTTCCGGGTTAAAGAATGACCGTAGAATTAACTACATGTGTGAGATTGCTCTAATTATTCTAGAAGAGTCCCATTCCTATAATACATTTTCCCAGAGAAAAAGTGACATATGTAATATGTAGTTTTTCTGATAGACCCAGGAACTTCACGTGGCTGAGAGTTTCAGTGCTCTTTTTTTATAGACCTAAAAATCAGGAATTGGTTTAAATCTCTAAGGTACTGTCTAGCTGTGACACTTGATTTTCAAACACTGATTTTAACAGGGCTTCACAGATTTACACTGCTTCTGTTGAAACATTTTAAAATAACAACAAAGGACACATTTTCTTTTTATCTTCACAGTATCCCTGGTTAAAAATTTCAATGAGATACTGTGGGGATTGCAGGCATAGGTAGAGGAGTAGATTATATAAATACAAAACAAATTGTTTAATGTTCACGTTAACGTGGGTTTGTGTCTAAGACAGCAAAAAGATAGTCACAAATTCATTAATTAAAATCCTGTCAATTTTTCCAAGCATTTTAATCCTATTTATTTTCCAGATTAAACTATATTTTATTAAAATGAGGCAATTCCTGATGAGAATTCTCATTCTGAGTACTAATCAGCCCGAAAGTGTACCCTTGCTTGGAAATTAATTTTGCTTTATGAGCAATTCATGCTCAAGGAAGCCTGCCGAGTATATGTGTTCTTGGCAGGTGTGTGCCAAAATGTCTGCCCAGATGATGAGGCTGGATGAATAATTAGGAAAAAGAAATATGTGTGGGTTTAACAATTTTAAAAACCAACTGCAAGGCCTTTATAAAGACATTTTTATTCTACCAGATATACAAAGGGAGAATCGTTTTTTTCTAAAAATAATGTTCCCTATTTTTATTATAAAAATGTGTTCAGTGATGCACCGCTGAAGAATTCCTATGCCACTACCTGCCATCCTGGACTGTGACACAACCAATAACATTTCTTCTTTGGCAATTTATAATGCAAATCTCTCCGAGGTGTGCATTCCCTCGACCCATCCATGCGATCTCATGTCACATTCCTCCAGCTGCCGAGTCATGGATACGCCCTCCACAAGGGCGTATTGCCAAAGCAATCCTCAGTTCCCCAGAATAATGAGCACTTTAAAAGTCACACTTAGGCCTCTCTATGGCACTTATAGGGTGTGGATCTACTCCGTGGAATTCCTCTCTTCTCAACGGAAGAACGCTTCCAATTACCAGCACTCGAGAATAGCTAACTCTTCCTGCATTTAAAATTCCACTGCTTAGAAAGTTATGAAAGTGGTTCAGCATGCAGTTCTATGATGGCCTGTAGCAGAAAGCTATACTCAAATAATATTCTTCTGGAAATTCTAAAATGTTCAAGAGAAATCTCTCATTTAAGAATAAAATGAAGTATTTTAAAATTAAGTTTTTTAAAAAAAAACCCAAATGCAAGATGCAACGAGGATCTAACCGACCAGCAGGTTTTCCACGCTGGCCCACACTCACCGCTCCCGTGGGACAGCGAACCAGTACTCGGGCTGCTTCCTTCGCTTGCCGTACTGCTGGACCATGGCCGCCGTGTGTGTGGCAAAGGATTTCCTCATCGGTTTCCCCACTTTAATGCACAGAAACATGGGTGGAGTCTTGCTTTTCTCTTCTTTCGAAGGAAGTATATCTGAATCACACATGCAAAATATCTTCCTCAATACTGACAACACTGGTGGCAGCAAAACCTTTCAACTTACAAAGAATAGTGTTTAATCCCCTCATAGTGATGGAAAGTCAAAACATATGGCAGAAACATCACACATCATCATCACATTGGGACTAATTAAAGTTTTCAGAACACTAAAGGAGCTTCTTGAGCACGGAAGGAGAAAGCTTTGGACGTGTCAGCTTGGTCTACGTCACATGAGATGCTATGTACTGTGAATAAGCATAAAAACCAACATAATACCAATCAGTGAAGAACTGTGACAAGACACAATACTTTTTAAAAAATATATATATTTTTTTATTGATTTCAGAGAATAGGAGAGGGAGAGAGAGATAGAAACATCAATGATGAGAGAGAACCACTGATTGCCTCCTGCATTGAGATTGAGCCCACAACCTGCAATCCGGGCATGTGCCCTGGATGGGATTCGAACTGTGACTTCCTGGTTCACAGTTGGTTGCTCAAGCACTGAGCCATGCTGGCCAGGCAAAAATACAAGAATGATACCGAGGACCCAGTCATGCCATAATGCAACAGTTTAGAACTATCTTCAAAAATATTTTAAACTCCTTTAGATTTAGAAATTCAATGTCAAGAAGGAAATTTACTTGAAAGATAAAAAAACAAACAACTACTTTTGAAATAGAAATCTGCCCTAAAGTTCCAAATTAGATAGCATATATTGCTAATTTTCCCAAGTATTAATTTATCAGTAAAGATATGCTCTGTTGAGAAAACACTCCTCTCAAATGGTACTACTTGTGCATGTGCTTATGTAAGAAAGGCCGACTATACAACAGAATAGAAAGACAGTAAACAGAAGTGGCTTACCTTCAATAGGTACCTGAATTCTCTTTAACAGCCATAACTGGATTTCAGACTTATTATCCATTTGTGCGCCCTGGCAGCTTTTGTCCTGGGTAGATTCCAAAGAGTTGCCTAGAGACTCTTGACTCAGGTTTTCTTCTGTAGAAGAGCCCAGCTGTAGGGGATGGGGTGCTCTCTCCTTCACCCAGTTTTTATCTGGCTCTTTATTGCCCTCTGTTGGGGGCTCACAGGCCTGGGGAAGAGAACTACTGAGAGTGATGTCTATTCCCCCTGGCTCAATCCTTTTGCCATCACTTAATTCTGCCTTCTGCAAGTTCTCAGGTGACCCTTCTTGGTTCTTACTAAGGTAGTATTCGATGAGTTTAACTTTATCTAGATCTTCATGTATGTTCAATGTGTTTTCCACCTGGCTTTCGGGAGAACCAGATTGCTTGTCCACCTCGGGCATTTTATCTTGTTTTTCACAGGTTTCTAAATCTAGGGCCCCCTTCAGTTCAGCATCACTTTCTGTTCTTGAAAAGCTCAGGGCTGACTGCGCCTGCACGTCCGTGGCAGAACTGATGACCTGTGACTCAGCCTTCCTTTGCTCCTCTGGGTCGAGAGAAAGGCACTCCTTTAAGGTGTCTCTTTTGTCCATTCCACTATCATTTTGGGAAGGCAGTTCATCCAAGTCAACGAAGTCATCTTCTTCTCCTAGAAGGGAATTTTCTTTGGCGACAGACTTAAATTCAGTAGGAGGGTCAGGAGGCTGCTTGCTGACTTGAGTTGCCGTGGTCGATCCCTCGGCTGCCTCCACAGAGGATTCCAGGTTCTTTAGCTGTCCTGACCCAGAGCCGTCTGAGGGCTGCGTGTGTGTGTGTTCTGTTGGTGTCTCCAAAGGCCTTGTGGATTTGGAATCTGCAGTGATGGTTCTCTCTCCACTGTGCGGCCGTTTTTCCTTGCTGAGGGATTTAAACTTACTAAAGGGGTTGATATCCTTTTCCGAAGCCAGGTCTTCCCATTCTCCAGGCCTGTACAGAGGACAAAGATCCTGAGGTAGGTCACTGTTGAGGGAAAAATGGTGGGTGCACATGGAATGTTAAAAGCAAAACAAAAACAAAATGGAGGAAAAGCAAAAACCAAAACAAAACCCAGCTGAAAACCAAAACATAAATAGACCACAACTTAAATATGTTTAAATGATTTCAGAATAAGAAAATGAAATTTAAAAATTAACTTCAAAATGAAACATAAGAAGTGGCAAAACAAAGAACCATGGAAGCTGCATATCCTGCTAGAAGACATGGAGGGTTTTGGAAGTCAATAATGAGCATGGAGATGTCTCCCACCAGGCTCCAAGGATGAAATAATGCTCCTGATTTTCATGAAGGAGAGGAAAGGTTTTAGTACTATGACTAAATGTCCTTAAATATTTAAAACTTTTCCTTCTTATAAAATAGTAAGTAAACCAACTACATTAATTCTGAATGGCTCCTTGAGTAGCTAAACATTTAACCATTCTATAAAGTGAACCCTAATTTTGGGTTTCATGGCTTAGGATCTAACGCTTCCAAACACAGACATCCTTCTGTTCCCAAGGGAACAAGAGGAAGCTTCCACTATTAACGTGAACATATAGTACCTGTTCCATTTTACAACTTACAAATTTATAGAAGAGTAAATAAGCCAAATAAACTCTTACTTATAATACTTAGTTCACATTTCTTAGCTAAGCTTAAACTTCTCAACTCTTTCATTTTATAACCGTTATCATCTTATTTTATGGCAATGGGCAATTGGTTTATCAGCTGAAACTCACTGTCCTGGGCTGCAGTCATTTTATTTTTCCTTCCTATCCAGTTTGAGTTATACAAAAATATTGATTAAACATGTTTTCCAAAATTTAAAATAATTGGTAAAACAAAACACAACCACACATGTTAACCCATGACTGGAAATATCTTGAGTAACCCTACATGTCTCAAGTAGGTTTTCACTCACCTTAGTGTCTACGCTGGGTTAAAAAACAGAGATATACAAACCCTTTCAAAAAATAACATTTTCAGATTTCAGAAATCATTTTATTTTCTAAAAAGGCTAGATCATATTCAGGTAATACTTTATTATTCTGGCTTTGAAATAATTATGACAATAAAACAACAAAGAACCACTAAGTTCTCAAGTTATAAGACTGTCTCCCCAGTTATTTAATAAATCACTTGCATGGAACATCCATGCTTTTTCCAATAGAAAATAAGAGCCTACATAATTGCTAGACTCTGACAAATGCTTTAAAAAGCCTCTTTAATTCATAATTCAGTTCAATTCAATAAGCATTCGCTGAGTCCCTAAGTGCCACATGCTAAAAAATGACTGACAAAGTCTCTGTTCCACAGGAACCTGCATTTACAGAAATGTGCCGCCCAACACTAGCATTCAGATGTTAAAGATGCTTCAATCCTAGCGTCAAACAAATGTGTAATATGGTATCCTTTCCATATTAGGACCAACATTTAATTTTTCATATTAAACGCTACAAGAAGGCCTGCAACAAAGAAACCCACCTCTTCACGTTCTTGGTGTATAAGCAAAACTTTCTTCCATTATCATCCAAACCCCTTTCTCATCGCTTCCTTATTTACCTAGCTTGACCCCCAGAAAGAATACGTTTGACTGCACTCTAATCAGCCTCCTGTACTACCTTTATTGTCTACCCCTCCCTTCTTGTTCTTCTACCTATTCCAAGCTGAGATTAATTTAGTCATCTGGGGTTTTTTTTTGTTTTTGTTTTTTTGCACTGCAGCTGCCAAGCACTGCTGGGGCAAAGTACTAGTTGTGTCAACCAAATCTGCTTTTGATTAATGTTTTCTAGACTCAGCCAGGAATCTAATGATGATCAATAATCCTTTCAGTTGTTCCCTTCCTATTTTTCTGTGGCAGCTGGAGTTGCCAAATGTCCTACACAAAAAATACAAATCCCTAAAGGTGAGGATGGAGAGATTTTACACACACACACACACACACACACACACACACACACACACTTAAAAACTATTTGCACACTGCAGCTAATTTATAGTTGTTTTACCATGCAATTTTTAGTAATAATAAAATTTTAAGCTATTTTAAACGTTTAAACAAGTGATGGAATTCTGAGCCAATAATACTAAGTTCATTTCACACTGATTCCACTCATACAACCTATTTTGCTCATTGTTCATTAGACTGAAATGTCTTTATATAGTGTACAACGCAGAAATAATTTCAACATATTAGTAGTCAATTCTTAATTCTTCTCTCTTCCCAGCTATGACATTAGCCCTGTATCCTGGATCATCAAACACAATCTCACAAGGAGAGAAATCTTTATGTACCTTCCCTTTCTATTATTAGTGCACAAATATCTACCTTCAAATTCACCTCCACACAATCTCTTGCTCCTGCCAATGCTCTCACCTTTTAATTGCATTTAATTCTCCCAAGAACCCCTGCTCCCCCCCTTTTTTCCTGATAAACAAGAAATGTCTCTTACGATGGCAAGGCATCTTTGATCTTCATGTGGGAAATGTCATTGTAGAGGGCAATGGAAACCACCTCTTCCATGGGGCAAATGAGGCCATACTCCTCACACCCATTTTCAATGACCAGGGGGTCGGACTTGTGAGGATCAAACATGATGTTGTTAGGAGTGACAATCATGACACCTCCGACCACACCCTGCAGGACAAATGAACAGGACAGAATCACTACAGGCAGAAATACAACCGTCACAGAGCTTTAATGAACTCATGCTGTCATTCTGTTGACTTTGGTGAACCACAGACTCCTACATGACAATCCTGTCCCCTTTAAGAGGGCTGGAGAAATGCAGTGTTGGGTACTGTGGGGTGAGGCAGAGAAAATCTGTGGCAATCAACCGAGCCTGGTTCTGGTGCAGCTGCTACAGTAGTAAAATTGTGCTGGGATCTTGGGTTACACACGTAAGTCTCAGGTTCCCCAATTCCTGTCTGTAAAATGAGAGGGGCTGTCCCAGATGCATTCCCGATGGAGAACCGGGTGCTTTACAATTCACTCAGCACGTATTCACCATGTGTCCAACAAGTGTATGGTACTATGCTAAGGGAGCAGCTGTCTCTGAGTCATGGTGCCAAAGAACGGTCCTAGTATTTCTCTCTAAAATGTTTAGAAAGCATACATCCAGGAAAATTTGACACAAATGGGAATATAACATTTTTGCAGAAGTGCATATAGCTGAACTATGGAAATTCAAAGCAAAAACCAACAGTTTTTTGTCTGAAGCTTGGTCAGTTTATATTATAGACCTGGATGGCCACAGGGATATTATCCACCAAAGACAGGAGGATACAGATGAATCCCTTTAGGTAAATAATTTATTTTGTGCCCTTAATGACTTCAGTAATAATCTTTGCAAAATGCTGTGCATCTCAAGCATTACTTCTTCTTGACTGAAAAGGTTACAAGTCTGTATCAATACCCATTTTCCTGTTGTTTGAAACCTGCCATAACGTCTCTACGATGAGGATAGGAATTCCATTTTATCAACATAACCGTTTCTTCAGAGGAAGAAAGTTGGATTTTCTCTTTGTAAAAAAACCCCAACAACCAAAAAACTAAACACACGACAGCAGACATTTTAATACCAGCATCTCCAGCAGAAGGGCGGAGAACTCACCATTTTCCAGGTTAAGTACTAAGCTCTTCACATGAATTTTCCCTTTTAATTGCAATACCCCACTAATTAAATTTTATTACTGTTCCTATTTTATAGATGAGGAAAATGGAAGCTCGGGAAATTTAAACACCGTGCCCATGGTCTCACAGCTAATGGGTGGCAGAGTTGGAATTTAAATTAAAGGGGTCTGATTCCATCATTTGTTGTTAAATGTATACTACACTGTCTCCCTAACAATTCATAGACCAAGAACTGAAAATAAAATGCTGAATCCAGGGCCACAAAGAAGCACTGATCACATTTCCCTCAACAAGTAAAATGCCAGGCGTTCAACTGGGGAAAACGAACAGGCATGTGTGAAATCTTATGCTGAAACGCGGTGAGATCATTTAAGGGAGCCTGCCTTCAGTAATGTAAAAGCTGGCTTAGTTTCCCATAGATGCCACGAAAAGGAAACCAACTGCACTGCCACATACCTTTCCATCGGTGAAGTAGCGACAATTCATTTTTAAAAACTTAACCACGCCAGGCTCGTCTTCTTCAGACGTAGAGGATAAGACTCTTTCAATGGGTTTTATGGCCTTTCTTGCTAAGTCAGCATCCTTTACAAAGCAAAAATTTCCAACATCAAATAGAAGCAATTTCTCAAAACAGATTACTTATATAAATCAAGCCACACAAGTTCCCTGTAAATAACCTGCTTCTATTTAACTTAAACATATATAAGACAAATGTCTTTGGTCATTCAAAAATATTACATATATATAACAAGTATGTAAATCAAATGGAAAATGTGTAAAAAGTACATATCTATGAACCCATAAAAAATGGCTCATCCAATATCTTAGAAAATAACCTAAATAAAAGAATTCACAGTTGAGTCATGGTTCAATTTCTTTAGGAAAAGGAATAAAAGGAGTACAAATAAACTACCGGTTTTGGTGAGAGTTTAACTTCATACCTATGTAAATAAGGCATGTGTTTTGCCTTTGAGACTTTAAATGTGAACAGGCTTCTTCTGGATAAAATGCATTCTCTCAATTAACAACAAGTTACACCTAACTCCGCTCCTCTGGGGAAAATTTAAGTTGAAATCTTGAGAAAAAGAACATGGAACATGTAAGGTGTCCCCCAAAACTGTATACACACTTTAATGGCTGCTAACTCCATTTTTACTCCTTTTCATGTTTAACTGATTTGAAATAATGGCTGAAGCCAGTCTAAGCTTTGAACAAAGAAAATTTATCCTAAAGTGCCACTAGACTTTCTTTTTTTTACAGGGACACATAAAAATTAAAGTTTATGGTACAAAACCAGCAACAGTCAATAAATTGAAGGTGCACAAATACCGAACGAAATGATTCTTGATATTTGCAATTCTGTTGCTTCGTGTTATCAGCAGTGCCTGGACCAGAACGGTCATCAGTTTGAAAACAGACATTGACAAAATAAAGTATTCATTGCTGCAGATTCTTTTGATTTTGAAAATGAACTGTATGTTAATAAACGCTAACTTTATAATCATACAAAGTGTGTTTACATTTTGGGGGACACCCTGTATAGTCTATATTTATAAGTTCATACACAAATATGCATACATACAGGCAGTTTGTCATATTCTGCATCTGATGATGAAGGAGAGACAGTAGCACCAGGACTGGACGATGATAACTTTAAGGTACTAGAGGGAAAGTTGGTATCTGGCACAAAAAGAACCTGAGATTAGAAAAGAAAACCAAGGTGAGTACCAAGAATCAGGCAAACCCTAGGCAATGTTTAGAGCAGTTACTCTCCGCACAGTATCATGTGAAGGGCAGAACTAAGACCTGGCTGGCTTTCCCCGAACTCATAAGCAGCTTGAGGTCTTCAGACTAATCCGTGAAACAGTATGCAGCAATACGAACGTGTGCAGTGCAAAGGGTACCGAACACACCTACAGACTACAGAAGCTCATGAAGTGGAGAGCAAGGTGGGTGAGTATTTGGCACAAGCCATGTGAAGCAGGTGGGTCCAATGAAGCCTGGAGAGCACAGTACATAGCAGTACACGGTATGCTTCTAAACATAACACCTGTGTTAGGAAGAGATGAAAACAAATCCAGGTTTGCTAACTCCAAGCAGGCCCTGAGTGATAATGTAGTGAGGTCCTTATATGATAAACTATACACGGTATTATCAATAATCTCAATACTTTCCCTTCCATCACTGTCTCGATTACCTAGAAACAAAAATAAAAATCTGGTTCCGAAATGTTATTATGATCTTGTCATTCAACACTCTTTTAATGAGACACGGCACCTTTTGGTATACATTAAATACAATCTTAATATTATGGTCTCTAATGTTATAAAACACAATTCAGGGCTAATAATATAACAGCTGTTCAATATTGTTACTCACTCTCTCCCAACCCTCCAGGCATATCTCTGTTTTAACTTTAGTTATTTAAAGCTCTCTTCAATCCAGAAAAAATAAAATAAGGCAACAACAGAAGACACATTAAGATAAAGGTGGGAAAATCGACATCAAGGAAAAATAAGGAGGAATTACTACTGAAAATCTGGGCTCCAAAATGGACAGGTAAGCAATAGAGTTGGCTATGAAACATCAGAAAGTCTAGAGTGAGGTTTTAGTTCAATAAGCTCCCACGTAACCTCCTCTGAAAATCACCTCTGACGTGTGGTGGGTCACTCACCCAGCCATGCCAGTTCCCTTTCCTACCTCAAGGTGACCATCAACTGAGTCTCTAGACAGGTGAGTCTCAAATTTTCTGAAACCAGAGCAGATAAAACCAGTTTTGATTAATCAGATTTACTGAGACGAGAGGGATGCCTACCCCTCCAAGCTCCAAGACAGTTTACATAAAAATCTTTGAAAGCAAAATATCATCTACAGTTTTTGAAAGCCCCTCAATCAATGCTTCTCAATTCCTTATCTTTGCTGGCAAAACCAAGAGGACAGCCAAATCCTGGAACAACTAACCACACCAAACTGTTTAGTTAGAAGAGTGCTGGACAGGATAACAACGGCTGGAGGACACGTAAGACAATGCAGCCCAACCCCTAACTTCAGAGACTAGAAAACTGAAGTCCAAAGAAGAAAGTGGCTTGCCCAAGTCAAATAGCTACTACAAGGCAAAAAAGAACAAACTGAGTGCCTATTCCTGGTATTGTCATCCTTACAGTAGGCATATTTCAATAGTCCTTACACCTCTTGTTGCCTACTGGACCTTAATCAAGTACCAATAAACTATCTGTTTATGACAGAGTAAAAGAATAGTGAATCAGCCTGAGTTTTTTACTGTGCTCTAGTAAATTCTAACCTTGAATTAGTAAATATATGCCCTGAGGGTCTCTCCTATAGGTCAGTTATACAAGGGAAAGGGTTCCTGGACCCAATTCCAATGTGGAGGGCAGGGGTCCCCCACTAATAATTTTCAGACACCATCAGAGTTCCAAGAATTCAACTCAATTCTGACACTATCTACCCAGAAATAGCATCAGATTCCACAGGTTACAGGTTCAGCCCTACAAGACTGCACCCCCTCCTCTCACACACACACTTCAGATACCAGCTGCATGCTTCTGGCCAACTGGAGGTTCCAATGAGTGGACGAAACTAAAACTTGCAATTCTAAGTTAAACATTCTAAGAATATCTGTGTGATAGTCTATAGGAAAAACTTTTTTTAATGCCCTAGGGGGGAAAAATCTATAACATAAACTAGTAATAGTTAAGGAAACTGTGTTAATTATTTGCAAAGCATTCGTCTCTGAACAGTTCCTAATTACTGCTTTCAGAATTCTCGGACCTACCTAAAGGAAGGACTCAACCCAATGCACATGATCACTGGTGATAACCCTATGACACTAACAGTGAGGCGTTAAAAATGGCAATAACAGATAAATGTAAAATTTTGAAAGTAATATGCAACAAGAAAATCATTACCTGGCCTGGAACAATAGTATGTGTGAAAAGTTTATTCATTTCCACTAGTTTATTGGGAGTGATGTTAAATTTCAGTGCTATGGAGTTTAGGGTGTCCTGGCTTCCAGCCTAGAATAATCCAACAGACAAGATTCAATACATACAGCAAAACAGAACAAAAAACTTCCTTTTGATAGACAATAATCTGTTGGTGATAAGAATGAATAAAAATTAATAAATACATCTAGACATATTATGAAAAAGAATAAATACATTCTCAATTCTTTATTTATTTATTCATTTATTTATTTATTGTTGTTAATCCTCACCCAAGGTTATTTTTCCATTGAATTTTAGAGAGAGTGGAAGGGAGGGGGAGAGACACAGAGAGAGAAACATCGATGTGAAAGAGACACATTGGTTGGTTGCCTCCACATGTGCCCCCGCTGGGGCTGGGGATTGAACCTACAACTGAGGTATGTGCCCTTGACTAGAATCAAACCCACAAACCCACCAGGCTACTGCATGGTGGCCTGTTAATGGCCATTTCCCCCCACAGTGCCTGACACGTAAAAGGTACTCAGACATTTGACGCATGAATACAGTCAAAAGCTGAAAGAAATCTAGGTTAGCTATCAATAATTGTTCACTGTCATTAAAAATGACCGATTAGTGTTAATCTATAAATCTATAAACTGTGATAGATGTTGTTCTTTTCTCTCTAACACAGACAGAACAGGAATAAAGAGGGCAGTGATAAGATGTGAAACCTCACAGTAAAAAAAACCCCGCACAAGAAAAGGAAGTCGCTGCCTCTGGTCAGTTCAGTATCCCTTCCAGGACCATGGGATGGACCTAGTTAGTGGGAGGTCACACTGGGGACCATCACGGAGACGTTCCCACCTACAGCACTGTACATAGAGCTGTCTCTACCAGGTGAGCCTTGCGTTAGGTGGAGATTTGATATGGCTGCAGGAGACTGTGAACGGATGCAAAGAATTAAACTCACCACTGCCCTCCATCAAAACCCCACCAACTAGATAAACTATCTCAGGCTAATCAAATTCATAGTTACAGGTGACACTGAAATTACTTGAAAGCATTCCTAGAAAAAGTTAGGATATAAATACATGTTTTTAAATCATTGAAAACTTAACAATATATGCTCTAACGTCTACCCTGAGCAAAATTACCTGTACTAAAAATGAAAAAAAAATTAAATATAGATATTTTTCCAATATTAGATATTTCTATAATTCAGGGTAGACAAAAGTAGTTTATAGTTGTGAGTATGTGAAAGAGTTAATTTTTGTATTATTATTTATTAATTGTATTATTTATTTGTCTTACAACTGGAAACCTACTTTTGCCCACCCCTATACATATAAATCCAGGATTTTAAGAATTTGGAGTCAATACAAGACACAGTCTGAGGATGTAGACAACAGCCCAAACTGGTGGCCCTGAATTCCAGATCTTCCACGGGCTAGCTGTGTGACCTTGGGTCTTTGCTTAACCTCTCTGGGTGTCAGGTTCTTCATCCACCAAATAGAGATAATCATAATTTCTGCTTGACAGCACTTCATATTTTTATGAAAAAACTTGTAGAAGATACTGTGTATAGGGAGTTAAGGAAAGGAGAGACTTTAACAATCTAGAGTTAAAGATTGTTAACAGGGATAAAACATACATAGAGAACCAAGTCACAGATCCTCAGAGGGATTCTGATTATCATTAAATATTTGAACCTTACCAGAATGCTTGAATATCTACAGCTCGAGAGCAATACAAGCAATCTAGTAAGAACGAGCATGGTTCTCTAAATACAAAGTTATGAATGGCTTTTTATTTCCACTAAAGTACACAAAATAACTTGCCAAGTAAAACTAATATCCATAACATAAACCAAACAGGTAGGCATTTCTGCATTACTAATTCGACCGCCTGTTGATATGAATTAATTCGGAGTTTATCTGGACTCTCGCTGCATTGTTCAGTGATGCTATGTGAAGCATCTCCTAGCAAACAACATTTATCATTGTTTTGGAGGGGCCTGTGGATGCACAGACGGCTTTAGACAATTGTTATTAATGACAAATACTCCAGCACTCCTTGAGCACTGTGCTAGGTGTTGTGGGATCAATGACATATGGTAAACACAGTGGTAATGTGAGCTATATAATCACCCCAAATCCTTCCTGGGAAGGACTAAGACTGTAAACCACAGAAAGATGTTTAGAGATGTTCACAGAGCACTGAGCAAGAAACGTGTGCCAGGGCTGTTCTCGGTGACTCTGGGGAAGCTTGGAGAAGATGTACCCCTCCCGAAGAACCACCAGGGAGGGGTCTGGTCCTGCTGCTTGCCTTGTATCGAGCCTGGCATGCACACAAATAATTGGCGGAAACGAAGTAAACATGATGGAAATACAACCAGGCAATGGCAATAGCACTTAATTTCTTCTTAGAAGTCAGCACACTCCTCAACAATGCTATTTCCATGTGAATTAAGACAGATCTATAATTCAGTGGCCCACATTACGCCAGGCCTAGGATAAACAGAAACAGCTCCTGGCTTCCAGGAGCTCATGGTGCAGGGAGAGCGATGAGTATACGCCACGTAACGTGGAGGCGCAGGAATGAGCACGTGCACAGCGCTATTCAGCCACTGACGCAGCAGTACGGAGGTCTGCACCCTGCAAGCAGCAGCAGCAGCACAATGGTGGCCAAAAAGGGGTCTCGTGTCTATCCCCTAGTGTCCAGTGGCTATATGAATTAAGGCACAGGATAGACATTAAAATGACAGTCACACTTGTGAACCAATAATGTTAAACTGAGATAAACTATGTAGAGGTACATGATTCTATGAGAATAAAATGAAGAGAGATCTGGCCTACACTTGCTGGGTGATTACAAAAAGCAAGAATAAACATGGAGAGCAATGGGAAAATGTCAAGAATAAGGTTCTGGCTCATAGAAAGGTATGGATGATGGAGCCACTGGTGCTTTAAAAAAAGACCCAGCATGAAGGTCTAAGTGGATATGTTGAGAAGTCAACTGAATCTATGGTTCTAGAACTCAGAAAGCATGTCTGGGAAGGAGTCCTAAAACTGGCTGTCAATCACAGGTAATTCAAGTCACAGGTTTACATGAGATTGTCCAGGGAGAAAATATGGAGAGAAGAGAATGACTTAGAACAGGTCTTAAGAAGCTTCATTGTTTGCCCTAGCTGGTTTGGCTCAGTGGATAGAGCACTGACCTGCGGACTGAAGGGTCCTGGGTTTGATTCCGGTCAAGGGCACATGACCAAGTTGTGAGCTAGATCCCCAGTAGGGCGTGCAGGAGGCAGCCAATCAATGATTCTCTCTCATCATTAATGTTTCTATCTCTCCCTCCCTCTCCATTCCTCTCTGAAATAAATAAAAATATATTTGGGAAAAAGTAAATCTAGTAGTATTAAACATTCATACTTCCTGTTTATACTTACAGTGTACTCCACAGTACCATGTGGCTTCTGAACCACCATCTTCTTCTCTTTTTTATCATGTGTTTTGTTTTGATTGTCATCTGAGGAATAAAATGTATGTAAATGAAGAATTTAATCTAGGGAACTGAGGATAGGGTAATGTATAGTATATTAAAACCACTTTCAAATTGACTATTTTAAAAAAATGACACCAAAATAAAATGGACTAAGGGTGCAGATAGACCATACTTCTAAAAAAACATACCATTCATCAATGAACACTGAATAAATGATTGTTAACTGTAATAAAATGGCACAAGTAACAAGCTAATGTTTTATTGTTATTAAAGTAATAGTTTAAATGATAATGTCTAATCGTAAAGTTAGAGTAAAACTAGTACAGTCATGGTAATGTATACTGATCTATAAGTACAGCCCTTTTAGAAAGTGACCTGTCAACGTGTAAAATATCCATTCTTTGACATTCCTTCCCTTACGAACTTATCCTAAGGAAAAATTCAAAAGAAGAAAAATGCTGTATGTAACAGTGTATGGTTACTGCAATATTATTACTAATAATGAAAACTTGAAAAGACCTATCTGTCCAATAATATATTAAGTTGAATCATAGATTTTGCTGTTTTTATAGATCAGAAGTGGCCAACCTATCAGCTTAATCAACCTCAATGTTATGATTAAATACGTCCAGATATTGAAAACCAGAGAGACATATAGCAAAGGATAAAAATTTAAGTGGAAAAAAAAATGAAATAAAAGTAATGGAACTCCCCCCCCCCCCGCCCCTCCGCGCAAAAAAAGAAACAAACAAACTAAAACTTAAAAAAAAAAGAAGTAATGGAACCCTAAAGGCTGTGTATAACAAGAATGAAAACAGAATGGCTTCATGATGTCACTTCCATGGGTGCAGTAGCTCATTAATTACCAAACTGCAGCCTGAATTAGGCCCTAGTAAGGCCCACCCAGCTTTACAGAAGGAAGATGGCAGGGTGTGCGGTGGGAGAGATACCCACAGGCGCCGCACAAGCTCCACTGCAGTCCCTTCGTTCCTACCTCTGTGGAAGACAAGTGTCTGAGAGCAATGCCAGCAAAGCTCTTAAGGCTTCTGAGCATAATAACTTCCACTCACTAAACGACAACAAAGAAGCTAATCTAATGTGAGGCAAGGCTAAACCCTAAGTACTTAAGGTCATAAAAATAAACTGTAGTGGAGTTGAGAGCAAAAACACAACAAATATAATGGAAACAGTTTGGAAACCCCAAGCATGAAGAGGAAATCCCTGCCATTCATTGGAGGCCCACTGTCATAGCAGGGCAAGGCAACAACTGGCAGAATGTACTCCAGGTAACCACCTGTTCCTCAATGGTCTCTTTAGAAATGAAGGACTACTCTAAGCTCTCCTAAAGCATACCTGTATAAAATAAGATGACTCCTTATGTTAGAAACCAAAAGCAAATATTAAAAGTGAAACACTAACCAATATAAATACAAGAGTTCCTACTATCGTGGTTTATAGTCAACTTTGTTCTAGAATCTCTAGTCAAAGTAACAGATAAAGAAGTTTAAAATAGTCCTAGCTGGTTTGGCGTCGGCCTGCGGAACAGAGTCCCAGGTTCAATTCCGGTCAAGGGCATGTACCTTGGTGGCAGGCTCCTCCCCTGCCAGGGCCCTGGTTGGGGCTCCAGCAGGAGGCAACCAGTCAATGTGTTTCTCTCACACTGACATTTCTCTCTCTGTCTTTCCCTTTCTTTTCCACTCTCTCTAAAAATCAATGTAAAAATATCCTCAGGTGAGGATTTTTTAAAAATTATAATAAAAATAAGTAAATAAGTAAAGGCCATATTTTAAAAAGAAGAAGAAAAAAGAAGTTTTAAATAATGAAATGAAAATTTGATTATTAGCAGGTGAACTGTCTATCTGAAGAACCAATATCATAAAAAATACAGAAATAACACCGTTCAGTAAGATGGCTAGATATAACAATCTTCTACACTTATGATAGAAATGTATTTGAACAAGTCCCAGGTATGGTGTTATCAAACTAGAAAATATCTAGGGTGCCCACTTCGGCAGGACATACATACTAAAGTTGAAACAACACAGAAAAGTTTAGCATGGCCCCTGTGCAAGGATGACATGAACACACACAAAACAAGAAAATATCTAGGAATAAATATAGCAAGATAATGGCAAGATACATACAAAGAAAATTTTAAAAATTTACTGAAGTATATAAATGGAAGCCTGAATAAAAGGAGGTACATATAATGTTCCTAAATAGGATATTTCATTTTTTATAAATATTCCACTTTCTCTTCAAATAATGTTTAAATTAAAAGCAATTTAAATCCAAATGATTAAAAACATTTGGAAAAGGGAAATATGCCAAACTGGTAACCAGCTTTATCTAGAAACATAAATATATAAAAGTATCCACAATTATTTTTAAAAGAGAAATGAGGGTAGGAACACTGTGTGGACGTTAAAACACAAGATAGAGGCATAGCAATTAAAACACTGTGGTAAAATAACTAAATATCAGAACTGAAGAAATTTAGTGTAAAATAAAAATGCCTTAGTAAACCAGTAAGAAAAGGCTGGCTTTTCCCATAAATGTCATGTAGCTTCATGTTATAGGGGAGACTCTGGCATCAGACAGACTAAATGAGGAGTCCTGGGCTGCCCCTGGCTCACTGAGTGACGTTGGACAGGAAAATTTCCTTTTTCAAGAACAGTTTTCCAGTGTGTAAAATGGGGATGCCAACTGGACTCCCAAAGAGATACTGTAAGGATTACATAAGGCAATTCTTTTCAAGTAGGGCACTCCTCAATGTGAGAACTAAGGGCTCAAGAAACCTTAAGGATTATTATTAAATCATGTTGGGTAAACATTGTTAAGATCTGGAGGAAAATCTAGATCACTCTCAAATCAGCACAGATGGATACAAAATTTAATAGTAAGAAATAGAGTCATTAATGTTTTTGAAGAAAATATTGGACTTGTATTTCCTTAAAGAAATACCATCTTCTTTATTGGTGAGGCACACATCTCAAATTACTGGTCTGATTCTGCAATTAAAATATACAATGTTAGCCCAGCCGGTGTGGCTCAATGATTGAGCATTGGCCTATGAACCAGGAGGTCACGGTTCAATTCCCAATCAGGGCACATGCCCAGGTTGCAGGCTCGATCTCCAGCAGGGGCATGCAGGAGGCAGCAGATCCATGATTCTCTCTCATCATTGATGTTTCTATCTCTCTCTCTCTCTCTCTCTCTCTCTCCCTTTCTCTCTGAAATCAATAAAAATATATTTTAAAAATATCCAATGGTATTATTTAGCATTTTAGCCCTAACTGGTTTGGCTCAATAGATAGAGCATCGGCCTGCGGACTGAAGGGTCCCAGGTTCGATTCTGGTCAAGGGCATATACCTTGGTTGTGGGCACATCCCCAGTAGGGGGTGTGCAGGAGGCAGCTGATTGATGTTTCTCTCTCATCGATGTTTCTAACTCTCTATCTCTCTCTCTTCCTCTCTGTAAAAAATCAATAAAATATATTTTTTTTTAAAAAAAGCCTAATATGCTAAGTGTCTGACAGTTTGACCAGTTGCTATGATGCGCACTGACCACCAGCAGGCAAATGCTTCGACCGCTAGGTTAGTTTGCTGCTGGGGTCTGGGCAAGATGGGCCAGACACATCCTGGAGCCCTCCCACGGTCCCTCCCTGGCCCCGATTATGCACCGGTGGGGTCTCTCGGCTTGGCCTGCGCCCTCTTGCAATCTAGCACCTCTTGGGGGATGTTGAAGAGCTGGTTTTGGCCCATCCCCACTGGCCCGGCCAAGGGACCCCACCAGTACATGAATCTGTGCACCAGACCTCTAGTTTTAGTATAAAACCAGTGAGAGCTTTAAATGTAACAACATCTATGACCAGGTCAAATAGTTAAGCCTAGAGATAAATGTCAACCTTATCATCATTTAAATCACAGCTCTGGGGAAATGGAACACCATGTATAGTCATCTGTTTCTCCCTAAGAAACAACAATGTTCCTAACTAACATTTTATCTAACGTTTGCCTTCTTTTTCTCTCCCAGTTGACTCTGGGAAAGCATGATGTACAAGGTTCCCCTGGGGCTGTGGTGCCAGAGTGCGGCTTGCTGACCAGCAGGGACACCTTCCTGAGTCACTGGGCTTCTAGGTTTTTTCATTTGTAAAATAGGCTACTACTTCCCCACTGGGCATCATGGTGAGTAGTCAATTAAATAATGACACAGTGCAACGAGCCCACAGGAGACGCTCATCCAAAATAGGATCTTTCCCTTCTTCCTCAGGCCTGACATTGCTTCTCCCTTTTCCTGCTCTCTCTCCCAGTCTCACAGCTCATTCAAAATGCCTTCTTTGCTCCTTCGCAGGTAAGACTTCTTCTTCTTCTTCTTTTTTTAACCACTTATCCATGACCTGTAAACATTTGCCACAGTTTATCAAAGTGCTGAATTTCCCCCTTAATGCAGTCTAACTGTGATGTGAACTCTTGATTTGGAAACTCAGGTATGAGGTTCAGCTCATGAAAGCATTCTTATATTATGTTGGGCTGCTGCTTCCATTCCCATTGTTTTGACCTGTTCACCAAGAGCACCTCTGATGTAGACTCTTCATTCAAGCCCCCATATCTGTCATCTTCTCCCTTATCAACTGCATTCCTTCTGCAACCTTCCTGTACATTTTGGGGGGACTCACTAGATTTGTCCTAGTTACCACCTAGATTTTCACACAGTGACTTCACTTAAACATTACTCTGACTTCCTAGATGGCCCCAAGAAGCATAAGCCTAATTATTTCCATCCTAATAATTTCAATTTATTTTATACCCAAGTCCCTCAAGTCTTTGGATTCTATTTGATTAAAATATATATTAATGCCTGGCCAGTGTGGCTCATAGGGTGTCGATCTATCAACCAGGAGGTTGTAGTTCTATTCCCAGTCAGGGCACATGCCCAGGTTGCGGGCTCAATCCCCAATGGGGGGCATGCAGGAGGCAGCTGATCAATGATTCTCTCTCATCATTGATGTTTCTATCTCTCTTTCTCTCTGAAATCAATGAGAATATGTTTATATATCTATATCTATCTACTAGAGGCCTGGTGCATGACATTCGTACACTGGGGGTAGCGGGGTGTCCCTTAGCCCAGTCTGCACCCTCTTGCAGTATGGGACCCCCCCCCGAGGGGTCCTTAGTGCTGCCGCAGAGGCAGGAGAGGCTCCCGCCACCACTGCTGTGCTCGCCAGCTGTGAGCCCGGCTTCTGGCTGAGCGGCACTCCCCCTGTGGGAGTGCACTGACCACCCGGGGGCAGCTCCTGCATTGAGCATCTGTCCCCTGATGGTTAGTGCACGTCATAATGACCGGTCATTCCACTTTTAGGTCGATTTGCATATTAGCCTTTTATTACATAGGATATGTCTATATATCTATACATCTCTCTCTATATATGTATATATCCTATGTAATAAAAGCCCAGTGACCGAACAGCAGAATGACCAGAACGACCGGTTGACCAATCGCTATGGTGCACACTGACCACCAGGGGGCAGATGCTCAGTGCAAGAGCTGCCCCCTGGTGGTCAGTGCACTCCCACAGTGGAAGCACTGCTTTGGTTGACTGGGATGAGCGGCTGCAGTGGGAGCAGCCGCTCAGAGGGCGGGTCCACAGCAGCTCAGCTGACCATGATGAGCAGCAGGCCTATCCCCGCAGGTCACGCACCCCCTACCAGTGCACCAATCCCATGCACCGGGCCTCTAGTGTATATATATACTAGTAAAGTGGATTCTTGATATTCTCTTTCCATGAGTCCATTTTAATCCTGTATTCTGTGATTAGAGGTCTAAAGTAGCAGAATGATCATTATTTTTTAATAGAAGAACAGTGCTATTATATGTCTGTGGCTTTGTTATAGGAGAGTGAAAAGCTAGGAAAATTTCAGAGCAAGTGGAATAGGGAAACTGAGACAAGAAGATCAAACAAGGCCAAATGGTGTGGGCAATTTGCAGCCAGCTGGTAAACTGCAAGCCCTTTATCTTCCCCAACCAAGGACACTTGAGAGCAAATGGCTAATACCCCTCTCCTAACTAATGAAAAATATGCAGGAAGGAGGGGAAAGGAAAAGGGGAGGAGAGAAGGATTCTCAATGCAACCAAAGAATACACAGCATAAATCACCTTGGAGCAGCTAAAGACAGCAGAAAGGGGGGGGGGGGGGGCGCGGCAAAAAAAAAAAAAGGGACAGTTTTCTTTTCTTTTACTCCCTAAACAGAAAGCCAGCAATCTCAAGGTTTGGCAAGATAAAATTGCCAGGTGCTTCTCATGAACTCTAGGAAGGCCACAACAAAGTAAAAGGGACCTTGAGAATTAATCTGTACCAAAATATTCAGCAGAGGAATTCTGAAACCAATAGACTGAAGGGTATATAACTCCTCAAACCCCCCATATGCACTCTGGCTGGATGGGAGAGATTCCCTTACCTTGCTTCTTTAATAAATGTGCTTGCTTTAACTGCTTTAATAAATTAGCTTTATCACAACGCAATTAGGGTTTTTCATTTAAATTTATTTCTATGAAAAACAAGAACCGGGGAGGGGACAGCCCTCTCCCTCCAACTCAGGGGACTGGCCTATAACACCTTTTCTGGGGGCTCTGGGTTGCCTGCAACAGCTTGACCTGCTTATATGTTTGGGAATTAATTTATCAAGATAACAAAGCTTTGTCTTTCTGAACTTGCTATGTGAAACAAAGAACATGACAGGAAGTTGCAATTTTGTGATTTATAATAAATTCATATTTGGTCTTCATCCACAATTTCTGACTCACAGCTCCCAAAACCTTTGGAATTTCCTAAGTGTTGAAAGTAAATCTGCCTTTTGTCACGTTAATGACGTGACCTTTAGAAAGTACCTAAAGATGGTAGCCAATGGAACCAATCTGTGAGTAGAGGGTTGAACTTCCAAGTCCCAACTCCTGATTTCCAGGGAGGGGAAAGGAGTTAAAGGTTGAATCAATCCCCAGTGGCCAATGATTTAGTCAATCATGACCCTCCATAAACACCAAGAGGTTGGGGTTCAGAGAGCTTCCAGGCTGGGGAGCACCTGGAGATGGGAGAGTGACGGCTTGGAGAGGGCATGGAAGCTCTGTGTACCTTGCCCTGTGCATCACTTCCACCTGGCTGTTCTTTTTTTTTTTAATAAACCAGTGACCTAGTAACATGTTTCTCTGAGTTCTATGAACTATTTCAGCACATTAATTGAACTCAAGGAGGTGGGGTGGGAACCTCTGATTTATAGCAAGTTGGTCACAAATTTTTAGAATTGGCACCATCTATAATAAAGTGTAATATGCCAATTAGACCGGACGTCCTTCTGGACAACCCTCTGGACAAAGCTGGGGCTGCGAGGGAAGCCTGGGTCCCCGGTGCCAGAGGGAAGCCAGTGCCGGCAGCTGGGGGAAAGAAGGCCTACTCTTGCATGAATTTCGTGCATCAGGCCTCTAGTTTTGTTATAAAAGGCAATTCTAGTGACACCATCTTTCCGTAACATTTTATCAGTATTTTAACTGTTCTATTCTTCAAAGTGTCAGGAAGTAGCAATGATTTGTTATCCAAGGCTTACATGAGGCACAGATAAACCTAATTTAAAAAGTAAAAATATTATTGTTAGACCGCCCCAGAGCAAGGATGATGGATGAGTCAGGTACAGAAGCTCACCAGGGCAGAAAGCCCCGGTTGCCTAGCAAGGGGCAAAACTGGGAAAACAAGAACTTCACCCCCAGGGTAACCTCTCCCCCCTAGCATATTCCTGGTCATGCAGTTTGAACCCTGGATCTTTCGTATCCCTGGTCAGGCGGTTTAGACCTCCTGACCTTTTCTTCCCTAAAGATAACATCTAGGCTTCAGTTGTATTTCAGCTCCAGAAAAGCAGCAAAACCAGACAAGTGACGCTGTGGCTGTCTCAGGACCAGCTGCATTGACTAATGACCCCCTGTCCTGGCACCAACCAATCAGTGAGACCACAACCCTGAAAGAGCACACGTGGGAAGCTGATGAATATTCTATTAAGTCCCTCCCCTGAGACCTGCCCTAAGATTTCTACCTGCAAGAAAGAGATAAATATGCTCAGGACAAAGGACCCAGTGAGTGCTCTCCCTCTGAGGTGCACACCCTTGTCATTCCCAACAGGCGCGTATCCCCCAACCTCTAAGGGACCCCATGAGACTTGCAACCAGGGGAGCGATGGGCAGCAGCAGCTCATCCTGGGCTAACCTGTCCCCTTTTCTCTGTGTAGCCCTTCCCTTTGGATATCCCATTCCCCACCCGCTTCCCTTAAATAAATTCAATTTTTCTTTATCCACAGTCTGAGATGGCTATTTAGTCTGCCTGAGTGCACCACCCATGTTAACTTTTCAATTATTTTGTCAAAGTACGCTTCCATTTATTATCTTCTTTTCCTCCTTCCTGAGTTTTCTAGTTCCAAAATTCTTGACTGTTCTTTCACTCTCTCACACACTATGTTAATAACCAAATACTGCTGCTTCTAAGAGCAAAATCTCTCTTCAGGGTGCCTATCTTATCTGACCCAGTCTCCCACCGCCTCGTCAGCTCACTTCCACCATTACCCTGAGATGTGTCATCTCAAAACAAAGAGTTGATGGAGTTCCCCCAAGGAATAAAGTCCAAATCCTTAATGTGGCAGATAAGACCCTCCCATTTTAGTGACTTCTCCTCAGACTAGAGCCACTGAAAGCAGTGACCTGGAACTGGGATCACCATTCACTTGCAGCCTCATGCTCCACCTAGTGGTACAGAACCACATCCTGGGATAGGGTTCTAGGGAACATGCAGGTCAGGCCTGTGAGAGCAAACAAATCTGCCAAGATGGGTTTGTCAGCTAGTCAGATATGAACAGGAACAGGAAGCCTGGAATTCAAAGGCCCACCTAGTAGTTTCCTCTAAGCACTAGATTCTCCTATGGAAATGCCCAGCCTCCAAGCACTGTTACCACTGCCATTCCTGAGAACAGATGAAAACTACGATGGCGCCAAAACCGGTTTGGCTCAGTGGATAGAGCGTCGGCCTGCGGACTGAAAGGTCCCGGGTTCGATTCCGGTCAAGGGCATGTACCTGGGTTGCGGGCACATCCCCAGTAGGAGATATGCAGGAGGCAGCTGATTGATGTTTCTCTCTCATCGATGTTTCTAACTCTCTATCTCTCTCCCTTCCTCTCTGTAAAAAATCAATAAAATATATTAAAAAAAAAAACAAAACTACGATGGCATCTCTACTTATTGCTACCAAATAAAATCACAGAATAATTCTGACCCAACTATCATATTGAATATATTGTCCGGATCTATATCCCTCCAGAATTTTCATCGAAACTCAAATCAAAAAGAGTATTCATTCATCTACAGATTAATTCACCCACTCACTCAAGCACATTTAAAGATCACCTATGATGCCTTAGTGGCTCTCAATCTTCCTAATGCCGCGACCCTTTAATACAGTTCCTCATGTTGTGATGACCCCAATTTCATTGTTACAAATTGAACATAATTAAAGCATAGTGATTAATCACAAAAACAATATGTAATTATATATGTGTTTTCCGATGGTCTTAGGTGACCCCTGTGAAAGGGTCGTTTGACCTCCAGAGGGGTCACGACCCACAGGTTGAGAACCACTGCCTTAGATACTGCACAAAGCAAAAAGTACAGGGTCCGAGTCATGTCTACCTCTAAATAGGGAAGCAGATAAATAAATCCACAGAAGGGAAGTCTAACCTGAATAGGAGCAGGGAGGACTTCCCAGAAGAAATGATGACTGCGCTGATTTTGTGAAGTCAAGTGGAGCTAGTTGGGGAGGGTGAAGGATACTGTTTCAGACTCATAGAGTTACACATGCAACAGAAGGCACCGCATTGAAAAGCTACCTAATGCAGCATCCACAAGTAGACTAGTATCATCACTAAAAAGAAACCTCAATGGCTAGGACTATCAGCCTCCTTCAGAAAAACCCTACAGAGCTAGATGTCTCCACTTTACCTTTAAGCAACAGCATTTAAAGTAGGGATGGAAAAGGATCATACAGGGTGAGCAAAAGTAGGTTAACAGTTGTAAGTACTCAAAACACAGTTTGTTCTTGTACTGTTATTTATTAGTTGTTGCATTATTTTCCATACGAACAACTATAAACCTACCTTTGTCCACCTCTCTGTATTTTAAACTGCACAATTATAAACACCACAAATATCCAATGTGTAAATCATACGTAAATGAAGATGTAAAATGAAATTTTCCTTAATCCTCTTCCTCTTTTTGGAAATAAAGGATAATATTCAACACTTTAAATTTTAAGAGGACGTTTACTGATCACACAGAAGTGTCTTTCAGTAGGTTGGCAGTTATAGTTTTCTATAACGTCCTGAAAGGCTTGAGATGAAAAGCATCCTTTAAGCTGTGTAATACATGACATAATCTCACATTAGCCGACTGGAATGCTGGAAACCACATGCTTTCTGCTATAGATACTCATCTGCCTCTGTTGGAGCGATGACAGCACAGTCTCACTTACTACCACCCCAATGGCGGCCCATTTTATCTTTGATGAGCACCATTAGAAAGTTGTATTAAGCATGGAGACAAGATCTGTCTCCTGGTCACGTTGGCATTAACCATGACCCCACTTTGAGGCCCTCTGGAATAAGTCTCTGCTCTAAGACCACGTTTCCCGTACTGTACTGCAACAGGCTCTCAGAGACCCCCGTCTTCGCTCCATCTAGCAACCTTGAGTACTGCAATTTGTAGGCCACACAGGTTTGGACTCAGGGTTCTCTTTCTTTGCATTCTCCTTTAAACATACTCCAGGCCTGCAAGTAACAGGAGCAGTAGGTGCGAGATGGATGATCCAAGTAAAGCAGGATTATCACTTACATCATGCTGGATATGCCACTTTTCCTAAGGCAGTTTCAGATGCAATGGCTATTCCGAGAAACTGTTGAACACGGTGATTTCCCCTTAACTAAAACTCCCAATTTTTTTCTTTAAACTGACAGATGCTAGGCCATGTCTCCATCTATTTTCTGTGGCTTAGCTGGTGCCAAAGGTGCACCCATTTCTACCAACACTTTTATGGCTATTTTTCATATTCTGTGATTATTATGAAAAATATTTCTCATACAGGGGAAGTGACCATTCATTTGACAAATATTTATCAGCACACACTATCGGCTAGGCACTGAGCTAGATGATGGGAACACAAAGTTGAAGGAGACACAGAAACGTTATTTCATTCTCACCCCTTTACAAAAGGTTACGTATAGAAAGCAAGGGCCATTAGCACATAGTAGCTGTTCAATAAACTGTTACTATTATTATAATCACTTAAAAATTAGTCTTAAAAATTACTACATATTTTTAAAATGAAAATTCTGCAATTTTGCCACCAATACTCACCAGAACTATAATACCTCTTTAGTTCTGTACGTCTGAGCTCTTTCAACTGATTGTTTTTTCTCTTTTTTTTCTCATCAGTGATATATTCCTCTTCCACAGCAATGTTGCACTTGTCTTGCTCTAAAATGGCTGTATTAACATCTTCTTTCCCAGTATGAGTTCTTGTAGCCAACGTTGAGGCTGTCTCTGCATTTTGTTTGGCTTGTTTTTTCTTTTTCAATCTAGGAAAAAAATAAGTGGAAAAATATTGGAGAATGATTTGTTAGGAGGAATTATATTAATTTCATGCTGTTGGGATTTGAGAAACTAATTGATATAGAAAACATTTATGTAATTGTTAACTACATGTTCCGGTTATATTTTTCCATTCCTAGACACTTAAAAATTCTTACAGAGAGACTCGTGGCCTCTTCTCAATTTTATATCCTTAATACTAATGTCTCAGAAAATTAATGGAAAGTGCTCTAGACCTGAGAAAAAACTAGATTATTCTATAGGCTATGGTGAGTATTTTTTGTCAAGATACACAATTACCCAAATATATTGCCACATTTGCAGTGTTACATTTCTAAAGTGTTTCTGGTTTTCAATGGGCTGAAAGGCAAGCACATCTATATAAAAAAAACACACCTTTATAATAGGCTCACACACTGAGTATAAAGATTTGGCAGGGTCAAGCAGGTTTAGGGCTAATAATTCTTTTCCTTGGTACCTATGATAGTGTAATGAAGAAAGAGCTGTAGTTCCTGAGATAGAAAATGCATACGGACAATATGGAGTTATCATTATGATTACTAATAGCTGATACATTAGTTAGCACATTTGATGTTTTCAATTCCGCGCTCCTGAGTCACAGATGTATGACTCAGGCACAGTCAGCTGTCTCTTACACGTATCTATTTCCTGTGCTCTCTTGAGCACCCGTACCATTTGATGTTGGACATGGATAAGAAATGTTTGGGGAGAAAAACAACTGTAGGATAAAACAGGAACTAAGGTTTGATTTCATGCTGCTTTGCTCTGTGATATTGGACAAATCCATTTAACAGTCTGGAGAGGCCCCCCAATGAGAACTAAGCATGGTAAGGTATATAACGAATTCAGCTTTTGAGATAAAGGTCTCATATTCTAACAAAATATTTCAACTAGGCTGTTATTCATGGAACACTGAGCAGCTAAGTCCTTACACTTTCGTTGGCTAATAAATGAGATTATAACCTAGAAGAAAGGAAAGCTGGGGGGAAAAAATCATGGATGAATATATTTCTCACATCTAATTTAGCTATCTTTTTATGTTTACTTCTTTTAAAAAAACAAAACCATAAATCAAACAAAATTGGAGACTCGTAAAAAGGAACTATATTCAGTGAACACATTTTATTTTCTATCCTCGGATTTTAAACTGTTCTTTTTCTGGTAAAACAGTAGATGGGTCTTTGCAAAATCGAGTCATATATTACTCCTAATAAAACAATTTCTCTCTCATCAAGATTTCTGTATGAGTTGAAGTCACTTAGATATACAGATCAAAGATCAGCTCTTTGCTTAGGAGCTAAGCAGAACTGATTTTGGTATCCAAAAGGATGTACTAATCTTGTTCTGATACACTGGCTTACCAAAACAAGCTGACTAGTCAATAATATTGTAATTACTATGTATGGTGCCAGGTGGGTACTGGAAGTATTGGGGGAAACACTTTGTAAAGTATATGATTATCTAACCACTGTGCTTTACACCTGAAGCTAACACAATATTGAATGTAACTGTACTTGAAAATAAAGTTTTTTTAAATGCTTGAGATGAACCTTACTGCCCACTTCCAAAAATTATTCCTTCTAGGAGAGGAAAGAGACATCAAAAATTAGTTCCATGTGGCCTGAGATATGTTGCTTTTTAATCTTCTGAATTTTTCCACTTTATGTTGATTTAAATGTCCTCATTTCACTGTCCTCACTCATATCTAGGGCATATATTTTGATGATCAGCAGCACTGTTTCATTAGGGACTGGTTTTCACACTTGGAAATAAGAAAATGAAACACATTGTTTTATTCATTTTCTCCCTTTTCCACACAGACAGTTATTGCCAATGCACATAGCCAAACATCATTATTTCAGGGGGAAAAATGCTAGAGAACAGCAATACCAAACTTGTTTAACAGAAAATAGAGTATAATTTAATACTTAAAAAAATAATTCTTTATTGTTGAAAGTATTATATATGTCCCCTTTTTTCCCCAGTGACCCCCTCCAGCCCACCCCCTCCAGCCCACCCCCACCCCAGGCTATGCGTTAATACTTCACTAATTTTACAATCAGCTACCTCTTTTTGGACTAGAGTACTTGATGGGACAGGGAGGGAACAGAGCGGGCACTAGTAATTTCACAGCTATTCTAAATCATGTCTGTTCTTTCCAAGATTATACGTTGACCTGGTCACTGGGCCCAGATGCTGAGCCCTCCGGGAGTTTGCCTCCGGAACGCTGTCCTTTTTCCAATTCCAGGAACAGGATGGCTGTTGTGACATCGTACTTGAAGATCCTGGGAAAGATGTGCTAAGCACATACCCTCTTCCCCTCCCTGCTGCATTCCTCAGCTGCACGTAGCCTCCTTTCCCCCTACTCCTTATATTCAGGCGACTGGGAGGAGATGTTAGAGCAGTTTTTCAAGGTATCATACCTGCTGCTCTCTCCGATGGCTGGCAAACTGAATAAATGAACATAAAAGACTCAACCCTGGCTCTGCTTATTGGCCCAGTAGGGACAGCTAGCCCCTGGACTCCCTTTAGTGTCCAGTTTCAAAATCCGCTGGGACTGCGAGCAGGACGTTTTCTTGGGTAAGTACCAGAGGTCCCACTGGCTGCCGGCCCAGGGGTTTGTGGGCTAAAACCAAGGCTTTTCCTTTATTCTCGGCGCTGCCAGGAATTTTCCACCTTCAGCTCAACCCCCTGTGTTTTCAGGGGAGGCATCTGTTGCCTCCCAGCTGGATTGAGCCTGATGAGCTCCTGGTTGCAAGCGGCTTCAATGGTCCTTGCCTGGTCTCTGCACCCAACGGTCATAGAGACACAGCTGTTGGTTTCTTCTTGAGCCTGAATGGCACCGGGTTACAGGGCACCCTGTCTGGCTGTACAGACAAGAGGGAAAGCCTTCGTCTGTCTGTTGTGTGTAGTGTAATCACTGTGTAGAGAAGTATTTTTGTTATTTGTTGATGTCTTTTCTTTACAGTTTGTTTGGTTGAGTTTGCTTGGCAAATGGGTGCAGTGGTTCAGTCCCAAAGGCAGCCCACTAGGACCAATCCTGACAGAATGGGCTACCTATGCATATCCACCTATGACACAAAGGAAAATGGTATTTTACTGGAATATGCTTGGCCTATGCATAATTTAGATTCTGGAGAGAGGTGGCCGTTGAATGGGTCTTTGAATTATTATACCATATTACAGCTGGAATTGTTTTGTCAAAGATTGGGAAAGTCGCCCTAACTGGTTTGGCTCAGTGGATAGAGCGTCAGCCTGCGGACTCAAGGGTCCCAGGTTCGATTCCGGTCAAGGGCATGTACCTTGGTTGCGGGCACATCCCCAGTAGGGAGTGTGCAGGAGGCAGCTGATCGATGTTTCTCTCTCATTGATGTTTCTAACTCTCTACCCCTCTCCCTTCCTCTCTGTAAAAAAATCAATAAAATATATTAAAAAAAAAGATCAGGAAAGTGGGGAGAGATGCCATATGTAAAGAGGCCTTTATGTCACTGCATAATTCTGATTCTGATGAAAATGAATAGGGACTAAGTTAATATTTTGGAGAGAGGATGTGGTATTGGTAGTACCGGAAACTAAGGATCAGGAATGGAAGGATAGGGATGAGCCAGAGGCTGCCGTGTGGTCTACTATTAAGGCACCCTCTCCGAGTCCGCCAAGAACCTAAGAGCTCCCCCCCTACCCTGGACTCGTAGGGAAGACAGTCTTGAGACGGTTGCCCCATCTCCCTCGAGGACGAAGCAAGGCACTCAATTTGGAGAGGATAAAGGTACCTCCTGGCAGGGCAATTTCCACTTTGCCATCAGGAGCCACTGAAGCTGGACAACCCACAAGACTGCTGGGCCCACACCCCTTCTCTACCTTGAATTTGCTTCACTGGAAGAACTCCAATCCCTCTTATCAGGAGGATCCCACCAAAGTTACGGACCCGACAGTTTCTACTTTGCTACGCATAATCCCAGTTGGGCTGATATCCAGGCTCTGTTAACGCCCTTTAACTGGGAATAAGAGGGGATAGTTTATGACAGAGCTAGAGAGGAAGCACGCTGGCTCCGTCAGAAGATCCGGCCCATGCTCCAGAGCTGGCAGGAGCTATCCCATTCCTCAAACCCAACTGGGACCCTAATGACAGGGGGGGGGGGGGGGTTGCCCGGCTCGAGCATCATCGGAGATGCATTGTAGGAGGGTTCAGGGAAGGGCTCCCCAAACAGAAGAGCTTGAATATGGTACAAGCAGGCCAACAAAAAATGGACGAGGGTCCTTCTGCAATTCAGAAAGGACTCTATCAGGCCTACTGGAAATATAGACACAGACCCCCTCCCTCCCCAACCAAAGAACATTTGCATTGTAAACTGGGCTTTTATCAGCCAAAGTGCTCCAGAAACCAGGAAAAAGCTACAGAAAGTTGAAGGGGCACTTGGGGATGAATCCTTCTCAACTAGTTGACATTGCCTTTTAAGACTATTATAACAGGGAAAGTAAAAAGGCCCAGATGGCTGGAAACCAAAGGCCCAAGGCCGGAGGGCCAAGAGGAAAGGAGGAAAAAAGAAACCTGTTAGGCACAGATCAATGTGCAAACTACAAGGGTAAAGGCCGCTGGGAGAACGAATGCCCAAAAAAGGAAGGAGGCCCAGAGGACCAACAGGAAAGGGCAAAAGGTGATGTTAAACAGGGAACGGACTCTGAGGAGGTCAGACAGGCCCAGAGGCTCCAGCTTCTAGCCTCTCCCAGGTGCCTCGGCAAAACAGGGTGGGGGAGGGGGGACAACAAAAAGGAGATTCTCTGATACGGGAGACACCTATTCTGTCCTCATGCCCCTCTAGCTAAACCTTCATCTCAAACAGTGGCTTGACTGGAATCTCTGGAACAACAAGCCTTTTTGAACCTGTTAGAATGTGCCACTGGCGATACAAGTCTAACCCATACATTTCTGTGCATCCCCAAGTGCCCCATCCCTCTTCTAGGGCGGGACCAATCACCTTTCTCCCGGATGAGCAACAGCTCCATCTACAAGTCCCACAGGAGCATGCCCGGCAATGTCTTGTACAGGATCAAGGAAAGCCCGAACCTGCCCCAGTGCCAGCTGAACTAGAGACCCAGGCACAACCATTCGAATGGGTTCAGGAGAACCGGGGAGGGCAAAACGGGCTTTACCAGTCAAGACGGACTGGAAACCAGGGACAAAGATTCCCCACAAAAAGCAACACCCTTGAAGGAGGCACTTGAAGGGATTCGGCCACTTATTCAGAAATTTCTTAAATTTGGTTTGATTTGATCATCACTCCCCATACAACATCCCTGTGTTGCCAGTAAAGAAACCTTAAAACAGAGGAGTACCGGTTTGTCCAGGACTTATGGGCCATAAATGAAATTCCCCAGGACATACATCCCACTGTACCCAATCCTTGATTAAGGGGATACCTGGGGACAGGGAATGGTTGAAGATGCTTTCTTCTGTGTGCTGGTTAACCCAGATTCAACCACCTTTTGCCTCTGAATGGCAAGACCCAGAGACTCTGGTCAAGACTCAGTACTGCTGGACAGTCCTCCCCTAGGCTTAAAGCCTAGGGCTTTAAGAATTCCCCCACTGTTTTCTAGGAAATGCTAAGTAAGCCAGGACCTGGATGAGTTACAGCTCCGGAAAGGCACACTGTTACAGTATGGGGACCCTCCTCATCAGTGGACCCATGTAGAGGACTGTTTGAAGAATACCATTGATGCCCTCAATCATTTAGCAGACTGTGGCTATAAAGTTTCAGCTTCAAAAGCCCAGATTTGCACACAAGCTGTTACGTTTCTGGGATTCCTCCTGGAACCTGGGAAAAGGAGTTTAATAAGGGACCACAGGGAAACAATCATTCAAATACAGTCCCCTAAAACAAAGATATAATTGAGAGAATTTGGGGGAATGGTTGGGTACTGTCATATTGGGACTCCCAACTTTGGACTTGGGATTAGGCTCTGGAAGGGCCAGAGGACAGCCCCTTGAATGAAACAAGGAATGTGAATGGATCTTTGAGACCTTGAAGGCCTGACTGGCAGTGGCATCTGCTCTGGGACTCCCAAATATGTTGAAGCTTTTCCAGCTATATGTGCATGAAAGGAAAGGAGCTGGAATTGGGGTCCTCACTCAGACTCTTGGGGGCCACCCCATGCCAGTTGCTTGCTTGTCTGTGAAATTGGACCATACTGTTCAAGGTTGGCCAACATGCTTAAGATCGGTAGTGGTCACCTGTGAGCACCTACAAGAAGCAGAAAAATTCTCTCTTGGTCAGCCAAGTACTACCTTGTGCCTCACCAAGTTCTTAGTCTACTGGAACAGCGAGGAAATTGCTGGCTGACAGCAGGAAGGATGGGAAGATACCAGGCGGTACTCCTACTAGACAATCCCAATGTCTCTCTCAAAACTGTGAGTACTCTTACTCCTGCCACACTGCTCCCTACCCTGACAGGACCACTTTGCCTCATGACTGATCACGGACGAGGTGTATTCCAGCGGGTCAGATCTCCAGGACTACCCACTAGAAGGGGCTGATGGGACTTTATTCAAAGATAGGAGGAGCTATGTAGAGCAGGGGAAGGGAAGTGGGGATACGCAGTGGTCACGCTGGACAAAACAAATGAGGCTAAGGCACTGGCTCCAGGAACTTCGGCACAGAAAGCTGAATTCATTGCTTCTACTAGGGCACTAGAATTATCTAAAGAAAAACATGTAAACATGTATGCTGACTCTAAATATGCCTTCATAATCCTGAATATGCATGGTACTATGTGAAGAGGGGGCTGTTAACGGCCAACAGAAAGGACATGAAACATGCGCCGGAAATTTTGGACGTGGTACAAGCCATTCTCGGCCCTACCCAAGTGGCGGTAATATACTGCCCTGGACAGAAAGAGAAAACAGAGAAGCAAAAGGAAATTGGCAGAGGAAGCCCATTTACTAGTCAAGACTGAACTGAAACCAGGTAAAAAATGGCAAAGGAAGCAGCAAAAGGAGAATATTTACTACCACTAATACCCGCATTAGATTTATTCAAGTTTCAATCAGAATATTCAATTTCAGATCAGAAAAGAGCCGAGAAATGGAAGTTCAAGGAAATTAAGGATGACTGGAAAATAAATGAACCAGGGGTTATCCTTCCGCCTGAACGGTTAAGAGAAGCATATGTCCTGAAGCATAGTCATGAGGCAACCGATTATGGAAGAGAGACTCTGTCTGCCTATATCAGACCCTGGGTCACAGGTCCAGGAATTGCTCAGGCAATTCGTCGAGTCACAGGCAGGTGCCTCCCATGCCAGACAAATAATCTCAAGGCAGATCCCCAGCGAAGGAAGGAAGGGGGGCAGTACCATAGCAGTCCCTGGGAGGACTGGCAGAGAGACTTTACCTGGATGCCAAAGTCTGGGGGTTGAAGGTACTTACTTGTTCCTAGTGGCACATTTTCAGGATGGGCCAAAGCCCTTCTGGAGGAGATTATTCCTCCATGTGGACTCCCTAACAGCCTGCCAAGTGATAATGGGCCTGCCCTTGTTCCTGAAATTACACAGAAGGTCAGGAAATTCCTCGGTTTAACTTGTAAATTACATACTGCACGGAGACCACAGGCCTCAGGAAGAGTTGAGAAAATGAACCGTACCTTCAAGAAAAATACAGCTGTGTCAGGAACCTCACCTACACTGGGGTCAGGTGTTTGCCAACTGCCCTGCTCAGGATGTGAGTAGCTCCCTGAAGCAGGACTGGCTTAAGTCAAGTCCCTACGAAATAGTATACGGGTGACCATTTCAGGTCACGATAGCAACAGGAGGTGTATGTATAGATCATGATATGAAGGTTACAAATGAAAGTTATGTCCAACATCTTGTTCAAACATTAACTATAATTGATTTGGCATCTCTGGGTCTTTTTGTCACAGGTCCACTGCAGCCTTTTGAAGCAAGAGGCAAAGTCTTACTCAAGACATGGAAAACTGGATCACCAGAAGGTCCACTGGAAGAGAGAGAGACCAGGCCATGGGATGTCCTCCTCGCCACCCCAGCTGCTTGGAAGCCGGCAGGAATAGAAGCCTAGATCCATCACACCAGCGTCAACAGGGCACCAGAGGAAGAGTGGACCGTGAAAGCCAACGAGGACCTAAAAGTTGTCCTCCAAAGACAGTCCTTGTCCTAATCCTGGTTTTGCTTCTTACCATCCCAGCATCAGGAGAGATAATCCCTTTGAAGAGAGATGAGAATATCTGGGTCTATTTGGCAAGGAATGTGCTTAATGTCTCTGACTTTTGCCTTTCGGGTGGAATTTCTGTAAAACAGACTTTCGCATCGGGCCTAATCGGAATTGGGACACCAATTGCTAATATAAAAAATTATACTCATTTTAGGCATTTTAGAAAAGAGATAACTTATTGGGACCTTTATGCGGTAGGACCAAGTGTCCAACAAAAAGACAAGGACATGTTTTCTCTGAAGATTGCAGCAGTGGTCCCCAGTGGTGAATGTCTCTATTTCACTGGCTGTACTAGGTACTGCCTCTCCTTGTTTCATGATTACAATATGAGCTGTTCTGATAACTCATCTATCTCTTACGGAAGTGGACATACCAGATTGCCAGCCGGTTGGTTCCTCATATGTGGTCTCACTGTTTATACCTACATCCCCGCTAACAGCACAGGGGGGCCGTGCTCTTTAGGGCGACTGACTGTTCTTATGCCTCAGAAACACCCCGTCACCCGAGCTGAACAATACCTGGCGATGACCCTGCCTGCGGCCTGCAATGACAACCTTCATTTGTGGAGCCCTGCTGAATACGTTTCTTTCACCGTTTTTGTCACGTCGGTCATGGTAACGTCTCCCCAAGTAGAAAAAGGTCGGCTGGCTTGCAGTATCGTCAAGGCCCTTAACACCACCGCCAGGGCTGTCAGTGCCAAAAACCTAGAACTGGGTCAGGTTGGGGAGGCAGTTCTAGAACACCGAGCGGCACTTGATTACATACTATTACGACATCATCGTGGATGCGATCACTTCCAAGGACTATGTTGTTTTAACCTTTCTGACGGTTCTCAGCTGACAGAACACAACACTCAGCAAGTCAACGAGACCATCTCCAAGACAAAGCCATGTGAGGGCTTTTCCGGGACTGACCTATTCGTTATAATTTTCCTTCCTTTATTTTTTGCAGCTTGTTGTTGCTTTCTGTATTTTTTCCACTTCAGGTCCCGCATGCGCTGTATCTCCTCACTGCGATCTCTGAAGCGAAGGAGAAAGCTCTTCAACAGGGACAGAGCTTCCATCTGAAACTAGTCTCACAGATATAAAATGGCAATCCTGACAGCGGGGAAGTGATAGGGCAGGGAGGGGACAGAGTGGGGCACTAGCAATTTCACGCGTATTCGAAATCTTGTCTGTTCTTTTCAAGATTAAAAGAAGGTTCACTTTGACCTGGTCCCTGAGCCCAGATGCTGACCCCTTCGGGAGTTTGCCTCAGGAATGTCTCGCGTTCTCCAATTCTGGGAACAGGATGGCTATCGTGGCACTGTACTTGGAAGGTCCTGGGAAAGATGTACGAAGCACATACCCTCCTCCCCCTACCTTGCTGCCTTCCTCAGCTGCAGGGAGCCATCTTTCCTCCCTACTTACTAGCATATTCCGCCAACTGGCAGGAGATGTTAGAGCAGTTTTTCAAGGTATCATACCTGCTGCTCTCTCCAATGGCCAGCAAATCGAATAAATAAACGCACATAAAAGATTCAACCTTGCCCTGGCCGGTTTGGCTCAGTGGATAGAGCGTCGGCCTGCGGACTCAAGGGTCCCAGGTTCGATTTCGGTCAAGGGCATGTACCTTGGCTGTGGGCACATCCCCAGTGGGGAGTGTGCAGGAGGCGGCTGATCGATGTTTCTCTCTCATCGATGTTTCTAACTCTCTATCCCTCTCCCTTCCTCTCTGTAAAAAATCAAGGAAATATATTTTTAAAAAATAAAAAAGATTCAACCTTGTCTCTGCTGATTGGCCCAGTCGTGACAGGTAGCCCTGGGTCCCCCTTTCGTGTCTGGTTTCACACTCATGAGATTTTGTTTCTCTGAAGGTTATCAACATGACTGGAACATTCTGATCCCATAACTGGACATCAGAGGTGAGTGGCAGAAGCCCACTATAAAATCTTTCCTTCAAAGCATGGAAATACACTTTTAACACCTCTGCAAGAGGGGAAGGCTGCCAGTCTGATGAATGTGGTACAGTTAATGCTCCTCAAACATTCCATTTTAGGCTTTTTTCTTTGGGCCTTCTCTTTTTTCTCAGGTTAGTATCTGTCATGCTAAGACATTCTCACAATAGGGTTTTGTTATCACTAAATGCAGGTACACTGAAAACAAAAGGTGTACAAGAAAATAAACTCCCCTATTTCACCTAAGCAATTGTAATAATCCCAAGTGTACACTTATTAATATTGTGGACTAAAAAATACTTGGTAAATCATCTTAAACAGATGAGTGACTGAAAATAATGCGACATATTTCACATTTGACTGCTGCGAATATAAGTTTAAAAAAATCTTCGTTATGCTGCCATTATCTTTCTTTAGAAGAGATCACAATTACATAAAACAAGTGTCTATTATTTGACTCCCTCCCACTATTATAACTAGACCCTGTCAGTTCTCTTTCCTGCATCTCTCCTTTCAAATGCACTCTCTCTTCTTGAGCTCTGCTTCCATCAAATCATTTCAGGCATTCATTATCTCTCAAAACTGGACTGTTTCTTACAATATAATTTATTATGCTTTGATTTATTACAAACGTAATGCATGTTAATACTACAAAAGTTTGAAAATGTAGAAGAATAAAAAGAATAAAACAAATCAAATAAAAGGCTAAGACTAAGAAGCAAGAACTCTTTTGAAGAGGTCATATAAAAGCTATAAGATAGGTCTGGCCCACGTGGCTCAGTGGTTGAGCATCGATCACAGGAGGTCACAGGTTCGATTCCCGGCAGGGCACATGCTTGGGTTGTGGGCTCAATCCCCAGTGTGGGGCATGCAGGAGGCAGGCAATCAATGATTCTCTCTCATTGTTGATGTTTCTATCTCCCTCTCCCTCTCTCTTCCTCTCTGAAATCAATAAAAATGTATATTTTTGAAAGAGCCAGAAGATAGGGTAACTAAACTATTCGGACCTTCCCTCAAAGGCAGAAGAATGAGGCAGCAATGGTTCATCATGATTCTGAGCATCTTAACTGTCGCTTCCCATAAAGGACTACTAAAGGGCTGAGTCTTGGCTTTTTCACATAAACATTGTGTGCACTTGTAGGACACGTGCATACCTCATTTTTTCCCCTACCAGTATCACAACCCTCAGCAGACTGAAGGAAAAAATAAGGTGACACTGCTAAAGAAAGCACTTTCACAGCCGAATGAACGGTTTTCCTCTGAAGCTTTTTCCATTACTCAAGAAAGGAAGGTCAGGGTACTGGCAGCAGTCAAAGCCAGGGCCTCGGGCCAGCGCCTTCCCTCGTCTCTGCAGAGCTCGCGCTGTGGCTTGCTGACATCCAGTGGAACCCAACCCAAAGAGGCACCAAATGATGAGAGGCTCTCCTCAGCGCTGAAGGGAGAGCTTCGGGAGGGTAGGACTGTGTCTGTGTTTTGTATTCCAAGGCCTACGCATGGTATACATTAGGCACTCAATAAGTATTTCTTGAATGAATGAATGGATGGATGGATGGATGGATGGATGGATAAATGGATGGATAAATGGATAAATGAATAAATGAGGCTATGATCTAATTTGGCTGAGATCTGCTCTCCCACAAACATGTCATTTCACAGCTTTCTCTGCTTAGTAGCATGGTCTCAAAAATAAACTCCCATCTCCTTATTTAGATATTTATATAAAAAGAAAATATATTAGCCACCTGTAATTTAAAATGTATTAAAATATAGACTTCTTTAATTAATATTAAGTTAATGACTCCTTAATTCCACAATTTGAGGTCCACGTGTTTCTGTAAAAAGTGCCATAGACATAAATACCTAGCATGGCACTGTCCAATACCGTAGCCACCAGGCAGCCACCTGTGGTTGTTAGATTTAATTAAAATTTAATAGAAACTTAAAACTCAGTTCTTCAGTTGCAAGAGCCACACAATTCAAGAGCTCAACAGACTTATGTCTTGGTGGGCACTGAATTAGATAACACACGTGTAAAACACTCTACCATCACAGTAAGGAATATTACTACTAATTGTGTTCTCTCTAGTGTATAAAAGTCAAAAGAAAATTTTTTTTAAGTATTTAGTCTCTGAAGTCTCCTTCTTACCATAAGAATAATTTAACACATTGTCAATTTTTAAAAATTGAGTTTTACTTTTTAAAAAAGGTTATCATGAAAAGTTTTAAAAAGCGTCTTCTAACAGCAACCATCAAGTTGGCTAAGGAATGAGGTGCTGTGTTACGTACTTTACAAATATTATTCTATCCTCAAAGAGCCCAACAAGGTAGGCAATCTTATCTCCATGTGACCGATAAGAAAGGGAAGGATGTGAAAAATTAGGGCCATTTCTTAAAATCACAGGGCATCATTAAGTTGCAGAGCAGGAATTCACAACGCAAAGTTCAAGCCAATGGTCACAACACTTCCCACGACCCCTCCTAAAAGTGTCCTATGGCATATATATGTACAACTTGACTTTAAAATTAAAGCCACTGGACTTTTACAATTCTACGTACTACTTAGAGGAGAACGGCCTGGCAATCTAGTGGGCTTCAATGAGGAATACACTCACAGGAAGGAAAGATTTAGCTTCTGGGTGTGGCTCTCTGTGTATCAGCCATGACCTCTGCAAATGCGATAAAGTCTCCAGCACTTCTAAGGTGAATAAAAGCAAAAGGCTGGCATGATTTTCAAGGTCCTAACAGCTCACACATGGTTGAGATTAGGAGATGTGCTGAAGCTGCTGTTTTGAGATAAAAAAGAAATATATATATATGTTTATATCAAAACTAAACCTTCCCAAGAGCCCGCACTTTCCTGTGCTCCCTCATATCCGATTCCATTTTCCTTACACCTCAGAGTTCCCAGGCCTGCAGAGGCAGAGGCAGAGGCAGAACATCATTCATATACAAAGAATGTTAAAGGGGGTGAGGGGTGGAGGACGCAAAATAAAAAATCCTATATAATAAATTAGTCTCATAAAAGGCAAATATGCAAATTGACCAAACAGTGGAACGACCGGTCGCTATGACACGCACTGACCATCAGGGGCAGACCCTCAATGCAGGAGCTGCCCCCTGGTGGTCAGTGCTCTCCCACAGGGGGTGTGCCACTCAGCCAGAAAGCCAGAAGCCAGGCTCATGGCTGGAGAGCGCAGCGGGAACCTCTCCTGCCTCTGAGGCAGCGCTAAGGACCCCTCGGAGGATGTCCGACTGCCAGCTTAGGGCGCGGGGAGTGGGCCTCAGCTGGCAGGCGGACATCCCCTGAGGGGTCCCAAACTGCAAGAGGGCGCAGGCCAGGCTGAGGGACCCCTCCCCCACCCCGGTGCACAAATGTCAGGCACCAGGCCTCTAGTAAAAAAATAAAAAGCATTCTTCTTTGATTTGGAGCTAAAGGCCCATGAATAAAAGTAGAAAATGTCAAGAATGACCCACCCTGAGGGCAATATAGTATTTTGTTGTTTTCAGTTTTTTGAGTTTTTATTGATTTTTTTGGAGAGAGAGGGATATGACAGAGTAACATTGATCAGCTGCCTCCTGTGGGGATCGAGCCCTCAACCTGGGCATGTGCCCAGACTGGGAATCGAACCTGTGACATCTTGGTTCATAGGTCAATGCTCAACCACTGAGCCACACCAGCCAGGCTCAGTTTTTTGTTTTTTAATTTCCTTGAGCATACCAACCACTACGGTGTCTCATTTTATTGTTACAGGTGAAGAGGAGAGATTTGATCTAACTCTGGAGAGTATATTAATGAATGGAGGGAAATAAAACCTACTTTGGGCCACCCCTGTATAGCTATGGAAAAATGGCTGAATGGTCAATAGGGAAGGAGAGGGAAGGGGGCAATTTTATTTAAATTTATATAATTTGTTATTGTTGAATATTTTGCACAGCAAGCATGTATTCCTTTTGCAATCATAACATCAATACATATGTAAAAGTTAAACATCTGCAGCTATGGCAACATGTCTGTAAATCTCTGTCCTTATTCTCCCCAGTCCAGCTATCACAGCGATTTCCTGAACTGCAGCCCCGCTTCCTTCCTTATCGGATGGCGCTGGTCTGTCTCCCTCAGGAGACCTTCACTAGGATCTTGTTCATGCCTGTTCCGCTGCAACCTTGTCATGGACTGTTCTGACCTTCAGGGGGCAGGCTGTTTTTTTCCTGGTTGCCTAAAAGTGACTCTTGCCATTTGGGGATTGACGGAAATGAGGTGCAGTCAGAGCCAGGGACCTCATTGTTCCTTCGTAGGTACGCATCCTTGGGCAAGTTACTAAACCTAAGCCTAAGGTTCCTATCCTTGAAAGGAAAGTAATGGTTTGTGATGCCTAAATAGCACACAGAAAGCTGGCTTTTACTACCAACAACAGTCTGTGCCTGGTTCTCGTAAGAGCTCAGCCCAATGACCAGAAGTTACGACTCTGTTGTCCTGCAGCTGCTGTCATTACTTGGGAATTTCTCAGCATCTAAGTAAATGAAGTAGCATATAAAGCAGTAAGAACACAACAAAGAAGGCATTTGATAAATTCTCGATGTTAAAATTGTGTGTTCACATTATTTTTCTCAGTGTATGTAAATAATTTTATTTAATTCTGCTAGGAATTTAGTCACCAGTACAAAGCCATTTTTTATTATTTTTTAAATATATATATTTTTATTGCTTTCAGAGAGGAAGGGAGAGGGAGAGATAGAAACATCAATGATGAGAGAGGGTCATTGACCAGCTGCCTCCTGCGTCCCAGGCATATGCCCCAACGAGGAATCGAACCTGTGACCTTCTGGCTCATCAATGCTCAACCATTGAGCAACACTGGCCAGACCAAAGCCATTTATTATAAGAGAACATCACTTCCAGTATTCCACTTCATCTTGTGATTTCACAAGTAGAAGGTCAGCTTGCAGTCTCCAGTGCAAATCCCCAAGTGTGATATATGCCAAACAAAATCACCCTTAAAGCCAGAGGTGGAAAAATCATTTTTAAAAGTAAACCACTGTTGAAAATTCTCTCTTGAAAGTATGACCAAATAAAACCAAACAGTTTAGGAGAAATCACTGAAAAAATCTTCAGCTGCTCCTGATAGTAGGGCCACCCTTTGTGCATTCTTTTTTCCACTTTGTCTGATTTTGGTAAGATCCCCCACCCCCAAGAGAATTCATCAGCTCAACCGGAAACACCCTGGTTCCAAAGGACCAATGCAGTCAGAATAAGAGATCCTTTGGCTTCAGGTTCAAAAAATAGTGATATATCCATCCAGGTGAACAAAGATACACACAATGGAACTTCCCTGACCTCCAGAAACAATGCCTTCCCACAGAGACCCCTCAACACAATATGATCAGGGACAAAGCACAAAAATTCCCTTTTTAAAAATCCTCACTCCAGGACATGCTTGAGTGTGTGTGTGTGTGTGTGTGTGTGTGTGTGTGTGTGTGTGTGTGAGAGAGAGAGAGAGAGAGAGAGAGAGAGAGAGAGAGAGAGAGATTAATGATTTTTGGAGAGAGAGGAAGACAGAGAAACATCAATAGGCTGCCCCATTGGTCGGCTGCCCACCCCCCACCCCCAGCACCTGCCTGGATCTAACCACAACCCAGGAAAGTGCCCCAACCTGGAATAGAACCCACAACCCTCGGGTGCATGGGATGATGCTCCAACCAACGGAGCCACCCAGTCAGGGCCTCAAATTTCCCTTTTTAAGGAGTTCTTTGTGCTATTAAGACAGCGATGGGGTCAGCAATCATAGGTACTCTGTTCGTCAAAGGGCAGGTGCCAGGAATGGGTGCAAACTGCCACCCTTTCAGAGGAGCCTTGGGTGGGTTCATGAAGAACATTTCAGAGAACCTTACATCTCCCCCTCCCCCCCCCCCCCCCCCCCGCCCCATACCGGGATGACAATGGCACTGTCACAAAATGGACGCAGAGTGCATGGAACGTTGGCCTTGTGTTTATGAAACCAGACAGGCTTCTGTTGCGTACACAGACTCCTGTGTGGGAGGGAATCTGGTTCCCTTTTCTGAAAACCAGGAGGCTGAGTCTCAACCTGAAAAAACTAGAGAGAAGTCTGGGGCACAGACAAGGGTCACACATACCTTCCCTGGAAACTGAGGAAGGGAACCAGAAAGGGGAACCTGCTCCCGGTGAGAACAGAATTGTGTTGTCCTAAGAGGAAGGAGCGAAGTCCCGGAAATATGGCATTTTCATAGTAGGAATTTTATCCACCAGGAACAAACTGATAAGCTAGCAACACAGAAGCTCGTTAAAAATCTGCCAATAGTAATGTTAAGAAGTGAAGACGTATTTGGGAGCTTTTAAATTCTCTTTCGCTTTACAAGGTTATTATATTCTGTATGTGGTTTATTTAACTTAATACAGTTAAACAAAACACTTAAAACAACACAAAACAACACACATTTATTGCCTTAGCCTGGAGGTCAGTCGTCTGAAATCAGTTGCAAGTCCACACCACCCACAGAAAAGGCTCTTTTCTTGCCTTTCCCAGCTTCCGGAACTGCATTCCTTGTGGTCCCTTCCTCCTCCTTGAGAGTCAGCAACATAGTATCTGTCTTCAATGTCACACCGTCTTCTCTGTCCTCACATCTCCCTCTGCCTCCTTAAATGGCCTCTGACATTGCATTCAGAGGCCCACATGGAAGATCTCAGATAATCTCATTTTAAGATCCTTAACTTAACCACATGCTCAAGTTCTCTTTTGCCATATAAGGAAGCATTCACAGGCCCAGGAATTCGGGCCTGGATATCTCTGAGGGCCATTATTCAGTCTACCGCAGGGAGTAAATTAGCTTTTGTGTTATGAATAATTGTAAACTGAGCATCCTATCACTGTAGGACCTTAGTCATCCATGTCCAAATCATTACTAAGTCTACACAACGCATTCTGTTACTTTAAGAAGTTCACTGCTGGCAGTGACTGGAGTTAGCACACAATTCTAAGGAAAAGCCCAAAAACGTTGATTCAGGACTCTCCTAAAATCTCAAGGTGCAATGATAATATTATAGATACTGAGCTTTCATTTTATGTTGGGTGACTCCAAAACAGCCTCTTGGGAGTGGGGATAGTGTAAGAATTTCTAACAGGATTTCTAAAAGGTTATATATCGTTTTTATATCTGATTACTTCACTCTTCCCTTAAATCTGTCATTCACTGTCCGTGATCATTTATGAAGCCAAGGAAATCTTCCAAATATTTTTTTCTTTTATTAGAGCTAATTAATGGGCCTAGAAATCGTTTTGTCAGTTAATTTAAAAAATATATATGTTTTACTCAAAAGGAAGCATATGCTCAGACTCCCCAATGACCTTCAGAGAAAACAGCATTGGGATTATTTCAAAATGACATTAATATCACAGCACCACAGAAATATACTTCAGGGACACAATGCTTCTGGAGAAACACAAAGATTTTGGCTTCTTGAAGCCATTTCAGCAAACTAACGCATAGCTACCTTAAAAATTTTCCAGCATAAATACACTAATGTTAGGGATTCTATTCTCAGATTTTTACCTAATTCCTTGTTAACTGCTTAACCTATAGAAGAATGGAGAAAAATAATGGATAAAAAAAATTACAATCCTGAAAATAATCAGTTTAGTATATAAATGAATGTTCTCCTGAAAGTGTAGTGAAACAGAACATGGGCGACCAGCATAAACGGCTTCTTGCCAGAAAACAATGATGACTGGCATAAAATTAGAATATGTTCTAACTCAACTTATCTCCCTCCTTCCCACTTTTAAAATATAGTCTGATAATTTTTAACTGCTTTTGAACAATTTGACATACAAGTATATATTCTTTTATGATCATGTTATTTCAATGTCATAAGTTAGAAGTGGCTTCATAACTTGTCCTGTCATTATGGGCACTTTCGGAAAGAAGAATCTAACATCTGGTATAAAGTTTTAAAAATTATTTTGGCAGATGCCCACAATTTAGTTGGTTTACATCCAATATGTCCATTCAATTTCTTAGAGGTATTTTTCCAGGTGATCTATCCTGGCTGTATCCTTGGGAAGTGACATTGCTCACAAACAGGATTCAGGGGGTGGGAGACTGGTGACACCTACCTTGAAAATGTTCCCCTTTAAATTAGTGTAGAATTCTGGGGGATTCACCCATATGTAAGGGTGCACCAAACTAGATTTTTGAAGAAAAGACCCTGGCCCTGCTTTCATATATCTGAGGGCCCATCTCTAGGGTGATGACCACCCAACCACATGGCAGTCCTGTTCGGGCTCTACAAAAAGCCTCATCAGTGATCAGTGCTCAAGTATATCAGTTTGCTCCTCACCAACCAAAAAGAACACCTGTGGTGTACATAATAAAAAGTACAAATTTTATCTTTGTCCCTCCCTGGTTCCTGCACAGAGTTCCTGGAACACTTGACAAGAATGTCTTTTCTATGCTAATAAGGTGACTCCCAGGACGTTTGGGCGTGGAGGGAGACAGATAACTTCAGGAAAGGGGCTGATTACCAGAAACACCAAGTTTTTTGTTGTTGTTTTTTTAATCCTCACCCAAGGACGTTTTTTTCCCCATTGAATTTTAGAGAGAGTGGAAGGGAGGGTGAGAGACACACATCTGATTGGTTGCCTCCCGCACACCTCTGACAAAGGCCGGACGGAGCTTGCAACTGAAGTACGTGTCCTTGACCGGAATCGAACCCAGGACCCTTCAATCTGCAGGCGGACCCTCTATCCACTGAACCTCTATCCACTGAACCAAGCCGGCTAGGACTCATCTTTTTTTTTTTTTTTTAATTAAATTTATAGGGGTGACAATGGTCAATTTTTAAAACTAAATTTATTGGGGTCAAGTCTTGATTATAAGTTTAGAACTTTCTTGAAAGAGGTATGGAAAGAGGCTGGAGATTTAGTTCAATCACAAATGGCCAATGAATTCATCATGCCTATATAACAAAACCTTCATAAAAACCCTTACATGACAAGGTGTGGGGAGCTTCTGGATCGGTGAACACATTGAGGTACAGGCGGGTGAAGTGCCCAGAGAGAGCATGGAAGCTCCGTACACTCCCACCCCACACTTTGTCCTACGCATCTCCTTCATTGGGCTGTCCTCAGTTATAACCTTCACAAAACATGGGTACACCGAAGTAGTGTTTTCCTGAGTCCTGTGAGTCGTTCCAGTGAATTTCAACCTGAGGAGGGAATCATGGGAGCTTCCAAATTTGTAGCCAAATCAGACAGAAAAATGGGTTAACGGGGACCTGGAAATTATGACTGGCGTCTGAAAGTGAGGGCAGTCTTGAGGGACTGAGCCTTTAAACCTGTGGAGTCTGAACCAGTTGGTGTCCGAATTGAATTGAGTGGTTGGACACCCCTTTGGTTGTGGAGAATCAGAGAATACCAGATTCTAGACTTTGCCAGAGGACCAATCTTGAGTACAGCAGAGAAGATGGAAATGAGGCTGATACTTTTACAAACACACACAAGCTAACCTCTTCTCTGATCAGAGATGGGTGACTGAATGCCCGCTGGTATGTTCTGCTTGGCCCACAAGCACTTCTTAAAAATCCAAATGACTGAATGATGAACATTGAAGTGGGGACATTTCACATAAAACTAGACTTCAAGCTCACCTTGAAGAATCAGAAGACAGAACAGCATGCTCTAGAACTGCCCATGGCCGAGCAGGATGGAGATGAGCAAAAGCAGCTGCCCTCCTCCCACAAGGTGGTCCAGTCCCCCCTTGTCTTTCCCTACACTGCCCCGGCGCCAGAGGCTGGCATTACACCTTAGTCATTCTTTCACATCACTGCTTTGGTCCCTGAATGTCATTGTTTGCATTTTTTGCTCCAGAAGCATCAAGTTTCATTCTTGGGTCAGTTCAGATCATCAGAAAGCTGCAGTCTTGGACCACATTGTGCTGGCCCATGGCCAAATGTCTTCTACTGAGTATTACATTGGCACCATGTCCTCTCGTGTCACGGCAGTAAATTGCTCTCATTGATGATGTTCAATTCGCTACCACTCCATTTTTTAGTGCTCTTTTACAAAGGACGTGATAATTTTAGAGGTAAGGGCCAGGAAAGGCTTTGTCACCTGGGGAACTGTTATGTGCTCTACTCATGAATGGGGAGAACCATGGAAAGGAGTCCTTTTAATTTATCACTGACCATGAAGTAGTTCTGAGTCAACTACCTAACCAATAGCATGCAGCTTGGTGTCCTACTTTTCATCCCAATTTACATATTCCCCGGTCTGGACTTCCAATTTTTAATTAGCATTGTATAATTTTTTTATAAGGGCAACAAAGAGAGAGTATTTTTATCAACGGATAATTGCAGTCTTGTTCCTGTGTGACCTCCTAAGGGAAACTCTGGGTTTGAGTCTCAGCTTTTTTCCTTTTCCCTTCTTCTGGGCTTATTAACACAATGTGAGAAACGAATTAGGAGGGAAGTGGGAAAGGACATATAGTGAGGAGGAAATAGAAGGAAAAATACCTAAAAAAGATGGGGGAGAGAAGAGGAAAGGAAAGGGCTGCCTAGATTTGGGAACAGCTTGTGTATAAGTTTCAAGAAGAAGAAGACTGAGTTTGGGCAAATAGCTGACAGCACATAAACAGTAGAGAGATGGGAAAAGAGGATTTTTTTTAAGTTCTACTATATGTATATAACACATTTGCCCTCCTCTTGGATATTTGTGAAGCTAATATTTGAATTATTTTCAATTATTTTCTGTCATACTTATTTTTGAATGTGACTCAAGGCTGGGACTGGACCAAAACAAGGCTGGGTACACATGGGTGAATATGTGTAGTTTTTTTAAAATGTGTTTTTATTGATATTAGAGAGAGGAAGGGAGAGGGATAGAAATTTCGATCGGCTGCCTCCTGCATGACCCCCACTAGGGATTGAGTCCCCAATCTGGACATGTTTCCTGACTAGGAATCGAACTCAGTTCATGGGTTGACACTCAACCACTGAGCCACACCAGCTGGGCCATATGTGTAGTTTTTATATGATGCCTCCAATGTTGTAGAATAAGGTAGGGTGTGAATGAATGAATGAACGAACATATAAACAAGAATCAAATAAACTTCGATCCTGGAATAATAAAGCAGGCTAATTTTAAGTTGAGTTATCTATGTCAAATTTTGAAAATTAATAAAAACCTTGAATCTGACCATGTCACAGAGGCTCAAAGGGACCAATATCGCAAGTAAAATTGTTCTACACCCTTACAATAGTAGAAATAAAACTCTACCCAACATCAATCTACTAATATAAATAATAATATAAGGTTTTTTAGGTGAACAAAAAAGACCTAACAATTCCCCTACCACTCGAACACCTGCCCATGTCCCCCAGAAAAAAAAAACCCACTGGATTTTGGGTTCATTAACTCTTCTTCCTATCTAAGGCCTCACTTGGCACACTGAGGTTTAACAAAGTACATTATATGCCATAAACGGAGTGATTAGACCACCCTCTCCAATAGCACTCTTTACCAAGAAACTTTCATGTGGGCCCTACTGTACTTTCTTTCTGATGTTTTACTAGTTGTTGACAAAAGGCAAGGTAATTTCTCATAAATATTTGTTTATATAGTTTTAAATGTTCTGGTCTCAGATATTCTTTTCCATTTTAATGCGCATTATGAGACTCTTTCAAACCTTCACAATACTTGAATAATAGTCTTCCAAATTTCCTGTGGATTTCCATGTCCCCACTTTAATCCACAGGAAAACTCAGCTGGACTTTATTTTGGCTGAGATTAAAGAAGGCTTCTGAAGAAAAAAAAGTAATGATTATAATATTTCATAAGATGAGGGAAAATAAATATGTTTTTTAACTATTACTGAGACTCTCTGCAGAGAGTATAATAGCTACAGTTCAAATGAAAGTCAAATTTAAAAAGTCTCATTGCTGTTTTATGGGTTAGGACAAAGAAGCTCCAGTCAATATTGAACCCACATATACATTACAATTTGCAGAGGTAAAATCTAAAATTCAGCATTTATTAACTATTATATCCTTAGTAACACTACTATACACACAAAAAATAAGGTGCTCTTCATCAACATATTAATTTTCCTATTTTCAGATATTGTTTGGGGGACATGTAATGTTAAAAAGAGCACTGAATTGAGTTTTCAGAATTCTACATAAAGCTGTTACAGTATCAAAAATTCTAAAATGGTAAAATAATTTAAGATAATACAATAATTACCTAAGCTAATAAAAATTATCTTTTCTATTTTGTTTTCCAAGAAGCATCTATACTAATAAAAGGGTAAAATGCTTATTAGACTAGACATCTTCCGGACATCCTTCTGGACATCCTTCCAGACAAAGCCACAGTGGCAGGGGCCTAAGCAGAGGTGGTTAGGGGCAATCAGGCCAGCAGGGGAAAGCAGTTGGGAGTGAGATAAGGCCAGTAGGGGAGGGCAGTTGTGGGTGGGATCAGGCAGGCAGGGGAGGGCAGATAGGAGCGATCAAGCAGGCAGAGGCAGTTCGGGGTGATCAGGCCGACAGGGGAGAGCAGTTGGGGGCAACCATGCTGGCAAGGGAGGGCAGTTGGGGGTGAGATCAGGCTGGCAGGCGAGGGCAGTTAGGAGTGATCAGGCAGGCAGAGGCAGTTAGGGGCGATCAGGCAAGCAGGCAGAGAGGTTAGGGGTGATCAGGCAGGCAGGCAGAGGGGTTAGGGGCAATCAGGCAGGCAGGCAGAGGCAGTTAGGGGTGATCAGGCAGGCAGGCAGGTGAGCAGTTAGGAGCCAGCAGTCCCAGATTGCAAGCCAGACATCCCCAAAGGGTCCCCGATTGGAGAGGGTGCAGGCTGGGCTGAGGGAACCCCCCCTGCAGGAATTTTGTGCACCGAGCCACTAGTACATCATAAAATCCCAGGTAGGAAAGCTCCTTAAAAGTCATCTCATGGAATCATCCAATGGTGGAAATAACTACTATATTTGCTGATCTTTCTAAAAACTCACTGCAACTCAACATTCATCATTCTTCTTTTTAACACGCTAACTCCAGTGCCTAGTTCAATGTCTGACACACTCCAGAGAACTGGAATAGGCTTTGGTTGGCCTCCCTACAATCTTTTACTCCTTGTTCTGACACCCAGGACCCTTCACTCCAACTTTTAATAGCACATCTGGGTAGGACTCCACCTCACCTCTAGGAATGAAATACCTGACCCAGGACTGTCCAATCAGAGCACTGAGGCCCTCTGGACTGCTGCCCAACTGCAGTGATTATGCCAAAAACCGGCACATGTTCTAAGCTGGTCCAATCAGGGTGAATCTCAGGACTGTATCAACTACTGGCTTGTGAACACACTCACCTTGCCTGCTGTTGTGCAAGGGGTTCCTGAGTTGGCAGTATCTAACAAGGAATCCAAAAGAATGAAAGAGCTTAGATACAGAAAAACTGAGTCATGATGACATTATTTGGGCCCCAATCATTCCTCTAGTGAAATCTAAATCTAACCCAGGCCTTTTAACTTCTGTGTTCCAATAAATCCCAAACTCCATTTCCCCCCTAAGCTAGTTTGATCTGTTTTCTGTTACTTGGTACCCCCTCTCCCCCAAGGGGGGGGGGGGAGAGCCCTGACTATTATGGAAATGTATATGCGCATGACCACAAAATGTGGACTGGCTGAACTGGGGTTGGATGGCAGCTGGAAAGTTAGCCATTGTTATCATGTGACAATAAAATGGATGACTGCTGATCTTAAAACTAGATCATGTGTGTATCAGTACTGTATTATCAGAGGACTTAAGAGAATTTGGAGGAATTCTGGAAACCCTAAAAAAATTTTGTTTTAGCCTTCCATAAGGTCTTACAAAAAAGTACTAGACAAGCTCTGCTAGGAGAGAACCTTTGTGGCTTACAACAGCTGAGAGTCTGGTGACTGGAGTCTTGCAGAGGTGGGAAAGCCAAGATAATTGCCCAAAACTAAAGTAGTTCAAGAAAAGTGTGGAACTTCACTGTACACAGATGAGGATCATGAGGACCTGACCTTCCTCAGGCCGCTCCCTCCCCAAATACCTCTAGTTATTCCTCCTGCCAGACTCATAGAAAAATGGCACCGCTGATTGATGCCAATACAGTCCAGGGCTCCTAAGAAGCAATTAAATAGTGTCCCCCAACTCACTGCACTAGTTTTTACTGCCCTGATGCAGAGAGCCAGAGGGCAGTACTACTCTCAAGGCCAGGGGATGGGCTGAGCACCAGTTCACTGCTGAGCCCAAAATTTCCAAACCAAATTCTATCTCCATCCAAAGACCATGACTCAGTCAAATCTATGTTCTTGCTACTAGCCCGTGGTGTTTGGCCAATGGAAACAGAATGACAGTCTGCAACATTTTAAAACGGGACTGTATTGCTAGAGGGCCCTCTGATTTGTCAAATAAAATATACTTTTAATCACTCAACTCCAAACATCATCATTAGGTCCCCAAATCTATGCCGTCAGAAAATGGGCTGCACCCAGAAGGGCTCCTCCTCGGTGTTGCCAGGACAATGGACGAGAGCGAGGCACTCTGAGCAGCACTGGTGGCTGCCACGAAGCTGACCAGGGAACCCACTCCAGAGCCAGAGCAGGGAAGCCTTGCCAGTCCTGGTCAACCATATCCGGTAAGTGCAGCTGACCACTGGCCAGGGGGTGCTTCTCGGAGCTCCTTTCCCAAATCAGAGTTTTCACTGTAGTCCGATGAGGGCGACTCTGAGTTGGACTGAATGAGCTACCAGATAACACTGTTGGCCTTTCCTGCCCAGGAAAATATGAGGCTGGAGCTGCACCAATCTTCCTGTCTCCACACAATGAGAGTCTAGTCTAGAGCCACCCCAGGAGCGAGCTATGAGGCCTGAGAATGAAGGGGAAACAGTCGAGAGATGGAGCTGATATATGAACCCCAAGTCCACTCTTAGTGTCATGCCTACTCTTTGAAGTTTTTTCCCTACAATTCTGCCCCCTCTCCCCACTCCTCCAAACAACATTTCAGAGCCAAAAGCAAGCCCTGTGCTTCTGGCTGACTGGCTACAGATAGGAGTTTCAAACGACCTCCCTCCAACTCAGAATGCCAACTCCAAGTCCAGGTTGCTAACTGTTCTTCTGACCAACTGGCTATAAATCAGTTTCCCACACCCCGTTCGGGTTCAAGTAATCTGCTAAAACAGCTAGCAAGTCATTAACCAGTTCACAATATATACATAAATCAAATCATTATGTTGAATAGAATGTTATAAGTCAGTTAGAGCTAAAAAAAAAAAAAAAATCCAGTCACAGTTTAATTTAAAAGTTCATATCCGTAAGGAAAATAGTTAATACCAAGGTACTCTAATTCCTAGCACTGTACATCTGTTTCTTAAAACAATATGCAAAAGTTCTACTCAGTAAAAAACAATTGGGAATTCTCCAACTACCTTTGGATACATATTACAGAGAGGGCGCATTATAATAAATTTTTTACTAATTGTTATAAAAATTTTTATTTAAAATTTCTAGTTTTCATTGAAGATAGTAAAACTGAAAATTTCTACTATGGAACAGATTTATTCTAATTAACTTGAGATATCTTCGGAGGGTACTATGGAGGTATTTTAGAATAAAGGCTTTGGCTTTAGCCATAAATAGGAAGAAATCCTGGCACCATTACTTGCCAGCTGTGTAACTTGAGAAGTTACTAAACTACTCCAACCCTGTTTCCTGCCTGTCAAAATGAGGAAGATACTACCACCTACCTTATGGGTTGTTCTGAGGATTAAATGAGGTCAAATTTGTAAAGCACCTGGCAGAGTAAGCAATCATAAAAAGAGAATAGCCCTGCCAGTGTGGCTCAGTGGTTGAGCACTGACCTATGAACCAGGAGGTCACGGTTCGATTCCTAGTCAGGGCACATGCCTGGGTTGTAGGCTTGATCCCCAGTGTGGGGTCTGCAGGAGGCAGCCGATCAATGATTCTCTCTCATCACTGATGCTTCTATCTCTCTTCTCCCCGTCTTTCTTCCTCTCTGAAATCAATAAAAATATATATTTTTTAAAAAGAGAATATGGTACCACAAATATACACAAGTAACATTTTATAATGTGTTCTAGGCCCTGGGTGGACAGAGTACAGGCAACCTGGTATATTTTATCTCCTATCTTCTGCTTTATCACCTTGTTGATGTCCTCTTGACATTTTGTAAGGGTCAGTCTTCAAGCTGACCTCTCTGAGGACCCATCTCTGATGGATCACCTGCATCAGCTAACAAACATGCTCTAATCCCTCCCCTTTCGCCTTCCTCTTTAAAAACCTACCCTTCTTTGACCTCCAAATCTCCTTCCTACCATGGCCCTAAGTTTTGGCTTCCCTTCCCAGCCAAGTTCCCAGAAGAACTGCCAAAAGCTCTGTCTCCATTCCTTTACTTCACATTTACATTAAACTGGCTGCTCCTACCACTGCACCGAAACAGCTTTTATTCAATTATCAGTGATGTCCACTGGTCACACTTAATGGATACTTTTCTGTCCTCATCTTCATTTGCACCTCTCACTGCTATGAAAATTGCTGGTCATTCTCTCCTCCTTGAAATGCTCTCTCCTCTTGGCTGCTGTGAATCCACCACTTCTGGATTTCATCCTATTAGAACACTAAATGTTGGAGTTGTCCAATTATGCTCCCGTTCCTTTGTCCTGGTCTCTTTTCAGTTAACACTCTTTCCCTATATGATCTCATCCATTCCTATCAATTCCTATCTCAGCCCAGACCACCCTGTTTTCACTCTAGATTCACATCCCCAGCTGTGTAGACATCCACTTGGATGTCTCATATGCATCTCAAATTCAACACATCCAAACTGAAATTCTTGAAATTCCTTCTCAAAACTGTTAATTTCTAGTCTTCCTATTTCATTTAATGGACCTCCATCCCTCTAGTTGCTTAATCCAAATTCCTAAACAATGGTCAACAAGGCCCTGCATGCCCTACCCCAGCCGACCTCTCCACCCTTCTGTGCTATCCTCCCTAAAAGCACTCTGTTCCAGCCACACTGGCCTACGCAGCTCCAGGAACCTGCCCAGCATTTTTTTCCACTTTAAAATCTTTCCGTCCAAGTGTCTCCCCGCTTAGAACCGCCCCTTCCTTTCCTTTCTCCCAGCCCTTCCCTTAAACACATAGGTCACCTGGCAAACGCCTGCTCCTCCCCAAGGTCAGCTTAAGTGTCACTTTTCCTTGAACATCACTCCTGTCTAACGTGGATAGTATCCTTGCAATTATTTCATAACATCCTGTTATTTTTCCTCATAACAAACACTGCAATTTCTAATGACACGTGCATTTATGCGTTTACTTGTTTAATGTCTTTGTGAAAAGTAATCTCCTTAGGAGCAAGGCCCATACATGTAGTGTTGCTACTCTACCTTCTGGGCTTAACAGGTACAGGCACATAGGTCTGTCTGAGATATAAGCAATGTATACGTTTATTCCCATTAACACAGTAATTTACTTCAAATCCAAGGATAAACATTATGGGACTCTAATAGAGTCTTACATCTGGTTAAGTCAAAAAACTGGAGATGTCCTCAGTATCTACTTGCATTTGATAATATAAAAACCAAAGTGGTCATTTGTTCAAAATTAGAGGTAAGTTTTCCTCTGCATTAAAAATAAACAGGAAAAGGTAAACATTATGTATATTAAGTTCATAAGTCAATTATTTTACAATTTTAAGTTTTTAAAAAATTGTGAAGTACAAATTGCACTTAAAGATAAAAGATATATGTGTGTATATATAATTTTTATTATTTAAAAACCCATACACTCTTTTGAAAGAAAAATTATCCTATAGCCTATATAATAAAAGGCTAATATGGAAATTGTCCCCTCAACTGGGAGTTCGACAGGGAGTTCAACTGGGCATTCGACCAGGGGGCGGGGCCAGCTGACCAACCGCCCATGGCCCCTCCCCCTGGCTGGCCCCATGCCTGATTGGGGGTGAGGCCAGCTGGCCAACTGCCTTCAGCCCCTCCCCCCAGCTGGCCTGGCCCAATTGGCCTGGCCACAGGATCCCACCTGTGTACGAATTCGTGCACCAGGCCTCTAGTATTATATATTTGCATATATTTGTGTATGTGCATATAACTCATTTTTCCATTTAAAATACATCTATGCTTATTAAAAAAGAAAAAAAGAAACCCCAAAATTCTGATTGTATAAGATCAGAGTTGTGGTTAAAAATTTTTTTAATTCCTTTCATTATCAAGTAAAAGCAGTTGATTTAGCAGAGTAAAAGGTAATACCCCCTACTTAAAAAAATAATAATACAGCCACTGAAATGGAGATGGCTCCATCCCAAATGACCTCACCACCAGCATCTGCTTCAATTACCTTCTGAAAATGAAATAAACAAAGTACTGTTCAGCTTTCTGCTGTGCTAACAAAATTAAACTGAAATATCAGACTTCATCTGCTTTAAATTATGCAACTTCTAAAACCAAAAGCTCTTCTAGTTGTAAAGTGTTAAGAACATGTACCATAATCAACAATAACATAGTCTCACATGCAGAGAAAAAAACAAATGGAATGATTAATGACTTAATTCAAATCATCCACACAATGATTTGATTTAAATCATTCCACCTATTCAAAAATGGGATTCATAAATTTTCATTCTCTTCTTCCTTGTACAACAGATGTGTTATTGAAAATATATACACAAGCTGGATTTTTAAATGTCACAGAATGATGTAGAAATACAATTAGGTTTCATTTATTTAATATAGGAAAGAATGGACACAGACACTGGGGCGGTGGGGGCTTGCCTGGGGTGGGAATGGCTGGAGGGGGGGTCAATTGGGGTAAAAGAAGACATATGTAAAACTTTAGACTATATATAAATATTTAAAGCATGAATAATTGGCCTCTAATTTAACTGTTTCCTAAATACGCTAGTACCATTTAAAAGTTTTGATGTAATCCATATTTTTGTTCTCTGGTTTGTCTACATTTAAATTTCCTTCATACTCTCCCTTCATACCTAAACAATTCTTAGCTCACAACCATCGAGTTGTGTTTCTCATTTCAGTCCATGATATCCCCACCTCACAGTCATCTTTGATTCTTCTTCACATGGGCTCACTTGCCCAGAATTCTTGAGGGAAGCCCTCCTTGCTCCCCACCACCCTCCGCCTCAGCAGATGTTAGATCCTGTCACGCTTTGGAAAGAGACCCAGGGAGCCCTCAATCCAATTTACTCATCTTACTTCTTGTCCCTCAGATTCATGCTCTATGGCACTGACACATCCGTGGCTTTATGTGGCACTGCAGCACATTTGCAAACCACAGACCACCCTGTGTCTTGCTCAGACTTCTTCAACCCGGCCTGTTATCCTTCTCACTCCCATTTTGATGTGTGAGAAGCAAAGAGCTAAAACAAGTAGGCTGCTGCGCTTTTCCCGATGTCATATACCATAAAATGAGTACAGGAAAAAACGGGACATTAACCATTTTGTTTTTGCAAACTTTATTTGGAATGGTAAATGAAAAAAAAAAAAAGGAGGGTAAAATGCATGACACTGTGCCCCTTAGTAACCCTAGCACCAGGTCATCACCTTTAAGACAGAAGTGTCAAAACTAAGAAAATTTCAGCTGTTAGAACCTCCAACTCTGAATCGAGGAAGGAAATATTAGGGGAATTCTTGCCACAATCCAAAAATATAGAAAAAGGTCAGGAGATGAATGACATTTTTGTTGGTATGTAGAGACATTCAAAGTTTCCTTGAAAGAGCAGCAATCCCCTAGTTTGTTCTAAAGTTTCTTAGAATACTTTTACATTGAAAATCAGAAAATATGTTTAGTACTTAAAAACATTTCATCACTTAGATCAGGGAGTCTCACCTATCCTTGTATGAATAACTAATAAGGTTCTATAAAATTCAACTCAACGTTCACAATAATTAAGAACATGGGCTGTGAGATCAGGCATACTGCGGCTGAGTCCTGGACCTTGCACTTCATAGTGTGTGACCCTGGACAAATTAGGTATCATCCATCATAAGGCTTAGCATCTTTATTTGTAGTTAGAATGATAACAGGGACCTACGTACTGCATGAGGTAATTATGAGATTACATGAGTATGCAAATCAGCCTCTGTTGCATGGTAAATGTTCAAACAATGGTAGCTACGACTCATTGTAAATGACTGTTATTGCAGGGCATGAAGCTAGCTAGACCTTATGAGGAAGAGAACGATGAAAAGGGCTAACAATAAGTAACAACCGTCAGATCATGCGGAGAAGATGCGAATGTTGTTACTGGGTACATGAAGGATTAAATGGAATAGGAAAGGCCTCAAGGAGACAGCATCACAATTAAAGATGGCTTTGCCAGAGTGATGGGTTTGACATCATGGTTTATAAGAACAGGACAGTGAAGAGCAGTTCTTTGTATAATGAAAGCAAAGTTCTGAGGGGGGCGAAGCATAAGACAGTTACAGAAAATCAAAGTAGGAGATAAAGACCGAGAGGTAGAAATGCAGGACCTTAATTTTAAGAGAAGAATTTGGGATGCAGAAGTGACATATTTGAACTGAGGCTCAGGAAGACTAATATGGGAAGGTAAGTGGGAGGATATGCAATTAGCATTTGACTTATGATGGCAGAGGGGGAATTTTCAGATATGAATTTTCAGGGGGAGGATTTCTACTAAAAGCACCAACAGTTGGACTATAACCATGAGCTGTAGTTTCTAGATCTTTGTGCAGAAAGCATTTTCTGGTTCAGAACTCAGTTCTCTCTTGCTGAAGAGTCGTTGTACCAACAATAATGAAAGGTTTCAAATGCATGTAACAAAAATACCTCAGGCTGACAGTGCCAAATGTAAGTCCAAATTCAGGAGTCAATTCAGCTGGAGCCTTCCTCAACTGTCAGCAACAACATTCAAAAAGGAGGAGGACAGCTTAAATCATTTACTTTTCACGAATTCTGATCTTTTCTGTGAATGGAGTCTGGAGTCTTGGGTCTTTCCCTGCAGGCTTGTGACTAGAACATGTCTATGGACATATTTCAAGGGACACATAAACTCCTGAAAATGTACATAAAATTGCCTGTGTATTTATTCTTACTTTTCCGCATTTATTCTTGTGCTCCTCAGCTGGCAGTGTGCTTTCACATTAAAATTCCTTATGGTTATTTGTCATTAGTGCAAATTCTAAAGACTTTAGGTATTCTGATTGTCAGTCCTCTCGACAACCTGATAAGGTAGGCGCCGTTATTATCTCTTTTAGAGACATGAAGACTGTAACCAGGGCCCCGCAGTTAGGAAGTAGGTCTACAGAGGAGAAACCTGCCGGCGGCTCCCAAACAAAAGCTGCCCACGCTCTGTGACCACAATAGTTCCATCTGGGGCTTTCATTAGGTGACAGTCTCATTGGGTGTCTCTGGGACAGTCCAGATCAGCCTGGGATTTCAGGTTAAATGAAGACATGCTTATCACTGACATTGATTTATCACTTGAAATTAATTTTATAAAGTCCCAATGTCCTGCACTGTGGGAAAGTATATTTATACTAGAGGCCTGTTGCACAAAAAGATTCGTGCAATAGGCTTTCCCTTCCCCTGGCTGCCGGCACCGGTTTTCCTCCGGCACCCGGGACCCAGGCCTTCGCTCCGGCCGGAGCCGCCTTCAAGCCTTCACGGCCCCGCCCGGCCTCCCCGGGTCGGGTCACACACGGGATGCCTGGATGGTGGCCAGGTGGGCCAGCCGATTGCTGCTGCACCACCTGGCCGCCCCGGGTCAGGTCGCACACTGGACGCCCGCCGCCCCCGGTCGCAGATGGCAGGCCCGGATGGCGGCAGGGCAGGTGGGATGGTGCTGTCCCGCCCCACCACTCCGGGTGGCAAATAGCAGGCCCAGATGGTGGCGGGGCAGGCAGGATGGCGCTGTCCCGCCCTGCCTGCAGTATGCAAATTAGCTGCCATCTTTGTTGGTGGTTAATTTGCATATCACGCTGATTAGCCAATGGAAGGCATAACGAAGGTACGGTCAGTTACCATGTTTGTCTATTATTAGATTATTAGATTAGATAGGATAACAGATACTTTAAGTACAGCTATCTTTGAACCACTGGTTAACGTGTATTAGAGCGACAATTTTCAAAGAACTTCATTTTCAAGTGAGAAATAAACTCACTTCCAGTGTACCAACCACCAAAGATCCTCTAAATCAATGAGTCATTTTCTTATCATATAAATGTAAGTATTTAAAACAGAAATTTCATGTGACTACATACAACACACTCTGATATTTTCTAATCTGTCTAGCTTAATCCAGAGTAATCACTTTTGTTCCATTCCATTGAAAAACCTGCTGGTTCCTACCCATTCAATTGATTTCATGAGGCTCCAATGGGTTTGTAATCTACAGGTTGATAAGCAGTATTCCACATGAATTAAGTAACTCTTCCTGTTCATTAAAAGTGTAGCAAAAAGTTATGAGCTCAACTAAGACTGTGTAAATGTTTATAAGCCTTTTTTAATCTGTAGGAAAAAGTTAATGATTTCCTGAAAATGTTATCAGATCAAGCTTATCCATGGATGTTTTTCCCATAAATGTATGACAAACAATATGTAAATGTTTCCTGAAGAGCTGCCTAATCTGAACTCCATCAAGAAAGTAGGAAACATAAACCTTAACAACATTACAGCTCATGCAAGAATTTAATTGGTAATATTTTCAAATGAGGCACAAACAGCTTTTTCACAGGAAATGGTTTTAAAATATTCCTAATCTTTGTTAAGATTAATAGTACTGCTGAGTCCTGAAAAGTCTGCAGTTATAAACATGAAGGCTCACAGATCATTTATATTCTATATTTAAGAAGCTGTTTTAGATATTCTCAGTCTGCCAGTTAGCAAAAAAAAAAAACATGAAACACATTACATGCCAACCACAATTTGACAAGGCACAGGAAGGGTTACTGAACTATTACAGGGTCTCCACCCTCCGGATGGCCCATCTGTGAACATGCAAACAAACAAGAGTGAGGACAATGAGACAGGAAAGTGTCCTGGGGAGTGCTGCGGTCACTGCAGGCGCGTGTCCCTGGAAGCAACCACAGTCCTCTGGGATGCTTCTCAGAAATCAAAATCAGACATGGTTTCTAGTCAAGTCAACTAAAACATTCTACTTTCAGACCCAGGTACAATGTTTTCTACTTATCACATTATGATGCTAACCTCATGTTCTAATCCCCCCTCTCAGACGAAGTAAAAATTCATGCTTAATGCAATTTAAACTGACATGACATGGAATGAAAAAAAAATAATCAGAGATACTGACAAAGTGGATTGGGATTCAGGGCTCAGACCCTCCATTTAAAGGCTAAGTGATTTGAGGCAAATTATTTAACCCCCTGAACTATTTATTCATAATCTGCATTGATATCTACTCATAAGATCACTGTGGTGACAAAGGGACAGAAAGCACACTGTAAAGTACTAACAAATGCTATGGTTAAGCTTTAGTAGAATCCGTTGACATTGTGGAACTGAGAAAACAAAGTATTAATCAAATATTGAGAGTTAACAACTGCTAAGCACTGCAAATGGTTCTACTTGCTTTTCACGTAATGACTCAGTTGAAACCTGCAATCTGACTAAACATCTAATCCAACAACTGGTAATAATAAAGTTTCTCCTCAAATCTTGGACATACTAAGGTTCTTCTTGATTATGTGGTGTATTAATTGTTAGCAAGACCTACCAAAAAGAGACAGCTCCTTCCTAGGGTTCAAAGACTGCCTCTGTGGGGCTGGAGAGAGGGAGCACTCCCTGTGCCCTCAGCCTCGTTGCAGACCAAGCAGCCACACCCAAGCAGGTGACTTCTGCCACTGAATCTTAGACTCTATACTTGACCAAGAGGGCAAGCTGAGGTTTTCTGTCCAAATGTATGTGTGCAATCATTTCCATTATAGGCAACAAGTCTATTTATTTATTTGTTTGTTTATTTTATTGATTTCAGAGAGTAAGGGAGGGAGAGACAGAAACAGCAATGATGAGAGAGAATCACTGACCGGCTGCCTCATGCGTGCCCCCTACTGGGAATCGAACCTGCACCTGAGCATGTGCCCTTAATGGGAATCAAACCCCGACCTCCTGGTTCATAGGTGGGAGGTCGATGCTCAATCACTGAGCCACGCCGGCTGGGCTAGGCAACAAGTATTTTTAGACAAGACACAAGCCTAGAGAGTAAAGTGGATCAAAATCTTGACTTACACAGGTGGTGTATACAGACAGCATGCTTCTTACTGCTTTGGTGGGTTAATACTCTGACATCAACTATACCATGGATGGACAAAGTTGACAAGACACATAATATGGGATGTCTTCATGTTATAAACGAATTATTTTACAAAAGGTTGCTTATAAGTTAGGTCTCACAGGATGCATTTCTGAAAATTAATTTACATTAGTGTAAATTAATGTTACGCTGTCAGGACTAAAAAAGCCAAATAAGCCCTAACCGGTTTGGCTCAGTGAATAGAGAGTCAGCCTGCGGACTCAAGGGTCCCAGGTTCGATTCCGGTCAAGGGCATGTACCTTGGTTGCGGGCACATCCCCAGTAGGGGGTATGCAGGAGGCAGCTGATCGATGTTTCTCTCTCATCGATGTTTCTAACTCTCTATCCCTCTCCCTTCCTCTCTGTAAAAAAATCAATAAAATATATACATATTTTTTTAAAAAGCCAAATATGCCAAGACATAATTGGAGATGAAAACTTTTATATATCCAAGCCTTGGTATGAAGATAATTTGGACCACTTCTCCCAACCTTTATCACATCAAAGCATGTTCAGAAGAAGGCAATACTTACACTGCACCCTGGACTAAGATGCTGCTCATGGCTACAGGTGACCAGCCTGTGTCTCTGGCCACCTGAGGACTAAGGGGTCAGGGTATCTGGCACAACTACTTGAGTCATGAGATTGTGTCAAGCAACACCAGTGGTGAGGCTCCGATTAGCAGTTTATCTGTCATATGTATATGTGAATCAGTAGGCGTTGTGAAACTGATACACATATATATAAAGTGCCTGGCATGGGACCAACACAGCATTAACAATTTCCCCTCCTGGGTTTAAGGTCCAACTGTTAAGGGTGACTCAGATTTTGGAAAGCCCTTCGGACTATACAATTAGACTTCATGATACTCCAGAACCTAGCTGTGCTCATAACTACGTGCCTTTGGGAAACTATGATTCACTTGGCATTGTTGTAATTGCTCTTGCCTCCCTGGTCTGAACAAGGGGAGCAGCTCACGGGATGGGAGTGGGGTATTAAGATGAAGATTCTGCCGAAACCGGTTTGGCTCAGTGGATAGAGCATCGGCCTGCGGACTGAAAGGTCCCAGGTTCGATTCCGGTCAAGGGCATGTACCTGGGTTGCAGGCACATCCCCAGTAGGAGATGTGCAGGAGGTGGCTGATCGATGTTTCTCTCTCATCGATGTTTCTAACTCTCTATCTCTCTCCCTTCCTCTCTGTAAAAAATCAATAAAAATATATATAAAAAAAAAGATGAAGATTCTTTTGGGTAAAGAAGGTGTAGGTAGGCACAGAGGTTAAGGTCATAATTTGTTTTCACAGGCGTGAACGAGAACTCACTGTGTCAGGCACTCTGTATGTTACACCAATCTTCACAGCTATCTTGGTTTGCGGTTTGCTTTTGTTTGAACAATAGAGCTACACAGCTTACTATGTAGAATACGCAAGAATAAAAAATAGTCCAGTGGTCAAATATCAGTCAAATATCAGGTCCTCCTCCCTGAAGAAGAGGTCACCCCTCTATCAGTGTGGACAAGGGGCAGAACTGGTTCGGTCCCCTTTGCTGGGTCCCATTTGGGCTTCTTCTCCTGGTTCGGCTGGGATGCGTCCTTCTTTGAAGACTTCTTGTTAGTGGGTTATTATTAGCCACATTGAACAATACAGCATGAAGGAGTTTAGAAAACTTGGCCAAGATTATACACTGAAGTGATTTTCAAACTAGCTGAAGAACTGGCAGGGCCAAGGCTGGAGACAGAGGTGGGAGATGTCCGGGGAGTGGGGATGGGCGCTAAGATGTGCTCTATATTCTGCATCCTTGGGGGTGGGGGTGAGCAGCATCTCCCTTTTTGCCGCTTACCACTGGCTCTGCAGGGGGCGAGTGAGCAAAGAGAATAGGAGGCAGGCAGTTCTGCTTTTCCTGATAACCAAGAGTGGGAGGACCAGAAAGTGCAGGGAGAGGAACGAAAGTGAACAACACAGTCCCCTGGGAGGTTTCTACCACTCAGTCTGCTCACAGGCGCTCTCAGACCTCATCAGAAGGCGGGGGGGGGGGGGGGGGGGGCACCACGCTGGGTCCACTAAAAATATATTTTTGATATCCTGAATGAATCCTCCATCCTGAAAATTATGTTCTTAAAGAATTTTCAAACACACATACAAAGAGCATAAAGAGACCTACAGAAAAATCACTACATGGGTTCTAAATTCTACCAAAGCCAAATAATGTCAAAATGAGTGTGGAAGAGGGGATGGAAGAGGGCACGGGGCCATAGTGAATAAGGATCACTCCAGAGGGTAGGACAGGGAGTATAATTTGCTTTAATAACTCAATTTTCCATTTGGTTTCAAGACCTGTCAAGTAGCAAGGAACTGATACACACATATATGACATAGTAACTTTGTATATACAAATTCTTTGGTAATGCACGGGGGAAAATGTCTCCTAAGTTGTTAGATCTGGAATAAACCACCGGTACAAAACAACACTGAGAATCCTGAAAAACAGGTGGGCTAGGGTCAGGAGATCCTCAAACTCCTTAGGGCTTATCCAGAATAAACTTATCTAGTAGTGATGCTAATTCGCTGTTTGTATTTAGAGTTACAAAGATGTATTTCAAGATAAATTATAAGAAAGGAAATGTTGAATGATCCTCAAATCTCTAATTTCAAACCAAAATTTTAAGCTTTTTTTTCTTTGATGCTAAATTCAGAGAGAGAGAGAAACATCAGCAAAGGAGATAAATAAAGGATTATTTAGCAAACACAACCACATGATGTTTATGAAAATACGTGGTAAAACAGTGCACCAAGAAAACAGGCTACTTGCCCTAACCAGTTTGGCTCAATGGATAGAGCATCAGCCTGCAGACTGAAGGGTCCCGAGTTCAATTCCCAGTCAAGGCACAAGCCTGGGTTGTGGGCTCAATCCCCAGTAGGGGGCATGTAGGAGGCAGTAGATCCATGATTCTCTTTCATCATTGATGTTTCTCTCTCTTGTCTCCCTCTCTGAAATCAATAAAAAAATATTTTAGCCCTGACTGGTTTGGCTCAGTGGATAGAGCGTCAGCCTGCGGACCAAAGGGTCCCAGGTTCGATTCCGGTCGGGGGCATGTACCTTGGTTTCTGGCACATCCCCAGTGGGAGGTGTGCAGGAGGCAGCTGATCGATGTTTCTCACTCATCGATGTTTCTGACTCTCTATCCCTCTCCCTTCCTCTCTGTAAAAAAATAATAAAATATATTAAAAAAATATTTTAAAAAAGAAAGAAAGAAAAGAAAATAGTCTACATAACTACTCTTAGGGGAAAAGGGATGGGGGAGGGTGAGCAGAGTTTAAAAGCAATACTGTGGGTGGCAGCAGGCAGAAATCAGGAGAGACCTTCCTCTTGATTTTCCCTGCACACTCCCAAAGACTTGTGATTGCATCAGTTTGGTCTTGCCCTTTGCCTGACTTCACATTCTTCTCTGAAGATCTTGCTTGGACTGCCCTTAGGCACACGGCTCCAGAGAAATCAGCCCTGTGTTGTCAGAAACTGGCCTTATCAGTAATTGATTTTATGGAATGCCACAGTTTTAGTCAGAAGGTATTTGAAAAGATTTATAACTTTGGCTGCCTCTTTTCTGATAATGAAGGGTTTTTTTTGTTGTTGTTTGCCTTTTGTTTTCAATAAGTTGACCAATTTTGCATTATAATGGTTAAACTATGGTTTTGTCTTTTTGTCTTTCTCTCTCAATTCCTAGTTAATAATCGTGTTGACATACTGTCTTAATAGCACCACTGATTTTTGTTCTTGTTCTAGCTCTATACTTCTAAGGTCACACTTCATTTTTTTACATGCTTTTCTTTTTCTTTTTTAAATATATTTTATTGATTTTTTTACAGAGAGGAAGGGAGAGAGATAGAGAGTTAGAAACATCGATGAGAGAGAAACATCGATCAGCTGCCTCCTGCACATCTCCCACTGGGGATATGCCCGCAACCCAGGTACATGCCCTTGACCGGAATAGAACCCGGGACCCTTCAGTCCACAGGCCGATGCTCCATCCACTGAGCCAAACCGGTTTCGGCTACATGCTTTTCTTAAAGTATTGTTAGAATAGTTTTCACAAGAGATCAAAGCAAACATTTCTGAGTTGAAAACACTATTCTGTTTTCATGTCATCTTGCATTCTCAGTTTAAGGGACTTCCCTAACTCTACATCCTAAGAACAAGAAGTGGTTAACTTTGAGTAGGTTGTTCACCAATCACCCTTACTCCTGGAATCAATTTGGATCCAGACTGAGAAGGCACTATAGCTTTTCCTTTTTGGGTTTTTTCGTTGTCGTTTTAATGCTCACCCAAGGATATTTTTTCCATTGATATTTAGAGAGAGTGGAAGGGAGGGAGAGGTAGAAAAAGAGAGAGAGAGAAGCCTCAATATAAGAGAAACATTGATTGGAGGGGTTGCCTTCCGCACGTGCCCCAAACAAAGCCGAGATTGAACCTGCAACCCAGATACGTGCCCTTGACTGGGAATCGAACCTGAGTCCCTTCGGTACACAGGCCGAGGTTCTATCCACTGAGCACATCGGCCAGGGCAGGCACTATACTAGTAGCTTTTGAAGTCACTACTTAGGGTACCCATAGGCAAAAAAAAAAAAAGAAATTCTGATCTAAATTCACATCTTCTATAAAAATTAACTCAAGCTTGTTACTAACTTAAATATAAATTAATACAGAGGTCCTCAAACTTTTTAAACAAGGGGCCAGTTCACTGTCCCGCAGACATTCCACACATGCGCACTGCGGGCCCGGGACGAGTCGGCTGCTAAGCAGGACAGGCAGCGGCGGCAAAAGCACCCGGCGGGCCGGATAAATGTTTTCGGCGGGCCGCATGTGGCCCGCGGGCCGTAGTTTGAAGACCCCTGAATTAATATTATTAAACTTTAAGAAGAAAAAAAATCTTCAAGACCTATGGCTGGGCAAAGAGTTGCTAGACTTGACATCGAAAGCACAATCCATAAAAGGAAAAACTAATAAATGTTGAAACTTAATGCCCAATGTGGGAGCATTAGGAGGTGGGGGCCTTTGGGAGGTGACTAGGTCATGAGGGTAGACCCCTCATGAATGGGATTAGTGCACTTGTAAAACAGGCCTGAGAAAGCTCCTTGCCCCTTCCATCATGTGTGGTTACAGTGGTTCTCAACCTTCTGGCCCTTTAAATACAGTTCCTCATGTTGTGACCCAACCATAAAATTATTTTTGTTGCTAATTCATAACTGTAATGTTGCTACTGTTATGAATCGTAATGTAAATATCTGATATGCAGGATGGTCTTAGGCGGACCCTGTGAAAGGGTCGTTCGACCGCCAAAGGGGTCGCGACCCACAGGTTGAGAACCACTGGGTTAGAACAAGAGGACAACCTTATACTGTCACTGTTGTAATGAGCTAGCTAATATTAATAACTGGAAGAAAGCACAGGAAGGCCAGACATTCATGGTCATCCAGGCAGCCTCACCAGGAAGTTGCCATTTAACACTCCCCACAAGGAGCCACGGATCCATTCCCTGCAGATCACTGGGGGAGGGGACTGGACCAATGGAAGATGGACGCATGCACAGTGAAGTCAGGGTGACGTAAGGAAGACACTTGCCTGTCAGTCTAGCCTGGGGAACCATGGACTGGCTAAAGGGGGTGCAGACACTGCAAGCACATGAAATCTTAGGATAAAATCCCCAAAGCAATTCTCTCTCTTGTTCCTCTGGCCTGGCTCCTGCTTCCTTGCACTCACCCATGTTCCCTCCCTAGCCATGCGGCCCTAGAAGCTGCCTGGCCCATGGCCATATGGACTCCCCCCCCCCCCGCCCCACACACACACAATGGACTCCAGCTAGGAACACAAGCTAAGCTCGCCTGATGCGGGACTGGACTGCGCAAAAATGGAACAGAGGCTCTGGGCAGTGGCTTTAACCCTAGCTCTGCTGAAGACACAGCTGGACTTCTTCCAAGGCAGGATGGAGGGAGAGGGGACCTTGGAAACTCAGGGGTCCAATTCCACACAAATAAGTATCACTCATTCTCCTGTGCTAGTCTCAGAAAATCCCTGTTCTCATGACATCGCAAGAAGCCCACTTCCACTGGCAACAGGTGGGGACAGGAGGTCTCCCCACCAGTAACAATATGAACCAAGAAGTGGGCTCTTAGCAGACCAGAACCTGATCATGCTGGTACCCAGACCTCAGCCAGCCAGCTCTAGAAGTGTGAGGAATACATTTCTGTTGTTTAAAGGCCACTCAGTCTGTGACAGTTTGTTACAGCAGAGTGAATAAACTGAGATAGCAAGATAATTATACTGGGTGAAAAAAATCTAATCTCAAAAGGTTTCATACTATATGATCCCATTTAGTAATATTTTTTAGATCATAAATTATAGGGATTGAAAACAGATTAGTGGCCTGGCCAGCATGGCTCAGTCAGTGGTTGAGCATCGCTCTATGGACCAGGAGGTCAGGGCACAGGGCTGGGTTGTGGGCTCGATCCTCTCAGTGTGGGGCGTGCAGGAGGCAGCCGATCAGTGATTCTCTCTCATCATTGATGTTTCTATCTCTCTTTCTCTTCCTTTCTGAAATAAATAATAAAAACAAAACAGATTAGTGATAGTGAGGGGTGGAAGGTAGAGAAAAGGAAGTGAATATGGCTACGAAAGGATGGTACATGGGATCTTTTTGACAGAATTGCTCTGCATCTTGATTGTGATGGTGGCCATATAAATCTACATGTGATAAAACTGCACAGAACTAAATACACAAAAAACACACACAAACACAAATGAGTGCTTATGAAACCTGGTGAAGTCTGAATTAGGTCAGTAAATTGTATCAGTGTCAATTTTCTGGGTGTGATATTGTAGGATAGTCACATAAGGTTTTACCATTGTGGGAAACTGGATGAAAAATATAGGATACCTCTGTATTATTTCTTACAACTACATACGAATCTATAATTATCTCAAAATAAAGAGTTTTTTTAAAAATCACTATACACTTCGTATTTATTCTAAGTGTCCTACCTTTCTAATGTTTCACCCATTTGATGCCTGCTGTCTTCCTTGCCCAAACAATCTTGTTACTCTCTATAGTCCCAATAGTGAAAAACATTTCAATTCACTACAATTAGTAGTTTAATTCTTGCTTTCCAAAACCTCTCATTCATGGTTTACTATTACTAATCGGAACACACCCTTTGGAAACAACCCTATATTTGAAATCAGACTCTTACATGGCATGAAATGGACAAAATACTTTCTTAATTACCTCACTGGTAAAACAGGGGGAAAACCTAAGACACAGGTTTATTATGAAGATTGAAAAAAATAGTATAAGCACTTGGCACACAGTAAGTAGTTCCTTAAATATTCACTTCCTTCCTTTTTCCATTAATAATCCAAAACCTAGCTTAATTTTTGGATGAAAACATCAACAAATAACTTTGGCTGTTAGTTTCCAAGGCTTATATTTGGAAAACAGGATATGCATTTTTTAAATATGTCTTTATTGATTTTTTTTTTTAGAGAGAGAGGAAGGGAGAGGAAGAGAGAGATAGGAACATTGATGAGAGAGAAACATCGATGGGCTGCTCCTGCACACCCCCTACTGGGGGTTGAGGCCACATCCCGGGCAAGTGCCCTGACTGGGAATTGAACTGGCGATCCTTGGTGCCTAGGTCAATGCTCAACCACTGAGCCACACCTGCCTGGCAGGACGTGCATTTTTAATGAGCATAAATAGGGGGTTGGGGATGTGGTGAGCCTGAATTTAGTTCTTAAGTAGTATTTCAGTTTAGGAGACAGTAATGATCCTTTTAAGCTTATCTTCTCACTCTGATTTTCAAAACATTCTAATTATCAAAAATTATTTGATTTATGTTTTAGCTTATTCATTTTATTGTGATTAGTGAGTGGCTGTCATATAGATGTTTAAATCTGTAAATAGTAACTGATAATGTACTAGATTACTTCTCCCAGATACTAACAAATGTATATATGTTGGATGAGTTCAAGCCTTAAAAAATGACATGGACACACAGCCCCTGGCCCAGTAGCTCAGTTGGTTAGAGAGTCGTCCCAATACGCCAAGGTTGTGGGTCCCATCCTCGGTCAGGGCACATATAAGAATCAACTAATGAATGCATAAAGAAGTGGAACAACAAATTGATGTTTCTCTCTCTCTCTTTCTCTTCTTTCCTCTCTAAAATCAATCAATAAAAAATATTTAAAAACGACATGGATACTATTGATAGAATTTCCATCCATTCCAACCTCCTACAAAAATACTATTTATTTTTCTGTGTCTATAAGTTCTCATTGCTTAATTCCTTCGCCTTTTCCACCCAGCCCCCAACCAAAAATACGTTTTAAGTAATGGATACCCCACACAGAAGGTATCAGCCTTTAAATATGCCACAGATTTTTAGTGGTAGCTCAACCAATTAAGCTACAGAGCAGGAAACAAAGTATATTTAACTTCTATAGGTTACCTACTCTGTTTATGAACAATCACAAGCCACAGAATGCCAAGAATATAGACAAAGTCCTCTCAAAAAATTTTTTTAAAGTATTGATATAACTTTGCAGAGCAAATGCTTACCGAGCAAAATAACTTTGTTTCCGTTCTTTCTTCTCTTCCTTGGTATCCATCATATGAAGTTAAAAGTGCAAAGTATTTGGGGAAGTTCTTCTTTTTAATCAATGAGTCATAACCCTGTAATAAAAAAAGCAACAAAGCGACTATAAATTAAGACACTTAAAACGGCCAATATTAAGAATAAGGCAGAGGGAACATGTCCCATAATAAATGGAAGAAAAGCTTTATCAGTCAACACAACCACATGAGTCATATGAAGTACAAATACCCATGGGGAACTAATTTTAATAAAAATAAAAGGTGGCTGGAAAAAGAAACTGAAGTGTTCTCTTCATAATTAACAATTATTTCAAAATGTGCTGAAATGAAAACCACAGGCTTTGGAAGAGCTTAGGCTAGCTATCAGAAGCTAATTTTTAAAAAATATTTAAACTCATAATCACTCTTTTCAAGTAATTAATATTGACTGTCTCATACATATGGAAAATGGATCAGCTAGGTGTTTTACAAGAATGTTCTTTCTTTAAAAATAAAAATCACATCACCGTTCTATTTTGTTTTCGGAAACACGCCAGCAAGACCATCCCACTGGAGCAAACGTGGAAATGAAAGTGCGAAGCCTCTGGAAGCTGTTCCCAATGGCTTCACCCACTTGCCTCTGCCTCTGCCTCTCTACCCCTGCTCCCTGCACCTACGCTTCCCGGGAGCACTTTAAACCTATAATAAAGGTTGTCTCCAGATCAGTCTTCCTTAAATACCACTTTGATCCCCACAGCCCTGCTCAGAAATTCCCAGTGTCTACTTACTGCCTGATTCACGGACCTGAGTTTTCTGCAGAGCACCAACCTTCCCTAAATCTGTCTTTACACCCTAAAGGGGTATCAAAGGAAAAGCAAAGAGTGTGGAGCAATCAAATTATTTACTAATTCATTTCAACTCACTAAACAATGCACAATACATATTACATGAAAGGTGCTGGAATACGTACCAGAGACCAAAGATAAATATAACATGATATTTGCCCTAATGGAAAGTACTGTCTTGCAAGGGAAACACTTAGGATTCCCAGTCAATGGGCTGCTTATGGAGAAGGCACAGGTGCCACTGGAGCCTAGAGGAAGAACACTCGGCCTTATGCACTCCTCACACACACCAAGATCTGAAGGATGAGCAGGGGTTTCCTAGTTAAAGGGTACAGGGAAGCAGGTCCAGCTTGAACAAAGCAAGAAGACAGTATTTCCCTCCTATGCCAGTATTACTAGTAAATATGCAGCAGAGCAACTGTGGGAGCTGAGGATGAAGACATGGCCAACATTAGGTCATGGAAGACCCTTTATGCCACACTAAAAAGCTTGAGCTTCATCCTAGCTACGCATTATGTGCTGCCCACCCCCTTCACTACACCAAGCAGTCACACTGAACCCAATGGCAGTCCTTGCAGAAGACATCACCAAATTGACCAGAGATGGTTCACAAGATTAAATATCTCTGATGTTTATGAAAGGAAGCCACCATAGGGTTTTACATGAGGGAGTAATATATGCAGATTGTAGAAAATGGACTTAAAAGGATACAACATAGCCCTGGACGGTGTGGCTCAGTTGGTTGAGCACTGTCCCATGCACCAAAAGATCACCGGTTCAACTCCCAGTCAGGGCACATGCCCAGGTTTGATCCCCAACTGGGGGCATGTGCAGGAGGCAACCAATCAATGTTTCACTCACATATGGATCTCTCTCTCTCTCTCTCTCTCTCTCTCTCTCTCTCTCTCTCCCTCTCTCTTTCTCCCTTCCTCTCTCCTTCCCTCCCTCTCCGTTCTTCTCTCTCTCAAAATCAATTTTTTTTTTTAAAAAAAAGAATGAAGCATAGGGTGAAGCAGATCTATTAGAAAGAAATTACAGTAAAACTACTTCAGAGAGAAGGCCCACATTTAGGTAGCAATATTTAACACAGAAAGAGGAGGAATAAATTCAAAAAATATTTAGGAGGCAGATTAGTTGAGATTTGATGACTCATTCAATGTAGACAACATGGGAAAGGAAGAAAGGAAGGATGTCCGAGTTGTTGCTTCAGGGTCTGCGTAGACTGTGCTATCACAGATATGATACAATTTACATGAAGGGGTCAGACAGGGGAGCATAAACAGATGAAAGAAGGTTCGGGACATGTTGTTTTGGAGGGGCCCATAGGCTAGTCAGCTAGAGATACTCACAAGATGTGTGATTACATTTAAAACACAAGAATGCAGTTAGGGCTAAAGAAATAGATTTAGAAATTACCAGCATATGGTTGTGGTTAAGGAGGGGGGCCAGGATGGTGATGAGAACACCCTGAAACCATGACAACTACGCACAAGTCCCTGTATGGAAACAGTCTGGGGACGCCGCCTGAACTCGTACTGCTTTATCTCCTCGTCCCTGACATGGGCTCCACCCTCAAGTTGACCAACCTGTAGGGAAAATAAGAGTTATGCAAATAACTAAAATGTAGCAGGGTTAGTAACTTGGAGCTGTCCCAAAGACTACTGCTGGGAATCCAAAGGACTCAAAGTTCAATTTTGATTGAGATGTTAAAGTAAATCTTTCAGGACAGTGACGATTTCAATAGGCAAAGAGGAAAAAGAGAGAGCATTCCAGATAAAGGGAACACACCTGAGCACAGGTAAGGATGTGAACAGGGCAAGACACATTCAGGCAAGGACAACAGGGGGGCTACCAGGTAGGAAAAGCAAACAATTATGATGCCTGCCTACCGTAAGTCATTTATTTTAACATATTATCTACATTATCTCTTTTAATCCTTACAACCACATTATGAGTTCGGTATCCATTAAAATGAGGCGGAGAGGTACTAGTTTCCTTAGTTCAACAGCAGCAGTGGAATCGGCACAAATCCAGTTTGGTGTACACTTCTATGCCTGTCAATAACCGCGGAGCCAGAAAGCATGTGGATCGAGCTAGGAAAGAAATCGGGAACCAGCAGCATCCACTCTCTCAGCATAAATGCCGCAGGTTATGACAAATGCAGCTGGCACTGCGGGAGTGGGCCACTGAGACCTCCGACAGGACCACCTGGATGGAGAAAGGCCAGGCCTGCATGAATTACCCGGCTCGCAACCTTCATCTTTTACTCTTTCCCCTACTCTGAAGCAACTCTGCTACAGTCTTCCTTCTGACCAGATACAGCACAAGGCCCGCTTCTGCTCTGAAGCCTTCCCCGACCACTTGTGTGCCCGTCTCTCCCTGCATTAAGCTTATTTCACATGCCCCTTATCACTTACTGGGAGGCACTTAATTACACTGGGTGACAAGGACAAGGCCACCTCCCTTAGCCTCTTCCCCAGCTGCAAACAAACCGAAAGTTCCTTCAAGTCAAAAACCACCATGTTTCATATTTTCTTTAAACTTTATACTAAATAGGTAACACAGAACGAAGAAGAAAACCCACATAAAAGCCACGCAAGTAACTAATCTAGACTTGGGGTAAGGTCAATTATATGGCAAACTGATTTGTATCACTAATATGGCAAACTGATAGAAATCCAAGGATTCCTCCCAAATTCAGAACTACTTGGGGACGGGGGATGGAGACTCAAGCCAGCCTCTCTTGGACTCCAGAAAGCATTAGGATGCCAGGTGGTTTATTTTAAAGTTCCTCGCCTGCACGCCGCCATATGCGATGATTTCCCTTTATTAGATTTCCCCTCATGAATAAAAATGAAGTCATAACAATCTAATTGGAAAATTTTTATATTGCAAGCCGAGCCAGAAACGCATATTTAGTTCCAGTGGAAAAATATTGACAAAAATATGCACAAGAGAAAAATGATTAAATGATCCAAGAGCTGACATCTGGTGCTGCTGTATCTCTCTAGAACTGGCAAAGCTTTTTTTTTTTCCTCTCTAATATATTCTATTCGATAAATTTAAAATATGCTAATCGTTGATTCCTTTTCAATTTCAGGGAATTTTTATATTCCTTAAACAAGACAGACGCAGCCCTTTCAACTCTAGACACCAACAGATTAACCAGAAAGAGATCAGCGAAGGATGCTATCAACATGCTTTGCACAGAGCACCACACGGCAGCCTTCATGCTTCAGTGAAGAACCAAAGATCCTTAAATCAATCTCTAATGCGAACTACATTTTCCATTACAAGTGGTTATAATGGGCTTCTTAAAAGCCCCTCTTCCACCTACTGTTGACTTTTCCTCACATCAATAAACTCTCGACTCATCCAAGCACTGAATTACAAGAGTATCTTGCATCTACGGTGTATTACAGACCAAAAAGACTTTTATGAGGAAGCACTTCTATCTAAATATTTACTTTTGTGATCTTAAATCAGGATAGTCCGCTTAAACCAACATCTACTTCATTATTCAAATAAAAATGGCACATCCACCATCCTTACCGCATAAGAGCGTGTTGAAGACAAAGTAGGTCTGGATTGCCAGCAAAGTGCTCCCTGTTTGAGACCAGGTGCTGCTACGCAGAAGGAATTGAAGCACAGAGCTATCGGGGACTTCCTAACTCCACCCAACCAGTGTGACCTGCACCATCCAGGTGGCCTCTGGCTTCACATCTCACACATTCAGGTATAACCAGTCCAGACTCGGGGAAAAACAGTGTATACTCATGATGTCCATCAGCTGTTTTCCCCAAAACATGTTTCTTATTATACAAATGAAAAAATGACAAGCACATACTTTGAGGCTTGGTCACACTAAGTTTGGCCATTTAAGGAACAGACCAAAATGTTTCTTTCTATGCAGACATTCCCTTTTAGAAAATACACATAAAGAAATATAATGGGTGTTCAGTCTTTCTCAAAGCCACGCTGTCATTTAAAATAACAAAGGCAGCCCTGGCCGGTTTGGCTCAGTAGATAGAGCGTCGGTCTGTGGACTGAAGGGTCCCAGGTTTGATTCTTGTCAAGGGCGTGTACCTTGGTTGCGGGCACATCCCCAGTGGGGTGTGTGCAGGAGGCAGCTGACCGATATTTCTAGCTCTCTATCCTTCTCCCTTCCTCTCTGTAAAAAATCAATAAAATATATTTTAAAAAAAATAACAAAGGCAGGCCCTGGCCAGGTGGGTCAGTTAGCTGGAGCATCACCTGGCACACCAAAAAGGTTGCAGGTTCAATTTCCAATCAGGCACATACCTAGGTTGCAGGTTTAATCCCTGGTAGGGTGTGTACAGGAAGCAACCAATTGGTGTGTTTCTCTCTCACATCAACGTTTTTCATTCTCTCTCTCTCTAGCCACCCCTCCTTCTCTAAAAAAAAAAAAAAAAAAAAAAAAAAAAATCAATAAACAAAATACTTATATACTATATACTGTATATTGGTCAAAGTGCTGGTCTGGTTTACCCTGGAAAAAAACTGGGATGAAACGACAGCTATTTTCAAATATTTTAAGGGTCTTATCTGGGAGAGGATTTAGGCTTTTACAATAGACTCTCAAGGACTATACCTAGAACCAGGCATTAGCTATGGAGGGACAGGGGTCTTGGCTCAAGTCAGGAAGAACTGTCTTACAGACAGATGCAGACAGCTGCCTCCAGAAAGAGTGGCTTCCGAATCATCTTTAGTGACTGAGCACAAGCAGAACGACCACGTCATGAGATTGCTATAGAACAGCACTTCGCAACCTTATCAAAATCAACACCTCTCATCTAAATAAATATGTAAATATTTTCCAAATACTCCTTTTATAATATTGAAATGAAGTTCACAGATAATATAACCTATGTATACACTTCATTTTATGAAATCAATATAATGCCCAAAGAAAAGCAACTGGTAACAGGTACTTCAAAATGCAAATTCTCAAATTAAAAAAAAAAAAAATCTACGTAATGCCAAAAAGAAAAGTAATTTATAACAGGTATTTCAATTCGTAATTTATAACAGGTGTTTCAATTAGTAAACTTTCAAGCACAAGTTCATTAGAAGACATAATGAAACACTTGGATGCCTACACTTACTTACATAGGACAAGTTTAGCTGTAGGAGACATGAGATCAGGAACTATTTCACTATATAGAAAAGTACAGGAAAATGAAAGAGCAGAAGGAAGAAGGAAAGGATGGGTAACGGGGGGGTGGGGGTGCATGGAACATTAGAATAAATACTAGAGCTATAATAACCAGAGTGATATTGCTATGCATGGCAATTTAGATGTAATCTTCCTTTTCTTTAGAATGTCCCACTAAATATTCACGTAAGTCCTATACAAGATAGGAAATTTCCAAATACAGAGACAATTCTCCTTTGTCTAAGACAGTGGTTCTCAACCTTAGTTGCACATTAGAATCACCTGGGAATCTTTTTAAAATCTTGATTTCTGGGCCTCATCCTCCGGAAATTCTGTGTTTTTTTCTTTGTTACTAATGTTGTGGCCCTACCCCATAACAAAGAAACAGAATTTCCGGAGGATGAGGCCCAGAAATCAGGATTTTAAAAAGATTCCCAGGTGATTCTAATGTGCAGCCAAGGTTGAGAACCACTGGTAAGACTATCCCCTTCACTGCAGGGCACTTGGCAACTCTGCTTCCCCCCATCTCATTGCCAGTAGTGCTCCCCCAATAATCACGCCAACCCAACTGCACCTTGGTGGGGTCTAATGCCCTCGCCGAGAATAACTATTCCAGAAGAAAGTTCAGTTCTATGGGGAAACTCATATTTTAAATGATTTTTTTAATTGGAAATATTTTATTTCCTTTGAAGCTGATGTTTTATACACACTGCATGTGAGAAGTTGCCTGTTTTCGATATGTTCTGTGCCTCACTGACTGACCCCTTTGACCCATGTTGGTAAGGCAGCACGGCACCAGTACAGCAGGGCAGGCTTGGTTGCATTGCAGACTAGTATTTCCGAGAGATGTAGCCACGGGCAAGTTACTCCATTTCTCCAGCCCTTTCACAGATAAGGAAATTCTGTAAAATTCCTTTATCTGTAAAAGGGCTGTAATAGCGATTAAATGTGTCCATGGAACAGAGAATTCTAGCCACTGAGATTCCAATCAACCCAAATGTTCAAGTGTTTATGATTCCTACCTTCAACACCTGTCGCATTAGACTCAAATCTGCCCTAAACATTAAAATCATATAGTGAACTAACTCAAGTTAGGCAGTTGTAGTGACTATAATGATGACAACAAGCAGCAACGGTTAAACATTTATTGAACATGAACCATATGCACCACATTTTTGGGTCAGTGCTGTTCCATACAGAATAATCTTTATGACTGTATGAAGGTGTCAATATTCTTGATCCTTTTCAGATAAAAAATGTGCAGTCTAGGAAGGGTAAAGAACTTGTTCAAGGTCAAAGAGCCATGAGTTAAAGCCAGAATGGTCAGTTTTGTCTTATACCAGAATTAGAACCACTGATAACAGCCTCTAACATTAGGCCATGTTACTGCATAGAATTTTCACTTCAACTACCCACCATTCAAAAGTTCTGGCCAGTTTTCCTTTAGGATGTAATTCCTAAACTCAATATTCTCCAAGGAAACTTCCATTATTAACAAGGGAGATAAAGTTTACATCAATAAAGCAACCAGGAAAAAAGGTATCATAAAAATTAATGCCAAATAAAATGTGTTATGCACAGAGAGGTACTAAGGGAAAGAAAGGGGCCACGGTCACAGGCCAGTGTTGTTAGGAAAGGTGTTTGAAGTGGGATGACACCCAAAGCAACCACTCGTGGTTACATTTCAATAGTGCTACACAACCAACAATCATCTGTTCACCAGAAACAGTTTTATCCTTAATGCAAATGTGCTCCCTGAGCATGCTCAAGAGGACAGCAATTCTATCTGGTTTCGCCTCACATGTCAAGCAAAGGCGAGGCAGAGAGAGAGGCAAGTAGTGCTTTGGTTATGTGAAGGCAAACCCCTATCCTGTAAAACTACTGTTTGGAATTCTCTGCTATTCTTTAGAAGGCCTCTTATTCTGAAAAAATAACTTTGCTTTCTAGCCTGCTTGAATAATGAAGAAGATAAACTTAGCTGTCTGACCTTGCAGGCCAGAGACTAGATATGCCCAATGCCATGCCAGGTGCATTTTTTAATTGGATAGAACTGTGTAGTTTTCAAGGCCGCCAGCAAGGACACAAAGGGCTGACTCTTCCATAAAAAAGGAAGTTCTGCTTGTAGCTTTGCTTAGAATTTGGATTCATTTCCCTGAGCCCACCGCGGTGAATAAAGTGTAACTCCAAACTCTCAGAGCGTTGCTTGGTTCTTCTCCGGTTTTTCTGTAACAGTTAGTACAAGCATAGTCTAAAATGTGGTAAATACACAAATGTGGGTTCAGGACAAAGCATAATGAAATGTCTAGGGGCAAGGAGCCCTGCCCAGCAGGAAATGAAGTCAGCACTGTGAAATACTATGACCTCTTCTTGAAGACAAATTATGCGTATGAGTTTCAACTAGAATTTTCCCAGAGACTGGGTTAAGAAACCAGCCCACAGTTTAAGTGCCTTTCTTTTAAAGGTTTATTAAGTTGATTGATATAGAAGTTAGTGTAGCTGGTAGGCATGGCTCAGTGGTTGAGCGTTGACCTATGGACCAGGAGGTCACAAGTCGATTGCCGGGCACAGGCGGTCAGGGCACATGCGCCTGGGTTGCGGGCTCAATCCCCAGTGGGGGGCGTGTAGGAAGCAGCCGACGATTCTCTCGCATCATTGATGTTTCTACCTCTCTCTCCCTCTTCCTTCTTCTCTGAAATCAATAAAAAAAAATATATTTTTAAAAGTTCTTGTAGAATTCAAAAGAGAAACGGCCCTTTGCTAGGCTGGATTGCTCGTCTCAATTGTGAATTCCTCCCCTGAAAGAGAATAATACAATGGCTATGCCACTTTGCGGTGCTTTGCACTAGTATGAAGAGTGTATATCTCCCCCCACTTGACCATGTGGCTTGTTTTGACCAACAGACTAAGGATTAACAGTGTGCCTGATTCAACTAGGAGGCCTGGCAAGTTTCTGCACTCCGCCAGAAGGGTAGGGGAGGGTGCTGAGGATGCTGGCCCTCCTGGAGTGCTGAGTTCATGCAGCGGGGGAGTGGGAGGCCAGGCTGAGCGCCTGAAATGTGAAGAGGACACAGTTCCATGATGACCTAAGCAGCATTCTCTGGCTTAAACTTCCAAGAGGAAGCCACCACCCATAAAATCTCATGAATCATTCCTCTTGGTCTACTTATTCTTGAACTAGCCTGGAGCTGATCTATACACAAGGCAATGGAGCTAAACACAAGAAAATACCAAGCAGATGGCATGTGGGTGAAGATGATGGGGAAGTGAAATATGAGTAGCTTTGAAAGGAGGAAGAGAAAGTAAAATATGTAAAAATGAATATGCATTTGGTAAAGAAAAGCACAGAATGCAAGAATCCTATCATCTTAATAATTTCTAACAAGTATCACTGCACTACATATGGATAACAAAAAAATGGAAAATGAAAATGATCCCATCATTCCTATGATTCCATGGGGGGGGGGGGGGGGGAAGGCTTTAACATTTTGTGACTTTCTTGTCTTCTATGCCGGTGCAGTTTAAAATCAAATCAGGATCTTTTTGTACATACAGTTGGGTATACTATCATTTAAAAAAAAAAAGTCTCCATTGTTGGACTTGTCTCAAAGGTTCACAATATCATCCTTGATGATAACTAATTCGTATACAGTTGCTTACTCTGTGGCACACAGGGTTCCAAGTTCTTTACGGATATTTACTTACCTCATTCTCAATACCTTGTGGGAGATGGATACTATTATCTTTATTTTACAGCCAAGAAAATCAAGGGGAAATTCACTTGCCTAAGTTCACAAAGTTGGTAAATGGTGCAACAGGACTCCGATCCAGGCAACTGGCTCAGAGTCCCACCTCTTAACATTGTCTCCCATACCACTTGCCTCCCATAGAAAAGGTGCGCTGCCGAAGCCGGTTTGGCTCAGTGGATGGAGCGTTGGCCTGCGGACTGAGGGGTCCCAGGTTCGATTCCGGTCAAGGGCATGTACCTGGGTTGCGGGCACATCCCCAGTGGGAGATGTGCAGGAGGCGGCTGATCGATGTTTCTCTCCCATCGATGTTTCTCTCCCATCGATGTTTCTAACTCTCTATCTCTCTCTCCCTTCCTCTCTATAAAAAAAAAAAAATCAATAAAATATATTTAAAAAAAAGAAAAGAAAAGGTGTGCATCACTGAAATTCAGCCGCATCTCTGATTTCCTTAGGATGTACGCTTAGAAAAGAATCACTGGTGCCAAGGGATTCCATGAGCTAAACTGCTCTCCATCCAGAGTTTACCAACATGCCCTCACCATCCACTGAAAGGGAATGTGACCCAACCTAAACCTTGCCAGCATTGTTATGAACTTTTAAAATCGAATTATAATTTGTATTTCCCTGATGCAATCAAGTTGGCTTTTTTTTTTTTCATGCCTTGGCAATTTTTAGTTCCTATTTTGTGAATTCTCTATTCCTGGCATAGACTGAATGTTTGTGCACCTCCCTCTCCCATTCATATTTTGAAAACCTAATGCTCAAGGTGATGCCATAGGTGGGGTCTTGGGAGGTGATTAGGTCATGAAGGCAGTCCCTTCATGAATGCGATTACAGCCCTCATAAAAGAAGCCCCTAGAGACCACAAAGAGAAAGAAGTCAGCCGTCTGCAACAGGAAGAGGGCCCTCACCACACTCCACCATGCTGGCACCCTGATCTTGGACTTCCAGACTCCAGGACTGTCAGCAATAAATTTCTGCTGCGTAAAAGCGACTCAGTCTATGGTATTTTGCTATAGCAGCCCAACTGGACTATTCTTCCTCGAACGCTTTTTAAAGCGTTAAGGCACGTTAAATTGGAACTACTTTGGAAGGTGCTGTGATTCAAGGTAACAGAGGGCTGCTAACGAGCTGTTTCAGTGGGACCCTGTAGGCGGGCAGGACTTTGGGGTAACCACCAGGCTCAGCTCTAAGCGCCTGGAACCATAAGGACTGAGCAGGCTGTCCCAACAGACGAACAGCCAGAAACTGTGCTTTATACTGTACAGCAGGGGCTGCACTCACCCAGGGGCTAGAATATCCATTACTGCTACTCAGGGCACCTCAATTCCTGGTACAACATGTCTGGTTTGCTCAGTGAGGTCGGAATTATAGAAAGAAAATGAAAGATCTTGAGGTTTCTCACACCTATGGTGTCATCTCACGTTTTTCCTATTCTACGCAACATAGCAGGTTAGTGATCAGAGTCATCCACCAGAGGATTCCACGGGAACTGTGCTGAACAAACACTATTCAATTCTTCGTCTGTGAATCCTGTTAATCAGTCAACAGCAAATTACCTCATGACAGGCCCTCTGCGATAAAGCTGAGCACCGTGGACACCATCTGGTTACTGGACTTGGAATTAAAAATACCTCATTCCCATACTGAGGACCACTCTCTCCAGGTGGATCATATCATCTGTCAGGGTCAACATTTCACAGTTTCTATTTCTTTCTTTTTTCCATGAATCCTCACCTGAGGACATTTTTTCCATTGATTTTTAGAGAGAGTGGGAGGGAGGGAGGGAGGGAGGAGAAGGGTTGGGGGGGTGAGGGGGTGGGGGGGGGAGGGAGAGAGAGAGAGAGAGAGAGAGAGAGAGAGAGAGAGAGAGAGAGAGAAAGAAACACCGAGACACACATCGCTGCAGTCTCCCACACATGCCCCAACTGGGCCAGGGATGAACCCGCAACCCAGGTACGTGCCCTTGACTTAAATGGAATGCTTTTACCAATTTTAAATTAGTGATAAATGGACATAAATTTAAGTTAAAAAATAAGTGCTAAAAATTTAGTTTTGCAAAACTATATAACATTGTTTCCCATGTGGCTATATAAGCTCATTCATACTAAACTTGCAGTACTTGTTCAAAGCATATTTAATGGAACTGATTAAATTGTTAATCAAAAACATATTGTGTCCAGAGATCAATTTAGCAAATATTTTCATTTATTTGTTTTTATATTTTGTCTTGTTCCACAAAGGATGTGAACCAGCTTAAAAATAGAAAAATATAATTAGATAAAAATCAGAATCAACAAAAACAAGGTAGAATAGAAGCTCAAGATCAAAGGGAAAGTTAGAATATCAATATTAAGGTCACAGGTTTTTAAAGGGTTATTAAAACTGAGTTGCAAATTTGACTCAGTGTTTCCTCATTGTCAAATGAGAAAGGGAAATGATTCTAGTTCTGCATGATGAAAAATAGACATACTAATTGTTCAGTGAAAATAAAGCTTTTCTTTGGCATTTAGAACTGAATGGAAACAGGAGCTGTAGAAGGGACCATGATTTAATAACCTCATCTCCTAACATAACAGTAGGTTTCTTGTAACTGTCTTTATTAATAGAATCCCTGTGTGAACACAAGGGGTGGGGGGTGGGGGGGGGGGCTGCAAAGGATGCAAAACAAGGTAACCAAAGCATATCGTTTCTGAAGATCAGGCTACACTCCTGGTCTAATACCCAGAATTGTAGGGGGAATGGTGGATGTCACGGCCTTTGTTCAGCCAACCCTCTAGAAACATTATTTCTCTCAATTAAGCTTCTGATCAAATTTATGAGCAGACAACTCATATTCTCTGGTATGTGCAGAAACAAAGGCATTCTACACCACTGTTGAGGGGAGATTAATGCACAACAATTACTCTTTAATCATCAGTTCCCCACATTTGAAATTCAAGATTATACAAATTTTCTATACTTCTTCTGCAACCATAACAATTTTGGTTCCAACATGTGTGAATTGAGTGAATCCTACTGGATGTAAACAACAAATATATGGGCTGGGGTGAAATGGACTGGAATAAAAAAAATTATGCCAGGATAAAAAGGACAGTAAATAACATTTAGCAAGGAAGAGATAGAGGTTTCTGCAATAAAAACTTAAGATACAGAAAAATAAGACAGAGTAAATCCAGGTCTTAGAATTGCATTCCAGTGGTGCATTTGGAGAGGGGTTCTAGGGGCTCACCAGACAGGTCGCGAGCCATGGAATCACAGAGGCATGGCACATTTACATGCAGGATACACACAGAAAAATGCCTCTTCCATTCTGAGATTAGGAACCGGCTCATACTTCATTTATCTCAAGGCCAAGTGCACCAGCAGTTTAAAGGTTCAACTTCTACTTGTCAAATGAACAAATAAGTATTTATTATCTACAACAAAGTAAAAAGAGTTTGCTAAAACCATATGGGAGGGCTCTTTTGAGAAGTTTAAAGTGTGCAAGGAAGAACAATGTAAATAAACTGCTCATTATCCTCGATTACAAATTTAAGATGTGTAAAATGTAATTGTCTGTATTTCTTGAGGGAAATTTTTGCTTTATTTCAAGGAATCATATTTTTCATAAGGGCCCTCCTACCTTAGGTTCCTCCAATCTTAGCAGCTTTTGCTTAAAAGTATTACTTCCTTCCCGTCTAGAAAGAATCCAAGTAGGATAGAGAAGCAGTAAGAATAAACTACAGCTTACTGTTGTTTTGTGAAAATAAGTCTTTTGGGTAATATGTAGTGAGGATGGTGAAGAGGTATTAAAATGACAAAAAAAAAAAAAAGGAGGCAAGGAGAAAGCAAGCAAATGACTGAACCACACCCATATAATTTTGTTAAACAAAGCGATTGAAAAGAGGTTAATACTGACTCAGAAAACTTACATATCAAAAAATAAAAATAAGAACAGGAAATAGCATAGTGCAAAAAATAAATGAAATGTGATGCAGTTATCCTTGATTTCTTTCAAGAAAACATTAAATTTAAAGGCAGAAAGGCACTGACTCTTCCAAGTCCCTGATTTCACAACCACCCTGGTTGTCAAACTTATATTCTTATATACTGATATCTTTATATATGGAGGAAAACCCATATAGTTAAAAATATGTAACTGTAACATATATTTTGAATCATTTAAGAATCCTAGACAATTCTACATGCTTTATTTTTTTACCTTTCCCTGTAACAAAATACATTATAATTAGATCAACCATAACAACTCAACTTTGAAGCGAGTTAATATGTCACTTATTAACCAAAACCACTATTACCTCTGGAGTAACTTCGAATTTTCTTTTAAACATGAACCGTACTTTTAAAAATCGTGTGTCAGAGTTTAACTGAAATAAGTGTGATTACCAGTGGGACTGGAAAACTTGCAAGCTGGGACATGAAATAAACTTATATTAAGAGTTGGGGAGAATTACCCATATGGTCTTAAACATGGCAAAATTCAAACGTAGATGCTAACCGAATTTGGCTATTCACACAAAGAAGGAGTTTAAAAAATCCAGTTAAACTTCAACGGCCACAGGACAGACAAATACTAGTACATTTTGACACTAAATTGTCTTTAGATGAAGCTTGAAACAGTTCTTACAAATAACTAATAAGCGCACCGTAAGCATTAGAGGCAAGGGATTGCGGGATTGAACAAGGCTTAGTCCTCCTGGAGTTTACACCGGTTCGTCTTACAAAGCTCTAAACCTCCATACGTCCATGTCCAACTGGGCCTGACAATGGCTCACTTTCCAAAACTGTAAACCTTATTGTTTAAAATAAAACAATAATAACCTGCTAGAACGCATCACCAGTGCCTCAGAAATACAAACCATAACACCTAGTTGGAAGCCAGGCTGCTCCCAAGGCTGCCTCTGCTGGCGACTCCGTGCAAGCGTCCCGACACCTGTAACAAACTTGCCACTTGACACACATCCCTTCACCCGAGCAGGGGGCTCCCGCACGGGGACCCCCAGCCTCGTGCATCCCCGGAATAAATCTGACTCCTAGAAGCACCGTGTCTAGCTAGCCCTCAAATGTGGGCTGTAAGGGGTGGAGCCACCTGTTTTATATACCGGCCAGCCAGCTCTGAAATGCACAAAAATCCACGGCGACTTCTAGATGCCAAGAGCAACGCTTTCCATGTCTCCACGTTCGGCTGAAACAGAAAAACCGCATCTGCTCGTGCAGCCGAAAAAAAAACACGATGACATATGTTTCCCTGCGCTGCTGAAAATCCAACGGTCTTCCCCCCAAAATGAGCCGCGCGCCCAGGAGCCCTCCCCACCCCCGCCCGCGGCGCGCTGGGCCGAGGGTGGGCGGGGAAGGGGCGAGCTCCGCTCCGCCACCGCTCGGCCACCCGGGCTCCCACGGAGGCTGTCGAGTGACCCAGGGGCTGCGCCCGGGTCATCAGCACCTCGGAGCGCCCCACCGACCCGGGCGGGAGGCAAGTTTGGCGGGTCCCGGGCCCGGCCCCCACCCCCACCTCCCCAGCAGCAGCATCAGCAGCGGAAGCCGGCGAGGACTCCTCGGTCCCGGAGAAGGGGAAGGGGATCGGGGCACCTACCTACAGGGCGGGGGCGCCGGCACAGCGGGTCCGGGAGCAGGCGATCGGGCGCACGCATTTCTGGGAACCGTGGCCTCCGCTGCTCGGCGCGGGGGAGCGCATCCTCCGGGGTGGCGGGGAGGAGGGGTCGTGGGGGGGACGTGCGCCGAGGAGGAGCTGGGCCGGGAGGGCGGAGCGCCGAGGCGCACGACCCCGGGGACCGGCGTCGGGAGCGGGTGGACGCGGCCGTGCCCGGGATAACGCGGGCCTCTTCCCACGAGCGGCGGCGCCCGGCCCACCCTGCAGCTGAGCCCGCGGTCAGGGCATCCGCCGCCACGGGCTCGCGGGCCTGGCCGGGGGCGGGGAGCCGCGGGCGGCACGACGCGGGAGACGCCCGCCTCTAGCTCCGCCCGGCCCGCGCCACGCTCGGCGCCCCTCCGCCGCGGCGGGGGCCTGGGAGCTCCGCGACCGAGCTCGGCGGCCCCGGCTGCAGCTGCGGCATCCTCCTCGCCCGGCGACCTCCGAGCTGGGAGCCTGGGTCCCCCGCCCCCCGCGGCTGCGGCGGCCCCCGCTGCCCGCGCACGGCCCCGGCTCGGGCCCCGCGGCTCCGCCTCGCCGAGCTGCGCGCGCGGCCTCCGCGGGCCTCGGCCCCTGGTGACGCCTCTCGAGAGCGAGCTGGGCGCCGCCCCGTGGCCCGACGCTGAGCGGCAGAGCCCGGGAGGATCTTCTTACCTCGCCCCGGGCTTCGTCCCCTCCAGCGGGGCTGCCGTGGCCGCCAGGCTTTGCGAGATGAGCTGCAGTGAGAGGCCCCCCAAGCTCGAAAGCCTAGGGTTGCCTTCCAGCTCGGGAACCAGTCCGTTCAGCCTTCAGTCCTTTGCGGCGTTGCGTTTTGCAAAGGGGCCCACCATCTCCTCCCCCTCCTGCTCGCGTCCCCGGTACAGCATCCCGGATGCAGCCAAGTTGCAATCATTACAGCGATTGGACCCTCCAGGCCAACTCTTGGCAGCAACCCGAGAGAGCTGGGAGAGAGCCCGGGCCGGGAAGGTTTGCATCAGCGGCTGGGCAGTACCTGGGGGCCTCGCATCCCCACTTCCTGCTGCCTCTGTGGTCCCCTGACCAGCACTACAAGATGACTAGGAGGGTTTGGCTGCAGGGTTCACACTTACTCGCAGAAAAAACCCTCAAAGCGCAGCCTGCGTCTGGTCTGATAATACTGGGGTGTCAGAGGCCACACAGGAGACACACCAGATAGTGGCCTCCTTGGGGTTGCTGACGCTGTTTGTGCAAAGCAATTAACAGTGGTGGCTTTGGAATTTCAGTTACAAATGGTCGTTGCACTATCTTGCAAACTGTGGAATAATTGCCCAATTCTGCACTCAGCTCGTACAACAGTGGACCTCACGTTTACATCTTCATAGTTTCTATATGAAAAATTAAGTGGTTTTTTTCCCTCTTTTTTCTTTAGGTAAAGTGTTATTTGCAAATTATTTTCAAGGGGGAAATTAAGCTCCTAAAATATAGAACTGATTTTTTTTGGAATCAAAAGATCATGGTTTGAGATGTCCAGAGAAACTGGCCTGCTCTCACAGTTCTTTGATGAGTGCTTTTATGATTTTAAAATCTAAAATCACCTTGCAGGGCTGGTCATGGGACCACAGAGGGAACAGCACCCCAATGGGGATGGGAAGCTCACAGCTGCTGATGCAAATCTTCCCAGCCCTGGCTCTCTCCCTCTCCTGGCCCTGGCTACAGTCAGCCTGGAGGGCCCAATTGCTGTAATGAGTATAAGTTGGCAGCATCCGGGATTCTGTACGGGGACAAGAGCAGGAGGGGGAAGAGCTGATGGGCCCCTTTGTGAAATGCAAAGGCTGGGAAGGACAGAAGGCTGAATTTACTGTGGCCAGTGGTTTTGAATAAAGAAATAAAAAATTGTTAAAAGGCAAAAGAAAAGACATGTTCCATAGCAGTACAAATTGTGATAAAATCCCTAAGACTTTTTGAGGTATGTTCCTTTACGCAAAGTGGTGGTCCTGGGCTGAGCAGGGGAGGTACCTCACCCCTCTGGGTTCAGGAGACATGAGCCCATGGCTGGGTCACTTCCAGGGACTCCAATTGATCTAGAGCCCCATTTATTTTTTTTTAAAAGAGACCTATTATTAATTATGTCTTGCCCTCAAATCAGAATAACTGGGTTATAGGAATGTGTGTGTATATACTGAAGTCACTTAGTGAGAATTTGGCAGTTGTTTAACAATATTTATAACGATGTCTTCCTTACAACATAGTTTCTGCAGGAAATGTTGATTGAGTTGCAATTCTAGACTTCATCCTTTCCCCACCAAAAGTTCCCTTTTGTTTTCCTCCCTATGGACCCAATGTTCAGTCAAGAAGCAAGTTAAGTAGTGATCTTTTTTATTAGCCAAAGATAGAACGGAGTATCCACAGAGTTGGGCAAAAGTAGGTTTACAGTGGTTTGTATGGAAAAGACATACAAGTTATGATTATTACAATAGTTTTATTAACTCAAAAGAATGTCACAGTGCAACTTCTTTTGCCCACCCCTGTATTTTAGTAGAAGTAACCATCAGTTATAAAATGTTTGTCAGCCTTTCCAAAACATTGCATGTAAGTTAAGGATCCTCTTTACTATCTTCATGAACACCTCTAGGACTGCATGCTGTATCATATGTTTATTATGATACTAGAGGCCTGGTGCACAAAATTTGTGCACTGGAGGGAAGGGGGTGGTGATCCCTCAGCCCAGTCTGTGCCCTCTCGCAGTCCAGGACCCCTAAGCCGGCAGTCAGACATCTTTCTTGCAGTCTGGGACTCCTCGCTCCTTACCACCAGCCTGCTCGGCTGTTGCTCCTTAGCACTGCCCTGGAGGCAGGAGAGGCTCCCACCACTGCTGCTGTGCTCACCAGCCGTGAGCCCAGCTTCTGGCTGAGTGGTGCTCCCCCTGTGGGAGCACACTGACCACCAGGGGGCAGCTCCTGCATTGAAGTCTGCCCTCTGGTGGTCAGTGCGCGTCATAGCAACCGGTTGTTCCTCAGGTTGTTCTGCAAGTCATTCCGCCGTTCAGTCAATTTGCATATTAGTCTTTTGTTATATAGGATTTTATTACAGTGAAAGTGCCAGTGAAATAAAGATTTCTGCTCCCTAGCTTAGATGGTGGGGGAATTCCCTCTTAAAGATTCTTCACTCATTCTATTTCATCAACTCAACACTTACTGGTTTTTCTACGCCTTGTCTTTATACAGAAATCAGAAGAAACAAAGCCATTTCATTTCCTTTTAAATCGGTGCTGTTCAATATGGTGCTTACTAGTCACATGTGGCTATTTAAATTTAAATTAAATTAAAAATGTTTTTTATGCCAGTAGCCATATTTCAAGTGCTGAAGAACCACACATGGCGCATGACTGTTTTTTTGGACAGAACAAAATAGAACATATTATTGCAGACAATTCTTCGGATAGAACTGTTCTAAATAGAGGTGAAATTTTAATTGGGAGATAAGATATAGTGCATAAACTAATTTGGGAAGTCTTAGTACACTACAGATCCAGCACATCATAGTTTTTTAGTATAATGTAAATAGGTTCTTTGGTGAATGGGCCAAGGTTTGATGCTTCTCTTGGCTTGTTATAAAGTCCAAAGAAGAAGTAGAAATCTCCTTGTCACTGGAAAGGAGGAGCCTAACAGTGTATTGAGAAAGAAATACTGATGTACATAGAAATGGCCTGTCAGCACACAGAATTTATGGCAGATTGTTTGGATTAAACCCAATAAATTTGCCCTCTTCTCTAATTTACAACAAATTTAAAATGTGTGTTCTTGGACAGTTTCTGCTGTCTTTTTTCTGCTAAGAATAGTTTGTTCAATAGCTTGAGAATTCATCCCATATTTTTTACATTTTCTGAAAAACTTATTCAAATAAGCTGGTGCTAAGACATTGGTGCTAAAGTATAATTTAAAATTCTGAAACGAATCCGTAAACTCAAAGTGACATTAGGAAGTGATTGTTTGGATTGGGTGAAAGAAATTTATAGTGCAATAAACTGAAAAGGAAGTTTTTTGAAGGAAATAATTATAGATTCACAAAAAGTTGCAAAAAATAGAGAGAGAGAAGTCCTGAGTTTTTTTCCCACCCCCACTGCTCTAGTTGTCTCCCAATGGTAACATCTTGCATCATTACAGTACAATGTCAAAACCAGAAAACTGACACCTGTACAATCTTTAAAGCATAGCCAGATCTGACCAGTTTTGCATATACATTGTGTTTGTGTGCACGCATATTTTTTTTATGCAATCTTCTCATCTGTATAGTCTTCTCCCACCACCACAATATGATGCAGCACTGTTCTGTCACTGCAAAGCACCCACAACCTAGCCCTTTATAGTCACATCCATCCTCCACCCAGTGCATCTAATTCCTGTCAATCACCTATCTGTACCCATCTCTATAATTTCAAAAAATGCTATATAAATGGATACATATATAGTATGTACCCTTTTAGCTTGGCTATTTTCCTCCACTCAGCATAATTCCCATGGAATGCATCCAAGTTGTTATGTATATTAATAGTTGTCCCTGTTTTGGATAAATATTCTATGGTGTGGATGTCCCACAGTTTATGCACCCACTGAAGGACATTTTGATTGTTTCCAGTTTGGGGATATTATGAATAAAGCTGCTATAAACATTCAAGTGCAGATTTTTGTGTGAACATAAGTTTTCATTTCTCTGGGATAAATGCCCAAGAATAGGATTGCTGGGTCATATGGTCCCCGCATGTTAGTTTTATAAGAAACTGCCAAACTATTTTCCAGAGTGGCTGAACCATTTTACACTTCCATCAGCAAAGTATGCGTGATGAGTGATGAGTTTTTAATCTAGTAAATAAACTTATGGTATAGCCTTTTACTACACACATTTCTTTTACTACCCACTACGCTACTGTAATTGCTTGTTTATTGAACCCCACCAGACAAAACTTCAAGCCATGGATCCTATTTTGTTCATCTTGGTGTCTTTGGTGCCTAACATAGTATCTAATACATATTAGTCAATAAATATTTATTCAGTGAATGAACAAATTAATGAACAGAAGAATAGCTGAGTCAGCTTGAAATCATATTGAAAATAAAATTGTCAATAAATTATAACTAAAATTAAATTGGATGTCATGGTTTTTCCTCCAGTATATAATGACATTTTCAAATCAGGTATTGGCACTCTATAATGTGAGTCACTTGTGGGCAAATAAAAACTAATTGCTAAATTATGTCAGGTCAAGGTTATTCATTGTACTGCTTTGATAATAGCAAAAGATTGGAAATAATCTAAATGACCAATGATAAGAAACTAATAAAATGTTTATACAATGAAATACCACGCAGTTATAAAAATAATGAGAAAACTATGAAAAGAATGGACATGCTTCAAGATAGTAATAAAAGGTTACAGAAGACCATGTAGAGCAGTGATGGCGAACCTTTTGAGCTCGGTGTGTCAGCATTTTGAAAAACCCTAACTTAACTCTGGTGCCATGTCACATATAGAAATTTTTTGGTATTTGCAACCATAGTAAAACAAAGATTTATATTTTTGATATTTATTTTATATATTTAAATGCCATTTAACAAAGAAAAATCAACCAAAAAAATGAGTTCACGTGTCACTTCTGACACGCGTGTCATAGGTTCACCATCACTGATGTAGAGTATACCATTCTTTGTGGGAAAATAAAGGACACTAAAAAATAAAAGATATATGTATAAAGATGTTAATTTTCTTTAATTCAATCAGTAAAGTACAGGGTGTGCCTGGACCATCTTATGCCACAAATTAAAGAAGTACTCAAAATTGATAGGGATGTGTCAAAAGAATACAGGAGTCAGCTTGAAGGGACTCCTGGCCAAACTGGGAATAATTTAAGTATTATGAGTAATGATAGCAATAGATTATAACACAATGAATTAAAAACCCATAAAGCCCAGCTAGAGTGACTCAGTGGTTGAGCATTGACTCATGAATCAGGAGGTCAGGGCACATGCCGGATTGTGGGGCTCGATCCCCAGTGTGGGGCATGCAGGAGGCAGCTGTTCAATGATTCTCTCCCTTCACTTAGATACAGCGGTTCTCAACCTGTGGGTCGCGACCCCTTTGGGGGGCGAACGACCCTTTCACAGGGGTCGCCTACGACCATCCGAAAACACATATATAATTACATATTGTTTTTGTGATTAATCACTATGCTTTAATTATGTTCAATTTGTAACAATGAAAATACATCCTGCATATCAGATATTTACATTATGATTCATAACAGTAGCAAAATTACAGTTATGAAGTAGCAACGAAAATAATTTTATGGTTGGGGGTCACCACAACATGAGGAACTGTATTAAAGGGTCGCGGCATTAGGAAGGTTGAGAACCACTGACTTAGAAGGACCCATGTGATGATCTGGGGGCCCATTCAGATTATGCAGGATAGCCTCTGTCTCAGAATCCTTACTTTAATCACATCTGTGAAATGTGTACTGCCAGGGGAAGTAAGGTTCTTGCATTTGGGAGGACCGGGACACCTCCATGGGCACCATTTTTCTCCCTACCACATTTACATGACACATAATACCATACACCAGCATTACGTGCGTTTTGATGTAATGCACTGATGTAATTTCTGAAACAACTGTCCTTCACTATTCAAAAAGGTCAATGTTGTTGTTATTATTGTTTTACAAAGGAAGAAAATTGGGGAGTTATTTCAGATTAAAGGAAGGGGACTATAGAAACATGACAACCAAATGCAATATATGCCCGGCTGGTGTGGTTCAGTGGTTGAGTGGTGACCTATGAACCAGGAGATCACTATTCCATTCCCAGTTAGGGCACATGCCTGGGTTGCGGGCTCGATCCCCAGTGTGGGGCATGCAGGAGGCAGCCGGTCAATGATTCTCTCTCAGATATTGAATTATAATGTTGTACACCTGAAACTTATGTAATGTTATAAATAAACTAGAGGCCCAGTGCACAAAAATTTGTGCACTCGAGGGGCGAGGGGGGTCCCTCAGCCCGGCCTGTGCCCTCTCGCAGTCTGGGAACCTTGGGAGATAACAACCTGCTGGCTTAGGCCTGCTCCCGGGTGGCAGAGGGCAGGCCTAATCCCTAGGTGCAGCCCCTGGTCGGGCTCAGAGCAGGGCCGATTGGAGAGTTGGGGCGCCGCCCCCTGTCATGCACAGAGCAGGGCGGATTAGGAGGTTGCGATGCCACCCTCAGTCACGCTCAGGGTAGGGCTGATTGGGGGGTTGCCGCACCACCCCCTGTCACACTCAAAGCAAGGTCGATGAAGAGGTTGCGGCACCAACCCCTATCACGCACAGAGCAGGGCTAATCAGGGGGTTGGGGCGCTGCCCCCTGTCACACACAGAGCAGGGCCAATCAGGGGGTTGGGGAGCTCCCCCTGTCATGCACAGAGCAGGGTCAATCAGGGGGTTGGGGAGCTCCCCTCTGTCACTCACAGAGCAGGGCCCATCAGGGGATTGGGGAGTTCCCCCCTGTCACTCACAGAGCAGGGCCCATCAGGGGGTTGAGGAGCTCCCCCCTGTCACTCACAGAGTAGGGCCAATAGGGGGGTTGGGGCACCGCCCCCTGTCACACACAGAGCAGGGCCGATCAGGGGGTTGGGGCGCCGCCACTGTCACACTAAGGGCAGGGCCGATGGGGAGGTTATGGCTCTACCCCATCACACACAGAGCAGGGCCCATGGGGTCGGGGGGGGGGGGGTTGTGGCACCGCACCATGTCACACTCAGAGCCGCAGGGCGATCCGGGGTTGGGGAGCTCCCCCCTATCAGGCACAGAGCAGGGCCGATCAGGGGGTTGAGGCACTTTCCCCGTCAGGAACAGAGCAGGGCCAATAGGGAAGTTGTGGCCCCGCCCCCTGTCACACACAGAGCCGCAGGGCAATCAGGGGTTTTGGGCGCTGCTCTCTGTCACGCTGATCCCAGTACCTGGAGGCCTCACGGCTCCGCTGATCCCGGTGCTGGGAGGCATATTACCCTTTTACTATATAGGATAGAGGCCTGGTGCATGGGTGGGGGCTGGCTGGTTTGCCCTGAAGGGTGTCCTGGATCAGGGTGGGGGTCCCCACTGGGGTGCCTGGCCAGCCTGGAGGAGGGGATGATGGCTGTTTGCAGCTGGTCACACACCCTTCAGGGTGGGGGTCCCCACTGGGGTTCCTGGCCAGCCTGGGTGAGGGGATGATGGCTGTTTGCAGCTGGTCACACACCCTTCAGGATGGGGGTCCCCACTGGGGTGCCTGGCCAGTCTGGGTGAGGGGCTGAGGGCTGTTTTCAGGCTGACGGGTGACTAAAGCTCCCAACTGCTTCTTTTTTTCTTTTTTTTTTTAATTCTGGGCCAGCTTTAGCTCTGGCTCCAGCTCTGAGGCCTCTGCTGCTGAAAGAAGGTATCTGGTTTGTTTAGGTTCTATAATCGAAACAATGTATAACTCCAGCTCTGGGATTCCAGCTTGCTGAAAGCGGGTTTCTGGGGTTTTGTTTAGCTTCTATATTTGTTACAATGTTTCTTAAACTGCAGGCTCAGAGGCCAGCAAGGCAGGCGGGAACGTTGGAGTCCTCCATCACTGAAGCAAGCAAGCCTCATGTTAGTTTCAAGCTGCCTGCCGCCATCTTGGCTGGCAGTTAATTTGCATATCTCGCTGATTAACCAATGGGAAGGGTAGCATCGTACGCCAATTACCATGTTTCTCTTTTATTAGATAGGATGTTACCTCAGGGTTTTTTGTACCCCCCCCCCCGCCCCCCCCAGGTTTTTGTTTTGTTTTATTTTAAACACAGAAACTCTAATGTTAAATTCTGGGGACTCTTAACTGAGAAGTAAGGGCTCCATCTACTGAACTCAATTTCCTAAAACTTCCTTGTGGGATAGAGGTTGTGTGTCTCATATAAAATATAATAAAGTTTAGACATTTTTCCCGATTTTACCATCTTTATTTATTAGCACTAATAAGTCCTATTAATCTTCCTGTTTCCATGCTATTAAATAATTTGTCTTCAAGAATCTCTGAGTTGCTGAAAACAGGAAACAATATGCAAGCACAGGCTCACCTAACTTCTATGGTGATGGACGACGGCGATTTACAGTGGCGCCGGATGTTGTGAGCAAGTTCATTACAAATTTATATCTGTTTTTCTTAAGCCTCCTTGCATCTTGCAGAGCCGCAGGGTCTCCTGGGTTACATTTGACTGTAAGGTTGGCACTTTCAAAGCCAAGTTACATCCTATTGCCTTCTACTCGTATTTCAGGAGCGTTTCTGAATCCAGGGTGGGCTGTAAGATTTCTTGACTCATTTGGCAATGACATCATTTCCTGGCCGCGTCTGGTACAAAACGCGGAGAGGCGACGCAATGGCCCAGATAACAACACTGTTTGGAAAACAGGAGGATAATGGAAACAAGGGGGTTGAAAGGGTTATTTGCATTCGGTTGCCGATGCCCTGGTTTTGCACCAGGCAGCACCCACAGGTCTCTCAGCTGACTCCCAAACACATACCGTATATAAAACCACGCGTCCATAAGGCACATGGCCCTTTACCACCCACATTTATAGAGCATGGAGCCTACGCATTGTGCCGAGGAGGTGTGCGGTACCGCGCCCAGCTCTACAGCGTGCAAGGTTCTCCGCCGGTGGCTTTCTATCGTCAGAGTTAGTAAACTGTTTCGTGGGACTTCACTTCTGCTGCAGAGAGACAGGCAGACAGAGGTTACATTTAGAAAGAGCAACAAGGGGATTAAGAAAACAAGGTTCTGAGCCCTACTTTGATATTTGCGTAGGTGTAGATATTTACATGTTATGTAATTAGAAAGCAATTTCAGCACGTCTTTTCCAGCATCGGAAGAGATTTGGATGTGGAGGGTCCGTTTTTTTTAAATGATTATTATTATTTAGGAGCCGCTGCGGAGCTCCGCTGGGGCGGAGAATAAGCTGCAGTTTAGGAGGCTGACTCCCAGAACAGGACTGAAGTGGGGCGGAGCCTGAAGACAACAATCTTATTTTCTATTGGGCAGGTTTTCATGATAAAGCACCAAGTGTGATCTAGGAAAGCAGGCTGACAGGTTCCCTGGTGGTCTAGTGGTTAGGATTCGGCGCTCTCACCGCCGCGGCCCGGGTTCGATTCCCGGTCAGGGAAGGTACGTTTTTATGCTTTTCATTTATGATTGCTGCTATTTTATTAATCACAAAAGTTCAATTAGTTTCTAAGTGTTATTTAACCTAAGGTTTAAAATATGTCTCACCTATGTACAGACACTATTTACATTAAAATAAATAACATAAAGATCTCTGATTCTACTCTGGAGTCCAGACTCTTGCCCAATGTATCATACTTCCTGCTCCTTTCCCGGATTCTAAAGTACTCTAAATACCTTTGTCCAAAAACATGCTAAACCACTTCTAAAACTGCATGTTCCAGCTTTTGAAGACAATCTGGATTAATTTTTAAAAGTTTTTGTTTAATCTTGAGCTATGTTTCACTAATAACAGGAGGAAAATTATTTTAGGAGGGATTATACCTATTTTGCATCATGGGCTGAGAGGAGGGGAGTAAAGGGGGCGGGGACTGGGAGATATCTGTAATACTATCAACAATAAAAATATATTAAAAAATAAAAAGCAAATCGGAACAGGATAATCCCATTTTATATGAAGTTTTAAAATGCTAAATTAAAAATATTGTTTCTTGATATGTACATAGATATTAAACTATAAATGAAAACAAGATAGTAGTTATTCCTGGTTAATGGAGAACATGGAGAAAGAATTTGCAAGAAGCATAAAGGTGTCTTTTAAAGTACCGGTAGTACTAATCTGGGTGGTGGATACACAGGTGTTAATTCTCATTTGATTATTCATAATTTATATATAGGTTACACTATTTTCTCTACCAATTCATTATGTAATTAAAATAAAAACAAAAAGAAAGGAATGATAATGTTTAATAAACTCTTTGGGATAATGGCATGCAAGCAATATTTAGTTGAGCAAAATTCTACTCTTGTCTATTGAATAATTTGTAATGGTGCTTGTCAGGTTAGAAATAATAAATGCGAAAATAAACCACAAGGTGGCAGCATAGCCTCATGCGTCTCATTCAAACGCATTTAATCCAAATCACCATACTGACTTTGGAAATGTTGGGTAGAGTTAAAGCCCAGTTTATTGTAGTCATAGGTGGCAGCAGCAGATTTCTTTTCTCTAAGCCTCTTTCTTCTCATTTCATCAATTATGCTTGATTTGACTTGTGTATATACTGTGCTATCAGATTAAATTTAGGGAAAGAAATTCAAATCAATTCAATGCAACTAGTACACAGGTCCAGCATATGACATTTATTCATTCATTCCTCATTCAGTCAGTCGTGCATTCAGGTATTCATTCACTTAAGCAATATCCACTAAAATTAGTTGAGACAAAGGCAAAGAGGCCCTGGACATTAATGGTGAGCAAAGCCTAATCATTACCATTTGCTTCCGTGTAATGGTGGAGAGACATTTAAGTCGCAGTTGAAAAATTCTTCTGTGAAGGAGGTGTATGTGGTTCGGGTAATTCCACAATAAGATTTTGAACTAGTTGGTGTTGTTGGATCTGTGGAGATCTGAAAAATGAAGGTGAGTTACCTAGGTATAAAGGAGAGAAAAGAGCATTCTAAATAGAAGGAACATGTGCACTACTTTGTAGCAGGAAAGAGCAAGGAGAATACCAGGGACTGAAAGGAAGCCAGGATGGCTGGATGGGAAGTCAGAGATAGCAAAGAAAGGTGAAGAGGAGCCTAAGAAGTGGTCCAGGGACTGATCTTGTATGACCTTGTAGCTGGAGGTGAAGGATTTGTCTTCATATGAAGAGCATCGAGGAGCCACCGAAAGGAGGGTGGGTACAGCAGCATCTCAAAGCCCATGCCGGGTCTCTGATGAGTCAATAGCTTCATTAGTATACATGAACGATTCTGCCCTAAGTGCTCCGCAGTGGCACAACTCTGCTCGCCTATGTGTGATTAGTTGTTTTTTAATGGTGAAGGACTTTATTTATTTATTTATTTATTTATTTATTTATTTACTTATTTATGGTACAGCAAAGGTTGAAATTTATTGAAGAACAAGTACAGGTTCTACGTGGGGAGGGGGAAAGAGTCCCCAAGGACATTATTTATTTATTTATTTATTTATTTATTTATTTTTTTAATATATTTTATTGATTTTTTACAGAGAGGAAGGAAGAGAGATAGAGAGTTAGAAACATCGATGAGAGAGAAACATCGACCAGCTGCCTCCTGCACATCTCCTACTGGGGATGTGCCCGCAACCTAGGTACATGCCCTTGACCGGAATCGAACCTGGGACCTTTCGGTCCACAGGCTGACGCTCTATCCACTGAGCCAAACCGGTTTCGGCCCCAAGGACATTATTTAAACACAATAATACAATTTCAATCTCAGCCATATTCATTAGATTTATGATTTTCTTTTAAAGAAACATGACTCCATTGCATATATTTTGAATCAGACTACAAATCATTGCTTTTGAAAATAAGAAACATAAAGCATGGTATCTTTAAAAGAGAGAAAAAAATAAAAATAAAAGATAGAGGGAGAGGGAAGGAGAGAGAGAGAGAGGATAACGTGGGGGCTAAAATAGATACTCTTCCTCTCACCTTCTAAAGGCTTCTATCTGGGCTAATTATCAAATTATCGGGGGAAAATCTACAAAGTTTATTATGGATGTACATGCTGGGGGTGTCATAAGATATGATGGAACACACTGAGTAGTTGAGGTTTATATGCCATTATGGACAAAGGAGAAAGGAGCAGGGGTCTGAGATTTTGAAGGAATCAGGGAATTTACAGGGAGCTGAGAAAGAGTGAAATACAAGTGGTAGGCAAATTATTGCTAGGCAACCCAGAAACAGTGGGGTGGGCCTGGAACCTTTCTCTCTAATGCTAAGGTGAATATGTTAAGGTTCTCTTCCCGGAGCAGGTCTTTCCATCTGCTTCAGTCAGAAAGGAAATGGGGGGGGGGGGGGGCGGGGTCAAAGGTTTCTTTCTGGGTTCTTTGTTTCTTAATAACCAGCTTAAAATCAATATCCCAAAAGTCCCAGTTTTGCAATGGCAAGCATTTGGTCCCCTTCCATACACTTACAGAATTTTAACGCCTAAGCTAATACATTTAAAAGAACAATTAAACAAATGACTCTCACTGCTTCTCTCACTATGTCATATCCTGAAGACAAGCAATGGTGAACTGTTTCTCCTTTTGCCTCAAGCGCTTGATACCCAGAGCGAGGAAGCTGCCTCCAGACTTGGCGTTGGCAGAAGCGGCTAAATGGATTTCTATTGAGTTACTGCTCCTGTGTTATTTTGTCTGTGGTTCCTGTGCTTGGGGTTTGATGGTCACATCAAAGGAGTAGCTCTGTTGTAAGAATTGGTCAGCGAGGGTCAGATAAATCATGGTTATTACCGAGACCCATTCCCATGATAATTATGGTCAGGAGACCCTTGGTGTGTAAGTCTGTTCTCTTGGTGCAACACATATGCCTCAAGCTTGTTAAAGGCTCAGCAGTGATGGACTCATGAATATCTTTCTTGGAGGAGAGGTGGCTTACGGAACCTTGAAAGAGAGCACGATGGCCTATCCAGTCTCCTTTGCTGTGGCAGTCCAGGATGTTTGTTACCAAGGCAACACTTGCCCCTGAGCGTGGCAGTACCCTCCTCTGGTAGTCACCAGGCCGTAAAAGGGTTGTGATGATGATACCCCAGCTGATCATTTGTAGTATTCTACACGCATACTTCTGCTCTTAGAAATAATAAAATAAATCTAAGTGGCTGCTTATGAAACAAAAAAAAATGGGGCGGGGGAGGGACTGGCTTAGTTCCTGTTTAGGGGGTGGCTTGTGACTGTGACAGCTATAACGAGAGTGAAATATGGTCCGTGTGCCTGTTTGCTTTGCCCTCCTGACTGCAGACACAGCTCCATCATCTTGCCAGACCCCGAGGGAAGCCTATTTACAGCAGCTGCACTGGGACTGACTGGCTCGGATAGGGCAGCGGCCAGCACCGCTGGTCCACAGGAACGTCTACACAAGCTTAGCGACCCAAAGCTCCAGGCGTATTGTTTTTGTGAAAAAAAAGAAAAGGGGGGGGGGGCTTTAGGTTTTCTGTAATTAAGGAAAACGGTTTAAAAAGAAGTAGTGAAAGATCTAGGAAGCGGAGTTTTATACTATGATAAATAATCTTCAGTTTGATAGTTTATAATTAGGGAAGGAGGGGTTAATTCCATTACGCAGTTGTTTTAGGAGTTTATGAGCAATTTTAAATTTATCACCCGACTTGTACAAGTGGAACATTATGAAAATAGCCATTCTTTGCAAAATTCTTTTTCGTACACACGAGAAAATGTGACTTTGTTGTTGCTGCAATGGAAACTCAAAACTATTAACAAGGCAAACTTATGTGCAAGAAGCTTTAGGTTAACTTGCCAAAGATATTCAACCTCTTTCTCTCGCTTAAAGAAAAGTTTATATATAAGGCATTCAATTACATACATATACCACTTCACATGCATAAATTTCTTCAGTCCCATAGACAACAGAGGTTAAGGAAACAGAAAATTCAGTTTTAGGAAGACTTAGAAGTTAAAGGAACATATACATGCCTCTGATTATCAGGTTTTTTAAAAATAATACACATAGTAAGCTGTTAACTGCTATAGAAAGCATGCTTAACTGTAGGCTGAAGTTTACGTTAGTTGAAAAGCCCTTCCTGATAATGAGAATTATTTTTTTAAAAAATATTTTATTGATTTTTTTACAGAGAGGAAGGGAGAGGGATAGAGAGTTAGAAACATCGATGAGAGAGAAAAATCGATCAGCTGCCTCCTGCACACCCCGCACTGGGGATGTGCCCACAACCAAGGTACATGCCCTTGACCAGAATCAAACCTGGGACCCTTCAGTCTGCAGGCTGACGCTCTATCCACTGAGCCAAACCGGTTAGGGCAATAATGAGAATTATTAAAGTGAGTGGGTTATTGGGCAGGTCTTCATAGGCCAAAGGAATAATGTTATTTTATGATATGATGGACTTGGAATGTGTAAACATTCAGTATAATCCAGCATTCTCTTATATTTTACACCCAATGAAAGACAGGGGTTTTTTTTGAAACTCAATTTACTCAGAGATCTAGTCTTAACACTTCACCATTTTGCCTCATATTTACAGTTAAGTTCACAAATGAAGGTAGGTGCGACTGGCTTAAAAGTTGAAAGTTAAAATTAAGGAACTGACAAACTCATTTTCTTTTATGTTATGTGATAGAATGGAGTTATTCTTTTCTTATCCTTACATAAAAGGGTGAGATGGTGGAAATTTTTATCCTAAAACCATAGACAGATTTACTCTTGTCATTAGTTCAAAGTGATCCCAGGCAAGTTGAAATACTTTCGGTTGGTCTGAATGAATCGGAGTCCAAAAAACCACTGTCTAAGGTAAAAGATATGGGCTTCAGAATCGGCAGGTTTGGTTTGGGTCATAGCTCATACTGTTAGGTATAATCGTGGACAGTTAACCTCTTATTCTCCAACAGTTAATATGCAATGTCAAGATAGTAATGCCATCTAGGCCATAGCACAGCTATGGTCTTAAATAAGAGATTTCAAGCACTTAGCATGGAACTTAGCACAGAGAACAACCAGTATTACATTTTCTTTTTGGACCTGTGACTTACAGTGGGTCCTGTCAGTTACAGAGGAGGCCCTATTCTCTGACCAACCCCACTCCTGTCTATTCCTTTGAAGTTAGAAATGAGGGAGAAAGTGCCACCTAGTCCCTAGGGAACCATTTCTCATATGCCTCTGACGCCTCATACAAGTGTCCGTGGAAGCTAAGGGACTTTTCTTTTCTTTTCTTTTTTTTAGGATCTCCCACTGAGTTCAAAGACTTATCCTTCCAAAGAATATGAGCAATAGTCACCGTTTATGATGTCATATTTGCTGTAATGCTTTGTTGTAGTTGCTGAAATGTTCACAGACTCTGTTATTGCTTAGATCTTAAAACAATTACAAGGGAAGTCAAATTCCATTCTCCAGTAAAACGCAGAACTAGGATTAGTCCCATTGTGCAATAAAAACATGAAAAGCTTAAAAAACACATCTATCTTTAGATTATTAAGTTTACAAAGTCAACCCAGATTCTTTGATTTGATTAGGATCCTATCCTGATATATTTAAAGTAAGCTAAATCAGCAACATTTTAATCTATTCATATCTTAGCCATGGGTTTTTCAATTTGCATTCAAATATAATATTAAGTGATATTATTGCCTCAAATCCAAAATGCTTGTGTTTTGTTTGTTTTTCATTTTTCCACTCTGGAAATTGGGATACCTTATGATTAATGTGTAAAGTTATGTTGTGGTGGTTCTTTTCCATAAAAACTGACCCCAAACCAATAGAAGATCTTTAGAGTGATGGAATCATATTTAGGAAAATATGGAGTTCAAAAATCATCTTACTTTGTGTTGATATTACCTAAGGTGGCTTTGCTCTTACTTTGTGGTAACTTAATTATTGGTAAAAGAAATAAGTTTAATATATACGGAAGATCATCCAAAGGCTTCATTAAGATTTTTGGTACACATATATTTGTAGGTCAAACAGCCATACCTCTAGTTAATAGCTGGTCTTTTTAATGTTTCAACATTGCTTTAAAAGTACCACAGATTTCTTCCAATATGATAGGAAATACCATATTTGTCATAGCAAGATTCCAAGGAGAGAAAAAGCCTCCCCAGCCAGTTTCCAGAAACCCCTTTCCTCACTCTTAGGTCGCCTCTTTCTTTTGAGGGTCCCTGTAAAAGCTAGGGTGGCAGCCATACCTGTCACTGTCATGTGGGACAACACACCATTCAAAACCTGACATACATACAGCACAGTGCTGGGTACACAGCAGTTATTCAATAAACCTCTCCTGGCGCACTGATGTGAAATACAAAACTGTTCTAGTTAGGCATACATACGGCTTTTAACATTGGGAAAACTCAATTTTCTAAAAATGTTCCCTTTTGCTTTTCTCTCCTCCCCCTTCCCACCCCCCCCCTTTTTTCTACCAAAAATCCTGTGAGTTAATTTTGGGACTTTTACACAAATAAAAGCACCAATAAATCAAATCCTAAATGTTCTTTTTCCCCTTGAAATATAAAAAGTGGTGTTTTTTGTTTTGTTTTGTTTTCCTGTTTGTTGGTTTTTTTCCATTTTGGTAGCAAACACGAAAATCACCACAACTAAAGGTAGAACACCAATTTCAAAAAACGTTTGATCAACCCAGTCGGTGTGGCTCAGTGGTTGACCAAGAAACCAATAGGTCTCCCATTTGATTCCCGGTCAGGGCACAGGCCCTGGAGGCGGCTCTATCCCCAGTAAGGGCCATGATGTTCATGCCAGTCAATGATGTTCCTCTCTCGTCGATGTTTTTATCTCTCTGTTCCTCTCTCTCTAAGAAACAATAACAACATACTTTAAAAAAACACATTTGATCAGAGATGGAAAACTCAAGGGTAAAGTTAATAGAAATGAGTGAAATGTAATGTTAAAAGCTGATGATGTGAAACACTGATCAAGAACCAATTAATAAATTACTGATAATGATTTTCTTTAGGAACACTGTTAACCCTTAGCAACTAGGTGGCAAGTTGGTTTGCAAATATTTCAATCAATTAAACTGAAAAATAATAACCCTTATGAAACGGGGAAGAAAAAATGTATGAAAAAAACAAAGAGGAAAAGAAAGAGAAGAAAGGAGGAAGGGGATTTATCTTAAAATATTTAATCTAAATTTAAAAAAAAAAATTCCTGCTCTCTAAAACACTTTACATTCCAAAATAGGAAAAGAATTCTTTAAATGCTGACATTACAATAGGCACAGGATCAACTATTAGATAATAAAAATCATTTCTATGCCAGCAGCCCACAAATCGTGATTAAAAAGCAAACTTCAAATACTACTAAATCCATTTTCTTATTTGCTACCTAATTCCATCAGAGCTAACAGAAAATTTAATAACCAGAGAGCTTCACAAAGAAGGAACATGGTGATCTGTTTTTGCTCATTTTTTTTTACCCACTTCCAGACAGAAGAAATTAGATAAACTATACGCTTGATTTTTTAAAACTAAAAGCCTCCCACTTTTTCCTTTAGCTTTGAGCATAAGTGAAATGCATAATAAGAGCATTCTTTCTTAATTTTTCATATGTTTGGCCCAATAGCTTTGGGAACTCTGAAATGGTCTCTTTCAGGCTTTATTGAAGGGGGGATATCTGCATAATTCCTACAGCATCAAAAGAAATTGGCAGTGAGGTAGATATAGAGGATTCATCATCAAGAGGCATATATACGCCCTTCATGTACGCATGTGATTTTTAAAAACACTACAAATGTTTTTGAGTTATAAAACGTATGACACAGCCTAGCATATTACCCCACGTCCAGCATACTACTAGTATTATTTAGAGTTCTTGTATTTGCACTTTTCCAAGAACCGTGGTTAAGAATAAAAGACAAAGGAAACGGATCATTTCCTGCCTCCAAATAATGTCTTACCCACCTATGCTTAATAGATTTACAAGCTCAGATAAAAACTAATTTCAAGCAAGCTGTGAAAGAGCAAAAGAAAAGCCCTGGCTTAATTTGTTAGTGAAGGAAGGCCTTGCTTGAAATTCATATCAACTTTACATTCTGCAAAGCAACTCATCCACATAAAAATGGTCAAAAAGGACTTCATTTAATTAGTGATATGTAGACTTTTGCATAGAAAAAGGTTACAAAGTAATGCAAAAAGGACTAGGTACAGTAATTTTAAAACAAATATTTAAAAGTATAATGTTGCATAATGTTTAACATTCTTCTTTATTGCTTTCTCCACACAGCAGAGAAATGAAGTGCATAATAATAATACATGCTGTGTCTTTATCTTTCAAACATAAAATCTCATGTGCTCAATTTCAATGTATTAAGAGATTATTTTGTCATTAAACAAAATAAAAAACAAAACAAAATGAAACCAAAACACCATTATGTAGCACTAGTCTAGGCATGGACAAACTAATTTATGTACATCCCATTGCATACATTCATCTTGATTTGGGGGTCAAACGCAATCTTGAGCTTGACAAAGAGCATTTAAAAATCGTGGCTTTTCTGTTCCAAATGCTATCTATCTACCTACCTCCCTGTCTCATCACCTCCAGAAATGCTACTTCTCCCAAAAGGATGACAAGGATAGTACACGTCATCGGGACAAAATGAAGAGGATACATATGTGGAAATAGTCCAAACGAAACGGAATAAATTATGCTAAACTTTTACAAACTCGAGTTTTCAAGTTGGCATGAATCAGCTAGCCTCTGGTGGGCACACAGTAGGTCACTGCTCCTGGGTGTACTCCATAAACGTATGGTTTATAGAAGAAGCACCACATTCTGAGCCATGAAAGAAAAAGGTGCCTCGGGGTTTGCAGACAAGGCAGAATGCTTGCTAATCTGAGCACTGACGGAATAATTGCTTATACCAGTGTATTGCTGAATGTCACCACTTGGCAAGTCTGTACAAAGAAAGCAAACTAAGATAAAACTCGGTCTTTCAACTTGAAAATTATTTTCAGCAATCCTTTTGGCCAATAAAAACCTGTTGGTTTCAACAGAGTACTCTTCCCTGGCACTGTATGTCTGCAGCCTAACGCAAGACTTCTGTCCCTCTCCCTTCTTAACCTAACTTCTACACTCGTCACTTGTGCAATGTTCCATGCTCAGAACAAAACTTCACTAGCTCAGGCACTTAGGAAACACGAATATTTTTTCCCCATCTAGTTTCAAGAGAATTCAGTCAGGGCCTTTTTCTTCTCCAATTTGGATATACCGAGGCAAGGCTGGATGGTACACCCTTTTACTTTCCGGGAAAATTCTACATGGAAGCAAGTGTGAAGTTCTCAAACGTTGCTGACGTCAGTTACCAAGCTGCCTTAACCAACCACAAGAAAGAAAACAGATCGCTAATACCACATTTCCACTTGTGAGGTGTGTGTCTCAAATAGCTTCACTGTTCCTTGGTGGGTCTGTAGACATCTGTACGGCGGCCTTCCGGTGCAGATGCTGACATGCAGGACTTTCAGTTACCATGGCAACAAGTTCAATGACAACTCAAAAAGCGCCCACTTCTGTCCCCCAGGGTCGGTAAGGTTTACTGTTAGTTCCACTGCTCGTCTGCTGAGGGCTGGATGTGGCTGATACGGACAAGGGCGGGCTGATGGCTGTGGCGGCTGCCACCGCGGCAGCGGCGGCGTTTGGGGGGAGCATGGGGAAGGCCCCCGCGAAGGACAGGGGGAAGCTGTGCGCCGCCGCGGTGGCGGCTGCGGCGGCCGCGTGGACCGTGGCCGAGAGGGACAAGAGCGAGGTGGAGAGGGGCGGCACGCAGGGGGCCACGCTGCCCGTCGATGGCATCCGAAGGGCAGAATCCGCGTGGGCAAACGTGGCCGTGAGGAGCGCGGAGCCGTGGGCAGGAGGCACGTCTGAGGTCGTGGAGAGGCGGCAGGGCGTGGACTCCGAGGCGTGGAGTCCGTTGGGCTGGAGCAGGGCTGCGGGCAGATGGTGGAAGGCCGCGGCCCAGTGGTGCGGGTGCAGCGGGTGGTGGTGGTGGGCCAGGGAGGAGGTCATGGCCGCTGCTTCCCGCTGCGAGGCGCACGTGCTGAGGTGGGAGACCAGCCGCACCCGCAGGGGGTCCGCGGAGTCCAGGCCTTCCACGGAGCTCAGATACCGGGCCACTTCCGTCAGGCACTCCCGGAACCCGATGCTCATGAAGTCCATGGCAAGCGCGTGTGCATCGAAGTAGCCTAAAGGGAGGTTTGAGCAAAGTGGGGGCCAGGAGAGAGCGAGGAGAAAAGGACCCAGTTACTGAGAGTCCTACCAACTAGGTCCCACTCTGCCCTTCAGAAGATTGAAGCAGAACCACCATCCTTTCTGAAAACGTTGCCAGCTACTTATGGTTGCAATCTGTGCAGAAGTTAAGAGAGTGTAGAAAGTACGCTTTGCAATTCACATGTGTGACTACTCTGGCATTGCTGGGTACTACAGTTGTTCTTGCAACCAAATTTCACAGTGGGGGCTGGGGGTGTGGTTGGTGTGTGTGTGTATGTGTGTGTGTGTGATTAAGAACATGCATGTTTCAAATACTTCCAGGGGGAAAAAGTGGTGTTTCTCCTTCTGTATTGTGGACTAGTGAAATTCCCTAGTCGAATTTTTTCATGGTGACACAGCGTTCCAGGCGCTGTCTCTGTCACATGAGCTATAGATTAAAGGGCTTTTCTGAAACATCCGCTCTCTTGGCGGTAAACAGAGAGGTAAAATGCATTTTAGCGGCTTGGGGACTTTCAAACAAAGGACTTTTCTTGCACCAACACTTACTGTATCTTAAATTTTTTTTAAAAAAATGCTTCTTGACTCTCAGTGGCTTTTTTTAAATCAACAAAGTGAAAACATGTTGTCATTACTTGGTATGAAAAAATCCAATAAAAACAAAATGTTTCATTTATCATCTATTCATTATTAGACTATCTTATTCTGTATCTCAAGCACTTTGGAAAATAATAGTCATAATAGTCAAAAGTCTTAAAGCTAGAATTTGAACTGAAATTTGGAAGGCCCAAAAAACATCTGGAACAAAAATATACCCTATTAAAACAGTAACAACAGCACAAAGCTGATATAAGACAGCATCATGAAATGTGGAAGATGAAGACTTATGCAGAGTTAGCAACAAACTCCCTGGGATTAGAAGGAAAAGCTCTCCTTAAAGAAGCCTCCTCCATGGAAAAGATTTCACGGGAGCGTCCTCAGGGTTCTCTGTGGGCCTTTGCGGACTCTGTCTCCCATGAGAGAAGAGGAGGGAGGTAATCACCAGTGTAGACCGAGTTCAGAAACCCAGAGAGATTTAGAAATTTAGGTTACTCTACCAAATCCTCTCTAGACACCATGGCAACATCAAGGTAGACTGTAAAAAACAACAACAACGAACCAACAGGATTGTAACCCTCAGAGCTTCCAAGAATTTTCATGAACAGGCATGAAAAAATTTGAAATTTGTGGTTTGCCAGCTACATGTTGCTGTATGTCACTGAGTTCTCTGTTGCATCTTAAGGAACAGAAAGTATGCCAATTCCTATCCTGTTGGTGAATACAGAGGGAAATGACGATGAGCAGCTGCCTCCTATGAATGAATCTTGGGCCAAAAATTATAGTACAGCACACAGGTCTATACCACATCACCTGTGCCACCACTGCTCTACAGCTTTCAGTGAACAAACTCACAACCTTGTGAAGTGGACACTAGCACTGTTCTCACTTTACAGATGAGGAACATGGGGCTCGGAGAGGGTCAGTAATTTACCAAGCATCACAGAGCAACTACAGGACAGTGCCAGGATTTGTAAACAGGCAACCCAACTAGAGTCCATGCTCTAAGACATCAGCACACTATGAGGCCCTTATAGCAGTTGTGAGTCTTGGGCGATGTAAGCCCACACTGCCAGCCCTTCTCTTCAAGGCCCACATATTCTCCAGCTTGGTGACCTGTTTAATGACCTGGCAGCCAGGCCACTTGTAGGTGCTTGCTTGGAAATGTGTGTTCATAAACTATTCTGCTTTGAATTTTAGGACTGTTCAGGTAGCCAAGAATAGCAACCAAGACAGAACTTAGTTTTTATAGTAAGGCATAAGAACAATATTACTCTTTACAAGTATAGCTCAGGCCAAATATTTGAAATGTTGATAAGAATTCTCAGTCATGTGGTTAACGATGCCAAGGGAGGCAGGGCAAACAAACAACTTTTCTTGCACCACCACTAACTCAATCGGTGCAGATGGCAGCGTGGGGCTGGAGGGGCCGCGGAGCTCAGAGACTAGTGTCGGCCTCATAGTGCAACAGTGCACTTTTCTGTGTCTGGTCACAGGTGAGGCAGTGGCCAACCTGGGCGGGATCCTTGGCTCTTAAGATTTCATCCATTCTCTTCTCCATTATGTAAGAATGCTTGCATGCTATACTTCGGGTTACATTTTACTGAACCGAAGTTTAAAAACCCACGCCCATTCATTCAGGATGGTTCCTTGAGAAGGTGTAACCAATGGTAAGTCACAGCACGTGGGCCTCCCTGTACAATGATCAGCCTCCCTGACACACAAATATCGGAACAAAACCAGGAGGTTAGAGGCAATCTTTTCCTCTTGTTCTTCGTTTCCTTCCCCCAAGCCTCCATTAAATCAGAGCTAGAACTCAGTGTAATGCAGCTATTCCAAAGGAAGTGGCCCTAGAATTACTCTCATGCTGTTTTCAGATTTTGGTTGGTCTTGGATTTAGAGGTGATGGCCAGGGCTGTGTTCCACAGGTCCTCAGCAGCATGGCCATAGTGGAGTTAAATACTGAACTACTTCTATACCAACTGGTAAACAGCTACTTGCCTCCAATGCCCCTTTTCTGCCTTCATCTATGGCAAACTATGACAATACATAGTTTGCCCACGGCTGCCCTAAACAATTCTTCCCCAAATCACTATGGAATACAGAGAACATCTCTCCAGGGAACTGGGCCCAGGGAACCTTCTCCTATTTGCTCTGGTTAGGAATGACTGCTCCATTAACGGTTTCCAATAGAGATTCACTACCTGCACTTCAAATGCTCTGTCTGGTCTGAATCCAAAACCAACCCAAATCTGAAAACAACAATGAGAGTAATTCTAGAGTCACTTCCGTTGGAATAGCTGCATTATACTGAGTTCTAGCTCTGATTTAATGGGGGGCTTTGGGGAAGAGAAAGAAGAAAAAGAGAAAAGATTGCCTTTAACCTCCTGTTTATGTTTGGATGTTTGTGTGTTTGTTTTGTCTTTCTGTACAGATTCCAGCATGTGCTTCTGAAGTCCCAAACAAATCTCTGACCGGGCTGCTGTGAATGAAGCTTCACTCCCACAGTATTATGAAAGCAAACACAAGCCCAGGGTCAAGTGCTCCTTTTGTTCCAGAAGTTCTTTCCCACGAGTTCAATCCTGCCATTAGCATTGATTTCCACGGCTTTAATCTGGGACCTCCTATCCCAGCTTGTTAAAGAACCGCTCAACTATGACTTCCTTACAATCTTGGGGAGGGGAGGAGGGGAGGGGTGAAAAAAGAAAAGTGGAAAGGGGTGGGGAAAATGAAGTCACCTACTTACCTTTACCCCCTGTTGCCTGAAGCATCTTCAAATGATCCACTGTCATTTGTAATATTTCAGCTTTTTCTAACTTTGCAGATCCCTGCATAAACAAGTAATAAAGTCTTGTAAGTTCTATGGAAACAAATTTGGGACATTTTATACTGGATTTTCAATTTTCCTTCTCACTAGAAAATTCTAAGTTTAATTTTTTTCACAGAAAAATCTGAATTCCTTCCAAACTTTAAATGAAAACTCTAATTACTATGTCACACCTAATGACAGATAGTTGCCATTTCAACTTTTAAAGGTTAAAAAGTATAATATTTTTATCATAAGAATAGCTATACTCCACAATATTACTTCACCAAAATTACAATTGTGAAAATCTCAAACTTTGCATCCAATCAGTATCTTGGTTAATAGTATATTTAATTGCATTATCTAATTATATAGAACATCCAATAGTCCTATATAATGCTCAAGTCTAGATCAGTTGCATACAACTATGGAGGATAAGGAAATAGAATCTCAAATTATTGTTGAACCCTGACTTGGTGACTATGATTGAATAATTAGTTGGTCTTGGTATTTTTTCATCATATCAAACATTATTGGTATTAAAGAAGACATATGGTACAATAATTTGCAATATTTAACTCTCTGAAAGTACCTGCCACATTTTAGAAGATTTAGTTTCCAAATATTTAACATTCTTTTTAAAAAATATATATATATTATTGATTTTTTTTACAGAGAAGAAGGGAGAGGGATAGAGAGTTAGAAACATCGATGAGAGAGATCGATCAGCTGCCTCCTGCACGCCCCCTACTGGGGATGTGCCCACAATCAAGGTACATGCCCTTGACTGGAATCGAACCCAGGACCCCTCAGTCCGCAGGCCAACACTCTATCCACTGAGCCAAACCGGTTCGGCTTAACATTCTTGGTTATATAATGGACATATCTCTCTTAATACTTTTCTAACATTTTAAAATAAAATGTTTTGACTTTCCAGCTAGAAAAATAAAATAAAAATAAAAAATTTTACTAAGTTTTTAATTCATACTAGACCTCGGCTAAGCAGAACCAAAAAATAAAAAAGGGAAGACTTTTAATATGTTTTCCAATAATTACCAGCAGGTGTCACTGTGAATTTCAAGATCATAAATAAGAAAGCATAATTTACTACTTATCTAGTAAGCATCAGCAACATGTAAGGATATTTAAACCCTTTAAAATAGTTCTTAATAAAATTGTCTTTGAAATGTATTTTTATGTCCCTACTTTTTAAAATAAAGCAACTTCTAGAAACCAATTGAAAAAAGTGCCACCTCAAACTGTCTCAGAGTGCTGTGGGTGGCTTCTAATTTCCTGGAGGAGCTAAATAATTAAACCAATATGTTTTTCTCAGAAGAGGAAATAGAAGTTTATTTCAGGTTCCTATGCGTTACTTGTTTCGTGAAAATTATCAGCTCAATGCCAGGTATTTAAACTGCTTGACTAAATACCCTTCTAATCATATTGTGACAGGGCCAGCTCACCAAGGGTTGGTAGCCAAGCTCTGCAAATGGGAAAGTCTGTATTTACGGTCACTCGCTGCCAAACAGCTGAGGTTTGCTTTTAAGGTTTGTTTTAAATTGACATTTAAGAAAAGAAAGAAAGAAAAAGAACAACAACAACAAAAACCACACCAAACTGATGGTTCCTCATAACTAGGTATTTCAGTACTCAAAGTAAAAATATCACTAAATAATGATATCTTCCGTTTCAGCCTACTGCTACTAATCCAAACTACTGTTTCCACACTACATTTACCTAATCAAAGGCAGTTTCAGCACATAGAATGGGTGCCTGTGTTTCTCTTAAACATATGTAATCAATAGCATATTACATCTTGTACTTCTGTCAGTGCTCAATTTTTCCATGAAGATGTACAGTAGTTTCAGTGAACGTGACTAATAACAAAATTGTAGTTTCTGGATAATTTCTGAGGGCTTTGTAATGTTAGTTTGGTTCATGAAATAAACAACAAAATGAAATAAACAAACAATTGCTGTCTTATATTCTACTTGAATTAAATTGAAAGTATTTTCAACAAGGTTATGATGCCACATTCTTTGAAAGATGCTGTTAGAAATCTATGCCATTAGCCATGGTGGCAGGAGGAAAAACTTTTCTAAAACGACAAAGAAATATTTACATATTTGGCTTCCTACTCTACTAAGTGTGAAAAATCTTTTTTTTTTTTTTTTTTGTAAAGGAATATGTGAATTCTGAAAAGGGCATATGGCTAGTTTGATTTTTACCAAACTTCCAAAAAGATGCTCCAAATCGAGCATTATTCTGTTAACCCAGGGATTAAAAATGAAACCATGTGGGTTGGTAAATAAATTGTATTTGTATAAGTTATTTAGAAAATAGAGCTGGAGATGTTACTTCCTGGGCTTTGGTAATTTTTAAAATAAAAAGCTTATTTTTCTTAAACTGTTTGAAACAAAAATGAAATTTCACACATGATATCCTCCTTTTTTTTTTTTTTTTTTTTTTTTTTAAAGAATACCACATACATCTTGGTTTTAAACAAAACCACCACTGGTCTTCATAGAAAGAACAGAGAAAGCATGAACACTGTTACCCTTAAGGGGAAAATAAGCCCAAGAATGGAAATGTTTTTCAACTTCACGATGGATTATGTTTTTAATAGTTTTGCCACAACAAAGCATTTTATTGAAATCACTGCTCTGTGCCAGATCAGGGCACATACACCATTATTTTAAAAAGCTTTAACAGGCTTTCCCAGATGAGAGAATCAGATTTTTTGAGCTTTTTGGTTGGGGTGGTCAGGGGTGAGGATAGCTTACTTGTTTTTCAAAAGCAGTTGGCACCAGTCGCCTCAACTCGGATAAACTGTTATTTATCCGATCTCGACGCCTTTTCTCTATTATCTATCCCAAAGAAAGCAAAACAAAAGTTTATGAATACACAAATGATAAAATTACTCATGATGAAAAAAAACAACTGCTACACATTAGGCTGCATAACATGAAATAAAAAGAAAAAAAATCACATACCCCTCTCCTTTTCTTTCTTGCCATAATCTGAGATGTTGTTGTTGGAGAATTCGATCTAATCACAGAGCTAGAACTTTGCCTATGAAATAGGAAGAGTATGTCAGGTGCTTAATTAACATAACAATAGTTTCTTCTGAGTACTTGATGCCACCCATTAAACATTGAGGGTGATTTCTCAGTTGAGATCTGTGTTACTTTATTCTTAATTCTTGCTTTACTCTTAACATACTTTGCTTCCAGCCTATATCTCTTTTCAGGTAGGAATGAATGGTGGCTTAAAAAAAGAAAAGTTTTAATGAGTAATTTAGATGCCAAATCCATTGGCAAAAACATCCCTAAACTTTTATTAAGTCTCCTAGTAAAATAATTATGGGCAGTCAGGGTGAGAAATTAGATATTAGCACTTCCTAGTGCCACTCATAAATGTTTCTTAAAAGTCAACTAGTCTCTAGTAGCATCCTCCTCCTCTTTCCGTTCAAACATACTGAACAAAGCAAAGCTATTTTAAAATAAAGGCCATGTTTAGCACCACTACCAAACAGATATACAACCATCACATGTCACACGGTTGTCTCTAGATGCAATCTTTAAAATAAACACACGTTATCTTACTATTTCAATTAGTCATATCTCACAACGGGGAAAAAAAATGACAAATTTAATGTTTTGTATCCGAATCTTCCAAAAGAACGCTCCAAAGTAAAAATGCCACTGATAAGAAAATTAAAATCAGATCAGCTACCAGGTAAGGGTTTTACTTTGAAAACGAAACCTCCAGGAGCTGCACATCATCTTGAGTTTCCTAATGAAAAGATTATTTTATACTGAGAGTTCAATCAAATCATTATTTTGCCACTTAGAATATTTGCCACCCTTTCTAGTTTGTATCTGTTACTCTTCATAATTCATGGATTCTATAATTCTTTATGTTCTCAGATTTTCCAGGGTTCCTGTTATTTGTTCTTCCATTTTAGAAATGTTGCACAGATCAGGCTGTTAGTACTTCATCTTCTCACTTCTGGATCTTATTTCTGAATTAAATGTCCTCCTCATTCCCACCCATTCTCATCTGGTTTCGCCTTTCACAGGGCATCTTCTGTTTTTTCTGTTCTTATTTTTTAAGATGACCGACACTTTAATAATTAGAAGATACTTTGTAAACAATGTTTCATGTAAATGTCTTTGCTCTTGCTGATATCAGGCTTTGGTTTGTATGTATTAGAAGAATAGCATTAAAAGAAAGAAAGAAAATAAAACAGCATTGAAAGTTTTCCAAAAGGTAGGAAGAATTTTGCTCTTTGAGTGACAGTTGCAGATAAATAATTAAGGTGCTTCTGGGGATGCCAATTAGAAGCAATTATCATTTGACCCGCCCGGCACTAAAATGCCTCGGTAATCTCCCCCTGCCACTGGGAAGTGGAGGTCTGGCTTCTGTGATCGCGACCCCGATCTTTCCCAGACTTAAGAACCGGCAGTCAAAGGAATAACGCCCGAAACGATCCTTACATCTGTCACTCACTCTGCTGTCAGCCAAGACACACATGGTCGACCCGAGCGCGCACCCTGCTTAGCGGGGACACTGCACGTCGCTTCAGTTTCTCCATAAAGCAACTTAGCTTTTTAGTCTCTTTTAAAAACACCAATTTTTCTTTGCTCTTGGCCCATTTCGGCAGCTTCAGTGGCGGGGGCGTCGCCCGTCGCCGGGACCTGTTTATCGGCCGGCCGGGTGCAGACAGCCGGGCAACAATCCCGGCCAACTCCCGCACTTTCAGGCGTCCCCATCCGCTGCGCTGCACCCCTAGAGTGAAAACCCACCGCCCTCGCCCCACTCCACGCACGTTCCCGAGCGCCCACCACTCAACGTTTCTCCGGCAAAACTTCCCCCTCTTCGTGAGGACGCCGCGGAAAGGAGCCTGGAGATTCCCACGGAGCCGTCCCACACAAAGCTCCCCGACACCTCGGGCTCCGAGCGCGCGCTCACCCCGAGTAATTGTTCTCGCTTCCCACGTCGATGGTCTCGTCCAGGTCGCTCTCCGAGGTCGTCTCCTCGCAGGGGCGCTTCATCGCGGCGAAAAGGGCGCGGGGCGCAGCCCGGCCGGAGACACGGATGCCCAGCGCGGCACAGCGACCTCCCTGCCGGCCTCCTCACCCCCTCCCCGGGCCCGGCAGGCGCGGCTCCCGCGGCGGCGCGGTCGGCTCCTCCGGGCTGTTTCCCACGCCGCAGCCCAGCTCTGCGGCAAGACCGGCGCCGGACACGCCCCCCCCGGCGGGCGGGGCCCACGCGCGCACCTCCCTCCCGCCGGCCCCCGGCGCCCCGGCGGGCCCCGCCTCCTCGGGGCCGGCGTGGCCCGCGATTGGCTGGGGCGGAGAGGTGGGCCGCCCCTGCCCTCGCCTGCCTCCAGGCTGGGGCAGAAGCGTGGGAACCCGCCTCCACACCTGGGGCGCAGGAGCGGCGCGCGGGCGGGCACGGGCGGCGGCGAGCGCGAGCACCAGGTGTCTGTCTGCAGCGAGGGAAGCGCGCAGCCCCGGGCGCGGGCGCCGCGAGGAGGGCCGGCGCGGGGCGGGCGCGGGGCCCTCGGGCTGCGGCCCTCCTCCTCCTCCTCCTCCTCCTCACCCCGCCGTCCGCCGGGCAAGTGTCGGGCCTGGGTTTAAAGAGGAACCCGAGCGCGTGGCTGCGTGTGAGCGGGCGCGTGTGACGTCGGGAGCCGCCCCGCTCGGCTGTCCCTGGTCAGGACCCACACTGCCGACTGGCTGGCCCTGGCGGTCACATTTGCCCTCTGGGGTTTTTGAAAACCTTAAATCAAAGTTATTTTTTTTCTCCCCCGGCAACTCCCGAGGCTACTGCTGCGGCCTCCGGGCTGTGAACAGATAAGGACGCGAGTTTCCCCGACGAGGTACATAACCCCTGACGGTCGGAGGGGGTGAGGTTGGCCCCCGCACGATGTTCGATTTGCTGTAAATCAGTTATTTCCATTCCCCCCCCCCTCGGGACTGTGGATCGTGGATCCCGCTGAGTAGGCCGTGCCTGGAGCTGTGTTTACGTTGGTGGCCGGAAGGACTAGGGCAATAACGCGGGTGTTTCAGGACCCAGTGTTAGTGGTTTTTCAAGTCCGAGTTTTTCGGGCTTGGGTTCTCCAGATAACGGCAAGTCTCCCCTTGCCCTGATCATGCGCAGTCGCAGAGGCAGGTGTAATTAGAATCCCGGACACGAAAAAGCGCTCTGGAAATGGGATTTGTTTTCTAGAGTCCGAACTCGTGTCCAGTTTTTAGTGCATTGGACACCGCGGGCTGTAAAGTCTCTAGATGCGCTTTCAGACCGTGTTTTCCAGCGCCTCTTTCCATGCTCTGACTTTCGAACCGGCTACGCCGATGTGTCTCCGCGAGGGCAGCCGGGGTCGGTTTGCTCGCCCGGGAGCCGCGGTACCGGGAGGCGGGCGCGGGTCGGTGGGGGTCCAGCCGGAGACGCCACTCGCTGCGCCGGGACGGCTCCGTGCGGGGTGGGTAAAAGCCTCCGAGAAAGGGGCCTCTGTCAGTCACCACCACCTTCCGCCGCGGACCGGTTCATTTTTTTCTGGGGATCTGCTCGGGGCGCCCCTGTGACCATCTGTCCCCTCCCTCCACCGGACCCGCGCCGGGCGGGGAGGAGAGGAGGAAAGGACGCGACGTGGAGGACCGGGCCCGGCGAGGGCGGGGGAGTTGGGCAGGGAGAGAGCGGGAAGGACCGGCAGCCAGCGTGCTGAGCTCGTATTAAAACGCAACTCCCCCTCCCCACCCCCTCCTTTCCCTTTTTGCATCCCTGCGGCGGTGCCTGCAATAACCGTGTGAACAGAAACCCGAAACGTCCCATCCTGACTGCTGAAACTTAACCCGGGCAAAGCACAGAGTCGGCGGGGACCGGGCGAGGCCTGGCGGGGCGGCACCGGGTCAGCTCAGGACTGTGGGGCCGCCAGGGGCGGTGACACCCCCTCCACCCCGCCCCCCGGCTCGGCTGTCGGTTTCAGGGCGGGTTCCGGCCGGCGCGGGCCTCTGGGCCTCTGCGCCGCTGCAGCGCCCAGGTCCAGAGCGCGCGGAGCGGAGCCGGCCCGCGTCCCGCCCGCGACGACCTCCCACGGCGCCACCTGCTTCTGGGTCCGCGCGGCCCACAGTCAAGGGCGGGGCGCTCGCGGGAGGATGGGCCAGCGGCCACTGCGCACGGGCCACAGGGGAACGCGCGAACCCGACCTTCACGGCTTGCGGCGGCTTGTTCTTCTGAAAGCGAATGCCTGCAGGTGCAATTCACGTTCGCCATGGGAGCAAGTTAGCGGTCGCTTCCAAACGTCAGGGTCTCAACTTGAGACCGTCGCTGAAAAAAAAAAAAAAAAAAAAGAAAGAAAGAAAGAAAAAGAAAAAAAGAAAGAAAGAAAAAGAGTTGACTTCCCTCCTCCCCCTCCCCAACCACCACCACCATACTGGGGCATTTAATTGTAATCATTGCGAAAAATTGCAACTAGGGAAAAGGTTTACTTGCAATAAAGTAGCAACTGGGTATAGTTTTCCCGTATTTTTCTTGGTAGCCTTAACTGCTGTAACCGTGTTATAAAAAATATATATATAGCAGGGACGTTCGAAAAGTACACATGGATTTAATGTCGCTTAAACTGTTTTATAAGTAGAGAGGATCATATTCTACAAGTGTTTATTCTACCAGTTCTTGGCTGGTACATGGTAAGCGATATGAAAGTCTGTTAAATAGACGAACGCATAGGGCAAAAGACATCGGTGTTTCGAACACCGTGAAATGATGAATATGCTCGCTTATCTACAAAACACTTAACCGCGATTAGGCAACGCGAAATGGATCCATTAGGTCTTTTATTCCCCTCAAGTATTCCATCCGCCTGTCCCCTGGTCAGGATCATTGTCTGGTCTGTCTCCCACTGAAAGTGCCTCCCGGGTCAGAGGGAGAAGGAGAGGGAGGAAACTCTTGAAAGCGCCCAGCACAGGTAAAAACGGTGGTGGATTGATTGTAGTGGGTGAGGGAGGGAAGTGTAGGGGTGGTGTAAGCGGGCAGAACCAATAGAGAAGGTGAGAGAACCGAGGGATTTCAAGCCTCCGCGCCCCTGAGCGACATCCTTTTCAGCGAACCTTGGACAAAGGCTTGCTAAGAGCCCGGAGAAAAGATATCCGCGCGCAGAGCAAAACCAGTTCTTTCCTTTTCAAAGATTTGCACAGTGAGATAATTAGACCGAAAGATACGAGGGACTTTTCTGGAAACGAAATGCCATTAAAAGAAAGCCCAGGATTAGGGACCTAAAGGGAACGGGGGAGAGGAGACTCGGGCGCCTTCCCGAAATTGGTCATCTCGCGGGTGTTTTGTCATCTCGCGGGTGTTTTGTGTTGAATGTGATTTAACTCAAGGGTGTGAAGGTGAGGTGTCAGGTGCCAAGATCTGGAAACATCTGACTCGCAGTGGCCCTGGTCCTCCCCTTCCCCCTCCTGTTTGATACAATAAAGTTACGGTTTTTGCACCTGTATTCCTGAGTTTGGCGATCTTGACTGAGGCTTATCTTGTCCCACAAATTTGAGCTCTGTTGCACAAATTAATGATGTGATTACTGCAGTTCTAAAATTCCCCTTGCAGCATTTTGGGAACAAACGTAGGGTCTTTTAACATTCTCCTTGATCTGGTTTTCTCTTCATTAGAGCACTTTGATTTTTCAGGATCAATGGCCACATTTCATTTGTGGCTTCTCTGAATCAATCCTTTGAGGTGCAGCTTCCAATTACTTAAAAAGTTTCTGGTCACTCCAGTGTTTGGGTTCTCTTAGAAAGTCACCAACGCATGACACCACTTAAAAAAAAGTTTCTCAGTGAAACACGGGCAGCTCTGTTATTTTAAGAAAGTTGTTCGTCTAAGAAGCCTACATGCACATACTTCATATCAAGTCCAATATTTGCCCTGTCTGAAAGATTATGATTGCAACACAGTTTCTGGTGCAAAGGCAAGACAAGACGGCTGCCCTGAGAAGTACTAGTCTATTTTCAATTGCTGGGGCAGACGGCACATACCATGCATCTGCAGGCAGCCGTGTTGGGCTGCTTCCCTAACTAGGAGGCTGTGGTGAGCTGGCAGCACATTCAAGTGTGTATGAGAGAATACTGCACCCTGAGAGCGGAGGCCAAGGGCAAAATCCTTGTAAATTTCAGTACCTTTCTCAGCATCAGGCTGGCATCAGGCAGGCCCACCTAAGGTCACTGTGTGACACATATTTTCAAGCCAGCAGAGCAAAACAGAGCTGAACACAAGGGCAAATTTAGGCCCTCCAACCTTGAAGTCATCTATGAAAGGGAACTGCTTTACCAGATAACAATTATTCTCGCCTGGTCAGCCACACAAAGTGCAGAGTATTTCTTGGCTTGCTCCAATAGGTGCTACTTAATTTGTTTCATCAGAAGTTCCGAGGTAGGAAATCTAAGACCCAAAGCCCCCTTTCTGGAAGGTTAGAATGTTTAAATCGATCTCTGTTATTAAGGGGCAATTTATGTAAGAGCTTTTATTTCATGAGTGGTGTTCTTAGTGCTTAGCACAGGCCCAAGAATGAAGGCTGCTTTTATTGCAGGAACTTGAGAAGAAGATTGCATACTTAAGTAACCAGTTTCCCTATAAGCAGTGGTCAAAACACTCACTATTTTAACGTCCTCCTTGTGAGGGTTAAATTGATGTTTGCAGGCTTTTCTTTTAAGGAATTAAAAAAACAAAACCCTTCCATTTTCTTCATGTTGGTTTGATTGACAATTCCTGCCCCCTCCCCTCCTCCCCCCTCAAGGATAGAGTTAGATCTATCTACTTCTCTCATGAAAATCATCTTTTAAAATGAACTATAGCCCTAGCCAGTTTGGCTCAGTGGATAGAGTGTCGGCCTGCGGACTCAAGGGTCCCGGGTTCGATTCTGGTCAAGGGCACATGCCCGGGTCGTGGGCTCTGTCTCCAGTAGGGGCGTGCAGGAGGCAGCCGATCAGTGATTCCCTCTCATCATTGATGTTTCTATCTCTCCCTCTCCCTTCCTCTCTGAAATCAATAAAAATATATTTTAAAAAATAAATAAGTAAAATGAACTACATCCCCATCTTCTAGAAGGGAATGACACATAGTGGATGCACAATAAATGGTTTGGAATGAATTTCTTGTTGAAATTAATGAGCTCACTGTCTCTCTCTCTCTCTCTCTCTCTCTCTCTATATATATATATATATATATATATACATATATATACACATATATATATATATAAATTTAGATATATTGGAATATTTAAAATTGAAATAAATAACCATGAACTAAAAAAAAAAATCATGTGAAAATGAAGAGAATATGCTTAAGTATGAGCAGGAAAGCATTTATTATGAATGAACTCTTAGTTCAGCCCTGAGCTTCCTGGGAGCCAAGTGAGAAAGAGAAAGACTATTAGTGCGTTTTCTAATTCTTGTAATCAGAAAAGATGAAGCACATTGCTTTTCAAAAAAGAGATACTTTATCCAGTTGCTGAATTCTAAACGAACTGCCTTATTCACAGACCTTAAAAATTTTATTGTATTTAAACATTTATTTCCTTTGTCTAAAATTATTCCCCAAATATGCAAATTAATTATAACATGAATAATGACATTTATATTATGCATAAATGAATACAATAGTTTATCTTCTAATAGTTGAAATCTCAAGATTACTTAATTGACAATAATAGGACAGAGCTACAGAGCTACAAAAATGTGGCTTCTCCCTAAAATAGATTTTGCTTTGAGTTGAAAAAAATTTAAATCAGTGATTCCTGGATCTGGTTGGTTGGCAGTAGTTGATGAAATATCATGTGCTATGGAAGATTTTAAGACTAAAAGAATGGAATGGAAACAAACATCTCAATTTTCTTATCACTTTTATTAGAACTTCTTTTTAGATATATGCATACTTATGCCTTTATTTTTAAATTTATAGATGACTTTCTAAAGACCCCTCACAGATTGTAAATAAGAAGTTTCAAATTTTAGACTTTCTCTGGAAAAAATACGGACTATTATTGGACCATCATGCTTTGCAAACCTATTGAAGTACGTACTTTAGGAGAAACAGAAAAATAGCAAATTTCTTTTTTTCTAGACAGGGCTGTTTTGTTTCTAGCAGATAAGAGTTTAACATTCTTGGTACCTATTGGTTGAAAGGCACAGCGCAGAAATTTGTTTTTTCTGGCATTAGTCTTCATAATAATTTCATAATATAATAATGTATCGGGAACATTGGACGAAACGTTTTTAAGAGATAAATTGGGTCTTAAGAAATAGTCCATTCAATTTCTGGGAAATAAATACTTTAAAGAAAAGAATAATTCTTTGAGGAATTGTAATATTCACCAAGGCAATGCAATTTCTTTGAAAACAAAATGTCATGGTGCTTAGCAGTTGCAGGGTGGAGAAAGGCTATGTATTGTACTTTGAATACGTAAGAAAGGTACACTATATGTTTCCATAGCACTTTTGCCTGGGGCATGATTGAATCACGAATCAAAACTCACAGCAAATGAAAAATTAAAAAAAACAATATCAATGATGTATATGGGTATATATATGTATACCTATCTATCTACAAATAGACATATCTATATGAGGATAGCTATAAAGAAGCACAAAGTAAAGGTTTTTTTTTTAATAAAAAAATACGTTTTTATTGATTTTAGAGAGAGAGGAAGAGAGAGAGAGAAACATCAGTTGGCTGCCTCCTGCATGCCCCCTACCAGGGATGGAGCCCACAAGGCAGGCATGTGCCCTGACCGGAATCAAATCTGAGACCTTTAGGTTCCTGGGGCGACCTCACCCAATTGAGTCACACTGACCATGGAAAAATAAAAGTGTTTTTAACTGACCTGACTTGATTGTTAGTGTATAAAAGTCTATAGTAATATCTGGCACAGGACAGTAGCTCAAGTCAGAGAGGAAAATGCTGCATTTTGTAATTAAACCATTTGTAAAATGGAATTAACAACCTTGATATTTTTGTGTGTGTTTTCTCTATTGTGAAAATTAGAGTCACTGTATTGTCAGTTTATTTTATTTTAGATACTAAAATACCTTATCTTTTGTCTATTATCTATATATGCATATAAAAGCCTAAGCGGCCGTTTGACCATTTAACTGGTAGCTATGATGCGCACTTACCACCAGAGGGCAGGTGCTCAACACATAGGCATTGAATCATGGAACAGACTGATGAATCTCAGAGGGAAGGGGGGATGGCAGGAAGAGGTTAACCAAAGATCTTATATGCATACTAGAGGCCCGGTCCATGGATTCGTGCACTGGTGGGGTCCCTTGGCCTGGCCTGCGGAGATTGGCCCGAAACCGGCAGTCTGACATCCCCAGAGGAGTGCCGGATTGTGAGAGGGCGCAGGCCAGGCCGAGGGACCCCACTGGTGCATGAATCTGTGCACCGGACCTCTGTATATCTATATTTTTAAATCAGTTTTTTAATGCAATTTTTAAAATGTCACCCCTTAGAAAAACAGACTTTACTATTTTGAACCTCTTGATGCAATGGGAATATTAAGGGGTTGGAAGAGTGATTCTGGTGTTCAGGTGGAACACCTAAAAAATCATGTTCTTTTTACATGACCCCATGAAATATTGATACATTAACTAATTAGATGCTTGCGTGTCTAAATTCTAATTGAGATAACAAAGATTGGAGCAAAATTTACAGCTGAAAAATTCTAGTCATGATTTTGTTTTGAGTGTGAATTGGGAGAAGAATGGCCATACTTTAATTGGAACAAGACACTTTGTTCTCATTCAAAAATGTAGTTTGAGAATTGATATGTTAAGAACATCACAGTGGGAACCGAATAAACAGAATTCTGGGGGAAAATGATCTAAAAATGAAACCAAGGAGATTACAGACAGAGATCGCTGCTGACAGAACTGTTAGTGTGTGTACTTGAAAGCAATCATGGCCCGATTTTCAAGACTGTGCCTCTTTTAATTTGTCTGTTGTCATTGCCAAGCCACCAAAGTATGGAACACCTATAATGCTCTCTGTTAAGCAGTGTGGGTGCTACCTGGAGAATACACCACAATTCCTGCTCTCAGGAAACAGCTGGGGAAATATTATAGGAGTCCAAACATAAACAACTGTTACACAAGATGGGATGCATTCAAGGCCAAAGTAAAAGAAAAACTGCATGCTATGGGCACAAAGGGAAAGAAGATCCATTTAAAAAGCAGTTCCAAAATGTTGCACAGGATTAGAGGTGGCAATCCAGTTGGAAGCTTGGGGGTGGCCCAAGGACTTTTCTATTTCTGTTTCTGTGACAAGCACACCATTTTAATGTAGATGTTCTGTTTGTTGTGATGTCTTTGTATTGCTGATAAACATTGGGAGAAGGGGAGGTGTTGAATCCCTCTGGTGCCACCTCGGTATTAAGGGGGAAGTGGCCTTGAGGGAGTATCCGTAGTGGCTACAATCTTGAAAATGCTCTCTTGGAGAGAGATGGGCATTTGTAAAGACACAGGGAAGCTAGAGAGTGCAGGTGATTCTTAAGGAAAGATGGGTGATCCTTAGCTGGAGTGAAGGATATGGAGGAAAGGAAGGGGGGGTGGTTTGGAAGGGAGAGACTTGTCTTGGGAAAATGAATTAGGCTGTAGCCAAATCATGGTGGAGCGTGTGTGCCCAGCTGGGTGTCTTCTTGAAGTCATTTGAGAGTCACTGGATGTTTCTAAGAGAAGTGACATATTCAGAGCTATAATTCATTAGATTGGTACAGTCAAGTTTTTTCCTTGTTTTAGTTATCATCACTAATTTGAATTGAAAACACTATAGTAGAAGAAAAATCCCAGGACAGTTTTATTTTATAAATCCAACTTTTGATATTCTTTGTTTCTCAGTGCAAATCATTTAACCACGAGAAGAGCATTGTCAGGTAGGACTGTTGACTCAGCCCTTGGGAAACTCATAGCTTTTAATTGGGTTTATTTAGTGTGGCCTGATTTAGACAAAAGTTCATGTTCACTGCCTGTTTTGTTGCATATTCGCAGAACTATGCCAGGACTTGCACATCAATATTTACAGATTTGTTTTAAAATCTGCCATGTCATAATTAAAATCACACTGCTGTACTCTCAAGGATTAAAAGAACTTTCTAAAGTGAGATTTTCGGCTTCATTGACTTCAAAGTAACTCATAGTATACGAACACTGCTAGCTATCTCAGATTTATCCAGATTAAATACTTTCAGTGAAAGATTGAGCCATGAGACTTTCCTGCTACTTTCTTGCTAAAAGGGAGAAATAGGTTATGGTTACTTTTCTACAGGGTGCCATAAATAAACATTCAAGGATGTTTCAATTCAGGTGTTATTTAACTCTTTTTATTTATTTATATTTTATTATTATTATTTTATTATTATTATTTACTCCTCACCTCTAATACTCTGTTGCTCCTCTGACTTGTGCACATATTTTAAATGATAAATTTGTTGAGGCCAGGGACTCTGGTTTGTCTCTGTAGCATCTAATACAGTGTTTTGTACAGATTGTAACTAAAATTCATGTAGTATATACTGTATGCCTGATGTCATTCAAAGTGCTGTACATGTGTTTGCTAATCCTCACAACAGTCTTTTTTTTTTTTGCTGTTCAAAGGCTCTTTTATATTTTTATTTTTTTAAATTAAATCTTTATTGTTCAGATTATTACATTTGTTCCTCTTCCCCCCCCCCATAACTCCCCTCCACCCAGTTCCCACCCTACCCTCCTCCCTCACTCCCCACCCATTGTCCTCATCCATAGGTGCACGATTTTTGTCCAGTCTCTTCTCGCATCCCCCTCACCCCTTTCCCCCCCAAGAATAGCCAGTCCATTCCCTTTCTATGTCCCTGATTCTATTATAATCAACAGTTCATTCTGTTCATCAGATTATTCACTTGATTTTCAGATTCACTTGTTGATAGATGTGTATTTGTTGTTCATAATTTGTATCTTTACCTTTTCCTTCTTCTTCCTCTTCTTAAAGGATACCTTTCAGCATTTCATATAATGCTGGTTTGGTGGTGATGAACTCCTTTAGCTTTTTCTTATCCGTGAAGCTTTTTATCTGACCTTCAATTCTGAATGATAGCTTTGCTGGATAAAGTAATCTTGGTTGTAGGTTCTTGGTATTCATCACTTTGAATATTTCTTGCCACTCCCTTCTGGCCTGCAAAGTTTCTGTTGAGAAATCAGCTGACAGTCGTATGGGTATTCCCTTGTAGGTAACTGGGTTTCTTTCTCTTGCTGCTTTTAAGATTCTCTCTTTGTCTTTTGCTCTTGGCATTTTAATTATGATGTGTCTTGGTGTGGTCCTTTTTGGATTCCTTTTGTTTGGGGTTCTCTGCGCTTCCTGGACTTGTGAGTCTATTTCTTTCACCAGGTGGGGGAAGTTTTCTGTCATTATTTCTTCAAATAGGTTTTCAATATCTTGGTCTCTCTCTTCTTCTGGCACCCCTATAATTCTGATGTTGGTACGCTTGAAGCTGTCCCAGAGGCTCCTTACACTATCTTCATATTCTTCATATTTTTGGATTCTTTTTTCATTTTGCTTTTCTGGTTGGGTGTTTTTTGCTTCTTCATATTTCAAATCGTTGACTTGATTCTTGCAATCCTCTAGTCTGCTGTTGGGAGTCTGTATAATATTCTTTATTTCAGTCAGTGTATGCTTAATTTCTAGTTGGTCCTTTATCACAACCTCGAGGGTCTCATTAGATTTCTTGTAGATCTCATTAAGTTTATCGGCAGTTTCTAGAAAATTCTTGAAAAACCTTAAAAGTGTGGTTTTGAACTCTATGTCCAGTAGTTTGCTTTCCTTCATTTCTGTCATTTGTGTCCTTTTTCTTTGTCTCCACATTTTTTATGCTTCCCTGTGTTGATAAAGTGGTTTTCTGTGCTGAGTGTCCTCTAGGGCCCAGTGGTTCAGCCTCCCCAATTACCTGAGGAGGACACTCTTGTTGCACCCCCTTGTGACCTTTGTGCCTTGATTGTTGTAGGTATCACTGGAAGGAATTGACCTCCAGGCCAACTGGCTGTGAGAATCAGCTGTGTCTGCAGTGGGAGAACTTCTGTGCTAGAGACACCCCTCTGGGGCAAGACTTGCTTCAATGGGGCTTTGGTGCTCACTGAGTCTGCCCCCTGAGTGTGTCCTTTATGTTTCTATGGAGCTGAAACTGGATGGTCCCACTCTGACCTCTGGGTTTCCTGGCTCCTAGATCTCTAGGGAGTTGCTAATCTAGCCTTTGCCTGAGGCTATCCAGCAAAAGCCTCGATGCAAGGCTTGGGCGGGGCGGGTCCCACCGGATCAACAGGGCAGGGCTAGCAGTTATGGCTGCTCTCAGTCCTGCTCTCAGAGGCTCTGCTTCTCAGTGTCCCAGTAATCACTGCAAGCCCCTCGGAGAGAAAGCTGCCCCCGAGTTCCGACCAATGCCAGACAGTCCGGCTTCTCCCTTATGAGTCTGGGTCCCTAGAGACTTGCCCAGAACTGGAGCTCAGAGTCTGAGACTCCGTCCCGATTGAAAACAACAACCACACCCTCAGCCGCCAGCCCGCTCCGCATGCACTCCGCACCTTAGTATTTTACTTCAGCACTGCGCCTCCTCTGAGTCTCGGTATGCTTTTCTCTTTCCTTCTAGTTGTAGAACTTCCACTCAGCCAGCCTTCCTGTGGTTCTGGATGATGTTTGTTCCATCTTTTAGTTGTATTTTTAAAATGATTGTTCAAGGCAGCAAACTCCGGTGTTTACTTATGCCGCCATCTTGGTTTCTCTCCTCACAACAGTCTTTTGTGCAGCTGAGGAAACAGACACAGAAAGATTAAGTCTTAACTCTTTTTAGACTGATAAAATTATATGCTTCCCTGAAGTAACTTGCATTTAAATATCGAATATGGGATCAGTAAGGAACAGTAATGATTAATAAAGAAATGAAAGACAGCCTTAAAGCAGTGATTTTCTTTCAGTCACTGCATGGCTGGTAAGAATAAAACAAGGTTCCTAGTAGTGAACAAGGTTAACAGGGTTAGGGCTCTTGTTGAGTCAGAGCGGAAGACATGCCCTGCTGAGACTTCCGCCCAGCTTCAATCCATTGATCCATCATCAAGTGAGTTCTTTAGGGAATGCAAAAGTTATGTAACATGTGATTTTTGCCCTTGGGAAATTTACTGTCCAGAAAATACTTTAATGATTGGAACACTTAAATGATTTATCAAATGCTTGCTATGTGTCAGGCATTTAGCTAAAAAAGCAGTATGGATTAGTTTATGTAATCCTTACCGGGACTTCTTGAGGTAGGACAAATCTCAGTTTTATTGGTGTGGAGTCAGGCCCAGTGAGGTTAAATCACTGCCCCTGGTTTTTAAGGGGTAGTCAGATTTGACCCAGGAAATGTAGTTCTGGCACAGTGCTCCCACCCATTGCTGGATATTACCTCCAAGAAAGATGCGTGTGACACAGACACAGACAGTGTAAACAGAAGCAATGTACAGTTTGTAAGCCAATGTCATTGGGGTCAATTAAATGCCCACAGGAATCCCAAATTTGATGTGCAGCGAAGAAGGAATCTTTATTCGGTGCAAAACAGCTCAATTGCGATACAGGATGGCTGTGAAAATAGCTCAGCTGTGAGGCAGCCCTGGGCCCAGGCCCCTCTTGGTCTAGACAGCTGGGCTCTTGCTCTCCTCACTGGTCTGCTCTAGCCTGAGCTGGTCTAGATGTTTTCTCAGTGGGACTGCAATCTTCAGTCTTTTGTGACAAGGGAAAGTACACTCCCAGAGCCAGAATGGAGCTCGCTTATATAGAGAAAAGTCCCCACCCCTAGGCCCTGATTGGTCTGTCCTCATGCAAATAAGAACTCCAAATCCTCGAAGCTTGATTGGTCCAAAAGGCACTTTCCTGATTGATAAAAATGGAGCTGCTCTGATTGGTTGGTGAAGATGTTGATGGAGATACCAATGGGGAAAGCCTTAGTCCTATTGGTTGAAAGGGGATTCCAGGAACTCCTTTAGAAGGGCTCCGATGGCAGGAACACAGTGCAGGCAGGCAGTTCAATGCAGCGGAAGGTAGTTCAGTGCAGACTTCTCTATGAGTGCAGTTTACCTGAGAGGCCCCTGTGTAGAAATGACTGCTAGGTTTTGTTTTTTAAATTTTATCCCACTTAGCCCTTAGGAGCCCTTCTTAGTAGGGATCTTCTTTCTCAGAGTCCACACGTTTAAGAAAAAAAATGTTTCCTAAAGACCATTTGTAAGTGTGCTGCCAAAACTGTGTTATTATATGTGGTGGTTAGTTTTTTTGGTTTACCCTCAAAATGCCTAATTATCCCACAAGAAGCCCCCAAAATGTTTGTGGTAAAGAACATAAATTTTCGCTTCAGCCATGGTGTGTGTGAATCCCAGCTCTGTCACTTGGTGCATGGCTTTGAGTACACTCCTTTTTCTGAAACCATGGCCTCATCCATGGGGTTAATGATACATAATAAAAGGGTAAGTATAAAATAGAATAATGCTGTTAAATGCTGAGTAATATTTTTGACAGATGGAGACAGATATTATGGCTGATTAATTATGAGTCCTGAGAACAGGTGATCAACTTCCTTGTCATATTTTTATTTCTTTATTAATATGAAAACTATCTTTTATTGCTCTTTTATTGTAGTAGCAATATATGCTCATTGCAGGAAAATTAGTAAAAAATTTACTTAACTATTCCTTACTTTGAGCATTTAAATCTTTATATATATTTTTTCTATTATGAATAATGCTGAAATAAACAACCTTGTAGGCAAAAAAATGTGGGCATGTTTTTATTTATTTTCAGTCTAGATTATTAGAAATGGAATCAGGTGACTAAATGGTATTCACATTATAAACACTTTTGATGTTTCCTGCCAAATTACCTTCTATAAGTTGGACTAAATTATATCTGTGTCAGCAATATGTGAGAATACTCATTTCCCTGTAGAATCAACAATACTAGATTGATAGTTGCCCACCTGATAGGATGGTAGCTTTTTTTTTTTTTTTTTTTTAGTTGAGGGCCAGTTTCTTGAGTCTGCTTGCCCATACAAGCTACCTTTAGGCATTCTTGTTTTGTCACGATATTTTCTGTTTGCACTGATGAACCCATTAATTTTCTCTCCTTTCGGAATTCCTACCCCAGTGATGGCATTGCTATCTCCAGTGATGGTGGAAGTGTTGGAGATGGTTCATGTGTCTGATTGGCAGTGGGCAGTTGTAATCAGGTACTGTTTTAAAATAGAGACTTCCTGTAGATAATCAAATGCTAAACTGGGTATTCTAGTCCAGAGTTTTGGGATGGAAAGAGAAATGAGAGCTGGCATGGTATAAGACAGCTTCATGGGTATTCCAAGAATAATTTATTTGAAAAAGTTATTTCTTTTCTTTTTTTTGCAAAGGTAAGGACAGGCTCCTAGAAGAAAGAAACTTCTAGACTAGTGCTGTTTGTTCCTTTATTGTTGCATGTACAGTGGAAAGATCAATGGCTTTGGAATCATGCAGACCTGGCGGAAGTTTCTGGTTCAGTCACTGAATAGCCCATGTTCTTTCAGTCATATTCATTGTTCCTCTAAGCCAGTGGTTCTCAACCTTCCTAATGCTGCCACCCTTTCATACAGTTCCTCATGTTGTGGTGACCCCCAATTTCATGGTTACAAATTGAACATAATTAAAGCATAGTGATTAATCGCAAAATAATATGTAATTATATATGTGTTTTCTGATGGTCTTAGGCGACCCCTGTTAAAGGGTCATTTGACCCCCAAAGGGGTCACGACCCACAGGTTGAGAACTGCTGCTCTAAGCCTTAGCTTATCAACTGTAAAATATACCTCACTGAGTTGTTTTAAAGAGTAAATAAGATAAGTAATATGAAACCTTCTAGTAAGATATAGTTCATTGTATATTCTCAATTAGAAGGTCAATTTCCTTTCCCTTCCTCTCCTAAATAACAGCAAAAGTAGTCTGTATGGGGGAAAGCGACTGTAGCACTGAATGTCGGACCTTCTTGGCTAATGGCTGAATAAAATTAATGTCTTAATTTTTTTTAAATGCCTCGATTTTCCTCTGTGTAGCTTTCATTTCATGATTTGCTAAATTATGGTTCTTGCAAAGTGCCTTGAACTTTTTCAGTACAAAGCATACTGTAAGCAGGATGGAATTAACATTATCCTTGGTCTATAAAGTATTGTACCTGCATTCTTAGTGATTGACAGGATACATGTTTATACAGTTGATGTCGCCAGGGACGTATTCTTGCCTGAGTCCTACAGCAGTGTTTTGCCACCTGTAACTGTGCTGAATAAAAGTGGTCCCATCTATCATTTCTGTAGCTTTTCCTCATAGAAGCAGTCTTGATAAGTATAAGAAATCCAGGACATCATAGTATCAACAATTCTTTCCTCTTCAAAAGACATCTTTCAGACAAGGCTCTAACGGTCCCTTACAAACATTAATTACATAAATCTTACACACTATTACTTTGTGGGAGGTGAAGTGTTTAGTAAAAAAATGATAATCTAAACAGAGGTTGACTGTGTGGGGGCAGGATGGAAATATGAAAAGTGGGAAGTGGGTGCGTAGCCTGCATTCATTGCTGATATGAAGTCAGCTGTGTGCTTGGCTGGCCCTGTATACATTTCTGCTAGGTTTTTGTATAAGATACAGGCTATTCTTTGTTAGAAAGAAATTTGTGAGTGGTATGAGCTACTTGAATACTAAAGTTATTAAGTCTTAAGGTTAATTCTGCATACTGCTTACCCAGTGGCACCCTGAAATTTGGGGTTTAGTTGCTCTGTGTCATATGATGTAGAAACAACCCCAGGCTGAGCTCAGATTGAGTTGTGTGGCTCCATCTAACTCCTCCCATATGTAATCATATGGTGAATAAGACATTTGCGAATCCCTGAGCAGAGTATATCTTATTGCTAGATAATGATTTAGTGGAGAATTCAGCTTTAAAGTTAATAGCAAGAGTTTATAGGATTTATAAGTATATTTAGTGTCCACACTTTTTGTCATTGATCCTAACCTGGGGTCCTTGCATCACTAGTGATTCACAACAGTAGTAATGACTAATTTTGAGAGGAAAAAGACATTATTTATGAAATCTTAAAAGAAATCATATTGTTTATTTAAATCTTTGATAATGCTTGTTAGGCTACCAGAAATAATATATCTATTTACTTATAGCATAATGATACAGAATAGACTAATAAACATGTCAACTGTTTTCAAAGTTTCAGCTTTGGTCATTTTTTACCATTGGAATTTTTTATAATTTATATCTTTGATTACTCTATAAAATAGGAAAACAAGTTAATATTTTTATAGTTTGATAGGTAATTTTTTTTGCAATATAGAATTGATGTAGAAAAACAAAAAAGAGATTGTTGGTGTCCAAACTTAGCACAGCACCTGGTACATGTAAGTTACTCAGTTAATATTTGCTAAGTGAATCAGAACCAGTGCCGTAAACCATTTCCCTCGGTTGAGATCCTTGCTAATCTGAGTCCTTGATTTGTTGCTCATAATCCCATTGATTATTTCTGCATTTTAAAAACATAATATAGAATGGAAAGATTTTTTTTTTTTTTAGCAAAAATCTTAGAGTTACACTTGCTGAGAACACATAACAGCTGCTGTGACAGTTAATAGGACTGACCTGTAGTGAACATTATCTTCCCAGTATCCATGACCCCTTCTCTCCTTCCTTGCAGTACTCAGATTTTCCTTTGAAGAGCTACCCTCCTCACTGTGTAGTAGCCATTAGTTGGCGTGGGATTGAACTGACTACTGTTGAAGAGCGGATCCTGAATTGATGTAAATCAACCAAGGAGACCTTCCCCTTCTGCTTGCTATAGGCTCACACATGCATGTATGTCAGTTCCAAGCCACTGGGATTGGCGTAGGGGAAGTTCAGTCAGTGAGCAGACGGAGAGAGGTGAGTGAGAACACATGAAAGCCATCTTCCCAAGAATCTTGCCTTGGAATCATGAAGAAAGCCTGAAGATGACATTATGGAGAAGGACTAAACCAAGAAAACTGTAGAAAAACAGAGCCAGGTCACTGAGTGAGCTATGTCTGAAGCCAGTCCTAACTCTGAACTTTACTGTTATGAGCCATCAGGACCCTTTTATTTTCAAAACTAGTTTGTATGTGGTTGTCTCTCTTTTGTAATAAAAAAACACACATCTTACTTGATATGTAGTCTTATTCTAATCATATTATTACGTTACATGTAAATGATAAAAAGTGCTAGCTTCTCCACAAAGTATTTTGTTTTTGCTTTTAGAGAGAGGTATAACTAATTCCAAAAGCACGAACATTTTCTTCTGGCTAGAAGACAAAGATACATTTATGTATTTTAGATAACAAAGCCACTAGTGATACAGAAGTTTATGATAAACTCACAAATACTCCCCTTTTAAGAAATTTTCATGAGTATCCAAGGTATTATGGCACAATTAGTTCATCTATCTTTACAAACACTTTTAGGCATTTTTCATTAGGAAAAATCCTATTATGAAGGAAGTTACAAAAAAACAATCATGTTAACAAAAGTCCCATTTAGGTAACCTTTGCAGAGTTGGTATTTTTTTCATGTTTTGCTTTATATTCTGCCTTGGTTTCCATCATTGTTCATTTCAAAATCTCCCTAAGTCAGATTTTCCATGAAGAGTCATCCAAGACTGAGAATACAGTTGGAATTCTACTTCTCATGACCTAGTTGTATCACAAGAGGGATCAAAGAGGTTTTGTTCTGTTTCTATAATCAGCTATTTCTTTCAGAGGGCAGATTCATAAGAGTTTGAATTGTGCTTGGAAATGCATACAAGGCAAGCCACTACATGGCATTTTAATTACCTCCCTCCACTCCAATGAAAAAACAACACCAGGCACAAACAGATGTCTAAGGTTATATTCAGCTTGACTCTCTTAACACAGCAAATAATTGGACTGTTTCCTTTCTTCCTGGGCTTTTTCGTTTCTCCTACCTTTAGTTTGTTTGCTCCCCTAACTGTTCCCTTTTATTTCCTAAGCATTCACCTTTTGCTAATGTTAAGAAAAGTTTTACCTGACAAATTCTTCTCCTTGCTAAACTCTATGTGACATAAAATTACGAATCACAAAGGGAACAGATGGCTGCCTTGGAACCCACCAATTATAGTAGTACCTTGCTTAATCTAAACTAATTAAACTCCTCAATTAGCTGGGATTGAAAATTCAGCATATATGCCTCTTATGGTGACCTCATGATATAGTGAGTTTGCAAGTGAATAAACCTTCAGAAGTTTTTTCCTGCTCTTTGTCATGAAGAGATAAAAACAAAAGGCAAGGAAACAGACTCATCTAAGTGATTTATTAAGACTGAAAAAATTCAAACTCTAGTATCCAAGGTTTGCTATGCCATCATTATACATCTAAGTTCACATATTTTCCAAGTTATACAGCTGTAATATTGTTTTTTAGTCATTATTGAAGTTTAGATTAATCACCAGTACTTTGAGATTTTTCATTCTATTTGATGAGTGTCATTGGATCTTCCAAAATATTCAAAATACCATGCTAACTGTCAAGGAGCTGGAAGAAAAAGTTTTCCAGTTACTATTGCTGCCCAAGAAATCGCTTTTAAAACTATTGTCTCAAAATAACAGTAGTCAGGTTCTGTGAACAGGAATTCAGAATGGGCTCAGATGGGTGGTTACAGCACAGAGTGTTCCCTATGGTTGTACTCAGATAGTGGTTGGACCTGGGAAAGCATGGAGCTCAAGGAGCTAAAGACTCCATCATCCTCCAGGTAGCATCCAGGGCCTATCCTTGTCACCTCCTTAAGTGGGCTGGTTTGGGCTTCCTTACAATATGGCGGCCTCAGGGCAGTTGGCAGTCATATGTGGCAGCTCAGAGTAAGTGTTCCAGCTAACAAGGTGGAAGCTATAGTACCTTTTATGACCTAGCCTGGAAAGTCATGCAGTGCCATTGCTGCTGCATTCTATTGATTACAAGTGAGTCAATAGTCCCTCCAAATTCAATGGGAGGAGAATTAGATTTCATGTCTTATTGAGGGAGTGGTAAGTTTTTAGAAAAGCACATGGGACTGGAAGTATGGTCATCTTTTGAAAATACATTTGCCATGATCTTTTTCAGAATCTAGTGGATAAAACCAGGTCCCTGTGGCAAACTCACAGTGTAGATGCAGGATATTTTTGCATTTTTGAGGGAAACACTGTGACATCTGTCAGACACCATGTGAATTACTACTATTAAGTTGTTTGGGCCTAATTATGTAATAAGTGTAACCATTAGGCATTTCTTTTGTCCTGGCAATGTCATGAAAAAAATTACAGAGAGAGAAAGTTTTGGGAACATCTAGAATAAAAACAAGACATAGATATCCAACTATAGTCTTAGCAGGCCCATAACTGACACTTGTAAGGTTCAGACCTGAATACACATGGAGTTACTAGTCTGGTCCTTTCTTTCCCCACTCCAGCTCCTACCATTGTGGGGTCACATGCATGTGTGTGGACACTCGAACCTTTATATCCAAACACTGTACCCTCTCTCTCCCACTGCAGTAACAGCTTCTTCTTCTCCCCAGGAGGGAGCACACCAGAGGCAAATCAGCCCTCTGGAGCATGGCGAGAGGAAGAGGCCCACAGAGAAGCAGACTCAGTATAGATTTAAGCAAGGAATGCTGGAGTCCCAGGTATCTAGAATGTTCCCCAGGGAAGAAGACCGGGGCTCTGGATGAGCATGCCCCCATGGCTCAAAGACCCTCAGCCCCTTTGGAAGGGCATGGCTGAAGGGCCTTCAAAAGTACAGGAACATAGAAGGTACTGAGAACCTGCATATAACTAGTGCTCAATACATACTTGATAAGTAAATTATTCCAGGGCAGACTCTGGAAATTGGGGCGGGGGGTGGGAGCGGGGGAGGGAGAAGAATCATTAATTCTGATTAGGGATCTTTCGAAGGCTTCTGTGTATGTTACCTTCAAGGATAAGGGAGCAAAGAAGTAGGGGAAAGTGGGATGGGGATTTGGTAAAAATGCAGGGATTAATGAATCTGCTAGAAGCAAGCATCACAAGAAAATCTAAAACTATACTCATTGTCAGGGGTGAATCTGGGTTCAATGGCTTCCTGAAGCTTATGCAATTTGAGGGGCCCTCTTTTAAAATAAGAATACAAAATAAGGTACAAAAAGATCACACACAGTACACATTTATAAAAGCTCACAAAGCCTCAACTACCACAAAGATCTAGAAGGAGTAATTTTTAAATTAATTGTCTGCTACCTCTTTATAATACTTAAAATTAATACTATTTTGGCTGCACACTCTTTGCTTCTTTCCACAAATTTTATGTTCTGTAGAAAGAATGGAAAGATAATTAGCGTTGATTGAATATTTTTTTTTAAAAATATTGATCGTTTATAAAAGTTTAGCACCATCATTATTAGTGATGGCATGTAAATTTTCACAGCTGTTGTCAAATTGGGAAAAACTCTTACTATGGTGTTGAACTGATATAGACCTGCTCTCTACGTCTAGTAGTTATGGGTTTGTTCCCTTCAAACCTAACAATCCTGATAAATTCTGTTTCACACAATGACTATAAACTGAAAAGCCTGGAGCTTTTATAATTGTATGTGGTACTGCATTCTCTAATATATTCCTGACAGGAGAAAACATCTGTTTTGATTAGATCTTGATGAGAACCAAATCCTCTGTTAAAATTTTACGCACTTGATGATTGAAAGAATTTTCTACAGATTAACTCCTGGCTCCATACATTTCAGCCTCCTCTCTGCATCCCCACATGCTGGCGGAACCGAGCCACAGAGGAGTCAGCCTCTGACCCTGCACTTTTGTGCAGACTGAGAGAACTCAGACAGTAGGCAGCAAGTGGATTTTTGCAACCTATACTACACTGGGATAGCAGCAATAATTTTCACGGAAGTAAATGTGAACCATGTAAATGTGGTAGTCCCTCTTACCCACAGTTCTGCCTTCCATGGTTTCAGTTACCCGAAGGGCAGTTGCCGTCTGAAAATATTATATGGAAGATTTCAGCAACAAACAATTCTTTTTTTTTTTTTTTGCTGCAAAAAGCTTTATTGTTTCATTTGGTCCAATGCATGGGAGAGGGCTTCAGGGTGGTTAAAGGAATGGCTAGAGCTTCAGGGAGAGGCTCAGGTAAAGCCCAGACCCCAGGGGGATGCAGAGGGGTCCCTCAAAGGCCTCTGGGCTCCAAAGGCTCCTAGTGGTGCTTGAGGGTGAGCCTTTCGAAGGGATACTCGCCCCGCCCAGCCTGGGGGCCGGCAGTCTGCGGAGGTGAGTCAGGTGTTGCCCATCTTCTTGATGAGTTTCACCTCCTCTCCCCGGAAGTGGTTCTGCAGGAAGTCCCAGAGCTGAGGGTCTGCGTGGGTGGAACCCAGGGCCGGCAGCTCCACAAGGGCCTGGTCCAGGGGCCTCTCCAAGGTTCCTCTCCTGAGTTTGCCCACTCACCTTGGGGAGGCTTCAGCTTGTCCTGAAGAGAATGCGGCCACTGCGTTGGTTTTGCGTCTTTAAGACGCTCAGTGCCCTCGGCTTCTTCTCCACCAACTCAAGGAAGAAGTGGCCCACGCCCTCCAGAGCCACATTGTCAAGGTAAAAATAACAGCCCAGAGAGAGAGAGGTAGGTGTGGGAAGCCTGCAGATGCAGGCTGGCCAGGCGGTTGATAGCAGCCTCCCCCTCGGTGGAATAATTCTGACGAACTTGGGTGCTCATGGTTGTTTGGCAATAAGGAGTTAAGGTAGAAAAAAACCCCGGTGTGTTGGCTGGTCTTGGAGGTGGTTCTGGATAAGATGCAGGAGAGTGGCTGGAGGCTGGGAAAAGGGGTCTGTTCCGTCCAAACACTGTTGAAGCAAGAGACAGATCCGGGACCACCGAGGGCACTGCTAACAAACAATTCTTAAGTTGTAAGTTGTGTGCCATTCTGAGTAGTGTGATGAAATCTCGCAGCATTTGCTCTAGCCCAACTGAGACAGGAATCATGCCTTTGTTTGGTATCTGCACACTGCACACGCTCCTCCTGCTTCTGCTCACTAGTCACGTAGCAGCCACCTTGATTATCCAAACCAACTGTCCTGGTGTCACAGTGCATGTGTTCAAATAGCACTTAATAATGGCCCCAAAGTACAAGAGTAGTGATGCTGGCAATTCAGACATGCCAAAGAGAAGCTGTAAAGTGCTTCGTTTAAGTCAGCGATTCTCAACCTGTGGGTTGCAACCCCTTTGGGGGTCGAACGACTTTCACAGGGGTCGCCTAAGACCATCAGAAAACACATATATAATTACATATTGTTTTTGTGATTAATCACTGTGCTTTAATTATGTTCAATTTGTAACAATGAAATTGTGGGTCACCACAACATGAGGAACTGTATTAAAGGATCGTGGCATTAGAACCACTGGTTTAAGTGAAAAGCTGAACATTCTCTACTGAATAAGGCTTTTATCATCTCATATCATCATAAGAAGAAAGGTGAGTACAGTATAAGATATTTTAAGAGAATACATTCGCATAATTTGTATGATAGTATATTATTATAATTGTTCTATTTTGTTATTAGTTATTGTTGTTCATCATACTATGCCTGGTGTGTAATTTAAACTTTATCATAGTCATATATGTACAGGAAAAAAAACATAGTTTTATATAGGGCTTGATACTACCCACAGCTTCCAGTACTCACTGGGGGTCTTGGAACATATGCTCTGTGGATAAAGGGGGACTACCGTATGTGATAACGTACTGACACTATATGTATTCCCAACTTAGTCGACCACTCCTTAATCATATCTCCAAAAAGCACATGGCCACCCAATGCTACTTAGTATGAGGGGAAGCTGGAGTGAAAGAGACAGAGGCCGTAATCAATTACTGTCAAAAAAGTATTACATGTGCCCATGTGCACCCAATGCTGCAGCCCTCCGAGGGCCTTGGAGAAGGCCCGTGCAAATGAGGCCTTGAAGCTTAAATTCATTCACTTGAATCCACCTGTGTTCACCATTCTGCCCACATTCACTAAGGCAGAGAAGTAAACCAAACTGAGACAGTGTGTTCTGTAATAGAAAGGACACTGGACTGGGACTCAGAGAATTGGAGCTTTCATCCCAGCTCTTGCAGCCTCTCTGTTCCTTTGGGCCACCCTCTGGGATTTACAGTTATTATCTGTTAAGTGTTGGTCCTTCTTTATCTGCAACAGGAAGTGGGAAATCAGCATTCCAGTTATGGGAACATCTGCGGAAGGGTAATCACATTAATGCAAGTTATGAGCATTTAAATCCATATTATTCCCACCCGTTGATGCTGCCATTTTCCTAACTCACAGTGATGTCATTTACACAATGAGCAAAACCTTAAAAAATAGTTGAACTCTACCATAGAGAGGTTTTCTCCCAGAATACTCACGAGAAGGGAGAACAACCAAGTTATTCTGAATAGCACTGCTGAATGTTCACTGGAGCAATTTCTTCCAGTTTTCAAAAAAGGTAGTCTTTCAAAAAATTTGCAAAAGTCATACAAGCTCTGTGTAAAAACATTTTCAATGTGGAATTTTCTATGGCCAAAAATAGAAGTCTCATCTGCAGATCTCACTCCTTCGGGGAGTGACTGCTAACAGTTGAGACGAGTGTGTGGCCTTCCAGAGCTCTTCCATGCACACACCGTGGCAGGAGGACATTTTGAAATATGAACTGAGGTTTTTTTGGTCCCCACTGTATTTCCTGGTGGTCCTGGCCTTTCACCCATCCCATCAGCTAGCACATTCTGCATTCATTGCCTCAGGGAAAAGATGACCCAGCTGAATGCTTTAAAAAGGGAAGTCAACAGTGTTCGAGTGTCAAATTTTAGAGTTTCTAGCCCTTGTGGGAATAAAGAGATTTGGAAGAATATATAATAAGTCAGAAGATGCCTTAGAGCTTGGAGAACTAGATAAAAAAAGATTTCAATTCTTGGGAGACGAGAGAGGCTCAGAGAGGAAGAAAGGACGTTGGACAGCTTATGCTGCTTCTCTCTGAAATTTAGAAAAAGGCCACATTTTGGTGAATGAGTTACAGTCAGGTGCCTTGATGAGTGGATCCTTTCCAGGGACTCCAGTTTAGAGAGCTGACAACACTGTTGGCAAAGACAAAGGCCCCTCCATTATCCGGCATGGGGGCCGAAGTCTCAGCTTTTTAGATTTCAGCCCTTCTCATGCCCAAACAAGTATCTTTGTGTAGTGTTCAAATCACACAACTGAGGCATCCTTCATCGGTGGTTCCCAAGAAAGGTCCTCTGTCCTGTCTCTCCAGTTCAGGTGAACTTGGCAGTGGAGATGGGACTCATAAAGGTTTAGGGAATTGGAAGGTAGAGGGGTTGTGCCTGCTTTCCTGGTAGACCGTCAGGCGGGTGGTGGTGAGGCCCCTGGAACAGAAGGAATGCCAGTAGGGTGTGTCTCTAGTCCAACTGGATGTTAGTCTCTCAGAATTTCCTATAGCCTAGCAGGAATGGAATGCCTCTTGGGAAGGGCATGGAAGTAGCTGGGAGAGCCAGACTCAGGAAGGGGAGGACACAGAAATGCCTTGCATGAGCCTAAGATGGGTGACAAGACGGTGAGAGTGGATCCTAGGACACAAGTACCGATAGAGGATAAAACCAAGGATGATTGGTCTCTTTATCCACATCCTGGCATTGACAGGCCTGCCTGGAACTCAAATGCAACATCAGGAACTGGATTTTTTTTTAAAAAATATATTTTATTGATTTTTCACAGAGAGGAAGGGAGAGAGACAGAGAGCGAGAAACATCGATGAGAGAGAAACATCGATCAGCTGCCTCCTGCACATCCCCCACTGGAGATGTGCCTGCAACCCAGGCACATGCCCTTGACCGGAATCGAACCTGGGACCCTTCAGTCCGCAGGCCGACGCCCTATCCACTGAGCCAAACCGGTTTCGGCAGGAATTGGATTTTTATTACCACATAAAAATAAGCTTAAAACAGAAAATAAATTTATTCTTTTAAAAAAGTTACATTTCTTGCATATCTGAGTTTTTAAATCGAGATTCATACTTCAGCCTTAGCCGGTTTGGCTTAGTGGATAGAGCATTGGCCTGCAGACCAAAGGGTCCCAGGTTCGATTCTGGTCAAGGGCACGTACGTTGGTTGCAGGCTCCTCCTGCCCCTGGCTCTGGTCCTGGTCGGGACTCATACAGGAGGCAACCAATCGATGTGTTTCTCTCACATCGATGTTTCTCTCTGTCTTTGCCTCTCTCCTCTGACTCTTCCTAAAAATCAATCAAAAAATATCCTCAGGTGAGGATTAACAAAAAAAAAAAAAAAAGAGAGAGAGAGAGATCATACTTCATTAACATTGTAATGCTAATCAAATTATATGTATACTTGGCAGTATATCTGGAATAGTCTTATATATGAGCACATATAAATTTACCTCCTTTAAAAAAATCCCTTTATAATATTGCTGGCTCAGTGTAGCACTTGTCTAATCAATCCCTGGAGGTTGAAGTTTTCACATCAGTGTTTCACTGTTATGAATACTCAGCAATAATTATCCTTTTACATAAACCAACCATTGTTAGCACAGCCTCTTTGAATAATCTTTTCCTGTACCTAGATGTCACGTATTGAGAGAATTATATTCCAGTTGGAACCTCTACCCTCGGTCCTCCTCCCCTTCCCCCGCTCTCATAGCAATATGAGAAATCATGTGCTAAAATTCATGATCATTTCCATTTTTTTTTTAGCACTAATGTCTTTTTATCAAATGAAATATTGTTATCTAGCAAGTATGTATTTTAAAGAAATAAAGTGCAAGCACTCTGAATGGCTGGAGGGAAAAGGCTAGGAGTTTGGCTGCTCTGGTCCACCCTCTCCCCTCCTCAGGGCCCTGCCTTTCCCCACCCTACCTCTGTGTCAGTGCCAAGGTATAGGGCTGACATTATGTCCCTCCTCCCTCCTCGTGCTCACTGGTTAGAAATACCACAGACAGATTTAGGATGTCCGTCTGGCAACAGCAGGTAGCGTAGGTGTCTTTATGGCTTTCTGACTCTTGCTTCTGTGATTTAACATCAACTGGTGTGGAGTTAGGTGTGCTCTCCTTTGTGTTTCTATAATATTTAGACAATAATTCAATTACAGCACTTACCATATTGTTCTTTCTTTTTCTTTTATATTTTTAAAATTTATCTTTATTGTAGAAAGTATTACAGAGGTCCCCCTTTTCCCCATTGACACTTCTGCCCTGCTCCCACCCCTTGCCCCCCAGGACTTCCATATTGTTCTTTCTTGAAAATACTATTCCAAAGAGAAACTTTTCCTTTACCTTTGAAATCTATAGAATTTTCCATAAAACTTGGAGAGTACTACTAGTTTTTCCAAAAGGCCTTCTGAACAAATGAATGAATGAATCGCACACATTTGAACAACCACTCAATTATAGTGCGCACAACCTCGCCTTCAAATACATAGATACTTTAAAAAAGTACAAATGTACCTATTTTAGTATTTCCTAGTTAGTCTTCTTTGGACCAACTAACTATTTAGGTGTCTAAGTGTTTCTGCTTTAGAACAGATTTATAGGAAAGGGTTGGAATTGGCCCAAATGTCCCACATCATATTCTTGCAGCCACCTTTGCTGGATGACATAATGAGAGCAGCATATGTACCTATAACAACTGCTGTTGTGTGTGAAGGATGGATTTGGTAAATGTTAAGCAAAAAATGGAAATATGTCTGCTTTTTACATCTGAGAGTTAGAAGAATCAAAAGGCTGCCTACTCACCCGAACTTTCCATTTTTTTTTAAAACCAGGATGAGTGGGTGGAAGACCCCATAGAATGGAACACAAAATACATTAGAGTACATAGCACATTATGCATGCCCAGTAAGTAATGGAGGGATCAACCACATGAAGATAATAATTTTTTTCTTATATGTCTTTATTTTGACAGATAGACTGACAGAGAAGTTGCAGAATTTCAAAGGATTTCCATATACCCTTCACCTAGATTCTCAAAAAGATAAAAATTGAAAGTTGCAGATCTGATGCCACTTACTCCTAAATATTTTGAGTGCATATACTAAAATCAAGGACATTCTTTAATATAATCAACTGTAATCATTAAAATCAGAAAATTGACATTGAGACATAACTCTTCGAATACACAGATGGGTTTTTCAAATTGTATAGGTAATTCTCTGTATAGAAAACAAACAAACAAAAACAACAGCAACAAGGAAAACCTTCCAATCTCTCACATGGCTTTCCGTTTAGTCTCCTTTAACCTGAAACGTTCTTTCAATCTTTGTATTTTCTGACACTGGCATTTTTGAAATGTACTGCTAGTTATACAATGCTCCTCAATTTAAATTTGTCTGATGTTTCCTCCTGATTAGATTTGGGTTACACATTTTTGTCAGAAATTCCACAGGAGGGATGCTGTGTCCTTTGCAGTCCATCATTCCAGGAAGCATGGCTGTGGCAATATACCATTACTGGTGATGTTTGATCATTTGGTTAAGGTGGTATCTGCCAGATTTCTCCACTATTTTTTTTCATTGTAATCAATATCTTATGGGAGAAACTTTGAGACTATGTAGATACCCTGTTATTCATCAAATTCATACATACTAATTTAGCATTCATTAATGATTCTTGCCTGAATCAATTATTTCAGTGATGGCTGCTAAATGATGACTTTCTAAGTCCATCATTTCTTTTATATTTATTAGTTGGCTTTGTGCTGTAAGGAAGAGCTTTCTCTTCATATGTATGTATCTATACATGTATGTTGTATGTACATAGGTATATCACTGTAGACTCATAAATTCTTACATTTTTCTAAGAGTTATCATAAGTTATTATCATATTATTTTGATGATCAAATTGCCAAGATTTGCCTGGTGGGAAGGCCTTCAAGCTGGCTTCTTTGTCCTACATCTATATCTCCCCATCATTTTTTGAGAACTTCCTTCTTTTCTGTGACAAAAAGGTATTTCAAACTCACGTTGTACTGTCCCTGCCACAGATTGTTTTGTTTTGTAAGTGGAGAACGGTGGCATTGCTCCTAGGCCTTTCAGCAGACAGAGCTGGGAAAAGCCACAGGGATCATTTAGACCTTCCACCTTTCCACAGTTGGAACTCTTCTTTGTCAGTGAGAAATCTGGCTTTCACTAACCAGAGTATATTTACTTATTTGCTTAATCCTGTAACATACAGAAAGTAGTTTCAGAATCGTGAACCTATACATCTATGAGAAAAAAACCCTACTGATTGGACTTCAATAATTAACACTCCTATTTGTCTTTACCCTGAAGGTATATAGTCCAACTATTTCACTTAAAAGCTATTTGAGCCCTGGCCAGGTGTCTCATTTGGTTGGGGTGTCATCCCATACACCAAATGGTTGTGGGTTTGATTCCTGGTCTGGGTGTGTACGATGTTTCTCTCTCCCTCCCTCTCTCTCTAAAATGAATGAATATATCCTCAGGTTCATTTGTTTATTTCTGTTTTTATTCCAATTTCTAGTCCAGCCTCCCCAGCCACCCTTGTTGTCTTGAGCACATGAAGCATTCACAAGTCAGAATTGTATAAAAAGTGGTGTAATTTCCCACTATTCCTTTTATTCTCTTCACCATCTCATTAGTTTCTATTTTATCCTGCCCGTGTTTTGTTATACACAAATGAGTAGATACCTGTATATTTTCTAAATTTCTCTTTCTTACACAAAAATAACTTACGATAGATATGCTTTTCTTTTAAAATTTAGCAATATATTCTCAAAAGCACTTATTGGTTCATTATCTTATTCTTTCTTACAGCTGCATAGTACTCCATTGTGTGGATACACCATAGTTTATTCAACTGCTGTCCTATAAATGGGCATTTAGGTTGTTTACAATACTTAAAAATTATAAGCAATACTATAATAAATAATCTGAATAATATTGTATAGATATATTTTAATATTTTTGGAAGTATATTTTTAGAGTAATTTCCTAGAAGTGGGATTGATGAGTCCTGATAAGGTAGATGCATATGTAGTTTTGTTAGCTATTGCAAAACCCTGTTGAGAAAGGTTTTGTGTACATCAACCAGTAATGTATGAAAGGGCCTGTTTTAAATGTTTGCCATGTGATAAATGAGAAATGTTATCTTACTTTAATTGTTACTTTTAATCAACATTTATTTATCTTATTAGAAATGAGGTTGGTTATATTTTACTATTTTTATGGGTCATTTTAATATCCTTTATTTGAAGAATTGGAAGCAATATTTAGTTGTCCCATGGAATAAATGGATTAAGTAAAATAAATATGCTCACTTTTAAATATTTTTATAGAGTAAACAACTCTATACTCAGAGGATTATGGTTTTTTTCCATCTGTTATCCATTGTCTACCATTGACAGACTCTACCTATTTAAGCTATCTTAAAAAGCGAGGAATCAACTATGGTTAAAAAGATATTCAAAACAGGAATTTCACAACAACTAGAGACAGTGTTTTTATGTTTGCAATCAAGTTTGGGAAGTCATGGAAGAAAGAATAAAAATAAGAGCTGGTTTTTCCACTTAGTTGGGTGGTTGAATTAACTGACCTTTAAGGTCTCTTCCACCCTGGGTTTTATGATTCCATGAATCATTCCTCTAACTAAGGCCAAGTTAGTGATGAAATGGTGGGGGAGGTGTGGGGGTCAGAGGTGAGCTGAAGATGTGGTAAGTGGATGAGAACAACGGGAAAAGGGGAGACATTTTAATTAAAAGTACAGAGTTAGGAAAGAAATAATTTTTCCATCCTTTCAAAACTTGGTATCAGAGGGGGAAGCAAAAATCTATGTTGGTAAAAAGGAGTATTAGTTGGATAGAGAATGGCAGAGATTGGTGACAGTGTGGTCATGGTAGAGGATACATTCAGGAACTTGAACAAGAGTTTAAGGATGAATAAGATGACAGCCTCACCAGCCAGTGTTCTAACAGAGAGAACAAAGCTGTTATAGGGGTGCACAAAACTTTACCATGATTTTTTTCCTTTTCCAACTTGTATCTATTTATATAAAAGGCTAATATCTTAAGTGTCTGATGGTCCGACTGGTTGCTATGATGCCCACTGACCACGAGGGGGCAGACACTCAATGCAGGAGCTGCTAAGCTGCAGTGACTTGGCAGTGGCGGTTCTCAGGTGATGCACCCCAAAACCAGAGAGGAGGGAGCCCGATTCCTCACGGGGCTGCATGATTTCACCTTCAGCTGTGGGTTATGTTGTTTCTGGGGCACAGTTGGGCCCTGAATTTTGTTTACTGCGCACTTGTGTTTTCGTTTCACACCCTGTACGACAGCAACTTTGCAGAGTGCCCTCTCACATTCTGGGACCCCTTGGGGGATGTTAGCCGGTTTCAGCCTGATCCCTGCAGGCCAGGCCGAGGGACCCCACCAGCAGGAGGGACCTCCACTTACTCCACAGATGCCCTTTGAGCCACAGCACCACCCCAGGTGCGGCCGGCTGGGGAGGGACCACGGGAGGTTGGCTCCAGGGCATGTCTGGCCATCTTGCCCAGTCCTGCCCAGTCCTGCCCTGTTGGCCACCTTATAATTAATTTCCTTTCAATGTGCACAAATCCATGCACCGGGTCACTAGTATAGATATAAAAAATTACATTAGATAAGACAGTCTAATATAAGACCTGTACAATTTTCTGAATAAATAATTTTTCAAAAAACAATATTAAAATGGGCCATAAAATAGTAAAATATAACCAACCTTATTTCTAATAAGATAACTTGTACAGGTTTTATATTAGATTGCACTATATTTTTAAAAACTTATCTTTCAATGCACTATATTTTGAAAAACTATTTTCAGATTATAAAGAGAGACATTCAGGGGAAGATAAGAAGCTTCTATAAATCAGGGTATTTATAAAAAGAGACTGAAAGTATCTTGAAGCAACTGAATGTTATTTAGCTATTTGGTTGTAGAAATATTATCCTTCAGTTGACCAAGGAAAGGTTGAGTTTGTGAATCACTGTATATGAAAGTAGATGTACTATTTTCATTTCATCTTAAAGACATATTCAAAACAATGATATACCAAGGAAGAGTAAGCCTGGAGAGTGATAGTGGTGATCCTGACACCATGAATACTTAAAATGGTTATATAATGTTTGCATGTTGCAGCGATGATGATGATGATGATGATGATGATGATGATGATGATGATAAATAGACCCCTTGGAAAACTTGAACTTTTTGCTGGTGTGATAGAATCTTACCAACACAGGAGGGAAAAAAATCTGAGACTGAAAATTCATGTGCAGGCAACACCAACATAGCATAAATAAGGAAATCATGTTTCCTTTTAAATGACCTCCAGGGTTCCTTGTGCTCCTGTGTTGGTTTTCCTTTGCTCAACATCTGAATGGTTGAGCTGTAGAAGATAAACTAAGTAGTCCCTATTCCATCCATCCATGTCCTACATAGCTCTTCCATCCTGAGTTTAGCAGAAAGAACAATAAAAATGTCTTTTATTCACCATTGGGTCTAATTAGCATATTACACTTTTATTATTATAGATAGCATGGTACCAGACCCTAGGCTAAGTGCAGGGAACAAGTAGATAAAGAAAACACAGTCCTTTGCTCAAGGAGAAATAGTCCCTTTTGATCTATGGATGGTTACTTCTGGTCACTTTTCTTAATAATATTGATTGCTGAACTCCCTAGATTAGGGGCTTTCGTGTTCATGGGCAAACAGTTATGGTGAATTCAAAATAGCACAGGTAGACCTGGGTGTGCCCTTGGCAAGTCACTTTTGCTGAGCTTTTGTTTACTTATCTGTATGATGGATGTAAAAAAATATCCTTGGAGAGAGTTCTAGAAATTAGGTATTTATAAATTTCCTAATGAAGAGTTCTAACACTTAGTAAGTGCTCAATAAATAGCAGCTATTATTACTACCTTCCTTATCCTAATGGATTCCTGGCTACCACCATTGATCATCACAATATATCTATGTATATACATCATGGTGGCCTTGAGTCTTCTGTTCTATCCTTGGTTTTGGCCGTGGCATATTTTCTGAAACATGCCTGGATCCTCATATTCTATTCAAAGCTCTTTAGCTCTTTGCTTCTTATGAGTTTATTTCTGTCCATTTTCACCACTCCTGCTGCCTATACTTGTTTATTTCTAGGAAAATTTTTCTTAATGCTTATACTGCATCCTGAAGTTTCATTTCCTTGCTTATAACACATGTCTAGGAAGTGTGTACCCTTTAATTCAGCAGACATTCTCACACATTAAAATATCCCATTCTTTCATAAATTTCTCCAGGATGACTGGAAAAGAGCAGCAAATTCTCGCTGACTCCCATCCCTCATGACTCTCTCTTTATTATTATTGAGTATCCTACAGCATATGTTTTCTATCTGGCTTACATATAGCATTCATAGAAATCCATTATGAGGGACAGATAGCCATTTAATTGTAAAGCCAGAAGTAATCTTAGAAACTTTGGCATCTGCCTTATTTAGAAGAGGGAGAAATTGTTCCTACAGAAGTTAATGAAATTGCTCATATTCACACAGCTAGTTAAGCAGACACTAGAACCCTGGTGATTGAAGTTGTTTAACTCTATGCTCTTGTCTGTTCTTTATTTTATGTGTCAATATTACCATCTTAACATTCATGTTCCTAGAGGTATAAATACATGAATCAATGTAGTCACCATGGAATTATTCTTTAAGAGCTTAATAAATAGGTGAGGGTAGATGTTTTTCATTTACCTTCTATTTTCCCCATTATTCACCTCAGAACAACAGGAAATGGGATGGTCTTTAGCACAGAGCTGTTTTTGTCTGTATCTTCCCTGTTCCCGTGCTTCTGCCAGGGATCCCCCACCACGAGTTAGGATGTCTCTGTAATGAGATGCTTCAGGAAGAATTGGGGCCAATTGCTTACCTTCAGGTTCCAACCACCTTGCAATCCCAGATCTTCAATGTTAGTTTCCTGGGACCTTCCTTTGGGATGAGGGCAGGACCTTATATTGCAAGCCTTCGAGGAGATGTGGGTATTTACAGGTCCAGCCAGTGTTCTCAAAGCTGAGCTGCTCAAGGGAATGCACACTTAATCAGGGACGGAGAAGAAGGAATGATTCCAGTCGTCTGCTCCTGAGGCAGTGTTATCAGGGCTTGGATGGACACATTTTAATCATGTGAATACTCCCTGGTTGTCTGCCCTCTCCATAAAACAACTCACAGAACCAGTGGCTTCAGGGGGCTATGGGATTTTCCCTTTGTTCAAACTCTGGGTCAGGGCGCTCTTTTCTGACAGTTTAATATATACTCAGAAAAATTCGGTTTGTCTTGGGCCGTTTCCAAACCACAGACCTCCCTTGGATTCCTGCCCTCTCTACTGTGTCCTCTGTGGGATTTGCAGAGGAGGATGAGGGAAAAAAGATTAATTATTAATTATAATAATAAATTTGCCAAGTTGGGGAGGTTATCTTTAAGTCAAAGGCTATATCCTAAAGACCATGTAAGTGAGAAATTGCCGATTATCTCAGGTGTTTCTGAACAATGAATTTTAGGCTTATGCAGCTTCCTTTGAATAACTCAACGAGTTTCAAATTGGGCATCCTTTCTATGTAATGGTTGTTTGGGAAATTTATTTTTTTAATTTTTAGAGTCACAGTTCAGCAACCATATCTTTCCCATTTTTTAAAAAAAGCCCAAGTACAGTTTTCCCTTGTTAATTGATGAGAACATGATTTATATTATTAAGAGATTACTGGGAATATAAATACTACCTTGTAAGTCTTTAAAGCCATAAGATTTTAACTTACTCTTCTTCATACTTCCTAAACAACAAAGAGGTCATCGCATACTTTCTCCTTGTTATAAACATCCATTCACAGGAATGGAGTGGTGATTAAGAAATGAATGGTCCTTGCTTTCCTTGAGTTTAAAGTCTGGAGAGATATCAGAGATTAAACAGGAAGTTACATACCAGGAAGACATTACCTCCTTAAATACACAACACTGTTGTTTAATAAGATTACAATTGAACATCAGGTAAGAATTGCTAAAAATGGCCAACGAGATAAATGCACACTGAATATATCAATCTGTGTTGAATACAGTGGTAACTGGTTGGCCACCCTTACCTAAGAAGGTTGGAGAAGAAAAGTGGGAATTTTCACAAAGATAGCTCTTGTTTGTGAGTGTGTAGTTTTGTTTTATTTACTTACTTACTTACTTATTTATTTATTTATTTATTTATTTATTTATTCTCAAAAGAAACCTAAAAAATAGCCTTTCAGCTTTGGTTCAGAGCACAGCATTTAATCTGGCTATTCCTGGCCTGAGCAGGGAGGGAATGTCCGTCTACCTTCATTTTTGCTTGCACAGATTCAAAACACTGGCTTCTTTTCAGAAACCATGAAGATATTTTATTAAAAATGTAAATTAATAAATAAGAACAATGGAAACTTCAAGAAAAGAGAGAGACTATATCTGAATATCAAGAAGCTTGTATCAGTCAAATCTGCTAGCTTCTGGAATACCATGTCCAAGGAGGTATGGGAAGCCCTGTTGCTTGATACCTTTTCAAACTGGAGTGACTGATCTGATAGTCACACAAAAGAAATCACAAAAGCATAGATGAAAAGACTTAGCCAAGATTTTCTACCTCTTAGTATTTATTTATTTATTTATTTTCTACCTCTTACATTTTTTTTTGTTGTTGTTGTTTTTAAAATATATTTTATTGAGTTTCCACAGAGAGGAAGGGAGAGAGATAGAGAGTTAGAAACATCAATGAGAGAGAAACATCAATCAGCTGCCTCCTGCACATCTCCCACTGGGGATGTGCCCACAACCCAGGTACATGCCCTTGACCGGAATCGAACCTGGGACCTTTCAGTCCGCAGGCCGACGCTCTATCCACTGAGCCAAACCGGTTTCAGCTACCTCTTAGTTTTTAAATGTAGTTTTCATCCTTGACCATTTTCAGCATAGGAAGGATAATTATTTCCTAGTCTAACAGTTTTCTATTGGATATATAGTTTCATAAACACAAATTACAATAATAAAAACAAAAAAATGAAATCATTACATCACAATAAAATTTTAGTAAGATATGTGCTTGTCCAGCACACATGAAACTATATTTCACAGAATGAAGGAGAATATTGGGTAGGTTTTAAGTCTGTTTTAATTCTAGAAGCTCATGGTGGACACAATGAATTAGAGTCCTCTTTGGCTTTAATAACAGATAGAAACACTCAAAAGTGGCACCACAGCATCAACTGTGATACTGTAGCTGGACTCCTCTGCTATCCACCTATCCCCATCCATCCAGCGCTTGATATTATTTCTGATATCCAGCCTAGGTTGCAAAAGGCAGATTCACTACATTGTACACTTTAGGAATGCATTGTTTTAACTTCTTAAAGGTTTAGATTCATCGTTATCTATAAAATGAATGTAGGGAGATATTTGCCTCAGTATAGCCACTATTGAGTAAAAAAAAAAAATAAATTCGTTGTTCTTAGAATTATTTGTTGGAAGAAAAGAGATGAATCTGACTAACAACCAGATATTTGGAGTCTGGAATATATATTAGCACAAGAATGTTTTAGCATTTAAACAAGTTAGAAAGGATTCAGTCTGTCAAGTGAATCAGGAGATAGTTTAGAATTATCCAGACCAGGGTTACAGCAGGCCAGGACAAGTGATCAAGTTCTGGAGATGGAGACAGGGTGGGAGCTCTGAGGCAGGAAACAGCTGGGCACCTAGCAGGAGTGGTTGAGCAAATCCCGTAGGCAGAGGTCAGCAGGCCCAGCCTCTGGGAGGCCAGTGGATAGGGAGATTGTCAAGGTGAGCCATGAAAAGAATACAGAAATGATTTGTTCGCAGTCTCCTTTTGAACTCCTGCTATGTGGGTGGCCAGGGCTTGCAGGTGTCTGTAGTCAGCAGAGAGGGGCCTCACTAAGATCAGCTTTCAGCTTTCTGTTATCCTCATCCCTTGTCTCAAGCTATTCAGTAATATTGCATCTTTAATGGTTAAGCTCTGGGGCAGGTGGCTATTTGTAAGGCTACTAATTAGATAAAGGGACTGATTTGCACCAGGATGCAGATAATGCATGGAATTGTGCCAAGACCCACCGCTCAGGAGTTTATGACCCTCAGCTACCATGGCGACCATGCCTATTCAGTCGAAAGAGTCATTTTGTTGTGGGATAGCAGGCAGCACACAGGGTAGAGCATCAGCTTCTGTAGAGTTTGAAACTGAAAACGGAAGAGAAGAGACAAGTAGGCAAGAGGGCATTAATTTTTCATTTATACCCAATGTATAGATTATTCTGTGGGTTCAGTTCCACATGCTTATTAGAAAAAGCAGGGCCTTTTCTTGAGAGCAATTGTCTGATGAGCCTGAGATTTGGAAGGAAATACTTTCTTGTGGATCTTTTCTTCTTAGGCATCTTCATACTCCACAGCCCTCACCTCTATGTCTTTGATTTCTTATCTTTATTTTTTCCAAATATTTTGTTGTGTTCACTAAATAGAATATATTGTAAGCTGTCAGCTCATGACTCTAGAAGAAAACCTTGAGATTCATTTTCTGCTTTTACTATGTCTAATATAATCATTACATTCTAGAGCTGGAAGAAGCTGTAGAGAGATGGTCACATGCCCCATTTCATTGGGACTGTCCTGGTGACCTGGTGTAATGATGAATAACTCCCCCATTTATCCTCAAAAGCAATGTGGTTGGGCAATGATTATCCTACTTAGAATATATTATCCAACTCTTCATTTTATAGACAAAGAAATACAGCACATCCTTGAATAATGTTGTTTTATTATAATGTTGTTAAGATGCTGTAGAAACTTAAACTCTTCTTTATATCAATTAGCCTATGGTAAAATAGGTGTTATTATACTATGTTGTTTTGCTTAAAGTTGCAAAACCTATTGGTGACATTAAATGAGGACTTACTACATTTTAAAAATTTGACCTCCAATATGAGGAGTCAGAACTCTTGGAAATGGAAAGAATCATTAAAAAGGAGGAACCTAGGAGTGAAGATATGAATGATTATTGAATCTAGGCTGGATTGGAAAGAAAATAAAGCCAGAAAGAGGCTAACAGATTGGGAGAAGCATGGGAGGGAGGGATCAGGCACAAGATTAGAAAAGGAACAGACAGATTAAGAGTCATGGAAATAGGGAACTAGAAGATAGAAAGTTGTGGTCAGAGACTGGGATGTTGAGTTCATGAATTCAGAGGTAGAGCATTAGTAGGGTGGCTGAAATTATGGAGGCCCTAGCAAAAAACAAATGACTCACTAAGGGATTTTATTTGACCCCAAATATCTAAAATGACATCACTTCAATATGTAATCAAATAAATATTATTAAGATATTTTTTATTTTGTTTTTATATGAAACAGTCTTCAAAATAGTGTTGTATTTTGTACTTAAAGCAATCTCCATTTATCGTAGCTACATTTCAAGTGCTCAATAGCCACATGTGTCTTGTGGCTACCATATTATACAGTGTAGGTGTAACTATTCCAATTACAAGTCAAACATAATCATATTGGATTAAAAAAGTATGACAACTTATATGTCATCTATAAGAAACCCACCTTAAACATAAATACACAGATAATATAACAATAAAAGGATACAAAAAGATGTCTTATACAAACACTTATCAAAGGAAAGTTGGAATTGCTACATTAATATCAAAGTAAATTACAGAATAAGGAATATACCAAGAATAAAAAGGGACATTTTATAAAGATGAAGTAGTAACTGCATTAAGAGGACTTAGCAAGCCTAAATATTAATCCATGTAATTAGAGAACTTCAACATATATATGAAATGAATCTGATAGAAATGAAAGAACTAGACAAGCCCACAATTATAGTTGGAGGTTTTAATAGTACTCCTCAATGATGGAATCAGTAGATAGAAAAATCAGTGAGGAAAAGGAGACTAAACAATACTATCAGCTAAAGTGACCTAATTCACATTTATAGAACTATTCACTTAACAACAGCAGAATAAATACTCCTTCCACGTACACATGGAATATTCACCAAAGTTGAGCATATTTTGGGCCAAATCCCAATAAAATTAAATTGTTTGAAATTATACACAAAAATATTCTCTAATGACACTGGACTTTAAATGGGAAATTAGTAATGCAGAGATATCTGCTTGAAAAATCATCAAATATTTGAAAGTAAATAAGCAAAATTTAAAAAAATGGGCCAAAGAAAAAGTTACAAAGGAAATTAAAAATTATTTTGAACTGAATAAAAATGAAAACAGCACATCAAAATATTGGGATACAGTGAAATCACTGCTTAGGTGGAAATTTAAAGCATTAGTTTCCACTAGAGACACAGGAAGTTCTGAAATCCACGATTTAATTCTCCTCCTTAAGAAACTAGAAAAAGAAGATAAAAATAAATATTAAGTAAACAGAGGAAGGAACTAATAAAGTTTAGAGCGAAATTAATGAAAAAGAAAAAAATAGAGAAAAAACAGTGAAAATTAATACATTTTATAATTTCTTTCCTAGGTACTTATTGAAGAAAAATTAAAACATGCCTACAGAAAGACTTATATTTGCATGCTCGGAGAAGCTTTATTTATAATAGTCAATTGGAATGAACCCAAATATCTATAATTTGGTGAATGGGTTAACAGATGGTGGTATACCCTCACATTAGAATATTACTCAGCTGTATAAAGGAACAAACTACTGATACATACAACAACATAGATGAACCGTAAAAGCATTATGCAAAGTGAAAAAATCCACACACAAAATTTCACTTTATATGATTACATGATATGACATTCTAGGAAAAGCAAGCTAGTGATACAAAGCAGGTCAGTGGTTTCTGGGATCCAGGGATAGGATTACAACAAGCTTGTCAAACTCGTGGCCCACGGGCCACATGCCTTGTTTATTTGGCCTGTGTTTGCCTTTAAGTTTGACATGCTTGGGTCAGGCTAGGGGTAGGAGCAAATTTTAAAGGCGATGGAAGTATTCTACCATGATTATGATGGTGGTTACATGACCATGTATATGCATTTGTCATAACTCATTGAATTGTTCACATAAAGTCAGTGAATTTTATTGTTCTTAAAGGCTGATTAGAAAAAAGGAATAACTTTGAGCTGTACATGATGTTTTATGTTAGCTTTTAAAAATTTTATTTTACATGCTTATTTAAAAGAAATCAAACAAGACAAGAGTATAAAATGAAAAGTATAATTTCTTCTTCAAATTCCTGATTCTTGGGGCATATTACTAAGAACAGTTTCTCATGTAAATTTTCAGAAATTTTCCATTATTTCTATTGTTAGTTATAAATAAACATTTAAAGTTTTTCTTTTTCTTTTATTTTCCCTCCCTCTCTTTCTTCCCTCCCTCTTTCCCTCCCTCCTTCCTTTCCTTCTACATAGGGGACTCTTATTCTATGACTTAAAAAAAAAAAAAAACCTTAGACACGGAAATAGGTAAATTTATTATTATTTTTTCTTACTGGATGCATATTCTTCTATGGAATGAATTAGTCTAATTCAGCAATTTTCAACTGGTGTGCCACAAAAAATTTTAAAACATGAAATACCTGTCCTAGCTGGTTTGGCTCAGTGGCTATCGGCCTGCGTATCCAAGGGTCCTGGGTTTGATTCCGGTGAAAGGCACCTGCCTTGGTTGCAGGCTTCTCCCCTGGTCGGGGCATGTGCAGGAGGCAACCAATCGATATTTCTCTCACATTGATATTTTTCTCTGTCTTTCCTTCTCTCATCCATTTTCTAAAAACAAACAAACAAACAAAACAATGGAAAAATATCCTTGGGTGAGGATTAAAAACAAACAAACAAAAACCCTGCAATATCTGACTATTTAGTCAGGGGCACTGACCTCTTTTCCCTTAGATTGTCAAATTTAAAAATGACAGCAGCCAACACAACAATAGCTGTCTGGTATGAATGAATCAAAATGATATCTATTCGTCTGTCAGACTTGGAAAAAACATAACATATTTTTTGGTGCGCAGCAGAATTTTAGTAATTAGTTTATGTGTGCCATGAGATGAAAAAGCTACTTATCTGCTTCCCAGAACCCCTAACTTCTGATGACGACCTAGCTGGTTCTATGTGCACAGCTGCCGAGCGAAATCACCTGTTGTTTTTGGGAATCAGTCCTCTTTTTCTTTCAAGATCATATCACAGTATGTTTTCCATACAGTCCTACCACTTTAGATCTTACAAAAGTAGAAATATATCCACGTGTCTCTTGGAGTTCATACTTTTAGTCTCTTCTTTTAAATGCTTTTGCTCTCCCCAGTGTTCCTTTCCCCCATGGATATTTAATCATGTATGTGACTCCTGGTAAGGCCATATGGTTTCCCTGAATGGGGATGGATGGAAGAATTTATTGACTTTGATCATTGCACTATAACAAATACAATTATGGCATGGGAAATTTCCTACTAGAGTTCAAGAGAAAATGGGGCAACCTCCTTCTTTGGATGATTTGTGTGTCTGAATGAATCAGGAGGTTTTCCCTGGATTCCATCCTTTGTCATATGCAATCATGGAGGTGATGTGCCCATATGCATGACTGGTGAAGCATTCTCTCCATCCCGTTTCCAGTCAAAGAATCACTCCTTTAAAACAGAGGGAATGATTTAGCAGTCAAAGTGTTGGCTTTGAAACATTTAGACTTGGTGGCATCTTTCAAAGTTTCATCCGGATTGATTTAGTCCTTCATTCTGGGCATATCACAACCACATGGAATCCTAAGCCATACAGAAGAGCCGTCTTTAAAAAAACCCTCAAATTTGGGGGCCCCATTTTCTCTGAGATTGTGGGACACACAAAGCATCATTTTCTGAATTGTGGCCTTACCACACAAACTAAGAACCTAAAATTCTGACTTTAGTTATCCCTGGTAAGTTTCAGAATTTTAAGTAGAGAATTCAAACTAAATATTTAGTTCAATTTTTAACTTATAATGTTATATGCCTTTTCATGTAACATGCTTTTATGCTTTTATCATTCTAGAGTTCTCTCTATGAATAAATAGGTCACTTTGTTTAGGAAATTTACCATTTGAGTATCGTTTTCTGAAACTCTAGCAAAATTAGCTTTCTGCCTAATTTGTGTTCATAAAAATGGGAAAAGAAGACATTAAGTAAGCTTCAAAGCCAGGACACCCAATGGGAATTCCTGCGTTACGCACGGGAGTTGGCTGGCCCCTCAGCATCGCCCTGATCTCTTTAAGGGCCTTAACTGTTATTATTGTGACCCATAGCCTTGGTCGAATAATAAAGAATGCAAGAAGTTTCGTGAGCTCACAAAGCAATGTCACATGTAACACAGTGTCTGAGGAAGGCAAGTAGAGGTGGAAGCAAGGGGTCAAAGCAAAGGTCACTGGAATACAAGGAACCGCTTTTGTGTGGGAGGCACAACCTGCTGTGTGATTGCCAAGATCTCTCTGAAGGAGAATCAACCAAATTTGTTCTCACGCTGAATGGAATGGAGAAGGTCCCCGTGGGCGTGCGGCCCGTCAGGTGGCTGGGTCACTGTGAGACACAGGAGCCCACTTAGCCCAGACCTGAGCTAAAACCCATTAAAAGAATGAAAACACAGCACTGCGGCCCTTTTTTGCAGGCTTTCTTCACATGGCAACAGTTCTGTGTCCCTTGGCAGCACTAAAGCTTAAGCCCCCGTTGTCCCAGGAGTCAGGCGTGGCACAACGTTGGAGAGCCGTTGGGACAAGCATCCTCTGCTCTATCTCCCCCGCCTCGAGGACTCCGGGCAGTTTCTGATGTGTTTTTCATCTGTGCAGTGCTGCTTGTGCTCTTGTTTGGTGAGTCTGTGGCAAAGTCTCCCAGCCTGGGGAACAAAGGCATTCTGATAAGTGTCTCTTCAGCAGCCGATCTCTATTAAATGATACATGCCTTTTCTTTCTTTCTTTCTTTGTTTTTTTTTCTTCTTCTTCTAACACTCTGCTGATTGTCAATGGCACCATGTCCTTCTAGTCCAAACACCACTGAGGAATAGGGTGTGGTGAGTTCTCTTTATAAAGCAGCCAGTAGGTCTTAATAAGGGCTCTTTCTTAACATCAATCACCATCCTGCAGAGAGTCTTGGGCAGACCATCTTAACTGACCAGAACCCAATCCAGTTGTTTGGTCATGGAAGACAGATGCTATTAGATTCATTTCCCTTCGCACACGTTGCAGAGTTAAAGATTAAACACACAAGTATTCTGTTATTAAGATATAATAAACCAAATAATTTCAAGGGCTTTTTTTACCTTAAACATTGGATGGAATTTCAAATATCATGATAAAAATATTCTCTGTGCTAATGCGGGTTCAATGGATGTTTTATTTCCCCCTTATATAACTGACATTGATATAGCAGGAACAGATGGTTAAGCGCTTGTTTAACTGAAAATGCAAACTTGGACAAATTTTCTAGTTACTCTACAGCTCAGTCTTCTCACCTGTTAAATGGGGATAATAACAGCACCTATCTCTCAGAGACATTATGAAGATTAAATAAAGTAATCCATGCCCAGTGACTTCCATGTAGTAAACAATAAATGTTAGTGATAAAGCTTTCCCTAGTACAAGTAGGCAGAGACATCATCATCAGCTAGGTACATTTGATTAAAATAACTGTATAAAATTAAAGTTTTAAAAACTACAGAGGGAAAAATTATAGTTTTGTGTCCTTCTTTTGATGGTGTCCCTAGGCTAGATAAAATAAACACTGTCTTGTTGTCTTCTCCTTCCCTTCCTCCCAGGGTTAAAGTATCCAGTGTTTGCTAACTCCTCAGGGAGAATTGGGGAGTGTGTGTGACTGATTTTCCCCCCCACTCCCTTTTTTTGAGTTCATAGCTCTCATAGCACTTACTGAATTGTATTGAGATTATCCATTCAGTGGTCTGAATTACCCACAAAGACAGAGCTCTTTGAGGACAGAGGCTGTGTCTCATACCTTTGTCTCATGAGCATCTTTCCTAGCTCTCGGCACATGGTACCATGGCAGGTCCTGAATGAACGTTTCATGACTAATTGGATGTATTCTTAAGAACTTTCTACCAGCTGACAGCAACGCTTATTAACTACAGCCAGAAATTATTAAAAAAACAAAATAAAGCCTAAAATGTGTTCATGTTGAGAAAATATTATTACAGTGACAAATATATCATATTTTAATTATCAAATAATTTAAAAATAGTTTTAAATTTTTGAAACATTTCTAACATATTAAATAGTTCCCAAACTAAAATAACAGGTGCTATATCTGTCACTAAAATTAAACAAATGTAAATACTTTGCTTTAGCTCTTTGTCTTTATAAAAACATAATGTTAGAATCACCTTCCTCCTTTCTCCCCTCCCCCATTGCTTCTCTCTTCCTTGCTCTCTGGAAATAACTACTATCATGAAATGTATTTGTATTTTCTCTATTGTAGAAGTATAAAACTATTGGAAGTTTATTTTTTTTAAATCAAAGTAGAGATTTTTCAAATATAAAGTCATTTTTAAGTTTTTCTTTTTTGGTGGCATGCTCTTTTCTCTCTGCCTCAAAGACCATGCTAACTAGAACAGGGGTAAATGTCAGAGTACATCTTTGGCCAGAGGGGCTGATTGCAGAGGAGCATAGATTTTAAATTAAATATAACTCTCCCATGACTTTTGTTTGCTTAATAAAAAAGTGTGATTTAGGACTTGAAACACCTTGCACTAGTTCTTGTCTTAAAAGCACAAATGACATACCTAAGTACTAGGCACTTCATTTTTCACAGTCTGCATCAGTTCTGGAAATAGTCACTAACCTCCTTGTCAAGGGTGCCTAGTGCCTAGATATTTCTTCCTGAAGGAAAAAAAGATTCATTTTGTTCATTTTCCTAGCACTATACCTCCGCCTTTCCTCTTTCCTTTTACCCTCACTTTGCATGTAACTCAGCAGAGTGTACCCCAGAATATAGTTCATTTTATACAACTTGTTACTTCCCAGATTCAGGGAAGTTTTAAAATTGAGATTTAAATCACCTATCATGAAATTCACCCTCTTAAGGTGTATAATTCAGTGGTTTGTAGTATATTCAGAAGGTGCATAACCATTATCACTATCTAATTATACGACATTTTCATTATCCTGAAAAGAAATCCCATAACCATTCGTAGTTATTTCCTATATCTCTTCCTTCCCAGCCCAAACAACCACTAATCTACTTTCTGTCACCAAGGATTTACCTGTTCTGGACATTTCATATAAATGGAGTTATATGATCTGTGGCCTTTTGTGACTGGCTTCTTTAAAGGTTCATCAATGTTGTAGAATTTATCAGTACTTCATTCCTTTTTATGACTGTATAGATATATCGCATTTGGTTTAACCTTTCATCAGTTGATGGACATTTGTGTTGTGTACACTTTTTGGCTATGATAAATAATGCTGTTATAAACATTCATGTATAAGTTTTTGTGTGAACATATGTTTTCAGTTCTCTTGTGTATATATGCCTAGGTCATATGATAACTCTATGTTTAACTTTTTGAGGGACTGCCAAATTGTTTTCTAAAGTAGCTGCACCATTATTCATTCCTACCAGTAGTGTATGAATGTCCAATTTTTCCACATTATCAACATGCGTTATTATGTCTTTTTTACTATAACAATCCAGTGCAAGCATGTCAAACTCATGGCCCATGGGCTGCATGCCCTGTTTATTTGGCCCATGTTAGCCTTTGAGTTTGACATGCTTAATCTAGTGGTTATAAAGTGGTTTTAAAGTGGCATCTCATTGTGGTTTTGATTTGCATTTTCCTAATAACTAAAGATATTGGGCATCTTTTCATGTGCCTATTAGTCATTTCTATAAATTCTTTGGAGAAATGTCTATTCAAATCCTTTGCTCATTTATTAATTGGGTTAATTGTCTTTTATTGCTGAGTTATAATAATATTTTATATATTTTGGAAGCTAGAGCCTTTTGATATATGATTTGTAAATATTTTCTCCCATATTGTGATTTATCTCTTTACTTTTTGATAGAGTCCTTTGATGTAAAAATAATTTTTATGAAGTTCAATTTGTCTATTTTTTCCCTTTGGTTGTTTGTGCTTTTGGTGTCATATCTAGGAAATTATTACTTAACGCAAAATCATGAATATTTAGTCCCATATTTTCTTCTAAGAATTTGATAGTTTTAGCTTTTACATTTAGGTCTTTGATCCATTTTTCAAAAAGGTTTATATAAAAGCTTTTTTGTTGTTGTTGTTAATTCTTACTTGAGGATATTTTTCCTTTTTTTTTTTTTTTTATATAGAGAGTGGAAGGGAGGGGGATAGGCAGAAACAAACATCCTTGTGAGAGAGACACATCGATTGATTGCCTCCCACATGGGCCCCGACCTGGGCTGGGATCAAGTTTGCAACCCAGGTGCCCCTAACCAGAATCAAACCCTGGACCCTTCAGTATGTGGACCAATGCTCTAGCCACTGAGCAAGCTGGCTAGGGCTCAAAGCTTTATTTTTATATTTACATAACTTCAAGCTTACTTAAGGGTTGCAGACAAGGTACAAGGAACTCCCATGTAATCGTTAACCAAATTAACTGATTTTTTAACATTTTGTCCCATTTGTTTATTATTCTCTCTCTTTCTTTTCTACACACACACACACACACACACATTATTGATTATTTTCTGACCATTTCTTAGTAACTTGGAGGCCTCATGCCCTTTTACCTCTAAATCCTTTCATATGTGTTGGTTTTTGATCCACTTTGAGTTAATTTTTATGTATGGTGTGAGATAGGGTCTAACTTCATTTTTTTGAATGTGGATATCCAGTTTTCCCAGCACCATTTGTTGAAAAGCCTATTGTTTCTCCCATTGAACAATCTGGCACACTTGTCAAAATCAATTCATCATAAATGTATAGGTTTATTTCTGGACTCTCCATTCTATTCCATTGATCTGTATTTCTACCCTATGCCAGTTTCACACTGTCTTCATTACTCTAACTATGGCAAGTACTGTAACTTTGAAATTGGGAAATGGAAGTTCTCCAACTTATACTTTTTCAAGATTGTTTTGACTATTATTTTGAGCCTCTTGAATTTTCATATGAATTCTGGGATTAGCCTGTTAGTTTCTGCAAAAAGGGCTACTGGGATTTAAAGATTGTGTTGAATCTGTAGATTAATTTGAGGAGTATTGTTATCTTAACAATATTAAATCTTCCAATTCATGAACATGTGATTTATTTCCATTTACATAGCTATTCTATAATTTTTCAATAATGTTTGCATTTTTCAATGTGTAAGTCTTGTACTTCTTTTGTTAAATTTACTCCTAAGTATTTTACTCTTTCCAATGCCTTTGTAAATGAGATGATTTTCTTAATTTAATTTTTTGATTGTTTATTATAAGTGTATAGAAATACAATCCTATATAATAAAAGGCTAATATGCAGATTGACCAAATGGCAGAACAACCGGTTGCTATGATGTACAGTGACCACCAGGGGGCAGACACTCAACGCAGGAGCTGCCCCCTGGTGATCAGTGCACTCCCACAGGGGGAGTGCCACTCAGCCAGAAGCCCTGAGCTGGGCTCACGGCTGGCAAGCGCAGTGGCAGTGGCAGGAGCCTCTCCCGCCTCTGTGGCAGTCAGACATCCTCCTAGGGCTCCTGGACTGTGAGAGGGCACAGGCTGGGCCAAGGGATTCCCCCGCCCCCCAAGTGCATGAATTTCATGCACCAGGCCTCTAGTTATTTTATATTGATCTTGTATCCTGCAACCTTGTTAACTCTGGTGTAGCAATACATTTTGAAGTAGCATTAACTTTGTTTTTCTTTCCCAGTGTGACTGTGAATCCTTTTCTTAAAATTCACTTTATTTGTTTCCAATAGTCCCTGATTTCAATTAAAATTTGTAATTATTTAGATCTCAAATACTTTTCCTACCCTTCTCCCTGTTTATTTTTATAGTCACTTAAATATAGTTATTGGTCTGGTATAGCTGACAGTGTGTCTTTTCCTATTCTGTAATTTATATGTCCTCTTTCTTTAGAGGTGTAGATTTAAACTACAATAAGTCACACATTTCATGCATGGCCCATAATTGTATTTATTTTCTCCAATTATATTTTTTATACTCTGCTTATTTTTATCCTTAAGCACATAAGCCAGATTTGGGCTTTTCAAAGTTCACCAATGTCTTCCTATTCCCTTGCTTTTATGAACTCACAATTTTTGCCTCAGTAACTTACTTGACATTCTATCATTTTAGTTCCAGGGTTCATTTGTAAGAGCCTTAGTGGACAAGAAAGCCCAGGAAACTTAGGACTTGTTGGAGAATTTGGCTGAGATTAAAGGTAGATTAATAAAGGATTATCCTTCATTTGTTCAACAAATATTGAAAGGATTCCTACTATGTTGCCAGGGATCATTCAACAATGAACAAAACTGACAAAGTTTCTGGTATATAAAGTTTACGTTCTAGTTAAAGGGGAAAGGTAATAAAGAAGTAAACAAATAAATTCGTCTGTCTTTTAAGTTCTAAGAAGAAAAATAAAGTGGGTCAAGGGGAGACTATTTAAACAGAATATATGATTAGGGAAGGCTTGTCTGATAAGAAGTCATTGATCTGAAACCTGAATAAAGTGAAAATTGAGCTCGATGGATACCTTGAGATGAAAAAGCAAGCCTTTGAGGTAGGAGTGTGCTAGGTGGAGTCAAGGAGCAACAGGGAGGCCAGTATGGCTAGAGATGGAAGAGGTGAACCAGCAGGTGAGAGCAGAAGTAAGAGGCCAGGTTATTTAAGGCCTTGCAGCCCATGGCAAGAACTCCCAGTTTTCTTATGAGTTTGGTGGGAGCCTTGGAGGTTTTGAACAGAGCAGGGACAAGATCCAACTTAAGCTTTAAGAGGATCGTCTGGCTTTTGTGTGGAAAACACAATATAGGGAGACAGGAGTACAAGCCTAGGGACAAATCAGTCAACTATTTAATATTCCAGGCAAGGGGTTGTGCTGTTTAGGACCGTGGTGGTAGCAGAGTTCTGGAGAAGGACAAGGAAATACTGAGTATTGTTAGTTTGGATTGCTGAGAGGGAAATGGAGGTGTACAACAACTAAGTCACCTTTCTTCTTTTATTTTTCATTATGTATAGAACTTATAGGAACAATTTAAAGATTTATGCTAAGATGAACACTTGACTATTCATCACCCAGGTTAAGAAATAAAAATATTGCCGGTACCTTAACCACCTTTGTGATCCCCGCACCAATACATTTTTTCTGCCTCCCCAAAGTAACCATTAATCCTGCATAGTTTTGAACACTCTCCTATTTTTCTTTATACATATACCGGTGATATATGTATCCCAACACAATACATTGCCTCGTTTTGGAAAACTCGGTATGAGCACAAACCTAGCTAGAGAAAGGTAATACTGCCACAGTGTGATAGAGGCTTCTAGGAGGAGATAATGAACAGAAGTGTACGGTCACAATTCAGCTTCAGCTTCCCCGAAAGTTTACAAGACCCCTCACCTGGAGAAGTCTTGGGGCAAAATCTTGAGTGAATCTTGGGAAACTTTGGGCTGACAAAGTGGAGTTGGGCCAGCAAGCGAACTGTGATGTGGACTGGGTCTAGATGTCTAGTAGAAAAATGATATGGGAATGAGTTGCTCTTTAATTTTTGCTCTAAGCTGAATGCTGCTGCTATAACCTTCTAAGCTTACCTTCACCTCTCAGGAGTAGGTCAAAGCAGAACCCTTCTGTGGGGTGAACTGAACATTCTCAGCTGATTTAGGCTTCAGGGCGTGGAGTGGAGAGCAGTAATTTACTCAGCAGGTAGTCAAGACAGGCCAAGTACACATGAAAGTCTGGGTTGGCTCACCTACGTATTCTCAACTCATAGTAAAAAAGAGATGATTGCAAAGTCCTCATCATGGGCCTGTACATGAGTCACATTGTCCAAATCTAATTGCTTTCTCCTTCCAGGATAGCTATTCTCTTGATATCTCCCTTTACCATCCTTCTCGAGAGTTCCTCGGTTCTATCCTGTTGCCTGCATCCTGTGCTTTTTGAGCTTGAGCCGAGTTTGAGTTTAACCCTACCACTGTCATTATTCTCTTATATAGTCAATAATCATTTAGGTTAACCAACATATCATTTTTATGCTCTTTTTTTATTCTTTCTTGTATCTTTTCATCTGGAATCAATTCCTTTTGCCTTCAGAAATCCTTTGAAGAATGTCGGTGAGTGGTAAACTCTTTCTTCTTATTATTTTAAAAATGTCCTTATCTTACCTTTATTCTGCATTGAGAATCAGCAGCAATATTTTATTTCTAAAGTTTCATGTGAACCTTTATTAACCTCCACCTGACTTTCTCTCTTTCAGTGTTATTTGTTTGGACCTATTTGGCCCTGCATGACTGGTTCTTTTGTGCCACATTTAGCCATCTGGCTCCACTGAAATGGGAACTGCAGCATCTTTTCATCATTCCCATCCTCACTCTCCCTTCTTCACGGGTTTGCCCTGTCCCATATGGAGGGTTTGCCTCCTGCTCTTCTAGAATTTCTTGTCCTTCTCTTCCTCTTGCCTTTGACCTCATTTCACATTTTCCTTTTTGGTAGTCTTGCTTTGCCCCTTTAGGTCAGCCTTGGCGGTTTCTTGGCTAGGCTCTTGATTCCCTCCTTGATTATTACCCAAGTTCTCTTTTAGTTATGATGCATCTAGCCACTCTGGACAAATCTCTCTCCAAGTTAGACTTGAATCCTGGAAGCTCTGACTTCAGTACAATTTTTATGAGTATAACTTTGTTGGGTTGATTCAGAAAATTTAGATGCTGGTGATGATGTATTTAATAGAAAAAGGGACAGAAAGAATCTTGAGGTGGATTTATCAAGGTAGAATTTTTTAAATATATTTTTAAATATATATATATTGTATATATATATATATATATATATATATATATATATATATATATATAATATATATATATATATATTTATTTATTTCAGAGAGGAAGGGAGAGGGAGAGAGAGATAGAAACATCAATGATGAGAGAGAATCATTGATTGGTTGCCTCCAACTCACGCCCCCCACTGGGGATCAAGTCCGCAACATGGGCATATGCCCTGACTGGGAATCGAACCGGTGGCCTCTTGGTTCCTAGGTCAACGCTCTACCGCTGAGCTACACCTGGCTAGGCTCAAGGTAGAATTTGAAACACTACTTAGAACCAACCAAATGAAACTTCCAATGAATACATACAAAAACTTATTTTAACAGATACAAATTTTATCTGAAATATTTAGGCTATTTTCCTGTATTAGGGGTTTAGGGCAATGTTTTATGATTTTTGTTTCACAAAAAAGAAATAAAAGAATTATTCTTAGAATAATTAGATATGATTATGCCTTGCAAATTCATTGAATATTGGAACTAGAAGGTGAGTTGGGAAAGGGAAAGAAGTATCATCAAATAATTTTCAAATTATTACAAATAAAATAACATTTAGTTTAAAACATATTTTTCAGAATACTGTACAATAGTCTATCTTATACTAGATTTATTTGACTGATTGAATACTTTTAAATGAAAACCAACTATTTTTTCAGAAAAGCATGCTATCATGAAAGTAACATTTATAAGAGGTTGTAAAAAAAAAGTTACAACTCAATTTGTGGCTTTGATGTCTGTATGTTTGAAGGAATGGTTTTATTGGCCTGAATCTCACTTTCCCCAACTATCAAGTGGGGAGACTAATTGTTGCAACTAATTGTTGCATAAAGTTATGAGAACTTTAAATGAAAGATAACTATTGAAGAGCAAAGAACTACCAGAAATTTTACTACATTCATGTTCATCTGCTTTCGACATGCTTGCTCTTTTTCCAGTCTCATAGAGGAAGTGCCATTGGCATATTTCATTCTGTTGTGATGAATTATAAGAAGGGATGTGGAAGCCAGCTCTGAATTTCCTTTTCTTTTGGTGTGTGTAAACCAGCCTTTAATGTTATTCCCCTGTTGTTTTTGTGGTTTCCTTTCCTCTACGTCAACTGCATTCGTGTGAAGGGCTTTCTCCAAGATTAAACACTTGCCTCATTGGCAGCATTTCTGAACTTTATCTGCCAAACTCCTCACATGTAGACGACAGAAGGCCAGTCCCCGCGCCCCCCCCCCAACCATAAACCTGATGATGTCGCCGAAACCGGTTTGGCTCAGTGGATAGAGCGTCGGCCTGCGGACTGAGGGGTCCCAGGTTCGATTCCGGTCAAGGGCATGTACCTGGGTTGCGGGCACATCCCCAGTGGGGAGTGTGCAGGAGGCAGCTGATCGATGTTTCTCTCTCATCGATGTTTCTAACTCTCTATCTCTCTCCCTTCCTCTCTGTAAAAAATCAATAAAATATATTTAAAAAAACAAAAACCAAAAAAAACCTGATGATGTCCTGGTGTCTCATCACTATCAGGACCTTGACAGAGAAATCAGGCAACTGTTGTAATGCGGTAATGAGTATGGAGAAAAAATTGTGACGTAGGGAGGGAGATGAAAGAGTACTGAAGGGGGACGTTCTTTCTATTAGTATTAAAGAGAAATCCTTTTTATCCAAGAGTTTGATTCAACAGGAAAATAGTGTCAGTGATGATGAGAGATGCGAAAGTTAAGCAAACTGAGAATGGTGGGTGTGTCGGGGTGTTCCTCTGGACCAGAAAACTGCTCTACTTCTGGAAACTGGAGAGGGGTCTGTGAATTTGTGAGGTTAGTGCTGCAGCTGGGAGGCTAAGTCTGTGGGCTCAGTGGTATGTGCAGAATGCGTTTGATCAGTTTCCCCACTTGGGCTCGAAGAAGGGGACATAAAAAGAATATGATCAAAATAAGCTGAAAGTATGAGTTGAGTTCTGGTGAATAAATCTTAGCTTGAATTTAAATTCTAGAGAATTTCCCTGTTGAAATGTTTTGCTAAAGAAAAAGTTAGATTTCTTTTTTGCTTGAAATTTTCAATATATGAAAAGCACACAGAATATTTTAGTGCCTCTGTAAGCATTTGCAAGTCTCCTGTTATTCTCCTCACCACATCTCCAGGAATCTGACACCAGCTCTGCCATTTGGGAAATATAATATGGAAATAAGCATGATGACAGTCTTAATGACCTTATTGTATCCTTGACAACTTAGAGATGTTAGTCAAAAATGGCTCTGAGAAAGCAAGGATTGGAAACCTCACTTTTTCTTTTGAAAAAACTTTGGTAGGAGCCTATTTATAAAGTTTATTGCTTTTATCGGCCCCTTCCCTCATGGGTTCAAGGACTTCACAGGCATTCTCCCTCAGAACATAGGCAGCCTAATGCCACGAGTATCCTTGGGCTGTAGATCTTTATTCCATGGGTGGATCACTCGCTCAGAGTCACCTGGAATGTTGGAAGAGAGGCTGGGACCAAGCCACAGCCTTGATCTCAAGTCCTGTGCAAATAACTGTCAGCAGCTCTCCTAAATTTTGTGGACAGCTGATGCAAGATATTCTTGTTGGAAAGAAACAAGAGGGTAATAATATGACCAGGTTCTTTTATTTGTGCAGAGAGTGATCAAGTGGAGAGGTTATTCCATTGTGCTCTAGCAACTTGAATTCTTGAATTAATTCTGTTACCAGCTGTGCTGGTGCTGGGTGAGTCACTTAGTTGTTCTGTGGCTCAGTTTACTCATTCAAAAATGGGCCTGGCGATGCTTGACCCATATAGCCGAACACAGCAATATTAAAGGAGATGATGTAGACAATGAAGTGTTACAGAAGCACATAGTATTTGGCATTGGCACCATCTTAAACGAAGGGAATGTAACAAATTATGTCTACAAAGCAAATTTGCATTTAATAGACTCTCAGTAAGGTTTGTCAAATGAATAGGGAATTGTAGAATGTGGAAGCAGGGAGATCTTGGTAATCATGGAAAAACAAGGCCCAGAGTAGTTAAGTAACCTAGCCAACTTTTATAACTTGTTCATGGCAGGATCCCTTGTCACGTTCCCATGTCCCTCACTTGTAATCTGTTGTTCTTTCTTATTAATATACCATGTTGCCTCACATAGACACCACTGCTAGCTTATATCCTAAATGCAAAATTAAACAACACTAAATTCTAGCTACAGGTAATACTTTTCAAAGGTTGTACAGTTACCTCCATGAGCTATTTAAAACTTTCCAAACCTGTTGTTTTTTTTCTATAGTTCTGTTCTCAGAGAAATAATTTAGAAGAGTCGCATACAGTTTAAACCCATCACTGATAAAAATTCATCTTGTTAAACATCCTTTAGCTCAATCATATGCCGGTTTTGATTCTTGATTGTGAGGTGATTTTAAACACAATAAAAATGGCTCCTTCGTTCTATTCAAACTAGACTCAAGAGATTGTTTTTTTCTTGATTACTTAATGTTATATCACACTGGCAACTTAGGAACATGAGCCACATGAAGAGGAAGAAAGTATTTACTTTAATTGAAGCGGTACACAACATAAAAATTAATACCTTGTTCACTTAAGTACACTTAGCTTTCTTTTGGTACCGACTTGAAATAATTGAAAAATTAACCTTTTAAAAATTTGTTGAGAGAGACTAATTCAAATCAGGAAAAAAGCTAGAAATATTGGAACTTCTTTGTTTAAAGTTATGGGAGGAACATACAATAAGGCACTTGTAAGTATTGCTCCTTGGGTGGTTCTGACTCAAATCAGTCAGAACCATGAGTTCAGGCAGGACAACTCCCTTTTGGTACAGCAAGAAAAAAAGGGAAATAAGCCAGTGTTCACAAAGGCACTTCAAAAATGAAGATCGTATCCTAGTGACATTTATTTAAAAGTTTATATATTCTAAGATCCTTTACAAACTAGTTGAATCTATCAGTGTTTTGTCTGTGCTGTTACAGAAACCACAGTTTGAGAGCTCAGTGAGCAACACATGGATTTCCAAGGCCCTGTTCTGCCAGGGGAGCACTTTTTCCTCTTTACAGTGGTTTTCCTTTTTATCTGGAAAACCATGGCTAGGCCACCACCGGTCAGCAGCTGTGGCACAGGGTGTCTAGAAGGCCCATATCTGCTATCGTCTAACTTTGATGGAGGCACTTGGAATCGTTAGGAATGTAGAGGCAATGGTGAGGGTAAATATTAGCAATATCTTTGAGACGTTTCCAAAATTTTCTTGGGTAGCTTATAAAACCTGATTCCAGAGAGAATAGACAGAAATGAGATGTAAAATGGGAGGAGGTAATGTTCTGGGCTAAATACAGTCCTAAGGACTCCAATTCCATATAGAGTGTTTTATGTGCCACTTAAGAGTTCCTTCATATCCTTTTGAAAAATGAATTCATACTCAATATTTGAGGTACTTGTTCCTTGCGCCAATTCAAGTCAGCCTTGCAGTCTTTCAATTTTCTGTGTTGGGTAGCTCTCCAATCATTATTTGAGTTTTAGGACAGTGATTTTGACACACAGAGCTTGAATGAGATAGGAAGTCAGTATAGGTGCTGCCAAGAGCCAAAAGTGTAACCCATGCTTGTAGTTGATCCGAGATCCCATCACGTTCATGGTTTACATATTTGGAAGATTAAGCAGGAAACAGTGATATGAGAAAGGGAGGCAAATTTAGAGAAAAGAGTAAGCACTGAAATAGCATCTGGGAGTGAAGAGCACCAACTGATAGCAGAAGTTGTTATATCTTCTTAAGTTGCTCCAGTTAAGATTCCATAGCAGGCCCTACCTGGTTTGGCTCAGTGGATAGAATGCTGGCCTGCAGACAAAAGGATCCCAGGTTCAATTCTGGTCAAGGGCACTTACCCCAGTTGCAGGCTCCTGCCCGGCCCTGAATCTACTTAGGACTCATGCAGGAGGCAACCAACCGATGTGTTTCTCTCACATCGATGTTTCTCTCTGTCTTTCCCTCTCCCACTCTCTCTAAAATCAATGGAAAAATATCCTTGGGTGAGGATTAATACACACACACACACACACACACACACACACACACACACACACAAAGATTCCATAGCAGAAGATGCTGGAGTAGCTAGAAACCAGATCACCAAGGTTTTCTTGTTGTTTATCTTGGTCCTGATGACCTCTGAAAGGTATGTAATTAGCATTACAAATCTCTGTGACACAGAATATTTCCTCCATGTTTATGGAAGAGAAGTGCCATACTTTGGGTTCCTCAGATACAGACTCTGACACTCTTGAGATTTGTCTGCAGCAGGTGTGTTGGGAAGTGCTCTTCGCAACACTTTTGAGGGGCAAGGAAAGCAGGATTCAGAGAGGGAAGACTCTGAATTATAATGCTTTTGCAGTAAAAACCTTGGCTATTCCTATCAAAAGTTCTGGAGCTGGAGTAGTCTATGAGAGTTATCCCAAATTGGGGTGAGAATGTCAGTTCTTAATAAAAATCATCAGGAGGTTCACAAAGGAAAGATCTTATTTCTATTGTGCAGATAAAGAAACAGGCTCAGGCCCTGGCTGGGTAACTCAGCTGGTTAGAGGATTGTCCAGATATGCCAAAGTTGCAAGTTTGATCCCCGGTCAGGGCACAAACAAGAATCAGTCAATAAATGCATAAATAAGTGGAACAACAAATCAACCCCATTCCTCTTCCCTTTCCCTCTTCCTCTCTCAAATGAAAAACAAATAAAAAAGAAAAAAAAGAAACAGTCTCAGAGTGGTAAATCAAGTGCCCAAAGCCACATAGCTGTTAAGTAGAGTAGCTGGGGGCTGTTTCTGCTGTGGCTTGACTCAAGACTCACAGTCACAGCCAGATAATACATCACCCCTGGCAGAACGGTGCAGAATATGTACTCCCACTGAACAATGACCTAATAAGTAAAATAAATGTCCCTCTGAGGTCCTTTAAAATTATCGATGTGAATATCGCTTGATTTTGTATAATATAGATTATAGCGTATATTTTATTAAAACTTAATTTTTTATTGATAAACTTTTCAACTTTCTTTGGCACCAAAAGCTTCCTTTTTTACTTATAGCTAATGGTAACCTCAAATATGACTCTTCTTGGGTCTCATCTTTTCTTAAAAAATAGACCAGAGAAAAACCATCTCAATGTAGTAAGTACTCTCCCTTGAATTAATGTACATCAAAATAATAAATGTTGTAGAACTTTTGTAGTTTAAAGTTTTCCACCTACTGTACACAGGAGCTCATGGGTTTGCGTTATTGTAGCCAGAGCATAAATGTGAATTCCATGGTTCTGAGAGGTAATGAGATTCGCCCAAGGTTACACAGCCTGTGCCAGTGACCCAGGCTTCCCACACACCGTCCGGGATCCCTTTTGCCGGTGTGCTCCCGATGTGCTGCTTCACCCCAAGGAAAATCCCACCGTGGCTCTGTAACTAGGAAGTAGTGTGTTGTACCATATGGTTCAACGGAGGAAGCAGGGACCGTGTGTTTTCAGTGTGAGAGGAGCAGCCAAAGCCACTGCAAAGAGGGATTGGAACTCTGATCTCCCATGAGCTCCTAAGAAAATAATTGCTCTGGAAAGGGATTAAGAGTTTCAATAGAACTCATTATCTGTTTTCTTTGGATGAACTCTGTTATTAGTTAATGTGATCTAGGCTGAGTATCATATTAGAACCAGTAACAGAAAATATTGATCCTGCAACTAGTGAGAAGCATCAAGTAGGCATGAGATTCTCTCAATGCTTCCATAAATGGTAACTTGTATTCTAGTTATTTGAAGCTTTCTTGACTGTTATTATTTGAAAGGGGTCCAGCTAAAACAGTATTTGCTTGGATTCTTGGGCAGAACTATTTCACTTCTAGTGGAAGAAAATATACTACATAAAAGGATTATGTCTATTTTTCTTAACTTGCCTTTCCTTGTTGGTCCCTTAGCCAAAATGAGGTCCTGGAAAATATTCTCCACATGCTCAAGTGTGGAGAAAATGTGGTGTGTGTGTGTGTGTGTGTGTGTGTGTGTGTGTGTGTGTGTGAGAGAGAGAGAGATAGAGAGAGAGAGAGAGAGAGAGAGAGAGAGAGAGAGAGAGAGAGAGAGAAAGAGAACAAGTGAGTTACCTGCATCTGAATGTGTTATAAAAGTAAGTCTGATTTGGGCTGCTTACTGAGTGTTATTTTAGTGATGTGTGTATCATATGGCGAGTGTTAGAAGATGAATCCTTGGAGACAGCGGTCAAGGCTGGGCTTTCTCTGTGGCAGGATTCAGGCTCCATCTCAGAGAGGCTGTCTCCCACAGTGCCGATTACTACGGCACACTGAGCAGTCTAGCCTCTGATTGGGCTAGGGAAGTGCCACATTTGTTGGGGATAATGACCAAAGATGTGTTTCTGCCAGTAATTAAGATGGACATAATTAGAACAGACTGATGGCATGGAAAAGGCGGCTGGCAATTCCCAAGTTCTACATGGTGACGAGGTTACAACTAAAGGAGTTTTTGGTTGAGATGGAAATGTCTGTGGTTGTGCACAAAAAATTGACTAGGTGTTGTCAGGACCCGAGAGCACTGATTTTAAGAAATAGCTCAGGAAAGAGAATACTACTATTAGCAGTATTATCATTTGACAAATTTATTCATTTAAAAGAGAATTATTAGATCCTGGGGTTTGAGGGCCACAGAAAATTTTCAGGGCTGAATCAAATAAATGTGTTATAGGTTGTAGTACCAAAACCTTTTTAAAATGTTCATAAACTTGATTGAGCACTTGCTTCTGGGAATTTACCCTAAATAAATAATTAAAAATATGTGCAAATAATTGCAAGAATTGCCTTCAAAACTTCTTGTTTATTAAAAGTTAAAATAAAGGAAATGTTGAAAATCAGGAATTTGGTAGCTTATTGTATATCCATATAATAGAATCACACTTGGTCATTAATCTGCTGGAATGGATATATGTGTATTATCTATAATAATAAAAGCATAATATGCTAATTAGACTGGACGTCCTTCTGGACATCCTTCTGGACGACCTTCCGGATGAAGCTGGGGCTGCTAGTGAAACCTGGGTCCCGGGTGCCGGTGGCTGGAGGGAAGTCAGTGGCGGCAGGTAGGGGAAGGAAGGCCTACTCTTGCACAAATTTCGTGCATTGGGCGTCTAGTTTATATATAACTGTAAATTTTTTTTAAATATATTTTATTGATTTTTTACAGAGAGGAAGGGAGAGAGATAGAGAGTCAGAAACATTGATGAGAGAGAAACATCGATCAGCTGCCTCCTGCACATCTCCCACTGGGGATATGCCTGCAACCAAGGTACATGCCCCTGACCGGAATCGAACCTGGGACCCTTCAGTCCACAGGCCGACGCTCTATCCACTGAGCCAAACCGGTTTCGGCTATAACTGTAAATTATATATAACTTTGAAATATTTCAAACCCACAGAAAATTTGAAAGGATGATGGAAGGAATATTTGTTAATAGCTTGTCATACCTGCTCTTTCTCTCCCTCTCTCTCTATATATGTACATGCACAGTCTTTTGCTAACCCTTCTGAAAATAGACTACTAATATCATGACGTTTCACCTCCTAATACTTCATTCAGCATGCCTTTCCCAAGAGCAAGAGTATTCTCTTTCCCAACACCATTACTACACCTATGAAATTGGTCATTATTCAGTAATATCATTGACAAACATACTTAAATTGCCCTAAAAAATTCCGTATCATTTTTTTTTCTGATCCAAATTTCAATGAAGTTTCATTCATGGTATTGCCACTACATATCTTTAGTTCCCCTCAATCTAGAACATTGTTGCCTGTCTTTCCATGCCACTGAATCCTTTGAAAAGTCCAGTAGCCTTCTTACAGAATTCTCCACATTATGGGTATATGTGTTTCTTCATGATTAGATTTGTGTTAAACCTTTTAGGCAATAACACTCTATAAGTAATGTGTGTACCTCCAACTACATTGTATCAGGAGGTACATAATACCAGACAATTGCATTATTGGCAAAGCCAAACTTCACTGGTAAGTGCTTTTATTTATTATTATTTTAAAAATATTTTTATTGATTTCAGAGAGGAAAGGAGAGGGAGAGAGAGAGAGAGATAGAAACATTGATTGGCTGCCTCCTGCATGCCCCACACTGGGGATCGAGCCCGCAGTCTGGGCATATGCCCTGGCGGGGAATCGAACTGTGACCTCCTGGTTCATAAGTTGAACCACACTGAGCCACACTGGCTGGGCATAAGTGCTTTTATTTTAAAGTCACATTTCCCCTTTTGAAATTAAAGTGGGCTGGTATTTTGAGGTATAGATATATGTTTATCAATATGGACAGATTTTCACACTCTAGTAACTATAAATAGAAAATGATGAAATGAAAGAATCTCAATTTACTATAAATAGAAAATTTTGAAATGAGAGAATCTCAATTTTGTTAAAAAGGTTTCTCTCTCTCTCTCTTTCTCTCTCTCTCTCTCTCTCTCTCTCTCTCTCTCTCTCTCACACACACACACACACACACACACACACACACACACACACACAGGAAGGTCTAGAAGAATTCATAACCCAAGGCATTTACAGTGGTATGTCAAGGTTGACTAGAGATAATTTTTATTTTTCCCTTTTCATTTGGTTATTTTTTCTTAATTTAAAAAATAATTACAGATACTGTCATTGATTTTTAGAGTGAATAAAATGGGTTAAATGCAACTGATGTTTTATAGTCTACTTTAAATGGTGGAACCTAATATGTTTTGTTCTTCTTTTACCTCTCCATGCTTTGGTGACAGTACTGTTAAGTCTGTTGACTGCAGTGTTGGAGCTACTTTTATTATTATGCCAGATCCTACTGGGTGTGTTTTCCTAGGAAAGAATAGTTAAATTAATTCAAGGACATAATTCTCATACTTCTCTCCAGAAATTCAACATACATATTTTAATAACTACAGTGTACTTTAATGAATACAATACTAGCATACGTTCTTTTATAATTTAAAATAAAGTCAGCACAGACTTTAAAGCACTTGTTTATTTTTTTTCTCCAGGATAATGTAAAAATGCCATGATTCTGGTATTTGTGCATTTTGCCCCCCAGAGGTATATATATTGTTATGGCTAAAGGTCACTCACCCTCTGGCTATTTCAGTAAAGGAAGTAACTTTATTTAGCCTAGTCACAGGGATCTGGTGAGTCAAGGAGAGGGGAACCTAGGCTCATTTGTCTGCTGACCCATATGTGTATGCCAGGAGGTAGGGCCACCAAAGACCAGAGGCTTAGGGCTCTGGGGCAAGGCTCTGGAAACTGTCTGGGCTAAATGACAGAGTTGAAGACGGCCAGATCACAGCCTCCTGCCGCCTTTGTTATGGATACGAAGCCTGTTGTTGCTAGAAGCAAAGGCTGACACTGGTGTTCAATGGAAGCTGACCAGGCAGGAGGCAATGATGTTGGGTTCTCTCCTTGGGGAAATCTTCATTTCATCCCTGGGAAGGCAGACAAGCTGGTGCAAAAGGAAACCCCACACCTAGTAACTGATACACAGCAATGACGTCTTGCGGGGAGATCTGCAGAGCAGGGCTAAATGGAATCCTGCATTCCATTAACTGTAAGCAGGATGTGAGGGATTAAAGGAGAGTTGGAGTGGGCAGCAAGCACAAGGCTAAAAATTATATACTAGAGTCACTGATATTTTCCCCTGAAAACAAGAAGGGCACCCTTTGTGTATATTTGTAAAAAGAAATCCTCTGGGGTAACGTTTCTGGGGAATATAATGAGTTTGGCTCTAGGCAATACTGGTGAATGGGTGGTGTGATGTTTTTAGGACACTACTTCTATTTCACTGTCCATCTCCACCAACCTGGCACCCCATTGTTCATATTGCTATATTCCTTTCTGTGGGAGAATCTGTTCTCTATTTTATAGCTTTGAATTCAAGGCATAAGTACACTTTGATAAACATTGGTGGAACTAAAAAGAACCTTAGACTAAGTGTCCCAAGACCTGGGCTCGAGTTTCAACTTCATTACATACTCTTAATTTTTTTGAGCCTCAGTTTTATCATCTGTAAGTAGGAGTCATAATCCAATATTTAACATAGGTCTCAGTACATAGTAAGAGAGGGGAAGGGGATGGGAACTAATACTTGCTGGGTATCTCCTATGAGCCAGAACCCATGCTGGATAACTTATGAAGCAGGGTCTTAGCTTGAATCCAGGGTATAGTCACCACACCATTGGGAGTCTACAGTTTTCAGGCATGTTTGGTGACCTAGCAAAATGAAACTTCCCACTGAGGGAACTGAGGGGCATCCTGGGAGAGAACATACTCTGAGGGAAGAAAAGGTTCAACAGACGACTTGGTTATGAAACACACTGTTAGCAGGGAGGAATTTCTAAGTAAAGCGTAGTGTTTGTCACTCATTTGGATTTCCCAGTCCAGCTTCTCATGGATTTATAGCTGAAGTCTATGAATAAGTGTAGCTATATGTGAAAAAAAGAGAAAGGTCTTTTAAAATAGTTTGTGTAGGGCGCGGCTATAGGGTTAAGCCTGGGACTGACCTGTTGGCAAAGCCACAAACAAGTCCCAGCTTAGAGGGCACAGCCCTCTTAGCATAATTAGGCTTGACTTTATGACACTCCCTAGATCTTATCTGGGAAGCTAATGGGTTGAGGGAGGTGCAGCAAGTGCTGCCAAAACAAGTGAAACTCATAAGAACATTGTAACTATGGTGACCACTACCTTGTTTACCTCTGACTATAAAATAAAGGCTCAGCTTGCCTCTGGATCTCTCTCTGTGGCCTCAGCCAGGCACAGGAGATCCACCTAGACCCAGCTTGTTCTCTTTGTCATTTCTTCATCCATTTGCTGCCCTCACTCAGGCTTTTGAACCCTTGGTTGAGCTGGCTCAGCACAGTTTGTAAATGAGGCACAAAAAGCATTGCTTTCACACTTTGTGGAAAAGTGTGTGACATTAATGGAGGAAGTGTGGCGTTCTCTCTGTGGTAGTTTATATCCAAGATGGCCACCATTGATCCCTTCCCTTTCTATATGTCATTATCCTGTCAGGAGATGGAATCTGCTTCTCCCATCCCCTTGAAGCTGGACTAGCTTTCCTGACTTGTTTGATTAAGGTACCATCTAAGAATCACATCTCGAGAGCATCATTCATGTCAAGTCCAAGCTGCATGGAGAGGTCCTGAGGCACCATGTGGAGGGAGCCCAAGAAGCAATGAGGCGCCAGACACTTGAGTGAAGAATCATCATAGGAGTTTCAAGTCCCAGCTATCCCACAACAGTGCCATGGGGATAAGAGATGAACAACCCACCAAGCTCTTCCCTCAAAACTTTGAGGAAAATACGATGGTTTATTTACATCAGTAGTGGCTTTAAAAGAAAGGGAAGACTCTGTGTGTATGTGTGTGTGTGTGTGTGTGTGTGTGTGTGTGTGTGTGTGAGAGAGAGAGAGATAGAAAACAAGTTTGAAAGCTATTTTTTGCAAAGAAAAACACGTTTTAAAGTGATTTCTTTGCAAAAATACAGAAAAACTATGGGTAAGAGTGAAGGGATGGTTAAACTGAGCACTAATGGTAAAGAAAAGCAAACTGTTGCTTAGCCAGCTATAAACATTTTAACCATGACCTTCTGGTCATGCTTGGCTTCTATGGGAAGAAATTTCAAATCAAGACATGGGACAGGTGATATTTTGAAAGGCTTATGGACAAACTTTCATGGATTCTCTTAGCGTTCAAAATAGGAAGACTTTGAAAGAAGCGGTGAGAGCTCCTTCAAGTCCCAGAATTGGCCCTGGCATTCCAAGTCATATTGGAATGGGGTTATATTGATATGGGTTTAATATATGGATGCAAAGGGGCTCTAGGGTAATACAGAAACTCTTTATTAGCCCATGACATACTTTATTTGTTCAGAATAAGAGCTTCTTTATTATGTAGGAGATGCAGCTGAATGGAAAGTCTCCTTATGAGGGAATTAAAAATAAGAACCATGTGACAGTGATTTCATACAAAGCCATCGGGTCCCTTTGGCTAAGAGCCTGATCTCTGGACCCAAGATACTGCCTCAGCCATGCGGTGGCCAGTGGATTAGATATAGACGTGCAAGGCCATGGCCTCCTATTACGTGTGTTGGAGCTCACTGACCTATAGTACACAGACTGTGCTAGCTGTGCTCCACCCAGGAAGGCTGTGGTCCTGCAGTTCAGGAGAGGCACTCTTGGCAAACCGCATTCCTTGTTAAGGATTGAAGGACTAACCAAGCGGTAATTCATTGGCTGCAATGTCAGAAGTACAAGGGAGTCAATGTGCTGAGTGTCTGCAGATAGAGTGATACATTTATTCCAGAGGTCATGGAGAGGTTATCACAGCTCTACTATATTACACATTTACGTCAGGTATTTTTTCAAGGAAACTGTCTCTTGCTACTGGTTAAGGTGTGGAGATGCATAAGTGCTGAAGCAGGAGACCTTTGGGCAGTAAGTGGATACAAGGAGGTAATTATTCACAAAGGTGTATTTCTTATATTTGACCATGGCTTACCCCTGGGCATTATACGTGTTGAATCACTTTCTTCTTAGCCATGAAAATAATCACTCACCATTGGAGATTCACGGTGTTCTATTTTTCTGTGATTTTAGTTTTTTAAAATTGCTTTTCACTAACTCGAAAACAATGTGTGTGTAGGCTCCAGGTTGTCTGCCCACTTGTGAGTGGGGTCTTGGGTCAGGTCACTCAGATTCCTACAGGATTCATTACTCACCTACATCGTGGTCTGCAATGTACACCATACGCCAATTGGAGGTAACTATATAGCAGGCTTTTGTCTGCAGTGAAGGAGCAGGAAATCAAAGGTAACAACTACTTCCTAACAAATTCGGCTCACTCTCTCATTGAGTTGATGCTTGGTTATTTAAACACAGAGGGGGAAAACAAGTTCCAACCTCTGTCGGCAAGCATCAGCTGGGATACCATCTGAACCCTTTGGGGCTACTCATGAAGCTTTGTTTTCACCCAAGTCCACTCATGTGTCAGAGAAACTTTCTATAGAAAGTTAGTAATTGAATATGTTCATTGTAGGTACATGCAGGGAATTTTGTTAACAATCACAAAATGGGAGACTGTCAATACTGGAATTTTCTTTTCTGCCTATTATCCTTGAGATCAGCACGGAGACCCAGGGCAAACCCGATCACACCTCCTACTGCTTGAATGGAAGGTTTTGCTGGTCTGAGGTTTGCACCATCTGGATGGGAGAAATAGCCGGTTAAGTCTACTTGGCTTGATGTACAATGAAAAGGCAGCATGTATTCTGCTCTCACTGCCTCTAGAAAAGCAGATGAAATATCTGTGTTGGAGACATAATGAGGCCAAGGCTTCTTATAACAGGGGGATGGGTAACTACATGGACATGCCAATGATGTCCAGCTCAGGCAAAAGAAAGTTACAGAGAACAAAACACCCAAATTTACACATATTTTTTTCAGAGAAGATCAAAGAGCTGGGTCTCAGATGAGTGTTACTATTTGGTTTATGTGCAGAACTTTGCCAGTACTTTGAGGATATTTCTGTAAAATTCAAGTAAAGAAAGTCAGAAATCAGCAACTCAGGAGACATGTACAGTAGAGCTCAAGAGATCTCAGTGAACTGGCTTAGTACTTGGGGGGCAAGAGGGTCTGTCCTTGAACTTCCTAGGACTAGAATCCCTTATTCCAAACACATTTAAGGAATGACAAAAATTATTCTATGGAAGGAGATGGATGGTAAAAAAAAAAAAAAAAAAAAAGGAAGGGAACAGGAAGCTAATTAAAAGCCCTCTCATTAAAGACTTAGATGCAGCGGGTATGTAGGAATTATATTCAAATCCATCTACCCATCCATCCATCTGTCTGTGTAGTAAAGAGAACAAGAGGGACCAAGGCTTGCTTCCACACATCCTTTGAAAGTGGTTTGCTTATTTTAATGCTTCCCAGATGGGTGCTTAAGAAAATTCTATGTGGTCCCTTCAAAATGTAGTCTTTGGGATGTTAGGGTGGGAGAAGCAGGGGATTCAGCCCAAGGGCCAATGTTTAAAACTAATAACCCCTTTGTTGTTGTGAAGCTATGAGAAGCCAGGATGCAAGGGGTGAAAGGACACAGCTTTCCTTCTCCTTTAATGCCCGGACGAAGGACACATTTGCTAAAGTCCAGTGGGGAAGTGTATCTCTGTCAATGCCGTCTGGGTGAATAGAGAGCTTTTGTCTCTTAGGATGTCAATCCAGCACCTTCCATAAGAATTAAGTTCACTCAAAAGTTTACAGCACCCTACCCCCTACAATCTTTCCTGCATCCCTGAAGGATTATATTACTGTAATCAAAGTAACTCCAGATAGCAAAGGCCTTGCAGGTTATCCCGTCCATCCTCCGTGAGGGCAGGGTTTCTTCCTTCGCCGTGGCCCGCACTGTGTGGCTCTGTGCGGTTTCCAGTGTCCTGAGTGTGGGAGCTTCCCGCCCTTCCCTGGGGAGGCCATGCTCGAACCCAGCAGTTCTCACCGCCAGGAAGTCTTCTCTGATACTCATCTCGAGTTTTCCCTCCTTCAGCTGTATCCCATTACCGCCAGGCCCTGCCTTTGTACCCGGCCTCCCTCTCTTGGCAGCATGCTGTTTCCCGCCTTTGCAACGGCACCTATTAAAACCCCTTTCATGTCCTTCACTCCCCCTTACACAGCCTGTCCTCTGTTTGGGCGACTGCAGAGTCACTTTTGGGGCTTCCCTCTACCATGTTTGTCTGCATCTTTCTTCATGTGTGAGCACAGAACAGCTGTCGGGTCTTCATAATAAAGTGGGGTGTCATTAAAAACTGATTTTTAGAACTTTAGTAATTCTTATTATTTTTCTCCAAAAACGGATTCTAAAGCTCTTGTGTATTTTCTCAATAGGCTTACTCCTCATTTAATCTTAAACTTTGTGCAACACTTGATGACAGATTTCCCTGTGCAGAAATGGGAGGAAAATAAATTTACTAAAGAAAGATACACGTTCTTAGCAACAAGATAAAAGTCAACTTTAGGGGAAGAGCCTGCAGAATTGTCTGCAGTGTACCTTTATGAGGCCGTGGGCTGGAAGGGCCCTTGAAGTTAATGTACAGAATGGACTCGGGCTGTTTGGTGCAACTCACAGCTGGGAGTCTACATGTGGATACCTTGAGCCCAGAGCATCCAAGGGCAGATTTCTGAGTCTTTCCAGGTTGTCAGGTTGGACTCTCTAGTTGGTCAGATCATGCCCACGGCATCTCTTGTGGAGACAAATCTCATTTTAGAGGGGGAGAATGTTAGAAGACATGGCAAGTCTGTGAACGTTTTCAGTGGAAGTCGACTCTGGAGGCAGACTGGATGTGTGTGGATCATGTCTCTGTTACTTCTGTGTGGACTTGGGCAAGTTACTCTTTCACCACTCAGTTTTCACATCTGTAAAAGGGACTATTCTAGATTATTTTATAAGATTTCAGTGAGGATTAAGGTAATGCTCATAAACTATAGCACAGTGTTTGACACGTAACAAACACTCAGAACATGCTCTAAGTTTACCTAGAACATCGTCCTGAAAGTTGAAAAAGGCTCTACCAAATTTATGCAAGGATGCTCATTGCAGTATTGATTAAATGACAAAAAAGGGAAATAACCAACAACGGGATCAATGTCTGGAAATTTTCATTAACAAACAATTTAAGTTAATTTAGAAGAGTAGAGTGCGAAGCTGTACATGTAGTGTGATCCTTGTTTCGTATTTATAAGCTCTATCTATGCAAAAGACAACATATATGCACCAAAAAAGACTGGATATAAATGCACCCAAAATGTTAATAGTGGCTTTAGAGGGATAGTGGAATTATGGCTGATCTCTTTTTCTATTATTAGCAGGTGTTTCTTTTATTTTTCTATTTTCAGAGATAATGTGTTTTGTTGTCTGGGGAGACATGGTCTTTGTGAAACAACCTATACACCTTATGTTTTGAGTCTATTTTGGAGTGAGAAAGCTCCTTAGTCTAAACCTCTGCAAAGGCCTGTTGCTCCACATTCAGCATCTCGGCATACTTTTATAATTAGCAAAAAAATACATGAAAAATGATGTGCTTTATAAGTAAAGCCTTTGTAGGAGGTTGCACCATGAGTCATTGGTGGCAGGCAGGACTGCTGGTTCCTTGCCTCTGAGCTCTCTTCACTCTCTGTTCTTGGCACACTCTGCGTCACTTTCCTGCCCAGGGCAGACTTGTCACTCACTCCTCAGAAAAAAGAAAGATGATATACACCGACTTTCAAACCAGCAGATCTGAATTTGAATTCTATCCTTGACACTTGAGACTTTTCATGTCCTTGAGCGTGGGGAGAGAAGGAAGCAGAGCCCATATGTTCAGGGTGTGCCAGGATGCCCTTTATGTAAAGGTTCAGCTAGAGACCAAACAGCCGTGGATGGTGGGGCAGGGACTCAAACCTGTCTTCTCACCCCACATCCGCTGCTCTTTTCTCTGCATCTAACGGTTGGCTTCTTGTGGATCAGGTTTTGGTCTACAACGTGGGGATAATAATGAGTAGAGTAAATGAGGTCACCTATTTGGTAGTGTGTAGAACACGATATATGTCCAATTTGGAGTGGTGTGAACTGTGGTATATATTGTCATTATTTCCATGAAAGAAAGGATTTAGAAGTAAATGCATTATTGTTATTTTTTTAAAGTAGCATTTCAGGTTCAGGTCAAAAGGAATTTCTGACCCAGATAAATCCCCTCTCCCCGCACCATTTTGTGTTCAGAGTCATCTAATGAAAGATATTTTTAAGTGAAAGAATTGACTAATCCTGAAGGATTTACAAGTGAAACCATATGCCTATAACTTCTCATGAGCTAATATTTGAACTCCTTCTGATATTTTTTCAGCCCGTTTCTTGTTTGGCATCTTTATTCACATAAACACAATGGTCAGGGGTCGGGTCTTTTCTAGATTTTGCCAAGCCCTACGAATATCTGCTGCTCTAAGCAACTAAAGCCCAGCGATGTACTGACTGCAGCCTCAAGGTAGGTGGCCAGCACTTCTCGGATACCCTGCCTCAGGATACAGCTGGCCAGCCATAGTTTAATCTCCTCATCTCAGAATAAGAGACATTTGATAAATTTTGTTTTGTAAATGGTTGCCGGTAGTAGCTGAGATGCCATATCTGATAAGGACCATGGTTGTGATATTTATATTTTGGGTGCTATCACTTTCCTTGTTTTTTATTATAATCCCTTTTCCTGCCAAACCCAGGATGGCTGAGGGAGGACTCTGGCTCCTGTGGTGGCTAAGTGCTGCAATATGCTTTCTGTCTGCTCCCCTGACCTTGGGAACACAAAGTGGGCTTCTAAAGATTCCACTGTTTGCTTCAAGCCTCATGCTGGGTCCCTGCTGTTGACCACATTTTGAATGTTTTTCTAATGATTTTTCAACTACTTCCTTAAAAAAAAGCTCATTTCTGAAATCATCTGTTGGTAATTAGGGTGACCAGCTAGCTACTTGTCTCCTATTCTAGGGCTTAGATCAGGATTTCACTGGCAGTGATGTTCAAAGTCACCTTTGTATTGTACAGGAGTCTAGGCTCATTGGAAGAGTTTGGGAATCACTTAGATTCTACAGCCTGGAGGCTCTTGGTCAATACATGGTAAAGTTGTTGATAATGATGATCATTGGAATTTATAAAGTGATTTATAGTTACAAAGAAACATGTCGATATTAATTTGTCTAACAGAATTCTGTTTACACAACAGAATTTCCCATTAAATTCTGTTTATCTAGCAGAACTTTCTATAGGTCTGTTATATGCTAGGTACTTAGGATTTAATTATTAGTGAGATATGGTACTACTCTCACAAATATAATAGGGAAGTAAATTACAGTTGTGTATTTAGTCCTCACAATGACCCTATAAGGTAGGATTTATTTTTCTCAGATATAATTATTTAGGCTGGGAGAAGTTAAGTTTTTGTCAATATTTTCATTTTCATAAGCGGCAGTACTGGTCCTCAAACCTAGACTTCTTTGCTCCAAACTCTTGCTCTTTCCAACGAGCATGGGCCCTGGATTTAGATGTCTGTATTCTCATTTTGAGTTCCACCAATAACTAGCTGTGAGACTTTGCAAAAGTTACTTAGCCTTTTTTTAGCTGTGGTCTCCCCATCTGTAAAATGAGGAAAATTCTTCTTCTTGCCTCCCAGCGTTACCATGAGGGCTATGTGAGAGAAGAATGTGAGGCACTTAGCACAGAGCTTGGCACATAGTACGTCCCAACAAATGCTACCTGGGATAAGAATAAAATGGATGATTATGATTATAGCTACAGTATGAAGCTTGCCTATTACAGTTTATATGATTCTTCAGAAAAATATCATGTTTTCAGAAGTGCATTTGGGACCAAGGAGGTTGTGCAAGTTTTCATTGTTTGTTAATGATTATGGAAAAATATATTGGATCATTTATTCAATAATGAATATTTATTAAACTTATATTCTGTGCCAGACACAGACCTAGGTGCTGGAAGCTTATAGTCTAATAGCTATTTAGTCTTCAGACTAATCTCAGAAGAGTTGGTGATTATCTATATCCACATTTTACATGTGAAAAATGAGAATTATATAATGTTATATAACATATGAATTATATATGTAAATTTATATGTGCACACACATACACACACATCTATGAAATATAAGTATAATTTGCCTGCAGTCGCTGGCTGATAAGTAGCAGAGCCAGGGGCTAATTCAGGCCCTCAGCCACAAAGTGCAGTTTTGCTTCTATTACCGTCTGTAGCAAGAGAGCGCCTTCATTCCAGATCTGCTTTCCTGTCTTTGGTGAAGGGATGGAAGTGGCCATGGAACACCACTTATGTTAGGCAAATAGAAAGTTTTAGGTACTACAATTACAATTTACTCAGAGAGGTCTAAACAGAATTAAACATTTTTTAAAAAGGGAATGTTAAATGAGAGGTGATACGGTACATTCCCCTATATCCAAATAGATCCATTCTACAGACAGGTTGGCATTTAGCCTGAAGATCATAAAAAAAATACTTCATAATCATTATTTTCCCTCCCAACCAATTTTGCTGCCTAATAACATAGATGCACCTAAAGCCCTCCCTTTGGTACAACCTAAATGTCTAACATAAACTTAAGCAGCCACAGCCTAATGTGGGGCTTTAACGTGACACTCAGTACGTGTTCAACTGAGTTAAAGTCTCCCACGCTCTCAAAGCAGCGGAAGTAAAGATCACCTGATTTACTCCCTTCCCATAAGACCATTTATATATACTACTTACAGAGGGCTATTTAATTTAGATTAGTTCGCCTTCCTTTTGATAAATGAATTCTAAAGCCCGTGCCACAGAGCAAGAACATTCCGGAGGTAACTGGACCGGGGTGCTGAAGGGTGTGGACCCCTCCCTGCGGCTGCCCTTGGCTGTGCTTCCTCCATCCTGGGCCTCGGGTTCACACGTGCCTCACTTCATCCCAGTCTTGGGTGTTGGGTTTATGTCTGCCTTTGGGGGAAATGAGCTGTTGTGCAGCCATTGGTACCCGTATTAGGGAAACACACCATACAAGCAAGGAGCTCACAGCCCAAGTGGCAAAAACCTTTTCTTGTCAGAGACCAAGAACTCTTGCAGTTGTTTATGTCATCCCTTCTTCTACAGACAGAAGATACTAAAAAGCTGTGTATCTTACGGATGACTCCACTAATAAGCTAAAATGTCTGTCAAGGTCAACCACAACATGCCAGATCAGTTCCATCGGTGCAAGACTGATTGCCAAGGCCGAGGGTAAAGCAGATGGAATCACAACAGTCATCCTCAATGTGGTTGATATTGCAAAGGTGCTTAATTGGCCTCCAATGTATCTCACCAAATATTTTGGTTGAGAGCTGGGAGCACAGACCCAGTTTGATGTTAAGAATGACCGCTACATTGTTAATGGATCTCCTGAGGTGAATAAGCTGCAAGACATGTGGGATGGATTCTTTATAAAATTGGGTCTCTGTCCTGAGTGTGAGAATCCTGAAACAGAGCTGCATGTCAACCGAAAGAAGCAAACAACAGGTAATTCTTGTAAAGCCTGTGGTTATCGAGCCATGCTTGACACATCATTCTCAAAAACCCACCTGAGAATAGTGACAGTGGTACAGTGGAAGGGAAGGAAAAAAAAAATAGGAAGGGCAAAGACAAGGAAAATGGCTCCGTGTCCAGCAGTGAGGCACCACGACCACCACCACCACCAAAGGACATCAATCCTCCTCCACATGCTGTGGGAGAAGAAGAGGACGATGATTGGGGGAAGGATATAACTGAGGGAATTCAAAGGTGCAGAATGGATTAGATCAGTGCCCACGCCAAAGTTCTGACACGCTGTGATGATTTGAAAGGACTATTGAAGAATGGGGTCAATATCCTGTTTGATTTTGTTGAGAAAAAGAAAGAGGAGGGTGTCATCACTCCTTTGACAAATTGTTGCCGAAGCAGAAAGACTGGATGTAAAAGCTATGGGCCCTCTTCTTTGGACTGAAGTTCTTTTTAAATGAGAAGGTTAAAGAACAGATTAAGAAATACAGGGGCCATTTCCTAGGATTTTGTCGCAACAACAAAAAAGCTCAACAATGTCTTCTTCCTGGTTTGGAGTGTGTGGTAGCAATGCACCAAGCTCAGCTCATTTCAGATTCCACATATCTTGAAGGAGATGTATGATGCAGACCTTTTGGTGTAGGACAGGGGTCCTCAAACTTTTTAAACAGGGGGCCAGTTCACTGTCCCTCAGACCGTTGGAGGGCTGGACTATATATTAAAAAAAAAACTATGAACAAATTCCCATGCACACTGCATATATCTTATTTTGAAGTAAAAAAACAAAATGGGAACAAATACAATATTTGTATTTGCATGTGGCCCGTGGGCCGTAGTTTGAGGACCCCTGGTGTAAGAGGTGATTGTCCACCGGTCAGAAAAGCCTCAAAGACACATATCTCAAAAGAACTTGCTAAAGAGATTTGTGTCAAAACAGAATCATTTATAAAGTGGTTGGAGGAAGCAGAGGAGAAATCTTCACCATTTATAAAGTGGTGAAGAAGATGATGAAGATGAGATATTCAAAGTCTACCAGTGTCCCGAAAGTTGAAGCTGTGAAGTCTGACAAGAACAATGACATTGATACTGATGTCATTTAAAGGGGTGGGTGCAGCCCAGCTTAACTGTAACGCTGAGTGTCTGTCTGCCTCATCAGCCAGAAGTGCAACATGCATGTGCAAAAGCTAACATGGTTTCACATCATGCTACACTTTCTACAAAAAACACTGCTGTGAGTGGTCTGTAATTAAGCCCAACAAGACATTGCAGGAGTTCATACAAATATCAGTGAGCAGATGTAGTTGGCTTATTTATAGCATGTTTTCCTTTGAAAAATTAGTGGTGGACACATTTGGATCACATTTATACAGTTATAAAAATAAAGACTTGATTGTGGTCATTCTTCAGATTTTTGGCTCTGAATGACTTAAGCTGAAATAATAGGCTCCTTTTAAAAACATTGTGCTATCATTTAACCTGATAGAATTCTTGAATCCTGTTCGAAACTGTTAGATGCTGAGACTGTAAAGAGGTCTTCAGCAGAATGTAAACATAAACTTATTTGTAATTATCTTATTCAGCCATTAGGAAATTCAGTACTTTTTATGTCTTATGGCTAGTTCCTCAAATTGGCCTCTGGTAATGTACATTCTTACCATGTCGAGGTGGACAGTGCAATACCTTTATCTTACTAAGAGTAAAAATGACCTGAGTGTCCTATACATAGTTTTAAATAGGTTTGAAACTTGATTTTTTTTTTCAGTTTGCATACACTTGCCCCAAATTGTAGTCTTTAAAGACATGTGCATTACACATTAGATGAGCCAAGGGAATTATTACATTAACAAACAAGCATTTATGTGTATATAGCTGTTGCTTTGTGCTGAGAAAATCCTCTCAATCTTTGGAGTATGATTTAATATGATTTAATAGTAACTTCTATGAGTTTATTTGAGGGAAGAAGGAAAAGGAGCAAAAACAGCATAATTTTTCAGCTTTTACTCTTATGGCTTAAATTATAATTTCAAAATATTTACACATATTGTATCTTTTGTTCAATGTGGATTTTCTCTGGTACTATGGCCTTTTTTTAAAAAAATGCCTTTTACCTTTGGACACATAGGTTTGGGTTGCTATCTTGCCAGAATAAATGTTGCTATGTCTCAAACTTGATTTTTTTTTTAAGTTCTTATTTAAAAAGAAAACTAGCCCAGCCAGCATGCTCAGTGGTTGAGCATCAACCTATGAACCAGGAGGTCACAGTTCAATTTCCTAGTCAGGGCACATGACTGGGTTGTGAGCTCCGTCCCCAGTGTGGTGCGTGCAGGAGGCAGCCGATCAATGATTCTCTCATCACTGATGTTTCTCTCTCTCTCTCCCTCTTCCTTCCTCTCTGAAATCAATAAAACGTATTTAAAAAAAAGAAAACTAAAATTGTACTTCTAAGTCAGCCTGTATATTGGTGGAAGACTTAGGGTGTCTTTTATTTTACATTGAACATAATCAGGCACTCATGTATTCTGGTGATGGCCACTGAATACAGGAGTCTAGGGCCTGGCCCAGCCCATCCTGGTCTTTAGATTTGAAAATAACTTTTTCTGAATTCATTGCCCAATTAGCTGATCTAAACTCACTTGTTATGGGTTCTGACTATGTCTAAGAAATCACTTCCAAAGAAGAAACTTGTTGCATTTATTCCTTTCCATAAAAAGTGGGGATTAAAAAAATCCCATGCCATTTCCTTTCCGTATTGTTGTTGTTATTATTTTACCATTTTCAATTTATATTTGAAATCCAGCATCAGTCCCATACCTAAGGTGCTTAATTTCAGGCCTGGAGTTTTTGGAAAGAATTGCTGCCTGTCTGTACCTGTGTCCCTTGTGGCTTGGAGCAGCAGGGGCCTGGAAGCTACTTATGAAAGTGTAGGCTTGTCCAGTACATTTGGAGGTGGGGCTTGAGAGTCAACAGATAAATTACAGGGTGAACTTTAAACACCTCTAAGAGCCAGAAGCTTAACCATAAGATCACCTGGAGCAAAGGCTTGCTTTATAATTCATTCTTTCATTCATATGTATATTTGTCTATCTGGCCTTTCCTACAGAGCACTTTGAAAACCTGTAGTCAGTCTACCCACTTACCATGTAGTGGCACTGAGTTCCAGATAAATGTAGAGGGCCATTGCTAATTTCTTATGGTTGCTTTGAATCTTTTTTTTAAATTTAAATTCTTTATTGTTTAAAATATTACATAAGTCTCCTTTTCCCCCCATTGACCTCTCCTTGACCGCCCCACCCCCCAGCATGTGTCCCCCCCTCCCCCCCTTCGTCTGTGTCCATTGGTTTTGCTCATATGCATGCATACAAGTCCTTTGGTTGATCTCTTACCCCCTCACCCCACACCTTCCCTCATAGTTTGGACAGTCTGTTCGATTCTTCTATGACTCTGGTTCTATTTTGGTTCCTCAGTTTATGTTGTTCATTATATTCCACAACTGAGCGAGATCATGTGATATTTATCTTTCTTTGACTGGCTTATTTCGCTTAGCATAATGCTCTCCAGTTCAATCCATGATGTTGCAAATGGTAAAAATTCCTTTTTTTTTTTTTTTACAGCCGTGTAGTATTCCATTGTGTAGATGTGCCACAGTTTTCTAATCCACTCATCTGCTGATGGGCACTTAGGCTGTTTCCAAATCTTAGCTATTGTAAATTGTGCTGCTATGAACATAGGGGTGCATATATCCTCTCTGATTGGTGGTCTGTTTTCTTGGGATATATTCCTAGAAGTGGGATCACTGGGTCAAATGGAAGTTCCATTTTTAATTTTCTGAGGAAATGCCATACTGTTCTCCACAGTGGCTGTACCTGTCTGCATTCCCACCAGCAGTGCAAGGGGTTCCTTTTTCTCTGCATCCTCTCCAGCACTTGTTTGTTGATTTGTTGATGATAGCCATTCTGACAGGTGTGAGATGGCACCTCATTGTTGTTTTGAATCTTAACCCTGATTTCTAACCTTCAAAATCAGTTGCATTTAAGTAGTGTATATTTTTCTGTTAACTGTTTCACTGGTCAGTATCCCTAAATGTCTAATTATAAGACCCCCCTACAGAACATCAACCAGTGTACACTAGTCTTTTCCAGACTTACCACCGGGTATGGATGGGTTATAATAGCCTCACAGCTCAGACTTGGCCGGCTGTCTTCACTTGCTGATGTTCACCTCCTCCCTCCCCCATGGTGCTCACTGGGGTGCTGGGAGTGTTGCCCATGAATTCACCCTGCCTCAGCTCTTTTCAGGTTCCATGCTGCTTTGCTTGGTATTGTCTTCAACACTCTGAATCCCTGAGTTGCCCAGCTATGGGGTGACTTTCTGTGATGGGGAGAATGTTGTGTTGTACTTGGTTGGAGGTGTCTTAAAGCAACCTTTTCTGTGATACAGTCTTATGGACATCTCAGAGAAAGAACTCCACCCCCTACTTACACCCTTCATCCTTTCAGGGTTGGGATAGGTGGATATTGGGCTGGTATGGAGACTGGAGACATGTCAGAATCATCCCCTCACTCCTCCCCCCACTCAGGTTGTGTGTGTTTCCAGGAGGCACCTCAGCCACTGGAACCTGGCTTCCAAGAGTCTTTCCCCACCACTTGGCCGCACGTACCCAAGTAATGTGGATCCCACTCAGACTCCAGCTCTGGTTTTGATTACATAATCCCAAAAGGATGATAAACTATTTATACTACTTTTATACTATTTATACTACTTTTAGGGAAAACCACTAAAACTGTAATACAAGTGATCTAAAACTGTTCACATGTGAATGAAATGACACCTCTGTGGGGGCAGAGAAATGAAAGGAACCAAATCATTTCTGAATTTTAGGACGATGAAGTAATGATAGTAGAAAATGAACTATTCTGTATTCACTATAAATGAGGATTCTACCTAATGAAAACCTCAATGTAACGTCACACATTGTTATAACAGATGAACAATGACATAGGACATAGAGAAGTCTAAACTCTATGCTCTGATATCTAATATACCTAACATCTGTACATTTCAAAGGGCAATTAGAAAATATTAATCATGGTTTAAAGTAATGGAGATGTTTCTTACAAGCACTGTCTCCCCCTCCCAGTGATCTCTTATTTTGGGGGATGATCATGAACAAGCATAGACTTGATACCCTTGTCCATATGGGCTGAGCAGATTGGGATGGGTGTCAGGTTGTGCGGAGTGTGTGGATGGAAGGGGCAGCTGCCCAAGATGAGCAGAACTGAAATCATCACTCAGGCAATCTCCAGTGAAAGCTTTTGGGTGGGTGCTCCTAAAACCCAAGTATCCATTTAAAAATTAATTGCATTTGACATTGATGGATCTCATGTGGATGACTTTCCTTTGAGGTCTACAATGTTCACTGCTGTGCTGCAGATGTGGTCAGCCCCCAGTAACTACAAAATGTAACAGGGATGAGCCAAAGCTTTACAGTTGGATGATGAGAAGCAATACTCAGAAATCAGGAAATGGGATCAATCTAAAAGTTCCACAGTGTGAGGAGGCTCAATTAGTCTCCCCCCAAAGTGTATAATATCACCCAAATCATTCCAAACACACTCGCACTTTGATGGTAGCCACCACAATAATCTGTAGCAATATGAAGAATTATTCTGGGTTAAAGTGCTGATATTCACTGAGCCTTCTTTTGGTAATACTGGGTTCATATATTCCTTGTTTTTTTTCCCTTTGTCGTTTCTTCTTTATAGGTTTATAGATACAGTGCTTAAAAACTGCATGTTTAATCTTGGGAGCAGAGATTAAAGATCTGTGGTTGACTTTTTTAAACTAAAGTGTGTGTGTGTTTGTGTGTGTGGTGGACTAGCATTTCTTTTTTATTTATTTTAATTATTATTTTTAAAAATATTTATTGTTGAAAGTATTACATATGTCCCCTCTTTTCCCCCATTGACCCCTTCTAGCCTGCCCCCACCCCCCACCCCAGATCTTCACCACCCTATTGTCTGTGCCTATGGGTTATGCATATATTCATACAAGTTATTTGGTGTATCTCTTTCCTCCCATCACTGCCTTATTTCTTTTTAAAATTAATTTTGTCTAGCTTTATTGAGATATAATTGACATTTGTGCCTTAAATAACATTTTTGGGACTCCTGGGGCAGCCACTTCTGCCTATGTTGAGCCTATGGCATCGTATCATCAGTAATGGGGCCAGGAGCCCTTTCCTCTCTTCACACATGCCAGTCATCATTTCAGAGGGTTTGTGCTGTTTTCCCAAGGCAGCCCAGCATCATTTGGCTATCACACCTGTCACACCACTCTTCTGCTGTGTGCTGTGACATTATTAGACTCTGTATGTGTCCATTTTTGGCTTGGGTTGATGAATCTTTGTTGCATTCTCTAAGCAGTTTGCTTTTGTTTAGTGATGAGAATCCGGCCAATTGCTGTGCCAGAACATCGCTATGTATTGAATGGATGAGAAAATAAGCTGCTATGTTTTACTCAGTGACGATCCTGTGTTTCAGTGAGCTTGCTACGTGAGTCTGCCAACTCAGTGTTCAGTGAATTTAGGGAAGTTCTAAAAACAAGTAGAATTCCTCATTCTTTCTGTTAAGATGGTAACACAATTCCTCTTGAGGACAATGCTTTGGAGCCACCAGTGATTTAGTTATTTGGGCAAAGTAAAAATTCCTCATCTTTGCATAAACGCTAGTCTTTTTAATACTTGATGTACCTGAGGCTTACACATTGAATCAGTTAAATAACCCAGTCAATAATGCAGTATTAAAATCGTTGCAAAATTATAGAAGGAAGGAAGGAAGGAAGGAAGGAAGGAAGGAAGGAGAGAGAGAGAGAGAGAGAGAGAGAGAGAGAGAGAGAGAGAGAGAGAGAGAGAGAGAGAGAAATCTTCTCTCCCTGTTAGCCCCTCAATCCTCAATACCATCAAAAGCTTCCAAAGTCCTAAATTTGCTTCCCATTAAGACAGTGGTTAGACAGCAGCTGTTCAGCCTCTTAAGAGAATACACGATATGGTGATAAACATCATTTCAGAAATATGCTTTTTGTTCACTTTACTAGGAAGCACAATAATGAGGTCTGCGTGTTCACTGCACTCTTTACTCCAGGCCTTGATTTTGATGAGGGGGGCTCGCTGCAATCGGTGCTCCCCACCTAGCAAATGGAAATGTTTGTCTTTCAGTTCCAGCCACCCCTGACTTGAATTCTTTTGTGCAGTGCATACATGCTCTTTGAAGTTCACGTGCCATCCATTTAGAATGCGCACCACAGGTCGGCATGTGCTGCTCCTGTCTCCAATTGTGTTTGGTGTCCCAGTTTCTCCAGGGAAGGTTCAAACCTGACAATACCCTTCACTTTGGTGTGGAAACCCCTCCATACGCTGAGTTTGCCAGACGGAGTCAGAAATTTTATGGCAGCTTGCTTGCTGCTCGTATAGGAAATTCAATTTATAGGGAAACAGAAGGGTGATGATTTTAATGTAATCAAAGGTCTTGAAAAGTACTTCCTGGATGTCTCGTGCTATGTGCCCAGCTGGCTGTGTGGAGCAATTGATGTGCCATGCCCTTTTCTCTATTGAACTGGGCAGTTCTGGGGAAAGAGAAATCAGATGTGGTTCAGGACAGGGCGGCTGCTTGGGGATGGAGGGAAGTGTGAAGGGAGCAGGAAGTGAAATTTTAAAAATGTTCCCGTGTATTTCGCAGGGCTCTATTTGGGAACCCCCAGAAGCAACCAAATATATCCTGGAGCTAATGTTGAGTTTGGACATCTTAAAAGTTATAAACTTACAAGTAAAATATTTCTTAGGAGACCATGTGCTCTGCTGTATGTGGGCATAACCCTTTATGGTTTACAAGGAGCTTTAAAAAAACATTTCTCTCTCTCTCTTTTTAAATTAAATCCTCATGACATTGTTCTGAAGTTGAGACTAATATTCTTATTTCCTAAACAAGGATAGAGCACAGGTTTTGGGGGACTGATATTGGGTTTAGATTCCTGTTATGCCATCTCACCTAATCTCCCTGGGGATTAAAATAATAACAATAATAATAGCAACAATAATAATAGCTCAATAAATATTACTCTCACCCTTTCCTCTTTACTTTACCAGCTGGATAGGTTAGTTTCTGCAAAAGAGATTGTAAGACTGATGCATACTTTAAGGGTAAACTATTTGATAAACAGTTCACTCAGCTAACTGCATAATTTCAAATTCAAAGTCACAGTAGCGGGGAACTGAAATTTGAAGTCAATGAAGGCTAGAATTTGAGAAAGAGAAAGTTGTTGAGTTTCTAAATTGAAAATTATCTCTTGGGTGGTACTGAGCTCTCCCCAACATGTCAGTCTCTTCATGTCCTTTCAACTTTTTAAATTTTGCCTACTTTTAAAAATGTGAGCAGAAAGCCAAGCATGTAATTATGCCAATAAATCTCCAGTGGATTAATAAGGCTTCACATATTATTGTACAATTCTTCTATTATGGGGTACATTCGTAGATATTAGCTAGAGTTGAACCAGGTTGAACCAGGATCAATAGGCATTCTTAGAGTGCCCAGTAATGTTTGAGCCTACACATGCACCAATGTCTTCTAGATCCTACTTAAATTGTAACTTTTTAGGCATGCTGTTTAAAAAGTGACTGGCTTACTTTAAGGACCAATCAACTGAAACATCGCATTTAAAAACCATCATCATTTAAAATTCCATAGACTTCAAGAAAGCATATAAAAGCAGCATTTTTCAAAAAGTGACTACAATTAGTGAATGCATGGTATTAATGTTAAATTTGCTGATTTTGATATGTGTTTATAATTATGTAAGAGCATGTTCTTGCTCTTAGGAAATATACATTGAAGGAGAGAGATAAAGGGAGAGGGAAAGGAAGAGAGAGCGAGAGAGAGGAGGAAAAAGTATTAACAATTTAAATAATTAGCATATCTGGATAAAGAATGTATGTATGCTCCTTGTCCTACCTATTCGTATAGCTTTTCTGTACATTGAAAATTATATCACAATAAAACTTTTAAAGAAGCAATAATAGAATTCTTTACTTAAAATGGTGAGATATTTTTAGGAGTGATGTTTTAACCTAGAAGGTATTGCCCCTTCTCCCCGCATGTAGTCACTGCTAAGACTGGCTTCTCTGTCGGCAGGCAAGGAAAATGCCTATTAATGGTAGTATATTCTGGCAGTCAATATGAAGCTTAATTTGGGAATGGAACATGGCAAAAGGATGCAGAATATGTCAAGTTCCTGGCATTTCAAAGCCCAGTGAACTCTTAATGGGGACATCATGATCATCTTAAACCCGTTGCAAAGTTTGTTCTTATTTTACAGATCGCGTTAGAAAGCTTAAGTGAATTATTCTAGTGCTTCCTGTCCCATAGAATACAATCTTGTGGTAACATCTTGGAAAACAGCAAGTCATATCCTTCAGTTCATATTGTGATGTTCAACCCTTCAGGAAGCTGGAAGAGTCAAAGAGAGAAATACCTGTAGATTTCAAGAAAGCATAGAAAATCAGCATTTTATTTTTCAGAAAGTGACTGCAATTAGTGAGTGCATGGTATTCACTGCTATGCATTCCACCATTTTCTTCAACAGTGAGTCTCCTAGAGCAAATTTCAACCCACCTCTGAGGCTTTAAATTGAGAGGGTTTCCCAAAATAGTCTAATTACCTGAACTCACCTTTGGGAAGATGCTGTGAAAGTTCTCCACCCTCCCTAGTCTGTAGTTCTCTTACTTGTGCAATGGGGGATTAGCGCCAGGTTCTCTTCTAACACTAACTGTGCTTTCTATCATTACATTATAAAAGTCAGTCTCTCTGGTGGTGATGACATCATTGGAAATTTTTATATGTGAGATAATTTTCCAAAATCTACAAGTCTTGTACATGATAAGGAATTATTTCTGAGCTTTTTCTAGTGAAAGAAGGTCGGTCTCCTTAAGTTTTTAGCAACCTTTACTCTAGAAGATAAGAAACTCCTTAAGTTCATATTTTTAGCTCATGCTGGCATTCACGCTCTGAGTCATTCTATTTGAAACATTGTTTTTTAAATACCAAAATATGAAGTATTTATAATGCATATCCACAGTGATTTAATAAACTATTAATATAATGCTAACACAAATAAAGTGAGGTGCATGTTACCACAACCCTAGCGAAAGGAAGGGAATTAAAAAACTGAAGTTAGAAGAGTCAGAGCTCCCATGAGAGGTAACAATAATTACAGTAGTTACAATCTGAGAACTCGAGACCAGCGGTGTGTGTGTGTGTGTGTGTGTGTGTGTGTGTGTGTGTGTGTGTGTATGTGCGCGCACTTGCTCTTCCCCTCTAAACAAAGAGGGAGTTGATAAACCATGCCTGCATTATAGTTACTTCTTAGTGTTATAGTCTATAGACTTTGGTCTGCCTTTTGCTGATTTCACCATACAAATAGGCCCATTCTAAGAAATTCTGATATGTGAAAATCTCTACTTACAAAACATCAATTCTGGAACGACCATTTCTTTGACAAGATTACTTTACACAGCCAGCCTCATAAGCACATGGAAAGTATGATTTGATTTGTCTACCACGTTGACTGTTTAAAGTGAAGTCTATAGTAATCTCTTATCAAAGAACCCCCAGTCAAGCAAACAAAATCAGATACCCCAAAGAGCCCCATTCAGAAACTCAGAGATGCTAAAATATAGAATTGCTTAGTAAAGTAATGAGATGTAGAGTCCCAAGACAAAATTATTTCAATGGCAATATATTAGGTTCATAATCCCTTAGACACAATTCTGACATACAAAAAGCTTAGAACACTAGTTTCCCCCCCTACTCCATTTGATGGCAAAACTTGAGCTGACTTGAACAAATTTGGTAGAAAACCTGCCTAGAACTGATGTGAGTCTATTTATAGTCTTGCTTACTTCATTTAGTGTGAATGTTCGTGCTTTTCATTGCAGAAATATTAATGTGTTTGATTCAAGGGAACAGTGCCAGACTCTGCTGGCTTGTTATGTAATAAGCAGCAGATGTGCTGTATTACCTTTGTAAAATCTCCAAATTCTGAACTTTGAAATACATACTGCCACCTGGATTTTAGCTAAGGGATTTTGAACTATATTATTTGTAACTAGTTCTTTGAGCTGGCCTCGAATCCTCCATTTGTATAGTGTTTTGTTGTTGTTTTTTTTTAATCAATAGTTCACACTAATGCCATAGATTTGTTTTTATCTACAGGTATTTCTCTCTGACTCTTCCAGCTTCCTGAAGAGTTGATTACAAAATAAAAATTTTCAATGTAAATCATGTTCTCCTATAGACTATCTTAGATCCCAAAGATACCAGAACCCACAGATACCAACAATATGGGTATCTATATAAACAGCTTTGGTTTCATTTTACAATAAAAATAACATACTTGTTAAAGCATATAGTTAAAAGAAGAAGTTAATATTATGATATCAATAAAATAAATTGAAAAATCAAAAAGATACTTAGTATATTTTTTAAAATCTAAAAGTTGTCCTTTGGGATTCAACTGACATGAAAAGAGATTTGCTATTGCCTTGCAAAGCCTTGCCTGGCATTTCTATTCGGATTCCAAAGTGAAGATACACATTGGAAATATAAAGTGCTTAGTAGCTTCCAACAGAAAGCAGTGTAGAGAAAAAATTTCCTTTTGACTCTATTGCAAACTTTGAGTGACCTAACCAGGCTAGTTTTCTCTTAAAAGTATAGGTTATATCTAATATCTTTCCAGATTTAAATCTATTTTTTCTATTTCCATTTAAAAAGTTATGTTCTGGGTGACTAAAACACAATCAAAGTTCAAATATTGGCTAGGATTTTGGAAACACCAAGTCTGTTTAACTTGCACATGATGAGCTGCACTGCCCAGGGAGACCCTGAATGAGTATTCTAGGGCACTAGGGCGTTTTTTGGGGATCAGAGCGCAGAGTGCTAGAGAGGCAGGGAACGGAAGGATGTATGCCCTGAGGGAAAAGGGCTGGCAAAGGTGGGTCGCCTGGCAAACACTAAATAAGACTAGTTATGTTCTTCCTTTTGGGGCCACTGACTATACAAGAGAAAATTGAAGAAAAGCTGATTGTTTGGATGGGGGCTCATTGTATAGGAAAGGCATCAGGCTTTTCTTGGAATACACAGAAAACAAATACATATATAGTTATATTTTCTGGGCCATTAGAACCCCAGCAGAACAAAAGCGCAGAGGTTTCAATACCTGGGAAATGTGCTCAGGGTTCTTGAGGTTAGTAGAGACCTGACCAGCTTTAGGCAAGCTAAGGGAAACGTTTTGGGAATTAAAGTATTACTTTAAATTGGCAGCCCAAAACAGGAGAGACTAAGCAATGATTGAGAACAATGAAATAATCATTTCTGTGTTTCTTGAAATCTTTGTCTAAATAACCTATATCATCTTTTAAATCTTGCCATTATGTGTAGATTATGCTGATATGTAATGGAATATAAAAATATATAAATTATGTTAAAGTCAAGAAGGAAACACGTCAAATGTTTGTGAATCAGATTGCTTGCCCAGGCTGTCAAGGATGAGTCAGAATTGAGGCTTTAATGTTCTAGGTAAACAGGCACTTGGCTCTCACATGGCTCTGTTCCACCTTTGAAAAGAGCCTATTCTACTTCCACTCACTGTATAATTGGAATGGCTTTTTGCCTGGTGATGGCACGTCACCGTGTTTTATGGATAATTTTCCTCTCCTTCTCAGATCTGAGGTAACCCCAACTGAATTACCGAAATAGCTTCTTAGATGGCTTCCTTCTTGTCTGCAGACTGAGGAAAATACTGGTGAGATCTTTTCATATCTCAGCAAATGGCTCTTGTCCTCATATCACAAGACGGCCACACTCCTTTAGGCACTGAAGAAAGTCCAGGCAGGAAGAAAGTAGGAGGACTTTTTCTGCCACACTTTGTCGTTTTATGGGGGGCTTTCCAAGAGCCTTTGCTTATGTTTTATTGGCTTGACTGTATCTTATACTCACCCCTAGATGCAAAGGATGTTGGAGAAACACATGGCTGCCTCAATCAAAATTGGGATTCTTTAGGGAATGAAAGGAAATTTATATTTGGTGGGCTTACTTTGTAATTCATATACCTTACCAAAATTCCCCCCCAGGTTTTTTGTGTGTGTTTTGTCTTAGTCCTCACCCAAACATATTTTTTTCCATTGATTTTTAGAGAGAGTGGAAGGGAGGGAAGTGGAGAGAGAGAAAAACATCAGTGTGAGAGAGACACATGGATTGGGTGCCTCCCACATACGGCCAGACCAGCTGCCCCAACCAGCTGGAGATTGAACCTGCAGCCCAAGTATGTGCCCATGGCTTCAGTGTGTGGGCTGATGCTCTAACCACTGAGTGTACTGGCCAGGCCCCCTCTCCCTCTCCTGCGCCCCCCCCAATCCCCGGATTTTCATTTGTTTGCTATTCTATGCCTAAATAATGCTTGTGTGCATATACTACATATATATTATTTTATGAGGTCAAATTTATCTTTTCTTTCATGGATTCTATGTCTCACTGAATATTGAACTTATTCTCATGTGCTTATTTGCTGTTTATCTTCTTTAGATAAAATATCTGTCTTAGTCCTTTGTCCATTTTCTAATTGGACCTTTTAAAAAAAATGTTGAGTTTTAAGAGCTCTTTATTTTACATACTAGAACTTTATCTGATATTGGGTTGCAAATCTTTTCACCCTTTAACTTATATTTTCAACTTCTTCACAGGGTATTTCAGAGAAAAAGTTTTTAATTTAGATGAAGTTCAGTTTTTACTTTTAAGGATCTTCTTTTTGGTGTCAACTTTAATGACTCTTTATGAGGTTATAGATACCAGACATTTTCTCTTATGTTTTAAATAAAAGGTTTATGTTTTAAATTTGCCTGGGACCCATTTTGAGTACATTGTGTGTGTGTGTGTGTGTGTGTGTGTGTGTGTGTGTGTGTGTGTGTGGTGTGAGGTTTGGGTTGAGGTTCATGCTTTGCCGGTGGATGTGCAATTGCTCCAGCCATCATTTATTAAAAAAGCATTTCTTCCTCCATTGGATTACTTTTGCATCTTTGTAAGAAATTAGTTGGACGTATTTGTATGGGTCTATTTCTAGGTTGTCTATTCTGTTCCACTGATCTATGTGTCTATTATTCCATCAAGGCCACCCTTTCTTGATTAGCTATATAGTCATGTTCAAATTGAGTAGACTGACTCCTGACACTTATTTTTCTCAAAATTTTTTTAGCTAATCTAAGTCACTTTGCCTTTCCATATAGATGGTACAATAATCTTGTCTATTTTTTAAAAAATCTTGCTGGGCCCTAACCGGTTTGGCTCAGTGGATAGAGTGTCGGCCTGTGGACTCAAGGGTCCCAAGTTTGATTCCGGCCAAGGGCATGTACCTTGGTTGCAGGCACATACCCAGTAGGGAGTGTGCAGGAGGCAGCTGATCGATGTTTTTCTCTCATAGATGTTTCTAACTCTCTATCCCTCTCCCTTCCTCTCTGTAAAAAAAATAAATAAAATATTTAAAAAAATCTTGCTCGGCTTTTGATCCAACTATATTAACCCTTTGGGTTAATTTGGGAAAGACTTAGCTCCTGTACTACATTGAGTCTTCTAATCCGTGAACATCTTTCTCTTTATTTGGTTTCTTCTATTGGCTTTGTGTAGCTTTCTTTCTTTTTTATTTTAATATATTTTTATTGATTTCAGAGAGGAAGGGAGAGGAGGAGAGAGATAGAAACACCAATGATGAGAGAGAATCATTGATCCACTGCCTCCTGCACGCCCCACACTGGGGATTGAGCCCACAACCCAGCATGTGCCCTGATGGGGAATCGAACCGTGACGTCCTGGTTCATAGGTCGATGCTCAACCACTGAGCCATGCTGGCCAGGTGGCTTTGTGTAGTTTTCAGCATACAAGTTCTATACATATTTTGTTACATGTATACTTAAATATATAATTTTTTTCTGTGTAGGCATAATGGTATTGCATTTTTAATTTGTGTCCACAAGTTCATTTCTATCATATAGAAATAAAATTTTTGTATGTTGATCTTATATCTTTATTCATTTTGGGATTTTTATTTTAGATTTCTTGGGACTTTGTACATAGAAAATCATGTCATCTGCAGTTTGGGACAGCCTAATTTCTCCCTTTTAAATCTGTGTGCTGTTTATTTACTTCTGTTGCCTTATTCAGTGGTTAGAACTTCTAGTACCATCCTATATAATAAAAGCCTAATATGCAAAATGACCAAATCACGGAATGGTCGGTGGGGGGTGGGGCCAGCAAGCGGGCCAGCCGAGGGAGGGGATAGTGATGGGGGGGGGGCGCTGGTGGAGGTGGCAACCGGTGGTGGTGGAGGGGCAATTGGGGGGCAGGGCTGGCTGCTCGCCAGCTGGCGCTGTCCCCTGATCGGCCCGCCAGTCACCTCCCACAGAGGGAGGCCAGACTGTGGGAGGCCAGACAGAGGGAGGCTTAGGCCCCTGAGGACTTCTGTACTACGAGAGGGTGCAGACCGGGCTGAGGGACCCTCTCCCCCACCCCCCACCCCCCGCCCCCCAGTGCATGAATTTTCGTGACTGGGCCTCTAGTGTTAAAGAGTGGGTATCCTTACCTTGTACTGGCTTTTAAGAGGAAAGGATTCATTTTTTTTCTCACTAAATATAATATTAACTATAGGTTTTTGTAGCTGTTCTTTATCATGTTTAGGGAGTTCTCTTCTATTCCTGGCTTTCTGGGAATTGTTAGCATGAATGGGTGTTGAATTTTATCAAATGCTTTTTCTCCTGTCAGTAGATATGATCATACGACTTTTTTTTTTTTTACTCTTTTTCCTATAGTGGATCACATTGATTGATGTTCAGATTTTTAGCAAGACTTTCTTACATGTCTGAAATAAATTCACTTGGTCATGGTGTACAATTTCTTGGGACCTAGTGGTCTGTAGTTTTTGTTGTTGTTGTTTTGTTTGTTTTTAATACCAACTTTGTCTGGTGTTGGTACTAGGGTAATACTAGCTTCATAAAACAAAAAGTGCTCTCTCCTTTTTACAAAATATTTTTTGCACATTTTCTCCTCAGACTTTTATTGCTTCTATTTCAATTTTATATTTATCTAAATTTTGTTATGAAATTAGAGGTGAAGCAGGAAAACAAAAACTTGAAGGTAGAGTCAAAGGGACCTGATAATTTGAATTATTTGCAACTTGGGACACAATATATGGAGGTGTTAACAATGATTTCTTCAGAACTTTCCTCCTCTAAGAGGCCTGTTTACATGAATGTTGCTTAATTGTGTTTTGCCTGTGCTTTATTGCTTTCCAGTTTATAATGACATTTTATACTGTGGTATACTATTGCTTTCACGAAATGTCAAGTTGCTTCATGTTTATGTGGTTTCTCCTATAGTAGTGAATATGCTTCTCCAAGGCCGAGATTATGTTGCTTATTTCTTTATATTTCAGGAAATCTAATGCAGTGTTCTGCCTACAACAGAGTTGTAATAAATATTGTTGACTGATAGGGTGGCCTAAAGGGGGAACAGAGTGTAAGACAGGGAGAACTGTTATAACACAGGAAGATTCGGGCAAATAGACCAGGTTCCCACGTTTCTCTCTGATGACAAAGTAGAAACAATCAAAGGAAGCCCCCTGTGTGAAGTGGATTCTTCTGGAGCAGACCACCCGGCCATTTAATCAAGTCTGGTCAGTGCCCCAGGGAGCTTTTCCTTCAGGCTACAGCCTTGTGCAAAGCACTGGGCCAACAGCCTCCCACAGTCATCATTAACGCAAGGGCAACACACACACCAATTGGTCAGAAAGACTGAGCCATTGAAAAAAACTGCACCAAGTAAAGGAGACTGTTTATATGTTTCAGATCCTCGGCATCTGCGGTTATCATCTGTTTTCAGTTTGGTAATTTTTATTAAGGGAAAGTGGCACATGCTGTCATAGGAACTGCTCCAGCTCACGCTCCCCAGCAGGTCGCTGGGTATCCCCGGTGTGCGGAGACATGATATGTTTTCTGCCAGTGGATGAGGTGGAGGGAAAGCTTTGCTCAGCATTATTTTTTAGTTCACAGAAACAGACAGGCCATGGGCAGACATGTGAAAGGCAGAGAACAATTATGCCATTGAAGAAGTTTGTCCATTAATTTCACAAATAATTGTTAAGCACTCATAGTCCCTCACAATGACTTTATTTCCCCACGGAGATTTACGACAGTTGGCCTGCTGTCAGGAGGTTAACCTTTGGGCTGTGATCTCCCCCTGTGGTCCATCTACATGCGTGGTCTTTTCCCCAACAGCCCAGTCTGCATCTGGGAGACAAAGCTGCCTGGGTTTGGGAGTGTGGCCTATAGTTAGAGAGAAGAGCACAAAGCTAATTGACTGTAACAAAACCAGAGCTTCATTAGCACCAACTAAGTGAATTGACCACAGTGATTTGGAAGGAGAGTCTGGCCACTGAAAGTTGATCTCTGGTAAACTCTGAGACTAATTTACATTTTTATATGCTTTGAAGGAATAGCTAATAGCAGGTGTGGCAATATAGGTGGATCTTTCCGCAAGGACATCTCACAGGTAACAGTGAAGGAGAAAGTAATGTTGCAAACACATTTTCCTAGAGTAAGAACTGTGACGGATGTCGCTGACTTTGAGAATGACCATGATGTCTGCCCAAGGCTGAGAAAATGAAAAGAAAACAAGGTGGGGTCTGAGACTGGAGATTTCTGGGTATTTGTCCCCATAGGCCATGAGGCAACATAATGCTTTCAGAAGATAGGCAGCATTGAGTTCAAGACAGAGCCTAGCAGGGGCCCTTTAATGACAGTAGGTCTCTTCTGGGAGGTTGGGTTGGGTTGCTTGGCCTAGCTGCTACTTCTTAAAAACAAGCAGAAGCCCTCTTGCAGGTGTCAGAGAAATTGTGCCACAGAATTTCCATTGTTGCTATGACTGTGAACTTCGTAAGTCTTTTGGACTTCATATGCTGAAGCTCTTCTACAGACTTATTGTACGTAGCTCAGATCCTCCATGGATGACTATGATCCCACCACTTCCTTGATACTCAAAGTCATCTACCCAACTTGCCTGCCTGGTCCTGCTGTTTCTGTCACTCACAAACTCATTTGACCTCAGGCTAGGGCTTAATCTCTCTGAGAGTCAATTCCTTTTCTGTAACTCATGGGGGGGAAAAAAAAGACTGTCTTTCTGGAGGCAGGGAAAGCAACCAGGATGGAAACTCTAGGCTGCACATGGTTGTAGTGTAGATAAAATAATATATGTGTCATGTATACTGTAAAGTTCTGCCAACATCCCCTCCTCAAGGCTGATGTACACAACCTCAGCTTCTGGGAAAACAGATGCTGATGGCTCAAAGCTGTTCTCCTCACTGGGAATTGCCCTCAGCAGCAGGACACTGTCTGCCCCAAGGTCACATCTCCTCCTAAGGGAATACCTGCAATCAATGCTTGCCTTCCATAGGGATCCATAGGCCTGTCCTTCTTACTCTATTTTGGGACAATTCTATAATGGCCATCCCAGCTCTAGAGCTCACCATAGAATCTGCTGAAATTCACCTGTAACCTCTCATGGATCAGCTTCTGCCCCTGTCAATCCTACCTTTTTCATATCCTGACAGGTATCTCTTTCAAGAATAGTCCTGAAATATTTTTTGCATGCAACATTCCATTTCAGAGCCTATTTTTAGGGAACCCAGTTGAAGACACTTGGTACCAGGAATTGTCACAGGAACCAGACTCTCATAAAAGAATTATTTGCTAGCTGAATGCTATATATAAATAGAATATATATAGTCCATGTCCGGTTGTACTTGTGTAACTGTTGAGATTTTGACTAGTGGTAAAGTGAATTGGGATTTTGGTGGAAGGAGGTATCCTGAATGGTATCGGGAAATACGAGGGGAATTGTAATTATGGGAACTTTGGAATTGATGGCTATTGCTGAGCACCACTGATTCATCAAAGAGAGAATGATGACAGGCTAGGGTGATTAATTACCAACACAAGGCAGAATGTAAAAATTAGAGGACCTCTTTGGTAGCATTTAGAGAAATCCTAATCTCTTGGATTTCCCTAAATGCAGACAAAGAAGAGGATCAAGTTCACGACTTAATCAAAGGGGTAGTGGAGCTTCAGAGAAGGTTGAACACATATCCTGGAAGTTCTCCTAAGCCAATGTCAGTGCCTAACTAGGGGGGGAGTGGGGCCCTGACACTTGGGTTGAGGATACCTGGGTAAATATATTTGTGAACTTTGAAATCCTAATTCCCTTAAATCTGCTGGGCTATAGAAATGGCGCATCTTCACTTATTTGAATATAGTGGCTCTACTTTGCTTGAAGATCATGCAGAAGCCTCAGTAATGAGAAAAAGTCCTCCCGCCCCCAAAGTTTACCCTCCTTCCTTTCCTGGTAATCAGCAAATGACAACAACCAAGTCTCTTACCATACAACCCAGCAATCATGCTTATTGGTATTTACCCAAGAGTTGAAAACTTATGCCCGCACAAATACCTATATGTGAATACTTGTGGAAACTTTGTTCATAATTGCCAAAACTTGGAAGCAACTAAGATTCCTTCAGTAGGTGACTGGATAAATTAACTGTGTACATCCAGGCAATAGAATATTATTTGGTACTAAAAATAAATGAGCTATTGGGCCATGAAAAGGCACAGAGAAACCTTAAATACATATTACTAAGTGAAAAAGAAAAATCCAATCTGAAAAGGTGACATGCTGTGTAATTTCAAGTTTATGACATTCTGAAAAAGGCAAAACTATAGAGACAGTGAAAAGATCACTAGTTGTGAGGGGTTGATGGGGAGTGGGAATGAATAGGCAGCGCATAGAAGATTTTTAGGGAAATAAAAATACTCTGTGTGTTACCAAAATGATGGATACATGTCATTATACTTTTATCCAAAAACCATAGAATGTACAACACCAAGGGTGAATGCTAAGGTAAACGCTGGACTTTGGTGATTGATGTGTCACTGTAAGTTTATCAATAGTAACAAGTTGATTACTTTCACCCTGGAAAAGAGAGCAATTCATTTTTACTGGAAGCCACACGTGTGTGGGGTTATGAGTTTGCGTTTCCTGCCCACAGAGATTCTGCCCAACTCTACTATCTGAGCACTTACAGAGGGTTTGATTCATCACCACGGAATATTGCATAACATTGCCTTGGACCAATGGGCCCCCTTTACAGCAAAAGATGTGACTCATTGGCACATGATTATCGATTCTCTGGTCCCATCACACACTGTGAGATGCCAGCTTAGAGATAATTCTTTCTGAGGATAGGGCTCCATCCTCCAAAATGCAGCTTACGTTAGGCTCTGTTGGTCTAGAGACCCTAGTTCCTAGAGGGAGAATGTTTTCACTTGTCATAATACAGGGTGTCCCCCCCCCCCAAATGTATACATACTTTGAATGATTATAAAGCCAATGTTTATTAACATACAGTTCATTTTTAAAATTTAAAAGAATCTATAGAAATGAATAATTTTTTGTGTGTCAATGCCTGTTTTCAAACTGATGGCCATTCTGGTCCAGGCACTGCTGATAACGGGAAGCAATGGAATCGTAAACATCAAGAATCCTTCCGTTCTGTATTTGTGCACCCTCAATTCATCAACTGCTGCCGGTTTTGTGCTGCAAACTTTATCATTTATGTATCCCCATAAAAAAAAGCCGAGGGGCACTTTAGGATAAATTTCTTTGTTCAAAGCTTAGTCTGGCTTCACCCATTATTGCAAATCAGTTAAACCTGAAAAGGAGTGAAAATTAAGTGAGTTATCAATTGTTAAGGTGTGTATACATTTTTTGGACCCCCTATATAATAGATCCTGGTAAGAGGGAAGGATGAGAATGTGGCAAGCTGTCACAAATCCCAGAGCCTCACAGGCCAAAGCAATAAGCATTCACAGACCTGAGCGCCCTTCATGGGTCAGTTATTTTACTGTTCATGTTGCACACACTGAGTATTTAATTCCCGGAGTGGGGTATGACTCTTCACATGTGACCAAGAAACTGATGCTCAAGTGGTGAGAATCTATCCACTTTCTGGTGTGCCATTTGCCCCTCAAAATCCTCTCATTTCACAAATACTCTTATTTTCCTGGCAGCATGTCATTGCCCGGGATCGCACTGCTCGCAGTGAGCAGTGCAGATATCCTGCTCCACAGTGCACAGTGCATAGTAGGAGGTATGCAGTACTGCTCCCTGAGTCTGAACTCTTAATGTATAAAGGACAAGCAAGAGAAGGAGCTGTTCTTCCTGACCTCAAATTCTAGTAAAGGCAATCTTTTAGTATCTGAAAATCAGACGTTTTTTGGTGGTGGGAAAGTGTTGAAGTTAATATTCTCCAGGGTTCGTTGGCTGAACAGGAACAGTATAATTAGTGTTGCAATTTTTGTTAGCAAGGACATATGGAAGGATTGACTGCAAGAATCTTAGTTTTGGACATGTTCTTCCCTAGAGAATACACTAGTTTCTTTTTCTGTCTTTTCACCACCTCAAAGTTGGATGGGCAATATTTTTCTGAATAATATGTGCCTAGAGAGCTATTGGAGGAAAAATTTGTTTTGTCTTGTGACTTATAGCAGCAAGGAACTGCAAGGAGGGGAGGGGAGGGAAGGAGAGGGGAGTGGGGAGTGGGGAGTGGGGAGAGGGAGAGAGAGAGAGAGAGAGAGAGAGAGAGAGAGAGAGAGAGAGAAGGAGAGGAAGGAGGAGGAGGAGGAGGAGGAGGAAAGAAGAGAGAGAAGAGGGAAGGAAAGGAAAGGAAGGTGAGAGTCAAGAAAAAGGGATCTCATAGAGGGAAAAAATGCCTCACTTCTCCCCCTCCATGCCAAATGGGTATGTGCTGTTGCTCAGAGCATTTGGCAGAATGACTAGCTCAGTCAGCAACAGCAGCAAGAGAGCCATGGCTCAAGGCCAGCAGGAGGCAGGCTGCATGGCAGCTGGGGGCTGAGCACAGGTGAGAGGCTGGCAGGAGAGAGAAGTACCAGGAGCAAATTGGAACTAGCACAGAGATTGGGTAATTAAACTTTAAGATCTATGCGGTAGGGAATGAGTGACTAAAAATCATCTTAAAGCTGCTATTGGATTTTGAGGTGAATGTGTTTCTGGGACATTTGCTGAAATGAAAAAGATATAAGATTACAGGGCTATACATTTATGGCCCATGTGTCTGCTTCAGGGGAAGCCCCTTTTTAGTAAAACAGAAGGTTCTGGACTCAGTCTCCCTCTCCCAGGACACCTTCCTCTAGAACAGTGGTCGGCAAACTGCGGCTCGCAAGCCACATGCGGCTCTTTGGCCCTTTGAGTGTGGCTCTTCCACAAAATACCTACTTCTGCGCATGGGCCACAAAGTTTCAATCGCACTGTACGTGCGCGCCCGCACGTGGTATTTTGTGGAAGAGCCACACTCAAGGGGCCAAAGAGCCACATGTGGCTTGCGAGCCGCAGTTTGCGGACCACTACTCTAGAACTTTTGAATAAGATAGGCTGGTCTCTGCTCTGGGTCAGCCAAACACAAGGTTGCTTCTCTGCTGTTGCCTTCACCTTCCCACTCAACCCCCACTCAACCTCTGCTGCCTTTGCCAGCAACTCCTGGAACTTGGCACAATCTCTCTCTTGCTTTGTTCCCCAAGGTATTGCTACCACAGAGGTTTGGGGTGTAGCAGTTCTCACTGAAGGTCTGGAGACAAAGCAGAGCAATAACTGAGCCGCCTCAGAGCAGGTTCTTGTCTGGCCTTCACAAGCTGCAGTGTGGCTGGGCTCTTCTCCCCTGGCTGCTTGTAACATTCTCTTCTTCCTCCTGTTCTGGTCTGAATTGCAATTCCTCCCCCTCCTCTGTCCTCAATGGCTGCCATCAAACGGTAGGCCCGGGCTCCCTGATTTCACCCTGGTGGGTCTCCCATTCCCTCAGCCTCTTGACCCCGTCCAAAACCCCTCTTTTATAGCAAGGCTTTGATAGTGACACACATCACCCCAAACAGGTTCCTAACTCTCAGAGTGAAACATGAGTCTTTGATTTCTAATTCCTCACTTTCCTCTGTTCACTTTTCTTTCCCCATTTCTGGGGCGCGGAGCCCTTGGGTTTATATCAAGCTAATCTCTATAGACCCATCCTGGGGGCATCAGTTCCTTTGTGAGCAAAATGGGAGCTCTTTGATCTAGCATCTCCTCTTTCAACATCTAACCCAGAGCCCAGAAAAAGGTTTAAAAATATACTTGTAAGATTCTTCACTTTAGTTTAGCTTGTGATAGAGAAAAGTAGGAAAGAATTTAGCCGTTCATTAATACAGAAATAAATACCTAGATTATGGCCTGTAATACAATAAAGTACTATGCAACTATTAAAACAATGAAGAATCTCTATTTGTGCTTATCTTGAATGACTCTAACAATTTATTATAAATTGAAAAAGCACTTTCTGAATCAAAAGGTAGAACATGATAAAAAAACATGCGCCTCTCTTTCTGAATGTACAGATATCTTGATAAACATAAGAAATAGTCAGAAAGGGAGGCCTCCAGTCTGTTTCTGGATGGTGGAGTGGGAGATTTGTGTTTTAATATCTTACTTTATATTATTTATCATGGAGGTCATTTGGTCATGGAATTATGAATGTCTCTTAAAATATTTTTTAAGTAGAAACATTTACAGATACAGTACAATGGACTATATGAAGCCAATGGACACAAAATAAGGGATCAGGTTAAATAATCTCTAGATCCTTTCAAATTTTATTATTCTGAGAGTATGTACTTATATGTAAGGAACAAATAAAACTTTTAAAATATAAAGCACTTGAAATAATTTTTTGAATACATTAAGCACACCATATGTAACTCTTATCCAAAAATTTAATTGTATTATCACTGTATCCTGTTGCTTTCTTATATTCTTTTTATATTGTTATGTTTAAAGGTGCTCAGTAATTTAAAATTATTACTGAAATTAAGTTTTTTCCCTAAAAACTTTAATAATTTACTAAATAATTAAATGTACGCATATGTAAATCCTTTGTAGTACTAGTTGAGCACATATATAGTACTTAACATTCTTTATTTAACCAGAAAATTAACCACAACATTTCTGTGATCAAGGTAGGGCTCAGGTAAGAAAAGAGACATCTCCTAGCCCTCGGGCCATAGAGCTATAGTGTTCTCCTGATGTTTTCACTGTCTGAAGGCTGGAGCTTTGGGACCCTTGCCTTCTTGCTCATTTCCTCTTGTCCCACCCAGGACCACTGTGTTTAATGGATGAGTAAATGGGCATAAGGAGAGCGGTAAGAGTAGTATTTCAGGACTATATCTATCAGTAAAGTCACTGACTCTCTATTGTAAGTCTTTATCACATTCTCTGGCCACCAGACTGTCCAGCCTTGACCCAACATGTACCTATGCAACCCTAGGTATAGCATTCTGGCACATCCTGTTGAACCCAGTCTTCCAGTATATTAAAAGAAAAACAACACAACAAAACTAGATTTGGCCCTTTAAGAAACTGAATTAGCTCTTTCAGATCAAGACAAGAGTCTACTTATTCTGCGGAAGCAGTAACTCAGTTATAGTTGTCCTGGTGGCCTAAAAAAGTCAGCGCCGCTTCCAGAGGTGCCTGATTTACTCCCTGGACATAATTTATGTCCTGGGAAAGTCTGATTTGGTGAGTCTTTGTTCTGTGAAGCTCAGAAGCAGGTCAAACATTGAGAATTCAGCATGTGACCTTGAAATTTGTGGCAAAGATGCAACACCATTCAAAATGGAAATAATAAAGCCTCCACATTCTGGAAGATTTTTTTTTATGCATTTTTCTTCTTGTTCAATTTTGCAACCCTTGATCTAGGGAAGAGTTTCTCTAACATAAGGCTGCTGCCAGCATAACAATTCATTCCCACAACATGTAATGTAACTCAATCGCCCTGGGACAGTTGCTGAAGAAAGAACTGATAGCAACAACCCACACTACTAGAGCAAGGTCTCTTTCCCTTCATTCAATCTCTTGTCATGTTTGTTTTCAATCTGTCCAGGGGATGTTAGAGATTTGGAGCGAAATGTGTAGCTTCACTCAATAGGGAATGGTCTCATTCTTACCTTGCCAAAAATGACTAATAAAGTACAAACCCGGAGAAGATGAGAAGGTTGTATTTTGTCACCAGGGAGTCCTCCCTCTCAGATGCCCCTTCCCAATCTTCTCTACTATTCTGCCCTTCCCTCTTTAGCCTTGATTTTAGTGTTGGGGGTTTTTGTTACTTAATAAATGGTGGCTTTTGAATCAGGCATTATAGGAAAGCATTAAAAAAAAAAAAGAACATGAGGTCCCTGCTCTCAAAATGCCTATAACCAAAGGGCTCCATATCCTGTAATCATTTTTGTTTCCTTTCTGTCCCCCACTGGGGGACAGTGAGATGATCACATTTTATTTCTAATCAGGAAAATGTAGATTAGCTTGGGACCTTTAAAAAATATTAATTAGTAGCAGCCATGTTTGAATTGGGCAGATTCTCATATGACTTTGGGACCAAGATCTTGAGTAACAGGGAATTTTGACCAGCATGTTCAACAAAGGGGAACTGGTAACTTTTATTTAAAAGCTAGAAAGCCTTAATTTATGTATCTCTTGGTTTTGTCACCAGGCTGACTGCAGACAAAGTGGATTTCTAAGCCAGATGGTTCTCCATTTGAGGCAGTCAACAGTATTTGGCAATCTGAACTTTCCATAACTCCAGTGACAAGCTGGGATGCTCTAGCCAGGAAGCTGAGATACTGAGATCCAGAACATACAGGACCAGCAGATGCTGAACAGGGCTGAGGATGTGGTTTCCAGCCCAACTACCTCAGGAGTCCATCAGGCACAGTATGCCTATTTCTTGCTCTGTAGGCTGGAGAATGTGTGTAAGTGAACATTTTCTTTATTTTTTCCCCATAGCTGGGGTGCATTTGGACACTCTCTACCAGGTTGCAAAAAGTATTATTTTCTGTCTCCCAGAAAAATCAAGGAAAGAACCATGTAACTCTTCGATTCCCTCATGGACCCTGGTATATAGTAGGCGCTTAAAAATATACTTGTTGATTAAATCAGTAATCTATCAAGTAAAATTTTCATAGTTCCAAGATAGTCACCCTCTCCTTTGGATGAGCAGAAAATCAGTCTCCATTTATTTTAATCCTTTGCATACCCTTTCATACTGACACTTGCTGCCTAGCGACCATGCTTTGAATTAGTGAGGACACCGATGAAGAGATGGATAATGGCACATTAGGTTTGTTGAATATTGCAAACTTCTTTGAGTTCAGAAAAACCCAGAGCATGTTTTGCAAAGCACTTTCCCCTCGATGTTTTAAGAGCATGTGGACTCAGATGGAAATTTAATTTGCATGTTCATTTACACATAACTCATCAAAACATTTTAAACAGAACTTTGAAGTCTGTAGAGCTTTTTCAATCCATTTTATGGAAACTTTTCAAGCATTTTTTGAGGTTTTCATAGAAAGCTGTGTTTGGCCAAGACCAAATATATTGGATACTGGACCTTCTCATCCCTACTGAATATTTTGTATTGATCCACATTTTATACCCTATATTCATATGAGTTTTGTTCTTGTGCCAAACCATTTCTTCATTTCCAAATTGATGCTGTTCTCTAAACTTTATGAAGAGAGGGACATACAGTTGGAATCGGAAAGGAACAAAAACATGGTTAGACTTTGATGGATAAAAGCTGGGCATAGTTATTCTTTCTGGCTTTCTAATGGAAGACAAAGGTACCATGGGAAATTCTAACTGGTCAAAAGAAAAAGAAATCCATTTGGTTTGAGAATTACTAGTGTCTCTATTAGTTGGTGAATCTCAATATGCTCAGAAACACTAATTTGGTTTCATTTAGATCCATGAAATAATGACAGATTTTTTGGCAGAGAATGGCATGGTCATATTTGCATTTGTTAGGAGGTTGTTACAGCAGTGGAGGATGGAGCTGAGGGAGGCCTGATTTACGTAGTCCCTGCAGTGGTCTAGGTGAAGAGGTGGAAGGCAGGCACACAGATTTGATATGTATTTAGAAAGTCAGTTAGGAGGACTAGGGCACATTTGGATAGCGTGGGTAAATAGTGGATGACAGTGATAGAAAGTGAGGTAAGGAATACAGAAAGAAGAGCAGGTTTGGAATGAAAGAGTTGGTTAACTCAATTATAGACATGTTGGCTCTAACATGTAAATTAAGATATTGAGGTGTAAGGAGGTATTGGACTTACGATTCTGAAGCAGTGGGCAGAGTTCTGGCCTGGATAAAAGTTTGTCAATTACCAGATTATAGTTGGTTAGTCAAAGGTGAAATGTGGGTGAGCTCACTTGTGAAGGTGAGTAGATCAGGTTTGTAATTTGGGAGAGAGGAGAACTGGAGAACACAGCATAGAGTAAAGGGGTTTTCTGGGTGATCGAAGAATGGGCATGCTTGTGTAGGCTGAGGGAAAGGGTCCGTTTAGAGAATGAAGAATTGAAGAGCTAGGGTTGAGATGGGATTTCTCAGGAAACATGGTAGAAACAGGATGGAGGGCCAAGATTAGGTGGAATTTTGACATCTAGGAGAGAGAGTTCTTCCTCCGAGACCAGACTGAAAGCTTCTATTCTGAAATATATGATAGCATATATTTCTCAACTTTGTCCTGTTCTCTAAGTTGTAATGTCAATATTTTGGGGGAGCTCTCTGGCCCGGCCCAGTTCCATGCTTATTGTTGGCTCTCATGCTTTGCCAATGATGTGGAGGGTTATGTGTGGTCCAGGTAGGATCAAGAGTCTATCCCTAGACCAGTCACTGTGCCTGTAGGACCTGTAAGACTATTTTCAGAATAAAAACATTGTGTAGTTTGGTGGGTAATGAGTAGAAAACTATTTAAAAACATTCAGTAGATAAGATGTAAAGCAGGTAACTCTAATGAAGTTGTCTTAGTGAGGTTGCCTCAAGAGTTTCCTCAGACAGGGATTCAGTTTATGTGAGTGACTGAGGCGCATTTCTCAGAAAACCATTGTGAAGCAGAATAAGGAGGGGAAGGAGTCGGGCCAGGATGTGATCCTTGGTCTCATTGTGGGAAGTTTAAATCTCACTGCAGACTTGCCCTACTTTGAAGCAAAGGGGCCAGGCTTTTGCATCTTCCTATGACTCTTTGGTCAACTGCTGGGGTTGGGAGTAAGGTATGGGTGTGATGGTACTGGTGGTGGTGGAAACTTCTGAGGCTTCCTTGTGAAGTGGCTCCAGTCAGCCCAGAGCCAGTTTCTGGAGAATGTAACAGGTCTATGCCCTTAGCTCAGCACTGGCTGCAGTTGGGGGAATGGGCGCCCTGGCTGGTATGATACAGGAAAGTCACCAACAGCATCTATTGCAACACAACACAATCCTTTCTCTGTTCAAATAGAATATATCTCTGAAAGTTTAAAAAGCCAATACATCATCAAATACATACTGTTTATTATATGCAGTATATCATTTTAAATTTAACCAAAAAATTACCTCTCTACTTAGCAGCAACATGATGATCATTTATTAAACTGATAAAGTTAATGGTCTCATTTTGTCAATATTTGCTCTGCCTGGGCTATGTGCTGTTCTGACAAAAAGTCTAAGTATTAGAAGAACCTGGGCTCTGGTAAAATTGAGCAGACCAGAGCTGGGAAATCCGTCTCCAGCCTTAATTGTCTCATGATGAACAGCATCTTTTCATGTGCTTATTTGCTGTTCATAAATATTTGGCAAAGTATCTGTTTCAATCTTTTATCCATTTTTAAAATTGGTTGTTTATTTTCTATATATTGACTTTTGAGACAGATAGACAGACATACACATACATTGTACATACGCAGATTATATGTATATTTGAATTCTGATGATGTCTCCTTGCCAACTTATAAATTCCTCAGAACAAGGGAGTTCCTTGAAAACAAAAGGCACATTTTAATATGCAAGTTCGTGGCATCCAGTTGAGATTCAAGTGCTTGATGGATAGTTCTTAAGCATTTCATGATGGTAAGGACAAGTCCACATGTTGCTGTTTTTTCACACATTTGGAGACCATGCTACACAGAGTCAGATATTTTTTAATGTTAAGACTGTGCATTAACCTCATCTTATTTAAAGAATTCTGTATGCATAGCATATGTGATACACTTTGCAAAAGAAATACTTTTCAAGTTTTTAGAGAATGAAGACTGTCTTTATAGATAATTTTAAGTAACAAATAAACAATTTTAAAGAAACTAGTGACTGTGTCCCAAATGCAGAATGCGTTAGTTGGTTATATTGCCAAAGGGCAGAATCTTGGTTTCTGAAAATAACTTGAAGAAGTTCATACCAATTAGCAACCCAAACTGAACTCTCGTACAAAGCTTAATGCCATTTGGGATAAATGTCATTTGAAGAGTGAACAAGAAAAATAGATTAAACTGCTGATAGGAGCTCTGCCTTCTTCTCTGGTTGACTCAATCCCATGCAAGTTGGTAGCAGCAACTCCCATCGCTGTGAGAAAAGATGATTTTATTGAATCAAAGGATACCACATTCAGAACTGTGGCACACAATACTAGTCTTTTTTATTTGAGCCTAGTTTCATTTTTAGATGGAATGGACAATTTCCAGTAGTCAATGGAACTGTAATGGAGTCCCTAGATCTTCTTCACTCTTCTGGTGGCTGTCAGCTAACCAAACCCAGGACTTTCGCTGCTGAACCACCCAAGATCCTTCAGTTTTGTTTTATCCTCCGACTCTGATGTTGCACAACCTGAGATCTTTCTGGTTTCAATTTTCATTCTATTTGCTTTTGTCTCATTCTCAGAGTCCAGGTGTCACATTCTACCTGAATGGCGTAGCTTCATACAGGAATTTCTTAACTCTGCTAACTATATTGTTGAATGCTTTACCCACTTTATGGAAAGGATTACTTTGTGGAAATGTTCTTATTTTCATGTTATGATTTACATATGGGAGCCTATGGTAGTTTCCCTGTTATTTAGACACTAAATTAAACCATCCGAATCTGGTAATATTCACCATCATCCCATAGCAATTCTTAGAGTGTTTTTAAGTCCCAGACACTTTTCACATGTTATCTTTAATCTTTACACAGTTTTGTAAGATAATTCTTAATCCACTCATTTTACAAATTAGGAAAACTAATTTACTCACTCTGATTACACATCCAGTAAGTCAGAGTTTATTATTGGTATTACCAGTGGCATTGCTGTTAAAACTTTGTGATAGATTTGGTAACAATAAGTTGTGAAAGCATTGCAATCTTTATCGATACATTTTGAAAAAAGTTTATGGTACTCGTGAAGAGTTAGTGTAACTGAATTTAATTACATATTTAAAAGATATGAGATGGAGACTTAGGACCTTAGGTCCCTGGAAGCTTCTACAATCTCTTGAATAATCAAATATTTTGACTTCTATTATTACCTACTAGGGGCCCGGTGCACAAAATTCGTGCACTGGGTGTGGGGGGGCGGGGGACAGGGGGGAGTGTCCCTCAGCCCAGCCTGCCCCCTCTCACATACTGGGAGCCCTCAGGCGTTGACCCCCATCACCCTCCAATCACAGGATCGGCCCCTTGCCCAGGCCTGACGCCTCTGGCTGAGGCGTCCGGCCCGGGCAGCGGGGACCTGCAGCTGCAGCGGCCCCACGATCGTGGGCTTCGCTTTAGGCCCAGGCAAGGGGCCCCTAGCTCCCGGGACTGCCAGCTTCGACCGTGCCCAGCTCCCATCGCTGGCTCCACCCCTACTTCCTGCTATCACTGGCCAGGGCGGCAAAGGCACCTGATTCTCCGATCATGGCTGGGGGGCAGGGCAAAGGCGGCCCCAGGGCCGCCTTTGCCCTGCCCCCCAGCTCTTAGCTCCCCCCTGGGTTTCCAATCACTGTCAGTGGCAGGGGGCTTCTTCCTGCTTTCCCTTTCGCCTCCCTGCATTGTGCCTACATATGCAAATTAACTGCCATCTTGTTGGCAGTTAACTGCCAATCTTAGTTGGCAGTTAATTTGCATATAGCCCTGATTAGCCAATGAAAAGGGTAGCTCGTATGCCAATTACCATTTTTCTCTTTTATTAGTGTTGATTTTTCTACTTTGAAAAGGAGACAAAGATTACTTGTATACATGTATCAGTATATATGGACTTCCAAAGTTTGTTACTTTGGATCTTTCTGGGTTGAATAAGGATTCCTTTTATTAAAAAAAATTGATTTAAAATATTTGCTAGTTTACACATTTCAAGAGCATATATGAGTATTGGAAAATGACTGTTTACAAGGTTTATTGTCACCCCATTCAGATGCAAATAAAGAGGGCAGCTTCCTAAAACTGAAGGTAATTATCCAGGGAAGTGTGTTTCAGAACTAGTGAACGAACAAGCTGTTAGAATGTAGACATTGTTTGTGGGAGCTGGCAAGGTCAAATTAGTTGGAAATTAATATCCTACAAAATTTATCAATTCTTCTTACATATAGAAATGAAAAAAAATAATATTATGTTACTGGATTTTGATAACAGTGGATGAAGGCAATACTGAGAAATGTATTTTGAAATCTTATATCCTGATGATATTTTTAATATTTCTTCCTGGCACTTACTAATTTTGAATGATTTTTTTAATTTAAGTTATTTGTTGCCTAATGGTCAGCTCCCTCACTCGATTGCAAGCTTCTTGATGGCCCAGAGCACATCTGCTTTGCTCACCATCATATCTGCCTGGCGTGATTTCTGGCATATAGTAGTTGTTAAATAATTGTTAGATAAGTGAGCACATTTTTGTTCTTCTGGGACTATAGTCTGAGGAGGAGGCTAGCTGGACACAACACCTATATGCCTCTGAGCCTCACAAGGGGGAAGAGGATAGAGCTGGTGGCTTCTGTTCTCCTGGGATTTCCAAGTCCTTCCCATTCTTGCCAGCAAGTGGAAGAAGGAGGACGGGGTAAAGCAGTGTCCATGCTATGGTCAGAATGAGAAATGCGATTTTCAGGTTCTCAGAGAAAAGGGGAACTCAGGGTTAGGGGTCTCTGTCTCAAGCCCAGCCAGCCTTGATAGGAGAGGGCTATGAGCTTCCTCTATTGTTAACTCCTGTGGGGCCACTTAGCTTCTGCTGCCTTCCTATCTAGCCAGGGTGGGCCTGGGTCGGCTGTTAGGGATCCCTTTTCACTCCCTTTAATACAGAGGAAACAGAGTTCTAAGTTGAACATGGAAATCAGTGGAGAAGTGGGCTTCACATATAAACTTTTAATAGCTATCTTAGGTGAAACATTGAGTGCATTTTCTATATATTGAGAGACCGTTGGTTAGCAACAGGAAACCAACTTGAATAATAATTTGGCTCAATAAAAGGAGGATATGTGAAAAGTAGCTTTAGCATCCAGTGTAGAAAACTGGAGAGAGAGAGAGAGAGAGACTGTTGTAAATAGGCTCTTGTTCTGTATTTATGTTTTAGAGGACATGATTAATTCTTATATAATGAACAAAATAATAAAATAAACTAAACGTGCTATATAAAAAACTGGGGCTTCCCCCAACCCCAAACAAATATTTAGGTAAAATACCTAGGTAGGTAAAAGCTTTAATCCCAATAAAGTTCTGGCAGCAGTAATATCATGCACAAAACTCAGCATGTGCTGTCATTTTTAAGTGATTTCATTATTAAAGGCCTTTGGAGTGTGTCAGGAAAAGAGGAGATCTACAAGCACAGAGAAAGCAGTCCATTCTCTCTTTGGGTATCACTGTGCCTCCAGATCTCCGAAGTCTGAATTTGGGAAGAGTGAGAAAGAACCTGGCTGATTCCATTTGCCAGGGAGCTGCAGAGAGAAGAAAGCTGACCCCGGAGGCCTGAAGTTCTGAAGAAAGGACTTCAGGACTCTAATGGTTCCCTCATGAGACTTTTGTTGTGCAGTCCCTCTCTCTATTCTTCATCCAGGTTGTCATTTTTACTCTCCTGAGACCTGATTGATGATTTCAATGACTTCTCCACAATAATCCTTGGGTGCTGGTTCTGATCAGCAAACTAGATGTTTGTTTCATTTTTCAGATAGTCCCTTGATTGGTTCCTGATTCCCAGTCTCCATAGTTTGCATTTTTCCCTTAAAAGAACAGCATTTGCCATATGCCATATCAATCCTGTAATTGATCCAAGTCCTTTTATAGTGGATTATACTGTTGAAAGCAATGATGGTGTCATTTGCTCTCTTAAATTAAAAAAATTTTATTCTCTGTTTCCCCTGTGTGTTTGTACTCCAATGCAGCTAAAAACCTTGCATTTGTGGTGCCACAAATGAGCGCACCGGCTGAATGAATAGATACGCACTTATATCCATGAATTGTCTTTATGTGAAAATTCAGTGGCCCACATTCAATAGTCACACATTCTAATTTTCCAAAGTAGAAGGTTTATAGACCTAATAGTTGACAATTTCAATCCTTTATATGGACTTCTTTGCGATGCTGTTTAAAAGTGTGTTCTATTTGGGTGTAAGTTTCCAAAACTAAGCCATTGCCATAAACATTTTTAATTAAGTGCAATTAAATCAGTACAATTATTGCCTTTTTATACTTAGAGTAGAATCTAGGTCCCATTGATGGAGATTGGTATAGAATCAGAATTTCATAAAAAGAAGGAATTTTTGAGCATCTAGTTTTATATTCTTGTTTTTCAAAGAAATTAAGCATCTTGTTATTTCTCAGTCTTTCTTAGAATGGAGAATATATTTGTTAGCATCAGAGCTGAAACTAGACCTAATTCTTCAGACTCTCAGTTATTACGCTACTTCACTAACTAAACATATAAATGGATTCTTTAGGTAAGCATGTTATTATTATTCTGTATAAGCAGAGGAATGGAGAAGCAAATGAGCATAGATGAGTGTTTAAATAGAGAAGCAAGGAGGTAGATAACTATATTGCTTCCATTTAAAAATATTTTTATTGATTTCAGAGACAGAGAGAATGAGAGATAGAAGCATCAATGATGAGAGGAATCACTGATTGGCTTCCTCCTGCATGCCCCACACTGGGGATCAAGCTCACAACCTGGGCATGTGCCCTGATTGAGAATCAAACCATGACCTCCTGGTTTATAGGTTGATGCTCAACCACTGAGCCACGCTGACCAGGCTTTTTAAAAGATAAATAAAGTTTATTTTTAAACTTATTTAAGGTGATCATCTTGACTATGTTTGGAAAATTGAATGATTAAAGATCATGCAACATTACCTAGGTTTGCATATCTAAGCTTAAGTCCATCCTCAAGTTGAAATGCTGTTATTTTCCCTGAAAGTATACTGATGTTTAACAAATTTTTAACAATTCATTTTCTGATGTTGATTTAAGAGGAAGCGGAACTGAACTTTTACTGAAAAGGAACCACTTTTCTAAGAATAATTTTTTGCCTAATAATAAAAATAATAGTATTGATATGGAGGAAAATTGTTATACAAAGAAGACATGACTCTCTAGCCTGGCTGGTGTTGCTCAGTGGTTGAGCATTGACCCATAAACTAAGAGGTCACTGGTTTGATTCCTGATCAGGGCACATGCCCAGGTTGCAGGCTTGATCCCCAGTAGGGGGCATGCAGGAGGCAGCTGATCAATGATTGTCTCTCATCGTTGATGTTTCTCTTTCTCTCCCTCTCCCTTCCTCTCTCTGAAAAAAAAACCACAACAAAACATATTATTAAAAAAAAAAAAAGACATGACTCTCTTGACACCCAATAGTCCTCCAGCTATAGGTTTAAATGCAACTCTCACCACTTATCTAAGCACCAGCTGAATTTTGCGTTGAGACTTCAAACCACTCTGAATCTTCTCCTCCAACACTGTCCTCCACATATTCTTGCCTTTCTTTCAGCCTGTCTTCTGTCCCCATGCACTGGAAGCTCACCAACCTCACCTGTCATGTTCAGGGATAGCAGTTATCAGGCGCAAAACACCAGGCTTTCCCTTTTATCCACGTGAACACAAGATGACATGAACAAGAGATGTTTGCAGACATAGCATCCAGGGCTAAGTCAGCTGAACCTTCCAAGTGGTTGCCTTGGGTTGATTTTATGTCTATGAGCACATGTTGTTGTTATTGTTGTTTTAAGTAAACATAAAATAGTAAAACTAGGTTTCAGTGCATTAAGTAGATAAATTGGGAAAATATTTTTAACCAAATAATTATGCCTCATTTAGGTCTCATGAGCTGTTGCTATTTGACACAGCAGCTGCAGTTTTAAGTAATGGCCAAGTGGGAGCTATATGCACTTTCCATGGTAGGAGTTGATTTTATAGACTGACCTATTGCTTTAAACAACACATTAGCCAATCCTTTCTTTGATGGAAAAAATATGTACATAAAATCCTTTTAAAACCCCTATGGAGTATGTGTGAATGTGGTGGGGTAGAAGTGGTGAGTACAAGGTGCTATATATATGTTTGTGTTTAGTGGATGGGTTAACAGGGGCAAGGAAAGGCCTTATTATATAGACAATCTGTATTGTAACAAGAGTATTGAGTATCCCTATGATTAAATTCAATGGATTTCAAATAAATTTATGTTAAAACGAGGCTTTTAAAAACATGTTTTAACATAATTTTTTTAAAAAGCTGAGTTGACTTAAAAACTGTCGCAACTAGTACAGTTGTCAGATATAATACTATAGAACACCTAGTTAAATTTGAATTTCAGATGAACAGCAAGTCTTAGCATAAATTTCTCCCAAATATTGCGGGGCACATACTTACACTAAAAATTTATCACTGTTTAGCTGAAATTCAGATTTTACTGGGTGTCGTGAATTTGTATTTGCTAAATCTGGTAACCGAACAACTAAGCAAATGTTGGCAAGTCATTCCTTCAGAATCCTTTAGTACAACATAGCTTGAATGTGGCATTTAAAAGTTAAGGAAGCTGTCTCAGCAACATTTGAGAAAGTTACGATCTGCTAGTGTGTCATCAGCAAAAACTCATGTGCCTGGTTTTTGCCTCTTTCTTGTTTTATGGTATTAAATAATATCACTCTAAAACTCTTGCCATTATATGAATTTACTCTGAGGGAGGACACCACATTTGAGCTATTCCCTTATCCTTGAAGACAAAAGCTTTGAAAAATTAGGACCATGTTTGAGTCCTAGATATAGAAAGCATGCTTTCCAGCAAAATGCAATGTATTGTTTCAAGCTGATTCCTGCCCCCTCCCCTCCCTTTTTTTTTTTTCCTTGGGAGAAAAGTACAGCATCTTAAACTAAAGCACACTTCAGCCGTCCCTGGGCTGGCTGGCTTGCTTGGTGCCAGCAGCCACAACACAGGGCTTTCATCTGGGCTTCAAAGTGTGGTGGAGGGAGAATGGGGGAGGGGAGTGGGGAGGAAAGGGAGGGCAAGTTGAATGCAAAAAGGGAAACAAACAAACAAAAAGGAAACATGGGATGGACTGGGTAGAAGGAGAAGTCCCCTGTCTTTCAAGTATCACATCCAGTGGCCAGGACTGCAAGACGCAAAGCCTTCCCCGTTTCCCCCTGTCCTGCATTTTTTTGTTGCTGCCACTTCCCATGCTGGGAAGATTGTTGTCATCCCTCACATATTTTATCCACAGAAAAGGCTGCCCTGCCCTGGGCTTGGTGATTGAGGCTGTGCCCCTGGTCTGCCACTCTATCAGTGGTTCCCAAGGCTGTCTAGCCTGGGAAAAGCTGCATGGACACGTTCCAAAATCAGCATTACATGCATCATTGTTCTTACTCTCCCTGATTAGAGTGCACACAATGAAAACAACAGCAGCAGCCTCGTTCTCTAGCCCTGCTCCCAGCATCAGGCAGTTCTTCGTCTGTTTTTCTTTCTCTGGGTCTTCCTACCCGTTAACTGCTTCAGCGCTGGGGAAGTCCCAGACCTGACAGCAACTGCCCTGCCTGTCACTCTGGGCCTCTAGGGGGTCACCCCAGCTCAGGGGCAGCGGGGAAGCAGGCAGCCTGCCCTTCTCCGAAAATCTAGGCAGAGTAACTGAGTGAAAAGTCGTAGGCTGTGTGTGTGGTGCTGGGTTGGCTGTGGGCGTGCACAGCCTTGAGGTTGGTTAGGCCCTCTGAGTTTCTCATATGTTACCTGGGGAAGAGATGTAAAGAGGTGGGGGTCCTGGTGTTTTAACTCTTAAAGCCACAAAAATCGACCTGCTTGAAACCTGTTGGGTTTGGTTGTTGAGACTGAATTATCCACATGAAACTCTTCTCAACCTTCTTTGGAACTTTTGAATAAAATCTTCCTAAACATTTGCAAGTGTGTAGGGATATAGTGGACGGGGAATGACAGTTTTTACTTTAAACGCTCCAGGGCAAATATAAGTGCTATTACAATAAATATAAAAATGAAAATTCTGTTTTTATAAAAAAGGAAAGGAAAAGACTTCCAAAGCCAATCATGACTCCTTTATTTAAAATAGGGGTGGGGAACCGTTTTTCAGCCAAGGGCCATTTGGATATTTATAACATCATTCACAGGCCACACACAATTACCAACTTAAAAATTAGCCTGCTATCTTTGGTCAAAATTTTAATTAACTCACCTCTAATGCCTAGGCAGGGTGAGACCAAATGATTTCGTGGGCCTTATATAGCCCTTGGGCCAGCTGTCCCCCACCCCTGATTTAAAACAATGGAGGATACATGACATTCCAGTATAAGTGAAGAATTTTGGATGGCCTTGTGCATTATACTGTAACAGAATTGACCTGATTTTTCTTTAAGGGTGTGAGCGGCTGAGGGTGAAGCATGTGTCAGTACATTCAACATTATAGCCCCAGCTCTTCCTGGGCTGCACACATATCGTTAGTCTGGAGAACTCTCCTTCACACCTGGAGTCACAGCTCTAGTGGAGAGGGACTTTAATACAGATGTAGAGACAAACATCATCTGCTGTGTTTTCTGGTGTCTCCTCTTGAGACAAAACATTATATACACACGTACGGCCTGGATGGGGACATTGGTCATGAATTTGCCTTTAGGCCAGTAGGAAAGATGAAAGACTGAGGTTTACCTTTGAATACTGTCCTTGACTTTTAAGTACTTTTAGGACATGAAACAAATAGAGAATGACCCTAAGTATTGTAAGCTCTTAGAAATGTAAGCTCTTATGTTGTTGTGCAAAGGTCTCCTGGTTGAGACTGGATGTGGCTGTCCTGTTACTTGAATAAAGATCCATAAGACTGCTATTAGAAAACCACTGTTATTCATCCATCTCTATAAATGGAGAGGATTTCTTCCTCTTCCTTCGTTTCCTCCCACTTCCTCTCCTTCTTCCAGATACACGACACAGCTGTAAGGAACATAATACTATTAGCCAATTTCTGATAAATGGCATTTTGTGGTCCATACATCACATCATCTTTCCAGAAGTTGATTCCTTCTCTGTTGTTTAATTGGTCAATGGTTTGTCTCCCTGCCACTACCTATACAAACTCTCTAGTGTCTCATAAACAAACAAACAAAAACTCCAAATCAAAAACAACAAAAACGGAATTGACTCACTTGGCCAAGACCTGATTGTTCTTACCAATCATAAAAATCCCACAATGAGAATTGAGATAGTAAGTTATTGGATGATGCTTGAGACAAGAGTAGGCCCAACATGTCTAAGAGAAGCTGGGGTTGGTTCTGGTTTCCAAGGCCATAACTGTTCCTTCTATAAGGAAAACTTATTTCTTTGGACTCAGGGGATAGCTATGGAAGAGATACAATGACATGTCATTATATAGCTCTTAGCTTTACTCCCCAGATCTCTGAATATAATTTTTTGCTGGAATGAATTAGACTATTTACATTATTACATTATATCACTAGAATTTCATTCCTAGAAATAGAACTGCTTGCTGGCACTCATATTAATATCTCAAGTCTGCTCTTCTTAAATACATGCATATATAAGTAACTCCTAAGCAGAGGTCCTCCTTACCCATAACCTCAGCTTATCTTGAATGATTCTCACCAGATATGAGTTGTTAAAGTCACTAATGGGGCAGAATGCAAGCAAGAACATAGGACTTGGAGCCGGAAGTCCTGTAATTTGACTTTGGTTCCATTACTTGGTAACTTTGAAACAATCAACCGATGTCTTACTATTCCCTCATCCCAGAACTGATGTGAAGGTTAAAGGAGATAATGGACAAAAATATTTATAAAGTATACACAAATTTTAGTTGCTAAAGTCTTTTCATTTTGTGAAAACTGTGAAAATGAGATTTATTATTAAACGGGTTTATAGTGGGTAATGCTTATGGAGTTTTATTTATATATATTTTTACTGTAGCTCTGCATTAGTTATTATCTTTGAGCTATTTAAGGGGCACTTTACCACACACACAGGTACACACACACAAAATACTTAAATCTTAACAATATCTGTATTTGTTCCCTAAGGGCTGCCATAAAAATACTATGAACAGGTAGTTTAAAACAACAGATTATAATTATCTCATAGTTGTTGAGATCGGGATTCTGAAATCAAGGTATTGGCAGGATTGTGCTCCGTCTGAGATCCTGGGTAAATCTTCCTCGCCTCTTCCTAACTTCTGGTGATGCCAGCGATCCTTGGCCTTCTTTGGCTTGTGCTGAATAACTTCAGTCTCTGCTCCCATCTCCACATGGCACTCTCCCCTTGTCTCGGTGTCTTCCCAGGGCTATCTCCTTTTTCTTGTAAGGCACCAGTTATATTGGATTAGGGCCCACCCTAATGACCTCACTTTGATTGCATTTGCAAAGACTATTTCCAAATAAGGCCACATTCATAGGTGTTGGGAGGAGTTAGGACTTCAACATATCTTTTTTGGGGGACACAATTCAACTGATAATATTACCCTACAAAATCACCCACTGTCTCATTGGCTGGGGACCTAGCTGCCAGGCTGAAATTTGCCATTTAATTAGCCAACTAACTTGTAGGTAAAACAAGGGATTTAGAATAGACCTTTCAGGATATTTTTAAATTTTTTATCATGTTTTATTATTTTAGTACTCTTCTATTAGTAATTCTTTCTAAGACCATGATGGTTCTCTTTACTCACCAACAAATCCATGTACACCAAAGTCCAGTCTGCCTGCAGAAAGAATGGGTGAGCCACTGCAGTTTCTGCGAGCCCATCAAGCAGAATTATTTCATCGTCAGCTTCATCACCCCAAGTCCTCACACTCTCTCACTGAACTGGTACAATCTTCTCAGCTGCTTCAAGTCTCCTCCAGCAGGGGCTGCCGGAGTGAGCTTTTAGAAAACACACCTGACCATCTCACACCCTGTATAACATTCTGTAAGAGCTCCCCATGTGTGCTGTCTTGGGTAGGGTTCCTAGTTTGGCACCAGGGGTCTATAAGCAGGAACTGCTTACCCAGACGCGTCTGCTCAAGGTTTACCCTCAATAAATCTGATCTCATTTTTCTCCCACCATGTTTCACATTTTTATTCTTTGGTGTATTATGTCCCCTCTGTCTGTTAGGCCTTTCTCCTTTCTTTCCTGCCTAGAGAATTTTTATTTGTCCAACGAAGTCCAATTCAAATGGCATCACCTTCAGGAAGAAATACTACTCTAGTCAGAAATAACCATTCTTTTTCCATATCACCGTTTAGTTTATATTCCTATTTTTGCACCTATCACTGCATTATAACAGTGGGGTGTGTGTGTGTGTGTGTGTGTGTGTGTGTGTGTGTGTGTCCACACTAGATAGGATGTTGCTTAAGGGTTGGGGTGATGTCTCTGTCTTTGAGTAAGAACCTGTACCTTCATTATTTTCAGATGTCAAAGTACCAACCTAGTTGGTGCTTAAAGACATTTTATTAAATTGAATTAAATAAACAGTTCTTGACAGTTCTGAAACCAGCAGTCAGGGTCAAGTGTGTTTTTGTTGTTTTTTTTTAAATGTGGGTTGCTTTTGAATTAATACAACAGTAGGACGTGCTTTGGCACAGCTGTCTGGCATACCTGGGTTACGTTCTAGCGCAAACAGCTGCGTTGCTGTAACTTGCTGTAAAACACCCACTTCACACGGGGCCTGCGGGGCCCCTGGAAGGCAGCCAGGCCCAGGGCTGGCAGTTACCTGAAAACACTTGGGTTAAATTTCTATTACCATGGCAGTTAGGCAGCCCCTTGTAATTATTCCTGTCCACTGGCAGCCTTGCCTTACAGGACATATTCTGATAGGGCTGGACTCCCAGAGAGGCAGGCCTGGCTTACCTTAGATATTGCCCCACTGAGAGCGGCTCCCAGTTGCCTGAGAGCTGCCCTTCGATGAGCCCAAGTCCGTGTTACAGGACTGCAAGTTGTAAACTATCAACCACATTAACAGACATGGTGACCAACCCGGGGAAGAGAAGTCTAGTTGGTGTGCTCACTTCTATTCTCCTGTTAAACTGGCCCCTTTCTAATCCTGCTGTGGAACTCTGGGAAGTGAAAGCTCAAGCTCTTATTAAGAGCTAGGCTGGGCCAGGGAAAAAGAAAGGGAAAGGGTAGAGCCTTGGACACTGCTAGGAATGATGGACGAGGAGGCACATGTGCCTCAGGGAGGATGGCAGTGATGCCAGAGTTGGAAGAGGCTGGGATGAGTGCTGAGCCTCAGCGTGGCTTTAAATTGTACGTGAATCTGGACAGTCTCCTTGTTTATATCCGCCATTCTCTGGGTAGGTGGAAACATACAATTATCAATGCTCTTTTCTTTTTTTTTTTTGGTCAATATGAACATCCAAACCCCTACTTCCACAATAGTGCTTTCAAATACCACTAATCGGTGATAAGGGCTACAGCCTGTGTTTGTGTTTGTCTTGATTCCAAAATTAGACTGAAGCTTTCTGGGAACAGGACCCATATCTCATGCATCTCTGTTGTGCCTAATAGATTTTCTTACTCCTGATCACAGCCCAAAACTTTTGAATTTGGAGAATCTTGAGCATAAATGTAGCAGATGTGAGCCTCCATAATCTAGGGAGATAAATCTCTTCAGAAGGGGCTGAGTAACAGTGGTGATCTGGGAGGAGAGTCCTAATTTGGTGAGTAAAGGAGCACCTATGGCTTTATCCCATTACTGCCTTTGGCAATGAAAATCCAGGAATACACAATCTTTAGAAGCATTATTAGAAATAACTAGGCTCTGGAAAAAAATAATGAATCACGGTGGATAAATGGATTGTTAAGAGCTATATGTTACCACAGAACTCAGGACTTACTTTATTTTAGATGTCTCAACTTGGTAAGTACATGGATTCTATACGAATTCTTATAATGGCCTACTAAGTGTGAGGCACGATGCCAGACGTTATTATAAAGGGTTAAGAGAATCAGCATAGTTTTGATAGCCTGTTTCTAAAAGTTTTCTGTAAGGGAATGTAATACTACAGGAAGGAACATCACCTCAAACAGGCCTCAAATCACTCAGCAAGGAGTGCTCCTCCGGTGGGCAGCATGGCCCTCTGTCCACGACTGGTTCCCCAATGATGTTTGTTAACTAACAAAGCTGACAAGATACAACAAGTTCATGGTATCTACAAGTCATTTCCCTCCTGTTGCAAAATGCCAGTGACGTCTGACTGCCTGTCACACACAGCAAATTGTTCCGGTACTCCATCATGTTCGGAAGCTTGCCTATCATAAAGGCCTTTGAGTCCATCCCATGAAATGTCAAAAGTATTATAAATATTAGTGATGGGCCAACCTTAGACGCGCTGGAGGTTTAGTCTGGGAAAAGATCCAAGATTTTGTAAGCTTATATAAACACTTTTGATCTTGAAAAATTGGTCTGCAAATCTTGCAAGAACAGGTTCTCTCCCAGGATTTACAGTATGATTTGGGGTTAGTGTACCTTATGTGGTTATTTTGGGGGGGGAAAATTTTGCTATTCTTTTTTATTTTTAGCATTCTGATAAAAATGCACCAAGATACGTGTGCTATATAACAAAAACAGACTGATTTTATTTTGCAGAAAAGTCATTTTATCTCTGAAAATAGGCAAGAAAGTATTCACTAATCCTTATGTTACTAAAATTAATTTAATATATCCAATGAATTATAATACACCTTTATATTTAGAAAAAATAAATAAATTGAGAGTCTCATGATAATATAAACAGGTGTGAACTGATATTAAAGCTAAAATACTTTGTTAGCACTTTTCATATTGCATTTAATCATACTTAGTTGATTATATGTACAACATAGTCTATAATATTCAAACATAATATGGGTATATAAAGAGTGCATCTACTCTAACACATCACTGAGATTTTATTTCTCAAGCCCCATTTTATGTAAACCATGGAAATGTGATTCTTAGCAGAAGATTCTACTTGAGTTCAGCTCCAAAGCTGGTATTGTCTAGTGGAGGGGAGGGTATTGTGCAAAATTTCTCCAATTGTGATCTTTGGTACATATATAAGTATAACAGGAATAGTATTCTATGATAATAACTTTTACAACTGTAGTCTAAACAAATTTCTTTACTGTAGAACTTTTCAGAACCTTTAAATGCATATTGTTCAGTTAGATTTTTTATTATTTTTAAATATATTTTATTGATTTTTTACAGAGAGGAAGGGAGAGAGATAGAGAGTTAGAAACATCGATGAGAGAGAAACATCGACCAGCTGCCTCCTGCACACTCCCCACTGGGGATGTGCCCGCAACCCAGGTACATGCCCTTGACCGGAATCGAACCTGGGACCTTTCAGTCCGCAGGCCGACGCTCTATCCACTGAGCCAAACCGGTTTCGGCCAGTTAGATTTTTTAGATGGAGGATCATCATGAGAGACTAGATATTCATGAACCAAATTTGGGTTATGTGAAAAGTGCATTATAATTGGGGTAAGAAAAGACAGATTCACTACCTGAATCTGCCATTTCTTCAAATGTGACTTTCAGAAAGCCACTGACTCTAAACAAGTATAGTGGGATGGAAGCTCTTTAGTGTTGTTTCTTTAGCATTGTATACTAGGTTTCCGTACTAGGGCTATTTGTACTTACTTTATCCCTTGGAGGCCTAGCATAGTGCCTTACGTTTGGTAGGTCTTTGATAAATGTTGATTAAATTGAACATATCTACTTAACTTTTAGGAATCATTAATACAGTCAACTTTTTCTAACTGTGTTCCATTGAGCAAATTATTTATTCTCTCTGAACCTTGGTTTCCTTGCTTAGAAAATTTAGACATTTGACTACTGGATTTTAAGTCTTTATTATTAGTAGTAATGTTGTTAATATTCCTGTTAGTACATGGATTTTTCTTCAAATAGAACCTTACACAGAAGATCAAAAGTGGAGTTGCTCTGATTGAGTGCCTCAGGACTGTACAACCAACTCCAACCTTCCTCATCCCTGACCACCTCTCCTCATTCTGCTCCTTGCCCCTAATCTTCCCAGACAGGTATCTGAAGATCCCTCTGGCTCCCAGAGCATAATCTGAGCAATGTTGATATAGATATTCTCTGAAGGTCCTTTTAGGTCAAGCATCTTGGATTTTTCTGGGAAAGCATAGAATTTTTATTGCTGTGAAGTATGGGGAAAAATGTAATCAAACCCTTCCCTCCATAGAAAAAAATTTACCCTTTTCATTAAACACAGTCTGAAACAATGGAAATCAGACATATACAACAACTAAAAATGACAGATCCAATTTTGGCTTCAGTAACAAATTTGAAAACCAAAAAGAACAATTTTGTTTCATATGTATAAGTAATAAAAGACCTTTAAGAAATCTTTATCCTTGGGATAATCTTTATGGCCAAAATGGAAATAATTATTGTACTTTATCATGGTTTAATAGTAACTTGTCACTATAATTTATATAGCCAAGACCAGAAATATATAATTGTTTCACATAGATTTATAAAATCAAAAGTAGAAATTGATTTACTAATTATAATGTATGCCAGGATGGCTGAAAAGTTAGCTTAGTATTTCAATGAATATCTGGTGAAATGCTGGTGAAAAAATACACCTGGAAGATGAATAATTGCTGAGAAATCAATCACCAAGAAACATTTTGGTGGCATTGTTACAAGGGACCTTCGGGCCTTCTTCCTAATCCATATATTTTTAAAAAGATAAATAAGGCTAGACTCTGTGTCTGAATCAGTCTGTTGTACGAAGACAGCTCTTAGAGATATAAGGGTGTGTGTTGCTGATACTGCAATACAGAACAGACTCTCATAAAGCCAAGAGCCAGCCGCTAGCTCTTGCTAGACACATGAAAGCTGTGGGAACCATGTGTTTATAGTCTCTGCCTTTCTCCCTCCAGATGGAGTAGACTTGAGGCAAGACTGGTTGTGTCATTGAAGTAATCAACTTCATCATGCTCAGTTTTCTCTACTGCAAATGACATCAAATTTATGTTAGGAGCTTGTTGATATTAAACACAAGGGGCATAGCACTGTGCAGATGATGTTCGTTTCATATGAAAAATTTACTCCAGCTATATTTGGGGCTAGGATAAATTCAGAAAGGGTCTTTAAAACTAGGTCGCTGTGGTGTCCTGGGGAAATGGTTTATTCTATAGGCTATGATCCTGGGATCATGTTTAAAGAGAAAATCTGGGATCGGGGAACAGAACAAACACAAACCATGCAGATGCCTCCAAAACGAGGGGCAGGCCAAAACAAAACCTAATCAGGTTTGAGGTTAAGGGGGAAAGGCAAAGTGGACTAATTCAAGAAAACCAAATCATGCCTTTGTAAATTTTAATGTTTATGTGCAAAAAATAGAAAATAAAATAATAATCTGGAGGTTTTTTGTGGTAAAGAGGCAATATGTTAGAGGATGGTACTTTTTTTGATGATGATATAAGGAGATTAGAATATAAGAAGAAATGGAAAAATCTTTAAATAGTCTCTATGTCTTACTCAGTGTTGATAAGTTGTATTTCTGAGTTTTACAACTTGAGAGAAACAAAGAACTTGGAGGGTCTTCAAAGGTGATTTAAAAGGATAAAAAATAAAATCTTCTCTTTGGAAGCTGGATTAAGAAATTGGGCATAAATTTAAAGAAAATTGAAAGGAAAAGCCTTTTGAACATACACATATTTAAATAATTTGAAGACTTTATTCAGCTTCTTGCTCCAGATTATTTTATGGAGAATTTTCTCTCAGTGGAAGATCGCCAATATGTTATAACATTTCCATAACCAAAGTGTGAATAACCAAACACAGCAGATGAAGTAAAGTAAGTTTCAGAGGTACCAACCATAATTTTGTATTAAGTGTTTGCATAGAACATGGAATTTGCAACCTCCTAGTTGATGAGAATTAAAGTATGTTTATACCATGTTATGTAGTTGATGATTGGGTCTGCTCTTCTACAATTATGCTGTGTTCTGATAAGGCATCTGGTTAACTCTCTATATGTCAGTACCAATTGACCACAGACCATCACCTCTAAGGATTAGTTAGATGAGCAGCCAATAGAATGAAAACTAGTTTTCTAAGGATTTATGCAATACAGGTAAGAGGGAAGGAGGATACTGTACATAGATAAGGACCTAGGTATGAATCTTGGTTCTTGGTCATTGGCCTAAAGCAAGGTGCTTGAAATTCTCTGAACCTTAGAATTACCATCTGTATAAGGATTACTATTTTAATCCATAAGGTTATTCTTGGTAAATGAGATAAAACTCCTTATAGGATTATTGTAGGAATTAAATGAGATAATTCATGTAAAGTATTTTAACAGTGCCTGGCATGCAGTAACTCATAATAAGTGTTAGGTATTACTATATGATAAATAATCAAATACTGTGCCCGGCCCATGAAAAGAACTCAAAAACATTAGTTAAATCTGACTCTACTAGAACAGACTAAAAAGAAGTGGGATTCTTCAACATAGAAATAGAAGCGTTAAAGGGAAATACATTGAAATGTATAAAATCGTATTCAGTAAGTTACTAAATCCAGATATAGACCTCACAATATAAAGGGATAATGACCCTATATAATAAAAAGCTAATATGCAAATTGACCAAACAGCAGAACGACCGGTCTCTATGATGCACACTGACCACCAGGGGGCAGACACTCATGCAGGAGCTGCCCCCTGGTGGTCAGCCAGAAACCAGGCTCATGGCTGACAAGTGGTGGGAGCCTCTCCTGCCTCAGCAGCAGCATTAAGGATATCCAACTGTTGGCTTAAGCCTAAGTCATCAGTTGGACATCCCTCAAAGGCTCCTAGACTGCGAGAGGACGCAGGCTGGGCTGAGGGGACCCCCCTCCCACGAGTGCACAAATTTCGTGCACCGGGCCTCTAGTAAGATTAATAAAAGAAAAACTTACACATAGTGGATATTAAAAATGAAATTTTGTTACCCCAAGATGTAGTAGATGAATGTAGAAACAGGTCCAGGAAATAATAGATTCATGACAAACAGCAGAAGCCAGATGTTTGCGTTCCCTCGCCTGCTGGATCTGCTATTATTTAGGATAACTGTGCCCGACCAGTCTGACCTGATATGCTGGATGGAGGAGGCTAACCCCATTTGCTTTTGCTCATGTGGGATGACAATTCCTGGTCATGGTGTACTAGAGCACCTTTGGCCACTGGTCCCCGAGGACGGCAGACTGAAATTCTCAGGGCAGGTTTCACTCCTTGCATGTTGACTACTTAGTGGAGACTTTCCAAACACAAAAGGGCAACTAACATTTGGGCAGCCTGCCTCTCTGCCCAGTTTGATATGGGTTGACCTTCTGAATCTAAATGTATTCAGTAGACAGGATAGGACTAGTGGAAATATAAAAAGCCTTTCTCAAAAAAAGAGGAATATGAGCTCAGAGAGACTGAAACGGGACAACCAACAATCCTAAGAGATGATGCCAACAATCTCCCCAGTCCTAATTCATAATCTGAGTGGAAATTTTAAACATAGATCCACATTATGCATCAGACCAAAGATTTATCTAATTTTTGAAGAAATTTAAAGAGACCAAAAAGAAGAAAGGATGGGACCATAAGTTCATGATCTTTCTGCAGAAATGCTAGTCACTTTGATAGCAACATTTGAGCGAGGACAAGCAAAGATGATCAAAGCAGTCAGTGACGCAAAACATCAGCGAGAGAATTTGCTCCTCTGAACCCATACCCAGAGTTGGAGACAATTCACATTTGAGAACTGCTTGCAAAGTGATGTTGCTATCCTTCCAGCGAGCCAGGGGAAGAGAGAGCAAAAATGTGGCTGGTGCCTGTGGGTTCCCAGTGTTTAACATAGAGTTTCTTTTGCTACACCTTTGGATTAACCTTCACCAATGTGGAGAGCAATGCCTGTGATGTATTTTTAAGCCTCCTGCTCTCACAATAAGAAGAACCCTGCCAGATTGTCAGGACAAAAAGTAGGCAGCTAAAAGCACTCCCATCAATCACTTGTATTCTGGCTGGCTTCCAGGTCTTGTCTAGGTCATATTATGACTCCTTTATTAGTGTTTAAGGTCACCAGGAGACAGGCAAGTGCATCCTATATGAGGAAGTGTAGTGAGCCTCGGGAGTGAGATATTTGGCTTTAGGAGGCACTGTGGCTGTGACTCGGAAACGCAGGGAAATGAGTTAAGCTCAGTCAGACTCCAGGCGCCGCACTGCCTCGAAGCAGATAGAATGAAGTAGAATAATAGAAGCTTTCCTGCCATTCTCCACATTGGGTTGAATTCCGGTCAGCCCTCCCAGTTGAGTTTCTGGAGGCTGTTTTCTATTCAGCTCCCATGCTGTAGGCTGTAATTCACGGGAATGGGCTCCAGGGAAAGGTTGGCCCCAGGTTCAGGCTAGCCAGTGCCAGGGGAGCCCTCCTGCAGGAAGACAGATTAAGGGGCATGTGTACCCATTTGGTGGGTGAGTAGAGAAATTTAGTGCCTGCATTGGGCTCCCAGAAGAATTACTGCCTGGCTGATTCAGACCTGGCAACCACACATAAGCACGAATACATTTCCACACGCTCCCTTGCACAGTGACTAACCACAGCTGCTTCACTCCAATGGAGAAGCAAACTAAGGCAGCCATGGCCACCTCCTCCACCCACCAGGGAGCCTATGTCCTCGCAAGATAAGGTCTCAGCTTGGTCTGGTGTGAGCTAAGCTCATTCTTTTCACAGTATGATTCCTATTCAAGGTCTGAAAATTCAGATGACCTCACGGTAGTATGAATTGGTAGCCTGGAAACTTCCCCTTTATGATATGATAGTAAACTGCAGTTGTTAATGTAGGTGGAGAGCTAGCAGAAGTCAGTTCAAAAAGGAGAATATTTCTATTTCTATAAGCTACTAAAAGTAAATATCACAAGGGTGAAGTTGCCTTTTCACACAGAAGAATTCCATGTTCACATAAAGACATAAAAAAGTAAAGTCTCTGACATGTAGAGGGTTGAGACGTAATGATGCACTGTGATAGCTGGCTGGGTACTGGAGTTTATGGAAGTGTTCATACATGTGGTCTGGATGTGGTGAAGGCAGAATGATTTTAAGCTTAGGAGACTGTTTTTAAGAGAAAGCAAGAAGTATTTGCGATAAAGAGCAGGCAGCCCCTTACCTCTCATCTGCTTTGCCCCCAGGCACACACATATGAAGTTGGTTCACAAGATGAGAAAAGGACTCTGAGTTAGCTTTCGTAGGGCAGGGGATGAACACATAGCTCTAACTGCCTTCTGAAAGCCCCGGGCCTAGAAGAATGTCCCACACAATGTGGGTGGTCAGTAAATGTTTATTGTGACTAGTGAATGGATAAGTCAACTAAGGCCATGACCACATGTCACTAAACATTTAAAAGAAAGAACAGCCCTAGCCGATTTGGCTCAGTGGATAGAGTGTTAGCCTGCGGACTGAAGGGTCCCAGGTCCAATTCCGGTCAAGGGCACGTACCTTGGTTGCAAGCTCCATCCTTGCCTGGTCAGGGCTCATGCAGAAGGCAACCAATCGATGTGTTGCTCTCACATTGATGTTTCTCTCTTTGTGTCCCTCTCCCTTCCACTCTAAAAAAGTCAATGGAAAAATATCCTTGAGTGAGGATTAACAAAACAAAAACAAAAAAAGAAGGAAGGAAGGAAGGAAGGAAGGAAGGAAGGAAGGAAGGAAGGAAGGAAGGAAGGAAGGGAAGAAGGAAGGAAGGAAGGAAGGAAGGAAGGAAGGAAGGAAGGAAGGAAGGAAGGAAGGAAGGAAGGAAGGAAAGAAAGAAATGGACAATTTACCATTTTCAGATTACGGATAGTTGACATTCTAAAGATTACGCAATCCTAAAGACCATTTCAGGTGCTAAAATTCTGCAAGGTTTTTTGCACTGATAGACTGACTTTTCTTCATATTATGAGAGATAATGAAGCATTCTGTGGTCTTCTTTGAAAGACTTAGAGGAGCCCCAAGGCTTAAGAAGCTGGAGGGAAGTTTCCTGTTGGTAGAATTTGGAAGAGCATGAGCAGTGGAGTCGGTCGTTTTCCTGATAGAGCAGGGCTTTATTGAGTTAAGAGCTTGTTTTGAAATAGTCATAAAGAGACTGCACACATGATGAGAATTCTAGCTTTCTCTTGAGGCCCATTTATGTCTGCGTGTGCTACAGGCGTGGGAGTGGTTGTGGCATCGTGTGTGTGAGTGCTAGATGAAAGAGCTTTCAGAACACTGCTCACAGCGCCTGAGGAAATCCACGGCGGACACAAGACTCCAGGCTGGAGGACAGTGCAGAGTGTGTGGCCTGCCTCCTGAGCAGCTGGGCACTTGAGCACGCACAGCCCCCAGCAACCTGCCACCCAGGGCCGTGCACTTTATCATACTCTAAAAGGTGACAGCAGAGGGCTGAGAGCTTTGACATTTGGTCAAGTACTCATTTCTGGTCATTTGAAACTATGACAGGTAAATAAAATATCACTTCTTGATTCAGGCCAGTGCTGCGGAGGGGCAGATGGGCAAGCAGGGGGGAATCTTTATAATGACCTCAAAACCCACAAGGCATTCTGGACATCAAACGTCAGTTACAAAGCACCACTTTGATGAGTTAAGAGTAAGTGAATCAGAACCAGATGGATTAAATTCGCCTTGAAATACACACAGGATTAAAAATTAAGAGAAGTAGTGCTAGACACAATGCATTGTCTCAAATGTTAGCCAGAGCATTGGAAACAAATAAAAATATTCACTAGAGATATTTGACAGTTAAGTGTTCACCCACCTCTGGATTTTAAATTCTAATTTGGCTGCATGAATAGTTGGAGAGAGTTGTGTGAGTATGCAATATAAAAATGTTTATGGGAATACCAAGAATGGGCAAAAGAAAAAATTCTTTCAACATGTGTTTTATTTACTTGCTTAGGTAAATATGTGAACATGCAATTCTGTAGCAAATGTTTATCAAGTTACAAGTGGGTAAGAAATGAACAGTTGCATATGTGTGCCTATAGCCCGGCCCAGGCTCTTAATGAAAGACACTTGATCATGTTTGACAGGTCTTAATAGGTCCTTTAAATGCGCACACACGCGCAGAGGCATCCACATGTCCGTGTGATGCATCCTGACCCTGATGTGTTGACCAGCCCTTCAGAGAGTTGCTTTTCTTAGTGATTACTCACTGACATATGACCCGCCACACAGCCTGCCTGTCCCACTGTGACGGCAGGCAGGCCTGAGCTGCGGGCACTTCTCAAGCACAACCCCAGCCTCTCAGTGCCCTCTGGCTTCCACACACAGGCTGCCAAATAAACAAACAAGGAGTTCCAATTTTATGCCTAGTAGCCTTGGTGGAGTTCCTGCAGCAGGGTTGACTCTGTTTATTTACTCACAGTTCCACATGGCTCCTTGGGAATGTTTGCAGCAAAGGATTTGGAATCCCAGACAGTCTGTAAAGATGTAGTGATTCTTGTCTTATTAGCCCTATGCATGAAATATCAGTTTATACATAGATAGGACACCAAAAACACAGGCAAAGAAAGAAAAAAACAGATACATTGGACTACATCAAAATTGAAAACTTTATGGATTAAAGGACACAATCAGTGGAGTGAAAGGCAACCACCAAGTAGGAGAAAATATTTGCAAATCATATATCGGATGATGAGTTAATATTCAGAATATAAAGAACTCCAATCTGATTGAAAAAACAAACAAAACCCCAATCTGATTAAAAAATGGACAAATAAGCCCTGGCCAGTTTGGCTCAGTGGATGGAGCGTCGGCCTACAGACTGAAAGGTCCCGGTTCGATTCCGGTCGGGGGCAGGTACCTTGGTCACGGGCACATCCCCAGTAGGAGGTGTGTAGGAGGCAGCTGATCGATGTTTCTCTCTCATCGATGTTTCTAACTTTCTATCCCTCTCCCTTCCTCTCTATAAAAAATCAATAAAAATATATTTTTTAAAAATGGACAAATAACTTGAATAAACATTTCTCCAAAGAAGATATACAAATGATCAACAAGCACATGAAAAGATGGTCAACATCACTACTCATTAGGTAAATATAATAAAAACTGGGTATATACATAAAAGAATTAAAAACAGGGACTCAAATAGATATTTTTATACCTATATTTGTAGCAACATTATTTACAACTAGAGGCCCAACGCACGAAATTCATGGAAAGTGCTTGGTCCCCCACAGCCCTGGCTGCCTCACAGCCCTGCGGCCCCACCCACTGGTTATTCAGGAATATCATCCAGAAGGTCGTTCTGCCGTCTGGTCTAACTAGGATATTAGCTCTTTATTATCTAGGATAGCCCAAAGTGGAAGCAACTCAACTATTCATTCACAGGTGAATAAATAAACAAAATGTGATACATACATACAATGGAATATTATTCAGCCTTAAAAAGGAAAGAAAATCTGACACATACTGCAACATAGATGAATCTGGAGCACATTATAGTAAATGAAAAAGTCAGTCACAAAAGAACAAATAGTGTATGATTCTACTTATAGGAGGCACTTAGAGTTGTCAGATTCATACAAACAGAAAATAGGATGCTGGTTGCCAGGGGGTAGGGAAGAGGAGAATGGGAAGTTGTTGTTTTGTGGGTATGGAGTTTCAGTTTTGCAAGATAAAAATTGTTCTAGAGATTGGTTGCACAACACTGTAAGTGTATTTAACCTTACTGAACCGTATACTTAAAAATGGCTAAGATAGTAAATTTTATGCTATATGGATTTTACTACAATTTTAAAAAATCAGTTTATATAAGAGATTTTTAACAGCTTTGTGTGCTTATGAAAAGACTAGCATGAGCATGGAATGTCTTTGCTGAAAAGTGATGATTCTCAAAAATATTAATATTTCCACATTAAAAAATAATGTTGAAACTAAAATTAAATAGCTGTTTTCCATGTGTTTCCAACATGCTCATGTGGCAAGAAGCAAATCCAGTTCAGAAATAAGGAATTAATAGAGTTCAAATTTTAGACATTAGGGGCAAAGAGAATTGTCAGCATGCTTCATACTTATTGTCTTAAACCTTCATAATCCTATCAGTAAGTATTACCTTCAGGCTACAGATGTGAATATCATGCCTCTAAGAAGCAAGGTCATTTGGCCAAAGTCACACAGGTAATTAGTTGTAGAAATGGGATTTGAACTCAGGACTTCTGCTACAATAAAGGATAAATAGTCCTGATTAGAGCTCAGTACAGTAATAGAGGCTACCATTTATGATGATATTAGTAATGTACCTGACAGATGAGCAACTGTGACTTGCAGTAGGGGAGACCAAATATATAAAAGATAGAGTCGATATATCAAGAGTCACCATCCATAAGGTGCTATGAGGCATGGTCAGTGCATGCTGTAAGTCAACCTCCCCCAAAGCCAGGGCTACAGCTATGGTCCTCGGGGACCTCTGTCCAGCTATTCACTCCAAGTATGGCCCACCTTGGATGAGATGCACCTGGCACTTGCTCAGAGTCAGATAACCAGAATAATGGGCAGGACAATCTCCGGGTCAGATTGCCTGGGTTCAGGTCCTGTTTCTGACAGTCGCTGTGTGACCCAGGGCAAATTACTCAACCTCCTGGTGCATGCTTCCTCATCTCTACATGGGGATTATCTTCCTCAAAAATAATTTGAGAATTAAGTGAATCGATGACTATAAAGTACTGAAATAGTTCCTATAATATAACAAATCCTTGATAGATGTTAAATATTACTCTATTTCAATTTTTAGAGACATATCACACATCAGGCATGGTACCTAGGAAATGCTCTGTTCTTTTATCCAGATGAATGTACACCAACAGAATAAATACATTTAATATGCAAATTATGCAAACTATGCATATAAACTTCTTATCTTAAGCAAACAAAAGCAACATAGTATAGGGACAGTTTTCAAACATGCCTACATATGAAAGCATATTCTTAAACTTTCGACAAAATCATAATGTTCTATCATTCTTCCTCAGCATTTAAAAATTTCTGCTTGACTTTTTTAAAAATTTATTTTTCATCTAAGTGTAGTTGGTATACAATCTTATATTGGTTATATCAGTTTCAGGTGTGCAATAGAGTGACTTGACATTTTCATACTTTATAATATGATCACTCCACTAATTCTAGTAATCATTTGCCACCATGTAAATTTATCATAATATTATTGACTATATTCCCCTTCCCCTTTTCACCCATCCTCCCACCACCTCCCTCTGGTAACCACCCCTTCTATGAGTCTATTTTTGTTTTGTTTATTTGTTTTGCTTTTGTTTTTTAGATTCCATAAATAAGTGAAACCATATGGTATTTGCCTTTCTCTGCCCAACATATTTCAGTTAGCGTAATAACCCTCTAGGTTCATCCGTGTTGTTGAAAAAGCATTATTTACAATAGTCAAGATATGGAAACAACCTAGGTATTCATAGATAGATGGATAAAGGAGATGTGGGTATTACCCAGCAACAACAAAAAAAGAGAGGGAATATTTCACAGCAACAAAAAATGAAATCTTTCTATCTGCTTGACTTTTATATCTACTTGTCTCTCAAAAGCTAGATCAGGTGGCATGGATCGCCAAAGGTTGTAGCTTATTCCAGGCTTATCTTGGGAATTAGCTTTAGTTTCTATTCACTTTAGGCCAGATGATTTTGCACATCTTTTCCTGAGAGAAGCGATAAATGAGAAAGATCTTATTACATACTCACTGGTGGCAGTGAGGATGGCAACCCTACGTCCTCTCCATTGTCACTACCACACTCCAACTTCTCATGGGGAGAAGGCAGTAAAGTCACCCAAGAGAATTTTGGGTTCTAACCAACCAACTAATCAAGCATTTGTTGCATAGTGGTATGTCATGTAGATGGTTGGGTTACATTACAGATAGTTGCCTACCAAGAGAAGGGTAAGAATTCTGGAACTAGAAGTGTGGTTAAGATTTTTCATTGCAGTCTGGATTCTATATTATTACTGTTTATAAAAGTAACCATTATTTACTGAGCTTTTTCCATGTCCCAGATGCTATGCTAGGGATTATGTAAATAATCCCTTATGTAATACAATAGCACTGTAAGAAAGACTTGATTACTCCTACTTAGAGTTGAGAAAACTGAAGCCTGTAGAGCTTAAATGATACAGCTACTACGTTTTGGAGTTATTATCTGAATAAAAAAAATGAATTCTCAGCTTATGTGCTCTACTGTTTCTCAATGATATTCTATAGTCATTGACAGGGTTCGGAAAGCAGATAATCAATTATTTAAGTCTCTATAACCAAAATTGTGATTCTCCTAAATAAAAAGTTGTCAGAGAAAATAAAATGACCTCTTAGCCATGTGAAGTTAGAGCAGGAACCACAGAATTGAAAGGGATCCTGGAAGTCACTGAATTTCCTTTCCACTGCAAGAAACTCAGATGGGCGTTTGCCAAGCCTCTGCATGAGTAACCCTGGCACTGCAGACTCACCACCGTGTGTGGAGGCTGACACCACTATCCGACAGCTGGGACTGTTGAAAAGCTCTTGTTCCTTCTCAATGTAAATCTACTTTCCAGTGCCTTCCTTCCACTTTTTCTGGCTCTGCTGAAACCACTCAGAATAATCTAACCTCTGCTCCACAAGATAATCCCAGTTTATCACGTACACTTTGGTCTGCCCATGTGACTCAAACACAAATTGTTCCTGGCATAGTTAGAAGCAGGGTAGTGTAGAGGAAAGAGCCTAAGTTTTACAGTAAAAAATTCTGTTCAAATTCTGGGTCATCACTCATTACTTAGGAGATCCTACGGAAGTTACTTAACGTTTTTGGGTGTCAGTTTCCACATCTTCATAAAGATTTTACAGGATAGCTCTGAAGGTAGGATGAGGTGGTAGATATAAAATGTTAGCATGTAGTGGGCACTCAACAAAGATTAGGCCATTATTATAAATTAAACTTTTTACTGGCAAAGGGGACAAGTGTTTTGCTAACCTAGGCTAGTCACAGACAAGTGGTTAAACTTCTCTAGTTAATAGTACATGGGCAGGTGACCTGTTATATATTTAAGTAGGACCCAAATAACAGGTTTTCCAGAAAGAAATGTTACTAGTTATATTTGTTGTTGTTGGTGGTGGTGGTGCTGTGTGTGTGTGTTTAGTTTCTCCAGATTTACATAACTAAATTAGCTATCTAGGCTACAGAAATTGATACCGGGTTAGGTGGGTACTTGAGCTAAATGGTTTAAGGTCAAGATTTTAAGGTCAAGATCTTAAACTCACTGATGATCTGAAATCTCTCCTTAGGGAATTTCAGGAATGTCTGCCATTTGTATAATTCTATCTTGGTTAGGGGAGTTGGGGTGACACTGGTGTCAGAAGGCCAGTTTTACAGAGCTGAGAGCTGAGGTTTCGTCAGACAAATGTCTTCTTTCCCTTGTAGTTTGGTGCATATTTCCCAATATGCCATTGGAATGGAAACAGCCAACTGTCCTTCCAACCTGTGTTGTCATCTTCCATATTGATATAGCTGTAGGGCAGCATCCCCAGCACCCCTCACAGCAAGGGATGGTCATGTATTTTGGCTCTTAACAATGGAATGTGAGCCGAAGTGCAGTGTGCAACTTCTGCCTCATTTGCTTACCAGGAACTCCCTAGCCTTGAGCTTCTACTCTTTCCCCACTCCTCCAGGGATTGTGATCTTGACCTCATTTGGAAGATGGCAGAGCTGCCATCAGCATGGATTTCTGAATGACCACATGGCTGAGAGTTGCCTGCTGGCCTGAAATGCTGACCTTGGAGCTATTACATAAGAGAGAAATAGATTTCTTTGCTGTTTGAGCCTCATGATTGTTAGATCTCCTTTTAAACCACTTACCTACTTGTTTTATCTAATGCTGCTCTCAAATCCTGCGTAATTTCTGGAGTTAAAACAATCATTTATTTTTATCCAACAAGAATCAATTATCCATTTTATTAAAACCACTGTCCCAAAGAGAACAATAGAGAGAGAAAATAAACTTGATGGGTCCTTTGTCCTGGAATAATAATATGCAGTGGAGACCACCAGAACTTTCAGTGAGTTTATTCCCTGGGCAATGCCAGCCCAAACCTCTTTTCCAGATTTGGTTAAGATTACACTAGTTTCCTGAAGAGGAGGACACTTGCTGTTTTCTTGGTTCCATCCTGTTTGTAGCCCCACAAAGACCACCCACTCCGTTGAGTTTCTTGCTTGAGCTCCCAGACACTTTCTGTATGTTTTGCCATAAGAAACTCTGTGTTTCATCCAACCATGGAGCCTTTTTGCTCCTATCATTGAAAGCTTAAGTGTGGACTGTTTTGGTATGGAAACTGTCACTGTTTTGGAAAAGCTGCTTTTCTCTGATCTGTGCTTAGGACGTGGCAGCTTCGGGACGGTTTTCCAAAGAGCCACAGCTCTGCTCTTTCCCCAACCAGCCACCACGGCATGTTGCTGTCATCTCTCCTCTGCTCAGGGCGCAGGAAATCCTGTGTGAGGCTGCCAGGGGGACAGAGGGATGAAGAAATCACATTCATCAGAACAAGCTGGTCAATTTCCTCAAGTAAGGACTTTGCCTAACATCCAGCGGTTTCCTCCAAAAAGAGATAACGTACGTTCTTAACTTACTGATAAGGTTAGTTCATAGAATCACTGTCTGTAGATCCCAGGAGGCTTTTCATTTTAATCTTTCTGCTGTGACTTTTTAGCTTTTGTAGACAGGCACAAAGTACAAACCTCAATGTTTACAATCTGTGAAAGAACATAATAACATTATTTTATTGTAATATCTTATCATTGTTATATAGAGACTGTAATATATATTACTGTATTATAATTATTATTAAATGATAGAAATCTATTAAACTCAGCATACTTTAAACTTCTGATCCCCACCATCAAACTTCCTCTATCTGCTGTCTCCCGCATCTCAGGTGATGGTAATTCCATCTGTACAGTTGTTTAGGTAAAAAAAAAACCTGTCATCCTTGACTCTTCTTTTACTGTCATCTCACAAGCATCAGAAAATCCTGCCCGCTTTACTTTCAGAATTTTTTCAGAATCTGATTCCTTTGAACCACCTCCGCTGCTCCCACTGTGGGTGAAGCTGCCCACATCTTCCGCTTGGATTAAGTTGCCTCCTATCCTAACTCCTCTCTCTGTTTCCTCCCACCCACCCTGAAACTAACACTCACTCTCTCTCTCCTTCTCTCTCTCTCTCTCTCTCTCTCTCTCTCTCTCTCTCTCTCTCTCTCTCTCTCTCTCCAACAAGCCAAACAGAGTAATCCCTTTCAAATGGAAGTCATGTCATTCAACTGCTCTATCAAAAAACTTTCAGATGACTCTCTACTTTGCTCTGAACAAGGTCTCAAGTCCTCTCAAGGACTTGTAAATCTCTTGCTGCCTTTCTGACCTCACTGCCTACTACTCTCCCCTCTGACTCAGATCCTGCCGCAGTGGTGTCCTTGTTGCTCCTGGGTCTCGCTAGGCATGCCCTTGCTATAGGGCCTGTGTCTAGCTTGTTCTTCATATTCTCTCCCGGACATCTGCTTGGATACCCCCTTTCCTTTTCTAAGACTTACCTCAAACATCGTCTGCTGGATAAGATCCACTCTGATGTCCCTGTCTGTATTGCCACTTGCTTCTCCACCCACCTACCCTATTCAGTTGTTTAATACCACTCACTGCCTTCGAACATATGAAGGAATTTATTGACTGTACTTATTGTCCCTCCCAGCTACACTAAAATATTAGCTACAGAAATCACTGATGTACCTCAAGCACCTAGGATATTGTGTGGCATACAGTAGGTGCTTTATATATATTTGCTGGAAGAATGAATGAATGAAACCTACACATGATGAGCTCAGTTCTTTCATGAATATAAAAGATGATCGACTTCTCCAGAGACTGAAGCTATAGGTCACTTTCTTTCCTCGTAGGAAGGATGAGTCAGAAGGAAAGCATTGGCCCCTGAGGAAAAGACTTTCCTGAGAGTGAACCAAAAAGAATGGAAAGGAATCTTGAGATGACAGTCCTGGTAACCCCTTCCCCTGTTGTATTTCGAGAGGACTGACTTGGGGCTGAGAACACTCTGTTTTGGGAGTAAGGACTTGTTCTTGTGGTTTTTTTAAAAATATATTTTATTGATTTTTTACAGAGAGGAAGAGAGAGAGATAGAGAGTTAGAAACATTGATGAGAGAGAAACATCAATCAGCTGCCTCTTGCACACCCCCTACTGGGGATGTGCCCGAAACCAAGGTACATGCCCTTGACCAGAATCGAACCTGGGACCCTTCAGTCCACAGACTGACGCTCTGTCCACTGAGCCAAACCGGTTAGGGTGTTCTTGTTTTTTTCATTAGAATCTGAGTGACTGAGAAATGCAATGTGGATCGAGTTCCCTGCCTCCTGAACAAGCATTTCCTGGTCTGGTTTCAGGTATCCCTTTCCTTAGGTGGGTTTGCCATTGAGGGATTAGAGAGCCTGTGATTCAGAGCCCTAGCGGCCACAGTGGTGCTGACGCACGAGCGTGCGCTATCTTGGATCTCTATTTAGTTCCCCATTCACACTCACCTTCAGGCTGAAATGGTGAACTTGCTCAGTGGAAATAAATGCCTGAACCTGAGTAGCCTGGGGTGTTCACTGTCTGTCCACTTCTCTGGGCAGATCCCAGGGCTACCCTACCTCTGGTAGAATTAAAGTGAGAAGCACAGGGCACAAAGGAAAGAGTAATCAGAGTGAACTCTTATGAGAGAACCCTAAAGAAAGAAGATAGGCCTGGCCAGCGTTGCTCAGTGATTGGGCATTAACCCGTAAGCCAGGAGGTCATGGTTCGATTCCCAGTCTGGGCACATGCCTGAGTTGTGGGCTTGATCCCCAGTAGGAGACGTGCAGGAGGCAGCTGATTAATGATCCTTTCTCATCATTGATGTTTCTGCCTCTTGCTCCCTCACCCTTCCTCTCTGAAATCAATAAAAATATGTTTTTAGAAAGGAAAGAAGATGGATGGCAATGGCTGGAAGAAGGTGAATTCCTGGGAAGAACAGATGGGAGGAAACCAAAAGAGGAGAAGACCGGCTGAGAGGCGGGGGAGAACACAGCATTATTAATTTGCTTCATGTGCCCCTCACTCCCTGACATTTTCATGCATTATGTTCCCTGGTGATACAAGGAGCACACTGTTTATTTTTCTCCATAAAACATGGAAGAAGCTGCTTCATCATTCAAAGTTGAAACCATTGCCTATTAATAGGGGAAGAAAATACTTTGCCAAAATTTGCAAACACAAGTTAATTAAAAAATGTAAAGATTAAAAGGCTCTCAAATGACCTTCCGACCACTAACACTTTCCAGGACATGCCACACGGAGCTTTAGCCTAAACGAGATGTACTCCTTGATATGTCTAAATCGAGGCACTCCACACCACCTTTCTCAAGCTGGTTTCAGTCACCAGGAAATTTATGAACAGAAAATTAACTTTGCTCAGTTGCCCCCTGAATATACACACACTACAAGAGTAGCAGTAATGGTCAGGTCGCAATGTATTGACAAAAGAGGAAAAAAACAAACAAACGTATTTCCCCAAAAAGGAAGACTCTATATGAAAGAGACTTTTCAGGTATTGGGAGTGTCCAGTTGAGTTCCCAGCAGCCTGTTGAAAGGCTCTGTGTTGTCTAAACAGCCTCCTGCGGGGTTAATTGTCATTGCAGCCCATATAAAAGGAACAGTGGAAAGGTGCAAAAGTCATCAACAAGGAAGAAATAGGAAGCAATCAGCAGCACTATAAACGAATTATTACCATGGAATTAGACTCTCAGCTTGAGATAAGTGTCCTGGATCTGTGAAAGCTATATACACCTCCTTGGTTTAAATGAGATGAGGAAAATTTTCCTCTGGTTATTTATGAAGTGTTAGACACGATGGATGGCGATGCCTGAGGCAGGGCGGGCTGCCCACTTCTCCCAGGCTTCCTTTAAAAACGGATTGCCCTCACCGGGGGCTTGGGTACGGAGACTTTTCAAATATCCGCCTGGACAAGATGCTACCTTTTGGCTTGAAATGGAAACTTCTTGGGCTGACTGAATCACTCAGAAGTCATTTAGAGGAGAAAAGCCCAAGACTTTCTCCTGTATTCGCCTGGGAGTGGGCATGTGGGCGTCCACTGCCAGGAACTCGCTTGGCAACTGAGCCCTCCCTCCCCCAGCCACTTGGCCATCGGTCTGCAGAAAAAGGCTGCTTTCCCTATTCAGACCTGGCCTTACTTAGGTCCCATCATCCACTCCGGCCTGACCTTGGGAATCAGCTTTTCAAAATGTCCTCAGACTCAGACTCTGGTGCTGTTTGCTTCTCCACTCACCATGAACTGCCAGCTGACCCCCGACTGGTCTCCCGCCCCTGCCGCCCCATCAAATACCTCTTGGAGCCCTGCACTGGGAGTGAGGTTACAGCACCTCATCTCTTCACTTTGTAGCACCGGTGTCTGCCTTTGAACCTCTTGTCTGCCTGTCTGTGCTTGGACTCAGTGGGCTGCCCCTAGAGGCTTCAAGTGCAAGGATGGGTTCATCCGGCAGCCAGCTTAGTGTCTCCCCCCCCACTGCCCGGCATTTCCCCAACACTCTTCCATTATGTTTGTTCCCTGGAGGCATCAGCCCAGGTCTCCACAGCCAGCCCAGAAGTAGTGCTCATTCTCAGTTACAGTTTCCCGTGTTGTCTTCTTGTTTCAATCACAGGCAATCTGTGAGAAAAGATGCTTAGAGACTAAAGACACAAACTTAAGTTCTCCAAAGAGACTTGCTGGACTGGCTGGTGTAAGCTGACTTGCTGCAATGGCTCAGTTTCTTCACTTATGAAAAAGACACTCTCAGAGGAGGATGGTTAGAAGGGAACATCATAACTAAGCAATTGGCTAGCATGCATTGTTCTTTAGGAGCAGTCAGACATGGCATTCTTGTTACAGAGGATGCAGATCGATATACTCAGTCTCTATTAATTCCTGATAAAAAGAGGTAAGGGATTTAAGCTATGGCACAGCTTAGTTGGGAGAAGTGAAACAAAGGCCTATATTTCTGTGGGGATTATTTAAGCGATTTATGAAAGTGGTAAAATCTATTTTTCTGTAATGGGTTCTTATTCCATTAATATGGATGTAAGCAAATAATAGCAGGATGGGTTCCTAGGGGCACTTCCAACTCAATTATTTTATTTCAGTAAAATGGTTTAAAATGTTGAAAATAGCTCAGAACTGTATTTATAGTCAAATAATTTAAAACAAATATGGCTGTTTTCAATTGCATTGGAATTGTTATTGTGGTACGAGGTAACATTTATTTTGTGCATGATTGTGAACTGTTGTATAACAATTTTATTAGCTATTTAAGGAGGTACACTCTAGCTCTTTAATAAGAACTTGCATAAACTTAGCTCCAAATATAACATCTTGCAAGCTCTTTCTTCAAAGCACTGCTCAGATTCATCTGTTTTTTCTTCTTCTACTATTTCAGTTAGAGAAGGTATTGTAATGACTTCTAAGGCAAGTACAGAAACGTATGTTTTTCTGGGTTAAACAAGGAGAAATTGGTCCTGCCCTGATCTTAGGTGACAGGGCAGTGAATTTTAACCTTTTGGGCCACCTTTAGCTTACAAAAGAATTAAACGTATAAGAGATACCAATTTGTACAATTAGCACACATTACTTTTGTTTAAAAAAAAATCAATGAATAAATAAATGTGCAAAAATAAATCAAAATAATATTGAAAGGATCAGCATTCAGACTCTTCTGGCTTGCCTAGCTTTTCAGTTTCACTCCCTTCCCTCTCACCTCCACATACCCTCCAGCCAGTCTGGTCCTGCCCACCTTCCCTGATTACACCAGGCACCTCATGCCTGTTGGGCATTGCTCACACTTGCTCCTCTGCCTAGAAGGCCATCCCATCCTTCTCCTGATGAAACCAGGAAAAATGGTTCATTCGCCAACACCCAGCTTAGCATCACGTCTCTGTAAAGTCGTCCTTAACCTGTCCTGTGGCTATGCCATGGTACCCTGATGTTTGATCAAACTTCAATCTAGCTGTCCCTGAGAAGATATCTTTTGGATAAGGTTAACACTTATATTACTAGACTTTCAGTGAAGCTGATACCCTCCATAATGTGGTTGGGCCTCATCCCATCAGCTGAAGGCCTTAAGAGAAAAGAACTGACCTCCTCCAAAGAAGAGGGAATTCTGCCTTCAGATGGCCTTCAGTCTGGAGCTGCAACATCAGCTCTTGGCTGGGGCTCCAGCCAGCCACTGTCCCCTGGCAGCCCTACAATTGCATGAGCCAATTTATCAAAATTCTCTCTCTCTCTCTCTCTCTCTCTCTCTCTCTCTCTCTCTCTCTCTCTCACCATTATGCAGAGTACTCACTTTTTAACATGCAAGGATCTTAACTATGAATATTTCAAAATCAATTTGTTAAAAGCCCCATCATATTAGATATTTTATTAGACCATAGGCAATAGAAACAAAATCTATTGAATTAAAAAGAAAACACAAACATTGAAAGGAATAACCCACATCTCACAGCATATTCAAATAATTCAAGAAAAAATCTTGATGCGGCTTTCTCACCTCCTATACCAACGACTCCAGGTTACTCATCTCATTTGCTTTTTAGGATGATGACATATTGCTAGTTTTAAAAAGGAATACCCAAGATTTGCACCCAGAGCTCCTAATAAAGATCTTGAATGCATCGGCATAGTGGTTGAGAGTGCAGTGGAAGGGTAAGGGGATGGGTCCTGTGTGAGCAATGGAGGCAGGGGGTCCTAAGCCTTGTTCCTCTCCTCCCAGCATCAGGCATTTCAAATATGCTCTAACCTTGGTGCGTATCCTACGCAGAATAGTTTGCAGAGGAAAGGCCAATGAAGACACGCTAGAGACTCAATCTCTGTCTGTCCAAGCGCTTTCCTATAGAAGGCATTTCTCCTTAGTCAAGTGGGATCTGAATAAAGGGGCAGAATCTGAAGGCTTCATGGCCTAAGACTCACTCTTGTGCGGCCGTGTGATGGCCCGGCTCCTTCCACTAGTCAGTGTTTCTCAGGACTCCAAAATGTGATAGTGAGATCTGCAGCACACTCGGGATGCAGTAGCCAAGGTCAGAGCTGTTAGACACTGTGGGATTTCATGTGCCTAGAAATAGAGTACATTCCCCACACTCTGGTTTCTGTGATAGCTGAGAGAAACGGGAGGGCAGATTTGGCATTCCTTTCCATTGTGTGTGGGGGTGGGAACGAGTGGGAGTGTGGAGTGAGGGCAAGGAACGGGTAGAGGAAGGAGACTTGGGGAGGAGAAGGGACTGGGAAGTAAGCCCAGGGCTGGTATCTGGGGAAAGGAGAACCAATACCTCTTTTGTTGTCAGGAAAGCCCTGGGCACAAAGGGTGAGTTTGAGTTTCACTTCAGGTCAGTTCAGGGCATTCTGAAAAGGCAGTTTGCAGACAGCGAGCTTAACTGACTGACTTGGAGGTAATTAAATCACTGCATTAGGCTGCTGACCATGAAAGCAGAAAACTACAAGCACACAAAAAGAAGAAAACAAAAACCTGACATTTGTGTCTAATTATATCATTAAAATGTTTACTGTTCCATGTAATAATTATGTGGCTCATATTTGATCATGATGGAGTTTCTCTAATTGGTTAAAAGTTTTACCCATTCTTCTTGTGAGACAAACTTTGGTTTTATTTAGTCATTTGTCATCCGTGCTTGTAGGCTTCCATGCCATCTGACTTTGTTTTACTCTGGCTAGGGTTTTGGCAACTTCTGTGGCAATTTTCGGTTTTATTTCCTCTCTTCAGTGATGTCTGTAATTGTGGAGAAGCAGTTACCTGAGGAAAGGATTATTTCTTAGTCCTCCATTTGCTTTCCTAATGTAAATTTTGTTTCTCAGACTCCTTAATGCACAGGAGGCGTCAAACCAGAAAAGTCGTTCTGTGCTACTGTGAGGTCCCCTGGAGAGGACCTGTTAGTCTCCACAGTTCCATGGTGACTGGCTCATTTTTCCTCCTTCAACCAATATTACGTGTGCTTCCTGTGGCTTTATATCTTGATTATTCAGGGATTAATTGTGATGCAGATTATTGAGGCACTTAATTTCTCTTCCTCCTACCTTCTTTTTACTTTTTCTTTATCTCTTTGTGTTTAGCCATTTTACAGATGAACTCCAAAGTCATCAGAGTAAGGCATGTAGAAAGAAAAATGATGAATGGAAAAGTAGTCACACCTATTTGTTCATTATTCTGGTGAATGGTGGAAGGATAGAGTATGGTGTAATTTAGGACTTGTTAAACCCATTTTTCTTGTGAGACAAAATCATGCTTTTCTGGAGACACCCATCTATTCATCTTTCAGTGTGTACAAGAGAAAACAATAAATATATATCTCAGGTCAGAAAAGTAGGGGTCCTTGAGGAACCTCATAGATGACACGGTGGCAATATCTTCATGTGAAGTCAGCTTATGTAGTGTGTACCCAGTATGCACCCAGGAGGGTCCAACAGAGAAAATAAAGCTTTTGCTGTGGTTTGTTTGAACTCAACTGACATGTAATGGGAAAAGCTGTGTGATAGGTGCAATCACAGAAGACAGAAGCTACCACTGACACCAAGAACTCTGCAGCCTATGGGAGAGAAAAAGATAGCTATATGTGAAACGATAACAGAGGGAGGTGAGGGTGCTTGGGCACCTAGAGAGGGGACATATGTTCTACCCTTCAGGGGCTGGGGAAGTCATGAAGAAAAGATAGATAGACAAATTGTAATTAGCTTCTCTTGGAAGATTGTAGCAGAGAGTTACTGAGATCAGTCATAATTCTGTTTGGCATAGTCTATGGAGAGTTAGAACAGTTACTTGTCACATTATGTGCTTTGTAATAATTTTAATTATTTTTTAACTAGAGGCCCGGTGCATGAAATTCATGCACTGGGGGAGGGAGTGTCCCTTAGCCCAGCCTGCACCCTCTCCAATCTGGGACCTCTCGAGGGATGTCCCACTGCCCATTTAGGCCCGATCCCAGTGGGCAGTCGGATATCCCTCTCACAATCCAGGACTGCTGGCTCCCAACTGCTCGTCTGCCTGCCTGTCTGCCTGATTGCCCCTAACTGCTTCTGCTTGCCAGCCTGATCACTCCCTAACCACTCCCATGCCAGCCTGATCAACACCTAACTGCTCCACTGCAGGCCCGGTCTCCCCCAACTGCCCTCCCCTGCTGGCCTGGTTGCCCCCAACTGCCCTCCCCTGCTGGCCTGGTCACTCCTAACTGCCCTCCCCTGCTGGCCTGATTGCCCACAACTGCCCTCCCCTGCTGGCCATTTTGTGGTGGCCATCTTGTGACCACATGGGGTGGCCATCTTGAGCGAGGGTGTGACAATCAATTTGCATATACCTCTTTATTATATAGGATGGGTTTCAATGTTAATTGTAGCATCTCTTTTATTATAGCTTTCATACTTATTCCATTCATTTGCTTTTCTGCCTTTTCATTTCTAGCCTTTATAGAATTCCAATATAATAAACTGTAATGTCTTTAGCATAATGTTTTGCTGAATAAAATATTCTGACCCTCCTCATTCTGTTGAAAACATATATAAAGAAATTAAATTTTCTACACAATGAAGCAAGACTCGGAGATTCCTTCATCTTGAAACAAAAGTAAGTTCACCCAGAGAAGTTCATATGTGATTCTTAACACATTGCGAACCAGTGGTTTTATTGCTAGCTTTACCCAGTGGCCAGATAACTTTCTATTGAATGAGTACAAGTAACGTTTTACATAAATGTTAAAGACATGCTTTAAAATTAAATACCCATTGCATTTTGAAGTTATTACAAGCTAATATCTTTTTAAAGAATTCTCATGATTGGCCACAAGCCTTAGAACAGAAAAAAAAACCAAGAACTCTCGTGATCTGTCTGCAACAGATGACTTTTAAAAAATTTGGAAATAAGATACTTAACATTTAAAATCTGATTAGTGACCCATATCTCTTGAATGCTAAAATAAGGAAGGCTTTTTGAAATCATTTAGTTGAATGCCTGATTTAGTAGGTGATAAAAACAGGAACTCAAGAGGCAAAGTGACTGCTACAAGATCACCAGTTATTTAATACCAGAGCCAGAAGTTGGAAGCCAGTGTCAGTCAATACCACCTTCAAATGTGCCACATTTTTCTAGTAACAGGCACAAAACCAGTTTCTAATTTGGAGAACTTGTCTTGGGAAGTTTAATTCATGAGTGAAAATTTAAAACATGAAAATTCAGCCTGTATCTACACTGGGTGAAAACAAGACCCTGTCAGTGTGTTGTTCTGAGGGGCATATGTGTATCTGAGCAAGGCCAGTCTTTTTTCATCAAATGCAAATTTGTATGCAACCACTGCTTATGAAAAAAGGCAATCTGTTCAATTCATTGGTGAATCCTAAGGACTTACCTCAAAGCTCTTTCTTAGCTTAATTGACTGCATACTTTTATATGTTTTTCCTGCTAGCCATCAGTGTCTTCACAGAAAACTTCCTTTGTTCTGGCCGCAGGGGAGACCCGCAAGCACAGGGCTCTGCATTTGTTTCCCTGGTTCCCCTAAAAAAATTACTACAAACTGGGTGGCTTAAGACAGCAGCAATTCATTTTCTTACAGTTCCGGAGACCACAGTCCTACAACCAAGGTGGTGGCAGGCCTGTGCACCTTCCAAAGGCTCTCGGATAGATTCTGTTCTTTTCTTCTTTCAACTTCTGGTGAGTGTTAGCATCACTCCAGACTGACTCGGTTTTTACATCACCTTCTCCTATGTGTCTCTATGTCCTCTCCTCTTCTGCATCTTATAAAGACAGTTGTCAGTGTATTGAGCCTCCTCTCCCATCCAGGATGATCTCAAGATTTTTTTAAATTACATTTGCAAAGACTCCCCCCCCCCCCCAATAAGATTACATTCACAGGATGTGGGAATTAGAATGCAGAGGTATCTTTTGGGAGACACCATTTCATCCACGATAGTTACCTTTCCACATACAGCACAGTCAACTGTGAAGGCTTGCTCTTCCACAGCTAGGCTGACCCACTGTCACAGTTTTCTTTGCATAAAAGATTTCCTAAGCGTCCTAAACCAGAGGAAGGGGCACCCTGAGTGAACTGGGATGGTTGGTGACTCTATCACAGAACAGATGGCCTGTGTGACCATCTCCGTTCTGAAGGCGTGGAAGTCACTGTTGCACGATGTCAATGCAGGAGGGAGCAAATACCTCTGAGAAACGGTGGGCTGGCCCTGAGGTGCCCCTTCTCCTCCTTCTGACCTCTGCTTTGACAGTTGTGAAGAATAAGTCAGTGGCTTCTGCTGGAAGGAGAGACCTTAAGAGAGTGGTTCTGTCGGTCAGAGTCACTCTCCAGACTACATTTCTGCCCATCTCATTACCTGTGGCAGCCCTGCGGTTTCTCCTCAGCTGCTGGTGTCTGTGGCAGAAGCAGCCGGCTGGTTCCGTTGTAGCCACCTGGCCAGTGAGGCTAGAATGTAGTGTCTCTTGCGGACTTAGCAATGATTCACATTGTGCTAAAATCCCTTTCCTTTTTCCTCTCTACCCCTCCCTCTTAGCCACCCTCTCAGCCTCCTCAGCAGGAGAATCAAGGAAGCAGTGAGTCAAAGAGGGGCTTTGATCTAAGAGGCAGTGTGCCTTTGTCTGCTTGGACCAGAGGTCAGTGGGTGAGGAGTAGCAGAGCTGACCTCAGCCAGGGCCCACATGCCTCCCTCTTTGAAGAGTTCATCACAGCCAAGGACAGTGAAAGAGGTCTGGTGTCCGCTCGCTGTGGAGTTGTCTGTGGGCTGTAGCCCTCCACCTTGTTGTAATGATTTCTGCCTTGAGAGAACAAGATAATCCTGCCTTCAAACCAACTTTACGAGCTTCTGGCACTGCGCGCAGCCCCTCTGACCTGAACCTTCATGGAGATGGAGGCTGTATCTGGTTGCATTTTTAACCCCGTTTTATTCTCCGTGCTGAACAAGATAAGACTACTTGTGGGAAAACAGCTGCTTTGGATCGAGTTAGAGGCAGTAAATTAAAATACAAAAGTAAGAGGAATGAAACGGTGGGATCAGGGCATGATCTTGATAATGAAATGACAACATTTTCTGCTTTTGTCACAGACTGGTTTCATTTTTCCTTTACTTTTTCATGATTAAAATTTTTAATCACCTAATTCAATGATTTACCAAAAAAAATCTTTTTTTTTATTATTGTCACATGTAATGGTGATGGTTTAAAAATTTATATGCCATAACTTTTCTTGAAATCAAGCTTTAAAAAAATTACTTATTCTTGAGAACTAATGTCCATTTATTCATTCATTTATTCCATCTTGACTTATGTATAGTATTTTGGAGTACATAATTTTGTGTACTTGGTTGCTTCCCGTATTACAGTATGCATGTGTAATCTATCATAGTCTACTGGTATCAACTTATGTTTTACCAGTTCAAGTGAAGTATAGAAAGTTTACTCCCAATTAGGTAACTTTACCTCCCTACTTTTTCGATAAAATTATTTTTATATCCTTCACATACATGGATTACCACATAGATGGTTTTATGATTTTGCTTCAAATATCAAATGTGATATAAGAAACTCATAAGAATAAGAATAATCTTTTATATTTGCCTATTTTGCCTTTTAGCTATTTTTTACTCATTCCCATGTTCTGTTTTCTCTTTATGAAATCCCAGGTCTCCTATTTTCATTTCCTTTCTGTATAGAAAACTTCCTTACATCATTCTTTAAGGGTAGGTTTTCTAGCAATAAAGTTTCTTGGTTTTTCTTCATCTGAAAATGTCTTTATTTCTCCTTTGATATTGAGGAATATTTCTGCTGGCACAGAATTTGCTGTTGACATGTCTTTTCTTTTGGTGCTTGAAAAATATTGTTCCATATGCTCTGTCCTCTGTGGTTTCAGATGATAAAATCCCCTGTCATTTTCTCTGGATACTTCTAAGATTTTTTCTTTGCCTTTAGTTTTCAGAAGTTTAATATTGATATATCTTGGTGTGAATTTTTTGGGGGGATTATTCTAGTTGGGGTTCAGCCTCTTGAATGTATACATTTATGTTTTTCTCCAAATTTGGGAAGTTTTCATTGAATACTTTTGCAGGCCCACACTCTCCTCTCATTCTGGGACTCCAATGACATAACTATTAGTTCTTTTTTCACTGTCCTACAGATCTGCAAGACTGTTCATTTTCACCCCTCCCCCCAACTCCATTTTTCTTTCTATTATTTAGCATGAGTAAATTATATTGATCTATCCACAAATTTACTGAATTCATCCCCTGTAATCTCTATTCCACTATCTAATGTATCCATTGAGTTTCTTATTTAGGTTGTAACTTCTAATCTTCTGCTTACATTTTCTATATTTTTATTTGTTTCAAGAAAAATTATAATTGCTTATTAAGCATTTTAATGATGTCTCCATTAAAATCCTTGTCAGATAATTTCAATTTCTGATTTATCTTCATATTGGCATTTGTTGATAGTTTTGTCTCATTCAAGTTGTGATTTTTCTGGTGTTTGGTATAATCAGGTTTTTTGTTTGTTTGTTTTTTAACAATCAGTGCGGATAAAGACAAGAGAGTGGTTTGGAGGGATATTTCAAAGAGAGAATTGCCTGAATCCACAAGATTCAGAGCCTGATTTGTTATGGCAATGGCTTAGGGTTCGGTGTGATTCTCTTCAACGCTGGGAACACCAGAGCAAGAGCAGGTTGGGGTGAGAAGGACATTTGTTTTAGACAAATTGAGCCGGAGGTGCCAGTAGGACATCTTGTTAAGTAAGAGCTTCGGCAGAAAGAGATGATAACTAGTGCCCGTTCCAGGGTTCAGCACAGAGATGGCAGAGAGAAGGCCCCCATACTGGCCCACTTCCCCACATGTCCTTGGTGTAGTATCAACTACCCAGGAGGCATGGACTCGTATTTCTAAAAGCATGACCACGCGCTGTCCCATCTCAGGGCATCTGCATTTTCAGTTTCCGCTGCCTGGGATGCTCTGCAGATCATGTTCCATCATCTTTTAAGTCTGGGCTCCAATGCACCTTCTCAGTGAGGCTGTCCCTGGCCACTCCGTTAAAAATTACAATATTCCATTCTCTGTTCTTCTTCTCTGAACGTATTTATTACATGCTTATTCTCTACTGTATTTTGTTGAACCCTGAATGCTATCACTGGTGGTTTATATAATTATTTTATGGCCCACCATAAAGAAAGAAATCACCACATAAGATATGGCTAACCATCAATTTTAAAATGTATACTAATTTGCAATATGTTAAAATGTGAAAAATTATGTAGTATTACAATCAATGAAACATGGTACCCAATTTAGTCATTTCATTTTCTCTAACGCCTGTTTCTGCTACCATTATGCCAACTCCATGAGAGCCAGGATTTTGGTGTGTTTGTTCACTGCCTAGAACAAGGCCTGGCCGCTAGCAGGTACTCCATGCATAGTTACTGAGTGAATGTATAAGACATGCCTCCCACCAAAAGTAACTATGGTGATAAGGTATAGACATTTAAAAATAGGCATTGCATAATGAAGTTCTGGTCGGTAGCATGGCCGCAAGCCTGTGCTCTGTGAACACCTCAAAAAAAGGGAACAGAATATTCTTGCTAAGGCTCTTATTTTAATTACAAACATATTGTGTAGCTAAACCCGATACGTGTGAATAAATAGCAACAAGATCCGCCTCCATTCTTCCCATCACAGGACCAAAGGATATTTAAAAATGAAAAGGAGAGAGGATTTAGGAGTAGATTAAGGATTTAGTTTCCCTCCGCGATACAGCACACATATTTTTACTCATGTGCCCACACTTGACCTCTTGTTTCCCTCTTCCATCCTGGGCCTCTGTAACAGCTCCATGACAAGGGCATCTAATCATTTCTAGCATGCGACAACATTTGATTCAGATTCCCTTATCAGCATTACCTCTTCTCCTCTCCTCTTCGCCCCACCCCTGCCTTTAAGGAGACCCAGAATGGAGCTCAGAGATCAGTGACACGTCTACCACTTCTTCAAACACTTCATGCAGAAAACCTTTCAGAGATGTGATTGCGGGACCCTAGACCTGGAAAATAACTGTCATCAAGACCTTTACATCTGTTAAAGGAATTCATTCCACTGACATTGCTGGCCTAAATTTATTGTTAGAAATTTATTGTTATATATTATACATATATATTAATATAATGTGAGCTTTTTTTTTTAACATGTTTAAAATAGTCATCCAAACTCTATTTTTTTTCCATTTGGTAATTATAAATCAGTTTATTTAAGTAATTTGAGGACTCCAGTTTGGATTACACATGCTATCTCTCAATAACATATATAAAAAATCAGATTCTTAAAAGTTGTTTTTTGCCATGAAAAATATAAAAAAATTATAGTCATTTTTAATATGTTGCAAAAATTCAATGCATTTTCATATAGGCAATGCATGTTCAGAAATATGAAATTAAGTTATATCTAGTGTGTACTTTTGCATTTTGCATTATCATTACTTTGTTAGTGTTCAGGGTAACAGGTCCAATGACCCATGCCTTTTAATTGACACTTAAAAAGAAACTTTTAAGCTGCTGAAGATGTTGCCTTTTAAAATCAAAATTACTTCCAGATTTCTACAGTACTCTGACTAAAAAAAAATATTTTAAAATATGCCAAATTGTTGTGGTGTGAGGAAAATCTGAAATTTCTACCTTTTCGTTGACCTTTAAAGACTTTCTTTATGATTCATTTGAAAAAGTATCACCTTGAAGTCAAGTTATTTTCAGGTAGTGAACACATAATACAATATACAGATGATGCATTATGGAATTGTATCCCTCAAACCTATATAATTTTATCAACCTATGTCACCCCAATAAATTTAGTAAAAAAATATACCTTTAAAAAAAGGAAAGTCAAGCTATTTTCTAAAGCTCCATGTAAACCCATGTTCGCTGATTCACTGTGGTCTATGATCCTTAATCAGAAGCAAGTGTTAAGAAAAATCCCCACAGGTACATGTGAATTTTTTCGGCACCAACACAGCTTTCTAAATAAGGTGACAAAATAAACCACCATTAATGAATAAGCAATTCTCAGAGAGAATTCTTTAACATTAAATCTTTCATTTTTTTTATATAAAGTTATAGAATAAGAGACACAGAGTTAATATTAATTGTGTGATTCACTGCTTAATGATATATTTCCTCTAATTTGTTCATGAGAATATAGCCAGGTGAACACCAGAGAGGTGGAAGTTAATCTGAAGCAGTTTGAAATACAAATAATTTGGGGTCATTCAAACAAGTATAGCATTTGGGTAAAATTTTTAAATTTAAAGTTTTCTATGTTTATTGCAATAACCTATATTTTGAAATTTATTTTAATTTATTTTTTAAAATAACTTTATTGAAGTATTGTTGACATAAAATTATTTTCATTTTAAATCTACCTCCAACTTTAAATGTTTTTAGATATAGTTTTCAACTGCTGCAAAATATTTTTCAGTGGCATATTAAAAAAATTTGTAAAATAGAAAAGGAACCAAACCCTAAAAGTAAGAGGCATGTAACATTCTGTAAATGTTGCATGCCAAATATAAATTTATGAGAGGAAAAGATTAAACCAGGGCACTGTGAGTAAAATAAAATGTGAATCTTGAAGATACCTCCATCTCAATTAAAATATGTTTCTATTGAGCAAAGACTTACAGATAAAGTTTTTTTAAAAGTTTTAAGTTGCCACAGTTATTTTGTTTTGATGACAGAATTAAGTAGCATTATTACTATACAGTATCTATTTATTTTATAAATGTATTTTCTGAAATTTGGCACTTTAGAAATCGTAAGGAAATATTTCATTTATATTTGGACATATTTAGTTAGTGAAGTGTGTTTTGAACAATAATAAAATAATTTAATATTAAAAGACATGTGATTATAAAGTAGTTTAAGAAGGAAAACTATTTTCAAATTTAAATGTCAACTATTGATGCTGCGAAGACTGAATGCAATTACCAATACATAAGTTAACGAAAGCATGCATAAAGATCTCCCTCCAAAAGAATACTCCATAAAATTACTATTATTTTTTACCAAAAATGTAAAAAAAAACACTGATCACTACATTACTGAGTATACAATTGCAATCCTTAGGATATATCATGTAACAAATTATAATTGGCATGCATGCTTTATCTTTTCAATTTCTTAACTACAGCCCTTTGCATATTAGAAAAAGTCCAAAAATTTTATAAACACAAATATTTCAAGATTTTGAGGATATAAATTAACAGTTAGAAACAACTTTCAATTTAAAATTATCTTTCTTTTACAATGGTTTATGGTCTAAATTATAAACATATATATATATATATATATATATATATATATATATATATATATACATATATATATATATATATATATATATATGTTTCTAACAATTTTTGAGAGTAGCACATTTTAAAAATCAGCTATCAACACTAATAAAAGAGAAAAATGGTAATTGGCATACGAGCTACCCTTTTCATTGGCTAATCAGGGCTATATGCAAATTAACTGCCAACTAAGATTGGCAGTTAACTGCCAACAAGATGGCGGTTAATTTGCATATGTAGGCACAATGCAGGGAGGCGAAAGGGAAAGCAGGAAGAAGCCCCCTGCCACAGACAGTGATCGGAAACCCAGGGGGGAGCTAAGAGCTGGGGGGCAGGGCAAAGGCGGCCCCAGGGCCGCCTTTGCCCTGCCCCCCAGCCATGATCAGAGAATCAGGTACCTTTTTTGCCCTGGCCAGTGATAGCAGGAAGTAGGGGTGGAGCCAGCGATGGGAGCTGGGCACGGTCGAAGCTGGCAGTCCCAGGAGTTAGGGGTCCCTTGCCTGGGCCTAAAGCGAAGCCCATGATCGTGGGGCCGCTGCAGCTGCGGGTCCCCGCTGCCCGGGCCGGACGCCTCAGCCAGAGGCATCAGGCCTGGGCAAGGGGCCGATCCTGCGATTGGAGGGTGATGGGGGTCAATACCTGAGGGCTCCCAGTATGTGAGAGGGGGCAGGCTGGGCTGAGGGACACTCCCCCCCCCACACACACACCCAGTGCACGAATTTCATGCACCGGGCCCCTAGTCAAATATAATTATGTTTTAGAGATATACTTATATCTTTAAAAAACTCTTCAAATAATATTTACTGTTTTATTAGTGGTACTTTTGTTCCTTTAATGTTTTTTTTTCTTTCTGTGAACTAATGAGCCATTTAGTTAATCCACTTTTTAAAATTAACAATTTTATTGAGATGTCATTCACTTACCATATAATTAATCCATTTAAAGTGTATAATGATATGCCGAAACTGGTTTGGCTCAGTGGATAGAGCATCTGCCGGGAGCCGGTCCATCCTTGCTGTTTCAAGGGACCTGGCATATATGGCATACTTTTCTTAATATGTTTGCTCACCTTCTTGGCGCTGTGTTTTAACCAAAGTCACCTCTCCGAGAAAGGTTGAATCCCCAGGTAGGGATTTTCCCCTGAAGTTAGGGAGGGAATAAAACCCCTCAACCAAGTGCCAGGCGGGTAATTAATCCCTTTAACTACGAACAATCATGCTTAAACTACATAATCTTTTCTCCCTGGAATGGAGATAAGAAACGCCCTAACCTTTGTAATAGAGATTGATGGGATTGAGTCAACTGGTATAAATACAGATGTAACAAGACAGAAAGAGACAGAACTCAGAACACAGAATCAAGAACACAGGGGCTTGGAAGACTACAGAAATTGGCAAGAGAACCGGACTGAACCTGGCTGGAGAACCTACAGAACCTGGCAATAGAACCAGGCAAGAGAACCCAACCATGCTGATCAACTGAATGCTGCCTCCGTGTCCTTCCTTCTTCGCCAACTCCGTCCACACCTTTGGGGACCCCTGGACCCGCTGGGGCCGGACCCCGGCATCTGGCGCCCGAACAGGGACCCCTAGGTAAGCGCCCCGCACTCGGGACGGATCGGACTCTACCGTAGGAAGAAGGTGGATAGTCTTCGCCGACTCCGTCCACACCTTTGGGAACCCCTGGAACAGGATTCCCCTAGGTAAGCTCCCCTCCCCCATTGAGAACCCCCACACTCGGGACGGATCAGACTCCACCGTAGGAAGAGGGTGGATAGTCTTCGCCGAATCCGTCCACACCTTTGGGGAACCCCTGGACCCGCTGGGGCAGGACCCCGGCAAGCGTCGGCTTGCGGACTGAAAGGTTCCAGGTTCGATTCCTGTCAAGGGCATGTACATGGGTCGCGGGCATATCCCCAGTAGGAGATGTGCAGGAGGCAGCTGATCGATGTTTCTCTCTCATTGATGTTTCTAACTCTCTATCTCTCTCCCTTCCTCTCTGTAAAAAATCAATTAAAAAATATTTTTTTTTTAAAAAGTGTACAATGATATATCACATTTTGTTTAACCACTCATCAGTTGATGGACATTTGGGTTATTTTCATTGTTTGGCTATTATTAATACTGCTATTATGAACATTTGTGTACAAGTTTTTGTGTGGCCATATGATATCATTTTTGGGAGGTATATTCCTAAGAGTGTAATTGCTGACTAATATGGTAACTTTAATGCTAACTTTAATAGTAATTCTTGCAATTTTAAGAACCTGCCAGTCCATTTTCCAAAGGAGCATATCCATTTTATATTCCTATCAGTAGTAACTGAGGGTTTAAAATTTTCTCTACATCCTCACCAACATTTGTTATTGCCTGTCTTTTTTATTATAGGCATCCTAGTGGATATGGTAGTATCTCATTGTGCTTTTAATTTGCATTCCCCTGAAGGCCACTAACCCAGTCTTTGTCTAACCAGAAAAGCATGCTTTTCAAGCAGCCAAACATGCATTTTCTGGAATTTCAATTATTTTTTTAAGAACACATATGCATTAAATATGTTCACACATATGCTATCTATTCTACTTAATTCTTTAAGTGGGAAGATTGGGTTGGTGGACTAGGAGATTGTCATACCAACTGAGTTCTCATTTCTCTTTCGTTGTGGGTATTTTAATCTTTCTCCTATAGTGAACTACACAATCCTAGAACCCAGAATTGTTGGGCTCTTAACAAATACTACTATTTGTTCTGCGTCAAGTTCTTTCTGTACATTGATTCCTTTCACTCTTACCACAACACAGTAGCAGCTATTATCCTTTTCATTTGGAGCTGACAGAGTGACCTAATTTGGCCAAGGCCACATTTCTAGTAAGAGTTGGAGTAGACATTCAAGCCAGGATCCGCCTTACTCCAAAGCCTGTGCTCATCATCACTGCCCCCTCTGGACTCTTAAATATTGTTGCTCAGTTGGGAATGCCATTTCATAGGGGGCCCGAAGTATTCTTTCTAAGTCCTAGGCGATTATTGCTCAAGAGCCTTCCAACAACATCCCACAGTGTGGTAATTCTGACTTGTAATGGTTAATTGATAGCTTCTTGTATGTATCCTAGGCCTAAATCTATGTTAGGTCCTCTGAAAGAAAAAAATAACTGTTATTTATTGAGCTCTTATCATGTGCTAGATGCCATATCAGGTCCTTGATATACAGGGTGATACAAGGTATCCCAAAAAATGTATATACACTTTAATAGCTGATAGCTCAATTTTGAAAATGAAATGTATTATAATAAGCACTGCCTTTCTAACTATTCAAAGTGTGGGTATACATTTTTTTGGGACACCCTATATATCATCTCAGTGAACATGTCCAACATTAAATAGTCTTGAAACAATTTACAAACTAGCTGGAGAGATGAGACATATAATTGCATGCACAACATAACATTAAAAAGAGGGAAAAATACACGGCACCATTAAGCAGCATGTGATTAATTTCTAAGTGAAACATATAAACATGTGCAATGCGGTTGGAGGCGGGTGTGAACACTGTGGGCTGCCATGAATTACTGTGGACTCGTTGAATGTGACTGTCTTACTGTATTAAATGGTAAAGTCTATCTTCATTTGCTAAACTATAGAACGTGAGATCTAGAAATAGGCTCTCGGGGAGGACAACTGTCGGTTTGTCCAGCACCCCTTCCTCACTGTCATCCCAGCCGCAGCGTGTTTGATAGAAAGCACGTGCATCCAGAATTCGAGGGTGCCGGGAAAGATGGCCCACTGGACCAAGCCTTGGTCAGGTACGCTTTCCTTCGCCACTCCTCAGCCAGGCCCCGACTGATGCTTCTAGGAAACAATCTGAATCTCAAGGGAAATCTGGAAGCAGAACAACAATCTAAGTAATTGTAGCCCAAACTTGAGGGTCAGGAGAAGATGAGCTAGTTCTCTTTTAAATTTTCTTTAGATATAAATTACGGTCATTCTTCGAAGTGGTGCTTGTAGGGCTTGCAAAAGCCAGCAGAGCTATTATGACACTTTATTTACACTTGCTTGTATTTTTATTTAATTTCTGCCAAGAAATAAATTGAGTTTTGTGGGCTTTTATTTACAGCCCAAATTCAGCCACATCTTTCTTCTTTCAGTGTTTGGCCATCTTAGGCACAGGGTACGATTCTAGATACAGTCTGGAAAAGCAGTCCTACATACAGGTGAAGAGCATCGCAGCTAATTGCAAGCTTTGGGCAGGTTGCCAAGGCTCTGTTTCTCAGTATACTTATCTGTGAAATGGGGCAGTGGTAGTACCTTAGCTGGTAGGGCTGTGTGGGGAAGGGTTAATACAGCTCAGCGCTTGCAGCAGTGCCTGGCTCAGAGTAAGTGCTCCAGACCTTTCAGCTGTTCTAACATCTTGACCCAAAAAAAGGTGTGGTTTTTTCTTTTACTATTTTAATTTTTAATAGATTTAAAATGGTCTCTGTAATTCTGTATCATATTCTTAGAGCTATTATGACACTTTATTTACACTTGCTTGTATTTTTATTTAATTTCTGCCAAGAAATAAATTGAGTTTTGTGGGCTTCTTATAGGGTGGTGGGGCAGACATTAATTGCATAAACAAAGCAAGGTTTTATGTTTACAAGATGTTTCTAAAAAGTTGAATTCTGTCTTTTAGACTTTTTTGTACCATTTGCTTTATTTATATAATTGAAATATACTGACCGCTTTCATGTCTGCGTGTTTCATTTTATTAATTTTAATTTACATACTACACTTCCGGAAATGTGCCCACTGTGGAATGCAAAGTGCATTTATAGTGACTTTGTCTGTAGTCAGGGCCTCTGATGGCAGTCCCACACCTGCTCTCCCGGGCACCGAGCAGTGCTGGAGCAGCAGTTGCTACTCTTTTCGGTATTCTCTTTTCAAATATATTATGTTCAGGGCTATACTCACATCGCTGCTAATTTGGAGGAAGGGGCGAGGGCAGAGTTTCTGAGTTAATTAGCTTCCACAGTTAATTTAAGCCCGTGGCAGCAGCCAGTGAGCTGTGGCAGAGTCAGAGACGGCAGGAAGCCCATACCTATTCAAATATAAAGAGAAAACATATAACATGTGTAACTTAATTTCTTCTTGAGCTTTATGTCCTCTTTTTTCTTATAATATTTGAATATAATACCTTAAAAAGTAATGTCGATTTTAAGATAAATTTTCTAAGCATCATGACAACCCAAATATATTCCTCCTGCAGAAAACACTGAAGTGTAACAGTCTCTTCTTGTCATGTTTTAAACTTACAAGAGAGTAGCTGAGAGCTTTGTGTTCTATGTGACAATCACTTTCCCCAACCCTATGGAATTATAAGAATAACCCTGTTTATTGCAAAAAGACATTGTAACCTCAGAGGAGGTTGTAGATTTATAATATGTTTTTTAAAATGTTTGCAATTAGCCCAGCCAGTGTGGCTCAGTGTTTGAGCACTGACCCATGAACCAGGAGGTCACGGTTCAATTCCCAGTCAGGGCACATGCCCAGGTCAATCCCTGGTCGGGGGATCAATGATTCTCTCTCATCATTGATGTTTCTCTCTCTCTCCCTCTCCCTGCCTCTCTGAAATAAATAAAAACATATATATATATATTTAAAAAGCAATCAAAAGAACTTGCCAGGCAACCATATGAGTGTTGGACAGAACCTACCAGGAGAGATGTGGGAGGGGAATGGCTAGAACTTATAATAAAAACCAATTAGAATGAATTTTAGTGCTGTTAATGGTAATAAAATGAACACTTAAAAACACTGCTAATGGAGAATACATTGGTAATCCTGTGGGGAAGTTTTTTATACATATATTTTTATTTATATATAAATATATATATTATATAATTATTTATATATATTTTAATGTATTATTTATGGAGAATAAATTGATAAATGTATGGGGAGATTGCATAAATCAAGATATTTATATATACTGATATATCTACATCAAGAGCCAAACACTGTTTTTTTTCTAGTTTTATTGAGATGCATATAATTGACATATCACATTGTATAAGTTTAAGATGTATAATATAATGATTTGATATATGTCTATATTGTGAAATGATTACCATGATACAATTAGCTTAACATCCAAGAACCAAACACTTTGATCAGAAATTCATTTCTGGAAAGTTATTTTAAGGAAATGATCAGATGAAGATTTACACATTAAAATTGTCACAACAATATTTATAATAGCTAAATGATAGAAGCAATTTAAATAAATGTCCAGAAATGAGAAGTGGTATATTACAACTAATCTACTTGAGGTAATATTATATAGCAATTATAATTTGTTAATAAGGGATTTCAATGACAAAAAAATGCTCATGATAGAGAAACTATTGAATGAAAAAAGAATATAATTTTTCTACACAGTGTCATCACAACCATGTAAAAATATGTACAGAAAGAAGGCTGGTTATATCTGGATATGGGAATCTGCACTCCTACATCCAGATTCCCACATATAAACCAATAGGATTTAAAAAAATACTGAGCTTACTTTTATGAGAAAGAAATAAATCACAAATAACTCAGTTAATATAAAGAATTTGTTTATAACTGTGTCCCACGGTAGCTCTTTGGGAAGTGAGTTTATTCCTCTGCAACTTAAAAATGACATGTTTAATGATGACTCTGAGGCGCACTGCATTCTGAGGCACTTCTGAATCAAGATGGTTTTCTCAGTATGGTTTTAATACTAGGTGAGCATACTGTCTTCGAACTTTTGTTGTTGTTAATCCTCACCCATGAATATTTTTTCCATTGATTTTTTTTTTAGCGGGAGTGGAAGGGAGGAAAGGAGAGATAGGGAGAGAGAGAGCAAGAGAAAGAGAGAAACATTGATGTGAGAAAGACCCATCGATTGGTTGCCTCCCACATGTGCCTCAACCGGGGCCAGGGATCAAACCTGCAACTGGGTACATGCCCTTGACTAGGAATTGAACCCACCACCATTCAGTGCATGGGCTGATGCTCTAACCATTGAGAACACCGGCCAGGGTGTCTTCTAATTTTTTTGAAACTGGTAGTCGATGTACAGGATATACACAACTCTAAGTAGAAGATCCCAGTAACAGAGCACTGCATTCTCTCATCTTTATGGGTCATCTGGGGCTTACCATCTTGTGGCTGCAAGTTTTATTCACTTAAAAATTACTTTTATTAATAATTACTTAATTAGGATCTTACTTGGCCCCAAATAGTCTCTCACATGATGAGAACAAAGTGGTTTCCAAGTTTCTTTGGGCAACATTAAATACCAACTCGTGCCAACTGAAATGACAATTTCCACCATTAATACATGGGGCAATGAGGAAGGAGACAGACCACCAATGTGTTTCTCATGGGCCACTGCATCTTCCCGTGAGCCTCTCCTGTGGTCCAGCTTTCCAGCGCTCGCAATAGAAGCCTGGCATCTCTCCAAGAAGTGAAAGGCTCCTTTTCATTCCCTGAGCTGCCATATGTTTTGTGTTGATGCTGATACTCTAAAGGTTTTGTGAAGCGGCCACAGCGCTTTGCTTGTACATGTGCCTTTGGACTAGTTTCTGAAGATTACTCCCCCCCCTCCCCACCACTGGCCATTTTGGGTGTTTTAACAGTTTTGTTTGCAATATGGGATACATATTTTGGTCTAGGATCAAATATGAGCTCCGAATTGAAGACAACTGTTTAATTTGGCCACTAAAAACCCTCTCCTTCAAAACAGTGTCTGTTGCATCGTGCTGCCACCGTGAGTGAGCAGCGGCAGCGGCATGGACAACCAGCTGGGACTGGAAGTGTGAGTCCAGCTGAAGTGGGGGTGGACAATGTATGGCTTTGGGGAGAGTTGCTAGGAAAAGAAATCAGGATCAGCCTTATAGAGCAAAGACTGGATGGGAGAAGACTGACCTTGGGTGGTGGGCACACAGTGCAAAATACAGATCTTGTAACAGAGAAACCCACAACTGAAACCTCTATGATCATATTAACCAATGTCACCCCAATAAATTTAATTTTAAAAAGTAAATACATTTAAAAAGGGTTGGGGAGGGGAGACTGGCTGGGTTAGATGGAAAGAGATGACAGAAGAAGACACTTGGCATCTGAATAGATTTTTCTTGGACCAATCATCAGCCTGGGTACTTGAAATTCTGGCATGAAAACATCCCTTTTGTTTAAATCACTGTTAAAATATTTCCAAAATGTATCACACACTTACGTAGCTCTGCTTCTCTCTTAGCATCTTTATGTTTGCTATGGTTATTCACAACACTTGTTCTCCATGGGAGAATTCACTGGGATGGGACAGAAAGAAATGCCATGCAAGGAAAGTACACTTTGATACTCTGGAACGTGGAAAGTTCTGGTGAAGAAGCTATACAAGAATGGCAGGACAGGTGCAAGGTGGGGTTCACAGTGAGGGGACCCTGCTGTTCCAGGAGTTAGTGTGAGGGCATGGGGAATTGAGGGGCATGGTGGGGAGGGGGGCCCCCGAGGGCCTCTGTACCTTCTGTTTTACAATTTTTAGCTAAGGGTGGCTCTAAATTAAGGTTTGGGGCACGTGCGATGGGAAGATCAGTTTGGGAGCAGAGCACTAATTGATCTTAGTCATTGTCCAGGTGAACTTGGAAACGGGCTGAAGGCCAGGGGGTTATTACTGTCCCTAAAAGTGGAACCTGGAAGGCAACAGGCCTGGAGGCTGATAACAGAAATCCAGCCGACTGGAAGATGAGAAGACTTCTACCTGCTTGTCCACAGGTGGGACCCTCCTCTGGGGTGACAGTGGGAAGCCGGTGAGAGACAGGACGAGCCCTCCCCCCACCCCCACCCCTCAAAGGAAAGCCTGTGCAGAAGGGAAGGGAGACTCAGAAACGGAGTGCCATGCCTCCATTCAAAGAAAAATGACCCCTGTGCTGTGTAGCGGGGAAGGATGCTCTGTTCACACGGAGAGCCGGGGAGAGCCTCCGCGGCCCGGGCGGCCCTCTGGCGTGTTCCGCTTGACCTCCCACTTGACTCCTGGCACCTCGCCTGTGATGGACACCAGGACCCCTCCCAGGCCTCCACTTGGGAGTGCTGAAGTGTTAGTCCCATAATCCAGCCTGCAAGTGGCCGGCGAGGTGGAGTGCACACGGCACGGTGCAAATTCCGGCCCGTGGACACGCCCTCCGCGGCCCGGCCTGATCTGGAGGTGCGACTGGGATCAGCAGAATGAGCGTCGGGGAGAGGCCCCTCAGCCCCCAGGCCGGTGCTGCAACTTGGGATCTTTATTTAACCCACGCGGAGGCGGGATTCCTGTCTATTTCAGCTGCGTTTAGGAGCCAGCCCGTCTCTCCAAGGGCCGGAAACAAATGCAGCGCCGGCCACAGTGAGGCACGTGCCCGCGCGGTGCCGAAGGCCGCTTCCCCAGTGTCCCCCAGGAGGGCAAACCCGAAATACCACGAATGTTCTTACAAAAACACGGGCTGTGTTATGGGCTCCTCTTCGGGACCGCACCATGAAGCTGACCCACGGCCTCTGGGCCGGGATGCTCACTCGCTCTCCTCTGCAGCCCGTTCCCCGGGGGCGGTTTGAGGATCTCGTCACCAGACACTCTGAACAGGAGAAAATTATCTCTGTGATTGATTACTCACTGATTTCTTGGCTAATGTGTATAGAAATGTAATTTGGGGCAAAGAGATAAGCTGCGGAAAATGAAATATCCTGGGAAGGAGATGTTGTGCTAACCGACGATGAAAAATCTGGATTTGCAAGATTCTGTCTGCACTGGCAGAGAAGGAACGCTGAGCAGAGGCTGAGAGCTGGACCCAGAATAAACAGATTTGCACAAACCAGGAACGGCGGACTCTGAAAGCAAAATAGCCCTTCGTCTTCCACACGCGGAGGGGGCTTTATCCCCTCGACAAGGACTAACTTTCTCCCATTGAAGCAAATGCTGGAACACTCCCAGCTACGCTTGTGTGTGCTGCTTGTTCTAGGGCCCGAGATGGAAAAACTCACCTTAGATTTATTCACCAATACTGTTCTTTCTCAGATTTCCCCTATAAATCTTATTCTGTGTAAAAATATGGAGACTGATGAAAATAACTGACCCTCCAAATATCGTCTCCACAGACGCCTAAGGAGTACCTTAGAAAGAGACGGAGCAGGAGCGAGTGAAGGGTCTGAATTGGGAATTGTTTAGACTGGACCCTTAGCTGTGTTAATAGTGTCAAGTCATTTGCATTGCGGTTATGTGATTTGCATTTTTTCATTGGTCGTCTGAAAATTGACGTACCTGCTCACTTCTGGATTTTCAATGTGTCTAACACTTCTTACCTCTGCAGAACAAGCATCAGGGTGGCATCCTAGTAGACTGTTATTTGATTAGAAAAACTAAGTGAAGAAATAATACCAGTTAGTTTCTTTACAGAAAAATACATTTTCGCCCCTACTGTCCTTTTCACTTTGTAAATTATTATTACAGATTAGTTGAAATATGCAAAAGTAGAAAGGTTACTATAATGAACCATCATTAACCCACCACCCAGACATTTTTCAGTCTTCACTAGTCTTGTTTCATATAAATCTCCACCAACTCACCTCTCTTTACATTTTGAAGCACAACTGGAAAATCATTTCATTTCATACTTAAATATTTCAGTATGTTTTAGAGTTTATTTTAAGCCCCAGTGTAAGGCAATAATTTAATTCCAGAAATAAAAGAATCTTTGAATAATAATACCCTTCTTTGAGAAAGAAATTTCTCTCCATTTATAAAAAAAGAATGCCCCTCTATTTTTAATGGAATGTCTCCTCTAAAATGACTTCTACTAACCTGATTTTTTGGTGTGGAGAGGTCAGTCCCAGAAAAGGATTTTATAAACTTAGATTTGTTCTTGTTCCTAAGTAATGTCATCTATTGCTCTCTTAAATTGTAACTGGAGACTGGTCGATATTTAAATTGTGTCTTAAGACTAGCATGGGGGTTGGCACAGGGCACACTTAAATCCTTTAATGAAAAGCACAACTTTATTTGAAATAAGGGAATTTGATATGTTTTATTACATTTGTGCTTTATAGCTTTCTACTGCTCAAACAGAAATCCGAAAGTTTACATGTTCCTGGCAACCGCGTTGCCCTTTAAAACTTGAAATAAACACAGTCTCTTTGATGAGTGACCCTTAGTGTCATAACTGGTGGGAAAAGTGGAATGAAAGGAGCTGGCAAAAACCATGAAAGTTTTATGGAACAAATGCTACCAAAATATAACCACAAACTCCTGGTAGGTGACAGTCAACAAAATACATGTGTGTTTCAATGCATCTCTTATGGAAACCAATCTGACGTACTATGTCAAATCTTGCTCAGTTCACTGTTGGAATTGCACTAAAAAATAAAAAAATTCCTGGGCTGCAAAACTAAGCCGAGGTGTCACATAGCCCTTGGGTGGAATATGGACCACAGTGTTCCTCCCGTTTACATTTGGAAATCGAAGCGTAAGCGAGGCATCGGCATTTCAATGGTAAATGAAAGGCCTCCCGTTCCTCTTTCCCCAGATCAGCTACTTTTTCAGTTCCTTCTCCCTGTGCTCAGAAAACAACCCAGGAGCTGAGCTCCTGTGAGAACCTGTCTGATTTAAGCTCTGCCAGGAAAACATGAAGTAGTTTACCTTACACTACACTGCAAGCTGGGTGAATAGTGGGCTGATCCAAAGGGGATAACAGGTCAGAGCCCTGAATAGAAGCGCAAGGAAATCCATTTCCAAATAGGTTTCCCTCAGCATCCCCGGGTCCTGTGCCCGGTTTCAGATCTCCGTTTAGGTTCCCTTTTCAATAAAGCTCAGTTGATTTTTCAGTTCATTGAAAAGTGGTAGGAACATGTCAAAAAACCAGAGAGCAGATGGGACCGTCGCAGCTTCCTTCCACAGAGATGGCTATCGGCACTATCAGACATCTCCAGTCCTCGCTCCTGGGAACAGGCCTGCGCGCAGACAGTGTCTGAGGATTAATCGGCAAGAAGCTGTCTCCTGATATTGGGTTTCTTCCTTCCCTGGCTGACAAGTAAACACCACTCCCACCCGTTTACTGTGCTCTTGAGAGCCGCTCTGACTGAAACAGCCCTGGCAGACCTGCCTTCCTCCACATTGTCGTGCACCTACTGGCTATTCCCAGGGACCAGCGTGTGGTTAGAAAGAAAAACAATGGCTCTCTGGGCTGCAGTATAGAATGGCAATGGGAGGAAATGACAGAGACACAGGAAGCAGGGAGAGAGGTTTTCTTACACAAACAAGCCCAGGGAGGAACGGACTAGGAAAACAAAGGTGAACTGGAGAAAGCAGCCACTGTTCCCCTGGGAGAATGTGGTCAGGGCAGGGGCCTCCAACAGCAGCGGAGCCCGGCCCTGGCGCCTTGCGGCACTTCGCTGACCAAGACTTTGGGAGCTCCTGAAGGCTGAGGCACCACAGAGGTCGAGAAGGAAACCTAAGAATATACTAACCCCTGGGTTAAGCATCTCTGTGAGGTGTTACCCCGTCCCTGTGGGACTCGGGAGGCAGCTGCCTGGCCTCTTTCTGCCTCCACATATAGCACATCAGGGAATATCCATGACCCCATGCACAGCTCCCGCCCTGGGATCAGGACTGATCTCTGGAATTGCCTGCTCAGTTGTTCTCTTCTTGCCAAAAGCAGGAATTCTTAGCCTTTTCAGCAGACGCTGTGCCCGTCCTCTGTCCTTCCTGGTTTAGGAGCTGATTTCTCCGGGATAGAACCCTACCTTATTGCTCCTGTGTCTGCATTCCCATAATTCCTGGTAAACATCTGCATTACCAAGCCTGCATGCTCTCTTACCATTTACTTGTTCCTCCATAACCTTAGCACAGTGCCTGCACTTAGTAGGTGTTCAGGAAAGGCATGAGACATGAAGTTAATTGAACTTCCTATCTGTACTCTTGCTCTCAGGTAGAACTTCCCTGTCCTTGAACTTCTGATATTGGCCATTCCCTTTATATACATTATTTACTTAAGGCATCTTGGGTTAAAATGTTGTTTTTAAGGGTCAAATTAAAGTGACAATTATGAATCTAATGGTTTTTGCATAATTGCTACACATATTTAGATAAAATTTCCTATAAGTTCAGAATTTGAGGAAAGCAGATATAATAATAATACTTCCTACTTATCCATAACATTTAAATAACTAGAACACAAAGATGAGGTGATTTTCACCAAATAGTTGGAGCTTCAAAGAGTAAATTCATATTTAAAACAAACAAACAAAAGCCCTCACTTTAGGGAGAGGTTTGCATCAATTTCTTTTTTTTTTCTTTTCTTTGAGCTATAGTTCAATCAATTTTTTTTTAATCTAACAGCAGGAGCTGCTGAATGGAGATATTCATTCTCCAGGTGGGACATGCAAAGGCATGTGAATGTGCAAAAAGTGATTATAAAGGAAAATTATAAATAAATATCTCAGGCCATTGTTACTCATTCTATAGCTTTCCTTCCCAATTTATGGTTTTCTTCTTGTTGTTATATAGACTGATGGGCTGCACAGTTACTCACGGTGCTTCTAATTTGATATTTGACTTCAGTTAAGTTTTATTTAAAATAGATCCAAGCTGGAATAGAATGCCTTGTGAGAGAGTTAACTCCATCGCTGGCTGGGTAGTCAGATTCTGGATGACTATCTGCTGAGGATGCTGAAGAGAGCATCCTTTGGGAGTTGGCCTATATGGTGAATAGAATCTTTTCCAATTCCTGTGATCTTACTCTAAAGATTGAAGTTAACATAAACTTAAGTCTTTCATTATCTTTCCGTTTGTGTATTTGGCATTTTAATTAATTTTATGGTGTCTGTTCTTTTATGCAGCTACATACTTGACTTTAAAACCACTTGAGAATTGTTGGTAATGCCTTAAACAATTGTCACCAAGAACTCTTCCCAAGACTATTCACCTGCGGAAGAGTAGGGGGAGATGAGTAAATCTGGAGTGATGATGACAGGACCATGAAACCCAGTCCAGGGAGTTTGATGCAAGGAGGCAGAAAGGGAACAGAAAAATCATTAGAATAATTTAGTTGCAATTTAGGAAGCAAAAAACTAAGATAGTGAGGTTTGTAAAGATAATCAAATGTTTTCTCAAGAAAAGTAGAGGAGGCACGTCCCAGTTGGTGACTAAGGGGCTGCCTTGTTTAGTGCAGCCTTATTCATGATGAAAAATGGATTTGAATCTAAATTGCCTAGTAGAGTTGTTTTACCGCTGTTTCCTCTTCTCCTCACTGCTACTATTTCATTGGAGTTCTATATTTTTCTTCGGTTAGTTCACCTCATGGATATGGTCCTGCTTGAATTCTCCCAGAGCCCTTCAACCTTACATACCTTGTGAAATTGGGTCCCTGGGGGATTGAGCAAATGCTTAATCACCTGCTCATATGTCCGAGAGTGGGAGAAGAAGTAGCAGCAGCCAGTTGCTGAATTTTTTTGGCCACCAATTTCAGAAAGACATGGAGTCCTAGGAAGGAGCTGGTCATCAAGTTTGTACATAAATGAGGAGGATTAATAGAGAAACTTGGTGGTGATGGATGTTTACTAGACTTATTGTGGTGACTTACTATCATTTTGTAATATAGTCAAATATCAAATAATTATGTTGTACACCTGAAGCTAACATGATGTATATTGATTATATCTAAATGTTTTGAAAAAGTAGAAAAACTTAGACCCTAAACTATGGAGCCATAACATTTTTGAACTAGCAGACACCTTAGAGATGATCTTGTTGACTGATTCTCCACCCTGTCTGTACATTGGAATTATCTTGGTTGCTTTTGTAAACAGCACCAATATTGGGACTTGGCCCTAGACCAGTGGTCGGCAAACTGTGGCTCGCGAGCCACATTCAGCTCTTTGGCCCCTTGAGTGTGGCTCTTCCACAAAATACCGACTTCTGCGCATGGGCCACGAAGTTTCAATTGCACTGTACATGCGCGCCCGCACGTGGTATTTTGTGTAAGAGCCACACTCAAGGGGCCACAGAGCCGCATGTGGCTCGCCAGCTGCAGTTTGCCGACCACTGCCCTAGACCAATTGATTTCCTTGCATTGGCCTCATGGAAACGACCTTATTTTTCTGAAAAAGAAAATAAGGCCTGTGGGTTCCATTAATTGCACCAGGTTCCCAAACAAGTGCTGGCAGAGAGGCCAGCGCCAGTCTCAGGGCAGGGTGCTGCCACTCAGAAAGGTGTGTTGTTGTTTTTTAAATCCCATTTTTCTCCTTCATCTCATTTTTTTCAGTTCCTGATAGTAATGGGTGTCACCCTCTGTTTCTTCACCCCATTGCTTTACCTCTGTGTTCACCAAACATCCACTACATCTTGGAAACTCCAGACTGTTTTGTTTATCTAAAAAGCCCCTGTCCAGGGACTCTTGGAACATAACCAAGATCATGTGAGGTTGATGAAGCTCCCACATGAATGCACACTCTCTTGAGGTGAAATCGACCAAGCAGCGGTTCAAAAGGGCAAGAAATGTGATGGGAATGGGTTAAATGTGCAGGAAGGCGTTCTTGTCTTCCACCCTCTCCATTAATTCCAACCCCTAAGCGACTGCTGTGGTTAACTGGGTCACATAAGCGGCTCCCAGGTGGCCCAGCCAACCTCAGGAGGAGAGGTTTGTGGCCCGCTGACCGGAGGGCAGCGTTTTCCATTACAGAAGTGAAATGAGGCCCTAAGGCTGGAAAGGGGACATTGTCATTGGGGGGTGGCGGATTTTACAACCCAGGGCAAAAACTCAAAGCTCTCAGTCTTCCTCATCCCCTCCCCATCACATTTCTTTTCACAAAGCAACAAATTCTGGCCAGTTATCACTTATGCTCCACCCCATTCTTCTAAGTCAGCTTTTGTGCAGGAAAATAGAGGACTGTTTTCATTGCCTTATCAGCGTCCCAGGAAAGGGGAAAGGAGCGTCTGGCCTGCTATCTGCGCCTCGCTGGGGACAATGAAACGCTGAAAGCAGGCTCCATGGGCGAGGGGCTGCCACTTCAGACCCACAGAGTGTCTGGGAGGACCAGGGAAGGAGGAGGTGGAGGAGGGGCTCTGCTTAACCTTCTGAAAACATAATAGCCCCTGGGGTGGGCTGCTGCAAACAGGAAGGGTGTGGGCAGGATCTGAGCGCAGCTGCCATTCTGCTCATGCCGCCCATTCCCACAGCCTTTGATCAGCAGGCAAATAGCATTTTGTGCCCTGAGATAAATGCCTGGTCAGAGGGGGTGTGTGGCTGTGGAGGGGGATAAGGATTAAAGATGAAGGTGTTTTATAGACTGCCTTAAGGATGATGCGTGTTTCAAAGCGGGGCTCAGGGAGGTGATAGGTGCAAGCAATAGGAAGGTTTCTTATGGATGCATTCCTTCATTCAAGGCACTATGCTACAAGGTAGGGGATGCAATGGTGAATAATACACAAGCCGTTTCTAGTTTAATATGGTGAATCACAGGCATGGGGAGGTTATTTTGGATGTCAGAAATTATGGAGTGGGATGGCAGGAGGTAGAGTACTCTTTTACTAGTAGACTATACACCTTCTCCTGACCACAGACTCCACCACCATCCCTGCCCCTCCCCACTTGGGAGGTGTGCCCTGCAGTTGAGAGTCACTGAGAACTAGGACACTTCAGGGCATGTAAACTTGGTGGAGGCAGATTAATAAAAACAAGGGAAACTGCTGTTTGGTCTAATTGCAAAGCTGAAGCTCATACAAAAACAAATAAGCAAATAACAACCAAAACCTTCAAGTACTCAGTAAAGAGTGTTATTGCAATCAGAGAACTAGAGATCTGAAACAGTGAGAGTAGAGAGGAAGGTTCCTTCCAGCCAGGATGGTGGTTGTGACTATGATGGTGGATGTGTGAAGAGTGTCACAGAAAGCAGGATTCCTAGAAGAGGCCTTGAACGGGGGGGGGGGGGGGGGGGGGGGGGGGGGGGGGGGGGGATGAAATTTACATCTGTGGTAATTGGCAAAGGATGACGGGAAAGTTGGGAAGGGTGGAAAGAACATTTTTTGGGGGGGGCAATAATTGTAAATAGAGCTGAATGGTGGGGTGAACACACCTAATAGAAAATAGCTCACTCTGGCTGAGGATGTATATGTTTACCCCAAGAGAAAGAAGGCTGGAAAGTAAAGCCATTCTCTAGAGGGCTTCCTATGTAGACCAAGGACTTCAAACTGTGACCAGGCCATAGTGAGTTTTATCCTTTCACCCATCACTTACCAACCCTACTTTCCCAGAGCCTGAAGGAAGTCCCCCAGCTTCTGTAGTATGATGCCCTGCCTCTGGGCCACACACAAAGTCTGGGGGCAAGACACCATAAAAGTTCAATAAATAGCCTAAACCCTTTCTGACACTCCAGGTGAAGTCCTCTTACCTAATTCATTTATTAACTCATAAGACAAATATCTCATAAAGGTGTCCTATTTGCCAGGCATTGTTCCCAGCATTTAGGGGATACAGCATTGAACAAAAAGGCAAATCCTTGCCCCCAGTGACATTCAAACTGGGGAAAAGCAGGCAACAAACAAATGTAGCAAGTCAGGGTTAAGGAAGAAGAAGGCAGGGTGAGACATTAATGAGGAAGAGAGAGATGGTGTTGGTGGGCTAGTTTATGTAGGACGGTCAGGGAAGGCCTTTCGGATAGCTCAGTGACACTGAAGTGAGGAAACAGCATCTCAGGCAGAGGGAATTGGGAGGAGTTGGTCAACTCTATGGTCAATGCAAAGGGGAGGGACATTGCCAAGTCCAGTTATGAGGGACACACACACCTTCTCTTTGGAAGTGAGGGGAAAGGTAAGGGAAAGCCCGTGCTGTATGCTTGACCTGGAAACAACCCCATGCTGCCTTTGCCCCTTGGTGGCCAATTCTGGGTGTTGCTTGGTGTATGTAGCCTTCTTAGGATGGAGGCAAAGTTTACCAAAAATATCTCCGTGGGCCTGATTTTTGTGAGCAACCCTGGATCAGAAAAATGTGGTTTAGAATTCTTCTGACACTGAAGGTGGTTTTGGAAGGAGACTATAAAGTTTTAAAAGGGTGTTGAATTGTTAGGGGTGGGGAAGGCCTCCCTCTAAGTCACTTCCTTGTTAATCCAAAAAGGCTTTCTCCTTTGAGGTGAAAGGGAGGATAACATCTCTCTTGCCCGCTTGCAAGCTAATAGCTCACCAATGAACAATCAGCTAATGTCAGAGTTTTCTTTGGCAGGTGAAATCCCTGTTAAAACACTGCAGAATTTGGTCTGTTTCTCCATGCCCTACAACTGCCTGCTGCTTACCCAAACTTTTGTAAATGTACTTGGAAAGGTTCAAAAAAAAGCATGTGTGATTTAAAAAATATGTGCTTGGAAAAATTGGTAAGCAGAGTGAGTTCAGCAAGAAAGTTGAGCCGTAGAAATGCTCATTCCTGGAGGGCTAAAAAAAAGAAAAATACCTTAATTTTTAAAGAAAAGTTTAGACATAATTAAATAGTAACTAAAGTGGAGAGTGACTCCTCATAACTACTCTCAGCCTTCCAAAAATATTTTATTTCATTTTAATAAAATAAGAGAAATGCAATTTAAAAGGGATATTGAAACTTTCCCCTATTCTTTCCTTCTATTTTTGTGATGTCATTTTGTTAAGTGGGACCACACCTGCAAGATTCCTTTTAAGGAGCTGAAACCCGTTTCCTGGATTGCTGTGGGGCTCTTCTGTTTAGGCCCCTGTGGGATCTTAGCCATGGGTGTGTTGGAACTTCTGAAATAGCCAGCAATGTGTTAAATATAAATGGGCTGTTCAGCTACATGCTCATCAAACAGGGAGTTTTAAAGTAGAGAAAGAAACCTATTCTGAGGGGACTTTATTTTGTTCTGTATTGGGTCTCTAGACGTAAACATGCACACGTTCATACATACATGTATATTTGCACACATACAGAAATCTCTAGAAAATATGGTCGCTCTACTCAAGACCACTAAGCGATTTTCTTTTTCTCCAAATCTCTTGGAAAATAGCCTGGGGCTGCTTTAATGCTCTCTTTGTTCCTTTACAGAGCAACATACCCTTGATCATGAAACTACAGCCTGTGCGTGGGATCTAGGTTCTGTCCCAACCTTGAGGAGCATCTGCCTGAAGCTTGGAGCTCCGGCGTGACCCTGGGGCCCTTTGGCCTGGGCCCAGCTGCAGGTGGGCGGGACTCCTGAGTGCTGGGGAAGGGGGTTCTCTCACCTACTCCCACAGTGGTGCTTTGGAAATGGCTGCTTTTGAATAATTGGTCAATCCAAGAGATGAAGCATTGAACCTTCCCTGTTTGGGGATTTAAAATTTTTTTTTTAAATTTCGAGGGCAGGTCCAAGCTAAAGCAGAAACTATAGGCATGTTTAAAATCCTTCTGATCCAAACTTGCAACAGTTGGCAGAGGCCATCCCCTTGGGTGTAGTTGATCTTTCTTCAGTTACTATGGTCTGAGAAGCTGGGTATGCAACCTAACCTCCTTGAGGTTCGCTATGGCTCAATAGGGTAGCAGTTTCTTCCTTCTAGTGGTTGCAGGGCTTTAATGAGACATTTGTCAGCACCCTCCGCCATTCTTAGCACATGGTTAGTGCCCGATGCACACTAGCTCCCTTTCCCTTACCTATAAACAGAGTGTGAGCATTGGCTCAGGTGCTCCGGCCATGGGTTACGACGCTATGCTCAGACCCTCCTGACTGACATGTCAAAACGATATTACCCTTTCAGTTGTGAAATCACATGAAATTCCACGTTCTAAAACTCAGCATTCATTCATTCAACATGAATGTCTGCTAGACTCTGCTAAGCTCTGGAGGTGTCAGTGAAGGGCGGCCCCGCTCTGAAAGCAGTTCTGGGTTTAGGGGAAAGCACCTGACAGACAAGGATTACCGGGAGTCCATCAGGATGGAGGATGGAGGATGGAAAAGGTAGTGGGCAAACGTATTTTTAAAAGTTATATATTTTTAATGATTTCAGAGAGGAAGGGAGAGAGATAGAAACATCCATGATGAGAGAGAATCATCAATGGGTTGCTTCCTGCATGCCCCTTACTGAGGATCGAGCTCGCATTCCGGGCAGGTGCCCTGACCTCCTGGTTCATAGGTCGCGCTCAACCACTGAACCATGCTGGCCCGGCAGCAAGAGCATTTTTAATAAGGAAACACAATGATTCAGATGGAGGTGGCTCAAGAAACATACTTGGGGGGAAAAAACCACTGCTCTTAAATACATTCATTGTCGAAGTCTAATTTTTATGAATAATGATGGAAATTAAATTTTTTAAAAAAGGTGTTTTTATCATCCTGCTCCTACACTTTTTTGGTAACCCTCGATCCTATTTACCAATAAAATTACTCTTTCTCCCACACCTTTTCCATCATCACATCCAAAGAAAACAAGCACTCAGATAGTTAAGTTCACTCAGCTCTCTAACAAGACATGGACCTCTATGGGTGTGTCTTCCAAGCTGTCAGGTTTGGGCTGAGGTCTCAGTGCTGCAAAAAAATATGTGCAGGCTCACCGGTTTAGAGACACATGAATTCAAACCTGATCTCAGGTGCGCATCGGTGTCCACGGCTCATTCAGATGTATTCGGCTTGAATGAGGAGTAAGCATTAAGTGTGCATCATGGTCATTGGATAATAATTGCTGTACCCTGTGGTTTGAGTTTTGCTGTGATAATGACTTGGGTTGGAGTTGTGTTTCTATAGCACTGTAACAAACTGAAAAGTGAAAAAGCTCAATGAACTAGATGATTATGTTACCTTCCTGTCATACCGATGGTTTTATTATTTTCTACATTCACCAGAATACATATTTTGGTGGGTAACAAGTACAGATTTGAATGGGTGAATGTCCCTTCCACCTGGTGTATGTTATTTTTGCTATGGCCTAACTTCATCAAGACCTGTTTTTATCAGAAGAAACCACTTGGTGTTTACTTTAACCAAGACTGAAAACTCCACATACAGATTGAGGCACCCGGGTCTGTAGCATCCAGACTTATTCAGAGTATAATTGCTCCTTCTACCAGAGGTGGGATTGCTGATGTGGCAGGGTTGGTGTTCACTGTTTTGATTTGTCATAGTGTCCAGGAAAAGGGTAAGTCCTATACTCCTGTAGGGCAGAGCCAGTTGCTGGCTTCTGTTCTCAAGAGAATTTTCTTTTTCATTTGAAGTGGCCTGTGTGAGATGCGGATGGCTAAGTGATTCCATAATGCACGGCGTCTCACACATCTTAACTGATTAGAAAGGGCTGTAGAGAATTACATGGAGTGAATCCCATCCAGAAGGTTTAGGGACGGCCTCAACTACTCAAACTAGTTACTAGGTTTACAACGTCACAAGAGCCCATTAAAACTGTGTATCTCTGGGCAGTCTGTCTATTATTTCCTGTGAGCAGTGTGTGTGTGTGTGTGTGTGTGTGTGTGTGTGTGTGTGTGTGTGTATACAACTGTGTCAGTATTTGTTAGGGGTTAACATTAAGCTCTCACGTTCATTTTATTCAATCTGCCAAGCCATGAGACCTTTTGAAAATGGCCCCCTTTTTACATTTATATAAAAAACATGCCATTTAGTTGACTTATCTTGACTTTTTCAAGTGTTTGTTTTGAAGTTTCATTTTATACAGGAAATAGACATAATCACCAATAAATTTAACTTTAATGACTTAGACCCTGGGAGCCTTTCCTGGTTGGCAAAAAATTCCCTATGCTGCAAATCCTCCCTATGGGATATCCTATTTTTTATCTGGAGTTGAAAGTCAGGATTAATCCAGATGATTAAGAAAATCTTCTAAAAGATACCCTGCATCCTCTTTAAAATTAAACTCTACTTGGAAGTTTCCTTTCATTTCTTACTAAAAACATAGTGTCAATAATAAAAGTAAAAGTAGATCACAGGAACTTTGGTGTTTTTCATAGGTGCTTTTGGTATATTTGGGATTCTCCCATTTCACTACACCCCCCCACACACACACACAAATGACATTAAAATTTTGAATCAACTGATTATTAATAACCAATATTAATAATCAGCGTATTCAATATACCAAAAAAGTTGTAGGAATACATATATATTCTTTCAATTAAATTACACACATCATATGTACTGTAAATGTGTGCTTGAGTGAACACAAACACACACACACATGCAGAGTTTAATCTGCTGTGTCGATTCTGAAAGCCATAAACCTTTCTGCAGATAGCATTACCCAAGGTTTCTCACCCTTCCCTTTTGCTTTCTAAGGCGTGGAACAATGTGACTCCTTCCCAGACAGTCAGACATGCTATAAAAAGTAACATCAGCCATGGGAATTATAAAGGGAGAAGGGATATGCCATAAACAGGGATAAACATCGTCCTTTATGCAAAGCTGCCAGATCCCTTTAAGCAGAGAACTGCTCCTTGTCCCCACTGTGGCCCCTCTTTCCTGTCCAGGGACCAATGAAGCAGGCTTTCCCTCCAAGTGACCCATCGTGAGAGGCTTAGATAAGGCACCAAGTTGCCCTCAATAGACTTCAAACCCCCATCCCTGGGACAAAGTGGGAAAGCTATACTTTTGTTACCCTCTATCAAAGAGAAAAAACCCAAGGAAAACATCCACTGGACAAAGCCTACTTTATGTGCTGGGAAACCCTGATCCTTGACTATTGTCTCCAGACTTATTTATGCAACAGAGATGATTTTTCAGAGGTTTAGCAAAATTATCAGCAGGGCAACTTTAATGCTGTATGTTTATTTGGTTAGTACCCTCTCCATTTTCTGGGGGAAGAAAGCATTCAAGCAACTTCCTTTAAACAAAAGTTACAGAGGGAAGAAGATAATGTTCATTTGGCCTCTTGCTGTGAAATGCTCTGATATAATGAGAAGGGTACTTTAGGCCAAGCCTTAAGGAACTTATATACATGTAATGTATAGATATACCATATTTATATTTTTATTATATTGGACAAATACATTTTTATTTCAATTCTTTTATATTTGAGTAAGTACAACTACAAACCATGATGACTTTTTCTGAAAATCTCTCAGACCAAGTCACTTTTCAATTATATGTAGCTTTCAGCTTGTGGGAGAGAGAGAAAATGAAGGGGTAGGTGGAGAGAGCCAACGACAGAGAGATGGAGGAGGGGGAGCCTGGGTTTGGTGGCCCAATGGTCCAGGTTCTGACACTCAGTTCCATACCTTGACCACTAACAGACACTGACAAGTCTTATTTTGTTTTGATTTTTAAGCTATCATATTGGGATGAGCGCACCTCTTTTACAGCTCTGCAGTTACACATGTAAAAACCTCCCCTGCAGAGTAGTCATGAAAAGTAAGCGTTAAGTGGTTAGGTACCAAGGGCAGATACCTCAGAATGACTTTGTTTCCTATGCTGCCTCCTTTGAGAGGTTGAGGGAGTCTTGAGAAGCATTTAATATATTATGCCAATGAATTTTCAAACCAGAATTTATATTCAGTCAACAAATATTTATTACTGATTTTGTGCCAGGCACTGTGCCAGACACCAGAGGAATTCTGCAAAGTGCTTCACGGAGCCACAAACATTTGATTTGAATTTTATTCTAGACATACACTTTTAACTATTTGAAAAAAGAATAGAAATGGCATGCATGCTCAATGTGCTATATACTAAATTTTTAACTCTTTTGATACCACTAATACCTGGACTTGTGCTCTTAGGTTAACTCAATTTTGTATAAACTCAGAATATAGCTTCTTGTGACTGCTCTGAAATTATTTTTACTTCCAAATATGCTATTGATTAGGAGTGTAAGGATGCTTAAATGTTTCTTTGAAAACTCAGGCCTACTCAAGTGTACTGGTGTAAAACTGTACAAGTACACTCCAGTGTTACATGAATGTTGGGCCTGACTAAATGCCAAGTCAGGCCTGTGGATCTACTCAGAACAGGCTTTGTTCCCAGTATAACTGCATAGTTGTACAAAAATAAATGGCAAGCTACCTTGTTCAATGCAGTTTGGGACACATTGTAAATTTTGGGTTCTTCTCTTCTGACTTCCATATTTATAAGAAAGAATAAACAGCTATAACATATTATTCATGATTAAATTTTTGAAATAAAATGTTCCTACTCACTTTTTTGAAGAGTATGTTGAAATTACAAGGGTAGCAAAAGTTTTACCATTTGTAAGGATTAAGATTTTTGAGTTAGGAGTTTTTTCAATACTGTGCAAACAAAATACAGCGAAAAAATGAAATGCTGAGGCTGATTTCAAATTATTTTATAAATCCAAATGCTGGTTGTGCTCAATGAGTGTTTTTAGAATAAGTCAAAAATTATAAATTAATTATGTAAAAGAAGGACACCAAGAAAATAATGGTTTGTCTGTTTATGTGCTTGGGATATAAAGTACTATTAAACATGTATGGAAATCATGGTTTTATGTATGACTTTCTCCAAAAGGAAGGTCATGGGAAAGAGAGCAGCCAAAGTGCTACAGCAATTCTGTTTAAGACAATCCTATTTTCCTTGTTTCTGGATAAAATGGAAATTTAAACCCACAGCATGTAGTTTGTATAGTAACACAGACACAAGTGTCCAATGACACAACTGGATGTTGAGTAGAATTGCGAGTGAGATCTTTTTGATGCAGTCATATTTTACTCATTTTATTCACAAAGTCCCTTTTGTAAAACATTAGCAAATTGCATCGCCCATTCTTCTCCCAGACTCAAAATGGTGTGTACATCTGGACAAGGGTCATGTGGGCTCTTCTGGTTCTGTGGGGCTATTTCTCCCTTAACCAAAAATGTCAATCCACCCTTCATTCCTTAAAATTCACAAGAAAAAAATTATGTGGGAGTTCAAACGCAAAAGCACCAGCTTTATAAATATTCCTGTGGGAATGTTTCTTTGCTACGATCAACATTCAGAGCAGAGTACGTCCCTAGTGTCCATCATTGTTCTATTAGCACCAAGGAGTAAATACCACTTCCTGTCCCCAGATCTTACAAACTGAAAGGCAGAGGAAATAGCGAGCGACCTGCCAGCTGCTGAAGCTGGTGCTTCCCCACGATGGTGAGGGTTAGATGGAGGCTATATGTTGTCTCAAAAAGTTTTGTGCCCTTGGGGGTGGGGTGAGGTGGGGGTGTTAGAAAATATGTTATTAATAAAGTGCCCTGCATGAGGAATTATGTTCAATTACTACTCCACTTGCAATCTTGATAGTTTCAGTGTTGACCTTGACATTAATGATGATTTATAGTTACCTTTTGATCTGTTTCACTCATATATTAGATAACTAATTACATGCAGATTCCTATTTAGAAACTAGGGATATATATTTTATTTAGTCTTATTTTCCCAGCAACTCACCATCATCTGGTTGCCTGTTCCCTTTGATCCTCCTGGTCCACTGAGGTTACATACCTTTCCTACAATCTGTTTGCAAATTACCATTTATTTACTTTTTACTCTTTCTTTCTTTCTTTCTTTCTTTCTTTCTTTCTTTCTTTCTTTCTTTCTTTCGAGAGGGAGAGGGATAGAGAGACAGAAACATTGATGAGAGAGGAACATCCTGGCTGCCTCCTGCATGCACCCCTACTGGGGAGTGAACCCACATGCCCTGACCATGAATTAAACCAGTGCCTCTTGGTTCCTGGTTGACGCTTAATCGCTGAGCCACACTGGCCGAGCTATTTACTTTTCATTTCTCAGTTTCTACCTTCCTCTATTGCCCCTTATTCCAGTTGACTTGTCTCACCTTTTTTTGTTTGTTTTTCTGAAAAGAACATCATCTTCTGTGTCTAAGATCACTGCCTTCTGTATTTCCTGCTTATGTTTATAGGTGTTAATGGGACCCCCTTGCGTAGGGCCCAAATGACCTGATCTAAATTCAGTCCTTTTTTGTTTTGAAACTACTTTCCCCAACCCCCAAATCAGGTAGAGATGCCCAACGTATTTTTCTCTCTTGAAACTGGAATAGTCCCTGTGGGTCACCACCCAACTAGGCTGCACACGAACTAGGGACGGAGCAGGAGAAAGATCCTTGCTCACCCGATCTCTCTCATCCCCTACACATGACACTTTAAACAAAAGACACTCACAGCTAATCATCTGAAAATCCTGCCAATGCGAAAACAAGCAGAACTTCAAAAACGTGTTAAAACACGTGGAAAGGGATGTATCCTTACGCTTAGCTGAATATACATTTGAAATCACTGTTTTCCTTTTGCAAAATAAATGAGTGGGGGCAGGAGTAGCCTAGAGGTTAGATTTGGTCTGAGTTCTTGAGATATAAGCTTGGTTGGGACTTACTCTGTGCTCTGGAGCAAGTCCCTCCTTGTATCTGTTCCCCTAACTATCAAATGAAACGCTGCCTCCTCCGAGGGTCCCCGGGCTGTCAGTGAAGTGCTTTAGAATCCACTGCTGAAAGGCGCTCAGCAAGTTCAAAGCGCCAGTATTAAGAAAGGTTTATCATTTTTATAAGCCAGTAAATCCTTCCCATGGATGTAAAGTGATTCTTTCTAGTTTTATTCTCAACACAGACTAAAAAAAAAAAAAAAAAAAAAGGCTTTGGATTCTTCCAAACGATCAGCTTCACACTGTGCCCCAGCTGTTTACACGCACGGAACTTCCCATCCTCTTTTGATTTGCAGCGTGCCCGGAGCCCAGGACAAAAGAACGCACTATTCACAAGTATGACTCATGCGAAAATTGAAACTTCATGCTCCATTTTTATTAAGGGCTTCTTTCTGTGGGTTAGAATAATTGGGAATAAAGATCAACACTGTAAAATAAATATGAACACTGAGTTAGTCCAATAGAACAAATGTGAATCAACTGTTCCCCAGCAAACCTGGTGGACAGGTGAGGAAACTACAATAGTTTGAAAAACCAAGTGATGAACTTGATCCATTACTTCAGTAGGCACTTTATTTAAATATATTATTATTATTATTATTATTATTATTATTACTATTATTATTATTACTGGAGGCCCGATGCATGAAATTCATGCAAGAGTAGGCCTTCCTTTCCCCAGCTGCCCGCACCGGCTTCCCTCTGGCCACCAGCAGGCACCTGGGACCCAGGCTTCCCTCACAGCCCCAGCTCCATCCAGAAGGTCATCCTGAAGTTCGTCCGGTCTAATTAGCATATTATGCTTTTATTATTATAAATTATTATTATTCCAGAGAGGAAGGGAGCGGGAGAGAGAGAGATGAGAGAGAATCACTGATCGCTGCCTCCTGCACGCCCCCACTGGCTATCGAGCCTGCAACCCAGGCATGTGCCCTGACCAGGAATTGATCCATGACCTCCTGGTTCATAGGTTGATGCTCAACCACTGAGCAATGCCAGCTGGGAAAAATACATTTTTTTAATTAATAGAAACTATGCCCAATTACCAAATACATGATGATTATTATAATTGAAGTTATATTCACGAGGACAGTGAGCCCAGAAGAATTGAGAAGAGGGTACCTGGCCGGCAGTTTGGATAAAGATAGCAGAAAGGGTGGAGAGGCCCAATAGACTTTGTAGTATCACGGGTTACAGAGAGAAAGGAAGGTGACATTCAGTGTATGTCAAATTTGTGTCAGATATTATGCTAAGTACTTTACACGCCCTATACAATTTAATCCTAATAATAACTTTGTGAGATAAGCATTATGATTGCTTCCATTTTATTGAAGCTGAGAGCTGATGTCATTTTTCCCAGAGAAATAGAACTACTAAGTGATAGAACAAGAATTCCTACTTGGTTTCAGATGACTCCAGTCTAACCCCTTATTCCACACCTTGGCACCCTTTTGGAAATCAACTCGGTTGATACCGAAAACTATTGTTAAGTTTCCTATTATGACTTGTTAATCAGCACACCAAAACAGTGCTATTAGTTTTCATCTTGGCCTAGCTAGCGTCTCTTTCACTTCTGTGCGGCCATATTCCCTTTTCCTAAATCATATTGAATAATTTGATTGAATTTTGTTTTAAATATTATGTCCGTATTAAAATATATAAACATATCAGGTATAATGCTTAATGTCTTCCTTATGCCCTGATGATAAGGATGGACAGGCATTAAGATAAAATTTTTACATTATAGAGAAATTTTGGTATAAGGTATGAGAAGAGAGAACACGATTTTGAACGTTATTTCTGAACATTTGTTGTTAGTGGTATACTAGGAAAGGAAAAGTCTAGTTCTGGGAAAATCTATGAGGAGAAATTAATGTCGGATTGCACTGAAGAAAGCAACTGTTGCTTCAACTGTTTCTATTCCTCAATGTCTGTCTCCTAAAAGTCTCTAGAAAGGAACTTCCTAGAGGCCGGAGATCCCTGAATGAAAAACTTACCCAACACATAAAATATAATCTCTCAGTCAATCTGATACTGTACCCAATTAGAGCATAATAAAATTCAACATGGAAAAAGTAATGCATTCAGTCATCCTTCATTTTCTACCTCATTCTGTTGATTAATGTAGATGGAAGAATGTTAATTTCTCAGGTAACCTGCAAAGGTTTTAAAACTCATAGCCTTGTTTTGTAAGCTCGCTGGATAGGAAGAAGGCTGTAGTTGTTTAGAACCTTAATTATCTCTTTTTACTGACAAAATCCAAGCAAGTTACTACTTTCAAATCCCTAGGAATGAACAGTTGGTCTTTTGACTTTCTCTGCCAGAATAAGTGACTTTAAATCTTTGCCAGCACAGGTTAAGAGATCAACTCTTCTCTCAGAGCCCACAGAAGTCAAACTCCTCTGACTTGGAGAAGTTGTTTGATTTTGCCCTCCCTTTTATTCTCTTCTACTTTCCCCAAAGCAGCTTTACTCGAGATAAAATATACAAGCTTATAAGGAGGCAAATCCACTGTGTGCTGGCCCAACCCACCTGCCCCCTCCCCTGCCCTAGCCTCACACAAAAGCAAGAGTTTGATCGTAGCTAATTGACCAAGCTTTCCTGGAAATACTCAGGAATGGAGACTCTTAAGGTTATTTTAGGACAAGCTGTTCTTAGCCTCTCCTTCCAACCACTCCTAAAGTGATGGAATCTGTTGTGACCTCTAGCCTTGGGGAAGGGCTAGGCCTGATTGTCCAGAGATTACCAAAATGGAACAGTACTGGGATTTTCTTTAGTGGCTAAAGCAAGCATTAACACTACCTTTGTTTAGGATCGCCAGTGCATGGTGGTAATAAAAATCACACTGACTTTTACTGGGGTTTGTCACTGTTTTAACTTCTCTATAGACAGTGTGTTCACTTGCTGCCTGTGCTTGGGAAAAATACTATCACTCTTCCCTCAGAAAGACACTGTTGTTTTTTTCTCCTTTGCCCAGAAGCACACCGTGATCTCGCCTTTTCAAACAAACTGAGGGAGACTTAAATACAACCCTAGAGTGTAAGCTCTGAAAGGGTAGGAGACAAATAAGAAAAAAGATAAAAAAGAAGTGACGTTTCTTTTCGTGCTGAGACTCCACAAAATGGATTTTACTGCAATTGACTGAAAAATAAATTCCAGGTTATCATTACAAGTACCAGTTGGAACTTTATTATCTTTGAAAAGTCTCTTTCTCAATGGAAAAAGCTTAACCACAGAATATTAAAAACAAAACATTAATTGATCTCCATTTCTGACTTTTATTTTATTCTGTAATAATATTTCAAGTCTCATATCAGGCACTGTCTCCTCTTGGCAACCAAAACTAGCTAAGAGACTATCTTGGGTCATGTTCCCTAGAAACAGAGCCTGATGCACAAATCATGGTGCACATGGTTTTTTGAGGGTATCCTCTCAGGAAAAAGCAAACGAGGGAAGCAGGAGAGGGCAGGGGAAGAGGTAAACAAGAACATGATCTCAACTGGAGCTACCTTCAGCCCGACCCCATGGAGAGCTCTGGAGCATGGATGCACCACAGGCTTTTATACTCCACGACATTGTCATTGACTGCAGGTTGCTCCTGTCAGGGAGAGGGGCTGCATCACCTCTCAGGAGAGGAGACTCTCATTTGGTCAAGGGCAATTTTTCAGGAAAGGGACCAGCTCTGAGCCATTAGAAGACAAAATCACAGTAGCTGTGGGTCGAATGCACTGGCTTGGAAAAAAGGGATCATGCAGAGCACCAACAATATCTATGGCATTCTATCCCTTGTACCACTCACACCCAGTTGTTTCTTGCATGAAATTCACTCCATTTAAGAATAGTTTTTTCAAGATCTGGTTAGCTAGGGAAGTGGTGCTTAGAGACCACCTGATATTAAGGGCTGAGTCATTTTGTCCACAATCACTTCATGCTCAGTGATTTAAATGGTGCTGATGGAGAGCATGGTCTTCTCACCTCTTGAGTCCTTGAGGGTGGTACCAATCCCCACCATTCCATATGGAATGTAATAATTTTTGATGTATTATCTTGTAAATTTCAGGGATTTTACTTGTTTTTTCTTACTATAACAGTTCTTTCTTTACTGGGCAATGAGATGTTTCTTCCAAAGGTTAAGTACACCTATTCTGATGATAAATTGAGCTAGTCAGTAAATAGCCACAGAGTGGGTTCATGGACCCTGTGGACCCCCTTGGAGATGGACCTGGGCTAGAACTGCTGGCCTACATATAGTCCTCGTCTAACGGATGATGGTACTTTGGGTCCTTAGGTATCACAGTCAACTCAGCTCTCTGGTTCAACAGCCCCCTTTCCGCAGTGTATGTTTTCCTGAGTAAGTGGCCCTTGATCCCTTTGTAGAAAGACTGGGGGAACCACTGCTATATAAACTTTCTAGAGGTTGCAAGTTCCTCATAGGAACTTGGCCATCACTTCAAGCAACAGATTATGAGTCTGAGAACTAGCACAAGTCTGTAAACTGAACAAAGGATCATGATTTTCTATTCAGGTGACTGACCTTAGTCTTCCTCTCATCTGTTCATGATATATTTTCACTGGTTATATATATTAAGCAAGACTCATTGCTTGCCATGAACCCAATCCTGGAAACACTGTGTTTTATGAACTAGCTCCGTAAATCCCTAATGAGCAGAGCCTGCTAAGCAACCTCCTGTACATTTTGAAATCATGCACTCCTTGCTTTTGATGGTCAAGTGCTGCCATCAGGCCTTGCTCTTCTGAGATCCTATCATCCCCATTGATATTCAGGGAGCATAGTTCTATAAAGGAATCTCCTGTTATCAATCCTAATCTACAGAGGACAACCACTACTGAGTTTCTCAACCATGCTGGGGCCCCTCTCGCCTCCCACCCAGACAAGAAAGTGGACATTTTGTCAAAGGAAATTCTTTAGAGAAAGGGGCAGCTGTACGCCTTCAGCAACCAACATCCATAGCAGCGGTGAGTTGGGCCTGAGGAAGGGAATCTTGACCGGACAGCAAAAGCATCCACTACAGGCTCTTTCATTTCTGCCCCAGGTCCCCTCTACATGGCTTTGTCTCAGTTCTTCCCTGTAGTGACATTTGTTTACATGTTCCACGAGGGCAAAGGTCTTTCCATAGTAGCTAGAGAGGGTCATCTCCATTTATCTTTGTATCCTCCAAACCTAGGACAGTGCCTTTCAGCTAGTAGGTGTCCAATCAATACTTGTTGATTTAAACTCTCACCAGTAATAATAAAGCAATAAAGTAATGAATGAAGTCAAAATATAATGCATGTGTATAGCACTTCACTTCTTTGGGACTGAAAGACAGTACAGTGCCTACAAAACAATAATTCCCCAAACAAAAAATAGGGCAAAATACACACAAAACTAAGGTGCAAATGATTTCTGTTGCAGAATACATTTTTTTTTTCTATATTTATAAATCCTTACACTCCAATAAATACAAATACAATTCTAGGACTTTTGTTAATCAATGTACTTTATATGATATTTATGACACAATGTAAGTTCATCAGTAGCTCACATATATCTTGATTCTCTCCAAGTCTCTCAAAGATATTCACATTCTGAAAGTAAAATCAGAAACTCCCTAAGTTTTAGGGTACTATCACAATTTAATCTTTAGGCAAGTCCTGCTCAGGCCACAGAATCTGTAAATTATTCGTTTGAAACACAGATGAAATAGAGAGAATTGCTTGGTGGAAGGGTGAAGGGCTTGTGAGTAAACTCAAGAACAACGTAGGTTCTAATGTGTATGTGTGATGCTGGCAAAAGGACTTTGGGAGACTTCTGACTTCAGAAAAGAAAATTACTGTATGTGTTCAAGGCTTTCTTCATGGCGTTACTTCATTTAATCTCTATGCTGAGGTATTTTTCCAATGGTGTCTACTTTCTTTTTTCTGAGCCCTGCACTAATAATGACTTCGACCAACTTAGCTTTGTTTTCTTTGCTATATAAATTTTGCAGATACCATCTTTTCAATCCATATAATTCATACCAAATTATTGCTACTTTTCTTTCTGATTAAAAAGCATCCAGGATTCTCATAGCAAATCTGAGAAGTAAAAAAAAAACAAACAAAAAAAAACAAAAAAAAAAATTAAGGAAAAATTGATCTAATCCTGCTATCTAAAAGAAACCACTGACAACAATTTTATTACCTTCCAAATGTTTCTCTTTGGGTATGTATATATACAGATACCTATATATTCTATTTTTTATATAACACTAGGGTCCCAGTGCACAAATTTGTGCATTCTGAAAGGAACTATGGGCTGCGAGGCTGCGGTGAGCTCAGAGGCAGGTCTTAGCCCATCCTCCGCTCCCCTGCCCAACCCCTCCCGCTGCGGCCCTGGTCCCCTGTCTTCTGGCAGCCCCGCTCTGGCTGCAGCTGGTGCCGTCAGTGGTTGCAAGTGGTGGCTGCTGCCCTGCTCACCCCTCAGGAGCAGGGGGAGGTGGAGAAGCCCTCAGGGGCAATTGGGGCCGGCAGCCGCCACTTGCACCTGCTGACACCGCTGACCAACTGGAACTGGTGCCAGGCATCAGCAGCAGACGAGAGCAGTGGCTCCAGTGCTGGCTGTGGTTGTGAGCGGGGCCAGTGCCGGCAGTGGGTGCGAGTGGTGCCTCCGGCACTGGCAGCAGGTGCGAGCAGAGCCATTTCTGGCAGCAGGTCTGAGAGGTGGCTGTCGGCCCTGATCGACCCTCAGGAGCAGGGGGAGGTGGAAATGCCCTGAGGGGTGATTGGGCCAGCGCCGGGTGCCAGCAGCGCCTGGCAGGACCATGGCGTGCAGGAGCAAAGAATTTTCAGTAACCACCAGAGGCTTGCCCCGATGACAACAACCAGCGCCCTGCCTTGGTCTGGTGCCCCCACTCACCTGTTCCAGCATCCCACAGCAGCCGATGCCCTCCATGTTTTGCGCTCTGCCACCTGCTGCTGATGCCTGCTATGTTCCATGTGCGCCCCCTGGTGGCCAGTGCATGTCATAGTGACCATTTGTTCGGTTGTTTGGTTGTTCCGCCGTTAGGTCTATTTGCATATTAGGGATTTATATATATATAGATGATTTTGTGTGAATTTTGTCATGCCATTAAAAATAATACTTGTAAGATTCTTTTAAGTGACTACAAATATATTGTCAACGATTGTACTCTTATTGCTTTATTTGAAAATTCCCTAATTTTTGGACATTTAGATGTTTCTTAATGTTTTATTGCTATTATATAACACTGCAGTGAACACACTCTTTTTTGTCCACCTTTCTAGTCACTTAATTCATTCCGTATTCATTTAGTTAAGAGATATTTACATAGCCCCTATTATAAGCCAGAGGCACTGTACACTCAGCTCAGCATACAGCAAAAGACAAACCAGGCCACTCTCTGCCCTCCCTGCCATCAGGGTGATTATGATCTGCCAGGAAGGAACATCCTGAATTATTGTAATTACAAGTGTAATGACTGTTACAAAGAAGGAGTGCAGTGGGTCTTGTGCCTTAGTCATTTCAGCCTGTCATAACAAAATATCTTAGACTGGGTCACTTGAACAACAGAAATTTATGTTCACAGTTTAGAGGCGGGAAGTCTGAGAGCAGGGTTCCAGCATGGTTGGGTTCTGGTGAGGGCTCTCTCTCTGGCTTGCAGGTGAGCACCTTCTTATTGAGTGCCCACATAACCTTCCCTCAGTACATGTGCTGGAGAAAGCTCTCTTCCTTCCTTTACTTCTATAAATTGGCCCCTGATGACTTAATTGAACCTTAATTATCTCCTAAAAGTCTTATCTTTAAATACAGTCACATTTGAAGGTTAAGTCTTCACCATATGAATGGAGAGGGGGAGAGGAGACTGGAAATTCAGTCCATACCATTTGGGAGAATCAAATGTTTAGAAATTGTTGGGGTTTTATTAATTTTATTTTTAATTTGGATGTACTCCTTTAGGATGGCCAGATTTAGCAAATAAAGATACAGAATATCCAGTTACATTTCAATTTCAGATAAATAGGAAAACTATTTATTAGTGCAAATATGCTCCATACACTATTTGGTGTCCTGTAATTTCTCTGGCAATCCTTCTTTTTATGCTTTAACATGGTCAATGTCACTTAAAAAAAATCCATGTAAGAGATTATATCCTGCATATGTGTTATTCTACAGGACACCCCGCTTAGATATCTGTTTGTTAAAATAATATGTGAACAGCGAGATTAAGTATTTTTAAAGTGCCCAGGTATAATGTACTGCAAACTTTGGCTTAACATTTCTGTGGGTAGATAATTTTTAAAATGCTATTGCTCCTTAGGTGTTTTTGGCAAAATCTTTAAGCATCGATTATTATTTGACTAAAAATTTTTATTATTTATACTACATCGGTTCCTAAAACATCAAAACATGTATATTTTTCTTCACTTTAAAAATAATTTAAACAGAAGGAGGCTTGTTTGTTTTTTGTGTTTTGTTTTTTTTAAAAGCATTCTCGATCTCTTAACATTTCTTCACAGCACATTGATTATAAAGTGAACATTTAACTTTTCTTGAAAAATCTGTTCTCCTGGAAAACTATTTCTATAAATGCTCAGAACAACATGGCGATGGTGTAGGGCTTTTAGATGACATGTCGGTTGCACCTCTTCACATTAACTCTTTGTCCCAGTGAAGGCTGCCATTCACTGTTAGGCCAGCTAACTCTTATCTCAAGAGTAAGGTTTCAGCTGCTAGAATACTTTGTGACTCTCAACCACTTTCTCTGCCTTAAAGGCTTTATAACTGTTCCTTGAAAAACACTCCAGCCAAGAAGGTGGCACAATTAGCATTTGCCTCAATACTGTCACAGAAAAGCTACCCAAGATAATTTTACACTGGGCCATGGACACATTATACGATTTTTTTCAAGGGACTACCAATTGGAAATGAGAGCTGAAATGTATCCTATACAGTATGATTGTACGTGCAAAGTGCTAACGTCTAAAGAAACACAATGTCACCCTATCTATGGAATCTAGCTGCCCACAGAAATATTCAACAAATATTTATTACATGGAAGTATCTGATTGGAGTGTCAATGTTCTCTAAATTAAACTACTGGCCTCCGAGGTCCTTTTCAGATTTCCTAAGATTGCTTTTCTTTCTCTTCTCACCTCTAAGTTCGTAAACACAGTGCATAGTCTCCTCTAAAGGAAAAAGCTCTACTTGGATGACCCAAACTCCTGGCCAGTGAATGCTGAATTGTAAGCTGTCCGGGATGGGAACATAAGAACATAAAATTATGTCTCCCTCTTTTAGTTAGGTTTTGATTTAATTCACATAATGGGAAGGTGTGAATTCAAAATATTCTTGTGAAGGGTTGCGAGGAATAGCTTAGTTTTCTGCTTCCACAGGAGGCATCTTTTTTAGAAGTGTGAACTACAAATATTTTAATGCAGAGCTTCGGGTGCAAGCTGCTTTGTCACGCACTCCTCCTGACTAGCAGTCACTTTCAAACTCTACAGTCCCTTTAAGACCCACGCTTCATGGGAATAAGAAGTTTTATTTTGCTCACTTCTCTATTTCTAATGCCTGGAGCAGTGTCTGACACATGATATCTTCCCTTTAAACACCTATTGAATTTATGAAGACATAAAATATAGCAAATACAAAAATGTGCTTGATTTCACCTCCCGAGTGTATAATCATGAACAAATGCTTGGTGAAGTAAGAGGGATACTCATAATTAGCACTAATTTCTTTCCTACTGTCAAGGTGGGTGTTCATCGGGCATACCAACTCTTTCTAATTGATGTTTTGAAAATTCCCCTTGCCAAACATTAGTGACTTTTGTCCTGCCATGTTTACATACCTTAGCCCCAGCACAGGCACTTTTTGAAGTTAATTAAAGATTCACTTATGTTAAACATTTCCGGATGATAGCAAGAGACCAACTTGGTAGACAATAGAAGTAATCTCTAGTACTTCCCTCTGTGATTTTTCTCAGACAGGTCTTGAAGGGTCTGGTCCTAATGGGATTGATAGAAGCAAGATGGGGTGATGAGGAGATGCCTACAGCAAGAGAATGGCAGGGAGCTCAAAGACAAAGATCACCCACTTCATCCTTTGCATGGCTACATGTACATTATCTGGGACAAATATAAAACTCCCCAACTGGCTTCCCCTGCCTGCCAGTGCCTTTCTAGCTTGCCTTTCATTTATTTATTCATTGTGTGTTCCAAGGCTAGTTTTATACCAATTTAAAGGATAATCTTATCAGATTGCCTCCCAACCTTTTCACCTGAAAATGTCCTTTTATTAATTTTCTCCTCTGAGCGACTGGGTTTTTATTTTATTTATTTAAAAACTATATTTCTAAACTAATAATTTTCTATTTGAATTTTATTTTAGAAACTGTTGTTCAGTTTCTCACCAGAAAATGGTAAGGTGTTACCACAAGGTGTGCATTTAGTTCAGCCAAGAGCAAAGAGACTCGACGTTAACCCCAAGGAAGTTGATCGTGCATAAAATATGTGTCTGTCCTTGGGCTCTTTGGAATATTCAGAGTTGTTTCTGAGGGCTCCTGGGTCCCCCAGGTTGAGAATCACACTAGGGTGCACATTGGGACCAACTAGGGAGATTAGAAATACTGTGCTCAGGCTTCATTCCAGACCAATTCATTCAAAATGTCTGGGCCATGTAGTAACTTTTTAAAAAAATAATAAGTTCATGTGGTTAAGAATGTTCAACAATACAGAAGAGTGATTTTAATGCGTAACTGGGGTTAATACCACTACACAGTATAGCGTATCTAAAGCAAATGTTAAAAACAAAAGAAAAGAAAGGAAAAGGGAAAAGCCTGCCTCAGAGGATGCATCGGTGACTGACTGGCTTTTGAAACTGTGGGTCTGGCCTCTCTCGTGCAATGGCAACTTCAGAAAGTGAGGGCACAGTGCCCCCCCCCTGCCCGAAGCACCTCCCTTCTCAGGGCACCTCTCAATAACAGAACAGGCCCCTGCCAAACCCGACAGGAAACAGGAGAGTGAGCTCCAGCTCAAGATGTCTCAGGATTAAATTCCCTGCATTCAATTGAACACATGCGGACACCGTTTATTTCTCAATTGGCGCTCCTCCGGCCAAACAATCCTGCCTTTGCAAATGGCTTTCCTTCCTTCCCACACAGCTTTGGTGTCATCCCTTCTCCCAAGCCTACCTCTTGCTAACATTTCAGTGACAACTAAGGTTACACAGCTGTCTAAGAGAAAGGGGCAGGTGTTCCTGCCACATGTTGTACTCTTCCTGTGGCGTCCCAGGCCCCAGCCCTGGCCCCCTTGTTCCCCGGTGCTGGTGACCATTCAAACCCTCAAGAGAAGTTACATGTTTATTAAGATGCCCAGCATTGCCCTTTGGGCCTTGCAGGTGGACAGAAGCATTCCAAGGGATTAGGGAGATTTTTGCTGCTGGAAAAATGGCCTGTAAAGCACAAGATTGATAGGATACAAACTATAAAATGGTGCGATGTGAAGGTTCTCAGATTCAATATGTTTGCAACTGTCTTGTAATAAAAAAAAAAAAGGAGACTTCCATAGGTTTACTTTGACAAAGTTAGTATATTTGTGGTACCTTATCAGAAAACAAATGCCCATTTTATTTATTTATTTGTTTGTTTGTTTGTTTGTTGTTTGTTTTACACTCATGTCTTTCTAAAAGCCAGACATTGTAAGGTACCTCAAAAAAACAAAACAAACAAACAAAACAAACAAACAAAAAACAGATTCAGCTCTCTAGCTAGTTAGGGAATGTAGAAATTGTTCAATGACTACCCTCAGGGGCAGCTGCCATTTCCTCAGACTGATCTTATTATCATTATTCCTCATAATAAAAATATATAATGATGATCTATCTCATTATTGGACAAAAAACATGGCTACAAAAATTTGTGAATTATACTAAGCTACAAGGATTAGAAAAAATTAAAATGAATTTAAAATGAAAAAACTAGTCAAATTCTTTAAATTGCAAATGTATGAGAGAGAATGGTTAAAAGGTGAACAATTAGCTAACCTGCGTGTAGGTTATAGGGATTCTTTATACCATTCTTGCAACAATTTTTTGTATGTTTAAAATTATTTCAAAATAAAAGTTTAATAAATTTTAGTACAAATAATAAATTAATTACTGAGAATAAACAACTACAAAAGAAATGATGCTGAGACAGCATCTTACGGTGTGATATACAGTATTGCAAATAATAAAATTCTTTTGGAAAGAATCATAATCTATTGATAAAGAACAATAGGCTGAAATCAAATCAAGAGATGTGAGAGTACAAGCATAAAGAAAACATCTTTTATTGCAACTTCATTGCTGAAGTTATAGGTGGTTATTCCTTTCTCATTCTAAAATGAAACTCACTGAGATATGGACCTATCGGAGAAAAACATTCCTGGGCTGCTTGAAAATTAAATGTAATTCTCTTCTAATTTTCCTGAGTGATCCAGGGGAAATGTTGCTGTATGTGCATCATCATGGAATCACTTGGCCCAACCCCATGTATGTATTAGATCTTGCTCCTTGGTAACAACTGGAAACAAATACTCAATAGTTTTTCCAACTTCAGCATCATCTGATCTATGGACAGCTGGGAGAGCCTCGTGTGAGGATAAGCGTGCTCCCTTCTTGCTGGGAGGAAAGGACTCGGGCGCTTCTTGGAGGGCCCACGTTGTTCTAAACCAGTGGTTCTCAACCTTGGCTGCTCATTAGAATCACCTGGCAATCTTTTTAAAATCCTGATTTCTGGGCCTCATCCTCCAGAAATTCTGTTTCTTTGTTACTAATGTGGCCCTACTCCATAACAAAGAAACAAAATTTCTGGAGGATGAGGCCCAGAAATCAGGATTTTAAAAAGATTCCCAGGTGATTCTAATGTGCAGCCAAGGTTGAGAACCACTGTAACGCTACCCAACCATGACAGAAGACCTGGTGCATTTAGATCAAAGTGTATCCTATCCTATCCTATCCTATCCTATCCTATCCTATCCTATCCTATCCTATCCTATCCTATCCTATCCTATCCTATCCTAGTGGTTCTCAAAGTGTGGTCCCCAACCAGCAGCAGCACCTGGGAATGTGTAGGAAATGCAGATGACCGGGCCCTGCCCAGACCTATTGAGTAGAAATGCTAGGTGTGGGGCCCAGGAGTCTGCATCTATTAAAATCCTCCGGAGCTTCTGAAGCACACTTTAAAGGTTGTGAACCGCTGATAACTCATCCACTCAGCAAGTTTGGAAGAACACTGTCTGTTAAGGAGACACCTATGTCTCCTCAGAAAAGGGACTAATTACCAATTTCCTCACAGTTAAAAGCCTTCAGGAAAAAAATCACCATAATTTAAATGGCTCGAGCTCTCAGAGAACTGCTTCATATGACCATAAATAAAAATTTAAAAACAATTAGGGCAGCCCCGAAAGCTCTTTTATCCTCTTGTGATTAAATGCACCAGGGCCTTGCCACTTGGCTATTATAATTTTATATCCACCTCTATATTAAGGTTCTTGGTTTGCACTCTTTGCTTTTGGGAAGCGAACGCCTGTCATTTTCTGGCACCATGGAGTCATTAGTAAAGGCTTTCGCATAATGCCCGGGATCACGATGTGAACACAGCCTTTGCATTAAATGAAAATGGCTCAATACAATCCCTGCAGGCCAGCAATTAGGACATTTTTCTGAGGGCAAGCAGAGCAGTCTGTTTAAGTTCAACATAAAGCAGGATGGGAAGTCCAGACAACCCTTGTCGGAGATGTGGGAGGGACGAGGATGGGGAGGAAGCAGAAGGGGGAAGGCTGCTCCTAAATCCCTGGCCGCCTGCGAGCAGAGGTGGACTCTCGTGGATGTGCTCTGCCTGCCAGCCACGGACTCCCGAGTGGCTCCCGTGGCTCCTGCACAAGCTTCCCCGAGGTGCACGAGCGCGCGGACTCTACACTCTGCTATTTGGAGTCGGGCTGCTTGGCAGGGTGTAAGCACTGCATTCCGAAGTGGGAGAACAGGATCCCAGTCTCAGTCTACCTCTCATTGGCTTTGAAACTTGGAGCAGATCATTTAAAATTCTCTGAGCATCCATTTACTTTATTTAATAACCTTTTTTTTAGTTCTAAAGCTATATGATTTTGCTTTGAAAAATATTAGTGATACTGAATAAAACTATGAAATGATAATTCTGAAGATAAAAGCAGGCTCGTGAGGATAACTATTTGTGCATGGAATTTCAAATTCATTTTAGTTTTTTAAAAAATGCAGGGACTAGAAGGAAAAAGAATAGGTGTTTGCAAATGACTGCTTTTTGGTGCCTTTGCATTTGCAGTTCATGCAAAATGCAAATACCTTTATGGGCTTATTTGGCAATAACCCCACAGGGCTGAGTATGTATACTCCGGAGCCCTATGATTTTTATCAGCCATGTGATCCCAGCTGACAATAGCAGATTTAGCAAACTTAGTGTTTCATAAAGGTGTGGGCAGCATTCTAGGTTCTGGTCTCCCATAGACCAACTGACCCCTTTCTTTTTGAATGTTATGTACAGTTTCTCTGTTAACATTGAGCCAATATTCTGGGAAAGTCTGTAAAACAAAAAGTGCAGGACGTGACTTGGACAGATTGCTGACTGTCTTTCACAGGCTGGATTTTATGAACTCTTCCATGTATGACAGTGTTTTGTTTTGGCTTTAATGTATTCGATGGTGGAGGGACACTGAACCAAACCATTGTGGTCAGGCTCACAAAGATTTAATAGAGTCCCAGGCGGGCCACAGAGAAGGATTCATTAGGCGCCAAGAGTGAGATTCCAATGGTGTATATTCAAAATAGGACACTGTCATTAAAAATGGAGTTGATTGAGATGAAAATGCTTGCGTTTAATAGCAGGTCCTATGGTCAGACGAAAGGCTATCTAAAATAGACCATTGCTACAGTGAAATAGAAGAGAAAGGAAAAATCATTAGAGATACATAACTGAATATCAAACATCACCACACCTCGACAAGCCCCCCCAGAGATCTATAGTGGTTCTGAAATCTCTTAAAGAAGCCAATAATCCATTCAGTCAGAAATGTAACTGGGCGTTTGTTGGTGTATGAATGATGGACAGAACTATTCATTTTTTCCTGGATATTGAGACATACAAACTTAGTTATAGTCACAATATTTTTTTATTTCTCAAACACCCACTGTTTGTAGAGGACAGGTCTGAGTATTTTCCTGGGGTATGTGATGTAGTATAAAGTTTGAACTTACTTTTGAGAAGCTTGAAATTTATCTGGAGAGAAAGCATCTAGAAAAATAACTACCACCTATAATATTCTTTGAGTATTTGCTGTTTGCCGGCACTATATTTAGTGCTCTACGTGCGTTGTTTTATTTAACCCTTGAAACAACCATCTAGGTAGATATTGTCATTATCCCCTCTTACAGTTGAGGAAGTTGAGACTTACAGACATTAAACACCTTCCCACTATCTGAGCTAGTAAGCAGCAGGACTGGCATTTGAACTGAATCTGGCCCCACATCTTACTGCCTCCTAACCACTGCAGATGGCATTGAAACTCTCTACCAAGTAATATGTAAACAAATGCAAATGCAGTGCAGACTGAACCGATGAGCTTTTATGGAGAAGAAATAGAGTTTGTTAATAGTTATGTTTTGGAGAGTTTTCACTAATCAGAATGAGCATAGAATATTACCAAGGAACATGGTGAAGAAACTAAAATATAGTAGTAAGTATATTTTATGCCAGTTTCTACCACTAAACCTTATTCCTATTAAAGGTAGCCATCCCTGCCCAGTCGGCATGTCTCAGTGGTTGAGTGTTGCCCTATGAACCAGGAGGTCATGGGTTGATTCCTGGTTAGGGCACATCACCAGGTTGTGTCCTCGATCCCCAGTGGGGGGCATGCAGGAGGCAGCCGATCAATAATTCTCTCTCATCATTGATGCTTCCATCTCTCTCTCTCCCTTTCCCTTTCTCTCTGAAATCAATAAAAATATGTTTTAAAACATAAAACAAATAAAGGTGGCCATCCTTTCTCCCTAACCACACTGCCCTCCATCTCCCTACTTTCCCCCTACTCTATGTTAAGAGTTATTGCCCGAAAACCTGCAATGAATGGGAAAGGGGTGTTAGTATAGATTTGAATTCTGGCCCTTTCATCGGAGAAAGTGTCATTCTGTGGATAAAGGGATTTGCTTTCTGAACAACCAGCTTGCAGACTTGACCGTGGCCACTTCCTTCCCCGTGGCCCACTTTCCTCCACCTTAGACCCTGCGATTCAGGTGATGGAGTGAGGCCACCGCCTTCGCCACCCGCACCAGGTTATCTTACCCTTTTGAAATCTGTTGTGCTTTCATTTGTGATCCCTCTATGTAGGCCAGGCTGCTCAGGCCCTTCTATGGGCTCTTTATCTGATCCCTGGGGTCTGTAATGAATCTCTTTCCCTCCTTCATACTCTCTTTACTCTGCCCAAGCCTATCTCCTCGGCATTCGCTTCATCTTGTTCTACCACACAGGCTCCACTCTTTCATCTAAGCCATTCCCAGGCTTCATCCAACAGGCTTTCCACTGGGAAAAGTCCTTTCCTCACTTTCATTTCTTCTTAAATTCCTCCCCATTTTCACTGATAATTGTTGTTTTTTGGTACAATGCCCCTGACAGTGTTAAACTCAGAGATGTTAAACTTAGTGATCATTTGTGTGCTTGCTGGCATATTTATTATCCCCTGCACTTTCTTCTTATGCGGTAGGGTGTGTGGTTATGTTCATCGCATTGTTATGGGCCCATATTTTAGATTTTAAATTTCTAGGGAGCAGGAACCCTGTCTACTTTAATTCATTTTAAAACGTTTTGAGCTGCACTCTGTGTATTTGGGCAACTGAATCCTATCTGGCTATTGAACCAATGGAATACAATTTAAAGAAAAACAAGATAATACTAATTTTGGACTGTCTTTATGGAATTTATTTATTTTTCTTTCTGGGTTTTGGCTAGTACATGTGAATTTTATGGTAGAGTCATACAAATTTTAAATAATTAAATAGAATAATTCAAAGTGGTGAAAATTCCAGATTATATTCATTTAAAAAGGAAAACAGTTGTATCACTCTCAGGACTATATAGTGACATGAATCATTTACAAAGTATTAACAATCTTTGTCCAAGGAGATCTGTAATATTAGCATAAGAGTCAGGAGACCATGTATTATATTGAGCTCAGAAAGACCTACATTTGCATTTTAATTTTGCCATGTAAAAACTTTATGTTCCTGGATAAGTCCTTCACCTCTTCGACTGTGCTTGACTTTTCTCAAATCAGTACTGGGTATTCGGTGAGAATCTACGAGTAAAGCACTTAACATAATATGTGTTGAGCAAATGATTAGAATTCAAGAACTTTTAGTCAATATTAATATTTTTACGTGATGTTTGAAAAAGTGCTTCAAAAGCTCTTAGTTTCTTACTTTCTATAATCTTGATTACATTTGTAATTGACTCAGCAAACTCTTCATAGCTCTTCAGTGCTGGGTCTGAATGCTTGATACATTCTTTTTAAGAGGTTTAAATTCATGTGAAGTAGGTGGACTAAGAATAAGAGAACTTTTTCTCTGCTGCTTCCTCAGCGCCACGTCTCCTAGAATCTACCCTGTGAGCAGAGAATTGTAGAGGCAGGAAGTAGTAGATTTGATGGCACGTCACAGTCTCCAGTGATGTGCAGAATCAAGGCCTGCCTGCCTGCCTGCCTGGAGTCCCTGTTTCCTCTCCATTTCCAGTTAGGCCACAAACGGTCTTAGAATTCCTACCAGAGCAGGAATGATGGCACTCTGCAGGAACCTCATTGGCTCAGGGTTCATTCTCAGGCCAGCAGTGTAGAAATGCAAATGAGCATTTTATCAGAGAAGAAACAATGGTACGATGCTGCAGGGTCTTTTGTCATAAGAGTTGCTGGGGGGTTTTTTTGTTTGTTTGTTTGTTTGTTTGTTTTTGTTTTCTGTTGTTGTGTTTCAGTTTTTTAATGGAAAGCTGTGAAAACAGTCTGAGGTGCCTGAGGATTTTATAGGCATTTCCACCTTGGTAAGAGGTTAGAAATCTTGTTTTAAAGGGCTTGGGTTATAATAATTGGAAGAACAGTTGGTTTCAGTGCTAATCGATAAAAGAGAAATGATGCCTGATGACCAGATTAGTTTCTCATTTGTTCAGAGGAGCAACTTTCTCCCAATGATCTGAATCCCACCACTGGTGGGTGGTGGGAGCCACTGAGCACAGAGCCGAGCACCCTGGTGCCTTTGCAGGCAGGGAGCTCAGTTTGTGGAAATACCATTCATTCAGGGACTCTGAAGGTCTTGTGCATCTAAACAGCTTTGCTCATTTGCTTACCTCTACTCTGGAACAATTCCTGAAAGTTTATTACTATTTTTAGCAAAGTTTCTGACATATTTAAAATCTTCCAGTGACCTTTAGGATAAGAAGTTTTGTTTTTATTTCTTTAAAATGCTGTGCTATACGTTTACCATGTATTTTCCAAACCAGTTACTCTAACACAAAGACCTCTTAATGACTTTTCTATGCCTCATATACTAGTATACATGTGATACTGAGAACTTGAATTTCCCTTTATTTTTGTTTTCGTTAATAATAGAAACCTTTTCTAAACATAAATTCCTTGAAATCAATTTAGGCAATGAAGTAGATGAGTTATATTGAATAGCTTTAGAATCAAAGAAGCATTCTGATTGACTGGACTTTCAAAAATTTTTTTTGTCTTTCATGTTTATTTTACTTAGGATATAAGTAAAATCATTCCAGTTTGGCTCCGTGACAGTGAAAACAGACAAGTACTACTAGGCAAATGCAACCCTGAAAGTGTCCATGTGGAGAACTATCTGAACTAACCTGCAGTGTACTAGACAAGACAAAAAAAACAAAAAACCCTTTGAAATTGTTTCATTTTAGGATCTGTGTAATCATTCCTACAGGCCTAAAGACCTTGTACATATTCAGGCATCCTGTGCAATTTCTTGTCCCTTCCCAGAGTCGTTTCTCTAAAAAGCAAATCTAATCATGCCATTCTCTTCTTTCATTTTTTAACTTAAATTTCTTACTGTGGACACTATTACACATGTCCCCCATCCTCCCCACCCTTTGTCCACTTCCACCTAGCCCTCTTCCCCTCCCCCTCACTCGACCCTTTCCACACTGTCATCTGTGTCCATGGCTTATGCCTATATGTTCTTTAGCTAATCCCTTCACCTTCCTTTATCTGGTCCCCCCATCTGCCTCCCCCCTGACATTTGTCATTCTGTTCCATGGATCAATTCCTCTCGTTCTATTTTTGTTAATCAGTTGATTTTGTTCATTAGATTCCACATATTAGTGAGATCATATGGTATTTGTCTTTCTCGGACTGGCTAAGTGAAATAAGCCTTTCCCTTCTTAATGGCCCCTCCTTTGCACATAGGGTAAATCCAGGCACCCTTCAAATCAGGCCCTTTGCGAGCCAGCCTTGTCTTTCCCCCTTTTTCCTATCGCCCCTGGGCCCCATTCCTGTGGACTAGTTTGTAGGCTTATGGATGTGCTCACAGCTTCATTCCTGTTCAAGGCATTCCCTCCAAGAGAAATGCTCTCTCTCCTGCTTCCCCTCCCCTCCGCCAGCCTGAGGTACTTCTCCTCTTCCTTTCCAACCAGGTTCAAGCATCACTTCCTCTCTCAGCCCAGGCAGAACTGTCCTTCTTGGCCTTCTATCACCATCATAGTTCCACATCCTTCTGACTACACATTATATCGTCCATTTGCATCCTATTTACCCAACTGGCTTGAGCTCTTTGAAAGAAAGATCTGACCATGGGATTCATTTCTGTCTCCCAGTGCCAGCCACTTAGTAAGTTCTCAAAAAGCGTGTGTTGACTGGATGATTGATTAGGCGAGTAAAGAACGAACTGGATTATAAACGATGTTCTCTTACAATAATAGCTGATGATTCCCTGCCCTTAAATATTACCAGTACCGGTTGCGTACACTGTCTTCATCCCTTCCATGTGTAATACCGCTGTAGGTTTCGGAGAATCACGAATAGTCCAGACTTGAGGGTCAGACATTTATTATTCTCTTTACGGTTCGTTTTGGCTTTCTGTGGTTTGCCACCCTCATCGTTGATCCACTAGTAATAATAATAGTAATTTTTAAAAGCAACTAGGAGAAGTTGCTGCTGAGTGGTAAACAAACTCTAGCCTACTTGTCCTCTAGCCTTAAAAACCTCCGTGTCCAAAGGCAATGCAACCATTACAACTAGACCTCCTGGCACTGAGTCTGTCAGCAAGGGGGTAGTCCCTGCAGGAATCAAAAGACTCCCAAGGCTTGAGCCTGGATGGTAGAAAGCAGCAGAGCGTGTGTGTGTGTGTGTGTGTGTGTGTGTGTGTGTGTGTGTGTGTGTGTGTGTGTGTTAAGAAAGGGGGTTCTTTTATATGGCAGAGAACAGGGGGAAAAGGTATAGATTTAGTGGATTTTGACCCTTACTATGTTTCAAACTGAACTCCTGGTATCTTTTAGCTTCAAAACTCTGGCTCCTTTCCCTGTCCCAGCTAATAACAACCCTAGTCTTTCAATTACTCAGGCCAACATTTTTTTTAAAAAATGTATTGGTTTCTTTCTTTTTTTAAAAAGAAAAATATTTTATTGATTTTTTACAGAGAGGAAGGGAGAGGGATAGAGAGTTAGAAACATACATGAGAGAGAAACATCGATCAGCTGCTCCCGCACACTCCCTACTGGGGATGTGCCCGCAACCAAGGTACATGCCCCTGACCGGAATCGAACCTGGGACCCTTCAGTCCGCAGGCCGATGCTCTATCCACTGAGCCAAACTGGCCAGGGCAGGCCAACATTTTTGATATCATCTTTGAGTCTCCTCTTCAGGATTCAACCCTTTCCCACTATCCTCCCAGTTTCACCGCATCTCTCCTGGATCATTCCAGTTGTTTCTACCTGGAGTTTCGTAATTGCCCAGCTTCAGGATATTTTCAACCTAGTAGTCACAGCAAGTCTGTTAAAATATGTCGCTCCTTTTGCTCCTCTACTGAAAACCATCCAAAGGCTTGACACCTAAGCCAAAATCCTTCCTCTGAGCCCCAAGCGTCACATTATCTGGCCCCTCGGACCTCATCTCTCCCCATCTTCCTGGCTCACTCCGCTGCAGCCACACCAGTTCCTTGGACTTTCAGGCCCACTGTTATCTCAAACCCTTTGCATTTGCTATTCCCAGTACTTCACATTTTCTTCCCTACTTGGGTAGATTCCTCACTTTCTTCAGATCTTTCCTCCAAAGCTATCTTCTCAATGCAGCCTGTCTCTACCTAAATTTCCCTTTCCATTGGCACTTCATAGCCCTCTTCTCCTTCCTCAGTACTTGCTACCTCAGATTTTTCTCTTCTGTTTACTGCTGTATCCGCAGCACTGAGAACAATGCTTGGTACAGAAAAGATGCTCAATAACTATTTGTTGAATTAGTTGGATATTTTAAATTGTTATTTTTAGGACTTAAAGAAGTATACTTTCTCTTTTGGCTGAGATTCCGAACATTGTGTTCAGCAGGAGACTTTGAAAGTTTATTGTAGTCTGTGGGTGGGGAAAAAGGGAGAGGGAAAAGATTATATTTCTTGATTACAATTTGCAACCTTAGATGGTTTTCCTTAGCTGGCATATATTTGCTTTTGCTCTCTTAGAAAGCCCTTTAGTCAGATCCCTTGATGGATCATAAGGCAAAAAGGAGAAAATCCACTGCATCAGCATCAGCATCAAGGACCATGGATTCCAAGAGGCAGGTTATACTGATTTTTTTAGATTTCCTTGAAGTGAAACGTCTACTCTATATATAAATCTGTATTTTTTAAAAGCAAAATGTTTGAGCATTCGTAAATATAGCCACAAAGTGGTAGAGACACAGAGTAAACACTCTAAGGGGGGCGTTTCTGCAGAGACGAAGAGACCTGCAGGGAAGGATGACCAGCCCCTGCGGTTGAAGTGGTGGGAACACTGAGGGGCACAGAGCTTCCCTGCTTAGACCAGGGGCATCACTGCTCCTCACACCACGAGGGCTGTCTCCCAGGGTGTCTGGGGAACCTGAAGCCTAAGGAAATTTGCTGCTTTGTTTTATGGAAAATTGCCAGGCAGGAAACAAGGTTTAGAGCCACAAAAGCCTCCTGACTTGACAGGGAGACTGTGTGCCCACCCACATTCAGATTTCTTGCTGAGGGGATATTGGGAACCTCTGTTCTATCCCTCCTCGCTGATCATGCCACTGTCACTTAATATGCTAAGGCAGTGCATTTGGACTTTAGGTTTTGGGCCACGTGTCTTCTGACATTCTGCAGCACTCACCGGTTTGTGGAATTGGTCACTCGTACTTGGCAATGCGTTGCTGAGTGATGCTGTTTTTCCTTCTGTATAACTGATCGTTGAGTGCCACTTAAAGTCAGCTGCAAGAGAAATTATCACAGTGGGTTAATATTTTGGTCTGAAAGAGTTCAAGAGTTTTGTCCCCTGCAAAAAGATTCATCCATTTTTAATATTCAATGTATGTGTTTGTTTGCACATGTGTGTGCCATGAAATTAAAGATATGTATGAAAATTCATTGTCAGATTTGGATGAATGAATGAAGGGAGGATTAAAATACTAAATTTATTTTTTAAAAACCTAAATGTCTTTAAAGTAAAATGAGCAAGACTGTACCATATGTTAAAATTTTCCCAGGATCTCACCACTTGATTTAAACAAACATCCATTTTCTTCCTTTACACATAGCCTCTCATTTATTCATAGATGCTTCATTCTCACAGGGAAGAAGAATAGATTTTAATGTCTTCTAGGGAAAATTTAGATAATTTTTATTTTGGAAAAAGTAGATTTTGGAACTTATGGGGTTCTTCATCAAGTATCTGATGACCTGCATATGTCTAAGGAATAAACATTCTCAAGTGCTTCAAAGAGGAGTTAGGGCATCAAGTGGAAATTAGGAATAAGCAAGAAGATGTTAATACTAATCCAATATAATAAAAGGCTAATATGCAAATCGACCAAACAGCTGAACGACCAGTCGCTGTGACACGCACTGACCACCAGGGCCAGACGCTCAATGCAGGAGCTGCCCCCTGCTGGTTAGTGCACTCCCACAGTGGGAGCGCTGCTCAGCCAGAAGCCAGGCTCATGGCTGGTGAGCACAGCAGCAGTGGCGGGAGCCTCTGCCGCCTCCATGGTAGTGCTAAGGATGTCCAACTGATGGCTTAGGCCCACTCCCTGTGGGGAGCCTAGGTCATCAGTTGGACATCCCCCGAGGGCTCCTGGAATGGGAGAGGGCACAGGCTGTGCTGAGGGCCCCCCTCCAAGTGCACAAATTTCATGCACTAGGTCTCTAGTATTGAATAAATGTGGAACAGCTTTCTTAAAAAGCAGTGAGTTCTCTGTTTCTGGAAGCATATTGGTTGACAGATTTTGTAAATACTAAAGAAAGGAATACTTTTCAGGAGCATATACGTCCAATTCTAAAATTTCATGGTTGAAATAAGATGAAATCTTATTCTTTTATGATTATGATTCTTTATCCTGAAACTCTTATAATTACTATTTTGAACCCCAATGAAGACCTTTGCCTTTTTTCTTTGTTAGGCTTCATCTGGCTGTCTGCATTGCTCTCTGGTAATGAGTTCCCCTCCCCTGGAGAAATTTTCCCAGAAGTTCCACCCACGCCCACTTGCCAGGGTGGCTGTAAAAGGAATTCCTAGCCTGGTGGAAGGTAAGCGGGAGAAAGGAAATGAATTGGTGGCGTGCCAGGTACTCGGTACACATCATTTCATTTAAACAGCCCTATAAGTTACGCAACTTCATCTTCATTTTACATGCGAAGAAACTGCCGCGAGGTGATACTGTGAAACTCCCACAAGGCCATACATCTACCAAATGGCGCAAAAGAGATTCATGCCTGAGCCCACCCTACAGGGCCTCCTCTCCCAAGCTGTCCAGTGGGATGCAAGATGACTGTATGGGGAGCCACTAAACTGATTAATCAAATCAGTCAAATAATCAGTTCCTTCAGTGATTTAGCTGATTTATTTATTCATTTGACATCTTCGGTTTACTTTGCAAAATGGGACAGGTGATTTTGGGATCTTATAGAAAAATCCAAAGAAATCTCTTAGGTCCAGTTGGCAATAAGATAAATTACTTATGGCAGAGTTTGACTTGGTTTTTAAATAAGAATCCATCGAACCTAACAGATGGCTGTGTGTTGAGGGGGCGATGCTAAGAGGAGGGTGGGTAGATGCAAAGAAGCTAGTCCAGCAGCACAAAGGCAGTCGAGTGGCTTCTTAAATTCTTAACATTAGAAATTGCTCAAGTTGTAAAAGTTCTTAGAAAGCATTTTTATTCTTCCCTGCCCCATTACTGATGAGCGACTTGGGTCCTAGAGAGTTGAATGAGCTGCCCACTGCCACACCCGGATTAATGACAGCGCCAGATGCGCCACCCATTTGATGAATCCTCTTCGAGGATCCTCTCCACCCTCAAGCCACCTGCCTAATAAATAAGTGATCCCCAAGGAGAGAGAATGAAGGCCTGGCACAAAGACCCCCACATCAAAATAAGTGCAAAGTTGTTTAAGTGAGTGACCTCTCTGGCCTTTCAAAGGTCTTGGGGATACGACCCATTTTAATGTATGGCTTTAGGTCAGGCTGCTTTCAGTGTTTCATGGTAAAGAAAGACCCTCACTTGTGAAGCAGCAAACATCACAACACAAATCTTCTATCTGTTTTGGCAAAAAGATTGCCAAGTGAATATCCACATGCTTTGGTTCTGATTTTGTTCGGGATTCTGTCCCGGTCACATTCTTAGCTGAGAAATAGATTATCAGGAGTCACCAATGTTCTTCCTGTCCCAGAGACAAGCAGGCTTATAAGCAGAACATTTTATCTCCCAAAGGGCACCCCCCTAGTTTGGTTCTCAAGGGAAAAAAAAACACAAACCAGCATTTGCTTGAACTTCTACAGTGTTCCCAGCCATCATCCGCTCCACACTGCTCTGTAGAAGTTGAAGATGGGGAGCGACTATAAGATTACACATAATTCTTTCTAGCCAACCAAAAATCTGTTTCCAGCATCCCCTACCCTCTTTTCTTCTCTGCAGCTCTAGTCTCAGGCAGTATTCTCCATTTTAAATGATGTTATATTAAGTATTTAAAAACACAGAGAGAGCTCTATAATGACTGCTTTAAGAGTTGCCAGAGTAGTCTATCTGTGGGGACAAACAGAGCAACTTGTTTGTAACGTTATTGCTTTCCATAGATTGGAAACTGCTTGTCAATGGCTTACATTCTCAGTCTGTATGCGTCTTGGCCCACAGGCCTGGCTGCTGCTTCCCAAAGAATGCTGACTCACATTTCCATTAGGCAAATCCGGGTTGGCTCCGCGGGCTGCCTTTCAGCCACCTAATTGCTGCTTTGGGTAGATGAGGTCCCAGTTTTGGACCACAGTTTCTGGAAAATTTGGCTGAGTTAAAAACTGTCCGATAAAATGTCTCCTCACTCTAATTCTAGCTCCTTCAGATGAATCTTAAACCTCAGGAACCATAAATGAATTGAATTCACACGCTAAAAAACCCCAACACGGTTCAAGTCTGATTCCGGAGTATAATCATCTGAAGCTGAGACTTTAATCAGCGTTCTGGCCAGAGCGGAGCCTGCAGCCTAGCCAAGGCCGTGGTGTGTAGGGGCTCAAGGATCTGAGAATGAGACGCTCGCTTGGATGTTGTAAAACATGTGCATTGCATTTCAGACCCTTCTCTTGAAATGGCTCTGCCTCCTGTGCAGAAGGAACATGAAACTAACATACTCCTCTCAGCTGTATAAATATCATTTGGCAAAAGATATGAGCTGGCGTGCCAACAATCAGAACACAGCCTTTCATCTCCATCACAGCCTCGGTGAGGCCGTCTGCCTATATTTGACCTTCTTTCTAGGCTCATTTGCTTCATTTTAACCAATAAAATGTTACAATGCAGCCGCATTAAAGATAAAGAGGGAGCTGACAGGAGGCTCCAGGAGTGCTACCTGGAGACCTTCAGGGATGCAAAGAGAAGCAATGGCTCCTCTGCTGGCTGGAGGCACTGGGGCCCTGTCTATGATTTTTGAGCAAAATCAGAGAACCATATTTGAGGGACTACTCACTTACGTCCACACTGAGGCCTATTTTTCAATCCTCCCTGCTTTGCCTGGTTCCCACATGGGCCTGATTTCCCTTCATTCCTGAACTGAGGAGGACCACACTCCTGGAGTCCCATCCTAGCATAGATGAGCCACACATGTATTTCTATTCAGCACCCAGGGCGGAGGCTATCAAACTTGCTTGGTTCACGATCCCCTTTTACCTCAGTCATTATTTTATGATATGAAAAAAATCCATTTATCAAGTAGAAAGGTCCAAACAATTTAATAGTAGTAGGTTGTTCAGGGTCCCGAATGGGCATGTCACTGCGCTAACGTACGTCGCACTGCCCTGTGAGCTGCTGTGGCACCCAGGGCCTTGGGAACACGGTTGGGTGCTGTACTACACACAAGGGGGCATGTGACATGGTTACCTCCTGTCAGCATGGAGCTAAACAATCAAGTACAGAAAATAACCAAAGTCCAGTAATGCATGTTATACAGCAAAGTGTCCCAAAGATGGGACACTACAATAAGAAAGGTACATTATTGGTCAGGATGTTTAATTTTAGAAAACGTTATCCACTCAACCTACTTTGAGCAGAAAGGGTTTATTACAGAGTATTAGGTTGCTTACAGAATTTCTTGAAAGTCCAAGGAAGCAGCATTGGGTGCTACACAGCCAAGAGAATTGTCTAACTGTACTGCAACATGGTTTAGTGAAAATATCACTGTTGTAGCTCTTTCTGTCTTCCACTCACTCAGCCCATGTGACCAGAGACAATCTACACAGCTGCCTCTGGAGAATAACATACCCACTTAGTGTAGCATTTACCTCAGAATGGCCAAGTCTCATGAGAGCCCAAACATTTACTTGGGAAGCCTAGATCATAGGTAGAAACCCTGGCTGAGAAGCAATCTGGGATTACTGTGTGTGTGTGTGTGTGTGTGTGTGTGTGTGTGTATGTGCATGTTTCTCATTACAAAAAAGAAGTCCAAAAAAGGGCTGGGGTGAGTGCCACATGTCTAATCTGCCACATCTGCCACAGGTCCAAATGGCTGCTAAGGAAGAGTAAGAGGTCAGATTTGATTGTGGAACAATAGGAATCACTCCATCCCTCATGGACATAGGATTTGAACTGGCCCTCAAGAGAATGGTGGTATCTTATAGGTAGAAAGGTGGTAGCCAGTGCCAAAAATAAGGCAAGCAAAGGTGCAGAGGCAGGAACATGTATGTTACCTGACCATGTGAGGAAGAAGGATTCCTAAGGTTGGGAACTTGGGTAGTGCCAATGTGGTGTAAGTCTTATACGAGATGGAGGAGTCTTGAAGTACATGGTCAAAGTTCCCTGACGGTTTTGATTAAAAACTAAATGGAATTTTAGAAATAGAAATGGGAAAATGCTTGGGCATCTTCTCTTCTCTATCTGTACTCTCCCCAGGTGACCTCCTCTAACTCCCATGGCTTTAAAGGTGTTCAAGTTCTAAGGACCCCACATTCCTATATCTAACCCAGACCCCTCTTCTGAACTCTGGACTTATAAACCCACCTGTCTACATCACATGATATGGACATAGACAGGCATCTCACACTAAACATGTCCAAAATGGAACTCTTGGTTTCCCTCTACTTTATAGCCCTACCCACACTCTATCCATCTCACTAACTTGCACATTCACATTTCCAGTTCTCAGGCTAAAAATCATGTGTTACTCCTGACTCCTCTCTTTCTCTCATATTGACTGTCAGTGAATCCTGTGAATTCTTCAGACGACACATAGAGCCTGACAGCTCTCATCAACTCCTCCACAGCCACCCCATTCAAAGCCACCATCACCTCTTGCCTAGGTTACTATAATATCTCCTAATTACCCTTACAGCTTCCAAACATTTTCCATACAGTGACCAGAGTGTTTTCACAAGTTGGGTCAGATTATGTTACTTCTCTGCTCAAAATCCTCTAGTGGATTCTCATCTCATCAGAGTAAAAACCAAAGTCCTTACAAGATTCTATTTGGCCCTACACAATTTAGCCCCAGCTACTTCTCTGACCTCTCCTCCTACTCCTCTTCCTCTTTCTCATGTGCCCCCTCCACAGGCATCCTCACTATTCCTCAAACATCCCAAGCACACCCCTGCTTCAGACACTTGCACTTGCTGTTCCCTCTGCTTTAACATTCTTCCAGCTGACAGTTTTGTGGCTCTCCCACTCATTTTTCTTCATTAATCTGCCTAGCTACCACATTATCAGAAAGAACTTCATTATTGCTCTGTATAAAAAAACACTGTACACTCTATTTTTCTTATTTGTATGTATCACCATATTATTATATTTATATTTACATTTAAATTTATATTTATAATGTGTGTTGACTCTTCCCATGAGCTAAGACAGTGCCAGGCATATAGTAAATGTTCAATAAATACTTGTTGAATGAATATAATATCAAATCCATAATGAGGATATACCATAAAATAAAGGAACATCCAGTAAAGTGGTAGATGATTTTTCACTTCCATTTCTCAGGGTCTCCCATCCTATCACTCAGTCCATGAAAAATTTGCTAAGGAAATCATGATAACCGATGAAGCAATGTGTTCACTAGCACTAGATCTAGAACAGCATGGATGGGAGACTGGACAGATGGGTCAATCACACCCCCACACACACACCCCCGACAATATGGCTCTCTCACATTCATCTTCTAACCATATCCTCATAACATTGCTGAGGATCAGTTGGCTGTATCATCCCCATTTTTAGAATGAGGAAAATGAGGTGTAGCAGGGTAAAGCTACTTCCATTGGCCACACAGCCAGAAGGTGGCAAGGGAAGACTCTGAATGCATCTGAGAAACTCCCACATTCCCGGCCTTTGCCCACTGGGCACATGAACCCCGGTGAAAACGCTTTGAAAAGAATAGAGCCTGTTCCCCATACCTTCCCTTTATTTTTCTTAGTTGAGGAGCTGCACCAAAGCTGTCACTTGAAGGTTGGTGCAGCTGCTGAATTCGGGAGAAACTGATCTGGGATGTGTAGTGTGTGCTTGGTGCCCGATGTGTACAATTGCTCAGTGTTTGGATCAACCGAGATTTGGAACACGACTTTGTTCAGGCTGAGAGAAGGATACATTCTGCTGGTAGAAAGGAGTCTGGTGGTGAATGAACATGGGTCAGGACTTTGAGGAAGTTTCTTTATCAACGGGTGCAACACGGCTATCTTGTGTTTAAATGTTCTGAGTGCATTTCTTAAGAACGAGCATCATTTGGCAGACCCAGAGGAAATGGGCTTGCTAATGCAGCTGTCATCTAGGTTGGATAGAAGGAAGGCCCTTCTGGTGGGTGCTAAGGAGGGCCTCCCAAACAGGCTTCCCAGAGTATTTGGCCTTCCTTCTATCTAAGCTAGGTCACAACTTTCATTTATATCTACTGCCAGATACCAGCCTGAGAGAGAGAAAAGAAAGGAGTAGGTCTCCTCCAGCACAGCCTGCAGACACAAGCCTGGATACAGCAACTATTACTATTGCTCCGAGAACTGCAGATGGAAATCTAAAGGCTGACAAGTAAGTGGTTCTGGAAAAGTTAAGATCGCTCCTGTTTCCAATTGCTCGGCACAGAAGGACAACCCAGAGGGACAGATTGTTTTCATTTGGAAAATGGGGGACTGAGGGATGACAACGGTATGGGAAGTGTAATTAGGGAGGGCTTAATTGTTCCCGTAGAAAGCAGGGAGCTTTTGATATATAAAATATTATTCAGCGGCGTAGAAATATTTGTGAGAGGAATTATCAGCCAAAGGTTGGAAATGAGGACTGCCCCCTTTCCCCTGGACCTCCTGCATGTAAAATGAATGGAGGGACTCAGGCAATTATCTGCACAACTGAAATTTTCCACTTTATCTCGTTTACTGGCGCTCTCAAGTGGAAGGGCCCCGAGCCTGGATTATCACTATCACTGAAAGTCTCTGTTTGCTTTGCATGGGTCAAGAGAAACACAGTGTGTTTGTACGCCCTGAAAAATAACTTTTGGTCCAGACTCTTCATCTGAATGATTTTTTTTTTTTTTTCAAAATAAAGATACTCAACACCTGACCCCTAGAGATTCTGATTCTATAGATTTGGCTGAGACTGTAGAAATCTGTTTGAAACACTTTGCATGGTTACTTTTGATTTCCAACCAACTCCGAGTAGCACAAAACCACACTGCCCTCCTAGTGTGTGGCATGCGGTTTATACAAATCCCAGCTCTCATTTGCTTTCTTACTATTTCCCTAGTGTTGAGCACCAAAAGCTTCCAGGTATTTGCAAGGTCCAGTTACCTGGCTCTCTGTCTGTGAGCACAGTACTGTCCTGGCCCCGGGACTGTTTTGGCCTCAAAGTGGGAGAATTGTCATGGAGTGGTCTTTGCAGACTCAGCCTCTGACATCTGCGACTTCAGTAGAACACGCCTGTAGGCTAGTGAGAGGACATATGCTTCATTTATTCCCCAACCTTAAAAAATTGTTAGCCACATTGCCATGATTTTTTCCTCTTTCAATCTGATATTTCTGTTCCCATTAAAGAATAGGATGGAGAGATCCTATTTGAAAAAAAAAAACACACAAAAATAAATAAGTAAACAAAAGGGTGCGTGTATGTGCCTCCTGAGGAAAGAACTGATCATGAACAAGGGGAAACTCAGAGTGGGGTTTCAGTCTTACTCAAAAACAACAGCTCTCTTTCCTCAGCAAAAAGCACAATATTCGACCTTTTCAGGCAAGGATTTAGTCTTCTTTTCTTTTTTTTTTTTTCTTTCTTTCTTTATTTATTTTTTATTGCTTAAAGTATTACAAAGGGTATTACATATGTGTGCATTTTTCCCCCCGCCCTAGACAGTCCCCTAGCCTCCCCTATCCCCCAGTGTCTTATGTCCATTGGTTATGCTTATATGCATGCATACAAGTCCTTTAGTTGATCTCTTACCCCCCTACCTCCTGCCCCCCAACCCTCCCCGGCCTTCCCGCTGCAGTTTGACAATCTGTTTGAGGCAGCTCTGCCTCTGTATCTATTATTGTTCAAAAGTTTATAATGGTCTCTATTGTCCATGAATGAGTGAGATCATGTGGTATTTTTCCTTCATTGACTGGCTTATTTCACTTAGCATAATGCTCTCCAGTTGCATCCATGCTGTTGCAAATGGTAAGAGTTCCTTCCTTTTTACAGCAGCATAGTATTCCATCGTGTAGATGTACCACAGTTTTCTAATCCATTCATCTACTGATGGGCACTTAGGCTGTTTCCAGATCTTAGCTATGGTGAATTGTGCTGCTATGAACATAGGGGTGCATATATCCTTTCTGATTGGTGTTTCTGGTTTCTTGGGATATATTCCTAGAAGTGGGATCACAGGGTCAAATGGGAGTTCCATTTTCAGTTTTTTAAGGAAACTCCATACTGTCTTCCATAGTGGCTGCACCAGTCTGCATTCCCACCAGCAGTGCACAAGTGTTCCTTTTTCTCCACATCCTCTCCAGCATTTGTCGTTTGTTGATTTGTTGATGATAGCCATTCTGACAGGTGTGAGATGGTACCTCATTGTTGTTTTGATTTGCATCTCTCGGATGATTAGTGACTTTGAGCATGTTTTCATATGTCTCTTGGCTTTCTGAATGTCCTCTTTTGAAAGGTGTCTATTTAGGTCGTTTGCCCATTTTTTGATTGGATTGTTTATCTTCCTTTTGTTAAGTTGTATGAGTTCCCTATAAATTTTGGAGATTAGGCCCTTATCAGATATGACATTGGCAAATATGTTTTCCCACACAGTGGGTTTTCTCGTTGTTTTGTTGATGGTTTCTTTTGCTGTGCAGTAGTCTTCTTTTCAAAGCTGCATATCTGAAACCCACACACAGTGGAAACCTTCCCTCTCACTGTGGCATCGAAGAAGGGGAGCGTGCACATAGGCTTTCCCCAGTGAAGTCTCTTCGTTCCAGCCTCAGATGTGCTCTCTGGGGACCAGGGACTTACATCCATGAAGAGGGTGAGGGGCCAGCATCCATTTCCATTAAAAGCAGTTGTTGAAGGCCGCTTCCCCCTTTTCTTTCTCATCTTCCCTATTTCGCAGTAATGCTTGCATTCCAATAAAATGAGGCTTCGTGCAGTCGGCCAGACAACACTGTTCTTCGCCCGAATGCTGCTTGCCTTTCAAGTGGGTGGTGGGATAACTAAGAACATTTGTACTTGGGCACAGTCTCTTCAAAATCCATGAAAACCAATTATTCTGCCCTTTGTTTTTTGTGGCGATATGTTTTTCTCTATGGTATTTAATTTCTTTGGGGAGAAGGCCAGTGGTCAGTTAAAAGTCACAGTCACTCCATCGACACAACCAAAGGGAAACAGGAACAGAAACTCTTCCATTGAACACAGAGTTCTGTTTGACCTTACCTTGTGTGCTAGGGAATGTAAAGGGGCGGGTAGTGACAGATAAATATTTGTATATATGTTGTTCTTCTTTGCCATGACTGGTATCGCACTGTGGGAGGCAGACTTCGGGAATGGCTGCCAATGGTCCCGGCCTCCTAGCATCCATGCTCTTGTGAAATGTTCTCCTCTAGTGTGTGAACTGGACCAAATGACTTGCTTCTAATGAATAGAACATGGCAAAAGTGATGGGATGTCATCTCCACAATTAGGTTACAAGAACCACGACTTCCATCTTTCTAGCACTCTCTCCTGCGGGCACATTCAGTTGTCATGTTGTGGGGTGCAGTGTTGTCATACTGGGCAAAGAATGGAGGGAGGGCTCTGGCCAGCAGCTCAGGGCCATGGAGGCATCCAGCCAACAACCTGTAAGGCCCTGAATCCTGCCATCAGCCACAGAGTGAACCAGGATGCAAATCCTTCCTAGTTGAACCTGGAGGTGATTGTAGCCTGTGAGAGACCCAGAGAGAGTCAGAGGTAAGCCATGCCTGGATTCTTGACCCATAGAAACTGAGAGATAATAAATGTGTCTTCAGCTGTTGTTCTGAGACCACTTGTTACAGAGCAACAGATAACATACACATGCATTGTTTTTGTAACTATTGTCTTTGAACATGCACATACAGAAAGGTATACAAATCTTATAAGGGCACACTTCACTGGATTTTTATAAAGGAAATACACACATATAATTACCATCCAGATAAAAAAAAAAAAAAAAAAAGCAGGACATTGCCAGTATCCCAGAAGTCCCTCTGCATCCCTCAGGTTATTAACCCTCTTCTTAGGTAATCATTATTTTAATTTTGATCATTAGAGATTAATTTGCCTGTTCTTGGGCTTTATGTATTTGGAATCATATACAGATACTCTTTTGTATCTGCCTTTTTTTCTCTAATCTGTTTTTCATAGTCATCCTTGGTGCTTCAGGTAGCAGTATTTCATTTAAATTTATTGCCAGATATACAATGTTTTAATCCATTCTACTGTTGGTGGATAGTTGGTTTTTGCTTTTCATGTTATTTTATTTTTACTATTTATTAGAAGTAATGCCACTACAAACATTTATATACATATCTTTTATACATCTTTTGCATTTCTGCTGTAAATGAAATTTTTGGATCAATGGATATGTATTTGTTCTGCTTAGTAGAACAAATTTAATTGTTTTCCAATGTGGGTATGCCGATTATAATTCTGTCAGCAGTATTTGAGAATTCCATCTACCCCTCACACACGGTATTATCAGGTTTATTTTAAATTTTAGCCAATTTAGAGGATATACAGGGGAATCTCATTGTGGCTTTGTTTGCATTTTTTCTAATAATAACATTAAGCACTTTTTCATATGTTTATTGATACTTGAATATTTTCATTCATAAAATCAAGATAGACTGTTGTCCTTTGAAGAAAATTTTTATCTTATTTAGTGTAATATCAAAACACATTTAAAGATATGAATATTCAACTTATTTAGTGCCATTTGTTGAAAGGTCATTATTTCTACTTCATTGCAGTAGCATTGTATGAGATTCCTAAGGCTGCTCTAACAGAGTACCATAACTACATGGCTTGCAACATCAGAACTTTATTGTCTCACAATTCTGGAGACTGGAAGTCCACAATCCAATTGTCAGCTGAGCCATGTTCCCTCTAAAACCTATAGTAGAGAATCTTTCCTTGCCTTCCTCTAGCCATGGGTGGTTTACCAGCAATATTCGACATTCCTTAGCTTGCAGCTGCAGCACTTCAGTCTCTGCCTTCCTTCCTCCCATGGTATTCTCCCACCATGTGTCTAGGTCTGTGATCAAATGTCCCTCTTCTTAAGGCACCAGTAGTACTGGGTTAAGGGCCCACCCTACTCCTGTAAGGCCTTGTCTTAACTAATCACCTCCCCCTTCCCAAATCAGGCCACACTCTGAGGGATCAGGAGTTGAGACTTCAATTTTTATTTTGGGGGAGCAAAATTCAACTAATAGCAGGCATTTTGTGATAAATCAGGTGATTATATATGTGTGGGCCAGTTTCTAGACTTTCTACTATATTCCTGGACTTTTTTTTTAAATTGGATTATTTTTATATTCTTATGCCATAACTACACTATCTAAATTACTATAACTATAAAATAAATCATCATAACCTAATAGTATAAGTTCTCCAATTTTATTATAATTGGTTGATCTTCATTGATCTTGAATTTCTGTATGGGACAATTTTCTTTCTACCTGAAGAATTTCCATTACTATATTTTTGGTGTGAGTATGCTGGTAACAAATACTTTGTTTTGGTTTGTCAGAAAACAACTTTATTTCCCCTTCATTTTTGTTGAATATTTATTCCAAATATAGAATTCCAGATTAGTACTTCATTTTAAAGATATAATGACTTTAACTTGGCTTCTATAATTTCTGTTATAAAGTGAAATAGAATTTTTGTTGTTGCTTTTTCAGAGGTAATGTGTGTCTTTTCTCTGACTGTTTACTTGAAGTTTCTCTCTGTCTTTGACAATTCAGTTTTACTCTGTTGCCCAGATATGAATTGGTTAGTATTTGCCTTTCTGGAAATTCCTAGAGCTTCTTGAAGTGGTTTGATGCCTTTCATCAATTTTGGATGAATATTTAAATATGCAATATTTGATGAATATTCAAATATATGTCTGCCTTATCTTCTTTCTCTTACAAGCCCAACTATGCATATGTTTGACTTTTTCTCTGTGTCCCAATCTGCCTTTTTAAAAAAAACCATGTGTCAGGCTCCATGCTATGTGCTTTATATGATCTCAGTTGAATCTTCACAAAAACCCTATGAGGAAAGTACTATTAGTATCTATACTTTCAGAAGAGGAAGAAAACAGAGGCTCAGGAAGAGCTGAAAATGCCCAATGTCACACAGCAAGAAGTTGATGATGTTGGAATTCAAATTCGGGAAGTCTGGCTCAGAATGAGCTTTCCCAGCTACTAAGTCACATAGCTCCTAGGGAATTACATGGTTATGATAATAATGATAGCTAACAGCTCTACAGTACAGGGTTTCCTATACGCCTGATATTGTTCTAAGCACTTTACACAGACAAACTTACCAAATTCTCACAGTGACCTTGCAGTAGGTACTATTATTGTTGCCATTATACAGATGAAAACACTGAGGCTCAAAGAAGGTAGAGCTTGCCTCGAGTTTTACAGCTGCCAAGTGCAAGCCAGGATTTCATCTAAGGCAGTGGTCGGCAAACTGTGGTTCGTGAGCCACATGCGGCTCTTTGGCCCCTTGAGTGTGGCTCTTCCACAAAATACTGACTTCTGCGCATGGGCCACAAAGTTTCAATCGTATTGTACGGGCGCACGCGCGCGCCCACACGTGACATTTTGTGGAAGAGCCACACTCAAGGGGCCAAAGAGCCGCATGTGGCTTGCCAGCTGCAGTTTGCCAACCACTGATCTAAGGCATTCTGTCCCCAAGGCCCAGGCCCTTAACTACTACACCAAACTGCCTCCTACCAAAACCAGGGCAGAAAAAGCACTTGGAATGGAGAAACAGCACAGGCAAGGGAGAGAATGGCGTCGCAAATCTGATCACTGGAAAAGTCCAGTGCCTAGCAACAGAGAGCAGAGAGAAAGGTGCTTTGGAAGGGCAGAGTGAGTAAAAAATTACGAGTTTGATACAAGACAAGGAAGAAAATAAAAGAAAAACATGGAGGACATATACGTTAAGTAAATCATGAATAAGTACATGCAGTCTACAGCTTGGGAAAGAGCGCTCTTTGGAACGTGGTTTGCTCAGTCCTAATATGGGGACACAGCTGTCAGCAGCACAGTAAGAAGAACCAGAGGCTGTTTAATGCTGAGTCCTGGCAAGTCTTTAAGGTCAGGGGGTTCTGACCACCATGGCGGTAGAGAGGATTTGGCTGATAATTGCTAGGTTTGAAAGATAAGTATCAAGAAGGCAACGCTGTGGTCAGGATGGTCCACAGGGGTCCGAGGGAAGCAGTGGGAATCTGCAAACTGGAACGGAGTCAGTGGGGGTAAACTGCGCTAACGTGGAGCTGTAATTACCAAACCACTTCCCAGGCTCTCTCAAAACACAGAGATATATATTTAATAAGTGTGCTGGGGAGTTTACAAAAGGCGTTTTGTTTGTAATAAGTGACATTAGGCAAAGTTTTCCTGTCAGCAAATAGGACTGCCATTTCTATTCCTGTGTTGCTGCATGTAAATAAATCGCTTCTTTTATGTAACCCAGTTTGAGATTCCAGTAAACGCCCGGGATAAAGAACTTGTTTTTCAGTTTTCTTGAGACAAACCACATGAAGAACCCAGGCACCAGAGTGGCATCTGGGCCCCTCCCGCTCCTGGAAATGCAGAACCGAAAGGGACTTGCAGTAAGAGGATTAATAAAGGAACGCGTCCTGCCAATTAGCCCTCCTCGGGAAGGCAGAGTAGAAAGTGCCCTCCTTCTCTTTGGGGAGGAACCCCAGCATTTAGCGTCCCTTATTGTTTGAAATGCCCAAATTTACATCTTTCTCTTAAAATGGAGACTTTTCCGTGGTCTCAGGGAAAACAAAAAACAGGAAACTAGATTGCAAGTCCAAGTGAGATTCCTCCTTAAATATCATTCATATTCTTTTTCTACACAGTCTTATACCAGTGATGGCGAACCTATGACACGCATGTCAGAGGTGACACGTGAACTCATTTTTTTGGTTGATTTTTCTTTGTTAAATGGCATTTAAATATATAAAACAAATATCAAAAATATAAGTATTTGTTTTACTATGGTTGCAAATATCAAAAAGTTTTTATATGTGATATGGCACCAGAGTTAAGTTAGGGTTTTTCAGAATGCTGACACGCCGAGCTCAGAAGGATCACCATCACTGGCCTATACCATGGTTTATAGCTGTCTCTTTCTCTCCCCTCATTTATGGTCTATTGCCCCAAGAGCCAGGAGCATGTCTTTGGTTGTTGTTGTTGTTTTACCATTGTATATCCACAGTTCAGTTCTGTGCCTACTCCATAGTGGCTGTCAACAGATATTGGTTCAATAAATAAATTGGGAAAAGGGTAAGGTCTATAATTTTGATCTATCCTAGGACTTTGCTTAATGCTGGTGCATGCAATGGGCATGAATTTAATGTCTGCCAATGCATGTTAGATGTAGTCAGTAAGTCATCCTACTCTTCTATCAGCTAACCTCATTGCAACTCCAGGGATTGTTCAAAGTCTCTCATCCGGGGTGGTGAGGCCCCTAACTAGCCTCCAGTTTTTCTCTTAACAGTCAACCTCACACAATTTTAATAACTTAAGCTTTAAAAATACCACATTCAAGGCTAGAATTAACATGTGGTACTGGATTTGAGGTGGAGACATGCTTTTGAACTCATGGTTAGCCCAATATGGTACTGGTGGACCTATATAGAAATAATTATAGATATGTGTGCATACATGGTTTGCATACATGTGTGTATTTCCCAGATCTGCCTGCTGAGAGAAGCTAGAGAAGCCAGTATCAATGAGCAAAACCACCACTCAGATCTTGGTTTTTGTTCATTTTTATCTTGTTAGATTCAGACTGCTACCAAAATCTGTTAATGTTCTATTCTAATCTTGCTATCCAGTGAATTATAAAACTTTTTGTCTCCCAATCATTTGCAGAAACTATGAAGCTATCCTCTGTATCTACATCTAAGACAGAAATATGTTAAGAGAAACAAAATCCAACAAGAGTCTCCACTACTTGGCACCAGAAATACCCACCAAGACACCAAATGACCAGTCAGGATTCTTTATATCCATTATTTTGACCAGTTGATGACATCGAAATAGCCTGGTGACCAAACCACATATATTTTTCTCTCTCATTTGATAAGCTTTAATGAAAGGACTCATTATATGGATTTTATAGTGCTCAGATATACCACATTTCCTGAAATAAGTCTGGTAATAACTTCATCAACAAAAGAAATAGAAGCATCTTTGGTGTAGTTAGAAGTGATTCTGTCATCTCTTGGCTTAAAACTTTGAATAAAATCCACTCCAGTTCCATGGTTCAATGACTATTCATTGGTCACCTAACATGTATCTAAATGTCAACTTGACATCTCCACTTTTTGTGTTTAATAGGCATCTCAATATTTATAATCTCTGTATCAATTAGGTTAATTTTAGGTCTATATTCATTAGATTAATTCAAGGAGGAGGAGGAGGAGGAAGAGGAAGAGGGAGAGAGAAGAAGAAACCCCAAACATAAGCAGCTTAGTGCAATAGAATGTTATGGCTGGTTTATATTGCTATTTAATACATGTGCTCCTAGATTGTAGGGGGGCTGTCTTCCATGTCGTGATCCAGGACACAAAGATTATTACTACTGTGTTTCACTATTCCTGGCGGTGTCGATGTGCTCTGCATCCAGCTGAGGCAATGGAAAGACAGCACATCTATTCCTTAAAAGCCTTGGCCAATATGAGATACATCTCATTTCTACAGCCATTGTATTGGAGAGACTGGTGACACAGCTATACTGAGGTAGAAAGGAGATTATGAAAGGTGGGCTCTGGCTGGGCAGCTGCTTTCCTGACACATATGAAAATAATATCTAGCCTGACCAGTGTGGCTCAGTGGTTGAGCGTCGACCTATGAACCAGGAGGTCATGTCTCAATTCCCGATCAGGGCACAGGCCCAGATTGTGGGCTCCATCCTCAGTGTGGGGCGGTCAGGAGACAGCCGATCAATGATTCTCTCTCATTGATGTTTCTATCTTTCTCTCCCTCTCTGAAATCAGTAAAAAAAATTGTTTTTAATCTAATAATTTTTAATCATTTGAGACTTGCCAAGTATCATGCTGAGCACTTTATTTACATTCTTTCATTTAACCTTCCTAATCAGTCGTGATATAGGCATTACAATTATCCTTCAGTTTACACAGGAGGAGACTGAGGCTCTGGAAAGTTGAGTACCTTATATAAAGCCACACAACTAATAAAAGATGGAGCCAAGATTTAAATACAGGCAGATTGACCTCAGGGCTTGGTCTCTTATCCTCTTCTCTGTGGAATTTAGGGAAGTTCTCTGAAGATCTGTGAAGGAACAGGGAGTGGTTAGCTTGGGGACAAGCTGACTTGAAGGATATAACTGACACCAAATACTGGAAGATCTCTCTCTCATCTGAAGGATGAAACTTGAGCCCAAAGACAAATATGTAAAAGCCATATGAGCAAGCAAACTTCATCCAAATTAAAAGGATGATTTTCTAACAAAAAGAACTACTTAAGCTAGTAAGGACGGTCTTGGTAGTCTTATCACCATTTTAAGGTATTCAGGAGAGAGAGCATACGGAGAATGGGTTAGAACATTAAAAAAAACAAAAACATGAGTATTTCCAAATTATTAGATTGTGCAATTAATCTACTGGGATATTAACAACATTAGTTTTTATTTATTTATTTATTTTTATTTTATTTTTTTTATTGCTTAAAGTATTACAAAGGGTATTACATATGTATCCATTTTATCCCCCCGCCCTAGACAGTCCCCTAGCCTCCCCTATCCCCCAGTGTCTTATGTCCATTGGTTATGCTTATATGCATGCATACAAGTCCTTTAGTTGATCTCTTACCCCCCTACCTCCTGCCCCCCAACCCTCCCCGGCCTTCCCGCTGCAGTTTGACAATCTGTTTGAGGCAGCTCTGCCTCTGTATCTATTATTGTTCAAAAGTTTATAATGGTCTCTATTGTCCATGAATGAGTGAGATCATGTGGTATTTTTCCTTCATTGACTGGCTTATTTCACTTAGCATAATGCTCTCCAGTTGCATCCATGCCGTTGCAAATGGTAAGAGTTCCTTCCTTTTTAGAGCAGCATAGTATTCCATCATGTAGATGTACCACAGTTTTCTAATCCATTCATCTACTGATGGGCACTTAGGCTGTTTCCAGATCTTAGCTATGGTGAATTGTGCTGCTATGAACATAGGGGTGCATATATCCTTTCTGATTGGTGTTTCTGGTTTCTTGGGATATATTCCTAGAAGTGGGATCACAGGGTCAAATGGGAGTTCCATTTTCAGTTTTTTAAGGAAACTCCATACTGTCTTCCATAGTGGCTGCACCAGTCTGCATTCCCACCAGCAGTGCACAAGTGTTCCTTTTTCTCCACATCCTCTCCAGCACTTGTCGTTTGTTGATTTGTTGATGATAGCCAGTCTGACAGGTGTGAGATGGTACCTCATTGCTGTTTTGATTTGCATCTCTCGGATGATTAGTGACTTTGAGCATGTTTTCATATGTCTCTTGGCTTTCTGGATGTCCTCTTTTGAAAGGTGTCTATTTAGGTCCTTTGCCCATTTTTTGATTGGGTTGTTTATCTTCCTTTTGTTAAGTTGTATGAGTTCCCTATAAATTTTGGAGATTAGCCCTTATCAGATATGTCATTGGCAAATATGTTTTCCCACACAGTGGGTTTTCTCGTTGTTTTGTTGATGGTTTCTTTTGCTGTGCAGAAGCTTTTTATTTTGATGTAGTCCCATTTGTTCATTTTTTCTTTAGTTTCAAGTGCCCTAGGAGCTGTATCAGTGAAGAAATTGCTTCGGCATATGTCGGAGATATTAACAACATTAGTTTTTAAATGGAATAGAAAAAGTAGAAGAGAAATTATTTGAAGTGCAATATTTAAAGCTTTTTATCTGCTCTGTGTATATGTATGTGCTCATTGGGATGTTAAAATGTATTTTTTGTGGGTCATTAAGTAGATGTGAAAACTGCTGGCTTAAATAATTGGTTTCCAAACCTTATCTGCTGTCTCTGGTATTTAGTGAATAGAAAAAAAATATATAAACAACATAGTGTTTTCCATTAAGCTAAATTTATTCAACATAAACTATCATTCTTTAGTCTGAGATCGTGTCCTTCTAAATATATCAGTATTAAGATGTCCCTTCGCTTTTTAAATGACGGATGGTAGATAGTGTTTCCAAACATGGCCACGGCAACACTGCCCATGCCACGTGGCTTTTTGCAATGTGACTGTGTCATTCCATCTATTTTCCCTCCCCTTGAATCCTGGCTGGCCCTATGACCTGTTTTCTGTAACAGAACAGAGCCATGTGATGTTTAACTTTCGAGGCTGGGATTTAAGAGATCTGTAGCTTCCACTCCCCTTTCATAGAATGTTTCCTCTTGAAACCCAGCTACCATCTGGTGAGGAAACCCAAGTAGCCATGTGGAGGGATCCATGTGGAGGAGAAGCAATGACCCGAGCTGACGACCCAGCTAATTGCCAAGCTGACATGTTAGTGAGGCTCCTTTCGATCCTTCACCATCCAAGCTGACACCATGTGAGGCACACATTCTCGGCCCGCGTAGAAATTTGTGAGAAGTAATAAACTTCTGTTGCTGTGAGACATTAAGTTTTGGTGTAGTTTGTTATGTGGCAGTAAATAATGAAACTAAATGGTAACAATAGAGGCTAACCTATTGCCTGATTATTTGTCTTAATGTCTGCTCTTGGCAAAATAAATCCAAAAATGGAAGTTTCCCTACTGAGGGATAACCTGATATATGTCCTATGCTTTAAAAAAAGCTTTTTGGTTCTATGATATTCGTTCATAGAGCCCCTGGACTAGATAACCTTCTTTTCAATCTTGACATGCTGGGAGATGTCCCCTCCAAATGCTTTGGTTGCCCTTGCCAGATGGGATAAATAGTGCTCCCCATCGTCTTCTCATAAAACTAGGACCTTGTAACTATTTTACTGTTTCTCACATCATTTTACAAGAAGCTGCACTTTCACTTGGTGAAAACTGCATAAGGACAGGGAGCTCTGCTTACTGTTCTTATTTTCTCAGCACCTTCATTCGTGCTGGACATGTCGTATATTCTTAACAACTGAGTGGAACTGAATTTAGCTCCTTTTTTAAAAATTAAATTTTTTCATGCATCTTCTGTTGCTCTCAAATACTGGCATGCTGGGGGGAGACTATCCTATCATATGCATAGATGCTTATCTGATGGAAATATAATAAGAAGACAGTAAGAGTGTTGAAGAAGGGGAATCACCTGGCCATGGAATAGTCATAGCTGAGCTGTTAAATATGTCCCTCAAATATCAATTTACTGTAGTCCCAGACACAAATGGGGATAATTCTGTGTCAACACTGAAGAACTTCTGAAAGACACTGAAGCAAGTGATAATTAGCAAGAACCAGTTCTTTCAACCTAAAGCTTCCTGTTGGCACAGAAGAATCCACAAATGGAAGTTAACCCTGTTGATAGATATTCCTGATGATGTGGACGCTCATTTCCTACTTTTTACATGGAGCCTAAAATAGAATAATTTTTCTGATATTTGTAAACACTAAATGTAATTGAACCACACATTGATGATACTAGAATCATCTACTGATTATACCAATTAATTATATTATTTAATTATTTGATTTAAACACCTATATTCAAGTTACGGAATACATAGTTGAGCAAAACATTTACTGTCATTATTCACTTCTGTGAATTCCTTCCTATTGATATAAGGTTACTAATGTCTACTTGTCAGATTCCTGGAAATTTGAATTGGTGGGGGGAGTGGGGGAGGTGGGGGTGTGATGAATGTCATTTTATGTTCACAAATATTTCTCTTCAGAATTTGTGTCTGTGATACATATGCCGAAGCAATTTCTTCACTGATACAGCTCCTAGGGCACTTGAAACTAAAGAAAAAATGAACAAATGGGACTACATCAAAATAAAAAGCTTCTGCACAGCAAAAGAAACCATCAACAAAACAATGAGAAAACCCACTATGTGGGAAAACATATTTGCCAATGACATATCTGATAAGGGCCTAATCTCCAAAATTTATAGGGAACTCATACAACTTAACAAAAGGAAGATAAACAATCCAATCAAAAAATGGGCAAAGGACCTAAATAGACACCTTTCAAAAGAGGACATTCAGAAAGCCAAGAGACATATGAAAACATGCTCAAAGTCACTAATCATCCGAGAGATGCAAATCAAAACAACAATGAGGTACCATCTCACACCTGTCAGACTGGCTATCATCAAAAAATCAACAAATCAACAAACGACAAGTGCTGGAGAGGATGTGGAGAAAAAGGAACACTTGTGCACTGCTGGTGGGAATGCAGACTGGTGCAGCCACTATGGAAGACAGTATGGAGTTTCCTTAAAAAACTGAAAATGGAACTCCCATTTGACCCTGTGATCCCACTTCTAGGAATATATCCCAAGAAACCAGAAACACCAATCAGAAAGGATATATGCACCCCTATGTTCATAGCAGCACAATTCACCATAGCTAAGATCTGGAAACAGCCTAAGTGCCCATCAGTAGATGAATGGATTAGAAAACTGTGGTACATCTACACGATGGAATACTATGCTGCTCTAAAAAGGAAGGAACTCTTACCATTTGCAACATCATGGATGCAACTGGAGAGCATTATGCTAAGTGAAATAAGCCAGTCAATAAAGGAAAAATACCACATGATCTCACTCATTCATGGACAATAGAGACCATTATAAACTTTTGAACAATAATAGATACAGAGGCAGAGCTGCCTCAAACAGATTGTCAAACTGCAGCGGGAAGGCCGGGGAGGGTTGGGGGGCAGGAGGTAGGGGGGTAAGAGATCAACTAAAGGACTTGTATGCATGCATATAAGCATAACCAATGGACATAAGACACTGGGGGATAGGGGAGGCTAGGGGACTGTCTAGGGCGGGGGGATAAAATGGATACATATGTAATACCCTTTGTAATACTTTAAGCAATTAAAAATAATAATAATAAAATAAAATAAAATTGGAGGCCGAAAAAAAAAAAAAAAGAATTTGTGTCTGTGATAATAACCTTGACATTACCACTAAGTATCCCAGAAATGTTTTATCTTCAGCTGCATGGATTTACAGCTGCCCAAATTGCTGAATGTATGTCTGTAAAGCTGCATTGAATCTTAATTTTCTCCTTAATTAAAAATGACTAACTTTTGCCATAGTTTTGAAATGATCTTTTGTAAAAATTAAATATGCTAGTAAATTGCAAACTGTTAAGACTCTTTCATCCTTTATTAAATGCAAAGATTCACTGGTTTGATCTAAAGTTTTAAGATACCAAGAGGAACATGATTATGGATGGAGAACACTTTAATTCTGTGGTTTGTATCCATATTATATCAAGAGATCTGAGAGCATCATTGCAACGTTCCTCCCCAAAGAATTCATTCATAAAGAAACCAAAAGAAGAGGAAGTGGGAGGTCATTGGGCAATTCTTACTTTTGTAATAAACCCTAGGTTAGCTTTGACTTTCTTGGATCGGATGATTCCCCGTCATAAGAGAAAACATCTTTAACAAATTAGGAGCCTTGTGTGGTTAAGTATAGAAATTCCCTGTCTCATTTGATGAATTAAACAAAGCATTTTCTTAAAAGAGAAAAAGGAAACATATTCATTTTAGATGTTTAATTTTTTAAATTTTCAACAGCTTTTTATTTGATCTTAGTATTACTGATGTGCTGAAATCAAGCATCATTTCCACAATCTGGGTTCATGAGTTTGGAGGTGGGGATTTTTGAATATATTTTTAAAGATATTTTATTTGTGCATAAATTCTGATCTAGCACATGATAATTATTTTTGCATAGTCAGGTAAATACCATTACATTTTATTAATATTCTTTTGGTTGATGGCACCACATATCTTATACATTGAAATTAGTATTATATTGAATCAAGGAGAGTGGAAAACTAATTCCAGAAAAAGTGAAAATGAAGCTAAAGTGCTATCTGTTGTGGAGTGGTCGCCAAGGACTTTCCCTAGAGGGGTAATACATAACATGCAAACATGGAAAAGGCAAGCGTCCTATGGTTTTCATACCCACATGGCTCATGTAAGAGTCATCTGTAACTTTAAAAAGGGCAGACAGAGACCACAACTGTTAAAAGAGAAATTCTTGATTGGGAATTCGTAATAGGGTGACTGAGCAAGGTCTAATCTACCATCATTTTCTTGAGCACCAAACACGAGCTAGCAAGTACTTCAAGAACTGAACTCTCAGAGTCCTTAGTCTTCCTGGCTCTTCCTCTCATGTTCTACAGACTCCTCCCTAGAATGCCCACCACCTTCCCTTTGCTCCCCTCCCTTGCTTCTCTTCGGTGCTGCTCCTTCCCACTATCATACCCTCTGGACACACAATAGCTTCCCAAAAGATAAACTCATCCAGTGCTGCATTCACTGGGAATTTGAATTTGGGTTTCTAGAAGTGCCAATGGCCTTAAACTTTTACCCGGATCCTTGATTTCTGTCAGCACAGCTCCCCTGCCCCCCACCCCACAATGCCGGTTCCCTCAGTTCTCAGCACTCCCTGTTCTAATTGTTTCGCAGAGCCCTCCTAGAGACCCAGAAGTCACAGAATTTAGTCCAGCCTCCATTTCCAAGGAATGCCAATCACAGTGAGGCTTCCAAGGCTCCAGTTCAGCACCCTGACCGCCTGCCCCCCTCCCCCCCCCCTCCTTCGCCCCCCTTCCCCCCAGAGCTCTGCAAGGAAGGACTCAAACTCTCATCCTCAAAGCAACATTGTATGAATTAAGAACTCTCACTAGAAAGTAATTAAAAGTACTAGGTTCCCCCAGAATCATGTAGTGATTCTGCTTCCCATCCCCCCTACCAGATTTCCACCATTCCCCTGTTCAGTATTGCACCCATATCCTGTAGAACCCCTCACCCTGCATCCCTGGTAAAGGTGGTATAAGCCATATGCAGCTCAGAGGAAGAAACTATATGAATTTTGAGACAAAAAGTGGGAAATGACAAACCAATTGGGTCAAGAATGTGAATTTGGAATACAAGAAGGATGATATAGGTGAAGATAAATAAATAAAGGCAAAGATAGATGACTTTGGTTTTCAACAACTACAAGAATACACCAGTACAGAACAGTGCTTCTTGCTGAATGAAAACAAGACATGAACAGTTTAGTCAGAAGAGATTTGGGCTCCAGACAAGGGAAGTATAGTAGACAGATAGGATATAATTATGATATGAATTTAAAATTGCTGGGTCAACCTAGGATAATTTCCCACAATGTACTCAAGCCATGAGAGGTAGCTCTGTAAGCAAGATTCAGTAATAAAACATCCGTGGTCAAGGGTAATTCTGCTTTGCTTTCAAAGCTCAGGAAACAGCAGAGTCTAAATAATTGAGTGACTTAGAAGCTAGAGTTATAGCTGGCCCTGGACACATGCTAGGCTTATTGCAGGGGTTTACTGGGCAACTTTAAAAAATAGGAATATCTGGACTCTGTATCCAGAGATTCCCATTTGGTTGGCCTGGGGTGGGAACAATAAATCTTTATTTTTTTTTTAAAGGCTCCCAGTTGATTTGAATGTGCAGCCAGAATTAGTACCCACTGGGCTAGAAGCCACACATTCTGAGCTCAGTGACTAATGTCTCCTGCTAGATTGGTGACTCAGTCTCAAAACGTCCACAGAATGAAACGATACCGGAGCAAAAGGCATGCGTAGGTGTGTGAATGTATGGATGCTTAGAGTTGGAACAAGATGGACTGTCTCCAGAGGATATCATTAAAGAAAAAGAAGCACCAATAAGCAAGCCTAGGATTACCTGACCAGTGCAGGAAAAAATGCGAACTTGCATCAGAAAAGAAAAAAGACCCTCCGAAACAGCTGCTAACAAAATTTCAAAGACATTAGTGAAAGATAGAATGACATCAGAGCTTATGCAATTGAATCATCTAACACTCGCTTCATCAAGCCTCTAGGCCCTCAGTCCAGGTGTCTATGGTTATGTCTCCCCCTCCTCACCACTCACCCTGCCTTTCACCTCCTTCTCTACTGACACATTTCCCATTTTCAAAATTCATTCAGCATTTCCCTATTTCGCCATTAAAACAACAAGCAACTGATGAGGAAATTTGCACAAATGGTGTACATAAAACGGTCACTTCCGCTGGTGGTGTCATGTAGCTATGTACAACCAAACGAATCTCAAAAGAGAGAGGGCTGTAATCCATCCCTGGAGCAACCACCCAGAGCAAAGTGGCTAGCTCCAAAGAGCTGCGCTGAGGCCCCTTGTGCTGGAGACAGGCTTGGGAAGACACTGGACTTTAAAGGGGGAAAAGATGAGAGAACAACTTGGAGACTTCCAGGTGGCGTTTCTGGAGTTGGAGGAATTAACCAGCAACAGTGCAATGACAATAATTAAGTTCAGAAAGGAAATATCTTAATAGCTTGAGACAGTGGCTACAGTCCTATGGAAGTGTGCATCCTCTATCTCTTCACCTGGAGACTTTTTGAAACGCATGTCAAAGGGAGACTACACATGTCTTTCCATCCTCTTGGCTGAAAACAACAAAAGCATATACGGTAATTTTTCTCTTAATTATTGGATAAAGGAGGGATGCGGTTGGTTCCATTATGTCTGTCACGGCCCCTTCTGTTTGGCATTGTGGTAACTTGCTGGGATCTTTGTCTCTCTGTGAGGGATACCCCATCCCACCCTGGTTCCCACCAGGCTCAGCAGTCTGTTTCCTCTTTGTCTTCCTTCTGAACTACCACTGCATGCCTTCCACCTCCCCGAATGTGCTGTCTTGCATTATTCAACTAAAAAGATGCTTTACCAGCACCAGCGTCCTCAGATGTGGTTCCCTCAAATAGCATCCTAGCAGCAACTAAACAGTAACTGGCATCCATCAGCCTCTGAGGAGCGGGTGAGCTCTGAGGACGAGACCGCTTCGGGCTTAAACAAACAACAATAAGAACATGTGCAGATTCCAAAGGAACACACACCAAATCTAATAAAGGCTTGGTGCCGCAGCAGGCTGTCAGTGGACCAGGCTGGGCTTCTTTTGTTCTCCTCCTGATTGTCTTGTATAGGTTTGGTCCCAGATCTACACTTCCTGGGAGAGTGAGCGAATCCGCCTTTGGTTGTGCTGCCTCTTGATAGTTTGGAGCTGGGACTGGGCAATTAAGGGGTTTGTTAGAGTATTGCTGGAGTGGAGCCGTAGTTGTGAGCTCCAGCCCATGGAATGGTTAGGTTCGGTGTCTTCCAGCCCCAATCCCCAGGGCCTGGGCTGGGCCACCGGGGCATTGGATGAAGGGCATTCGTGAAGTTTCCAGGTAGCAGTGCCCGGAGAAGAACCTTAAAATCCATGCTTCTCTGGCAGTAGCTAAAGAACTTCACTAAAACGAAGTAGTAGCTGTACTGACAGAGTCTAGAGAGGAGGGAATATCCATGGGCATCTGGAAGGCTTCGCAGGGAAGGAGATATTTGAACTGAGTCTGGAGTAAAGCAAGAGAGAGATGGAAACAGAGTCTGAGCCCAAAGCCCGGGCATGAAATTCTGTGATTTACATGAGAATTAAATCAGTTTTTCTAGAGTCATTCACATTTTTTTTTTAATAAAAGTGTAAACTTAACAAATTTCTGACAATGTAAGGAAGAAAACCCTCACATTCTGTCTTTTAAAATGCACAGTTTTCCTAGTGGAGGGGACGGGGGAGAGCAGAGGGAAGGCGCTCAGGTTCAGGGGCTACCAGCAGGTCTCTGTGTGGGGCGGCCCTTTGACTCTTGGAGGGGCAGCGGGGAAGGCAGGAGAATGGCTGGTTTCTTTTCTCTACTTTGGGAATGAGCCTGCAGCAACGACGCAGCTCCTTCCCACTGACGATCGGAGCGCTGCCCACGGCTGCCCCTTGCCCTGGTTTCCCACGCTGTGGGAGCCCAGCACATTGGGCTGCTCACTTCACCGTGCCCGAGGTCTCCAGCGGGAAGGGCACGGGCCAAGGGGAAGGAGTAGCAGACCTAGGAGCTGCACCCAGACCCGCTACTTGTGTCAAAGGGAGTGAATCCCGCCCGCAGGGATGCCCAGTTAAGGTGTCCTGTGGGAAAGGGCGCTGGGCAGGGGGGGTTCTTGACATTTCAGAACAAGGCAAGGAGGCAAAGAAGAGTGAAGGCTCCATGTGGTCATCGGCGAATGCCATTTTTCATCTTGCTTTTCTGTGTAAATCTGGCTTCCTGTCCTTGACCCTAAATTACTTGATCCTGTCGGGAGGCAGCTGCCTCTGTGAAGCCCTGTGCTGCTCAGCAGATGCCTGGGGTGGGGGTGGGAGTGCGGGGCCAGGAGGTGGCCGCCCTGACTCCAAGTTAGGCCGCCTCCGGCTGAGCCGGGTGAGCGGTGGCAGCGAGAGGTCCTGTGAAAATCGTCTGGGCTGCCTCCGCTGGCCGTCCTCCAATAAGAACTGCTCACAAGCCTGTTCCCAGGCCGGCTCATTCCAGAGGGTCTAACCGGGAACACAAAATGCTAGGCTTTTTTTTTTTTCTCCACCAACCTCAAAGAGATCCTTTTATGGACAGACCCAGGCCTGCCTCTTTTAACAAAATTCCTGTTGAGAAGCTGACCTCCCTTGACCTGGGCAAAGCAACAGGTGACCCCCTGGGAGAGTGGGCAGTTGTCAAAGCAGCTCTTGTCTCTGGGGTCTCAGGGCAACTGAAGACAAATAAAGCTTTCAGCCTGAAAGGACACAGGCGTTGCCTCGTTGCCTTGGGACATGCCTTTGAATTTGATGGTGTGGCCCGCAGTGGCACTCAGCCTCACACAGAAGTCCTGGCTGGTGCTTCAGCTTTAGAAACTCACTGGGTTTTGTGTGATCGAGCAGGAGAGCAGAATGTGCAACTACCTTTTGGAAAAAGTTCTTTCGTTTTCTCCCCAGTATACACCCAGAAGCATTTGGCTTAAATACTTACCGGCAATGCAGTCTCCCCTGTAGAGAGCTGTGGGGAAAAGATTCGGAGTTAGGTCTGGACTTTCATCGTCACTGACTGGGTAAGAAAGGATGCACTGGGTAAAAAGGATTTTCCTTTTCCTTAAAGACTGTGGTGTCTGGGATTTTCCAAATCTTCCAGAAAGCATTAATTTGATGTTGTTAATTTATCAAGCCATTAATTAAGCATCATGATATGAAATGAAATTATTCAAAATTGGCTCCAGCCTCCACTCAAATGCCAGTAGCTTGTGGTTCAGATCTTGTTTCCGGAAAGCGCTAACAGTCTTGGGTCTATATAACTGAAAACCAAAAGGTGCGATCATTTGGGGTACAAATGCATTTGAGTCCGTTTTAATGGCCTTCCTTAGCCAGGTACTTAGGTCTCCATCTTTATTTTATGTTTGGAGTGGTATAAAGGATGGAAGCTATCCAAATGCTGGGTTCTTTTTCTACATCAGGAGACTTAGAATAGATGAATCACTTGTCCCTTCGTTGCATTTTTATTCTACTTTCAAACACTCATTTTATTTTTTGATTTTATTATGCCACATTTATTTTATATAAATGCATCTTTTAAAAAATTAATGTAACATGTATTTAGCACTCACTTAGTGTCTTGCACTAAATTAACTATTCTAATTTGGTGTTATAAGGCCAGAAAGAGACACAATGGTTGTCACAGTGATCTGCCAGGTCTAAGGAAAAAACAGAAATGGTACCACACAGAGTTCTATAGACTGTAGCATTGAGGCACATATTATTCCACTTGATCCAAGAAGCTGACACCACAAGTATGACTTTGGGATTTTGTGTTAACCCAGAACCAGTCAGAAGTGGAGTCAAGAGTCAAGCCCAAGTCATTTGATTCCTCCTCTTGTGTTTTCCTGGACATGGGCAGGGAACCTAAGGAAAATTGTTTGGCAACTCAAAAAAAAATCACTAAGTTCTCACAGTGCTCGCTTGCATGAGAAAAACTGAGCCTGGTTTTGAGTGGCTGGTAGGCCCTAAGTCTGTGGTTGCATTTGTGAAGTGGAGATACTTAGCACTAATTTATTCTGCAGCTATGTCTCAGGGATAATGTAATAATGATGATCATTTACATAGATACTGTAGTTTACTGCTTATGAAATTCTTTAAAATATAAAAGAGCTTTGAAAGGAAAGACTGCACAATTGCCAGTGATTACCATGCTTCTCTTCTTAGAGCTTCAGTTTTCACAACAGCAAAAAAGATGGCTCATAGCTGTCTCAAATATTTAACAGGAGTTTGGAAAGTCATTCAGTGTCACCTAGATAGCCTTTTCTGAGCTAAAGAGATGTTCATTCACACACACACACACGCACACGCACGCGTGCACACACACACGCACACGCACACACACACACATTTATTGAGCAACTATTATCTGGTAGGCATTGTATTACAGGAAAGGTGAACGAAACTGGATCCTTTTCCTCAAAGAGCTTATAGTCTAGATGGGGAAACAGACTTTATAAATAAAATAACATCTATTCTAACAAGTGCTAAAAAAGATTGAGACAGAGCTTCAGGCTTAGGGCAGCCAGAGGAGGCTGTTCCAGATAAGGAATGAAGACAGACAAGGGAATAGAAATAGAGAGAAAAGGCTGGAAGGCAATGTATATATTTCTTAAGTAGATGACACCCTCCGTTTAAAGGTAGGGACTGTTTGATACTTGTTTCTGTTTTTCCCAGATACCAATAATTGGTATTCAGTTTTGGACATGCTGAGTTTAAAACATCTTTAGGTCACAGAGGTGGGTTTCTAGCAGGCAGTTGGATAGACATTCCTCAAAATTAAACATTTGGAGATCATCCTTTCATAGACAATAGATATAATTAGGGTATGAATAAGATCATGCAATTGGATCATCTTAAAAACGAAGGTCAATGACAGTACCTAAGGAACACAAATGTCTGAGCAGAGTATTAACAAGGAGTCCACAGTGCAGATTAAGAATGTGATTATAGGGGGAGAAAAAATTCAAGAGCGCTATTGCTGACACTAAGGTAGGAAAGAGTGGCAGGAAGGAAGTCAATAATGTCCAATGCTGCAAAGAAGTCACATAAGATAAAGACTGAAAAAAATGTCACTTGAATATGACAATTATAAAGATGTTTATAACCAATCTTAGGAAGAACATTCTGGTGGAATGGCAGGTAGAGAAATTGTACTGCAGTGCCTTGAGGGATGAATTGGGGGCGAAGAGGTGGAGACAAAGGTATATGTCCAATTTCAAGGAGTTTGACTAGGAGAGGGATGAGAGCAATGAGGCAGAAGAGGAGGAAACTGGACTGGAGAATATTTTTTAAGATAGTAGAGATTTAAGCAGGCTTGAGGCTTGATAGGATAGATCCAGCAAGGAGGGAAAAATTGAGGATGCAGAGAACAGAGGAGACTCAATGAAACAACATTCTGAAAGAGACAATGTGGTAGACAGAATAATATAAAGATATCCATGTCCTAATCCCTGGAACCTGTGAACATGCTGCCTTACACGGCAAAAGGGACTTGCCGATGTAATTGAGGATCTTAAGATAGATTATCCTGGATTCTGAACTGGCCCAATATAATGCCATGGGTCCTTATAAAATGGAGGCAGGAGGCTCAGAATGAATAGTAGATGTGTTCTATCTATTCCTAAGCCCTCAATTAACACCTCCAGAGGATGGTTCCACATTTATATTTCCAACTCAGATCTCTTCTCTGAATTTCCAACTAGCCTACCTTGTGTAATTTCCTCTGGGAATGTTTCTCAGAATCCTCAACCGGCTTACAATATGCTATATATTACCTTGTATTTTTCCACTTGCTTTATTGTAATTTTATTATCTGTATTTTACCCTGGAATGTACTCTGTGAAGGTAGGGTCCCCAGAATTATGTGTGGCTTATTTATCACTTTATCCACAGTACCTAGAAAGTTCCTGGTTTGTAATTACTATTTAGTATGAACTGATAAATTTACTGATTTTAATTTAAACCATTGTAAGAGTTACCTTGTTTATTGTAAAGAGCACCCAAATTAGTGTACCTTTCATTTTTTACAGTATGATGGTCCTTTAATGACTGCTACTTTTGTGAAATTACAGTATAAAAACAAATTACTAGAAAATAAAGCTGGTAGTAACAAAAAAGACATAATCTGATTTTTCATTTTAGGTTCAACAGACTTGATATTACTTTGTGGGATAATTATAAAGGTTTTTGAATGATTATCCCAAATTTCTGTAATTTTCCTGTGAATGAAATAGTTCACAAACCAGCACTAGACGGCAGACCATACTTGTGTTATTGTAATTAGCTAGTTATTAGTATTAATAATGACAAGAGAGCAAAGGGGAGGCCAGGCATTATAAGCAGGTCATTTGGGCAGCTTCACCAGGAAGCTGCAGCTTCATGCTCCCCGGGGAACCACTGGGCCATTCCAGGAAGATCACTAGGGGAGGGGGTTGAACAAAAGAGGAGATGGGCGCCTGTGCAATGAAGTCAGAGTGACTCAGGGGAGGTGCTTGCCTATCAGTCTAGCCTGGGGAACAATGGATTCTGAACAATGGGGACCGCATTAGAAGCACGTGAAATCTTGGAAAGTTAATACGTTAGTTTGAAAAACTCCTGGTTAAAATCCCCAGACAAAGAGTTCTCTCTCTCTCTCTTATTTGCTCTTGCTGCTCTGGTTCACACTTGCTCTCTCTGGCACTGTGACCCGTATATGCCTGTGTGTGTGCCTGTTCTCTCTCCATAGCCATGTGGCCTGAAGCAGCCGCATGGCCCACGGTCATGCAGGCTCCATGTGCAGGATGCAGGGCTGGACCATAATATGGACACCAGTTCTGGGCAGTGGCCTCAATTCTGGCTCTGCGAAGACAAGATGGGCTTCCTCCATGGCGAGACAGACAGAGATGGAGCCTTGGAGGGGAACCGCCTTAATTTTGCATCATCAATAAAGCTTTCCACAAAACCCCATCCTCCCATGGGGGCCTCGGGAAATTCTTTTCTTCGTGGCGCCCCAAGAGCTCCATTTCCAACCCTATCGCTTGGAGTAGCGCCAGATGGGATGACAGAGCCAGTCACAACTCTTGATTTTTTTCTTTTTTGCTGCTTTTCCGGATCATTTTATTTGCTGAAGAACATTAGATAAAAGTCATTTTGTTTGTTTGATTGTTTTTGCAAAACAAGGAAGGGAGCTGATGGTCTACTGTCACCGTAGTCAGGGAATTGAGCATCTCTCATAGTTTAACCGGAGGTGACTGTAGAGAATACAGATGTCAAGGATGGTGCTCTGTGGTGGTGTGGGGAGCTTCAGTGCGCATGTGTACAACCTTTCGCTTGTATGTGCTGGAGCCTTTGCTGGGTGACTATTACAGGGTCCTGGATAGAATGACCACAGAGTCAGTGCCCAGGATGGGTCAGCCTTATCTTTGGCACTGAGTGCTTTAAAACCAAAGGCTTTCTGAAAACCCTCCCATTGTTTATCAATACTGTTAACAGGACTCCTTAAATACTACAATTTATACAACCTTTAGAAAATCCTTGCACTGCCTCTATTAAACATGGGAGAACTGCAACTTCTCATGGAATTGCCAACTGTTTGTTTATTTTTTCTAGGATCAAATACCCATGGACTCTAAGAGTTCACTGCAACAGTATCTCCTGTTTTCCCAGATGCTTTTTAGCATTAAAAACTATGAAGACGTTTCAACCTCTTCCCCTTGTCAGCTTTCGAGTATTTCTCTGTTTAACATTTGAAGAACTAAAAAAAAGTCCAGTCACATGTTGGAGCCTCAGTTTATCACTGGCAGAAGTTACTGGACAGAAAGCTTGCTTTTAAATGTCTTGTTAGGGCTGCCAGATTTAACAAATATAAATACAGGACACCCCGTTAAATTTGAATTTCAGATAAACATCAAAAACATTTTTTTAGTATGGACATGGGACATGTCCCTTGCATGGGGCATGCTTACATTAAGAATTTATTCTCTGTTTATCTGAAATTCAAATGTAACTGAGTGTCTTATATTTTATCTGGCAACCCTGTCTTGTGTAAATTATTTCATTTAGATGGGTCCTTTTTCCTATGGTATCTCTATGGGGTGTTTTTGGTTTTGGTTTGCTTCTTTGTTTTTAGACTCTTTTCTTCACTATTAGAACACAGTTTTTAAAAGGCTTTCTGCCAGTCCTGGGTTCGTGATCAATGACATCATTAGCATCACCATAGCTCTAAATTATGCTCAAACAGGATTAGAACTACTGACAAATTGTGAAGACAAGAGACTCCCAAGGAAGTTAGGATCAAATTATGATCAAGAAAGGAAAGGAAGGAAATGGCAAACTTAGCTTGGAGATAATGCCCAGCATAGTGAATGCTCTGTAATGGAGTCAGACACAGAATACCCCTGGGAGGCGGATGGGCACGCAACCTCACATTTCACAGATGGAGAAACCCGAACACAAAGAGGGTGAGTGACTTCTCGAGGGGGGCAGGAAGCAGCTGTGTGAAGGAATGGGGGAAGAGAGGAGAAAGAAAAGCTGCGGAAACCCAGTCTTACCTGGCAGGCTGGGGAGAAGGCAATCGCTGAAATGTGGCTATTGTACTAAAACCCTTTTCTTCTAGACAGTGGAAAAGTTTTATATCTACCACCCATCCCACCCTGTACATGCACAAATCACGGAACCAATATGTTCTAAAAATGTGAAAGGGGCGTTAGAGAGCATTCATCCCAATCTCTTCATCATATGGATGGAGGAACTGAGGCTAAGAGGTTGAGTAACTTTACCCAGTTGTCTAATTTATAGGACTCCACCTGGTCTAGGCCTAAGGATTTCTACAGCTCAATGTTTTTATACACCGCCCATAGTTTCTGCTCCATAATAAAGTCCAGTCCAGTCCAGTATCCTGTGTGCTTCAAGTCAGGCAAGAATCAATGATTTTTATCTTTTTTTTTTTTTATTGCTTAAAGTATTACAAAGGGTATTACATATGTATCCATTTTATCCCCCCGCCCTAGACAGTCCCCTAGCCTCCCCTATCCCCCAGTGTCTTATGTCCATTGGTTATGCTTATATGCATGCATACAAGTCCTTTAGTTGATCTCTTACCCCCCTACCTCCTGCCCCCCAACCCTCCCCGGCCTTCCCGCTGCAGTTTGACAATCTGTTTGAGGCAGCTCTGCCTCTGTATCTATTATTGTTCAAAAGTTTATAATGGTCTCTATTGTCCATGAATGAGTGAGATCATGTGGTATTTTTCCTTTATTGACTGGCTTATTTCACTTAGCATAATGCTCTCCAGTTGCATCCATGCCGTTGCAAATGGTAAGAGTTCCTTCCTTTTTACAGCAGCATAGTATTCCATCGTGTAGATGTACCACAGTTTTCTAATCCATTCATCTACTGATGGGCACTTAGGCTGTTTCCAGATCTTAGCTATGGTGAATTGTGCTGCTATGAACATAGGGGTGCATATATCCTTTCTGATTGGTGTTTCTGGTTTCTTGGGATATATTCCTAGAAGTGGGATCACAGGGTCAAATGGGAGTTCCATTTTCAGTTTTTTAAGGAAACTCCATACTGTCTTCCATAGTGGCTGCACCAGTCTGCATTCCCACCAGCAGTGCACAAGTGTTCCTTTTTCTCCACATCCTCTCCAGCACTTGTCGTTTGTTGATTTGTTGATGATAGCCAGTCTGACAGGTGTGAGATGGTACCTCATTGCTGTTTTGATTTGCATCTCTCGGATGATTAGTGACTTTGAGCATGTTTTCATATGTCTCTTGGCTTTCTGGATGTCCTCTTTTGAAAGGTGTCTATTTAGGTCCTTTGCCCATTTTTTGATTGGATTGTTTATCTTCCTTTTGTTAAGTTGTATGAGTTCCCTATAAATTTTGGAGATTAGGCCCTTATCAGATATGTCATTGGCAAATATGTTTTCCCACACAGTGGGTTTTCTCGTTGTTTTGTTGATGGTTTCTTTTGCTGTGCAGAAGCTTTTTATTTTGATGTAGTCCCATTTGTTCATTTTTTCTTTAGTTTCAAGTGCCCTAGGAGCTGTATCAGTGAAGAAATTGCTTCGGCATATGTCTGAGATTTTGTTGCCTTTGGATTCTTCTAGAATTTTTATGGTTTCCCGTCGTACATTTAAGTCCTGTATCCATTTTGAGTTTATTTTTGTGTATGGTGTAAGTTGGTGGTCTAGTTTCATTTTCTTGCATATATCTGTCCAATTTTCCCAGCACCATTTATTGAAGAGACTATCTTGGCTCCATTGTATGTTCTTGCCTCCTTTGTCAAATATTAATTGAGCATATTGGTTCGGGCCGATTTCTGGGGTCTCTATTCTATTCCATTGATCTATATGCCTATTCTTGTGCCAGTACCAGGCAGTTTTGAGAACAGTGGCTTTGTAATACAACTTGATATCTGGTATTGAGATCCCACCTACTTTGTTCTTTTTCAGGATTGCTGCAGCTATTCAGGGTCTTTTTTTATTCCAGATGAATTTTTGGAGAGTTCGTTCTAGATCTCTGAAGTATGCCGTTGGTATTTTAATGGGAAGTGCGTTGAATTTATAGATTGCTTTGGGTAGTATGGACATTTTAATGATGTTGATTCTACCAATCCATGAACACGGTATGTTCTTCCATCTGTTTATGTCTTCCTCTATATCTTTTTTCAACGTCCTGTAGTTTTCTGAGTAGAGGTCTTTTACCTCTTTAGTTAAGTTTATTCCTAGGTAGCTTAATTTTTTTGGTGCAATGGTAAACGGGATTGTTTTTATAATCTCTCTTTCTGAAAGTTCACTATTGGTGTATAGAAATGCCTCAGATTTCTTGGGGTTAATTTTGTATCCTGCTACATTGCCAAATTCATGTATTAAGTCTAGTAGCTTTTTGATGGAATCTCTAGGGTTTTGTATGTATAATATCATGTCGTCTGCAAATAAGGACAGTTTTACTTGCTCTTTTCCAATTTGGATGCCTTTTATTTCTTCTTCTTGCCGAATTGCAATGGCTAACACTTCCAGTACTATGTTGAACAGGAGTGGTGAGAGGGGGCATCCCTGTCTTGTTCCTGTTCTTAGGGGAAATGGTGTTAGTTTTTGTCCATTGAGTATGATGTTGGCTGTGGGCCTGTCATATATGGCTTTTATTATGTTGAGGTATGATCCTTCTACTCCCACCTTGCTGAGAGTTTTTATCAAAAATGGGTGTTGAATTTTGTCAAATGCTTTTTCTGCATCAATTGATATGACCATGTGGTTTTTTTCTTTCAATTTGTTTATGTGATGTATCACGTTTATTGATTTGCGGATATTGTACCATCCTTGCATCCCTGGGATAAATCCTACTTGGTCATGGTGTATGATCTTTCTGATGTACTGCTGGATCCGATTTGCTAAGATTTTGTTGAGGATTTTGGCATCTATGTTCATGAGGGATATTGGCCTGTAATTCTCTTTCATTGTGTTGTCTTTACCTGGTTTTGGTATTAGGGTGATGCTGGCTTCATAGAATGAGCTTGGAAGTGTTCCTTCCTCTTGAATTTTTTGTAGTAGTCTGAGGAGGATAGGTTTTAGTTCTTCCTTGAATGTTTGGTAAAACTCCCCTGTGAAGCCGTCTGGTCCTGGGCTTTTGTTTGATGGAAGCTTTTTGATGACTGCTTCAATTTCTTCCATAGTTATTGGCCTGTTGAGATTTTTAGATTCTTCCTGATTGAGTTTTGGAATGTTGTATTTTTCTAGGAATTTGTCCATTTCCTCCATGTTGTCTAGTTTGTTGGAGAAGAATCAATGTTTTAAGTCCATTAAAAGTGAAAGTTGTTGAGGTCAACTGACAGGAATTCAGATAAAAGGATTTTCCAACTCTGTGGTCCAAACACTGAACTGCACAGAAAGCTCTATTATTCAGACCACTGCATTTGGTAGCCATGCTTCCCCACAGGCAAAGGGGCTTTGCTTAGGTTTTTGTTTGTAAACTAAAACTTTAAAATAACAAATTAGAAAAGGTTACTCATTCAAAGCTAAGAAAGTTTAAGGCAGTGGTTCTCAACCTTCCTAGTGCTGCAACCCTTTAATACAGTTCCTCATGAAATTGTGGTGACCCCCAATTTCATTGTTACAAATTACACATAATTAAAGCATAGTGATTAATCACAAAAGCAATATGTAATTATACATGTGTTTTCTGATGGTCTTGGGCGACCCCTGTGAAAGGGTCTTTCGACCCCCAAAGGGGTCGAGACCCACAGGTTGAGAACCGCTGGTTTAAGGCAAAAGGATCTCAAGATCAAATTATAAAAGCAAGACGTTAGGGTCCAGCCAGCTTGGCTCAGTGGTTGAGTGTTGACCTATGAAACAGGAGGTCATGGCTCAATTCACCCTGGTCAGGGCACATGCCCGGGTTGTGGGTTCGATCCTCAGTGTGGGACATGCAGAAGGCAGCTCATCAATGATTCTCTCTCATAATTGATGTTTCTCTCTCTCTCTCTCTCTCTCTCTCTCTCTCTCTCTCTCTCTCTCTCTCTCCTTTCCTCTCTGAAATCAATAAAAACACATACAGTTTTTTAAAAAGCAAGCCTTTAGGGTGCTCGTTATATATCTTCTTACACATTGGCTGCCTAAAGAAATAAAATAGTGCAGCCAAAAGCGAATTTCCTTTAAGCCTGCGGTTTATCATTCATGAGGAACTTGTGAAGACATTTTATAAATGCCAACCACTGTGATAGCACCTCAAGAGCCTCACTCCGTAGGTCTACGATGGAGCCTGATGCTCCACACTTTTTTTCTTTTTTTAAAAAATTTTATCTTTATTGTTGTAAGTATTACAGATGTCCCTCTTTTTTCCCCATTGGCCCCCTCCACCTGGCACCTGCTCTCCCCCCCTCCCCAGGGCTTCACCACACTATTGTCTGTGTCCATGGGTTATGCATATATGCATATAAATTCTTCGGTTAATCTCTCCCCACCCAAACACACACACCTGCCTTCCCTCTGAGATTCATCAGTCTGTCCCATGCTTCTGTATCTTTGGGTTCTATTTTGTTCATCAGTGTATTATGTTCATTCGATTCCACATACACTTTTAATAGCTTCTCAGGTGATTCTGATACCAGTGAGGTGGGTCTCTCTCTTTGCAAAACACTGCTTTAGAGTGTGGGCAGCTCTCTAGCCCCAGCTAAATTATGGAATAAAAAGTGCTATGCCACTTGGTATCATCCTATCTTAGATTCCCACACTCCTGGCACCCCCTTTCTATGAGTGTAGTTTAAGAATAGAGACAGACAAACATGGGTTTAGGGCCTGACTTAGCCTGCACTGGCTTGTGATCTAGCATAAACTACTTAACGTTCAATCCTTCATTTATTCACTCAACAAATACGTCTGAAGCTTCTGGGCATAAAATTTTGAACAAATCCTCACACAGTTTACCTTAAGTGGAGGAAAACAAGCATATAAACAAAGAAACAGATAAGTAAATTTCAGAGATTGGTGAGTAAGACTTAAAAAAATGAAATAAGATAATGAGATGGAGAATGACCCAGGGATCAGGGAGAGACAGGCTACTTTATTGGATGGACAGGTGAGGCCTCTTAGGAGTGGGTGGACAGTTGAGCAGAGACCCAAATGATAAGAAGGATACAACCATGCAAAGGGTGGGGGGAGGGCAGCAGAACTGGGTCCCCAAATAAGCTTTTACTGCCATGGGCAGGAAGAAGACTGTAAGACTGAGCAATGATAGCAAAAGGGAGAGTGGAAGGAGAAAATCAGGTCAGAGGAAAGGATGAACCAGATTACCCAGGGCCTGGGAACCATCATAAAGTGCTTTGACTCTTATCCAATTAGAATGGAGAGCCATCCGAGCATTTTAAGCAAGCCACAGTCTCGCATAGTAAATTGGTCAGGGTGACTGCTTCAGAGGGGTGAATCATGGAGTGCTTAGTTCTTAGTAAGGGTTCAATATATGCTAGCTGTTGCTATTCTTTTCAGTGCTGCTCACCTCATCATTCTTTGCTCATCGGTGCAATATTACCCCCACAGGGCCTCTTATCTGTCTGTAACTCATCATGTCACAGTCAACTCACAAGTCTGAGAAAGCAACTTCTATCGCTCTGTGTGGTCTGGGAAGCTGCTAGAGAATGTGTGCGTGGACATTACGGCTTTCCCCGAGGAAAGCCATAATGTCCGTGTTCTCTCAGAGAGGAAGGGACCACAAGGAGCATCCGTTTCCAACTGGAAAAACGGTCTAAGGGTCTAATAGTGCAAAGCTGAAAGTGTGAGTTGGTATCTTGGGTAGGATGACAGCTCATATGCACCCCTGACTCCTAAAGATCTCCTTAACCCCACATACGGGTCAGGCAACAGCAACCTGGTTTCCCTAATCTTCCAACCTGAACCACACTAATAATGCCATGGTTTCACCTTCTATATAGACACATGAATGTTCTGATACCATCTCTAGTTGTTATTTTAAATAAGAATTCAATATGATGGATCCAAAAAAATCATTTGTGGGTCAAGTAGTCTATCCTAGGCCAACAGATACTTTTTGAGGGTCCATTACCAGCCAGGCTATACATGTAATTTGGTATAGTTGTTTTAAACACTATTTTTAAAAGCAGAAGCAACTTTCTTCAAACAAAACCCATCAAGGCAATCCAACAGGAAGCACCTTAGGTGAAAGCAGGGATTCAGGCCTGAGCTGGGCCTGGCACACTGGCCATTGCTTTCCAAGGGGATTCCTGCAGGGCTTGGAGGAATCTGAGGAATTTGAAAACTAGTGCCCTGGGTGAAAAGATTCAGTAGTCCTCAGATACTGAGAGGACATAAATAAAAAATGATTGGGAGAATGGCCCAAATGTTCATTTTTCATTTCAATCTTTTTATATTTACTTCTTTAGTCAAAGCTCCTACAACATGCTGCTCATATAGCTGTCCTGTACCTTCCATCTCCAAGAAGCCCGAATCCCTCTTCATTTACTCATCACTACAGCATCCGATCAACAGCATGTAGGACATAAAGGACCAGAAGTCCCACCAGGTGCAAGATGCAAGACTCCTTCCCAAATGTGCATGGGAGGTGGTCACCCAGCTCCTAATATACCCCCATCAAGTTGGACTGATTTAAGTAGGTTACCAATAAACTGAAACATATTAAAATGTTAACAGTTTATTTGAGCAAAAATCTATTTGAATTAGGCAGCACCAAACCAGGAGTTGCTAGGAGTGCCACACTGACAGGAGCTGCAGGAAAATCTTTTATAGAGAAGAGGTGGAAGCAAAGCAAGGACATTATTTGATTGGCTAAATCGCTTAAGAGTTTACTTGGAAAAGCCTAGGTGGCTCTTTGTGATTGGTTATCCTTAGGTTTCAAATTAACTCTGAGGCCTTTATAAACTTAGGTTTTGGTTTGCTTACTTAGGCTGCTAAAACATTAGAACCTTCTCAGTCTAAAGGCCTTCTTGTTTCATCAGTTTAACAAGTAGGAACATGGGGAGATGCAGAGAGCTGCAATTTAATAAAAATCTTGCTCCCACTTACCAAGAGTAGGGCCTGAGGCAGGTATCTTAATTTCTCCAAGTTAGCTGTTTGCTAATTCTATAAAAGACAGGCATTATTTATAATGCTGCCTTATCCAAGAATAGTATGTATAGGTACTCAATAAATACTAATTTCCCCTTTTTACTCTTTTCAATTGAGTAGCACAGTATTTCCTACCTGGGAGCCTTCAGGGACCGGGGAAGAGATGGAGGAGGGCTCTGCCAATAATTGTAAACTACATATACTCACTCTTTTCTCATGTATGTAGCTGCTATTGAGCAAAGAAAATACAAATTCATTTAAAATGATTACCAAGTGCAAGGTAGCCCCTTTACATATAATTCATCCTCACTCATGTAGAAGGACTCAATATAGACTGATATTGAGAGATTCTTAAACTTCCAAAGAGTGGGAACAGCTTTGGGCTGAAACAAAGTGCAGCCATGATGCTCAAGCACTCACTTTGAATCCTGTTGACTTTTCAGTCCCTTCCCTGGGATGCTTCTCCCCATCCTTCATTATTGGTTATCAGTGGGTAGATAAGGAGAATAGCTTTGCTTTTCTTCACTTCGCCTGTGGTGTTTCCTGGCTTCCTGCCCTCCCCTTCCCTGTCCAGGGCCCTCAAGAGGATCCCCTGCGTGGGAGAGCTTGTCTCCGGAGTGTGGCAGCAGGCCGGCCACTGAGTCACAGGCTCCGTCTGTGGCGAGGCTGGCCCTGACCCGTGGGAGACAGCCCCTGTGGCTGCATCTGATTGCTAATGAGCTTTCTGGTGGCCGAGCCTTCTCATCAGCACCCTTTGTTTTTCCAGGCCGCCCTTGTAGGCTTGTTTTCCTTGCCTCCCAGGCACTCCGAAGTTTTTCCTCTCTGGGCCTGGCTGTCTCCTTTTCTTTTGAGCCTGTGTGGGAGCTAAATTTAAACTTGATTAACAACATTTAGTCCAAGGAGGTCAGGATACTATTTTCATGTTAAATGCTGCTCTTTCTGGTACCCTTTTGTTTTGTTTTAAGACACAATAGGAACACTCACAATGGGAGCCCCTCTGATTTAGTTGCTATGGTGCGAGGGACAAAAACCAGCATAAACTGTTGGGTGGTTTCATTCTGATCAGGGATGGAGAAGTGAACTAATACCCTTTTTGTGAGAACCTAGTTGACTGTTGAGAGCTATAGATGAAAAAGCTAGCAAATACTATTAGTGATAGCATTTTGACTCTACTTCTGAGTAACCTCTGCTAAATATGTGGGACTCAGCTTGAAGTCAGCTGCTCTGGAAAACTCCTTGACTCCCTGAATGTGTCAAGTCCACTATTAGGGATCTCCTTCTGCACCCAGGGATGTTTCTTTTCTAGCATTTTCTAAGGCCTGATTAAACCATTATTCAGCATCTGCCTTCTCTACTGGACTGTAAGCTCCATGAGAGGAGGCACAGATTCTCTGTTCTCCACCAAGGGAACTAAACATATCAACGAATAATGGCCAGACCACATCTGACAACAGAATTCTGGCCTCGACCTCTGCAGCAACCAGTTCAGAAAGGAAAATTATAGCTTCTTGATCCAGATGGTCAGCAGAATTGTCAGGGCTTGGTCGATGACTGCCAGCTTCTCTAATTTTGTCTCCACTTCCAACTCAGTACCAATCAGAGAAAGCAAAATATGTCCTCAGGCCTATCACTAGCCCCGCTCCTAGTTAGCCCGCCTCCAGCTTCCTCATGCCAAAAGGCTTCGAGCTCACCTGAAGTCTTCTCTTTTTCACTATGCTCTCCACTCCCTTGCATGCTTTGAAGTCTCTACTAAATACAAGTGATGGTGGTTGACTCCCTTGTTCTTAATAAATAGCTTCTGGTTATTTTCATTTAGGTTGTCTCTGTTTATTTCCAAACCATATTACCTCTTATACTCAGGAGAGTGTCTAGCACATAGCAGGCACTCAGGAAAGATTAATTGAATGGATGGATGGATGGATGGATGAATATACATCAATCAGTTGCTGAACAGGAAGTTCAGGAGCCAAGAGGACCTGAGTTTTTACCTTATATCTTTTAGTATCTGACAAGTGACTTTGGAAAAGCCACTTAAAGTGTCCAGGTAAGATTTTTCTCAAGCTTTCAACCAGCAAGTTTGAACTAGATGATCTCACTTTTCAAATATCCCTCATAAAACCTCTCTCTACAACCATGAGCTCAGACATCCCCCTAAAGTTCCCCATATTGTGCTTAAAGAAGAAATGTACTGAGTGCTTTCTCTGATAATCCACTTCTAGAAGGAAAGAATAGCTTTTAAGAAGTTGAGTTTGTAGTAGACTAGGATGGGAATAGTGGCAAACAACAAACAACTTCGTGTCAAAAAAATGTACAAGAAGATGATTCAATATCAACAGAGTTTTGAGAGAAGAATAAAGAAAGTATATCCTGGGGAAAATTCTAATTTGATTAGCATTCTCTAAAGTTTATTCTAGAATGTAGCATCATAACTTTGTGTTTAAAAGAAATTTCAGAGTGATTGTTTTAATTGCAGCATTGTAAGATGTTAACAGTGACTTTTTGAGGTATCTACTTTATTTTCTAATTATAAATATGTGGGAAATGAACGAGGTAAAGGAAAATAAAGAATGTGAGATTTTCAGCAATCTAGCTTCTTCCCAGGGCAGGCTCACTCCAGATAGAAACCATTATAATGTCAACTAGCCTTATGTAATCATCCCCCACATAAGTCTTGCATTCTGCCCATAAGATCTCTTCTCAGCTGGCAAACTGTTCCCACAACCACTTTTTTTAAAAAAATATATTTTATTCAATTTTTACAGAGTGGAAGGGAGAGGGATAGAGAGTTAGAAACATCGATGAGAGAGAAACATCCATCAGCTGCCTCCTGCACATCTCCCACTGGGGTTGTGCCTGCAACCAAGGTACATGCCCTTGATTGGAATTGAACCCGGGACCCTTCAGTCCGCAGGCTGACGCTCTATCCACGGAGCCAAACCGGTTAGGGCTCCCACAACTACTTTATATCAGGGCTCTGAGATCCCAGTGATGGCCATCTCAACCCTCTGACCTGGATTGAGTAAAATCACTTGATAGGGCTCCACAATTTTTTTTAATTTTTATTTTAGAAAGCAACCACTTTTCAGAAGGGCGTCCATTAAGACTTTCAGTATACAACCTTACATATGATCTAGCCAAGACTTAATTATCATGGATTATAATGGTCCTTTTGCCATTTCTTTTCTGTGAGACAAGGCCAAAATGCAGGGCTTACAATCAACAATAATCTCTTCCAGAATGCTATATTTGGCCAGAATGCCCACCATCATGGAAAAACGTGGTGGTTTATAAAAAGGACACAAGGGAGAATGATTGTTTTGGCAGCTAAGAACACAATTCAGGCCCAGTCCCCACCTCTTAGAAGCAGAACAGGGCAATCAGGGCAGAAGGCTCAATGAAGTGCAAACAACAGCCTGAAAAGACATGAATCACACCCCAGTATCTTTTCGCCTGTGGGAGAATTCTCTATGTATTTGCTATATGTAAATACTTAGATTGTATTAATCAAGGAAACTGGGACTCTGAAAGTGTGGGTGAATATAATTGCAATGGGGAGGAGGAGGTAGAGGAGATATCAATACATGTGGGCACAGTAGGAGGTCTAATCAGAACATCACTTTGGTAAGAAAGTATGGTCATGTGGTCCTCCCACCATCATGACCCTAATGCCATCACTCTATATATTTTAATTTTGATGTGCATAGTTCTACATATTCTTTTTTTAAAATATATTTTTATTAATTTCATAGAGGAATGGAGAGGGAGAGAGAGATAGAAACATCAATGATGAGAGAGAATCATTGATCGACTGCCTCCTGCATGCTCCCTACTAGGGATCAAGCCCCCAATGCAGGAATGTGCCCTTGACTAGAATCAAACCTAGGATGCTTCAGTCCACAGGCCAATGCTCTATCCACTGAGCCAAACCAGCTAGGGTTACATATTCTTATGTATCCATCTATTTACATATATGTTTCAGAGTTGGTTTAGATATTTCTGCAGCCTCTTAAGTAACTTGAGGTCAGCCTTTATAGCTAAAGTATTTTCTCTCCTTCTCCCCTGAATTACTCCATGATTTGTGGTTTTTAATAAATGTTACTCACTAAATCATACATTTTTCAATCTCATAGAATTCCTTATGAAGATGATGAAAGTGCTATGGGTGTATATATAGCTATCAATATGACTGTGCAAAAAGAGTCTGACCCACATGGTTGTGATGTCTTACATCAGGGGATGTATGTTTTGAGGACAAAGCTACCAATTTTCATCCCATTTATTAATTTGTTTTTAAAACAAATATTTATAAGTACCTAAATATTAAATTTAGTAAAATTCAAAAATAAAAATGGAGATTCAAAATATTAAGGCAACCATCGACTTCTTTGTACTTTTGTTTTTAACTCGATTTTGTTAGGGTATCAGTTATCTATGATTGCCTAGCAAACAACCCCATAACTTCAGGACTTAAAATAACAATCACGCTTTAGCTCACAATTCTGTGAGTTGGCAGTTTGGGGTGGATTCAGCTAGTGGTTCTTCTAGTCCTGACTGGGTTCATTCATGTATTTGGGAAAAGCTGCCGTGCTTTCTGGGGAAGGGGCTGACAGTGCCGAGTCTCAGAGAAGGACAACATCACTTTCACTACATTTTACTGGTCATTTCAAATGACGTGGAAGCCCAAATCCAAGGGCTGGACGAACAGACACCCTTGATGAGAGGAGCTGTGCAATCGCATTGCCAAGGTGTTTGCAAATAGGGATGGGAATAACTGTAAATAATTGACAAATTGTTTTTAAATTAAAATAAAAGTTTTAATAATAGATATTCATGATAAAAGTTTCAAAAGTTCAGAAGGGCATCCTCTGATACCCTAGCACCTTCTTATATATCATATGTTGAATTCCTATGATCCAGTACCTCAGAATGTGACTGTATCTGAAGATAAGTCCAGATGAGGGCATTTGGATGGGCCCTAATTCCATCTGACTGAGATTAGGACACCAGGGATCAGCACAGAGGAAACACAATGCGAGAACACAGCAAGAAGGTAGCCACCTGCAAGCCAAGAAAAGAGGCCTCAGAAGAAACCAAACCTGCCAACATTTTTATCTTGGCCTTCTAGCCTCCAGAACAGTGAGAAATAAATGCCAGTGGTTTAAGCCACCCAGTGAGTGACATTATATTATGGCAGCACTAGTAATTACTACACAAACAATGCTACATCTTTCCTTATGTGTAATTATTTGTGGAGCTTCAGTTCTCTGGTGTAGAAATGCTGGGTTAAAGGGCCTGTGCATATTTTGTTTAGGCAAATACTGACAACTTACCTTTTGTAAGATTGCACTAATTTGTATTTTCACCAACTGTGTGTCAAACGAATACATAACTGGTAATAACCCAATTTTTACACCATTGCTAATAACAGTCTTCATGTCTAACATTCTGATAGAAAATGATGTCTTATTACCATTTCAACTTGTGTCTCTTTAATTACAAGACCAGTTATGCTTATTTTTATATGCCTCTTGTTCATCTGTACCTTTTTCTGTGAACTGCCTTTTCATGTCCTTGGCTAATTTTTTGAAGTCTTATCTTTTTACTATTGATTTATAGAAATTCTTTGTATATTAAGAACATTGGCCACCTATCTGTCATATGCATCTTGAATATTTGCCTACTCTCTCCTGTGCTTGATCAAATTCAGATTTCTTATTTTTTTATGCCTTACAGACTTTTCATGTTTTTATGTAGTCAGACTTTTTTTCATTTTGGAATCATGGTTTTCTGTCATCTTTAGAAAATGTTTCTCTATTTCATATTTATTTCTTAAAAACCTAGTGCTTTTATGGTTTTAATTTCTCATAGTTAAATCCCCGCAGTAGTGGGAAAGCCATGGGCTCTTTACAAACATACATTTAAACCTCCTAGCTTCAGAACCATGAGTGAGGAACATTTATGCTTTGTCTGATGATAGGCCTCTGAAGTACAATATTTCATGTCAACATGGGGCAAATGACCCAAGTGATCATATTCCAAATTATGGAAACAATCATTGAAAGCTAAATGGCTTTGCTTCCAGTGCAATACTTCAAAGATCAGTAAATTACATAAATAAAAACTGAAGAAACTCATAAGGATAGATGGATGAGAATGTGCCAAGATTTTTTTTTTTAAGTAACCCAGTTCAGTTGATAAATGTTTTCCCATTTTATCCCATTAAACCATATACATGAACATTACTGCTGTGTTATTTTTCAGGTGCCTGCCAGCTTCCACACAGACTCATTGTCATAATGAACTTAGAGTTTCTAACTCTTATAACATGGTTTAAAAGATGGGCTGCAGGATCTATCTTGGAATATAAAAGCTCATCTCACGATACTGGGTGTTTTCTTATCGTCTAAGTCTTAGACTTTAAGATATAACTGGCTCCTTATAAAAACCTGTGGAGAAAACAGAGAAGTTTTATGATAATGAAAATAAAATTGGGTTCAATTTTTTTTTCCTTTTTAACTGGGTTGCCAGAGAATGGTTTCATCACTGCATTAGCTGCATTTCCAGATGCAGGAGCCAACAGCAGCCTTCTGGAACCTGCATGGGCATGCTGGCCTCGGGGCATGGAAAGGCAGTGAGCAGGGCTCGCTCCATGCCACATCCTCCCCACTTTACAACCTGCCTTAAGCCCAGGTATCCTAGGGTTTATGAGGCCTCGTGGAAGAGGGACTTCTGTCCAAGAAATAAGGACACTGATATTCTCTCTCTCTCTCTCTCTCTCTCTCTCTCTCTCTCTCTCTCTCTCTCTCTCTCTCTCTCTCTCTCTATTTCAGCCACTCTCCTTGCCCTACTTGTATTTTCTATAAACTTCTCAGCTTCTCCCTTCCTCCTGAGAGGAAAAAAAGTCAATTCCAAAATGATATATTAGTCGGACATTATTTTCTCCACGGAGTTCAAATATATATATTTAAAATTCTTGTTTGTGTAGCTCTTGGAAAGATAGATGGCAAATATTAAGTTTGCAACCAGGAACAGCTGCAGAAAAGACAATCCAGAGATTTTCATGAGAGAAAAGTTATAGAGCTAATCTGAGATGTTTGGATGTTTACCTCTATATTATATCCCATTACAAAATTCCTGCTAAAGTATAGTCTCTCTGTTCTTGTACAGACAAATCACCCAGAATACCTCTTACAAATTAAAAATTGTGGTAGTAAACATAAAGAAAGGAGGTATTATATGTCCTCAATAGTGTACTTCTAGAACTTCTAATAGGATGTAGGCAAAAGATGGATGTTAGAGTGTTCCTTTCCCCTAAAAAATTTTCTTGTGTGTGTGTGTGTGTGTGTGTGTGTGTTTATTGCTTAAAGTATTACAAAGAGTATTACATATGTCTCCTTTTTTCCCCCCGCCCTTGACAATCCCTTGGCCTCCCCTACCCCCCAGTGTCTTATGTCCATTGGTTATGCTTATATGCATGCATACAAGTCCTTTAGTTGATCTCTTACCCTCCTACCTCCTGCCCTCCCACCCTCCCAGGCCTTCCTGCTGTAGTTTGACAATCTGTTTGAGGCAATTCTGCCTCTGTATCTATTTTTGTTCCTAAGTTTATAATGGTCTTTATTATCCAGAAATGAGTGAGATCATGTGGTATTTTTCCTTCATTGACTGGCTTATTTCACTTAGCATAATGCTCTCCAGTTCCATCCATGCTGTTGCAAATGGTAAGAGTACCTTCTTTTTTACAGCAGCATAGTATTCCATCATGTAGATGTACCACAGTTTTCTAATCCATTCATCTACAGATGGGCACTTAGGCTGTTTCCAGATCTTAGCTATGGTGAATTGTGCTGCTATGAACATTCCCTAAAAAATTTTCTGAAAATACACTAATAAAAAACACCCCAATGATTTATAAAAAAAAGACTTAAAAAAAAAAAAAGCCAAGTTGAGAAGTAGAAGGCCCTGGGTCTTGATGATCATTAAAGGGAAGGATTGTAGTCTGGTCAACAACATAGAAGATCTTTGGGATTTTTAAGACCAGCTGGTGAAACCATGACCACAATGCTGGGTGTGTCCCTGAGTCATATGAGAGAGCTTAGGCCAGTGCAGTCATCAAAGACACTGTCCCTTCTGATTAATTCTGCTTATAAATATATCACAGCTACTCCTTCTTGGGGCTACAGAAAAATTTGACTTGCTGTCTGGGTTATTTTAATGAAATGCTGACTTTCAGTTCATAATTCCTGGAACTATCCCAATTACTAATATAAAGAATTAGGAAAGAGACCTTCTAAATATATATCATCAGCTCCTAAATATACATCCGTATCTGAGAAAAGCTCCTATTGACTCTCTGGGATGAATTTGTTTATGTCTGTATCTAAGTAAGAGCCAATGTATGGTCTTAGAAGGAATTACCCAGACTCTGGGATCAAAGTGTACCTTTCTTATATGTAAACCAGTTCCAGCAAGCCAAACAATCATAATAGGCTTTGCTATCTTTTAAGCAGCCCATACAAAGATTTTAGACCAATCTCGGAGATCCATGCAAGACAATGCTAGAAATGGGACTAGAGGGAAACACTTTCGCTGTGAGAGGCTAGATACTTGTGTGATTCTAGGCAAATAATTCAATCTCTTTTAGGTCTCAGTTGTCCAAAACTCCTTCCAGCTTTATTAGTCTCTGTTTTGTAATCATCCCAAAATTAAAAATTTTAATTCCAAAATGGTGAGCCAGTTATGTCCTGGAGCTATAAGGAGTAAAAAAAACACCTGAAGAATTAGATATGATTCCCACTATCCAGAACTGTGCACCAAGTAGGACATACAAATGAGAATCAATCCAATAAAATGCAGATGAAGACACAAATGATAGGAGGGAAAATAATTATAGAGAAAATAATGTCACCAGAAAAATAATAATAAAAATTTAATTCTCAAGGGATAGATTTGATTTTAATTAAAATGTTAAATACAGTGTGTTCCTCCTCAATTTCTTTTCTCTGAGACCTTCCCACTGGTGTTACTGAAATGCTGAAACTATTGTGCAACTTTAAAAAAATATATATTGATTCTTTTGGGGAATAGTGATAAAAGGTGATTTATTTCCCTGAAGTACCTACCAACAGCTTTAGCAAAACTGATATATGATTATTTTTATGTTTTTTACAAGTTATAACAATTATTTTATAAGTATTTTATCAAGTTCAAGAATGTGAAATATTGCCCTAGCTGGTTTGGCTCAGTGGATAGAGCATTAGCCTGCAGACTGAAGGGTCTCAGGTTCCATTCTGGTCCAGGGCACATGCCTGGGTTGTGGGATCAAACCCTAGTAGGAGCCATGCAGGAGTCAGCCTATCAATGATTCTTTCGCATCATTGATGCCTCTCTCTCTCTCTCTCTCTCTCTCTCCCCCTGTCCCTTTCTCTCTGAAATAAAAATATATATTTTTTAAAAGAATGTGAAATATCACATGTACCTAAGAATTTATGTGTGTATTGACTGCATGGAACATGCACATATTTAAGTGGGATTTACTGTCTGTATGTCTTCAGCTGGGTGAGAGAAGACTATAATGAGTCTCAAACCTAGTCACTCATTCTACATCTCACATGATTGGGTTTAAGACTGATGTTTACGACTGATACTTCATCCAAGCTTGCTCTCCAATAAGGGGACGCAGCTGGTGTAACATCCAGACTAGAATGGGAGCGAAGAGTGCCTGGGTCTCCTTGTGGACAAGGTGACAGCTGAAGACTGTGTGTGCCACACAGGAATGCCTCTGGTCTATGCCACACCACAGCCTATACCATAAAGACTGAAAAATGAAAGAAAAAAATTTTTGCTTATTGAAATACTTATGATTAGGGTGAAAATGTGCTTTCATTGTTTATTAAAAAAATACATTCTAAGAATGGGGAGAGCTTTAATTTTGCCACTCCTCACTAGATTTTTATTCCTTCTATTTCAGAGAATAATATAGGGGGAAATGGGAACTACTAGCATGTGTTCAATTGGGTGGCTTCTAATTGGAGAAAAGACCAATTTAAGGAGAAAAAGAGTTACTTAGTTCATGGAAGCATAACTTCATAAACATTGGAAACTGAACAATATTTAGTTGACCTTTCAGAAGCAGGAAAGCATCCATACTTTCATTCATGGTTGATCAGTGGAATGCACAACGTATTTTCACTGTTTGAAATTCATTCCAAGGAATTAATGAGAGAAAGCCAAGAATTCTTAAAACAAAACAAAACAAAACAAAACAAAAACATTATTTAAAACTAGGGGCAGCACCAGGGATCAAAGGGCATCTGAGAAGTGAGCAGGGTCCCTCTGGCAGGTGGGGTCCCTGGGCCTGGACTGCGGGGATCAGGCCGAAACTGGCAGTCCGACATCCCCGAGGGGTCCCAGAGGGCAAGAGGGCACTCTGCAAGGTTACTGCTGCTCGGCAGCTCCTGCGTTGAGCGTCTGCTCCTGGTGGTCGGTACATGTCATACCCACCGGCCGGTCAGCCAGTCAGCCGGTTGCTTAGCCTTTTATATATATAGACAACAAGAGGATAGAAACTACTAACTGCCCTGTAACACAACAGAATGATTAAACAAACTCTGGCAGATCCATATGGTGAAATATTATATAGTCCTTAGAATTACATTTTTGACAATTTTCACTGATGTAGGTAAATAATTATTATATAGTTTCAAGGAATGAATCCAGTATTATCATAGATATATATGTAATCCATATGCAGATATGTAAATATATATGTATAAAAGACTAGAAGGATACATGCCAAAATGTTATATATACATTTTTATAAATGGAAAAAAATATAAGATATTTATATCTCTCAATTAAGAAGAGATGAAAGGAGCAAATATATAAATCTATAAAATTACTCAGACATCTATATGGATAAAATCAACAATGTCTTTTCCTCTTTGAACTTTGCACATTTTATATATAGAAAAAAAATCAAGATTATTTTAAATTATAGGTATTATAGATGGCCCTGGTCATTTTAGATAAGCATGTTACTTTATATAACTATAATCACAAGTAATTTACAATCATATTTTTATTATAGATGATTCAAGAAGTCTTCACTATAAATGAAACTGAGTATTTCTCCTAGTTCATTTTTTTTTTCTGAGCACATTGGATACACATGGATAAGATAAAAAATATTGTCAAGATTATGTTTTTTGTTTTGTAGACAACTAAATGTAAATTTAGATATGTCCCTGATAGTAAATACTCTGAAAAATTATTTGGTGTGGGTTTTTTTAGCCGTAATCTGCATGTTACTAGTTCTAAATAAAGCAAATTTAATCAAATCCACATAAAACCAAAGGCCTGCATAAATAGAAAAGACCGAAATATAAGGTTATGAAAATGGATTATTGTGGATTAACTTGAACTATTACACACAGCTGAACTTTTATATTTCTCTGAATCAACAGCATCATTTATTTAGTAACTTGTTTTAAAATTTTGTCCCCATTAACTTGGCTTTAATCAGAAAAAGCTAGTCACCTAATTTTTCAGTTATTTAAGGTCCCAAAATATTATTTTTTAAAAGGAAAAATAGGAAAAAAAAAAGGAAAAATAGGAAAAAAGTGAAATTTGAGCTGTATCTCTGCCCTTTATCTCTTTATCAGAAAAACAATTTAACATGTTCTTCTACTTGTTAATGAGCAATCACCCCAAAATCAGAATATACTCCCCCACTCCAGCCAACAAAGCTTCTGTTCTAAGAAAAATATTTGTTTCCTTGTTTCGATTATTTTTGTCATTTGCAGCCTGTCTCCACTGAAAGAAAGCTTTCAGTTCCTCCTCAGTCCACAAAATACCCCCACTTCTTTCTCATCATTATGGGTTACCAGTTTATTTATCAGTTGTGGCAAATGTAACCCTTTACACCACACTTAGCTAAATACTGTTTGCTTTAGGAACAAAGCACAGAGGACAAATATTTCAATGTGGTTTTGCATTTGGGGGGGGGGGGGAGTGGGTCTAAGACTTGAACTCCAGCTGATTCTCATCCTCTTAGCCCCATGTTATGTAGCAGCTGAAGCTTCAAAGAACCCTCAAGGCTCTGAGGAGACACTTGGACTGGGACTCGCACAGAGGAGGCAGGAATTAGATTGGATGCAATTAACCTGAGAAGCCCATAGCTGCAGGGCCCCTGGCAAGGAGAAAGTTGGAAAGACTACAACAGCACCCTGAGTTAATTATTATATAAACAGCTCATAGGGGAACAGGGAGTCCTCTTTTAAGGACCCTCTGCAAGGGGCTTTTCTTGGTCAGGATTTATGCTGATTCCAGTAAACTAAATGTGGAATGAACGTTAACTCAAGCAAAATAATAATGAAAAGAAACTGCCTCTATCCTAGTCTACCCAAAATGATTTTTTTAAATCACCTTTAAACCAAAAATATTAGTGGGGGGTCGAATGGTAAAAGAGAGAATGCACTCTATTTAATTTTTAAAATACAGTAGTTTGGGCCCACTAAATTGATTTCATGATGGATCCTCAGTTGAAAAAAAAACACTGATTTTGGGCGGGGGGGCATTTATGACTGAGAAAAGATCTGGTGCATTGAGTCTGTGAGTACCCCAGATGTGTACATTTTTAAAGCAGAGTGTCCTGAGAAAGAGGAAGTATCAGGTTGGTTGCAGGGCCACTGAGAAGAAAAACCTATATTGTTTTCACCAGCGTTGTTTTTCCTGGGGTCAGAAGCTAATGTCCAACAGTGTGGGCTATTTTAATGGCCTTGTCTATTTGTTTTCCTACAAATCTATCAGCCAAGTTCTGATAGCACTATTATTTCAGGCTTTTATTTTTACCAGCGGAAGTGACAAAAAGCATGGTGCAAATGGGTAGGAAAAACGTTTGGGTATTGGATCAGAGCACAGGCGATGGAGTCAGGCAGGCTTTGAATCAAATTCTGGCCCTGCATTTACTAGGTGGTTATCCCAGATACTGTCCTCTCATCAGTTTCTTGTGAATCTGTGGTAGTTCAACCATCATCTACTCTGTTGTCACCTAGGGGCCAAAGTCTGCTGACACTTTCGTTAAGCAGTATAGCATATGGTTCAGAGGCAGACTACTGGGCTTTGAATTCCAGCTATTGACTTGCTAGGTACTTGATGTTTAACCTCATCTGAAAAACAGGAATAACATTTTTATCTACTTCATAGGGTATTTCTAAGGATTAAGTTAGTGCTTGATACAGACTCAGGTAAATATCATATGATCAATAAATGTGAACTAACTATGGAAATTCTATCTGTTCTTTAACTATTGACAACCTTTTGGGGTAAAGGAGGTTAATGTTTTTTTACATGATTTCCTATATGTCAGCCACATAAATCTCTTTCTTATTTCTTTGAATGAGTCTTCATCAGATTAGTCATACCCCTGCAGTGGTCAGCAAACTGCGGCTCGCGAGCCACATGCGGCTCTTTGGCCCCTTGAGTGTGGCTCTTCCACAAAATTTCTGCACATGGGCCACAAAGTTTCAATCGCACTGTACGTGCGCGCCCGCACGTGGTATTTTGTGGAAGAGCCACACTCAAGGGGCCAAAGAGCCGCATGTGGCTCACGAGCCGCAGTTTGCTGACCACAGCAGTCTAATGGTATGAGTCAAACACCTAAGCATAGTGGCAAGATAATGTATGTGAGTATAGAGCCAGCCAAGGAGATGGGGACTTCAGTCTTCTATTGTCATATTCTAAGGCCATGTCAAGCCTTTATCTATTATAATATATTTCTGAAAATATTTCTCAGGTATTAATCTTTTCAATCTCCATAAAACTGTTAGAATACAATTTTTAAAAAGTACAGGGAATATAATCACAGGTGTGAAAGGAACTTTTGAGATATAATTAGTTTCTACCTTCAGAATGGTGGATACCTGTTCCTTGCATGGCCAACTCTTGCCTAGTCTGTTCTAAATATATCTAATGATATAGATTTCTTTGTGGAGTACTGTGGTAGGCAGCCTGCAAGAGGGCCGTAGTGATTCTTGCCTCCTAACATTCATGCCCTGTATAATCCCCTCTGCTCATGTGTGGGCTGGACATAGTAATTTACTTCGGATACGTAGAAGAGTGCAAAAGTAATGTGATGTCACTTCTGAAGCTAGGTTAGGAAGACTATGACTTACCTTACTCACTCCTCCCTGGCTCTTTTTCACTCTCTTTCTCCCTTGTTGTGAGGGAAGCCTGGTTGCCCTGTTGAAAGGCCCATGGGGCAAGGTACTAGTAAATCCAGCCAACAGCCAGTGAAGAAATGAGGCCTGCCCACTACCAGGAGCATGGTCATGGACGTGGATCTTCTCCTACTCTTCTACCAGAAATAACTGCAGCCCCAATGGACACTTTGCAACCTTGGGAAAACCCCGATCCAGTCACTAAGCTGTGCTATTTTGGATTCCTGACACATAGAAACTGTGAGATAATAAATGTGTGTTGTCCCAGAAATCGACCCAAGCCATATGCTCAATTAATATTTGACAAAGGAGGCAAGAGCATACAATGGAGTCAAGACAGTCTCTTCAATAAATGGTGTTGGGAAAATTAGTCAGATACATGCAAAAAAAAAAAAATGAAACTACACCACCAACTTACACCATACACAAAAATGAACTCAAAATGGCTAAAGGACTTAAATGTAAGATGGGAAACCATAAAAATCCTATAAGACTCCATAGGCAGCAAAATAGCAGATATATGTTGTAGCAATATCTTTATAGACACAGCTCCTAGGACAATGGAGACTAAGGAGAAAATAAACAAATGGGACTACATCAAAATAAAAGGCTTCTGCATAGCAAAAGAAACCATCAACAAAACAAGAAAGCCCACTGCATGGGAGAACATATTTGCTAATGGTATTTCCAATAAGGGTGTAATAGCCAAAATTTACAGGGAACTCATACAACTTAACTAAAGGAAGATAAATGATCCAATCAAAAAATGGGCAAAAGATCTAAATAGACACTTTTTGAAAGAGGACATACAGAAAGCCCAGAGATATATGAAAACATGCTCAAAGTCACTAATCATCCAAGAGATGCAAATCAAAACAACAATGAGATACCATCTCACACCTATCAGAATGGCTATCATCAACAAATCAACAAATGACAAGTGCTGGCAAGGATGTGGAAAAAAGGGAACCCTCATGCACTGCTGGTGGAAATGCAGACTGGTGCAGCCACTGTGGAGAAAAGTATGGGGTTTCCTCAAAAAACTAAAAATGAAACTGCCATTTGACCCAATAATCCCACTTCTAGGACTATATCCCAAGAAACCAGAAACACCAGTCAGAAAGGATATATGCACCCCTATGTTCATAGCAGCACAATTTACCATAGCTAAGATTTGGAAACAGCCTAAGTACCCATTAAATAATGGATAGATTAAAAACTGTTGTACATCTACACAATGGAATGCTATGCCACTATAAAAAAAAGTAGGAACTTTTACTATTTGCAACAGCATGGATGGAACTGGAAAGCATTATGCTAAGTGAAATAAGCCAGTCAGAGAAAGATAAATATCATATGATCTCACTCATATGTGGGATATAATGATCAACATAATTTGATGAACAAGAATAGATGAAGAGACAAATGGTGTAGGGCATGTTAGAGAGCAACTGAAGGACTTGTATGCATGCATATTAGCATAATCAATAGATATAGACACTGAGGTGGTGGGGGCTTGCCTGGGGTGGGAATGGCTTCGGGGGAGGGAGTCAATTGGCGGAAAAGGAGACATATGTAAAACTTTAGACAATAAAAAAAAAATAAATGTGTGTTGTTTTACTATATATATATATATATATATATATATATATATATATATATTATTGATTTCAGAGAGGAAGGAAGAGGGAGAGATAGGAACATCAATGATGAGAGAGAATCATTGATCAGCTACCTCCTACGCACCCCCTACTGGGGATCAAGCCCACAATCCTGGGTATGTGCCCTTGACTGGAAGCAAACCCAGGAGCCATCAGTCCACAGACTGATGTTATATCCACTGAGCAAAACCGGCTAGGGCTAAATGTGTGTTGTTTTAAAAGTGCTAAATTTGGGGTTAGTTGTCACACAACAACAAATAACTGATACCAATACAGTCATTGATATCATTGAATCCACTGAAAATTTTTTCAAGAAATGTCTGCTTCCTCTGCAAACTAAAATCAATTGATTCTAGTAGCCAGGAGTTGGGCAGTGCCTTTCCATGATGCACAGAAGGACATGGCGAGGTGCTAAAAAGCATTGCTAGACTAAAGAAGAGCCCTCTGACTTCTTTGGCTTCCCATGTTCCTGCCTTCAATTCCTGAGTCAGACTTACTGGTTATAGATTTTCTGCTCCAACTTTCTGGCCACGTCCCTGCACTTCCCCCACTTGGCTCCTAGTAATCAGCCTAGACCCGTGGTCGGCAAACTGCGGCTCTTTGGCCCCTTGAGTGTGGCTCTTCCTAAGCCTTAGGAGTACCCTAATTAAGTTAATAACAATGTACCTACCTATATAGTTTAAGTTTAAAAAATTTGGCTCTCAAAAGAAATTTCAATCGTTGTACTGTTGATATTTGGCTCTGTTGACTAATGAGTTTGCCGACCACTGGCCTAGACTGACCTCCAATACTCCACTTCTGGACCACAAAACCAACTCAATCCTCTGATCATAGCTTTTTTCAAGACTGTTGAGCCTCCTGGTTTTCGCTCTACCCACACATTTATCATGCCTTCAAAAGCATTATATCTCCATAACTATGGATGAAGCAAACTATTTGCTTCTCAAACTGTGCTAAGACCAAGTTATACTGTAAGTAATTTAAAAATGTAGAATTCCTGGATTTATAAAATAATGGGGCAATTTATAATAACTGTCTTTTTAATGAGTTACAAAATAATGTCATAATTTCTAACAAATTTATAAAGGGAAGTTTGGGTTCTTGAAAATTAAATGGTTAGAATTCATTGTAAAATCTATACTTATTAATAAAAGGGTAATATGCTAATTAGACTGGACATCCATCTGGATGTCCTTCCGGACAAAGCCACGGTGGTAGGGCCAAGACAGAAGTAGTTAGGGCAATCAGGCCAGCAGGGAAAGGCAGTAAGGGGCAACCAGGCCCACAGGGGATGGCAGTTAGGGGCAATCAGGCTGGCAGGTAGAGTGGTTAGGGGCAATCAGGCAGGCAGGCAGGTGAGCAGTTAGGAGCCAGTGGTCCCAGATTGCGAGAGGGATGTCCCGGATTGGAGAGGGTGCAGGCCGGGCTGAGGGACCCCCATTCCCTTGCACGAATTTTGTGCATTAGGCCTCTAGTCAATAATAATATGGTAATTTTCAACTTCAAACCAGTAAAATGTTTTCTTCTATAATGAATTTGAAATGCTCTCTCAAGAATTTTTCTTATACTCACAAAACAATTGTGCAACATATATTCCATGAAAAGCAAGACACTGGACTAGACTTTATGGGACCATAAAAATGAAACTAGAAAAGTTGGGGACCCTACTCTCTTGTGAAATTGGTTGGAAAATATTTTTCTTCCTTACTCGTGTTTCATTTGAAACTTTAAACTGAATATAAAAAATTAAAAATGTTGAAAATAGATTATCTGTAACATATTTTTGTTCTTCAAATGAACAAAATCATTTTAGATTTGTTTTAAAACTATTCAAACATGCTTTGTATTTATTCCAATTTTCTCAAATGTCAAGGATTTTTTAAACATTTATATTTTACTCTTCGACTTACTACATATAAGTATATATGAGAGTATTTAAAGCAAATAATCTCTGACAAATGATGTTTTAGGGCATCTCCAATTTGCTACCTAATGTCCCATCTCATATCAGTTCCTTGAGAGCAGGGATTTTTATCTGTTTTTTTTAATCCCAGGGCCTGGGAGAGTGACCACACAGCACATATGTGCTCAGTGAGTATGTATTGATCAGAGGAATGGCCACTTTGGAAGAACAGGCAGGGTTGGGGTTTTGTTGGCATTCTTGCTCTCATGCATCCTGCCATCACATGTCGATGAATGCGAAATAGATCTTCTTTCCTGCTGATATTATGATTCTGGCTTATAACTCCAGTAAAGGAATTGTATTTAAATAGAAATAAATGTGAAAATGTTCTCAAACAAAGGCCCGAAGTCAAAATACAGAGAAAAAAACCCTTCCCTAACCTGTTATTTATCTTAATCTTCTTTAGAGTGAGTCTTTGCAGTCCTCAGCCCTTAAGCGCCTTCTAAAGATGAACTAGATCAGATTCAAAAAGATGAAAGGAAGTCAAAGCCTCAGATTTAAAAATGAGCTAATTCCCAAATAGTGGCACTGGGCTGCAGTGTGTACAAGCAGCATAGGGAGTTGCTCATAATAAGCTCAGATTCATTTGCTTGTTGGGTTTTACCATGGTTTTCTTTCCTTCTTTGTTCCTTCCTTCTCCTCCCCTCCATCTCTTTCCTTTCTTTCTTCCTTCCTTCCCTTTCTTTCATTTTTTTCTCTTGATCTCAAGGCTTTCTAAGAAACTTGGAACCTGATGGACAGAACCTTTCTTCCTCCTGTATGTCTTTCCACTCGTAAACCACTGTGACACAAAAGGGGTACTTTTCTCTGCAATTTTCTTTTAGGAAAGAACATTTAAAAAAAAAAAAAAGACTGATAGGAATTTTTCTCTAAAAAACAACTTCCGTCCAGCTGGTGTGGGTCAGTGGTTGAGCGTCAACCCAGGAACCAAGAGGTCGCTAGTTTGATTCCCTGTCAGGGCACATGCCTGGGTTGCCAGCTCTATCCCCAGCAGGGGCTGTGCAGGAGCAGCTGATCGATAATGTTCCTCTCTCATCGATGCTTCTATCTCTCTATCCCTCTCCCTTCCTCTTTCTCTAAAAATCGATTAAAACGTATTTAAAAACAAAACAAAAAACAACTTCCAATTTATGTCTTGAGGTTGGTACACATTTAGGCCAAATATTTATCTTTTCTTCTCTTCTATAGCCTTATCTATATCTCCTGAACTGTAACAATTAAATTTCAAAATTTGGAATTTACCTAGCTCTCTTACATAGCTCTCTTGCAGTTTGCAAATGCTACCTGATTTTACACTTCACAGTAACCCTATACAATTATAACCCAATACAAGGACAGAAAAGTTTGTTACTACCATGTAGAGAAGTCCTTGTATTTCACTAAGGTTTTATTGAAGCAGAATACATGTTGAAAATCACATCTGACTTTCATTGAAATTTCTTAGGCAGTTAGATGTGGGTATCAACTAGGGAATGTGTTTTCTTTGAATTCTGTAGTTCTACTCATTTCTTTATGTCCTTTTTCTTTTCTTAACCATATGTTTTTGTATTATATTAATGAAAAAAGTGCATTCCCTTGCTGGGGGGATTAGGCTTGAGAGAACTTGTATAAGGGAAGGGGAGGGTGTGTGTTCTGCTTCATCTTTTGATTGTGTTATCACATTTCTCAGTGCCAATTCAGGGAGGGTAAATATTGGTCATAAATTGCTTCTATTATAACAAGAATATGCTTTCTTTATTACCAATTTGGTTTCTATTTGTGTAGATGCGACGAGGCTTATGTTATTAGGTTGTGTAAAATTAAATGAATGTGATTATGCCCTGAGAAACAAAATGCTGTGAATGTATAGAAGTGATTTATAAATTCTCTAAATATAAAATATTAAGTAGAATCCACTCAATGCCAAGACTTAGGGCAAGTAGTTAAATAAATTTGAAAAACCTTTCAGTCCTCTCTGGTGGGTGGTGATTTTATTTAAATTCTTGTGATTGATCCGGTAGCTCCTTCTGCCCTCCTTTGCTATTCCCCCCTTGTCCTTGCTTCTCCTCTTAAAGGTAATTTGAGAGAGTAAAGGGGGGGGGGGAATTATTCTAATTCCTCACTAAAATTCCAACCAGATCAAGCCCTGCCTATTTCACTCCCTACTAATCTCCCAACAAGAAAAGAGTCAGCTTCTTCCTGTGTTGGCCAGGACATCTCTACGAGACAGTCTTTCCCCTTGCTCTCCAGATGTCATTGGAAGTGAAACCATATGTGGTTTTCTAATAACTCAGAGTCAGCCCCTCTTCCATGAGAAGTTAGTCTGAGCATCATGGGTCCAGGTATCCCCCATGAGAAAAAGAACAAGAGCTAAAACTCAGTAACTCCTCTGCCTTGCCCCTAAAGAAGGGAAAGAGTACAGCCACATTATGCGGGGCAGCAAAATAGTTCTTCCCCAGGGTATCCCGCTTCCTCTGGGCCAGCAGCCTCATTTGTTTGCTGCTGTTGTCATTTAACCTGGCCAGCTAGAAGTCTCTATTGATAGCAAGAACTTCCAGGAAAGCTGTGGAGTTTTCAGTACAGTGAGCATACACCCACCCATGAGATACTGAGATCTGGGTTACAGTAAAGCCCAATATACTTTCATTTATTTCCTTACTCTTTAAAAACCTCATGCCAAAGAACTTCACTCACTGCTTGCTTTTAAAAAACTAACTAAATAAATAAATAACCTCCTGTCTCAGACTCATTAGAAAGAAGCTCCTTTATGCTTCTAGCTACTCACAGGGGGCTACCTGGCATTACTGTCACCACCTGACCAAATCACAGGCCCTTGCTTCTATTCTTTCTCCTGTTAAAGTGGGTTACATTCATCACCCCCTTCTTTGTGTTTTCCCACTGTTTTCATTTCCATTGTTTTTTGGAGAGATTTTTGCTTCATTGACAGTGGCTCCCATGCTCATATTCCTTACTCACCTCTGGTCTTCCTCTGCTTCCGTCAGCACTGATTAGAGATGATGCTCTTCAACCATTGTTATAGCCCTCCCATCCTCTGACCATTCAAAGGAGCCCTGGTTCCTGTATCACACATGGGACTCCAGGCCTGGGCTGACCCTCAGTTTCATGCTTCCAAAGCCAAAGTTGCTGCGAGATCTGGCTAGTAAAATGTTGGCTCAGCAACATGCCGTCATGGTGTATCATCTTCTTATTTAAAACAACTTGACTTTTCTAACTATTTTTCTGTCTTATTACTTCCAGATTAGCTGTCTCCCTGAAGGAGGTCTTTCCTGACTGGTCAAGAAATAAAGCCATGTGGTGGGAGAAGGAGGGTAAACATTAATATGCTAATTTTACTTCTAATGAATCATTGAGTGCCCTGCCCTGATAGAGATACAAGGATATTGCTGAAGAAACTGCAGGGATTGGTTTCACTTGGTGAAGAAATTCTTTTGTGCCAAAGTAACCGAAGGTAACACAACAGTCCGTGTACTTCATAAACTGACTTGCTCCTCAGCTCTCTCGAGGCCACTCATGGAAACACGGGGCAACATTTTCACCACCCAACACAACATTTCACCACAACACATAACACCACAAAACCATCTTAATTTGGGGATTTTCCTGCCTAATTGGTCACCACAAGGCAAACAGACAGATTCCCATGATCCTTGTATTTTCAGTAGAATTTTGAAGACAAAGAGCCAATCAATGTTCTTTCTTTCCACCTACTTCCTTCAGGTGGAAACTGTTCGTCTTCGGGCTGCCTGACCCATGTTGAATGGTCTTTTGGGGTTCATGTATCCTTTTCACATGGGTTTCAAACCAGGAATGCTTAGATGCTAAACTAGGACAGGGAGCACCTATAATAGGAAGAGCACTCACAGAAGTCAGAGGGATTTCAATTGTTATAAAGAGAAATATCCTGTTTTGTCTCTGGTTTAATTTAAATTTACTGCCAAAGGTCACATGATGCAACCAGTCATGCGGGCAGTCTTCAAGGCGCCCAAGGGACCGAGCTTATTCTCTAAGAAGTGATGTCCAGGCAGGATGCCCTTTAGAAGTCTGTGGTTTCCACAGCAAGAGGCTGAATTGTGTTGCTGTCTCTCATTCCAGCTTATAAAAAACATGCAAAAAGATTATCCAAACCCTACAGAGTTTAGTAACTATATTAAAGACAGACTTGCTTTGAACATCCGCGGCCAACATGATCTAGAAGAGGTGGAGTACAATTGAAATTTCTGCCTACAAATTGTATGTCTTTAAGATTAAACCATTGTTGGAAGATTTTTCTATACTCCCTGGATTTCATTCTGCTTTTGTACTCAGCAGATAACCTTTGATCATGCCTATAAAGGAAAGAGACCAAAACATGAATACTCTTGTTACTATAGAAATCTTTCAGATATTGTCATTGTTGGATATTTTAACTAGGTTTTTAAGGTACTCTTTAATTATCAAACCAATAACACAAATCTTTGGTTGTTTAGTGATATCTATTATAGTTCTAATTGGATATATCCTTTAACTTAGCATTTCTACCTTGAAGAATTTGCCCCATAAGTATATTTGTTCATTAGTCAAATGACATGTGTTCAAGATTACTCATAAGTTAAGAGTGTTTAAATATATTATGATCTATCCATTCAAAGTAATAGCATACAGCTGTAAAAAAGGGAGGGGCGAAATTCATATATTGATGTGGAAAGATCTCCAAGTTATATTATTAAATGAAAAAAATCAAGGGAAAGAACAATGAGGAAGGAAGGAAGGAAGGAAGGAAGGAAGGAAGGAAGGAAGGAAGGAAGGAAGGAAGGAAGGAAGGGAGGGAGGGAGGGAGGGAGGGAGGGAGGGAGGAAGGAAGGAAGGAAGGAAGGAAGGAAGGAAGGAAGGAAGGAAGGAAGGAAGGAAGGAAGGAAGAAGGGGAGAACAAAGGCAAAAGGGACATTTACTCACATATACATAAAATAGCTCTGAAAGCTTCATCTTCTGGGGATAGCACCTGGCAGCTAGGGCAGGTACTTTTTTTTTTACCTTTTGAATATTTTGAAACATTTTATACTTTTTGAATTTTTAAAACTAAGTGAATACAGTCACATCCTGCATAATGATGCTTTTGTCAATGACAAATCTCATATAAGATGGTGATCCCATAAGATCATGATAGAGCTGAAAAATTCCTATCAACTAGTGACTTCATAGCCATCTCAACATCATAGTGCAATGCATTCCTTATGGTTGTTAATATAAGGATATAAAGAAAGAAAATTTTGTGTCGCTGTATAAAGTGTTTGTGTTTTAAGCCGTTAAGAGTCAAAAAGTTTTAAAAAATTTAAAAAGTTTATAAAAGTGAAAAAGTTACACTGAGCTGAGATTGATTTATTATTGAAGAAAGAAAAATATTTTTTACAAATTTAGTGTAGACTATGTGTTTATTAAGTCTGCAATGGTGTGTAGTAATGCCCTAAGCCTTTACATTCACTCACTACTCTCTTATTAAATTACCCAGAGCTTCCAGGCCTGCAAGCTCCATTCATGGAAAATATCTTATACAGGTGTACCATTTTTTATCTTTTCTACCACACTTCTAGTGTGCCTTTTCTGTGTTTACCTATGTTCAGAGACATAAAAGCCAGATTTTACAGTTGCCTACAGTATTCAGTACAGTAACATGCTCTACAGGCTTATACCCTGGGAGCAACAGGCTATTCCAGGTCGCCTAGGCGTGTAGTAGGCTATTCCATCCAGGTTTGTGTAAGGCCACTTTATGATGTTTGCACGGTGATGAAATCACCTCACGATCCATTTCTCAGAGGGCACCCCCATGGGTAAGTGCTGCATGACTGTTTACATGTTTCCTGCACTGTGAGCCCAGAGAGGACATCTCTGTCCTAGTCCCTTGTGGACATCAGCGCCAGGCTCAGGCCCTGATGCACTGCAGGGGATTAGTAAATGAGTATTTTCTGCATAACTGTGAGCCCCAAAACAATCTTGTAAGTTTATTTTCAATAAAGAGATGTTTTCTGACATGAAGATGCCAGAATAAGTTTGTCCATAGTATTTCCCTTCTAATTCCTTTTACCAAGGCATTGTCACATTTTTTAGAAGTAAAAATATTGTCTAAAATATGGCTTATTTAGGCACTTTGTAGCAAGTTGGTTACAAAATACAAATATACAAATAAAACTCTGTAAACCATTTTAATGAGAACCAGTAAAAAAAAAAATAGTAAGCTCTTTGAGTTCTTAGCTTTACATTTCATGAATATTAAATGTGAACAACTTGGCATTTATTTGTTAATAATGTCACTTTACAGAATATTTAAGACACTTAATGAAGCAATTTGCCAATAATAAAAAGAGAGAGCCTCCAGAGATAATGCTTGTAGTACACTCTTTCCACAGTTCAATGACCATGTTCTCAATGTTTTGTATTCTAAATTGAACTCAAAACCACAAAAAATTCTTTCTGATCAACTTAAATGTATACTTAAAAGGAGGGAGAAATGTAGAACACAAAACAAAAACCAATCCATACTCTCTGCTGGTTTTGGTTATTGGGTCCGATCTCAAACAGAAATTAACATTTGGATCTTGATTAAATAAATGAATGTCATCTTACTGGTTAGCAAACCTTTGCTAGTCAAAGTTGAGTTCTTCAGCTTGAAACTTTGAAGTAGAGTGAAGTCATATAAAATCAGGAGTGATTGTATGACTGTGTGCTTTCCCCCCATCTATTTTTCTTCTTTATTTAAACAAAATCATCTTAATTATTCTTTTTTTCTCTAATTATGGATTTTTAGAGTTGCTGGTTTTCATGTAACTCACAGGTGAGCTTAAATGCAGAATGTATGAACTTCTGCATTCCCAAGGAAGAGCTAGGATTCTGTAAGAAATGCCCCAGAAGGGACCAGGAAGACTGATGGAGACTGAGGGGCTGGAGACAAGAATGACTTCCAGTGTGGGCTCTGACAGACTGCCTGTATTCTCTTGGTCCTGTGATCCTGGGCAAATTTCACAACCTCTCTAACCTTAATTTGAAACTCTGTAAAATGAGGAAAGTGCTACATGTCTTCAGTTCTAAGACATCACCAATTATCAGATGACGCACCATTAATTTATATACTAAGAAAGCACAATTCGCTGGTGTGTCATTGTTTGTAAGATGCATCCTAACTTCAGAAATGTTTGCATATTGGGAGAGGTGGGGAGCGTGCATATTAGAACCCTTGAAATGCAGTAAAGATATGTGCCTCGTAGAATGGAGAATTGAATGAATGCATGTAAACGTAAATGGTTAGCACAACACAGAATGTAATAAGTGCCCCCAAAATATTAGCTATGGTTATTATTCTTATTCTCCTCAACTTGAGTAATGACTTATCTTTGGCATAAGTCCAGCCGGACCGAGAGCAACCTGATGCACTAGCAAGGAGCAGGATAGGAGATTGAAATGTAGACCATGCATAATGGGGACTGACTCATACCTCTTGATTCAAAGGTCATTTGCAGCCATACATGTATCCATTCATATATGGTTATGGGAATAGCCACAAAATTTAACTATAAAATAATTCTTATTTGAGTTTCTACCAATATTGTTGCTATTGCTGCCCAATCTGTTATTTTTTTACTCCTTCTCACTAATTTCCTATTTCAATGTCCTTAATGATGACAGATAAATTTTTAAATGTTATTGTGATTTTTACACTGGCCTCAAATTATTCAGAAACAAAGCTAATAAGAGATTAGAATTAATTTAGGTACAAGAATTATTAAAAAATAACCAAATAATTGCACAGAAACCCATAACAACACCCCCTCCCGATTTTCTTGAATAGCTCATATTTTTTATTTTTAAAAGCTCCTTAGATTCAAAGTGGTAAATATATATATATATATTGTATTTTATTTCATTTTAATCAAACATAGGTTGTAATATATTAGCTCTCTTTTTTATGTAACAATTTAAGAAAATACATCTGTGAAATCCCAAGTTTCCTGGGAATCACAGCATTTGGATTCGAGGTCAGTATTTTGATTGTGTTATTATTAAGCCTCTCTGAGGTTTGCTCCTTAAGCTTTCTTTCTATTCTACTTTAAAATTAAGGGTTTATAATGAGAAATGTTATTTATCATACAAATGGCCCAAGGCCAGGTTCATGTAAGCATTCATTTAATGATTTGCCCAAAAAAGATCTTAGGCTTTAAAACTCATTTTGTAAAGGCAAGTGCTATTTATTCCAGCTAAGAGAGTTCCTCCCCATTTGTTCAGTGTTCGGCGGGTATCACATGTGCACGAGGCTCGGCAAACTGCAGCTCGCCAGCTACATGCGGCTCTTTGGCCCCTTGAGTGTGGCTCTTCCTAAGCCTTAGGAGTACCCTAAGTAAGTTAATAACAATGTACCTACTATATAGTTTAAGTTTAAAAAATTTGGCTTTCAAAAAAAATTTCAATCATTGTACTATTGATATTTGGCTCTGTTGACTAATGAGTTTGCCGACCACTGGGCTAGAAGAACCCTAGCTCAAGGAGAAAAGTGAACTCTCCACACCCCTGCTTATTTGCCAAATTCACTCCTTTGTTTTATCACAACTTGGAACAGTTGCCAGTGGTCTCAAAGTTCTTTCCCTGGTATTTTTGAAATGGTTTGCTTTTTGCCTAGGAATTGCTGGCATACTGGGGTGACAGTCCACGCTTAGCATTTCTCTTCTTCTTAAAGCCACTTAACTGCTTCGTAGGTAAATGGTGTTCTCTTTCCTCCAATGCCATTTGCTTTGGGGAAGCCTCAAGGACCCCATCAGTCACACAGGGAAGGCCCTGCTTCTGGATCTGTCCGCTGGCTTCCTGAGCTGCTGAACTTGTGGGTCCTGCCGATGCACGCTCAGATGTCACAGGCACCCACCGTGTCTGACAGAGGCTTTTCTGCAAGTCCACCTGTGGGTCTGCCCTTACAGTCTTTATCAGGCGCAGATTACTTCACAGAGTGGCTACAAGCTGTGGGGTGATGCTGTCACATGGAGAGACGGGTCACGCTCCCAGAGCACCAGGAAAGAGACACCAGGAAGCTCAACGCTTAGCGAGTTTCAAAAAACTTTTAGAAAAACAGGACTCACATAAATTTAATGACTGATCTGTGACGTAAATAGTCTGACAGGAATACATCGATTGACACCTTGGCCTAGGATTTTAGGCACAAATGAAAAGCAGGTACAAAATATTTAATTTATTATTATTTCCCTGGGTAGCGTGATAAACTGCTAGAAAGCTTCATCCAACTACTTTCTGAGTTTCCTGTGACAGTTTCCCCACGATGTAAAAAGTCAATATTAAATATCTATCTTGACAGAGACCAAATTATTTAAATAAAAATACAGATCATAAGACAACAATTTTATATCATAGGAACTTATAAAACCCCTTGGAGCAGAGACGCACTTAACATGTGGGAAGTATTAGCTGTTAAAACCATCGCTCATGAGCTGCTTTGCTGCTCCTCCTTTCAGAGCCTGGCCGTTTCTAAAACCTATTGGTTGTGCTCCTCTGAATCTCCTTTTAGGTTGAAACTAGAAAAATGCCTGCACTCTGTACTAAGGGCCCATCCCCCATTTCCCCAGATGTGTACAGTATGGAGTTACAAGGAGAGCCGCCTCTTAGGCCTTATAGAAACTTCTTTGATATTATTTAAATCCATTTTTTTAATTCTTTTAAATCTTTAGATTATATTTTGTTTTATTGTTGTCTTATCCTCTCATCTCCATTGTAATTAGCTACCTACTTTTTTTTTTAAGATAGGAAATGTCAAACCCGCAAGCATACTACCAAACTTTGAACCTAACAAAACAATAATCCATGATGGGTGGTTTGCCTCATAAAATTTCTTCTATCATTTCTCCATCCTCCAGTTTGCAATACTTCCCTTACTTATTAGCTGTATTTTTTTTAAATAATATTAATTCCATTATATTTTTTTCTAAGAATGTTTACAGTGTCAGCCGCTTCTTAAACCATTACCTTCTGTGGATAAATCACCATTCTTTGGCACTTTAGTACTAGCAGCTTTTCATTACATTTTACGTAACCCATGTCCATTTCATTCAGACATTCCTGTATTCCTTGTATGTATATTGATCCCCCAAACTCTTACCATCACCCTGCTATTCTCGGGGCTCTGTGCTTTATTCTATTTATAATCGCTCGGCATTCTTTCCCTTAGAAAAAAGAGAGCAAATTAACAACCAATACCTGTTTTTCTCTTTAGCTCATGCATTTTTTCCCTATATTTGTATCTTCTTAGGATTGCTTAACATGTATTTGCATTGTTCTCTTTCAAATTCAAGTTTATTTGTCTGCTTCTTGCAGAGTAGCTGCATGGGTGATTTTTTAATTTTAGGATGCAAGTGCCATCAATTCGTTACCCACCAATGTCATCTTACTATCTTGCCGCTCCCCCCACTTTTTTTTTTTTTTTTTGGAGAAGAGTCAACTCTCCCATCATAATTTTGAATGGGAAGGTTGAAATACCTCCTTTCACCATGCTCTTTCCCTCTCCTTATTCAAGTGGAAACAACAACAATAAATAATAGTCACTGAAAAGGGAAGCGCTGAACTCATTATCTCCTGTCTTTTGCTTCCTGAGAGGGCCTTTAAAATCTGTTTACCAGGAGGCTTTAAAATCTACTTACCATATCATACTTACTTACAGAAGGCAGTAAAACTTCTTAAGATGCTACACACCTAGTTACTTGAAACTAACGATAAATTTGTATTTACAACTATATACAAATAGGTAAATGTGAAATAACTTAAGTAGAAAAAGAAAGAAAGAAAATTTAAAATTCCATCTAAATAAGACTTGCCATGTGGTTGGCAGGCAGAAGATTTCTCCCATGAGCTTTTTTTAAAGCATGAATGTATGTAGACCACATGTGTTTTCTTTATCACTTGAGATTTAATAGTACACACCCTAAAAAGATGTCTCCATATTCTGACACAGATTTTGTATGACAACTAAAGGAAGTTACACTATATGGTGAGTCCCCACCCCAAAATACTAAAACACATTAAAAATAATTTACCTTTACAAAAGTTTTGTTTTATACAATCCTTTGACAAACTATCTCACAGGCTTTCACAACAATTTGTGATGGCGTAGAGGTAGTTATCACTATCCTCCCAATGTTTTAGATAATACAAGAAGCTCAAACCCTATGTGACATGTCCAGTATCATAAAGGAGATGATAGAGCCGGAGCTCAAACATGGTCTGCTACAATCAAAGCCGCAGTTCTCTCCACTCTGAGACTAGTGTAGGATGCTGACCTCTTAGTTCATGTTCAAGTTTTAAGTCAGGATTCCCAGATGGAAACCTTTTCTTTGCCACTAGCCAGCTATTTATGCTTCGTCTCTCTCTGCTTCACTTGCTTCCCTCATAAAATGAGCAGGTATTTCTCAAGTTTCTCAGTCTTCCCTGACTTTTGCAGTCTCCAATGGCAACACCACTGGTGCTCTGCCTCTTAATACTAGTCATGTTTACCGCTAGCCTCGATTATATTTTCGTTCATTAATTACTCATCCCTAACCCATATTATAGATTGCATTTTTCTTTATTCCATTTCTTTCCTGGCTTCAGTTTTTGCTTGTAAAAAGTGTTCAGATTTATATCCACCAATACCGATTGAGTATCTGCTACATCAGATGATGTACTAGGTCCCCAAGGCTGCCCATTGAGCCAGGAATCATTCTCCCCCTCAAGCCAGGACACCAGCATTCAGGTGTGCATCACATTAGCTCTGCCTTCCTCTCCCAGTCTCCCCAGGTCCTGGGCTGAAGAGGCCTGCATTTCATCTCACCATCCTCCCCTTTCCAAAGCTTGATGGTCCCCCTTAATTCACCCTCGAGCAGAATCCTTCTCCCCTGGAAATCAGCACCACGGCTTTCATTACCTTCCCCCACACCCAGATTCTCTTCCCCATTTCCAGTTGAGGATGTGCCATTCCAAGAGACTTGCTTACTTCATGTCTACAGAAATTGGATGTGTTTGCCCTCCCACTCAAAAAATTTTTTGGCAAGGAGCTTTTTCTAGCCTCTTCTATTGCACGTCTTCTTCACGGTTTTATTTTCCGGACTAACACTAAACCACTCATCTGATTTACAGTGTTGCTGCATTTCTTTGGCCCCTTCTGGCAACCATTTGATTTCTGAATACTCTGAGCACAGGACATTTTTATCTGTGACCTACTTATAATAACAGTACTGTGAAATCGGGTCAGAAGTTCTCCTTCTTTTCCAGAAATTTTGTCCAAAATCATCATCTGTTACCCTTCTCTTAAAACTTACCTCATATGCGCTCACTCACAGCCTTTTCTGGACATGGAACGGTTTCTTGAAATTAAATCAGGTGCCAGTACAACCAAAGTTCTACACTATTGTCCGTGTAGAGTTGTTGCCTGCCCTTTTCAGCCTCACTTGGATTTTATAGAGTAACAGAATCTCTTTTCCCCTTTGTAACACTACATAGGTCTTCATTTCTCTTTGTTTATCTTATTTTCTTTCTGGGATTTTAGAGAAATCAACCTGTTCCGCAGCAGCAGTTAACTGGCCCCTACTGTATGCAAGGCATGGTTCTCAGTGTTGAGAAGTAGAAATGTAAGACACAGTCCTGCCTTCTAGAAAAGTATAATCTAGTTGTGGAATCAGGTCATGAATATATCATGTGATGTAGTAAGTAGAGTTCTGAATTGGAATCCAGACCCCCTTGGGCCCGTTCTAGCTCCATCCACAATTCAATGTTAAGGCCTTGATGAAGGTTACTTCTGTGTAGCCTAGTCACCACCCCAGTAACAAAGGGTTTGTGTGGTTGACCTGAGTTCAAGAGAATTGCACTGCACCTGGGGATTGTTAAACAAAATAAAAGTGGAAACAAGATCAGAGGGACCCGTGTTTTATAGCATAAATAATCATAAGACTATCACTGAATGGATTGTTCCTGCTTAATTTAATTATGTATCCTGTTTACTTATTTTATCAAGATCCTGAAGGACCCTCTATAGTTTATTAGTCAATATACTATGTATATGGGAAATAATCATATTTAAAATATATATGAATGTGTGTATTGTATGCATGCTTTTTTCCACACTTGAAAGTAATTCACAGGATTTTGTTCTTTAAAATTGATCATTCAGAGCACTAGCCTTCCCCCAGGTGTCACTGATATGTTGCTGCCTCCCCTCTGGCTTATGTCCTGGAGGGCAACTGAGTATTGATGAAAAGGGGAAATTAGCCACAGAGCAATTCGAGGGGACTGCCTGAGGATAGCCGCAGGGCCAGGGCCAGGAATAGCCCTCAGCAGGATTCCTGAGCGATAATCAGGCAGCAGCGTGACCCATGCAGGCTTCCCGATAGGGGCTGGAGGTCTTATCAGTCCTCATGCCCTCTGTCCTCTCCAGAAAGAGGTGCTGTGGGCCGCTGGAGGGAGGCAGGCGACCCCAGGCCCGCAGAGGCCAGGCAGCGGCTGCGCTCTCACCAGGGCAGAAGTCAGCCGTGGCTGCTCCTCTTTCCTTGTCTGTCCTTGACTGGCTTTGCCCTTGGCAAGGACCTTCGCGGCCCCTGTTGCTGGCTCAGTGCCCAAAAGCAGTGGGAGGTGCACCAGCCGGCCTGGTGGGAAGGCCGGACAGACGTGCGCCTCCTTTTCAGCCCTCGCCGCCCCATCCTTCACTGGGTGACAGACGCATTGTTCTCGGGAGAGGTGGCAGCTGGACCAGCCTCCTCTCCCTGCGCCCCCTCCCTGCGCCCGCGTGGGGCCTGCGGCCCAGCGGCCCACCCTGCACAGCCAGCGCTCCCAGCGCTTGTTAACAGCACCTGCTAGAAGACTCTGAGTGAGACTGGCTGTCCGTGCAGGGGCTTTTATGTGTTTGCCATGAAGGGGGAGGCTGGAGCTGTCCCTTGGGACCAGAAAGAGCAGCAATGGGGGGGGGGGGGGGGGCGGGTTTGAGAGTGAGAAAGCCAGCGTGTCCTGAACCGCTTCGCCTGGCTAGGGCACTAGTTCTCTGCCTCCTACCTGACTCCGAAGGACTGGGTTGTTTAGGGAATTTTCGAATCACCTCGTTTATCATACTGCAACGTGACAAGTGCCCCCCCCCCTCCGACCCCCGCAGTGGAATCTGCATCTGCCCCTGAAGGGGCTTTGCAGAGTGCGCCTCACTTTTCCTGGGAGGGAGGGAAAAGGGCCCCTCAGTGAAGGACTAAATCGCATTAACTTTTTTTAAATGGATGCTTAATTTGCATAACACAAATGCATTTCCAAATGCCTGCTGAAATCTCCTCCTCCAGTCACTTAAAATAAGATGACAAAACCTGAACTTGCTTTCACTGCTCAACTTCTTGTAGTAAATAAAGTATTACCACAGTCTCCTGGTTGCAAATCTGAGGTCCTCTTGACTTTCCCTCTACTTCACCTGGCGGCCCACCAGCTGAGAAGTCTGTCCCTTCTTCCTGTGCACCATCTTTTACAGAGGTCTTTCTTGGTGTTTTCTTTCTTTCTTTTCTTTTTGTTTTTGTTTGTTTTGTTAATCCTCACCCAAGGATATTTTTCCATTGATTTTTAGAGAGGGTGGAGGGAGCAGAAGGGACAGAGAGAGAGAAACATTCATGTGAGAAAGACACATCAATTGGTTGACTCCTGCATGCACTCGGTACATGCAGGGGATTGAGCGTGCAACCGAGGTACATGCCCTTGACTGGAATTGAACCCTAGACCCTTCAGTCTGCGGGCCAAGGCTCTATCCACTGAGCCAAACCAGCTAGGGCTTCCTTGGTGTTTTCGTGGACACTGCCGTCCTAGCTCAGGCAGTAATCTCTCTCCCGCTCCTGTACCATAGTCATGGTCTGCAGTCTCTCACTTTCCAGATTGCTGGCCCCCTAGTCCAGGGGGCATGGTGCTGCCATTCTGTCATCTGCTGATCATCTCAAAGACATAAAATGACTCCCTAGTCTCTATAGCAAAAACGTGCAGCTCCTGGGTGGGACAGTCAAGACTTTGCAAGAGTTTATTTGCTAACATCATTTGCTTCCTCTCTATTCAGACTCCTGGTTTCAAACTCCCCCACGGTTGCTGCTGTTAACAGATAGGTACACTTCCAAACCGGTCCTCTGCAATGAAACAACTCTCTGAGCTGGAGGGCTTCGCCTTGTAAGCATCGTGTATAATGCACCTAACAACAGCAACACACAGCGTCCCACTGGACTCTGATTTCTGGAGGAAGGAACAAGTTATGCACAGAGCTAAGGAAGTTCGCAGTCTGCCAAGGGTGGTAAAAGCAATCTCTTCTTTCATCTATTTTTGTAAAAGTAGCAGAAGCTATCATCTCTCATTTCCTGGGCTGATAATTTTATCCCTCATGACCTGTCTTTAGCCCCAGAGAAGGAAGTCATTTCATTCGAGTCATGAGAATGGAGAGGTACTTGTAGCTCTTCCACGTCTCCTTGTCAGCACGCGGCCCCTTCTGTTGCCACGTCTTCTCTCACCTGCTTCTGGCGTTAATCTTGCCAGTAAATGGCAAGAGGACAGAAGAATTAGCTGTTGGAGTGGTGACCCGACACAATGGGCTGACCCAGGCATCTGGGAACACTTTATTGATTTGATAGCATTTCCTCAGGACTGACAGGCAGCCCTTCCTTCTGAAACCGCTCTCAGGCCACCAGCATCCTCTGACATCGAGTGTGTGCAGTTGGCAGGAGGCCAGACCCGACCTGCGTACCTACTACATGTTGTCCTAGAAACACATCAAGGTTGTGCTTCCTGGCAGGTGAACCTCACAGAGCCCTGCCGCAATGCTGCTTGTGCTGCTTGTGCTGCTGGGAGAAAGAAAAAGAACCCACCAAGTACATGGAAGGTCAGGGCTCGCACCTGTTCTCTGAGCCAACAAAATCAGTAAAGAATAATGTGTCTGGGTGTCCTTGGAGTTACAAGCACACACACTCATTCAGGTCTATATAATAACGAGCTCACTCTTCGTAACCACGCCTGTGCACATTGAAAACCTTCGGTGGCGTGTGATGCAGTGTGTGTGCCAACCATGTCACCATCCAGCCGGAGCAACAGTTTTCTGTTTTGAAGAACAATTTCCAAGAGGATGTTTTTCTTTTTTTGCAGCAAGTCAAATATCAGACGGAGTGTGTTTGGGTTATGGCGGGGCAGGGAGGCGGGGGAGGTAAGTAAGGGGGTGTCAGTTTATTTATAAATAAATGGCTGTTTGCTTTCTTATCTTTTGAACCAAATATAGAGATTTCTCTGAAGATGTGTACACCGACGCTCTGTGAATGCGGTGAGCTCAGTAGTTGGTGGGAACGTAACCTGCTGCCCACTCCCAGGGGAAGACGCTCCTGAGTGAGTCAGACGCCTGTGAATGGTGTACATTCAAGACCATCGCAGCCTCGTGTGGCGCATCCTAGAGGGAGATGTGTGAGGGCTGCACTGGGAGACCAGATGTGTGCCTACGCTGGCACCGCGGGTCACCTCAGCCTTCCTGAGAGAAGGGAGGTGGGACAAGTCCCATGGCAGCCACACATACTCAGGGTACTCCGGCCTTTGGAAGAAGCACCCTTATTTGCCCTACATGCTTTTCCAGCTACTGCCTCATATCCATGGTCTCCTGCTGGGCAACATTCCTAGTGTTCGATCTATGGTAGCTCTTTTCCTTACATATTTACTTCTCCATTCCTCCTATCTGCCTTTTGTCCTAAGCAATTGCCTAAATCCTATGCCCTTCGGTACTTTCCACTTTCCCTCCTTTTCTGCCGTGACCCATTCCTGTCATTCTCCTTGCCGGTTATAGCTATTTTTAAAGTCATCTTCTTGGTGACTTTCATCTTGCCTCTCAGCACTGTGGATTCTACTTCATGAAACTATAGAGAGCTATCATCTCCAGACATGTTCCTCAGTTTTATGACCATTTTGTATATAGCACCTGCCTTGGCATTACACTTTACTTCCATTTCTACCATATCAGATAATAATAAGATCCCCTTTTCCCTCTCCCTCTCTACCCCCTCTTCTCTTTCTCTCTCTTTCTCTCACTCTCCCCACACCCCATCTCCTTACACTTTCTTGGTAGTATTTAAATACTCCTGTATCCACCACCCCCCCGCCCCCCCCCCTCCCCCCCCGTCCTTTACCCTAACCTCTTTGCTGGAATTTCCCCTCTTCCCAGTCTATTTTATCATTAACCATTCATACCCACCCCACTGGATTTTTTTCTCTCCACTCATCTGAAACAGTGTTTTCCAAGCTCACTAAAGACCTCCTTTGTTAATAATTCTGATGAACATATTTTCTGTCTTTATTTTATTTGACCTTTGCCCATATATTGTCACTGAAGATTGCATCCTCCTTTCCAAAGGTTTTCTTTCATGGTTTCCATAAAGCCTTTATCTGTTCCTGCACCCTTGCCTGAGTATGGAGTTTATCCTAGTGTTAATACAGAATTCTATGCATACGACTACCATGTGATCATCTGTGGACATGAACAGGAATATCTTCTCCGTTAAACTATCATATCCTTAAGGGTAGGAACTGTATCATTTTGGTTTTTGAATCCTCAGTGCCTAGATTAGTGTCTTAATCAACAAATATTGGTTTCTTGACTCTCAAACAAGCAAAAAACTTTTCTTCTATGACTTCAGTTTTAATATAAGTGTGGCAGGAACTGCTCATTGCCTCTGATATCTGTCCCCCCCCCCCCCACACACACACACACACACACTTTTTTTGTAACAGAACCTTGTATATGTTCAATTGAAAAACTGCACTTCCCAGCCTCCCTGGTATGGCCATGTGGCCATACTCAGGGTAATGAGATAGATGTAGAAATACTGTGTAGTAATTATAGAGCAGTGGTTCTCAACCTGTGGGTCGCTACCCCTTTGGCGGTCAAACGACCCTTTCACAGGGGTCGCCTAAGACCATCCTGCATATCAGATACTTACATTACAATTCATAACAGTAGCAAAATTACAGTTATGAAGTAGCAACGAAAATAATTTTATGGTTAGGGTCACAACATGAGGAACTGTATTTAAAGGGCCAGAAGGTTGAGAATCATTGTTATAGAGGCTCTTTAGAAGGAAGGGGCACCCCCTTCTCTCCTTATTATTTCCTCTAGTGTGAAGTGAATGGCTCTATTAACCCTCCCATGACCTTGGGAATGGATGGCAGAGCAGCAGGAGAAAAGGAGCCTGGGTCCCTGATATCTTGATTGGGCTACTACACCAGCCTTGCACCAAATACCTCTGGACTTTTTAATGTAAGATAATAGACACTTAAACTCTTTAATTCAATCCAGGTGGATCTCTTACTATCAGTACAATTTAATCCTAACTTACACATATCCTAAAATAAAAATACTTAACGTAGGTTGACACACCTGAGTGCTGGAGAGTTTGAGCCTTTGAGTCTCTAATTCACTGAGTCTACAGGAGAAATGAGGGACAGCACGCTAGGGCTGGGTAAAGCACAGTGGTCAGATGAACAATAATATGCTTGATGCCCATGGCTTAATGGCTTTGTCTGGAGCCATGGAAAAAAGGAAAGAGTGAAAGTTTAGCAGACTACGACATTGTTATTCAATAGCCAATTTTTGAGGAGTAAATAATTGGATTAAAACTGTGCTAATTTATTCAAAAGAGTTATTGGATTAAATAGGTCAGTTATTTCAGTCTAAGTAGTTATTTTCTTTCAAATTATTTTTAAATCAGATTTTTTGCAAGTTGCTCATTCTAAGACCAAATGGATGTTCAGTCACCAGATAGGACATGTCAAACCACAGGAGCATGTCACTAGGGTCCAGGGAGAGTTTTAGTTCTAAGTATAGGAGCTACAAGTAATGTTTGGAAGAAGCATTGTGAATCTAAAAGGCATGGACCACAACCAGTAGAGATGCAGTCTGGGTGGTAACTAATTCTTTAGTGTCTTAGAAAAGCATGCAATTTATTTATCCTTAGCGGTGTTCAAAATATTTGCTGGTCATAATGTAAAAATATGTTTTGAAATAATTTGAATACCTGAATGCCTGTGAAAGAGTCCAGACCCATGTATTTACACTGGGAAGTTTGATAAGCGATGTTTTTCCCATATAGGCATGCAATTGATTTAACTATAGGCTTGACCCATGGAATTCCCTTGTCAACTGACAGCCATGAGAAAACCCACTCTTGCACTGCAGTGCTCCTCCTGAAAATAGAGCAGGCACTTCTTGCCCTTTCTCACAGTCCTCGCGGCTGCAGGGAAACAAGAATGCTCTTTGTCAAGGGCATACCCAGGAGGAGCATTTCGGAGCTCAATTTTCTCATGGTGTATTCAAATAAAAAGGAATGAAGAGGATTCCGTTTGAAATATGTCCAAGTGTTTCTAGTATCATCCTATTTCTGTGTCATATTTTTGAAGCAAATAAGATGGTAAGAAATCAAATATAGAGAAAGTCAGCTGAAGGCCTAATGTCCTGAAAAACGGCCATTTATAAAGCTTACCATTATAAAGCGTGCCGTGTCTTCTTTTATTCCTCCTTTTCTGAAATAAAATGTTTGGTAACCTGGTACCCTGAACCAACAAAACATACAAACAGAAATGGTTACCAGAAGTGTCTGTAACCTCAACGCATCTCAACATATGTATAAAGTAGTCATTTCTTCAGTAGTTTTGGGCTTAGCGTCCTTTCAAGCACAGTGATTGAATTATGAATCAAAAACGTTTTAGCTAGAGAAGGGGGCCCCAGTTCATCATCGACACAGACTAATCCTAAATCAGGGTGCTCCGTGTCCTGAAATCATCCCATCCAGGACTCAGTAGGAGGTGGCACCTCCTCAGAATTGCCTAGCAATTTGCTGCTGCTCTTGGTTTGATCCAATGTGTTACTGTAGTTGGGGACAGCGCATAGTAGGCACTCAGTTAAGATAAAACATTGAAGGGGGTGTGAAGTTTTTGCTTTTAATTAGTTTTTAATTAATCCTTCACTAGTAAATTAATTGGATAAAATCCTTTTTAGTTTTAATTTTGCATTTGGATAATCAACTCATATGCTCACCAATTACAGTCTCTATAACCATTGTTGATTTAATGCTAATGACTGAAAACTATTTTTAAATGAACGCATGAAGTGTTTTAAATTTCATGCAATGTGACTTCCATGCTATTCACATACCAAAATGATTAAAAGAAGAGTCTCTGTAGTCAGGCTGCCAAGGATGGAATCCTCACTCTGCCATCTACTAGTTGTGCAATCAGGGAATGTTACTTCACCCAGCTGTACTCGCTGCCTCAGATGTAATATATGGGGATGAATATAGTACCTATCAACAGCAACTACTCAAACTTGATTATATACAATGGGAAGTATCAAATAATGCAGAATGCAAATTGCTATACAGAGGGGAAAGAATTCCAACATTATAACTAAGGTTTATGTGTGACTGAGCCTTGAACTTTTGTCAGTCTAATCCAGTCTTGCACAACCATATAACTCTCTAGGTAAAATGTCTTTAAGTGGATTGCATACAATAGTCTGTTAATTCATTGGTCTGCTGCAATGACATTACAGATGTGATTATAAAATTGCAGGATGGACTAAAAAATGTAAATTACTATGCCAAAACTTACACATCCAAAGTACTGTTGGGCCTTCAAAGCTATCCTTTGTAAGATGTTTCTATAAACTTATTCTAATATTACTATGATTATTAAATATGTTCTTGGTTCTCTCGTTTTGGAAAGACCCTCAGAAATAGTGTAGAGGGTACATGCAAAATTTAATCAAATCCATTCCACCTCTCATCTGACACATTGTGACTATTCCCCAAAATCATATTTAGCCTTAAACACAATCAATACCAATAAAAGTCCAAGGAATAAATAACTGGCCCTGAAAGGAATGAATACATGTATTCCTCACTCATCCATAAATATTTATCTCAACGCACTACTAAAAAGGCTTTTACAATATCGATCCCACTGTCCTACGTGAAATATTTCCCTCGAGTAATAGTTGTGATAGGAATGTGTATAAGTCCTGGCATGTATTTAATTAAATAAAAGCTATCCAGACCGAGCTGGGCTCCAGCTACAAAGCCGCAAGTTTCATAAGCCCAGGGAGGCCGACCTTGCGAGGCAGGGTGAGGACAGCCTCCGGGGTCGCTCCTGGTGCATCCGAGGGCCTGCTGCTTCCCAGATACTGAAGATGTGCAATGAAACCCCGAGGGCCGAATCCCTGGGGCCAGCAGTTAGGGCGAGGCATCCTGGAATCCCATGAGAAACTCTCTGGACCTAGTTCATCTACGTCAAGTGAGCCTGCAAACAAGAGCCACGAGAGTTTAAAAAGACCGCGCTGCTGGCGACTTCCCTGGCCACGCACGTTTTCGCCCACAAAGCTCCGGGTGGCAGGAAAAAGCTGGAAAGAGGCCAAGGGAGTTGGAGGGAGGGAGAGAAGGCCAGGTCCTGCGTTAGGGATCGGGATGCTAAACTGCGCCACCTTCCTTCCCTCGCACCCTCACCCCCACTCCCACCCCCACCGCCCCCCTCACCTCCACCCCCACCCCCATCCTCACCCCCACCCGCAGGGCTCTCTTGGCGCTTGTTTTCTCTCCAAGGAAGCTGCAGCCCCAGGTACTCCTCCACCATCCCTGGACATCTGCTGGGCTTGTCTATTTTCTGCTACAGGCAGAGGACAGGAAGGAAGAGTTTGTTTCCTGTAAATACAGGGAGAGAAAATTACAGCTATGATTGTTTTGACAACGGAAGCCCTCCCTGAAACTGGTAACACGGTTCATTCCTGACAGGCATCGGCCCTGCGTTGCAAGCTCTCGGCAGAAATTCCTCTCAAGGGGTCCCCGGGGGAAGCTGAAAGACTTGATGGCTTTGCATTAGATGGCTAATGGCATAAAGATGTAATCCTGGGCCATCTTGATATCGGGCTGTGCGAATGGAATGCAGCCTGCGTTTTGATGAGTGTTTTGATGCAAGCCCCCACCCCCTACCCTACCCTCCCCCCGCCCCCCACCCGCCACCTCGGATGAGCAAGCTGGAGCTTGACCTGGAGAGCGAGGGCGCGCACACCCGTTTATACGCAAACACACAACCCAAGTTTGAAAGCGCCTTGATAACTCACGTTATTTTCCTTACCTTTTAAACGATCTCCTCTTGTCCTCTGTTCTCCCAAACGTCATTTCTTTTGAAGATTCCTTGGCTTTTAGAACTATATAAAGAGCCCTAAGCAGTTTGGCTCAGTGGATAGAGCGTCTGCCTGCAGACTAAAGGGTCCCAGGTTCGATTCCGGTCAAGGGATGTGCAGGAGGCAGCTGATGGATGTTTCTAACTCGCTCTCCCTTTCCCTTCCTCTCTGTAAAAAATCAATAAAATATATTTAAAAAATAAAAATAAAACCATATAAAGATACAAACATATTCAAGGAAAAGCTATAAAATTACCAACTATATACTGGGTTTCCTGCCTCCTTCTTTCAATATTTGAGGATGTGTCCACCTGTTGGGGGGGGGGGGGGGGGGCGGGGCGTGGAGAATGTATTTGACCAGGATCCTCAGACATAAACGTGTTATTTTTAGATGTTTTAAAGTCATCTTTTGCCTGATTGGTGTTTGAAATCTAAAAAGAAAGGAGGAAGGAGTTAACCAAAGATGGTTGGGTTAGGAGCCAGAGAAACATCTACTTCTATATCCGCTTACTAATGAGAATAAGCTATGTTACTCGAAGGGAGTGATTATCTCCTATTGGTAGGAGAATAAATTTAAATTTGATAGTTGAAGTAGGATTCATATTTATGTCAAACATATTCAGGAGGGGTTGTTTAGGTTTCTTTGCTGAACTTGTAACAATCAGAGAACACCCTAATTGAATTAAGTGAATGGGATGGTTTTTGCTCTTGTCTGTCTTGATAGCCTGTCCTTTGATTATCCTCTTTCACTGGCTTCTCCTTTTAGCATTCTTTGCTAGTCCCTTGTCCTCAGCTCCACTTCCAAATGATAGCATGTCCCAAAGCTCCATCCTGGTCCTTCATCTTTCATCCAAGCCCATAGCTTTAATACTATCTATATGCCGACAGTTTCCCAATTGTGATTCCAGGGACCACCTGTCCCCTGAATCCCAGATTCTTATAAGCCACAGCTTACCTGCCACCTCCACTTGGCCATCTACTACACATCTCAAATTTATATGCCAAAAACAGAGCTCAATTTCCTCATCCCCAAACCTGCTCCTACTCAGCATCTCTGTCATTGCTACCACATTCGCCTACTTGCTCTATCAGGAAATCATCCCAGAGTCTTCTCCTCCCCTATCTCTTATAGCCAATCTGCCAGCAATTTCTCCTATTTTTTTTCTACTTCCAACTAGCATCGCCTTCTATCTGTCTATCTTTCTTCAATCCCATGTGTCTATCTGCCAAGACTCTATTTGCAATAAGTCCACATCCACAGGTATTGGGAGTTAAGACTTCCACATATCATTTTTGGAGGGACACAATTCAACCGTAGCATGAACTGTGGGAGCCAATGGAAATGCATGTCTGAATGTGCAAGGGAGGGCTCAGTACATGAGTGTGTGTGTGTTTGTGTGCATGTGTGCTCACTTAATAAAGAACTATAACCAAGTAAGCAAGTTTCCTGGTTCTTGCTTTTAGGTTGCTTGGATAGATTGTATGTTGTCCCTCCACTCCACTCACAATGAGTAATGGATCATTTCTAAGGCTCTTACTCCCACCTTTAATGAATACCAACACTAATTAACTGTCAGTAACATGTAGCTGCTCTTGGCTGCATGCATCTCTCACTGAGGTCATAACGGCTGTTGGTAAAGAAATTTATTACTCTGTGAGGCACACTCTGGGACTCTCAGTGTGAAGACCATTTTTGCAAGTGCCAAAACCAATGCATGGCAGGTTTTCCTCGGGAAGGTAATATGTTCCATAGCTCCTGGGCCTTGGCAAGATGACACATCAAAGGCACAATGGTTCCATGGAATGCTGTAAAGATTTCCAACCACAGTCCCATCTGCTGGGAGGATCCTGTTTGAATACAAACTATTGCGTATGTCCTGAAATCAGAAACAGCACCAGAACCCCCTACATGATCAGAACACGGTGTATTGCTAGTATTATTAGCCTTAGAATTGTTCTGGGAGTGACAAAATTTGCATCTCAGGAAGAAACAACACCATACAAGCAATATCAGGGATTTCTCATTAGGAGAATGGCAGATGCCCACACCCTTGTGTGCCCTACAGTGAAGTCACTTGGGCAGCCTGCTTTAAGAGCCAGCTCTGTACTCCCAATGAACTCTACCAAATTAGCTTTACACGAGGACGCCGCCTTGCTTCTCTAGAGGATCAAAGTAGCTGGACCCAGGCCCAGTGTTCTGTAGATAAGCAGGTCACAGGATACGTTTGCACACTGTTCTACTCCTAGTACACCATGCTGCAGATTCCTCTGCATTTCCCGGGTTATAGCCATAGAGGGAACTTGGGTTCGCATGCTTCCTTCTATTATCTGCACTAATCTGGTGACCTGAGATCATTCCTGTTCCCTCCACTCTTGTTACAATGCATCTGGAACTGCGTAACATTTTTTTGGTCATGTATGGGGCTACTGTTCCCAACAAAGTCCTTTCATCCTTCCTATAATAACCTTTGTACTAGTAACAGCACCTCCTTGTAACACTTAAAATGCTTGTCTCACAAGGCCAGCATGACAAGGGAAAGTATGTCAATATGATTTTTCAAATGACATCTGAATAATGAAAAATCACAAGACTAGCTAGTCACAGTCATAAATAACAATGGCAGTGGAAAAGATGTATTAATATGATGAATAAAAGATGGAAGAAAATAGTGTAAGTTAGAATGAATTTTAGCTGTTCAGTGGTGGGTGTTATTGGTCAGGATGCCATGCTTGGATTCATTCTCCCTTTTCTGTTGCTCAATTTGCATGTACTAAGATCACAGTCTACATAATCTGCATACTATACCAATACATCAGAAATGTGGCTGCAAATTTTTGAGACTGACTTTTTTAAAATGCCAGAACTTAAAAACCCAAATTATTATTTTTCTTAATTCTAGAAGTATGTGGTTATTCCAATGCTGCTGTATTTACCTAAAAGCCTGTGGAACTCATCTTTTTAGAAACACCTTTGTGAAAACTGAAAACAAAAAGCATACTCATTACTTTGTGTTCACATCTTAAATTTGTCATCAAACTGTTTAATCATCTTGAACTCATCATACTCAGAGAGTTAATTCTAAACGTCTTTGTCTAGAAGTCAGCCTCTTTGAATGAACATTTGCTATCCCATTTTTAACATTTTAGATATTCTGAATTATAAAAGTGATACATGCCAGGTGGGTACTTGAAATTACGGGGGGGATCATTTGTAAAGTGTATGATTGTTTAACCACTATGCTGTATACCTAAAACGAATACGAAATAATACTGAATGTAAACTGTAATTGAAAAATAAAATTAGAAAAAGAACCAGCAAAAAAAAATGATACATGTTTATTATAACAAGTCAAAGAAATTTATAAGGAAAAAATAATCTCTGCCCTCTTCTTTCCCTCTAATCTTATCCCCATGAACTAATAAAATACGGTACATCCATGCTAAAGAATAATGAACAGCTATATATATTAACCTGGAGGGATGCTCAACATATATTTTACATTTTTAAATTCTTACAGCACATGAGTGTGCTATGCCACACTGGTTGAAAATCACCGCTCTAGAGTCACTCAATAAACACCCAACATAGCAGTGACTGTGTTTCTTTGTTGAGTCATTTTCCTAGGCCTATCACATTCCTAATGTCATCACAGGGGCTGGTCAGTGTATAAGATTCACGTGGATGAAAACTGCTGCCTGCCAATTTGCAAAGTGTACCTTGAACGAAGACTATCAAATAATGTGTCCGTCAGTAGTCATTCATGTTCTCTTTCATCTGTACATTTTAATTATAATTTAGTGTCTTCAACCATTCAGGAGAAAGGGAATTCTATTTATACTTTATAGAATAATGAGAACCAAGGTCATTACTAAAGAAAAGTTCTAGAGTAGTCCATAAAGTGTAAATGTTATTTAATTTGATAAACATTTATTGAGTGACTCCTCTCAGCCAGGAAAACTCCTAGGCATAAGAGAGAAAGAAATGGACAAACTGGTCACTGGCCTCAAAGAGGCAAGAGACAAACCAGTAACCACATTTCCAGCACAGTGTGAGAGAAGCTACAATGCAGACATATATGAGTTGCACTGGAAACCTACATGGGTCCCCTACAGTACTGAGGGTTATTACAATACTTTTAGAGTCACCACATGTGGCAAGGAAACACAGAGTTGAATATCCAGTGTGCTAAATAGTACTGAAAGCTCGATGATTAAGTCAAGCGGCAAGAAAATTGGGAATAAACAATGTAATAACAAGTTAAAATCCTACAAGGTTATATTTAAGCTCTTCATTTTGAAAAACCTGAAGACATGGACCTTATGATGATGCTCATGTTGGGGATAGAAACAAACACAAATTTTCTATTTTGTGAAATCAATTTGTCAAATAAAATTCTTCTCTGATTCCCAGTATATCCACATCCATCTATATATATAAAAGCCTAATATGCAAATTGTCCCCTCAGGAGTTTGACTAGAAGACCAGGAGTTCGATTGCTCAGTATGATGTGTGCAATCATACTGAGGGGGGCGGGGGGGCGGCGCAGGACAAAGGAAAGCCCCAGTCGGTAGCCGGAAAAAGGAGGCCCTGGCCGGCAGCCAGAAGGCTCTGATTGGCCCTGATTTCAGGCCAGGCCTAGCGACCCTACCCATGCACAAATTTCGTGCACCAGGCCTCTAGTGTAATAATAAGTCATTATATCATGAGGTTTGACTGTGTTGCTAGAATCTTGATAAACAAAAGTCATTGAAAATAACAATATTATCTAATTTAGTAGGGGTTTTTTTACAGGGATAAATTTTCCTGTGACACAACAATTATAGTTTAATTCAGCATCAAAGATGAACTATGAAGTAAAAGAACCCCAGGAAATTTATAAAATAAAAAAATCCCAAGGAACTTTATAAAATTGATGATGTATAAGCTTTAAGAACATCTGTATAATCCACTTAAAAGGAAATAATAAATGATGTGGTGTAAAAAAAAAAAACACTTCATAAAATATTTCCATCAATGTTTACTTTTAATCTGAAAACATAATAGTCTATAGAAGTACAATTTTAACCCCTGAACTTTCTTTTTGAAAAAAAATCTGATTTTTCTCAGTTTTTATCCCCTATAGTAGAGTGGTATCTGATGATTTTGCATTTGTTTTTATAACATGAAAAGTCTGCTTAGTAAAGTATTGTGTACCTTCATTTAGCATTTTTCTGCAAAGGAATAAAAAATAAAGTCTTTTTCTTAAGGCCATTTTGCACTCATCTACATACCAGTAAATAACAGTTCCTTCTTTTCCCCTCTTTCTCCTTCTTTCCTTCCTTCCTTCCTTCCTTCCTTCCTTCCTTCCTTCCTTCCTTCCTTCCTTCCTTCCTTCCTCCATCCTTCTTTCCTCCCTCCCTCCTACCTTCTGTCTCTCTCTTCTTTCAACAGTTTTGACCAAGAATAATTATATGCTTATTATGGTGCTAGCAATACAGATTTCAAAAGTGGACTTAACAATTACATCACAACTCTTCCATTAAAAGGTTTCATAAGACAGTGTGGTATTAGATTGCATATGTACATGGTTAAGTTCAGAAAATTAAACACCTCTGATTCAGCATTGATTAATAACTGCATCAGTAGGATGCATGATTGAATATAAGCCTGATTATCAATACTTAGGGACAAAAACTGTTTTGCTCTGTCTCTGAGGATATGTTCTGAATTCTAAGTGGTCATACTACATTGGAAATGTGGTCAGATAGAAATGGAATAGAATCAATGAAAAAAAGTGAATGCTAATTTTGAAATAGAACAATACATAAATAAAATTATGGAGAATGACTTTTTATGTGAATGACAGAAAATTATCAACCAATCTTGGACTCAAAGTGAATATAAAATGATGGTTATAGCAGAATAATGATTTTTCAGAGCAAGCAGAATAGGCTGTAGAAACCCAAAGGTTAATTCTTCCTTGACACTCACACAAAGTATTACCAAAGTACACTACTCAGTTGAGATACACCCACTGAGAGAAACATTAAAGCTTATAGAAAAGTCCCAGGTATGCTTGCATTTGTGCTATTAAGATTATTAAGTCTCTTGGAAAAGACTGTCAAGTGACCCCTGTTTATATTCACAGATTGACCCCAAAATACCATTTTCCACTTCATTGAGAACGGACTCAAGGGGCCACTTGACAGTCTTTTCCAAGAGACTTAATAAGACAAGGGAAAGCGCACGGATGAAGGAAATAGACAAGAAATGAAAGCTGCCTCTTCGGTTTGAGATTATATCAGATTCTCATCTTTCTAAAATGTTGGCAGTGCAGTCCTTCCTAGAAATAGGGAGGAACACCAACCAAAATACTGACTTTAAAGACCTAATTAATAAGCAGTCAACTTCTCAACTGCAAAAGCACACCATATTTCTCTCTTTACAAGAGTACGTCAGTGCATATGAACTATTTACATGTAACATAGAGGCTTACAAAGTATATGAAGGACAACTTAAAGTTTTATGTGTTCACTTGTTTTATAATCTGCCTTGCATCAGACAGGATTTTAAATGGCTTACAAGGATTCTGGGAAGATGGCAGTGGTAGAAGCATGCTATTTAAACATTCTTGAATCATTTCATAAGGACCAGGCAGAGCAACTACGATAGCAAACCCAAAAGCCCACAGGCAACCTGTGCAGCAAACTAGCTGACAAGATGTCCCCTGTAAAACCCAAAATATGAGGAACCAGAGCACCCACGGTTACAGGACTCGTGTGCAGTCATCCTTGGCACAGGAGGAAGTAGAGGGACATCAGCAGGGCATCTGGCGGCCCTGAAAAATAGGAGAACCCAAAAACTCTCCAAGGAGGCCCCACAGCCATCTGAAAGAGTGGCTTAGGGGTTAGGGGGTTTCATCCAAGGCCCATCCAGGATAAAGCCCCACAATGAGAAGAAATTGCTGGGATAGAATTCAATTTGGGCAGCCAGGGGCAACCGAAATGAGAGAAAGACAAAATCCAGATAGGTGTCATGAAAATAACAGAAAAGGAAGTATAAGAATCACCAAACTAGAAAAGGTATTCAGGACTACTACCACCACTCCAAAAATACTGGAAAACTCATTTTCCTTAAAAATTAGCATCAGAAAAATCAGAGTTGAATCCCATACAAAGTTATTAAATGAGAGAGAGAGAGAAAGGGGGGAGGGAGGGCAAAATAGCATCCCTACAAACAATAAAAATGCATAAAAAAGACACAAAAAGATGAAAAGTATAATATAATATTTAGAAACAACCTAAATGAAGTGGAAAAAAAATTAGAACATATAAGGGCTAAAAAATTATAATTAGGAAAAACTAAAAAATGAGGTGATTAAAAAAAAGAAAATCTTAAAAAGTGGCAGAACTTATAAATAATTGGCAAAGAAAACATGGTATACTTTTAAGACTAAATAGAAGGGATTTAAGAGCAAGTAAACACAATGGATAATATCTTTCAAGAATTAGTTGACTCAACAAACTAGAAATGGAAGGGAACTTCCTCAACTTGCTGAAAGGCATCGATGAAAAACTCACAGCTAATACTTAATGATGAAAGAGTGAACAGTTTTCCTCTAAAATGAGAAGCAAGACAAGGATATCTGCTTTCACCACGTCTACTCAGCATTGTAGTGGAGGGTCTAGCCAGGGCAATTAGGCAAGAAAATGAACTAAAGGAAATGAAAGTAAAACTGTCTCTACTTGTAAATGTCATGATCTTGTATACAGAAAACCCTAAGGAATCAATTTAAAAAACATTAGAATAAGTAAACAAGTACAGCAAAGTTGCATGATACAAATCAGTGTACGAAAATCAATTTGATTTCAATACATGCACAATGGACAATGTAAGTGAAAATGAAATTAAGAAAACAACTCCATTTGTAATAGCATTAAAAGAATAATATACTTAGGAATAAATTTAACAAAAGTAATTCAAATTGTATACTCTGAAAACTACAAAATATTGATAAAAGAAGTGAAAAAATACATGAATCAAAATCCCAGCTGGCTTCTTTGCAGAAATTGATAAGCTGATTCTAAAATCCATATGGAAATTCAAGTAGTTCAGAATGGGGTAGAGGGGGAGGGGAAATAACATCTTGAAAAAGAACAATATGGAAGACATACCTCCTAATTTTAATACTTAACAGAAAACTATAGTAATCATGATAGCAAATAACAACATAAGAATACATAGAAAGCCATAATATGAATCAATAGAATAGAATGAATAGTTCAGTAATAAACCCTCTCACTTGCAGTTAATTGACTTTGAAAAAGTTACCAAGACGATTCAATGGGGGAAGAATAGGCTTTCAACAAGTGATTCTGAGACAACTAGGTATCCACATTGAGTAAATTTAACTCAAAGTCGATCAAAGACCCATTTATAAGAGCTAAAAGTATAAAACTCTTAGAAGAAAACATAGGCATAAATCTTGAAGACCTTGGATTAGGCAATGGTTCCTAGATATGATGCAAAAGCACAAACATCAAAAGAAAAATAGCTGAATTGGACTTCATCAAAATTAAAAACTTTTGTGCTTCAAATGACACTATCAAAAAGGTGAAAGGACAACTCACAGATGAGAGAAAATATTTGCGAATCACGTACTTAGAAAATATGTGCAAATCATAAGAAACTGGTATCTAGAATATATAAAGAATGTTTCCAACTCAATACAAAAAGACAAACAACCCAATTAAAAATGGGCAAAAGATTTGAATAAGCATTTTTCCAAAAGAGATATACAAATGGCCAATAAACACAAGAAAAATTGCACAACATCCGTAGCCATTAGGGAAATAAAAGTCAAAACCACAATGGCATACTACTTTACTAGGACTGAATCATCAAAAAGACAGACAATAACTAGTGTTAGTGAGGATATGGAGAAATTGGAACCACATACACTGCTGGTGCAGCCACTGTAGAATACAGTCTGATGGATTCTTAAAAGGTTTGATGGATTTATCATGTGACCCAGGAATTCTGCTCTTAAGTATGCATCCCAGAATAACAAAAATACATGTCTACACAAAAACTGCTACACAAATGTTTATAGCAACATTATGCATAATAGGCAAAAATAAAGTCAATGAATGGAGGATGAATGGATTAATAAAATGTGCTGTATCCATACAGTAGAATATTACCCAGCAGCAAAACTAATGGAGTGCTGATACACATTACAACATGAAGTAATCTTGAAAATGTTATGCTGTGTGAAAGAAGCCAGTGTCAAAAGACTACATATTTTATTATTTCATTCACATGAAATGTTCATAATAAGCAAATCTGTAGAACCAGAGAGTAGATTAGTAGGTTAGTGGCTTCCTAAGGGCTGGGTGGGTTGGGGGTTTAGGAAAAATGGGGAGTGATTATTAATCATTAAGGAGTTTCTTTTTGGGATGACAATATGTTGCAAAATTGATTGTGATGGTGATCATACAAGTCTATAAATATATTATAAGCCTTGAATTGTACACTTTAAATAGATAAATCATATGACATGAATTATATTTCAACAAAGCTATCATAACATATTTTTAATTTTTATTATTTTTAATGTATTTTTGTTGCTTTCAGAGAGGAAGGGAGAGGGAGAGAGAGATGAAAACATCAATGATGAGAGAGAATCATTAATTGGCTGCCTCTTGCACACCCCCTACTGAGGATTGAACCTGCAACCTGGGCATGTGCCCTTGACCAGAATCAAACCCCGGGACCCTTCAGTCTGCAGGCCAATGCTGTATCCACTGAGCCAAACCTGCTAGGGCTAAAATATATTTTTTTTAAATTAGATTTTTAAAAGGAACTTAAAAATTCAAAATGAAATGAAGAGATAATTTTTAAAAAACTCATGAAAATATAATAAATATGGAAGACAGCAGATAGGAGCCCAAAAGGAAATAAAAATCAAAGTAATGGCACAAGACAAATGCTAAAATCTACATTCAAGAAAGATTTCCTGAGAGGGCATGGGGGACTTGAAACTATATATTGAATGACCAGCATGAATAATTACTATTGATTTAAAGAAAAATGTCTGAATCCAGGTTACCATGGAAATAAAGATGAAAGTAGATGATATTTGGTAGGAACACTTAAGGACCTACTTGGAGGTTAGCGATAGCCTATATTCAAAGTTTGTTCACAGAAATAGAGATATTTGTACTGTTGTTCATTTTATATCCTTCAAATATGATAGAAATATTCTATTGTGTGTTCAAAATCTATTAAAAGCAATTAAATTGACTAGTACTATAAGGCAACATCTAATAAGTGCTTAATAAAGAACCTAGTGGGGAAGAATTACCCTGCAGTGAGGATGTGAGCTGTTGAGTAACAGAATAATATCTGAAAATTGTTAAGCTCTTACATACAGCAGGCACTATCTAAAGTACTTTACAGTCATGCTGAACCTCTGGACAACCCTATGAGGTAAGCACTACTATTTTCCCATTTGGCGGATGAGAGAGCCAAGGTACAAGTTACTTATCTAATTTGCACAGTGAGTTGGTGACAGAGCTGGAATTTGAACCCAGGCAGCCTGGCTTTAGAGTCCATGCTCTTAATTTGTTATGCTTCACTCCCTGTGGATTTGCTTAGCCAGGGGTGGTGGTGATGTAAGAAACTCGGGAGTCATGCCAGCTATTCACAAGGACAATAGGGGGAAGGTCAGACAACCTTTGGGCTTAGTTGGAAGCCAGATCCAGAAGTGCCTGAGTGTCGTGCACAAATGTTGGTCTTTCCCCTTTGATCAGTGGTAGGTATTGAACATTTCTGAGCAAGCAAGTAATAAGCAGAAAGTTATGTTTAAGCAATGATCATAATAAACTGGGCTGGAAAAGTGGGAAAGAGCTAAATAAAGGCAGGAGATCAATTTGGAGACTTTGAGGAGAAGGCAATGAACTTAAAAGAGATGACTTTAAATCAGGAGCCAGAACCCTCAAATATTATTTTTTTCTTTAATTAAATTGTTCGGGGTGACATTGGTTAAGAAGATTATATAGGTTTCAAGTGTGCATTTCTATGATACATTACCTGTATAAGGCACAGCAGTTCCCAGGGGAATTTGTGTCCAGAGGCCCAGGCCCAGCAAAAGCACGTCCTGTAATATGATGGAGTCTTGACTCTTAATGAGTGAGAGTTGCTGCCTGAAGCCGAATGGATAGATTAGGTGGAGAACGCTGTCTACCTAAGTGAGGAAGGACCAAAGTCCAACAAAACAGTATGGAGAAACCTCATCATTCTTAGCCCTCCATAACCAGTCATTCCCACGGGGAGACAAGAACAGCCTGAGAAGATACTTGCTTCGGGCCCAGAACAGTCTCTCTAGAAATGGGTTTAACACATGCCTTCCTGCCACGGTCCCACCCCCGGGGACCAGGTCACTCCACTCCTCATGGACAGGAACTGGGGAGAGAAGGGTTTCCAGCTGCACCTGCGTAGGTGATCGCAGCACAAACTAAGGTGGTGAATATGGGAGCAGAAAGGAAGGACGTGACATGAGATCACAATGGCCAGTTGGTTATAAGGTGAAGGAGTGAACCCTCCAAAACAAGAGTTTGAGCCAAGATAATGAGAATAAATTGCACGCCATTTCGCATAAGGTTGCAGTTTCTGAGAGCTTATCCACATCATCAAGTGAGGATTTACTCTCACTCGGTAAGTCCCCGCCTAGAGCAGAGGGGGGTGGCCACTCTTTTCCACTTGCACAGCGCGGAGGGCAGTCGGTCGGGCACAGGATAGCTGCACAAACCAGGCCTGAGGAATGGACTCTGGGTCATAGTAACCAGGTCCCTTCCAAACATGCAGGAACGGGTAACTCCTGGTGAAGGTTGCCTCGAGTGAAGGCTTTAAAACTCAAGGATTTAGAAAAGTTTAGATTTAGAGATGACATTTCTTGGAATATTTCTCAAAGGGGAGCCAGTTGTGTGCTAGGCCATGTCTTGGCCCTAAGCAGCTATTCCCTCATGAAGTTTGGCCACAATTATCTAGTCACTATTATTTTATTTTGCCATTATTATTCATGCACTGTGATCTCAAGAAATGAAACTCACGTTCCTAAATCAATCACCAAGGAGGCATTGTAGACCTAAGCGCTGCTAAGCTCAAAGAAAGGGAGAGAAAAAGGAGAGTGACTTCTTAAAGTCCTCTATATTTTTCTCCAGCTTTATCTTAACATCACAGCTCTTAATTATTTGGGATGAACCATTTCATGAATGCTCAGGCCTCGAACATCAGAAAAAGTCAAAGTGATGAGGTAAATAACTTGCTTGGGGATGTGGTGACTTAGAAGTAAGCTCAATAGCTCACAACTGCTCAGTCTCCACCCAAGTAATGGTTTAAAAGGTTGTCTCACCCTGGCTGGTGACTCAGTTGGTTGGAGCATCCTCCCATGCACCAAAGGGTTACAAGTTCAATTCCCAGTCAGGGCACATACCTGGGATTGCGGATTCAATCCCCAGTCTGGGGCACATATGGGAGGAAACTGATTGATGTTTCTCTCTATATATACCCCACCTTCTCTCTCTCTTCCTAAAAAAATAAAATAAAAACATATCCTCCAGTGAGGATTTTTTTTCAAAAAAAGATTGTCTCATATTTCGTCACCAGGAGAACGTAACTTGTGATAGTGCCCCCTTAGGGAATCTATCATTACTCCAACGCCATATTGAACTGAACTCACATCTCACTGTCATAAATTCCAATGCAGCTCCCAAATCACTCACACAGAGAAAGACACTATGCATGGAAATGCAACCACTTTTTTGCATGTGCGGTAGAACACAGAGGCATTTTGTTTCGCAAGTATAACATGATGGTTTTTATGGGGGAAGTGAAGAATAATTTATCCAGTGGGGGAGGAATGTAATTAGCTTGAATACAGAGCATTGGAATTGGGCCAGAACAATAGCCAAGCTACTGAGGAAAAAACAAAAAAAGATTCCATCTTGGATACCCTAAACTAAAATAGTGTTCCCCAGTAAAAGCTTGTTTCTCATGGTTGTTTCTACCCCCGTCTCCACCCCCGGGCCCCGTCTCAGCAGAAAATATGTGATAAGAAACTAAGGGAACATATAAGAAATAACATTTGCCCAGCATCCACTGCATGTATACACTGTTTAACATTCTCAGTCTTTTCAATGCTTCTGTGCCCATCTGTGCAGCCAAACTCTCTCCACACCCTTCAAAACGCCTGCCCCTGACCCCCCCCCTTGGGTCTATAAGTGATCCCAGCGATGGCATCTTCAGAAGAATAATCTAGAAAAATACCTGAGCAGATTGGAAACAGGCTTGGGTTGTTGAGCAGAAAATGCCAGGGTCCCTGGCACCTGGATGATGGGTGCAGGGAGCGCAGGCTCCGTGGAAGTGTGCCCTTGACCCGGCATTCTCCTCAGTGTAGGCCCAGAGGCCAGAACAGGGACGTCTAAAATGTGGAGCACAGGAAGGTCCCCATGAACCTTTCCACTTCTTGCCTCGGTGCAGTGGTTCTCAACCTTCCTAATGCCACGACCCTTTAATACAGTTCCTCATGTTGTGGTGACCCCCAACCATAAAATTATTTTCGTTGCTACTTCATAACTGTAATTTTGCTACTGTTATGAATCGTAATGGAAATATCTGATATGCTATATGTGTTTTCCGATGGTCACGACCCACAGGTTGAGAACCGCTGGCTAAGGCTAGTGCCATCAACCTGAGTTAACTCCAGAACTTATGCTCTTAACCACAGAACAAAATAGCTCCACAGAGCACAAAAGCTTCCAAAAATTGCTAGCTGAATGAGTGATCGCATGGGAGTTAGTATCTGACCTCTTGGAGTTTCACAGAAAAAGATTTGTATATTATCTGCGGAATAAAATTGAAAATATGCTGGGCAAAAGGAGCATCAGAGCTCGGATCATCACCAGTTCCCACACCTGTGACGCTGGGTTAGCCTTCCCATGAGGAGCGCCTGCGGCTCAGCTGTCGGCAAAGGCCCCTGTTTCCCAATGCGCAGGACCCAGCACCCTGGATTCTCCTCCATCGCTCAGGACTCAGCGTTCTGTCCTTGGTAATCCGTCTGGAGCTGAGAGGCCGTACTCGGGTGACAGGAGAAGAATAATCCCAGGTTATGTTGCCCAGCCTGTCGTTGACTTTTAGGGCCGGATCAAGAAGAAAATAAAGGAACTGAAAGTCAGTCTAATCAGCATCAAAATTTGCCCCAGTAGCACCTCCTGGTAACAGGTTAAGGTGTTCATTTGTATTTGCCTTAAGTCAAGTAGCCTTTAGAGTAAGGGAGGTAGAAATTTAGAGTCTTTTCACAACAGAGGAAAGGTGTGTGTGTGTGCGTTTTTAATTGTTTGTTTTCTGATTACAAAAAAATCACATATGTCCTTGGGGAATAATTTTGAAAATGTGGAAATTTACATTGAAAAAAATCAACCATAATGCCAAGACAATGGCCTTTAGCACTGATTGCACTTTTGCATGTTAAAATCATTACCAGTTGCTCAATTAAAGCTCCTCTTTTTACCTAATATTTAGAGAAGCATTCTCTCATATTATTGAGAATCTCTGCATACGTCAATTTTATTAGCCACATGGTATCCCATTATCTAAATGTACTTGAGTTCACAGTTTACTTACCAATTAATTTTATTGTTCTCATAAGGCAGGGGGGCGGGGGGGGGCTTTGTTTTTCCCTGTAGTTTATTTTTGTTTTTATATTTGCCTTGGTGCATAATGTTGTATTTATTTTTTATTTTTTGCCTTTAATATAATATTAAAATATTAGAATGCATGCACACAAAATATATTTTAAGAAGTACATAGTGGGTCAAAGGGGCAGACTATTACTAAGGTTCTAAATTGCTTTCTAAAACTGGATCCTGTTTTAAACCCCATATTCTTATTCCACTTTCCCCCACCAGCATGAAGCACCTCTATCTGTTTATTTGATAACTGATATAAACATGGCATGTCATTGTTATAATCTGCATTTGTAGGGAAAGCAATTTAAATAAATGGAATTATGCCACATTTCCCACTGAAATGTATTAAAAGATCATTTTATCTGATTGTTAAAATATTTCCTAGCTTTCAATCAGTGATAACTGCATGATAAATATCTATGCATTTACTTTGTTCTTAAACATTTTCTTTAATTGTTACTATTTTTTTTAATATATTTTATTTATGTTTTACAGAGAGGAAGGGAGAAGGATAGAGTTAGAAACATCGATCAGCTGCCTCCTGCACACCCCTTACTGGGGATGTGCCCGCAACCAAGGTACGTGGCCTTGACCGGAATCGAACCTGGGACCCTTCAGTCCGCAGGCTGATGCTCTATCCACTGAGCCAAACCAGGTAGGGCTAATTGTTACTATTTTTAAAATTAGAGTTGGAAATGCCCTTTACTTGGTCCACAGAAATGGCAGACTTTTGGTTGCACATCCAACATTTGAAATTGACTTAAAATGATTCCATTTTATAATGGAAAACCCTGTTCTTATGCCCCAAAATTCAGTTTCTTAGGAACCACACTGGCTACAGAAATAGCTGGAATTATTGCTTTTCATCTTAGAAGCTTATCTCAATTTATCTTTTTATAATTGTGACATTTCATTTTTATTCCTCTTTCCATTCTCTACAGTACTGCATGCCATATGCTTGTTTTTCAAAACTCACATCTAATATTTTGACAAGCCTCACTGAGGATGATGCATTTCCATTCAAGCTCATCATATTTACAAACAAACAATAAAGAAAACAGGTATGAGGATTACCAGCTTGGAGGGAGACTCACTGGCGAGAACAGCACCCACACACCAACTTCAGCCGGGTGTGGGATTTTTGCCACTGACTTTTTTCCATTCACTTGTGAACAGCAGAAGCAAAAGGAGCTGGTTGGTGGTCTGCGCCCGTCCAGTCAATGCTGGGAAACTGTCAGGATTACAATGCTCCTTTGTTGGTTGGCTTGGCAGCGATGCCAAGGGCTGAATGGGCCACAGAGACTGAACTAGTGATGACGGCTGCTGGGTCCGCTTGAACCACCAGAGCCCTCCCACCGCATCGCCCAGGCCACCCGGGGCTGACAGCGCGGATGTGGAGATGCTCAGATTCCTCCCACCAAGATGCTGCGCCCAGTTGGCTAAAGGAAAATTTTCACTTCCTGCTAATCAATCTAATTCAGCAGCAGGAGCAATCTCATTTGAAACTTGCAAAGAGAAAGCAGGTAAACAGGATAGAAAGAAATCATGAAAACGCTATAGTGTAATGATGTGCTAATCCCTCTACTGAAATTGCCTGGTGGTTGTTGGGGGTGAGAGTAAAGGATTAAAAAATAAACTCAGGAGTGAGTGCAGGGTGGAGGGGTCAATGAGAAAAAAAGGGAGACATCTGTAAGACTTCCAACAATAAAGTAAACAAACAAACAAACAAACAAAAAACTCAGAGCAAAACAGAAAAAGGAGCTCCCCTATGATGACATTCATGGGGAAAATCCGATCTGAGCAATTGAGGGCATAATAAATTTTATATTTGTTTTTGTCACATCAAATATGCTGGAACTCCAATGCTCAGATTTAGATGCAGCCCCCAGTAACAGAGAGAAGGAAACTGAAGGTTATGAAGAAGGTAGGACAAAAGATTACTAAACGAAAAATGAGTTGTTTTCTAACAGCTTTCTTCTAACCCAGATTCCTGGTTTTATTTAAGAAGCCATTGCCTTTGAAAACACACAGGGTCTTTTCAATAGCAAAAGATCAAATGATGTTAATCAGGCAGTGGGGCTTAATCCTTTAATGCAGCTGTCTCTTTACATCATAAACATTCCAGCTATATAAACTGGAATGATTTCTACCTCAGCTTCCTTTCTTCTCTCTCTCTCTCTCTCTCTCTCTCTCTCTCTCTCTCTCTCTCTCTCCCCCCCCCATCCCCCTTTAATCCTAACTTTCGCCAATCAGTACAGAATACGCTTTCTTATCCTTTCTAACCTCGATCAAGGAACAACCTGCTGTGCCTTAGAAGGAAGATAAGAAAATGGGGCAGTAAGCACAGCCACTCTCCCTTCCCCTCTCCACGTCCCTCACACTTCGGGTTGATCATCGTAGTCTATGTTCTGGTGGAAAGACCACATCCACAGGCACTGCATGTAGCTCAGCTTCTCCCAGCTCCTCCTCAGCGATTGCTTTGGCCCAGTGAAACCAATTCCACTTACTACAGATGGAAATGCAATCTTTTCTTTAAGAATGCAATCACCATAGTTGAATTCTGAGTGTAGGCATGTAGACCTAAAGAGCGAAGGACTGAGGTGGGCTGAAGGGCATATGACAGTTGTCTTCAGAGAGTTGACCTGTCATGCTGTTGCAGTAGGATTGGACTTCTATAAAGATATGGAACCATCAGAGCAGTGATTTCTAACGGGGGGTGTGGTGGTAAAGGGTGTCACTCGGTAACTTCAGGGTACAACCCCTTTGTCTGCTGAGATGCTAATGTGCCTGCAGTGTAGCACCACTGCTACCCAAGGGAGTGGGGCCTATTTGGGGGCACGTTAGAATGGGGGGGAAATTGAGCGATTTCTCAAATTGGACTATAAATTCCACAAGATCAACTGAGAATATATAATTTCTTCATCTTTTTATTCCTAAGGACTAACAGGGCCTGAGATGTGGCAGATGCTCAAAAATCCTTCCTGAGGTATTATTTTGTTGATGAATTAAAGGGGAAAAAACTTCAGGGAAGCAAATATCATTTTACTATAAGTAGAAGGATCTAATAAGCATTGTCCAAAGTGGGTTCCCGTGAGAGACAGTGAGCGTTCCGTGCTTGGAGGAGTTCGAGCGTAAGCTGGGGATTCTGCTGTACACGTGGGAGACTTGAGCAGATCTCTGAGGCTAACGGATTGGCAGCTAACTTGGCTTCAGGCCCAAGAAAAATTCCACTTTCCTCTTCATGAATATGAAGGGATTCATTGCTTGAAGGGTGTAAAAAGATGATGCATCCTGTAATATCATCAGCTTAAACCTTGCTGTCTGGAAGTTATGTGTTAAATTTGAACCACAGTCTATTAAATCTTGTTTTAAATGTTTATGTATAGTGCTTTGCTTTATTATTATTATTATTGAGAATAACGTTTGCATCTTTGAAAGTCTCCAACCACATGGTTTTCCCCATGTGAATGCTAATACATATTAGCCCAGAGCTGTGGCTTCTAGGTCCTGAAAACCTAATTTGTTCTATCTGCAGAACCAACGGCCATACCTAGCTCTTTGTCACATTAATTTGGAGCCCAAATTTTCAAATTAGTTTAAGGATGGTCCATAAGAGAACTCCAACATTTCTGGGAACTTCGGAAGTCTTTTAGGTTTTTCTCCTCCCCCATTTCCTTCTCCACCTCTGCTCCTCCTTCTCCTTCTTTTAATTCTGAATGAAATTTCTCATCCAAGGGACTGTGGTACTTGATAATCACTTCTTTGATACCCCGGCATTCCACATTCACTTATACTGAACATCTGTGGCCCATTAAAGGAAGTAATAAAGTGGTAAGCCTCATGCCCAACCATCTGTTTGCTGTGATGATATTTTGGCAAAGAGCGCCCCCTATCACCAGTAAACCAACCTGGCCTCCCTGTGGGCCAGAGTCAGCCAGAGGAGGGGTGCAGTACCTATCACTAGCATTTTTTTTTCTTTGCCTCGCAATTACCTTTTCACCAACAACGGCATAGTACCTGAGACTGTACATCATGCCTGTTTTACTGTCAGCACACAGAGGTGGGTGACTCTGGGTTCTGAAAATAAGAGCCAAGTTTTCTGTCAATATTTTTCCCACTATCTATGAACTTAATTTTTGAGGAGAGTAATGGAAAATTCTTAATCTTCTTCTCAGTCTGGACCATTCTTAAACGTTTTGGATCTTTTGCTGAATAAAACATGTCTCCAAACTTTGCTCAGATTAACAATTATTCTCCAGCTTTTTAGGGGTCTTAGATATCTTCTAGGCACTTCCTGTTACAGGTGAGGAGCCTGGGGTCCAGTGATGACATTTACCTCTCCAGGTGACTCCACCTCCACTGACTGCTACCCTCAGGCCCTATCCTTTGGCCTACCCTCCTCTGACTTCTGCAACATAGAGGGTATTGGAAAGAGTGGGAGTGTATAAAAACTCACTATCGCCCTAGCCGGTTTGGCTCGGTGGATAGAGCATCGTCCTGCAGACTGAAGGGTCCCGGGTTCGATTCTGTTCAAGGGCATGTACCTCGGCTGCAGGGGAGCCTCCTCCCCGGCCCAGGCCTTGGTTGGGGCTCATGCAGGAGGCAACCAATCAATGTGTTTCTCTCACATCAGTGTTTCTCTCTGTCTTTCTCTCTCTCTTCCACTCTCTCTGAAAATCAGTGGAAAAAAATATCCTCGGGTGAGGATTAAAAAGACACACACAAAAACAAAACTCATTGTGATATCTTGGGCTGTATCTGAATAGAACTTTTATCTTTATGTTTTTATTATGTCCTGCTTGTGCTGATAAAATACAAATCTCTCTTCATAACACAAAAAATAGATGTTGATTCTAAATACAGTTATATCATTTACTATCTCTCTCTCTCTCTCTCTCTAAAATCATTCATGTAAATTTTTTGAAAAGGTATTTTATATTCTTCTTCCCTTGTAGGGAGTTTTAAGTGATTTAAAATGTTAGTTAGTTAGTACCTGTATGTATTATTTGATGATCATATAGTTCTTCCTAAACAGCATGCTTGACTTTTAACAGAGACTTTTGGGGATAATGTAGTTCGAGTGCCAATGGAGGAAATTTTACCTTATCATATATTATTTACTACAGAGGGGTGTTTCTATTGCAGGAGAAAGCCAATGGGCTAAGAATGAGAACTTTGGATTCAAGTACAGTGTCTGCCACTTAGTAGCTCTCTGACCAAACTCCCCTGGCAGAGGGGTGTGTGTGTGTGTGTGTGTGAGAGAGAGAGAGAGAGAGAGAGAGAGAGAGAGAGAGAGAGAGAGAGAGAGAGAGAAAGAGAGAGAGAGAGAGAGAGAGAGATCAGGGGAGGGAGTAGTAAGAAAATCTAAACTGCCTTTCTCATGGGATTGTTGCTAGCATCAAATCCAGTAACATAATTGTAAGTTCTTTGAAACTTATAAACAAATTTAAGTTAGTATTTCAATAGCCAGAGCATTTGCTTGCTGCCAGGTAGCATGCTAAATGGGCCCAGTGTGGTTAAAGGTTGAAATCTGGGCTCTCTGACCTGTCCACTTGGATGGAATCCCAGCTTCACCACTTGCTAGCCATGTGCCCTCTGGAGAGTTACTGAACTTGTCTAAGCTCGACTTCCTGAGGGGATACTAACTCAGCTCACGTCGTATTGGGTTGTGTTAAGATTAAGTACAGTAGTGAATGCAGGGCCCCCAGTGGGAGGGCCAGCCCACAGCAAAAAACGTTAGTTTATCTTCGTATTCGGAGGTTCCTGCTGTTCGTATGGCTCCCTGGAGCAAATAACCTGGGAGAGTTGAGCTTCTTAGCCCTTAAAATCGTTACTGAGGTTACCTATGTATAAAGCTCTAGCTGAGACGTCACCTCGAAGGACATGGAGACATTTCTGGACTCGTGAAACAAAATCATCGGCAGTAAGGATTCACGAGTTCGAGGGTAAACCCAAGAATATCTGCTTTTTCTCTGCCCTCTTTACTCTCGTCTTAAGAACTAGAGCTGTCTCTTATTGGGAAAATTTTACCGAGTGAAGAAATGACTACCTAGCTAGTGTCCCCAGTGGACACTAGCTGTATAAATGTTATGGACTTACAAATAAGTCATATACATAAAAACATATATATATGTTTTTCCTTTACAAATAATTTGTACTCTGATTCCTCTATTTTTACTCTATTTACTTTTAGGTTGTGACCTTCACAAAAGCTGGACTTTTTGGTTTGTTTTTCTCACTATGCCCAATATTCAAGTTCCATGAGTGATCCAAAGAAATGTAATGCCTTGGATTCATGTTGTGCCTCTGTTACCTACTTGTTGGCTATTCTGGGGAAAGTTGCTTCAATTCTCTGAGCCTCAGTTTCCTGGTTCATACAATGAAAGCTATCTTTCAGAGTCCCCATGGGACTTGGAAGTAATACCTGGAAAACCCTTAACACATACAGGTACTCAATAAAAGGCCACTATCAGTATTTCTCTCCTTTAAGCTGTCTCTTGTTGATTATTACCGCCATGCTGGCCATCATCTCTATCCCTATCCCTAAGTTTTGGCCCGGATTCCCAAGAACTAAAGATAACACCGGCAAGAAGAAAAATAGAAAAATCCAAAGAAGCCTGGTGAGAGGAAAAAAGCGTTTGCTAAGCTCAAATCAGCCAACAGAACAAACTTTGTGCTCCGTGGTCCAGAACTGAAAGCCAACAGGCTCAAACTGATGAAGGAGAACACTGATGCGATGGTGCCACTTAGTGGTCGTCTCCTAGTACTACAAGCAGCGACTTCGAAAGTGGTGGGGAAGTGATTGCCAAAGGAGCCTGATTGTGGTCTTCATTGCAAAGGTGGGAATGCACTGCTTGTCCCGCATCCTGCTCTCTTCCTGTCCCCAGCGGGGCTGTGGACAGCACACTCATGTCTGCTCAGCATCACTTTACTAGTTTGTTACTTCTATATGAATAGTTAGAGCCTCTTTGTGCTTACAACTTAGCTCATCAGCAATGAGTTGGCAATTAACTAAAATTTTAGTCAACCACAAAGTAACAAAGGAGGATGAGATCCTTCTTGACATTTGCAAGTTAAACGTAATCTCCACTCAGAATCCTTCCCCACTTGAGAAGAAGGGAGACAACGCTCACCCTTAATTCTGAATGTTTTTTGATAGTGCACCGGACAGTTACTCGCTGATAATTATCTTTCAAACACAATGATGTTAAATGAGGGGACCTGCTGAACCCTACAGGCATTCAGTCTTGAATCCCCGGGAAAGAGAAAATGGGCAGATTTGATTATTCTTGTATTATTCATTCACTTAAGTATAGTAGAATCTATGATAAAAAACTAAAGTTACCAACAGGGGGGAAATCCAATAGTGACGTATAAAGAGACGTGTCCTTTAAGGGTGAGGAAATCTTGTTTTAAACGTTAGGGTTTTAGAATTAGAAGGGACTTTAAAAATTAGATGGCTCGGCTGCTTTTTTTAAAAATTGGTGGAACTATATTTACCTAACTTACGTTTTTGTGATATTTGTGTGTTAACCTTGATTGCCGTGTTAGGTTTTGTTATACCTGGTAGAATGATCTGGCTCTACTAACAAGTTAGGCTGTAAAACACCTTCTGCAATGTGAAATTTATTGGGAGAGAGTGGACCTGGGAGAGAATTAGAACCAGCTGAAGGCACACACAGGCCCACTGCTGCTCCTGTTTTAAAGGTAGTTTAAAAGCTCAGATGGAGAGAGAGAGGAAGAACCAGAAAGTTAGAGCAGAACAGATGTTGCTGCTGCTGTGGCTCTGGTGGTAGGTGGTCCTTCCCGGCTCAGACTCGGGAGGGACCATCCTGGCAATTTGAAACACGTGCTCCTCAGCTCCCTGCCGCCCAGCCACACCTGGGCACGGGGGGAGAGAGGAGCAGGTATGTCCCAATCCTGAACACCCTTGTTTCATGGAAATGCCATGGCCCTCAGGCCAATAGCATCTCTTCAGTAGAGTTGGGAAATGTCTTCCAAGTCGACTGGTTTTGTTCATTACATTAAATTTTTGAGCTCCTGATTTACGGCAGTCTTCCAACATCCTCTTTATTTGGGGCAAGGTGATTCTGTCCCTGAAATGGGTCTCCTTTCTACATCTCTACCCCACAACCCCCACCCCACTTCATCACCATATTCAGGGGAATGTCATGCAAGATTCTTGGTTCTAAGGAAAGAAGATGAATCAGACATAGTGGCTGCCCTCCAAGAAACTTTCTGTCTGGTATCACCATCATGATAAAACTGCCTGAGAAATATGCCCTGAGCTCAGAAATGTACTTCCAACGAGTTAGAGAGTACTTCCGCAGCTTCATGTTTGGCCATTTGGTTTTTTCACCTTCTAAGGTCAGGTCCTTTGAAAAGACAGGAGCAACCACCAGGAAGGACACTCGACCTAATTCAAGTGGTGTTTCACTTAGAATGAACCAAAGACACACAAAGAACTGAAGTATCCCCAAAGAATACTTTAAATTATATTTAACTAGAGGCATTCGGGGGGTGGGGGGGGGGGGTCCCTCAGCCCGGCCTGTGCCCTCTCACTGTCTAGGACCCCTCGGGGGATGTCCACCTGCTGGCTTAGGCCCGCTCCCTGGGGGATCAGGCCTAAGCTGGCAGTCAGACATCCCTCTGGCAGCCTGGGAGCCCTTGGGGGATGTGCACTTGCCAGCAGAGAGCAGGCCTAAGCTGCAGTTGGACATCCTTAGTGCTGCTGAGGAGGTGGGAGAGGCTCCCGCCACCACCACTGTGCTGGCAGCCATCAGCCTGGCTTGTGGCTGAGCAGAGCTCCCCCTGTGGGAGTGCACTGACTACCGGGGGCATCTCCTGCATTGAGCATTGCCCCCTGGTGGTCAGTGTGTGTCATAGTGACCAATCATTCCCAGTCATTCTGTTGTTAGGGTCAATTTGCATATTACCCTTTTATTATATAGGACTAGAGGCCCGGTGCACAAAAATTTGTGCACTTGGGGAGGAGGGGGGTCCCTCGGCCCGGCCTGTGCCCTCTTGCAGTCTGGGACCCCTCAGGAGATAACGACCTTCTGGCTTAGGCCTGCTCCCGGGTGGCAGAGGGCAGGCCCAATCCCTAGGTGCAGCCCCTGGTTGGGCTCAGAGCAGGGCCATTGGGGAGTTGGGGCACTGCCCCCTGTCATGCACAGAGCAGGTTGATCAGGAGGTAGTGATGCCACCCTCAGTCACTCTCAGGGTAGGGCCGACTGGGGGGTTGGGGCACCATCCCCTGTCACACTTAAGGCAGGGTCGATGGGGAGGTTGCAGCGCCACCCCCTGTCACGCACAGAGCAGGGCCAATCAGGGGGTTGGGGCACTTCCCCCTGTCACTCACAGAGCAGGGCCAATCAGGGGGTTGGGGCACTTCCCCCTGTCACGCAGGGTCCATCAGGGGGTTGGGTCACCGCTCTCTATCACCCACAGAGCAGGGCCAATCAGGGGGTTGGGGCGCCGCCACTCTCACACTCAGGGCAGGGCCGATGGGGAGGTTATGGCTCTACCCTGTCACACACAGAGCAGGGCCCGTGGGGGGGGGGGGGGTTGGGGTGCCGCACCCTGTCACACACAGAGCTGCAGGGCGATCAGGGGGTTGGGGTGCCTTCCCCTGTCAGGAACAGAGCAGGGTGGATAGGGAGGTTGTGGCCCCGCTCCCTGTCACACACAGAGCCGCAGAGCGATCAGGGGGTTTGGGCACTGCCCCCTGTCACGCTGATTCCGGTGCCAGGAGGCCTCTCGGCTCCGCTGATCCCGGTGCTGGGAGGCATATTACCCTTTTACTATATAGGGTAGAGGCCTGGTGCATGGGTGGGTGCTGGCTGGTTTGCCCTGAATGGTGTCCTGGATCAGGGTGGGGGTCCCCACTGGGGTGCCTGGCCAGCCTGGGTGAGGGGATGATGGCTGTTTGCAGCTGGTCACACATCCTTCAGGGTGGGGGTCCCCACTGGGGTGCCTGGCCAGTCTGGGTGAGGGGCTAAGGACTGTTTTCAGGCTGTGGGTGACTGAAGCTCCCAACCGTTCCTTTTTTTTCTTTTTTCTTTTTTAATTCTGGGCCAGCTTTAGCTTTGAGGCTTGGCTCCAGCTCTTAGGCACTGCTGAAAGTAGGTTTCTGGCCTTTGCTTACAATGTTGTGATCCTGCTGGCTGAAGCCCGGCAACTAAAGCAGGTTTCTGGGGTTTTGTTTAGCTTCTATATTTGTTACATAGTTGTTTAGAGTTGCAACTCAGAGGCCTGCAGCGGCAGGCGGGGAACGTTGGAGTCCTCCGTCACTGAAGCAAGCAAGCCTCATGTTAGTTTCAAGCCGCCTGGCTGCCGGCAGCCATCTGGCTGGCAGTTAATTTGCATATCTCCCTGATTAGCCAATGGGAAGGGTAGCGGTCGTATGCTAATTACCATGTTTCTCTTTTATTAGATAGGATAATATATAGTTTCTATAAAGTGAGATGTACTTGATATAGAAAAGGTTTCTGCTCAATTATTCCCTTCCAAGTTTTAAACTAAGATTCCTTGGCAATAGAGCCAAACATTGCTAAATGCTCCCTTGGCAGGGAAAATCACCTGAGCTTGAGAACCGCTGATGCAGACCAACTGTTAACCTTTTTGTCCTTGAAGATATAGCAGCAGAAGCACTGTTTCTTCCTGAGATGTCTTAAGATGGGGAGAGGGGGGAGAACTAAGATTTTAGTCAGACTTGGGCTTTACTGTTTAGTTAGTTCCTTGAGCATACTCATGAATGTTTTCTGGGCAAGTTTTCTCAGATTAGTCCATTGGTATATATCCCCTCCTCTAATTCCCCCAATTCTTTGCATGTAATGACAGTTTACAAAATCTTCACACACAGAATCTCACTTAATTCCACAATGATAAGAGGTGGGTACTGATAAGCAATGATAAGGGTGTCCCAGAGAGAAAGATTTGGAGGAACACAGGCCGGAGCTTTGATGCTGGCACCACCATTCACTGGTTTTGGAACGGAGGCCAGTTCCTTAGCTTCTGGGCAACTCAGTTTTCTCATCTGAAATACAGGATTATTAATATTTCAGAGGGATGTTGGGAGAATTAAAATGAGGTGAGAGATATAACACTACTTCTCACCAGCAGAGGCTCGTGCAGTTACAGGTTTTGTTCTTGATTTTTTTTTTTTTTTTTTTTTTACTAGTTTATAACATCAGGACCAAAGCTTTGTGAACTCTACCACAGCTGCACATGGAAGCAAGTTTCCTAGTAGTGGGAGGTTTTGCCCCTTTTCTGCTCAGAGACCTCTTCAAGGATCTAACAAGCAGAAAAATCCTCATAACTAACACAGTTTTTAGACACTTTTAGAATATTCACAGACACCTCAGAAGTGTATATTGAGTCCAGGTGAAGAATCCCTCTAATGAGAACCCTCTCGTTTCACCTTTTCTTCCAATGGACTCGAGTAAGTGAGTTGTTTTCCTTGCCCATTGCTTTAAACTGGCATCCTCCTTCTGTGGAAAGATATTGGCTTCTGTTTCCCCTTCTTGTTGGCCAACACTATTTCCATTCTTTTTTTTAAAAAAAAAAACACCAAAACTCTTTTCTAGTGGCCCCATCCATTTAAAATGAATTGCAATACTTACTCCCATTCTCTCTGGAACCATTTGATTTGGGGTTCTGCTTGTCCCACTACAACGGAATCTTCTCTTATTCAGGTCACCAATGACATTGAATTTGCTAAGTCTGGCAGTTAAATCTCAACGCTTATCTGATATGACTTGGTTGACCATATTCCTTCCTGCTTGAAATATTTTCTTCCTTTGACTTCCAGGACACAGTCCTCTTCCTACCTCCCGGCTGTTTATTCTTGGTCTCCCAAACTCTACATGTTGGGTTGCCCCAGGCCTTAGACCTTAGGTAGCTTTTCTTCTTCACCCATAACTTCTCACTAGGGTCTCATCTAGGTCCATGGTTCTACATACCATCTTGTATGTTGATGACACAAAATTTTTACCTTTCTCCTGACCTCCAGATTATATATTTACTAGAGGCCCGATGCATGAAATTTGTGCAAGAGTAGGCCTTCCTTCCCCGGCTGCTGGCACTGGCTTCCCTCTGGCCCTGGCTTTGTCGGGGAGGACGGCGAGAATCATGTCCGGAAGGATGTCCGGTCTAATTAGCATTTTATTATTATAGATTAGGACCCCTACTAGGCATCTCCACATGTCCTAAACATCTGGTTCCTACCCTTCCCCACAACCTACTGTTCTTGCACTTTCTCCAGCTCAGTAAATAGCAACTCCATCCTTTCAGTTGGTCAGGCCTAAATTTGTGGTCTTGACTCCTCTCTTTCTCTCAGACCCTATGTGCAATCTGTCACAAATCCTGTTAGTCCTACCTTCAAGTTGTATGCAGAATTCAACATCTCGGCACCTCTGCTGCTGTCACCCTGGACCAAACCAAAATCATCTCTCCAAAGCAGTATTTCAGGAGTCTCCTAACTGGTCTTCCTACTTCCTGCTTGCCCTATATAGTCTATTCTCCACATTACCCCTCTCCCTGAGTCCTTCAGTATGCTTGTCCACCAAATGCCTTTAAAAATCGTTAGCACTGATTATTGATGGAATTAAGACAATGATTGAGACAGAGCCTGACCGAATCCTGGGGATTAGGGGGTTCTTGAGCACTTGAGGTGTTAAGGGAAGTTGTGATTTCATCCTGGGATTGTGCTCACTCTATAGGGCATTTATGTTGATCCCCAAACCTTTGGCTACGACTAACCCCAAAGTCCTACCAGTACTTGTCATTACTACTGAGCTTCTCTTCAAAGTACTTTCCTTGTACCTCTGTGCAAATGTTTATCGTTTGCCCATGTTTAAGTGGAGTTCCTTATCTTTTCCCCCCCCACCAGACTCTGAGTCCCTAAAAGGCAAGATTTTGGTGCAATCTGGCTTAGCCCTCCTCCTCCTCCTCCAAACACGCACCTGCCCTCCCACCCTCACCCGGGAACTGGGATCCTTTTACAAGTTGGAGGGAGCGCAGGTACATGGAGTTGAGCAAACAAGTCATGAGCGGCTGGCGTGTGCCCAGCACTGCGCCTGCAGTGGATGGTGCTTGGCCCGAGGGTCAGCCCCCAAAATCCTACGGCTCAGACAGGACAGAGAGGCCTGGGCAAGCCATGGCGAGAAGGCTGAGGAGGGGAAGAAGAGGAGGAGGAGGGAGGGGAGAGGTAAGGGGAGGAAGGAGACAGGAGGGGGCGGGGAGAGGGAAGAAGGGGGCGGAGCTACAGCAGCGGCCACGCGGCTCGCTCCCCGGCCGATCGGTGGCCGATGGCTGCGCCCTCCTCCGTGGCCGCCTCGGGCCCCGCCCGGAACCTGCTGCAGTTCCTGCGGCTGGTGGGGCAGCTCAAGGTGAGCGGGGTGGGGGGCCGGGCCCCAGCGGGGGGAGGCGGGCGGCCTCGGGGCACCGGGCTCCCCGCCCCCGCGGCCCGGCAGGAAGCACCTCCGGGTGCCGTTGCCCGCGCGGGCGGCAGGCGGCGGGAGCGAGCCGGCGGGGACGGGGTGTCGGGGCTGCCAGACCGACCGACCGACGGACCCCGGCCGAGTGGGGTCCAAACCGCGGAGTGTCCGGGTGGGGCGGCTGCCTGCGTTCGGAGGGAGGGGTGCGGGCGGCCCCTTCGCCCCGGCCCGCGTCCGCCCCGAGTCCTGGTGCCCTTGGGGCGCGGGGCCCCACACCTGGGCGGGTGGGGTGGCTTCCGAGCACCCCCCGATCCCGCAGATTGGAAGCGGGGTGCGCCTGTGGGTCCCCCAGCGGCTCTCGGAAATGCCCAGCCTTGTCCGCGGCCGCACCGGCCCGGCCTCGAGCTAAGCGGTGGGGCCGGGTGGCACTCGGGTGGGAGGGAGCCGAGCCTCTCTTCTCCGGAGGGTGCGGTGGTCCACGCTGCAGTGACGTCACGTTCGAGTCCCCCCCCCCCCCATTCCCCTTCTCCCCCACATCCCCTCTCCCCGCTCCTTTACGACTTTGTTAAGTTTCTCTAAGTTCAGTCTCCAAAATTATCAGTTTCTTGCCACTTTTACTCCAGTTTCCAGTGATGGCGAACCTTTTGAGCTCGGCGTGTCATTTTGCAAAACCCTAACTTAACTCTGGTGCCGTGTCACATACAGAAAGTTTTTGATCTTTGCAACCATAGTAAAACAAAAACTTATATTTTTGATATTTATTTTATATATTTAAATGCCATTTAACAAAGAAAAATCAACCCAAAAAATGAGTTCGCGTGTCACAGGTTCGCCATCACTGGTTTATACCATTCCTGAGAAATGTAGACTTCTGAGGAGGCAGTGCAACCCCACAAGATCACCTCGTGATGCGAATAAAAGGACGAGCCCTTAGAAACGCCGTGGCCCCTCGGCTTCGGCGTTCGGAAGTCTGTCGCCTGGTCAAGTTCAGAGCCTCCACCAGCGTTTTCCATCGGTGTCTGCCCAGCGGCCTTGTTGGGAGGCAGGTGTTCCCGAGTCTTGTCGTGATGAAAAATAAGCTACTTTACACGTTTATTTTTGTCGCAAGGACTTGTATGGGTTCCGAGAGGTATAGCTCAGTGACAGGAAGGGAAGGGGAACCTCAGGGGAGGGTGTTTTCAGTGCCTCGATTATTAGACTTTTGTGTTGTGTACGGGGGAATTATCTCCCCCCCCCTCACCCCCCAGCTCTTTGTCATTCTCTGCTGACTTCACTGCTTTATTTGATTCCAGATCTTGATCATTTTGGTTAGTTATGTGTGTTTTTTTAAATATGTTCTGAAACCATTACCCCGTTTCTGTGCCCTATTCCCTGGACTTCTATTGAACAGCCTAGCAGATAGTGAAAATACTTATTTTATAAACTTCTCCCTCTAATTCATTTCCACCAGAGAGTCCCACGGACTGGCTGGGTGTACAGAAATGTCGAGAGGCCAGAGAGCGTATCGGATCACATGTACAGGATGGCAGTTATGGCGCTGGTGACCAAAGATGATCATCTGAACAAAGACAGGTAAGCCATGAACGTTGGAACCTGGCAGGCAGGGTCTCTGCTCTGTGATGATGCACCACTTTTCATGACTGAGGCCTGTGTCAAATTCTTGTAGGTTCGTTTCAACATGGGAAGAAATTATTTGAGGTGACCCATACAGGTTCAGGATGGGGGGGGGGGAGACTGTGTGTGCTGATTGCTTCCATTGTTAATTGCACTCTGGGTTTTTTCCTGGCCAGTGAAAGAGCCTGCCTTGGCTGGTGTGGCTCAGTTGGTTAGGCGTCGTCCTGTGCACCCAGAGGATGCAGGTTCAATCCCTATGCAGGAGGCAGCCAATCAATGTTTCATTCTCACATCAATGCTTCTCTCTCTCTACCTCTCCCTTCCTCTCTCTCTAAAAATCAATTAAAATATTAAAAGAAAAAAAAGATTGATAACTTCAGGTTATAAAGCTAGATGATCTGGTTATAGCATTTACTTACTGATACAAAATTCAGAAACAATCATTTCTCCAGTAAACTAGTTAGGTGGCAACATGAGGACCTTCATAGAAAAACGAATAGAGTTGGACAGGTCTGAGTTCAAATCCAGTGACCAGATTGATGTTATCAAGCTTTTAAAATGATATTTGAAAAACCAGCCATTTCTTAAAAAAATATAGGCTATTTCCTCTGCACTCTCATGTATTATGTTGAATATTACTAAGCAGTTTTTTTTTTAAGTATATATTTTTATTGATTTCAGAGAGGAAGGGAGAGAGAGAGAAACATCAATGATGAGAGAGAATCATTGACCGCTGCCTCCTGCATGCCCCACACTGGGGATCGAGCCCACAACCCGGGCATGGGCCTTGACGGGGAATTGAACCGTGACCTCCTGGTTCATAGGTCGACCCTCAACCACTGCGCTACACAGGCCGGGCTTAACAAGCAGTTTTGATTCAAAGCTGTTGAAGGTTTTCATAATATAGTTACTGTAGAAAATACTGCATTGAAATACTCTCTGAGGGTGGAGAAAGAAAAGTATATTATGTAACTTCGAAACAGTATAGAGAAGGGGTTTGTAGCGAATATGCTTCTGTGTAATTATCCACCATTTCTCGCCTGGTCAGATGTGTACGCCTAGCCCTGGTTCACGATATGGCAGAGTGCATCGTTGGGGACATAGCACCAGCAGATAACATCCCCAAAGAAGAAAAACATAGGCGAGAAGAGGTCAGTGTTGGCTGTTGACTCCACAAGAGACCACCAGCAGAGCCTGTCGCTGACGCACAGCTAAGTCTGTTAGACCCGTTGGAGCAAGGGAGTGCGCCACCTCGGCAGGGCCTGAGTGTTCAGGAAGGGCAGGGGAACATCAGGGGAGGGTGTTTTCAGTGGTAGAGCCTGGGCTGGAGCATGCTTAGATGGATCTCACAAGAAGGGCAGCTAGTTGAGGCCGCAGACTGCACAGAGTTTAGGGCATAATAGCCTTGGATTGGTGGGAATGATGAGGCAAAATCTTAAAGACACTCTTGAAGAGTAAGCCATTAGTGCTTGCTCTGAATTGGGTAGTTTATAGTTGCAGCTTCCAGAAGCAAGGATTTCCCTGGAGTAGGAGCCAGTTGGTTTCTGGTTGTTCTCAACCTTGTTTAACACAAGAACAGGAAAGTGTGCCTGCTCACAGCCTTGTTTAGCACAGGGACAAGCAAACTGTATTGGTTTCCATTCTCATTAGTATGTGGACATAGGTAGCATGGCTTTCATTGGGATAGTGGAAATAGCTGGAACTTGAAGGAATTCTTCATGCGAGTTAAGCTCTTTGGAGAGAAGTTCTATAAATTACAAGTATAATCATTTTTATAATTGTTTGTTGGATTTTAAGTTAGTCCTTTAGTGGTCAGAAGTAAAGAAATATTTGTATTGGTAAGAAATGAACATCATCAATAACATAGGAAATCAGTATCATTCGGGCTGTAAACCCAGAGGCCAGGGCCAAAGAGGAAGACATATTTACAGCAGAGGCCACAACATCCGACGGGGATTTTAATGCTGAATAGCTGGTTCTCAGTTCTGGGATCATTGCAAGCTACTTTTACCAAAGGCCAAAAATCCTAAACTGCTAAGTGGACAAGCCCTTTATCAAGACGGTTTAACTGGGCAGGTGGCCTGAGCTAGCTGTTCTCAGAGCTGAGGGGCGACAAACTTAGCCAACAGCATTTTTGCCTCTCTACAGGCAGAAAAGCCATAAAGAATCCCAATTTAGGAATTCCAACGTATTCTAAATTATGGGAACGAGAGGAATAGTGTAAGGAATATTCTTCCTGCCAAAATACGGGTGTAGAATACAGGCTCAGCATCGCCACAGCCTATAGAAAGGGTGGAAGCTAAGGAAATGTTTCTCCATAGTTAGACTGTCATTGTGAGGTGATCACTTTCTAAGGTATAGATGTCTCTAGTCACTGTGTTGTACACCTGAAACTAATATCATATTGTATGTCAGCTATGACTGAAAAATACATTTTAAAAAATAATATTAAAATTTCTTAACACGTTAAGTGCCTAGCCTGTTTTGTCTTCCGGACGGAAAGTATAGTGTCAGTCACCAGTGATTGACATGGTGCTTAACATGTTAAAAAAAAAAAATTTCCTAGGTTGCTGGACAGAAATGATTTAAACTGGGACCAATTAGCTCAAGATACTAAGTTACAGAAAGGAATTAGCCCTCAACCAGAGGATGTTGAGAAATGACTTATGGCATAGAGAAAAAGAAGGGGGAAAACCTCCTCGATTATACAGCTCATTTCAGGATATATGGTAGTTTTATTCAAGGGTATATCTTTAAGGGTATATCTGGACATTGTGGACAAGAAATCATATACTGAAATACCAGATGGTAACCAAAGACCTTGAATGACATAGAAAGGAGAAAAGACAGGCCGTCCCTGTGCAGGTACACAGGGACTTGGAGGCTTACTTCATAGGGGAGCAAGTCAGAACCTTCTGAAGGAAAAGCACTGTCCATAGGAAGGATCTCCAGCTACTGGAGATGGGAGGAGACTTACTTCTGTCCTGACGAGAGCCGAGTCCTGGCCTCCGTGGGGGACAGAGTAGATCTGAACCATCAGAGGGAGTGGTGCTGTCCTCCTGGACTCCGTATCCTGGCAATTATGGGAAACCTCATTAAACCTCCTGTCTGCTGCCCACTCCTTCTGATTCACAGCAGAGTGAATACCGTAATCAGAAGGGACAAGGGAAGCATCTTAGAGAACCACAAGTTCTTGGGCAAGAAGCCAAAGGCCTAGAGAACACTGATATTCCATTGCCTCTTCCTGCTGCTGGCAAGGATTTGGGAACAGAGAGAAGGGTCTGGGAGATGAGCCATTCTTCATGCAGATGGTACTCATGAATAAGAGGTGGATGTCGGAACCAGGCATTAAGATAATTAAGTGAGGGTTTCTTGGCTCGAAGTGGATTGCACATGATGAGAGGCAGGGAGCATCCTTTGCCCAGAGGCTCGCCAACTGCATCAGGAAGGCTTTAAACCAAAGGAGGAGGGAGGAAAAGTACTTGATAAGCCTGGAGGCTGACTGTTTTTTGAAGGACAGCAAGTATTTGGATGAAAGGGAGAATGAGGGTATAGAAGAGAAAATGTAGGGGCCAAAAGCAGTACTTGTAGTCTGACCCTTCCTACCAGGACAAAACATACTTTATATTATAACCCACGTTGATAGAAGGCACTGTCAAGAACTAGGGAGATGGAACATGAAGCTTGAGTACATCAGTGGCAGGTTATATTCCTTTGTAAAGGCACAAACTTATTGAGACAGAAGGAGAGCCATGGTATTTATGTATCTTCAAGGGTTAAAGTTGTTAAAGAACTGAGGTTAAAAGAAGAACCACCCTACCTTGTTTGGCTCAGTGGATAGAGCTTTGGCCTGCAGGCTGAAGGGCCCTGTGTTCAATTCCAGTCAAGGGCACATGCCCGGTTACAGGCTCGATCCCCAGTAGGGGGCATGCAGGAGGCAGCCAATCAATGATTTCTCTCTCATTATTAATGTTTCTGTCTCCCTCTCCCTCTCCCTCTCCCTCTCTGAAATCAATAAAGATATTAAAAAAAAAGAGAGAGAGAGAAGAAACAAACTGTATTATGGGAGTGTATGTGACAAGATGGAGAAAATGAGAAATACAGTGAACATTTTATACAGTGCTTAGTATGTACCAGATAATAAAGACTTTATATATATATATATATATATATATATATATATATATACTATTTAAACCACACAACCATCCTTTCAGGTAGGTACCATTGCTAACCTCAATTCACAGATGACAAACCTGAAGGACCAAGAGTTTAAGTAACTTGCTGAGGTTTCCACAGCGAGTAAATGGCCAGCTGGTTTCAAACCCCATCTGGACTGATAGTTTGTAGTCGACTGCGGCACTGTTCAGCGTCACCAGTGATGTGTGCATGGTGAATGATGCTCTCGTGCTAGTCCCGAAACTGACGCAGATGTTTGCTGAAAGCTTCATTCAGCTCAGCACTTGAGGCAGAATCTTGACGGGGAATTATTTCTAAATCTGTGTGTGAACAAGGCTAATAGGTTGGAAGTGGGAGTGGCAGGGCTCGCCATCAGGAAGGGAAAGGCCGGCGCCTTCAGCCATGTAACCTGGACTTTTGTGGAGTTGGTTTCCGAGGGTTATTGAAAACAGTGGGCATGATTCTGTGGCACAGGCTGCCGAACAAGGAATATCGACTACCTAAGAGGCCTCGAGATGTGCCCTTCTGCTTGTATAGTAACAAATGATAGGGGTTTAGATCCATTGCTCAATTTCAGGAAGAGAGCAATATATTGTTTGTCTGTTTTGTTTTTTAATACCATGGCGATTTCAGTCAACGGGTAGTTTACTAATGAGTCAGTAATTGGATGTGGTCTCCAAAAAGCCAGTTCAGTCCTAGGCTGCATTTATAGAAATACAGTGTCTAGCATGAGGCTGAGGCTCCATTCTGTTCCACTTTGGTCATATCACACATCAGGAACTGCATTTAGTGCTGGGTGCATAACCTTAAATGGACACAACTGCCCTCCTCGTAAGCTGTAAATATTGTCCAATATTCTGCTGCCCCTTTGAGGCTCTGTGTGAGAGTTTGAGACCAGTACTTGGCTTTATAGAGAAGTTGAAATGTGAACATGATTAAAATAATGGTTTGATGTTTCAGGAAGCTATGAAGAGGCTAACCCAGCTTCTCTCAAAGGATCTCGGAAAGGAGCTCTATGAACTCTGGGAAGTAAGTGCATCTGGTGGGTTGTGTGGTGCCTGGAAGCCTGGCACGGGTGGTGTTGGTTACGAGGCCCAACAGGGTTTCTTTAGGCAGAATAGTCCCTTCTTCCGAAGTATGTACTTGCAAGCGAACTTTTGGAACACTCTGAGTCGGGGAATAATGGAGTGGAGTTGTGTTGCATTTCATACATTAAAAAAAAATGGCTCCTGAGTTTATGAAACCAATTCCTTGTGCTATTATCTCTTAAGGAGGAAAGACCTCAGGATTTGAAAACCTTTTACAAAAATTCCTACTCTTGTGACTCCTAATTATTGTAAATATGGTGGCAGTATCTGTTATTTTCTTAGTTAGCCATCAACAACTGGCTAAAGAAAGCTACCTGCAAAATTTACTTAACTACAACAGTAGTTCACAAATGAAGGTGCTACAACAGTCACTTAGCAAGACTTTGGATTTGGGAAACTGTAAAACGCCGAGCCTTAAATGATCCCATAATCCCCAAACCAGTAACAATTGTATGATCTTGTAAAAGTCATTGGTTGATTTAGTTCCACTTGTTAGAGAAGATCTCAGGACAGGGGCAGTGGCCGCCCTGGGAAGTGACAAGCCTCCTTTAGAATTGTGCTGCCAGGCCAACCAACACCTACAAAGACGGCAGTGGTTAAATTTCTTTATTGGAGATGCTGTGGGATATTGATGACTGATGTGGAGGAGAAGAGTTGTGAGCTTGTCTACTTTTTGACATGAAGTTCACCTTTACGTGCTATGAAAGGGATGGGGAACTCGTTTTTTAGGTGTTTTGTGTGTGTGTGTCTTTTGTGGGTTTTTTGTGGGGTTTTTTTTGTCTTTTTATTAAGGGCCAGAGGAGAAAAATGAAGACCATATGAATAAATAGCAACACATTTTTCAGACAGAATTATAGAAATTTATTTCTAGAAAACATTATTCCAGGCTCTTAAACTCTCCTTACCCAATCAGCACAGCCCTGCGAGTGAAGAGCTGCTCCAGCTCAGTAGGGTGGGCACAGGGGCCCAGAGGTACAGACTGAGGATACGCGTTAAGAATCCGTGTTTATTGGCTTGTTAGCAAAGAGGGTGAGTGTGTATGTGGTCTTCATATCAGCTCCAGGGGCGGCTCCTTCCTTGCCTCTCCCTCGCTTCTGGTGAAGCCTCCGCTGGCTTTGGCACCCCTTACCCTGTAGACACACTGCTCCAGTCTCTGCCTCCACAGTCAGGTGGTGTTCTCCCTGTGTCTGTATGTGTACCCACCGGAAGTTCCCTCTTCTGATAAGGACACCAGTCATTGCATTAGGATCCATCCTAATCCAACATTTAATTATATCTGCAAAGACCCTATTTCCAAATAGGCATAGATTCTAGAAAGGCACGCATTTTGGGGGAATATTATTTAAGCCGGTATACAAGCTCATAATAACTTAAGCATTTTTATAATTCATGTCCAATATTATCAGTACATGGACTTCAGTATCAGATTTCTATGTTCAAACACTGGCCCCTCTGTTTAGTAGCTATGTGATCTTGGGCAACCTATTGAACCTCTTTGTTCCTTAATTTCCTCATCAATAAAATGGCAATAATAATAGTACACCTATGTTATAGGATCAGATGGCAATCAAATTGATAAGTATAAAGCATTTAGAATATTGCCTGATACATAATAAGCTCTATTTTTCTTCTGTTTCCATCCCATATGTTCTGATTTTGGATTAAGAAAATATAGTCATTCTGTATCCCGGGAACTTACAATAGCACTAATAGGAAATGCCAGTTAATTGATTTCTGCAGCTATTCACACTATAAATAGCTGTCAGCCCAGAGTCACATCTGTTTAAAGCAGTTAAACATCCTTGATTATAATTTATCTTTTACCATAAAGTGTGAAATCAAATTTTAGAAAGTTAAGAGAAAACATTTTCTTTCTCAAAGTATCACAGAAAGGAGCCTCCCCACAGCCTGCGTTTTGCTTTGGAGAAATATCCCTGGTTGGAAAGTGAAATTGAACAATGCCAGTACCATTATTTTTTGAGAGAAAACCCAGTGATGTATATTTTGAAAATAAATATGTATTTTCCTCACAATTTGTTATAAAATATGTTATTTCCTAATGGTTTTGTAATCTTTTTTCCCACTTTCAACTGAGAAAAATCCTGGACTGCTGTGCTTCGAGTACTCAATTTATTTTTATTAAATAATGAACTTAAATTTATTAAGTATAAATATATAACTGTAAACAAACATTTAAATTAAGTGTAACTATTTCTAAGTGCCTTTGAAATAAAACAAAAATATATTGGTTTGATATTAAAATTATTTCTCTTTACAATTTTAAGCTCTATCAAAATTCAAATAGCTGTCTTAAAAGAATAAGGCATTTAACAAAAACTAAGAAACCATCAGTGACTCCCATCACATTATCTTGCCAAGAAAGCATGACAGGTTCATTATGGAACACATCTGGGGTGGAATTACAAATGAGAACTTGGCAGGGAAGCCAGTGGGAGCACTGTGATGTTAATAGAATGATTCTGTGTAGTATTAATTGGGACTTGTGTTCATGTGGCATGTGTCATGCTAAGAAACAGACCTCCTGTAGCCCATTTCAGGTGTGCACTGAGGAGAAACCAATGGGAGGAGGAAAGGTAAAATCTGCTCCGTGTCCACTTCCTTCACCACCTCCCTGCCACACACGCCATGAAGAATTCACAGATCCTGACTGGGTCGAGTCATAACCGGGACAGACTGAAGTCCTGCCTATTTGGAAAGCAAGGACAGCCTGGCCAGCATGGCTCAGTGGTTGCGCATCAACCTATGAGCCAGGAGGTCATGGTTTCATTCCCCGTCAGGGTACATGCCCAGGTTGCAGGCTCAATCCCCAGTAGGGGGTGTGCAGGAGGCAACTGATCGATGATTCTCATCATTGATGGTTCTATCTTTCCCTCTCACTTTCTCTCTGAAATCAATAAAAATATATTTTTTAAAGAAAGCAAGGACCGATGTTCCAAGTATAAAGTGCTAACCAAAATTAAATGAGAAAGCTAGAAATTTCCTTGAAGGAAAAGGAAACCCAACATTAAATGGAGAGAAATAATGTGAGAAGCATGAGATGAAATATTAGCTTGAAGTTAAAAAAGACCTATACCACTCAGGTGGATTAAAACATTGGTCACCAACTGTTGGTCCACAGACCACTAGTGGTCCGTGAGGTCCAAAAGGTTAGCGACTGCTGGATTAAAGAATAATGAGGTTGAAATGGAGACAAGATACTTAACAGGAAGAAAAATGCTTGGAGTGTCAATATGAACAAATGGGACTTCCAAGGCTTGCATCTGGTGGATGGAACACATGGCACTGTGAGCACACCCTTCTGGCGTGGGGTGGTGATGCTGGCTGTGAAATTACAGGGGACGCAACTCTGAAGGCTTTGTCATAAGGTGGAGATGTGGCCAGTTCAGAACGTGCTTTTACTAGTAGCTGTGACTGCTTTCAGGCAGTAGAATCAGAATTTTCCTGGATTTCCCTGTCCTGAGCCCTAATCATGATGCTCTAATTGTCCCTTTCTTAGGAGTATGAGACCCAATCTAGCGCAGAGGCCAAGTTTGTGAAGCAGCTGGACCAATGTGAGATGATTCTGCAGGCATCTGAGTATGAAGACCTGGAGAACAAACCTGGGAGACTGCAGGACTTCTATGACTCCACAGCAGGTACGCAGTGCTGTTTCCAATAAGCATCGTCACCATTTGGCTTCCTCCTAGTGCCATAAGTGACACTGAGCCGGTGAATCCACTCTTGTGACCCTCTTCCGACCTTTCCGTGTGGAGCATCTCAAGAGAAAGTGGTGAGATCACGGGGAGAGCTGGCCTGGGGCAGAAGAGCATTGCCCCCTGGATCCCGAGCTGTGTGCCCCTGGGCAGTCTCCTGACCTCGCCGTCTCCTCTCTCAGAAATGGGCATCATCATACTTGCCCTACGTAGGTCATAGGTCGGTTTTGAGATTCAGGAGAGAGGATGCATGTGAAAGTGCATTATGATCTCTAAGTGCTTCATGGGTATGAGGTCATGTGGAGGTGGAGGTAAGAATAGAGATGTAAGACAAGAAAGCCCTACATGGCTGAAGTCACCATACCGGTGTCGCCATAGCACAGACCTGCAGTCAAACTGCTTGGGTTTGAATCCTGGCTCTGCCCATAAAATCTGTGACCTCCAGTAAATTCCTTCACCTAGCTCTGGGCCTTAGTTTCCTTATTGTGAAAGTACAGATAATGACAGAATTTACTTTTCAGGGCTGTTTGAGGATACAGTGGGTTAATTCATGTGAAGTGCTTAGAATAATACCTGGCAGAAACCCTCAGCTATCTTCCTTTTGAACCAGTTTCCAGAGTGGGGAGCCAAGTTTCCTGGATTAGTGATGGCTGGTGTGACGCCCCGTGTTCCTGTCTCTTGCTGGAGTAACTCCGCCTCTCGCTGGGAGCGCTTCAGGCTCAGCCAGCCCCCACCTGAGAGTAGTTCGGGAGAGCCTTTCTGGGACCTCGCAGGACCCTCCTGTGGCCCCACCAAGGAGATGAGGCTCCCAGATCGCAGACGATTGCATTGAAATGAAGTTGATTGGATTTTCCTTCTCTCTTCCAGCCCGCTAGGTCTGCGCTAGGCCTGGCCCTCCTTATTTCTGTATTGGGCCGTTGTTATGACCGCCTAACTGAGCCGGCTAGGCTCACCATTCATCCTGAGGGCTTGCTTTTATAACTGTGGCTTTCCTCTTCCTCAGAAATAAAATCCTGACACTTTTGAGCAGCCTAAGGCCACTCACCACTCTGGTTTCCTTCCCAAACCTCCCTGTCAGGATGAAGTGTTCCCTTCCTTCTGCTGATCTGCACTGGTCCAGAGCTCACCATGGTGTTCACTGCCTGACCTGCATTCTCCTAATGATGCTGCTCCTGGGTCTCTTCCCAAACCCACACTTGCTCACCCCACCCTAGCAGGTGTGTGAGGGCCAACACCAGCTTTGTCTCGTATGTCCTTTCACGTAGGCAGTGCTCAAAAATGTTTGACTTCAGTTAAATAGAAATTTTGTGAACCGGGGGTCAGCAAACTGTGGCCCATGGGCCAAATTGGCCCACTGTACTTGTTTGTGTAACGTTTTATTGAAACATCCACACTCATTCCTTATGTATTGTTTATACTACTTTTGTGCTACAACAGCAGAGTTGAGTAATTTGCAAGATAGTCATGCAAGTTCACAAAGCCTAAAATATTTAATATCTGTCTCTTTACGGAAAAGGGTTGCCAGCTGTGTGTTGTTGTTGTTTTTTTTAAATATATTTTTATTGATTTCAGAGAGGAAGGGAGAGAGATAGAGATAGAAACATCAACGATGAGAGAGAATCATTGATTGGCCGCCTCCTGCGCGTCCCCCACTGCGGGGGATCAAGCCCACAACCCGGGCATGTGTCCTTGGCTGGAATTGAACCTGGGACCCTTTAGCCCGCAGGCGTCGCGACGCTCTATCTGCTGAGCCAAACGGGCTAGGGCATGCCAGCTGTGTTTTAAGCAATGATTGGGTTCTAGGATAGCATATTTTACCAATAATGTAACTAAAATATAAGTAAGTCATGTTTACGTGGTGCTTTGCATTTTAACATTATCTTCCATTGACACATTCTCAATGAAAAACAAAAAATGAAATACGAAAATACTAGTGAAATAAAAATGTGGGGACTGGAAGGTCACCTAGCTTACACTCCCTATTTTACTGAGGAAGAAACTTGAGCCTGGAAAGAGGGTGACATGCCCATAACTGAGCAGAGAGTGACTTCACTGCACTGAGCTCCTCCTGAGTTTCCCTGTGGCTCCTCATTCAGAGGCTGCCTGATGACGCTCCTCCCAGCTCCTGTCTAGTCGACAGTTTCGCCTGATTTTCATCCTTATGAGCGGCAACATCTGGGGTGACGGAGAATAAGCTCCAGGTGGTCCCCTCCAGCCCGCTCCAAACCAGAAGGAAGGATCTGGAATTGTGTTCTGCATTGGAGTAAAACATGGGTCAGGTCACAGAGCCACGCCCCTGACAAAGCCTGGGCTCAAGCTGGAGAGATCGATGTATTCTCTCATCTTTCTCCGTCTTCTTGCCTTGCAGGAAAATTCCATCACCCAGAGATAGTCCAGCTGGTTTCTGAACTCGAGGCAGAAAGAAACGCTAACATTGCTGCTGCCGTTGTCACCGCCAGCGAGGCGCACTCCTGAGAAGTTCTCTATGTAGTTGCAGTCCTGTAACCAACGTTTTATTTTCCCATTGAATGTATCGTGTTTGCCACTGTTGGTCTGTTAATTTCCCCAGACGTGAGTCTGTTTATTTTCAATTGCCTGGACTCCAGCAAGAAACATGATACAATTTGGGCCATAAAAGAGGCCGCGGAACAGGATGTGGTCGTGAAAATGCATGGACGAAGACGTGGCGGGGTGTGTGTGTGGGGGGGGGGGGGGTGTCTTTTTATGAACTAAATAAATACATTTTAAAACCCTAAACTTTGGCATATTTATTGGAGGTTTTAAATCTACTGAATTTATATCCTGTATTCCCGAGGGCCAGATTCATTGAACGATAGGACATTTAATTATGATTGCTTTTAAGAACAGGTTTTTCAGCCGACTTAGCGATAAGGATCTAGGAAACAGAATGTATTATAATGCCTTCTCTGCTCAGGCGGAATGCTGCTTTATTCAGGTGATCACTCTCCGGAACCAGATGTCTAATTCCACCGTGACCGGCTTTAGGCCTCTGACCATGGACTTGTAAACCTGCTAACAGGTTCTGACCCTTCCCCCAGTTCTGTTGCTCACTTGGAGATATAAGTTGGGGCATGCAATTCCACATGCTACTTGTCTTCCTCGGTGTATTGTTTCTTGTCTGATTTACAGATGTGCAGACTTTGATTATAGGAATGTTTACCAAGTGAGAAATAGGTGGTAAGAGGATTGCCGGGGTCACTGGGCCTCACGTAGGGAACACGGCAGACCTGTTTCTTCCCCTCATTTCTTTCAGGATAAGTAGTCTGCCCGCTGGCCTTGCTCAAGCATTGAATGGTGAGGAAGGGAAGACAACTTGGTGCAGACCTGCTCAATATTTTGCACTGATAGATTTTGGTGTGGAAAATGATGCCTGTCCCTTTAATTTAAATGTCAGTTTCTATTTGAAGAAAGCCTTTTCAGCTGGCACGGTGAGCAATCTAGGCAGCGTTTCTTTGGAAACTCTTTGCAGTCTCCATGGATACCCAGTCTGCGGGAAGCAAGGTGCATGATCTCTTCAGAGGCAGCACACGCATGTGCACATAGCTAGCCGCTCTGCGTTGAAAAGAGCAGCGCTGCTTTGCATCCAAATGCTGCTGCATCATAACAACAGTTTTTAAAAGGAGGTAAATGATTGGAAACCAGCAGTGTGCTTATTATTGGAGATGCAAGTTAGTAGGGAAACAGAACCACATCTATTAGTATTTTAGAGTGTATTCTCCTGGCACAAGAAAACTACAGATAAGGTTTAAATATTTATAACCAGGAGATTTCCTGTGGCCCTTGAGTATTATTTGGGATGTTTTTTTTTTCTTTTCAATTAAATCTTTATTGTTCAGATTATTACATTAGTTACTCTTTTTTCCCACCATAACTCCCCTCCGCCCAGTTCCCACCCCACCCTCCACCCTCACTCCCCACCCACTGTCCTCATCCATAGGTGCACGATTATTGTCCAATCTCTTCCCTCACCCCACACCCCTTCCCCCCCCTTTCCAAGAATAGTCAGTCCATTCCCTTTCTATGTCCCTGATTCTATTACAATCACCAGTTCATACTGTTCATCAGATTATTTATTCATTTGATTTTTAGATTCACTTGTTGATAGATGTGTATTTGTTGTTCATAATTTGTATCTTTACCTTTTTCTTCTTCCTCTTCTTAAAGGATACCTTTCAGCATTTCATATAATACTGGTTTGGTGGTGATGAACTCCTTTAGCTTTTTCTTATCTGTGAAGCTCTTTATCTGGCCTTCACTTCTGAATGATAGCTTTGCTGGATAAAGTAGTCTTGGTTGTAGGTTCTTGGTATTCATCACTTTGAATATTTCTTGCCATTCCCTTCTGGCCTGCAAAGTTTCTGTTGAGAAATCAGCTGACATTTGTATGGGTACTCCCTTGTAGGTAACTGATTTTCTTTCTCTTGCTGCTTTTAGGATTCTCTCTTTGTCTTTTGCTCTTGGCATTTTAATTATGATATGTCTTGATGTGGTCCTCTTTGGATTCCTTTTGTTTGGGGTTCTCTGCGCTTCCTGGACTTGGAAGTCTATTTCTTTCACCAGGTAGGGGAAGTTTTCTGTCATTATTTCTTCAAATATGTTTTCAATATCTTGCTCTCTCTCATCTTCTGGCACCCCTATAATTCTGATGTTGGTACGCTTGAAGCTGTCCCAGAGGCTCCTTACGCTATCTTCGTATTTTTGGATTCTTTTTTCATTTTGCTTTTCCGGTTGGGTGTTTTTTGCTTCTTCGCATTTCAAATCGTTGACTTGATTCTTGCGCTCCTCTGGTCTGCTGTTGGGAGTCTGTATAATATTCTTTATTTCAGTCAGTGTATGCTTAATTTCTAGTTGGTTCTTTATCACAACATTGAGGGTCTCATTAGATTTCTTGAGGATCTCACTACATTTATCGGCGGTCTCACCAGTCTTTTCGAGGGCCTTATTAAATTTATCGGCGGCTTCTAGACAGTTCTTTAAAGACCTTAAAAGTGTGGTTTTGAACTCTATATCCAACAGTTTGCTTTCCTCCAATTCTGTTGTTTGTGTCCTGTTTCTTTGTCTCGGCATTTTTTATGCTTCGCTGTGTCGATAGAGTGCCTTTCTGTGCTAAGTGTCCCAATTACCTGAGGTAGACACTCTTGGTGCACCCCCTTGTGGGCTTTGTGCGCAGTCTTGTTATAGTTAAGCCTTGATTGTTGTAGTTATCACTGTGAGGAATTGACCTCCAGGCCCATTAGCTGTGAGAATCAGCTGTGTCTGCAGTGGGAGAACTTCTGTGTTGGAGACACCCCTCTGGGGTAGACTTGCTTTGATGGGGCTTTGGTGCTCACTGAGTCTGCCCCTTGAGTGTGTCTTTTATGGTTCCACGGAGCTGCAAACTGGATGGTCCCACTCTGACCTCTGGGCTTCCTGGCTCCTGGATCTCTAGGGAGGTGCTAATCTAGCCTTTGCCTGAAGCTATCCAGCAAAAGTCTCCCTGCAGGGCTTGGGCAGGGCGGGGCGGGTCCCACGGGATCAACAGGGCGGGGTTAGCAATTATGGCTGCTCTCAGTCTTGCCCTCAGAGGCTCTGCTTCTCAGTGTCCCAGTAATCGCTGCAAGCCCCACGGAGAGAAAGCTGCCCTAGGGTTCTGAGCGATGCCAGACAGTCCCGCTTCTCCCGTATGAGTCTGGGTCCCTAGAGACTCGCCCGGAACTGGAGCTCAGAGCCTGAGACTCCCTCCCGATTGAAAACGACAACCACGCCTTCAGCCGCCAGCCTGCTCCGCATGCACTCCGCACCTTAGTATTTTACTTCAGCACTGCGCCTCCTCTGAGTCTCGGTATGTTTTTCTCTTTCCTCCTAGTTGTAGAGCTTCCACTCAGCCAGCCTTCCTGTGGTTCTGGATGATGTCTGTTCTGTCTTTTAGTTGTATTTTTGAAGTGGTTGTTCGAGGCAGCAAACTCCGGTGTTTACCTATGCTGCCATCTTGGTTTCTCCTGAGATGTTTTGCCTGCTATATTTTTTTGTAAATTCACAGAGAGATTTGGAACCCTCTACTTGTCACTTAATCATCATCTCAGTTTCCATTTACCTACCAAGTGAGGGCTCACACAGTCCCAAGCCTTCCTCACTGAGGTAATGTGTTTAAAAACAATGAAAATATAATGGTGCTATAAATAAAATATCATAAGAACAAAATTAAGGTCAATTTTTTAAAAAGCTGTTGAATTCACCAGCCAATGTCTACAAATATTTGAGCATTATCCCTTAAAAAATGTAGTTTTCACCCCAACCAGTTTGGCTCAGTGGATAGAGCGTCGGCCTGCAGACTGAAGAGTCCCAGGTTTGATTCTGGTCAAGGGCATGTACCTTGGTTGCAGGCACATCCCCAGTAGGGGGTGTGCAGGAGGCAGCTGATCGATGTTTCTCTCTCATCAATGTTTCTAACTCTCTATCCCTCTCCCTTCCTCTCTGTAAAAAATCAATAAAATATATATATATTTTAAAATGTAGTATTCACCTGGCTGGTGCAGCTCAGCATTTGAGCATCAGCCCAGGAACCAAGAGGTCACCAGTTCAATTCCCGGGTTGCGGGCTCAATCCCAGTAGGGTGCACGCAGGAGGCAGCCAATTGATGTTTCTCATCGATGTTTCTATCTGTCTCTCTAAAAATAAAAAATATTTTTTAAATGTATTTTTCTTAGGAGATACCTGCTACTTGCCTGGAATTGGCTTTCTGAATAACAAACCCTGTGATTATGATGCGGAGTAAATACTATTCTTGGCCTGAACTGTTGGTTCACAAACCAGCCGCCATACATAGAGAGCAAAAGAGACAGAAGGAAGAGGCAGAACACTCCCAGTGATTCTCAACCTTCTGGCCCTTTAAATACAGTTCCTCATGTTGTGACCCAACCATAAAATTATTTTCGTTGCTACTTCATAACTGTAATGTTGCTACTGTTATGAATCGTAATGTAAATATCTGATATGCAGGATGGTCTTAGGCGACCCCCTGAGAAAGGGTCATTTGACCACCAAAGGGGTCGCGACCCACAGGTTAAGAACCACTGTGTGCCTACTCTAGACCAGTGATGGCGAACCTATGACACGTGTGTCAGAGGTGGCACGCGGACTCATTTTTTGGTTGATTTTTCTTTGTTACATGGCATTTAAATATATAAAATAAATATCAAAAATATAAGTCTTTGTTTTACTATGGTTTCAAATATAAAAAGATTTCTCTATGTGACACAGCACCAGAGTTACGTTAGGGTTTTTCAAAATGCTGACACGCCGAGCTCAAAAGGTTCGCCATCACTGGTCTAGACTAGACTGATAGGGGCAGGTTAACGCGCAAGGGAGCTGGGATGGGACTTGTCTGGGGTGGCCACAAGGTGAGTAAATCTCTGCACCTGCCAGCATTACTATTCTTGCCCTTTGGGGCCATTATTAAGTAAAATAAGGGTTACTTGAACACCAGCACTGCATCTGATCATTCAGACGGCTACTAGGTGACTACTGGGGGGAGAGCATATACAATGTGCAGACACCAGACAAAGGACTGATTCTCGTCTCTGGCATGATGGAGAGTGATGGCTCGAGATTTCGTGATGCTGCTTAGAATGATGTGCAATTTAAAACTCGTGAATTGTTTATTTCTGGAATTTTTCGTTTAATACTGTTGGACCGAGATTGACTGAGGGTGACAGACTGCAGAAAGGGAAGTGGGGGATAAGGAGGACTACTGTACATTGTTTGTTGTGGTATCATTTTGTATAGATGTGGTCCTGACCAAATGTCATTTTGATTTGTTACTAAAAGGTCACGTTCATTGTGGCAAACGCCTTAGCACTTGTGGAACACGACTACTGCCACTGCGTGTGAACTTGCACTTGCAAAGTGAGGGCGAAACAGGCAGCTCTTGAGTGAGCAGGCAATACAGCAATGAAACCTCTAGCCCAAGACTACCTACCTACCAGCAAATGTCTTGATTATTCTAATCATTGATGTGGCTTGCTCATGCACATCCTATGACAAAATAAAAGACAACCTTATATCACTCCCAGATACTAGAGTGAATAATTTTTTAAAAGCTTTGCAATTAATACAGGTGATAATATAGCTTTTACCAAACTGATGAAATGGAGAATGATTTAAATAGCTAAATATATTTGCAGCTTTGCGGCATCAACATTAACTTTCTTAATTCTTTTTCTTTTTTTAAAAACATATTTTTCTTGATTTCAAAGAGGAAATGAGAGAGGGAGAGAGAGCTAGAAACATCAGTGATGAGAATCATGATTAGCTGCCTCCTACATGCCCTACACCTGGGATTGAGCCCAAAACCCGGGCATGTGTCCTGACCAGGAATCAAACTGTGACCTTCTGGTTCATGGGTCAGTGCTCAACCACTGAGCCACGCTGGCTGGGCTTGAGTATTTTTCTACCCAATTTTGATACAGTGCTTTCAGATTGTAAGGCTGGGACTACTGTGTGCAAAAATAGTTTGGTGAATGAAGATACTTGTTTACTAGTAAATAAGCGCCATAACTGCTTTTTTTATATTACAATGCGGTGTACCACTTAGTGTGGTAAAAAATAAATAAATTTAAAAAACGTGATGAGGTTACAAAAAAACGACCATTTCAAATGCACTAGGCAACTGCAGATTCGGCACAGAGGTGAGTACCCACATGCAGTGGACGAGTAACATGGTCAGAAGCCAGTGGGGCAGGGCTCAGCTTCAGCCAACAGGCTGGAAGGAGAAATTAGGGTGAGCAGCAGTGCACCTACTGGTAGGACTTCTTTGTCCACATTCGTCCACTCTGGTTCAAGTTTACAGACCTATACCTGTCTCTGCTACACATCCAGGACTCAGAGATCATGTGGCCCTGAGCCAGCTTGATTTTCAGTTAGGTACACAGACTGTCCTACTCCATTAATCAGACTGGCTTTATTTCACATGTCCACTTCTACTTAATAAATTTTAGAAATGAACATTGAACATACTAACTATATATAGGCTACATATATTACATGGATTATATGTTATATCCTCTATAATAAAAAAAAGTGTAATATGCTAATAAGACCAGACGTCCTTCCAAAGTCCTTCCGGATGACCTTCCAGGCAAAGCTGGGGCTGCAAGGGCCAAGCCCCTTGCATGAATTTTGTACATTGGGCCTCTAGTTTATAATAAAAGCCTAATATGCTAAGAATCCGGTTGTCTGGTCGGCTATTCAACCAATCAAAGCTAATGATATGCTAAGGTCGCCCAACCACTCACTATGACATGCACTGACCACCAGGGGGCCGACAGTCGACTGGTCAACCAGTCGCTATGACGTGCACTGACCACCAGGGGACAGATGCTCTGACTGCTGGGGTCTGGCCGATCGGGACTGAGCCAGACAAGCACTGGAGCCCTCCCTCTGTCCCTCCCCAGCTGGCCAACCTCCCACATCTCTCCCTGGCCCTGATTGTGCAATGGTGTGGTCCCTCGAGCTGGGCTGTGCCCTCTCACAATCCAGAAGCCCTCAGGGGATGTTGGGGGGCCAGTTTTGGCCTGATCCCGCAGGCCAGGCCGAAGGACCCCACTGGTGCATGAATTTGTGGACTGGGCCTCTAGTATTTATATATGTATCTAAATTGTGATTTTTTTTACTTTAGTTAGTAGGTCTAGTTTGTGTGCATTTTTAAAATGTAGTATAGGGTATATCTCTGCTACTTAGTAACACATGTTATGTCCCATTTAGAAGGAAAGAGAAGCATATGATGTGGAAGGTAAAAGTTACTGCGGAAATCTGATTGCATTAAATGATGCTTTTTTCATTCACGTGACCAATTTTACAAACTGGCAGGAGTCTGCACTTTTTCTTTCTTTTTTTTTAAGAGACAGCCTGGAAGAGAGAGGGACAGAGAGGAATATCGATGTGAGAGAAATCGATTGGTTGCCTCCTGCACATGCCCTGACCAGGACCCAGGCCCGAGACCAGAATTGAACCCAAGACCCCTCAGTCCATAGGCAGAGGCTCTATCCACTGAGCCAAATAGGCTAGGGTACTTCTCCTATTTTCTAGCTACTGTATTCCTTTTGCAGATACCCTTACATATTTAGCAGTTTACCTGAGTTAACTACTACTCTATGTAGATTAGAGAGACTTTTAGAATTGAAGTTTTAGCATCCTAAAGTAGCTAAGATTATAATTGCTTACCTATCTCTTTCCATGTTCACCCGATAGCAGAAGTTGATTTAAACTAGCGTCTGCAGAATTATTGCTATCACATTTTAAGGTCATTGATATCCCTGAAGACTTAAAGAAATTAAGAACCCAAAGTCATCATTAAAATCCATTATTTTAATTGCTTAAATAAACGTGTAATTAATGTAGGTGAGGCGGACCACAAGCAGTTTGATGAAATTTGCAGCGTCATCCTATTGACAGACTGAACTGAAGGGGGGTGCTCACTCAGCCTTCAGAGACATGCGTATGGTAATGGCGTCCAAGCAAAAATCAAAGCAAACAATAGCTTGTGTTTGAAAAATATGTCTGAATTACACAAAGAGAAGGGTCATGACCAATTTTGTACCTGCTCAAATCAGGACATTTGAAAAGATGACCACCTGTGACTACCTAAGGGTGCGGTCGAATGGTCCATTATCAACACAAATACAAATGGAAATCACTTTATGAAACTTTGTGGAGAGGCCACTTGAAGGTCAAGGCCTGGGTTCTGCAGTGGGATTTTGGTCTTCATATCCGTGTGGGTGCGCGGGGTGATGGGCTTGGGCTGGCAGCCCTAGCACTGCAGTTCCTCCTCCACCCGCCGGGGGGCGCCCGCCGAGCTCTGCGCGCTGGCGTGGGCGGTGGAGCTGAGCACCTCTTCAAAGCTGCCTGCGCCCGGGTTCGTCCCGCCTACTTTCGTCTGAAAGGGGCAGAGAAGGAAACATGCAGTTAGTTCATCTTTTTCTGAAATGTTTTTATAACATCGACTACTCTCAAGTTCGGAATTACTTTATTTCCCTTGAGACAGTCTGTAAAGGATGTAGAGAAGTCAGCTTCCTTTGGCAGAGGGCTGGGATGTCATGCATGCCTGGGTTCCGGGACTGGAATAGAAACTTAGACTGGACTGGAATAGAAACTTAAATTTTGTACAATGGTAGCAGCTCTCTCTCTTCGACATTCTCAATCCCTCCAGGAGCATAACCAGATCCGTGGATTCGAATGATCTCCTCATTCACCCAGAGAAACGATTTAATTCGTAAAAAATAGACTTTAGATATATTCCCCCAATTTTACAAATGTATGGACATTTTTAAGTGACTTAGACTTAGGATTTCCACTTGCGATTTAACGAGGCAATCTGCATTTCTGACAAATGTCTCTTGAAAAGGCAGAGTGGCTCCACGGAACATGATTGTTGGTCTCTGCTTCGAGAGTGGTAGATGAATGAAGTTTTAAGCCCTGGTCGCTTCACATCTTTCTAGGCAGTTGCCTTTACAGGAGGAAAAGCCCTTTAAATGGCCCTTTACAACACTCCTTTTTTGTGTACTTGTTATTAAGCATAGACTCAGGAAGAAATCAATTTATAACTAAATAATACAATTAAGTATTTTGAAAAATTCCCTAATAAAAAGCTCTTCGAAAGTATATTCTTTAGTCAGCCAGAATGCTTAATGAAAGTCTTAATAATAGTTACATCAGCCTTTCTTTAACCATTAACAATATGGATAATCACTCCGAGGAAAAGAAAGGTATAGACAAGGTTGCTATTCTCAAACTGCTGTCACGCCTCACTGTCACCAAGGTGATCCCTCACAAGAACATACACCACTCTGGGGAAGCAGTGTATCCGCCTACGGCAGTGATGGCGAACCTATGACACGCGTGTCAGAGGTGGCACGCAAACTCATTTTTTTGGTTGATTTTTCTTTGTTAAATGGCATTTAAATATATGAAATAAATATCAAAAATATAAATCTTTGTTTTACTATGGTTGCAAATATCAAAAAATTTCTGTATGTGACACGGCACCAGAGTTAAGTTAGGGTTTTTCAAAATGCTGACACGCCGAGCTCAAAAGGTTTGCCATCACTGGCCTACGGCCTGGCCTGCCCCTTTAAAACCTTAACCAGGGTTCAAAAGCAGTCCAATCATTACAAGCAAACACACACTTTTCTCCAATTGTCACTAAGTGCCTCTGTACCTCTTTAATTACAAAGTTGAATTTTTCCATCAGGTGGGGTTCGGAAATCCATTGGGGAAAGTGACAGATAAATACAGGGTATCCCAAACATGTGTATACACTTTACCACCTGATAGCTCAGTTTTGAAAATGCAATGTATTCAATAAACACTGCCTTTATAATTATTCAAAGAGTGTGTATACATTTTGGGGGGACACCCTATATCTTAGGCTTGGGAATCACAAATACTCCAATTAGCCGTTGTAGAAAGTAGCCAAAGATGATGCCTAACTGAATGAGCACGGCTGTGCTTCAGAAAGACTGTATGAAACTGCAGTGTGAATTTCCTGTAATTTCATTTTCACAAGTCACAAATATGATTTTTCCTTGTTGTTTTTATTTTTCAGCCATTAAAGAGGTGTAAAAACCATTCTTAGCTTACAGGCCATTCAAAGTAGGTGACCAGCTAGACTTGGCCCGCAAGCCTCAGGTGACAGACCTCTGCACAGAGCATTCGATTTCTCCTCTCCTCTTAGCACTGGGAAGGAGGGGGTTGCTTTCCAGTATGTGACTTTTTTTTCACTATGCTTATTTCTTTTCTGGGAGAAGCAAGATTAATCCACTGTGATTTCCTCTATTAATAGTCCCCGCTCTCCTCTCTATTTTATTCGCATTCCTCTCTTGCAATACATGTTACACACAGTATTGAATCAGATCAATACAAATTACTCATTTTCTGCTGGGCTTCATTTCATTCTTTCTCTCCTACTTCTTGATTTTCTCACATCAAAGCAGGAAAAAAAAGGAGGGGACCACTTTGAAATAAAGCTATTTGGCCAAAAGGCGTGAAATAAAGGAGTTTCCTAACTATGTGGGCTTAATGACTGCCCACTGCAATATTTCAGGCAAGGACTGGCTTAAGCAAAGATGTGAACAATAAACCACTCCATATCGCTTCCCCTCGTAATGGTTTTCCAAACAAGAATTTGTCACTTTGTCCCCAAAATTATACTTGTTCCTTGTAAAAAAGTTTATTTGAATTAATGAATTGTGCTTCCTAACCGCTCATTAAAAAATACCTGGTTGAAAGGACACAAAGAAACAATAAGTCTCCTGCCTTTTTGTTTAAAAATCAAGCTTAAAGCAGTATGTGAGCATGGCAATGCAGCATATACTAGTAGACCTGCCAGGAATTTCACTTGTCCTGCTGATTCCCCAGTCATTCCCTCAGCAGGCAACAGCCCCAGGATCCACAACTGAAGAACATGACAGAAATGTTGTAAAAGATTTAGGACACAAAAGTAAACTATACAGAAAATAAGCTATATAAAAAAGGGCCAAACATCTATTATTTAGTCTGAAGAAAAAAAGAAATGAGAAATTTGCAATTATGAGGGAGTGGGAGGTTTGACACAAAGCATGATTATTGGCTATTCTCCATTGCCTGGGTGGGCAGAAACAGAGGGACTATGCATTGACCATGACACAGGAAGCGAGTGGGCTGTGAGTCTTGTTAAACCTGTGGACAATCATGCCAACACAGAATTCACTTTCAGGAGGTCCTGACACGGGCTAGTTTCCAGCTGGCTGAGTTAGTTTTGTGCGTGTTTGAAGGAGGAGACAGGCTCTCTACCTTCCATCCCAGTGAGGTGAGAAAGTGAGAAGCCGAGAGTGTGAAAAACACTTAAATCACAAAATCGTACGTGAGCTGTGAGCTTACCAGAGTTTCCTAAAAGCAAATGAAAATTGGTTGCTCTTTATTCTTCTTTTGCTTCTTCATAGCTCCTTCTTCTAAAGAAAACCTAAAAAGCATAACTTCTCCTAAGTCAGAACGTGTCTAACAAGCAACAGAATCCATCCTCTCTGGCGAGCCTTAGGCTGAGAACCAAATGTTGAGAAATTGACTCCTAGGGGTTTTTGAGCCGTTTGTTTTAAAACAGGACATTGGAGCAAGAGAAATGTCCGAGATAACGCATGTCCCTCCCTACCAAACGTTTTCCCTGCCAATGGGGGCAGTTTAATGGCTCCTACTGGTCACTCAAGTGATGATGCTGACGAGCAGAGGGATGAAACTGCACAACTAGAAACTGCTGGTAAATGAAACCAGTGAAGGCATGATAGATGCTGAGTAATTATTTCATTCTTGGGCCTTAAACACCTAATCACAGGCCTAATAAAGTAGAAGATTTCTATGTTAAAGACCCTCCCCCTAAGAGGAAAGACCTTCTAAATCAAAATCAGTAAGAGTACCCCGGGCCTCTAGTGAGGAACAGACACCCTCACAGACCCTTCTCAGGCAGTATGGTGACAGGGGATTCAGAAGCAGCTGGAATCAGCATGTGCAAATATCTGCTTTAGATCCAGTTAAAGATCATCTGTATTTTTAATTTTCTCAGTAATAAGGACATGCAGAAATGGATTCCCTACAAAACAGTGATAATGATACCAAGATATAGGTAAGTCATTGTTTAGGTGATATCTTTAAAAACATAATCTTAGCAGTTTCAGTGATTTTTCCTGCTTTAAACGTTCTATACATTTTAAGATTAGACTGAATTTAATTTCGCTCTTTTTTCCTCTGTAAAATAACTTATCTCTGCTGAAACAAAAAAAACTCAATAAAATTTTTTAGCTCCTACAATGTATGCCACAGGCATATTTTTAGTTTATACTCAGGGATCCAATGCACTGTTACAAAATAATGCATCATGTGGCTCCTCTTTATTTTCTCTGTATGATAACCAAACTGTGTTGCGCTTAATATGTGAATTGGATAAATAAGTTAAGGCAGCTGGCAGGTAGTGAGTGGCAGTATAAAACAGGGAGCCAAGTTTGTGTTTGCTAGTCTATGTTCATCCCAGAAGAGCGTTGAACTGTTATTGAACTTATACTCTCAATTCAGAATTCACAGATCCTTTGGTCCATCCACATCCTCTTTCACTTACCTACTTTTTGAGGAATAGCATTAATAGGTCTAACCAGCTAACCAGTGCAGAGATGAATACATACCCCAATTCACTTCCATGAACAATTCATTTCTAGTGGCATATTTGTCAGGATACAGTGACACTACTCAAGCCTGGTTCTATTTACGGATTTATATGTGAAGCCTGACTGTGCAAGGCCGCCTTCTCGACTGCACCACACGTTGGCAGCACCACCCTTGGAGCTAACCACAGCAATGACTATGCTGTCCTGATTCAATGGCCCGATGACACAAAATTCACTTCATCTGTACCTTAAGACTTGTGACAGTTGTCTCAACCCTCTCCTCAAATGATTTGAAAGTAGGAGAATTCCTAAAATAACAAAAAAAAGAGAGGTCAGCTCCAAAGACCTGCCTGTGTTAGTAACTAAGCTGTCTGATTTCTGCTCTTAGAAACATCACTTCGCAACAGAGCTAGCTGTTGGTGTGGCACCTACCCGACCACGTTTTAATAACATGAATTTCACTTCTGCCAGGTTAGATTCAGAAACCATACTTGACATGGAATTTTTCCAAGTGGAATAGTGAGACACTCAACTGTAGAATAGTACAGCATTTGGCAACAGTACAAACGTAATAATTCCATCATGCACCGTGAGTCATTATCAATGAGTCAAAGGAGTGATAGCTTAATTTTTCATTTACTAATTGCTTCTATCACAACACTCTTTCTCCCACTTTTTTTTTTATTTTGTAAGCATGCAGAATCTGTCTAAAGAATGTCATGTTTGAGTTTTCTCACTTGGAATTTTAAAGTTATTCATTTCAGTGTATGTGAGACAAGACAGAAATAGCTCAAGGAAAAGAAGGTTTATAAGTTTTTCTTTTCAGTGCCTTCAAAAGTAATCATTTGATCAACTTCCATAAAGAAGTGTTTCTGAAAGTCAATGCTTTGATTATTGTAAGTTGAAATATTACTTGTCTAATGCTTTGTCAAAATGGTGTTATTAGTATGTGGTATTTTCCCTTCTGAAGAGGATATAACTAATTGTTCTCTTAGCAGAGCGAAACTTCACAGTCCACTGACATTTTATTGGTGACTCGTCATTGTGTTAAATAATCTATACCATTTGTAACTATAAGTGTTAAATACTTCATTTGGTGCCTTTTGGTTTCCTATACTGGGTTTGGTCACATGACATGATTTAATGACAACATTACCATAGAAATTGATATCACCAAGTCCAACTAAAGAAATAAAAACTGAACTAAAAATGTGTCTTAAATCTTGTGTCCATGTCAGCTTTCAGCAACAAGGACAGCCATCATTTTCACACCAAATAATTCCATTTGATAAGCCAATTATTATTCTCTCTTGAGTGCAGAGGAAAGAAAATAAGAGGAATGGCCTGGAGAAACTTCGGAAGGGAGCATGGCTATGAAATAGGGGCTTCATTGCATGGTGTGGAATGGAGCATCGCTCTAATACTACCAAGAGGAAAGTAATGTAGAGGACACGCTTTTGAGTGAATCTGGCTTTGTTAGGGATTGCCGCTCAAGACTTGGATGCATGAATTCACAATGGCGAGATCAGAAGGCCCAAGCATGGCTCCGCACCTTGTATTTGATTCAAACATGAGTTGAATTCCTATGAGTGATCCTCCATAATACCTCTGTTTCAGGAGGAAGAAATAGTGAAATTATACTTGAATGACTCAAAAGTAGACACTTACTGGCACCTGACTTCCATGGCAAGTTCTATCTGGCCAGACTGCTCACGGGACTGCTGTCACCCGTCAGTTACATTAGGCCACACTGAGCAGACAGTTTGCCTAATGGTTTATGGGTATATGTTAGAAGAGTTAACATCATTTTTCTTTTCAAGTTAATTTCAGGCAATTTTATGAGGATTGAATTTGACCCATAAGCCACTGGATGAATTCCTGGTTCATAGAGCAAAATCATGTTAATTTCTTGCAAGCTCTAGACTTAAAATTTGACGTAAAGGAGCTCAGAGCCCCTCAGGTTACATTACTCCGTCTGGCTGTTCTTATGCTGTGGGGAGCAAGTCATTCAAATAGGAACAAAGCAATCCTGAATCTATGCTCTCTACCACCAAATTAGGGAAATCGGATACTGTGATTAAATTCCCAAAGTAACCAAACAACCCCAGTGTAGAAGAGACATCGTCGGGCATAATGAAACAGGCATTTCTCAAATTAAATTACAGTAGAATACATACTGGAGAACGGGAGAAACTGTTTATTCAGATTTAATCATATTATATAAAATACAAACTTTTAGCAGTGCAAATGACCCCGGAAAGAACTTGGCTTTGGTGCACTGAAAATGTTGAGTAACTGAACCCCCTCCCTAATGTATCCACACCACAACATATGATACGAAGCAGGTTGGAGAAGCAGAGTTTTAACTAAAGTGGGGTAGGGTCCCAGGGCCTTGATTCTGCTCCCCCTCCCCATCACCATGGCAACTCAAGGCAAACACCATGGGAAAAGCAGTACATTTGGTTCTAGTTTCTTACTTATAAACATGATGAAACATATCACTGAGGTGAGTTTCCAAGGCTGCAAAATTCATTCCTGGCAGCCTTCGCCTACAACCTGTATCCTCTGACTCCCAGTCTAACATCAACTCCTCTACACGCTATGACTATGAGCTTGATTTTATCTGACTGCATCACAAGCTCAAGCACACTGGAAGCGGAGGCCATCTTTCTCGGTTTTCATCTTGACAGTAATTTTAATGATATTTTTTATTGTTCAACAGATACCTCACCTTAATTTATACCTTAAAAAGCCTAATGATATCCTTTCTAAAACTGCTCCCTCTCATTTAAACTTTCCCTTTCATTTAAACTTTTTTTCCAGCCTTGCATTTAATTCTGGGGAAATATATTTCTACCTTTGCAAGTGTGCTCAGAATGTTCTAGGCCTTACAGAGGTCACTTTGTTTATATCTCGCAACAACTATATAAAGTAGCTTTTAATGAAGATTGAGGTAAATTAAATAACTTGTCCCAAGTCTCACATATCAGGAGATTTAAGCTGGAGTGTCTGGTCAAAAGCCCAAGCTCATTGCATCTACACTACTTTTACAGGATTGTCGAAGTACCACAGGTTCTCCGGAGGACCACCGGAAAAGAGAACTAAGTAGTTCATGGCACTTCCCTTCATATACAGGAGAAAAAATCCACCAGGTAAATATCAGTAAAGTGACAGTTCATACAAATTCTGCATTAACATTACGTAAAATAATTTACACACATTACCTCATTGCAGGCATACTTATGGAATGGCGAATGGAGTAGCTTCAGGGCAAAAGCAGATTAAAGGGAAGAAAAGAAAGAAAAGAGAAGATAGCACAACATAAGCACATAAGAAACTCCCTCCGCACCGTTCTAAAACAGCAATCTCAACTCTCTGAAGTGTTTGCTGCCCAACCCACCAAGATGATATTTGTTTTCATTGGGTCGCACGGGCCACAGTCGATTCCAAGGGGACAAGGGAAGAATAGGCGATCCATGGTTGCATATTTACTTCCTGTAGGTGCCCCGTAGGCCAGGAAGTCTGATGTGAATGTCTGGTTCCTTCCAGGTCAACCCAGTGGCCCATGAGCATTCTGTCAAGGGCCTGCTCCCTCTCCACCCCCTTCTCCTGGTCAAGAAGATGGGAAATAGAGCTGAGCCGGTAACAGCTAACTGTTCCATTACAGTGAAACTCTCCAGAGGAATACAGGTAGTTAACACGAGACAGTCCATTTTCCACCCGTTCCAACACCATCCCTGCTTACTCCCCTCCTAAGAAACTAACTGGGAAGGGATCAAACTCATCACCCTTTCCCAACAATATCCACTGAGGCCATTGTATGGGTGGCACTTGACTAGAATGGAAACGAACGGACAAAGAAATTAATTAAAGAATTACTAAAATAAATTCATCAGCATTATCAATCTATTAATCTCCTTAAATAGAAACAGTTTTTCAGAAAAACAAATTCCAAAAAAAAGCATATGAGATTCCAGCTTAAAAAAAAAAAAAAAAAGGTTAATTCAGGGCACAGTGCCTATGTGCTTCTCCAGTAACTTTTTCCCTCTTCAACTTCAGAAGGTACGGGAAGTTGAAGATGAACCACCCTATTAACAACAGTCACAAGGTGTTCAGAAAACATGGCAGTCTAGAGAAAGTAATTTTCTGTTTCTTGACCTTACTTTCTCCAAGTTTTATAAAAATACACAACTCTCAATATCCATGTTCCTTTTTTCCTTCTCTCAGAAGGAACTCTGCCAATATAAGGAGAAATGATGCAGAAAAGAGATTCCTAAGAGATTGGGCAGCAAGTGAAGCTGGTGTAAATGATTCAGAAAGGAGATAAATATGTGCTTACATAAATTCAAATGCCTTAGATGCCCCCCACCCCCACCCCCAGTCTGTAACTCCCTGGTCAGAACACTCTCAGGAAGAGAGACTTAGTTTTTGGCGGAGGCGCACCCACACACAGCGTCCACACAGTGAAGAAAGACAGCTCTGGGGAGGAAGGGGCTGAGGGCCCCAGGCAGCGCTTACCCGATGGAGTGGGACCTGCAGCCAGGGCAGCATGGAGAGAAGAGCAGGAGCAGCATTATTAACACATCAGGAGGAAAAGATACACCAAACTGGCCCTTGTCCCCTCTGTTAAGAGCCCCAAAGCAAACAGTAATTCCATTCATTACAGTTTTTGAGTCTACTGACTTCTAACTATGATTCTCATGGAAACATCATGATGGTGAAACTCTCTAATGAAATCATGTGCCTCCTCCAAAGATTTCATCTGCACCAGATCACACGCAGTTTGAACAAATCCCTGAGAAGTATCAGGAAGATGCCAATATCATAAAAAGTATTCCATCAGCTTGCATTTCTTCAGAATCCTTTCACAAATGTGACTTCATTTTAACTTCACAGGAAACATTTTAATTTGGTAGTTTTTTTTAAAAAAAAATATGTTTTTATTGATTTCAGAGAGGAAGGGAGAGGGAGAAACAGATAGGAACATCAATGATGAGAGAGAATCATTGATTGGCTGCCTCCTGCAGGCCCCACTGGGGATCAAGCCACAACCCAGGCTTGTGCCCTGACTGGGAACCTAACCCCTGACCTCCTGGTTCATTTATTATTAGTACTCAGATTAATGTACATTTCTCACTTAACTCCAGCCTCATGAATACCAAGTTATTAAGATGGAGCATTAATATTGGGCACAATCTAGCAATATCTGAAGTAAAAAAATAACTTAAACACAAAGATATAAATATTTCCCTCTAGGTATCAAAGTTGCAGGGTAATAAAAAATTAATAGTTTAAGAATCCAGTGAAATAATTCACACAGATCTTTTTAAAAGAAGAAATTTAAATGTACTTTTAAAGTTTTTAAAGAATGAATTTGATTTCTAGAGAAAAAGGAAATTGGTTTATAAATTTAAAAAATCACATAAGCATATCAGCTAAATTCCAAATAAACTATGACAGGTATTTAAACAAGCAAAAAAGCATGAGAGAACAATTCTATATAACTCCTTAGCACATAATATAAAAAACAATGGTCAATACTGCAATGTTTTTCTGGTGACTATAGTGAGGACATTTGGTTCTCAGTTCAAAATTTTAATGATCACCTAATCTACACTAATAAAAGAGAAAAATGGTAATTGGCGTACGACCATACCCTTTTCATTGGCTAATCAGGGCTATATGCAAATTAACTGCCAACTAAGATTGGCAGTTAACTGCCAACAAGATGGCGGTTAATTTGCATATGTAGGCACAATGCAGGGAGGCGAAAGGGAAAGCAGGAAGAAGCCCCCTGCCACTGACAGTGATCGGAAACCCAGGGGGGAGCTAAGAGGGGGGAGCCATGATCGGAGAATCTGGCGCCTTTTCCGCCCTGGCCAGTGATAGCAGGAAGTAGGGGTGGAGCCAGCGATGGGAGCTGGACACGGTCGAAGCTGGCAGTCCCGGGAGCTAGGGGTCCCTTGCCTGGGCCTAAAGCGGAGCCCACGATCACGGGGCCGCTGCAGCTGCGGGTCCCCGCTGCCCGAGCCGAACGCCTCAGCCAGAGGTGTTAGGCCTGGGCAGGGGCGGAGCCTGCAACCGCGGGGAGCTGGGGGTCCCCTCCCCAGGCCTGACACCTCTGCCGGAGGCCTCAGGCCTGGTCAAGGGGCCGATCCGGTGATTGGTGATCGGAGGGTGATGAGGGTCAACTCCTCTGGCTGAGGCATCAGGCCTGGGCGGGGGGCTGAGATGGGGATTGGGGGGATATGAGGGTCCCCTTGCCCAGGCCTGAAGCCTGGGTCAGAGGCGTCAGGCTTGGGCGGGGGGTGGAGCAAGCGATCAGAGGGAGATGGGGGTCCCCTGCCCAGGCATGATTCCTGGGCCAGAGGCCTCAGGCCTGGGAGGGGGCCAGAGCCAGTGATCGGGGGGAGATGCGGGTCCCCTGTCCAAGCCTGACACCTCTGGCGGAGGCGTCAGGCCTGGGCAAGGGGCCGATCAGGTGATCAGAGGGTGATGGGGGTCTACGCCTCTGGCTGAGGCATCAGGCCTGGGCTGGGGGCAGAACCAGTGATGGGGGGAAATGAGGGTCCCCTGCCCAGGCCTGACACCTCTGTCAGAGGCGTCAGGCCTAGGCAAGGGGCCGATCCTGCGATTGGAGGGTGATGGGGGTCAACGCCTGAGGGCTCCCAGTATGTGAGAGGGGACAGGCTGGGCTGAGGGACACTCCCCCCCCCCACCCAGTGCACGAATTTCGTGCACCGGGCCCCTAGTTTTATATAATAGTGAAATACTGAAAAATAACCAAAATATGCAAGGAAATGCACTGGAAGATAATAAAGTTATTAAAAATGTAATAGACATTTATTGACATGTTCACAATATTGCTAAAGTGAAGAAAGAAAACTACCAGAAATATACACCATATAGTAACTTTTTGGAATAAAATAATACATACGTTATGTATTTAGCATAGAAAAATGAATGTATATAAAACTATAACTAGAATGGTTTATCAGAGCATATTCCACTGAATACATATTTTATTTTAATTTATTGGTTAAATTACAGTAATGAAAATTCATGTGTGCTGTGTTCTTATGAAATCCCTTATTACCAGCAATTAAAGACATCCTCTATCTTCTATTTTTACCAGGTTGGGTCCTAGTGGGACAGTCTTGCCAGTAAACTGACCTCCAGTCAGAATATGTCCTAATATAATAACTTATCTCAGTCACCAATCACTATCTGCCACATAACATGTTAATCCAATTAAAAAGGACTATCTTAGGAAGACTAGCCAATAGACAACGCTCCTCCTCTCTCTAGCAGCCAAGGGCTGAGCACATTCCCGGGGTTCTCTCCCACGGTACCTCATGTCTCCAAACTTCTTGCTGATGGCTGTCCCAACATTGCTGAAAGCAGCAGTTGCCTTCTGCCCTGCGTGACTCAGGGTTTCATGTGTCTTCTTGTAGCTGGAAGTAAACAGAACAACAGTTTATATACCATGATCACCCATAAAACATTCATCGTCCATCTCTCTCCTTAGTGACTGTTTCTAGTCATTGTTTTGAAATGATGGGTTGGCTGCCATTTATCAAAGGGATAGTCAGACAATTAAATCTGAATTCAGGAAAAAGATCCAGACACAAGTATAGATCTGAATGTGCAGATCTTTAATCGCAAGGAGTGGGACTGTTCCAAGAGCAGAGAGTCATTCTTAAAGAAGTGTATTAACTTTATGAAGAGACACTTGTCAATGAAAGCCCTAGACATTGAAGGTGACACAGAAGTTTAAAAATGTACATTTCAAAGAGAGCTTTAAGCTTTTACTGTTACTATGGGTGAAATTAACCATAAAAAAGCAAATACATAACTAGTGTTTAACTTACTTTTCTCATACTTCTACTGAGAATAAGAAAGGCACATGAGTTAATATAACACAGTGACTTTTTCAAAAACAGTTTTAGGAATGTAGTACTGTAATGACCTATGTCTGCTCATCGCCTAGGCCCCCCGGCTAGACTGACCCCTTGAGGGCAAGGAAGCCACTCATCTGTGTGTCCCCGGCGTCTGGCAGAGGGTGACAGGGGAAACTCAGTGAGCACCAGATGGACGAATGGATGCTCAGAGAGGATGCTCCTTTGTGGCTCTGAACGGGGAGTGTTGGCAGGAAGCATGGAGAGGAGGTGGTGGGTCCCAGAGAGAGATGCACAGACTTGACAGGTGATAAGTGACAGATAGAACCAGATGAAAACATTGGCCTGGGGTTTTGAGCACAGTGATGGGAAGAACTGTGCTATATCCACAGTTCTGAGAAATTTCTAACAGTTACTTAATAAAATAGGAAACAAAAGAGACCTAACCTGAGAGAATCAAAAGAAATCAAGAAAAAGTTTTGTACATCACTTCACAACATGCCAAGTCATTATGCCGTACACTTTAAACTTACACAGTGCTGTAGGTCAATTATATCTCACTGAAACTGAGAACAAAACAAGAATGTTTGTATAGATTAAAAAAGAAACAAATTCTTATAATGTACGTACCACCTTCTTCCGGTATCTGCTAATCCCAGGTAAGTTCCCCCAAAGTTACCTGCTGGGTCTAGAGCACTTACATTACCTGGCACCTCTGAGAAGACTTTATTTTATATCAAATCAGGTGTGTGTGAATGTCCATTATCCCTCTATCCACCCCTTCCATCTCCCGCGTCATGTCCTATCATACTTTAAGGAAATGCTTTAAAACATGCGCTTTGGTCTTCCTCGGGACTGAAATCACTTTATTTATTTTTTTTAAAAAATATATTTTATTGATATTTTACAGAGAGGAAGGGAGAGAGACAGAGAGTTAGAAACATCAATGAGAGAGAAACATCGATCAGCTGCCTCCTGCACATCTCCTACTGGGGATGTGCCCGCCAGCCAGGTACATGCCCTTGACCGGAATCGAACCTGGGACCTTTCAGTCCGCAAGCCGACGCTCTATCCACTGAGCCAAACCAGTTTTGGCTGAAATCACTTTATTAATATGGCATTCTACTACTGTCTTTTTGTTAGCAGCTTGGAATGAGTTTACCATATGTTATTTATTTACACAATGCCTGTTTTTCAGGAAGTGTCAAATCATATTATCTAGATCATAAAACCAAACAAACAAATTCATGTACTAAACAGACATTTCCTAGCGAATATGGAAAGACCAAGGAAAATAAGGGTCAAAGAAGAACCTGGTGAGTAGGAGGGAGTTTGTGTGTCTGGCGAGAGCTGTGTGAGGATAATGGGAACTTTTTGTTGATTTCTTTTGATTCCCTCAGGTTAGGTCTCTTCTGTTTTCCACTTTAGTCAATAACTGTTAGGAATTTCCTGTCACAGTGCTCAAAACCCCAGGCCAAACTTATTTATTAAGATTCAGTATCTCCTCCAGTGACCTCCCCACAGCTAGATCCCAAGCCACACACATCCCCTGTGCCTGCCTGAAGCCGAAAGACAACATAGAAGAGCAGCAGAGATCATTTTAAAAAAAGGAGGGGGGAATATTTTGTGTCTGCTCTTAGATTCTCTCAAACCAGGACACGTAAAAAACTATGATACAAACAGCAACAATAAACCCGGGACACAGGGGATCTCTTGACCTGCTATTGAATGGTTATCTTTCTAGAAAGGAGCTAATTTCAGTCTGCTGTGTAATTATTCCTACTCATCCAGTTCTGTTCCAATTTGAATCCTACCACAGACTAAAATATGCCAAGATCTTTCATTACCATCCCACAGATTTTCTTTTCATTATAAATCAAACTAAATAGGTCATGATTGCCTAATCAGTATGCAAAGTATTGCCTCTGGTAGTCACCAGCGATTCTCTGACAGCTAACATTCCTTTTAGTGCTTTAAAATCTAATTCTACCCAACTAACCCCATCCCAGTTCCCTCACATCAAAATGTTCACTGTATGAGCTATAGAGCTTGTCCTGGAATGGGTATCATGGACACTAACAACAGGGATTTAATTAATGAATGGAGAAAATCGATTTTGCTATCTGCCCCCTCCCTCACCCTAACATGTGAGTAAGACTTTTTCCCTTCCCTCAGCAGCCAAGAAAAAATGGTGGGAGGAAGATGCTTTCCCAAAATTATGTTGTTGACAGGCTTCCCTCTTAAGAGAGAGATTGACTCTTTCCTACAAAGCTAAGTTCACATCATCCCTAAAGGTTAGTGAGTCCACACTCATCTGTATCTATGAAATGATCTCTGAGGCAATCTCCTCTAGTCCTATAGCTTTCAAGACATCAGAAGGCAGACGACTCCCGAATGTCCTGGACTTTTCCCCACTTTGTGCTCTTGTTATATAAACTCGTTTGTCTACTGGGCATTTCAGACTTGATATGGCCAAAATGATTCTTGAGTCTCCCCACAAAATCTGTCTCAGTCTTTCCTAGAACAGTGTGTATGCCTGCAAAGTGTCAGACACCATCCTACATCCTACACAGATATTAACTCACTGAATCCTCACTTCCTATAAAATAGGTACTAATATGACCTCAATCTGCAGATGCAGGAAGGCCTAGATTTCAACCCAACCCGCTGGAGTCCATAGCTCATGGCTTAGCCACAATGCCACACTCCCATTGCAGTAAACAGTACCCATACTCACCCAGTAGTCCATATCCAAGACCAAAGAGTTACATTGGATCCTTCTATTCTCATCCCCTGCCTCCCAACCACTAGGAAATTCCATTGGCCTGACCTCCAAGTCCTGTCCGCTCCCTGTCCACAACTCTCCCTCACCACCATCCCCACTGGACTATGGCAACAGTCTCATAAAGGACTTTCCGGTTTCCACACCTGCCTTCCACAATCTATATCACACAAAGCAGCTGCAGTGATCCTTCCGAAAGATGAATCAGAACAGGTCACTTCCTGCTTCAAACTCTCCAACAGGATCCTGAGCCCTGGGAAGAAAATCCCCACAGTTCCTCATGAAACAGAGGCTCTGGCCCCCTCTCCTCTCATTACACTCCAGACACAGCACTTGCTTTGGGCTCCTGCAACCTAGAAAGCTAGTTCTGGCCTCAGGGTCTTTGCAGAAGCTTTTGCCTCTGCGTGGAAGCTCTTCCTCAGATCATCCCAAGATCTTCCTCATCATTCAGGTCTCAGCTCAAAGCAGCTTCTAGGACAGGATTTCCCTGACTGAGACCCCATCCCAGCAGCTTCTCCCGGGCCCCCTTCTCTTCCTGTAGAGCATCACCCTATGCCAGTTGGCACTTCCTAATATTTCCTTGTATGTTATTACTTGTTATTGCATTTTATTACTTGTTCTTGCTCTTTTGCCTTTCGACACACAAAGAGAGTAGGAACTCTGTCCATCTTTGAAGCCTGTACCCCGTGGGCTTAGATTAGCCTCTGGGTAATAATGCCTCAGAGTAGACACTCATTAAAGTTGCTGGATCAACAAACTGTCATGACCCCTTTAATGGCTTTCTATTGCCTGTGGATAAAGAATAACTCTATTTCCCATCTGGGGTTGCTCAGTGGTTGAGCGTCGACCTATGAACCAGGAGGTCACGGTTCGATTCCCAGTCAGGGCACATGGCTAGGTTTCGGGCTCGATCCCAGTAGGGGGCGTGCAGGAGGCAGCCGATCAATGATTCTCTCTCATCATTGATGTTTCTATCTCTCTCCCTCTTCCTTCCTCTCTGAAATCAATAAAAACGTATTATTTTTTTGTTAAAAAAATAACTCTATTAACAGATGCCACAGGCCACTTCTACCTGCCATCTCCACAACAGTGAGTACCTGGAGCCTCCTCTCCAGGGGCCTTCACCAGGGAGCCTCCCCCAGGAGGCCCCTCCTGCCCCTGTGGCTGGAGAATCCCCACTCATCCTTCTGCTGAAACATCTCTTCCTTGGGAACCCTTCGCTGGGCCCAGAAAGACTTAGTCTGCTTTCCAACCCGACAGCACCAGTATTTCACACTTATCCTTTAACTGGTGATTTGTAACTACTTATCCTATCTAATAAAAGAGAAACATGGTAATTAGCGTACGACTGCTACCCTTCCCATTGGCTAATCAGGGCAATATGCAAATTAACTGGCAGCCAAGATGGCCACCGGCAGCCAGGCAGCTTAAAGCGAACATGAGGCTTGCTTGCTTCAGTGACGGAGGACTCCAACGTTCCCCGCCTGTAGCTGCCGGCCTTTGAGCTGCAACTCTAAGCAACTATGTTACAAATATAGAAGCTAAACAAAACCCCAGAAACCTGCTTTAGTCGCTGGGCTTCAGCCAGCAGGATCGCAACATTGTTTCAAATACAGAAGGTAAACAAAGGCCAGAAACCTGCTTTCAGCAGCGGAGGCCTAAGAGCTGGAGCCTCAGAGCTAAAGCTGGCCCAGAATAAAAAAGAAAAAAAAAGAAAAAAAGGAGCAGTTGGGAGCTTCAGTCACCCGCCAGCCTGAAAACAGCCCTCAGCCCCTCATCCAGACTGGCCAGGAACCCCAGTGGGGACCCCTACCCTGAAGGGTGTGTGACCAGCTGCAAACAGCCATCATCCCCTCACCCAGGCAGGCCAGGAACCCCAGTGGGGACCCCCACCCTGATCCAGGACACCCTTCAGGGCAAACCAGCCGGCCCGCACCCCTGCACCTGGCCTCTATTCTATATAGTAAAAGGGTAATATGCCTCCCAGCACCAGGATCAGCGGAGCCGCGAGACCTCCCGGCACCAGGATCAGAGGAGCTGAGAGGCCTCCCGGCACTGGGATCAGTGTGACAGGGGGCAGCGCCCAAACTCCCTGATCGCCCTGCGGCTCTGTGTGTGACAGGGGGCGGGGCCACAACCTCCCTATCTGCCCTGCTCTGTTCGGGACAGGGGAAGGCGCCCTAACCCTCTGATCAGCCCTGCTCTGTGCCTGATAGGGGGGAGCTCCCCAACCCCCTGATCGCCCCGAGGCTCTGTGTGTGACAGGGTGCGGTGCCCCAACGCCCCCCCCCCCCCACGGGCCCTGCTCTGTGTGTGACGGGGTAGAGCCATAACCTCCCCATCGGTCCTGCCCTGAGTGTGACAGGGTGTGGCGCCCCAACCCCCTGATCTGCCCTGTTCTGTGTGTGACAGGGGGCGGTGCCCCAACTCCCCTATCCGCCCTACTCTGTGAGTGACGGGGGGAGCTCCTCAACCCCCTGATCGGCCCTGCTCTGTGCGTCACAGGGGGGAGCTCCCCAACCCCCTGATTGGCCCTGCTCTGTGGGTGACAGGGGGTGGCGCCAAAACCTCCCCATCGACCCTGCCTTGAGTGTGACAGGGGGTGGTGCCCCAACCCACCAATCGGCCCTACCCTGAGCGTGACTGAGGGTGGCATTGCAACCTCCCGATCCGCCCTGCTCTGTGCATGACAGGGGGCGGCGCCCCAACTCCCCAGTCGGCTCTGCTCTGAGCCCGACCAGGGGCTGCACCTAGGGATTGGGCCTGCTCTCTACCACCCAGGAGCAGGCCAAAGCCAGCAGGTCGTTATCTCCCGAGGGGTCCCAGACTGTGAGAGGGCACAGGCCGGGTTGAGGGACCCCCCCCCCCCCCGCGTACACAAATTTTTGTGCACCAGGCCTCTAGTAATATAAATAAAAACAAAAACTAAACTCTGTTTTCCTGACTAGCCTATACACTCTATACCCAGAGAATAAATTTATTCTATTCATTCGACAAAAACGTGATACTAAGTAGGATGCCTGACTATAAAACCAATGTGTTCTTTGAACATGGGGAAAATACAAACTACATACGCTCCCCTGTGTGAAGAGGCTAAAAGCCTTCCTGGAACTTGCCTGCTCCAATCCCATGTCCCAGCAGGAGTATGAGTCTCTCCTCTCACTGCCCCACCTCCCACTCTGCCTCCATCACACCTGGAGCAAACTCAGGGCACCCTCTGCCCATCTCCCTGCTCCCCACTCCCTTCAGCAACAAAGGGCCTTGCCCTCCCTTGGGCTAGCTTATCCCTGCAGTGCGGTTAGAAAGGCCAAGCACAACATCTAGCCTGGTTCTTACACCCAGAAGGGAATTCAGGTCAGTGTGGCATGAAGCCTCCAGACCTGGATTAAATACAGAGGTGACCAGACCCTAGGATTGGAGATTGTTTCACCTCACACTGTCAAGGCCATTAATGGGTCTAGGCCACCAAGGTGCAAAGACATAGGCCAAACTGCTGACACATGGGCTCATTAATTTAGTGCCTAAAATCCAGCTACGCTTTTCAGGAGATTGTTCACATGGTGTTGCGTTATGTATTTGAAATGTATAAACACTGATGTGAGGTGTCTTATCCTATCTAATAAAAGAGAAACATGGTAATTAGCGTATGTCCACTACCCTTCCCATTGGCTAATCAGCGAGATATGCAAATTAACTGCCAGCCAAGATGGCGGCCGGCAGCCAGGCAGCTTGAAACTAACATGAGGCTTGCTTGCTTCAGTGACGGAGGAAACCAACGTTCCCCGCCTGCAGCTGCCGGCCTCTGAGCTTGCAGTTTGAAACATAGTTACCAATATAGAAGCTAAACAAAACCCCAGAAACCTGTTTTCAGCCCACCGGGATCTCAGAGCTGGAGTTGATACAGTGTTTCGATTATAGAACCCAAACAAACCAGATACCTGCTTTCAGCAGCAGAGGCCTCAGAGCTGGAGCCAGACCTAAAGCTTGCCCAGAATTAAAAAAAAGAAAAAAAGGAGCAGTTGGGAGCTTCAGTCACCCGCCAGCCTGAAAACAGCCCTCAGCCCCTCATCCAGACTGGCCAGGCACCCCAGTGGGGACCCCCACGCTGAAGGGTGTGTGACCAGCTGCAAACAGCCATCATCCCCTCACCCAGGCAGGCCAGAAACCCCAGTGGGGACCCCCACCCTGATCCAGGACACCCTTCAGGGCAAACCAGCCGGCACCCACCCATGCACCAGGCCTCTATCCTATATAGTAAAAGGGTAATATGCCTCCCAGCACCAGGATCAGCGGAGCCGCGAGGCCTCCTGGCACCGGGATCAGAGTGACGGGGGCAGCGCCCAAACCCCCTGATCGCCCTGCAGCTCTGTGTGTGAGAGGGGGCGGGGCCACAACCTCCCTATCGGCCCTGATCTGTTCGTGACAGGGGAAGGTGCCCCAACCCCCTGATCGGCCCTGCTCTGTGTGTGACAGGGTGCGGCGCCCCAACCCCCGCCCCCCATGGGACCTGCTCTGTGTGTGACGGGGTAGAGCCATAACCTCCCCATTGGCCCTGCCCTGAGTGTGAGAGTGGTGGCGCCTCAACCCCCTGATCGGCCCTGCTCTGTGGTTGATGGAGGGCGGCACCCCAACCCCCTCCCCCCCCACGGGCCCTGTTCTGTGTGTGATGGGGTAGAGCCATAACCTCCCCATCGGCCCTGCCCTGAGTGTGACAGTGGCGGTGCCCCAACCCCCTGATCGGCCCTGCTCTGTGGTTGATAGAGGGTGGCGCCCCAACCCCCTGATTGACCCTGCTCTGTGCGTGACAGGGTACGGAGCCCCAACCCCCCTGATGGGCCCTGCTCTGTGCATGACAGGGTACGGAGCCCCAACCCCCCAATGGGCCCTGCTCTGTGCATGACAGGGGGCAGCACCCCAACCCCCTGATTGGCCCTGCTCTGTGCGTGACAGGGGGTGGCACTGCAACCTCCCCATCGACCCTGCCTTGAGTGTGACAGGGAGCGGTGCCCCAACCCACCAATCGGCCCTACCCTGAGTGTGACTGAGGGTGGCATCACAACCTCCCGATCCACCCTGCTCTGTGCATGACAGAGGGCGGCGCCCCAACTCCCCAGTCGGCCCTGCTCTGAGCCCGACCAAGGGCTGCAGGATTGGGCCTGACCTCTGCCACCCGGGAGCAGGCCAAAGCCAGCAGGTCGTTATCTCCCGAGGGGTCCCAGACTGTGAGATGGCACAGGCTGGGCTGAGGGACCCTTCCTCCCCTCTGAGTGCACAAGTTTTTGTGCACCGGGCCTCTAGTCTTCTATAATTGTCGTCAGGTTGGGGAAGGCTGGTTAGCCTCTGCAGATAAACAGCTGGGCTCCCTGGCTCCATCCTGCCCTACTGTGTGCCCTGACCCTGTTTGGAGAGCCCTTGCGGTACACAAGCACAGAAGCCTATGGGGTCGCTAGGCTGTTATAGGGGGAGAGAGTGGGTCTTCTTTCACCTAAAAACTAAAGGAAACACAGTGGGTAAACAGCAGACTCCTTTAACCCAACTCCTCCAACAAAGGGCACCGTCATACAGGAACAAAAGGTCTTAGACCTTAGCTTTCAGGAGTCAGCAGGCAAAGATGGCCCCCAACCAAACTGAAATAATGGCCATCCATCCCAGGTACCTCTTCCTACTACCAGGCCTCTGCATGTCCATTTACAATTTTATGAGAATAAAAAATACATATTCAACAAATGCTTAAAAATCCTATATAATAAAAGTGTAATATGCAAATTGACCCTAATGGCAGAATGCCCGATTGCTTAACGCGCACTGACCACCAGGAAGCAGATGCTCAATGCAGAAGCTGCCCCCTGGTGGTCAGTTCGATTCCACAGGGGGAATGCCGCTCAGCCAGAAGACGACTCATGGCTGGCCAGCACAGCGGTGGTGGCAGGAGCCTCTCCCGCCTCCGCGGCAGCACTAAGGATGTCCGACTGCCGGCTTAGGCCCGATCCCCCAGGGAGCAGGCCTAAGCCGGCAGGTGAACATCCCCTAAGGGGTCCTGGACTGTGAGAGGGCAAAGACCGGGCTGAGGGACCCTCTCCCAAGTCACTCTAGTACAGCAGTTCTCAACTTGTGGGTCGGATCCCTTTGAGGATTGAATGACCCTTTCACAAGGGTTGCCTAAGACCATCGGAAAACACATATTGAATATATAATTACATATTGTTTTTGTGACTAATCACCATGCTTTAATTATGTTCAATTTGTAACAATGAAAATAAATCCTGCATATCAGATATTTACATTACGATTCATAACAGTAGCAAAATTACAGTTATGAAGTAGCAACAAAAATAATTTTATGGTTGGGGGTCACCACAACATGAGGAACTGTATTAAAGGGTCGCAGCATTAGGAAGATTGAGAACCACTGCTCTAGTATATAATAAAAAGAAACAAAAGCCATGTCATATTATGGAATACTGAGCACTGGGCCCCTAGTATATAATAAAAAGAAACATTTTTTAAAAATATGCAATACCGTAAAGGGATCTGAGTAAAAATACAATTTTAATAAACAAAATTTAATTTCATAAAGCTACTTTATGGAGCATGCTCCACACGCAATGTTTTAAAAATGATTGTTGGCCAAAACCGGTTTGGCTCTGTGGATAGAGCGTCGGCCTGCGGACTGAAAGGTCCCGGGTTCGATTCCGGTCAAGGGCATGTACCTTGGTTGCGGGCACGTCCCCAGTGGGGAGTGTGCAGGAGGCAGCTGGTCGATGTTTCTCTCTCATCGATGTTTCTGACTCTCTATCTCTTTCCTTTCGTCTCTGTAAAAACTCAATAAAATATATTTTAAAAAAAAAATGATTGTTGAGGTTTTTCCCCTACTTTTAGAGAAAATATTCTTTTTCTAGCCACAGTACCAAGTCAGCCTTGTAGAAAAACATAGAAAAGTGGCAAGATGGCAGACTAAGTAATTGGTTAGTATTCCATGAATGTACTTACGCAGTGGTGGTCTGCATGTCATGCCAGCTTTTGCTGAAGTTCTGTTTTAATTCATTCATCAGGTTCATGCCGAGTTTTTGCTTTATCTCAACCAGGTGCCTTTCTTTCGCTGATAATACTTGTCGTAATGTTGTAATTTCGTCTTCCAGCTACAAGTATGAGGGAAGCAGTTCGGAAAGATGTCAGACCAAGCTGAAACGTACACCTGCCCCAGGTGTGTGTGTGTGTGTGTGTGTGTGTGTGTGTGTGTGTGCGTGTGTTTTCTGCCTTTGGATTCAAACTGTGATGTTAGCTCTTCCTGGGCCTCGAGCCTGCTAGCCTTCAGGCTGGAGGCACACCCTGTTCCCCTAGGTCTCCAGCTTGCTGACTATAGATCTTGGGGCCTGTTGGCATCCACAGTCACATCAGCTAATTCCCTATAATAAATCTCTTTCCATATATAGAAACACACATATATATAATTGGTTCTGTTTCTCTGGAGAACCCTGACTAATACAGAAGAATGTTTGCAGTAAGACATTATGGGTTATGAACACTTTAGTTGGTCACTAGCTTAGTCCAGAAAGAATAAAGGTTTGGGAGGAAGGAACTGAATCTGTACGTCTAAGAGATGGGAGCTTGAGGGCACTGTGTGTTCTTCCTGGGGGACCACACACCCAAGGAAGAGGGGAAACCAAGAGTGGATGGAGGGAGCCTGAAAATAGGTTCTGCCTGCTGGATAATGCTGTCTGGTATTTTTTCTAGTCCTATTAATACCCATTTTTCTTGAGTCATTTTATCGAGGGGACATTGGCACTTTCTAATTGTTATATAACACAAATTTCTAGCACCAATGCCATCATTTCATCCTTTTCAAAAGCCACGTCACATTATGGAATACTGAGCATAAAATGCAGCTTAGTGAAATGAAAGTGGGCGTGGATGTTCGTAGCACAGAAATATTGAGCAAGTTTAGTTAAAAAGGGAGACAGAGGGAAAGAAACACCAAATAGATGTGCAGAGACCTCGGGGATGTCAGGAGCAACTGGTAATAAGATGAATGAGATCAAATCTCTGACACAAAATATTTTAATATATTGATAAGCTTATTAAAATGCATAATCTACTGCCGGTATTTACAAATATAAATATTCATTGAAGCTATAAAATAAAGTTAAAAGCCTTACTGTGGGAAGAGCTCAGGAGATTTATCTCAGTGCAGTGGCAGATGCAATGGCGTGAGCGCACTCCGCCTATACAAGCTTCCTCGGCACACCGGGAAGTGGCAGCGCCCGCCTGAGTAAGCCCCCTAGAGCCCCTACATAGTACCCTGATCTTTCCTACCATTGGTTGCCCTAAAGATGGTGTAAACTTCTGATTGGTCTGGAATGTTATATATGTCGCTGCACTTAAACAATAAACTCAGATCTGCGTCTTGAACCAGTCTCCGGAGTTGGGCATGCTTCGTTAGGACTCCGTCTGCCTCACCCCCGCGGGACCCCCTGCCTCACCTTACTACACACCTGCTACACACAAAGCACATGCCAGATCAGAGGTGATACTGGCCTCACACTAAGAAGCTTTTATTTATTTATTTTTAGATTCTTTTTTCCTTTTTATTGAATTTATTGGAGTGACACTGGTTAACAGAATTATACAGAATTCAGGGGCACAATTCCACAGCACACCTGTATACTGTATTGTGTGTTCACCACCCCAAGTCAAGTCTCCATCCATCACCATCTATTCCCCTATACCCTCCTCCACCTTTTCCCACTGAAGGAACTTTGAAAAACACACGTATCACATGGCTACAGTCATAAAATAAAGGCCAAACTGTGTAACAACAGATTCCTCTTTTAGATTGCAGACTTGATCTAAGATGTAGCCTTTTGGACAATACTGGCTTATTTTACGTCTCCCAGCACAAGGGCAGGTCTTCCTAGTGCCAGCACTTGGTAAGCACACAACAATAAGGCAGGATGCAATACCCCCTCATCTCCGAGAAACGCAGAAATAAGAGAGAGCAAGCACAGAGGCTAATGCATTCTGGGGGATGAAAACATGCAACTTGGTAACTTGAACACAGTGACGGGAGTCTGATGTTATTTTCAGAATTCAGGCTCAGAAAGTGTTAGGAGTGAGATGCACTGGAAGCTTATTAATGTGGCCGAATAAAACAAGGATTTCTGAAAACACTGCAGGTTATTTATGTTCATGGGGTCTCCATTTAGAACCCAGGCTTACCTTTTCTTGATTATAAAAGTAACACATACTCAGCTTTGAACATTTAGAAAATACAGAATGTGGGAAAAATGCATTGATAGAATCCCAGAACCCAGAAAAATCAAGTCATTTTCTAAAAGCTGGTCTATCACAGAGGTTGCATCTGCACTTAAACCTGGACTGTTATATGAAGGAGTTAAATTTCAGCATAGAATCAGTTAACTTACACTGGCCTACAGAACATAAACTTTGGACACCACCACTGACATGAACAGGTCGTGAACAGAATTCCAGGCCGTAAGGAAACGTGGAGCTGCTGCACGCTCAGTGAAGGCTGACTTTGGTCCGCGCACTCCGGAATGGGTGGCCGGGTTGAAGTCAACTGAGTGGTTCTGGATCAGTGGCCACAGACAAACCCAGCCAAAGAAGCAGGCTCTGTGCTTATAAAAATAACTTCTGCTGTGCCAGAGGAATAAGCTGATTTTATGAAGTTATTTTAAGGTGTGTCTTGGGAAAGCACCTGAAAAATCTTCAATATGATTATGACCTGTCACGAACACACACTCTCAAGACCTCAGAGCCTGAGGAGTCTGCAGTGGACCAAGGGGGCTGAGGGTACGGTGGAGCTCGGAGCTCTGTCCCCAGCCTGCAGAAGAGGCCAGAGCCAGGGGTGAAAGCCTTGCTTCCCGATGGACCAGGAGCTTCCTGCCCTCGGAGCCAGGGATTCAGAATGGAGAGGGGATGCTGGCTTCACCCTTCTCGCCCTGCTGCTTATTGTATTCAGGAAGCCCCCTGTGTCCAGCCCTTTCCTTCTGTAATGTAACCAACCGCTCCTTAGCCAAGTGTTCAAGGGTTAGTAGGTGCTGCAAACAAAATACTTGAACAGAGAGTTGCATTCACAATGAGACAGGCATCCTCCTCGCCTCTAAGTCCAAATGCCCCAACAACTACCTGAGATCTAATGGAGCCTGCATCCAGCACAGCTTTCCTCTCTATCCCCAGAGCTTTATTCTTCTGCAAAAGAGCACAACTCAGTAAATCCAGTTGCTCTATGACTAACTTTTTTTGTGACAAAACTAAATTATTTCAAAGTGTTTGTTGAGCTATGCTGTTGACCTAAAACAAGAACTGCTCTTCAAAAGCAGCTTGTACTTGCAGGGTCTTGAAGGAATTCCACCAGGTTTGTAAGTGGTTTATCATCCCCATGGTATTGTGATACTAAAAGAGTAGGAGCTGCTAATTATCATTGTTGCTTAAGCAGCGTAGCCATTCAATTTTGTGCTGTAACCAACGAATAATGGACAATTAGCATTACAAAATACCCCCCAAAATAAATCATCTTGCAATACATCATTTATCAAATTTTACTGAATGTCATATAACAATTGTAATATGGGACTTATATAAAAGTAATAGTAACTCTCAAGATCCAGAGATAGTCATTGGAATAATAAGATTCCTAAACATACCTGAACTAATTCTGCCTTTAACTCTTCTCTCTCCTCGTCGGAGAGCATGCTAGAGAAGTCAGCACTGGCTACTGCGTCTTCATCTCTTCCTCGCAGGGGTTCAGTCTCCAACAAACCTTTAGGCAAGATTGATAGAACATAACGCAATGTTTAAAATGAATGAACAAATAAGACAAAACAAAAACAGATTCATAGAAACAGAGACCAAAAAGATGGTTGTCAGAGGGAAGGGGAGGGGAGTTGGTGAAAAAGGTGAAGGAAAATACAGTAAATAATATTGTGATAAGTTTGCTGATGTGATCACATGGATGAAACTTGGGAATAAGATTCTGAGTGGGAAAAAAAACAAGGTGCAGAAGCACACAGAGTACGGCTCCACTTATATGAAGTTGCAAAACTAAATAAAGTATTGTTTAAGGATAGATTTATGAAGGAAAGCAAGGCAATGATAAAGCATTCAGGACCATGGTTTGCTCTGAGGCAGCGGGGGCAGAGAGGGGGATGAAGAGGATGGGAGTGTGGGAACCTATAGGACATCTCTGTGGAGTTAATGGTAGTGGTCCATTTTTGGGACACTGTGCATAAGTATTTTCTGTACTTTACAATGTATTTTGTAAATATTTTTTGTATACTTAGTATTATTATTCAATAAAACAATTAAAATATATATAGTTTGTTAAAAGTCAAAAGAAAAAGGTAAATAATTATCCTACAAAATCATTCTAGTTAAAGAGTAAAAATATGGCCCAATTTGCAAAATTCTTCTGAAGCTGGCCTCACCCTCTCTCTCTTTTTTTAAATGACTACACTTATTTTTATTTATTTATTTATTTATTTATCCTCACCTGAGGATATTGTTCCACTGATATTTTAGACAGAATGGAAAGGAGGGGGAGAGACAGAGAGAGAAAAACATCTATGCGAGAGAGACACTTCGATTGGTTGTCTCTCACAGGAGCCCCCACCATGGCAAGGGGATCCAGTCTGGAATTGATCCTGGGACCCTTCAGTCCTCAGGCTGGTGCTCTATCCACTGAGCTAAACCGGCCAGGACTGGCTTCACTCTTAAGTCCACTGTACCCACATCTTTTTGTCTGAATCAATGGTGCACCATCAGCACTTTGTATTACTGCTGATACCCTAACACACATCAGTGAACACGGCATCTTGCTGACCCAAGTTCATCAGATCCTCATCCCCTCTATGTACTCCAGAGGCCAGTTTCACTGCTCAGTAATGTTCTTTTTCATGAGAAATACCTGTTTATTGTAGAAGACAAGAAAATAAAATTATCCGTTTCTAATTAAAATCACTATTATTCACACCACTCCAAAATAATTATCCTTTTGGTCCATCCTTGCTGACATTTCTTCTGTGCATACATGCATATTTTCTTATGTATTTTATATGCATTTACTAGTACTGTTGTGAACTTATTTGTTCATTTGATAGGTTATCATGAAAATCCTTTATGTTTAAAACCATGTATCAACATGCGTACATTCTCATGTGTGAATGATAATTTATCCTGTTTATTGGGAAGCTGCAGGGAACGTCTCCTAGCCAAGTCATAAGGCAAATCCTTGATGATTTCGTATACATAGTATTATTGAGTCAAAGGGCACGGGGACAGACCTTTTGAAACCCACTGCATTCATTCCCCAAAGAGGCTGTGCCAGTTTCATGTATATATTCAGCAACCTACAAGAATAACTCTAGATTCTGTACAAAAATGTAAATAAGTCATTTAAAGGGGAAACACACGGTCATTTATTTCTGCAAGTAAATATTTGTTTACATGTGGCCAATGTATTTTTAAAGTACATTTTTATTGATTTCAGAGAGGAAGGGAGAGGGAGAGAGAGGGAGAGAGAGTTAGAAACATCAATGATGAGAGAGAATCATTGATTGGCCGCCTTCTGCATGCTCCTTACTGGGGATCGAGCCCACAACCCAGGCATGTGCCCTTGACCGAAATCAAACCTGGGACCCTTCAGTACGCAGGCCGACGATCTATCCACTAAGCCAACCCAGCTGGGGTGCCCAATGTATTTTTAGAGCGTTTTCTAGGATAAATGTCTACATCAAGAATCAGCAGCAATTCCAAGCACAGGTTTAAGAGCTGGGTCTGGAAGGTAAGCTACCCCCCTGCACCTGGGGCTAGGAAGCAGTATGGTAGGACATTCTGGTCTTCTCCCCAACTCAGCCTGGCCCTGGGACTCAGGGATAGTGCTCAAATTTAGCTGGAACACAAATTCTCAAAGTTTCCTTCTCTTGACAGTGTGAGAGGGCATGTGTCAGGAAAGGGAATAGACAATAGTTCCAGGTAGTTAGACTTTACAAGACATGAAACATTTTTAGTATCTTCCTATATTCTAGGAAGAAAATTCAAAATCCAACTGAATTGATAATACAGGAACTGGGAAAGTTCTAGTGAATTTAGGGAAGGGTAGACCCCCACATGCAGCAGGATCTACTTTCCAGGAGGGAGATCCATAAACTTTATAGTGAGGCATTCTACACTGGCCTTCAGCTCTGGTCTGTCCTGTGTCCCACTCCTCAAAGACATCACGAATCTTTGAAAGTCTCACTCCCAGACACCAGCCATTCAGGAAATCTGCCTGGAGGCCAGGTTGCTAGTTACTTCACCTCTAATTAGATCAATTACCTTCTTCATTCTCATCTTTGAAATTAAATGACAGTTCCCCGTCTTCTTTTTCCACTTCTGTATCTATTTCCCTGCTACAGCCTCTTCCAGTGGGTATTCTATGAGAGACACAGTTCAGCACTGGGGGCCATGTTCATATAAACAGAATGAAATCAAGACCTGCTGTTTTCACCAGAATATGCTCTGCTCAGTGGGCTAGTGACGCAGCAATCAAATCATGAGGTCAAAGGGTAAATCCAGAATTAAAGAGGAGTTGGTTAAAAAAGTGATTAACCAGTAAAACTATATCAGAACCAGAAAGAAAAAAAAAGAAAATGATAAGAGATACCAAGTGGTAGACGATAATGTGAGAAGGGCAGTAAAATGCATATAAATTAACCTAGTTCCTATGAAAGTAGATATTGGAAGAGATTAAAAACATATTTTTAATAAAAAATAACAGGGAAAACTGTTCAGAAAGCACAATTTTTAGCAGGTACAGTACATTATGAGGCAACTTCATGAATCTGATTTTCTTTTCTGAACGCCCCCTTCTATAGCTCAGCTCTGGTCAAGTTCAAAAGCCCCGCCCTCTCCTCCAGCCCAGGGACCATATTGACTTCCTGCTGCCGTGGTTCTGAGGAGCTTCACCATCCCCTATTGGTTTCCCTTAACTCTTCCCATCTTCTAATAGTCCCTTCATTAAGCTCTCTTGAATCAGGCACCCCCTGAGAATGCCATCCATCTGTTTCTCTCCTGGGCCCTGACTGGTACAGAAAGGCTGCCCCAATTTCCTTTTTGAGCTCTAAAAAAAATATCGTTCAGGCCAGCCCACACCAACCTGGAGCACAGCCAGTGCCTGCAAACCAGACAGGTGCTGGGTGGTTGCCAAAACCAGCCTTTGGTGTTTACTTCCCCAACTGACACTTCTGCAGTCAGTTAACCATACTCGGGCTCCAGAACTCCCCACAGTACTTAGGGAGAATCCTGCCACCTTGGCAAGAGGTTGGTGACCCCACAGCAGACGCTGGGGTTACGGGCCCTGGCAAGGTGGAGAAAATCTCCCACCAACGAGAGCCAAGCGAGGCTGAATCAGCTTGGAAGGGCTACTGGGCCCAAACTCAGCAGAGAAAGGCAAGATCAAGGGGCATATCTGCAGAAGTGTCAGCATCAGAAGATATGAGGCCCCAGCTGCTGGAAGAGCAACAGAGAACACGAGGCACTACATGGGCCCTTCCTGCTTCCACGTACCTGATACCACCTCAGCCAGGGCAAGGGAAGGGCGCTGACAAAGAAGAAATCTGAGCTAGGAGGTACTCTCACTGAGAAAATGGGTATTATTTAAAGGGTCTTTTTAAATTATCGCATTGGAATGGACTAGACCTATTTTTTTACCCACTTCGCAAAGCCTGAGGGCCCATAACCAGGTCAGGTACATACATGGAGCCCATGTATGTACACCATGATATAGGGTAAATAAGTGTTGCCATCCCGCCATAGGAGTAGTTTGCACTTAAAGACAGTCATTTTACTTTCATTTTCATGCAATAAAATATACAGACTTAACAAAGGTAACAGATATCCACAGGTCTGACTCCAGTGCAGGAACTGTGCCTCTCCATCGGCTAGGTGACATTTTTGTCACCTAGAGCACTTGTCAGATGCTACCATGCTCCTGCTTTCACTATACCTACAATCGGCCAGTGGTGACTCATTTAAGTCTCCCATGCGGTGCTAAATGACACAACAAACTGAACCAGAGCACCTGAGAAGTCACTGCAGCTGGTCCCAGCCTTGCTGGTGAGGACCCTCACTCATGGGACCTGGGCTCAGGGTCTGGCTTGGTCACCTGCTGTTGGGCTCTCACTTAGGCCAGTCTGACTCCAAAGCGTATCTCCTTCTCTGTCTTACAACCACTGAAGAATAGTAAACAAAAGATGTTGGAAAGTACAAATCCAAAGGTGAGTTTTGGATCAGAGTGCCTCCTTTAGCTTTGAAACAAAATCTCCCATTGGTACCAACACACTTCTGATACACCCCGTCAAGCACTCCAATGGATTCAGTGGTTCTCAACCTTCTGGCCCTTTAAATACAGTTCCTCATGTAGTGACCCAACCATAAAATTATTTTCGTTGCTGCTTCATAACTGTAATGTTGCTACTGTTATGAATCGTCATATAAATATCTGATATGCAGGATGGTCTTAGGCGACCCCTGTGAAAGGGTCATTCGACCGCCAAAGGGGTCACGACCCACAGGTTGAGAACCGCTGGATTAGGTCATGGCTTCATGCATATGATTGAAACAGTATAGACAGCTGTGTGTTAAAATGATTACAAACTATGACTTCAGATGAGTGACCATATTTTGCATTGTTGAAAAATATATAAAAGTCACAGAATTTATTTTTTGAAAAAAATATTTTTATTGATTTCAGAGAGGAAGGGAGAGGGAGAGATAGAAACATCAATGATGAGAAAGAATCACTGATGGGCTGCCTCCTGCACAGCCCACATTGGGGATCAAGCCTGCAAGCCGGGCATGTGCCCTGACCGGAATTGAACTGTGACCTACTGATTCATAGGTTGATGCTCAACCACTGAGCCATACCGGCTGGGCCAGAATTTCCTTTAAATAGCAAAATAAGCTTGCATGTAGGTGTATGAGAACCATAGTAAGAAATTAACAAATAAATCCAACTCTATAACCAAGCAAAGGAATAAAAGCATATATTTGCAAAAAGAATACAAAATTACCCCAGGACTTCATAAAAGAAAGGATGCAATAAAGAAGCTTAAGTAAAAATTCACCATGTTTTAAATAATAAATTTAAGACTGTAATATTTATTACTTAATTACACTTTCTTCATGACATTTGGTAAAAATAACTTCAGGCAAATATAAAATTTCAAAATATCTTTTATTCCTCACAGGAAAAACTATTGAGCTAATCTCATTAATGTTGGATTTACGATTTTCTTAAAGCGCACAAAATTTTATACATGCTAATTCTAGGAGGATGGAAATTAAAGTTATAAAACAAATTTCTCTATTAGAATCCTTTCTACACATTTCCTAAGCCTACCACAAAAATTAAATACTATTTCTATAGACCTCCTTTATTGAACTGCTTTTCATTCACTTACCAATAACTTGTATTAAATATGTCTGTAGCCCTGGCATTTTAGCAAAGGCCTCAAGTGCTAAGAACAATACAGTGGGAGCTTACCATTCCTACATCCTCAAGCCAAGGCTTGAACCCTAGTGCATGACACACTGAAAGATCTGAAAAGGGGTTCTGCCAGGGCCTAGGGTCACCTACCGCTAGCCTTGAGAGTAGGGTAAAGAGTGAAATAGGAAGAGAGTAGCAGTTTAAGAAATTTGCATTCTCAGAAAAGCAATAATTAAAGACAAATTGTAATCTCACCTCCCAGAGTTCACCACTATAAAACTTTCATGTACATCTCTCCAGTTCTTTTCCTATACACCCACACTTTTTTTCACTTTACACCTCTCAAATTAGAATACTTCTTACAATCAATGGTGTCTTACAATTAATTGGTATACTTTTTCATTCTTAATGCTGTATAAAACAATGGGTATCTTAAAATCTTTGGCATCCTAGCTTTGAAAAATTTTATATATATATATATATATATATATATATATATATATATATATATATATATATGCCTAAGCAACTGGATGACCTGATGACTAGCTGGTAGCTATGATGCGCACTGACCACCAGGGAACAGACGCTCAATGCAGGAACTGCCCCCTGGTGGTCAGTGTGCTCCCATAGCAGGAATGCCACTCAGCTAACCAGTGGGTGCCAGATGCCCAAGGTCATGGCCGTGCGAGCCTCTCCCCTGGACACTCCCCCTGCATGCCTGAGCGGCGATGGTGGCAGGCACAGCGGGTCCCCTGGATGAGCCATTGGGATCCAGGCTCAGGCTCCACCCCAGCCACCTGCTGCTTCGCGCACTATTTTGTGCTGTGTGGAATCAATGTGACAGCAGACTGGAGCCCAACGAGCTGGTGGGTAAGGCTGGGCTGCAGCAGCGCAGAGGTCCACTGATCCCCGCAGGCCCAGCCAAGGGACCCCACCAGTGCAAGAATCCATGCACTTGGCCTCTAGTATAGATATCAATATATTTTAAAATCTAATATATAACATATATATTTAGATATACCCATAATATACACAAATAAGATCATACTGTTTTTTCAGGCTTTATCTTCTCATCTTTTTTCATCTCATCTGAAACCAGACCATATCAAAGGTCTCGAATTGATCCCATAATATATTCTCCCCAGAAACACATTGGGCAGGTGGCATCAAGACAAAGGATTTCAGATTTTACCCAATTTGCGAGCTAACAAGTTAGCCTGCCCATAGTTTCATGGGTGCTGGCAGAAGACCCAAGACTCCTGGATCATACTCAGCATGAACATCACATTCAGGTTTTTTCCCTTGTCAACAAGTTCCATGGAGGAGTGATGTGGAGGGACCTAGATGGAACATGCTCACACAGTGAGTTTCCATCACAACTGAAGAACCCAAGCTCAGGAAATCTGATTGCTTTTCATAGTCAGCAAACAAACCTGCTGACCTCCACCCTGGAGGGAGAGGTCATCTTTATTCTACTGGACTGTAGGCAACCTGACTTCTGCTCTAGAGATAGACACCATCTCTACCTTCCAAGGCTGTTTCCTACAAACATCCTTGAAAGGATAGTTCATAATAAAAAAGGTTGTCAGTATCTCTGCTTGCAAAATGGGCAGAAATTCAAGAGATCTATGAAGACTGATTTTGTAGAGATGGTTTCTCATTTTGCAAGTGAAGAAATGATGGCTCAAAGTGTTAAATAACTTACCCAACCTTACATGGTTGGTAAAAAGTGGATTTAAGCATTGAACGAAAGTTTATCAGGTTACAGAGTTCATGTTTTTTCAACTCGACCACAATATCTCATGCTGAGATGGGACAGGGCTAAAATGTCTCTCTATCCCACCCAGAAAACCTTCTGCTCAACAAGACTGAGGTTTACTGAAGGTCAAGGTCTGTAAGTTTAAAATCTGTAGCCTCCCCACTGTTGAGAATTGCAGAGTTCAGGGTAGGTCTACATCTCCTAAACTCTCTTAAATAGGAGTTGCTGAGCTAATGTTTACTGGATTAGATCCCCAAGGATAGAAAATCAAACTGTGAAGTCTTCCTGATGCCCTTTTCCTTATCGTTTTGTTATCTGTCATATTTGTCTACCCTTTTTAATTTTCATTGCCATGACAGTGATTTAGGTTTTATCACTACACACTCAACTACTGAAATCTTAGCTAAATTTTATTTCCTTGCTTGCAATCTCCCCACTGCCCAGCCTACACAACACTCATATCAATATTTTGAACATATTAGTTTCATCATGTCAAAACTCAGTTCAAAACACATTCAGTGGATGGAGTCACTTCCAGCCTAAATTTGAAAATTTGTATGCTAGCATTCCAGTGATGATTCCAATTAGCCTGCCTATGATTTTCCCACGACCCTTTGAAACCAGCCAGTCTACCATATGCAGTGTCCCTCAGTCATGCTTCTATTCAACCCTATGCTTTTATGCCTCTTCATCACTCTCAAAAGCTTCCACCACTTCCTCCTCAGTCTCCCTTCTAAGAATCTTACCAAGTTGCCAACAACACTAGAATAACAAGTAACATGCTGTGTGCCTTAAAATGATCTAAAGTGTTGACTTTTTTGCTTTCTATTCATATTACTATATATTACTATTAAATATTATGTACAGTATAAGTTACATTATGACTTGCATTATAAATTGCATTAACACACATAATACTATTATTATAATTATAGTTAAACAACTTTATGAAAAAAATATTTCTGACTCTGTCCTGTAGAAGTTTATTGTCCTTCTTAAAACATGAATACATGAGTCACCACTATTAATAGCCCTGTTTTCTAAAGCTTTGGTTTCATTTAATAATGTAGCTAAAAAAAGAAGTCGCATCTGTAATACTCAGCTTGAGTGCGCACGAATCAGGTGAATAAAGAAAGATTTTATGCTTTTTACTAAATCTATTATCAGAAGTTGCTTCTGAGGTTGTAGGAGGTTAGATTAAATTCTTATAATCCATTTTTCAGCTTTAAAAAATTCTGCTTCGGTGACAATTTAAATCGATGCCGATTAAAATTGACTCTAGTGTCTAAAGAAAAATTTGTTACTAGTCAAAACCAAATTTTGGCTAAAGATGGAAGTGACATACTATGAGATAGAAATCAACAATAGCCCTAGCTGATTTGGCTCAGTTGATAGTGTTGGACTGCGGACCAAAGAGTCCAGGCATCATTCAGGTCAAGGGCACATACCTCGGTTGCAGGCTCCTCCTTGGCCCAGGTCCTGGTTGGGGCTCATGCAGGAAGCAATCAATCGATGTGTTTCTTTCACATCAATATTTCTCTCTGTCTTTCCCTCACATCAATATTTCTCTCTGTCTTTCCCTCTCTCTTCCACTTTCTCCAAAAATCAATGGAAAAAATATCCTCAGTTGAAGATAAAAAAAAAAAAGAAATCAACAAATATATGGAAATATGCCCTTCCATTTCTCATTCACTCATATGTACAAGATGACTGTCTTCCTACTCCAAGAAGAAACCTAGCTTTGATGTAAAAATTCCTAGGTAATTTGTGTATTGTTGAAGTAACCAATATTCACTAGAATACTAAAGATTGCAGAAAACAATGGTACCCAATAGTTAAATATGTACCATGCAGCCTTCAAGGGTGAGCAACTTGCAAGGAGGTCAAACCAATTAGGGATTCACAAAAACCTAAATTATAATTTCTGTGACTAAGGTCTGACCAGAACTCCTATTCAGCTCCAGGAATAATAATCCCAGAGAGCCTGAAGAGCACCCAAGTACCCCAGGCTTCCCTGGTCTCATGCCCAACTCATGGCTTCAGGGTGCTCCTGAAGGCATTGAGAGCTGTAGGGATTAGGGTGATGAATGGATAGGACCTGCTTGCCTGAAGGGGACTGTGACACCGCTCAGGGCCATGGGAGTGGCTTGCTTCATGACATCATTTTACTGGGCTAACTACAGAAACTAGCATTGCATTAATACACAGCTTTGATTACTGTGTAAGACCAGTTGGCCATTCAGGCTGGCATCCTCTGGTAGGCTGCATACGGAAATGATATTGTATTCCAAGATATCACATATGAAGCTTAAATTCATATCATTTCCTGTGGTTTGGTTCACACTGCAATGATGAGCCTCTTCGATGACAGTCTCTACTAACCAATCTCCAAGGAGACTGATTTGCCAAGTAGATCAAATAACTTATGGCAATGTCTGTGCTTTTTACAACCTCAGAATAAAAACTACTTGAGGGACTAAATGAACAGCAAAGGATGATTGGTAAGCATTGGGAAGACTGATTTTAGTTAACTGTTAATTCTGTAGAAAATTTTAAAAAATTGTTTTATAAGTAGGTCAAGGGAACAAGTATAGGAAACACAGATTTTGGTTTTTTAAATGAAAGCCAGAAATAGAGACGCTTACGCTTCTTACAGATGATGTGGTAAATGTGCTCCTGCAGGAGTTGCTTCTGAACTTCACTCCAGAGGGACCAACTTCAATCACAACCAGAGTGAGCCGCTCAGACCTGAGCTTTTATGCCTCTCATGAGGTCACATGACCTCACCCACACCGATGGCTTCTGCTGGTCATGAGCAAGTCCGTGACTACCCTCAAAACCACGGAGGTTAATTTTCAATTAAAAGATGTAAAATATTTATCACAAATCTCCTCAGCTTCAAATGTAAGATTTAGGCATTTGGGATGTTGTTCCCATTTCAAATCACTATTTGTTACCCTTGAAAGGCACAGTTTGACACACTTACAAAACAGATGCAACTGCATAAAACAGCAACTCAGGCCACAATAACCCCAAAACAAAGACATAACAACACAGCAGCCACACATTCGAATAAAGAACACCAAACAAATAGTTATAGAAAACCAAAAATAGCTAATGTTCCTGATGCATAGACTCTGGGAACTTCCTTTTCTGAGTAAACACCTACATCGGATGAGAAAAATAAAACTATTACAGGGATGTGTATAGACAAACCATACATAGGTTGACCATTTTAACCTTTATGTCATCCTTTTTTTTCTGCATCTCCATCCTCATTTTACCCCCGCCCCACCCCAACACACACACACATATATTCAAGTTTACCTCTTCTGGTACTTGGGAAAGGAAGACAACTATGAAAAAAGATAAATCTCAGGATTTAACACCCAGACTTAGATTTCTGCCTTCAGCAAGACTGGAGACAGTCTCACTTGTATCAGTAAGAAAACTCCAGGGTAATAAATTACTCTAAATTCAAATTCATTAAGAAAATGTAACACTCATTTAAAGAAAGGGAAATCCCTCCTGTTTCTCCTACTCCTCCTATTCTCCTCCTTCTTATACCATTAGACTTGAGAACTGGATTTTCCATTCATTTGCTTGGTGAGTTGTCCCGAGATACCCAGCACTCGGAGACAGGCAGGTCTTGTCTGCGGTCAGCTTCACTGGACAGGCTACATTCCCATTCCAGTCATGCTCACTGGGCTTTATAAAGTGCTGGGCCATCCTTTAGGGCGAGTTCAGGGAAAGAGTAAAACCATTCCTTTTGCAATGGAAGACATCTACTATGGACATGAAGCAGGAACAAATATAACTCCCCCCTCCAAGGCATATTTGAAGAGTGGGGTAGATAGTATGAGGGACCTCTTCAGACAGGTCTGAACTTGTTAAAGTTCTCTAGCCCTGACACAATGCCAAGGCTATGGTTAGGATAACGCCATGATGGCCACATGGAAAGCCTGGTCCATGACCTTTGGTACTGCAGCCAGACTCAGAGGCTTGATCATTCAAAAAGCATTGTCATAGGTAAAAACAGTTTTCCCTTTAAGCAGTCAGCTCAGTAACATTCCCATTTCTCCAGTTTTACTTATCAAATCTCTAGCATTTCAAATAACTGTTATTGACAATCTCCAAGAAAATCTGTTTTTCTCTTGAAATCTGGGTAGAAAAAAATAAATGTTAACAGAGATGAAAATATGTGTTTCTGAATCATTCAAAAATAAAATATGCAAGAATTAGAGAAGTTTAAAGTCAGTCATACACAAGACAATGAAATAGCCAAATAAAATATGAAAGGACAACCTTACTAGTAACAAAGAAAATGCAAATTAAAATCGCAGAGATATACCATTTTTTCATCCAAGAGATTAGCAACAAAAATGCAAAAATTGTATCACAACCCTTGCAGGCACTGTCGAGGAAAAATAGATCCTCTAACGTATCACTGGCTTCTGGGCTATAACAGCTGGTTGAAAGGCTTTTGAGAATCGATCTTATAGAAGAAAAAAGACAATCTAAGAAGATTTTAGATATTTACTGCAGTATTGTTGACAATGGTAGCCAACTATAAAAACCTGGATGCCCCTGGCCAGCGTGGTTTAGTGGTTGAGCATCAATTTATGGACCAGGAGGTTCAACTCCCCAGTCAGGACACATGCCGGGTTGTGGGCTCGATCCCCAGTGCGGAGTGTGTAGGAGGTGGCCAGTCAATGATTTTCTCTCATCATTGATGTTTCTCTCTCTCTCTCTCTCCCTCTCCCTTCCTCTCTGAAATCAATAAAAACATATTTTTTTTCCTTCAAACATATTTTATTGATTCTTCACAGAGAGGAAGGGAGAGAGATAGAGAGTTAGAGACACCGATGAGAGAGAAACATCGATCAGCCGCCTTCTGCACATCTCCCACCGGGGATGTGCCCGTGACCCAGGTACATGCCCTTGACCAGAATCGAACCCGGGACCTCCCAGTCCACAGGCCGATGCTCCATCCACTGAGCCAAACCGGCTTCGGCAAAAAAAACCCACATATTTTTAAAAATAAAAACAAATAAAAAAACCTGGATGCCCATTAGTAGGGGAACAAATGAAACAAGTACAGCGCACCACTGTGCTACTTTTGAGTTATTAGGAATAATGACCAGAAGGAACGTTCATTGTATATTGTCAAATGTGAAAAGCAAGGTGCTGAGTAGTGTTTGCACATGATCAATTTAGAGAGAGGAATAAAAACTGCTGGGAAAGGCAGTCTTGTGCGTGCAGCCTTTGGGCCCCCACTTCACCAAATAAGGATGGGCCTTGGGCCTGTGACACGTCTTACCAGAGATACAGAGTCCATTGAGCCTGTGCCCTTGTGAAGGAGTATCTCCAGATAGCAGGCTCGGTATGTGCTCTTTTGTACTGCTTCAGCATGCCTGTCAATGGCCCTCAGGCACACCCCCACCTTTCGGTATCTCAGACTCCATCGAGGAGGGATAGGGTTGGAGTCCTTCCCCCCATTGTTGATGCTGGTAGAAAGGAGAGGGGTATCCATAAGCCAAATGCCCAGTCTGCGGCTAGGGAAGTAGGGGGTTGCCCTGCTAGCCATGAGGGACTGATGCCCATTATTGAAGCTGATCTTGTTCTGTTTCTTTGTAAGTAAAGGGTTGTTCTATCCACTGCTCGACTGTCTTTTCCTTGGCAACTCCAATACCAACACACAGTAGTGTTTGGATTCCTCCCCTGGGACTGATACACAGCGTTCGGCTCCCTTGGGATTAAAACCAGTACACAGTACTCTGCTTCACAAAAATACCTTATATGTGAACAGGAATCCCCAGGTGTTTGTATGAGCACTGAGAAAGGTGAGAAAAGATACATACCAAATTGTTAATGCCGGTCACTGCCAAAGGGTGAGATTGGATAAAGAAAAGATGAACTCTCTTTTACATACCTCTGCAATACTTGTCTGGTTACAACAAGCATGTGCACTGGACTGGATCTTTGTGTCTCCCCAGATACATATGTTGAAATCATAATCCTCAATGTGATGCTATTAGGAGGTGGGGTCTTCAGGAGGTGACTAGGTCATGAGGGTGTAGCCCTTATATGGGATTAGTGCCCTTATAAGAGGCTCCAAAGAGCTCTCTCATCCCTTTTACCAGGTGAGGACACAGCAAAAAGATGCCATCCATGAACCTGTAACCAGAAGTCACCAGCGGTTGCTGAAGTGCCCCACATTGGCAGACCCACAGCCTTCGCTCACTCTGGAGATAAATGACTACTGAAGCACATTTAACAATTAGGTCATGTTGAATTATTGAGAAACCATGTACATCTTTTGGCTCTATTTTCTGAAAACATTTCTGGCATTTTGGATGGAAAGTTTTTCAGAGAAATATATATTTAAATCTGTGGCTAGTCAATTTCCAACATATTTTAAACAAATGACTGAAATTTAGAACTGTTTTTTTTAAAAAAAAAAACAGAAGATCAAACTACCGTAAGAATTTATTAATGGAATTTCTGGCAGGCTACACTTCCTGCATCAACACAGGAAGGGCCCAAGTTCTCCTTTAAAATCCTTCCTAGTTGGCAAACAAAACTAAAAAATGCAAGTCTGCACATGAGATGATGGGAAGAAGGGTTTTAATAATAATCAATGGCTTTAAAAATGTATGTTCCTTTTAAAGAGGTGTCAGGAGTTTAACGTGGACGAGCAACATTAGAACAGGGCAATGACTGCTGGCTCTCTCATGTGTCCCAGGGCACCCAGCCCAGGCAGTTGGGTGATGACCCGCCCACTGAGGTGACGTTACCTAACAATGGAACAGTGTGGACATGCAATGAAAGTTGAGCTTTAAAAACTGCCCCATGACTCCAAAGTGTTTTTATGCATGAAGTCATTGGAAAAATTTTATCCACTTCTGATTTCCAATATTTTGTGATGTAAGTACTCAATTCTATTTAAGGCAAGATACACTTAAATATCTCCTTTTTCCTTTACAGTTTCATTTGACTTGAAATAATACTTTATAGACAGAATTTAACAAGTGACCTTTTTCTTGGTGTCATGCAAATATCAGCAATAATTTAGTAAATTATACGAACCTATCAAAATTTTAGGCTGTATTATTGGTAAAAATTAAAATCCACAAAATCTAGCCTTAGGTCCTATAATCCATAATGCAATAAACTAGTTGAGTAGTTAGACTTGCTTATTTAAAAGAAAAAAAATTAACTTTCCTTTTAGAATCAAGGAAAAGTTCTCTTTCACCAGAATTGGATTGAGTTCCACAGCAGTGTCTAGCATCTATGGGCTCTTTATCTCCTTCGGTGCCAGATGAGCCGGTTATGTTAGTATGTTAACAGTATCCAACACATTCTTTTTCCTAAGGATGAAGGAAAATCAGCCTTGTCCCTCTTTGCTATGACTATTTAGCCAGATGGGTTTCTCGGCCTGGGCACTACTGGCATTTGGGCAGGGGGATTCTTTGTTGTGTCCTGCGCATTGTGGGATGTTTAGGAGGACATATGGCCTCTAACAGCCAGATACCAGTAGAACCCTTCCCTCCAGGTGTGACTATTAAAAATGTCTCCAGACATTGTCCAGTGTCCCCTGTAGGACAAACGACGCCCAGTTGAGACCCAGTGGGGAAGCTCTGCTACCAGAGACAGCTCCACACCCACAATTATGGCTCTGCGCACGCGCTGACTCTGTGTCCACAATGTGTCAGGCACTAGGCCAGGAGTTTTGTGCACATTAATTCATATGGGTAGGTATCACTACCGCTAATTTATAGATGAGGAAGTTGATGTTCAGAGAGAGAGCGTGGTCAAGCGGGGTCCCCTGCTTTGTCTATATTCAGGTGGCATGCTTCAGTGTGTCCCTGGACCTCCCCGTTTGGAATCTAACCATGTGTTTGTAAACATGTACCCCTTCCCCGTGCATCCATGCATGAGTGTGCAAGGACAGGACCGGAGCAGCCACTGCAAGTGAACAGAGGTGGAAAGTAAAAGAGGGGAACTTCCCAATTTTTCCATCTCCAGTGAAGCAGTGAAACATCACTTAACCCTGCCACTGTCGGTTTTAAATACTCCGCAAGACACTGGGAATACAGTAGGCACAGGAGGCTCAAACTGCCTTACAGGGTTTAAAGCACTGCAGAGGCCTCCCAGTGGCTGAGCTGTGAGCTGCTCCTGCCCTAATCAGGACCCACTGGAAACGAACCACAGATTTCCTATTCTACCCCTGAAGGCAGACAGACCGTGGGCCCCTTCTCCTCTCAGAGAGCCAAACAGAGTTCAAGATCACACTCACATTAGGCAGAGAGCCAGGGCCTTGGCTTGAGGCCCAGCGTATAATCCTAGTTCCTGGCAGGGCTTTGACAGTGGTGACCTTCTCGGACCCCAGCCTCTGCTTCTTTCATTGGAGCTTCAGGCTCACTCAGAGGTCCCCAGGCTAACTGATCGCCTTGACCAGAGGCGATCGCCCAGCCTACACCTGTGAGCTCCATAAGTGAGCTGCTGTTAACCACACTCTGTTGGGACATCTCCTACCTCCTCCTTTTATTTTCCTTCCTTTGGAGTCACCAGTGACTCTGCTGTTTCGGGTAGTGGATAGCCACGTGCCTCTTTTAGACTCTTTGAAAACAGCTGATGCAACCCCTCACCTCTGAGGTGCAGCTTCAATTCCCTAGGGAATCGTCCACTTCTAATAGGAACACTTCACTTGCTTATAGTTCCTGCCTCTCTTCTGAATCCTCAGCACTAAACGGAAAGGACAAGCAAGCAACTTGGCACACAGTTCTAATCTTTTGGGGTACACCTCATCTGAGACGCACTCTTGTTTCTGAAATGTGGCCTAACTTCAAAGAAATATTAAATTATATGTTATTTTAGAAATAGCAAGTTTTCATACTTGATTAGCACTTTAATTGTATTCTAAATTATAATGGAAAATAGACTTTACTTTAAAAAAAATTCCTGTCAACTATTCTGAACCTCACACTTACACTCCAAATAGTCTTTACTTCAGGACCAGGCAGGGAGTAAGAGGGGAGTGTCTCCTGCTTTGGGGGACAAACATTTCTCTAAAATTCTCCCTGGTAGAAAAAGAACTCAAAATGGACATGAAAATGAGCTGTGGGAAAACTATGAAAGTTACATTTCTGGCATTTCTGAGCTTGTGAACTTGATTCAGCCCACTCTAGACTGAATGGGGTTGATGGGTGGACATGTGTGGTTTAGAACTATTTAATCAGAGATTATGAAGGGAACAGATAAAAAACTAAAATGATTCCAGGGTTTGGAAGGCCAACATGGTAACATTAGAAAAAAACAAAAAACACACACAACAGATTTATTCTGGAAAAGGCCATCTCTAGAGATTTCACACCAGGAGGGAGGGTGTGTTACAAGGAAAAGGGCACAGCCCTTCTCCCAGCGAGCAGTAAGCAGGACGAAACATTTCAGTGAGCATGATTTTGAGTCTGTTTTAGGAAATATTTTTCAGGTGATAAATTTAATGTAGCTCTTCATGGTCTAGAAAAGGTTGGGAACATCTTTTCTGGAGATCCCCACATGATTATTCTGATTCAAAGCACAGACTTGGCCAGATAGCTCAGGAGTAGTTTTAAGGTTGCTGTGTTTTGCTTTCCCGGTCATTTAGAAATGTGACTACACCTTTGAGATGAGTTGCAATGCCGGGTCTGCCGCTAACTGGGTGGGTGGCTCTGAGCAGGATTCTCATTCATTCTCACCTCCTTGCCTCCTACATAAAGCAAGCGGGACAGCATGTCATACCTAGAAGTCTGTTTAGATTCCATGTGGTGAGGGAGGAGGTGAGTTTAAAATAAAATCTGATATCAAATATGTACACGAATATGAGGGGAAAAGGAAAGTTCTATTTTCATGGAAATCTATTGTACAATTTAAGTGGAATCAGATGAACACCAAAGACATATTATAGATAAGTAATCATTTATTTCAAGTTATTTACTATCATGTACTTTATATAAACTAACAGAAAAATAACTATATAATATGTAGTACATTTCTTAAAAATAATTTGGTGGTGGTTGGTCGTGCATTGAGACAGAGCCTAGTTGGTAATTATTTACGTTTCCTGTATTTGTAGGACAACATACCAAAACTTGTTTATACCTTAAAACTGTAATGAAGCTCTGACATGACTGAAACAATAATTAAAGCTTTGGAACTGCCCCAGATGTTTCTGTGGCTAATCTAGGTTCATGTTTGATCTCATTATTATCTCTGTGACAGTCACAAGGATTAAGGATATGAGATGAAGATTTAAAATAGAACATAGAAGGTCTTAAAAGCAACCACAACTTTTGGAAGCTATGGATAGCTTATCTTTCCTTGTTTTCCTGAGCTTTTGATGATTCATGGAGCCAAATTTAAGAGCATCATTCCAGGCCAACTGAGTTGGAATCTTTGAGGTCAACCTTGCACATCTGTGTTTTTTTAAACCCCACAGGTGACACTGATGGGCAGCTAATGTTGAAAAACACTTATTTTAAATAATAGAATATGATGTAAGTGGTACCATGTCAAACTCCAAAAGAAAAGAGATTTCCTTTATGCTAAGCGAAATAAGCCAGTCAGAGAAAGATAAATATCACATGATCTCACTCATTTGTGGAATTATAATGAACAATATAAGCTGATGAACAAAAATAGATCCAGAGCCAGAGAAGCATCAAACAGACTGTCAAACCTCAGAGGGAAGGCAGGGGAGGGTGAGAGGGTGGAGGTAAGAGATCAACCAAAGGACTTGTATACATGCATATAGGCATAACCAAAGGACACAGACACTAGGGGTTGAGGGCATGTGCTGGGGGGAGGGGGGAAGTGGCAGGGGATAGGCCAATGGGGGAAAAAGGAGACATATGTAATACTTTAATCAATAAAGAATAAACTTAAAAAATAAAATAAAAAAGAAAAGAGATTTCCAAGGAGAGGTAATAACTAGTTCAAAAGTTCTGGTTTAAAACATTAAAGGATTCAAAGATGCACGGGTTGACTAGAGCGCCACAAGATGACAATACTGTGTGTCCAGCATTATCAGGGAATCCCACACAAGTGTCTGTCCCATAGACCTGAAATTTACTTAAATTATTTAAAAATTATGCATTTTATACAAAATCTTTCTCTTGTTGAACGGTGAGACAGAAATGCAGGGCATAATTATCCTCAAAGAACTGAATATCCTCAATGTACCCAGCGAACTACAAATCAAGAAAGAATGTATTTAAATGCTTTATTTGTGGTCTAAACCATGCACTATTAGCACAAATAAAGTTTAATTCCAATAACAAATCCTAAAGGTCTTCCTAGAGATGTTGTTTGATTTTGGACTTATAAAATAAAAGAGATTTTCGACAGGTAGAGATGGGGAGGGAGATCGCGTAGGGAAGAGCATCGGCAGAGCATCAGAACCAAGGAAGTTCAGGTACGGTCAAAGGATGGAGAGTTGCTCGATTACCTGGGCTTAGGCTTTTTGGGGACGGCCTTGACTTGGAAAGGAGCTGGGAAGGAGAAAGGAGGCAGTAGAGAAGCACAGGTTTTTGAGCCGAGGAATCATAGGCCAAGAGATGTTCTTTGAAGAAAACACTACTTTTCTGATGCTTTAATGTATTTAACTGCACTGATGACTCCAGGGGCTTTAAACAGCTTTAAACAAATGCTGAGAAGGGAGAGTTGGTGTTTCTTCCAGATCTTTTCCTGCTCACAACTGCCATTTCTAATTCATTGTAAACTAGAAGTTGCCAAGGGAAACTAACAAGTCACACTTAATCCTATAATTGAATAAATAAGCTTGAAATCCGAGGTGGTCCCAGTCAGCTCTTAGGGACTGAAGGCACGGGGCCTTGTACTAGCTGTTTGCTTTGTGCTAGTTTGTTTACTTTTCAGAAAACTGTTTCACAGAATTCTCTAACTCATGACAATTGATCTATAAATTGAACTGCCCCTGTTATCCTCCCGGAAAACAGAAGCCCTTTGGGTTGTGAGCTCCCTGAAGGCCTGGCCCAGCCTTGAACCCCGCAGCCCCCCAGCTCCCTCTGGGAGGCTCGGGGAAGAGCTGCTGCAGTGAGCGCTAAGCTTTGCACGTGCTAACGCTGATGCTGGCCGGGGAGAGGGGGGCATGCATGCGCAGAGTCTCCTCTCGAGCGGTCTATGTTCTTCATGAATATGTGTTTTGCATCTGCACGTCTTCCATGTGCATATACGTTTCCTATTTTAATATACATATGCTTTTCATACACATAGGAACCGTTTCGCATCCTTCCTCAGCACTCCACCGCGGTGTGTGCCACCTGAAACCATGTCATCAAACAGAAAACTCCACACACAGGAAGTCACTGGAAAATGGCTTGGGATTTGTCAGCGCTCCTTCAGCCCACGTGTTCTCAGGTCCTTTTCTATCACTGTGCTCCTGGGGGCTGCCGTGGCACCTTCAGAAACAGTGACGCAGTGTAGCGGTGACCGTCAGTAGAGAGGACAGACATGCCCCCCACTCCACCTCGCCAGGAAAGTAAATCAGACAGAACAGGGAAAAGGAGGGGAGGAGGAAAATGGAAAAGGGCGATGTAAACACAGCCGTGGAATAAAATGCCCTGAATCCTTCTGCCATACTCCTCCCAGGACACGGAGAAGCACAGTATAATAGAGAGTACGGCCTTTGGTGTAAGATGGGCCTGAGTCTAGTCCTAGCAACACAATGGTTAGCTGAATAATCCTGGCCATCTCATGGAACTTCTCTACGGTTCACTTTCCTCTTCTGTAAAATAGAAAAAAAAGTCACAGGAACTATCGCACACAGTTGTTTGGAGGATTAAGTGAGATTAAATTACGTACACTGTCGGGTCCCATGTCTAACACAGGAATAATGAATAGATGGCGGCAGTGATTGCTGTAAACAACCAGCCAGGCAGAGCTGAACTGCACCGTCAGTGCCCTTGTAATTAAATGCTTCCCACGGAGGGCATGGATGCTAATCAAGCTTTTCAAGAAACCCGGTGGGACACTTGGTACAGGCCCCGCTCCCACCGGAGTGGCCACGCGTGGGCCTGGCTTCATCGTAAGGGGTGTGTGGGAGTCAGGGCAGGGCATGAGGGAGGGAGTCCTGCGGGAGTGCAGAGGTAGGGACAGACACAGGCCCACCACCAAAGCAGACGGCGGCAAAGTGTTTGCAACCACAGCTAATATGCTCTTTTCTCTCTAGGCTCTTCATTAACACTCAGAAAAGTGGACTCAGCCAACTAACAAAGTGGGGGGGGGGATCGATGCTTATTTCCTTAGCAATGAAGCTGGGCAGTCATATATAGGCCAGAGCTGAGCGGCTGGTGTCCTGAGTGCTAGCCAGGTTGACCAGGCAAAGAAGAATTTCCACTTGGAATCAAAGCCATCCTCAGCTCCGCCCAGTAGTCTCATACACTGAAGGCCCAGGGGACCCGTGATAGCTGGACATAGTTTGCTCCCCCAACGGCATCTCTACCGAAGTCAGCAGGAAAACGGGTGGCTAGGTAGTAGCTATGTCGGGTCCTTCGTTGATAATTTTAAATCTTTTATTTCACTTCAATTCTGCCGTTAGAATTGCAGGTTCCACATGCCATTATACCGTGTATATACTGGTTCTTTTTCATTTTTCTTAAACTTACCTTGTTTAAAAAAATAATAGTTCATCATGACAAGGTATGTTGCTGTCCAACAGAGCAAGGGAGCAAAAACAGGTATCTGAAGGCCACTGAGGGCTGTGAGATGCCCCACAGCTGTCCATTGCCTCCTTTATTCAGAGCTCTCTCCCCTCCGATGATAGGGAGAGAGACACACTCAGAGTAAGTTTGGTCTGATAAGCAGAACACCTGCACCCTATTTCTCTATTTTGACAAACAACATGTGAGAATAGCCAACCAAATGGAAAACACCGCTATTCTCCGCATCTATTATGCTGCAACACTGATGCTTAGTCGTGGGTAGGCTCCTCTGCACCCTTTCAGTTAGAAGGGAGAATACCATTCACCCAATTTTGAATACATCGTTATCCTTTTTCCTGTCGAAATTAAGGAAAAAGAATTAAAGCCATTATTTTCATGGAACCTGGAAAAGAACATTTGGTCTCTCTCTTCTTCATTGAGAAGAGAAGCGTGGAAAAGCTGCTGTCTGTGCTCGGGGAAACAGCCAGCGCGTGGACAATGGGCGAGAAGCAAGTGTCCAAGGACAAGCTGTTCCTCTGCGAAACCGTCCACTAGGAAAGAAGGCCGGGATGATTATTGAAATAAAGAGACGGAGGAAATACCATGTGAACACAATGACCCAACACATACACACACACACACACACACATACACACACACACACGCACACCCTGAAAGCAAAATAAAACCCCAAGGTCAGCGAGGAATTATTCCCTTTAAAAGAAAACGTTAGTTATGTTTTAGAAGACAGCTGAATTAAAATTCCACATAACATCATATGCTGTAAATAAGTCACCATAGTCAAACATAGAGTGGAGACAAAAAAAAAAAAAAGGGGATATTGCATCATATTTCCTTGGTACAGCAAAAGAAAATGTATTGAGTATTCTTTAAAATGCTAAGGCATGCTGATGTAATGATGATGGCTCTTAGTCCCACTGGTTTCCTGTCATTGGTTTGGTTGTTGCAGTGACTCCCAGGCCACCTACTTTCGTGCAGTTTTCAGAGAGAACGACCTAGGTTTTAATTCTGAAAATGGAGCCCCAGCGGCTGTAGTCTGCTTCATCTGGGACTGGTCACAAGTTAGGTGTCTTATTTTTTGACAATCCTACAAACCAAGAAAAGCATATTGATTCTTGCCAGTCACAGAGTCACAGCTGAGAGTTTAGTAATATTATGGCCACTGTAGTTCATAGAAACGCCTTCCAACCTGGCACTTCCAGTTACTTTGAGGCTCACTGTTTTCAGCTACAGAAAGAAATGGCAAATGCCTGAAGAGCAGAAAGCACTACCTATACTTCCTTTCCATCCTAGCTCCCAATACCGTAATGTTGGCAGAGAATTCTAGCAAGGGGAGGGAAATGGAAAGGTGGGTCTTCGGAGGACCTATACTTTGGCTTTCCCCCTCTCAGCACCCCCTTTCTGTCAGGTGTCTCGTCAACTGGAAGCTATTGTCACTATTGCTTTTACTGTACATTCTTCTTTCTGTGCTGCTTATTAAATACCTTGGGGGGAAAAGTCTCAATTTCTGTCAAATATTCATGTGGTAAGGAAATAAAATTAAGCTCCGATAATATCAGATTTGGAACTACTTCAAAGTCAGAAGGAAATAGCAATGGGGTTGGTGAAAAGTCTTATGGAAAAATACCAAGAAGAGAGAGGTTGCCAGTCCTCCTCCTCTGCTCGTTCCCATGTGATGAACGAGCTTTTGACAACACCACATCAAAGGCACCGATGTTAATCACTAGGGGGGAAAGTTAGATTAAATAATAAAGTTAATGGCAGGCTATGACAGCCTTTCTCTCCTAATGAGTATTTTTAAAAATGCTCTTTAATACACATATTAAATTAGGTTTACTACAAAGGATGCCATAGGCAGAGTCCATTTTTGTCTTCTTTTTGAAATTCTTTGTACCCAAATCCAGTTAGATATAACATACATCATTTTCCTTTGTGGTCAAACCCTAAGTCATGTTTTCGAATACTTTCACTTTATGAGCCTACATATCAGCCACCTCTGTGCTTATGGCCCACACAAATCCTGAACTGGAATGAAATGTACCACTGATCTTACTGATCTTAAGAATTAATTTAGCAGTTTGCCCAACTGGGGTACTTATTATAAAAGAGTGTACTTCATTGTTCTTTAGTTTGCTATGGAAATTCTTTTTTTCCCCACATGAATAATGATTTTCAAGTCTACGTGGGGAAGATAATCCAAGAATGCTTAGGGCAGAGGTGAAATCAACTGAGATGCCTTCTATTTATACCAAGATGACCAGACTACTCATGACAGTCCCAACTGTTGGGAAAAAATTATTATCTAAGGTATCAACCACAGAGTAAAAAAGTATTTGCTCCCAGTTTACTGGTAAGCTGATTCTCTAAAAGTATCACAGTGCTTTGCCTACGACTTGAAACTACCTTAAGGAACCTGCTGTCAGGATGTCTTCCACATGAGCTGGCCTTATCGGCATGGACTAAAGAACAGAAAACATGCCTAGGTCTGGGTTTGACCTCCCTGAGTAACTACCTTGCCAGCCCAGTGGAATGCCATGCATGCAGTTTTGATAGGAGTCCTTTGATGTGATATTTTTTTCAACTGCAGATCACTACCCATTGAATGGGTCAGTAAGGCAGCTTAATGGGCTCTGACCAGCATTTATTTTTAATGAAACAAAATAAAGCAAACTAGAATAGAGTAGAGATTATTAGAAATGCACATAGTAAGGGCAAGCAATGTTTCATGAATTTTAGTGTCCGCTATAGTCATTCTTTTATATATACAAATGGGATGAGGCCACTTTTAGCTATACTCAGAACACAGCTGTGGAAGGAAGAATCAACAGCACATGAAGACGGATCCACTGAGGATTGCAAACGTGCCTTTCCACTGGATAACAAGCTGATGATGCAGCTGTTTAAACAGAGGAGAGAGGAGAGTTTCCACTGGGGTCGTTGGTTTTCCCAGCTACGGCGGCTTGTTCCGAAACCTAACCAGCTGTGAAGGCCTTGGTGACATGAGCAGTGTGCTTGGATAACTGTGGGATAGCCAATTCAATAGGTGACGCCATAGAACCTGGACACTTTCTCACGAGAAACCTCCAAAACCAGGTCTCCAATAATTATTCTTAAATGTGACGTGTTCCCCTTCCTCCCCCCTCGAACCCCCAGCTAAAACCCTTTGTTCTTCAACACCATTAAAAACATAAGGAGGTATAAAAACAGAAGTGCATTTGACAGTTTCTGGAGTTAAGATAACACAAGACTTTGCTTATTTTTTGGCAATGTGTGTGTGCACATGTACATACATGATTATATGTACACATGCTTTTTTGCCACTGTTTGATAAAAATGGCATATTTGTATACTCCTCTGTATCTTGCTGCTCTTAATTCAGAATTCATACTAGATATATGTGCCAAATGGTACCATTGTAAGTCATCCTTTCCCACAATGCCCTGTCTAGTGTCACGCATTTATTCTTCTGTAGGTCCTCTGCATGCATTTTATCCAATTCCAAAATATCTTTGCTGGCACTCTGAATGGAATTACATTAAATATACAGTGGGGCTTTGACTTATGAGTGTCCCAACTAATGAGTTTTTCGAGATACGAGCCGTCTCTCGGCCGATTTTTTGCTTTGAGTTGCGAGCTAAAATTCGGGTTACGAGCCAGCTTCAGATACCCCACCGCTAGTTGGCGCAGCGAACGTCACAGTGAACGCTGCAACATCAGCCCAGCATCACGTGTCTCGCTCGTTCACTTTTTGATTTGACATAGGAGTAATTTGAATTACGAGCTCCGTCACGGAACGAATTAAAGTCGTAAGTCAAGGCCCCACTGTAGTGATTAATTCATCTATTGAAGTTTTATATTCTTCTTGGATCAATTTTGGTAGATTATATTTTGCTGTGCTTTCGCTAGTTCAGGGGTCAGAAAATGTGGCCTACGGGCCAAATCTGGCCCCATCTATTTTTGTAAATAAACTTTTACTGGATCATGGACATGCCCACTTGTTTTTTTTGATGTCTATTTGTTTTTATGGGTCCTTTGAGCTTCGGTGACAGAATAGAGTGTGACACAGACTATTTGACCTGCAAAGCTTAAAATATTTACTGTATGGTCCTTTACAGGAAACTTCTGCAGATCCCTGCTCCATGTTTACAATTTATTTTCCAAAAAGTTGTACATGGTATTTTCCAACTTCTAAAATTTCTTCAATGTTTTAATTATCTTTCCTTTTTCATGTCTAACTTTGTTCTCTTTTTTTCTGGAAATAGGTTCACAAGAGGTTTGTATCTTTTCTAAAATTAACTTTTGAATTTATTTATCCTTTCTGCTACTTTTCTGGATGCTGTTTCTGATTTTATTAATTTCTGCTTCCATCTTTTAAAATTCTTTCTTATTTTAGTGTACTTTTTTCTAGTTTCTTAATTTTAACTTGTATGATTTGTAACTACTCTGTGTCTCAGGTTTTGGAGGTTCTCTCTTTCATTATTTTCTAGATATTTCAGAATTTCATTTTTACATTTGACCCAACCATGTTTCTTAATTTCTAAGTTGTTAAATATTTACAGTTATATTTTAATATTTATTTCTAATGTTGTTGCACAATGATAAAAGAATTTGGTCTATAAAAGCTCTTCTGAATGTTTTAAGGTATTCTTTGGACCAATTATTTCATTAATTTTTCTAAGTGCTTCATGGCACCAACGGAGTTAGGGTAAGAACATTAAGTTCTATATAAAGTTTTAAAATATATCCTGTTAATTCAATTTAATTGGATTGTTCAAGGCCTTTCTGTCTTTACCTATTATCTACAATTTACTCATTAAAATACACCAATATAAATTCTTGGTATATTTTATTACACCAATTATTAACAGTTCTCCCTGCAGTTGTGATAGCTTTTGATTATGCATTTCTAGCTGACATGCCAATTGGGCATAGAATTTTATGACTTTACAAACTGTGCTTCTTTCTACAGTTTTATGCTTTCTTACTAATTTAATTATTGTTCTTCATGTTTTGTTTGCTCTTTGCCTTGAGTAGTTTTGCCTGTCTCTGTGTTCCCTCAACCTCAAAAAAATTAAGTATAACTTCTTATAGCAACTCTCATCTATATTTTCATGCCAGCAGTCTCTCATTTTATGTAAGGGTATTTGCACCTTTTATATTTTAATGTAACAATAGTATATTTGACTTGTTATTTTATATTTATAATTTAGTTTACTCCTTTTTTCCCTCTTTACTATTGTGCTGGCTTGGTAGAATTTCTATTCCTATTTTTTTCTTGTTAATTTAAAAGTTCTACCACTCTTTTCAATTCTATAAGCTGTCGCCTTCTCTTCACAAATACGTGTATTGTAATATTCTGAAAACAAAATGCCTAATGCTAATAATCAGACACAAATCAAATGTTTACTGTCTTATACAAACGAAACACCAACAATTTCTTCCTTCCAGATATGTTTGTTATTCCTACATTGTCTCCCCCTGCGTCTGCCTCCACTGCCAAGCCCCAGAGACTGGCCTCCTCAGAGCCAGAGGCTCATGAGACGGGTTAGGTCAGTCAGAAGCCGTGGCAGCTGGAGGCTGCACTTCAACCACCTCTGCTGTTCCCGCAGCCAAGCACAGACTTGAAGTCATCAGCTTTCTGTGGGGGAGGTCTCCATGTCCCCCCCAATCACCCCCCCCCCCCGCAACTTTATGGTGTGACCCATTCATTGAGCTGCTGCAAACAGGAGCAGGGGTAGCACAGTTCTGCAGCCAACCGCAGGCGCAACAGCTTGGTGACAAGGCAGGTTCCAAAGGGGTGGCTTGATCCCAAATGCTTCTGAATAGTAGCTATGGCAGCAGCAACGGGGTGCCCCAGTTCTAGAGAGTAGTTGTAATAGTTGTTCCTGAAAGCTTAGTCTAGTCTACCTCTTCAGCCATACAGTGAGTCTGTGGCCATTTAACATGGCTCTGGAATGCCTTCCTGTTTACAATAGGTGCGTGGATTCTGTCCTTTGTAATTGGACCCCAAGTCATACTCTCCCTTTCTCCCCATAGAACTCACAGCTTTTACTAAGACAACAATAATTTCGTACTTTTGGTTTTAGACAGTTTCCCTTTCAGTATGTCTTCCCTTTTCTCTATTAAAAATCTTTATGTAGATCTTATCTTACATATTCCCAATTACTACCATCCTGGACCTTCTGGATGCCCCAGTATTCTGCATGCACCTTAGTGCTGCTTTCCAAATATGCCTTCATCCCTCTTTCCATTCCTTTTTTCCTTCATTCCTATTTATTGTATAAGGACTGATTCTATTGAAAATTCCTCAAAAAGGGGGAATTTGTCTTTTTGGTTACTCTCGTTGTTTATAATATAGTGATTGGTATAAAGTTTCAAAAATAACATTCCTTGCATTCTTAATCCCCACAGTGTGTGTGTGTGTGTGTGTGTGTGTGTGCGCTCATATGTGATATACAAACACACATACAATGCACATAGTGATTTTTGAGTACTCAGTGCACAAGCTACTTAAATTATCTAGGCCTCCATTTACTCATCGTGAAACAGAGACACTGCCACCTACCACATAGTCGTGTTTGGGAGCTTAACTGGGACCCTGTATGGCAATGTGTCCTTAGCAGTTGTCCAGGGTACCGAGTAAGGACATTGTAGGGATGATGATGTCTGATAGCCAAGCCAGTGCTCTTCCATCCTGACTCCCCCAGCTGTTCTCAGCCAAGGTAATGAATGTTTGCTTCTCTTAATGTACTCCAAAAGCAAGAGGAGGACTTCCAGACGCTGTGCCCAAGGCCTGGAATGTCATCACATCCAGATGGCAGGTTCCCTCCCTTCCACTTTCAACCACTTCTCAAAAACCACCCCCTCAACACTCATCTCCTGACTATTACAGAGGAAGCCTCTTCTCTCCACCTCACTCTCTCCAAAAACGCAACTCCCACAGCGCTTTGCTCACGACTTCAGCTCACGACTCCTGAAAAAAGGTAGCTTGTATTTAAACGTAATCAAAAGTGACAACACTGTGCAGCTGTTCGGGTTTACCTACTTCCCCTGCACTCTATGTGCTTTTGATGTTTGTACATTTGCCTTAGAGAAGGCACAGTGCTGTTTACATTGATTTTTTTTTCAATGCCCAGCCAACTAGCATGCTTTGACAAATATTGGCTTAATAAAGGCTCCCGGCAGTGACTCAGCATCGATGCCTACCTGTCTTCCCGGGGACTCTCAGTCATTATGCTTAACTGGTTTCTATAAAGCACAGCTGCGAAGGAGCACAGTAGTGCCTTTCTGAAGCCAGAAGTGTCCCGGGGCAGCCCTGTCCATAAGCACTGTTGAGAAGGGGGGATTTGGACAGGCACCACCAGGACGAAGGCTGTACAAAGCCACTTTCCAAATGAAAAACTGCCCAAGAATCTCCCTCATGTCCCAGAGACTCCGTAGACCCCACAATCAGCGCACCATCCAATACGGACTAACTCCAATTCTCCTGGGAAATCCTGGCCTTTGACAACGTGGGAGAAGAGAGAAACTGCCCGAAGGCCTATGGCTCACACCATCCAAGATACACTGAAAAGGCCTGGATGTTCCTAATTATCTATGCCGACACATTTTAGCATCTGCTTCAGTTCATCAGTGTAGCCCCAGAATCTATACATTGCCTAGCATACAGAAGAGTTCACCAAATGTTTGTCAGTAAATAAATATTATCTTAAAATAACATATGCTTCTATCTAGGTCTGTCCTCAGTTACTAGTATGAAACACCCAAATTCTTTTTTTTTTTTGGCAAATTTTTTTATACATTTCAGTTAGATAAGGAAACTCCTCCCACTACTAACCATGTAGTGAATGTTCCTACATGCTACCCCAGGAAATAGCATTAGATTACACTTCACAGAAGACATCAACATTGCACAAAATAGGTTCACCTATGTCCCCTTTTTTCTCCCATTGACCCCTTATAGCCTGCTCCAGCTCCATGCCCCAGGCCTCCACCACCCTATTGTCTGTGTCCATGGGTTATGCATATATGCATACAAGTTCTTCGGTTGATCTCTTCCCTCCCTTATTTCCACCACCCCCACCCCCACCTTCCCTCTGAGATTCCACAGTTGAAACACCCAAATTCTTTAGCTATTCATCCTCTGGTATTTAAATCCCATGACACTAGTTAAGTCTCAGTTTGGTTGCCTCTCTAGAAAACAGACGGCATGTACTAATAAGGTAAAATAGCTCGTTTGCCTCGACACTAACACTGAAATCCCCAGCTACCTTAGTTCTTTGTTGTACCAGGACTAAAAATGTTATTTAATTCTCTTGGTTATTCCTAAGTCTTCTGAAGAGATATTATATTCAGACATCCTAGCTTTCCTGAATTTTGGTCTTGGCATTGTTACAGAGTGCAAACTGAAGAACAGCAATAACCAGAGCTATGGGCCAAAGATGATGGCCACATGGTGTCAAATGGCATCAGAGTTCTGTCCCGTGGAAGATGCAGGTGATCTTAGACTCCAGGTAGAAAGTGACTTTCCTTGTTGAAATGACTTTCAAACACCCCCCTTAACCAGATTGCTGTAAGATGTTGCTCCCCAGAGCAACACAGCCCTCTTGAAACCATCTCTGAATTTTTCTCAGAATGCTCCAACAATGGCACCGTGCGTGAGAGCAGAAAAGACTCACTTTAAAGAAGAGCTGTCCTCTCAGATTTTGGTTCCTACAAAGATCACTGGTGTTGAGTAAGTAAACTGAAGGAATAGTTAGTACCACAGAGTGAAAAGGAAGAAATTCAAGGTCATTCTGCTACCCCGAAGCTATCCTGTGAAAAAGAACTTGTGTGCTAAATATATACCAGGTACAAGGAAATGATCATCATTGTAAAAACAAACCAGTAGTTCAAGTCACATTATCATAAATCCTGCATAGAAAGGGAAAAGAATGACCCGCTCGTGAAATGCTTTAAGCGATTTTTAAAGTAAACCTTCAACTAAGAAAAACTAGGATTCCTAAAGTGGTTCTTCATTTACGAAGTGCTTTGAGGCGTGTGGGGACTTCTGCAATCCCTATTCACACTTGAGAGATTAGGTCTCTGAGCAGTTACCTGCAATCAGGAGCCTGAGTGGGATGACCCTGTGTGTTTGGGCTGCACTATTTCACCCTAGTCCTGTACTGAGGGTCTACTTGGGTTACCCATTGCTCTACACAGTGATAAACGGGAAGCTAAACAGAGCAAAAGGCATGGTGTTTTTCCTTTTAAATTTCATTGTCTCCTGGAGAACTAAAGTTGACCAGGAAAGTGACTGGAGAAGTTGTGTCCAAATTGCAAGATAAAACCGTGAGGGATGCCTGGAATTCAGTCAGCTATGCCTGTTAAGATTGAATAGTCTGAAGAATATGAAGGAATGCAGGGTTCCCGCGAAGATCTTTACGGTTGGGTGGACAGAATGCTTCCATTTTGTAAGAGCCAAAGAAATACAAAATCCATCCAAATGATGTGGGATTGCAGGTTTCCCTTTAGAAGTCATGGAGTGGTGGACATGGCAATTATAAGTTCAAAGTGTTCACCAGGGTCAAGAGTGGTAATCTAGTCCTAACCCAAATCTCTGGGACTTGTGCAGCCTCCGGTGTGTTCAGAAAGCCATGCCTCTCTGCTGGAAAGGAAGTGCAGATCAAGTCTCTGTGCAGAGAATCAATCTCAGAGAGGTGTAGAATCACCTACCACCACTCCCCCTACCCCCACATTCTCAACCTTGTTCAATTTATTGTTCTCCTTAGCATTTACCAACATCTAGTATACTACGTCATTTATGAATCTACATTATTTACTCTTTTTCTCTTCCCTAGAATATGAACTTCCCAAGGGCAGAAATTTTCATCTTGGTTGCTTGTGTTTTTCTGGAATATAGAACAGTGCCCAGCACTTAGATATTTTAGGTAACTATTGAATGAAGAATTGAATGAAGACATTAATAAAACCAAAGGTGCAGAATTAGTATATTTGTGAGAAGGCATCTGAATATTTGGTATTTTATAGTATGTTTGAGAGAATTTGGTCTATTGAGAGACTATCAGGTTTAGTTTAACTTGGTAATTGATTTAAATGTGATCATTAAGGGGAAATTCTACTAAATCTGCAAGTAACATCACATTTAAGAGAATGTTAGATTTACTATATATATTTAATTTTTAGATCTAAGTACTTGGGAAGACTAGTCCATTAGAAAATTGAAGTACTTAAATACGAAATTGAGTATATCAGCTAAATTTGTATGTCAGTGATATCTTAGTACTTAAATATCATACTCTTCCAAGTTCCTTTCAAAGTAATTATTTACCTTTGGTAATTTTATAAGGAGAATAAGGTTTGCCAGCTGAAAGTGTCAGATGGGAGCACAGGGCTGCAAGGCAGAAAACCAAGTTCCTGTTCTAGTGCCCACACAGAAGAAACCAGCCCAGGCAAATCCCCTGGAGAATGCAGTGCTTTCATCTGCACAATGAGGAGATGGTATGAGATCGTTTATTAAGTCCCTCCCAACTCTAAATCACAAGACTACTTCTTAAGGACATAAGGCAGATCCATAGTGCTGTGGGAGTTGAGCGGAGAGGATTACTTCCCGTGGGAAAACCAGGAGCTCATTAGTGGGATCTGACAAGCTGAACTGAGGAGAAACAGCATTTGAGGTGGACGCCTGAGCAAACGAGGGAAAGCAGAAAGTGGGTTTGGAAAAGGGGGAGTGAGAGAACATGTCCAATGGTGGGCCAGCCATCAAGTCTGGTCAAGAGAGCATTTCCCCAACGTGTTGATGAATATACGTCATCGCTCAAAACACTCATGTATGAGTAGCAGCCTTTACCAGGTCTGCTAGGATGTCAGAGATAGTTTCATAGCACAATGATAGTATTTACTTAGGACCTAAACAAAAAACTGATTAAAGAAATTATTATACCATCTATTTACATAGCTTTTACAGGAAGAATCTGCTTTATAAATTACACAGTAACCTCGGAAGTTTACTTAAAAATAAGCTTATGCTAATTTATTAGTGTAAGGCTAGTGATGACTCAAATATCATGTTTCAGAATCCAAGTCGAGTTCCACAAAACTGAAAGAATAGCCATATAATCTGCTATTTCTGCAAAAGATTTCCTCTGCCCTAAATTCTCAACAAAGCTAAAAATCCTCTTCATTAAAAGGTCAGTGAACTACCGAGGTGAATGGATCCATCCTCATCAATATTTCAAACCCTAGCAGGCCATCAGTGAGAACGTGGGGGAGGTAGCACATTCAGGGAAGGAAATAAGTGTTTTCAGGTTTAGTTCAATAACTACTTGCAGCATATTGAATAAGGTTTTTAAGCAACACAAGAATATGGACATAGTTTCTCGTAAATGGCAATAAAGTAGCCAATCAGAGCAAGCCACATGTGTATTACAGAAGAAAATGCCACCAACTGATTGTAACCTCTATTACTTCAAATGAGACTTTCATCTGTCCAGTTAAAATAATTTGAACAAGCCCAGCTGGGGTGGCCCAGTGGTTGAGTGTCGACCAATGAACCAGGAGGTCACGGTTAAATTCTTGTTCAGGGCACATGCCTGGGTTGTGGACCTGATCCCCAGTGAGGGGCGTGCAGGAGGCAGGCGATTAATGATTCTCTCTCATCATTGATGTTTCTATCTCTCGCTCCTTCTCCCTTCCTCTCTAAAATCAGTAAAAATATATTTTAAAAAATAATAATTGAACAGGCGTTGCTGACCCAAGGTTTTCAACTGCCTGCAAACCAGCTGCCCAGGTGAACCATTCCCCGTGGCAGTGGTTGCGGCTCTCTCCTTCTCACCCCTCCTCCGCCCCTTCGGAGCCCCCACACCAGGACAGAGAGAAAAACAGGCACTCAAAGCACGTGGTTATTTGCACATCTCACACTGACAGTCTAAGCATTCGCTCAATATTTGCTTAATGGAGATGGGGAGAAGCTGAACACCCAGTTCTTTGTTTGTAAAATATACATCAGCTATCCAGTCACCACTTTCCTCTTGAGCTGTCCCACATCAAAAGTCTATTTACACAAGCATTTTGAACATGCATTGCAGAATTTATGACAGATGCTACAGGGACACTGAGAAGTGCTTTATAGTATTTCTTGGGAACACATCATTAGAAGCGTCTCTTGTCCTGTTTCTCTCCTCCGCCTCCCGGCATCTCATTCTCTCTTCCATTCTATTTCTTCTCTCTCCAGGACTGTCTTTGTGGCTTTCCTCTCACTTCCCATATTTCCCCCTTACCCTCTCCATATCCCCCTCACTCCTTTTCTTAGTAAGAGCAACTTAGTTCTATCTTTACGTTGACATACTCCTACTCCGTGGTCATATATGATGTATCTACTCAATACTATTTATTTTGCCATGCGTCATTTCCCCACAAGCATGGACAGATGCTTTCCATGAGCCAGTCACTTCCAGACCCCGGGGATATGGCAATAAAGAAAACAGTCAAAGTCCCTGCCCTCAAGGAGCTTACATGCTCCTTGGGAGAAAAAGAAAACAAATAATTATTCATAATATAAAGTGACAAAGTCCTATGAAGAAAAAGAAAGCAGAGTAAAGGGACATAGACATATACATATTAAAAGTTTTTATTTGTGTCTTATTTTTTAAGAACATCTAAAATAGCAAGAGCAGAAATCTAAATTTGTCACTAGAAGCTTTTCGGGATACTCAGAAATCTTAAGCATGCTGCTAAGCAACTGACACCAGGATCTTCAATCTCCTGCCCTCAGAGCACAGCCCTTTCTCCATGGCTTTGCATTCCATCAGCAAGGCTGCACTGCAATACACTGCATCCCAGCTGCAAGATACCAGAAATAACAGCTGCTCACTGATTCCCAATCCGGGGTCCAACATGTGCAGGCTGTACACGTTGGAGAAAGTTCTGTAACTACTATCATTCAGTTTCCTCATCTAAGATGAGAATACCATGACCTTCCTCATGACTTTGTTGTATTTATTAAGTAACATGATTTTTAAAAATATATATACATTTTTTTTAATGATTTCAGAGAGGAAGGGAGAGGGAGAGAGAGATAGAAACATCAATGATGAGACAGAATCATTGATTGGCTGCCTCCTGCATGCCCCCTACTGGGGACTGAGACATAATCTGAGCATGTGCCCTGACCTGGAATGGAATCTTGACCTTCTGGTTCATAGGTCGACACTCAACCACTGAGCCACACCAGCCAGGCTAAGTAGCATGATTTAAAAAAAAAAGTTTTAATATATATATATTTTTTATCGATTTCAGAGAGAAGAAGGGAGAGGGAGAGAGAGAGATAGAAACATCAATGATGAGAGGGAAACATTGATCGGCTGCCTCCTACACGCCCACACTGGGGATCAAGCCCACAACAGAGAATGTGCCCCAACTGAGAATGGAACCATGACCTTTTAGTTCATAGGTTGATGCTCAACCACTGTGCCACACCGGCAGGGCCTCACTTAATTGTTCTGACCTCCCATTTCCCTGTCTATAAATGAGTTAAAAGTAATGGTATCTATTCCAAAATGTTCGCATAAGGATTCAATAAGATAATACATGTGAAGTTCTTGGCATGTACTACTCAAAGCAACAGCAAGCATTTATATAGTACTTACCCTGTGCTGAGCACTGTTTTAAGAACATTGATTGTATTCACTTGTTAAACCCTCATTACAATCCTATGATGTAAACGCTATTATTACCCTCACTTTGCATATGGAAAAACCAAGGCCCCGAGAAATGAAGTAACTTGTTCAGGGTCATATTAATGGTGACATCGGCAGGATTAAAATCCAGGCAGTTTGCCTGGTACTGGAATCTTAAACACTGTCCCTCTGTCTCTCAGCATTCAGTGCTTGTCGAATCTTTGCTATTACTATAGTCATCGATATGGCTATCGATGTAGTTGTTGATATATTTATTTGACTAATCAATACTTGAGGAAGTATTCATTTATTATTTACTTTCGCTCACCAAGTACCAAATCTTATCCTAGTCCACAAAAACAAACCCTCTTGCTTATCAATCTTATAAAGCAACTTTTCAGATTCTGCCCACCAAGAGTATCAAGCAAACAAGGTGTATATTAGGGAAGGCAATTCAAAATAGATTCCCATATACTATAATATCTATCATTTGTATGATCAGATTTTACAAGAATTTTAATTGCAACAATAGGATGTGTGGAAAATGACTGACTTCATCTTATGTATGCACCACTACTACTTTAAAACTTCTATTTAACAGGAAAATAAAACAATAGGAGGTAGCTCTGATTTATGATTTAAGAATCATAAATCAAAATGTATAACACCTAGCTCCCATTGTTGAAGGCTTATAATTACATTAACTGAAATTTGCAGAAGAATTATTTTGTGGGGGATAGTCTGATCCCTACACTATAAGAGATTTTGCCTGTTGCTATTCAGCAGGGGAAGGAAGGATTAGTTTATTGTTTTGAAACAAAAAAAAAATTTTTTTTTTCACAAAGCAAGAATTTGTTTTCTATGTAATATTAACAAAAAGGATAGAATTGCATTTGTTTTACTAGAGCTTCATTCCTTGCTTCACTTGCTGTCATTATCCTCGTTTACTTTATTTCTTGTATTTCTAATTTACATTATCTTGCTGTGTTTCATATTTCTGTATAAACTGCCGTAAGTTCTTCCTGGAACAAGATGAGGCTAAGTCAATGTCCTGTGAGCAAAGCATAATGTAAGGTATTCATGACATTTTCACTTTAATGGAATTTGCAATCAGGCAGGATTAATCGGACACGTATTACTGTATGTCATTCATGGATTTCTGAGGACCCTGAGACTAGCATGTGTGAATATAAAAAGTAGTTACTGTAGCAGACTGAACAACAGCCCCCAAGTATACCAGGCCCTAATCTCTGGGACCAATCAATGCCACCTTATGTAAGAAAAGGGTCTTTGTGCATGTGATTAAGTTGAGGATCTGGAGATGGGAAGATGACCTTGGATTATCCAGGTGGACTCTAAATGAAATCACAAGTGCCCTTAGAAACTGGAGGCCGAGGGAAATCTGAACAGACAGCAGAGAAGGCAATGGACACGGAGGCAGATACTGAGGTGATGCAGCCAAAGAAAGCAGCCGACAGCCACCAGAAGCTGCAAGAAACAAATTCTTTCTTAGAGCATCCCGGGAAGGAATGCCCTGCTGATACCCTGATTTGGGTCCAGTGAGAGTGATTTCGGAATTCCGGCTCCAGAACTGTGAGAGAATAAATTTCTGTTGTGGTAAGCCACCAACGGTGTAGTAATTTGTTACAGCAGTCAGAAGAAACTAACACAGCTATTAATCTGAATATATACCAGGGTTAAGTGGAAAGAAGATTTTTCTTTCAACATTAAAGACACTGGGAAGGACAAAAAGCAACGTTATTTCCTAGAAAAAATGAAATATTGGAAGATAGTTTTAAAAGATCAGGAACTTTTCATTTTAAAGCACTACCATATGTTTCAGGAAAATGCTACATTCCTAACCAAATTTCCTCTCCAATACATCATTATATTAAAGCAACATTCTCTAGTGCCAGGAAAGCAACTGGGAATGCGCGCATCCTGGGGGCCCCCACTCCGCACTGTTCTCCAGCCCCGCCTCACAGCATCCTGTTGCTCATAAGCCCCCTTCTGCATGTTTTTGTTCTACCAACTTCCCAGAATGTGTCCTTGTTTTACCAAAAGTGATCTTTTCTTTTACAAAGTTAAGTGATCTATTTGCAGAAGTTCACTTATGGAGCAGTTTCTGGGGTTGGCTGCTGTCTTCACTGAACTACACGTGCAAATGATGCCCACAGCATCCCGTTGGTCTCCGGGAAGGTACAGGGGGTATCGCATCAGCAGCTGCCTACGTAACCTCACTCATCTCTGTTCTCTCCAGATCAAGAGGCAGAAAGATAAGCCACCCTCACTCTGGGTAATTCTAACATACATTGTGCTGATGACACAAACCTGCACAAAGGACTCTCTTAGAATCTAAGAGTCAACTTCACTTAGCCAGAAAAATATGCCAAGTGGAAAGAAGATTTTCTCTTCAATATATACTATAAATGCTTTGTGAATAGTTTGCTTCTTAAAGAACTTTAAAAGGGGGGGGGCTTAAATGAAAAATGTGAAGTACTGGGAAAATAAGGATTTAAGAGGTAAATATTCATCTGGTTGTAAAAGTATAACATGGGGGCCCGGCTGGTGTGGCTCAGTGGTTGAGCATTGACCTACGAAGCAAGAGGTCACCCCGGTTCAATTCCCGGCAGGGTTTCAGCTTGATGTCCAGTAGGGGGCAGGCAGGAGGCAGCGGATCTCTCATAGATGTTTCTCTCTCTCTCTATCCTTCTCCCTTTCTCTCTCTCTCTAAAACTCAATAAAACATTTTTTTAAAATATAAAGTTGGGGTCAGCCTTGACACCACCCTCCTTCATATTAATCAAAGTTATTTTTATTTTTTTCCTAAATGTTTTTTAAATCTGTTCACTGTTCTCTTCGTGGCTGACCATCACCCTAATACAAGCGTCCCTAGGCATACTGCATTTGCCTTTTTAACTTGTCCTCCCCACCCACCCAGGTCCCACCCCCTCATGCGGGGAAGGGGGAGAGTGGCAGAGAGGCCAGGGGAGAGTAGGGGGCTGAGGTTTTCTTTCCTCTAAAGGTGGTGGCTTTGAGCAGGAAGGGTCACTGAGCATCACCTCTGCCCCTAGTTACTACTTGGTTTACAGGGAATTTACATCCTGTGCATCTGTCTCTGTGGAAGGGGCATGAGAACACTACCTACCTCCTGGGACTACTGTGAAGAAGAAATGAGCCAACACATGCGAAGCACAAAGACCAGAAACGGGCACAGTAAAGGAACTTCACTATTTTGGTTAGCACCTGCCAGGCCTAAAGTCTTTCCAGGGCTCCCTCTTTCCATGTCATAAACGACGCTGCGGTTTCACATTTATCAAATAACTCTCAGAGCAGTGTCTGCCTCTTCTCTGCTGTGGACTTCAGGAAGCAGGAATCACACCTGTGGCTGCTTCTCCTGCACGGTGTTGGGCGAAGAAAAGCACGGGCATGTCTGTTAAGCAGATCTCTCCGGTACAGCAGACCAGGGACCCGCGGTTCCAGCCTGCAGCTCCACGCGCCTTCAGGGTTAGCTTTGGTCCAGCTCGCCGAGTAATAGCAGGATCCGGGAAGCCTTCAGACATACCCACGGCCAGCCCCAGAGAGGCCGGTTTGATTGGTCTGGGGCTCGCCAGGGCCGGTATTTAAAACTCTCCAAATAATCCTCATCGGCAGGTCAGGTTGGAAAGTTCCCACCTGCTTCCATTCGGGAGGGAAGGCCTCCGAGCCGACCTCTGCTTTTGAATTTGCCCAGCCTCGGGCGCGATGGGGGGGGGGGGGGGTGAATTCTCCTTTCTTATTTAGATAATGGGCAGTTTTATGGACAGGAACTTGGCTGACGGAACAAACAAGAATGGTTCGCACTGTTCAGACCATTGTAATCCTGGCAGCAAAACCGTGGGGATGGCTCCTGGCCCCGGTGCCGCCAAACCACTCTCATTCGGGACACTTCTGCCCCTAGAGGGCGAGCGCACAGGGTCATGAACCTCCTCTTTATTTATTTATCTTAAAAGCCATCACTGAATTCCCTACACGGTGGTGAAGAAGAAAGGCGCGATGGTTGTTCTAAAGGCTGCAGAAAGCTGACCTCAACGCAGCCCTTCCTGGCGCTGCTCCCAAGACAGAAAGACCCCAGAATCAGCGTTCTTCCTCCCAGCCTCCTGTTCCACATCCTCCACCTCTGCTCCTTTCCAGCCGTTTACTCCCGTTCTGCATGAGTCCATCGGGCTTCCCAAGCCCCGGTCCGAGTGTGACCCCAGACATAAGGGTGCCCCTCGCGAAGCCGTCGCGGGTTCCTCCAGGAGTGGGGAGCTGGGCGACCAGACCGGCGGGGCCCCGCGCGCCTGGGGAGGCAGAGGGAGCTCCCCGATCGCGGGAAACCAGGGCGCACCTGTCGGTCCGACTGCAGATCAGCGGGCGGGCAACGCTCTCCTCGCCGGGGAAGGCCGGTCCCCGAGAGGCCAGCGTGTCCGGGAGACCCGGGTCTCCGCGGAGGCCCCACCTCGGCGCGCCCCGCGCTGAGCCCCGAATTTGGGAGCTGCACGCAGGGCGCGAGCCCAAGGCGCGGACATCGCGCTCCCTCCCCACTCCCCGCGGGAAAGGGAAAGAAACGAGGATCCGCGACCCCGTCCAACAGGTCCTGGGGTCCTCGCGAGGTTCAGGAAGTCGGACGACAGGCTGGGGAAAGGGGCGAGAACATGCCGTGGGCGCATCACCTACGGAGGAACCTCTCCACTTACCGTCTTCTTCACCCGCCCCGGCCCCACAGCTCACCCTGAGTTTGGGGAGCAGGAATCATCCCGCGGACGCGGGTGGGAGCAGGGTGGCGGACCCGTGAGGCTGGCACCGGCCCGCTCTGTCCGAGAAGTTGGGGATGCAGGAGAAGCGCCTCTCTGCGCGCCGGGGAGCTGGCCCTGGGGCGATCGGCGACCACTCACCTTGTGCCTGCGCCTCCATGGTAGCCGAGCTCGGGCTGAGCGCGGCGGGGACCTGCTCGCGGAGATCCAGACGGCGGCCGAGTCCAGAGCGCAGCTGGTCCGGCCCCGGGCGCCTCCTCGCTGCACCCAATCGCGAGCTCTGCGTGCGCGGGGAGAGGAGCCTCGGGCAGCCACCGCCGGCCGCCGCTCGTTACCTCCGCCCCTTGCAGTCCACCTGGCCTCGACCGCGCTGGGGAAAAGCCCGCCGAGGGCGCCACCTGCCGGCCACGCGGAGCACTGGGCGGACGGCGCCCCCTCCTGGCTCAGGGCGCGTGCTCAGGCCAAATAAATGCCTGACCCGGCTCAAGCGGGCCTGAACTGGGTTGCACCAAGACAAACACCATGGGAGAGAAGAGGGAGGGAGGATTTACAATACTGAACGATTACTTTTCCTGGTGGAAATACTGTGCGGTTTCTGTTACCCCCAGGACGCAACATTTTTGTCAACTGACCAATATATATCCTCGTTTTGTGTGTGTTTCTGTTTAAAGATAGCTTCCTTAACATATATTGTTGGCTAACTCATTAACATTGAGATCAGTACACCACCAGCATCAGAACTCATACTGCATGAAATTTATTAAGCTTTTTAAACTTAGGTATTTTGTTCCTGCGACAGTAGAAAGCACTTCAGCACTGTGTTTCCGGGCCATTTTAAATCACACACACACACACACACACACACACACACACACACACACGCCAAAGGCACCAAAAATGGTGTATTTGTAGTCTGTGAAAAGGGCACTTTACGTTATGGGAGCTGAAATAAGAAGGTAGAGGTTAGCCTTGTTTGACCTCTGCTGGGCGGGTTTGCGTCTGTCCGCCCAGGTTTTTCGGGGATCTGCCCACGTCTGGGAATGACCATGAAGTGCTGTATTGATTTGGGGCCATAAATACATTTCAGTGAGGAGGTGAAATCACAAATATGGAACTTGCAAATAACTACGCAACTGTGTATATACTTTCTAATCCAAAAACCCATAGGTCATGTCTGTAGGTTGGGGAAGCAATCACACTTTCAAGAAGAGACTAGAAGCTTCTAGTTCTGTTCCAAGCCTGGCCTGGCATTGCGACTAGTAAGCAGGGCCGGGAGGAAGAGATCAGCTGGTGTCTCTCCCGCTCAGGCCTTTAGCTGTTACAGAGCTCCCCTATTTCTCCACATCTACACCATCTTCATCTGTAAAATGATATGGACTATTTATTTACATTTGGTCTTGGGTTGCCTTTTTTAAAGTGTTTTTCTTTCTTTCTTAAAAGAGATAGTACAATCTGTCAGGGTAAAGTGACAGTTCCATAGTGAGCCCCCATATTTCCTACCGAAGAGCTTTATGCAAATTCATAGCTCAAAAACTTTATTGAATAAATAATGAATGAACCAGTAGGTTCTATGTTATCCATGCTCAAGTTACTGTCAAAGTACAGACTTAATAAACATTAATGGACTCTTTTTTTTTAATGAATGGACTCTTAAATCTTTGCTTGAGAGAAGGAACACACATGATTTCCTGGCATGTGTAAAAATACATCAGTGTTTCTTTTGTGGTGTTCAATAAATTCCTGATTTGTAATCATTGACATTAAAATTGCCGTATAGAACAGCAAGCATAGGGCTTTTTACATGGATTTTGGTGGTAGTGACCATGGATGCACCAAGTGACAAATTAGAGCCAGTGATTGAATCAGTTTTAGAGTCTATTCAGTTGTTCTGGTCCCCCCCCCATCCCCCTCCCCCGACCCTGGAAATTAAACACCAGGTTAGGCTTGACTCCCAGCTGTTGAAAGAGCTAAAAATAGTCAATGACTTTCCCGCTTGAGTCAGCGAACTTTCATCCAAACTCTGACTCATTTTTGTGATTTATAAATTTTTAGGCTACCACCCCCTTAATATCTTTGATCATTGTTTATAATAAAATATTGATATTCATTCAGAAGTACTTACTGAATATAGGCTGTGCCGGGAACTGTGTTAGATGTTAAGGAGATAGTGAAGGGCCTGTTCCTTTTTACCCAGGGAGTCCATGGTCTGGGGAGAAGGGGGTTAGATGCTTTATGTAGCGGTGCACTATGCTAAATGCTGTGTTGGGGTAGCCCAGCGTGCGGGTAGCAGTGAGGAAGGTCTCCTAACTCAGTCTGCTGAAGAGATCGAGGAACATCCCTTTGAAGATGTTTGCCTCCACTGAATCTTGAAGGATGAAGAAATTAACCAGGTATGTTGCATTAGCCCCCAAATAATGGTTTAGCCAAGGCGCACTCTTGTTATGCCCTTCCTTTTTCCTTGTCACTTATGATGCGAATTTTCTTAACTTCTTTGAAGCTTAGTCAAAAGGTCATCTACATCCTCTGTTCTTCATCTTTGTAAGGACTCTGCGATGGGTAGGTGGTTACGTTAATGCAGTTCCCGTTCACTCCTGCAGCACTGATCTTTCTGCAGAGGAGGGGATACAGTGGGAATCATACGTGTCCGAAGGGAAGGCGTAGTCAACAGTCACTTGTATGAGAGGGAACAGGAAAGGACAAAGAAAGTATGCCGCTCTGGCTCACGAACGTTACACACACACTGAAGGAGAACATGGGCTTTGGGGTCCATTTGATTCTCACACTGAAAACTACTAACTGTGGAAGCTACAGCCAGTTTCCTAGCCTTTCTGTGCCCGGGCGTCTGCATTTCGTGGCAGGATGCTGTGCGAGGTGTTAACTGATGGTTCTTTCCCTCCCAGCCTACCAGGGCCCGTGTTCCTAGAGCAGTGGTCCCAGCCCTCTGAGGCATCAGCACCACCCACGGGGCTTTAAACCACTTCTGACATTTCTGATACCTGATACTCGGATTTGCTTTGTAAAAAAAAAAGAAATTAAGAAAGTTTCCACCCAGGTAAACAGAAAAAAGTGAAGAAAAAAATAAAAAGTAAGCAGGTAGAGCACAGACTCCCCTGCCCCTGCTTCCGGGGAGTTGGGGCGGGAAGAGAAGTGTGGAGGAGCGGTTAGAGGTTGGTTAGAGGTTAGAGGTTAGAGGTCTGTCTGTGTGTTGCTCTCACTCTTTCCTTCCCTACCCTCCTCACAGCAGGGAGGACCTGGCTCTGACAGTCCCCTCAGGAACTTGGTGGCCAGGTTGCTTTGAGAACTGTTGGTAAGGACAGAGTGGCTGCCACTTTCAGGCGGTATAGGAAACCATCCAGGCATGTCCTTGAGCCCCATGTGGGGTGATGAAGTTAGGAGAGAGGACCAGCTGGTGGGCCAACATTCACAGGAGGCTGGGGAGAGACCAGGGGAGGGAGGGGGCAGCAGAGTCCCTCAGGGAGGTCAGGGGGGCTGCACACAGGGAGAGGCAGTGGGGAACTCTGCCCAGAGGGCCTGCTGTGCCGCCCACCCCCTGCTACAGAGCTGGGCAGAAGGCAATGGGGAGACTTCAGTGAGGTCCTCCCCAGGCCTCAGGAGGACCTGGAACACGTCTCCTCTCCAAGTCCACCAGCCAGAGGGTGGGCTGTGGAGGCCAGGGGAGACAGGGGGCTGCCGTCCTGCCAGGACCACTGAGGCAGAGAGCCAAGACACGAACATCTAAGTGCAGCATGAGGCTGCAGGGCTCAGACCGTGTGGTTGTGTTCTTAGCCCAGTCTCTTTTCCTGAGAGAAGTAACCAAGAGAATTGAGAAGACACCACTGACAGTGACCTTCAGGTTGGAATGGGACCATCCGACAGGAGGGATCTGAAACACTGGGAAGAAAGCAGCCCCCAGGCCTGCACTGGTCATGGAATGGTGAGCATTTGGTTGTCCTGGATTCCAAAACCTGTAGTTTGAGAAATTTTCAAGGTGATTGTATCTCTTTTGTTTGTTTGGTGTGTTTTTTTCTTTTTGGTATATTTTTTTCTTCTGTTTAGTGTTTGTTCTGTTTCTGTTGAAAATGTTCAATTCTTTCAGTAGCACTAAGAAAAGAAGTGTGTTGTCAAGTCGGTCCAGGCCAGTACAGGACACAGCAGGGGTGATGGAAACAAGAAAACTCCAAGAGAGAAGCACAAAAGGACCGAATAAAAAGACGAAGGCCTCTACCACACCATTAATTCCTTCACTGCAGCAGGGTTTTCCCATTTCTTAGAGGATTTTTGTCTTGCTTATTCAATGGTGCGATGCCTTTACAGCTCGGGTCTCTTGTGCTGATTAGCGGGCTCTGTGGTGAGTGGCCGCGCTTCCTGTGGCTGCCCTTGCCAGAGCCTGACCTTCAGATAAATGGGTATTAGCACAGCATCCTCATGAGACAGAAGCAGAAAGTCAGGTGTGGTCTCATTCTTTTCCAAACACAATGGATGCTTCTGGGTTAGAGAAAGGCCACAGAGAGCGTCACAAGGGTTATTGATAAAGTCCTTGGAGAAAGTTAAAGGATCCAGGAGTGTGACATCGGATGACGGCACACCATCTATTGTCCACGGTCTCAGGACAGATTGCACACAACATGCAAAAGAGCAATGGATTGCTTACTGACCACAATGGCTGTTTTCTAAAACTTCCAAGTGACTCTCACACTCTGAAATAATCTACACTGGGTTTTAAATGCATGTGATAGACAATCTAAATGGTCATAAAAACTGTGCAATAACATACCGATGTAAGCTCTCTTACACCGGCTTGTGTCAAAGTCAAGGGACTGGCCTGGGTAGGCAGGCCTGTCTCAGTTAAGACCCCATCAGAAAGCTCGTATTCATTATGCAACTAAATGAATAGTATTAAATTTTTATTTTGCTAAGTGGAAAATGAATTGAAGCAAGGTAAATTCAAATTGGAAATACTGTATATTGCTCAGTGTTTCAACGTATTTGTGGAAATCTAAAATAAATCCATAATCATTATTAAAAAGAATCATTTGGAATTAGAAAAATTTTAAAGCACCATAAATTATAATTCTTAAATATTTAAATATTTAATATTCTAATATTTAGGCTTTTGAATAAAAGCTAGTAGGAAAAGAAATGCACTTACAGGATTGTGCCGAGGAACATTTTATGAAATCTCGCTGAGAAGTTCTAGTTTTTTGGTAGTCAGTCCTCCCCATGAGTGATGGTTAAAGAACAGAAATCTATTTATCCAAAGCGTTCTCCAGCAGTATGTTAATGAAACCACTAGTGTGAGAAAAATTAGTAAGTCAAAGATATTCCTTATAATATTAACTCATAATTAATTTGAGAATTGTTTACATTTTCCATTCACTAATTTCAAACACATACTTTAAAAGAAACTATAAATTTTATTTTGTTGCTTATGTAGAGTTATATGGTTGTCATAAGTTAAGTATTCAAAACTTTTTAAAAGAACTATGTAAGCATAAGACAATTGCCATATTGTAAAAGTCTGTGAAGTCTTTTACCAAGACTAAACAAAAAAAATGTTAAAGTACATTTTTAGAATTGGAAAACAAATTCAACAATTTCTATCACTTTTTAAACATGATGAGGAATTTGGAACAATTTTAGTTTATACATTCTTTTCACTTTATATGTCAAAATTAATTTCACAGAAATTAAAATATCAAATATTTTTAGGTCATATAAAAGCTAGAAGAAAATGTAATTGAATAGAGACATATGTAAAACTTTAGACAAGAAACAAAGAAAATGTAATTGAATATTTATTAAGTTTTGAGCTATGAAAAGTACTTTCAAAGTTTAGATTTCATAGAGGAAAATAATTTGGCTTCAAAGATTAAAACTTTCATCTATTAAAGATAACCAAAATTAGCAAATTGTAAAATAATTTATAATAATTGGGAAGTGGATGAAATCTCTAGACCAGGGGTCCTCAAACTACGGCCTGCGGGCCACATGCGGCCCGCTGAAAACATTTATCCGGCCTGCCAGGTGTTTTTGCCACCGCTGTGTGCATAGGAATTTGTTCATAGTTTTTTTTTTAAACTACAGTCCGGCCCTCCAATGGTCTAAGGGACAGTGAACTGGCCCCCTGTTTAAAAAGTTTGAGGACCCCTGCTCTAGACTCTAAAAGACCTTGCAGAGCTATAATCTTGATACCAAAGACCAATAAGAATAGTCTCAGGAGAGGAAATTATGAAAAATTACTATCAATGCAAAAGTTCTACATAAATGAAGGTGAATAAAATTCAACCATGTAGTGTGTGTGTGTGTGTGTGTGTGTGTGCACGCGCATACAATCTCCTTGGAGGTAGGTGTTTTTATCCCCATTTCACAGACAAAAAAACTGAGTCCACTTGGCCTGAGATTATTTAACTGACTTAGGTCAGACAATTAATAACAGTGGACCTGGGATATGATCCCAGACTAAATTCCTCAACCAGTGTTCTTAACACAGACAACAGTCTGCCTCCAATTTCTAATTTTCTTTCCCTTCATCCCTGGGAACAATTAAACAATTACTGGCACAGGTCATTCAATAATAATATCAGAGAATACTCAGTGAAAATATAAATTAAAAACCACGTTTAATGAACGAAAGTCACCTAAAATAAGTGTTGCATAATGTAAATGGAAACATTCGAAGAAAACACACACACACACCCATTGACTTTCTTTTGAGAAACCAAGATGGCGGCATAGGTAAACACCAGAGTTTGCTGCCTTGCACAACAACTTCAAAAATACAACTAAAAGACAGAACAGACATCATCCAGAACCACAGGAAGGCTGGCTGAGTGGAAATTCTACAACTAGAAGGAAAGAGAAAAGCACACTGAGACTCAGAGGAGGAGCGGTGAGGAAGTAAAATATTAAAGGTACAGAGGCGCACGCGGAGCGGGCTGGCGGCTGAGGGCGAGGTTGTCTTTTGCAATCAGGAGGGAGTCTCAGGCTCTGAGCTCCAGTTCTGGGCTAGTCTTTGGGGACCCAGACTCATACGGGAGAAGCAGGACTGTCTGGCATCGGTCAGAACTCGAGGGCAGCTTTCTCTTGGAGGTGCTTGCAGCGATTACCGGGACATTGAAAAGCGGAGCCTCTGAGGGCAAGACTGAGAGCAGCCATAATGCTAGCCCCACCCTGTTGATCCCGTGGGACCGCCCGCCCAAGCCCTGCACAGAGGCTTTTGCTGGATAGCTTCAGGCAAAGGCTAGATTAGGACCTCCCTAAGAACCAGGAGCGAGTGTGCCCAGTGGTCAGAGTGGGACCATCCAGTTTGCACCTCCTCGGACCCTTAAAGGACACATTCAGGGGGAAGACTCAGTGAGCACCAAAGCCCCACTGAAGCAAGTCTTGCCCCAAAGGAGTGTCTCCAGCACAGAAGTTCTCCCACTGCAGACACAGCTGATTCTCACAGCCAATTGGCCTGGAGGTCAGTTCCTCCCAGTGATAACTACAACAATCAAGGCTTAACTACAACAAGACTGTGCACAAAGACCACAAGGGGGTGCACCAAGAGTGTCCTCCTCAGGTAATTGGGGAGGCTGAACCACTGGGCCCTAGAGGACACTTAGCACAGGAAACCACTTTATCAACACAGGGAAGCATAAAAAAATGCGGAGACAAAGAAACAGGACACAAATGACAGAAATGGAGGAAAGCAAACTACAGGATATAGAGTTCAAAACCACACTATTAAGGTTTTTCAAGAACTTTCTAGAAGCCGCCGATAAATTTAGTAAGACCCTCGAAAAGACTGATGAGACCGTCGATAAATGTAGTGAGATCCTCAAGAAATCTAGTCAGACCCTCGAGGTTATAATAAAGGACCAACTGGAAATTAAGCATACACTGACTGAAATAGAGGATATTATACAGACTCCCAACAGCAGACTAGAGGATCGCAAGAATCAAGTCAAATATTTGAAATACGAAGAAGCAAAAAATACCCAACCGGAAAAGCAAAATGAAAAAAGAATCCAAAAATATGAAGATAGTGTAAGGAGCCTCTGGGACATCGTCAAGCATACCAACATCCGAATTATGGGGATACCAGAAGAAGAGAGAGGGCAAGATATTGAAAACCTATTTGAAGAAATAATGACAGAAAACGTCCCCTACCTGGTGAAAGAAATAGACTTACAAGTCCAGGAAGCACAGAGAACCCCAAACAAAAGGAACCCAAAGAGGACCACACCAAGACACATCATCATTAAAATGCCAAGAGCAAAAGACAAAGAGAGAATCTTAAAAGCAGCAAGAGAAAGAAAATCAGTTACCTACAAGGGAATACCCATACGACTGTCAGCTGATTTCTCAACAGAAACTTTGCAGGCCAGAAGGGAATGGCAAGAAATATTCAAAGTGATGAATACCAAGAACCTACAACCAAGATTACTTTATCTAGCAAAGCTATCATTCAGAATTGAAGGTCAGATAAAGAGCCTCACAGATAAGAAAAAGCTAAACGAGTTCATCACCACCAAACCAGTATTATATGAAATGCTGAAAGGTATCCTTTAAGAAGAGGAAGAAGAAGAAAAAGGTAAAGATACAAATTATGAACAACAAATACACATCTATCAACAAGTGAATCTAAAAATCAAGTGAATAAATAATCTGATGAACAGAATGAACTGCTGATTATAATAGAATCAGGGGCATAGAAAGGGAATGGACTGACTATTCTTGCGGGGGAAAGGGATGTGGGGGATGTGGGTAGAGACTGGACAAAAATTGTGCATCTATGGATGAGGACAGTGGGTGGGGAGTGAGGGCAGAGGGTGGGGTGGGAACTGGGTGGAGGGGAGTTATGGGGGGGAAAAAGAGGAACAAATGTAGTAATCTGAACAATAAAGATTTAATTAAAAAAAATAATGACTTACATCTGTATCTGGAGGCTCCACTTCTGTGAGTCTACTGACATCGCTCATCAGTCACCTTTTTTGGAGGAAGAAAAGGACTGCTCTATTCATGAGCTGCATCAGCAACATAAAGCATTCTCTAGGAAAATGAAGAAAATTACCACAACCTGCCACACTGCAGGCAGTCTCAAGCAATGTGACATTTCAAACCAGTTCAGTAAGGAAATGCATAATTATTCCCCATAACTGTCAAGTGAGTATAGCAGGCCCGTACCTGCCAGTGAAAAGAATCAATCTGAGAGCAAACAGAGTCTATCTAACTGCGGGAATAACCCAACGTCCTGGAAAAAAAGATTTTCTTTACCTTTTAATTCCTCGTATATATTCAAGTTTTGCTTCATACCTTAAATTTTTTTTTAATTCTACCTCTATCTCCAAACCACTTTTGCTAAAACACCACCCTGTACTACTATATACACACTCACACACTCATTCTGGTTATGATGACTCACAATGAGAAGATTCACAACCAATTTCCAGTTTCGTAAGCTAAAGTATTTCACCAAGATTTGTACTTTTCAATAAAAGCCACACGAAAGTTTTTAAGTACACAATATAATTATTCAAGTAAAAGGGAAATATTTTCCCCATGATTTATGTGTTGTTGTTGAGCACTTATTCCACCTCGTATTCCATCATCGTGGTTCTATTTGCTATTACTCAGACTTGCTTGCCATTGTACTAATTTCTGCTTGGCATGTGGTGTTTCCATATCATTCTAAGAAGTCTATTCTTCTGTCACGACTTTTTTTTTTTTAAAAATTCTCACCCAAGGATATGCTTAAAGAGAGGAAGAGAGAGGGAAAGGGAGAAAGAAAAACATTGATGTGAGAAACATCAATCCGTTGTCTCCCATATGGGCCCCTATCAACCTAGGTATGTGCTCTGATCTGGAATTGAGCCCACAACCTTTGGGTGTACGGGATGACACTCCAACCGACTGAGCCACCTGGCCAGGGCTGTCAGGACTTTTCATCTCTTAAATTGTTTCATTTCTTCCAAGCTCCGTGATTTAATTTAATGAGTCTTTTTTTTTAAGAGTATAAATCACTGCCTTCTTGTTTGTAATGTTCTAAAACTACTTTTAGCTCTCAGTTTAAAATTTATGACAAATGCAGTGATTGTGTTATGTTGTCCATGTGGATGATTCAGGCATAATCTCATTTGGCCACCTCTAATTTTTTTATTTTGATTTTTTCCTTCAATGTTTTTTCTTCAATGTTTTTTCTTTTTTCTACTGTTACAAATGATCTCTCTAAAACACAAACCTGATAATCTTTATTTTTTTTAGAAAATCTCCATAACACAGGGGCATTTATCAAAATTTATTTTCCCTTATAGTTTATATATATTTTTCAAAAATAAAAACAAATAAGGCAACATTTAAAAAAATAAACTACTCCAAGATCAAACACATCAGAAAATATACATATTTCCCATATATCTTTAATGATAGAACATTGGCTTTGGAAATATACTTATTTTCCCTTAAGAAAAAATGTCAGTTTAAATAAATATATTAAATAAGTAACAGCTCAGCCCTGGCCGGGTGGAGTGTTGTCCTATACACCAAAAGATTGTGGGTTTGATCCCTGGTCAGGGCACATACCTAGGTTATGGGTGGGGCCAGCATGGGAGGAAACCGGTTGATATTTCTCTCTCACATTCTCTCTCTCTCTCTCTCTCTCTCTCTCTCTCTCTCTCTCTCTCTCTCTCTCCCCCTCTGTCTCTCACAAATCACTAAACATATCATTTGAATATGGCAAAATAATATGCAAATAGTAATACCATGAGGAATCAGTGAGTAAACTGAACATTACCAATTCAAAATTGCAGTGCCCAATATGAACACCAGAGGGCTCCAAATCATAAGCACTTTAAAACATAAGCCTGTAAAGATGACCTTATTTCAATAGCAACAAGTCCAATGATAATAGCTCTCATTGCTTGATTATCTATTTTGTTTTAAACATTTTGCTAGGCAATTTACATATATAAACTCATTTTTCTCACAATATCCCTTAAAATTAGCTATTATTATATCAATTTAATAAATAATAATGTTATTGTTTTATTTTATCTCTTTTTTAAAAGAGCAGTTTATTGATTTTTAAAGAGAGGAAGGGAGTGGGAGACAGAGAGAAAAAGAGAAACACTGAAGTGAGTTAGATGATAGCATTAACATTTTCCTTATATTTTTAAGTCTATTTCTTCAGACAGGAAAGCTCCTATGAATAGTTATTTTGGAACCAAGCAATTATTATTTTTTAAATTTAATTTATTTTTATTATTTTACAAAAATACAATTTACAAATTAGTTACACCTTTATCATGTGTGTCTATGCATATGCACACACATGCATACATATATACATATACATAGTAGTGGTGTGCTGGTAAACCACCTCTCTTCCCTGCCTTCACCCCCCACACCCCGACTCCAAATACTCTGGTTTATAGAGTTTGCCAATTTCTGTAGTGTAAACACTCCCATCTTTGCTGATTTGAAAGTACCAACTTGATGTTACTGAACAAGGATTCTGGAAGAGATGAACATAATGGACTCTCAAAAGCTGATGGAAGCCAGCTTCAGGACATGCGCATCTATAATAATAAGAGCATAATATGCTAATTAGACCAGATGTTATCCAGACAACCTTCCAGATGAAGCCAGGGCTGCGAGCTAAGCCTGGGTCCCGGGTGCCATAGGGAAGCTGGTGCTGGCAGCCGGGGGAAGGAAGGCCTATTCTTGCACAAATTTCATGTATTGGGCCTTTAGTATACACACAAAGGTGGAGTGTGTGTGTCTGTGTGTTGGAGGTTAATGTCATTTTTCTTACCTAAAATGCTTAAGAAAATTTGTGGGTATATTTACACGCACAATGTTCTGTGCTCTCACATCTCCTCAGCCCATCCTTTGACCTCAGCCATACAGAAGCCATCAGTTTCCAGCAAGTAAGATCCAGCAGCACCCCCCTCAGACTTCCATCTTGGGAGCTCTCTGCCTCTACTTCATTGGATATCGGGCGGAGACTGGAGACCTTGAGATTCATGTGCAAGCATGGAAGTATGAGCGAGTTATTGTCCCACAGAGCAATCCTTGATGAATGGGGGTCAGAGCAAGTGGATAGACATCTCCTCTTCTGTGTTTGGGGTGGGCAGTTCTGAGGCCCAGTCTACCTGGCTCTTCAGAGGGTCCTGCGGGACGGGGGCTCGCTACCTCGATATTGTATCCTTGGGGAAGCTGTCCTTCCTTTCTTGGTTCATTCTCCCAGTGGCTCACTTCTGTTTTGTGGATTTGCTGGGGTTCTTGTCCCAGCATCAAGAAGGGTTCAGGAATCTGGAAAAGGGGCTGTGCGTAGATGACATAGGAATCCAGAGACTAATAGAGAGTCCGGAGACGAGATATAATTTTGAAAGGCATTGGGGGTCAGAGGACCTTCAGCTAAAGGAACTGAAGACTACCTCCTTGCCTAGGACCCTTGCTTTTATTAACACAATTTGTCCTAAGGCAAGGTGGAGATAATACACTTCAAAGGGTAAGGTTTCAAAGGGTACAGAAGCATTGTCAGTTTGGGGAATAGCCCACGGCTGTTCAGGTGTTTGGCCAGTAGGAGGCAATAACATGTAGATTAAGATGCCCTTTAACTGTCTGGCAACCGCAATCAATAATCCCTTTTAGGTTTGGGGAAATGCGTTTAGCCATTACCAACAGGTGACTACATGTGTGACTCAACCCTGTTGAGTTCCCAAGTCTCATCAACCTTTTGATGAAACTCTTGAAATGATGACAGGCTGGAATTGGTCCCCGGCATGGATTCACATCCCAAAATCTTACCTTCAAGTGATGTCTAGTCGTGGGCTCTTCCTTCTTGGAGGGCACAGCCTGAGATTCTAGGCTTATTGCCCGGGCTCTATAACGATAGCGATTTGATGAAATGTAATCTCCACCACCAACACTAAGTAGGTTGTTAATTACAGTTTCATCTACAAAATACGTAATTTGCATTCTCTTTAGTTTAACTGCCAATTAAGACGATTTGGCTTAGATTGAAACTTCTAATAAAGAAGAGGTAGTTATGTGATAAAATCTAAAGGGGCCCTATTAAAAGGAGAATATACAATGGTCTATTAAATCAATTGCCTTGGACTTCTTCTATTTAAGGTTTATACACCAGCAAATTATCAAAGACAAATAGATATACGTTTACTCAGTAACCTATCTATTTCTCCTGCCCACATTCACACAAAAAATAATTCTTATAATCACATACTGGAAGTAAATATTTAATTCTTATGCAGTGTTTAAAATGGTATTGGAAACAGTTGTCATAATATTAACATAGAGAATTGTAATTAAGTTAATTTTCACATCCACAAATAAAAAGAAAATATTAATAATGAGTTCAGAAGGTAGTTTTAAGCCATCATCATTCTGGGTTATAGATTGGGTTATATTATTTTGGGCTTAGGTTTGAACTATTTAAGTATGGTAAGACAGCTATTTCTGATCAATGTATTTTTGTATTTTTCTTTCCTTTCAGATAGCCAGAAACCAAAAACTTAATATTGATGCCAGCTAATTCAAATCAAATAAAACAAGAAACACTTCAAACACACAGCATATCAAATAAATTAAGACAAATAGAAAATTTAAATGGTCTTGAAAACTTTAAGAGAAAATACCCAAATACATCATAACCAGATGAGTAATACTATATTTAATCTAAGTTGCTTATTTAGAAAGAAATAATTTTAAATTTTCCCAATTTTAAAAACACAGAATTTGAACACAAAAGAAAGACATGTACATAATGAGAATTTAGAACATACAAAAAAGAGTACAGGAGAAAGTACAAATCACTCTAATATTTGGGAGTGTTACTAGAACCCCATTGTTTTTGTGTCTGTCTGCCTATGTACAATGGCCCAAATAAGTCTACAAGTAGGAGTTTGCAGTATAGAAAGAAAAAATAGTTTAATATTGAATTGGTCAATCCAGAGACGGGAAGCTAATGCTAAAAACCCTACCCCCCAATAGTGTTAGGTTACAGATTACTTAGGGCGAAATCACAAGGCACCATGGTCTAGAGGGCTCAGGGTTGTGCCGGGAACTGCTTGGTCAGAGGAGGTAAGGGTAACAAATCATTTCTTCAGGTGCTAAGGACAGTTTTGAGATCTTCTCCCATGTTCCTTTCTCTGGTCTCCTGAAAAAGTAGCCAAATTTAGATAAAATAAAAGTATTATGCAAAAAGCTTGAATTTTATAATAAAAATGTCTACCTATAGTTTTAAACATATTTGTTCAGCCTCAAAGAAGTTTGGGTTTAAAGATTTGGGGCCTCATTTTGGTTTATTTAAGAGTAACAGCACCTGCCTGGCCAGTGTGGCTCAGCGGTTGAGCATCAACCTGTGAACCAGGAGGTAATGGTTCAATTCCCGGTCAGGATACATGTCTGAGTTGCAGGCTCGATCCCCATTGTGGGGCATGCAGGAGGCAGCCGATCAATGATTCTCTCTCATCATTGATTTTTAATCTCTCTCTCCTTCTCTCTTCCTCTCTGAAATCAATCAAACTATGTATTTTTAAAAAAGAAGAGTAACAGCACCACATTGAGTTTCAAGAGCCACCTGGAAATAGATTCAGAGGGTCATTTGCTTGTATTTGATACTCCTCAGCTCTGTTCCTGGACCCATGCCTAGTGAATTAAATTATTGCAATTTTCCAGGCCTTCATTAATGCGTTTGTATAGAAGATAAGCAACAAGAAGAGCTCTTAGCAAAGATATGAAGTTGTTTGAAGCTGTTTCCTAATGACCTGGTTATTGTTCAGCAATGATGTGTGAGTGTTCTAACAGCAACCTCTTATTGCCTGAGGTGGCCTTAAAAAAAATCTGATTCTGCTATTTTCATAATTACTGCTAGTCTAATACTGAGCTAAATTAGTTTAAATACAAAGTACTGGAATAGAATTGCGTCCATCCTTCCTTTCTAAATACTTCCCATTTAACAAAGCACCATTAGCATTTATCTGTAGAGTGGGTATTTGATGAAGAGTCACCAGGCAGCAACTGTGAGAATAACGGAATGATGCTGAGTGCCTCGGGAATTTTGCAATGATGTGTGTGTGTGTTTAGTTCACAGATTGACTCCTCAGATGACCGAATAGTTCTAGCAAGGAGCTAGCTACATGACTCCAAAAGGCCTTTGAGCAGTCTTTATTCTTGCTGCTCAGGAGTCTAGCTAGGGGCCTCCTGGAGTTCATTGCAGCCACAGCCTTTCCTGCAGGGCCAGCTGCTTTTATGGTCAGAGGAGAGAAACAGAGGCTCAATGGGAGATCTATTTCTGGGTGTTGAAAGGACCTCTGTGCTGCTGGTTGAGGGGGAAATCACCCAACCTCGCTCATGGAATGCCTAGATTCTAGACGAGTCTCAACTGGGCTGACTGGGCACTTCAAGTCTCTGACACGTATCTGTTCCATGCCAGTAGGCTACCTCAGGAATGTCCTCATGGAGATGACAGAAACACAAGAAAGAGCAAGGCAAGGCCTCTCGAGGTGTAGACTTAGAAGCACCATACTTGCACTTCTGCTTCATTCTATTACCCAAAGCCAGGCACATGGTCAAGTCCAGAGACAGAGGCAGAGGACACTTCAAAGTTAAATGCCCAAGGGGGTGGATGCAGAGAGGGTAAAAGATCATTCAACCCATCAGCAAGACCTATCAATTCTACCTTAGAAATACTTTCCACACCTGTCCAATACTCCTTCTATCTTATTGCTACCTCCACTTCAGTTCACCATGATCTCTCTTACCTATCACCACCTGACGGCTCTGTCCATATCTTTCTTGTCCATTCCTTCTCAGACCATTCTCAATGCAGCAACGAGAATAAACTTAAAAAGAAAACCTGCTCTGACCACACATTTAATTAAGTCTGCCAAATGGTTTCCTATTGTTCTCAGGATAAAGGTGAAAATCCTAAGGCCTGAATTGTTTTCAATTTTCAATTGAGGGGTTATTTTAAAGCAAGTAGGTGAACCTGGTGAAAGGGAGAAAGAGAGTGAGGAGGGAGTGTGGGAAAGAGAGGCTTTGTAAATGATTTCCATGTGAGGACAGCCTGGGACCCCTTTCCCCAACCTCATCTCCTTCCATCCTTTCTTTCACTTTATGGTTGGAACACATCATACTTCCCCAACTTGTACACTATTTCAAACCTCTGGGGTCTTACTTGGACTGCTCTGTGTCCAAGTAGAGTTCTTTATTTCTCCTTTTGGTACAGATTCGAACCCCTCTGACTTTCCAGTTTCCTTCTTCAAGGGGGAAAAAAAGAGAGAGAAGAGCCGTGAGTGGTTTGGCTGAGTGTATAGAGTGTCTGCCTGCGGACTGAAGGGTCCCAGGTAGAGAGAAAGAGAGAGGGAGGAGGAGGAGGAGGAAGAAGGGGAAGGGGAAGGGGAAGGGGAAGGGGAAGGGGAAGGGGAAGGGGAAGGGGAAGGGGAAGGGGAAGGGGAAGGGGAAGGGGAAGGGGAAGGGGAAGGGGAAGGGGAAGGGGAAGGGGAAGGGGAAGGGGAAGGGGAAGGGGAAGGGGAAGGGGAAGGGGAAGGAGAAGGAGAAGGAGAAGGAGAAGGAGAAGGAGAAGAAGAAGAAGAAGAAGAAGAAGAAGAAGAAGAAGAAGAAGAAGAAGAAGAGAGGAGGAGAGGCAACAGGATGGCATCATGCTGCTCCAATCTTTATTTTAATGCTCACCTGAGGCTATGTTTAGAGAGAGAGGGAGAGAAAGAAACATCTATGTGATGGGAAAGATGGTTGTCTCCGAATGCTCCCTGACCAGAGATAGAACCCACAACCTACGTATGTGCCCTTGTTATTGGTGGGGGTGTGTGCTCTGTGTGCGCACCTGCTACTGATGGAAGTGGGCTTCTTGGGGGTGCCACAGGAACAAGAATTTGAGGCCCCATGGGAGGAGGAGGTGTTGTGGAAAGCTTTAGTGATGAGGTAACATGACGGGAGATCCTCTCAGGGCCCCATCTCCCTACGTCCTGCTATGAAAGAAGTCACATTTTGTCCTCAGCAGAGCTAGGATTAAAGTCAGTGCCCAGAGTTTCTGCTCCATGTCAAAGCACAGCATCAGGCTAAGGTAGCTTGTGTTCCCACCTGCAGTCCATTGTGTGTAGGTTTTGCATGGCCATGGACCATACAGCTTCTAGGAGCTCATGGTGGGCTAGAGGAAATCCACAGACCAAGCAAGTGCAAGGAAGCAGGAGCCAAGCAAGAGGAAAAAGAGAGAATTCCTTTGCCTGTGGATTATGTATTTCCAAATGGTTGCAGGCTTGCACTGGGGTCCACCCTCTTGATCTTTGTTCCCAGGTTAGACTGACAGGTAAGCACCTTCCCTATGTGACGCTGACCTCACTGCCATATGCCCATCTTCTCCTTTCCCCTCAGTGATTTGCAGGGAATGGAATGGTGGTTTCCTGGGGAGAGTGAAGTTGCAGCTTCCTGGTGAAGCTGCCCATCGGACCATGCTTATAATATCTGGCCTCCCCTTTGCTTCCTTCCTATTATTAATTTTAATAACTTGCTAGTTACAACAGTAACACCCTGACCGGGTATTGAACCCGCAAAAATTTTGGTGTACAGGATGACACTCCAACCAAATGTCCACCGGCCAGGGCTCCATTTTTTTTTTAATATATTGGTTTAGGGCCCACCAATATAACCTCATTTTACCTTCATTACCTCTTTAAAGACCCTATCTCCAAATAGTCACATGCTAAGTTTCTGGGGGTTAGGACTTTAACATATGCATTTTGGATGAACACAATTTTACCCATAACAAGGTCATACTGGATGAGAGGGGCCCTAAATCCAATGACTGAAGATATTGAAATCGAAGGTCCTTATGACTTTATTTCGCTTCAATCCTAGTTCTGGAAATCATGTTTTTTTCTCTCTCTCTCTTTCTCAACACAGAGACCTAGCCTTTCCCTTTGGATAATCAACAACCCTGGTAGCAGAAGCCAGTAGCCAGGACCTGAATAATGATCCCACTGCAGGAAGTCTGCAAGATAAAGGTCACATCTTGACCTGTTATGTTTCAGTTCCTGAGCTCTAGGGTGGAGCAATCCTCTGGCTACTTTCTCATGAGACCAGACAGAGGGACGCTGCAAGAGACCTCAGAACTGTCCTCAAGGCCTATAATTTGGCACTGTCAAATTGTACCTTTTAAGTTATTTAAATTCCAAATCTATTGGAAAAAAGACAAGATTCTGCTCTCTTAAAAACTTTTATTAGGCATTGCTGGATGCTGCTGCACACATCATGGGAGTACACAGCACTCCACAAGAATCCATACAACAGCTCAGACAGTGACATTCAAAATAGTTGATTCCCATGACAGTTTTCATCCCAGTAGAGTGAGTGTCCTTATATCCTTCCATGAGATCAGATGTCATAATTAAGATTACCCTTCCATTCTAAATCAACCAACAAAAACAATAAAATAGAAAGGCCCCACCTCCCCCCACAAAAGACAATAGGGATATTTGAGTGTCCAAAATTAGACTCCAAAATATCACACGGTATCCATTTTGAAAGACTTGCCCCTAAAATTTGTGTGAGCTGACATTGGGTGCTTTTGCTGCCAGCAGCAAGTGAGAATGCATTTACTAAGAGGGAGCAGTAAACCAATACATATTCATTGACCATCCTTGAGGTAAGAGATTTAAAAATTTCACTGCTTAAAAAAAAGTTAATTTCCAAGTCCTGTCCAGCAGGACATATCTGTTGGCAGGAAGATTATTTTTCTGTCAAATATTTAACACATATTTTCACATACAGCCTGTGTCTTTTCTAAGCACATGATTTATTTTAATTATTCATCATACATTCATCATGAAAAGTTGAATTATATACTATGGTACATGAAGAATACAACAAAACTAGCTTTCTATATAGAGCTAACACAAAAGGCAAGACCAAGAAGAGCAAAATAATATATTGTACACAATGTCTTGATGTCCATTGAGCCCACTGTGAATGAATAACTGCATGTAATAGTGAATGTCATATTTTTTCAGCATCTGTGTGGAAGTAAATGACAGATAACATGTTGCCAAAGACAAGTTGTAGAGAACTGGTCAAATTCCTGAAGTAACATATACTTACTTTTATTTATAATGCTTTTTGACAAGTAACTTTGTCCTAATAGGAGCTATAGGCAACCATTCCAACTCCTGTTTTCAACATTAATAATCATCATTCTTTCTTTTTTTTTTTTTGGTTTAAAAATGTTTCAATTATAATGATTTCAATTTATGGTGTTTAATATTTTTTTATACTCTTGGTTAAAAATGAAGAATGAATTTAAGAAAAATACATTGGCTAACACACTGTTCTAGAGATAACACAGTGGATTAAGATAGCAAATGCAACCTATTTATACCCATAAAGGTTCACTGTCTCATCAAGGCCTTTAAATAGAGGGACCAGGGAACATTCACACAAAAATATATGGCTCTTTAGGTAAGAAACAAAGTCAAGTGAAAAAAATAAGGCACCAATAACATATATAAATGTTATACACTCTCATCACAAAGCACCGTAGGAAAGGTTATAGGGAACTATACATTAGTGCTATTGGAAAATGGTAACAACACCAGTTTCCACAGCTTTTATTCACCAACTTCTTCCTTTCTTTTCAGTAATAAATGTATAAACACAAAAATGGGGGAAATTATATGTTAAAAGCACAATTCATGAAACCAACAGCACAAAATAATCATTTGGCATTAAGAAGTTGATTAAGGTCTTAAATACTCCTTATTTTCCAACATTTTCATCTCAACAGCATTTGTTTTTTCCTTTCTAATTTTCTTTTAGGGATTTCTACATGATACATTTTAAAAATTTATTTCTACCTGCCTCTTTGTTAAAATACATTCATAATGGTTTCCTCCACATAGTTTTATGAATACCTAAGTTAATAGTTTGACTAATGAAATGTAAAAAAAATGTTAATCATAAAATAAAATATTTTCCAATATCATTGAAAAGAGTAAATAAAATCTCTTTTCAGTTAGGCTAATTTTAAACATAAAAATATGACATTATTTGGAAAATGACCACTAATTTTACACAAAATGAAAAATATGTAATATATAATGAGATGACAAAATCTGGTACAAACTACTTATGAAAGTCATTCATCTTACAATTAAAAAATTCTTCTCATTTGCAATTATTCATGGAAATTTAATTAAAATGGGATATATTATGATAATTCAAATGAGATGACAATTATTCCTTAGAACTGCAATTTCTGAGTATACAGCAATATATTAAACATCCAAACAATTTTCTCTTTAGCAATTTACACTCTTTGTGTAAAAAGAGAATGTGAATAATTTAATTGTCCCAGTTTTGCAGTAGGTATATACACATATAAATATATTTGTTTCATGAGTCTTATAATCAATTTAGTTTAAAATAGAAATAAAACAACTAATTGTTGCGGCAACTTAATAAATAATGTACTAACATAAAAACAATTTAATGCTACTGTTTTTGTATTCCTTCTACATAAAAATGTTTCTGTGACCTCAAAATCTACTACTGAATAATTGTTTTCATAAGCAACAAGATTGTCAATTAATTTTTATATGAAAAATCTGTAACAAATTGTCCTTGTCAAGGTAAATGGATTTATAGATCTATATCTATACAGTTATGTATCCATTACCATTCTAGGTATCGTATGAATTATAAGATTGATTACTTTTTTTCAATACCATTTATAGAATTTTAATTATAATGAAAAGGATCAAATATCAAAAGTAAACTATGGCCATATGGAACTTTTAAAAAAACGAGCCTTAGAAAAAGGGCTTGTAATCAGCTAATTTAAAAAATCATATACTTTATTTAGAATTTTCTTTATAAAGGAACATAAAGCATAATATTTATATCAAATATTAGGTAGTATTACTTGAAAGGAACAGTGAATGTATATTTTGACACAGGGGGTATATGTTCATTTTAAAACGTTATTTTTAAGAATTTACTGGATTATTGAGACTGTTTCCCCAACTGGGACATGAGGTGAACACCTAACAGCTTTGTGGGGAGCCGATAAAGACAGCACAGCTTGGCAACTGCGAGGCAGAATCTGTGAAATGCACTATTTTGCAATCTCTGGGGCCCTTTAATACCTGTGACTCTCCCTTGAACTTTCCACATCGTGTACTAAACCGATATTAAATATATATTGAGTGTGGCTTGCATCAAAATCATACCAACGAAAAAGGTGAACATTTGCAAATGACAAATGGTTTCTCATGAATAGGGCTAATATCAGTGACTGTGATCTACTGTAGATTACCAAAAATTCTAATTCTAAACCCATTGTTGAGTCTTACATACAAATGCTATACTATATAAATGCAGCCCCAGATCTGAGCTGTAGGACTTTTTCGCTAACACGAAGACCATAAACCACACATTTGGCCATTTTGGATGAAACATGAATGAGTTGTTGTCAGGTTGGATGAATGTCTACACGCACTTTCTGTTCAACTAATACGCAAACACAATATTAACCTTACAGTATTCATGAAGCAATTGCTGAGGCTTGGTTGTAGAATATTTTAGGCTCCATGATCCAACTGACATCTCATTCATTTTATTTGTCAGAGGGCTGGGCAGGGTTCTCCAACTCTGTCCCAGGTACTTCTGATATATTTTAATTTACAGATAAAATAAGCCAAAGTAAGTTACGCTCACTACGACTGCCAAATTATGAAGTCCTTTCAGCGTTTGCATTTCATTTCCTTAGTGTCAGAGGAGTTAGCGGTGGGACAGAATTTATCCCACATTTGGCAAAGATGGGAAGGGAGCTGCAGAGGGAAAAAGCAAGACAACCAGGAAATCTAAAAAAAAGAAAAGAGGAACTCGAGGTTGGAAGTGTGAGAGTATCACTTCACACGTAGGGAAGAACATCATTTAACATTAATGGTGGAACAGAGTAACTAAAATGTGAGAGAGGCCAGAAAAAAAATAGTTTCGATGGTAATATAACCTAGGTGATATAGAGTTAAATACACCTAATGAAATGTCTTTTATAAGCTATAAGGAACTGGGGGTGGGGTGTGGGGTGTGGGAAGCAGTGGCAATCTTTTATATATTTTAAATAATAATGTATTGGCCTTCATGTCATTTGTAGTGTGTCATAAGCATAATTACATGCTTCTAACATTGGCACTGTGTGTGCGATATGTGGCGGCTCCAGCCAACGCTCCAAATGGACAGCCACAGGTCTGACACTGCTGTGCCTCTCTGCCTCTTGGATAATGGCTACTACACCTCCAGCCTCACCACAGTGGCATACAATGGAAGAGCCACACACTGTTAGCTACGAAATGAGTATCAGTTCTATCCTTAAAGCCACAGTTACAAAGAGTTCCGCTGTCTTTCTCTTTTAAAGGTCTGCATCATTGGTTTGCACCCAAAAGACATTTCACAGTATTAAATACTCCCCACCTTTTGGGCCTCTGGTTTTGTTCAGACCGTATCTTAATGATTCTATCAATCTTATTTCCGTTTTATTGAAGTAATATTTGTCGTTATACATATTAAACATGGGAGTTTGGAACTTATTTTCCATAGGAGGAGGAAAATGTCATACTTAAGTTACGAAGATTTGGAAAACAAAAATACTCTCAAACTAGCGATTGGTGATAGTTTTCATTTATATCTCGTCAGTGGACTTTCTTTTATAGATTTCATGAAATACGAAAATGCAGTTAAAACTTGCAGGAGAAATTAACTTCATATTTTTAACAAACATCCCAACAAGGTTATTAAGAAGCATTTATTAATTATTTGCTATATTTGCACTCCTGAGACCAATTTTCAGGATTGCTATAATTTCAGAAACTCAGCTAGTTTTTTCAGGTATATTTTACTTGTTTTAAATTTTCAGCTTCAGATTGCTCCCCAAATTTAAAGAACTGACACATAATTGCTAACACTGTTATTCTACCGCCTCCATCAAGTAAATGTTACCAGTTTCTTTCATTCTGTCAAATTAGTTAAATGGCACAACTGTTTAAAGTGCATGAATGACTTTTAGGGCTGTATTTATGATATTAACACAAAACAATAAAGCTAACCACAGGAAAAATTACTTTCCGTAGCTGGGATAGATTTCAGCCACAAATATGACAGGACAGGCATATAATCCAATAGGGAGACGCACATTAAGGCATATGTGCAGTTTATTTATAAAATTAAAAATGGCTTTTGGCATAATTTGATTTTAAAGTTTGAAGTCCTTAATGAAGTATACCAAGTAGTATTATTTAGGCCACTAACTTTTTAAAAAAGCAATTATGAATTTAACAGGCAGCACAAAAGTCCAATTCTAAAAACAATCGCATTTGTGTAAGGGAAACTGGATGGCTGTCTTGGCAGATGTCCTCTAATTTGACACAGGTCAGGAGGGAATGCTGATGCTCTGCACATGCCAGAGTGTGTTTCCACCCCCTCCTGCCTCTCCTCTTGTTTTTTAGTCAACAGGAGCTAGAGCATCAGAGTAGAGATAAATGAGGTGGGGGGGGGGGGAATCACCAAGGACTAGAAGGGATTACAGTGGTTTGAGGGTATTTTAGGGGAGCCACCGGCCATATATTTGGGTGGTAGGATTGAAAGATAAAGGCTCAATTAGGATTTAGGGACTCAAGAGATGGTGGGTGTGGCTGGACAAGGAATCTCCAGACAGGCACCACTGAATCCTGATACCGCTGTCTGGATAGTACGATTAGAGATATCAGGTTGTAATCCAAGTGGTGTTTAATTACCTTTGATTGTTTTCCTGTCTGATCCACCTTCAGGATACAACAGCACCTATCAGAAAATCAAGGTGGTGGCAACACCATGTTGCTTGTACCAAAGGTTTGAGCTCTCTGGGTAAGTCCACATGCAGGGGTTCTTAGGGAACTGCTAAGCTTCACTGTAAAAGGAATGTTTCACATTATTCCACAAGTCATAAACGTCCCAACCACCAAACCTGCATACCATCTAATAATTTTTCTATAGATAACGGTGGCCATTCATAATTGCCAAGATATTGCTTCTTACTTTTCACAATGGCATAATTAAGTTCCTTTGTGCAGCAACATGCATGGACATGGATAGTGTTTACCAAAAAATGGGACAAATGTGATCGGTTTGGTTATTTCATTTAAATCCCTCAAGTCTTAAAACTAGGCTATCCAAATATCAATGTACCTTCCTTGGATATCTTATAGACATCTCATTAAATTTTATTTTTATTACAATAACATTAATTTTCTTTTATATGTCTTGGCAAGATATTTATTTGGCTAATTAAGCAGGAGTAAAACTATCCTGCAAAAGATGCTTTTCTTTTAAAATTATGCACTTCTATATAATTGTTTTTTCTCCAAGAAAAAGATCTCAAATATACAATCTCTATGACCTCATTCACAGAAAATGCATTAACATTTTATTACAAATATGTTATCGGAACCAAATTTAAAAACTTAATGGAAATGTTAACACAAATTGACAACAATTTATATAAAGGACCCTCACTGATGCTTTGTACTAGAGAAGTAAAAAGTGATCTTAATATTGACAGGAGACTAATTAAATAAATTAAAGTATACCCCCACAGTGGGATATGTAGTAATTTACAAAAGAATGAGGTAACTCTATTTAAACCCTTATGGAAAGGTGTCTACCAATATATAATAAAATGGAAAATAGTCACAGGACAGTAAGAATGCTAATATTCTGGCTGTATAAAACTAATATACACACAGACACACACACATACGAATAATTGTTTGTATATCTGTAGAAAGTGTCTGGAAGGACACATACCAAATTACTAACAGTGTCTACCCCTAGAAAATAAGGAGTGGGTTAAGTAGAGAAATTTTTATGTTATAATTCTGTATGATTTGATTTTTTTCAAAAAAAGTATATATTAAATTTACAATAAAAACATATAAAAATGACACGCTTTGGATAGAAAGATATTTTATGTGTACGCCTCTTTCTCCAAAGTAGTTTTTAGAATTCATTCCAAAAGTTATTACTATTGTTTTAACTTCAATGTTGGCACTGACATATAATCCTTTTTAATTCCTTCTCTCTTTCCAAGATCTTAATGCCACTTAGTTAAAAAAAAAATCACAAATAATTACTTTAAGTCACCAACAAGAAAAGGCCCCATCTATAACAACTTTTAAAGAGGAAAAACACACACATTTAAAAAAAATCCATGCTATAGAAAAAGGACAATCCTATGCAACACAGTACATGCTTGCTGAAGCATCGATGACACAGCCTTCACTGGTAACAAATACCACTTTGTAATTGGAAAATTGGAACGTTTCCAAATAATATAAAAATATCTCCCAAAGAATAGTTATTCAAAGAAATAAAAATCCCTGAGTAGGCCAAAGGCAACAGACACAACACCTAAGAAAATAGATTATCTAAGACCAGAGAGTATATTATTTAGCGAGTTGGTATATATATGTATGTGGCATATGTATTCATATGCATCTATGAAGATATTATATATGTATACATATATATCCTACATAAATATATGGATAATATATATACATGTTTCTTTGGAAATAGTATATATACATACATATATATCACACATAACCATATCCACTAGATTTAGAATTATTATATTCACGTATTGTCAAACTAACACCTAAGTCTGGAAGAGACAAATTTACAAAAATTAAGCACTTTAGGAAAGAATTACATGGATTTAAGATGGAAATTCTCATTCTCTCAGTTTTAATACTAGAGCATGTAGAATAAGCACTCAATAAATATTTGTCGAATGGATGGATAATGAATGAATGGAAAGATGATTTTGTGAAACTATATAGCACATTGCTTTTTCTGGTATCATGTTATGCTTTAGTAGTATGACATTCCAGAACCATACGGCACACCCTCCTCTACCTGGAAATAGTCTAGTCCAGAAGCTATAGTATAGCTATTCTGAGTGTCATTCAGAAACTTCAATACCATGGACTTTTAGATAAAATAAAAATCATAAATATTCTTATACCTTGGAGTTCAACAAGACACACTATCCATGTTAATGCATGTTTTTTCACATCATCTATTTCAACTCACACAAGGTTGCTGTGAAATTAATGCTATACCTATGCAGATAACTAATTTTAAGCATTTGGAAACAAGTGAAAACTAGTCTTCTTAGGGGTCTTTACTTCCTTTCTGCTGATGAACTTTTGTGATGAAAACAAAGGAATAACATAATTTAGTTACATGTCCTCTTCAGCTTGGTAAAACTTCCTGAAAATAATTCCTTCATTTTTTGGGGGGGTTTCCTTCTCCAAAAGCAGTTTATATTTTAGATAAACCCATAAACACATTTTTTTTAAATTACCCCTCCATGAAAAGATACCAACACATTATTCTGCATAGGAAGAGTAAACATAAGAAAAAATCCTTCAAAACTAGTAAAACTTGGAACAAATTAAAAAGAGAGAAAGAAAGAGAGGATGGAGTAAATAATGCCACACCTTGACCTAAAGCAAAATTATCTGTAATTATAAGTTGTTTAAAAAATTAGCAGAATAGGGATCTGTTTAAAGGATTAAGCAGTGTTTTCCACAGCAAACCTGTTATTTAAATGAACTAATTCTGCCTAAAAAATTTATTCATATAGTGAAACATGTAAGCCAAAATATAAGAAATCTGAGACTGAATGTTCAGGTCTTGAGAATTTCCTAAAATCAGTCAATCAGTTTTGTCAGTTTATAAAGTTTGATAATCCTTGGGTGACAAGGCACACATTTCTCTCTGTGTGTTGTGTGTGTGTGTGTGTGTGTGTGTGTGTGTGTGTGACAAAAAGAAAGAAATAGAAAGGGTCAACAATCGAAATAGCCTGTTGTCTAAATTGACTTTAATTCAGTACATTCTCAAATTATGCTCACAAACGAATCCTCATCTTTAAAGATATCTATGAAAATGTGGGAAAATAGTGTAGAGGCATGGAAGTTGACCAGTACAAGGTCATTGGGCCGAGTTTTAATACAAATCTTTAAACACACACATTCATACCCCTACACGTATACACTTCAGTAACTCACGATTCTTCTCATTAATTTTGTTTCATTCGTTCCCTTTGGGCACTGAGATTTTTTTTAGACAATTACAGCATCGGAAGGAGGAAGGAATTACACTGCTTGGGCCACAGACGGAAACAGGGGCATATGGTGAGGCTTCATCTGCTGAAAGGTGGCCTTGCTTGTTGGTACAGGTGGGACTTCGGCTGTTCACACCCAGTCTCACGGATGGGCTGGAGGAGGGTTCAGGTACAAAGACAGTCCAAGCAACTCTCGGGAGAGGCATGCTCAGACAGTGCTGAGGATAACTGGTTCTTACTTAAAATGATTTCTTCCAAGACCCATTAAGAAGGTCAGAATTATGACATAGGTGCTTATAGTATATGAAAGTGACCATTCTGTAAAAGCAGCAATCAGTATCAGGAAAGGCCGGGATACCATGTGGGGAGTGCAACGGAGCTAGAGGCATCGTGACCTGCAGAGAACCACGGAGACACGAGATGGCAGATGGGTCCTCTCGCTGTGTTCCAAGACGCAACTCTCAAGACGGGTGTGCCATTCTGGATAGCTCTTACCCGGACCAGCTTAGTTAGATGCAATGATGTGTACTTCACCAGTGCATACCTGTCCGTGACCGTTTTCTCTGTTTTTTACAAAGGCAATAGATAGGAAATACAAATAAACCTAGGGGTTAAAACAAAACAAAACACTGTAAGCTCATTAGAAGGAGAGGCATTTCGGTTTACATAGTTGAAAATTTTCCATTTTGAAAATGGTTTACAAATCATCATAATTTAGCAATATGTGAAAATGAAAAGAGGAGAGATACCTATGGCACAAAATGTATTTACTTGTACAAGATTTCATTCTTTATTCATTTTCTTTAGGTCTCTCCCCTCTTTGACAATCTCCAGTGATACCAGTTTGAAAATGGAACAACGTTTTCTATCAAAATATCAAACCTTAGGTCTAAGTCTTACTTATTAGCTCTAGCTATACCATTTGCATCCTATGATATTCCTACTTCAGACAGAATAATGTGTGACTAACAGCATGGGCTGCGGAGCCAAATGTCAGGTTTCATTCCCAGCTCTACCACTTACGATTGGCCCAGGAAGCCTTCATTTCCTCGACTGTACAACGCAGATAACAATAGTATCTACTACGCAAAGATTGGCTCACTGTAATACATGTCAGCTACTTTACAATTCCATCTGTCCCATATGTGCAAAGTCCTTGCTAAATAGAACTTTACATATGAAAAGTTATTTTATTTAGAAAACAATTCCATCCACTATGTGAAACCATCATCAGAGGTGCCTTTACCTATAGCATTTAACTTAATGTTCTCTGAAGCGATAATTCTGAACACGTGGTCTCTGGTCCGGCAGCATCAGCATCACCTGAGACATTTTTGGAACTAGAAACCCATGGGCGCTGCCCGGACACTGAATCGCAAACTGTGGAGAGGGATCTACAACCTGTGCTTAAACCGGCCCTCCTCTCCAGGTGGTTTAAAAGCTAGAGTCTCAGAAACCACTGCTTTAAAAAACATATTTTAATATATTTCTGTGCATAACACTATACACATCGCTGACACATTTTCTATTGGTCAGGGCTCAAGTATATGTTGGGTTTATGTTCTTATCACTCAGGGCACTCTTTCACTGGAACAAACCAAACAGCCAAGGGTGTACCAGAGCCCCTTTTTTTGGTGATCCAACCGGAACTCAGAATTAAAAAAATCTGGGTTCTAGGCCACTGGACTCTTTCATTAAAATACTAGTTGTATGAATACCATTATTCAAAGGGGGTTAATGATGCTTCATAAGATACATGGTACAAGGTGTCCATAGACTGAACAAGTGCCACACAAATACATCCTATATGAAATACGAGCCTCTGAATCTGTAAATCAATTGCCTATCTAAAGCAAGCATGGAACAGACATCGTGTACACTTAATAACAGACTCACATGATTACATTTGCACTCATTCTCTATGGCACGCAGAGAATTCTAATCTCGTATATGTTAAGTGTTTCTTACCAATTACAACTGCTATGGCCCCTAGTGCTAATCCCAGGACCAGGATTAGAGGTGCAACAAATAATTTTCCAGCTGGAAAACAAAAGGCAAAACCATTTAGAGTTTTAGAGCAAAGTTACCCAACAAACATTTCAGCTATGTTTGTTAATACCACAGTGTATATTATATTTTAAAGGAAGTCTAATGATAATGAAGGCAGTTTTCGCTAAGGAAATGTATCAGGTGTAGAACAATTATATACAGATGTAGGTTTAGTAACTTCACTGCAGTCCTAGGCACATTAGTCAAACATCTCATAAATCATTTATCCTTTATAAGCAAAAAAACTACCAAGCTACTGGCTCACTTTATTCTCCCAGGACGTTTCCTTTAGGTCTCTTCCATGTTCAATTTTCAAGATTCTAAAAGATTACGGAGTGACATAATCTAAGTTGTGTCTCAAAAATATAATTAGCTCACAGAATGGAAAGCTAGTAGGTGCTGTAGAGGACTTCTGCCCAAGCCCTCCTCTGGAAAAGTTATTTATTTACTTCCAGGTCCAAAGAAACCAATATCAACACCTAATAAACAACTATAAAAGGATATTGCAGTACTATTTTAGAGAAAACTACCAATAAACATACAATATATTGGAAGTTATTCGAGTAAATCATCTTAACAAATTATAAAAGGAAGCACTCTATAATAAGTGCTATGTCTAAACGTTGATAAGGATGCCCAAAGGCATCAATCAGCCTTTTTTTCCCTAAATAAACAATTGAGCACTGATTATAATAAACACCAGGTATATACAAACATAGCAGAGTTCACAATCAGAATCCCACTAACTTTGAAAGGCACTAGCACACACACAAAAGCCTAATAGTTAATATCCTATTATGTCATAATCTTAATAATCTTCATCCTAAGGCATGTGACATAGCAGTGCAGATGCAGAGCCCAGACACACGAAGAGAGGAGGAAGGAATGGGGGGACTCGGCAGTAGAATCACTGAGCTGTTTAAAAATAAAGCAGCAACATTATTCTACAAATGAAGGACAGTAATTTGGAATATCCAATTACATAAAAATAATAGAAGTGGTCTTTGGAACCATTTGGAATCATGACCAGACAGATAGAAAAAATACAGTGTTTAACATGTAATTGTAAAAGATTGCCATTCATTTGACACAATTGACACCCTGGGTTTTACTTATAGTTTTCCGATTAAGTAATATTAAATCTCATTGAACAATGACATTTTGTACATTCTTAAAACTATGCTAAACTGGTTAGACTATATTGGTTTGCATATTTTATTTATTAAAATATGTTTTTATTTATTTTTAGAAAGAGAGGAAGGGAGAGGGAGAAGGGGAGAGAGAGAAACATTGATGACAGAGAAACATCGATCAGCTGCTTCCTGCACACCCACTACTGGGGATCGAGCATGCAATCTGGGTATGTGCCCTGACCCGGAATCGAATAAGGACCTCTTGGTTCATGGGTCAACACTCAACCACTGAACCACACTGGCTGGGCTTGGCCTGCATATTTTAAAAGACTCTGTTTCTCTTCTGTGCATGTAGCTCAGTATGTTCATTCATGTAGCCATACACAATGTAGACCATGGTTTCCACACTCCAGGTGTGAGAGAAGAGCAGCCCCTCTGTGCCTCTGTTCAAGGACATTTGGAGGCGGTGGTCCCAAACCAAGGGAGCAAACTGGGTTACGTCACATAAGAACAGCGGGCGGGAGGGCTTCCTTAGGGTCAATCCTTCTTCCTTCTTATATGGCAGCAAAGGTAACCCCTTTGACAGAGTAACCCCTTTTCCTGCCTTTTGTGCAGATGGGAGAAGTGGGAACCCCTCTACGGGGTGTGTGGTCCACAGGAGTTAGAGGCAGCTGTGCTGGAGGTGGAAGACCTGTGTGGGAGGGAGAGCTTATCCTAGGGCCAGCTGCTCCTACATTGCAGGTTTGTTTCGACACATGCACACACACACTCAGAACAGAAAGTAGGCCCAAAAGAAAATCATTTACAGAAAGCTGACCATAACAACTTTAAATAAAAACAGAAAAGGAACAGAGAAAAGATTTCCCTGCCGACAAAGTCTATGAGCTGTGCATTCTACAGGCTGCTAAATAACTCGACTCTTGTATGCTCTGAGAAGAGGATTCTAGTGAATGGAAGGAAAAGAACTATCGTGCCACGAAACGGCGCTGAAGTAGGAAAGAAAAGAACAACGCAAAAAATGTAGGATTTTGTGTTTGTAGGTTGTTCTCTGCATGCATAGACTTACAAATAGGTTACAGCTCAAAACTTAATTTGCTATTAGTTTTCTCCTGGTATTACTATTATAAATAGGGGTTAGATTCCCTGAGTATCTCTCCCAAGTCTATTATAACTAATACGTAAATATTGGTTATATAATTATATCATATACCATTATAAGCAAATCAAGTCATTGAAAATGATTAAAATCAATGTTGACTATATTGAATTATGTTGGCTATGGTCAATTATGTTTGAGTTTCAGTGAGGACATTTTATAGAGGTTATACAAGATTTTAGAAAATGATGGCAACTGGTCTCCATAAACTAAAGTGAATCCTAAAATACATGTTCTCTCTTTTACTTGATAGGAATGTCTCATCAGCACCAGCGTGGGCCTGATTAACCATCCTATGATACTGGAGAGGGGAGTGGTTTACATAGCAGTGATGGAGAGCTAAAGAGAGCTCTAAAACAGCTTCATGAAGGAACTAGGCAAAAGGAGGTAGAAAATGGGCAACGTGGAAGATGTTAACAAGTGTCGCATATACATGGGAAACTACCACAGGAAGACATATTGGAGTTCTTTGTGATGAAAAGAGAGGAAGAAATCCCACAGTGGGTACATTCCAGGGGAGTCAGTGCTATTGAAACAACTATGAGGTCTGAAGAATTGCCCACATGAAGGTGGAATCAGGCCAGAGCAAAAACCTGTGTTTATGTTTGCATATCTGTGTATGACATTGTGTGTTGTTGAAGATTAAGAAGGAGGAAAAACTGGGATTTGTATGCTCTGAGGGCATTTGCTACTCAGTACATTAACTGTTAGCTATTAATACAACAGAAAAGATATACAGTGACTTATCAACTATATGGATACAATGGAACTCCATTAAGGGCTCTGAAACATATGGATGTTTTTTATTGTATAGCATATCCTCTATGAACGAAGAGAGGGGTAGGTATAAGATTCACTGCTAGGTATTATCAATATAAAAATAAATCTGACGTTTCTCTCAATAGGCGCCTTACAATAGGTTACAGAAATTTAAAAATTAATTTTACATTTCTGCAGAGAAATTAGTAATTTTTATTTTGAACAAAATCTGGTGGCTCATGTAAGACAGTCCTGCCAACCAACTTAAGCTTTTAATTATAAACTCAAGGGGAGAGAGACTATCTCCCCCCTGTTTTGGAGTAAAGGCCCCACTAGGATAGCTGGCAGTGGTCAGCATTACCGTGGCTACTCCATTTCTGAGTTCTGCTATCACTCCTCACTTCTCCAGGGAAGATGCCTCAAGGTCATGTCCAATACTTACCACAGACCGACCCTCGCACGAATCTCCTTAGATGAGGTCTCTCTGGGAGGTAGCGATATTTGCATCCAAATATACTGAGGTTTGATGTGTGGTCTCCAAAGAAACGGAGCTGGCGGTATCTCTCCCCACATCGATAACAAAAATTAGTGTTACATTGTGAACAGGTCATGTGATCACACCCTTCAGTTCTCTGGATGTGGATCTGTGTCGGCAAAAGAGGGAAAGGGAAGGAAAGGCGATTAAAACTTTCAGCAAGTAAATCTGGCAAATGTTACAGAACAACACTTACAAGTTTTGCCACTATATAAACCTTTCGTACATAGCAGTCCTGAGCCTTTCAATTTGCTTGTAATCATGTTCTCCAGGATCGTCTTTGTGTCAAACACTTCATGTGTGCAAAGCTCAGTAACATTTCAGGTACTCACGCTGCTGGCTGGTTATGACTAATGTTTAAACTAATACATCTCAAAGAAAGCTCACATGTCTTTCTAGACATACACCCAACTCAATGGTCAGGAGGCATTTTAAAATGCTTGGAAAGTGGATGTTGTGTAAGCTGTGTTCAACAAGGCGACTGGGGGAATAAGAGGAGATAAAGAGGATTCCTTAAAAGCCCGTATTATGTAAAACTTTTTCTGAATAAACATCAAGAAGCAGAAAGCTCTTTGTGTGGAAGAAAATGATAGGTGCTAGAAGTGTATTCACAATACCATTTTAGTTTCCAACCATAATATCATTTGCAAATATGTTTATAGAACTGTTTGCAGAATTCTATTTGTGCAACTAAGCACTTTCCTCAATTATTGCAGTCAAGTTACATGAAACACAACTTCACCCTTAATGTAAGAAGGCTTTTATTCCTTTTTTTTTCCCCTCCCCTCCCGCGCGGAAAACAGCAAGGCTTTTATTCTTGAATAGTCCACCGTATACCCAATGTGGTAGTCACTGCTTCAGCCCTGAGGCCATGTTATAATCAAGATTTTACTCTTTGAGATATAATTGGATACTTGACACAGACAGAATCCTCAGTGACACTCATAAATTGGAGCCATCTTTCATTCCAGGATGTGCACAATTAGTTTCTCAGGTGAGCATTCATAAAAGAGAACTTAGTATTTCATTAAAAAGGTTTGGTAACACTGTCCAACTCCATGTGATTAAAACAGGGCCAACTAAAAGCAGTCTTCCCATTTCACTACAGAGTAGGCACTTAATACATTCAAACTATAGCTCACTTATTCTTATCATATATATATTTGTAATCATTATATCTAAAGTTCTTTACTTAGAAAATGTATTTAAAATGTCTCCAATACCATTTTGACTATTGAGAGTTTCTACCCATGACTTTGTTTTGGGACTAGCGTTCAATGAATATTTTAATGCAACCGAGAACGTCACAATTAATCACATGAGCCAAACCCTCAGTGGTTGCTTGACTCGTTTTAGTTAAGCCTTGGCCAGTCTATGACTTTACATATTTCATTTAAAATAATGTTCTCCTTCCTCGATACACAGTCTAGTTCCCTGAGCTTCTGTAGCAGTTACAATTATGTTTTTCAAAAGTGGACAATGATTATGGATAAAGTCACCCAGCAATAAGAGATCTTTAATGTAAAAGGAGTAATTAAAAGGTTGACAGATAATAAAAATTATCCATTTCAAACCTAACTCTGTTTTACAGATTTTGAAAATAAAATTTTTGAAGTTGCTAATTCCAAATCACATGCAGTGTTTTCAGTTTAAATAACTGAAAACAGTTATTTTAGTGATTAAATAACTGAAATTTTAAACTTTGATTTAAAGAAACAATATGAATTTTAAAAGGATTTCTGAGGCTGCTTTTAAAATAACCAAAGATATTAATCATAGTAATGGTGAAAGTTTCTTGAGTATCTATATCTATCTATCTATCTATCTATCTATCTATCTATCTATCTATCTATCTATCATCTGCCTGCCTATTTATCTACCTATCTGTCTACCTACCCATCTGGAAAGCTTCTAGGGGGCAGTGACAATTTTGAAGAAATAAAAACTAAGCACAGGGCAGCACATTACAGGCACTTAATACAAGATCAGTGAAGGAACCAAGGAAGAAAAGGGCACTAAGTTTCTGACAGGATGTTAGGTATTCAAAATCACTAGGTGGATTGTAGGTTAAATGTCCATTCTCTCCCAGTGGCTGATTCTCAGCAGGTAACCCTCGGCCACATAGGGAGGTTGAAAGAGCCTGGGTTTTGATTTTAAGAAGCCCTCTGTTTAAATTCTGGCTCCACTAGCTGTATAAAAAAGCTACCTGAGCCCGGCCAGCATGGCTCAGTAGTTGAGTGTCAACCTATGAATTGAAGGTCACAGTTCGATTCTGGGTCAGGGCATATGCCAGGGTTGTGGGCTCAACCCCCAATAGGGAGTGTGCAGGAGGCAGCCAATCAATGATTCTCATCATTGATGTTTCTATCTCTCACTCCCTCTCCCTTCCTCTCTGAGATCAATGACAAAAAAAAGTTACTTGACCTCTCCCAAGCCTCAGTTTCAATATCACTTAACATGTGATAATGCATGTACAGTGCTTAACCCATTGTTTGTCACATCCTGAGTCAGAACAATATACTATTGATTCCCCTTTATGCACCGAAAAATGTGAGTAACATGGGCAATGTAACAGCACACCTCCTGTTTGCCAGGTGGTCCCTTTCCTCACTTCTTGACATGGGTAATTCTTGGGCAGATGCTGAACTAGAGGACGCCTTCCTAGATAGGGAAGGGCTAGCTTGTGGTTAAGGGCAAATGAGCATCTGTGGTCAGAGGTTACTAACAACTCATTATTTGGTCCATAGAGGCAAAACTTACTTTTTCTGCTATTGGCCAATCCATCCTTTTAAAATTGTATCGAGCCCTGGCCCGTTTGGCTCAGTGGATAAAGAGTTGGTCTGAGGACTGAAGGGTCCTGGGTTCTATTCCGGCCAAGGGCACATGCCAGGGTGCAGGCTCAATCCCCTATAGGTGGAGTGCAGGAGGCAGCCAATCAATGATTCCCTCTCATCACTGATGTTTCTTTCTCTCTCCCCCGCTCCCTTCTTTTCTGAAATCAATATAAATACATTACAAAAAAAATTGTATCGACTTCTTTTCTTTTACCTGACAGATGTAGGTTTTATGGGGCCAGAAGGTTATCTGATTTGAGGGCCCTCTTTAAGGAGAAGAATGTAAATTACAAACACAAATGGGGTACATGCCTAAGAAGGGACTTGGCAGGTGAGGGTTTCTGAAGCCCAAGCTCCTTTGCTTCCAGGTAAACTCACCCTCCAGCCCAGCATTTCTCTGTCATGCCTGTTTCTGGGAACGATTCTGAAGAACGATTCCTGTGCCCAAATCCCCTAGCACAGCGGGTGGTGTACAGGAAGAATGTAGGCCAAAGGTCCTGCTGGACCTTGGCACCACTTCCGATCCTTCTTTAAACCACCTGAGCACGTTAAAGAGAACTGCTGGGCAGCCAAAATAAAGATGACTTCGTCATACACTCAACTTTTTCATTGTGGGCTGCACGTGATCTTGAAATGGAGACAGTAAAGCTTAACTTTTCCTGATCACAAAGCGTCGTGCTGCATTTGACCAGCAAAGAGAAAAGGACTAATGTTTGTTTAGAGCACATCATGTGCCAAGCATTGTGAACAGATTAGCACCTTTAAGCCTCATAACCGTACCATGAGACTGGCATTCTTACTCATAACCAGAGCTCGGAAAAGCAAGCTGTTAGAGTGAATAGAGAAAGGGTTTTGATTCATGTCTGTGTCTTTATCATGCTAAATAGCCTCTTATTATAAACTTAAAGATAAAACCAGAGGTCAATCATCTTAGTTAAATGACAGCATAACCTTTGCATTAGTCAGACTATGTTTCCAGTCTCCTGCACAAGGCAAATCTGAGTCTTCCTGCGTGTCTTAGCTTTTTTGGGGGGACCAACTCATTTCTTCCTTTAAAACAGTATCAAAACTTTTTCTGACAGGAAGGTTGTTCTAGTAAGTTCAACTTGTCACCAACAGTTCATTTTCCTCAAAATTTCACCTACAATTTTCATTGTCACATTATATCTGTGTGTAATATTGTTTCATTGACTTCTGAAATCTTTATGAGGCAAATTTACTTTTTCATTTAAATCACAAAGACAGCAATTTATAGTCTCTCTGAACAGTCTTTCCTTATTTCTAAAATAATATTCTGAGCACAGCAGGCAACTAAAATATTGTTGGTCCAATAGTTCTGTACAGGAGGTGATAAAATTCCAAACTCTGACAATACTCTACAGTAACCTTGTACACTGCAGGATTATATGGTTCTATAGATTAATTTGACCACTTCACACACATAAAGCAATGATTTAATCTTGAGAAAATAATTTCATTAATTTACTAACTGTTAAATACATAGTACTTCCTTTAATACTACTGTGAATATATTTTGATTATATGAAAATCCTATCTAATAAAAGACAAAAGGGTAATTGACCATACCTTCGCTACGCTTCCCATTGGCTAATCAGCGCCATATGAAAATTAACCGCCATCAAAGATGGCGGCTAATTTGCATACTGCAGGCAGGGCTGGCCAGCGCCAGACGCCATCCGGGCCCCGTGTGCAGCCCTGGGTGGCCGGGCTTAGGTGGCGCAATCGCGTCACCTAAGCCCCGCCCCAGCCAGGACCCCCGTGTGCCGCCTAAGCCCCGCTGCCAGCTGGGACTCCATGGCGATCCCAGAGCAGGCAAGTGCGGAGGGCGGGTGGCCCCCAGGTGGGCCTGCTCCTGGAATCACCATAGCGATCACAGAGCAGGCAAGTGCGGAGGGCGGGCGGCCCTCAGGTGGGCCTGCTCCTGGAATCACCATAGCGATCACAGAGCAGGCAAGTGCGGAGGGTGGCCCGCCCCCAGGTGGGCCTGCTGCTGGGACCCCATGGCGATCCCAGAGCAGGAAAGTTCCCCACAGGCAGCACCCAGCATGGCCTGCCCCGGTCTCTGCAGTGATCTGGTGATCCACGAGCAGGAAAGCACAGCCTGCAGCAGCACCCCACCCTGGCCACAGCTCAAGGGAGAGAAAAACACACAGTGGAGGCCAGGAGCCTGAGAGATCAACACAGAGGGGGCCCCTGCTCCAAGCCCCCACAGTGTAGCTGGGGACAGGCCCCCAGCAGACACACACACACACTCACACACACACACACACACACAGGACGCCTGCTCTGAGCCTCCAATGCGGCTGGGGGCGGCCCCCAGTGGACACACACATACAGGACGCCTGCTCCAAGCCTCTGCTGCTAGAATGTGGCCGTCAGTAGGACATCCACTGAGGGCTCCCGGACTGTGAGAGGGGCAGGCTGGGCTGAGGGAACCCCACCCTCCAGTGCACGAATTTCATGCACCAGGCCTCTAGTATATTATAACTTAATACTAACAGAAAAACAAATTGATACAATGCAAGTTACTGTGCAACAGGGGGTATTACTTTTCACATTTGTTAAGCAAGTTGTAATTTTGGTCTTCTAACACCCAGGGGATAATATATTTCATATGGTAAATGAGTTCCTTATATATTTCATTCAAGAGCACACTTTGACAATTGCATCTTTATTTTTAAAACACAGAGCCTTAAAATGTAGGCTTAAATTACATTTACATAAATTATTTTCTTTATCAATGAAGCTGTTTTATGATCACTTCAAAACATTCATTGATTTAGCTTAGCTAAAAAAATAGAAATACATCACCCAGTGGCTATAATTTAGAATCAAAATTTTTGTTTCTACTTAAGAGACAGAAAGAGAGTAGGACAGACCAGATATTCCTAGTCTATTAGATTGAACTGACAACTCATAAACCAAAAATGTCACTTGGTTTGATATTACTCACAGGGTTTTTCTCCATCTATAACAAATAAGGCTTGCTGATACTTAAAGGAGTTGAATATTTAAACACTAAATGTTGTGAAATACCTCTTTACACTTCAAGCCATGAGACGAATGTTCGGAATATGCCCGATATTTCTTTAATAAGAGTTTTTGCTATTAAGTTCACAACGTAGTAGACAGAAATAACAAAACGGATCATTTCTGAGCCTATGCTATTCATAACACATAGCACCATCTGTAAATAAGAGATTATTCATAAAAAACACATATACTTCTATAATTTAATTCTCATTATTGTCTGGTAACCTAAAATGGCATTATGTACGGCTGTGGCAGAAAGGTAATGGCAAGGCAATCAGTGTTTGGGCGTAATAGGTCCAGATGATCTCTGAAAAACAGGTACGTAATTGGAAATATGCTTACTGTTTCCTAGGTAATAACAGCTTGTTTTTAAAACAATGTACCAAAAGCATTTTGATTTTTGCTTTTCAAAACAACAACAACATATTTTTAGTAGCTGCCCTCCTCAATGCACTTGTGCTTCGATGTACTTGTTTTCTTTGTTACAGGAAATTTCATATACATCTCAAGTTAAGTCTTATGATTTATGACAGGAATTTTTGAAGAAGAGTCTTGAGTACTGTCCAATTCTTATTCTCCAGGGTAGGGCTGTACTAAAAATTAGCCCCTAATTTTCTTCCTTCTTCCCTGGAGCTTATGCCTCATGTTCTCAGAAATATTCAGACGCCAGTTTTCCCCTCCTTTACATTCACTTTGACCCCTTCCCCTCTGCAACTGTACTCTGCTTAGCCTGCCAAAGTCCAGGTATTGCCACATCCTAATAAATCCTTCCTTTAATTCCACAATAATTCTTCTAGCCAATAATTACCCTCACTCTTCTATTTTTATCAAGCTTCTTAAAAAAATACTCTATATTCTGCTTTTCTTTATCTTTTTTTTGTTAATCCTCACCCGAGGATATTTTTCCATTTCGTTTTTACAGAGAGTGGGAGAACGAGAGAGAGAGAAACATCAATGTGAGAGAGATACGTTGATTGGCTGCCTCCTGCACACATCCCGACCAGGGCTGGGGAACCTGCAACCAAGGTACGTGTCCTTGATCAGAATGAAACCCAGGATCCTTGAGTCCGCAGGCTGGCGCTCTATCCACTGAGCCAAACTGGCCAGGGCTCACTGCTTTTCTTACTCATCTCCTCAGTTGGCTACAATCCCGTGTTACTGATACATCCAGATCCACTATCTTTTCTCCAGGAAACATTCACTCATTCATGCATTTGACAATTATCTATTTGTCCATTGATAAAATCTGATATGGTCCTGCCCTGGAAGAGCTTATAGTCTACAGTGTAGAAAGACATCACTCAATTGTACAAATAAATATATACTCATAAGCTATGACAAATGCTATGAAGGAAAAGAACAAGTTGTGGAGAGAGTACTTGATAGGAGGCGCGTGATGTGGCCTAAGGGTCAGAAGAGGCGTCTCTAGGGAAGGGACATTTGATCTGAGAAACAAAGGTCAAGTAGCAGTTCACCAGTTAAGAGGACTCGGAGGTAGGGAGAGCATCCCCAGCACAGAATATTCATGAAACTGCATCCATGAAATGAGAAGCAACCTGTACTAGCCCTGTCGTTGCATTTCTTACTCTACATCTTAGAACTCTTCATCTGTATCCTTCCATCCAAACCCTCGACTCCCCCAGTTGATGAGATCTAAAAGGACTCAGATCATGTTCATCTTGTTTATTGTTTTATTAGAGACTTGCTCAGATCCTGTCACATAGCATGTTCTCAATAACATCTTAAAAAAAAACACAACCAATGAGTATTAACCATGACCTTCTAATCACCAAATCTAATTTTTAGATTCTTATGTAATTGTATCTCTCAGTGCCATTTAATCACTTGACCACTATCTCCTTCTGCCTTTTATATACTCTGGCTTCAATGCCACCCTTATTCCAGGTGCTCCTCATAGCTCCCTGAGGTTCCTATTTCTTCACCTATCCCTAATTCCCCCCAGGGCTCACCACTTTGCACGTACTCTTTAGGCAATCTCTTCAATACCCAAATGGTTTCAACTTCCTTCAACCAGATCTCATTTCTTAATTTCCCCTGTGGACTTGACTCCTGAGCTGCAGACTCATGAAGCACCTGTTAGTTGGTAATATATACCTATATGCCTTAAAGCCATTTCAAAGTCAAATAAGAAAAAGAAAATTCACCATCATCCCGTGGCCCCCTGGTCCAACAATAACAAAATAAAACTAGGTCCATCTCCATATTTTATCTCAGGTTATGTGCCGGGAGCCGGTCCATCCTTGCTGTTTCAAGGGACCTGGCATATATGGCATACGGTTCTTAATATGTTTGCTCACCTTCTTGGCGCTGTGTTTTAACCAAAGTCACCTCTCCGAGAAAGGTTGAATCCCCAGGTAGGGATTTTCCCCTGAAGTTAGGGAGGGAATAAAACCCCTCAACTAAGTGCCAGGCGGGTAATTAATCCCTTTAACTACGAACAATCATGCTTAAACTACATAATCTTTTCTCCCTGGAATGGAGATAAGAAACGCCCTAACCTTTGTAATAGAGATTGATGGGATTGAATCAACTGGTATAAATACAGTTGTAACAAGACAGAAACACTCAGAACTCAGAACACAGAACTAAGGACACAGGGCTTGGAAGACAGAACTCAGAACTCAGGAGACAGAATTCAGAAGACAGAACCTACACGGAGCCTAGAGACAGAAGAACTTCGCTGGCGAGAGCATGCCAGAGGATCCTGGACCGGGACTGGCCTCGGAGCCTAGAGACAGAGCCTAGCGGGAGAACATGGCAAGGGATCCTGGACTGAACCTGACTACAGAGATTGGCAGGAGAACCTGACTGGAACCTGGACACTGAACCTGACTGGAGAGCCTGGACAGAACCTGGCTGGAGAACCTAGCGAGGGAACATGGCTACAGAACCTGGCTGGAGATCTGAAGCAGAACCTCTCTGGAGATCCAGACCAGAACTTGGCTGGAGATCCGGGCTAGAGATCCTGGCTAGGTTGCTGATCAACTGAACACTGTCCCCGTGTCATTCCTTCTTCGCCGACTCCGTCCACACCTTTGGGGACCCCTGGACCCGCTGGGGCTGGACCCCGGCATCTGGCGCCCGAACAGGGTTCCCTTAGGTAAGTCCCCCTGTACTCGGGACGGATCAGACTCCACCGTAGGAAGAGGGTGGATAGTCTTCGCCGACTCTGTCCATACCTTTGGGAACCCCTGGAACAGGATTCCCTTAGGTAAGCCCCCCCCCCATTGAGAACCCCACACTCGGGACGGATAGGACTCCACCAGGGTGCTACAGACCCCCCTATAGAGGATAAGTAGGGTAAGAAGGTGGATAGTACAGAACTTAGATTGAGAAGATGTGCCATACTGAGTCCAAAGAAAGAAGACTCTGTATTGATTCTTAGATTGAGAAGATGTGCCATACTGAGTCCAAAGAAAGAAGACTCTGTATTGATCTTTAGATTAAGAAGATGTGCCATACTGAGTCTAAAGAAAAAAGACTCCGTATTGGTCTTTTAACATATATGCTTGTTAGCAGAGGAATTAAGGTTACTCCCAGTCAGACAGAACATTTTATACAAGAAATACGTCCATGCTTTTCTGAGGAAGGAAAGGTGCCAGAAAGGTAAATGTAGAGGCATGGGAGAAGGTAGGCCCAAGGAGCCTTATCCTTAACCCCACTGCAGCCTTTCCACCCCGGGAAAGTGCAGGATTGGCAAGCTCTCCCTGGGATGATAGATCAGGACTCAGGTAATAGCGGAAAGCGCCAATCCTACTCTTAAAATGGATACAAGAGAGCGTTTCAGGTTTTTCTTTTTAATGCTTGCTTTTAAAAAATAAAAAAGGGGGAATTTGCCGGGAGCCGGTCCATCCTTGCTGTTTCAAGGGACCTGGCATATATGGCATACGGTTCTTAATATGTTTGCTCACCTTCTTGGCGCTGTGTTTTAACCAAAGTCACCTCTCCGAGAAAGGTTGAATCCCCAGGTAGGGATTTTCCCCTGAAGTTAGGGAGGGAATAAAACCCCTCAACTAAGTGCCAGGCGGGTAATTAATCCCTTTAACTACGAACAATCATGCTTAAACTACATAATCTTTTCTTCCTGGAATGGAGATAAGAAACGCCCTAACCTTTGTAATAGAGATTGATGGGATTGAGTCAACTGGTATAAATACAGTTGTAACAAGACAGAAACACTCAGAACTCAGAACACAGAACTAAGGACACAGGGCTTGGAAGACAGAACTCAGAACTCAGGAGACAGAATTCAGAAGACAGAACCTACACGGAGCCTAGAGACAGAAGAACTTCGCTGGCGAGAGCATGCCAGAGGATCCTGGACCGGGACTGGCCTCGGAGCCTAGAGACAGAGCCTAGCGGGAGAACATGGCAAGGGATCCTGGACTGAACCTGACTACAGAGATTGGCAGGAGAACCTGACTGGAACCTGGACACTGAACCTGACTGGAGAGCCTGGACAGAACCTGGCTGGAGAACCTAGCGAGGGAACATGGCTACAGAACCTGGCTGGAGATCTGAAGCAGAACCTCTCTGGAGATCCAGACCAGAACTTGGCTGGAGATCCGGGCTAGAGATCCTGGCTAGGTTGCTGATCAACTGAACACTGTCCCCGTGTCATTCCTTCTTCGCCGACTCCGTCCACACCTTTGGGGACCCCTGGACCCGCTGGGGCTGGACCCCGGCAGTTATGGTATCACCATCCACTTAGACACCCAAGCTAGATATCTGGTAGGTACACTCTTTTTACTTCCCACATCCAACTAATCATCAAGGTAGGCCTAAGATACTTATCTACTCCTTCTCCTCTTCTCCAGCTGTTTGACCACTAGCTTAGCTCATACTGTCATCATTTCCTCCTACATGTCCACAACTACCTTCATATAATCAACAACAACCAACATGAAAATATCTATCTGATATAACCATTCCCCTCCTTACAACTTTTCATCTGGAGGATGAAATACAAGTTTCTTAATATTGCATGCAAAGCCCAGGCTTCTGTTTGTTTCTATAGCCCCACCTTTCACCACTTCCTTCTGTGAACCTTACGCTAAGGGAACCACAAAATACTTGTGGCTCTTTGTTCACAGCACACGTTTCCTGGCTCTGTGCCCTTATACCTCCGATTGTAACAGCCCCACTCCTGGATACCATCCATCAGGCCAAAATCCGTCCAATAATCCTTAACAACCCCCCTCTCCCTGGATTCCCCAAGATGAATGAGATATCCCATTATAAATTCAATCTCAGGAGAGTGAACAAATATTAAAATTATTTGTGATAAAGATGGGGCATTGGATGCAATACAGTTTAGATCCTAGAAAGTATTTGCCATCAAATAATCAGACTTTTCTCATAACTAAGGTCTAGACCAGTGATGGCGAACCTTTTGAGCTCAGCGTGTCAGTATTTTGAAAAACCCTAACTTAACTCTGGTGCCGTGTCACATACAGAAATTTTTTGATATTTGCAACCATAGTAAAACAAAGACTTATATTTTTGATATTTATTTTATATATTTAAATGCCATTTAACAAAGAAAAATCAACCAAAAAAATGAGTTCGCGTGTCACCTCTGACACGCGTGTCATAGGTTCGCCATCACTGGTCTAGATTTTGTACAAGAAAATAATAGCAGTGATAACACTACTCCAAAAATAATTATATCAAGCAATCTGGAGAGTTAAAACGGATAATCAGTACTGAAGGAGAAGCTATTTTATTTTCTGAATGGGTGCTATTTGAAAGGAGTCACGGGCCCCTCCCTGAAGGTGATTTTGTAGTGGCGTGTGTGATACCAGAGAACTGCAGGACTATAAGATCCAACATTAATAGTCCAAGTCCTTCAGCAATCATAGCTCAGATATAAGAACACATAGATATGGCTTTTGTGCTAATTTTATGTGAACAAGGGCAAATTAATCATTGTCTCTGAAAATACTTTCTTGCCCAAAGCAACCTATTATAGTATTCAAGAGAATAAAATATCTAAAGGGAAATAGCATGAAAAGTAAATTTCCTTAATTCCAAAATCACCATAAATTATGAATGAATATAATTCACTTTCCCCTGACTGCTTTTTCCAGTTACATAACCTCTCTGAAACTGTTTCTATATCTTGAAATGGGCAATTACCCTTTCCTCACAACTTTCTTTTGGGAATTAAATGAGACAACAAATATAACTTACATACTACATTACTGTGAAAAATCTTAAGAGTTTTACCAAAAGATACTGAATAATTAAAATCTAGATGGCACACTGGAACTCAGGATTAAGGATTTGAAGGGATACATAAGTATAAAACTACAATGGAGACTGACATGTAGCAATTATCAATATATGTCAGACAGTATTATTATAAATACTAGTAGCCCAGTGCACAAAATTCGTGCACAATGAAAGGGAATTAATTAGAGAAACGTAATTTGGACTCACTATCTAATATCAATAATATGTGAGCATGAGGCAGTCCGCGTTTCTGAAATTCAATGACATAAATTTTCGCAATTACTTTGCCAAATAAATGGAATTTACAGATAGCATTTAAAAGAGCATTCAGCTTAATATTAAAAACTCTGGCTACCAAGTCAGGTCTATTTTCAACTTTTTGCCAGCATTGTAAATTGTTTGCAATATCTGCCCATTTGGGGTTGCATGTCATGGTTATGAATAAATCGGGCTTGTCATATTTTGTTACAATTGCCATAGCATTCTGATATCACTACTGCCTATTTCTGGGACTACCCTCAGAAGATGATGGAAGTATTATCATTTTACTAATCGGCACATTGTCATTTTCAGATCTAGATTTGAGATAATCCATCAAACCACTATATTTTTTAACTCTCAACTTAGATTGGTTTGCTTTGATGAAATTTATCCGATTGGCCTCCATTTTTGAATATGAATCCACGATAAACTGTTGAGTTAATTTTCCTGCATTTAAAATAAGACTGAATGTGTCCCGCATAGATAGATGAAATCCGTAATACTGCATTTGTGTGACTCGTGTCCTTACATTTTGTCTAGTATTATTGTCAATTAAACTGTTGTCTCTGAGTCTTAATGCAGTTTCTGTTCCCCAGCCTTTTTCACCATGTGGGAAAAGAATAGGATATATCATTGCATCTAATGTAGGAAACAGGATATTGATTTGTTTCATTTTAGTGGCATTTGTATTATTGGGATCTGGTTTACAATGAATGAGCAAGTCCCTTTCAAAAGGAGGTTCTCCACCTTCGTTTCTGAATATGACAGTAACTTCGGTTACACGGGGAGAATTATATCTACCTGGGTCACTGTTAACGATCGTATTTAAGTGCCATTGTTACCTCTGTGGGAGCAATACCTTTTGCTGCTGCTTCAGATTGGGCTTCCTTTTCTACCTCATGTAGCATCTTGTACGATTTTGTTAACTCATTTATTTCATGCATGAGGTTGTTGATGTTGATCATGAGTCTTTCTGAGCAGCCTTGGTTTTCTGGCATTGCTAATCTTTTACTTGTAGCTTCAGCTGTATCCAAAATACAGAGTTGAGCAAACTTCCGAGAAACACCATCCAAAGGATGTAAAGTTCCAGTACGGTGATAAATTTGTCCGTGTATTCTAAAACAGTATGGCCCATATCCTGATGGCGATGCAATATTTGCACCCATGGAAGCAAAAGGACTATTTATGAAACGAATATTTTCCATGCAATTTTTACTGTCAGAATCTTCACTTGTCATTAATCTTTTTAAATATGCTGGGTAATCTGGAATATGTATATCATTTGGGCAGACTTTCCCTTTGCTACGACATCGAGTAAATTTCCCATCGGATGGTTTTTCATTAGAGAAATTTAGTGATAGGCAAAATTCACATCGAACAGTCATTCCACCACAACTATGTTCGAGAATTGCATCCTCATGTACTCCATTTTCGCTGAGAAGGCAGTTCCTACCAGTATTGGTAGTACTTGTTGATGACTGTTCTCTAGACATAGTCTGTCGTCGCCACCGCCTTCTTTCAACTTCAAAGGCACATCGGTCTTTAGACATTTTCTGTCAATAATGCTGGTGTTTTTCGGCATCAGAGCGATGTTTTTCCAGTAGCTGGTGTTCAGATATATCCTGTCGCAGGCGCCGCCTTCTTTCCAGATCAGACGCACACTGCTCTGCAGACATTTTCTGTCGATAACACCAGCATCTTTCTACTGCAGAGCTATGTTGTATCAACAGTTGTTCTTTAGACATAGGCCCACCTCTCTACTGTCACGGTCTGAGATGCAGGTGAATGAGAGTCCTGGCTATCGGGCGACTGAGAGCTGTCTGACCAAAGGCTGATTCTGGCTGATTCTGCAGGGGTGGACTTCCTCCTCCTTGCTGTCAGTTTCCACAGCTGTGATGAGGAAGCTGGGGTGACAGAGGGAGCTGCGCACTCCATGCTGCCCTCTCTATCGCAGTCCAGTGGTCTCCTGCTCTGCCAAGTCCTCCAAACCTCCCGCTCTTCGCCGGCAAGGTCCCAGGAGCCCACGGGCGTGGTTAGGCGCGGGCGGCCTCGCCTCCTGGACTGGCGAAGGTCCTGGGAGCCTGCAGGTGTGTCTACAGCCTCGCCTCCCGGGCCTGTGAAGGTCCCAGGAGCCCACGGCCACGGCTGCTGTTGCCTTCTGGGGCGCCTGACACCTGCGTATGCAAATTAACCGCCATCTTTGCTGGGTTAATTTGCATAGTCACTCTGATTGGCTGGTGGGCATGGCTTGTAGGTGTGGCCTGTGGGCGTAGCTTGAGCGTAGCAGAGTGATGGCTAATTTGCATGTTTCTCTTTTATTATATAGGACTAGAGGCCCGATGCACCAAATTTGTTCAAGAGCCTTGGCTCCGGCCCCCCACCCACTGTGGCTAGGGGCCTCTGCCTCAGCCCCCGCCCACTGCGGCTTTGTCCAGAAGGAAGGACGTCCAGAAGGACGCCGGTCTGATTGAATATTACCCTTTTATTATTATAGATAATTATTGTTACTGTGGCAAGAACAAAAAGAAACACAGAGCACTGTACAAAGGCATTTTCATGAATAAAATAAAGATGGCATATCAGAATTCAGCACTCCCTATTCATATCTTGGCATTTATTTAAAAAAAAAGTCACATGAGTATGACCAATTGACCAATGGACACAGACAGTAGGGGGTGGGGGCATGTGCTGGGGGGGCAGAAGCATGCAGGGTGAGGTCAATAGGAGAAAAAGGAGACATATGTAAAACTTTTAACAATAAAGAATTAAAAAAAATAATTTAGAAAAGTGACTATTTTGTCACCTAGAAATAGGGAATATGTATGTTGACACTGGAATAAAATAAATGACTTAATTACTCATTAATTCATAAATCACATTATTTATATATTAACCTATCAAAATGTATAATTTTCTAATTAATTATCTCTATTCACTGTTTTACAAAATGTCCTAAATTGAGATGTGAGATTTAGATAAGAGGAAAATTAAGGTGGTCAGCTGCATGCAATCTAGTTCTGTGGCTATATTTGTACCACAATACATAAATGTTTGTATAAATATTCCTCTTACCTTTGTATAAAAATACCTGGTTGGGAAAGGAATGTTTGAGAGATTGCCCTTTAATTTTCTAAATAAAAAGAAAGCTAACCATTTTGAAAAATATTAAACCAACTTTGCTTTAGTAAGCCCATATTCTGAGCAACATTTAATTTTTACCTGAGGAAGGAAAAAAAATGTGACAGCCAAATCCTTAGAGGTTGTGTAGACAAGTAGAGATGTTTAAACAGCTCCAGAATGTTGTTGCTTTCTGTTCCACTGTTACATTTTATTTAATTCTATTTGTGAACTATTTCAAACATTTTAAAAATTAGAGATAACAATGTCATAGACATACAGGGATTCACCACCTACATTTAATAATGGTAATATGTTGCAATATTTACTTGAGAAATACATTTTTGAAGAGACAATGCTTCCTTTATATACTCCCTTCTTTATATAATTGTTTCTTAACTTCCTGTTTACTTTCCACTGGCTTACGTCAAATTATCAGTTAAAGGGCCAGAAGATATGGCTACTCTTTTGGAAGTACATTTGTTAAGAAAAATATACTCAAGAGGGCAGAAATCTGGCATTGGGAAAAATGGGGTTTTAACAATTTAAAACTTCATAAAGGAAAAACATGAAATGGATAAGAGTCCAAATCTGGTTAAGACAAGTAACACAAATTAACTAATATTAAACCATTTGAGGAACAACCAGAAGACTGGATTATTAACCATTCTTACAAAGTTCTCCCCTACATTCTCAAAGGCTTCAAAACTGTAATCTTTAATAAAGTTTAGTATTATATTATACAGTAATACTGAGATTTTTAATTCTTCTTCTAAAAAAGTGGTTCTCAACCTTGGCTGCACATTAGAATCACTTGGGAATCTTTTTAAAATCCTGATTTCTGGGCCTCATCCTCCGGAAATTCTGTTTCTTTGTTATGGGGTGAGGCCACAACATTAGTAACAAAGAAACAGAATTTCCAGAGGATGAGGCCCAGAAATCAGGATTTTAAAAAGATTCCCAAGTGATTCTAATGTGCAGCCAAGGTTGAGAACCACTGTTCTAAAATCTAAAAATTTCAGGCCTTTAGGAATATCTAGCTGGGGTTTTTCTACACATTTATAATTAATTAAAATAAATATTTATTTAAAAATTTGCTTTAAAGAAACAGACTTTAAAACACGTGTTGAACAATAAAATTATATGTGGTTCCCACTTTCTGAAAACAAAACCAATAAAATAGATTACTTCAGTTTAAAGAATCATAATGAGTGTATACTTCAGAATAGTTTAAGTATTTCAAGCTTTCAAACAAAACATAAATTTTAAAAAAAAACCACCATTTGCACATAAAAATGGTTAAGATGCTAAATTTTATGTTTGTTTTTTTACCACAATACAAAAAACATGTGAGTCCTGATACTGTTTCCAAAGTCACATGTTTAAAAGAAAACTGAAACCATTTGTATTCAAAACAGGCAATAAGAGATGACTTAAACTGACATAAATGTTGTGGAACTTGAATCTCACCAGACAGTAGATTCTCTGCTACAAGGTGGTCACTTCAACTGATTCCACCTTCCTTGGCTCCTCTCCTTTCAGCTATTTCAAAGGTAAAGCCCCTGCCTTTTAGCCACTGCCTCACCAGGGAACCAGCACGCATGCTTTCCCTTAACTGTGCATATCTGTTAAAACTGCGGGAAGTTTTCAGTGCATTCAGTAAAGTCATTACAGTCGGCTGCCTTTTCTTTCTCTACATCAGAGTCCTTTTAGTGTTCGATGAGGGATTACAGTAACAAAGGTATGTTTCTATGTATTACCTCAACTCATTCAGGATTTCCCAATGCATAATGCTGCAGGGCTGCTCATTCCGCATACAGTCTTACAGCCAGGCTAACAGGTAATTGTTTTCATAGCTTTCCAGAGAGATATAAGGTATACTTATGTACAAAAAGTTAAGTAGAATGACTTAACAGTACACCTAAATTCCTACTGGCCTTCATTTAATCTGAAACTGAGCAGTAGCTTTCAATAAACATCCATCAATGGATGAAGAATAAAATGTACCGAGCAGCTGGATCGGAAGCAGCCCTAACACCGAAAGGATAACTGCAGATGAAATGGCCATCTCGAGGGAAAGCAAAGAAAGTTTTAGCACGAACATCTTCACACCTCACTTTTAAGAGAGCCAGGTCATCTAAACTATTTCTAAAATTTCCTCCAATTAACTAAGAACGTGACATGGTATTCCAGGCAATATTTTTATTTACTGTATGTATAAACTAGTAGGTGCATTTGGCATGGTGATTCATGCTCCTTAACCAGCCTCAGATACTTTTATTGCTTCAAGTTGAATTCACAATGATTAATTTAAAAATTTGTCTGAAACTTCAAATTTTATTTATCTGTTGCTAAGTTTCCAGGAGAGAAATGGCAGAATTGTTCTTAAAAGGAAATAAAGCCCAATTTAGACATGATTTTAAAAAATAAATTTGGCAAAAAGTGGAAACCCCATATGGTAGACTACACATATACATATACACACATATAATTTTCTAATGTGAACTTTAAAAAACAACTTCAAATTTCAACAATTCCTATTCTGCCAGCATCAAATCCAAAGTTCCCTGGCTGAACTGACTTGCTGCTTTCTCTTTGGACACTCTTTCAACATCAAGGTCAAAGCTCAGATACCTGCTCACGCCTGCTTACTTGCATGATTATCAAGAGAAAGAGGAAAAATGGAATTCACACAATTCCTAAGTCCTGATTTTAGTGCTTAGATTTACAAGAGGCAGATGATCAGTTTACTATAACCCTCAAATGACGAGCAGTGGCAGAGGGAAAGACAAGCAAAGGGTCGCAGGATTCAGAGCCTGCATAGTGGAGAAGTTATTATAATACATGTAGCAAACTGGAAACAATACGTGGGTACCATTTTCATACTAGCTTTACCCTGTACATACATCTCCATTTGTAAGTGGAAAAGAAGAATTTGGAAGTTTAAAGACAATTATTTATATACTAGAGGCCTGGTGCACAAAATTCATGCACAGGGGTGGGACGTGGTTCCTCAGCCCAGCCTGCAATCTCTCCAATCTGGGACCCCCTCGGTGGACATCCCTCTTGCAATCTGGGACCGCAGGCTCCTAACCGCTTGCCTGCCTGCCTGATCACCCCTAACCCTCTCTGCCTGCGGGCCTGACCGCACCTAACTGTCCTCCCCTGCCAGCCTGATTGCTCTTAACTGCTCTCCCCTGCCAGCCTGATCACCCCTAACCACCTCTGCTTTGGCCCCCGCCACCGTGGTTTTGTCCGGAAGGTTGTCTGGAAGATGTCTGGTCTAATTAGCATATTACCCTTTTATTAGTATAGATAACCACTCTAAATTTTGAAATGTAATGCAAAAAGCATTTACATTGTTCATATACAAAATTTGCAATTTAGTTATGTGATATAATTACTCTTCTAAAATGAAATAACACATATACTTCTCCTCACCTGCAAAAATAAAGTCATACCTACAATTCACTCCAATGTTGTAATAATATTACTCAATGACATGCAGGTGCACGTGTCGGTTCTTTCCACCTAAAGGTGAGCTCACCTTGCACTTTGGACACTTCTGGGCGTTCCGCTGGCCGTGCTCAATCTCGCTGGCCCAGTGACGCAATAGTTTGTCTCCTTTTTTGTACTCCTTGCAATTAACACCTTCATGCCAAGGAGAGTGGCACTTAAAACACCAGACGAATTGGCAAGTGGGGCACTGGATCTGTGTAAAGAAACGTAGGGTTAAGCACGAGTAGAGAAATGCTGAACGAGTCCAAAGGATAAGAATGGTAATGCTTGGAGAAATAAGCTAAACGGTTATCATTTATCCAGATTTAAAGTATCCCACCCTCTCCAAGAAGTAAACTGCAACACAATATGACTGTTCTGTTATTAAAGGAGGAAAGCAGTGCTTTGGCATGGATGATTCGGCTGTTTGTAGGCTACACTAGAATTAAACACTTGGGACATTCTGGAAATCAATTTGGTCTTAAGAAAATCTCCCAGATTGAAACAGAATACAACCTGATCCACATCCACACACTCAGGAGGCGGCCTTTAAATTCACTTTCTCTTGAACCACGTTTCCAAGCATTTCCATTGCTCTTTTTATCAATGGCTTCATTCACTTTTATAAAAATCAAAATGCCCCAGATGTTTCATCAAATGAAAAAACACTGGCAAACATACTGCACTTGCTATACCAGCACTTGCAATGAAGCACCACCTGAAATAATGGATAGCTCCTTTTTTTGCTATCAATCTAAGGGAGGCTAATTATAAAAGTAATACAAAGGATCCTATTAGAAATATATGAGTCTTGGTGGTTCTGTGGCCTGTTAGCTAGAAAATCATCAGAAAGATGTCATTGTATTTTTCACTGTGTGGCAGTGTATGTGAGAGTGTGTGTGTGTGTTCATTGAAAACATTTGTCCTCCATGTGGCATGGAAGACTTTACCTGACTTCCTTTATTTTGAATGACAGTGGAGTACCTAATTCTTACACAATATTTCTGGTCCTCATTCTCCGAAGACATGGGCATGCCCTAGCCGGTGTTGCTCAGTGGATAGTGTCGGCCTTCAGACTGAAGGGTCCCTGGTTTGATTCTAAGCAAGGGCACATAACTAGGTTGCAGTCTCAATCCCTGGTCCTGGTCAAGGAGCATGTGGGAGGCAACCAATAGATGTGTCTCTCTCATATCGATGTTTCTCTCTCTCTGTCTCTCCCCCTTCCTTCCACTCTCTAAAAATCAATAGAAAAATATACTTGGGTGAGGATTAACACACAAGAAAGAAAGAAGTATCTGTTCAATAAAAAAACTTAATTTAAAAAACAAAACCAGAAAAATAACAACATGGGCAGTTGCTGACTTTCCGACGTGTTAGATTACAGTGAATTAACAAAATTCCTGACTCTGAACAATACTGATTACTGACGATTTCTCTGAATTTCTGCATACTAATTACTTCACATGAGTGAATTTACTAACTACATTTTGAAAATCAGAATTTCTTTTGGTAAACAATACAAAGTCACTACTTACTTGTTGGAAAACTACTTTTTTTTTTTACAACAGTGATTCCAATATATACATTAATTGAGTGGCAATTATAATCATAACTCAAAGCACTGCTGTTTTCACTTATGTCAAGAATAGACAATGCTATTCCCATGCAAATATGAAGTAACAAAAGTACTTTTGCTTTTAATTTATGTAAAAACAAAAGAATATTTTGTCTACATTTTTAAATCTTTGTGTTTATTTATTGAAATTGTGTCACATGGTAATGTTTATACTGCTGCATCACATGCATTACTTAGTTTCATCAACAAAATAATTCTGCAAAGGAGGTATGAACACCACAAGTTTACAGAGGAAACTAAGGCTCACAGAGATTAAATAACTTGCCCAGAGTAACATCACAAGTATGTGTCAAAAAGAAATTGAAACAAGAAGTCTGCCTGGCTCCAAGGCCAGCATTCTTCTCACTGCGCCAAAAGTCTTTCTCATACTAAACAGCATCCTTTGTTTGACGATTGAAAACCAAATTATAGAAGGCAAAGAAGGTCATGTAACTGAACTATTCAGTAAGTCAGAATTTTACATGATTACCAACATAAGGTGAACTTTAAAAATCTTTTTCAAGATTTTACTCACATAAATTAAGATAATCCTTGGCTTTTCTTTTTTTTAAAAAAGGACTTCATTAGTCAGTCACTTAAAATAACCATTTTTGCCTTTTATTGATCATTAAAGTGAAAATGTCATATTTAAAGTAAGAAGACAAAGTTAAAGCATGTGAGTGCCAGATAATAAAAGAATATAAAGTGATCATTCCCCTATGTCACTGAACTGTGAAGAAAAGACCTAAATATTACATGGGGCCTAAATGAATGTAATTTTCAAATGTAATGAATGAAATGAGGAAGCTGTCAGAAGATGCTGCTTTTCCTCACGTAGCTGCCATTCTGTCAGAAGGATTAATTCAGTTCCTTTCTCATAGACATTATTCATAATTCTCAATAACTGGGCTCTAGCACCGTCACATAATATAACTCTCTGGGTTTTAATCAGTCAGTCTTAGATTATATTTATAGAATGAACAGAAGGATGAATGTAATGAAGCTTTGAAACTGGGATTAATTCTGTGAATGGTAGGTTCAAGGATTTTGGGGGCCAAGTGCGGAGCAATCACTTCTATGGCTCTCTAATGAAGACCATGAGAAATGTGTGATTCTCCTGAGGCACCAGAATAATAAGGCATCTGCCAGTTGGTGTCCCTACGAGGGACTCCTATCCGTTTCTCATCCTGAACAACCAAGTCCTCCTGCAGATCCCACGGCCAAGCTCACTATCAACACAGACTGGGCGGCAAAGGAGTTTTGCATCTGGGTGAAAGGAGTTTTGCATCAAGCTCTCAAGTAAAGATGAATCCCGTCTCTCACTGAAAACATTAAAATAACTATTGCTTTGCTTTGGATTAAACGATAAAAGGACGAACAGCCAACCCCAACAGCCTTGTTCTTCAGACTGCACCCGAATGCTCTGATGACTGACTTTTTGGTCTGAAGATGCCTTATTCATTCTGACCTTTCCCCTATTCAAAACCAGCCTTACCTAACCCACACAGAGACATCAATGCTGCATCTTCCTCCTTTCATTTATCGATGCCTATTCCTCCACATGCAGTGCCATCTCACAAGCACAGACCTCCCACAGAGCCTGTCCTCCGAGTAACTACACTCACACGGGGGTCACCTCGCTACTCTCAGTGTGGTCAGAGGAGCAGCACGCGGGAGCTGGTTGGAAACAAAGAATTCATGTCACACCGAGACCTACTGAATCAGAGCTGCAATTTCACAAGGTCCCCAGATGATTCAAAGACACGGTGGTATTTCAGAAGCACTGCCGTACCATGGTGACCCCATCTCCCCGGACACAATGGATTTACAGAAGGAATGCGACCCTAAGGCCAAAACATGTATCCAGGGGCTGGCAAACAGCCTTTGAGGTGGTTGGTATGCACTTTGTGCAGCAGGCAGCTTACTGATGAATAGAGACTAGCCAAGCCAGACTCTATTTTTTAAAATTTATTTTTATCATTGCAAGTATTACAGATGTCCCATCCCCTTCCCCCCTGCCGCCTTCACCACACTATTGTCTGTGTCCGTATGTTATGCATGTAAATTCTTTGGTTAATCTCTTCCTCCAGCCCTTTCCCTCTGAGATTTTTCAGTCTGTTCCATGCTTCTATGTCTCTAGATCTATTTTGTTCCTCAGTTTGAGGAGTGAAATGGCGATACACATACCCTTTGCCTTTGCTGTGGAGGCAAAGATGGAAGCGAGCTTAGTGGCCATAGTGCAGATCATGGGACGAGGGGACAAGAAAGGGCAGTGTCTGATTCTCCGCGGGGCCTGTCTGCGTGGCGGCGGAGACTGCTCTCCTGCCCTTCCTACTTCCTGGGGAGCCTTGCAGTGACCCTCAGTAAGTGAGAGAGCACATCTCCGTGCTGTGTAAGCGGAGAAAGTCCCATTAACACAATCTGTCTACTGAAATCTTATCCAGATCAGATGCTACTTGTTTCAAGACGCTTGCTCTGCTGCCCCCCCCCCCCCCCCCACCGCCCAACAGATTCAGTGTCTGTCTTACAGCACATGTACTAGTATACGTCTCATCTCCCTAGCGGCCTGCAAGCTCACGAGGGCGAAGGCTGCATCTCATTCATCCTGTCTGTCCCAAGTTAAACAGCACAGAGCTCCTGGCACATGGAAGGTATTCAGCAAATCATGTAAAAAGTGAATGACTTTGCCCATAGCAAGTACTATATATTGGCTAACATTCAATGAATCCAAAGAAAAACCAACACATCTGATTTATGACCAGTGACTGAGATGTTATCACTACCTCTTAGGTCAGCAGATGAGGTTTACTAAATATTTTACCCACATGACATTTTGCTGAGCATCATGATTAATGTGCAAACCCTTCTACCAGAGGCAGGGCAGCAAGTGTTTCAAGAAGAAAATTATCAGAGTTAGGAATCTTAATTAACATGTCCCAGAATCCATGAAAGGTGAAATAACTTCATATTACATTTTTAACTCTTGAATTCCCTTAGTTTTTCCAGAAATCTGAGGTCACAATAACACTCAGAAGACAAGTTAAACCAATCCACTTTTCCTAAGCAAATGGTATTTTCTCTTGACAGTTCATCATGCCAAATAAATAAATAACCCACAAAGTTAAAACAGAGTTCAAAACCGAAGAGCTCCCCAGATTACGTTTTTCTTTGCCTAAATTCTATTTATTCCTACATACATAATTATCTGTCTATATAGTAGAGGAATATGCAAAATAGCCCGGACACCATAACATCACAACCGGACAGCAGGGACCTGAAGCTACATGGCACCTAGCCGGTGCAAGGGACCTCAGGCCAAGCCCCCCACCCCGCGGGACTTGACAGGGGACCTCAGGACGTGCCCCCCGCCTGGCGGGGCTTGACGGGGGACCTCAGGCCGTGCCCCCCGCCTGGCGGGGCTTGACGGGGACCTGAGGCTGCACCCCCCAACCCAGAGGGGCTCGATGTGGGTGGGGCGGGCCGGGTCTGGGTCTCCTGCATTTTTGAAGCACGTGCGAGTGGTGGGCGGGAACTTGACTCCAGGTCCTACGGCATGCCCCAGACTCTGACAGGGGAGAGATTTTCATATACATTTTACTAATTTTCTTTCATCTCTGACACTTCTATTATAGAGAAAGGGCAAATAGCAATATTAAAATAGTTCCTCTAATTAATTCCCTTTTAATGTGCATGAGTTTTGTGCACCGGGCCACTAGTTTTAAATAAATCACAAAATCACTGCTTATCAAAATCAGAATATTAGACAATACCCACGTGTAAATGTAGCATTACAAATACACACTAACTCAGTTTCCCAAGAAGAATTTGCTTCGTTAGAACTTCAGGTGAAGACAAGTACTCAATAAGGAAACATATTCATCAATTCATTTGCTCATTCAGCAAATATTTATTGAGTACCTTCAAGCAGCAGGTACTGAATGTACTGATTTCAGGCACATAAAAAAGAACAAAAATACTTGTCCTCAAGGAATGTACTGAAAGCAGACAGATATAAGCCCAGAGAGGTATGTAGCCATGTAAGAACTGCTAGAGGAGACGCTTAGACAAGTGGGTGCCATGGGATAGATGCTCCAGGGAAGAACGGAGGGTTAGTAAGGCCTTGAAATATGAGTGGAATGTCACTGGGACAAGTGACAATGGGGTAACACTTCAGGAAGAGGGCCCAGCCTGAGCCCCCACTGAGGCCTGAGAGCACACGGTGCATTGGGGAAAGAGCAAGTGCTCTAGTGTAGCCCAAACAGAGATGTCACCTCAGCTGGCTGGACCCTGAGCCTTGCTGAAGTGTCCAAAAACCGGGTCCAATGAGTCTCACGTTAATGCACCTATGCTCTTGATGTCTCTCTCAAGATACACTGTGGTCCAAAAAACTCCTGATATGAAACGTAAAACTTAGGGCTGTCAGACTAGGGTCTGCCTAAAAATATTGATCAATGTGTAAATCATAGGCAAGTCTCGAATTCTAAAAAGCTCAGTAACAACTTAAGAAGTCCTGACACCTTCTAGGCCAGGCTTGGCTTCCCAGAAAGAAAGGGTTCTTCACTTGTCTCTTGTGCTGAAGATCCAAGGGATGATGCGATAAAGTGAAAAAAGAAACAAACAAACAGTTCTCAGTCCCACTGCAGGTCAGTGCATGGTAGTTGTAAGCTTTGGTTCTTACACTTATTGTAGTTTTTGTCAGAGGTGAGCAAAAATAGCAAATGAATCCCAACACTTGGCTTCACCCCCCCCCCCACCAACATTTTGTTTTTGTTGTTAGAAGTTCAAGCACAAGTAAAGACTCTATAAAATATGACGGCTAATTTATGCATCAAGAAAGCAACAGAGAACAACTTTAACGAAGCATGTCATTAGTAACTAGAGGGTGAAGTGTATCCTAATAAAATTTAGTAGTACTGCATCATAGCTGTGTGATATACATTTTTTCAAGGGTAAATATATAACACACCCATTCATTTAAGCTTCCTTCTTTAAACTGGGCCAGACAACGTCATCCTTCTCTCCTTACAAATCTATGCTAGCAACAATCACTTAAAAAACACTTGTTCTCTATTGGACCCTGACATCAATGATGCATTAATTCCAGGAGAAAACAGTGCGTGTCACAAACTAAACTGATCTTGCAGGGCTGATGCACAATCTAACGCTCAATTCGTAAACACTGTCAACTTACTAAAGTGCTGGTGTCGGAGAAAAGCCAAAGAGCAAATCAGCATGCTAAATACACTGTACTACACTGTCATGGGAAAGCTTTAAACATTTACATGTAGAAAAATAATCTCGTCATCTCCACAAGGAAGAAGCTTAAGCACTATTCATTCTTTCATCTACTTAATTATAGATGTAAGTTATTTATTAGAAATTCAACTAAAGAGGTGCAGCTGGGATTTGAAAAAAAAACAACAAAGGATTGAGAGGTCCCCCAGAAGCAGAAATCGTGGGCAGCAATTGCCACTCCTAGGGATAAAGAACCAAGGGAGTAAAGAAGTTTCTGGAGCCCAGTGAGAATAAGAAACACGGGTGAGAGAACACCTAGGGGAAGCTACCGTCATGTAGGGATACAGCTACTGCGAGAGCTGTGCCCTGACTCCGGAAGGGAGTGAGGAAGTAATGCATCCACTATTCTCTCTTTCCATCCTATCTTTTGCCAATGACAACCCTTGGCCGAATGCAAATAGAAATCAAGATGGTAAGGAGCCTGGAGAAGCAGTCCAGAGAGGCACTTTCTAGAGTACAGGACAGGTCAGAGGTGGCTCAACAAAACACATAGGAAGACGATTACCCAAATTCCAGCCGTTCACTTAAGCATTATTTAAATTTCACCAATTAGGAATAACAAGCCCATTCATTTGATTATAGTTTTAAAGACTTAGAAAAGCTCTTATACCACTTGGGGAAATAATGTATTTGTGAGGTTTTATAAAATGTGATTTCTACCCGGAAGGTTTATAATTACGAGAAAAAGAAATGCTAAACCCAATGTAGGAACACAGGGCAAGTTTTCCCAAGTTTTACTGGTTTTTTTTCTTTTCCCTTATGGTGAGTTCAAATACCATTTTGTGAGTTATCGAGGTTTTGCTTTATCTTTGTGGGAAGAAGAGTCGGGATTACTATTAGTTTCGCTTCAAGGAAACCATTAGGAGAATTACCTCTAACACGTTCCCTGTGCTGATTTATGGGATGTCTGCCCTTCAATGCACTCCAAATCAATGTGAAAACGGGGACTGTTTCTTCATCTACACTTGGAAATAAGAAGGAAACCTAGAACTGCTCCTACCTCAGTAAAATAACACTGAATCATTTTCAATGATTTTCATCTTCTCTCTTCCATGAAAAACTACAACTTACACTAAGTCCCCAAACATACTTTTTCCATTTCTGTGAATTCAGTGACCATCCCTCCTCCCAAATATGAATGCTTTCCATTAGATCACTACTGAGCATAAGATCCATGTTTCCTGGAAATCTCTTTAATGCCCCAAAGGGTCTTCAAACTTAACATTATCAACACATTTTAAACTGAATTCGTTTTCCACCCACTAAAACCACTCGTTTTCCTCAAGATGAGTCAGTTTCATCCCTCCTTTACTTCCACCATCCATCAGTTACCCAATCTTTTATTCCACCTCCATTCTTTTTGACTCTTCTATCCCCTTCCCAATAACCCAGGGTTGCTCATTCTGCTGTCCTTGCCAAAAAATGAGAACAAGCATAATAATCTCTAGCGAGTGCTGAGAGCACTTAGGATATGTCAGAGATGGTGCTAAGCACTTTCTATGTGTGACGTCATTTAATCCTTACTAAATCCTTACCCTTATAACAGGTACTATTACCACCCCAACTACCACTAAAAGATGTACAGGCTGTACTCAAGGTTATAGAGATGGTATGAGGCAGGGTGAGTTTATTTTTTATTTTTATTGATTTCAGAGAGGAAGGGAGAGGGAAAGAGAGAGAAACATCAATAATGAGAGAGAATCACTGATGAGCTGCCTCCTGCACATCCCCTAATGGGGATGGTGCCCATAACCCAGGTATGTGCCCTTGACCAGAATCGAACCTGGGACCCTTCAATCCACAGGCTGACTATCCACTGGGCCAAACCAGCAAGGGCCAGAGCGAGAGTTTAAATCTAGTTTGAAGTTAGTGCTCTTCCTACCTTTTCCCGCTTGACACATTCAAAATTTCAAGGCTTAGTTTAATGTGTCTATTCTTTAATGAAGCCTTTCCAATCTCTCCTATCCTTTCTTTTCCTACGCCCTCAGTATTTCCCATCCACATTCATTATAACACACATTATTATTTATACATTGGCCCATTTATTAGTTCCTTTGACAAATATATTTTGAGAGCATACTCTATCTGACACAGTGCGTGATACAGGTTATCAGCAGTAAGCAAGCCTCGATCTGGCCTCCTGGAGACCAGTGGGAAAGAGACTTTAAGTAAATAACCACACAAATACACCACAAAACCCCAGATGATAATTGCTATGGGGAATGACTTCTGGTGCTGGTGAGGTGTCTGTCTCCAGGCATCACGTGAGTGCCAGGAAAGCCACGACCTCAACCTTTTTATTTCCCCATCACTAACTTGTTCCCTGTATTGATACCCAGTTGGAGTTGAGGTAATAAATTACAGGGACTGTTTAGGTTAGAAATTAGGTTTCTAATTGGAAAACATTAAATTAAATTTGCAGAAACGGAATGGTAAAACTTTTTGGTCTCATGACAAGAGTGGAAGGGACACGAAGACAAATACTATGAATGAAAAAGGCTGCCTCAATGTAAATCTCTCAATTCAGGAATGCATTTGTTATATCTGGTATAGTATGAGTTTGACAGAGCTCAGAATATAACGAAAACCTCTATTTGTTCAAACTTTTGCCAGAAGGGAGATGCTGTGTGAAGGCCTGCCTGGAAGCCTAACCTGGCGCATGAGAGAGTTCTTGTTATGCTTGTTGACAGACTAGTATTCTGTTTACACCTTTTTCATCTGCTGAGTACAAAAGAAGTAGTACTTACAAACACCCCCACCCTAAACTATTCAAATGAAATCCCCAAATATGATACTTGAGATCTCAAATTTCATGTGAGATGTAATCAAAGGTATTTCTTGCTATAAAATAACTGTGGTAGTTTCAAGCAACTTTCAACCTTCTGTGCTAAATGCTTTTCAATTGACAGCCAACGCCATAATAAATACTCAAAGAGTGACATTTTGGATTGAGATATTGTAACTCAATGACACAGAAAGAATAATATTGAAATATACATTACAAAGGTTTTATCAATAAATACAAAACCTGCTGTAGGCTGTAAACAACAATAGAGATTTTAAATTGCTCAGATATGTCACACAGTCGTAGCAACCTTTTTAAAGTTATTTGTTGTCTTATGACTCAATTTATTGCATTCAAATACTTGAATTCACTGCTCTTAAAGTTATGATAAACTTGGAAGTGGGTTCTATTTTTTGGGAAATGCAATTTTAAAAAATTAAGCAAACCTAAAAATTATTCCTTGGTTCACCACAAAGAAGGAACATTCTAGTCTCAGTTGGTTTGCTGGAGTATCCATGTCCCTACTCATGACATCCAGAGAGGTATAAACATGTAAATCAGGCAGTTAATAGTAATGTGAGACCTTGGAGTTCAATGGTTTAATGATGAAAAATGCTACATTAATATTACACTAAACAGTCAAATCATTGCTTCAGGAATTGTTTGAATGAGTCCTAGAATTTTGTACAATATAAAACAGAGGGATTATTTACATTTTCTGTTATAGATCTTCTATAAAAGTAAAAAAGAGTAACAGCCATAAGGATCCTCCAGTTTTCTGTAGCTTTATTTTTCTTGAAAGTTGCTTAATAGTTTAATTTTATATTGAGATTTTCATCCCTCACCCATTTCTGTGGATTTTAATTGCTGCATAATCAGTAACATTTATTTGTGTGTATATTTTTTTAATATATATTTTTATTGATTTCAGAGAGGAAGGGAGAGGGAGAGAGAGATAGAAACATCAATGATGAGAAAGAGTCTTTGATTGGTGCGTCCTGCATGCCTCACATTGGGGATTGAGCCCACAACCCAGGTATGTGCCCTGACTGGGAATCGAACCGATAGGTCCACACTCAACCACTAAGCCACACTAGCTGGGCAGTAACATTTATTTTGTATTGAATTCCCCCTCTCCATAAATTTCCTACTTTGCCCACCAAAAGTAGAAAACCAAGTTTATTAGATCTGAGACTTTGATCCATTTGCCCCCCCTGCTTCACTTCTTACCTACAACTACTGCACTGACAGACATTGGAGGAAGCCTGATATTGGGAAATGTTATCAGAGTGCCCTTGGTTCATTCAGGGGGGAGAGGGCATCCCTCAGCCCGGCCTGTGCCCTCTCGCAGTCTGGGACCCCTCGGGAGATAACGACCTGCTGGCTTAGGCCTGCTCCCGGGTGGCAGAGGACAGGCCCAATTCCTAGGTGCAGCCCCTGGTCGGGCTCAGAGCAGGGCCGATTGGGAGATTGCGATGCCACCCTCAGTCACACTCAGGGTAGGGCCAATTGGTGGGTTGGGGCACCGCCCTGTCACACTCAAGGCAGGGTCGATGGGGAGGTTGCGGCATCACCCCCTGTCACGCACAGAGCAGGGCCAATCAGGGGGTTGGGGCGCTGCCCCCTGTCACGCACAGAGCAGGGCCCATCAGGGGGGTTGGGGCTCCGTACTCTGTCACGCACAGAGCTGGGTCGATCGGGGGTTGGGGAGCTCCCCCCTGTCACGCACAGAGCAGGGCCGATCACGGGGTTGAGGAGTTCCCCCGTCATTCACAGAGTAGGGCCGATAGGGGAGTTGGGGCACCGCCCCCTGTCACACACAGAGCAGGGCAGATCAGGGGGTTGGGGCGCTGCCCCGTCACACTGATCCTGGTGCCGGGAGGCCTCGCGGCTCCGCTGATCCCAGTGCTGGGAGGCATATTATTACCCTTTAACTATATAGGATAGAGGCCTGGTGCACGGGTGGGGGCAGGATGGTTTGCCCTGAAGGGTGTCCTGGATCAGGGTGGGGGTCCCCACTGGGGTGCCTGGCCAGCCTGGATGAGGGGATGATGGCTGTTGGCAGCTGGTCACACACCCTTCAGGGTGGGGGTCCCCACTGGGGTGCCTGGCCAGTCTGGGTGAGGGGCTGAGGGCTGTTTTCAGGCTGGCAGGTGACTGAAGCTCCCAACCGCTCCTTTTTTTTTCTTTTTTTTCTTATTCTGGGCCAGCTTTAGCTCTGAGGCTTGGCTCCAGCTCTTAGGCCTTGGCTGCTGAAAGCAGGTATCTGGTTTGTTTGGGTTCTATAATCGAAACACTGTTTCAACTCCAGCTCTGAGATCCCGGCTGGCTGAAAGCAGGTTTCTGGGGTTTTGTTTAGCTTCTATATTTGTAACAATGTTTCAAACTACAAGCTCAGAGGCCGGCAGCGGCAGACGGGGAACATTGGAGTCCTCCGCCACTGAAGCAAGCAAGCCTCATGTTCGCTTCAAGCTGCCTGGCTGCCGGCCGCCATCTTGGCTGGCAGTTAATTTGCATATCGCCCTGATTAGCCAATGGGAAGGGTAGTGGACTTATGGCTAATTACCATGTTTCTCTTTTATTAGATAGGATAGGGTCCTATAATTTTAATATTTCTATATGAAATACTGTGCATTGTGATAAATTATGCTCATTATAAGATAATTTGGCGATTTGGGATGAAATGAAACCTATAACAGTTCACTATTGCTATAATTGCATCTTAAATTATATCGCCTTTTACCCATTCCATAAAGCAATATATTTCTAAGTTGTTTCCACTTTGATTCAATTATTCTATAAAAGGGTAATATGCAAATAGGCTGAACAGTGGAATGACTGGTGGCTATGAGGTGTACTGACCACCAGGGGGCAGATGCTCAATGCAGGAGCTGCCCCTGATGGTCAGTACACTCCCAAAGGGGGAGCACTGCTCAGCCAGAAGCCGGGCTGATGGCTGGCAAGCTCAGTGGCAGTGATGGGAGCCTCTCCCGCCTCTGCAGCAGCGCTAAGGATGTCTGACTGCTGGCCTACAGGGAGCAGGCCTAAGCCATCAGTCGGATATCCCCCGAGGGCTCCCAGACTGTGAAAGGGTGCAGTTGGGGCTGAGGGACGCCCTCCCTCCAACCCCCGAGTGCACAAATATTGTGCACCGGGCCTCTAGTGTATAGATATTTTAATTGATACAAATTCTAAAATAGTATAGTCTGAGTTCATATATATATTTGTAAATATATAAATTATAAATATATAAATTATGTAAATGTATGTTATATAATTTGTATAATATATAATTCTAAATGTAATTTAGAAAAAATTAAATATCCTACATTATGAAATAATAAGTCCTTCTAAAACAAGTAATTTCTGACAGCATCAGAAACTGGAATAACATAGAATTGGAATAAAAATAACCTAAGAATATATACAATCAAATAAAAGTATTCTATTGCTAAGTCAGCATTCAAAATTACTTTTTAAGAGAAGAAAAAATGAAAGGTTTTTCTTTCTTACAGTTATGCCTTAAAGAGACAAACATGCACAAAATCTGTAACAGTGATGGCAAACCTTTTGAGCTCGGTGTGTCAGCATTTTGAAAAACCCTAACTTAACTCTGGTGCCATGTCACATACAGAAATTTTTTGATATTTGCAACCATAGTAAAACAAAGACTTATATTTTTGATATTTATTTTATATATTTAAATGCCATTTAACAAAGAAAAATCAACCCAAAAAATGAGTTTGCGTGTCACCTCTGACACGTATGTCATAGGTGCGCCATCACTGATCTATAATAAAAGCATAATATGCTAATTAGACCGGATGTCCTTCCCGACAAAGCCGCGGGGGTGGGGGCCGAGGCAGAGACAGCCACTGTGGCAGTCAGGGGGGTACGGGGAGGGGACCCCCAAGTCCCTTGCATGAATTTCGTGCAACAGGCCTCTAGTTAGAAAATAAAAAAATTAACTATGAGGGTCTAGCAGTTTCAAAAACCAGTGGGCCTTTAAGAGGCTTTCACTAACCTAATCTAGCTCATCACTACAATGGTATGGAGGAAACTACTAGCTAAGCCATGGTCCCCTCAGAGCTACAGAATGAATAAGGCAGCATCTATTTCTTCCAAGCCACGGAACGGGTGAAAACTTACCTTCAATGGAGATGACTTCAAACAGCCTTTGAGACCACTTCATCCTGCCATTCTGCTGTAATGACAAGGATGAAAACTACTGCCGCAGCCTCATCACTTTTCCGCTTCCTTTACTGCAAAGTTCCCAGTGCTGCTGCATCTTAGAGTTACCTAGTGAGGCCCCAAAAATTTGCCAGACAACTGTTCTGGGGTGGGCCTGGGGCCCTGGGGTCTAAAAGCGCTCCAGGTGATTCCAATGTGCAGTCAAGGCTGTGAACTATTGACTCGCTCCCAGAGTGGCTGCCTTAGGCTTCTCTGCCTTCAGTCTGCCCTCCTGTGACAGCCTCTATTAACACTGCCAGAATGATCTTCCTGTAAGGCCTACAGAATTAAAGTCACACTCCTGAGCACAGCGTAAAAGACTCAACAGGATCTGCTCTTAAACACCTGACCAGCTGCCTCCCACACTCTCTCCACAAGCTCCACCAGCTCTTGTTTTCCACACGCGTCAGCCGCAGCCTCTGGGCCTGAACACTGACTCATCTCTTGCTCTGAAATGCTCTCTGCTGTTTTTATCTGTTTATCTGCCTGGAGAGTGTCTTCTCTATGAAGCCTCTCCTAACGTCCTAACCCCCAGCCCCCCATCATGTTCTCACAGCACAAGTGCACGGGTTTCACGTTTGTTTGTCTGGTTCTGCTGTTTAGTCATGTGGAAGTGTTATTTTAGAGCGCATGTCTCTCATCATGATTAGGCATTTTTTGAAGCAAGGTATATGTCTCATTTGCCTCTGTATCCCCCAAGCTTAACACACTGCCTAGCGAATACTGACATTTTGTATTTGCTGCATAAATGATTGAACAGCATTTTATACTATTTTCTCTTATTACCAACAGAGCCAGACGGGATTCATATTGCGTCTATGAACAACTCAATCTTATAGTAAATTTAAAAAGTCTTAATATTTATTTAATATTTAGTAATAGTAAGGACAATTTCTTTAAAGATTAGCCTTTCAATTATGCTTCTAGATGAATGTGAAACATGGTTAAAGTCAAAGGAAAACCTTCATTACATCCTCAAGAGTGCTCTCTGATTATCCGCCTCCCCAGACCACACATTTTCAGAATCAGAGCCAACAGATACTCACCTTAGAGTACGTTTAGGGAAGGAAACCCACTTAATGCCCACCACAAGTTGGCCTACTTAGGCTGCTCCCATCATATGACATCTAACCCACAACTCTGGTGAACATGCTTACTTTGTATTTGCTTTCTGATCTGGAAGGGGTGGGAATATGTCCTTTTTTCTTGAAGGTTGTAAAGTGCTTGCATTGAGGGCATGGTTTGGTGCTGGCATCAATACGGCCAAGTTCCAAGAAGTATTTATATTTTATGGAGTCTTCATGCGTTAGGTTATAGACAACTGTTGTTTCCTCTAGGAATTCAAAGCATTCTGTGATAGGGCATTTGATTTCTACTTGGCCAAGCTGTACCTGCATGGGAGAGAAGATGGGAGAGAAAACAAAGTCATCGGTTATTGCATCTCTCTTCTTTTTCTTCACATAGTATTTTTTAATGATTACAGAAATGAATTACCTGTTATTTTTTCATGGTTCCTAATATGGTAAATGCTAAGCACATTGGTACCTATATTGAGCAGTACCAAAATGATTTGTAGTTTGTCCAGCAGCTCTCAACCTGTGGGTCGCGAACAATGAAAATACATCCTGCATATCAGATATTTACATTACGATTCATAACAGTAGCAAAATGACAGTTATGAAGTAGCAACGAAAATAATTTTATGGTTGGGGGTCACCACGAGATGAGGAACTGTATTACAGGGTCGCGCATTAGGAAGGTTGAGAACCACTGGACTTTAAGCATTCTTTCCTATTACAGTATTTGTGAATGTCAATGGGACTAAACCACAGGCTCACCAAAGTAGCAAATTTTCATCCCACTCTCTGGAAACCCCAGGGTGAGAAAGCCACTAAGGGAACAGCTGGAATGACAAGGTATTTCAGATATTTCAACCTTACCCTAGAACATGTCAGCACTAAACTTCAGGCACATGCAACCATTTTAAAAGGACAAAAAAGAGATTATGAATATATATATCTATATGTGTAATTTAAAAACTACCTGCTGAAAGTGTAAATTACTACTTCCTTTTATGCTACTATTGTACAAAGCAGGACCCACAGAGGTTTTTCAAATATTTGCCCCAAATGGTTTTTTCTATTTTTTATGAGTCTGCCTATACTTGCAATCAGATTTTATTACATCGTTAAAAGTTATGATAATGTTTTTATATCCCACATTATGTTTTATCACAAATCATTTTCATTTATAGCTCAAGACAGAAGTCCCCTGAAGATTTTTAAATAGAAACTATGTGTGCTATTATAAGAAACTGGCTTAATGAGATGGATAAGACATTTTAAAAATGAATAAATGTTTCCTCTTTTCACATTCTGTCAACATTTGTCCAGCCCATGTCTGAGCCAGGTACCGGGTTAGACACTGGTGCTTTGCACGTGTCTATCAGTAAAGAGGCAGTGTGACACAAAGTGGTGAATATGGCTAACAGAGTGTCAGGGAGGATACGGGGGAGGCTTGGTAACCTCACACTCGGAAGTTTCAGAAGAGGCTTCTTAGAAGAAGTGAGGTTTCAAGTGAGATCTTAAGATTAGCAGGACTTTGTCAGATAACACACAAGACGTTTCCACAGACAGAAGACACAGCAGGGACAAAGGCCTGGAGGTAAAGAGCACAGAGCACCCTGCAGGAGGGACACCCATATCTTTCCCACACGCCCAGTGGATCCAATATGTCCTCAGGTACATGCACCCTAAGCTAAAGATGGCAGCCTCAGCGGTACTGGACGATGAACAGGAAGACTGAAGTGCAATGTGTAGTTCAGAAAGATGAGGCTGTACAGACAGATCAGAGCACAAGGGCAGAGCAGCAGAGCATGAAGCCATCCTGGATGTCTGGACGTTTTCTTATGAGAATGGAAAACTGTGGTCTTAGCGTGTAAAAGATGACTTCTTTCCATTCCACACAGAAGGGGCTCACCACTTGGGCCATCTCAGTGACTTATTTATTGGGAAGGAACATACGTTGGGGGGTACCAGCCGGAATACTTTTTGTCCCAGGTCCATGTTTTAATCTGGCCTCCCTCAACTATAAATTTATTTGTTCGAACTATAGAAATGATAACAATGGAAGTAGCAATTCCACAGCTACCCAGGTACAGTCAGATCTTATGGGAATGGAATATCCTTTAGGGACCACGACTGTAAGGGAGTTTATGGGGAGTGGGTTATCAGGTTACTCCTTCAGTGGCAGTGTTTGTTACTACACCGCATTAGGATACCTGCCATCTAAGATCCAACCAAATACCTTTTCTTCTAAAGTGTTTCTCAAATCTGTCTGCCAATCTACTCCATCTCCATAGAACACATAATTTCCTTATGCTTTCACACTGTCTGCATTTTGCCTATTCCATACCTTCTTTCTGAAAGCTCCAAAATCCCTACCCCACTACATTGAGTCAAATGATCTCATATTTTATTAAACAGAAGCGCTATGATCATATTTCCTCATATTTCCACTGCTAACTGCCCCCATATTTTTTTTGTCTTCCTTTCTTTTACAGTGTAGGGCCCAAATCTACTTCCAGGACAATGGCATGAGTCGCTTGAAGTGTTTGTTGAAAATTCAAGTTTACTGGCCCACAAAGCACCTACAAAATTTTAATCATTGCTGATAAGCTAGTCACTGGCAATTTGGAACAATTACTCATACAATCCTTTGAATTACTCATACCTCTTCATACAAACAATATCCATCTTTTCATAATAAAATGCTATTCATGGCCTATATCTCTTGGCCTCTACAAGTCTATCTTTTCTCAGAATAACTTCCTGAAAAAAATCACTAGCAAACAAGTCACCATGAATAGGCAAAGTACATTCATTTACTCAACAAGATAACGTATTTCATCAATTCAAGCATGAATTTTTTTCAACATTGCAATATCTCAAAAGTCAAGATTATCTTACAATCAACAGTCTTTAAAACTATGGCATTATGCCATAGTTTAATTTGCAGTGCTTTTATTTTCTTGGTGGCTCAGAATATAATACTGTATCCTACAATTGATCATGCCTTAGATTTGAATGAAATGCAGTTTTTATGGGTTAGGCAGTATGATGGACTCTGGAGAGATGAAGAGAGAGACAGGACTTCTGTTGGAGGCAATTTATGATACACAAGTGAATAAACCAGGCAGACTGTAATCAGTTATGACACCAGAGAAGGTATCTGAGGAGGTGACAACTTAAACTGAGAACTAAAGGGCGCATCATGCAGAGAACTTGGGGGAAGGGACTGCAGGCAAAGGAAACAAGGATAATGGCCCCAGGGCAGAAGGTGCCCAATGTGCCTGTGTTCAGAGAACAGAATTGGGTGACTGGAACACCTCCGAAACCAGCCAGAACACACAGGCCTTGTTGGCTGTGATAAGAAGTGTGAATTGTATTCTACATTCAGTATGAATCATTGACTGGTTTTATGATGAGTGACATACCCCAAGTTACATTAAAAAATCAGTCATACTCTTCCTGTAGAATGAACAGAAGAACAAAAGCGGAAACTAGGAGAATAGTGTGACTCTGGATTGCACCTGTTCTCACCACCACTGGCATCTAACTGTGGCCGTTTTCCAGGCAGGAAATGACAGAAGATGGAACTAGGTAGCCAGAGGTAGGCAGGGGTTCTGTATGGAAGTGAACCAAATGGGGTTTGGTGATGAACCAGATATGGAGCATGAAGTAAAGGAAGAAATCAAGGATGACTCTAGGTTTTTGCTTGAAATAATCCGATTGGTAGGTGCTACTTACTGAGTTTTTTAAATAAAATATAGTTTATGTTGCCCTAGCCGGTTTGGCTCAGTGGATAGAGCGTCAGCCTGCGGACTCAAGGGTCCCAGGTTCGATTCCAGTCAAGGGCATGTACCTTGGTTGCGGGCACATCCCCAGTAGGGGATGTGCAAGAGGCAGCTGATCGATGTTTCTCTCTCATCAATGTTTCTAACTCTCTATCCCTCTCCCTTCCTCTCTGTAAAAAATCAATAAAATATATTTAAAAATAAATAAATAAATAAAGTATAGTTTATGTGGATATGTGATATTTGCTGGAAGTGATTCACTGCAAATTTATTATAATAACAAGAATAAAGATCACTAATTCATCCAAAAAACATATTGAGCTCCTACAATATCACACATAAAAGATATAAAGTAGTTTAAGTCATGAATCTTGCCTTAATGGAATATCAGGATACAGTAATTAAATTTGTGTTGACAGTCTTTTCCAGCAACTTGGGATTTGACGGTACTAATTCATTTAATATTTTACCCAATGTTTGAAATTCGTTTGTTAGGGATAATCATACACATATGCAAAAGTTGGCAGATGGGTATTATGAGACCGTAAGGCCTCCTTCTCCAGCTTCAACAATAATCAACTGTTGGACACGTGTTTTTTTCTGTGCCCTGACACAGATGGCCCTCCCATATTACTTTGAAGGAAAAACCAGAAATCATGTCATTTCATTCATAAATATTGTAGTATTTATGAAAGAAAACAAGTCTTTTAAAAAACATTACCATGATATCAAATATCTCCCCAAAAGACAAAAATTCTTCAAAATCAATTTAACAGTTTAAATAACGTGTCATCAAAATTGTTTACAGGATTTTATGTACTTAATATACTTAAGACCACGATATTTTTAATTTGTTATTTTCAAATGCTAATACTACTATTCATATCACTGGAAAATACACTTTCCAATTCTTCTGAACAAAAACATGCCCAATCTTGTAAGACAAAATTTACTTAACTCTAAAACAATCTCCAAGAGTGCCAGTAAGAGATGCTCTTTTCCACTTAGTGCTCAAACTGCATGGATAATTTGCCACCTGGGAGGACTCAAAAGTAGTTTAGTGACACAGGTGAAGGAGAACTCTGAAAAAGTGGCAGATTCATTAATTAAATCATCCAGGGAAAAGAAGAGAGGAAGCATAAACCTTCGACTTTGAAGCTCAATTTATCAAATGTATGGTTTATGATTTTGGCCTTGGTTTTGAGTGTTGCTCATGATAGTTTACAAGGTACCTTGGCTTTTTGTTCACTTGATACCAGGGGATTTCATATTTCCTTTTTTCCTTAAAAAATGGAACATGTCAGGCCCAGCGGGCGTGGCTCAGTGGTTGAGCATCGACCTATGAAAGGTCACAGTTCGATTCCCCGTCAGGGCACATGTCCAATGTGGGGCGTGATTCTCTCTCATCATTAATGTTTCTACCTCTCCCTCTCCCTTCCTCTCTGAAGTCAATAAAAATGTTTTTGTTTTATTTAAACGGAACATATCAAGGTGGCAGGGAGAAGAGAATACCACGACAAAAGCATTAACAATAATGAAATGTATGCCATACCCCCTACATGCCAAGCACTGTTTTAAGCACTTTCTGTGCATTAATGGCTTTGTGGAGCACACTAGAGTCAGATTCGTTTTCAGGTTCATAGATTTTCCCACAAGTTTATCATCAGTGATTATAGGATGTGGCTGCTTTATTGATAAATGTGATTTTTTGTTTACAGAGCACTGAGCTAGGCACCTTTAACTATTAAAAATAATAATGAAAAACATCAAACCAAATATCCCAAAAGTTCCCTCTGCCCCAGGCAAGGTAAATATACAGAAAATCACACTTAGGCACATAAGTAAAAGTTCCAAAAGCCAAACAAAAGGAAGTTTCTTAAAGCAACAGAGAAAATGATACTCCCACATAGAAAATTTTGGCCCCAGGTGTCTTGTGGGTCAATTTTACTGAGAATTTAAGTATGAAACACCAATATTACACAATAACTCTGAAAGAACAGGGAAAAGGCTGGGGGAGGATCACTGCTCAAGTTGTTTTATGAGGCCAGCATAATCATGATACCAAAACCTGATAAGGATGTTGCAAGGAAGGAAAATTACTGACCTGTCTCTTCATCAACATAGATACAAAAATCCCAAACACAGTATTGGCAAACCAAACTGAACAATACATGCAAAAGATAAGATATCAAGATCAAAGGTTTATTCCAAGAATGTAAGGCTGGTCTAATATTAAAAAAATCTATTGATATAACTCACACATTAATAAAATAAAGGAGAAAAATCATATGATTATCTCAACAGAAAAAAGTATTAATAAATTCAGCATTCATTCATGTTAAAATCTTAACAAACTAGGAAGAGATGAAAGCTTCCTTAATCTGCCAGAGTATCTGTAAGAACATATACAGTGAACATCATATTCAATGATGAAGTTATGAGGGCTTTCTTCTTGAGTCTGGACATGGGGCAAATATGCACTCCTTTCATTATTTAACATTGACTAGGGCTCACAGCCAATGCAAGAAAAGCAAAAGCAAAATGAACATAAAACAGCTAGAAATGAAACTATCTAATTCCCCATTTCTTGCAGACTGCAAGATTGTATATACAGAAAATCCAAAATAATCTACAAATAAACTATTAGAATTAATAAGTGAATTTAGCGAACTTGCTCAATAGTTTAGTACACAAAAATCAAATGTATATCTTTATGCTAGTAACAAGCAACTTGGTAATAAAATAGAAACATACTCTTGAAACCTGTATAATATTATCCAGTCACCCCAATACATTTATTAAAAAGATGGAATAATTGAAACATGAATATCATAGGAAAAATAATATTATAGCAATATTAAAAATATCAAGTATGAATAAATCTAATACAAGTTGTATAATACCTCTACACAGAAATATTTGAAATATTTTTGAGAAAATAAAAAGAAGCAAATAAATGGAGGGATGTATCCGGTTTTTGAATTGAAAGGTTCAATATAGTAAAAATGAAAATTCAGTCTATATTGACCTACAGAGTCAAGGCCATTTCAATAAAATATTCAGTTTTCTTTCTCTCTCTCTCTCTCTCTCTCTCTCTCTCTGAGGGGAAGGTGGGTTCTAAATTGCAAGCTGATTCTAAAAACATATGGACAGTCATGATACTCTTGATCTAGAAAAAGAAAGTAGTAAGACTTGTTCTACCAAATAAAAGATGAAGCAAAAAGTGTTAGTAATTACAAGAGTGTGACGCTGAACCAAGGATAGATAAGGTCGCATAATAGAACAACAGAGCAGAAAAGAGTGCAGAACCGTGCCATTTACATATGGACACGAGATGTGTTGACACAATAGAGCAGTGGAGAGGATTTTTCCCCCCAATAAGTAAATATCCTAAAAATGCCAAAAGCAAAAGCCATTGGTAGTTTAGTTATGGAAAACTACTCTGCCCTTCCACAAATCATAGTAAATTCTCTAACCAGCAGTCGCCAACTGACGGTCCGTGAGCTCCGAAAGTTTGGCGACCACTGCAAATGACTCTGAAAAGTGAAACAAGAAAGGAACATTTTGCAAATATAGGTGATTTTGAGGTTTATGAATAGGCAGGTTGGTGCTTTTGATTCAAGTGTGGACACATTTAAGGTAAAAGGGTCAGGGAAATCATTGCAAAGTTGACATGTTGGCAAGAAGAGTAATATAGCAGATCCCTGAATTTGTCCCGGTACACAGGTATTTTTAATTCTCTCTTGGGTCTTACAGGATGTGTTTACCCATGCTTCCTGTTTAAAGGATCTTCAAATATGAAGACAGTTATTGTGTCCCTCCAGTCTCGTTCTCCCAGGAAAACGTCCTCACATCTTAGTTCCTCACATCTGGTTTGAAGTTCTTCCGTCTTCCTGGCTTTGTTGGTTGGTAACAGTGTGTGTCACCCAGAAACCAAAGCCATTACGCTAGTCTGGTCTGGCCACTGAGGAAATAGGATTATCCTCAACCACAGTAAAAATGGCAAGAAAGGAAAACTCAACGAAAAAAGCTCCCAGGAATTTTAAGTTACAAAAATGAACCCAAGAAGTGGAAAACCTGAATGGGCCAATCACAATAGAAGACATTAGGGTATGTTGTCTTTTAAGAAAGCATCTATTCTCTGGGTTATCACCTGTTGCAATTGAATAATCTCTTTTATCTTCTCCCTCTTTCTCTCTGTTGTTTTATCTCTTTTCTCATCTTGTCTGCTTTACTTTCTTTGATCCTCAAATAAGGATCCTACCGTAGCTGGTTTGGCTCAGTGGATAGAGCGTCGGCCTGCAGACTAAAGGGTCCCGGGTTCAATTCCAGTCAAATAAGGATCCTAAAAGAATTAATCTTTTATTTCTTAAAATAACCAGCTTGGGGGCTTGCTTATATTGTTTTGTTTGTTTTTTTGTCTTCCTTTTTAAAAAATAATTATGTTCAATGTTGTTCTCTTCTGGCTTTTGTTTTATTCTGTTATTCTTTTCCTAGTTTCTTAAGATGATTCCTTAGTCCCCTTGTTTTCTGCTTTTACTTCTTATGAATACAGTTTTTGCTATGCTCTAAGTTTTGGGCATAAAATGTTTCGTTTTCACTTCTTCTTAGTGTTTTTATGCAGTTAAAACTTTTTGGTGGTTTTTTTCTAATATTTATATTTAACTTTACTTGATTATGAATAGAGAAAGTGGACTGTAAAAATCTTAATTTTAAGATTACGATTTTATTTCTAGCCGATTAAGTAACCTTTTAAAATGTTTCTTGGGCATTAAAAACGTGTACTCTAATCAAAAGATGTAAGATTCTATGTAGATGTCTACTAAATCCTAACTTTGAGGTTTCAAGTAAATTCTTCTATGAGCTCATTAATTATTTAGCTATTCGATCTGATCCTTAAAGAGGAGTATTAAAATTGCTTACTATAGTTTTTTCAGAGTATCTTTGCACTTTTAGTTCGTGCATTCTCGGTTTATCCATTTAACTGAAATGTTGCTGGTGCAAACAGGCTTATGACATATCTTCTTAAACAGTCTTCTCCTTATTGATGCTTTTACAATTAAATTCTCCCTCTACCTCATCAGTTCTCCCCTCTTCTCCCCTCTTCTTACTGGCATTTTCCTCCTGTGACTTTGCTCCTGTCTTCTCAACGCAACTTCTTGTTAAATCACTGTGCTGTAAATGATTCTATGGATTAGTTTCAATTCAATACCCAAGTATTTATTTAGTGCCTACCATGAGCAAGGCAATCGACTAGCTACTTGGGGGAATTTAAAGACGAATAAATTGCTACCCTCAAGTAATTTCCAGTTTATCAGTGGAGACAGATGTGGGCATTAACAACCATAGTTCCGGCAGAGAAGCGCAAAGGGGAACTTGGCTTGGGCTGTTCATGAAAAAGAAGGTAGTATTTTAATTCAACCATGAAGAATAAAAAGGACTATTATGAATAGATTTGGCTATGTCTTATTTCTTCAAAAATGTGAAAAGTAATACAAAAGACACATCTGATGATTTTCAGATAAGAAAACAATAAACATTGTATTTATATAAGTAGGTAAAAGTATATGTGAAAAAACCATGAACTTGGAAGAAGGACTTACTAAAAATTGATTTTTTCAGGTTATAAATCATTTCTTTTCTTATTTACAGTTCTAATGTTTTCTGTTAAAATTTTGATCATACAGTAACTTTTTAAATTTTGCCTAAGTATTTTCTGAACTATAATAGATGATGGATCCGGAATTATTAGCAAAACCAGTAACCAAAACTTCAGATTGGCCTTGGAAATAAGATAGGACACTGAGGATTTGGGTAAAGGTTTCTACCTATCAAAGCTAAAATCTGAACATTATTTAAGTTTGTTTCTGCATACTCTAGGACTCAGCGGTTCTCAACCTGTGGGTCGCAACCCCTGAAAATACATCCTGCATATCAGATATTTACATTACGATTCATAACAGTAACAAAATTACAATTATGAAGTAGCAACGAAAATGATTTTATGGTTGGGGGTCACCACAACATGAGGAACTGTATTAAAGGGTCGCGGCATCAGGAAGGTTGAGAACCACTGCGGGTAGTCTCAGTTTATGTCGTACTAATGAATTCCGGGCTTTGTCCCAAGCCTCTGCAGTGTGCAGTGGAGAAAGCAGTCATGTCCTAAGTAAACTAAACGCTGCGGGAATCCATCCCACACGCTGCCGTCCTCTCGGCAATGTTCCTTTTATGAAGGTGATGTCAAATACTTGTGCGTTTTTTAAAGAAATCCCAAACCTTTCTTCTGGGAAACTGTTTAACAAATAGAACAACAAAATAACTTGTAAACTTGAAGGTAATCCAAGTTTGACATATGTTCTATATTTTTACTTAAAACGTATTAAATGTTTTTCACCCCCCGCAGGTTTTGGTCTTTCAGTATTGGCAAGCATCAATGGTTTCCTAAACATCCACCAAGTTAGCACAGTTCTTTAACGTAGAAAGAGCAATTTCAACAGAGTCTTTCATGCCAAAACAAAGTATCTTTGTGCACCATCCACCCAGTTCTAGGAACAGTCTGTTCATTACCTGGAGTTTGTCGATTCCATAAAGAGAAAAATAATTCCTTCCTTCTTGGCGACTAGTTATTATTTCCAGATATAAAATGCTGTTTAGTGTAGAGTGAGCAAATTTTCCTGAATATCTATCTCCCAGGAACAAAGCTAAAGTGCATTTGATTCTCCAAAAAGAGAAAAAACATTGTCTTCTCTTTTGATGTTTGAATTGTATACTTCCAAAGTAGAGAGAAATCTTATCCTAGGAGTATAGCAATGTCTTTTAAAAACATTGAGTGGGATAGAGAGGTGTCCAAAAAAAACTTGCATGGTCAATGAAGACACTATAAATTTTACTGAAAAGTTCGGTGACTAGGTTGAGAAAGAATTGGAATAGTCACAATGCTAAATGTCTTGATTTACTACAAACACATTTTAGAAAATCTACTCTGCCTCAAAAATAATGCTAACTGTACTGTTAGTACATCACTGTTCTTTTGTATTTGCTTTACCTTTTTCTATCCAGTCAGGGAGATCGATTTGGGCAGTTACGTCATTCACCCCCCCCCCACCCCCCGTTTCCTGGGAGTCACCCAGTAAAGCAATGCAATTCCTGGGGAGGTTAGGGGCTGAATATGGAAACTTGCCTACTAAAAGACGGACCTGATAAGCTTCTAACTTTTAATTCTCTATTTTTTTCCGAGAAAGGTTTTTAATGTTTATTTTAGTTTTATCCTTTCCAAACAGGAATGCACAGTGCCCTTTGGCATTCTTTCTGCCACAGAAAAGTGGAGTACTTATGACGTGTTCCTGCTCTACAATAAAGGTTTAAATTATAAACCTTCCAGAAACATCTGGTATTGTCAGATGAACCGAATAATAATGATACCAGCAGCAGCAGCAGCAGCTTTTGCTATTAAATGTTTAATTTCCAGGCACGGTTCTATCCAGGCCCTTTCTATCCGTCACTTCATATTTTCCTGATTAAGATCCTGCCAGGATCCCAAAGCACAGAAGAGTAAGCAATTTGCCCAAGTTCACACAGAGAGTGCTGATCTTCAATGCAGACCTAGTCACTGCCAGAGCCTGAACACGCATCACTATGCACCTGCAGGTGCCTGCCCAGTCTTGGCAAAATTAGCCACTTGGAATAATAATGCCATGTTGCTGTTGGCCACAGTGAGTTCTTAAATGCTTCATCAGTGTAGGTAGTTAAGTGCCTTTCTAAACATGGTATTTTGATAACCATAAGCAGTCCAACCTCCATCTGTCTCCCTCAGGCACAGTCCTATAGACAAGCAGATGGTCTCCAAGCTCACCTGGATGTCATCACTCAGTGGCAGGTCTTCTCTGGGTCCCTCTGAGTCACCCCTTCGTCACCTGTGAACCCTCCTCAAGGCCTCATCCCCAATCTTCCCTTTCAGCTAAGTGATGCAATCAACAACATCACCTTCCACTTGACAGGATGAAGTCTAGCTTGGTCAGATGAGAAGCCCTCCACTTTCTGTTCCCCATACAAAAGGGGGTACATTTTCTCTCTCTTCGTAGGAAGCATGGCTGCCCAAACTTCCCAAGATGGCCTCACCAGGGATCTCAACTCTCTCTGGTAACTTCAGGCAATTAAGCACATAAACATGCTCAAGCTTTTCTCATCACAGAAGCAAAACAAAATGAAAACTTATCAGGACCCTATGTGCCTTAGTCTTTACGTCTTATTCTCCTTCCATTTCTGGCCAAGCTAACGGAAAGATAATTTAATGTTCTTGTCTCTGTGTCCACATTAAAAAACCCACTAGTATCTGTCTCATCCCTCCACTTTGTCACTTTCTACAAAATTAGCAATGACCTTCTCATTAAATGCCCTTGTGAATCCTTATCTTATTCGTCTCCTTTATGCCTTGACACTGTTGACTGCTGCTTCTTTCTTGACCCCCTAAGCCATCACATTCTCTTGGTTTTTGAAAATCCCTTCTGTCCTCATGTGCAGATTCTTCCAATGTCTATCTCTCAAAGCTTCCCGAGTCTCCAAGATTCCATTAACAATGAATTGTTCTTTTTCTGAGCGTTCCAGGGTTGGAACTCCACACATATGCTGAAGTCTTCCCCTTGCCAACCTCCAGCTCAGATCTCTCCACCGAGCTTTTGACACTTGCAAGCAACTCTCTAATCCATGTCTCCATTCAAATACTTCAAACTCAGACTGAAACCTAACGCACTGCCTCCCTTTTCTCTCCCTGGCAGCCTACTTCTCTTTATGTTCCTTTTCACAGGGAATGGCACAGTCACCAGAAAACAAAGTATTATTTTCTCCTGATTTTTATTCTGCCTCATCTCTCCTTCAACCAATCAACAAAATTCTACTTTATTCACTCTTCAAAGAACCGCTTACATCTTTTGATCTCCACTGCCACTAAGTCAGTCCAGGCTCTGGAGTACTCGTTTTAAAACACAAATCTGATCATGACACTTCAGTAATTAAAATACTTCAATAATACCCTTATGCTCAGGATTAAGTGATAATTCCCTAATATGTGAAATGAAGACCCGATTCATGATTTTACTTCTTTTCTGGATTCCCTATGCTCATTTCCTTCATGGCAGGCTATATCCTGAGACATATGATGGTTTGCTCTGGAGTATGCTGTTCCTTCTATCTGAGAGAAAAAAGGCTGGCACGCAGGGAAAGAAGCACTTCTTGCCCTGTCTGTTGGTCAGTCCATTCTTCCAGTCCAACTCCCTCAAAGTGTCCTAGGCTGCTCTGATTAGAGGGCATTCATTCATTTTTGTGTTTTTGTTTTTAATGCACCAGTTGCCAAAACTGTTTGGGCTGACTAAAATTTCACTGATCCCTATTATATATAATGGAACTATATAAATGCTGTCTAGTTTTTGAATATTCTCATCATTTTTGAAGGAGAATAGAAACATGTTTTTCTTCCTTAAACCAAATAAATCTAGTTTGGACCTCGTCTTCTAGAACTAATAGGAAACTAGGTATCAGTCATATTGGGGGCCTGGAGTGTGGGGACATGTTTGATGACAGTCTTGGGGGTCTCTTGTATGGCTGAGATTTTTTAAAGAACATTTGGAAAACTGAAAAAAAAAATTAAGCTTCGTCTTATTATCCAAGTATGACCAATGTCAACATTTCCATACATTTTTTCTAGAATATACTATATTTATTCTTTGTGCTCTCCAAATTTAATTTGCTCCCTTGCAGTCCCATAACATAACATGAGCATTTCCCACATTATTACCATCTGTATCATCATTTCTGAATATTGTATAACATTGCAGAAAGTAGATGAGCCACACTTAACCTGTGGAGGCTGTTTCCAATTTTGTGCTATTATAAATAATGTGGTTATGAATAACTTCACACATAAAGCTTTTTTTTGTATTTCAGATTACTTCCTTAGGATACGCAGATTCCTAGATTTGGAATTATTGGGTCAAGGTATGTGATTACTATGGGACTCTTGACACATACTGCTAAACTATTTTCCAAAAGCCAAATTTATTTACAGTTTATGATACTAACTACTTACTTGCACCTTGCTCTATGAATGCCATCATTTAAAAAAACAAAAACAAGCATGCAAACTAAAACAACATGAAAACCTATAAAACTTTTGCTTGTTTTTTGTGATAAGCAAAAATGGCAATATTATTTTAATGTGTGGTTTTATTTATTTTACTCATTGTAACCTTTAGTACATATCAGCATAAATATTGGTTGTTGTTTTTCCCTTTTCTGTAATTCTTCCAGCCATGTGCTGACCTGTTATAGCTTGGTGCTCTGTATATCTCTGCAGTATTCATGGAGGTTATATAACATTCCATGTGAAGTCAGAATAGTTTCCAGCAAGATGAGCCAAAGCAACAAGGCTGGATCCAGAATCCAACCCTGAACAGATGTTTGCTTGGCAGCCTCCCTGCAATAATTAACATAAGAAAGCAGGGCAATTAAAAAAATACAAGCAGATCTCACATCCATGAATCATGGTGCTGTAAATGTCCCAAACCATCTGGTAACGGGGTTCCACGCCTCCATTTTGAGAAAGACCGGCATGACAGTACGAAAGGCCTCTGACTCTTAAATCACTTCTCATTCTCTATCTTTTAATAATAGATAGTGATGTAACTCTCTCAAGCCCTCTCTCCCTGGACTCTATATATACTTCTCACAGGCACATACCACATTTTATTTACCTTGGTAGTCTAGGAAACCACCAGGACCCTGCCTTGCATACAGTAAGCACTTAGAATTTGTTTGTTGAAATAAATTGAAATAGAATCATCAAAGGCCTGGCAGATGTCTGACCTCAAGCCAGAGGATGTTTCTTAATTGTACTGGTAGTTGTTTATCATTACAGTAAACAGCTCTGTCTAAAGTCCTGCTGATGGTGGGAAGTCTGGCACAGGAAACACACCAGCCACACCGCGTACGAAGAGCGAAGAGAGAGAGAGAGAACAGTGCTTGGCTTTGAGGCAGGTGGAATGCCTTCCCAGCACGTAAGGCCCTTGGCCCAAAAAGCTGATAGGCGGCAAACTGTGACTTCAGTTTGATAAACAAAATTGGCAAGAGACTATCATCTTAATGTACGTTGTTTTAGCCGAGGGTTATTCGTCTCCCCCAATAAACAGATGGAAACAGGCAATTCTCAAAGGGAAAGAGAGGAGTGTCCTACCTGAATCAGCAACCTAGAGATTTTCATTTTAATGCCTCAGTGTTATTTTTGATTGTTATATTTTCAAAGCATTTAACTACTGGTAAGATCAATCCCACATTTTTAGGAAACATGCCAACTGCCTTCAATTCCACACCATTTCTTTTGCAAAATCAAAATCCTCACTAAGTCTCTGTACTGGCAAAAAAATTGCCATAGTACTAAAAAAAGAAGAAAGAATGCATGATTCCCCAAAGAACCCTGCTTCTTTTAGTGGGGAATGTTATTTAGAAACCAAGATCCAAACTTCAGACGAATTTATTTCTACTGGGGTATCATTATTGCCTCTAGGCCCTATCAGAGTTATTAAATACACACATACATGTACTTTTATATTTATATATTATATAAATTTAATATATATTTAAATATTTTAAAATATAAAACACATAATTAAGATATTTTTCCGTTATTTTAAAGCTGATCATTTCAAACTGATGTCTCCAATTCTAAGCTAATGCTAAAGGGTTCTTTCTTACATTCCCTCACTCCATATTTATATCTCTTTTCTCCTATGGTGAGCAAATAGATATCAACATATTTATTTATTTGCTTTATTTTTCAATACCTAAGAGTTTCTTTTTAAAAAAATATATTTTACTGATTCTTTACAGAGAGGAAGGGAGAGGGATAGAGTTAGATTAGAAACATCGATCATCAGCTGCCTCCTGCACACTTTCCACTGGGGATGTACCTGCAACCAAGGTACATGCCCTTGACTGGAATCGAACCTGGGACTCTTCAGTCTGCAGGCCGATGCTCTATCCACTGAGCCAAACTGGTTAGGGCCATTTGTAAGAGTTTCTTAATTGCTATACCAACAAAAAAAAACCACTACATAAAGATCAAGATTTATTTGAAATTTTCTTTGTACTCAAGAATACTGTATATCTTGCTAAGCACAAAGCACTTCGTTTAAAACTGTCTGAATTAATTTTTCTGTGTCTTTACGCAATCAATTTTATAAGTTAGCTCCTTTATTTCCAATTATAGTCTATATTCAGGCTTGCTTTCTTTTTAATCTTTTTAATTTTTTATAAGTAAAATGTTAACATGGTTCAAAAGTCAAAACTATATGAAAGGGTATATAGTCAGAGCATTTTTACTCCTACTTTACCTTCCACCCCATTCCCACCCATCTTTATAGGTAACAATTTCACTCTTTTTGGTGTATCCTTCTTATGTATCTTTTTGCAAAACTAAGCACTTATATTCATATAGCATACCCTTCTTTCACATTTTGTCCCAAAGTATTTTTAATCTAGTTGAAGAGATAAAGCATTCCCACATAACAGGCTAAGTATAGAATGCAAGGCAGACAACAAAAGTTGTCCAGGAAACACATGCACCTAGTACTAAGCGTTCTGGTGGTCTTCAGTAAACTTGCCAGAGGTATTCAGATTGTAAACAAACTTTAACAATGAGTTCAAATGTGCACAGAATCCAAAAAGCCATAAACATCCAAAAATTTGCATTACCAAATACATGACAGTTAAGAATAGAATTTTCAAAATTACCTAAAGCAAGCTGTAGTCAATTTTTGCACTTATTGTTGACCATAAAATGAGCACTAATACGCTAGCACTTGACAGAAGGGTTATCACTATGTGGAAGACACTGAAAATCATAACATCCACCTTAGAATTTTAAAAATGTTTAGTAAGAGTAGAAATAAGCTAAAAGTTCTTTTTAAAATAGAATATACAAGCTAATACATCACTTTACAATAGAAGATTTAAAACAAAGAGTTCTAATAAGTAACTCTAACTGGTCCCAGAAGTAAAATCTTTATTAGTGATATGACCTTTAACTGGAAATGGATTAAATATCCCGACATGCTTATTTCTGGATTTAAAAGTAATTAAGTAAAGCCACATTTGATTTTGCATAAGGTTATCATAAACTTAATGGACTGGAGAGTAAAAATATATTTGTAGTAAAACATTAAAGTTGTATTATTATTATTTTAATACTACAGAACGCTGATAACATATACCGAGCACCATACCAAATGTGTTGTATGTGTCATTTTGTTCTCTCTCATAACATTCATGTGAGCTTATTTTTATTATAATTAGCGTTATTATTCCCATTTTGCAAATTATGAAACTAAGGCAGTTTAAAAGCTAAGTAACTTCTCTAGGGTCACAGAGAATAAAATATTGTCTCTGCAGCTTGAAAATTAGAGTTAAGTCACCTATATGTGACTGTTCATCCTATTTTCATCAATATTATATATGTGTGCTACTTTTAAGTCAAATGATTCTGACAAGGTAGATAATAAACACAGAGACCCAACTCCCCCCTTATTCTAAGAGAGAAAGAGTTATCAACTCTCATCTATTTCTTTTGTTATTACCTTTATATTTCTAGAGAATAGTCTTATGTTTTTATATTAGAAGATTTAAACTTAGAACTCTCATACCTTTCTCACCAGTTTACTTATCTCATCCACCCAAGGGTTGTAACACAAGGTTTTGTTAATAACCCATATGTAGAATACTGTGACTACAAAAGTAATATATACTATCTACTGCAGAGCCTACTAGTATATTATAATGACATTTAATTTTTATGTAACTATTGCATTCCTAAGACATTTTCTTTGTTTTTCTATTTTCTAGCTTTCTATATATACTATCACTAATATTTCTTAAAGTTCTCCAACTGAATTATAAACTTTCCCTGAAGATTATTTTCTACATAATCAGAACAAACTCATCAAGCTCTATTTCTTCTTTCTGAGAGCACACCTTCTGGAGCCTCTGTCCTCTTGCTGCAGCATGGACTGGTGCTGAGCCTACAACTCTTCTATGTTGCAGCCCACAGCTTCCTGATTGCATGCTACCCGCTATCTTGCTTCATTTCCCCCGTATTGGTGGAGAGCATCGTCATGGAGGCATCACACAATCCATATTTCAGAGTGTGGTGGTGAGAAGCTGACTGAAGATCTGTGAGCCATGTCTGATTGCATCACTGTAATCATGTGGCAAGGTGGCCTTTTGGCTGGTAAATCACTCGTCAGCAAGCATAGGTAATTCCCCTGGTGCTATCCACTCTCCAGAGAAGAATCCTCCAGTTTTAGACCTGGAAGTGTGGGGATGGCTGTCAGTGCTGGAGGCAGGGCGTCTGGAAGATTCATTGCCATTTATGTGCACTTGCCCACAGATCCCTATTTTCACTGCAGTGCCCTTCTCTCATCACTCTGGGCCTGCAGCACCCCTCCCAAAGCTCCAATTACTCTGACAGAGAGAGAATCACCTAACTGTGCAGGGTCCAGAAAGGTTGGGGAGGGGTGAGGTTCCTCTTCCTTATTCAGATTTCCCAATGACCCTACTACTTTCAGCTCCACAACTCATCACCATCTTCTAAATAATCTGGCTCCCCCCATTTCAAAGCTTTTCTGAGATTCCCTGGTGCAGACTTAACTTTGTCGGTATTCCCCACCCTCCGCCCCCCTTTTTTAAGCACTGAAGTTTCAAATAGCCCTGTTAGGTCAGCTATCCCTCCATCCATTTTCTCCTTTAAAAACAGGTATGGATTTCTGGTCCACAGCTGTCTTTCCCCCTGTTCTCGTTGTCCTTGTGGGTTGAACTCCAAGTTTTGTGAATGCCTGGAAAGCCTTCAACTAAAACAAACAAGATGTTATATTTTCAATGAAAATTCTTGTACTCAAGGAGATTTGTCCTTGAAGTAATATAATGAGCTCATACTGATATATCAAAATGAGATATGAATTAAGCTAAGTTTTGGAAGGGGGGAAAATAAATAATTCTTTTTCTTTTTCTTTTACTGAATACCAGTGCCCTCTGGATTACCAGGAAGTCACTTAATCTTATGAAAATAAAGAAAACTGTAACTTTCCTCAAATGTAAGGTGGAAGGCTGGACTAAAAAATTATTAAAAATACAAAATACAGATATGAAACAGTAGCACCTCTTGGTTCTGTACTTCATTACTTGATGCTAATGTCAAAGAAAGGGGTCCTTCTACCATGCCTCTATACAGAACATAAAGCTCTTCTTAATACTTACATGTTACTCTATCACACACTCCTGAATAGCTAGCATTAAAAATAACTTGTGGTTCTACTTACAGAAACTCTAATTCTATTGATTGTGCACTATTAGGTTGGGTATAAGTTAATAGTGCACAATCAATAGTGCACAATAGATTTTCAGAGCTAAATGCATATGAAAATTTTATTAAGGGAAATAATGTGGTAACTTTTGTTAAGTAAATGATTCTCTATATCATTGGCTTTATAAGTCTATATACTTGATTTTAACACTTTACCATTGAATGTGGTAATGCATTTATAATGCTATACTTGTGCCAAAAGAACTACTGAACACAATTTGAATAGAAAGGTTAAAGTGATTGGTGCCCACACTGTAAAAATATACACACAGTTAAAACTTAATAACTTCTCAAAATACCAGTGGCATTTTAATATACATAACTAAGGAAGGAATTTAATCCCTATTTTAATCATAGGATCATATGTACTTGAGCTTAAAGGCCTATAGCACACATGATCCTTGGACCAAGCAGAGAGAAATGTGTACAATTCCCAAAATAGCATTACCTATCCAGGAACCTTTCTTAGTCTATGATAGGTTACTATCTTTAGTTTATGCATTCATGTATATATTTTCTATACCTAATTTATAATTCCACAGGACCCTAACGCAGCTTATAAGAAAAACAACGACAATAAAGTTGAAAAATAGGGGCCAAAGAACACCTATGTGGCCATTCACCAAAGAGCTAATGTTGATTAAACAGCTTGCTCAGGACAGCCCTAATTAAGCCCCAAATTTCACTTTGTTTTTCCCAGTGCAAAGACAAATGGGAAAAACCATGGCATAAATAGCTGTCATTATCCAACTTTTGAAGAAGCATTCTAACTCACTGGGAGAAAGATTTTTTCCTACATGAATTTCTAAGAGAATTTGTATGACATTTCATACATTGAATACCATGAAAGGCAGAGTCATCAAATGTCATTTTCAAAAGGTATTTTCATATGGCCATGTCTTTTTTCTTTTTAGTTGTATGTACAGCTAAGATTTATGACAGCAGAAGGGAAAATAAGGAAAGAGAAAAAGTGCACGGGAGAGTTCAGAGAAAGCCAGATGCAAGTTTTCAAGAGTGCTCTCCCCGCAGAGTCACACAGAACGCGGGCTCAGTCCTCCAGCAACAGACGAGGTGTGTGAGTATCCTGGTTCATTCAAGACCTCAGTGCCCACAGTTTTTACTGGGAACAGCTCCTGTAAACTTCCTCTGCCTGGCATCTATCAAAATACCAGACTCCCAGAAGTAAAGCAGGTTTTCAGGGAAAACTATATTGTGTGCACAGTTTGGGGACAGTGATGCACGCTACGGAAAAGGTTTATATCAGTGTAAGAAAATGCTTACCACTCAAGTTTCCACATGTCAGCCAAGGAGCAGACTTGCAAGCAGGACTTTCTAAGGTTGGCAGGTTCAAGCCTGCTATGCTAAACTTTTTTCTGAACAGATTCCATTAAACTAAGCACTAATGACCCACTGAATTGATTTCACAACTCATTAATGTGTTTGAAAACACAGTTTTAAAGTATCCCATTTTGAACAGATAATATTGACACCATATTCTCCAAAAGGGCCTTCATTTTTCAGTTCCCTTGCATTGTAAAATTTGCCAGAGTGCTTTATGTTATATCTTACTTTCTCACTTCCAACTCAATGTTTAATATTTTTGAGAAACTTTTAGATCTAGAAGAGTACAAAGAATAATGAAAAGCATAGTCCTGCCATCTACTTATAGCTATGAATGTGTTATATTTGCTTAGACTTTCATTTATGTTTGTATGCATTTTAAAAAATAAAATACATAGTATAAATACTGATGTCTTCTTTAATCAGCCTCATTATTCTCATTTTCTTATTTCTTCTTCCAATGGCATCCACTGTCATTAGATTGGCAGGCCTTCAAGTTCACTTTATACTTTTATGGACAAGTGTATCCATTTTAATAGACAGTCCACATATAATGAGTGTTCTGTGATGTGCCTTTTCCACCCAACATCTTTTGAGACTTACTTATGTTGGCAGATGAAGATTTAATTTTTTCAATTGAAATGCTATATAATATCTCATTATATGAATATATCCTATTTTATTAATACAATCTGTTTTGGGTGGACTTTGAGATTGTTTCCAAATATTAGTTCTTAGAAATAGTTTACTCATGAATATCCCTGTAATGTTAGTTATGTGTGAATGATTATCTCCAGAAGTAAAATTCTTGAGTCTTGGGAGAACTGTCTCCTTTCTTACATTACTGTTTTCTTTATGACGATGTGAGGGCCAACGAGGGTGGCTCAGTGGCTGAGTGCTGACCCATGAACCAGGAGGTCATGGCACAAGCCCGGGTTATGGGCTCGATTCCCAGTAGGGGGCATGCAGGAGGCAGTCAATCAATGATTCTCTCTCATCATTGATGTTTCTATCTTTCTCTCCTTCTCCCTTCCTCTCTGAAAGCAATAAAAACATATGTGTTTAAAAAATTTAAGATGATGTGAAAATATGGAATATACAGACAACATAACTATATGTAGTAGTATCCATATTTATCCACTATATGATTACATATGTACATATAGTTTAAATAAAATATAATAAAATGAGAAGGGATTATACTACATACACTATTGTAATTTTACATTCATGATTACTATATCATAACCATATTCCCTGTCTAAAATATTTTAAAGTGCTGCATATATGGCTGTCTCATTACTGAACCAATATCTACCATTCAGCATTTAGTGTGTCCATATTTTCTCTATTATATAATATAGTGGTAAATATTTGTGTGTGCATCTGTGTGCATTTTTTATTATTTTCTTAGGGAAGCTCACATAATTGCTGACTTTAAAAGTATGAACTTTTAAAAAGATGTCAGATACATCTAATAGATGGATATTTTTACAGTCTCTAATCATATGAAGAGAGATTTTACAAGGATGTAAAGTCATGCAGCCCAGGTTTATAGCTTTTCTGAAGACATGACTTCAGACAGGACACTTTAAATGTGTCCCTTTGCTTCCTTTCCTAGAATATCGACAATTTTGGTTGCTAAGTCACTAGGTATTTAAATGGCAATGTTGATGGCTTTCTGTGAAAATAAAAACATGTGACTAAAAGGATATATAGTTGCAGGACCAGCTCCTCTCAGAACTCAGGGGGTCTAAAGAATATCCTGAGCAGGGTCAACATGTTCGTCAGGAAGCAGCTTTGCTCATAAATTCAATCAAGCAAATGACGAAGCCCTCATCAATGCTATACTACAAATTATGTAGGAGACAGACGACCTTGACCTGAAATAGTATTAATTTTTAATTAAAAAGAGTAACTTCCTTATATTACAAAAATGGATTCTCCAGAAAACTGTACCCCAGGTAAATGAAAGAGTCATTAGAGGAATGGAAGTCTTTACTGCTGTCCATCAAAATGCCAAGTGTCTAACAAAAACGAAAAGTCTGATTTTTGAACTGTTTCTAACAATAATTGGCTAAAACATCAGTTGTCTCTTGAGGCTGATTATTCTATCAAGAGTTGGATAATGTAATAAGTATACAGAAGAATTCATATCCTATTCCTACCATCAGTAAGGATACCGCTCAATTAATAGCTGTGCCAAATAATTTAATCATAATATTAAATAGGGGAAATCAGAACTGTACATCAAATATGATTTGATTTATTTAGATGTGCCTTGGTTTCCTTAGCAACACATACCTCATAGAGTTTTCCTGAGGATTTAGGGAGCTCATGCATGCATGGCATTTAGAGTAAAACCTGTCATGCAGTACAAATTTAGTAAGTATTAGTTATTATCATTACTATTCAAAATCTCTTCCCATCTACTCTACAGTGGTATTTTGATAAAAGCACAGAAGAGCTTTGCATCTATCCTGGAATACCTAGTTTACTCAGGGCCATCCATCTTGGCCAAATCCCGGGAACACTATGAATGATACTTCCTGGGGCTGTCTACCTAAATGGCGCACACTCTGGCGTGTGTAACATATAAGCCCTGAATTTTATCCAGATACAGTTTCTATTTAGAGAATAACAAGTTAATAAGTAAAAATCTTAAATATATATATATATATATATATATATATATATATATATATATATTTGGGGTAAACTGAGACTGGCTGACTTCATGTGTAGTTTGGATGGATTGTATTTCTAGGATGTATACTAACTTCACAAATAATTAATTTTCTCTTAAAGCAAAACTAGTGACTGCTTTTATTTATTGGTGGTGTTATATGTCCTTTACCTTACAAACATTATCCTGAAAATAAATAATGACCATGTGGGGATTTGGACCTTGAACTACTTCACAAAAAATCTTGTGCCCTTTCCAGTTGCCACTCACTGAATGATTAAAATACTATGAATACACATGGAGTATTCTTATTATATCCCTTGTCTCAGAATTCATAAAATATTCTCTTTACTATATTACTTAACATGATCTAGATATGGTAGATGAATAAGAACTGTGCAATGAATAAATCTGCATTAAGAAACAGCAGAAGCTTTCAGACAATTTTTAGCTCAATCATACTTCCCAAATTCTGACAGGTAAGATACTCAGACTTAAAAATCTTCATTCTGTTATGCTTACCAGGACAGGTCTTTGTAATGCTTTATTTTAGTACTAGAGGCCTGGTGCATGTGCACTGGTGGGGTCCCTTGGCCTGGACTGCGGAGATTGGGCCGAAACCGGCTCTCCGACATCCCCCGAGGGGTCCCGGATTGCAAGAGGATGGTTCTCGGTGACACACCCTGGAACTGGGCTCCTTCCTCTCTGGTTCCAGTTGTGTCACACAAGAACCCCAGCTGCCAAGTCACTGCAGCTCAGCAGCTCCTGCGTTGAGCATCTGCCAAAATAATTGTTGGCCAGCTACCAGTTGGATGGTCGAATGGTTGGACGGTCGCTTAGGCTTTTATATATATAGATTATATATACAGGGTGTCCCAAAATAATGTATACACACTTTAACAGCTGACAGCTCAAGTTTGAAAATGAAATGTTTTTTTAATAAACACTTTATATTAGCATAACCAATGGACACAGACACTGGGGCGGTGGGAGCTTGCCTAGGGTGGGAATGGTTGTTGGGGGGGGGGTCAATTGGGGAAAAAGGAGACATATGTAAAACTTAAGATAATTGAAAAAAGACACTTTATAATTATTCAAAATGTATACATTTTGGGGGATGCCCTACATTTAAAATATTTAGAAATACCTAGAATGCCTCACTTCCTTTTTTTAAATTTATACACACACACATATTTAAATATATATATATATATGTATATATATATATATATATATATATATATATATATATATATATGTATGTATTTATAAAATTGATTTCAGAGAAGAAGGGAAAGGGAGAAATAGAAATATTGATTGGTTGCCTCCTGCACGCCCCTTACTGGGGGATGAGTCCACAACTTGGGTTTGTGCCTATCCCCTCTACCCTCTCCCTCTGCCCCTGCTGCCTCAGAGAAAACCATGGCCCAGGAATCAAACCTTATGTAACCTTCTGGTCAAGGCTCAACCACTTAGCCATGAAGCAGTGTCTCACTTCCCTTCTATTCCTTAAAGTGTCTTACTGCTTCATTTTAAGGACTAGGTATCAAACCACTTCTGATCATCTCTTTTATTTAATCTAGGCTTTTAGTAAAATTCAATATATATTTGTTCCATGAGTATCCTTTTGAAAGGAAAAAATTGGCTTTTGATTTAAAAATAATTTTTGGCCAGCACCTCCTGATGCGTCCCTTTCCACTCCCACTAACATGCATATGAAGACAGAGCAAAAGGACCAGAAGCCAGCACCAACAAGCAGGGCTGGCAGTAATATGCTACGGGAGTAGGCAGAGGAGGAAGAGTAGAGGAATGAAAAAACAAAATGCAATGGCAAACAGGAGCTGTAAGGGAAAATACCATGAAAGAAATAATACTTGGTTCCCAATAAGCACTCATTTTAAAGTTAAAAACGACTTTCTCAGAACTTAATATTTCCTTGTTCTCTCACCTAAAACTTCTGTATCTAATTCAATGAAAGATAAACCTACACTAAGGCGTGTTTGCCAATGCTTTCTGACATTACCTAACCAAGAGCTTTTTGAGTTATTACATAACATTGTTAACAAAGCTAAAATAATCAGATCAAGAAACTGAAAGTCACAACCGATGGCACCTGACTGATGAACAGAAGATAATAAACAGTGGCTGTGATTACTCCCTGCATCAGAGAAGGTGAGAGCCCAAGGACACTCACTATTGGCTTTTAGTCTTTAACTTTCTACTGTCCCTAAAGATTAACATTTTTGTGAAGTAAACCCTAGACAAAACTTCAAAATAAAATAAAAATGACTGTGGATTTCTGCTTCCTTCCTATTTCACATCCCCACCTCATTTCTTGAATTCTTGGTTCACTTGTTCACCACCATACTATCTTCAAAATCGTTGCTTTCCAAAATGATTTCATTCTAAACAATCTGTGCAACGTCTGGCATGCCAATAGCTTAGTGTGTTAACATTTCCAGGTTACAACTGAATTTTACCCCTGTCTTTTTGGAGGTACATCTAACTGACATCATAAATCTAAGAGCAGAATTTTAGGCACCAATGCAGACGAGGGAGGGATAGACTTTGTAGCTGGCAGATCATGCCTCAGGGCTCTCATCTGCTGCCCCCAAGAACAACAGCATTAGGGAGACCCCTAAGGGCACTAAAACCCAACCCTGGCTTAACCTGTAATGTAATGAGGTGGCTAGAAACGAGGCGAAAAGCACTTTCCTATAAATGTTGCTTAGACATTAAATACCTGGGTCTAAGGGCAGGTATATACTTAAGCAAACGTGGATGCTTTTTTCCTTAAATTCTAAAAAAATCCACTGTTTTGTATTGAATTTTAAAATCTCAGTGGAAGAAGCACTTTGAACAAAACTTCCTAGCGTTTCCACGTGAATTATTTGTACCAGAATAGAAGTTGGTGCAAAACGCAATGCTCCCTTGGCTACTTCATGAACTGCTTATTGAGAAGACAATTATAGTAATGCAGATATTTATTATCATGATAACTTTTTAGATCAAATCACTTCATACATTACAGTTAGCACATTACATACTGATGAACATATTTCATCAATAATAAACCAAAAATAATAAAGAACATGGCATACCATTCACTATGTTCTGGAAGTTCCTATCTTAAGAGGAAGAAATTTACAGTCACACTAACAGCTTTATATCTACTACTAAATAACACTAGCTTTATTACTTTAGGGCAAACACTCAAGGAGACTAATTTAAGAAGATGCCACAGCTCCTTTCAATTCTGTGAAATGGATGAGATGCTGAGAAAACATACAGTACATCCTGAGTGGCCGGCCACCTGCTGCCCATTCTAGTCTCTGTAAAAGCCAAACTGCCAATCTGAAACCCTGTCTGACCATTAGATTTCAAGAAAAGGAATGCTGAGCTGTCTTTACATCAGCAAAAGTTGGAGAAGACAAGTATGAACAGGGGTCCTCAAACTTTTTAAACAGGGGGCCAGTTCACTGTCCCTCAGACCGTTGGAGGGCCGGACTATAGTTTAAAAAAAAAACTATGAACAAATTCCTATGCACACTGCACATATCTTATTTTGAAGTAAAAAAACAAAACAGGAACAAATACAATATTTGTATTTGCATGTGGCCCACGGGCCGTAGTTTGAGGACCCCTGAGTATGAACAACAACAACAAAAAAACGTGTTTATTGAAACCAGTCTAAAACAACTGGAGTAATAAGAGAATATGAACATTTTTAACAGTTCTCTAATGTAACATGGATAAGATCAATTGAAAATAAACTTTCAAGAATATAAAGTTTTTGCAGAAATTTCTCTCAATGAATGGGCACAGAAAGCGAATGCAGCTTGTTACCTGTTTATCTCTGACAGTAGCAGGGAAAACAAAGGCTTTGGTATTTGATCAACACATGTCTGCGGCATAACACAATAGATACAGCGGTTCTCAACCTGTGGGTCGCGACCCCTTTGGGGGTCAAACGACCCTTTCACAGGGGTCGCCTAAGACCATCGGAAAACACATATATAATTACATATTGTTTTTGTAATTAATCACTATGCTTTAATTATGTTCAATTTGTAACAATGAAAATACATCCTGCATATCAGATATTTATATTCCGATTCATAACAGTAGCAAAATTACAGTTATGAAGCAGCAACGAAAATAATTTTATGGTTGGGGGTCACCACAACATGAGGAACTGTATTAAAGGGTCGTGGCATTAGGAAGGTTGAGAATCACTGCAATAGAAGGAGGAAGGGAGGGAGGAAGGGGAGAAAGGGAAGGAGGGAGGGGGAGGGAGGGAGGAGAGAAAGGGAGGGAGGGAGGGAGGGGGAGGGAGGAAGAAGGGGGAAAGGAGGAGGGAGAGAAAGAAGAGAAAGGAAAGACGATATATATCTAGTTATAATCCCGAGTATAGTCAGCTGCTATGAACCTAAGTCTGTGGCATCTTGATGCCCTATTACATGGATATAGCTCTCCATGGCGGATTTTTATTGTCCCCTCCCCCTCTTGCCTCCTTCTTATTCTTCCTAGAAACTGAGGCATCATCCAAAGAAGAAATCACTGCTGCTTCTAAGCAAGTGAAAACAATCTACTGTCCAGGTGCCATGTCTGTCAGGGGACTGGACAGCAGGTGTTTGGAAGAAATGGCAAGGGCTCGTTTCTGCAGCACAAAGAAATCTGCCCCTTTCGTCTACATCACCTGCCTTTATCCCTTTCGTGAACTGGCTTACAAGTGTGGCTGCGAGGAGAAGAAAAATAGTTCGACAACAGCCTTGATTTTCCTGTCCTGGGCCTTCACCCAACTTCCAGCATCAGCCCCATGAATATGAGGGGGGAAATGGTGCAAGGTCAGAGATCAAATCCTCTCATTCGTACATCCCCGACACCTCGGCTCAGAGAAGTCCACTCTACCTCCTTCCTTGTTCTTTGTGAGCTAATTATATAAAATTACATGTAATGTGGTGTAAAAATTCACATAGTAAGGTATCATTTTCAAGTATTAAATCGGGAAAGAACATTTTAAATAATAACTGATTGCTAATGTCAGTAGTAAGAAACTAATACTCCCATGCATTGCTAGTGGCATAGTAAATTAGAAACCTTTTTGAAAAGTAATTTGGTGACTTCAGTTCAATTATGATGGACTGAGCTGATAGGGAAAATCTCTCCATTAGACACAGACACATAAAATTACTGAATAAGATAAAACATTTTTAATACCTAATCTTGAAACCAAGAGAACAAAATCTCCAGAATCCAGAAGAAAAAGGGATCCAGATGGCAGGGGCCAGTTACGGGCGAGAACTGAGGCCAATCAAAGGAAGGAAAAGGATCAGTCACAAGGAGATCGTGACCTGAGCTAAATGCACAGAGGACTTCCCATCAGCCTCCACTGGAGGTAAAAAGAGAGACATTCCAAACAGTTGGGAACCGAGGCCTGGACTGTGCTCAGGGCTGGATGCTCAGACTCATAGTCCCCCTATGACTCACGGACCCCAAACAGAAACATGGATATATGACTGGTCTGGGAGTAGCTCATGCCCCACTTCTTTTAAGTCCGGTTTTGTAAACTAGAGCACAGGGGATGTCTCTGGGAAACAATCCCAGGAAAATGCCTGTAACCCCAAGAAAGTGCAAGGTTAAGAACACAGAAACGCACATGTGAGAAGCATTAGACACCGTACACTAGAGATTTCTGCATCCCAGGCACTGGAGACCGCAGGACACTCGGAAAAAGACTGAGCAGGCTTCCAATGCTCAAACGGATAAAAGGAAGAATACCAAACAAACTACAGTATTAGGCCAGAATAAGGCTGCTGCATGAAAAAAAGTAAAAAGGGGTGAGAGAGAAATAGAAATTCTAGATGAAAAGCAAAGCCACTGAAATAATCCCACTGACAGCATCCTAACCGGTGACAGTGCCAGGGAAGTGAGCTTCCCTGTTGTCTTTCCTGTAGCCCTGAAGATGGGAGCTGAGTATTACTAACCGCCTGCGTTAGATGATGCCTCTCACTGAAATTTCTGCTACCTTGTAAATTTTGGAATCTTAAGACGAAAGTTCAGGTCGATTTTCTCTTCATTAAATACAACTTAAACATCTCCAACATAAAGGGATACTCTACTTCTATGTTCCCCTCATTACTCACACTTTAACCCATATGCTTCTGGGCAAAACCTCTCTGAGGAGCAGGAGCTCCCTGGGAAGCATTCTCAGGCCTCTGGCCATTGGCAGGAGCTGCCGGAGAGGATACAGACTTTGCCGGCACTTTGCGGGGCCTGGCAGAGTGCCTCAGAAAACATCTACTGAATTAATAGCCCATTACGGGGTTCTTATAAATGGACACCTTTTCTTACCTATGCCTCAAGGCTGCAAGACGGACACAGAATAAATCATCTTTACCTGCATTTTAAATACTATTCCTAGAAAGTGTAATATAAACCAAGCTTGAATTTGTCCCACAAATCATAATTTCCCATAATTCCTAATTAACCTTGAATGCCTTCTGTTCTACAGAAAACCATATTTAATTAATTAGCAATCTAGACTTAAAAGCTTTTTACCCTATGCCATTCAATCAAAGAGACTAACATACATTCGCATTTAAGATTCATGGTATAATAATTTCTAGCACTGCGTCGTAAAAACTGAAGATTAATTGTTTCTTCCAAAGGACTTTCAAAGGAAGCTTTGAGGATCTGTTATTGCAAGCTCCAGTGATAACCACTTGATGACTGAAAACCCAATTCCAATATCTGCTGCTATCACCAAAAAATGTTCCTGCAGAGCTCAGGTTTCTCATCCTGCTGCCTGCAAAACAGAGTCTATCTGCTTTCTCATCATCCAGGAATTTCACCTTGTACCCTCATGTTATGCAAGATAGAGCTGTCTTTAAATTACAGCATAACATCTTTCCACGGAATTTTCTTATTCTTTGATGTCTCAATGTGCTGATAATTCAATGTCAAGAAGCTCCGGACACTTCCCCGAGTGATCTGATGCATCATGTGTGAGGTGCAGTGTACAGAATCAGTCCTTTCCAATGTAACTATAAACCCTGCACGGGTCCTTTAGAAAATTCCTTTTCCCCCTTTTGTCAACTATTTTTTAAAAAACACCTGAATACAGGGTGGGGCAAAAAAAAAAAGGTTTACAGTTGTTCATATGGAAGAAAATACAATAATCAATAAATAAGAATAAACTGTGTCATGTACTCACAACTGTAAACCTACCCTGTATTGTGTGACTACAAAACAGTGAGACTGACTTTTTAAGAAACAATTCAGAAGTAATATTTCAACCTGAACTGTGGCCCTTGGCCTTTGTGTATGTATTTATGCATGTCCAAGTTCACCTCTCCCTTTGCACAGAAGGCTTGTAATGACCATAACAGAGGATCATTAAAAAGCTTCAGTGATTGTCGACCTATGAACCAGGAGGTCACGGTTCAATTCCCGGTCAGGGCACATGCCTGGGTTGCGGGCTCAATCCCCAGTTGGCGGTGTACAGGAGGCGGCCAGTCAATGATTCTTTCTCATCATTGATGTTTCTCTCTCTCTCTCTCCCTCCCGCTTCCTCTCTGAAATCAATACAAATCTATTAAAAAAAAAAAAAAAAGGCTTCAGATCCTCCCAGAACTTAAGAGCCTTGTTCTTCTTCCAATGATGTTATCATGGCTTAGAACACTTCTGTACCTGCCTTTAGGTGCAATTTCTTAGACAGGCAAGAACATTGTTCTTATCTTGAATTTGCCTGACATTTATTCTCCTTCTGGCTACGGCCTTCACTGTTCTGCCAATTTCCCCTCCACTTCCACCCCCTTCCCTCCTACCATGTGATTCATCAGCCACAGGAAAACTACCCTGACAGGTGTAGTTGGAGGGTAAGGGCAGAGGAAAAGCACTTAGAGTTGGAAGGCTAAGGTGCAGGAGAGATGAACCCAGCCTGTGATGACAGTCATCACTACACAGGTTCACCATTAACTGTAGCTCAGTAACAGGGTTACAGGTGGATACAGGCCCAGCTGGATACAGAGAAATTACCACTGCATGCCATGTTTCTTCTAATTAGTGGTTTGGGATCTGTTATTTATACATTTATCTAAGACTTCCCTAGTGGATTTTGTCCAAAACCCACTCTGAGAAAGGTAACCATATTTGATTGCAGAATTTTAAAGAAAAAAACTCTAACTCGCCATTAAAGAAAAAAAGATCAGAAGCAAAAATCTAATTAGAGGACATGCATTTCAAGCGCAGAGTTTTTCGAACTTGACCTCTCCTGGTTGTTGGACAAGGAGACTAAACATAAATGTTGGGATCCATTAGTTCTGAGTTCCTACCACAGGCAGGCTTCCCGAACTTCTCTCAACTTCCATTTCTCCTCCCAAACCAGTGACCTCACACGGAGATTTTGAGGACTAAAGGCCAGTATAAATGAAAGGGCACCGTATGAGCTCTGACAACAGCTACTGACAGACACTCAATAAATACCTGGCTTCTCCTTTTTCACAGTTACCTTTTGAAGATGATAATGATGTTGCTGTCTATCGTCGTTGAGTGTTTATTACCTATCAGTTACTTTATCACCATCCTATATAATAAAGAGGTAATATGCAAATTGATCCTCACGCCGTAAGGCCGTCACAAGATGGTGGCGCGCACAGCAGGGGCGGGGCCAGCAGCCGCTCTGTGCGGCTTCCACCAGGGTTCCTGTGGCCCCACAGGGGTACAGGGGTCCCGGTGGCCACTGTGCATGGTCCAGAGGTGGGGCATCGGGGTGGCACTCTAGGACTCGGGCCATCTGGCAGAGCGCCAGCCATGTGGGGCAGAACTCCAGGAGTTGGAGCAGTCCCATGGCACTGGGGCGGGGGGCGGGGTCCTGGGTCTCGCGCGACAGGTCACTAGTCTATAATAATAAAAGCGTAATATGCTAATTAGACCGATGTCCTTCCAGACGAAGCCGAGGCTGTGAGGGAAGCCTGGGTCCCGAGTGCCAGAGGGAAGCTGGTGCCAGCAGCCAGGGGAAGGAAGACCTACTCCTGCACAAATTTCTGCACGGGGCCTCTAGTTATAACATCAGGACCCTGAGGCTTAGGGAAGTTACAAATTTTTCCAAGGTCATAAGCCAACAAGCCATACCCTTCTGACTCCAGAGCCAGTGTTGTTTTCCACAAATGTTTACTCCCTTCTCTTATCCGTTATTACAGAAACATGCGGACACTCCATTCTGCTTCTTCCTGACCTGAACTGTGAATAAACCTATCATGTGTAACAATGTATTGTAAAGTATAAATTCCAGGTTGCCAATCACAGCTATGTATGTCATACTTCGGTAATAAATACAGAAAAATATTCAAAAAAGATGAAAAACAAGAACTGTTTTTATTTCAATCAATGCATTATAGACTAAATGCTAATGCTCATCACTAAATCATAGTACTGGAAGTCAAGACTTTAAACCTCATCTACTATACCCACATATCTGATGCGTAGCCACCTTCACATGGCTGGGCATGAGTGTGTATATTTATGTATGTGTATGTGTATGTACTTGAATGACAACTTTCAAGTATAGATTGCTCATCAATTAAATATGATTTTCTATAGAACATAAGGCATTCTAACATAATTAGGGATTATGGGAAGTTATTATTTATGTGGCAAAGTCAGGTTATATGTATATGTATGTATATACATATGTACATATATCCTATATAATAAAAGGCTAATATGCAAATCGACCAAACAGCGGAACGACCAGTCGCTATGACGCGCACTGTCCACCAGGGAGCAGACGCTCAACACAGGAGCTGCCCCCTGATAGTCAGTACACTGCCACAGGGGGAGTGCCGCTCAGCCAGAAGCCCTGAGCCGGGCTTATGGCTGGCGAGCACAGCAGTGGTGGCGGGAGCCTCTCCCATCTCCACAGCAGTGCTAAGGATATCCGACTGCCAGCTTACGCCCGTTACCTCTGGGGAGTGGGCCTAAGCTGTCAGTTGGTCATCCCCCGAGGGCTCCCAGACTGCGAGATGGTACAGGCCAGGCTGAGGGAACCCCTGAGTGCACAAACTTCGTGCACCGGGCCTCTAGTATAATATATATGACAGCAAGTTCACTACTTTCTAAGGCAGGTCACTCAATCTTTGGCCACCATTATTACTACATCAATCTTTATAATACGCAACCCAATTTTCTTCACTTTCTCCTTATCCGGCAATGGGGTTTCCAGACTCCATAGCATCCTGGTAGCTCTTACCTATCTGATATATCTGCCTTATACTGTGGATCCAGAACTATCACAATACAACCAGTGGCCTCCTCTGACTAACAGAGTTGGCAAGCCTCTCTCCTTCAACTGCATATAACAGAACCAAATAGATTCCACAATACACATTAAGTACTTAGTTACATTCCACTCTAATGTGGGATATGCAGTGTTATAAGCCAGCGCACAAGTCATGCGGACACTGGCAGAATGTAGAGGAGAGAGAAAGAGGGGGAGGGACTCAGAGAGACTTCCAACAGGGAAGCAAAGGGCCAGAGTCCAGCTGACAATGGAAGGGAACAAAGGAAGGTAGGGTGGCAACAACAGGAGTAAGTAATAGGGTCAAAGGAAATAACTGGCGATGAAAGTCAGGGAAGGTATCCAGATTGGAGGTAAATGAGGAAATGAAAGCAAAACAGAGCACAGTGAAGCAAGCCATTCTTCTAAGTCCCACTGGGGGGTGGGGGCGGGGGGTCCAAAAGAGCACTGAAATAGAGAGACAGAAGCAAAAGTACGACAGGAAGTCAAAGAGACTTAAGCCAGTTAGAGACCGTGAAGCGTGTGATGAGTGGGAGTAGAGGCTTACGGTCATGGTTTACTTAATCCACAAGTGAGCACAGTGTTCCAACGTCTGGAAAGCGGCAGCTAACTTCCCCAGCAGCCAAAGAGGCTTCCTCACACTCAATACCAACTCGTCAGACAGGTAGAACTTCACTTAGAAGCTAACAACTAGGCAAAGATTGGGATAACCAAAGCAGGCCACCTTGGGGTAGTTATTCTTCCCAGTATTTTGCTCTCTAACAATACCAAAATGATTTCATGCATACCATCCACTAGGAGTTTGACGTTTTTAAAAATTTCTGTAACTAAAGATCCTATTTCATATTTAGAATACAACAGCAAAAATTAGATGAGTACACCCCGCCTCGATGGAAACACAGTAATTCTAGAGGTCTGTCTCGGAACACCCCCTCATCTGTCAGGGATAACTGATGGGGTAACATTTGCTCTCCAGCTGCTGTGCATTTTTTTGACTTATCGTTGCTCTGGATCACACCACTCAGCATTAAAAGATAATCATTTTGTTTCCCTCAGCACAAATAATACAAAATCCATGCAGTGATGAATGGAGGATTCTATTACAACGTCTTGCTATCACACAGGGAGAAATCCTATACCTCCTTCATATTTGTAGACTTAAAAGGGAAAACCAAACAAGTGTGTGAAATTCTAGTGGGCAATAATCTCTAATTTTAATAACTGTGATTCCAAGTTTTAACTTTATATTTTAATACTTAAAAGAGCATATTTATGAGAATTATCAGGGGTTAACTAAATTACTCCAACTTATTTCTGTCGTATTTTAAATGCTAGTTGACAAAATTGTATCACAAAATAGTATCTTATCTGTCATGTTATAGGACACTAATAGGCGGTAAAATTACTATGGCATTCCATGCGCCAGTCTTCACCAGACCTTCATTCTATGGTTCTCAAATGAAATCCAACGCACCTAAAAGCACAACTCCACTTATCACTGACCTCAAAGGCATAGCCTCTGAAAACAAATGGTAGCAGGAGTGGAGTATGGGGGTGGGGAGAGGGGGGGAAATAACAGAGAGATGGATAACAAGGAAAAACACGTTAAGAGGATAGGAAAATATATAAATATTGAATTCAGGATTCCCTAATAGAACTCTAACCCTCAGAATACTTTTGCCTTCTTTTACTTCCCTTATGAGAAAAACCTTATAAATCAGCAGCAGGTAAGTATTAGTCAATAAGGAAATCGAAGAACAATTTAAAAATTAATATTCTGCAAAGTGCCAAATCAATAAGTAAAAGGTAATCTCTGAATTGATTGAAAATTTGTGACTCATAGTTCAAGGCTGTTTTGAAATTTTTATATTATGTGCAATAGATAGTTCTCATATATTACACTTCTATACTTTTCAAACACCTTATAGCATTAAAAAGAAAAGGAGAAATAAAAATATCTGAGATAAGTATCTAATTCTTCAAACCTAAGATTTAAGCTTAATCTATTTTTTAAAAAATCTTTTTACTATAATAATCCATTCAGGACTACCTGTTCCCATTATAAAGCATGTTTTAAACTGGAACATGGAAAACTTCCTCGAAATGTGTTGGGTCATGACATTATTTCTACACCCTTGAAAACATGCAGAGAGTCCACATTTCAGTCAATATATTTGGATAAAATACATTCTAATGTGTCTATTTCTCTAATATGCATACAAGTCTGAAATACGCCATGTTTTCCTAGAATACTTGATTAATGTAAGGACACAAATTTCCTTAAGAAACCATGAAAAAAATAACATTTAAGGGTGAACAAGTCAACAGTTGTGTTTTTCAAAAAATAATAAAAACAGTTTCCTATTTATATTCATATAAAAATGACAGTGGTCAAATTATAACTCTTGTCTGACACCGCTACTACCTCCCGTTGTATTATACATAGCACATCATATAACATTATGTTTTAGTGCTTCTTAAACTGGAATCTAATATACAGTGACTACCACTGTACTCGCAGATATTTTTTTTAAGTTCTGAAGACAGAACTCCTCTTCAAGTGACAATTTGTGTCTTACACCATTTAAATCGGATATATCCTTAAATAAATTAAAACACTGATTTAAGATCAAGATAACAACACAACATGGCAAGTTTTGTACTACCAACTGCCAGGGGCTAAAAGGAAAGTAACAGAGCTGTAAATGCAGAAAATAAATATTAAATTATGAGATCCCATTCTATAAACTGGGGTTTATCAGTAGTCCCAATGGAGACAAGGCTGGAGAGACCCTAGTCATCACATGACCAGTGGCAGAGCAATCAGGGCAGTTTTCATCTGCACTGATTCAGTTTCAGTGAAAAAAAAAAAAAAGTTCATTATACTCAACTGTTCTTGTTAATTTGTAGTTTAGTTATTGGCTGTATAACTGCATTGGGATCTACATCACAATTTGTTTTAGCTCTAGACCTGTGTGAGAGGAATAAGTATGAAGTATGTGAAAAGTATAACCGGCTGCTTGTGTATATATTAGAGAGTTAACTCTATAGCAGGGAGTCCATGTCAATACTTTTCCTTTAAAGGTGATCTGAATATTTCTCAATTTTCAGGAATCCTGCTCCCCACTTTCCAATGCAGTCTCCACCGTTTCACCTGACTGCACAGCAGCCCTTCTGCGCTCCCCTGCACTGTGAAGATCAGGCAAAGGTGGCTCAGGGAGGTTACCTGCCTGCTCATAGTTACACTTCAGGTTCTGGCTGAGCACAGCGCTTTTCTCTGTGACACCACACTAACCATGTCCGAGAGGTGGAATTACAGTATTAAAGTTTGGGAGAGAAAAGGAAAGACCAGTTGTATTTTGCTATTTTTCTAAAAGAAGTGGGAGAGATGAGAGAAGAAACACATTTATAGATCTTCACAAGGCAACAGGCATCCCGGGAAACTGGAGGAGAGAGCTGCCCCACCTGTCAGCTGAGGAAACCACGAATCCCTGCCAGCTCCGAGTGCCAACTGCCCCCTGCACCTGCGGTTAGCTGCTGATGTCACAGGCAGGCTAAAAATGGAACCTGTTTCTACAAGAGGAAATTGGAAATGAAATTTCCCAAGACCGACCACGCTCGGGACTTGATTAGGAGACTGAACCAGAGCTAACAAGAGCCAGCAGGCCCTGCTTGTCCTCAACCATAGCATGCTTTCCCTTGTGCGTTCATTAGAGGCTCTAGGTCACCTTGAGACATGAAGTTGTGTGTGTGATAATAAATTTCGTTATAAATCAATTGTAACTTCTAGACTATTTATAAATGTATACACCGGTATGTTTATTATTGAAAACAAAAGGTGGCAGCAAAAAGCACGTCTGAAGGATTCAACTTCATATATTTATTCAGCGCCTGTTACATGCAAGGCATTGTTCTTGAGCAGAATGGGAATATAGAAAGAACCCTTGCCAACTACAAGTTTATAATCTTGTAGGTGCTTATAGTCTTATGTTACAAATAATCACTATCCATTTGATAAGGGCTATAACTAATATAAAAAATAATGTGCATGGGAAAATGGTAGAGAATTCAAAGTAAAGCTCTAGGTAAGCTTATGGATTCACATTAGCATTAAAAAAACACACAAAAAACTTCAGTCGATGACTTCTCACTGCCTTCAGGATAAAGCCCCAAATTCTTTGCCCTGAATTACAAGGCTCTTTGTGACTAATTCCTACTCATCTCTCTGGAGTATCTCCTGCTTCTATTGAGCCACTCCAATTCAATGGAAGAGCTATGCTTTCTCTCAGGCCCAAACCTCTTTACTCAGTCCCTTCTATACCTGGCTAACTTCTACCTACTCTCCAATCTCACCTGAGACTCTACTCTTTACAAAATCCTCCCTGAGAAACACCTATATATCCTTCCTTCCAGTACCTGCTAAGCTGCAAGGTAAGTGCTTTTACTTGTATGCCTGCCTGTCTAGCCTGAAATTCCTTGACTTCAAGACATGGCCTTGGATCTCCAGAACCCAGAATAGTGCATGGAGTATCTAGAAAGCACTCAGTAAATATTTGTTTAATTAGAAAAAAACCTTATTCTCTCATATTTCCTCAGCCTTTTCATCAAAGAAAGAAAAAACTAACTACCTGCTGGTCAATAGACGGGCTAATGATAATAACTTCGATAATAATAGTATGAAGGGGGAGGAGGAGGAAGAGAAAGGCAATATTTATTAGAGCTTACTACCTACCACTTACTATTATAAACACTCTGTATTAATTCATTTAACCAGAAAACCCAAGACACTTGTTAAAAATACAGATTCCTGGGCACCATCCCAGAACTACTAAATCAGCATTTCTTGGGGTGGGACCCAGAAATCTATTTTTAATAGGTGCCTCTTGCATTTCTGAGGTTAAGTCGGCTTTAGGATAACTGGCCTAAGCAGTACAGAGAAAAAGAAAGTTCAAATTATATCATGTGCAGTTCTCATTTTGAAGTTCAATGTTGCCTAATATTTATTATTCCATGATATGTACACTTGAGAATAATCTAAGTGTAGGCAGGGCCAATGATTAGTTTCTCAGTTTATAAAATGGACAAACATTCTGCTAAACTGCAGAATTTAGAAGGCTTCACAGCAGTGTCTTTTTCTGATATCTAAATATGACATCATCAAAGAAATAAATTGTTTCAGGTAAAAGAGGCAGCTTGGTCTTATTAACAAATATGAATAAGTTTATTAAACTTTCAAGTACTTCAAAGTTAGGATTTGAGAACAAAGTATATTATAACAAAGAATACCTTTCTGAACAATTATTTACAAAATTTTAGAAACTACCAGTGTAATTTTAGAATTCAAAAGTTAATCTCTTGTAATACTTTCAGCAATAAAACAAAATTTTAATAAAAAGAGCTATTTGTAGAAATGGATATTAAATCTTAACAAATACTTTTGTAGAATTGATATAATGCCTAATTGAAGCACATATAATATCATATTTATCTAACCTCACATTCCTGAGAGAAACCTTACAAAGTCATAAATTATGACATTCTTTTAATATAGTTAGATTACATTTGGTAGGGCTGCTTAGAGATTTTTAAATGTAACTATTCATACGTGAGGCAGATTCTCTTTTTGTGTGTACCATTTTTGTCACTTTGGGCATTTAAGCTCTCTCTTTGTAAAAGAAATTAGGATTAGATGCCCTTTGAAATAAGAAGAGTGTACCAGTAAGATTATCTGGTACCCAACATTTTTTGAGAAGTATTTCTTAAGTTATTATCTAGATTTCTTGTTTAATGGTAATTCATTCTACTTCCTCTTGTATTAATTTCATAAATTTATACTTCATAAAATTATATCCTTTGATTTAAAAATACCCAGTTCTTCTTTAAGTTTTTATGTGTTTGATAAAACTATTGCTAGCATTTTCCCTTATTGTGTTCCTATTTAATTGCAATGCAATCTCCTAGGTTGTTTACAACATTTTAATACACTTTTATTAATTATATCTCTTGTAAAGAACAGATCAAATTAACTCCAAAAAATGTCTTACTCTTTGATAGGGAAGTTTAAATTGCTTATATTTACTGATCTGACTTCTCCATCTTTGTTTTATGCTTTAAATAAAGTTAAATGTTTGACTAATAAAAAAAAAGTTAATCTCATACTTTTCAAAACCAAATCCAAATTTTGTACAACAATAAAGCCAATTTCAACCAGAAAAGCCTCCCCTCCACTCACTATTCTAAACTTTCATTACACAAACCAGAATGCACTAACATCATCCATTATTTCACCCTGTGAATCAGCTGCACAGCCATTACATTACATCTACACCTCATGAGAAATGCAAAGCATCACAAAGCAGCCTGTCAGGTCCGGTCTCGGAATGAATGTTCTACAGCCTCTCAGTTTCTTCCTTTCCCCGGCTGGACTATGTATTATTTATGAAGCTTTCATCTGAGAATAGGGAACATGCTTTAATAGATGTAGCTGAATGTGAGACCAGCATTAAAGATACCAGCCAGTGTTATTTAGAAAACATTATCCTAATTACAAAAGTACACTTTTGTGATAACAATGAATAAATGTCCTACTAAAATAATAATCAAAAGGAAGTGGTCCTTAGCATCTCCTGAATGCTCTGCAGCCTTACCCTTCAGAGTGGGATGCCCCACACCAGCAGCACTGGCATCACCTTGGAGCTTGGTAGAAATGCAGACCTTGGGCCCCATTCCAGACCTACCGAATTAGAATCTGCAGCGTTAACAAGATCCCACAGGGCCTTCATATGAGAAGCCCCGCTGTATAATTTTCATAAATAATTTGGGTCCACCCCGTCAGCATGCTTAGTTGGTGAGCACTGACCTAGGAACCAGGAGGTCACGGTTCAATTCCCGGTCAGGGTACATGCATAATCTAAGTTGTAGGCTCGATCCCCGGTGTGGGGTGGGCAGCAGGTGGCCAATCAATGATTCTCTCTCATCACTGATGTTTCTATCTGTCTCCTTCCCCCTTCCTCTCTGAAGTCAATACAAAATACATTTAAAAAATAATAATGTGGGTCCTCTGGGTTCAATTCCAATGCTGGACTAATGACCTGTAGGACCTTAGGAAATCCATCACCTATATAATGAACTTCCTGTGACGATGGGAAAGTTCTGTACCTGGGCTGTCCAACACAGTAGTTACTGGTTACATGAGTACTTGAAATGTTGCTATTGAAACTGAGGAACTTAATCTTTACTTTTAATCACTTTTAATTACTATTTTTAAATAGCATCATGTGGCTATCTGACAGTGCAGATCTAGAGACTTCTGATAATATAAAATCTCTTTCTGCTCTAAAATTTTACAATTCTAGATCCAGAAAAAAATGATTTTTACAGAATAAAGTCAGGACTGTATTTAAAAGAAAGATCTGTTGAAGACCTACTGTGTGTCAAACACTCATGCTTCATCAGTGAACAAAACAAACCAAAATTCTTATTCTCATGGTTTACAATCTCACAGGGAAAGTCAATAAAAATAAATACCGCAAATAAAAGATAACATTATTGGAAGATAAGAGGCTATGGGAAAGTAGAGCAGATTAAGACAGGATGTAGAATGCTGGTTCAGGGATTAGGGTTGGTAGCATTAATACATGGGGTGCTAAGAGGAGGGCACCAGGAAAAGCTGACATTTGAGCAAGGACTGGGAGCACGTAGGAGTGGGCCTTGTAAATATTAGGAGGAAGAGTGCACCAGAGAGAATAAATGGCTTCTGCAAAAGTCATCATGTGAGTAAGGACCTGATGTGAATGAGGAACAACAATAAGTCCCAGGAAGCTGTATGTGAGTGAGCCATGGCAGGAGAAATGGGAGACAGAGTCAGAGAGGTCAGAAAGAGCAAAGGCTCATGGTCATGTGGGGCCTTCAGGACACTCTGACTCTTGACCTTTATCCTGAGGATCCAATGTAAAGGAGAAATATGTCAGATCTCACATTTTTTAATGATTCCTCTGGCTTCACTCGAGATCATTCTACAAAAGTACCAGGGGGCAGAAGCAGGGGGGATAGTTAGGATCTTACTGCTGGACCTCTGGTCAGAAATGATAGTGGCTGGTTCATAGTGGCAGCAGAAGAAATGGTAAGAAGTAGCTGGAGTCTATATATATTTCAAAGGTAGAGCTAATAATAGTGTATGAAATATAGAAAGGTAGTATGATAGAAAGAGAAGAGTCAAAGTTGATGTCAAGGTCTTCATCTATGTAACTGAAAAAATGGAATGAACATAACTGTTATGGAGTGTAGTGCAGGTATAGAGGGTCCTATAAAGAGCTGAATTCTTCACATGTTAAGTTTGAGACACCGATTACACAACCAAATGGAGTTGCATCACACAAAAGAATACCCCAGTCTGGAGTTCAATGGAACAGCCTAAGCTGGAGATAAAAATTAGAGAATCAATGACATATATAGAATATCTGCAGAAATTGTCTAAGATGACAAAAGTAGTGAGCATAAATAGAGAGGACCAAGATCGTTGGGAGTTCAAACAAGTGAAGAAGTAATTCATAAGGAGAAAAATAAACAAGGAATCATAAAAGAAATATCCAGTGTGAAAGGAAAAAATCATGAGTCTATGATGTTTGTAAGCAAAGTGAAGAAAATGTTTCAAAATGGAGGGAGTGACTGTGTCAAATACTGTTGAGAAATCAGTCATGTTATAGCAAAAAAATGACCATCAGATTAAACAATGTGAAGGTCATCATGACCTTGACAAGAGCAGTTACAGTGCAGAGGTAGAAGCAAAGCTTGACTGAAGTATATTCAAAAGACAACAGAAAGAAGAAAAACGTGATAGGGAGTATAGACAACTTTTGCAAAAATTTGGACTGTAAGGTGAGCAGAGAAAAGTAATACTAGCTGCAAGGGAAAATGAGGCCACAGCGTTTTACTTTGTCTTTATTTTGTGGCTTTTTTTTTTTTTTAAAGAAAAGAGCAATTTCAGTCAGTTCATGTGCTAATGAGAATGAGCCAATAAAAGAAAAAAAATCAATATAGTGCACAGTTCAGCCAACTATTTGGCCTGTTAACTGTTTTTGTACAGCCCATAAGCTAAGTGTGATTTCTACTCTTAGAAATGGTTAAAAAGAAAAATCAAAAGAAGAGAATTTCATGACATATGAAGCAAATTTTGTCTAATTCAAATTGCAGCGTCCACAAATAAACCTTTACTGGCACATGGCCAGGCTCATCACTGATGCATTGTCTGTGGCTGCTTAATCTCAACAATGGCAGAGTTGAATTCCTGTGATGAGATGATAGGTGACATTTTATTAATTCCTAGTGCTGCACAGTGCGCTATGAATTACAATAATCCTATCTAATAAAAGAGAAACATGGTAATTGGCGTACGACCGCTACCCTTCCCATTGGCTAATCAGGGCGATATGCAAATTAAATGCCAGCCAAGATGGCGGCCGGCAGCCAGGCAGCTTGAAACTAACATGAGGATTGCTTGCTTCAGTGACGGAGGAAACCAACGTTCCCCACCTGCCTTGCCAGCCTCTGAACCTGCAGTTTGAAACATTGTAACAAATATAGAAGCTAAACAAAACCCCAGAAACCTGCTTTCAGGGAGCTGGGATCTCAGAGCTGGAGTTATACATTGTTTCGATTATAGAACCGAAACAAACCAGATACCTGCTTTCAGCAGCAGAGGCCTCAGAGCTGGAGCCAGAGCTAAAGCTGGCCCAGAATAAAAAAGAAAAAGAAAAAAAGGAGTGGATGGGAGCTTCCGTCACCCACCAGCCTGAAAACAGCCCTCAGCCTCTCACCCAGATTGGCCAGGTACCCCAGTGGGGACCCCCACCCTGAAGGGGGTGTGACCAGCTGCAAACAGCCATCATCCCCTCATCCAGCCTGGCCAGGCACCCCAGTGGGGACCCCCACCCTGATCCAGGACACCCTTCAGGGCAAACCAGCCGGCCCCCACCCATGCACCAGGCCTCTATCCTATATAGTAAAAGGGTAATATGCCCCCCAGCACTGGGATCAGCGGAGCCGCTAGGCCTCCCGGCACCAGGATCAGCGTGACAGGGGGCAGCGCCCAAACCCCCTGATCAGCCCTACTCTGTGCCTGATAGGGGGGAGCTCCCCAACCCCCTGATTGCCCTGCGGCTGTGTGTGTGACAGGGTGCGGCGCCCCAACCCCCTGATCCGCCCTGCTCTGTGTGTGACAGGGGGCAGTGCCCCAACTCCCCTATCAGCCCTACTCTGTGAGTGACAGGGGGGAGCTCCCCAACCCCCTGATCGGCCCTGCTCTGTGCATGACAGGGGGAGCTCCCCAACCCCCTGATGGGCCCTGCTCTGTGTGTGACAGGGTACGGAGCCCCATCCCCCTGATGGGCCCTGCTCTGTGAGTGACAGGGGGCAGCGCCCCAACCGCGATTGGCCCAGCTCTGTGCGTGACAGGGGATGGCGCCACAACCTCCCCATCAACCCTGCCTTGAGTGACAGGGGGTGGTGCCCCAACCCCCCAATCGGCCCTACCCTGAGCGTGACTGAGGGTGGCATCGCAACCTCCCGATCCGCCCTGCTCTGTGCATGACAGGGGCGGCGCCCCAACTCCCCAATCGGCCCTGCTCTGAGCCCGACCAGGGGCTGCACCTAGGGATTGGGCCTGCCCTCTGCCACCCAGGAGCAGGCCTAAGCCAGCAGGTCGTTATCTCCCGAGGGGTCCCAGACTGCGAGAGGGCACAGGCCGGGCTGAGGGACCCCCCCACCACCCCGAGTGCACAAATTTTGTGCACCGGGCCTCTAGTCTATATATATAAAAGCCTAAGCGACCATCTGACCATTCAACCATCCGACCGGTAGCTATGACACGCACTGACCACCAGGGGCAGACACTCAATGCAGGAGCTGCTGAGCTGCGGTAACTTGGCAGCTGCGGTGCTCGGGTGATGCACCTGGAACCAGAGAGGAGGGACCCCAATTCCGGGGTGCATCACCCGAGAACCACCCTCTCGAAATCCGGGACCCCTTGGGTGATGTTGGAGAGCCAGTTTCAGCCCGATCCCTGCAGGCCATGCAGAGGGACCCCACCACACTGGGCCTCTGGTAGAGTTATAATAGGACAGCATTTCAAGTGCCATGCATAAAGTTATTTTTTTATTACCAATGCCGTCAAAAGGAAATAAAATGGACATCAAATGCCATGCTTTGAAAGCACAGTTGAGTGTGGATTACTTTATTACTCAAGTAGATAGTAAAGGATTTTGTTTGTTAGGTAGTAACACCATAGCTACACTAAAAAAATATAGTGTCAACATCACCATCCTAAGCACTCATCAAAATATGCCTCTCATAGAAAAACAATGGTCAGAAAAATTAAAAAATTTAACAAAGAATATCTATCACGGCAGAATTTCTTCCCTAAATGTAAAAACGAAAATGAAGCTGCAACAAAAAGTTTTTAAATGTCATAAATTTTAGACAAGCACCAAAAAAGTTGTTTACCAAGTGTAGGTTAATTAAATTATGTTACATTGCATCTGTCAAAGATGTTTCTAAAGAAAAAAACTTGTTTAAGACTATTTGCCTTTTGGTGAGAACACTCCTTACAAAGAGTTGCGGAAATTGGGAGCAATGCCAGTAGTCAATTTAAATACGAGGCAAATGATTTCACGTCACTTTGCTTGGCTTTATCTACATTCATAGATGTATAGGCACTGCTTTATTATTGTTGTTGTTTGAGGAGTCAATGCTGAGTCTGAAATGACAGAAAAATAAGTCTTTATGTACAGTCTGCAGGGAATAACCACAGGCAAGGGCATTTTTTAAGAAGTTGAGAAAACACAAATTCAGTACAACTTGAAGTGGAATCTGCTAAGATGTGTTTTAACAAATTGTGGTAAAAATATCTGGAGAATAGAAAAAGGCTTAGTTTGACAAATTTGTCAAAGCTCGTGAAAATTTAAAGTATTTAAGGGCTATGATTACTCACTGCATTATTCATCAGCAGGTACTTAGTGATACTCAAAGCTATCATGTTATTGAACCAGTAGTGTCAACAGTGAAATTCACTTGCTTTCACAGCTGTAACTAGCTCTGTGAATTTTGAGAGAAATAGAAGCTGAATATCCTGACTTGCATGAACTGACCACACAGCAGTTTGAAGGGCTAGCAGTGGTAACATTTAACTGTAATTTTTTGAGCTCAGGGTCAGCTTGAAAATTTTTTTTGAATGATAAGAACCACCTTCAATCATCTTCAGAAACTAGCTTTTGTTAAAAACTTTATACTGTTTATTAATGAAATCAGCCTAAAATCACAGAAACTACAGAACTTATATGCAAAAGTTGTGCTTTAATAAAATCATTTTGACTACTAACATTTGAATCACAAGTAATGTCAAGCTGCTTTATATATGTCCTGTTTTGTGAAAAATTAAAATGAGAAGCAAGATCTCCACTCCCATGCAAATTTGCTGCAGAGATATTTTCTGAGCTCAACCTACAATTCCAACAGCATTTTGTAGGCCCTCATGCAGGTTCAGTAGCAATTTCATATTTCAAAATCTATTTAATCTCAAAAGACCACATATGATGTAATTCCATTTATTTGAAATGTCCAGAAGAAGCAAATCTATACAGATAAAAAGTAGATTAGTGGTTTCTTAGATCTGGTGAGCAGGGTGAGAGGAGGAGGCAGGGAGTGCCTGACTGCTAATGGGTATGGGGTTTCTTTAAGAGAAAATTAAAATATTCTAAAATGAGATAATGATCATGGCTTCTCAGCCCTGTGAATATAGTAAATAACATTTAATTATGCAGTTTAAATAGGTGTTAAAATACATTTCAAGAAGATGTTTTTAAAAATCCATTTAATTGTGCAGTTGAGGAACTTCCACCTAACCTTCAATTGGAAGTAATTAATTTACAATGTAATGACATTCTAAAAAGCAAATACCAAGGGGACAATCTAATGAATCCTATAAAGAAATACCAAAAGATAAATGTAAGTGCATGCTAGTGGGTTGATATCAGTGTTTGACAATGCCTATCTGTGTGAAAAAAACATTTTTAAGATGAAATATGTAAAATCTCAATACAGATCAGCACTGACTGATGAATATTTTCAATTAATTGATAATAGGAAACAATAACACTGAACCCAATTAAGCAAAATATTATCACAAAAATATAGATATTTCTTATTAGATCTGTATTACAAATAAAAAATTCTGTACTACTACTTTATTTTCAAGTTTGTCAATAAATCTATAGAAATTTGTTTTTTCTCTTTTAAGTTCCTACATAACACTCTTGATTTTGCCTTGGCCTGCAAAACCTAAAATACTTATTATCCAGCTCTTTACTGAAAATGTTTGCCAACCCATGACATAGGAAAAAGAAAATATAGATGTTGAAAAATTTAGTAAGCAAGAAAAGGAAGCTCTTGTACCAATGAGGAGGTTGGTTAAAAAATACGTATCTGAAATGATGAGCCACAATGACTAACATGGAAAGAGGACATATACTAGTAATCAAAACAGATTACAGCAAAGGCAGAAGACAACTGGGGGAAGAGGTTAATGATGGAAGCCATGCATATTATATCTTTGCTAAATCCTGAGAATACATGAGATCAGTATTTGAAAATAATCATAAAGAAGTCTGTCGCCTGATGGCTGTCCTCTCTTTTCTCTAACCACAAAACCGCATCTTTATCAATGTGGTGGGGAGGGGGGAAAGAGGCTAACATGACAACAACCAAAAACAAGGTCACGAAAGAAGGTAAGGCTTTTATAGAAATAGTGAGCTTTGGCTCTGTAAATAGAAATACTAGTTTAAGATCAAGAATAATACTGTCCTGGCAGTGAAGACAGATGAATACTTGCACTTGGAATGGAAAGTGAGAATTACGCTCCTTTAATGGAGATGATCATTCCTCCCTTTGTAACCTATCTAGACTTCTCAAAAGGCCGTGAGAGAACTGAAGGCAGAGAGGAATGCTCAGTTCAATCATCATGTAATGTCCTGATGAATAATTATGGACTATCACATAGTTTCCATCAGAGAGCTTTGGCTAGGGTAACAAAGATAGGGCAACACCTAAGAGAGTGAGTTTAAGCCCAATCATCCTGACTGTGGTATGCGGCCTGTGCTTTGCAGACATGTGCTATCTAGTCAGAAATGCTCAGTTCACTTACAAAATAAGCCCAGATTATCTGTCACCAGGGATATCATAAGAGGACGATTACACAATATCAGAGTCAGAAGAAATCTTGGAGAGTGTAGTGTTCATATTCCTGATTCTACAAGTGCCACAGAGTGTTAAAGGGGGCTTAAAAATAAAAATACTTATTTTCCAAAAATCAAACAAATATTAAAAAGTAGGTTAATGCAACATACACATGTTCATAATATCCATTACTAACAAATATTAACATTTTATCATTATGTTTTCTATTTTTAAATAAAAAGTAGAACATTACAGATAAACTAATTCCTTCCCATCTCTCTCTTCCCCTCTAAAGAGACTTAGACACTCTTACATATGGGTGTGTTTTTTATTCATAGTATAATAAAACCATTATTTCTTCAATATGTCAAGACCTTATGTCTTCTTTAAAATTTCACTGCTTTGAAGCTGCTTAAATTCTGAAACTTGGCTGCTTTTTACTTCATACTGTATCTTCAGTATATATTTCATGTTAATATCTATAGATACAGTTAAATTTAAGTGCACTTGATTGTTCTATTTTATGACTATACTAGAACTCACTCATCCACTTCCTAATAATGAAAATTTGTTTACAACTGTTCAACTATTACAAATAATATTATGATACAGTCTTGTACATGCCTCTCACTCATGTGCAGTTTTCCCAGGAACAAGCAGTGTCCAAACATCCCTTTGCTCCCAATCCTAACCAGAACTGGTTTGCATCAGACTTCTTGATCTTGCCACTTGTAAAATACTATTTCATTTTGCTGTTGTAAATTGATGATTTCCTCATTAGTATAAATCACAATGCATCCTAATAATGAATATAACCTTTTTGTCTATCTTTTTTGGCCATTTATATCATTAAACTGCATTTTCCTACTAAGTGGTTTTTCTATTGATTTGTAGGAACATTTATATACTGCGGATAATAATCCTTTATGATATATATCTCAAAACCACTTTCCCAGGGTATTGTTCTTTACCCTAGCTTATAGTTTCATTTTCCACTCTCAGAGATTTTTGACTGAGATAGAATCAAACAGTAATTTTCCTTTAGAGTTGTGTTTCTCAGTTGCTACCTAAAAAATCTTCTCCTTTACCAAGGTTATTCAGGCATCTGAAAATAAGTTCTACTAATAGATTTCAAATTTGACTTATACATACAGGCCTTTAATATAACTGGGGCTTAAGATTTGGAAACAGCCTAAGTGCCCATCAGCAGATGAGTGGATTAGAAAACTGTGGTACATATACACAATGGAATACTGTGCTGCGGTAAAAAAAAAAAAAAAAAAAGGAACTCTTGCCTTTTGCAACAGCATGGATGGAACTGGAGAGCATTATGCTAAGTGAAATAAGCCAGTCAGAGAAAGATAAATACCACATGATCTCACTCATTTGTGGATTATAGAGAACAACATAGACTGATGAAAAGGGACAGACCCAAAGACTGAGAAACAGCGATCAGGCTATCAATCTCCAGAAGGAAAGTAGGGGAGGGCGGGGGTAAGGGGAAGAGATCAACCGAAGGACTTGTATACATGTATATAAGCCAAACCAATGGACATGGACAACAGGGGGATGGGAGCATGAGTTTGTGTGTGGGGGGGATGTTGGGGGTTAATGGGGGGGATGAGGACACATTTGTAATACCTTAACTAATAATAATAATAAAATATATATATATATATATATAACTGGAGCTTATTTTTCCATAATCACTTTTAATTTTTACATGAAAAGCCAAATCATCCTTGCACATTTATTTACTGCAATGTCCACTCTACCCTCATTGTTTTATGAGGAAATCTCCATTACACCCCAAGTCTCCATATACAGCTGGGTCTCAGTCTTAGCTCTTTTCTCTGTTCCTTTGATTTATTTGTCTACATCTATAAAAATGCTATGCTATTTTAATTAATGTATCTTTAAAACATATCTCGATACTTAGTAGGGCAAATATTCTCTCCCCACTTCTCCAAATTTTGTTAACCATGGACCTTTATTTCAACATATACAAAACATACCTGTTGATATACATTAAACTTAAAGGCTAATTCAAGAAAACTGACATCTTTATTACACTGCATCTTCCCACTCAAAAGGACATATCTCTGCATTAATTGAGGTGTTCTTTTGTTCCCCTCAATGATTAATCATTTTTCCAGTAGAGATTAAGCTTGTCTTTAGATTTACTTCTAAGAACCTATTTGAATTTAATTTCTTTTCTCACAGGGTCACCAAGACTTCTGGGGCCTGCCTCTGCATCAAGCAAATCTAAATCTCTTGTTGGTGCTAACAGCTTATCTCTGGATATTATAAAATAGATTTTTCAATATTGAGAGCATTTTGCATTCAGGAGATAAATTCCCCTTGATTGTGCTGTAACGGTGTTTTTTAAAAAAATACATTTACTGGATTTTACTGTCTAGCATTTTATTTAAGATTTTTTAAATTAATATTAATGATTTCTACAATATCGTTTTTCTTGTTATTTTTGTATTCTCCAAGTCTGTCTTTATTTATCAAGCTCATACTAGTTTCATAACATAAACACTGTACAATGTGCAAAGATTTCTTATATGCAAACCCATTAAATGCCCTTTCCTAGAGTCACATGATTGATTATTCAATGTCAAAGAATGAAACTCAAATGTTCTAACTCCAGGCTTCTTTTCAACTGGTCCAATAAGTAAACAATACATTTGATATAGGTCCACAAAGTACTGCAGGAATTAACTAATTAATTTAGTAGGGGTTAAAGGTCACTACTATGCACCACCCCCCTGACGAAAGTGAATGTTTCCATAGCCGATAAAACAGAATGACCCATATTTTTCACCGGTCATCTCTGTTTACATAAGTCTATGACTGCAAAGGTAGCTTTGATACATAGATATCTACCTTGAAATAGATGACCTCTAAGGTCCTCTCCAGCAGTGAAAGGTTAGGGCATAAATCCACTGAATCACTCAGGCTCTAAATTTACACTTGTCCTGGCCATATATTTATTCACTACCCCTGTGAACGAAAGGGGCCACATGCTAACCTGACAAGTTCAGGGAAGGCCTGCATGGCGGTCTTGCAAACTCAGAGACCTAAAGTAACCACAAAGGAGGGTTTGAAATTAAATTTTAACTAAAAGCAGTTATGGTGGGTAGTTATATCCTAGGCTGGTATCTTCACTGACAAGGTCAACCTTTACCTTAATTGAGTCTATGTGTCTTTTTGCATGTATGATAATATACCCTTGAAATGTCTGGGTAACTTGTAACTTCCCTTTTTCTGGACCCCTTGGGATACAACCCAATGTGCTGGGTGCCAGGACAGATACCACAAATTCCTTCATTATTATCATGTTAATTGTTCCTGCACCCACCTAAGTATGCATCTATCTTTTTACTTTTTGTCCAATCCCAGGGGTTTCCCCCCTTTGCTTTCTCCCACCTCTCTAGTCTATCAGCAATAGATTTCATATAGCCCACCTACATCCCTTCCTTTGATTGCAATCTATAATAATAAAAGCATAATATGCTAATTAGACCAGACAGCCAGACGACCATCCGGACGAAGCTGGGCTGCAAGGGCCGAGCCCCTTGCATGAATTTCATGCATCGGGCCTCTAGTGCATAAATACAGATGTAACCTGCCATTCTCTGGTATCTCAATTCACTGAGGTTCTGCTTCCCGGAATATGTCGACAGTTTGGCTCAAATAAACTCACAAAAATTCTTTACAGGTTTGAATGTTTTTTACATTAACACTCCTAATTTAATGTGTCTTCTCCAGTGCACTAAATAGCTGAATATTCAGAGCTCTAGCCCATATCTTGTTTCTCATGAACACCAAATAATCACCAGAATTTGGTTGTCTCTAGCTCCCAAGACATGAAAACCTTTTAAAGTTAGTGGCTCTAGACCTTTTTTGGGTAGTGGTCTGAAAATTCAATAATTTTTATGGATCAACTCACAAGAAAAAACACATTTTGCATAAGATTTCTGGGCATTTATAATCCTTCTGGCAACAATTCATGAACTGATAAAACTACAAGTTAAGAATTGCTGGGGAGGGAGCTGAAATAATAATGAACAGGAAACATATAGAAAGCTTTTCTTTTCCTTTAAAACAAAGTACTCTGTAAAGGGGTCCTTCTACCATGAAATTACATCTCTTTCTTCCATTTTTCCACGTGATAGCAAACATGCTAACCAAGGAGCAACAAATGACTTCCTTTCTGAATTCTTATTAAAACACACACACACACCCCAAAAACATTTGAGTAATGCAAACCCATTTCCATTCTTCTCACCATAAAATGAGTAAATTACTTTCACATACCATATAATCAACAGGTTCTGACATTTTTTTTTCTTTATAAAGTCATCATTAATGTACCCAGGGTGACTTAGGAAACAAGTGTTTGTATGTCACCCAGAAACATTTTTTAAGTCTTAGAGGTTGGGTAAATTTCATTTCTTTTCAGGTAGAATCTACCATAGCATCTAAAGTAAATATATTGTTAATGATAAATAGTCTAAAAGATGGCAAGGATAATAAATATAAAATGTGTCATTTATGCAAAATGCAATATAGGAATACTTTCTTGGTAGTTGAGGATGTAGAGTACAGAATTTTTATGAGATAGCAACCACATTTTTGCTATAGGAAATATCAATAAGGTAACATTGAAAAAATATATTGCATTACCTTAGGAATTAGCTTTTATTTCTCAATAAAATGTTACTTCTGTAACATGTTGAGGTCCAAAAATTAAATCCCATTCATACTCATGGAGGAAAACAATGAATTCACTTTAAAATGAGGAAGATTAAAATAGGGGGAAATAGAGTTAAATTCCTTGCAAAGAATTGAAATGAGATATTATAAACCTAATGAATGTTCTAAACATAAAACATAAAGTCCAATTTTTAAATTACTTTAATGTTTGTCACATTGTTTTTTGTTTTTTTTTTGTCACATTGTTTTATAAACACTAACGTACTCTTAGATACCACTCAGCCCCTGTGATTGCTCACAGTGTCTAATTTTAAAAATATTTTAAATTTAGAAAACACTACTGTTACTTAAATTACTTTCATCCAGTGGTGTTTTATGGTGATACAACCCACACATGGGACAAACCTGTTAAATACTTGAGGTTTTCTTATAAATTAAAAAAAAATCATCTTATTACCTCCAACAGAAATATTACTTAGTTATATGATTAACTGTCGAATGTAATTAGAGGAAACACTTCAGGCCTCTGAAATAAACAATGAAAGTACGCAGGGGCAGGGAACTCAGTTACTCAGCCTGATGTAGTTACTTTATCAATGTACTCTTACTAAAAACAAAGAAAACAACAGCCACAATCAAAATAAAAGAGCTATTGTATGGTTAAGCCATGACCTCAGGCCCTTTCCCATTAAAGGCAGAGGAAGTGGAACTGACACCAAAGTGCACACTGTTACAAAAACAAGAATTGGAGGTAGGTGATAAAGCCCAGCTGGTGTGGTTCAGTGGTTGAGCAGGAAGTCAGGGTTCGATTCCTGGTCAGGGCACAGGCCCGGGCTTCAGGCTTGATCCCCAGTTGGGGACCTGCAGAAGGCAGCCAATCAATGATTCTCTCTTGTCATTGATGTTTCTATTTCTCGTTCCCTCTCCCTTCCTCTCTGAAATCAATTTTTTTTTAAAAAGTAGGAAATAAAGATGTGTAAATAGGTAGGAATTAACTGAGGAAACAAATGACAGTCATCAAAACAATTTTAGAAAATAAGGATAAGAACTAAGTAGAATTACCCCCAAAATTCTAATAACTTCCTCTGAGAACTAAAGGTTGACCAGTAATACTTCTGTTATCTGTGGGAACAGAAGGGTGGGAGATCTGTGTTGAGCAGAAATTGAGGAAAGAGCTAAAAATAACAAATTGCAAAAAATTAGGTAGCAGGAGATGACTCAACTTTTTGGAGAAATTGATTCTGACTATCACTAATCTAAGAACAATGGACACCTTCATCAAAAGATGTTTTCAGCCCTAGCCAGTTAGGCTGAGTGGATAGAGTGGCGGCCTGTGGACTGAAGGGTCCTGGGTTTGATTCTGGTCAAGGGCATGTGCCTCAGCTGCAGGCTTGATCCCCAGCCGTGGTTGGTGTGAGGCAACAAACCCACACATCTGTTTCTCTTTCTGTCTCGCCCCCGCCATGGGAAACTGTCCTCCGGTGATAATTAACCAAAATAATAATAATAATAATAAAAACCAAAAAAGAAATGTTTTCATATTTTTCAGTCATTAACTTGTTACATGGTGTCTCTGGAACCAAACAATTAAAACCAAACAAATAAAACCATCCTACACAGGTAAAAGATGAATGGAAATCAAACTGAACAAAGGTCAATCCTATGCTGCTTGAAAGATAAAGACTACAGTTGGTACATGAATCTTTACAACTTTCAGCCTCTGAATAAAAAAGGCTGCAAGAACTGGCATGAGTTGTATCAAACCCAAAGCAGTCCCAACATATTTTAAAACCAAAACCCCAGTAAGTAAGTGGTAGGATGGAAAACAAGGCCATCTCCAATGCTTGCCGACCAGTCCAAACCACTGTCTGGGCTACTGGTTTGCCCCCGCTATCCAAAAGCAGAGCGTTCCTATGAAACTTTGATAAGTTGAAATGGCATAAAGCGAATAAGCAATTACCTTAGGAAACATCTTGCAAACGAATGCACAAAATAAATCGAGACACAGCACAGATGCTCACGGACACAGTTCAAACCTATGGCAGCCTGATGCCGGGAGCTGACTGTAGTTCCCAGGAGGAGCTTGGCGGGGCCACTCCCACTGCTCCAGGTGCTCGCTGCCTTCGTAAGAGCTCCCTGCAAAACTGAATATTCTCGCTCTTAGCCTTTTTCTTAAAAGCGAAAATCCTCTTTGGATTTCTTTCAGTTAGCGAAAACAGGTACCAATGTAGGTCTTCCGCAAAAGTGGCATAAGTGGCATAAAGCAAATTTTCGAACAGTGGGGGATACCAGTACTGCCACTGCCTCCTTACCCATTTTCCTGCTTCTTTCTTGCCACTCACACCGGTTTATTCTCCACACTGAAACCAGAATCTTTTCAAAGCATGAATTATCATTATACAACTCTATTAAACTTGAGAATGATTTCCCATCACAGTTGGAATACAGTTTCAGTTCTAGAGACGGGCAACACAGCTCCAAATGATCGGACCAATATCTACCTCTGTGAGCCATCTCAGACCAGACACCCCTTTACTCTGTCCCTCTGCCCGCCTGCTCTGCGCTGTGCTAAAGGCTTTGTTCCACCCACTATTGTTTACCATTTGGCTCTCTCACCTCTCCACCCGTATTTGCCATCCTGTCCATCCCAGCACCTCTCTATTCATGGTCACCTGCACACCTCACTTTATTTCCACAAGTGTGTTTCTGAGTATAAGTGCTTGCTCTCTCCACCTCACTTGGAGAGACACCCCACCATCCCTAATTCCCTTCTTTTGATCTCCCTGAGCATCAACCATTGTTTTAGACAATAACCAGTTTCAAAATTTTCTACTCCCACAAACACAGCTTTCTCTTCCTACACCCACTTAAATCAACAATTAGCATCACATACTAGTAATTTAGTCATAAACATTTCCCAATCTTTGCGTAGAGAGCTTACTTTTCACGTACTGAATTTCTAAACTTGCTAAGAGTTTAAAAGTTGTCTCTCCTTCTCATAGTAATTAGCATAGTGCTAAGCAAATATTCTGCGTTGAGTAAATGTTTATCGCAGAGTAAGAATACTCTAGCTCCCACATTCCTTTGACTCCCTTAAACCAACTGCATAGTCGTCCTCTCGAATAACACCATTTTGTTATAACCTTGATGAGATGCCGTCAGAACTTAACTCTGTATCAATTAACCTATGTTAAAACTGCTTTCCTTGTAAGTCGTTTCCCTTAAAGTCGCAGAACCTAACGAAGACTTTTAGTGAGTACTTATTGTAATAGAGAACAGGTGTTTTATGGCTCGATCAAAGTGAAAACAAAGAAAGTCTTAGCCAGTGGAAAAGATTTCTCTGTAGAAATTTCTGCAACTCACTAATTATCTACTAAAGCTCGTGCTTGCTTTATTTATTTATATATTTATTTATTTTTGCAGAAATGTTGATGAGATTAATAGTAATTCTTTCGTCTTGTCTCAACTACAGCCTTATGATCAGAAGCAGACACTTTATGATATGGCTGTGTAGGGTTAAGGGTAGTTTATGGCCAGATCAGAAGGTCACTAAACAGCTTGTGGGAAGGCTAACTGCTAACCTTGGCCTCATTACACACACACACACACACACACACACACACACACACACACAGGTGTATATACATATGTATACAGAATAACCCAAAAGTTCCAGTGATTTTTAGCATCTTAAATTTAATTTTATTAATGGTATAAAACATCTTTTTTAAAAAATACATTTTATTGATTTTTTTATAGAGAGGAAGGGAGAGGGACAGAGTTAGAAACATCGATCAGCTGCCTCCAGCACATCCCACACTGGGGATGTGCCCATAACTATGGTACATGCCCTTGACCGGAATCAAACCTGGGACCCTTCAGTCCGCAGGCCAATGCTCTATCCACTGAGCCAAACCGGTTAGGGCTGATATAAAACATCTTATTATCACTAGTAAAATTACTAATAGTTGTGAAAGCAATGTGTTATAACTGGCTTCCTTATTTTTAAAAAATCTTCGTTCAGCATTTAGCGATACTGGGGCATCTGAGGTCTTTGTTCAACTTATTTTCATACATTGTTTTAATGACTGTCATAACAAAAAACAACTCAGACCAGTTGCAAAAAAAGAACATTGTTGCCTGTGCTTACTAAATCATTATGCTTACTTTTATGTCTCATCTACTAATTATTCGATGATTATTAATGAAATTCGTCTAGTAAATTTAAAACTTCCCAAATATCAGTCAACTATTCTTGCAGCTAATCAGAAACTACTAAGTTTTTAAACAAATGGGCTAAAAACTGTTTGAAGCAACTCATCTGGGTGATTTTTAAGCCTGAGGGGGAGGGGGACTGTTCCGAAGTTTTTAAAGTTTATAGTGATTTTTAAGGGGAAAAGCATTTTTGAACAAACAGCATTATTTTTAGAAATCCTGAAAACTAAAAAAAAGCAAAACATTGGGGGGGGGGAAATTATGATCATTTTACACATTTCCTCTCCAAGCATTCCTTCTGAGCTCTCTCTTCATCTTAAGGGTGAAACATCAGTGACTCACCAAGCGACATATTAACACTAACAACAAAAAGAGGTAAACCCAAGGAATGCCTATTTTTGTTGATTCAAACTGTATCTGAAATCCATGAATATACTTGTATTTTTACAAATCAAGATCAGCAAATAATCCTCTTATGATATCAAATAAATAATCTTGAGTCTTTGACACACACACATGCACACACACACACACAATCTATACATATAACAGCCCAGTGACTGGAAAGGCGGAACAACCAGAATGACCAGTGGCTATGATGCGCACTGCTGCAGCCAACCAGCCTGATCCAGGCCTTGATCGGCTCCTACCCCAGCCGGCCCTGCCCCCAATCGGCCCCCAATATTCCCATCAGGACGGGCCAACCAGACCCCATCCGTGCACAAATTTGTGCATCGGGCCTCTAGTTTTAAAATAAAGCATATTATTTTCATATGCTGGACATATTAAAAATTTCTTTGTTTAGAAGCCCATTATTTTCAAAATATTTCTTTCACAAACAATCTTGAAGAGGAAAAATGGTTAACATGAAAAAACAACACTGAAGTTAATGGTAAGACTAGTTAAAAGTAGGATTAAATTAGAACTCTTGGGAATGCACCTGTCATTTCTCGGCAAGGGCAACTCTGGCAGGCGATAGCCCCACCCCCTACTCTCTACAGACTTAATGAAAGGAATTCTTTCTCCCACTGAGGCTCTACGTTCATGTAAAAAGATCACTATGCACTAAAATCAGGCCAGGCCACACTGAAGTCAGTTCTGATTGGACCCAATAGCTCTACTTAGATATAAACTAAACTGTAAACATTAGAAAAATGGTTTTAACAAAGGAAACAAAACTCTAGTGAAAAACAAAAGCAACTGTTTTCTTTTACCTGATGTTTTAAGTTGTTAAGCAACCAGAGGAAAGGCTGCAGTCATTTAACTTGCCAGGGACAACTCAGAGCTGATGAGCTTCAGGAACCCTGAGGATGGCCAATAATCATGGGAGGAAATATGGCAAGAAGCAACGCCACAAAAAAGGAAGTAATTTGCTAGGTAACCTATAATTAGCCTCTGAATCTTACCGTAGAGAATATTATTGAGGCAAATAGCTTAGGAAGATTTAAAAAAGGATTAGTCATTCACATGAATGAATAAGCCCAGAATTTAGTTACCTGAGCCAGGGAAGGGGGAGGAACACATCATAAAAGCGATATATGCCCCATTTCAGGGTGCACAGGTCCTCAACTAAAAAAATTTTAATGGTTATGCTTCCGGAAATTTAAATGGTTATTTATCTGAGAGGACACTAATCAAATGATAAAATCACCTAATCAAACTAGAATGCCATAAACAATGAAAACCCAATGGTGAGCCAAGTTAACAAAGATGAGCTGGCGTAGTTAATTTTAAGGTGTCATTAGATATAATATTATTTCTGTATAGAATATGCCTGGCCTACAAAAAAATATCCGTTACATCAACTCTTTTTATTCAGAAAGATACCCAACTTTTTCAAATAATATTTTTAACCACTACTGAAGCTAAAATTTTGATAATAAAAAGGAAATTAAGTGGTGTGAAGAATTAGAAGAATTAGAAGCTGAAACTGATCTTCAGACATTTCAGTTTACAATGAAATTATCTAAAATGTTTCATTTTGTTTATTTTTAATATATTTTTATTGATTTCAGAGAGGAAGGGAGAGGGGGAGATAGAAACATCAATTATGAGAGAATCATCAATTGGCTGCCTCCTGCACACCCCCTATTGGAAACTGAGCCCACAATCCAGGCACGTGCCCTTGACCGGAATTGAACCTGGGACCCTTCAGTCCATAGGCCGATGCTCTATCCACTGAGCCAAACCAGCTAGGGCTAAAATATTTCATTTTAAAAGTGAATGACTTTTATGTAAACTTTGCTTAACACTATATGAAGCTTAATTATTAAATTATTCAAGGATAAAGCACACAAAAACCATTCCACCAAAGTACATTAATCAAAATAATGAAATGAGTTGGATTGTTTAATTAAATGATTGACAAGACATGAAATATTTTTTAAAAAAAAAACATTAAAATTGAGGCTCAAAAGCTTTACTATCTACATTCACACCATTTCTGATTTTGTCTGAAATAGCATAGTAATTTAAAAATATGGCCCCCAATTCTCTGTCACCTTCACATAAAAAAAGTTGGGGCCTAAGTCCCTTCCCCTTGAATCTAGGCAGGCTTGTGACTGCTTTGCCCGAGATGCCGTGTGACTTCCAAAGTTAGGACAGAAAAGATCACGCAGCTTCAACCTGGGTCCCTTGAGACTCTGGCCCTGGAGGAAGCCATCCCTCATGTAAGAAGTCCACTGCCCTGGGACTGGCAAGCAATGCCACGTGTGGGCACTTCTGAGACAACCGCAGCTGAGCATCCTGACCGTAGCCAGCACCAGCTGCCAGCCAAGAGAGTGAGCTGACATTTGACGACAATCCCATGAGAAACCCAAGTGTGAACTGACCAGCTGAGCCCTTCCCAAATTCTTGACTCACATGTCACGATCAAAATAAAATGGTTGTCTCACACCCCTAGGTTCTGGAGGAATTTGTTAAGCAGGAGACATGGCAACCAGAGTAAGTTTTATTCTTAAAGAAGTACCTCAGTGACAGATGGGATGCCAGGTTAAAGATTCAGACTATGGCATTCTCTTGCTTTAAAAAGTTAAATATATTGTGGAATAAGATATCCAAAATTCAGGTTCAAATATCTACCTTACTTTTTCTACCAACCTAAACATATTATAAGTTATTTTCAATTATTCACTCGGTCTCTTAAGAAATACCTATTGAGCAACCCGGGCACGTGCCCTTGACTGGAATTGAACCTGGGACCGTCTCTCTTCTCAAAAAATATACAATTAATGGGATCATCTCATTCACTTCCTTGGTTTCAAGTAACATGGGAGTGAATGAGATGATCCCACTAATAGTATACTATGTGAGAAGAGAGAGGGTTTGGGATAGAACTATACAGACACCAACATTAAGAGATGGTAAAATAAGAAAGCTCAACTGGAAACAAAAGGAATGGCCAGAGCCCTGGCTAGTTTGGCTCAGCGGATAGAGCGTTGGTCTGCGAACTGAAGGGTTCCAGGTTCAATTCCAGTCAAGGGCACGTGCCCGGGTTGCATGGTCGATCCCCAGTGGGGGACAAGAAAGAGGCAGCTGATCAATGGTTCTCTCTAATCCAGCGGTTCTCAACCTGTGGGTTGCGACCATCGGAAAACACATAGCATATCAGATATTTACATTATGATTCATAACAGTAGCAAAATTACAGTTATGAAGTAGGAACGAAAATAATTTTATGGTGGGGGTCACCACAACATAAGGAACTGTATTTAAGGGTTGCGGCATTAGGAAGATTGAGAACCACTGATAGTAATCATTGATGTTTCTATCTTTCTCTTCTCCCTTCCTCTCTGAAATCAATAAAAAATATATTTTAAAAGAAGGAATGGCCAGAGAGTTAGGAAGAACACAGGAAAGTATGCTGCCACTGAAACTTAACAGCAAGTGAAATCAAAGCTTTTCTAAACTCAATTCCTCTTGATTTCCTTACATGAAGATAAGGCTGAGTTTGGTAGAAATCTTTCTGGGGATCTAAATTTGGACGAGAGCCTTCTACTTCTTCAAAACATGTAACTAAGCGTCTTCTTCTTCTTGAACTGGAAGACTTGTGATTTTGTGCAACACAGAAATCAACTTAAAGGAAAAATAAGATAAATATATTTAACTTATAAATACAGGATGGGGCAAAAGTAGGTTCATAGTTGTAAATACACAGAACAATTTATTCTTGTATTATGATTTACTAATTATTGTGTTATTTTCCACAGAAACAACTGTAAACCTACTTTTGTAAAATAAATTTAAAGTCTGTAAAAAGGTCATGGGTTTTACAGCCAAGTGGGCCTGAATTTAAATTCTACCTTTGCCATTTTCTAGCTGTGTGATGTAGGGCAAGTTACTTATTCTCTATATCCTCATAAGACATTATGCTACATACAGCACAGAAATAAAGCTGTTCCTGTTCTCTTGGACCCACTCTTATCAGAAAGCCAACCCCAGCACTGCCAATGAAAATAGCATTGATCATGGTTACATACGATCATCTTGTTGGGACATTCAATGGTAAATCTCAATCCTTATCCTGTTAAAACTTTCAGAAGCATTAGACAAAGATGATCACTTCTTCCTTTTCAAACAGTCTTTGTTAGGCTTCTGGGTAACCATCCTACCTTGATTCTCTTCCTGCCTGATTGGCCTGGCCCACCCCCTTTCAGACTCCTCTCTGGTTCTTTCATAGGTCCCAGGCTCCATATATGTAAATACCAGTATGCCCAAACTCAAGCCTCAATCCTCCACTATCCACTATCACTCCACAGGTGACCTCATCTAGTCTCATGGCTTTAAATATCATCTATATGCCAAAAAAGTTCAAATTCGTGTCTTCTGTTCAGCTCTCTCTTCTGAATGCCAGACACCAAATGCCTACTCAACATGTCTTCATGAATGTCTAAACAGCTTTTCAAACTTGGTACAAACTTCTGATTCTCCCTAAACCTAGTCCTTCTTCAGTATTCCTCATCGTATTAAATGGCAACACCATTCTTCTGTTTGGGCTCAAAAGCTGAGTCATCTGTCACTCTTTTTCTCTCATAACACAGCCAATTGGCAAATTCTGTTAGCTTTAACTCAGGATATATTCAAAATTCAACCACTTCAGATCATATTCACCTCTCTCAGCCTTATCTGAACTATATAATCTCTCCTCTCGATTACTGTCAGTCTTCCAAACTGATGTCTTTGTTGACATTCTTGACTCCTATAACAGTATGCTCTCCACAAAGAGCCAGAGTAATGAATCCCTTTTAAAGTTTAGGTCATATCTGGTTAGCGCAAAACCTTCTTATACCTTAGCTTCCCATCTCACTCAGACAAAATGCAAATTCTCAATGGTCTTAAAACCCTATCCAGCCAGTTTTTCCCACTCCTCCTGATGTTTTCTTCTTATTGCTCCTAATTTCATTCCCTGTGCTTTGGCCACATGCATCTCTTTGCCATTCCTGGAAGACCCTCAAGCATGCTCCTGTCTCTGGAACTTTATGCTTGCTATTCCCTTAGATATCCTCATGGTTTGCTCCCTATCATCAAGAAGATCTAGGCTCAAAAGTCATCCTGTAAAACAAACCCTCCCTGACAACTCCCCCAAAACTATAAATATATAAAGAAATCCTCCCCCAATTTCTCACACCCTTCCATTGTTCCTTTTTGTATATAACCCTTATTTCCCCTAATATACTTTACTTATTTTATTTTCTGTCTCCCCTCCACCACAACCTAGTATATAAACTCCATGAAGGCAAGGGTTTTATCTGTTTTTGCTCTCTGTATCTCCAATACCTACAACAGTGCCTGGTATGTAACAGGTATTTAACATGTAAGTAAATTAAAATTACATAACAAAATATGCATTAAAGCGCTCAGAATATAGATGTTCAACAAAGAGTTGTTATTATTTGTGGAAAATTAAACACTCAAGTATTAATTACCCTAAAATTGATGTGGCAACAGTACTGGTGAAGTTGAATGAGAATGTTGTATTCTAGGAATTACTTTCCTGTAGACACTGAATTTTTATTTTAAGACAGAACTTGATATGGGAGGTTCATTTAGTTTACCATATGAAACTCTTCTGACAAAGTGATTTTGAACAAAATAAACAATTTTTAAACATGTATTATAACTTTAAAGATGTGCCATATTGTCATGAATGATCCAAAACAAATTTAGTAAAATTATGTTTTCTTTCAGTGCAGGGAATAAATATTTTGAAAGGAGCAAGATGTTTACTTGTATTCTATTTCCAACAATTAGAAAGAGCTCTAAGAAATATGTGTCTAGAGCAGTAAGAAATGGGTGGCTTTATTACTTTAAATTTCACATAATAGGAAGAACTGCATTTACTGAAACGTTAGCTGGTATTCCAGAATTGATTTAATAAAGTCTTCCCAGAAAGGAAGCAGAAGAGGAAAAGAGACCCACAGATGTCTTAAAACTTAAAGGAAAGCCTACATCTGTCACCAGATCAAGCTGAGAATACAAAATACTGCTAACAAGGTATGGCTTCTTGAGGGCATTAAATACATTTTCAGAGTATCTCATGCTACTTGGCACATAGGTAGCCAATAAGCATTAGTTAATTGCGTAAATGGTAGACTAACAGATGAGGAAGTTAATTATAAGAAATCATTACTCAGCCAGCTGGCATGGCTCAGTGGTTGAGCATCAACCTATGAACCAGAAGGTCACAGTTCGACTCCCGGTCGGGCACATGCCCAAGCTGTGGGCAGGAGGCAGACGACTGATGATTGTCTCTCATCATTATTGATTTCTCTCCCTCTCCCTTCCTCTCTGAAATCAATAAAAATCTTATTTAAAAAAAAAAAATCACCACTCAGGTATGTCCACATTGCCCATCATAAACGTAATAAAAAGCTGGGAGCACAAGTTCTAATATTCTCCTTTTTCTGTCTCTTACATAAGAAGTAAGAAAGAGCCTTCAATTATAAAATCTGAGCTCTACTCTAGGAGGAAAAAAAAATCACCACTCGGAAGTTTGAGTTGCTACCTTAGGTAAGTGGTACTAGTTATGTTATTTGAGATCTCTTAGGCCAGTGGTTGGCAAACTGCGGCTCACGAGCCACATGCGGCTCTTTGGCCCCTTGAGTGTGGCTCTTTCACAAAATACCACGCGCGGGCGTGCATGGACAGTGCGACTGAAACTTCGTGGCCCATGCGCAGAAGTCAGTATTTTGTGGAAGAGCCACACTCAAGGGGCCAAAGAGCCGCATGTGGCTCGAGAGCCGCAGTTTGCCGACCACTGTCATAGGCAGTGGAGGGCGACGCAGGGTTCCTCTATGTCACCTCATCTCCAGACAGCTGGAAGAGACAGGTGACACCAGGCAGCCCCAGACCAGGTCCTGCCGGCCCAGAGCTCAGCCATGAACGGGGTTCCCTCTACAGAAATCAACTGCCAGTTAAAATAAGATTAGAACCATAAGAGAAAAAAATAAAGAAATTATTAAAGAGATATCAAAGGAAGAGAAGAGGAAAAGAAGGGCATGAGTTAGTAAGGCGTGAAAGCAAATGTTACCTGACTCCCCCGCCACCCCCGCACCCCAAACACACACACACACAAATCCGGTTCACAAAAGAGTAGGGCTACACAGTGACTTAACAGATTTCAGTCTCACATTCTTCGTCACATTTTCAGGACTACCAGAATCACACCTGGCATGACAGGATCTGTAAATTCACCTGCGTGAAGACCCCTGCTTTCAAACTCCATACCAAACTCGGTGGTTTCTAAAAACATACAGGTTGCTTTACGGTTTATGGGGGGAAAGTAGGTTACGCTTTTACCCATAAAGGTCTGGATGACTCAGAGTTTAATAATAGGATGCGTGAGCTTTCACCCCTAGGTCACTGATTCTAGGACGACTACAGTAGACTGTCATTTTACGGCATTGCCATCTCGCAGCTGTTTGGTTCAAAATCTGTAGAAGAAATGTTCTGCGTGTCTCTATTAATACTCACTTGACAGGTGTATGCATTCCAATTCCTGTGCATCTGCCAACTGCGACCACTGTGAAGCGGAGTGATGAAAGCCACAACAGCTGCCACCTTGAGACAGCCCTGAGCCTGCCCAGTCCTCTCCTGTCTTTATCTAAAGTGCTAAATATTAATGCTTCATATTACAACAGATTTTACCGTCTAAAACCAAAATCATAAAGGAAAGAGATCTGTGGAGGATTTCTGAAATAAAACCAATTCATTTCACATCATTGCATACAACAAAGAAAGCAACAACTTTTCCTCCTAGGAATATGTGGTAAAAGCCATACCAGCTGAGAAAGTCAACATTTCTCATGGCTCAGTGACCTGTAGGAGACCACAGACATGCTTGGGACTGTGTGCTTCCGCCATAGTAATGACACAGGCAGGTCACCTGGAAACGCACTTCTAAATTTTATGTACCAAAGCGTCATGTACCCAGGCAATATGAACCAATATAACTCCCACTGTATCTCTACCATGGTGCTCTACAGCCTCTAAGTCAATACCTATGTAGAGCCAAAGACTAAATTAATCAGTTCAACCCTTCACCATGGCAATTGGAAACTAGATGGTACCTACTACACTGAAAAGTCATCCCACTGCCCTAGCCCAGGAGTGGGCAAACTTTTTGACTCGAGGGCCACAATGGGTTCTTAAACTTGACCAGAGGGCCGGAACAAAAGCATGGATGGAGTGTTTGTGTGAACTAATATAAATTCAAAGTAAACATCATTACAGAAAAGGGTACGGTCTTTTTTTTTTTAGTTTTATTCATTTCAAACGGGCCGGATCCAGCCCACGGGCCATAGTTTGCCCACGGCTGTCCTAGCCAGTTTGGCTCAGTGGACACAGCGTTAGCCTGTGGACTGAAGGGTCCTGAGTTTGATTCCGATCAAGGGCACATGCCTCAGTTGCAGGCTCCTAGCCCTGGTTGGGGCATATGGGAGGTAACCAATCAATGTGTCTCTCTCTGTCTCTCCCTCTCCCTTCCACTCTCTAAAAATCAGTGGAAAAAATATCCTTGGGTGATGATTTAAAAAAAAATTCATTCCATTAAGAAGGGTTCCCCACAGCCTCAAGTCACAGCAATACCTGGAGAAGAATTATATTTTGAAAAACAAAACTATTATTTTTAAACCACAGTATGGAGATATTTGTCATTGACTAATTTGTTATGTCTGTACTGAAATAATGATGAGTTACCCATTGACCTTTACCACATATTCAGTCCATGGCTCAAATGGAAATAAGACTCATGTAGAAATCTGTATTCCCATCTTCCATAACCACATTCATACCTTCTTTCAAAGAATGCGGCATCTCCTTTTAAGAGAAAGTTCATTTAACCAGGTGATAGTCCAAGTCACATTTAGGGTACATTTTTTTTTTAAATATATTTTATTGATTTTTTTACAGAGAGGAAGGGAGAAAGATAGAGAGTTAGAAACATCGATGAGAGAGAAACATCGATCAGCTGCCTCCTGCACATCTCCCACTGGGGATGTGCCCGCAACCCAGGCACATGCCCTTGACCGGAATCGAACCCGGGACCCTTCAGTCCGCAGGCCGACGCTCTATCCACTGAGCCAAACCGGTTTCGGCTAGGGTACATTTTTAATGTTTGTACATAATGCTTAATAGGGGTCAGCTTTAAGTGATGTTAAATACTGCCCTATTTGGCACAGACTCAGAAAATGGTGACAAAATCACTAATAACTTTTTATTTGAAATATATCATCTAAATATATATATACATATATATATATATATGTACATATATATATACACATATACATATACATACATATTGATTTCAGAGAGGAAGAGAGGAGAGATAGAAACATCAATGATGAGAGAGAATCATTGATCGTGCTGCCTCCTGCACAATCCCCACACTGGGGATCGAGCCCACAACCCAGGCATGTGCCCTGACCAGGAATCGAACAATGACCTCCTAGTTCAGTGATGGCGAACCTTTTGAGCTCGGCGTGTCAGCATTTTGAAAAACCCTAACTTAACTCTGGTGCTGTGTCACATATAGCAATTTTTTGATATTTGCAACCATAGTAAAACAAAGATTTATATTTTTGATATTTATTTTTATATATTTAAATGCCATTTAACAAAGAAAAACCAACCAAAAAAATGAGTTCGCATGTCACCTCTGACACGCGTGTCATAGGTTCGCCATCACTGTCCTAGTTCATAGGTCGATGCTCAGCCCCTGAGCCACCGCAGCCGAGCTGTATCGTTTTATTTTAAAAGGTCTTAAGAATGCTGCAAGTTCAGGCTTGACAGATTTGCTCCTGTCAAACCCAAGACACCTTATAAAACGAGAAAAAAAGCACTAACTAGGCCCTTTTGATCCGGTTTAGTAAGGCAACAAAACAAGCCTGCGGTTTGATTTTGTTTTGCTTTAGAACTAGTGTGTCATTACCGATCATGATCTGCAATTCCACTTCACTGATGAGGAAATTAAGACACAGAAAGGTTAAATGACACAGAAACACAGACCCTCTGAATAGAGGGGAACTTAGTTACAACTCCAAGCCCACATTTTTATCCAATTAAAAATAATGTCATTTTTTTACAAGCTAAAAGTTTGCCAAAAAACTCTTCAGTTCCAAGTTTAATAACAAAGTTAGCAAACCTATCAGTTTTATCTGTCTTCTATATTAAAACCATTAAGTCTTTGTCTTTTGTCTTAAACATCAAGAAGCTCAGAGAGCATTTAGTGCCCAAGCAGAACACCACTTCCTAGCCGTGGTTTCTGGGAGTTATCTCATCCGTTCTTTGTCACTCAGCTTTTCACAAACTCAGTCACTATTAGTTGAGCATCTGTTATATGTCATACTGTGTCCGAGGTGCTAAAGAGACAGTAGTAAACAAATCATGAGAACACTCCTGTCTTTGTGGAAATTAATTACAGAAATATAAGTTACAGTATGTTAGTGTGATGGACAAAATAAGCAGGAAAAGAGATCAGGGTTGTGGGATGCGGTTCATCTTTGAAAAGAATGGTTAGTGAAGCCATAAGGGTGGCATCTGTTTGCATCCAGACCTGGAAGGGAGAAGGGGGAGGAGTAAGCCAGCATCAAAGCTACTGCAGGCCCTAGGAACAAGTGCAGCAGCAGTCCTGAGGTGGGAGCATGCTTGGCCTGCATGAGGCACTTTTCGTTGTTGCTTATTATTTTAAACAACACATTTTTCTTCATTGAAAGTTCCGTCAAACACTTTGGAAGAAGGTCAGGAACACGCATGCAATCGTAAGTGCTACAAACAACCTTCAGACACTATGACACCTCGGAAGAGTTTTTAGTGGTTGGCTATTGCAATGACACTTCACCTTGCCCCTCCCACTCCCATTTCTTCTCCTCTAGAGATCAAAACATTGACTTCCTAAAACTAAGTCACAGAAGTAAAATAAAATAAAATAAACCTGCTCTGGGGGAAAGGCCCATCTTAATGAAGGGAATCAATCACACTGCAATGCAGAGAAGCCAGACCGCAAGTGACTACCTCTCTTGAACTTGTAACCCACGGTATCTGTATCCAGCGTTTAACATTAAGCACTGCCTGGTATTGTCACTCTGTTTACATCTCATTATTTGCTACTTTGGATTGTTGTGTACACATCTGCTCTCACAGTGACTTCCCTGGAGCAGGGCCCATATATTGGAAATGTCTGAATCCCATCACATGACTGCACATGGATGGCACAAATATTTGTTTGACAGCTTAATTCTGTTTGACGGTGATGTCATAGAAACTGCCACAATGAGCAGCAGACATCCTCCTGTTTTAAGTATCTGTTTGTGGATAAACCATGAACGAAACACCATAGTCTCTTACAGACATTTGGATAATCTCAACAATCTTGGGCAAGTTACTGTTTGTGTAACATTCCATTCTGTCTACATTTCCCTTTGCATTTTCAGTTGGGCACAGTACACACTTTCCGTCTAGACACAGCAGAGATTAGCCACAAAACACAAAGGAGCCACACCGCGCTGTGCGAAATCCTGTTCAGTTCGCTTCAGTCAATGTTATTAAACACTATTAAAGGAAAGGGACTCAACAAGAAACTACCAGATCCCAGGAATGTAAGTCACTGTCCATACCGTCTAGCAAGACAAACCAACACATAAGGAGTAACTTCAGTGGATGTAAAACACACAGCAGCATTTTGAAAGTATATAAACAGTGGCTTGGAGGGCCAGGGAAGGCTACACAGAAAAGTTGGCACCTGAACAGCCAGGGCTTGAAAGATGAATAGGCCTAGGACACTCAGACAGAGATCAAAGGGCATTCCAGATTGTGCAAAAGACACTGGCAGAAACGTAACATTGAAAACTGCTGGCAGAATGCATTCAGCACCCGTGAAGGAAAACAGGTCTGTTGCCCTCCTAATCTTTCCAACCAAAAAAAACACCAAGCTTTCAAATAAGGAGCAAAGGAAGAAAGTTTCATCAGCACTTGTTTTGTTAAACCTCTTAGCTTTGCTTTGCCCTTTCTGTGTTGTTCCCTCTTAAATAAATAAAGTACTGTGCTGGAGAGTTCAGTGAGGAAAAGTACTTCAACTTGACTGTGGAAAAAGAAAAACTGAAAAAAATGGGCAAGGGCCAAGGAATAAGCAAACTGCCCTTCTCAAATAGATAAATGCGAGCACATTTGAACAGGAAGCACTACCTGGTATTGTTACTCTGTTTACACTGCATTATTTGCTACTTTTTAAAATCAGACTATCATGGGCCCTGCTGTTCACCGAGTCCATCCATACTGATTTTATGCTCACAATGTGTTCGCCTCTGCCACCCCAGGCCCGAGGGGCTTTCTCGTTGCCCTCCTCTTTGAGCAGGCTCCTGCTTGCAATCTAGTAAGAGAAACAAAGTGGAGGGCAATTCCCTGTGCCCTGTTCCTTCCGCGGCTGCCAACCAATGCCTGAAGCTCAGAGCAGAGTGAAGTTCCAGCCAGGTTAACCAGTGAGGAAAAAACACACACTGGAATAATTACATTTCAGCCACTGACTTGCAAGAAACTGTCAGAGGCTCCCGGGAAGGGTGTGGAACACCTCTGCCGGCGAGCAGGGCGCGGGCGCGGGGCCTGGCTGCCCCGTGGCTGGGGATGCTGGCGGGGCGCGGGGCAGGGGACGGGGCGCAGTTACCTGGGAGCTCAGGTAGACTTTGAGGCACTCCTCACACACGGCCTTCTTGCAGCAGGGCAAGGGCTTGATCGGCTTGTCTTCCAGGCACACCCGGCACATCAGCACCATGAGGGGCGCATAGGGATCCCCGACCCCACCCAGGCCAGAGTAGGGTGGAGCTCCCAACAGGCTGGGCGCGGAGAAAGGTTCGGGCGCCAGGTAGAACTCCAGCTCGATGCTGCCGCCATCGGGGGGCAGGCGGTCCGTGGGGAGGGACAGCCGGGGGCTAGGGAAGGAGGAGGGGGTGCCGGGAGCGTCCATCACCGGCGGGGCCCGAGGCGGCGAGGCGGGCGGCGAGAGCGGCTCGGCCGTGGGGTCCGGGGGCAGGACGTTCTCCACGCAGAACACGGAGCAGAAGACTTGCCTCCGGGCGGGGGGCGGGCGCCGCTGGCCCAGCACGTCCAGGACCAGGGCGTCCGGAGTCCCGACGCGGATCCCGGGCTTCGGCTCCTCTCCGGGGGGCGCCTCCGGCGGCTCACGCCCTCCCTCCTTTCGGTCCCCCGCTTCCTTCTCCTGCTCATCCAGCTGCTGTGACAAAGTCTGAGGATTGAGGGGCCCGGTGAGCGCCAGTCCTGCGGGCGGCCCGGGGGCTCGGCTCTCCGTCCGGCCCGGGGCCCCCCAGCTCCCCGCGGGCTCCGGGGCGCTGGTGTCCGCGCCGCCCGAGTCGCTTCCGCAGCCGCCGCCGCTCGGATCCGCGGAGGCGGCGCGCGGCCCGGGCGCCCCGCCGCTGTCCCCCTGCGGCCTCGGGGGCTCGGGGGAGCCCGTGGCGCCGCCAGCGGGGTCGCCCGCCTCCGGGGCCCCGCCGCCGCTCACCGTGCTCTGCTCCTCGCCCATCGCCGCCCGCGGCCCGCGCCGCCGCTGCCCATCCAGCCGCCGGGACCCCCACCCGGCGCCGGCGGGCAGCAGGGGCAGCGGCGGGGCTCCACTCGCGGCTCCGCTTCTGCTTCCGGGTCCCTCCTCCGGGCCGGGGACGCCAGCAGCTCCCTCCGGGGAGCCCGTGCTCCCGGGCCGCGGCGCGCGGGGGCCCGGGCCCGGGCCGCTCCTCCTCCTCGTCCTCCCGCGCGGCCGGGCACCGCCTCGGGGGCGCCGAGGGCCGCTCTCTCCCGGCGCGAGCGCCCGCCCCACATGCAGGGCTGGGAGGCGCCGGGGCCGCCGCGCACCCCGGGCGGGGCAGAGGGGTCCGGAGGAGGCGGCGTCAGCCCCGCGCCATCGCCGGTCCCCGCGGCGGGCCACGCGGGACGGGCGGCCGGAGGGCGGGGTCCGGGGCCTGGAGGCCTGTGGCACCGGGGCGCGCGCGGCGAGGTGCAGCCTGCACGCGGGCGAGCCGCCGGGGTCCTGGGGACCGAGGCGGAGCGCACGACCTCCCCGGCTCCCGAGTCACCTAGCGCCCTCCTCGCGGCCCCTGACCCCACCCCTTGGCGCACACCTCCCCACACGTACACGCGCAGGCACACGCGCGCTCACACGCGCGCCCCGAGTGGGTGTGATCTGAGCCGCGATGCGCTCCGGCGCCCGGAGTTCACACTCGGCTCCAGCCAAACACCCCCGAGCAGGCAGCTGCCCTTGGGGCTACGCACTGAGTAGAACTTCCTACTAAAGGACTGGGTACTCAGCGCTGGACCCAAAACACTCAGGGTTTGGTTTCTCTTGCTCCTCTGGGGTCCATCCAGTTTTAAAGCCCTCAAGGAGTTCAGAGAAATAACTCTAGGAATTACCCGTTCCAAATGCGCAATATACAACTTTCTGCCTAACTGGGTAAAAAAGAATCTTGGAAACCCACAAAATAAGACGAAAAAGCGCTGGAATCCTTATGAGAGCTGATAAGTAATTTACAAGATTTATCACTTTTTTTTTCTCCTCTTTGGTGTTCTTTTAGGAACTATACTTAACCCTTTAAATGTTCCAAAATGGATAACACCGGGTTGTAAAATGGCCTGGCCTAATTCATGGACTGGATCCCTGGTGGGAATGATGAGGAGTTTCATTAGCATAACCACATTTATTCCCAAAACTGTTTCCAAGACAACAATTACATTTGAGCCAGAATTTAATTATGTGTTGATCAGTCTTTATTTTACAGGAAGCATTAGTCACCCAGACTGGTGTGTTTTAGTTCCCTAAAGCCAATGAAAACATTTTGGGGAAGCCAGCCCTTGTGTTTTTCATCTTGAGAGAGCATTCAATTTACACATTCATGTAATAGGAAGGAGCTGTGAAGGGTGTACAATTATTTTTCTTGAAGTTGTTCCTGGATTGTTCTAAACTATTTTCCAAATCAGATAGAATGCTAGAAAGATGACTAGCTGTGCAATACTAAGAAAGCAGTGTAACACCAGAGAATTTGTCTATCGAGTGCATATGATGCTCAGTTGCATGCCAAAGGGATAAATCCAATGTAGCAGTCTAAATGCCACCTCATGTATCGGTCTGACCCAAGAATGAAGATTTCTTATTTGGAAGATTAAATGCTATTCAAGGGCCCCCCACACCCACCCCTACCCCACCTCAACTTGGCTAATTAATTTCCTGGTAGCTGCTGTTTTCTCCAAATGATACCTCTAGTGTTTATTGTTTTAAAGGCAGGAGCAAGAAGCCCACCTATGTGCCTTAATGTACCCCACCTAAAAACTATTCTTTCAAAAGGGATATAAAAATAATGTTTTCCAGGTGACCAGAGGCTGAGAGTGAGACCAGAGTAACCATCATGGATCCAAAGAAGTGTATCTCCACAGTGTCAGCAGCAATCAAATCTCTCAAGGTCTTCCCATGGTTTGGAAACCCCTCCCCCACACACATTTGTCATAGGTATTCCAAGAATTTGTTCTTGCAAAGTCTACCATTTTGTTCCTTATCCCTCAGGTTTCAGTTCTCTGGCAATGGCTCTCCTTGACACTGAACCAACTAGAAGTTCCTGCTGGGACTCCTGAAGGCGGCCCATAGCTCTCAGCCCTGATTACTGCCACGACTTCTTTCCTACAGAGTTCATCTGGCCTTTGGGAAGAGAGAAGCATGGCATGCCATATCTCCAGCCGCCAAACAGACTCAGACTTGCCCGAACCATGGGCCCAGCATCCCCTGGAGTTCAATCTGGGATCCATGGGACACCTGGAGCACCGACATGAGTTAAAAGGCAAAGCGAAAACACTGGTTCTACCATCAATTTTCTCTGAAAAGAAAAGCATGAAGCACCTATCATGATTGTGCTGATAGGATTCACTTTTTTAAAAAAAGTTATCTTTATTGTTGAAAGTATTACAGATGTCCCCCGCCCCCCATTGGCCACCATCCACCCCCCACCCAACCCTCCCAGGCCTTCCCCACCCTACTGTCTGGTGCATATAACTTCCCTGGTTAATCTCTCTCCACTCCTGCCTTCCCTCAGCAGTTCCTCAGTCTGTTCCATGCTTCTATGTCTCTGGATCTATTTTGTTCATCAGTTTATTTGGTTCATTCGATTCCACATATGAATGAGATCATGTGACACATCTTTCTCTGCCTGGCTTATTTCACTCAGCATAATATACTCGGGGGCCCTCCATGCTATCTCAAAGGGTAGGAGGGCTTCTTTTTTATGCCTGTATCGTATCCCATGGTGTAAATGTACCACAGCTTTTTTATCTACTCAGTTACTGATAGGCACTTGGGCTGTTTCCAGATCTTAGCTATTGTAGGATTCATGTTTTTAAAAGGATTGCTTGAAAATAAACACTGGCATAAATTTCACTTACCTACCACAAGCTTAATATTCCTGAACATCCGTTCATGTCAGGCTATATTCAGTTGTTAGAACAATATAAACACTATTGCCACTACCAGTTTCAGTTCTCAATATTTTTTAACCTGCAATGAGCTATGCACCTTCCCTAAGACTTCAATATCAGGAGACTATGTCAAGTTTGAGAATTGATGAAGTCAACTGCTTTTAATCATTAATGAACATTATCTTTTCTATTAGCACTTTTCTTATCCTGGCCTTCAAATAAGACTTGTTTTGGTTTGCTTGAAAAATGTTATTCAGACATTAATTAGAAAATGAAAAAACCTAGATTTATTAACTTATTAGAAAAATGTTCTGAGGTATCAGAAAAGCTATAAATCATTAAATTTTACATATTAAAGGTGAAACTAGTTTCTTAACTGTTGTGGAGAAGAAATACATGATGTTTAAATACCATGGAATAATTATACAGCAAATAGCTGACTTGTATTTCTACTAGTTCGTCAACTATCAGACCAGGTAAAAAGAAATAGATGTCATTTAAAAACTGTATTTCCTGAAGAGGAATGGACAGGGCGGAACTGTTGTCCAGGTCTTCTTCTGAAAGGCACAGTGGAATGTTGGGCCTCCTTTTCCTATTTTCTCCCTTCTTCAGCCAGGGAGGGGGAGACCTTCGTATTATTAAGGGAAAGGGCATCACATAGAAAAGAGAGGAACACAATTGTTTCACTTTCTTTTTCCACATAAATTCCCTAAGGAAAATCCAAATAGCAGACTCTTATAAGATAATGTTAAAAAGAAAAGAAAAATATAAAATGAAAGCCCCAAAGCTTGGAAAACAGAAAACAGGGATAAGAAGGAAGAGGGTAAAAAAAAAAGAAGAAAGAGAAAAAGAAAGGCAGGGAGAGAAGGAAGGAGGGAGGGAAGGGAATAATTTTATTACCCACCACTCAAAATAGCCATTGAAACTACAATAATAAAAGCATAATATGCTAATTAGACCAGGCGTCCTTCCAGACGACCTTCCGGACAAAGCCGGGGCTGTGAGGGAAGCCCGGGTCCTGGGTGCAAGAGGGAAGTTGGTGCTGGCAGCTGGGGGAAGGAAGGCCTACTCTTGCACGAATTTTGTGCATCGGGCTCTAGTTTTAACATGATATATTTCATTCTAGCATCTGCATCTGTGTGTATTAAATATTATGCATGCTTTTGTTTGTTTGTTTTTAAACTTAGTAATATATCCTGAACATTTTTCATTTCATTAAAACATCTGTACATCAAGATTTGCGACCATAACGAATTTTACTATATAGATGTGCCATAATTTATTTAGCCAATTCTGTTTTATTTAAAAATGTGATCATTTATGATTTTAAAAATATGGAACACTTAATATGTTAATGTGTATAATATTAACATGTAAACCTTGTACACATTCCTAACAGACCACAACATAAAGTTCTAAAAATTAAATTGCTGCAGCAAAGGGTTGATGTAGTATTGAAGCTTTATCACAGAAACTGAGCATCAATTTATAATCCCATCAATAGTGAGAGTACGAGAGAGACGACTTGGGGAAGTAAGACCATTCCTTATAAGATTTTTGAAAAATAAAAAAATGCTGTCAATAATATCTTACTTTTTAATTAATGAGCACATTTTTAAATAAAAAGGGAAAAATCAAATATCAACCGTCAATGAGCCTTGGGATATTTGCAATGCAGCACTATATATTACGGCTCTTAATTCCTGAGGTGATGGTTGGGACAGCTTCCCCCTCCTCGCCTTTTAAAAAAGAACTCCTCTTCACCTCTTGTAGTGACAGCGGTGCTTTCAAAACGTTCAGAGCTAAACTCAGTCATCGCTAACACTCTAAGTACACATCCAGGATGCCACTCACTCACTTACAAAACGCAAGTGTATTTACTCGAGGGCCCCACACTCCTTCCCAAACGAACACTGTGCCCAGGAAATCCATCTCTCAGCCCCCACTGTGGAACCTCTGAATTAAGGCAAGAAGAGGTTCACTAAGTGCAACACCAGCCCTTCCTAACCTGAGAGACCACTTCCCTCCTCACCGAAGGAATCCCCGAGCCCTTGCTGTTTAAAGGCAACTCAAAGTTTCCACCGCTGTGGTTTTTATTTACTAGAAAGATGTTAGCCCTATCTCTTCATCTAGAAATCCCCAGTCTCCTCTCCCCAGCACATAGTCCCATAAAGAGAGAGGCCTTTGCTCTCTGTTCCCCAGCCGCCCTTCTGAAGGGGGTGTCAAGTCCCCGCTGCCTCCTGACAGGCTTTGTTTACAGGAGCCAGAGAAATTTACAGCCCGCTGGCTTCTCCTGTCCAGAGGCTGGAATGCCTCCTGGTTGGGTAAACAAGAGCAAGATAAATCTCCTCTGGGACCATCACCCTCAGCATCATCCTTGCTGGGTAATTCATTTTGTCCAAACTAAAGGTTAATCAAGCATCAAGCATCGAGGTACGTGTACCTGACAACAGTTTTAGTTCTGAAAAGAGTAGATTTTCTTAGCAAAAGGGAAAGTAAATCTCTTCCAAATGAGGGAAGACGGAAAAGCTCATTTAGAGAAAATTCATTTAAAACAAGGAAGAAGTGCTTACAAAACTATGCTAAGTGAGAAAGGCAAGGGACATGTAATGGGTACCATGATTACAACAGTGTAGCATGTGCATGATAAAATAAAGACAAAAGTAGTAGTGGTTATTCTCCTGAGCGCCCCCCTTCCCTGCTGCTCCTCCTCCCCCCTACCCCCCCTACCCCCCCGCCCCCCCCCCCCCCCCCCGCAGCCATCAGAGGTGATGGAAAAAGCAGGCTCCTCACAGAAAGGCCTCGGAGACTGCCTGGAGCAAGAGGAGCAGAAGCCTGAGGTTAGAGCAGGCTGGGACCCCAGGCCAGAAGTAACAAGCCGTCAGGGGACCCCACAGAGGCATCCAGGGATGCCCTCCAGATCAGAAGTCCTGTAGAGGAGCCATAGAACAAGCACATCAAACTCAAAGGCTAACACGGGCCAAATAAACAAGGTTTAAGTTTATGTGGGTTGTATTAGTGGAGAGAAATGGTGTGCCTGCATGTAAGGGAAATGAATGCAACACAATTATAGTAATCAGTCATTAGCGAACATTGTAGTTTGTTATTAATAACTAGAGGCCTGGTGCACAGATTCGTGCACTGGTGCGGTCCCTCGGCCTGGCCTGCAGGGATCGGGCCGAAACCGGCTCTCCGACATCCCCCAAGGGGTCCTGGGTTGCTGAGAGGGCGGTTCTCAGGTGACACACCCCAGAATCAGGCTCCCTCCTTTCTGGTTCCGGGTGCATCACCCAAGAACCGCAGCTGCCAAGTCACTGAAGCTCGGAAGCTCCTACGTTGAGTGTCTGCCCCCTGGTGGTCAGTGCGCGTCATAGCTACCGGTCGGATGGGCAAACAGTTGGCCAGTCGGCTGGTGGCTTAGGCTTTTATATACCAGTATATAAATTGTGTATAACAAGATATTGTAAAAATTAAGTTACAAAATTTTTATTAAAACGTTTCTTACATACCATTATATTGGCTGGGCCACAAGTTTGACGTGCTTGCAGTAAAAGATGAAATTGACCAACCCATCCTTGAACTTTACTTTGTGAAACTGACCAGTTTCTGCAATTCCCCCAAACGGTTATTCCCCTTTGGGAAACACCTCTGCAAAAACTCAGCCATTGAAACTGCCCAGCCCTTCTCCATTTAACTGCAACCCATCCCCAACCCCTGCCCAATCCTCTCCCTCAGGCCTAGACTGTTAGAGGAACCAGCTCACCCACTCAGCTGCTCCCACTCCCCAATAAAGACCCTTCCTTCTGGGCAAAATAAACAAGAGTGGTTGTTATATAAGGATGGTGATGTGGTGATGATTTTCCTCTCTACTTCCTAAAATTTCTAAAATGCTATGTTGCTTTTATAACAACATACAGAAGAGAGAAAAGATTTTCTAAAAGAGTGAAGGTTTTATTCTAATGAACAGAGAAATAGGCTTTTGTTAATAGGTGTTATTTGCATGCACACTCGTGACAGTTAAGGTAAGCAAGTCCTTCTAGTTGTTACAATTCAATTCAACAAACATTTCCTGACTGTCTTTCAGATCCTGTGACAGCTCAGGAAAATTCAGTTTATTTATTTGTTCAATGGAGAAAATAATCTTTTCCCCAAATTTCACTTCTTTACTATTAACTTTATGATATCTATTAAACATTTGAACTGTGAGAGCATATCTTACTTGTATACGAACATCCAGTTCCTAGCCTCCCGCACAAATTTAGTTCTCAATGAAACATTTTTAAAGGAAAAAATGAAAGAAGGTCTTCTATAGTGACTTAAGCATTATATAGAACTGTGGTTCTCAAATCGTGTGCTACAGTACCCTGAGGCACAGCAGCAAACTCCAGGGGCACCATGGGGTATTTAAAATTCGTCAGGGAATCACATGTTGGACACCATGCAAATGACTACCGTTAAGTTGTTGGGAATTTCTTTTGGCCTAAAGGGCTCCATGCAAGATAACTAAGACACAATGCTCCATGAACCAAGCAAGTTTGGAAGCTTGGGTTGGAAACCTCAGGTATAGGGCAGAAACAATAGGATAGAGACCCTGATCTCTTAGAATTTTTATTTAAAACTTACAAAAGGCATTCATGTAGTCATTGCCTAAAGGTTTGGTCCTTGCCCTCAGCTCCTAGGAGGTAGCCCCTAGGCAGGCCCTGACTGAAGGAATAGCCTAACCAGTGAGTCTCTTTGCTTCCCTGGGGTCTGTAGGCCCTGCACTTAGTCTATGCTAACAATGTGATGTATGTTGGGGTCTTAGGTCATGTGGTATCAGCTTGGCCTGTGGAGGGGCTGGGAACTAAGATCAGCCATGTCTATCTCACTGACTTCTAATGAAAAGCCTGGACACTGATGCCTGGTGAGCAGCTGTGGTTGGCAATATTCCATGCATGTTGTCACACGTCATTGCTGGAGGAATCAGTGCTGTCCACACAACTACACTGGGAGAAGATCGCTGGTGGCTTCATGCCTGCTCTCTCCTGCACCCCCCCCCCCGCCCCCCACTGTGTATCTCTTCCGGTTCTGGTTGTGAATTTTAAACTGTATTCTTTCACTGTAATAATCCATAACTGTAAGTCAACACTTTTGCTGAGTCCTCAAAGTCTTTCTAGACAGAGAATTATTGGACCTGAGGGTATTCTTGAGAACTTCCTTAACGACAACGGTCCAAAAACAGAAGTTCATTAACATTTTTAGGTTTTCATTTTTCTTGTTTTCCCAAGCAAAAAGATGGCATTGAGAAGGTATGGTATTCACTAATGCAAGAATAAGACAAGTTTAATATAAAAGGCGAATAAGAGAAATATGTAAACGTAGTTCTAGACACACAAGAAGCTTGATTTTTGCTGATAATAGAGATTAAAAAACTGACTTTTTTAAAAAAATTATACAGATTGCTTGATTTCAGTTTTAACATTTTGTTGGACAAAATCTATCACGAGCATTACATGCTTCTGAATTTTTCCAGACTGACAGCATAAACCATTCAGTTGTATTTATTTTATAATTATAGCAAATAATTTTATCTATTTATCTCCTAACATACTGTTACCAAGTTGGAATGGGAGGACCAGCTGCCTTTGGGGCTGTTAAATATCACAAGCTGCTTCTCAAACATTGTGGAATCAATACAGCTCAAAATATTTTCTCAAATACTTTTCAAAAATCTCTCAGCCTGCAAGTATCTTAGAAGAATTTTTATTCACATATTCCTAACTCATTCACATTTATTTTTTCTTCTCTTTAGAAGACTTTGGAGCTGTTATTATGAACTTTATGAGAATGATGCTTTATTTCATAGTTGTAAAATAGGAAAAAGACAAGAATGGGCAAATAAATATCTATATCTTAATCATATTTTGTCATTGATTGTCTATTTGCCTGAAGTTTTCCGGGCCTCAGTTTTTGCTTCTGTGAAATGGGAAGATTGGACTGGATGACTCTAAGATTCATCTCAATACTAAAATCATTTTCAGTTTAACCAATAGATATTTATCTGAATGTGTGCACATTGTTGTGAAATGCATAGGGCTTACAAACGGTGAATATAACTTAATCCATGCCCTGAGGAATCTTGCAATTAAACAGAGAAGACAGATGCCTGACTATAATATCAGATAAGTTTTGATGGATGCTATTATAGAACTATAAACTCAGGGCCTTGGGAGTTGCAATGCAGGGGAGATTTCTGCCTGAGAGGATCATAGGACGTTTCATGGATGGCCTGAAGATGAGTTAGAATTTTGCAGATGGAGAAGGTGGTAAGGATAATAAATATTTCAGTAGGGGAATTCTATGAGCAAACATGATGACAGAACATACAAGGTGTCCCCCCAAAATGTATACACACTGTAACAGCTGATAGCTCAATTTTTAAAATATATATTTTTATTGATTTCAGAGAGGAAAGAAGAGAGAGGGAGAGATAGAAACATCAATGATGAGAGAGAATCATTGATAGGCAGCCTCTTGCATTCCCCCCCACCGGGGGATCAAGCCTGCAAACCGAGCATGTGCCCTGATCAGGAATTGAACCGTGACCTCCTTGGTTGATGCTTAATCACTGAGTTATGCCAGCCAGGCTAATTTTGAAAATGAAATGTATTTTAATAAACACTGCCTTTATAATTATTCAAAGTGTGTGTATACATTTTTGGGGATGCCCCATGTATGGTGCCTTGAGTGGCAGCTAGTGGTCCTGGGTGTCTGATCATATGCAACGTGTAGAGAAAGGATAGGGCAGTGATGGCGAACCTATGACACGCTTGTCAGAGGTGACACGCGAACTCATTTTTTTGGTTGATTTTTCTTTGTTAAATGGCATTTAAATATATAAAATAAATATCAAAAATATAAGTGTTTTACTATGGTTGCAAATATCAAAAATATTTCTATATGTGACACGGCACCAGAGTTAAGTTAGGGTTTTTCAAAATGCTGACACGCTGAGCTCAAAAGGTTCGCCATCACTGGGATAGAAGAAGGTAAGAAGAAAAGATAAGTTGACTCAAAATTTTTCAAGGATTTTGTGCTGGATAGGTCTATTTTCCCTTCTAGATCCACTTTCTGCTTTGTCTAGCCTCTCTGCCTCACAACAAGATTTTCTAACCCAGTTTAGTTACTTCTGCATTTTACATTTCAACAAAGTTTTTTCTATATTTGAATGTCTTTAAAAATCTTAATGTTAGTCACAGAAATTAGTCATTATTATGAGACATACAGTATGAGTAGGGTGTGACTCATATACGTTTTTAAGATGGTGCCTCTGATTTGAAGTCTGTTATTTTATTAACAGATTATTCTGATACTGTTCTGTCTGTGGGTTGTGGCTGGGACTTCTACCACATTCCCCCCTCCCCCCACCACCTCCTTTCCCTTAACTTCATGTAACAGTCTTATTTGCCTATGCCTCATTAGTTGACGCAATGCTTCCCTCTTCATATGAAAGAGTTAATTTAGAGAAATAGTCAATGTGTTTGACACGATTATCCATCTTGTTCTGTGATGTATGATATTTGTTATGTAATTGCTTGCTTCCAATTTTATGGGTGACTAAGAGATGTTGTGAAATTACAACTCGACAGGGCTCTATGGCACAGGCTCTCCCACACTTAAGAAACTGTGCAGTCTGTGCCAGCATTTCTCCAAATGGCGTCTGTGGATGAACTTGTGCAGGTTGTGGGGACACAACATGCTGACCTCTAATTGTTACCATGAGTCATGCATGATCTGCAAAACCTCTCAGACCCTGTGCTCTAGAGAGCATTTATGTTATTATTTTAAGAACAATCCCTTTAAATTCATAGGGGAAATGAAGGAAGAAAATCAGGATAACTTTTAATGTTACCAGTGATAAATAACTGCCAATGAACTTGAAGGCTTTTGGGAAAACTATCATCTTTGTTTCCCTCAGACCATAAGATCAATAAAGTATTTTAAAATCTAGATATGATGCTTACTCTTTATGTTCATTAAAATGCAGCAGTGGGAACGCAGAGTGTATAATCATTTGTTTTTTGTTTATAATACTCATTTGAGAGATTTTTAAGTAAAAGTTAAAATAAGAACTTAGAAATTCAGTTGTTTATTTAAAAATTATAATCAAATTACAAAAAAATAAAACACATCAAATTTTGGCGCCTTCCTGGTTAGCGAGAATTATGATTGTTGGTTTTATGCCATTTCCTTCCAAATACAAAGCAGCCGGATTATTTCTGCTGAGATTAGCTTGGAAAGGTATTGTGAAGGAAACACTGTGAGTGTTGGCGTTCCTTCTCTTGTTTTGCTCATGGTATAGGTGCTGGAATCTTACGCTGCTACATGAAAAATACTGTTGCCCATCTCATTCACTTGGCAGGACCCAGAATTTTCCTTCATCATTCCCTTCATCAAAACCTACCTTACCTACCTCCAATTCCTTCAGGCCTTCCAAATGACAAGGAGTAAATATTATCATCAATAATATCACCCATATCTATAGCACAACTTGCAGTGTGTTTTTTCACATGCAATATTATCTCATGTCATTATTCATCATTATTCCAAGGGAATGTCTGATATACAGAAGTTGGCAATTTTTTCAGCCTCACAATTAGAGGCTTTACATGGATCATTTGAATGTATTCCATCTCTAAGGCCTATAAGCCTGAAATGCCATCATTAGCTAAACTTTAAATAATTATATTCTTTCAGGCCTAAAATATATAAGCAGTTAAGACAATAAAATGTGGCAAGGGACTTGTATCATGACTTTAACTCTTCTGAAGGCTATGAAAGTAAACTAGGGTTAAGTTCAATAAAAAATACAACTTTTCAAATACATATCTACTTTCCTTGACATGTTAGATACTATAATTGAATGTTTCCTCCTAGATATTTAACAGGTGTGTATGTTTTTCAATTTCAAAAACTGACAAGTTCTGCTTCAATAGCCATGTACGTTTCTATTGAACTGACCCTTCCGAACATAACAGCTCTGATGTCCCTACTCTCGAACCATACTTGATAGTTAATTGGAGAGGGCTGTTAGGCCTACCTGTTAAAGCCTTAATCACTGGGTTTGTAAAGAAATCGTAGGAGAATATTTTTGTGAGTTGAGCATAGACAAAGGTTTCTTAGACAGATTATGAAAAAAACAACTATAAAAACCTAATTGAAAATTATCAATTTATCAAACTTTACAACCTTTCATCAAAAGACATGCATGAACCATCAAATTTAAGTATGGGAGAAAACATGTTTAGAACATATATCTGATAATGAAGACTGGTATTCACATTGTACTACTAACTTCCATGACTTGAGAATAAGAAGGTCAAACAATCAAATAAAAAATGGGCAAAGAAGACATATGAATGACAAATAAGCACAAGAAAAGGGTGTGTGCATCATTAGTTGTCAAGAAAATGCAGATTAAAAACCTCTATGCAACCATCAGAATGTCTAGAATTGAAAAGACTGATAATATCAAATGCTGGTGGGGAAGTTGAGCAAGTTGAATTCTCATACATACTTCTTGGTAATGTAAAGGGGTATAACTACTTCATAAAAAATCCCAACAATTTACCATAAAACTAAACATATACTTATCCTATGACCCAGTAATTCTACAAGATTTATCATAGTTTAATTCATAAATGATTCTTTATGAAAGGGAGAGGATAAGTATTAACAAGGTGCTATAGACTGAATATTTGTGTCTTCCCCAAATTTATACCAGTATGTTGAAACCTCTTCCCCCAATATGATGGATTTGTTTAGAAGAAATAGTTTCACTAAAGCTGTGGGATTAAAAACATGATTATGAAGTGTTCTGGAAAAGGGTGAGTGATTAGCCATATATTTGCCATTAAAATTCCTTCTTTACTTCCTTAGCAAGCAAAACATTGAATACATTATTGCAACTTAATGGACTAAGTTGTTTGACCTGATTTTCCAGAAGAACATCCATACAGATATATTTCCATTGCCTTAGATTTATTGGTTCCAAATGTAATTGTATCTGAATTTTCTCCCATTTATCTGAGTGTTATTCATTTTCTTTCTTGACAAACTCATAATTCTTACTGTCTTCCCCTTTGCTATAGTCCTGCCTCTATACCATTCCCAATGTCATTTTAAAATGCCCAGTGGGGTTAAAAATTCCTTGGGAAATAAAAAAAGAGATCTCAGAGAAGACATCATAGAGAAGGAGGTGACATACAGTAAGTAACAGAGCCCCATTTGTGCTGTGCCAGCACAGCCAAGGGTTTCGCAAGCCTGAGGGGGTGGGGGGTGGGGGTGACGGCGGCGAAGGATGTAGAAAAGACAGACATAGAGAGTAAGCTGGGTCTAGGTGGATCTTCCTGTGCCTGGCTGAGGCCACAGAGAGATCCCGAGTCAAGCTGATGCTTTATTTTATAGCCAGAGGTAAACAAGGTAGTGGTCACCATAGTTACAATGTTCTTATGAGTTTCACTTGTTTTGGCCTCACTTGCTGCATCTCCCTCAGCCTATTAGCTACCAGATAAGATCTAGGGAGCATCATAAGGTCAAGCCTAATTATGCTAAGAGGGCTGTGCCCTCTAAGCTGGGACTTGTTTGTGGCTTTGCCAACAGGTCAGTCCCAGGCTTAACCCTATAGCCGCTCCCTACACCCACTCTCACCTTAATAAGGAAGGAAGGATGTGTTGTTGAGATGTCCTTGAGAAAGTGACTGGAAGGGAGCAAAGTTGTCCAGAAACATTAGACCCTTGGAAGGAACGTGGAAAAACACATAGAATTGTACCTCATTTCAATCCAATTTGTCAATCCAATCAAGTTGGGTTTGAAAGATATAACCAATCAAGTTAGTGGAAAACCAGGGTGTTGTAGTGCCAAACCTGTTATGAATTGGTTATATGATTCAGGCAAGTTGTCTAGCTGTCAAGTCTTCAGCTCTCATATTGGAGTGAAAATGGGTTGAACTAGGTGACCTCTAAGGTGTCATTTTGTGATTTCTCAGAGAAGTTTATATATGGCAAAATAAATAATAAAAATAAATGGAAATATTAGCCTGTTAGTTTTCTTGTGTAGATATAGACTCTACTGAATAATCTTTCTTTTTTTTTAAAAAAAGTTTCTATATGTTAAGATGCTTTAATCATTTTTAGAAATTTATCAATTACTTTCATTTAGAAATTTTATATTTCTTTTCTTTATTGCCAGATTAGTAAAACATAACATACTAAGAAGAATCCTCAAAAACTAAAGAAGAGAAATGTCAAATTAAAAGTTTCCAACTCACTTTATTTCTAAGTTATATGTATTGTTAAAGAACACATCTTCACAGTCACAACAAAAGGAAGAATTGAGGCAATGATTTTATTCCTGTAAGAACAGGAAAAAAATATTTCCATTAGTAATGTAACATGGTATAGAAAGACACATGTTCCATCTGCTTAGGCCCATGAGAGAATCTTTTGCCCTTTTAATTTACTAAACTTCTCCTCTCTTTCCCAAGTAGCTTGCAATTCTTTCATTACTAGTAACATTTAATATCATGACATATGCTTATTCACTATTTGTAGTTCTACTATCGTAATGTTTGACCAATTTTCTATTAATTGGTTTTTATAAAGTTATTAACCTGTTGTCTACTATAGATATATATTAACTTGCTTTGTAGATTAGCAATGCCAACCACACTTTACATTATTTAGTGATTGTTCTTATAGACACCATGGTTTTATTGGTGCAATAAATCAGACACGAGCTTATAGGTCAGTGGTCATATCTCTGAAGGTCTCATATGCACTTTCTAATGAGCTATAGATTTCAAAGTAGTATCGCATTACTAACTTGGACCAGTAGGATTATAGCACAGTGCTTTCATTGCTAATCCAGTGAACTGGCTTCGTTGGTTCTGTATACCTTATAGCCCTTTCCCAAATAATCATTTTTAATTACTCTGTGTATGCTTTCCAGCATATAGGACTTTATCCTCCAAGAGTTAAAAAGTATTGAAAGTGCCAGTATTTCAAAAGGAACCTGGGAAAAGTAAAGAAAAAGGAACCATTTTGGGCAATAAAGGCAAAAAAAAAAAAAAAGAAAGAAAGAAAGAAAGAAAATAAAAGAAAAAGTAGCTTGTCTTGACTTTATTTTACAACTAAAACAGTTCAAGAAAATAAAAGCATAGTTTTAGAACTAGAATTATAGAATCAGAATGTATACTTTACTTAATTATATGTTCTTGGAAAATGCATTTGGGGAAACCTAAAATGATCATCTAATTTATTTAGAGTTGCAGTCCTATCAGAAGAATCCACATACTAAGAACAATTTTTTCTATAAAGAAAAAATTGGGCAATAGTTTTTATGTTATATTAAAGTTAAATACTAAAGATTTCCATAGTTTCACATGATGAACACTAGGCAGACAAAACTATAACCAAGAAGCAAATGGATTATAATAGACATTATTAAATTAACCAGCTGTACATTCTAATATACAAGTGAATGTTGGAATAAATTAAGACTTAGTCACTGTATTATCCAAATTAGATCATGTATAATTCTCAACAGAATGGTTTATCATTTCCCTCTCTTTCTTTCTTTCTTTTTTTTCCCTTACTTGAAGCATTATTAAGCACTGAACATTTGTAAAAAATCACTTGGAGTAGTAATATTACAAAACCCTCTTTCATCATTCAGATTAAGAGTTTCATAATATTAATAATTTAAAATATTCCAGGAAATAATGTAATTAAGCAATTAAATATGATCAATCTGTACATAGGATAGATCAATTTTTCCAGTTAATCACATTTCTCTTCTCCTTAAGGCAAAAATTTCAAAATTAGATTTTAAAAAAACCTTATACTTACATGAGTAGATGATATAAGACTTCCTTCATCATTTGACTTCATCTGTTTCATAAAGAAATTTATTTTATTCTACAAAGCTTCTCTGTTAATTATAGTGTGGATCTTCAAATAATGAGTTAGCAGCTAAATTTCAATAAATTTAATACCTCATGTGATATAACTAAATTCAAAATTAAATTATCTTTGATTAATAAGGAAAAGAATAGAGTTTATAGACTCCTATTTCTTATGACTAGCATATTGCACAGGACATATAGTCTATAGATTTTTTACATTTCATTTTAAATAATTCAATGATGTCTTTAAAAATCAGTTAATCACAGATTAACCACAATGTTAGAAACAGTTTTTAAATCAGATTTTTCTCAAACTTTTTTTTTTTCTTTTTTTGCTCCAGTAAGTGTAAGTAATTCTGGGAAAGGTCTCAGTGGCCTGGTCCACTGAGGGATGCATGAGAAACTGAGGCCCAGTGTTCCTTATCTCTCCCATTCCAAATTAAATCACTCTTCTAGGTCATTGCTTCACAGACCTTTTGTATTGAGCTACGGTTTGAATACAAAAATGTTGTTGAAAATTTGGAACATTTAAAGGGCTCAAAACAAATCAGCAACATTTACAATGAAAATATTCTGCATATAATAAGATCACACAGATTTTTAGAAAAGCATCTTTATAGAAACAACATTATTTATTTGACGACTTTCTGAACCATGCCTTTGAGAAAAACTTTTTATTGCTCTAGCTCTGTCATATACTCATAAAGCAAATTTCTTGGCTCTCCTTGTAAATACATTGTTTTTCTTTAACACCAGTTGGACATCTTTACAGCCAGCTTTATCTCTCTCTCATTCTCTCTCCCTTTTTTTTTTTTTTTTGTCAAACCTACTCATCTAAATGTTCACATTATAATATATTGTATCTTCATTTCCCACAGAAATAATTTTTCCACAGTATAAAAATGTCCACAAAGCATTTTGAATTTCCTAGTAACACCGTGAAACACAATGTGTCATGGCTGAGAAACATTCTCCTAAATCTAATCTGCTCACATGTCCATTTCCTTTTCTACTGATTCATGCTTTTATAATCTAAGTTCCCTATTGGTCTACGTCATTTAATATTTCCCAGACATGTAGTCACTTTTGCTTCATTTCCTCTTTTTTGTTGCTGTTGAGCTATCAGCCTTTTCAATTCTTGTTGTTTTTTTTAATCCACTACCAATTATTGCTTTTCTTTGGACTCATTCCAACTTTTGTAGTTGGTGTATAATGGAGAGAGAGAGGGAAATGAAAAAAATCCTTGAATCTAGGCTCTGAGGATGGGGGCAGAGAAACTTTGGGGCATGCTCTCCTTTTTCATGCTTAGCGTAGTCTAGTTCTAGAACCATCCACGTGGCTCTGGAGGAGTGCCTTTCTGGGGCTGGGAGACTTGGCAGAGGTCCCAAACCACAGTGTTTTAGGAGCCTCGCAAGTCGTGAGCATGACTCATCAGGACAATGAAACTGTTCCACTGTACAAATATCAATTTTCAGCAGGAGCTGAGCTGAATCCTTTCACTCAAGCCGGGGAATAGTGTAACTTGCCTGCACTGCTTGTCTGGAATCACAGTGTGAACAGCTTGAGGTCTGGACAATGGCCAACCTTCAACCTTTCTGACACTGCCGTAGAGCACACTGTTTTTACAGCATTGTGTCTGTGGACCCGTATTTCCACCTGGCAGACCTGAGGACCTGCCAGGTGTTTGCTTAAGGAAGTCATTGAAATTCAATGCAAATCAAGGCCAGATTTCCAGGAGAAAAAAATCAGCAGTATTTTCTAGGCACAAGATGCCAAGACGCCTTATTTAGATGTTCAATATGTGGTTATGGTATGAGTAGTTAGGATACATTTTAACTCTTTAAAATGCAAGCCCCGTTGCAATTTGAAATAAGGAACACTTTGGTTGGGGTATATAGAACAGCATGTAAAGACATTTTTAAGTTTAGGGAAATTTTGTTTATTTAATGGTGATATACTGCATTATATCATTTCCTGGGGACTTGTTCAAGATGCAATTTTCTACTGAGAATTTAAAAGTGACATATTGCCATATAGAAAAGTCAAGAAGGGCTAATTTCAGAGAAATGTAATAAAGATCAATAAACAAATAGTATTCTTTATGAAATTCATTTTCACTCTACATGGAGCTAGTCAGGTGCTACCTACAAAAGAAGATCCGAAAATGAAGAAACCAATAAGTTAAGGGACACATAGTCAAACTAAATGAAAAGACTAAATGAATAAATAACATGCTATATAAATTCCAAATTGAATGTTGACAACTTATCTAGGTATAGCATTCATGGAGAAAAACCTCTCACTTTCTAGCCCGCATCCTCATTTTGTAGATGAGAAGACTCAGGTCATACATTGGTAAGAGATTCACTTGCTGTCACACAGCTGGCATGGTTGAATTGACTCCCTGGCTCCCAACCTAATGCTGTGAACCAGATAATAAAAAATTATAGCTCTGGTCAGCTTGCCTAAATGGTTAGAGCAACAGCCTGCAAACTGAAGGGTTGCGGGTTCAATTCCAGTCAAGGGCCTCGGATACTGGCTTGATCCCCGGCCCCGGTTGGGGCACATGCAGGAGACAATCAGTCAATGTGTCTCTCTCACATTGATGTTCCTCTCTCTTCCTCTCTCTCTCTCTCTCTCTCTCTCTCTCTCTCTCTCTCTCTCTCCCTCCCTTCTACTCTCTCTCTTTCTCAAAAATCAATGGGAAAAAAATATCTGCAGGTGAGCATTAACAAATCAAAAAAATTGTACATTAAACATATTCTTTAACCAATAATGTTAAAAATAATTTTAAATTTGCAGTATTTTGATTAGAGGACATATTTTTACACATACGATTATAATAATTAGCTCCAAATAACATCATAATCAATACATTCATATGAATATTGGAATAAATGGATACATATTGATGATAATATGAAAAAAACATATTTAAAAACTTTATGGGCATAACTTAGATGATCACTTTTATTTAAAAACTAAAGGCCCGGTGCACGAATTCATGCATGGGTGGGGTCCCTAGGCCTGGCCAGCAATCAGGGCCAATCAGAGATAGGCCAATCAGGGCCTGCCAGGGGGAGGAACAGGACATGGGAGGTTGGCTGCTGGCCCCAAGGAGGGAGCTGGCCCTTGCTCCCTTGGGAAAGGGGCTGTATCTTCTGCCACCCACTCCCTGATCCCTGACTCAGCCTGCAGCCCGAAGGCCCTGGCAGGGTGGGGAGAGAAGGTGATGGTTGCCGGGCCAGATGCTGATGCTGCCACCTGGCCGCAGGAGGTTGGCTGTGGGTACGCACTGACCACCAGGGGGTAACTCTTGCATTTAACATCTGCCCCTTGGTGGTCAGTGCATGTCATAGTGACTGGTCGACCAGTCATTCCTGTCGTTCTGTCGTAATGGTTGTGTGTGTATATATATATATCTAAAATATTTAATTGCAAAATATTCCATTTCATCCCAAGATGAAGCTCAGCTTATTTTCTCATCAGAAATATGAATTTATTTTCTTTTGAAAGTGTTTTGAGGCAGAAACAGGTATCTCTTTGGAAAGAAAATAGGTGCTTGGGAAAAGGGGCATAAAAGCCCAGGAAAGTTAGAAAGAAAGAAAACAAAAAACATCGTTTTATCTTCCGTAATCGAGTCGCTGAAGGAAGCCACTGGAGTGATTTTCAAAAGCAAATTAGATCAAATCTTGCTTTTGCTCAAAATTGGTCCTTGGCTTTCTGAAGCCAAGTAAAACAAAAAGTTCTTATCCTGGCCGAAAAGGGCAGCCTGCTTCCTCTGAGATATGTCCTTTCTCTCCTCCGACTCCACTGAGGACACCTTGGCTCTTTTACCCCGAAGTCATTGCCTCCGGGGGGCCTCCGGGCCTCTCTTCCTGCTGCCTTTTGTGCTTTGACCCCAGATGTCAGGGTGGCTGACCCCTGCGTGCCAGCTGGATCTCTCCACAGATGTTGCCCTTGCAGAGCCAACTTCCTCTAGCACAACCTCCCCACACAACGCTCTCACGCTGACGTCTTTGTCCCATCTTATTTCACTGCCGAGCACTTACCACTACCTGAAATTGTTATCTATTGCCTGTCTCTCCCAAGGGGATATCACCTCCATAAAGGCAGGAACGAATACTTTATGAAAACATACAAACACGCTTTTACTTCGATAAGAATAGTACGATTTCTTTTGCATTTACTTTAATCCCTGCATTGTAAGTGCTTTACATTCATTTTCTCTTTATAGTAACCTTATTAGAAAAATACTATTATTATCGTCATTTACAGGTGGGGAAACTGGAGCTTGTAGACGTTAAAATTTTGCCATAAGTCACATAGGTAGTAAATATTTGGTACAGTGTTCAACCTTAGATCTTTTTGACTTTAAGTCCTGAGATAAAAACCAATAAGAGAAATGGTGTTTCAAGGCAGTGAGGTGACAAAATCACTCATATATTCAAAGTGATAAACTGAAGCAGAATGTAAGTTTAGAGACTCTCAGGGAAGAGACTCAGAAAGAGAATTTTTATACAGACCACTGAAAATGCATTATATCATCTAAGATAAGCAGAACTAAACATTTAGTAAGCTCTTAAAAATATTTGCTTACATAAATGCAAAAAAATTGTTCATGCGATTATCAAGTCGATTATTCCAGCATGTTTGCATATAGAATTATGGATTGTTAAAAGTGGACACTGTTTAAAGATCTCATGCCCTGGCTTTCTGCTTCATTGAAGCTAATACCTGAAATGTGGGAAAGAGACTCTCTTCATATATTAGATATTCCTGGGGTAGATTTTTCTTTCCTTCCTCTTCATCAAGTAAATTATTTACTCTTTTAATCTGTACTTGATTTTTCCTGAAAAAAGTTTCTTTCTTTTGGTGAGTGTTTTTGTGGATTTGAGGAAACAGTAGATCTGTGCGTCCTCTCAAAGCTCATCTTGGTTATAGATGTCCTCTGTCTAGTGGAGTTTCTATCCAGCTCTCCCGACAGCAAAGAGACCCCTTGCTTGCTCAGGAACCAATTCTTCCCTTTATATAAACCATGAAGTTTCAAAGCTGGCTGAAGGTATAAAAGAATTTCTCTTGCTCTGGCCGGTGTGGCTCAGGTGATTGTCATCCCCTGCACCGAAAGGCCACTGGTTCGATTCGTAGTAAGGGCACATGCCCAGGTTGCAGGTTCCATCTTGGTCAGTCAGGGTGTGTGCAGGAGGCAACCGATCAATGTTTCTTGCATTGATGTTTCTCCCTCTCCCTTCCTCTCTCTCTAAAATCAATAAATATTTTTAAAAATGAATTTATCTTATCTCTGAAGCAACTGGGAAGTTGCTGTTTCCTGGAGTGAGCATGTTGTCTTGGTTAACCCTTTGGGATTCTCAGGTATCCTGGAGTACTTCGTCAGAAGACTAAGTTCCGGAAACACAAAGACTACAGTATCAACTATCAAAGTCACCAAATTAGAGGACTGGAGTAGAAGGTGAATCCATTTTGGTGGAATACATCTTTGTCAAAGCTGTTTAAATGCAGATTTCAAGCTAAGTATTCTACTATGATACACAACTGCCTTTGGGTGCTTAAACAGAAAACTAAGTGTAGACTGGCTCAAATTACCGTCAGTGAATCAAGCTTCTTAGGAAATTAATCAAACAATTATGTCTAGTACTGGCCCGAACATGCTCTCAGGGATTTGGGGGTTGGTCATGTAGTGAGTAAGAGTGTGAACGAAGGAGCTGGGCCACGCAGGCACATTTCCGCTAGTCACAGATATTTCCTTTTGTGAGCCAAAGAGTAATTCTTGTCTTCACAAATCTCTAATGAAATCCCTAAAAACATGGAATATAATTAACTTCGGAGCTTTTCAGGTGATTGAGGTTGTCTGTGTGTATAAACATGCGGTTCAGTTGGACCAGCTTTAAAAATTCCGTGGTTGGCTTGTCTGTATTTGCTCTTGCTGTTCACAGTGCTTTAAAATGGCCCTGTTAAATCAGACTTTCAAAATAGTGAGGTTCCCTGTTTGATTTACTTATGCCACATAAACCCATGCGGGCTGTTATGAATGCCACATTTGAGAAAATTTCCCATTTGTGAAAACATATTGGGTCACATTAAAAAGGAGATTAAATGAGTCCCTTTTTCAAAAAGTGTTGGGTAGGTAGAAAGGAATGCTGAGGTGACGCCCGTGTAATGGTAGAACTACAGATGTCTCTTTCTCGTGGAAATCTGCTCTATGGGCTAAATTTCGTCATATCGGGGAGGGGAGAACTATAAGAAGCATGCTTCAAACTAGCCTGAAATGGAAGGCTGGCAAGTTAAATCCTGACCTTCTGCAGAGCGAGAAGCAGCCCACACATTTTCAAAGAAACCCTACTGTGAGCGTTGCTATACCTCAGCATTGCCAGGACCACTCTCCTTCACCATTCTACATTGTAGCAGGCAATCATTTATGTGTGTGACCCACTTATTTCTACAGCATTTACCAAGGGCACACTTTGTTTGAAAGGTCTCAGATCCATTGTTTTCAAATGAAATTATATAGCCCATGGATTTAAATGCATATTTAGGTATATTACATAGTGTGTCCTAAGTTAGATGAGGTGGGGTTTTATGGAATCTGGAGTGTCTTACAGAGTAGAGTGTGTGCCAATATCCAGCAAGGTGCATGTGAGAGCATAGAATGACTAATGCCTACTCTTGGGGACCATAATTCATGGGAAAGCAGTGAGCATAAAGAAAGGGATGGGATGGTCAAGACTGAGCCATACCCTTCAATTTAGTGACCCTCCATGTAGGACCAGAATCAGGCCTGTCGGGAATGATTCTCAACACTATTAACACTATCAAACAAAATGATAGTTATTGAAGAAACATTTTTAGGTCCCTTGGAATAATTGCTTGAAACCCTCAAATGGAAGGATTTACTATGTTATTTCTTGAAAGCAGAAGAGTGAACAGTATTGCCACTCTTGTGTTTTGGTTATAATTTTCCTGCTGCAAGACTTAAATTTCACCAGCAAATAAAAGCTCTGAAGGATGTACCCTTTATTAAAGACACTTATTTGTGTCCTTTAACATAATCTGCTTATCTGGTGAGTCCCATGGGAGTCACAATGTGCCGTTATAAACAATTACCACCATTTCTGCATTGCTGGAGTTTAATGGGATAAGACATGTTCCTGTCACTCCAGGAGCTTTGCGTTTAGTGACCTCTCAAACTTAATTTCGCTTCTGTCCCTTTAATATTAGAAATCAAGCCCTTTCCCATCTGGTCTAAGGTGTAATTTAAGGCCAATGTTTCCTTATTGATTTTCTGTCTGGATGATCTAGCATTGATGTAAGTGGGTATTAGAGTCCCCTGCCATCATTGTAATGCTATTACTCCCTTTAGGTCTCTTACTATTTGCTTTATATACAGGGTGGGGCAAAAATAGGTTCACAGTTGTACATATGGAAATTATTACAATCCTATATAATAAAAGTGTAGTATGCAAATTGTCCCCCCTATTGGGAGTTCGTCCAGAAGTTCGGACAGGGCAGGGGGCCGGGTGCTGGGGAGGGGCAACCGGGGGAAGGGAGGAAGTACCCAGCTGGCAGCCGGAAGCCACTAGGGACCCTACCAGTACACGAATTTCATGCACTGGGCCTCTAGTGATAAATAAATAATAATACAAGAATAAACTCTATGTTTCGATTACTCACAACTGCAAACCTACATTTGCCTCACCCTGCTTTTAGGTGCTCTTATATTGAGTGTATAAATGTTAACAAGAGTTATAGCCTCTTAGTGGATTGATCCCTTTAAAATTATATAATGTCCTTTATAGCCTTATTATAACCTTTGTTTTAAAGTTTCTTTTCTCTGATAAAAAATTGAGCTAATCTAGCTTTTTTGTTTGTTTGTTTCCATTTGCATGGCAGTGCCATTCTGGGGGGAAATTAGAAGAGAATTGTGGAGGAAATGGATTTAGAGTTATAGGTTAAAGAGGGCCCAAGGAATTACGTGAATTCCTTAGATGTAATTTGACATTCTCACTAAAATAATTTGTTTGCCCAGTAAATATATCTTGACTGCTCATTCTGTAGCAGGGTTTCAAAGCCTAATAAACTGAATTTGAAAGGTTTTTCCCTTTATCGTTCATTGTAAATGTAACTTGTAATTGCTACAATGAACCATAATTACCTAAAGCCAGATTAGATGAAATCTAAGTGCCATCACTATCTCCTTTAATTAGGAAAGGCAGGCTCCAGGGGAGAAGAAAATGGATCCGGTGATGCTGGCTTTTACTTAAGCAGAGCAAGGACATGACATTAGACTGTAATAGTCTAAATCTAAGTACATTAATGTATTAAAAAGCTTAGCATTTAAGAACTATTATTTCTATTATATTGGACTCATATCCCAATTCTCTGAAACCTCTAGTTTGGCCTTTTCTGTTAAAAAGCCTTTTTATTTTTTTTTGTGGGAAACATGTGTGTCCAATAAAAATCCCACTTCTGACAACTAAATATAGAAAGAGAATGACTTTATGGGTGGAGTCAATGGATGGGTTTCCCAAATTTAATATTCATGCATTTACTTTTCTCTTTAATATATGCCAACTGCTTCTCCCCCCCCCCCCCCCCCCCAGTATTTCAATTTATAAGGGAAGATAATTCTAACCTAGCTTGGCTGGAGGGGACAAAGGAAATAGCCTAATGTTTTTGTACAGAGAATATAATTCTACAATTGTAAAGACTTGCCATATTTGCTTTCACATTTCTAGGTCTTTTTAAAATTTTATTACTGAGGTGGTTATAAATAAGTCCCGGAGAATTATATTGTTAAGAAAATTGTTAAGAAAATAAAACGAAAGGCAAACAAATTACAAAGATTGAGGCAGACCTTCTGCTGTGGACTTTCAGTGCACAATTCCCACTGCGTCTTCATGAGGCAAGATCTTCCCATGCAACCCAGCGCTCCCAGGGACCACTCGCTAGCACCTGTCTCGGAAGGCTCAGTAGGAGTATTTGACATGATTTAATACAGCTAGGAAACTAGTACTTTTCTTTCTTTCTTTAAAAATATGTTTTATTGATTTCAAAGGGAGAGGGAGAGAGAGAATAATTGATTGGCTGCCTCCTGCATGCCCCCCAGTGGGGATCAAGCCCACAATCTGGGTATGTGCCCTGACTGGGAATTGAACCATGACCTCCTGTTAATAGGTCGACAACCACTGACCCTCAACAGCGGGGCAGTACTTTCAATACACAGATTTCATTATGGTCATACTGGGGCTCAAGAACTTTTGCTAACGAATTAGTCAAAAGGAGATATAGGAGGTAAAGACTTGACTTCTACTCATTTTATACTGGAACTGGGCTCTAAAACAAGATGATGCCTAAGTGTATAATATTCGCAATAAGAGAACTAAGGGTTTGAATTACTCTTGTATGGCCCTAGAAAACTCTTATTATTATTTTTTTTAACAGCAAAACTTTTTTTTTTTGCTACAAAATAATGCATGGCCATTGTAATGAAAACATTCAAACCACATCTAACAAATAATGGAGTAAACCTTTATAATTTCTTTTTCTCTTTGGATCTTACTGCCCAGAGGAAACCATACTTACATTGTGGACATAGGGATCATTTTCTATGCATATATTTTTTTCTGTCATGTGGGTACTATTTTTTTTAAAGAATTTAATTTATCTGACAGAAATACTTTTATTGAAAATTATGTAATTATGTGGATAAATTACTTAACCTCTCTAAGCCTTAGCATCCTCAACTTTAAAATTGAGGTGTTAATTCCTATTTCAAAGAAGTTTGTTGAGAATTCAATAAGTTAATAAATGCAAAGTGCTGCCCTGGCCAGGTTGCTCAGATGGTTGGAGTGATGTCCCACATACCAAAAGGCTTCATGTTTGATTCCTGGTCAGGGCACATACCTAGGTTTCAGGTTTAATCCTGGTTGGGGCACGTACAGGAGCGACCAATGTATGTTTCTCTCTCACATCTCTCTCTCTCTCTCTCTCTCTCTCTCTCTCTCTCTCTCTCTCTCTCTCTCTCTCTCAAACTGACATTTGTATACTCACTTTCATAATAATCTTATTCACAATAGCTAAACAATGGAAGCAACCTAAGTATCCATCAACAGATGAATGGATTAACAATTGTGGCACGTACAGACAATGTAATAGTGTTCAGTCTTAAAATGGAAGGAAATTCTGACATTCTATAACATGGATGAACCTTGAAAATATGATAAATGACAAAGTAAATCACAAATAGATGAATACTGTGTGATTTCACTTACATGAGGTTCATAGGGTAGTCAAATTCAGAGAAAGAAAGTAGAATGATGGTTGCCAGGGGCTGTGGGGAGGAGGACTGAGTTAATGTTTAATGTTTAATGGGTAAAGAGTTTCAGCTGAGGGAAAAGATAGAAGATCTATGGTGGTGATGATTACACAACAATGTGAATGTACTAAATGCAACAGAACTGTATACACTTAAAAACAGTCAACATGTAAACATTTGATATTTTTCTGTTCAGCCTTTTTATTTTCCTAGCTGACAAAAAAAGCAGATTTGAAGAGAAATAAAGATAATTTTTTTCTGTTTATTTTTATATTCACTAGCCCCTTTCTGGGTCTTTTTTTAAAAAAAACTTTTTTTCCCCAAAAATATATTTGTATTGATTTTAGAGAGAGAGGAAGGGAGAGGGAGAGAGAGAAACATCAGGTGTGGCCTCCAAATGCACCTCCTTTCCACCCCCTACTCCTACCTGACCAACTGGTGAACCAGTGACCTTTCAGTTCACAGGACAAAGCTCAACCACCTGAGCCACACCGGCCAGGGCTCTTTCTGGATCTTATTCTTGAACAAAAGTGATCTAGTGAGATTTAATCAAATATATTCTGGAGGCTTCTGTGATGTCTATAAATTTTCCCAGAATGGAAAATCAACAACAGAATCCTTAAGCTCAAAGACAATTGAATCTAACTCCTGAGTTTTCCAAAGAGGCTGAGATCTGGGGAGACGTGAGGAGAGACCACAGCTGTTCTCTTATGCTCTGGATCCACAGGTATTGGAGCTTTTACAGAAGCTGGGAGGTCTCCAGGCTGTCCACAGCTTGTGGTGTAAATCATATTAACCAGGAAAACAAAGTGCTAACAAATTCAGTAAACATGACAGCTGTTGGAAAAAAACAAACAAAAAACAGGATAAGGAAAAGGCTCAAAAAGCCTTTGATCCCCAGTCACAGCACTTAGGCGTCACATGACCGAAAACACTAACCTGCTCACTTCCTTCTGCTGCAGGTTGGGTTTGAAGGGCCTCCATCATAGAGCTACTATGAGGTCATAGAGTGTCTGGCATGGAATATGCACTCTATCAATGTTAACCTTCGGTATATAGAATCTGAACTTATGTATTTCATAAGGAAAGAGTGAGGTGTTGTTTTTTGCGTGCTTTCCATAAATTCCTCAGAACATAAGCATGAGAACTATTTTCCCCTGGAAGATCAAGCTGAGACACATTTAAAGGGAAACATGCAGAGGCATAGGTGTTGGAACACTGGGAAAGCCCTACGGGTCCCCTTTAACTTGCTCCTTATCTTCCTTTTCTTTTGGCAACTTCAGGACAAGCTCAGGTGTCAGCAGATTCCTTCCCTCCTGCACTGCGAAGAGTGCCCGGTGGCTCCTCTCTCCTCTCAGCCAGCCAGGCAAAAAGACATCTCTTGGATTCCTTTTTCCTAGGCGTCGCTAAAGGAGCATGCAGGGCCTTTTCGTTGGAAGGGTTTTATTGGTATTCTCTGTAGAAAAACAGAATACTATGCTGAGGAGGAGGAAAAGCTCAGGAAATCTCAGAAGGCTCTCATAATAGTCATTTTCTGGGTTATGCTAAACTACAAACAATTAGATTTGCCTTCTTCAGAGCCAGTTTCTTTGGAACAATTCTCTCATTATTTCTGATTCTTTTATTCTAAAATATGCAGCAACCCAAATTCATAGAATGGCTATGATATCATAACTGTAAAACTATAAATTGATTGTGCTATAATCTTCATTGTTTTCTTTCTTAATTATAAATTTGTTCACCAAATTGCTGCCTCAAATACCTGGAAAATTAAGAGATATTATTCTTAGATATTCTCTATTGTATTTGAAAGATGTAAGTATTAAATAGCAAACATTCTAATTATTTATACTTATTAGAAACTTATTAGCTATGGTACCTTAAGGTTTGTAGGTACAGCCAGATAGTAGGCTGTAAAACTTGTAAGGAAAAGAACATTGTCTCATCTATGCTTCTCAAACAGTAGTGGCAGGCACATAATAGATGATTGCAGAATGGTCAAATAAATAAAAGAATGAATAGAAAAATAACACATTGCCTGTTCATTGCTCATTAATATCAATACAGCCTTGATTATTTTTTCTAGTATGTCCCATTCATCTTTTATGTACTATTATTTTGATTAAATTCCTTCATTAAAAAATTAGTTATGGCAATAATGCCACAATGCTGGGCATTTTTTTTTTTTAACTCTAGGCTCAGTATCTCTGTCCTATGGGAACAGATTAATCCTAGCCATGATCCTGTATCCTGTGTTGGTTAAGAACATTCTGACTCATCCCAGGGATTAAAGTTGGAAGAGGATCAGTTTGGGGACATCCAAGAGTGAGTTGAAACAATGCAGTTACTCAGCAAGCAGGACTAGCCACAGGCTTAAGGTGACACCAGTGAGTGTCAGGCTTCTGTCAGGACTAGTCTGAAAATGCTACCAACTGGGTTTTTTTTTCCTTTCTATTAGGAGCTTGCTTTCTTTTTTTTTTCTTTAGCTACCCTAATTGATACACTTTTTAACATTAATTCATATTTGTCTGGTTGTTGATATTTTGTCTTTTTTATTTTTTATATTTTATTCATTTTTTACAGAGAGGAAGGGAGAGAGATAGAGAGCCAGAAACATCGATGAGAGAGAAACATCGACCAGCTGCCTCCCGCACATCTCCCACTGGGGATGTGCCCGCAACCCAGGCACATGCCCCTGACCGGAATCGAACCTGGGACCCCTCAGTCTGCAGGCCGACGCTCCATCCACTGAGCCAAACCGGTTTCAGCGATATTTTGTCGTTTGCCCCTCACTTTCAATTTCACATCACCTCACTATCTCACTTCAGCTTCCCTTTGAGTATATGTTGACATCTAATTTATGGGCAATATCCAGATGCAAGGGCTGTTAATTTTATCTTATTTCTTATCATAAATAAGATAAAAATTTCTGCTAGCATTATTTTCTATCCCTCAAACCCTATAAGAATATTCACAAGGTATAATTATGTTGTGAAATAAATGTTGCAGAAATCTGATGTGATTTATAATCATTTTGGAACTGGACTAGGACCAGTAGTTAGTTGAGTATAGAAAAAACAAACAAACATCTTGTTTGCTGCTGTCTGGGAAATAACTACTATGTCTACTGTTCTCTGTGTTTCTCTTGCTACTTTCCTAAAAAAGGGTTATAAGTATTGCATAAATTAAATTTATGGTTATATACACTTCTCAGAAAAATTATTATTGACATTTGACAGAAGGGCATATAAATATTCAGAAAACATAGAAGTATAATTAAGTAGACAATTTCTAAACCCTAGTTGATCTAATCTCTGAGTTACATTTAACATAAGAAGAATGTAAAGAATTTGGCTGATGTGAGGAAAGGGTAAAGTCAGCACCTCTGTGACCCTGGTCATGCACCTTACTCAGAATCACTTGACCAATAAACTCGTAATTCTTCATTCAGGCATGGATTGATTTACTGAAATTATTTCCTTAAGATATAAATTCACATTTCTGTTTTCTAACTTGTCTACTATCTATTTTAGAACCAGTCCATGAGAATAATTTTGCTTTTTATTCCAGAAAATGTTATTTGAATTATTACTGAATTTCACATTACCTCACTACCTCACGTAAGCTTCCCTTGAAGTATATGTTGACATCTATGGGCAATATCCAGATGCAAGAGCTGTTAATGTCGCAAATGCTCTCTGCTGAGCATTCATTAGCATTTAGTTAAGGTAATTCAGTGAAAACTGTGGGCATTACCATTTACTAAGGACCAAGAAGGTGAGTGGAATTAGCAATGTAGGGTTCCAGAGAATAGTGACAAAACTCATCTAACGATATGGGAAATATGATGTGGGGAAGCAGGTGGGAAGGGGTGCTAATTGATTGCCCTTGATAAAAAGGAGCATTTATGATGATGACATCTAAGTCTTAGTGATAGGACTGCATGTTCTAGGAACAAAGAGGAGGCCAGGGCAGCAGGAAGGGAAGGGGAAAAGGAGAAGAATAACAGGAGTTGACATCAGAGATAGGAAAAAAGATTATTTTGGAGTTTGTGTTAAGAATGGACTATAGGCAAAAAATGTTCAGTCAAGAGTGAACAGATGGGAGGCCAGTGTAATAATCCAGGGTAGAAATGAGAGTGGCCTGGATTTAGTGGTAAGTGGTCAGGTTCTGGGTCAGGTTTTGAAGGCAGCACCAATAAGATTTGTTGATCTGTACAAAATAGAAATTGAGAGAAAGAAGATCCATTTTATAGTTATTGCGTCAGTCTCTGTGAATACATTGTGCTGCTTAGAAAGATAAAAAGGCACAGTTCCTGCTCTTAAGAAGCAGGTGACCTAGTACATTGTTTTTCCATTTTTTCCCCCTGTAACAATAAAAGTTAAATTTTATCTTGTGACCCAATCTGCACATACATATATCTGCATAACTGAAACAAAGGTTTCAAGAAACTACATTTACCAATATCATGTAAAACATAAAATTAATATAAAACATGATTTTAGTATTATAAACTATTTTATTTCATTTAAAAATTCTGGTCAAAAATCTATTAAGTCAGTAGTTCTTAAACGTTTTGGTCTCAGGAACTCTTCATACTCTTAGAATTATTAAATACTCTAAAAAACTTTTGTTTACATAGCTTACACATAATGATATTTACTATATTACAAATTTTAAAAGGTAACTAAAATATGTATCTACAAATGATAATAATAAACCCATTTTATGTTAACATAAACTTATTTTAATAATATCCTTAAGAAAACTCAGACAAAAATTAGTGAAAAGAGACATTGTTTTACATGTTTGCAAATTCCCTTAATGTATAAGACATCTAGATCTCCTATCTGCTTCTGTGATCAGTCTGTTGTGGTATGTTTTATTTATTTATTTGTTTGTTTTTTTAATATTTTTTTTAATTGATTTCAGAGAGGAAGTGAGAGGGAGAGAGAGAATCATTGATTGGCTGCCTCTGCATGCTCCTCCTGGGGATTAAGTCTACAACCCAGGCATATGCTCTGACCGGGAATTGAACTATGACCTCCTGGTTCATAGTTTGATGCTCAGCCACTGAGCAACGCTGGCCAGTCAAGGTATGTTGTTTTACTTGAAGATTATGAAAAAGCCCTGGCCTTACTCAGATATGTAGTTAGAAAAAGGAGAAACATTTCAAGAGCCTTTTGAGGGTAATGGTGGATATTCTTTGTTACTACACCTAAATTCAACGAGTGGTAGTTTCTGAAGGGTTACTTGTATCATAAAATCTGAAACCATGTCAATGAACTTTTTAAAAAATGTGCCTTTGTTAATATCACCATCCATCTCATCCGAAAAGTTGTTAAGTGTTGGAAAGTTGTCAAGCTCATAATGGTGGATACGGTTTTCAAAATTCCAATTTTTGCTAGAAATCCTGAACTGTATAAAGGCAATGATGATATATATTTATGCTGTTCATATTCAAGACTGTTGGCCAAGTATGTTAGTCCAAAAAACAATAGTTTCTCAGTGTTCTTTCAAGTAAAAATAGTATGTCATTTAAAAAGTATGTAGTTCATCTTATAACCTAACTGCACAAGAATTTCCCTTGAGACATTTTACTTGGCTATTCCCATATTGCCCCAGAGAATATGGAAAAGATGTATACTTAAGGTTGAGATTTAATAAAATGAATACTTTTACTGTTTCATCAAGGACATTTCTAAGTGAAATTAGCATTTTTTAAAAACTGTGCGTGTGCTGCAGTGGAGAATATAGTGGCTACTAGTATAGTTTGGTGCTACTGCCCTGGTTTTTGCTAAGGGTCTACTATTTTGCACCATGATTTGAAGCATCATGGACTGTGTTGCAAATCCCAACACAATGGGAAAAGCAAATAACATCTTAGTGTTGTTATAAATGTAATTTTGACCTTATGAATCCCCTGAAAATATCTTGGTACCACCCAGGTTTTCATAAACCACATTTTGGGAACTGGAATGCTAGATCGTTTGGTTACTCACAAAAACCCACTGACTGGTGGCAAAGCGCAATTTGACATAGAATACACACGAAGGCAGAAATATTTTTTTTAAAAAGAAAGAAAAGTGGAGAAAATGAAAGAAATATTATTGAATAGATTTTAGTTTTATCCCTACCAAACAAAGTCATGGCTAAAACTTGGGTGAGAGGGACTTCAAGTTAAGTTAACCAATATGCTTTCTAATATAAGTGCCTTTCTTTAATAGGAAATTTCTGTGAAAAAAATAATCATTTATTTTCCCAACAAATATTTCTTTAGTATCTGTTCTAAGCCGGATATTAGTCTAGCATCAGGATTCCTATTATTCTAGGTGTCACAAAAAGTAAAGTCTGCTCTTAATCCAGTGGTAGCAATATTTTCAAAAATTAGGTAAAAAACAAACATAAGAATATTTCAGACAGTGTTAAATTCTATGAGGGGAGTATAGAAAGGTAAGAGCAGGCCCTGGCCTGTGCTCAGTGGTTAGAGCATTGGCCCAAGCACCGAAGGATCTCAAGTTCGATTCCTGGTCAAGGGCATGTTTCTTGGTTGCAGGTTCCATTCCTGGCCCTGATTGGGGAATGTGAACAGGAGGCAACCAATTGGCGTGTCTCTCTCATCTCCATGTTTCTCTCTGTCTCTCTGTCTCTCCCCCTCCCTCTCTTCCACTCTTTTTAAAAATCAAGGGGAAAAATATCCTCAGGTAAGGATTAACAACGACAAAGGTAAGAGTAGTACTACCCAGGCCCCATACTTTAAAAGACTTCACTCTGTCCACAAAGCAAGGAGTCTCTGGGGCCAAGTGTCATGGCCACCCCAAATTAGTAATCCAGAATTTTCCACTCCCAGAGTCTCCCAATGCTGTTGGTATTCTAAAGGAAAGGATGAGCCACAGGCGTGTACTTCCCTGGGATGATTTCTGGAAGCAAGGAGGCTGAACTGAGATGTCCATAGGTAAGAGCATGAGGTCTTTCTTGGATGAAGTGGAATGGAAGGGAAGGTGGGTGTGGGAAGGAAGCACCATTTATATTCTACCTTGTCCTGTAAATGTTAAGGATGGGCCTGAGTAAAGGGAAAGAGAGGCTGGGTATGTGATTTGGAACTTTCAGTTGATAGATTAGTAGGTCATATTTTAACATGGGGCAGTCTTATAGAGGCCCTATCTTGTGTCAAATAAGACATATCAAGTATGTAAATGTTAAATATTAATTTTTGCTATAAAATTACAGGGGTTTTTTGCTTTTGATAGGATTGATCCATGGCAACTCATTTCATTTACAACTGGCTGTGATTTGATTTCTTGCCAATTATACATATTTGGAATTCTTGTGAAGAGGAACAAGATAAACAACAAATTATTTGGAAACAATTTTTTGCATTCTTAAATAATTTTTAAAACTGACAGAATGTGTTTTGTAATATTTAAACATTTATTAAGTTTAATTTTGAAGTTTGTTGGTATTTTGTAATTTTTTTCAGGTCTCATGTATTTCCCCATGTCCTTGAAAAGCTTACTGTGTTTTAATGGGCTGAACTCTCAGTATCATTTGATAGTCTAGGACAGTGATGGCGAACCTATGACACGCGTGTCAGAGGTGACACACGAACTCATTTTTTTGGTTGATTTTTCTTTGTTTAATGGCATTTAAATATATAAAATAAATATCAAAAATATAAGTCTTTGTTTTACTGTGGTTGCAAATATCAAAAAATTTCTGTATGTGACACGGCACCAGAGTTAAGTTAGGGTTTTTCAAAATGCTGACACGCCGAGCTCAAAAGGTTCGCCATCACTGGTCTAGGACCTAGCCTTGGACTGTGTTGTTCAATACAGTAGTCATTAGCCACATGCGCCTACCTATTTAAACTAAAATTAAGTAAAATTAAGTAACATTTACAATTCGGTCCCTCAGATGCACTGGCCACATTTCAGGCACCCAATAGTCACAAATGTTTAGTAGCTACCATTGAAGAATGCAGGCACAAAACATCTACATCATCAGAAAGCTTTATTGGGCAGTACTGGTGTAGGCCAATCTATCTGTAGGCCCTGCTATCTGTAGACTACATATCACATTAGTGATGAGGTATTGCAAGTTGTCTCAATTGGGTTGTAAAGAAAAGGGGTGTGAAGAAGAGAGATGATGCCTGTAGACTGCTTTAGATGGAGTTCTTCAAATTGAGAACAAATGGCATGGAACTGAGAGCAACGTGAAAAGAAAGTCTGGAGAAAACTGTGAATAAGTAAGTGGGTGGAAAAGGTGATACAAACTGGTAATTTAAACAAAGTCAAGAATTTGACACCGAGAACTGTGGTACATAGGGTAATGAGAGCCAATTAAGCCAGACAAGAAAAAAATCTGGTTCAGGTATCTGCCTGCTTCATTGAGAGGAAGGAGCAGATCGCTGAGATAAAACAGAGGAAATACCAACAGAATCTGGCAACTGATGAAGTGTGATAGGGGAGAAAAGTTAGTGCAATTGAGAAGGTCCTGTCTGTAAGAAGGGACAAGTCTTGGGAGGAAATGGGGACTTTAGTGCTTATCCTTTTCAGCTGAGAAGGTGGTCAGCGGGTGTCGCCATCAGAAAACAGGAAGAAGCGTGGGACTTGATGGGGTCAGGGGCCGGTGGGTAAATCATTCACAAAAACGATGGCAGAAGACCTGAAACAGATGGGCTTTCCAAGGCAGGAAGAAAATTACCAGCGATTCTTGTTTGGGGGGCTCTCTGCTCAGTGAGAGGAAGGAAAAGCAATGCCAGAAGGACACGGTCAGGGAGGTGAAGGGTCCAGAAGAGGAACAGCAGTGAAAACCAGGAGGAAGATTTTAGGGAAAAGGAACAACACACACAATCACAGATAGAAAGACTTGGAGGTTAGGACAGAAATTAATAACCTTTACCTGTAACTACATCACGGAGAACCTGTCTCTTAGTACTTGAATATGAGGGCAAGACAATGCCGTGGTCCCAGGGCATGTTGGGCCACAGAAAACTCTAGAATCAGGGCTTTTCATGGCAAGGAGGACATGCACACTGGTTCCTGGGGCAATAGCAGTGGGGACATAGCCCTGTAAGCCAGTGTTAAAAGAGCTGAGACTATGCATACAGTTAGTCACTAGAGGAACGAAGACTTGAAAAACACTGTTGTTTCCAGATGCTATTCCTGAGCAATTCCCCCAGTTCAGCCCCCACCAGCACCCTGCAGAGAAGGCTCCTCGGGCCCAGGTTCCTGCCTGAACAATGGAGGAGCGGAGGTGAGAAGATGACTATTTGTTTGGGATGATCAGGTCTGTCTCCTGTGGCCCCCCGACTGCTTCTGTCCACATTCCTAAGACTGCACTTCATGGCTTTGTGACCTGTCTGCCTTCCAATAATAACCAGGTCCCACCGTCTGTTTGTTTGAACCCGCCATCCAATTCTGCTGCCTTAAATCTAATTGCCCTAGAACAGTGGTCGGCAAACTGTGGCTCGCCAGCCACATGTGGCTCTTTGGCCCCTTGAATGTGGCCACGAAGTTTCAATCGCACTGAATGTGTGTGCCCGCACGTGGTATTTTGTGGAAGAGCCACACTCATGGGGCCGCAGTTTGCCGACGACTGCCCTAGAACTATGTGATGCTTTAAAAGTTCACTCATGGCCAGGAAGGAATAGAAAGCAAAGTGTTTTCAAAGGTGCTTTCTTGAGTGCATTTCTGTGTTCACAAAGTTGTTTTATTTATATTTTGGCTGAAACTTATTAGAAGTTCCTTATACCTTGTGTAGGCTTTGTGTCTTTCTGATCTGGATGAGGCTGTTTCCTCATAGAAGAGTGGGGAAGAGTTTGGAATCATAAAGGAAACTGAGAGCAACAGTCTTTGGAATCATAGAGGAAACTTATGCGGAGGTAGAGCTACACCTTGCTATCAGTTTCCACATAGAAACTGTTGCAAAAAAAGTCTATTTCTTTAAGAGCAAATGGGGTAACCATTCTTATTTGAGAGCTTTAATCCAGAGCAGGTCGCTCCCATCGCAGACGGGGAGCAAGCGGACACTTGTGCTTTCCACTTGGTTCCCGCCGTGTGCATCAGGGCACGTCAGAGTCGAGGCAATGAGTCTGATTTACGCTTTTTTAAAGACTAAGCGAAAACCTTTCATCGCCTTTGATGAACAGGTTAAGGAAGACAGACAGCACCTCACCAAGGTTATACTTTGCTGAGGCTCTTAGCTCCTCCAGGGAAGAGTCTAGATTGCTTAACTTGGGGGAAAGGTTGCTTTCAGCTACCCCTCCCTTACCTCTCTGGCTTCATCTATCAGATGATCACCATCTCAGCCACACAGAACACCCCAAACACGCAATTAGGGGATGTCTCTGTCTGCGAGGTCTGCCTCACACCTCCCCTCCTCTGTGAATCCTCCGGAAAGACCCGAGAGTGAGTCAGTCCCCCTCCACTGTGCTCACACACAGCGCCCTAGAGACCCTACTGCAGGCATGCCTTGTTTTACCAGCTTTGCCTTATTGCACTTCGCAGATGGCGTGTTTTGTTTTTTACAAATGGAAGGCAAGACCCTCCACCAGCAAAAAGATGGCCACTCACCTTGTTGCCATGCTCGCTTTATTGCAGTCCTCTGGATCCGAACCAGCAATATCTCTGAAGTATGTCTGTACGATGTTTATTACTCTGTTCAGTCATTTGTTCATGCATTTCTTCAGTTCCAGTTTTTGAGCTCATTGAGGCAAAGGATCCTGCCTTAAATACTCTTCGTGGCTAAGTGAGAGCCACACAATATTTTAATACCAAACACATTTATTTTATAAACTAGGTGTCCACTAAACAGGTAAGACTGTGTGTGTGATAGGAGTTGGGTGAACTAGCAAGGGGCTGAGGTGTGAGTAGGGTTAAGAAATAGCGAGTGTTAGCCATGTTGATGTCTGGAAAATTTGTTCTAATGTTTCCATTTTAAAATAGCTCATGTATAGTTGACTTAACAGTTGGAATTGAGTGGGGTATTACTTGGTGTCTCACTCTCTGACAGAGCATAGGCCTTGAGTTTTGGGTCACTTGATGAAGGCACCTATGGTGGTGGAAGAATCATCCAGTCACTTCAGTGGAAGAATAATAAGGTCTCCTGGGTTGAACTTGAAAATATAATTTAAAGTAGTGACAAGTGTTATAGTAACCATAGCATAGCAGCCCAATGCAGTGGCTAGTTGGGGAAAAGTATGCATCATTTCTTATTTTGACAATTAATGCCAAATTCTTTTAATCTTACTAGAAGTTTTCTTCTAGTGCAGTTTACATGTTCTAAACTTGTGATTTCTAACGGGTGTTTTAAAGAACACAGACTTTGCCCTGGCTGAGTAACTTGGCTGGTTGGAGCGTCATCCTGTGAACCAAAAGGTTCTCTCTCTCTCTCTCTCTCTCTCTCTCTCTCTCTCTCTCTCTCTCTCTTATAAACCTCTTAATTTATATATATATATATATATATATATATATATATATATATATATATATATATATATATGATTTGCTTATAACAAAATGTTATGACTGGTATATATAATATTTCATGAGAACTAAATTCTTATAAACCTCTTAATTGAGAACAGCATTTCCCAAAGAGTGTTTCATTAAACAGTAGTGCCACCTAGATATATTGTGTGTGTGAGAGAGAGAGTCCATTTGCTTAGTTAGACAAGCAGTAAACAACTGACCAATTGTAAGGAATTTTTGAGGTAGAAAAATTCCAAGAACATTTTAAGTAGGCAGAAATGGCTGAGACCTTGAGGCTATTGCTCAAAGGATTTGAAGAGCACTGATGTGAAAGTATTAAATGTGGTAAGTTAGAGATAGATAGATAGATAGATAGATAGATAGATAGATAGATAGATAGGGAGAGAGAGAAATTGATTTAGATTAGAAGGCAAATGATCCATCTAGATCTATGAATTTATTTATTTTTCTGTTCTGCTGGGGAAAACCATTTTAGAACATTTTTGCTTCTTAAACTAAACTGAAGATTTTCTACTTTCACAACAAACAAACAAAAAAAGGTGGAGAGAAATGGAGAAAAAAAAGGAAATGTTTTTAACAGTAAATCACCCTGGGCTTGCTAGAAGGCCTAAACCTTTCAAGGAGTGAATTTATTTTGAGCAATGATTACAAAATGGAAATACCAGGGTATTTCCCAATGTAAGCAGTGTATTTAACCCAAAGAAGAATACAAAACAAAACAAAAGCAACTAAATATAGCATGAATTATAGAATAATGCTTATCTCTCTTTAAAGAAAATTTCTTGATTGAATTTCATGACAATTTGTACCTTCCTATTTTGGGCTTATTTTTGGGGGGTGGGGGTGGGGTCTTTTATCTTTCTTGAAAGAACCTGACAGGAAATGATTCTTTCACTCAGTCAAAGTGGGCATATTGACATAGTTCCTCATGATGTGACCAGGAAATCCTGTGTAGAAAAAAGTTGCAGAAAAAGGAGGAAAAATGTAGTTTGCTTACCTTTCCTCAAACTTCCCCTGCCCCACCCCCCCCAGAGATATTTAAAGTAAGATCTCTCTCTCTCTCTCTCTCTCTCTCTCTCTCTCTCTCTCTCTCTCCTGTTAATGAAAACAGGTGGAGATTTCTGATGCATTTCTCTCTCACTCTTGGGTTTGCCCAGCCCCAACAGCCCTGGTTGAATCTCCATGTGCAGGAGAAGGCATTTATTTCTGTTTTGCAGGTTTCCCCTCTCTTGCCTGTTAGGACATCAGGTAAGATGCCTGTGAGCTGCACGTGAAAGGCAGATCTGGAATCTCTCTCCTGAACGACAGTAGCGCTGCCAGCCAGGAGGGGGCGCCACTTCACATTCCGCAGCAAAGGGAGCACCTACAGCTGCCGCCCCAGGGAAAAGCAGATGCACCAACAGTGTGAACGTACTTTCAGGTTTGCTAGGAATGCGCAGACTCGCTGCAGTTGTTTCTCAGGATCCTGGTATTTGAAAGCTGTTCCAAAGCCGATTCCAATGTGATAACTCTGAGCACGAGGCATCATATACTAAATCTTACTTGAGGGTTTGCACATTCTTACTAACAAGCTATAAATAAGGAAACGACCCAGCGTGTCTGAGGCTACGCGGTGAGTCAGGTCCATAAATGGTGACCGGAGACCTAGCTGTTCTCCAACAATTTCCAACCCTTTGTGTTTTACCTATAACCTTGGGTTTTACCTCGGGAAGGATGGGAGCCATTTACTGGTACTATTATCACTGAGGAAGGGAGAATTGGGACGTTGAATCCAGTGCTATAGAAAATCATTGTTTTATTTGGAAGGAAGCACAATTATTGTATTTCAGAGACAGAAAACCACGGCTTTTGTATTCATTATGTTTGTCTCTGTCGCTTATTGGGAATTCAGATGGGATGCCGAGAACTCTCACATCGCCCTTCTTTGTAAAGAAAGCAGACTTTGCATTCTCCTGATCAGATTCTTTCTTTCTACAGCTGTTTCCCAAGTTTGCCGTTTTTGTCACTTTAGAAAATGTGAGCATGACAGCTTAAGATCATGTCATAGAGCTCAAGGCTTTAAAGGACTTTACTTATTCCTGGTTCTATTGACCAAGTGTCTTAACCCTCCCCCTCCAAATGTCTTTTGATACTAGTGGGACTCAGTTGAATTCGTTGATCAGCTAATCAGGGTTTTCATTAAGCACAACCAACAGCAGGATAAACAAATGTCCTCCTGGGAGGAACTTCCCCTCCCGGAGATGATACCTCTAAGGAAGATACCGGCATGTTGCAGAAGCAAGGATGTTGTTTGCCTTGTTCTCCCTGTGTCTCAGGCCCATAAGACAGGGCCTGGCATGAAGTGGGAACAATAGAATATTTATCGGAGGGAAGCGTGAATGAATGCATAAGCAAATGAATAAATTGCAGACCTTCAGGTGGAGCTTCTGATGTTATTCTGGGAAGAAGGAAGAACACTGGGCCAACTCTCCTAGCTATTTCTCCTTTCCTTACCCTTAAAAACAAAACGTGGGTTGTGTGCATTAGAGAGGCTAAGGTAAGGCCTATGCCCTCAAGTCATTTCCATAACAGCCGTTGATTCTGATGGCTGGCTTCAAGTCCCCTGTAAGTGCTCTAGCACCCTGCTCCCTAGATACAAAGATCATGAACTTGGTGGGTTGCATCATTGTTTTTCATTTAGGGGGTCCCTTCAACTTTAATTCCCTATACATACTTGGTATTCCATGAGTATTATGGTTGAACTGAATTATTAAATTTCAAAGCCATGCTTTCAAAGACAAATTTATAATAAAATTTCCACTCACTATAACTCTTGGATTACTTTATGCTATATAGGGATGCTTAGAGCATTCCCCAAAGTTCCTTATCCCTGAACTTCTTATACATCAGTATTTTTTTTTCCTGTGTGTATATTTATTTTGTCTCTCTGTGTCTTTTTCTCACCCTCAGTTTTCTCACGAGTAAAATGGGGATACTGCTTACCTTTTGAAGGGTAACATGTAAGAGAGCTCACATGAAAACACTGAAATTGCTGCACATTTCAAGTACTCTGCTCAAAGCTGCCAATTATTAGCATTTGTGTGGGATGGATATGCGGGGCAGGTGACAGAGACACTAACACGGAAAAGATCTTGACCTCACTCAAGCAGCAGCACTCCCCACACTTAAATAGATAAATTGTGATACAACTGTGTGAAAATAACGATGAACAAAGTGCTTAGGAACAAAGGGACTGACTTCACCAAGGAGCCTCCAGGAAAACTTCCCAGAGAATGGGAATTTTGACTCCCGTCTTGATGTGCCAGGCAAAGAAAAGAAAATGGGTCACTTCAGTCAGTGGAAACACATCTGCAGAGACTTGCTATATGGGATATGGGATATTTGTGAAATAGAAGTTCAGAGTGGCCCAAACCTTTGATGAGGGTTCAGACAAAGTGGAGGTTGGGGAGCAGTAGTCAAAGAAGTGGGGGAAGTTTGTTAAAGACAGATTGTAAAGGGACTTTCATGGTAAACCAAGAGATTTGATTTAATTTTCTGTAATCCAAGCTGCATTTTAGGAAATCAGCTTGGCCCGTACACTGTAGTGGTGGCTGCAGCAGCAGAGTGGTGAGGCTGGATTGGCCCACCGGAGCAGTGACAGGCCTGGACACTTCAGCAGTGGGGTTGAGGGGACTGGGCGCCACCATCTTTGTGATGGAGTGATGGTTAATTTGCATATTACTCTTTTATTAGATAGGATACTTTCAACAATAAAGATTGAAAAAAACAGAGAACTGAATGAAACAACGATGTTTCTTAAAACATCGGTGAGAGAGCTTGAAACCATCAGTGAGTTAAATGATGGTTGATCACAGGCAAGCAATTACTACTCAACATACTTTTCAGTTTTGTTTAAAAAAGGGTTATTTTTGCCAATAATACCTGCTGAATTTTAAACAGTAATGAATAAAGAGGATGTCTTTTCTCATTTATACATAAAGTACTGTGTCAGTGTCAATACATTTATAACTAACTACTAATTGACTTGTTTACTACGTTTTCTGCTTTCCAGGGCAAAATTATAATGATGATCTAGGAACCTCTGTCTGAAAAAATGGGTGGGCGGTTGTGATGTTTTGATTCACCAAATTAGCAGAGTCGGCACATATATACACTTTGTTTGCCAACTTGTTAAAATGTATTGAGAGTTGAAACTACTGCAAAGAAGGATTAAGCAAGTTTTCTGTTTCAGTGTTTACTTGAGCAGTAAAGGGCAATAGTTAAGAATTCTAGTTTTTGTGGTCAAACTGCTGACCACAAGTTGTGTGGTTTTGAGTCAAGTAAGCAGCCTTTACAAGCCTTCATGGGTAAAAGGATGACGGTAAGAGGACCTAGCTCAGAAGATGCTGATAAGTGAATTAACTTCAACTTATGATGTACAATGCCGATAAACTGCTCAAAAACAGGTGTTCAGTTTTACTAGAATTACGTAACTATCAATTCTGTATATGAGAAAGCTTTGACATGGAAATCTGATGAATAGCGTTTCCTGCATGTGCTTGGTATCGAAACTTGAATGCTGGACGACTTGTAAAATTAGAGCAGAAGAAAGCCAGATAGATTGACCGTTTGTGTTACAAGCACCGTATGAGGAAATTGCACATCTATTATCTCATTTAGTCTGCACAGCAGCCTTGCACAATGGCAATTATTCTTTTCATTTCAGAATTGAGATAAGAGAAATCCTGGTAGGTAATCAACCAAAGACCTTATATGCCTAAAGTACTATTATATACATAATCCATGGACACAGACAATAGGGTGGTGAAGACCTAGGGGGTGGGGCGGGGCCAGGGGCGGGGTGGAGGGGGCCAATGGGGGAAAAAAGAGGACATATGTAATCCTTTCAACAATAAGGGTTATATATCCTATCTAATAAAAGAGAAACATGGTAATTAGCCGTACCTCCGCAACCCTTACCATTGGCTAATCAGGGCGATATGCAAATTAACTGCCAGCCAAGATGGCAGCCGGCAGCCAGGCAGCTTGAAGCTAACATGAGGCTTGCTTGCTTCAGTGACAGAGGAAACCAACGTTCCCCGCCTGCCTTGCCGGCCTCTGAGCTTGCAGTTTGAAACATTGTTCCAAATATAGAAGCTAAACAAAACCCCAGAAACCTGCTTTCAGCCAGCTGGGATCTCAGAGCTGGAGTTGATACAGTGTTTCGATTATAGAACCCAAACAAACCAGATACCTGCTTTCAGCAGCAGAGGCCTCAGAGCTGGAGCCAGAGCTAAAGCTGGCCCAGAATAAAAAGAAAAGAAAAAACGGAGCAGTTGGGAGCTTCAGCCCTCAGCCCCTCACCCAGACTGGTCAGGCACCCCACTGGGGACCCCCACCCTGAAGGGTGTGTGACCAGCTGCAAACAGCCATCATCCCCTCACCCAGGCTGGACAGGCACCCCAGTGGGGACCCCCACCCTGATCCAGGACACCCTTCAGGGCAAACCAGCTGGCCCCCACCCGTGCACCAGGCCTCTATCCTATATAGTAAAAGGGTAATATGCCTCCCAGCACCAGGATCAGCGGAGCTGCGAGGCCTCCCAGCACCAGGATCAGCGGAGCCGAGAGGCCTCCCGGCACCGGAATCAGCGTGACAGGGGGCAGCACCCAAACCCCCTGATCGCCCTGTGGCTCTGTGTGTGACAGGGGGCGGGGCCACAACCTCCCTATCCACCCTGCTCTGTGAGTGACAGGGTACGGAGCCCCAACCCCCCTGATGAGCCCTGCTCTGTGCGTGACAGGGGGCAGCGCCCCAACCCCCTGATTGGCCCTGCTCTGTGCATGACAGGGGGTGGTGCCGCAACCTCCCCATCGACCCTGCCTTGAGTGTGACAGGGGGCGGTGCCCCAACCCCCCAATCGGCCCTACCCTGAGCGTGACTGAGGGTGGCATCGCAACCTCCCGATCCGCCCTGCTCTGTGCATGACAGGGGGCGGCGGCCCAACTACCCAATCAGCCCTATTCTGAGCCCGACCAGGGGCTGCACCTAGGGATTGGGCCTGCCCTCTGCCACCCGGGAGCAGGCCTAAGCCAGCAGGTTGTTATCTCCCGAGGGGTCCCAGACTGCGAGAGGGCACAGGCAGGGCTGAGGGACCCTCCTCCCCCCTAGTGCACAAATTTTTGTGCACCGGGCCTCTAGTATATATATATATATATATACAGATAGTGGCAGAACCATCTTCAAATCCCCCAAAACCTATTTTTACTTCCTTATAGAAAATGTGATGAAGCCATAATATTGATTGAATGGAGATTAATTTTTCCTCCTTTGGAGATTAAGCCAGTTCAACTGATTGAAGCAGTTCATGACCTGATCTTCTGCTGTTGAGTAGGTAACTGCTGGAAGTTTTGAAGCAATTATGGTTTTCATAGTTGCTGGTTGATCTATGATAAATTGCTGGTATGCAGGTTAGAAGGTGTGACTGATAAAATTGTAGTTAGATACATAGATGGATAGATAGATGCAGCTACCAGGAAAAATAAAAACCTGCTAGGTTTGACCATAAGTGGAGAAAAGACTAATGTTTCTGAGATTCACAGAACTTGGGCATTTGTAAAACCTTAGGAATGTGCCCTTAAACCTTAGCAACCAAGAGAAATTAGGCTAGAAGAAGGATGTGATAAAGGGGAAAATCACACCTCCCTCCTTAACATTTTTAAACATCAAAAATGACAAATCATGACACACTGGAAAACCTTTGAAATACTTGTATATATTCACATATATGAGTTGACATGCTGTTTTATAAACATGCATTGAAAGAAAACATTTCATATTAATGAAATTAGAGTTTATACTGTATTTAGAGCAAAAGATAAATTATTCTATATTCAAATCCCTGGATAAAGACTCAGAACTTTTTAGCTGTCTTTCCAGATTTATTCTATGATTTAGGTAATTTTTTTTGAATTTAGGTAATTTTGGTTCAGAGTTTGCTTATATTAAAAATTTGAACCTGGCCTATGTGGCTCAGTGGTTGAGCATGGACTTATGAACCAGGAGGTCACATGCCAGGGTTGCAGGCTTCATCCCCAGTGGGTGTTGTGTAGGAGGCGGCCAATCAATGATTCCCTCATATTATTGATGTTTCTATCTCTCTCTCCCTTCCTCTCTGAAATCAATAAAAATATAATAAAAAAGAAAAGAAAAGAAAGCTTGATAGTTTTAGCTTTAAGAAGGCTGGGGTTTTATTTTAATCCTAGTTCGCCCTCTTCTGGTTACTGGTAGGTATGAGAAATTCTGAATTTTATCAATGCGTTCCAATATTTGGGTCAGAATTTTTATCCACATTTTTATAATTAAATTTCTGAAATGGGACTGTAAATCACTAGATTTTATAGTTCATGAAATACAGTGTGTGATGACCAGGAACCATTTGTACGTACTGGGAACCTCTCTCTAAGGAGCTTACATCTGGGACCCAAGATGCTTTGCATTTTAGGGGTTGAATGCGAACACCTTAAGGGAAAAAGAAGAAAGAAGGAAGCAAATTGATGTTACTCAGTAGTTATCATATGTCAAGTGAGGTACTAGGCATTTGCTAGCCATCATCTCAAAGATTCCAGTGCTTTCTGGTTGAACAAAAAGGAAATTGAGGTGCAAAGAGTGTAAGTGCCTTTCCCAAGATCACATAACTGGTAGGGCTAAGCATCAAGGTCTTCATTCCACACCTGTCATCTCTCCACCAACACAAGGTAGAGAGAGTGGTTTATGACAGAGAAGAGCACGTGACTCATGTCTCCAAGTACTCCTTTAGCAAGCATGATTAGATTTGTGGATTTTAGAGTATATATGGTAAACATAAGGTAAACTTTAATTCATTACATTTTGGTGGGCAGGTAGAGTATAAATACTGTTGGTAAGGTAAGCTCTTCATTATCTAGTAAGAAGTACTAACAAATGGTATCCTTCTTATCCCCCTTTCTTTAAAACACAAAAAATTGTGTTTTTCTTCTCCCCCAAAGGATGGGGGGAAAAAGAAGGAAAGGCTGGAAAGACACTGGTTTTTACTTAGTGTTTATTACATGCTCACTTGATTTATTGCTTATCTTACAGGCTTTATAGGCTAAATCACAACTGTGATTACATTTCACTCATAAAATAGAATTCCATTTTCAAAACGAAACACAGATCTGGCAAAAGCGACTGCTCACGAACGCTAACAGCTTTTATAATTGCTCATGTTGTTGTTCTATAGAGTGAGCACCACACAGTGCTTCACTCAGTCGTATCTGGAAGCTCTTATAACACGGAAAGGCTGTATTATTATCTTTGTTTAATAGCCTGCCCCTTGATCCTCTATCTGATCAAGGTGTTAACCTTGTTGAATAATAATTTTACTAATGTGTTCCTGGTAAAACTGGGTCATCGTCAGAGAGGAGAATCCTTTATATTAATACTTTCAAGGCTGGGCTTGTCAAATGTGTAGGTGCTTGAAGTCCATCCTCAGGAAAGCTGCACGTGGAGGCATGGGTGGAGGGTGGAGAGTGGGCTGACACCCAACTGTGAAGTGCACAGCAAAGGCACCTCGGGGGAAGGACTTATAGAAAGGCGGCCTTAGGGGCCCCTAGGAGGTATGTACCTAAAGGCAAGCAGTTTCACCCATTTTTTTCTTAAAAATATATTTTAAAAATTAATTTTTAGAGAGAGAGGAATGGAGAGGGAGAGAGGAACATTGATGTGAGAGAGAAACATCTATTGGCTGCCTCCTGCCTACTGGGGATCAAGCCTGCAACCTGGGCATGTCCTGACCAGGAATCGAACCTGAAACTTTTCTGTGCACAAGCTGACACTCAACCACCTGAGCCACACTGGCCGGGGCTCACCCCCTTTTTCTTAAAGATAGGGGGCTCTGAACAGCCAGAGAGTAAGATACTACACTTGATAAAACTCATTGACTTCGTGGGACTTAACACATTTCTTCTTCCAGGAAAATTTAAACTTTAAAAACTTAATGGTAAACAAATTTCAGCATAGCTTGACAACCGAGGTAAGGACGTGTCCATATATCTGTGAGGGTTCTACCTGGAAAGTCTCAACTCTACTCTGACAGTTGGCAGGGCATCTCTGAGGACAGCATTGCACATTTAGGTGGACTTAACCGTTGTGAATGGTGATTCTAAAAATCTGTTCTCTTTCTGCGTTTTGCTCCTGACATAGAAACCAAACTTATATACTCTTTTTCTTCTTTCTCTTGGCTCGAAATAACAGGTACAGTACATAATTCAAGTACACCATAAACTTTCTCACTTTACTAGGAGAAACACTTTTGTGTTTTATGTCATGAGAGAAGGGTGTGTGTGTGTGTGTGTGTGTGTGTGTGTGTGTATAATGAGGGCGAAAGAGCGAAACATATTTTAAAATCTGCACTTTGCACAGAGGAAAACCATCCTGAATAATTCATAAGCATTTCTACAAAGCCAGCTAGCTGAGAACCTGTCCAATTTTTGCAAAATCCAATTGGAAGAAGTCTTTACCATTTTATCAGCCTCTTCTCTCTCATCTTGGCTTGTTAGGGATCATCAAAATGTATTCCCAGGTACATGAAAGGGACCTTCCCCTTCTTTTTCTACCCACATGTCCTTGTGTCGAGCCTCTTCATGGCCCATAATCAGGTGAACTGTTAAGTGAAGATGGCCCTAGGCTGGAGGCCCCCTGATGTGTTGCCATGGAAATGCCATGATCACGGATCCAGCATTAAGTTTGGGGGCACACTATGGAAATGCACGTAGAAAGAAGGCAAGCTGAGATTTCCTTGAAGAGGATTCAAAATGACCTCAGTTATATTCATCCTTTGCGTATACAACAGACATGCCCTTTAAAGAGTATTTTTTATGTGTAACTTTAACAAATAAAATCCTGTTATAGATTTTATTAAAGTAGCCTGGTAGCTATAAGTTGTCTAGTTTGGAAACATAAAATATGGGGATTTTTGTTGTCGCCTTTGTTGTTAGTGGGAACAGTACTTTCCCCCCTGGTTATATTATTTTAGGATTTAACTAAATACCCTGATGCAGGGAAAGCAGTCAGCATGGCATTTAACACTGTTGTCAGGATTTCTAAAACTGTCCCCCTAAGATTCTCATTCCCTCATTATTCAACCAAACACGAATCTCAACGTTGCTGTGGAGAGGCTCTACAGGTGTAATTAAGGTTACTAATCAGTTGACCCTAAAATGGGGAGATTGTCCTGGATTACCTGGCACTGAAATCATATGCGCCGTTACGAGCAGAAGAGGGTGGCAGAAACATTAGTTAGAGGTGTGGCAGGAGAAGCCAGAAATACTGGAAGCACGAGAAAGACTCCATGCAATGTTGGTGTCAGCCTAGAAGTAGGGGCAAGCCTCTAGAACAGCAGCTCTCAACCTGTGGATTGCGACCCCTTTGGCGGTTGAACGACCCTTTCACAGGGGTTGCCTAAGACCATCCTGCATATCAGATATTTACATTATGATTCATAACAGTAGCAACATTACAGTTATGAAGTAGCAACGAAAATAATTTTATGGTTGGGGGTCACCACAATGTGAGGAACTGTATTAAAGGGTTGTGGCATTAGGAAGGTTGAGAACCACTGTCTAGTAGGAAAAAAAAAAAGATCCCAGGCTCTGTGTGAGAGGAGTCCGAGGCATTACAGCTTCAAAGCAGATGAGCGGAGTGGGGGGCCTTTGCTCCTCCTCTTACAATGATACTTGCTCATATAATACTTAAAGATTTTTCTTGCCTTTTTCTTCCTTTGTACTTTATTCTAAAACTTGTCCTTTAAATCTGTAAAATGCCTCAAGCTTTTCTTTGTAATCAGAAAAGGATTTCAATATTAAATGAATAACAAATTAATGAATATTTAAGTAGATAAACTACTTTGCCCTAAGGGTTTGTAGTACAGACCTAGAAAAAAGAAACCCTTGTTTACCTGCTGGGGGAAAGCTTTGAGAGGCATCCTTTAAGATGTTTTTTCATGCACATGAAAGGGAGTGATGCACTGATATTGATCTTCTTTGAACACAGAACCTGAGAAAATTGTCTTGGGTATTAATTATAAATATTCAAGAACAGCATAGTTATATTTGTTAAAAAGAATTTCTGTATGGAGGAAATTGTGAACTATTGAAATGGATTAATGAAGGTAGTTGTGATTGGGACTTTTTAGACAATTCTTTTAAATAACTTGTTTTCAACTGTCTGAGATTACTTAATTATGACTCCATGTGGAAAATAAGATAAAATAGATGGGCTAAAGAAAAAGAATTTTTACAAATAAAAGATTATATGCGACTTTCCTAGAAATGTAGTTTTGGAAAAACAAAAAGATATATAACATGTGATTTGAAAATGTTGCAATGATAAAAGTTTTGGTCATATCATACCATTACATCACATTTGAAGAGACTTTTAATGGGATGTTTAAAGCAAAACACAATAGCAATTCAAATATATAACTCTTTTTCTTTGTTGTCTCTCTATTCAGCTTGAGGACTAGTATTCCCTTTGACTATAAATAAGAATTGCCAGCACAGATTCAACCATCCACCAAAACCAGAATGAATTTTAAGGTTAAAAATGAGCAATTTGAGAGATATTTTTGGGGAGCTCTTTTCACATTGAAACTCTAATTAGCAGGTGGAATTTACTAGAGCTTCTATTAAGCAGAATCGAATGAGGTAAAAATTGCTTCTTGATATACAAAAAGTGTTCTTATTTGCACTACCTCTTTTTAAAGGGAGAAGACACTTAGAGTGTATCTACTGAGTACCTAGAAGGTACAGCAGAATAGCAGAGAGAAAAGATATGTGTTTATGGATCGGAGATGAATTCACAGCAAAGTACACTGCATTGGGCTCCTGGTCAGAGATGCTGTCTGTGTTGCACAGATTCCCACAGATACCCCCACCCCCATCCCCATCCACACCTACTGCAACTGCTGCCATCCAGTGTTCCACTCTCATCAAGGGCATTTCCAGGCAGCCACTATTTACTTGGCTTTCTGTTCTCCTTGCCTGGGATGGACTAGGGTTTAGTATGCCAAACTATGGTCTGATAACTTCCTGAAACAACTTATTTATATTTACCCAACTTCCTGGTGGACTAGAATGACTTAGTCCTAAAATGCCTGGTGTAGGAGCTCCTGGCCCAGATAGGACTGGATAGTGGGAGCAGGCTGGGGGTGGTGGCCCTGGCAGAGACAGGCAAGCTGAGAGTGGGTGACTGTGGGGCGGAGTCTCCTAAGGACCGAATGGTGAGGATCCCCCCCCGCCCCCCGCCCCACACCCTCCCCCCCATAGAAGGACAGTGTCCAGTGAGAACCCCCACGGTGTGGCATTCCGAATCCTTACAAAGGCCTTTGTGATACAAAGGGAGTGGCAGTCTGCTGCTTGGAGTTTTAAAATATTAGCCTAGGGTCAAAACACGTAAAAATAATATGGTAGTTAAGGGTCTGGTGGTATTTGCACTGTGTGGTGTTTCCTTAAAATTTGCAATTTGTTTTGACTTTGTTTCTCAGTCTAAATCCTCCATATAGAAGAGCCTTATGAGTTTCATAGCCTGTAAACTCAACTCTTTGATAGTCAATGCACTTATAGTAAAAGGAGAAAGAACGAGTCTGTTGCCTAAACCTTCTTATTTCCCATGTTGACTTTGCAGAAGTATTTTCACTGTTAGTTTTATATTTCATACATAACAATGACATAATTTAAGTACACTTTTGTTAACCTAGTATTATTTATGACAAGATAAAAATAGCAAAACCAAGTAAGCTTTGTTATTTTGATAAAATTAAAGAATTGAAACATTTGTTTTTGGTAATGATGATAAAGAAATCTATTGGTTTGCTAAATATTTTTTTTGGTTTTTGATAGAGCTATAAAATTAGTAATAAAATAAAAATTTATTTAAAGATTACCAGCTACCGCTTAAATTTAACTTGGTTTGAATAAAACATCTCCTTCTATACCTAAGAGACTCTGAAAAATTCTGACTGTGCATTCTAATGAGAACCAATCTCTTTGTCTGAGGTCCCGCCAGACATCTCCTGTTAGAGTAGTGAAGGAATAATTTAATTCATCGTATTGCATAAGAATTAATATAATTTCTAGGGGTTCATATGGTCTTGCAATTAACCATTTTATTGTTAGTATTTAATATAAAAATTTTAGAAGGAATAAAGCCAAAGAATATATGCTAACAAAAAATTAAAAATAAATTGTTTATTTATTTTGTCTATGTAGCCTTTCAAACACTAGATGGCACTATAAACATATCATGATAAATTCTGTTATCAGGAAAAAACAATGATTTTAAGACCTTATAAGATGGTGCATTCTTTGTTTATGTATATATATATATTTTAAATATATGTTTATTGGTTTCAGAGAGGAAGGAAGAGGGAGAGAGAGATAGAAACATTAATGATGAGAATCATTGACCGGCTGCCTCCTGCACACCCCCCACTGGGGATCGAGCACACAACCTGACCGGAATTGAACCCGGGACCTTTCAGTTCGTAGGCCGATGCTCTAGCCCAGGAGTGGGCAAACTTTGACTCGAGGGCCACAGTGGGTTCTTAAACTGGATCGGAGGGCCGGAACAAAAGCATGGATGGAGTGTTTGTGTGAACTAATATAAATTCAAAGTAAACATCAGTACATAAAAGGGTACGGTCTTTTTTTTCAATAGTTTTATTCATTTCAAACGGGCCGGATCTGGCCCGCGGGCTGTAGTTTGCCCACGGCTGCTCTAGCCACTGAGCCAAACTGGCTAGGGCTGTTTATATTTTTTAAAACTTTTAAAGTGCTACCAGTATAACTGATTATTGAAATAGGTAATAAGATTACCCAACTGTAGCAATACATAATTCATAATTAAAATCGTTCAACGTGTTATCTCAGTGACCCACAGATATTGCCTTACTGAAGGCTTCTTCATCATCTGAGGTTGCTCCCCTCTAAGTTCACTAACAGGAAGAAATACTTTGCAAAAGGAAACAATGAATAGATTCCAGAACTGTTAGATAATTCGATTAATGATGAGACTTGATTCAGTCAAACACATTGATAAAAGATTTGAAATCTTGACATATAAAACTTCCTCCCGCAAAGAAAGCATGAAACTCATGATATGCTACTACATGAGGACATCTGTGAGGACATCTGTGATTGATTTGTCATTGATCCAAAGAATATTTGTAATTAGTCATTGCACAGAATTTTTTGATATGCTCTGATATATCCCAACTTAAAGGGTTTCCTCAATTTGATAGCAGTCCTAAAAACTGACTTATCATCAATACCATTTTGTGAAACTGGAAGACACTTTTGTGTACTGTTGATAAAAAACAAATCTGGATCGGCTATGCTAGAAGAGAGCTAAATTGTCTTCCTTGTCATATAGAGACATGACTGAAGAGTGTAGCCAGTCCACAGGGAGCAGTGAGTGAGAGAGTAATGGATGCCAGGGCTCCTATGGCTTCTGGGTCTTGAGATATTTGTAGTATTTGTCTGCTTTTAAAAGCATCTCATTTGTTGGGACTTCTTTTCTCATTCCCAATACATATTAATTTTTCAAATGTAAACTTTGTATTCTTTTTCTTAAATAGGGTCCAAACAACTGTGTAAGCTCCAGACTGCACCCACCTGGACTTGGATCCTCTCTGCTCCAACCCCTTTTAATTCCTGCTCATGCCTTGTGGAACATCACTTCAGGATATCCATGAGAGAGCAGGGATTTTTGGAAAATGCTGGGAAACAGAAGGCAGCAGAAAAAGAGGAAGATCAAATATAAGATGAATTAGCTCCATAAAAGAAGCCAGAGACAGGAGTCCACAGGAGCTAAGCAGCGCTGTCAAGTAGAGGACCTTGTGGACATCACTCATTCATAGAGTTACACCAACTCAATGACGTGACACACCCAATACTTTCCTCCTAGTTAACTCTCTGGCTTTATCTATTTTCAACCCTTAATCTTGTAGTCCTATAAAAAGTAATTATTCATTTTTATTCCACACAGCCTATGCTTTTTAAAATTATTGGACTTTTGTTTATGTTGTCCTCTCTCTTTTTTTATGCTCCTTCTGTTGGTATTGCCTTTCTAATGACTATGTGCCTAGGTCTACAAGACTGGGTTTGTAAATCATTTCCTTCACAAAAAGGACTCTGCTCTCTTTCCTAAATCTCCATATTTCCTTAGGCCAGTCAGGAGTAATTCCTCCCTCATCTAGAAAAATGTATCTTTATTTCTTCTGTGACACATGTCCTTGTTTACCTTGCATTATATATATATTTATGAATGTGATATTTCCCCCATTGGGCTCTTAGTTTCCTAATGACAGTCTAAATCTTTCCCATAGTTGCATCCCTCATAATACCTACCATAGTGACTTATGCATCACAGGCAACCTACAAATAGATGTGAAATAAATTAAAGAATGCATAAACACTCTTTGATCTGAGGGTCACAGTACATTTTTTTCTCTGCCTGTTTATTTGAAATCTTAATATTTTGGTCTTAGGTGGATGCTTATATTTAAAGTAAAATATGCAACAACCAGAGACTCTTGGAGAAAATAAAGGAAGGTGTTTTCTTCTATGTTTATAAGAAATCATGGTTCTGTCTTGATATAGACAATATTACAAGGTCTAGTTCACTCTTCTGGCATACTTCTAGGCTACATCAGGAGTCAGCAAACTACAGCCCATGAGCTAAATCCAGCCAGCTGTTGTTTTTTGTTTTTTTAAACTCATTGAAGCATTATTGAAACACAGCTATGCCCATTTGTTTTTACCACGTCTATGCTGGTTTCCCAGCTACAATAGCAAAGTTGAGTAGTTGTGACTGTACAGTGAACAAGCCTAAAATATTTATTTTCTCTAGCCTTTAAAAATATGTTTTGCTGACCCCTTGTCTAAATCTTGGTGGTAGGTAGCTAGGTAGCCAGATGATTGGAAAGGAAAGCCCAAAATCCATTTCTTTTTTAACTTAGATTTGTTCCACAGGAATAAAGTTGCATTATCACCCTAAAAAGAGTGATGTATCAACAGCCAAATCATTAGTACATTAACATAAAATATACCATTCCCTATAATGGTAATGAACTAGTGTGTTATAAATGTATGTGTATTTGTAAATGCAATAGAAAGATGACACCAAATTATAGCATATCTATTTCTATTATCAAAAGAATCTGTTTCGATTGTCAAACTGCAGCGGGAAGGCCGGGGAGGGTTGGGGGGCAGGAGGTAGGGGGGTAAGAGATCAACTAAAGGACTTGTATGCATGCATATAAGCATAACCAATGGACATAAGACACGGGGTGATAGGGGAGGCTAGGGGACTGTCTAGGGCGGGGGGATAAAATGGATACATATGTAATACCCTTTGTAATACTTTAAGCAATAAAAAAAAAATAAGAATCTGTTTCCTTTTATATATCTTAATACTTTAAAAATGGACTCCTGAACATTAAGTTGAAAAACCCAACCAGCTGTCTTATACCTTATTTTTTATCACCTTCCTAAGCCTTTTATCACTGTTGACCATAGCCACCTTCTTAAAGCATTCTCTTGGCTTCTTTGTTATTGAAGTTTTGTCACCTCCATGTACAAAGGAGATGGAAGGTCCTTACCTGTGTCCTATTTCTCCTCTGCTCCTTTCCTCATAAATATTTAAGTATATCACAAGGCCCATGGCTGATCTTGTTTCTCTTTGTTCTGATTTCTAGAGAGCTTTTCCCCCCATGATTTCAGTTTGTATTCCTATGTAAACAATCCTCAACTTCGTGTCTCTACTATGTATATTTATTTATTTTCAGCTCCACAACTTTAAATGCCTGCTGGGAACTCAATTTCTTTGCCACTCAGGAACCTCCTAATTTGGTCATTTTCTTAGTGACTGGAACTCAGTGTTATCTCAGTCCTGACTGCCATCCTTCTGTACCATCTCATCATCTCCTGCAGTGAAACCACGTTTTCCCCTTCTGCCCTAATCTCTCTGCCAAATCAAAATTACCTCACATTTGCGTGATACTGAGTATTTTAATGAGTTAAAATTACCAAATCAAAATTATCTGACATTTGCGTGATACTGAGTATTTTAATGAGTCCTTGTCTCTGCCTCTGTACATTTTTCAAACTATGTTATACTTATTTAATATTTGAATGGGGAAATGAAGATTCCAGAACATACATTCTCTTCATTAATATTATTCATAATTAAATCAAGAGGACTAATTTAATGATAAAGGGTTTGTTCATTCATTTAACAAACATTTAATTTAACACCAGTGATATTCTAGGCCACTGTTCTAGGCTTTAAAAGGGCATATCGGTAATCCTTTCAATAATAAAGATAAATTTTTTAAAAAGTAATAAAACAGATAAAGATCTCTGCCCTAAACAAGTTTACATCCTAGTTGGGGGAACAGATAAGAAACAAGATAAAAAGTAGGACTATAGTTTCCTAATGTATGTGATAAAAAGAAAAATGAAGAGGGTAGGTGGACATGAAAGGTTGAAGGAAGCTTCCACTGAAATGACTTGTATAAAGACGTGAACAAAGTGTGGAAGACAGCCATGGGGATATGGGGAAGAACATTCCAGGCAGAAAACACAACGATAAATGGAGAAAAGGTGCCTAATGTGTTTAAGAAATAACAGAGACCAGAGTTCCTAGAACAGAGTGCACAAAACTGAGAGGATTGGGGAAGGCGGTCAGGTAAAGGAACCCCCTTTCTCCTTTAGCTCTCAGGACACCGATTCCTGCTGCAACAGGGCAGGACACAGGCTCCAGGCACCGCAAAGAAGCCATTCTTTGTTGATCTCTCTGGAGACCCAGGGAGAAAAGCCCAGCATTTGTAAAGATGAAGGATTTTAGTCCTTGCTTCATATACTCACCCCTGGGCAGCAAAATATGGGCACAGAAGTATTATTCTTAAGACCTACTCTTACCAACTTCCGTTTTTGAACAAAATTACACATATGCACCCTGCTGTGCATGGTAGTGCTGACTCTGTGCAGTGAAGGATGGATCTGGTGTGGAAAGTGAGTGCTGTGCCCTGGGATTGAAGGTCTGGGACAGGAGACCTTCATCACTTACTAGACAACCCTCACCTGGCCTTGGCTTCCTCTCCATGCCTTCACCTGGCCCCGCCTCTCCTCACGTCTCTGCACATCCTTTCCTGTTCAGACCGATTTCCGACCTTCCAGCAGAAGATCAAGTCATGGGCAGCACCTTTAAAACCCAGTCTCCCATGAAACACTGAAGGTGAAGGCGTTTCAAGAGGACACAGTGGCAGAAAAGCCAGTTCCCATCGGTGAAAAGGAGGTGGTTCAATAGCTTATGTGCTCCAAACAGTTGTTCTCCACAGCCATACAACAGCAACCAAAAGCATTCCTGCTGGGCAGACCTGAAGCTGCTGCCCAATTATCCTAAAGATTGCTCATGCACGCGAAAACACAGTGCGGACAGGAGGACCTTAGATTAAAAGACACAAAACTACAGAATATTTAAATTAAGAAGCCAAATAAAAATGCGCAAGACATGCCATTGGTACAGAGTTAGAGCGGTTAACATCCTGAGAAAATGGAACCCAAGGTCCAGTTATTCAAGGGAGCAAAGACAATCGTATTGGCCCAGAATGCAGTGTGTGTGTGTGTGTGTGTGTGGGGGGGGGGCAGTGAGCTTAGGAGCAGCAGGCCTGTAGCTGTTACTGCAACCACCCCTTTTGGGGGACAGTTCCTGGCAGCCTGTCTGAGGAGTGGGCTCGGAGGAGACAGGACGTGTAAAAAAAACCCTGCTTCCCTCCTGAGAGATTCTCTCTCACAGAATGGAGTGGCTTGTGGGTGGGACCCCTCCATCTTGTCTCCTGTGTAATCGTCTCACGCCGGCCTGGGACATATTATCACAGGATCTTCTTCAAAAGGAAAGTGACTTTTCTATCTCCTTTCAGAAGCTGGAGATTCGGGGGTGGGGACGGTGACACAGCACCCAGGGCCTCTGGGACTTCCCCCTAAGCCCTCACCTGCCTTTGCACAGAAGGTGGTGAGAGCTCCTTTGCCTCCCCCGCCCCGAGGAGGAAGAGCGGATGGTGGTGTGAGCCTGGGCTGAGGGACAGGGCAGGGCCAGCTGCCCTCCCCACCACTCCGCACTGTCTCCTCTCTGCCCCTGGAAACGGCCTGGTGGCAAAGGACAGCCCCACCCACTGCGGCTCAGTTCTGGGCGCTGGGAGCAGGCGGGGCTATGGATTCCTTGTCCTCTTTGAAAGGGGGCTGACTTTCCTGGGCCCGGGGGCCTTCGGGGGACACGGGCCATCACGCGGCCGATGCTCCGGCAGCAGGGCGCTCCTGGGGCGGCGCAGCTCGCACTCCTGGCCTGATGGCCTCGCCCTCTAAGGTCGCTGCACCGGCCTCCCTTTGACCGGCGCTTCTGCAGGTCCCTCCCTTCTGACTGCCTCTCGCTCCCAAGACAGAACATGCACCAGGCCAATGACAGAGGGGTGGGGATGGGGTGCGGTGGGGGGGTGTCCAGAAGCTGAACCCCCTGCGCACGGGGCCACGTGCAGAAGCTTGCGCCGCGCTGCCCCTGGGGCTCTCCAGCCCCCCCCCCCGCCCCCCCCCCCTCCGCCCCGGACCCACCGCGGCCTCCCGCCTCCCTCCTGCGCTGCCGGCTGGACAGGGCGCCCGGGGCGGTCGCCTGATCCCGTGGCCCCAGACCCCGGGGTAGGCGGCTGCGGACCCCTGAGAAGCCTGGAGGCAAAGGGGTGGCCGGAGAGGAGGCCGCTGCCTTGTGGCCAGCGCTCCGGGCGATGCGCGTGACCCCGATATTTGAAACCCGCCATGCAGCGCCGGAGGCATGTTCGGAGAGGGGTGTAAGGACAGAGAAAGGTTTGCTTAGGGTAGACCTGCAGCTTCCGAGGCGCACACGGCCAGGTTTGTGAGAAACACACTTTATTCACGATCCAGACACGATTGTATCCCTGGCTCCCGCCCCGTCATATGGTAGCGCAGCCGCCCCTGCCTTTCCCAGTTTCTTTGCCCCGGTCTCAGTGACCCGCGGTCAACACTGGGTTTAAAAATAGTAAATAGAGATTTAGAAATAAACACATTCAGACTTTTGTTCATGCTCCTGGGCATCGAGACCACATCTCGCTCTGCCCTGCCCAGGATGGGAATCGCCCCTTTGCCCAGCATATCCGCTGCGTGCCAGCCCTGTAGTCACTCAGTGTTAACCTGGGCACTGGATGAGCTGCGTGGTACCCACGAGGGTCCTGGAACTAGTCCCGCCCTTCTCCCAGGGCGGCTACTGTAGCATCACCTTGAAGTTGCTGCTTTTACTACCTGAAGAAAAAGGTGCAGTTTAGCTTCTCAGATTTTCATTTTTTCCCAGTGCGTCTAATACGAAATTGAATGTGTTTTTCCTGATACTTGAACTAGGGAACATTTCCTTTCATTTTTAATGTTAAGCCCCCGTGTTGGAAGTCCTCCAAGACCAGTGAGCTCACACATGCTTGGGAGCCTCCAGAGGAGCAACAAACCGGGGCCACCTTGAAGTCAGCCCAGTGCAACCCATTTTAAACTCCTGATTTCCGGGGTATCTCAATGTTTATTCTGGTCGCCAAGTCGTGGTACTTGGTTACAGCAGCCATAGGACACAAATACAGCGATTTTACTCCGGAAACAAAATGGGGGTATGTTTGAAGTGGGGGTAGAGACAGGAGAATTGTTTACTCTTGGCCTTGGGAGCAAGCAGGGCTAGCTGTATGGGCATGTGACCTGTGCCATCACACGATGGTGCCCTGCTCCGAGGAGTCTGATGTTCGGTTTAATGCTCTATAATCGTCTCCATGAAGTTCTTACTACAGCACTTTTGAGCAAGAGGTGAGCAGAGGAGATGCCCTGGAGTGACAGCCTATGTGGACATTTGTGATGTAGCATCAGCACCCAGTGATAGTGGCTCAGGCCGCTGGGCACAGGTGCAGCGAGCAGGGCAGTTGGCCTGGTTTGCCTCAGGGCAGTCGGAGGAGCCGCTGGGCTGAGGAGAGACCAGGGATCAGATTGGCAGTGGTGACAGTGGCAGCAGCAACAGCAGCAGAGGTGGCTGCTGTACCCCCCGGCGGGAGTCAGGGGCCCTGGGCAGCCCTGGGAACTGTGGGAGGCCAGCTCGCCTATTCATTCCCCTAGAGGGCCAGGCCCTGCAGCCTCTGCACAAATATTAGCTCTGGCTCAGTGCTGGGACGGAAATTGCTGGGCTCAGGCAGTAAACTCCGTCAGTAAGTTATTACAAGATAAAAGCACACACAGGGACATTGCAATAGAGCGTATCGAAGCTATTAGAGTTATTAGAATTATTCAAAGAGTTTAGAGTCTCTGGTTTTGAAAACTACTGCAACATTGTAAAACAAATATCCACGGGCTTCCACATGGAAATGAAGCTTAAAGATTGTAGCATGAGCAGTAACAGAAAAGAACTCTATTTTCATATGATGCTTCAGATGAACAAATTATTGAGATACATTTAAAATTATTTTTCTTATAATTGAAAATACAGTAATAGGATACACAGTCAGTAGGTATCTTCAATTATATTGAAATCATGAACCCATTTTGGCTTCTTGAGCAACTTCTACAAGTGACAGGATATGGCAGAGAAAAAACTGAAATGCTACTGTATAATTTTTATTTGAAATTGAATTGAGACTTTTATGAAGATTTAAATCTTTTTAGAAAAATTGTTTCATGAACCATGAACTCAAATGAAAAAAAAAAATTTATATTTCAAAATAACTTCTCAGAAACTTACCCCAATGTTGTCATCATTTATAAAATATTCTTCATGGCTCCAGTAACAGTTGCATCAGCAGGAAGATTCTTATCGAAATTAAAAATTACAAAAAAAATCAGTTGTGCTGCATTTGCCAAGAGTGACTGATATCACATTCAATATAAATCTATCGACGGCAGATATACTATTTTTAAAGGAAAAACCTTTACCTTTTAGTAGTGGTAGTTAACCAGGGTACTCTGAACCAGGGGCCCTACATTGTCATTTTGCACGGGGCCCCACAAACTATGTACTCAACCCCGATGGCAAGAGTTACCCTTGAGGTTAGCCAGACATCTTTCCGAGTCTTTACTTTTTACAATTGGAACTGACAGATGATTGAACTTTAAAAATGGAAATGTTTCTTAAGAATATTTAACTGTCATCACTCAAAACAACACAATTATTGAGTATGTTTTGTTTTCCCATGAATCACAAGCATAGGTCCCAGTCGCCCAGTCTTCTGACTCTACCTACCTGCTTTTGGAGGTGGGCAGGCTAGTTCCACAGTGTGTGGCGCACCAGGCTGTTACGTCCTTACCAAGGGAGGATTTTTCAGAGTCTTCACTCAATTGGATACTTTCCCAGTGACTTACCATTTGTAACTCAGCGCCCGTTTGCCTGACTCCACCCCGAGTCTGGCTCAGCCTAAGATAACAATGACAAGAGGCACTGGTATTCAGGTGGCCTCCAGTTTGAGGCTTGGAAGCTTTATGTCTAGACAGCTATGCCCCAAACCTCTCTGCACATGGAGATCAGCATATCCCCAAAGGATATAACGAGTAAAACGAGAAGAATAATGAAGAAAAATGACAGGCGCATGGGAGAGGAATACACAGGGTATGCCTCTGGTAAATAACTCCCCGAAGGACTCTTAGAAAAGACTTACTGATTAATTGAGTCAATCCATCATCCTTGGGATGACAGCATCAATTTGCAATCTTTTTGGGAGTTGTTTTATTCCATTGCTGTTATGGCTTAAATTCATAAGAGGGTAGAATGAGAGGTTAAAAAAATATACCTGTTTTATTATTAAGGTGCCACAATTCTGTGCTCTCATTACAGAGAAGGCTCACATTAATTTTAATAACAATTTAGCCTTTGTCAGGGCATCCACATGTGGCTTATAAAAAGATTTCCCTCTCTGAATTTATCTTACAGAAGTCGACTTTCATTACCATCAAAATGTTAAGCTTATTTGCTTCTTAACTCCATAATGTTTAAGGATTAAAAAAAACAACTTTCTTGATAACTCTAGAGAACAGAAGGAGACATTTTAGGAGGAACTCACCTTTGCTTTCTTTGTTGGCACTGCAGTTGTATCTCGTGACACCTGTGCAGATTTCAGTGGTAAACGAGACCCTTGGATGCATTACCTAGTTCAAATGTTTGTTGAGTTAAAAGGCATAGAGTATATAAATGTCTTAGAGATTTTGCTCTCAAAAGTGATTGTTTCAAGATACTAATAAGTTTAAAATTGGACATAATATATCAATCACGGACAGTGTCCTTTCCTTTCTTAAAGGCAGGTGGAAGGTAGATGTTGTACAATGAAGATAGGATTGAAAATGAGTCCTAAGCTAAGACCCATATATGATGAGAATAATTGGGGCTTCTTTTTTTTACGATGTAAGGATCTTGATATCAAAGCTTCCTGAGTATAAGTGTTGAGTGCCAAAATTTTACCAAAGACAGATAAAATGTCTGAAGGAAGATTATCTTGACAATCACAGGAAGTACTCAAGATGGGACAGTTTAAGTAACCTCAATGTCTCTAATATTAGCTATTCATAAATCTGTTGTAAAAGAAATAGCAAAAAATTTTAACCATGAAACTGAACATAGTTAGTTGCTTAATATAAAACACTCACATACAGCCCTAGCTGCTGGAGTCCATTCATTGTCTTCACTAGCTGAGTTTAGACAGAGACCCCCAAAAGCTAGTAACCTTTGAAGTCCTAGCAAAGGTCAGGACTGCGCACCACCCAGTTAATCTAGGAACCACCCAGTTAATTTAGGTAATAATAGTTGAAGCATCATCCCCACCTTAGTTCACTTAATTCCTTAGATACTTGTGTAGATCCTTGTTGATTATTGTTGATCAGATACTCTGCCTATTCCTGGAAATCATCTATTGATGAGCTAATCAGATGCTCTGCCTATTCCTGGAAATTGTCTGCTGATCTGTGTGTCATTGAAACCTCCTTACCCTAAGGGCTACTCCAGATCAATAAAAGATTGGAGCGGCCTGAGCATGGGTGGAAGTACTTCCGGACTTGCCCGCCTGATCCCCCAATATTGCAAAATTATCTCGTGTCTTTTTCTCTCATTTGTTGTGCGGCTCCTCTTTCAGATACCGAACCCTACTCCATGCAGAACGTGGAGGGAATCTTACTCGACGCCTAGCTGGTTTGGCTCAGTGGATAGAGCGTCGGCCTGCGGACTGAAAGGTCCCAGGTTTGATTCCGGTCAAGGTCATGTACCTTGGTTGCAGGCACATCCCCAGTAGGGAGTGTGCAGGAGGCAGCTGATCGATGTTTCTCTACCATTGATGTTTCTAACTCTCTATCCCTCTCCCTTCCTCTCTGTAAAAAATCAATAAAATATATTTTAAAAAACCAAAAAAAACGCCACACACATATATAAGAACTATATACACATATAGTTCTTTTACATATATGTAAAAGAACTATAACACAATAAAACATATTTAACATTGAGACTATGCTGAATCTAGCACACAATAATTTAGAAGTATTTGATGATTTTATACTATCTTAGGGTCTTCTTTATCAGGTTTCATTCTGACTTACACAGTCCAGGGTCAGCTGTTAGCATCTGGGATTTGTTTTATTCTATTCTGACCAGCGTATATATATTCTGGGTTTTGCTGTGGAATAGAGTTATCTGCGTTTTCAAAATGTATGGTAATCTTGAGTAATTTCTTAACCTCCACGGCCTTACTCTATTATCTTTATGATAAATGGGTTGGCTCTCAAAAATGTATTTTACAATGTGACCCATGTAAAATGAATTTGTATTTCTGAGTTAAATGCTCAACTTGTTATAGTACAAATGAAGACCTAGGTAGTGTCATTTACTGAAGGCATGCACTATTTAGTGGCGTTCTTTTTCTTCTTCTTTGAATTCAGAACATAGCTGGTAAGAGTCTTGCACTATTGAATTGATAACTCTTTTCTATTAACTTTTGTCTCTTTACCTTCAACTGAGATGTCCTGTGCATGGACCTCACAGTGCTGTAGCAACCACCTGACAGCCATCCCGTCTACTTCAATGAACCCGCGTCAGCATGCTTTTCACACTGGGAGCAAAAGTCAGCACAGACTTGGTCTTTGCAAGGCTCTCACCATGTGGCCGAGAGTCAGGTACTGCGAGTTGATCTTTGGCTTCTTGGAATGCTACCTCAAAGCTTTCCTTGTTTGCGATCCGTTTTGCTTCTTTGGCTTCTGGGGCTGGTTTGTGTCTGTGTACAGAGAGAGAAAAGACACACCCACGAGCAGCCCAGCCTGCCGCCTTCTGTCCCTGCAGTGCATACAGTGAACCTCAGCTGACATTACGGTCGGGCAATGGCCAGTGCCAGGGGTAATCTTTTCTAACTGCTTACCCTACCCCACCATGCTTCCCTATAGTTGCCATCAAAGACCATGCCATCAAATGGGTAATAAATGAGCTTTTTAAGTTATTTCAAATTGAGTATAAAAAATAAATAAAAAACCTCTACCTATGTTGAACAAGGGTTTTTAATATAGTGGCCTCACACTTTTGTCAGACAATAGCTTGATGCTAACTCTAAATTCCAGACAGAAGTGGGGAAACAAGCTTTCCAAATGACAGCAAGCCTATTCCAGGCGGTCTTGTGGAAAAAACCCTTAGTGATAGGAGATAATGCAAGTACGTGTTACCTCTATGACTGGGCTAAAATGGTGCCGTGACCTGGCATTTTCTCTTTCCTTTTGACACATCCCTGCACGGCATGCGACGGGCGTCAGCACCGCCTTCATGTGAGTTTCCTAGGGTTTTCCTGTCAATGACATAATCACGGGCACCGGGAGAAGCAGCACGGCTTTCAGGGATGGCTCGGAAACGTGATTGTTTTTCCATTTATTTTTAAAATGCAAATTACACTGGTAAGTCAAAAAAATCACTCTGTTAAAAATACATTCAGAATTAATAAACGCAAAAAAGGAAAGGAAGAAAAAGACACATCAGGTTTGTAACTCTTGCCTTCTGAATATTAGGTTTATAACAAAAGCTCAGCCTAGAAAAATAGCATTCTTCACCGGGTCTTGAGGAGGATACAGCTGTACAACTTGCTTTTCCAGATGTAATCACACGACTGTGCTCACTGCTCCCAGCAACGACCTGTCCACTGATTCCTTTTAGTAGTCAACAACTGGTTTTGAAAAATTTTGGTGGCGATGATAGTAGTGGTTAGGTGGTAAGTTGGCTGCAACCTAAAGGAGGAAGATGAGGGCTTCTTTGTGCATTTCAATTCTTATCCACATACATGTCCTGGAAGGAGGAATCTGATCACAGCATGAATGTACAGTGAAACCTCATTTTAATTGTCACATTAATAGTTACATTAGAGTAGTTTCTGGCATGTAGAGTATTTATATTTTGAGAATCAAAGGACAGTACATTGGTAAATATTTTTCTCATATATGAAACATGCATGCCACTATAAAATGGTTAGGTGAGGTTTCACTGACATGTTTGTAATCATGTGTTTTATTACATGTATGTATGGACAAACATATACAAGCCACTGAGAAAATTCAAGCACAAGTGCTGGAACCCTTTTTTTTTTCTAGTTTATGTTTCAATAGCAACCTTTGTTCCTTGATCATTTTCAAGTGTATATGCGTGTGTATCATTGATATCCATGCAACACAGTCATGGGAATGGTTTATGTAGTTCCGGATGGGATAAGGTCCAAAGTAGGTTAACCCAATAACTGAAACTTCATAGAACCAAGAGAAAAAGTTGCTTCATGCCAATGCATAACATTTCAGGTCTGAATTTCACTGCACTTAAGGATGGTATATTTGTTTTAAAAAAATTTTTTTTTAATGTCTCAGGTGGATCCAAGAAAAAAACGTGACTCATCTGAGTTCCTGACAAGCCTGAGCTAATTATGTTTTCCACTAATGAAAACCAAATAATGCTTGAATATATAGAACAAAATTTCCTAGAAATTCAGAATATTTCATAAACACAGTGACCTACTATTAAGTTTCCAAAGGCATCTTGTTGCCAACTACGTCAACAGCACAGTTTTTCTGCCACAATAATACAGGAGGATTCAAATACACTCTACCACACAACGGATCCCCCAATCACCACAAAGAGATCTCAAATATGTCACCAAGATAACTATTGCTCCCCCCGCCCCGCCCACCCCAAAAATAATCTCATACGCTGGAAGTTAGGAAAAAAAGTTCACCTACATAGGGTCTTCAATTCGAATTAGATATAAAAGAGTAAACATCGCTAATACATATTCAGTTGGCCTCTGTTGATAGAAATCCACAGCTGTTTCTGTGTTAGTAAAAGACATTTGTAGATACTTATAAAAGCACCTAGAGTGCGATAAATAAAGTCAGTGAGTTATGCCATTTCTGCTTCCAGTAGATAAATGATGTTAGTAGATTATTAAGTTTTACTTTGCCCCCGCCCAACCCCATCAGAAGCCCATATTTAAGAATTATAAAGGTGATGATGATGATTGTTGTTGTTATTGGTACTTGTCTCTTTTTGGCCACTGTGGAGGCTCAATGGTAAAGCACTTTGCTGACAGCTGGCAGTTTTCGTACACAGACACACTGGAGCTGCTGGGCTCTTCAGTCTGGTTTCTTGACATAAAACATACAGACTTGAACTCATTCGGAATTAATAGCAGTGTGTTAGCCTAAAGGAAGTGACTTGGGGATGTCTGCACTGAGATTCTCGGGCGCACAACTTAGGTGGGTTAAGGCAAGTATGTACGGGACAGCCTTTAGGGCAAACGACCTGCCATTTCAGACTTTGGTTACCAGGTCATCATGGCATGTTTTGTTTGTTGGCGTTTGCAATTCTGTTGCCTACGGAGCCGTGGTGCTATCAAGATGTCTGGAGTGCAGAAGACAGGACTCTCAAGCTACTTTGCCCTGGATGACTTGACAGCTCCCAGAGGCCCACGGGCTGAGCGGCAGAGGAGTTAGTGACGGTCAGCAGAGGGCACCAACACGTCTCCTTTTGAACTTTCCAAAGGCCTGGGAGAAAAAAGCCTGCTTTCAGGAAATCCGAGCTGGGCATGTCCTGCACATTTGTCTGTTTCAGTTAGGAAGAGGAGGCCAAGTGGAACTGGTGTGTGTGTGTGTGTGTGTATGTGTGTGTGTGCGCGCGTGCCCCGGTGTATGTGAGGCTTAGTGTTTGTTTTGTCAAAATGTATGTATATTTAAACTCAGTTGCTTCTTGCTCTTCATAAAACGCAGGAGGCCACTGCAAAACAAGTTTTTTTTGTAAGGTCCAGGAGCTGACATTATGAAGCCATATGTATTATTTCGACCTAAGAGAGAAAGAGAGAAAAAAGACGTATTTTAATCAAGAGTGAAAACTCAGCACCTTTTCTCGACTCTCTAAGCACAAGAGCAAGTAAAAAAAAAAAAAAAAAAACCCAAGCCCAATCGTGCCTTAAATAGACACTTTTCCTTTTTTTCTCAGTGCAGTCTCCTGGATGGAGAGGCTGCTTATGGTAATTTAAAATCCACTTCTGGGGACAAATACAATGACTATGTATTGCTGTAGAATCAGGCTGCCAGAAAGAATGCGATGTTTTCAAATGTGTCTAATAAGCCAGGGGACTTCCTCACAGTTTACCCTGCAGGGAGCCCACACCCATCTCTGCTTGTTATGGCACTTAGGTCAGTGGTGGCCAGGCAGCCACTTGTTAGAAAATTAACTTGTGGACATGGGAATGTTTCGGTGAAGAAACTTCATAGTTATTGCTGGTTCCAAAGAGGTTTACCAAACTATAAAAACAAAATAATGATAACCTTTCCTTTTTAGGTGGATTATAGATATAATCTGAAGATTTATAGGCCAAGAACATTTACTAAAAATACCAAATAGAAAGAAAAAGGACTGCCTATTCCTGGGCTACAGGGAGGGATACACGGCTGTGATGGAAGGCAGGTGGGCAGTGTTTTCAAAGCTCTGCCTCTGAAACAGAAGATTTACCAGGGACCATGGGAGCCTCACAGCTAAAATGGCACATTGCTTTTAAGCATTTCCTTTCCTAAGGAACACCTGTTACCTCCGTTGCTATATAAGATTGTTAGGGTGCTTGACCGGCCCATGATGTTAAATCACTCTTACTTTACGAGACTTATTTATGGCCGGTTGACAGGAGAAGGTAACCCGGAGGATAAAGGTATAGGAGATGCTCGGGCCTGTGCTGCTCAGCAGGGGGTGAGGCATATGTGTGAATGGGTTTCGCTTTGTCATAGGATTTGAGTAGACAGTGTCTCTCCGGGGATTGATGTTTGAGGTCCACAAAGTTGAAAAAGCTTTTCTTCATTCAACACTGCCTAATGTGAAATTAAAAGGGGATCAAAGATACACAGAAAGAGGGGAGGGGTGCAGGCATGAATGCATGAATGGAAGCATGGCAGCTAAGTTAGTGTGAAGCAGGAGAAATATGTAAATTAAGAATCAGGGAATGTAACGCCAGAGCAGACTCATGGTCTGTCTACGAATTTGGAAAGAACACCGAACTAAGAGGCTGGAAAGCTGGTTGCGAATTGGAGCTGCACACCTGACAAGTTGTGTGACCTTGTTTTCCTTCCACTTGACTCAGTTCCCCCATCTGTAAAAAAATCTTAGTATTTGAGGCCACTCAAATACTAAGTGAAGAGGGGAAGTTCTGTGGAAGGGATAGTAGTCATATTTTGTTGTTATATGTTGTTACATATTTTAAATATTTCTAACTTCCTAAATTTGAATGCCATTAAACATTTAACTTATTTCATGAGCAGTGAGACTTGAAAGCTCTTATATAATTTTTACTATTCCCTGGAAGTAAAGAAGAAAACATTACTTTTATTATTTTTGGTTTAGTATTTAAAATATTCTATTTAATAAAATCACAAGAAGTTTTGTCTTCAAGGAATTTAATGCTGGATAAAAAATTTGCAGAGTCCCCTCATTAAAGACATTAGAATTATAAATGCTTGATTTGAAATAATATACTTGATTATGTATAATTAGCATTCTTATGTTATTATTATAGCTGATCCTTACATAAGTGGTTATATCTAATTTATTGTAGCTTGATCACATTTATTGATCATTCCTATTGACTAACACAATGAAATGCTGTGTGATAAAAATGTTATGTGCTATTGTCAGAGCAAGGAATTGCAAGCCTTGTAGATGTCCTGGTTTACTGTTGAGCACAAACATATTGTTACATGTTACTTGGCCTGGTGTTATATGACATATAGTGTTTACAGAGGAAATCCTTTGGGAATGAAATACAGTGTATATTGATTTGTGATTTGATAAAGTCTTTCCATGAGTAATACTGGTTAGCATAAGCATTATTCCTACTAATAATTCTATCTAATAAAAGAGTAATATGCAAATTGACCATCACTTCAACACACAAGATGGCCGCCCCCATGTGGTCAAAGATGGCCAGCAGGAGAGGGTAGTTGGGAGGGACCGGCCTGAAAGGGAGGGCAGTTAGGGGCAACCAGGCCGGCAGGGGAGGGCAGTTAGGGGTAACTGAGCTGGCAAGGGAGGGAAGTTAGGGGTGACCAAGCCTGCAGCAGAAGGCAGTTGGGGGCAATTGGGCCATCAGGGGAGCAGTTAGGCATCAATCAGGCTGGCAGAGGAGTGGTTAGGGGATGATCAGGTTGTCAGGCAGAAGCAGTTAGGGGCAATCAGGCAGGCAGGCAGGCAGGCAGGCAGGTGTTTGGAAGCCAGCAGTCCCGGACTGTGAGAGGGATGTCTGACTGCCCCTTTAGGCCCAATCCCACTGGGGGATTCTTTTCAGAAGGGCTGCATTTGCACCCAGATTTGAGAGGGTGCAGGCTGGGCTGAGACACCCCCCCCCCCCCCCGCTCACCCCCTGTGCATGAATTTCATGCACCAGGTCTCTAGTAGATTATAAGCTTCAAGAGGATAGGGGTCAATTCTTATTCATCATTACATTTTCCTAGCATCTTCAAGCATCATCTGCATATGATTGGGACTTAAAAGTTATTAAGGGTTGAGGAGAAGAGATATGTTTCAACAAAACCTTCCAGATCTGAGTAGATTTCCAGGTTTTGATTAGGAGCTTGGACTTTGCTCGGTATGTAACAGGAAGTCATTGATAGTGTGTGGACTGGGGAGTGAAATGATCAGAGTGGTCCTTTAGGAAGGTCAATTTAGAGGCCACAAGAATGATGGGATAGGGGTTCTAAAATAAGAACAAGAATGGAAAACTTAAGGCCATGAATGCTAGAATTGGGACAGTGTTGTGGAGATATAAAAGTGGAGATATGTGAAGTACTGTTTACAGAAGAAATGATTTGAATGACACATAATATTGCCTGATATTTGAATTGATAGAGGCTTTTCTATCAGCTACCAGATCTTCCAGGGAACAACTACAAGAGACACAAAGAAAAATGGAGGCATGCTGCATAGATCATTCCCCTTTTAAAAAGAAGCTGAAAAGGTATGCATAAAGATTAATTTCTCCAGAGAAATACTCCAAAAACACACTTGTTATCCTACAAACTAACAATATTAAAAGGTAAAATGATTCAATGGTGGAGGACAATGACAACAAACACATATCTTCAAAGAGAGAAGCTCACATTTCAAAATGAATTGGAATCTTACTTTCTATTTTGATCTTCGCTTGCAATTCAGCATATCACTTGATGCTGATATATAGAATTTGTTATCAGTTGTTATCCAAGGGAATTTGCCTAAACACAGATATAAAAATCAGGCTCTGATCGTATATCTGCTCTCTGGGGTGCTAGAGTTAAGGGTCTGATAGGTTTCAGTATTAATAGTTTGGCTTTATTTTCACTTTTCAAATCACAGAAATGATAAAGTATTGCTCAGTTTTTGATTTTTTAAACACTATATCTAACTGGAGTGATAATAACACTTATTATCTAACTGGGGGTGCTGATAATAATTATACCAGGACAACCTGTGTAAATCTAGACTCTCCTGGGAAAACCAAAACATATGGTTTATATATAGTCACATATAACCACCTACAATGTTATATGATTTTAAGTATATGCAACTTTTGGGTAATTCAAAAATTAGTATATGATTAGAGGTTTTTTTTAGCCATGTAGTTGATACTTATATAAGACTTAAGGTAACTTTAGATGTGGCATTTCTAAGTTAAATTTTAAAATAATTATGAAGAAAATGGAATCAGAGTTATCCCAGTCAAAACGATATGAATAGGAGAGAAATGCTAAAGTATATAACTGAAGGAAAGTTGCATGCCATCTATTTTGTGCCACAGAAATTTCCTTCACCATCTTGTGGTACCCCAGATGAAAACCACCCAAGTAAAGTACTTACATGTACATAGGCTGCAGTTGTAAATGAGATGTCTTCTGAGGCCCTTGATAGCCATAAGAATCAAAGCCACCTATGAAATCAACTGAAAAGGGACAATTGCCTTCATTAATTAACTTTTCAGAAGAGATCAACATCCATGATCAAGGTCTCACACTGATTCCTCAAATACACCTTTTAATAATCTATTAAATCGAAAGTGACTAATCGCAGAAGGGAAAAAAAAGATAGTTTCCTCAAGGAAGTGGTTCCCCACTCACCTGTGAGATTCTATTATTGCTTTACAAGAATCTATTCACTTGGAAGAACTAGGTACTCCTCTCAAGCTACCAAGATCTAATTTTTGTAACAAGACTCACTTGCATATTAAACATGCTATAGGTGCCGTGGCTGTGCATCCCATTGGTTAGAGCATTGTCCTGATACACCAGGGTTTTGGGTTCGATCTCCGGTCAGGGCACAAAGAAGAAGCAACCAATGAATGCATAAGTAAGTGGAACATCAAATCTCTCTTCTCTCTCTCTCTCTCTCTCGTCAATACAAAATTGTAAAGATGCTATATGCCTTTTTATAGAGATTAGCTGCAACACATTACACATGTAAAAAATAATGATGGCTCAAGTGCATGTATCTATCAGCAATTGCATCATAATGCTGTATACTATGGTTGTCAAGTATAAGGCTCTATGTTGGAGCTCATGAAAATGAACTTAACACGGCTATCCCTGCCATCATGTGGTTTATAATCTGAAACAGATAATCACAAATAAAGATGAGGAGCAATGTCTAACTAAACATTCAAATGCAACAATACCTAGATATTTAAGGTATAATAAAATATAACAAGAGTTATTGCAATAAATTATATTTTCCAAAATGCCAAAAGCAATACCTTCTATTCCATATGTGCTTACAATGTGATCTTGACACACCTCCCATTTGCGGCTATGTCCCTCCCTCTGGAAGCTGGGTAGACCTTTGTGGCTGCTTTGACCAATAGAGTATGCTATGAGTGACACTAATGTGATTCCCAAGGCTAGATCATAAAAATGTCATACACTTCCGTCTTGCTCTTTTGGGATGCTCTCTCTTAGAACACGGTCATCATGTCCAAACTAGGAAATCCAAACTAGCCCACACAGAGAGACTGATGGAGAATCCAGGGATATGTATTTTGGCTGTGAAGCTAGCTGAGGTCCCAGCCAGTATTAACACCCAGACATGTGAAGAAAAATTGCCTCCAAATGATTGCAGCCCCCAGCTGTTGAGTCAGCCCAGTGTTGGAGTTTTCCCAGCTAAGATCCCTCACATTACAGACCTGAGACAAGCCATCCTCCATGTGCTCTGTCTGAATTCTTAACCCATGGAATCCGTGAGCATAATAAATGATTGTTTTACACACTACGTTTTGGCAGCAATGGTAACTGGAACCATAAATACTAAGAGTATTGTGAAAACATTTGCTTTTGTTTTCTCTTTTTCCATTCCTGGCTGTAGAAGTTGTGTGGTGGGAATAAAATGAAAACAACCAAAAGGATGACCAGATAGATGATAGGAAGGAGAAAGAAAGGGAAACACAGGCTGAATTAGGATGCCCTCGGATATTTATACTTCTAGTATCTTATTCTATTGGCTTAGTTTTAACTAATTTTTGTTCTCTTTATAATGTCTTAAGTGTTATGGGTAGAAAGTGGAGCAAGGCGTGAAGTAACGTAAAATCTATAATTTCTATTTGTCTGTTTAGTGGGGAAATATTTTTTGAAATTAGATTTTATTTTTTTGAGCAGTTTTAGGTTTACAGCAAAATTGAGCAGAAAGTACAGAGTTCATATATACCTCCTGTCCCCACAGACGTACAACCTCCCTATCAACCTCCCTCAGAGTGGAACCTTTGTTACAACTGATGAAGGTACATTGACCCATCATTGCCATCCAGAGTCCAGAGTTTACACTGGGGTTCACTCTTGGTGTTTTATAATCTACTAGTGGCCTGGTGCATGAAATTTGTGCACGGGGGTTGGGGGGTCCCTCAGCCCAGCCTGCACCCTCTCCAATTGGGGACCCCTTAGGGGATGTCTGACTGGCAGCAATCAGATATCCCTCTCACAATTTGGGACTGCTGGCTCCTAACCGCTCACCTGCCTACCTGCATGATTGGCCCTAACTGCCTCTGCTTGCCTTCCTGATCGCCCCTAACTGCCCTCCACTTCCAGCCTGATCTTGCCCACAAGTGCTCTTTCCTGCCGGCCTGATCACCCCTAACTGCCTCTGCCTGCCTGATCACCCCTAACTGCCCACCCCTGCCAACCTGGTTGCCCCCAACTGTCCTACCCCATTGGCCTGGTTGCCCCAATTGCCCTCCCCTGCCAGCCTGAGCTTTCCCCCAACGGCCTTCCCCTGCTGGCCTGATCTTACCCCCAACTTCCCTCCTCTGCCAGCCTGATCTTGTCTCCATCTGTCTCTGCCTGCCTGATCACCCCTAACTGTCCTCCCCTGCTGGTCTGATCTCGCCCCCAACTGTCCTCCCCTGCCAGCCTGGTTGCCCTCAACTGCCCTCCCCTGCCAACCTGATCTTGCCCCCAATGCTCTCCCCTGATGGCCTGATTGCCCCTAACTGCCTCTGCCTGCCTGATTGCCCTAACTGCCCTCCCCTGCCAGCCTTATCTCACCCCCAACTGCCCTTCCCTGCTGGCCTGATCGCCCCCAACTGCCCTCACCCGCCGGCATGATCACCCCTAACTGCCTCTGCCTCAGCCCCCACCAACATGGCTTTGTCCGGAAGGAAGTTGGATGTCTTGAATATGGCTGGTCAACCTGGTCTAATTAGCATATTACCCTTTTATTAGTATAGATAGATTATGTAGGATAGGATTGCTTAAATGGGGGGAAAAGCCTTTTTCATCAGGAGGAGATGCTCTTGGCAGACAAAAATACATAATCCCTATATCTGAACTGATAGCTGGCCATATGAACTATAGTGCCAAACCGGTCATTAAAAAATCGAACTGCTTTCTTACACCTTACACCAAACAGCTGTTGCCCTTAAAACCCCTCCTCAGCACCCACCTTAGGTTGTGCCTTCCCAGTTCACCCAGATTAGGTTCTGATTGGTCGGTTTCTATGCCAGTCAGCGTCAAAAGCTCCACCTCCTAGGCAGCCATTGGCTCCTCATAGTTCACCCAGATTTGGTTCTGATTGGTTGGTTTCTATGTCAGTCATAGGCCTATCGCTGGGCCTGATCAGAGAGGCGGAGCTGATCAGCAGCCTCCAGGGAGGCCTGGAGAGAAAGAGAGGTGTGGCTGCTGGCCAGGCCCAGAGAGAAAGAAAGAGGCAAGGGCTGATCAACAGCTGCCACGGAGGCTACGGATCAGACCCTGCTTCTCTCTCCAGGCCTCTTTCCGGGTCCAATCTGCAACCCCCTCAGCAGTCAGTGCTGGGTCACCACGGCAACCCAGCACTGACTGCAGGACTGACTTCTGCTAGGTCGAGCCTTCAGTCATTTTGGACATTATGGACCCTGAGTTTTTATATATTAGGATGGGTTTTGACAAATGTATAATGATATGTATCATACAGAGCAGTTTTACTGCCCTAGAAATCCTCTGTGCTCTGCCTTCTTATGTCTGCTTCTCCCCTAGTCCCTAGCAGTCACTGATTTTTTTTTTTTAATTTAAGTTATTTATTGTGTAAAGTATTACATGTCTCCTTTTTCCCCCATTGACCTCTCCCTGGCCACTCCCACCTCCCAGCACATACCCTCACCCCCCTACTATCTTTATCCATCGATTATGCGTATATGCATGTATACAAGTCCTTTGTTTGATCTCTTACCACCCCTGCCCCCACCTTCCCTCTGAGGTTTGACAGTCTGTTAGATGCTTTTGTGTTTCTGGATCTATTTTTGTTCATCAGTTTATGTTGTTTATTATATCCACAAATGAGTGAGATCATGTGCAACCACTGATCTTTTAACTGTCTACATTATCTTATAGAATGTCATGTAATTGGACTCATACAGTGTGTATCCATTTCTGACTGGCTTCTTTCACTTAGTAATATGCATTTAAAGTGCCTCCATGTCTTTTTATGGTTTATATATAATTTCTTATTGTGACTTTTTTTAAGGCAGAATTTCCCTTCTCATCAAAATTAAAATAGTATAATGAAAAAAACAGAGACCCTGATGTTGGAAGGATCATGATTCAAATACTGCTTTGACCATTTGCCAGTTGTGTGACCTTAGACAAATCACTTAACTGCTCTTAAAGTAGGAATTATAATAATTACTTCATACAATTAGCTTGAGGATACAATAAGATAAGGAATATACAGTGTTGGGTTAGACATATGGTTTGGAAAAATAAAATTAAAAGCCCCTGAAAGAAATCAGGACTCATTCTAAGCCTATGCAGTGTAGGAGAGAGAAAGACAGAAATTATTTAATTTGGGACAACTGTGGAGCTATACCAAGTATTTTATAGAAGATGAGTGAAAAGAGAATGAACACCTTTTGTTTTCTGAATTACCCACATTTATACATTAGCTAATATAAGCAGAACCAAAAGAGCTAAATAACAATTTAATAGCCACTATATTTAAAGTTTGTATTTTGAGAAATTATTGTCGATGACTGGAGATTTGCTGCAGATGGAGCCCAAATTCTCTTTCATTTGGGTTCACTCTTGTGAACACTAAGACTGTACTTGAGGAATAGTTTGCTGAGGATTTTCACAGCATTAAAGTTTATCTTTTCTGAGGTTCCCTTTCAGTGGGATGGTCCTCACTCTGGAGAATAGAGTGGCTTAGAGTAGCTTAAGATCAGAGTAGACGTAAACAATAGCGTCTCCTCCACTGGTATTGAGATCCAAGTCAAGCTCAGGTTAATGTGTTATTATTTTTAAATATTTCCTTAGGCCCTCCCGCCTCCCCTCAGGATTTCAGATGAATAGCAGAAAAAGGAAGATGGTAATTATCAGCCAAAGATCATGGAATAAACCAAGAGATAACCTGAAGAAACAAAGATAAATCTTCAAGTCCAGTGGATAGAATCTGGACCCAAAATGGGAGACAAAGCTTGAGTCCAGAGCAATGTACCTTCCTAAGACATGAGAAAAGGCTTCAGGGAAAATGAGATATATCTAGCATGCATTGCAAATGGAGCTTGAGTTGTCCGGGGCTTACTCTTATTAGCCATGAAGAGAAAAGAAGATTTGAATGTAACCAGGATGGTTTTTACCATTTCATTCATTGGGTAGGTGGATGGGGGTGTCAAATTTAAACCAGAATTAAACCTGTACTTTATTTTATATACATGCCTGTGTTCACAGACAATGGAATGAGGTAAGATCATTTCCCACAGGCATTCATTCTGAGTACTTGTATGGATGTCTTCCTAAATATCTGAGGGAGACGAATAGGAATATATGGGATCTAACTGACCCACTACCGTTGATCTTTTAATGGTCAGAGTCCTCTATTGGTTGTAGATGTCTACCTTTGTTATTTATTCTCTAGTAACTTTTATCTGTTCTTTATAGAAAACTTACTCCTTCATCTTCTTCCAAACTTCAATCTAATATTCTCAGAATATTCTGATGTGAACCATGAACAAAACAAAAACCCACCTGTGCTGGATTTGCCAGTGATAGTTACAAACAAGTTTTGATTTTCTGTGATGTACCTGTAAGAGGTGATATAGCAAGCATCTTTCAAGGTTTATTCATTTCCTTTGTGTCTGATAACTCGTGCAGACATCATATAAACATTTAAGCAGTCCTTCCACCCAGAAATTATTTATATTCTCAGCCTCATCTTGTGACCTCTGATTACAGCAATGTTTTTCAAAGTAAGGAGAGATGTTTTTCTTATAGCCACTTGGTGTATTGTCTCTGCTATTTCAATGCTTATTATAAAATGTGAAAGACAGAGGAATTATTGAAGGCCTGAATTAGAATTAGGAGGATGAGAAAAAAATATGACAATGAGTACAAGATAAATAGAGAAAGGGGTAGAAAACCTAGAACATGACAAGGTTTTGAATATGAGGGAAGGGAAGCAAAAGGCAAGATTCAAAGTTGATTTTTAGAAATTAGTTGGCTAGAAGAATGTTGTTACCTTTACCAGAACAGAAAAGAGTGTCAGGAATAAGTTGGTGTTTGGCTTAATTTGGAAATGTAGTATTTAATTTACAAGTGGCACATGTAAATGGCAAGGACCAGGAAATGCTTAGAAAAAGGGAAATGTAACTGAAATTGGTGCAAAGCAAATTGGGGACTTGCTGTCATTAATTTTTTTTTCAATTATTGATGACATTCAATATTTTATATTAGTTTCAGGTGATTCCTTGCCCCCCCCAATAAATCATGAATTTATTTCTCCTCACTGGGCTTTATTTTGATTCACTGCAATATATCTTTACCTGACAAGTAGTAAATGTACTTGTTTATTTGTTGATTCCTCCACTATAATGTAACTGCATAAGATGGACAGTTTACTACTTTTCCTATAGCCCCAGGCCCCAGAACATAGATTGGCTCATGGAAGACCCTCATATGCATTTACTGAATGAGCTGTAAAAAAAAACCCCACAAAAAACAAAAAACAAAAGGCAATCAATTAGAGTATGGAAGATGCTGATAAAATTTCTAAGTGGGATTTGACTGAGTGCTTTTACCCTTTCCTTCATAAGGCCTTGAACAATAATAAAGAAAAGACCTTTGATGGGAGATCTAGAATGTGAGTTGATGCCTGAGTCCTGTGAGATTAAAGAAACGTTTTGGATACCAGCAAGGAGAAGCCACCACTGCCGTTTCTTTGGCCTAGAGGAGCAGAAGGAAAGAGGGGAGGATATATTTTAGCATCAAAATGACTAGGGTGAGAGAGTCATCTACAGGCACCCAGCAGGGACCTCCACCCTGAAAGGGATGTGGCCAGCCTGAAAACAGCCCTCAGCCCCTCACCCAGGCTGGCCAGGCATCCCAGCGGGACCCCACCCTGATCCGGGACACCATTCAGGGCAAAGCAGCCAGCCCCCACCTGTGTACCAGGCCTCTATCCTATATAATAAAAGGGTAATATGAAAACTGACCCTAACAGCAGAATGACTGGGAATGAGTGGTCACTATGACACACACTGACCACCAGGGGGCAGACACTCAATGCAGGAGCTGCCCCCTGGTGGTCAGTGCGCTCCCACAGGGGGAGCTCTGCTCAGCCACAAGCCAGGCTGATGGCTGCCAGTACAGCGGTGGTGGTGGGAGCCTCTCCCGCCTCCTCAGCAGCACTAAGGATGTCCAACTGCAGCTTAGGCCTGCTCCCCACTGGCAAGTGGACATCCCTCAAGGGCTCCCGGGCTGCCAGAGGGGTGTCTGACTGCCAGCTTAGGCCCGATTCCCCGGGGAGTGGGCCTAAGCCAGCAGGTGGACATTCCCCGAGGGGTCCAAGACTGCGAGAGGCACAGGCAGGGCTGAGGGACCCCCCTGAGTGCACAAATTTTTGTGCACCGGGCCTCTAGTCCTATATAATAAAAGGCTAATATGCAAATTGACTGAATGGTGGAATGACTGGTCACTATGATGCACACTGACCACCAGGGGCCAGTTGCTCAATGCAGGAGCTTCCCCCTGGTGGTCAGTGTGCTCTCACAGGGGGAGCGCCGCTCAGCCATAAGCCAGGCTCACGCAGTGGCGGTGGCGGGAGCCTCTCCCACCTCTGAGGCAGTGATAAGGATGTCTGACTGATGGCTTAGGCCCGCTCCACACTGAGGGCTCCTGGACTGTGAGAGGGTGCAGGCCGGACTGAGGCCCCCCCCCCCACCCCCGGAGTGCAAGAATTTTGTGCACTTGGCCTCTAGTTCATTAATAAATGCTATCAAGTGTTGGGTATGTTGAGAACTCATAGAAAAAACACAGTTACCTTTCTGGCCAGTTTATAGATCCAAAGCAGAAGTATACAACTGGGTAGAGGGTGAGACAATAAACTTTGTACTTCTTAATCTTTGTCTCTTTGGAGGAATTTGCCTTGGGTCCAATGAAGACAATCCAGGATTGTTATTGTTTTCTTTGCAATCACTACAGAGTTTTCTTTTTGCCTTAGTTTTCCTATCTGCAGTATGGGTGTGTTTACATCTGACCTATGGAGGCATAGGGAGGTCCTATTATTTTGTACTAGTAAAGTGCCATATCATTTTAATAACTACGATTTAATAGCATTAACAATAGTAGACATTAGAAATTATCTAGTAAAAGAAAAATGCTTTTTGAATAAATATCCTCTGCTAAAATATATTCCCTTTTGTGAGTTTCCCTTTTATTGAAACCTTTTAATGATGAACATCGAGTTCAGGAAACCTAAAAATGCCTTTTTAAATACATGTTGGCGGTGTGGTATTGTAATATAAAATTGTACCTTGGTTATTAACGACAAACCCCCTAGTCAACATTCTCCCTTTTGGACACAGAGCTGGAACAGACCAGGAAGGGAACATTTGAAAGGCAGTTTACACAGAGCTACGCCTAAATATTTACAAGCACCCACTGGAAGACATTAAAGAATTTGTGTGGGCCCATGAAAATAGAGTGTATATCCATCATCTCTGCAGGTAAGGATTTCCAGGGTACTTCTCCCCAGTGGCACAAAAGGAATTTAGAACACAACCAACCACAGGCCCAAGAGAACCACCTCTGTCCTACGTAGACTTCTTAGTGGCACCAACTCAGCTCACGGTGTGAGCTTGAGGTGCTCGGTCTAGGCTAACATCCTGAGTGGGATCTGAGTATGGCTTTTTCTGATTAGGAAAGCACAACCCTTTGGGGGGATGGGGTGCGTTATCCAGTGATTGCCTGAAAGGTCACTATAGTGTGATGCATGGAGCACTCTGGCAGGCGAAGCCGCAGTGAATGAAATGAGACTTCTTCCCTCCAGCACTACAGATGCTTCACTCCCTAACCCTGTTCCTCGGGGTCTTAGGTGCTTATTTTGTATGTTTCTCTCTTGGTTGTCTCGGAATCAGACCTTCAGTATTTTAAACTCAGAAACACATTCACATATGCTAAAAAAGGAAAGTGAAAAGCAATCCCTACAATGGTGTCATAATAAATAAAACATTTCTTTAATGAGAAGTAGTGTGAGTAATCACTTTAAGCTTTAGGCTCTAAAAACTTACAAAAATGAAATACAAGTTCCACCTGATAAAACTGTTTTGTGTTTCTGCTCTTGTCTCTTTCGGCCAGTTCTCAGAGAGGGCAACACCGTAGGTGAGGCACATGCTGGCTTTCTGCTGAGACCGGGGTCTTTATCGAAGAGTCTTCTAATAAGAAAAGCCACTGCTTGGACACATCACAAGGACGCTGTGAAGTAGTGTAAAGATTGAGGGCTTTGGAGTCAAAGACCTGGGCTTAGCTTGTGCCTTCACTTCTTACCAGCATCTTACCCACAGGCAGGTCCCAACTGCTCTGGGTCTTACCATCTTCCTCCGTAAGAGGGGGATGATAAAACAGTCCCAACTTCATAAGGTTACTGAGAGAATCATATGCGTGTAATACTTACAGGCAAGTGTATTAAAGACATCATGGATAGATTTGGGATCTGATCTCCTTTTGTAATAGATTTATACAAAGAGAATTATTTGAGTTATGCTTTCAAACACACATCTAGGTTCTTTACTGAGAGGATAAGAACTTTCCCTAGAACTTACTAGAGTTTCGCATGGTATGACGTCAGTATACTCGTAGAAGTTATCAGCAGAAGCTGCGAAAGCTGATGTAGGTCTACGGAAATCCTCTAAGTGCCCACTTAGTTGGTTAACTGTGGTCTGACAAGCAATAGGCGTAGAAATGTAGAAATGCAGAAAAAAGGAAATAAAGTTCATATAGGAAAACTACGTGTATCTGAGTTTCCATATTCCAAATATTTTTGGCCATCACCCTGTATATTATCCTCAGGACAGAGAGAGGCTGGGACCAGCCTGGTCTGTAGTTTGTGAGTCTTAGACACGAATGCAGGGAAAGGAATGATCCAATGGAGTGAGCAAGAATAAAGACACTGAGAGCTCAGCCTCCTGGATGAGAAGGAGGACATAGGCCAATGCTTGGTGGAAGGCTTCTTTGGAGAGGAAAAGCTTACCTACTCCTCTTGGATTTGGGCAGGGCTGTAGGAGGCAAAAGGATAATTGCTGGTTTGGAGTGTTGTTGAGGTTCTTGGGGAAAGCGAGGACTTTTTGTTTGATAGCATTGATTTCCTCAGGTTTTGGTCTTAGGCTTAAGGGGCTTGGAGAGGTTTGGAACGGGTCCTGCGGCGAGTCAGTGGAAGGAGTGAAGGCACTGTCAGCAGCAGGGAAGTGAAAGCAGTGTTGGGCAGGAGAGAGCATTCTCTCCTGTGTTCATCGCTTTCTCCAGCAATGTGAGCCACCCAGGACTGGGGGTGGAGAAACTGAGTCTGACCCTCATCAGGCATGGATGTAGGAAGGGAGGAAGGCTAAGGGTCCCAGTGGAGGGAGGCCCCTAAGTGAAGATTTAATACGTTTCTCCAGGAGGGAGGCAAGAGAACAAGGTGGGAGCAAAGATAGGGGTTCACGGTCAGGCAGATAATTTTGATATTGGTGATGAAGAACCCTTCGTTCTCCCTAAGGAAGATGATCCAAATGAGCCTCCCTGAGGAAGGGAGTCAAGGGCTTTTATGAAGTGAGTAGTGATGAGTCAGAAAATGATGCATCCGGATACCTTTCGGTAGATGTGGAGAACTGTGCAGAACATGATGCAGTAACTAAACGCCTTAAAGGTGCCTGGGCCTGCTTTGTGCCATGCGGTTTGGACAGATTAGATTCACCAGTGCTTTGTTCTCCCCTGTTAGAACTGCTTTCAATTATACATGACATGCCTTTCAGTTGAAATTGAGAGCAGTTATTACTAGCAATAGGTGAGCTAGTTAGACACGATTGGGTATGTTTCTCAGCTGACCTCCAGAATATATTTAGAATGCACAGCTCATTTAGACACAGTGGCTTTAATTGGGTGTGGGCACATTAATGTACGCATATCACGGAAATAAAAAAACAAAGCATGCATGCTATAATATTCCAATTGAGAAATACTCTTGCCCTGCATTTTTTGCCAACATAATCTGTGCATCATTTTGCACCCTCCAGAAAGGAAACTCACAAAGCTCCTGAGCCTAAATGGATCATCTTTTTCTTAGAACAACTGCTGCAGTTTCAGGAAAGAGAATGTCCAGCCGTTGCTCTAACCTTTTTATTGATAGTTGGGAAAGTCAAAACTAGATTTGCTATATCGAGCTCATTAAAAACACTTGAGATTACTCCTGTGTGAATTATGGCATATATTTGGTCAATATAGATAAAAAAATGTAGTCCTCTTTTCAAAAGGCACATCTATTTTTGCTAATTGTACATAGCAAAGATTTATCTTTTAGGTTTCAGTTGAAATGTTGCTTCCTTAGGGAATCATTTCTAGTCTTAATTGGGCCAAGTGCCCCTGGGTGCATGCCCACTGCACCCCCTACTCTCCTTGTCTGATGGCTCATTACACTTCAGTGTAATATCTCATGTGAACCATGTGCTGGACCGTAAGTACCATGAAGGCAAAGACAGTATCTGTTTGGTTCCTGCCTCATCCCTAGTAGACTAACCCCAGCCTACCACAGGGTGGTCCTTGAGAATGATGTGTTGAAAGAACCTATTTCAGGTATCATAGCAAAGTGATGTGGAAAATATAACTAGAATCAAGAAACTTAACGTCTGCTCCCAGTTCTGCTTCTAGATGACTATTTGATTTGGAGCAAGTGTTGGAGCACTCCTTTCCTCTAAAATTAGAGGATTAGAGTAGGTGATTGCTAATGTTGTTCATAGCTCTATGGTTCTGCACAATTCCATATTGCTGGGCGTGGTTTACAGGCCAGTGGTACTAATAAAATATTAACAAAGAGCAAATCTGCAAAGGCATAGTAAGCAGGGAAGTTAGTACAGAAGAATTAATTCCCTCTGGCTATTGCTACTATTATGCATTGATTTTTTCTAGTCAAGTTCCAAGGGAGATGGGCTGCTGAATAGGATATATATATATATATTTGAAACCCGAGGCACGACAATTCCCAACTGGAACACAGAGTGATGGAAAGGTGGGGCCTGGGAGAGCGGAATAGGATTGACAGGTTTGTAGCCAATAGAAATACTGTCGCCCCATTCAGTTCATTTCAGTGATGTAGGTGTATGGATGTGTGACTACGGGCTTCCTTTCGCCTCTCTGCTCTTGGGAATTCCTTCAACATCAACTTCATTAGTTACAAAAGCAGCAATCCATATCCAATTTTCTTTTTATGTCAGGACTATTCATGTAGAAACTAAGATCCTTTGTTGGAAACACTTGCAATTAATCCCATAAACCAACAAAGCCAAAAATGCAAATTTTGCACTGCCCGCCCCAGCCAACCCTGCTGACTCCGAGCCCTGACCACTGTCTATTATTACACAGAAATGAATTGAAATTCCCACTTTGGGCCTAACCTAATTTCAAGTGATAATAGGCATGGGTTCCCAGAAGCACTCTATGCCTCTTGATAGTAACATCCTAATTTCCTTTTCTGGTAAATGTTTTAAATAAGATTTCAGCACCAAAGGAAATTAACCTTTAAATTAACTGTAATTATAAAATGCCATCGCTGATTTTTGTCTTCAGCCTAATTACTTTCTATTATTTAAACAAACCTCACCTCCTGCGAGCTTCTAGTTTGTTTCTCCTTCGCTCCCTGCGACAGAAGGCCACCCAGTCCTGGTGCAGGCCTCCCCAGTTGCCTCTCTGCTGCTGGAACAGCCTCCTTTAAATGTCACACAGGATTGAGGGTTTCCCTTACACTCACCTACCTACAAGGAGCTCTTTCAGCTCTGTGCTCACTGTTCAGTTCTGCATACCTGGTGGTCTTCCTTAGAGATGCAGTACTGAGTTCCCCTGCTGTTAGAAAGGAAATAGCTAAGCCCAGCCTCCTGTTTCCATTAGCTGCCTCTTCCAGAAGGAAAGCACAACTGGGCATAATGAAGTGGGCACCCCCGCCAGCATCATTCATTATCACAAGATGAACTTTTAAAGTGCGGTCTCCTTTCTCAGCCCCAGGGCTTTCAGAATTCTGCTTCCTGTGCCAGCACGCGGTCTGCTTCTCATTTGTTCTTTCCAGAGGGGCCGGAGGGACATAGCAACTTTATTTTTCGAGCACGTAGATCTACACCTGGTGCTAAAAGCATCCTATTTTTTTGCTGCCACTCAGCTGCTTTCTTTCTCAGGTCATTATCCATGCGAGTTTCAAGAGATGGTGAGGAAACAGATACAGAACCCCCATGGCAGGTGGGCGGGGCATCGCAAAATGGGAAGAAAGAAGAAGCAGAATGATCAGAACATCGGAATAGAAGATACTTCATGGAATCATTTCTGTAAATGTCACCACTTCTCCCGTGCACATGCTTTGGCTTTCTTTTCTATTGAGTCTGGTTATAACACTTGAATATGATTCTTCTACTGGATGGCTTGATTGTTCTAAATGAAATACCTCCTCTATTACACCCCAGTGAAAGGCCTTCCCCTGCTAGTCTGAATAGTGTCAACATTGATTCTTTATAAACAAAGGCCTCAATATTGGTTCTGTTGAAACAAGGGCCTGGTGCTTGCTTCTGTAACACATAAACTAAAGTTAGAATCAAGGTCCCTATTGTATTGAATCAACAAAAGATAGAGAATGAATCACTTTCTTTTCCTCATATTTTTGAATTGGAAACATAAGCCTTATTTAAAGATGACATGGTGCACATGTGTAGGTGTGAATGTGTGCGCGAGTGTGTATAAAAAGCAGTATAGTATAATGGAGGAGACATTATGAGAAAAGGAGGAGAGTAAGAAGTAATTGTTGAAGAATCAGACTCAACTTTGACCCGAATATCCTAATTGAAAGACAAAAGCTCATTTCTTTTCTCTTCAAAGACCACAAGAGGGAGCAATTTAACAGTATGCTGAAAAAGAGAGCAGGGCTAATTTTGGGAGAGTTACTGTAAAAATCGCCCTGTCTCACTGTTGGGGAATGCTGTTGCCACTGACAGGAACTGGCATGTGATTGACAGGAGGCATATGTATACGTGGGCATTTGTTTCAGGGGTCGATCATTTATTTAGTCTTTTACATATGACAGCATGTTTTTGTTTTTCCTTTTATTCCCTTAGAAAGTGACAAAAGGGGCTTTATGCTAATTGGTTATTCATTTAATTGGATAAACTGGGGTCTAAGAAAATGTCACATTTCCTTGGCAGTTTCCAAATAGTCCAGGAAATGTTTGTGCAGAGCTGAATGACTCATCATTGGTTTCCCAGATACTTACTGAGTCCTGCTCTAGGTAGGGGATATGTTAGATGCTGCGGATATAGCCGTGGTCAAGACAGGTGTGGTCCTCAGTGGCATCCCTAACCCGCTCTTACTCTGAAGGAGTCAATATGTGCTGTATCGGTATCAAAAGTTCACAAACAAGCTCAGTGACCTTGGACACATCAATTAGTCCTCATGGATCTATAAAGTTAAGGTGTTGAAATAGAGCCATAGGCAATAGTTTTCCATTGTTTAAAGCCCTGCAGCATTCTTAGTTCAAAAGAAATCTCAAGTAGGACAAAAAGTCATAAAATTAAATAAATTCAGAGCTGCTCTGCTTTGGGGAGTTGGAGAAGGAGCAACATGACACCCTCTACCTTGTCCCACTACAGTTCAGAAGAGCATGGCTAGAGATCAGCAGCATTAAAAGTTTGGGGCTCCAGTCTCGGATAATGTGTGATTCTGTTCAGAGATGGGGAAAGTAATTGCAAGTTTTGTTTTGGGAGGGAGGCTGGCAGATATGGACAATATCATTTCACCAAGCCACTTTCAGAATTCCAAAACAATGTTATAAAGACATGATAAAACAATAATATATGATGCTTTCATTTGATTGCTTGAGTATGACACTTAAAAAGTAAAATAGACACATAATTCTCATAACTCTACCTGCCAACCTGACACCCAAGAAGCTGACACCTTTTTTTAAACTGCTAATTGCCTGCCCCTGAGGTTATGTATATAGAGTGATTTATATAAGTAACAAGAAAGAAAGCACAGGCTACCAAACAGATGTATGGTGTGGCCCTAACAACCAGGTAGATGGACAGATGATAGATAGGAAAGAAGGAAGAAAGGAAAGAAGGGAGGAAAGAAGGAAGACCAGGAGACATATAATATGCCAAAATGCTGAGAACCAGTTCAGAATTGTGGGGGCATTCTATATTTTTTTATATCTGTATTTTCTATACATTCTGCAGCCAACATGCAATCTTTTATAAACAGGAAGAAACAAATATTTTTAAATGGGGGATTAGCCCTCCCTGCTCCCCCTGCCACCCCCAGCCTCCCTCACAGGTGGGAGAGTGTATGATTGTGCTCAAAGAATTGCATCCAAACCCAATCATCTTGGCAAACAGGAAAAATGATCAAAACATACAGAACGGAGTTCAATACACAGATGTGCAGGCCAGCAGGCTTTAGAAGAAAAAGATCAAACAAAAATAACAGAAAATTATTAGCCTCAGAGAAGTGAATAATTTCCTGTGGTTTGCTTTTCAAATGAAAGATTCTATAAATCGATTGGGACTTTTATCCCAAGGCCAATGGGTTTAAAGAATTCAGGACAGGTTTTTATGAACTCGTGCTTGGTTGCTTGGTTCCTGCATGTGTACGCCTACATGTTTAAACATCTAGAATTCATTTTTCAAAAAATAAGTCCCCTAGAATATATTTTTAAAATGACATGCCATAACCTTTTCCAGATTATTTGAATATTTAATAACACATCAGATCTCTTTTAGAAAAGATAGTGTCTACTTAGAAAAATGGACCCATTTTTTAAAAAGAGGACTGATGTTTAGTTTTAGCTTAGCTATGAAGCAAAAGGTTTATAAGAAAGCATAATAAAAAATGAGAAATGAAACGATTGTTTTTTTCTATTATGGATCAGTGATTTTTTTTATCTAACGATGCTAATGAAGCAGAGACATATGTTCTTAGTCCTATCACTGAAGTAGGCATCTGACTGTGGTGCAGAACTGAGGATTAAATGAGAGAAGAGCTGCATAGTATGTAATAAAAGGCACATCAGACCAGGATCTCAGAACATCTTATTTCTTCCACAGACTATTGTGAAAGAGAACAAGTTGAAAAGACCAGAGGTCATAAGGAAAACTCAGCATGGCTGGCACCAGATTGTGTGGTGTAGAGCCAGCCACAAAGACGGCTCAGCAAGGGGTGTCTGCTTTCCTGGAGAAAGCCTTTCCCCCTAAGACACACGGCTGCCTTTTCATGAACAAATCTAAAACAACTAGAGGCCCGGTGCATGAATTCATGCACCGGTGGGGTCCGGCCCGTCCTCCCTTATTGGGGTGATCAGGCCAGGCCGGCCAGGGGGGAGGGGTTGAACTCCCAGTCGAGGGGAAAATTTGCATATTAGCCTTTTATTATACAGGACTAGAGGCCCATTGCACAAAGAAATTCATGCAATAGGCCTTCCCTTCCTCTGGCTGCCGGCACCAGTTTTCCTTTGGTACCCGGAACCCAGGCCTTCACTCCAGCCGGAGCCTTCAGTCTTCGCTCCGCCACTTTGGCCTATGTATGCAAATTAACCGCCATCTTTGTTGGGTTAATTTGCATACTCTCCTGATTGGCTGGTGAGCATAGCGGAGGGACAGTCAATTTACATGTTTGTCTACTATTAGGTAAGATAGGCTGGGATAGTTGTCCCACTCAAATAGAGTCCATGAGTCAAGGCATACCCTCTGGAGCAGGGTCCCAGGTGAGGAGCTTCTCATTGGAAGGCAGATCACCCTGACCCAAGCAGGAGGTGCTGACCCTACGCTTCTGCCTGGAGACGGTGAGCATGGAGCTCGGGAGGCCAATGGCACTGTAGCCTGGACCCTCTTACCCACAGGAAGCCAATGGGCCAGTGAGCCAAGATAGCCCAACTCTGTGCCACATAAATATTTTCAAATATCTGGGAGTATGTGTGTGTGTGCGTGTGTGAATATGGGATGTTATGAACTGAATTGTGTCTCTTCTCTTCCCCAATTTATATATTAAAGGCCTTACGTCCCATGTTATTGTATTTGGAGATGAGGCCAAGAGGTAATTAAGGTTGAATGATGCCATAAGTGTGAGGCCCTAATTCAATAGGTCTGGTGTCCTTATAAGAAGAATAAGAGACACCAAGGCCATGTACACACGGAGAAGAAAGTCCATGTGAGGACAAAACAAGATGCCAGTCATCTGTAAGCCAAGGTAGAAGAAACCAAACCTGCCAACATCTTGATCTTGGACTTCCAGACTTATGAACTGTGCAAAAATAAAGTTCTGTTGGCTAAGCCACCCAGTTTTTGTATTTTACCACTGCAGCCCCTCGTGACGAATACTTGGGGGCAGGAGTGTCCCATCTTTCTGTTTGACACCTATGCTCCCAGGGTGGCTGCTATCTCCCGGGAAGCACAGCAGATGGCAGTGGCGTCCTGTGAGCCTGCACAGCCAGCCGCCTCTCAGGCCGTGGCTCTGGCTTAGCTAATGAAAGGCTGTGGCTCTGGTTTAGCTAATGAAAGGCTAAGAGACGTAAGCTTCAAGGTCCAGGCTTTTTCATAGGAAAAATCAATAACTTTGCATTCAAATGTCCATATAACTATTCATCAAACTGGGCTCTAGAAAAGCAAATGAGATCCTGTTTAAAAGGAGAAATAAGAAAAACAAAATTCTCAGGCATGTGACGTGCCTGCAATCTCACTCCTAGTTCAATGAGGGTTGATTGCTATTTCACGCATCTAAGTTTGAGTCCGAACCCTCTCCATTACTCCCAGAGGTCTCTGCGGCTCCCTTGCCACACTTGCTGTTGAGGTCTGAGGTGTCAAAACTGAGCCCATGGCTGGCCAGCCTCATACTGACACCAAGAACACTGTAATCTTCCAGTTGCCATACTTGGGCTGTTACCTCGCTCAGCAGTTACAGAACCCAAACTGCTCTCTGTTCCTATCGGGGCTCTGAGGGATGGAAACTTAACCCACTAGCCGGCGGGTAGGTAGCACCTCCTCCTGCACGACACTCCTATCAGGATGCTTCATTACAAATCCACAGCAGGCAGGAGCAGACACAGACCCAGCCCTTCCCCGATGACCCAGACGTTAAACCTGTCCCATACATCAGGGCTTACTTTCTGTGAGTACGCGCACGTGCGTGCCTCTGTGTGTGTGTGTGTGTGTGTGTGTGTGTGTGATTTTCAACAAGCCAGGATGCTTTTAAAGGATCAAAATAATTTCCTCTGTGACATAATTACCCAAAATTAGACCGAAATTTCAAACCTTTACGCTTAAGCATTGGAAGTCATGTGTTCTAGGCAGAGTCTAGAGGTGAACATACAAATGACCAAGACTATGACAATACATGAAAATATTAAATGAAAGCATTGTACTCAATACTCATAACTGTCTGGACAGAGAAGTAGCCCAGAGGAGCATCTCCTGCACGCTGTTTAGTCCTGTGAACTCCAAGGTAATTCTACTTGGATATAAAAATAAGAAAAGTAATTCATATCTTGTCCACTGAGCAAAAAGACTAAAATGATAAAACTTGCCTATGAGAAGTTGGGTTAATAAAGGAAGATAAAGTATTGTGGTCAAAATACATATAAAGACATAAGCATTATTTTAGAGTCTCTGGGAAAATAGTTGATTAGATGCTTGAAAGAGAAACCTGATCTTTCAAAACATATTTGGTTTTGGCCAAAACTAGATCCGTGGTGAATTCCCTAAAATGTGTTTTCTGGAACTCCAATTCTCTGGAATATTAAGACTTCTTATGAAAAAGCATTCTGTGTTCAGGTGTTTGGGATATTATTATAATTTTAACTTTTGTAAATTGATGTCTTAACATCTACAAAATGACCACTGGCTGATCCCACGTAAGCCCTTGCTCACTAAAATACCTGGAGACTTTATTTATTTTTAGATTTTATTTATTTTATTGTTTAAGGTATTATAAATAGTAATAAATGTCTCCCCCCCCATTGATCTCCCCCTGGCCTCCCCTACCCCCAAGCACTTGCCCTCACGCCCCCTCCCCAGTGTGTTGCGTCCATTGGTTATGCTTATATGCATGAATACAAGTCCTTCGGTTGATCTCTTAGCCCCCCAGCCCTCCCTGACTTCCCACTGTAGTTTGACAGTCTGTTCTATGCTTCTTTGCCTCTGTATCTATTTTTGTTCAATAGTTTATAATGTTCTTTATATTCCACAAATGAGTGAGATCATGTGGTATTTAGATAGCCCCAAACTATATTCTCTAATAGTCAAGTGAACATGCACTTCACAAGGTGCCACTTTTACAGTTAGCTAGCTAGTACTCAACCTGCTTAGCCTGCCTTGCCCATTTCTTAGATGGAAAAAAAACACAGTAAAGGTGCTTGCCTATAGTTTGCTCTCTCTCTCTGCCTTGTGATCTACCCTGGCGCTTTCTGTGTGGCCCTATGTGGCATGAAGTGTTCGCCCCAGGACACTATGAGTATAATAAAACTGCAAAACTATTTGTGGCTTCTCACTGTGATCTGCATTTGGCCTCACTATATGTCATCCAATGTAATACGGCTCAATCGTGGATTAAGAAAAATTGAATATCCTTCTTTATTGCAGTGGTCACAAAGATGTGACTCTGTAAATGTACATTCTAAATTTCCAGTGTCAAACTTATTTGGCTTTGGGATCTAGTTTTGAGCAGTATATCTTATGGAACCAGTATTTCTAGGGTTCCCTCTGGGAGATACTATTCTTGAGAGATACTGATTATCTGTCTAGGCGAGTTGGCGTGTCAGTATTTTTTGAAGTAAAAAATGCACTGGTGTCATTGTGAAATGAAACCAATCATTATAGCTAAAGGAACTCAACTCTCATATGAAATTTACTGTAGACTTTACTTTCATTAAAGATTTGGCACAAAAACACTGCATGGTAATATCTGAATGCATGTCCATAGTTTGTGGGGTCCATGCATTTAAGAATCCATTAATCTATTACCCTCCCTACCTTGGAATACATCTTTTGTGCATAAGACAAGTACTCATGGATGTCTTCTCTTGAATATTCATTAGGCATCTTCATCTAAACCTGTTCAAATGAAACCCATTTTCACATTCCCATTCTATTTTCCTCAAGTGACATTTCCATGTACCCATTCACTTATACCAGAAACCCAGGAACCTATCAGTGTCTTAATTGTCCCTTACACAGTACCACCCATAGCCCATTAAGCACCCTGTTTCAGCATGTCTCCTGTCATATCTATGCTGTCCCTCTACAACACAGTCCAGACCTCATGATCTCATACCTCAGTCATTGTCATTAGGTCTAACAAGTCTCCCTTACTCTAATCTGTACCACTGCTTCTGGTCTTTCCTTCACACTGACACCACTGGGATTTTTCTCAAGTAAAAATTTGATTGTATTATTCTGTTTTTATAAGCTACCTGCCAATTGATTTGCCATCATGCTATACAAAATAAGGACCAAACTCCTCACTCTGTCACACCATTTTTCTACTGTCTCATCCATGCTCTCTTTTCAAATCTTCTCTGGATGCCCACCTCTAGCACAGGACACAACCCAGTCATATTAACTTGGCTTCTGTGCTCCCAACATGACTAGCTATGAGATGCCTTGGTGCTTTCTCACCTTTTACCTGGAATCACCTTACTCCCACATTGGCTACCCTAGTCATCTTTCATCTTCAAGACCAAGCTCAAGAGTGTAAGAGTATTCTTCTCTATAACGACTATCCTGGCCCCTTTCCTATTTCCCCCCACTATGCACTCTGGAGGGTTTTATACTTATTTGTCCACACCATTGCTTCTTCCTACCAGACGGTAAATTCCTAGAGGTAAAAGATTGTGTGCTACCAATCTTAAAATCTCCAAAGCCTCACAGAGCACTTGATACACTGAAAAATGTTTTACAAATGCTTTTTTAGCAAAAGGGCCATCATTTCCTTTCATAGATAAAATAATATAAACTATGTACTGTGTGTTCCTCAAATGATCCTGTAACAGAGCAGTGAATTCTTGACTTTTTCCCCCTCTGTCTCAAAACCCCATCATTATGAATATTTTTGGAAACCAAAAAGCATGATTCCCAATTTTGACTTTTTCCTGAGTAAATATAGGTACATGGGCAAGTATCCAGGATAGCACTCTGAGAGACTCGAAGTCTTTTCCCAATCCCCCTCTTTCAGATCCTTTGGTGCAAGGGCAGAGTGAAACCTTGCACCTGCTGTTTTTGGAAGAGCAGAGGACAGTGGAGCCACTCGAGGCCTGCAGGAGGGCACCGCCATCTCAACTCTGGACCAAGCAATAGGACTCAACGCTGAGACTCAGACACGGAGTTCTAGCCACTTGCATCCAAGAGTAGGAACAAAAAGGAAATATAAAAATTTGCTTTCCTGAAGACAAACTTCTTGAATTAATCCGAAGTTAATTCTTGTGAGAGTTTTAGGAACTATTGTTGATTGTTAAGGCTTGTAGTCCTGGGTAAAACTGATTAGTTATCGAAACCTAATAAAAGGTTTATAGAAACAGAACAGTCAAGTTAACCAATTTTAAAAACCACTTCCATCTCCAGTTGCCCCTTCCTATTTCCTACTTGAATTGTTATAAGATCTTAACAGTACTTTCCAATAAAAAAGAAATATGTTTTCAAAATGAATCCTTCCCCAGTTGTTTTGCTATCCTCTATACTTTTATGAAAACACTTGAGCCCTATGGATATGAAAGGCTTATCACCTGTTCTAATGACATGTTGGGGGACAATGTCTGAGCACGAGGAAGGCTAGGCAGGAGGCAGTTGGGAAGATGCTTTGAGCTTGAAAGAAACAGAATAGAGCTTTAGTACTTACAGCTGTCCTCTTCTTCAGTTATACATTTCACAACATAACAGGCGTAGATGAACCCTGCCAGCTGAAACAAAACAAAGGTGCTTTAGACAGGAGGCAAAGGCAACAGAACTGGAGCTCGCTGGGGGCGTGACTTTTCAAAGGCAGGCAGTTTAGGACTAGGTCTAGTGTTCCAAGATGGTCCATCAGACGGGATCCTGACTCCAGTATGGATTCCCAATTCCAGTGACGTCTATCTGCCTGATAAAGAAATATTGTCCTCTGACCTGAAATTATGTGTAAGACTTGCTAATTGCCAGGCAATCTAAAACAAGCTATTGTAGATGCAGGAAAAGGAAAAAGGAATTATGGCCACTCATTAATGCAATAACATTTGCATTTGTGGCAATCAACTTCTAATTTACCTACATGAGCCACTGACTAGCATAAAAACGCTTTCAGGGAAAAATATTAAGGAGATTCCATGGTATGTGGCATGAACACTCTATCAGTAAAAAGACCTCTTATTTAGACCTCGAACAGGAACCGAGCAGACCAAGTCTAATTAGGATGAGGTGGACGCCTGTGGGTGATGAGTATCCCAATGCACTAAAGTCAGGATTGCACACATCACGTTGTCTTTTCTGAAACATACCGCAAAAAGGCCCTTATAGGCAGGCAAGTCTTCACTGACTGAAATGGGTCCCTGTACAGGAGCATGGCAAAGTCCTGTGATATCTGTCCCCTTAGATTGCATTCCCTCATACCAGTCTATTTATTTAGTCAAGTTATGAGCACTGCTGGAAGGAAGCAAACTAATATCATTCCTGATAAGTGGAAAAATTACTACCCAAAATAATCCAGTTAAATAATCTTTAAAAGCACGTCCTCAGAACGGTGATGAAGGTTATTTATGATGGCATTTCAGAAAAGCGTTGAGTCCTGACCCCCACGACAGCATTTGGTGTGGGGAAGGGAGGGGACCTTAGGAAAGGCTGCAGCCTCCCATCGGGAAGCTGAGGAACAGGGCCCTGCGTGATGAGCCTACTGAAGACCTTGTATTAGCTGGCAGCGGTCCTTCTGGAAGATGTGAGCGGAGGATTTTAAGTCGGATGGGACACTGATAGTGATGTAACGAGCACAGAACTATTTGGAGACAAAGGGGGGTCCAGTTAAAGGAAACTTTAGGAAATCCCTAATTTGGGTTTAAAGGAGAAAGTACCATGCGACAGTTTCAAACTCTCTTCCAAAGAGAACCGGTGTGGGATGAAGCACTGGCTATCCTGGCTCAGAAGCAGTGACCCTGCTCCAGGAGGGATGGATGGGAGAGAAGGCTGTGCAACATATTCTTCAAGGGCTTTTGCTTTCAGATCCCAGATGAGAGGGAATGTGTGCCCCCCTGCCCCCCTCGCCCCCCCCCCCAAATGCAGTATCTGAACCAGTGCACAAATAAACAGCTAAATAAGGATACCACCACTGATGTTGTATTAGCTGAGTTAGTTTTCTTTAAAAAATAATCAACCTCCAGCATTTTTTTCATTGAATTATATGTTGCTATTGGCAATAAAATAGTGATAGTAAGAACTATTTTCTTATATAATAGAATCATCAGGATCCTTGCTTTTACGGGACTGATTTTTCAAGTACAGAGTATTATTAAAAACCAGTGTCTCCCATTTGGTTTTAGCGGAAATTTTGATTTGACCAAACAAAGTCATATGGTGTTTTTAGCATTTTCATGGGTACTGGAAAAATAGATTATACTAACACTTCTTAATCTTTTATCCACCAGGATCCATAAAAATCTCTAATCATTGAGTGGCCTGGCCCCATGGATCCTCTGTCATTGGTACTTGGATATGATTGTAGCTAGGTAAAAAGGCAATGATTTGATTAAATGCCCTAGTCATGTCTATAGCTCCTTCCCTTCCTCCACATGAAGTCCTTACTATCCATTGCTAATTGCTACAGATTTATTAATAATTTATCTCTGCTTTTCAGTTTTAAATATTTGTTACTTGAATTATCGATAAAACATTTTTTACAAAATCACAATTTTTTTTTGATTCTTACTATTTCATCACTTTTGGATATAAAAATGTAGGTAAGCAATATTGATAGATTCAGGACCAAAAAAGTTCAACTTTTCATTAAGCTCCTAGATTATTAACTGCACCACTCTCCCAGAATTCAGGGAAGGCGCTGTATTCTGCTTACCAGTGATCTTTTAATTGTGTTTGGTTGCATTCTTTAACTATCAAGGGAGCGGCTTTGATAGAAAAGTAAATCCTGCTGCATTTCATTACAAAAGCTTGCTGATTAAGAGAACTTTAGCTTTTAAATTGGTCTCCTCTAAATACAAATGAAATTTGTTTTTACCAAATTAATCAAGATTCATAAACCTCTGTTATCTTCTAATTTTCCTACACCATATAAATTTCCAATTAATTTTTACTCCCTCATGGTGATTTATAAAACTCACCTACAGAAGAGGGGTTTCAAATCATTTCTGACAACTCTGTCTCCCATAATGTGCAACTCTGCTCATTTGCTACCTGGCTGCAAAGATGAACTAAGCTAGGATTTCCAACCTCAGCATCATTGATATTTTGGGTTAAGCAATATTTTGTGAGCTCTCTTGTGCATTATAGGATGTTTAGTAATATCCTACCATCAAGACAGATGACATTTGGGACAATAAAAATGTCAGCAGAAATTGCCATATATCCCTTAAAGGGCAAAATTTCCCCCAGTTAGAGCCACTGTTTTGGATACCAATCCTATCCTAAAGGAATTTGAAATCTTGTAGCAAAGATACATATGCAATTATAATTTGAAGTAAATTGAGATAAGTGTCAGAAGGAAGGAAGAAAATTGAATGTCTACTAAGTGACAAACAAAAAAATCGAATGTCTTCTAAATGATTACTAAAAAAGTATAATAGTTTTCATAGAATACAAACCCTTCCTAATGTTATACTTAGCTCCCCTTCTAGCCTCATTTCCCACCACTCCTAGTCTCAAAATTGATGCCAGTTGTAAGCTGTTTGGTGGTTTGCTGAAATATATCAGGTAGTTTTCCTCCTCTGTTCTTTAACTCATTAGCCCATTCTACCAACAAAGCATGTGAATGGCCTATGCCTCCTCCCTCCCCTACCTGTCCAGCCTTGCACCTCTGAACAATTCTAACTCATCCTTTAAGACGGAACACAATTTCTGTATCTCCCAAGAGCTGGCAATTAATTATCAGGGTAAGGTGCAGGTTAGCACATTGGAGATAAACCTCAAGAGATGGAAGGACTTTGAGAGAGGAAAGAAGAAGACATCTTCCAAGCAGATCTCAGAAAAGCTCTGGGAAGGTGTAAATTATTATTCATGGAGGAGCAAATGGCCCAGTTTGGAGAAGTTTGGGCAATGTGAAGAGTAGTGATGGTGCCCAAAGCAAACAGTGACTTATGTTGTCACAGTAAATCTGAGTACCTGGAGTTAAAATACAATTATTTTATTTTGTTCCTTTTAAAAGGTGGTTAGAATAATAATGAAAGACACTATGCTAGGCAAATATACAATTATTCACTTTGAAAAACTCAAAGTATTCCAGTTGTTTTAGCCTTTGGCATTCAAAGCTGAGCTAAGCCTAAATCTGTTTCTTTTTATTCATCTTTTCACCTTGATACATCTAATATGATTTGTTCACTTCTAATTCACCTGATAGGTAATTACATATCATCTTGATATCATCACTGGCTGAAAGGATATATTTTCTCTCTATAACTAAATCGGTTGAAATACTTTTTAAAAATATCTACAAACCAAATTATGATGGTATATCCCAGAAATTCACTTAGAAGCTAATGGGTAAGAGGTAATTGAAGTCTATTGGTAAGTGTTTTAAAAGATTCAATTGTAGTAATTGAAAGTATAACAACCTTAGTGTCTAAAATTCTATCATTTGGACTTCTGTTTCCAGGAAGTTGGAATGAATGTACTTTTCTGTAACTTCCCCACTAAGTACAATTAAAACCCTTGGGCATTATATATATATTAATACTAGAGGCCCGGTGCACAAAAATTTGTGCACTGGCGGGAGGTGGGGGGGTCGGGGGGGTGGGGAGGTGTCCCTCAGCTGGACCTGTGCCCTCTCACAGTCTGGGACCCCTTGGGAGATAACCACCTGCTGGCTTAGGCCAGCTCCCCGGGTGGCAGATAGTAGGCCCGGATCCCGTGCTGGGTCACATATGGCAGGCCCTCTGTCGCGCCGCCCCAGCCTGCTGCCCACTGCATATGGCAGGTCCGGCAGGCAGCGGGGCAGGCGGATCACACATGGACTGCAGGCCCGGCGGGCGGCGGGGCGGGGTGGGGCACAGGGCATGCAGATCACACATGGACTGCAGGCCCGGCGGGCGGCAGGGTGGGGTGGGCCACTGGGCCACGCACATGGACTGCAGGCCCCGCCGCCCACCAGGCCGCGCACACAGACGGCAGGCAGGCAGCTTCTGGGATCACACATGGGCACCTGGATGGCAGCTCGCGCTGGCGGCTTGCACTGTCCCGCCCTGCCTGCAGTATGCAAATTAGCCGCCATCTTTGTTGGTGGTTAATTTGCATATCGCCCTGATTAGCCAATGGGAGGTATAGGGAAGGTACGGTCAATTACCATGTTTGTCTAATAATAGACAAACATGGTAATTGACCATACCTCTGACACGCTTTGCATTGGCTAATCAGGGTGATATGCAAATTAACCGCCAACAAAGATGGTGGCCGTCAGCCATGCAGCTGAAGCGAATGTGAGGCTTGCTTGCTCCAGTGATGGAGGTTCCCCGCCTGCCGCGGCCCAGCTTTGAGCTCCGGATGCAACAATGTTGCAATTATAGAAGCTAAACAAACCCAGATACCTGCTTTCAGCCAGCTAGGGCCTCAGAGCTGGAGCCGGCTCTCAGCTCCAGTGACAGCTATAGAAGGTAAATAAATCCCAGAAGAAAAAAAAAGAGTCTGGGAGCTTCAGTTGCCCGCCATCCTGAAAATGGCCCTCAGCCCTTCACCCAGACTGGCCAGGCACCCCAGTGGGGACCCCCACCCTGACGGGGGTGTGACCAGCTGCAAACAGCCATCAGCCCCTCACCCAGGCTGGCCAGGCACCCAAGCGGGACGCCCACCCTGATCCGGGACACCCTTCAGAGCAAACCAGCCGGCCCCCTCCCGTGCACCAGGCCTCTATCCTATATAGTAAAAGGGTAATATGCAAACTGACCCTAACAGCAGAAAGACTGGGAATGACTGGTCTCTATGACACACACTGACCACCAGGGGGCAGACGCTCAGTGCAGGAGCTGCCCTCTGGTGGTCAGGTCGCTCTCACATGGGAGGAACTCTGCTCAGCCACAAGCCAGGCTGATGGCTGCCAGCACAGCGGTGGTGGTGGGAGCCTCTCCTGCCTCCTCAGCAGTGTTAAGGATGTCTGACTGCAGCTTAGGTCTGCTCCCTGCTGGCAAGTGGGCATCCCCCGAGGGATGCTTGGCTGCCAGAGGGATGTCTGATTGCCATCTTAGGCCCAATCCTCCGGGGAGCAGGCCTAAGCCAGCAAGTGGTCACCCCGAGGGGTCCCAGACTGTGAGAGGGCACAGGCTGGGCTGAGGGACCCCCTACCCCCGAGTGCACAAATTTTTGTGCATCGGGCCTCTAGTATATATATAACAAACGTAGGGAGAATCTGAAAGGCAGAAAGAAGGTAGGTTGGTTATTAATCTTGGAACCCAAGGAAGGACCACTAAAAGTTTACATACTGTATGATTCTATTTTTAGAATATTCTTGACATGACAAAATTATAGAAATGAGGAACAGATTTGTGTTCAGGGACTAAGAAAGGTGGTTGATTACAGGGAAGTCAAGGTGGCCGTAAAAAGGCAGCCTGAGGGATTCTTCTGGTGATGGAACTGTCTGCACACGACTGCATCAATGTCAGTATCCTAATATTGATGCTGTACTATAGTTTTGCAACATGTTTCCATTGGGGGAAACTGGGTTAAGAGTACATAGGATCTCACTGTATTATTCTGCACAATTGTTTCTGATTTACAATTTTCTCAGATAAAAAGTTTAATTTAAAGATTATACATTTCAGTGTACTATTATTTATTTTAAAAACTTTTGTATTATAATTTAAAAATTTTAAATACATTTAAACAAGGTTGATATCCTTGTTTTATTATCTACAAAGACATAATTTAATTCTGAGCCCTTAGACTGAATTGAAGTCCACAATAGTTTTTGATGTTGATACAATATCTAATCATTATTCAACACTTTTTGACTGGGAGTGGAGATTGGGGCTGGCAAACACTATTTTTTTTTTAAAATCTACAATTATCTCATTCTCCAACATACTAGTTCTATAATTCATTGAAATCAAATAACAAATTTTTGTTCTGAATTCATAATTCAGATTCTATAAACCCATCCTTTTTGTAATATGAATTTAAACAGATGGATATTATGCCCTTACTGAATATACTTTTAAGTTGTAGGTATCTTATGTGCTCTTTTGCATCTTCTTCCATTTATATAATTTGACAGTGCTTCAGCAAAGGATTCCAATATGATTATATCAGTGCTATTAATGAAGGTCTTACATATCAATTTAATGGGGTTGATGTATCATCTCTGGTGTCTATCAGGTTATTCTGATCCCATACTATTCCACTGTTTGGACTATTAGGGAGCATGCTGCAAGTTTTTTTTTTTTTTTTTGCTACAAATAATCCAGGTGCAGGTATCAATCTACAATAACTCATGGAGGATTACCTTTAGGGCTATTGTGAACGTTCACAGCCTACTGAGTCAGTAAAGCTTTGCAGAGGCTCAGAAACATATCTTAATACTGGCCTTTAAGTATTGTGCTGCATCATCAAGCATGACTGTATTAAACATTTTTTAAAAGATTGAATAAAAGTAGATGTACATGCAAACTTGTATTATCTACTTAATGCTGGGAAATGAACCGAACCAAATGCCAACGCTGGCTTCACCAATAATTCCCATTATAAATTGACCTCTGGAAACTGGTAGTTTTTTTCAGGGCAAACTTACCAAGAAGTTATCCAAGTTCAAAAGAGTCTAATGTTTTAGTAAAGTTGGCAGAGCAGAAGATATTCAGGCAGGGTGAAAGACAACCAATAAAAGTCAATTGTCATCATGGCTAATAGCTCTCTCAGAGTTTAAATATCACATTAACTTTAAAAACAGTATTGAGAGAATCATTCAGACATTCTATACATATGAAAGGTGGGAAGTGATAAAAGAAATAGCTTATCTAGTTCAATAGAGTCACAAGATGCCTTTAGTTTTTGAGGTAGGAGCCATAATGGTATTCCTTAACCAAAACTGTTCATTGAAAGTAACTGACATTATGTTGTGCACCTAAAACTAATACAGTGTTGTATGTCAGTTACATTTCAATGAAAGAAATGGAAAAAGTAATCAAAATACCCTATCATTTTAGGAGTAAAACTAAGTTTAAGGTTGTATAAACGTCACATGTAATAGGGACTCTCGTCTATACTAATAAAAGAGTAATATGCTAATTAGCCTGGGAGACCTTCCAGATGTTCTTCTGGACAAAGCCATGGTGGAGGGGCTGAGGTAGAGGCAGTTAGAGGCCAAGAGGGGAGGGCAGTTGTGGGTGATCAGGCTGGTGGGGGGGCAGGGCCGTTGGGGGTAAGCAGACCAACAGGGGGGCAAGTTGGGGACAAGCAGGACATCAGTGGGGGTCAGTTGGAGGTGATCAGGACTGCGGGGCGGGGCAGTTTGGAGTGAGCAGGCCAGCAAGGGGACAGTTGGGGATGAGCAGGCCAGTGGGGAGGGAAAGTAGGGGCAAGCAGGCCAGCAGGGGGGGGCAGTTTGGGGTGATCAGGCTGGCGGGGGGGCATTTGGGGGCAAACAGGTCGGCAGCGGGGGTGGGGGGCAGTTGGGAGCAAGCAGACCAGCAAGCAGAGTGGTTAGAGGCAATCAGGCAGGCAGGCAGGCAGGTGAGTGGTTAGGAGCCAGCAGTCCTGGATTGCGAGAGGGATGTCCAACTGCCGGTTTAGGCATGATCCCTGTAAACTGGCAGTAGGACATCCTTCGAGGGGTCCCAAACTGGAAAGGATGCAGGCCAGGCTGAGGAACATACCCTCCCTCGTGCACGAATTTCGTGCACTGGGCCACTAGTTTATTTATAATGAAGCAGTTGAGAAAGAAAGTGCACTTTTAAAATGTTCTGTTGAATGTAAACACTCAATATTGTTGGGAAGAAAGTTTCAACAAAATAAGTACATAATGCCTTTGTGAGCAAATGATACAAATACCATAATTTTGTTCAGAGATAATAGGGAAACTAAAGCAAAATTAATTCTACTAGTAAGACATATGCAAAAGTAAATTGGCACATCTTAGGTATGTCAACATTAATAGACAAGATGAAAAATTTCAGTGTATTTCATTGGATGGAATGTACTGTTCCAAGGATGATGGTGGAAATATAGGGCCAAATTTTTCTGAAGACACTAGAGAGTTGTATTGGAATACTAGTTGCAAAAATAACTAATGTTAAAAGAAGATGCTAAAACCATATTAACATTTTTTTCTTTTTCAGAGGTGTTTGATTAGAAGATAAGGAAAATGTAGAATATATACTTCACCTGTGTCTGCAGCACATACTACAACACCATATTTCAAGAAACCATAAGTGAGACGACATCACCAGAATATGTATGTGTTATGTATATGAATATGTATATGTATAAAATATACATGGAGACTATACAGTGGATCTCTATCTGTTTAATGACCTAAACTCTGGGAAGAGCAATGATGAAGAGATCAGTTTAGAACTGGAGGAACATTTCAATAGGCATGCTTTCGGTATCTCACCTTAAACCCTCTTCTCTATGACATTTCAAACTTCTTGAGGAAAAACAATGGTCTGAGTATCAAATTTCATAATTATGAAATGAGCAGAGTGGTCCTAGGTTATCTAAAGAGAATTGCTGTATCTCAACAAGGGAGATTCCTGCTTCCATCTGGTCTTGTCAGTCAAAATGCTGACAGTGTTCAGTGTTGGTGCCACAGACGAAAGGAGACACCTACACATAGTTGTGACCATACTGAAGAGAGAGAAATGAGATATGATGAGTAAACTCCTGGCTCATAGAAGGTTCTCAAAAAACATTTTGATGATGATGATGATGATAATGACAACTATGACAACGATGATGAAGGAGAATCCCCTATACCAGTGATGGCGAACCTATGACACGCGTGTCAGAGGTGACACGCGAACTCATTTTTTTTGGTTGATTTTTCTTTGTTAAATGGCATTTAAATATATAAAATAAATATCAAAAATATGTCTTTGTTTTACTATGGTTGCAAATATCAAAAAATTTCTATATGTGACACGGCACCAGAGTTAAGTTAGGGTTTTTCAAAATGCTGACACGCCGAGCTCAAAAGGTTCGCCATCGCTGCCCTATACAAATTGGTGGTTAACTGCTTCCTGGGAACATCACTGAAAACCAGATGACCTCTGTGATCACTTCACCTCAGATATTTTAAATATAAATATGAATAAGTTATCATTGCTTTAAAATAGTTCATTTAGATGTTTTCTGTGTAAATAGGCAGTTAAATTAGCATTTGTCAAAGGACAAAGTGAATACCTCAACCCATGCTAGATTAATGAGTATCCTGTATTCTTCCATGTTTAAGTAACTGTGAGGAAATATAACAAGCCATTCACTATTTGGGAGATGGTGAATAAGACATTATCTTTGGTCTCTAAGATTCTGTCTTACCCACAACTCTAGGGGAGTTGGGAGTCTTCTAGGATCCCTGTTTGGGTAGCAGTCATTCCTTCCAATTTCATCTGAAGATATTAAATAGCTTAGAACCTATTAGAGACCTTCCTGGAATTGGCCAATTATCATCTTCACAACTAAAAGTTAACTTCCAGTTAAGTGTTTCTTGACAGAAATACAGCTAAAAATCATGTCATAAAAATATCATTAGGATAGCTACACATTGACCTCCAACTCTTTGCTGGCTTTATGGATGTTTCCGCTATGTTTGGAAACACAGGCTATCCTTCCATAGTCCAGAATCTTTGGCCTAGGCTGATTGGCTGTTATTGGATATAAGAAAAAGTTAATGCTGCCCATCGTTGATGAATCTTTTTTGGCAGATGAGTGCCAGAAGAGGTGATACATGATAAACTCATCATTATCAAAAATAATTTACTGACTAACAGTATATAAAAATGATATCAATAAGAGTAAAAAAATAAATAAAAAGGAGACATTACTAACTGTACTAAAAAAGAAAAAACTTACTGCACTGAAAAATAAAAAAAAAACTAAGTAAAAAGGATCAGTAGCACATACTAGCTAGAGAGAAATGTTGTTTCAAAATGTTGTAGTAAACCTAAAATACAGTTAAATAGGAACCTTAGAGCAATTGGTCTCTTTACCATGGCATCCTTGGGAATAGCTTTATGCTCCATGAAAAGATATTGTATGTAGCATTCAATGAAGCTTACCTCTGAAGCAGAGTACTAGGCGCAATATGTGGCAGAGGAAGATGAATGGTTGTGAAGGCAGCAACAGAAAAAGAACCCCCAAAGGGAATAAGATATGGATTGGGGATGACACAAATTTGAAGACAAGGTTTTTCCCAAAACAATTTCAAAAGGCACAAAACTGAATCAAAGTGTCACTTAAAAGGCTTGCCAATTCTATCCATGTGTAGCAATAAAATCTAGTTGGACCGAGTAATTTGGGAGTCAGAACTTGGCTATGATTGGTGTTCTTCACAGATCCTTTCTTCTTTTCTATCCAAGTTTCCTGATTTTCAACCTAAATCCCAGATTATCTTCTTCTCACACAACTTACAGTAGTGTGAGAGTAAAAGACACTGTGTCAACTATCTCATAATGAAATGATTTCATTAATTACTGATGACCCAATTATTACCATTTGGGGATATATAAACTAGGAAAAAATGCAACTGCATTTGTGCTTTACTTTTTAATTTTTCCATGTTTAAACCTCAAAACACTGATTGCCTAACTAACCCTGGCAATGACTGGGAGGTAGGAAAGGAAAAGCTAGTGATTAGTGTTTAATGTTCAGGTATAGCTAGCATTGTGGGAGTGCCCACTGTATTCTGAGCACATGCTAACATCTTTATAACTATTGTTCTACCTATTCTTTCCAGAACCAAACAGAGTATTTCTATCATCACTATAATTTATAAGTGAGATCACTGAGGCTTAGTGAAGTTAAGTGATGTCCCAAGATCAAGAAATAATTAGCAAAGTACTTGAATCTATCTCTACAAACCTAAAAATCCTATGTTTTTTCTCTCCTAACACCGCATTCTTAACTTATCCAACTGGTAAAACTAACTACACTCTAAAATGAAGGGAACATAAGACTGCAAAAATCCAAGTAAATTCAAATTCAGAAAAAGAAAATTTCTAACATGAATTTCACCTACTTTTCCAAGTTAGAAATTTGGATACAGATGATAGTATTGAGTTTTGGATGAGCACAGCTTGGAAATCAGCAAGAAACATACTGGCTTGGCTACCAGATAAACCACAGAGGAGTTTAATGCCACTCGTGGGAAACCTGGAGTATCTAGGAGAACAGGAGTGTTCCTCCCCCTCATTTAATTACCATTTCAGTTCTCTTTCAGTGGTTCCAACTCATTATGATTTTATAGTCCTCCTCTGATTTGTTTATATACGCTTTTACACACCACAGTGGGCTTCTAATATAAGAAATACATTGGTGAGCCACTAATTACCGTCAGTTTACTGCCGGTGAGCAAGGCGGGCCTCACATGAGGAGGTATGGTTCTAAGGGCAGGAAAATCTCATCAATGGCTCTCCTTGCTCATCAGACAAAGCACTGATAGCAAAGCATTCAAGAACATACGTGATTTGTCTCCAGCCCACACGTCTACCCCAAGTCTTATGCCCCCCTTTACTTTTTCATATTGAATCGCTGAGCTGTTCCCCCTAACATACATGCCATGTTGGATACCTTCATGCTTTTGAGTATGTCATTTCCGTATCTAATAAACACAGTTTAACACCATATTATGCGCACCTATATGCAACATGGGGTATTTCAAGTCTACTTCTCAGGAAAGTATTTCCTAAAAGCTAAAAGACACAGGTATGCACTATTTGTGGTTTGAGCATATAGCATCCTATGAACTACCCATATTATACTCAACTTAATTCGTTTCACTGTGATTCATATTAACTTTTAGGCTGGCCTATAAGCATTCCCAAGACTCCCCATGAATATTTCCATTATCTCAGAAAATCCCCTCTTGACCCTTTGTAATCACTATTCCTTCCATTCCATCCCCACATCACAATTCTGATTTCAACAACAATCCAATAATTTTGCTGGTTCTTGAAATTTATATAAATGGAGTCATATGTTTTGTGTCTGGCTTCTTTTATTGAGTATACTATTTTTGGGATTAATCCAAGATACTGCATGTACTATCAGTAATTTATTCTGTTTTATTTTCAACTGGCATTCCATTGTATGAATATCCATTATTAGTTAACTTTGCTACATAATAAACCACCCCAAAATTTAGGGTTTGAAACAACACCATTCATTTTTTGCTCATTGTTCTGTGGGTTGGCAATTTGGGCTGAGCTCAGATGGGCAGTTCTTTTCCTGGACATGGTTGACTTCTCTCGTGCATCTGTGGTTGGCAGTCAATCATCTATGCAGATTTTTTTCCTGCAACATCAGTGTGAACAAGCAAGACCTAATTTTTGGGGGACCTATAGATTGCTATTATCCAAATTTCATTTTTAACTTTTTGGTATGTTTGTAAAATGTCATCATCTTCCCAACATTTCATTATATCCTCAACTTCAGTAAAGTTTGCTATGCATTCTTATATGAGTAGTACTTTGGGGAATGAAAGAATCAAGGTGACAATGTACAAGATGAGATGTAAAGAGAAAATAGAGAATTCAACGGAAAGAATAGAATTAAGGGTTTTAAGAAAGGCCCTGAGACTTTCCCAGTAATAGTGCAAAATACATTGTACATGTGACGGGAGATTTTACTATTTTTTTAATCCTAAAGAACAAATTGATCCCAGTAGATTGAAGGCTTTCACTGGCAAATGAATAAGCAATAATGCCTAACACCTTGTAGACTATCAAGGCTTACTGGTTCCTATTTTCAGCTACTTTCAATCTTGTATCTTTGGCTAACTCATTTAAATAATTATACTTTAAAAATTCCTGATTACATAGTGACACAGAAGGTATATTTCATATTGTTCACAGGTCATTGCGAAGATCAATGAAATTATAACTGTGAATGCACTTCGAGCTCCTTGGAGAAACACTATGTGTTGTGATGATTCTCCTTCTCTCTAAAAGTTCATCAGACGCAGACTATTCAGCCATTCCCATGAGAAGGAAGGTAGTTTTTAATGTCTTTTTTTGTCCCCAACATGTACTGAGTGGCTCAAGTGCCTGCCGTTTACTTTAGTTTTTCCTGTAAGGGTGTAGAAGTTGAAAACTGTCAGCTAATTTTGAGATTATTTTATGGAAACATCTTTTAAAATTAAAGTTTAAAAACATAGGGTTTAGAATTGTTTCCTCTACTCCAAATTTTAAAAGTACTTTAAAATGTTTACATATTTTAAAAAATTCTTTGTTTAAAGTATTACATAAGTCTCCTTTTCCCCCTCATTGACCTCTCCCTGGCCACCCCCACTCCCCAGCACATGCCCTCACCACCCCCCTACTGTCTGTGTCCATTGGTTATGCTCATATGCAGGCATACAAGTCCTTTGGTTGATCTCTTACCCCCACAATCGCCACCTTCCCTTATTGGTTGGACAGTCTGTTGGATGCTTTTATGACTCTGTTTCTATTTTTGTTTATCAGTTTATGTTGTTCATTATATTCCACAAATGAGTAAGATCATGTGTACATATTCTTTATTAGTACATATTATTCACATATCTGGGCTCTCATTCTTTCTATATTTATGCCAAACTATTTCTACCCAGATTATCTGCTCTTATTTGCTCCTTCTAATTATTATATCATTAAAGTTTTCTCATTATACACTTGTCAAAAATTATCAAGGAGAGTATAACATTGATGACTCCATTAAAAAAATAAGAAGGGAGGAGAAAACAAAAGTGTTTGATAAGGTTTTAAAGATATGCAGTGAGAGAGAGAGAGAGAGAGAGAGAGAGAGAGAGAGAGAGAGAGAGAGAACTGAGAATGGCCCCTTATGCAAAGATTTAAAAACTTTTTATTTTTCATTATTTTAAAATTGTGATCCAGGTGCTATAAGAACCAAGTTTTCATTCTTTAACTGAATATATTAGTATTGACACTGACTTGTAATCCTCCCTTACCCTCCCGCCCTCAATTCCTGGGAAATATGTTCTCCATTTCGTTATATATATTTTTTATTACATTTGAAAAGATACAAAGGAGCACTTTTTCATAGCTCCAGCATCAGAACTCACAGGGAGAGGTCTTCTGTTTTTTTTTTTTTCCTTTTCTTTTAAGATGCTATCTCCCAGCCCTAACCGGTTTGGCTCAGTGGATAAAGCGTCAGCCTGCGGACTCAAGGGTCCCGGGTTCGATTCCGGTCAAGGGCATGTACCTTGGTTGCAGGCACATCCCCAGTGGGGAGTGTGCAGGAGGCGGCTGATCGATGTTTCTCTCTCATTGATGTTTCTAACTCTCTATCCCTCTTCCTTCCTCTCTGTGAAAAATCAATAAAATATATTTTTAAAAAGATGTTATCTCCCAGAAAAGTGAGGCTTGATGACAATCTATCTCCTCACTTTACCTCAATGACTTCAAAACTGTTGAAACCTCATTACCAAATGTCATTGGTGAGCGCCTATGTGCATTTGTGCGTGTAAGTGTGTGTGTGTGTGTGTGTGTGTGTGTGTGTGTGTGTGTGTGTTAGTGAACAATAATTTGCATTTATATGTACCCGGCACTCTGTGCCTGGCACTGTTCATACACAGATTCTTTTACTCCTCAAAGTCACTTTGTGAGGTTGGTATAATAATTATACCCTCTTTATAGGTGAGGAATTTGGAGCATAGATAAGTTCAATGACTTACCTGAAGTCACCGTCTGGTCAATAACCCAGACTGGCCGGCTCCAGAATCCATGCTCTTAACCACGACACTATCCTCTCAACCCAGGTTTGAGTCGTCATTTCTCTCACTTAGATTGCTGCATAGTCCCCTAACTCACTCCCCACTCCCAACCATTCCCCTCCACCCACAATCCATCTGCTCTCTCCCCTGGAACTATGGCTCTTTAGAATATTTATCTCAGGAACTAAAAGTTCCGTCTTCAAATGCAGCTGTTTAGGAAAGTAAACATAAATGAATACCAAAAGGCATACCTTTCCTTCTGGGCTTTAACATTATTCACATATTAAAAACTTGAATTATGGAGAATAACTTCTTTTCTATTTAAATCTTTAGGCATTAAAAAAATCCGACCACATGATGATATATTTCTTTGATTACATTTCATTTTGCAGAGGTAAAAAATTTCAGGGTCACTTCAACTATTTCTATTTATTAGTGACAATTAATAGAATACTTCCGTCTTTAACCTAAATTGTATAGCTACAAGGAAAATGAAATATAGATTCCCAGCTGTAGGGAAAAAGGAATTTTTAATTTTCTTAAGGGCAAAATAAGTGAGAAAAAAAGTCACTTGGCCCAAAAATACATGAATAATTGTCATTATAAAGTGCCTATAATTTGAAGCTTGGTAATCTAGCTATTGTTGGAGAAATAAAAAAAAAACCTCTTAGAAAATATAGTATACTAGAAAGGTTTAATAAAAATAAAAATGCATAATAATATAGCTTGGGCTATATTAAAATAGAAGGGAAGAGGAACACAAGCCTATCATAGAAATAAAATGTATAGTCCCACCTTCAGGAGCTTACACTATTTTGGAGGCAAGGGAAACACACACACACACACACACACACACACACACACACACACGCACACCACATACTACCTGAAGCAGATGGAATAAAGAACTAGAATGACTGCACTTTTCACTAACTTTTTGTGGTTACCATTCCTTTTTCCACCGTCAGGGGGCATATTGAGTGATTAGAGAGCAGATGAACAAGAGAGGTGAAACGATCCACCTTCTATTCTCAGTTCTTCTAGCCTAGAATTTATTTTTTAAACTCAATAATGTCAGTTTCAAGTATGATGCCTTCAGTAAACATCGAGTGTAGGGTATAGTACACCCAAGGGCTCTGGCATTATCAGAGGAAATCCAATGCTGTTCTATTGGGTAGAAACATAAAGTCCATAGTTAGGTAAAAATATCTGTGGAGACTTAATGAATGGCCAAGGCAATTTAGTTTTAATCATTTCTCACAGGATGAACAGAGTGTGAACAGATATTTCTGCATATTGTTTTAGCACAAAAAATCCCCCCAAACCGAACTGCAACTCGACTTAGAAGGATGAGGGCTGGTTTCACTTTCTACCAGAGATGCCAGCCTCAGCCAAAGGGAGCAGAGTATTGAAGCTGGCACAACTGGGGCACTTTCATATTACTTAGTCCTCTCAGGCAGGACCACTTCAAATTTCCGTTTTGGTCCCTGGGCCCTGACTCTTGGGATACTATTGGTCCTTCAGCAGCTTGACCTCACTAAGAGAACAGAAATGTTCAAGATAGTAAAAGAAAAAAAACCTTTATTTCAATTAAGTCAGTGTCAAGAGGGTTCAGAAGCTGCCCAGCGCAATAACCCTGACTAATACAGTTTGGTTCCTCGCAGCGTTATCATAGCTAAGATGGTGGGTCGCTGCTCAAGTTGAATGAAAGATTGAAGCTACGGGCATTTTCTCACCTCAGAGATAATGTTCTCTTCATGTTCACATGAAATTACTTTTTTTTTTTCATGACAGATTGCAAGTTTTGAATGTATACAGCTATATTCTGTTTAAGGAGCTTTTGGGGGGGGGGTAAATAAAATGGGATTAAACAAACATAATGTCATGTTTTCTGGGTGGTCGAAGTTTCTTAAATAGTTTAGAACTGCCGAAGCCGGTTTGGCTAAGTGGATAGAGCGTCGGCCTGCAGACTGAGGGGTCCCAGGTTCGATTCCGGTCAAGGGCATGTACCTGGGTTGCGGGCACATCTCCAGTAGGAGATGTGCAGGAGGCAGCTGATTGATGTTTCTCTCTCATTGACGTTTCTGGCTCTCTATCTCTCTCCCTTCCTCTCTGTAATAAATCAATAAAATATATATTTTTTAAAAAATGGTTTAGAACTTGTATACATTTTTTGGGAATGATTTCCATTTATAATGTAGGTGTGTTTTTTTTTTGTTTGTTTTTTTTTTAAAGCCTGTCCTGTATCACCTTCTTAGGCAAAAACCATTAACCCAACAGGTGAAAACAGACATTCCTCTCAGGAGATTAAAGGCTATGTTCATCCCAACAAACTGCAAAAGACGATGCAGAATGACTTGGATGTATTATTTTCCCAGGAAATGAGCAGGTACAGAACTCACTTCTGAGTTCCATCTTTGCCCGTTTCAAAAACTGTCTGAATACTTGCTCTTGCCTTTGCCACTCTACCCTCTGAGGACCTAATATTCCAAAATACTGTAGGATTTTCCTTGAGGGTATATCTAGAATCTGACCACTTTTAACCACTGCTGTCTCCCAGGTCCGAGTTTTCATGTCTCTCACCTGGATTGCTGCAAACCCTCCTAACTCATCTCCCCACTTCCCATCATTCCCCTCCATCCAGAATCAACCTGCAACACAGCGGCCAGAGTGATCCTTTAAGAATACTGGATAAGTCGGATCATCCACCATTTTGTTCAAAATTCTCCGGGCTCTCCCGTTAAGGTTTTCAGAGTAAAGGCCGAAGTCATTACAATGGCCCTCAAAAGAGACCTAATCTTGCTGACCTGACCCTTTCCTCTTTTCCCCTTTGCTCACTCTTTTCTAACCACCGTGAAGATTTCTTGCTATCACCTGAAGAGGCCCCTGGAAGCCTTTAGGCATTGGATATGCTCTCTGTAGCTCTTTTAGGTTTTGGTCAAATGCCTATACCTTCTCAATGAGGTGTATCTGGACTGCCCTGCTTTAAAGTACACCTTCCTTGGCACACAGTGCCTTGAATTCGGCTCTATTATTTTTCCATAGTAATTTCATCGGATTCATGTATAAGTCCTTTTAATTCCATTTCTAAAGCTAATTGTGTGGTTGATATGGGTTATCTTGGCACAAATAATTTGGATAGAAATTGCTAATTCTGGTCCCCTTTGGGGAAATGGAATAAAAGTTGTAATTTGGTCATGACATCCGACTTAGAGAAAACCCCCTCAAATTTCTTTCATGTTCAAACTTACCTCCTCTCTACCCATCCTGAAGGCCTCTGATTCTGCTTCCAAGGTCTTCATCCTCTGGGTCATAGTTGATCCTTTCACCATGATTTAGATGCGCACCCTTCTGCTTCCTTCCTCACACTACCTTAACATCCACCTGGACCCTTAAATGTTCCACTCTACTGTCCTTTTCCCCTCAGCAGGAGAACAATGAAATATTAAAAAGCGCTCTCTCTCTCTCTCTCTCTCTCTCTCTCTCTCTCTCTCTCTCTCTCTCTCTCTCTCGTCTCTTTCTCTCCCTCTCTCCACTATCCATTTGCATCCAGGCTTTTTGAAGGATTATTTTATGCTGCTCTTCATTATGTCTTTCATTCCACAATCAAGAACAATCAAGTTTCCACTTTCTCCTCCATAATAAAACTGTTCTCACTAAGATGATATCCTATGACTCTCAGGATGCTAACTCCATGGACTACATTCAGACCTTATTTTACTTAACTTGGCTTCAGTTCCAACACAATTGAAAACCCCACAGCATCCTGAAATTCTCACATCCCTTAGCCTAGTGACAATAGTCACTCTTACCTATTGATACTTTTCAGACTTTTGTTTGTTGTTATTCTTTCCTGAGGATATTTTTACCATTGCTTTTCAGAGAGTGGAAGGGAGGAGGGGTGGAAGAGAGAGAGAGAGAGAGAGAGAGAGAGAGAGAGAGAGAGAGAGAGAGAGATGAGAGAGACGCATCAACTGGTTGCCTCCTGCATGTGCTCCAAAGGGAACCAAATCTGAGACCCTCCTGCATGTGCCCTTGACCAGGAACCAAACCTGAGACCCTTAGGTGTAGAGGCCAACACCTCAACTATGGAGCCACCCCGGCCAGTGCCATTTCAGACTTCTTTCTGGGTCTTTTTCTTTTAACAGAACATTAAGTAATTGTAATGTCAAAGCTGTCTCCTGGGCTCTCTTCTTTTCTCACTTCACTTACGTCTGTATTCATGCTCACATCTTGCTCTGTGTATGGACTTAGCATCCTGTAGACCATTGGGTGTAATTTTACTAAGAACAGTGTTATACAGAGAAGAAGATGGCAACCTCATTGCGCTGGATGGTGGACTGGAAGTCATATGAAGAGCAAGTACAGACGAGTCCTTCCAAAACCTGGTTGCAAATGAGAAAAAGACTCCAAAATTCACATCCGCAGCCCAGGTGTCCTTCCAGCACTACAGATTCTAATGCACAGCTGCCTGTGGGCATCATCATCACTTGGATGAGCTGTGGTATCTCAGATGTACTCAGCTCAGCACTGAGTCCCCTTCGTCCTCACCTCTGGCCCTCCTCTCTTGCTCCCTGTGCCAGTGGATAGCACTGTTATCCATTCCATTGCATTAGCCCAAATCCCAGAGGCTATCGTTGACACCTGCATCCTGGCTTCCAACCTACTGAATCCCAAGTTTCTACTTATGAAGCGTCTATAAACTCGGTTTTCTCTTGTCTAAACATATTGCCACTGCTTATGTCTGGGACCTTACAATTTCTTGCAGAATTTACTGTAATAGGTTGCCAATTTATTTTCCACACAGCTGCTAGAGTGATCTTTCTAAAATGCAATCCTATCATGTCAGTCTTCTTTAAAAAAAACCCTTCTCATTCCTTCAGAACAAAATTCAAATTCTTTCACTTGGCATATGTGGTATTTCAAGATTTGCCTCCTGCCTGTCACACCAACTTTATTTCCATTGCACTCTATGTTCTAGCCACATGGAACTCCTTGCAGTGGTTCATAAATGCCATTCTCTCTAACAGGTTCCCCAACATCTAACAGCCTTTGCCCCTACTGTTCTTTCTGCCTGAAAGGGAGCTATGGCATTCACCTTGAGAACTTTTCCTGTTTCTTCTAAACTTATCTTAGACGTCACCTCCTCATTCTTTGTTTAAGATCCTTATTCTGAGGCAAACTCTACTTATTAAAATTGAATTTAAATTTCATTAAGTTCAAAGTTAAGCTATGCTCACTTATAAAAAACTAGAAAGGAAAACAGAAATTACACATGGTTCTGCCACTTAATCTCTGTTAACATACTCTTGTCTATCCAACATCTATATATCTAGTAAAATGTACCGACAGAATACACATAAACCCACAATTTTTCAACAATGTTAAATACCATCTTATTATATATTCTGTTTGAAATCCACTCTTTTCCCTCAGCAAAACATCATCAAAATCTTCCAATGGTAATAAACAGAAATCTCAGTCATTTTTTAAATGGTTATATATATCCCATCATAGATGCGGTATGCCACTCAAACCCTTATTATTTTCAGGTAGCTTCAATTTTTTTAAATTAAAGATATTTAGAACATACATGTTGGTTAAGTTATCAAATTATTTCTTTAGGATATATTCAGAATGGAACTGTTGGCATGGACACTTTAATAATTTTACTCGTTTTATAAAATGTTGTTCAATCCTTCTACAAACAATTTTAAACTATTTTAAACGTAGTTTAAACCAGATAAAACACATCATAATACTTTTCTGAAAGGCCTCATGGTGAAAAAAATCTTGTTTTAGACAACACCCATTTTCCTTTCAGGTCTTGATTAAATTAGGAGCCAGAGCTGTTGGACTGGCCAAGATGCTCATGGAGTCAGACCCTTCAGGGGAGCCCCAGGGCCTTCTGAGAAGTTTTAAAAACAGAAACTTAGAATAAGCAGTGGCTGTTAACTAATGGCGAGATGAGCCATTTCTAGATTTCCTCTTGTTCTCTCTTTCACAACTTAACAGAGCTCCTGAAATAGCAAAAGGAGGATAAACTGGGGACAATATTTTAGTATTATTTTAATAATAGGTATACTATAGTGTTTGCCTGTCAAAACAGCCTTAATGAGGGCATCAGAGAAAGAAGCAGGAAACGAGTGAGAATCACTGAGCTAATAGGAGAGTACCGATCAGTCGTCTGGGTGGCTAGTAGTCTTATAAATAACCTCTGATGGACTTAAAACAGTTAGATGTTAAGAGGTAAAATAACGACTCAGAGAACAGTTAACAGGAGACAGCAGACTTCAGAAGATAAAGAGGAAAAAGAAAAAGAAGCAAGGAAATGACAATGTGTAAATTACGTAACAAAATGTTGCAATAGATGACAGACAGAAGCAGTTAAAATAAAAGATATTGTTACTGAAAAATGAAAACAAACCCCTTAATACCTCACTCTAGGAGGTCCAATTCTGTAGGGAAATGGGGTGGGATTGTAAGGTGTTTATCAGTACACTGTTCATGGATACACAGCTAGAATTTTGCTAAGAGGTTAGTGAAGTTTTATCACCTCCTTTCTCAGAAAGACTAAAATGAGTTTGAGGGTGTGAATGGAGACCGGTAGGCAGGAAACAGGACATTCCCAAGGGAAAGACTGTCCGGTAAGAGAGAAGCGGGTCCCAGCAGGAGGGGGCTGGGCTTGTCCCCAGGTCCAGGTGATGACCAACATCATATTGCAAGATTCCGTTAGTCACTTTTAACTTTAAAACGTGGTGCTTTCATTTATTTAAAATAGCATGTTTAGTTTGTTAGTGTTTTCCTCTTCTGCTGTTCAAGCAAATATGTCCTCTATTTTCTCTAACTGCTATTGAATGTGACTGTTCTCATTTGAGGCAGCTATTGAAGTGCTGACAGAATCGTCTCTAGAGAGGGCTGCTACCTGCCTTCAACCAAGTTGAAGATAATAAAGGAAAGGAGTTAACGCCTGAATTTCCAGAAGGTGTGGTATAAAACTATGCACATCATTCTTTCATCTTCCCCACTCTTCTACCTAAAACAAGAGGGTCAATACAGAGTGTGTTCCAGGGACCTAAAAACGGTCTATCCAGCTATGAGTCTTCAGGTGGGATTTAGGATTAACAGTTGCTTTATAAAATCAAATAGATCTTGAGGTTGCCAGGTAAACCCATCAATCACTTACAATTAATCTAGCAATATCAATGGTCCAGAATCTATTTCTGTTCCTTTACTGTTTAATGTGTCTGAATTAGAACAATAAGTAAGTAGGATCAGTAAAATGAATGTGTCCTTTAGGCTGGTTGCTTGAAAGTTTGAAAACAATCTTTCTCATGGAGAGATGGAGAAAATTCTAAGACCTTTTATAATTTTTTCAAGTTAATCTAGTCGATATTTCCACACAATACATGAAGAATTCCAGTGACCAGACATTTAAAAAATGACCATTCCTGGCTCTCTGAATTCTTTATTAATAGGAGGAACTACAGAGGCAGAGGGTGCAGTTTGAAGGGACAAAAACACATACAGAAAGTGTAGGCTCTGCTCTGGATGGAATTTTTTTCTTTCTAGTGTTCATCATTTTAAACATTTCCCCCTGCTTTTTCTTTGGGGAATGCTACAGAATTGTTTAATCATCTGGCTTCGGTATCTGACTGCCTACGGCTTCTATAGCCTTTCTTATCATGATGTCTCACCATGTGTCACCCTTCCCAGACAGCTATAGGATCAGGATAAGAAAAATTATTTCTTCATGCTGTAGATCTGACAAAACCACAGGCCACTCACAGCCCACCAAATGAATGCCTAGCATTTAAAATCGACCTGAATTAAATGAAGCAGTTGATTATAACTGCTAGACACTCAATTTAGAAACTATGGCTTACAGAAAGAAACAACATATGACTATAGATTGTTCGTTTTGCATGAAAGGAAAAATGTGATGCTATGAACAAAATGAAATATTTTCTGAGGGGTGAGAGAATTCTAACAATTGCGGTGACCCAAGACATCTTTGTAAATGTGAAACTATGAAATGGGTATTTAAATGGCATTGACCTTAATATTTCTTCTCTGGAAATAAGCACAATCCAGTAAGAGACAAGGTTTAAACTTTTATTTCATATACCATGCCCATTATTAAAATACTGCGAATAAGGCAGAGAACAATCAAATAGAAAGGTGTTTTTGTTTTTTGTTTTTTTCCCTCTAGGTGGGAAAAATTTGCAGCATGGGTAATTAGACAATTCCTCTATCTAGAAAATGCTTGAGATGTATTTGGTGATTGCCATCTGTTTACATTTACTCAAAAGCCTTGAGTATGAAGGTTTTGATGTTGCTTTTTTAGTGTAAGAAGCACTGTCAGGTCAGGACAGCCTGATTTGTTGTTTTCCTGATAGTGTAGGTTAAGAGTCCGGGCTCTCAAATGGCTGAGATGGAGGGATGTTTGACAGAGTGGCCTGTGAGTGCTGCTGAGATGCTGAGATGACAGATTAGATTGATGTCTTGATGGAGAGCAAAGAACTTACTGAGAGGGCTGTTCAGCATTCTCGGGGGGTGGGGGGGGCGGGGTGTGGGTTGGGGAAGTTTATTTCTTCACACTGACAGAAATGTAGAGTTTGTAATGCTTTCTTTTGCAATCAGGTTTTCTATAGAACTTTATAAACATTTAATTTAATCCTAGTCTATTATAGTCAATACTAGAGGCTCAGTGCACGAATTCATGCATGAGTGGGGTCCCTCGGCCTGGTGGGCGATCCGGGCTGTCTAGCCCAGTCCCATTGGGGCCAATGGGGGCTGGCCAGCTGGGGAGGGGCCGTGGGAGGGTTTTAGGGCATGTCCAGCCCTCTTGCCCAGTCCCGATTGGCCAGACCCCAGCAGCAAGCTAACCTACCAGTTGAAGTGTCTGCCCCCTAGTGGTCAGTGTGCATCACCACTAATTGTCGGTTGGACACTTAGCATATTATGCTTTTACTAGTATTATATAGGATTTCCACATATTATAGTAACACACCATCTAAAAATAATATAAATGCACATACTTAGTGTTTTTAAAGATATTCTCTTAAGTTAAATGATATTTTTTATTTGAAATGTTCTGGACTTTTTTTTCTATAAGCAGTATGGGGACACAAACATTCTGTTTATTTTACTTTTAATGGTATCACAAAGATTAGAAATCTGAATAATAAAGTGGCAATTGCTACATAATTATCCATGATTCTCTAAATGTTCCAATCAAAAGACATCGGGTGGCTGAATGGATAAGACACATATGCTGCCTACAAGAGACTCACTTCAGATTAAAAGACACACACAGAATGAAAGTAAAGGGAGGGAAGAAGATATTTTATGCAAATGGAAATTCTTTAAAAAGCTGGGGCAGCAATACTTATGTCAGACAAAATAGACTTTACTAGTAAAACAAAGGCTATAATGAGAGACAAAGAAGGACCCAGCAATTCCACTTCTGGGAATTTATCAGAAGAAACTCAAAACACCAATTTGAAAAGATATATGTATCCTTATGTTCACTGTAGCAATATTTATAATAGCCAAGATGTGGAAGTAACCTAAGTGTCCACTGATAGCAAATGGATAAAGAAGGGGTACATATATGCAACAGAATATGACTCAGCCACAAAAAGGAGTAAAATCTTGCCATCTCTAACAACATGGATGGACCTAGCATGGTAAGTGAAATAAGTCAGACAGAGAAAGAGAAGTATCATATTATTTCACTTATATGTGGAATCTAAAAACATGATAAATGAACAAACAATACAGAAACAAACTTATAGATACAGAGAACATTCTGATGGTTGCCAGATGGGAGGAAAGTTGGGGGGAAGGGTGAAAAGGCAAAGGATTAAGATGTGCAAATTGCCAATTATGAAAACAGTCATGAGATGTAAAGTATAACTTGGAAAAATTCAATAATCTATATATATAAATGCCTAAGTGACCGAACAACCGAAATACTGGTTGACCAGTTGCTATGATGCGCACTGACCACCAGGGGGAAGATGCTCAATGCAGGAGCTGCTTCCTGGTGGTCAGTGCCCTCCCACAGGGGTAGCACCACTCAGCCAGAAGCTGGGTTCATAGCTGGTGAGTGCAGCGGTGGTTGTGGGAGCATCTCCCACCTCTGCACCAGCACTAAGGATGTCCAACTGCCACCTTAGGCCTGCTCCCACGGAGAGAGGGCCTAAGCCATCAGTCAGACATCCCCTGAGGGTTCCTGGAATGCTAGAGGGCACAGGCCAGGCTGAGGGACCTTTCCCCCGCCCCCGCCTCCGTCCCCCCCCCTACCCTGTGCATGATTTTCGTGTATCGGGCTTCTAGCATTATAATAACTATGGTGTCAAATAGGTACTAGACTTATTGGGGTGATCACTTCATAACTTACATAAATATCTAATCACTATGTTGTATACCTGAAAATAATATAATATTGTATGTCAACTATAATTGAAACATTAAAAAATATTTAAAAAAACAACAGGAAAGTGAACCATGTTGCTTCTTTTTCTTTTCCTTCTCCTTCATGAACACCTGAAGTTACACAGGAAGTTGACATGAAGCACAATTTGAGACATATGAAACACAAAGTACGCCTTACACTTCAAACAAAAAAGACATCTCGTGAGTATAACAGAAAAAAAAGATATTTTCAAGAACAATGCTTCAAGATGAGGAAGGCCCCTCCAATCATTTCTGTTTTCAATTCCTTTGCCTAAAACTTTTCTTTAAAAAACTTTTAACATTTACATTTATTTTTAAAATTACAGTTGACATACATTATTATATCCACTTCAGGTGTACAAAACAGTGATTAGATATTTGTTTACCTTCTGAAATGATCACTCTGGTAAGTCTAGATGCCTAAAAAATTTCAACCCTTTAATCTATTAAATCTGTTAAAATGATTCTTTGGATTGAGAACACTTAATGAAAAAAGCAAGTTCTAGAAAAACATGTCATCTAGAGCCTTATCTTATTCTCCTGTGAATATTCTACCAAGACAGCAATCATGTAAGCAAACAGTTAAGCAAGAGCTGCTGTGCTTATCCAGTTTCTACAATATGGGCAATGTGTTCTCAGTGAAGTCACATGCAGGCCTGGGGAACTGGAGCACTAAGGGTCTGAAGGAATCTTTCAGCGAAAACAGAAAGGGATGTAGGCACGCAGACAATACATGACCGTGATTTTGTTAGTAGGCAGAGGAGGGGATGTGCGGGAGGGACAAGTGGCTGAGAATGATTAGGTTTTAGAAGTTGGTACATTTGTGAGTAGAACTGGGCACCACACCCCCAGGACTTCTTGTCCTTGTGCTCCCATTTTTAAACACATTTTTAATTGATTTTTTAAAAAGAGGGGAGGGAGAGGGAGACAGAGAGGGAGAGAGAGATAGAGAGAAACATCCATATGAGAGTGAAACATTGAGATCAGTTGCCTCCTGCACACCCCCTACCTGGGATCAAGCCCACAACCTGGGCATGCCCTGGCCAGGAATCTAACCAGCACCTTTTGGTGCACAGGATGGTGCCAAATGAGTCACACTGACCAGGGCCCTTGTGCTCACTTTTACAAGGCAACCTGAGCTCCTTTTTCTCTCATTTTGGGCAACAAACATGAAATTCATCTGGACAACCTCAACAGATCTAAGAGGCACTTTAAATAAGTGCTTTGGAGAAGGCTCTCCAGTCTCCTGCAAGTCTAGAGTTTGAGGTCGCAGCTGGCTCCTTATGTAAAGCCAGTACCTTGGTGCCAATATGAAATTCACTGAAAACTCAATTTCATACCTTATGTTTTCTTTAAAATAAATGCCCATTATCTTAGTTGTGTTTTATGAAATGTTCTGGGGAAAGAAAAAATTGAGGTAAAGTGCAGGATGCAAAACATGTGAAATAGCAAAGAACTAAATAGCTCATGAAAATTAATTTTAGAGACAGTTTTATAAAAACACAATAAAGAACCATCTTTGGGTCTCCAGAACCCCACAGTGGTTCTCAACTTTCCTAATGCCGCGACTCTTTAATACAGTTCCTCATGTTGTGGTGACCCCCAACCATAAAATTATTTTCGTTGCTACTTCATAACTGTAATTTTGCTACTGTTATGAATCGTGATGTAAATATCTGATATGCAGGATGTATTTTCATTGTTCGCAACCCACAGGTTGAGAACTGCTGGGAGGAACAATTTCAGAGCCCCCCCTTTCAGCTCCTGTAAATGCTTGATCTTTAATGGAACTGGCACAGTGATAGTCCAATCCCACAATCACCACCAGTTCTGTTAGTGCTATAATTTAATTTAATGAGATTAAAGAGGGCTCTTCAGCGCTTAGAGATTCAGGTGGTGGTACACCACAGGAGGAACTCCTACAAAGGCATTCCGTTATGGACCACGGAGGCTGGGAAGTCTCGGCATTAATGCCTGTGCCTGCTCAGATTCTCCACGAGGCCTTCCACACCATTTCAAAGAGCAGCTCAAGAGGAGTGCAACCTAATCTCAGCTTGAACCTCTTTGGCAGGGATAAAGGCTGGAGAAGATAATTTAATTGGCGAGACATAAGAGGATCCAGTGTGACTCTATGAAATGGTATCCAAGTCACACAGACGTCTTTCAGCACAGAAGTGCTGTGCAGCCGCTTGATAAAACCGGGCGCTAATGTGAGCCAAGAAACAGCAAAACACACATTTCCTTCCTGATTGTGGAGGCCTCTCTGTACATGCAGTGAATTCACGAAGGGAGGTTTTTAAATATGGTTGGACAAATCTGGCCGTGGTCTCATTTGATAAAGCCATTGGAATTTCCGCAAGCTATTCACTGCGAGCCCAACACTTCTCACAGAAAGGAGCAGGTATTTCCAGTGCAACATGCTTTGATTGCATTTTCCTATGCGCAGGTTCTTTGAAAAGAATGTTAAATGTTCCAGTGAGATCCGAACATCCAAATATGTATAAAAATAATAAGGGCTGTAGTTTGTACTTATCCAGCAGCTTCTGTCTGAGGAGCTCAGACGTTATTTCATTACCCTTTAAAGTCTTATCTGGAAGTGGTTTAAGTGGAATCTATCTATTTACATTTTATTCCAAGTAGAACTTGGTGAAAGAATGTGCCAAAAAGTTGCAAGCATTTAGGAAACCTTGTGATAAGTTCATTCAATATGCTGAATTTCACCCTAAAGTCATACAAATCAAGAGAATAAAGTTTTTTTTTTGCATCAACACTTAATTGATAGAATTTTCCTTAGTATGCTTTACTCCTTTCCACCTGATTTCTCCCTGCCTGTTCTGACTCCAGGGTAAACGAAATAAAAGAATCCATTTACAGTCAACTTTCAAGTGGTAAGAAACTGTCTAGGAAGGCTCAGAGGTAATGACTCAAAGAAGCCTGATAAATACAGAAATAGATGGCTTAGTAGTCAAAGCAAAAACCTAAATACAGGTTTCTTACAGCAAGGTGGAGCAATAATACATGGTAGTGCTTCCCATATTTGAGTAATATATCGACTTCTTCTGAAGCATGGGTTCTTAACCATTTTTATCCCATAGACAACTTGGATAGTTTGGTGTAGCTTTTGGACCTTTTTTTTCAGAATAATGTTTTTAAATGCCTAAAAATTAAACTCAAAGGCTGACTGCAAAAATCAGTTACATACAATTATAGTAATCAAAATGTTTAAAAATCATAATGTTTAAATAGCTGCATCTTTAGTAACACAATAAGTGATAAGATCCTGTATCAGGTTTGATGACTTCTGTAATTTTGAATTAGATGAGCTTAAAATATATTCAAGATTTTCACAATCACTGTAACTTTCTGTAAAAATATCAACCTGTTTTGTGTGTGTGTGTTTTTTTTTTCCAGTACAGTCATACATAGCATAACAACATTTTGGTCCATGATGAACTGCATCTATGATGATGGTCCCATAAGATATAATGAAGCTTAAAAATGACTATCGTCTAGTGATGATATAGTTATCACAGCCTCCTAGCACAATGCACTACTCACGTGTTTGTGGTGATGCTGGTATAAACCTACTGTGCTGTCAGTCGTATAAAATACAGCACATACAATATGTATAGTATATCATACTTGATAATGATAATACATGACTATGTTACTGGTTTATGTATTTATTGTACTATTCTTTTTATTGTTATTTTACAGTGTACTTTTTCTACTTATAGAGGAAGTTTGCTTTGAAACATTATGCCATGTATGTGGACAGCAGCCTCATATATCTGGTGTTTATTGTGTCTCTTCATTGCAGCATTTTCTCTTGTGCTTGATTTACTCTCATGTTTTATAAATTCAGAACAGCCTAAGGGTAGAGTGTTTATAAAGTCTACAGTAGTGGGCAGTAATATCCTAGGTCTTCACATTCACTCACCACTCACTCACTGACTCACCCAGAGCAACTTCCAGTCTTGCAAACTTTATTCATGGTAAGTGCCCTCTACAGGTGTACCATTTTTCATCTTTATATTGTATTTGTTACTATTGCTTTTCTGTGCTTAGATATATGTTTAGATACACAAATGCTTTCCATTGTGTTATAATCGCCTACAGTATTCAGTGCAGTAACATACTCTACAGGTTTGTAGCTTAGGAGCAATAGGCTGCACCATATGGCCTGGGTGTGTACAGGCTATGCCATCTAGGTTTGTGTAAGTGCACTCTGTGATGTTTGCACAACAGCAAAACCACTTAACGGTGTATTTCTCAGAACATGACTGTCAGTAAGGGACGTGTGACTATTCATTTTAGAAAGAAATGGTATATTTTATTTAGAAGTCAGTGAAAATAAAATATGTAATTATTTTCTCATCTGTCTTCAAGAACTTCACATTAAGAACTTATAATGGAGGGACTGAACAAAAAGAAACAAAGAGAGAAAGAACTCATGGACATGGACAACAGTGTGGTGGTAGTGGGGGGAGGAGGGTGGGTGGAGGTGGGAGAGGATATGGGGGGGGATAAATGGTGATGGAAAAAAATAAAAAATAAAAGAAAACTTATAAATAAAAAGAAAATCATTTCCTTTTGAGTACACAGTTGGAATCTGATTCAACGGAAGTACTCCATTTCTATCAAGGCCATTTTCTGACCAGGAAGTTCTCACTATTAACAGTCAATTAAATGTCCCCATTCCCTCTGTTTTCCCCAGGATTATGTAAAACTAGTGGCTCGGTGCACAAATTTGTGCACATTGAAAGGAAATTAATTAGAAGAAATATTTTAATATCACTATTCGCCCTTTCTCTATAATAGAAGTGTCAACCAAATTCACGATCAACAATGACAGATCAAAACACATGCATGCGATTGGTGCCAGCAAAGCTTTATATGTATAGCACATGTGTGAGTCAACTTAGCCTTTTATAGATATAGAATAAACTTGCTTAATTAGACCTGCTTTCTGATTTAGTTAAACTTTTTCCAGCCCAGTGAAGCACCCAATTTCTCCTTCAGGTAATTGTCAGCAACACAGCAGTAAATATCATCATGAAGCAGATTATTATTGTATATCACGCAAGGAGAACAAAAGGTGAAATATTTAACTGCAGCAGAGTTTGACTATATTCTTCATAGTGAGAAAACCTGAAGTCATTTTCAAGGTCCACCATTTCTTATTTCTTTTCAGTTGGGTAAAATTTCTAAGCTTTCTAAACCTCCATTTTCCGGCTAATGAAAAGAAAATAGGATTCTACCGAGTCTCCTATCTACCTACTCCAGGTCTTCTGTGAGGGTCAAATGGGATGAGGCATGGGAAAACGCTTTACAGACATTTGGTTAAAGTGTAAAATGTTTCCACCTGGCTATAAATCAAGTTGTGTTTCTGGGCTGAAGAAACTACAAGGAGGCTAGTTGCTAGGGAGAGAAAGCTGGGCATTGCTACATGACGTCATTACCCAGCGCCCACAGTGACTATTTCTGGGTGGGGCTGGGCTGTGGGCCACATTTTGCACCATGGGGTCTTGGCAGTGTTGGCTGTGATTTGGTGGGGTGTTGCTCCAGGGTGGTGGCGGGGCCTGTGTCCCACTTGGGGGAAGCCGAGTGTTGCTTTGTGGGCGCCAGGTCCATGGTGCTGTTTCTCTGTAAATGGCCAGTGCGCGAGACAGCAGCTCCTGCGTTGAGTGTCTGCCCCCTAGTGGTCAGTGTGCATCATAGAGACCTGTCAGACGGTTGGACACTTAGCATATTAGCCTTTTATACATATAGATGGCTCGAAGACAGTGTCTCCTTGAGACCCCAGGCATCCAGTCCAGGTTCACTTGCCACTTAGGGGTTAATGAGGGAGCCTGTATGTTCTGCCATTTATCTGCTTGTAAATCTCTCTTTTTAAAAAAAATATATTTTATTGATTTTTTACAGAGAGGAAGGGAGAGAGATAGAGAGTTAGAAACATCGATGAGAGAGAAACATCGATCAACTGCCTCCTGCACATCTCCTACTGGGGATGTGCCCACAACCCAGGTATATGCCCTTGACCGGAATCGAACCTGGGACCTTCCAGTCCCCAGGCCGACGCTCTAGCCACTGAGCCAAACCAGTTTTGGCTGTAAATCTCTTTAATGAGCACTATTTTACATTTAGTGGGGTGCACTATTTGTCTAAATATTCATATACTGTTCATATAAAACCACTCTCATGGAACTTACATTCTAGTGTGGGAAATAGACAATGAACACATACATAAGTAAAATATTTATATGTTAAATAGTGATAAGTACTAAGGAGGAAAATAAAGCAGGAAAGGGATATAGGATATCTGTGGGTGTCCTGTGTGCATATGTGTGTGTTGGAATATTAGATAGGGTGGCCAGCGCAGACCTCACTGAGAAAGGGTCATTTGGGTGAAGGAAGACCTGAAGGAAATGAAGAGAGAACCAAGGAATTTCTATGAGAAAGATGAACATCCCAGGCATAGATCATTAGAGATACTATTAAATTAATCTTATATAATATAGACTAGATTTTCAGTGAATTTCATTAAATTAAAATAATTTTATAAATGCTTGGTAAAAACTGCTGATGTAGAAAAAGTTTTGTCCAAAGCATGTTATGAGATTGAAGAATTTTTTTACCTTACTTATGAAACTCTACTGTATCATCAAGAGCATTGCGTCTGGCACATATTGAATACTTGATAAGTCATCACTGAATATGTGATTAAATAAATGATGAGCCACTGTGTGCGTGGCACTGCCCTGGTTGCTGCAGGAGATGTCTTCTATGAGTTAGATGCTGTACCTGCTCGGGATCCCAGAATAAAAGGGCTAACACCAGGGACTTGGCAAATAAAAAAACCCCAAACTATGATAAAGGTACAATGCAAGAGGGAAAAAAATGACTGGTGTGTTAAGAAAGTGAAATATAATACATGATAGAAAAGTTGGTTTTACAGTAGATACTATTTAAAATCATATTATGGATACTCTCCTGACATAGGAAAATAAAAATAGTGCCCAGGAGAAGAGAAAATACAAATATGAGGAAATACAAGATGTTCAATTCTAGTGAAATAGAGGGTTTGAATCAGAGTAGAAAGTGATAAACTGAGAAGATGCATTGGAACCATACTATATAAGGCTTTAACTTCTGGGTTGAGGAATTTGTAGTTAATTCAACAGAAATGGGGAGCTATCCAACATTTGTGAAAAGAGGGGGAATAAGCCAACTGAGCTGTAATTTAAGCAGAATTCTTTGTCAGGTTGGCTGCTGCAGGGGACAGAGATTAAACAGTGAGCCTGTCCCATTGGGTGAGGCAGGTACTTGGGTCTAATCAAGGGGTAGCTTCAGGAATGGCTTGGTGGGTAACAAGAAAGCCAGAAGGAGGCCAGTGTGCATTGGTGGGAAGGGCGCATGTGTTGGGAGGAGTGCTGATAGACATTTGAATACTTAGCAGTTAGAACTGGAGGCTGAAGCTGAGTCTCTTTTCAAAAATATTAAAAACATATTGATCCCTCTATAACACACTGGTAACAAAACAAATAAAATTTTTGGATATTACCCTAATATTTCTTTACCACTTTAACTTACTGAACTGAATGAAATGCCTACAACAATTAGGAATTCAGAGGCTATAAAGAAAACTCTGTTCTCCTTTATATTTTTCTATCTTCCCTTAAAAAAGAGAATGTCTTAAAGCAACAATATCTTATTTGTTAAGAATAATAAATATGCTTTGGCACTGATGTTGAAGTGTGGGTTATTTTATGCTTAATCTCAATAGCAATTAAATTTGAGCTCATGCTCTTTAAAACTATCTAGGTCTATTTAATTTAGTGTGCCGGCATATTTTATATTTCCAATATAACAAGTCACTCCTCATTAGATTAGCTCACTTCTGGATAATCCTAGATAAAATTGTATGCCCAGGATGCTCCACCTCAACAGGAACGATTACCTTTTAATGACTACACCCTGTCATGCTTTATTGCTTTGGAAAATGTAACATGTATCCCAGAGAAGCCTGTTTTAATTCCACAGACATGCATCAATATGTAGGTTGGTCTAAACTTAGATGAAACATCCCATCACTGTCAAACTCACTCTTGTCAGATGCACTACATTTTTATAAGTAGATGTATCTGGTTTGATTTCTGATCATGTTTAGTTGAATAAAATGTAAATGTTATCTTGTGAATTCTTCCTGTGGCACATGCATCTTGGATGTATGGGAGAAAATGAGAACAGAGATCCCAGAAGATAACAATATGAATAAATATATGATGGTGACAGGAATTTGATATGCAGAATAAATGAATGGCATGGCAAATGAGGCACCTAAATGACCAAACAAATCTATACTCTGTATAACAAAATGAAATGCAGGTACAATGAATGGGGAAAACGAGAGGAAATTGCATTAGAAGCCAGATAAATAAATGTTTCAAATACATATTTTAAAAATAGTAAGGGATGAAATTACTTCTAATATAAAATTCCAGTTATTTAGCAACAGTTGTTATTTGCTAATAAAAAAGAGGGAGGGCAGAAGCAATTAAAAACAACAACACAAATGCTACAAATGAATATATACAGTTCTAACAATGTCACTAAAGTCTACTAAAAATTCCATCATCCTACCTCTTTAAAAATATTTTTATTGATTTCAGACAGGAAGGTAGAGGGAGAAGAAATAGAAATATTAATGATGAGAGAGAATAATTGATCAGTTGCCTGCTGCTCATCCTACATTATAGATCGAGCCTGCAATTTGGGCATGTGCCCTGACCGGGAATCAAACTATGACCTCCAAACACTCAACCACTAAAAACATGACACTGGCTGGGCCATCATCCTACCTCTTGATTTTCTTTGGTATATAAGATGCCGTTTCCCCATTTACTATAAATATTCTTTTAGTATCCACTGGTATAGAGAACAAGCACTCTTAAGTTTGGGCATTTGCTGAAGCCGATCATAGTGGCAGGGTAGGGAAAGTCTTAAGTAATCTTTCTCTCCTGTCACAAGGAAAACACTAAAGGGTTTATTCCAGCTTCATTAAAAACAGAAGAAGGAAGCGTTCCTCAAAGTACTGTCTCAATCTCACATTTAAGAATGAGGAAGTGGTCTTAGGCAACCAGCCTTGGCTTTTAGTTATTTTGGGCTTTTTAATCCAGAACCTCTGGAATACAAGTTCTTTGGTAACATGCCTATACCATCACTTCTTTTGCTTGCTCGCTTGCTTATCAATCAATCATCAATCAATCAATTAATATGATTTTATTTAAAATATATACTTTTGCAATAAATACATGAAAGAACAGCACAAAAATGAGCACATGGAAACTAATGGAATCTACCAGATGTGTTAGTCTTGAGTGTGGATATTCATTTGTTCATTAATTCATTCAATAAATATATGTGTGCCAGACACTGGCTTAGGTATCAGGGCAGAATGCACTTTAAAGAGGATGGAAAATAAAACCTTATTTAATATTTTCATTTTTCATCCCCAGCATTTACTCAGTGACCAGGAGATAGGAGGTACTGTATAAATTCTAATTTAATGAATTAAAGAATGTGATGAGAAATCAAATGAGACAAGGAATTCAGTGTAGCAATTAGTTCAGTTTGCTGGTAGCACTCTTCAGAACATTATTATACTCAATGTTCTATTAGCTACATTCACCACCATAAACATTGACTAAGATCATCCCAAATGACTCCACGTTTCCAAGGTTCTCAGGCAAACCTCTCAATAGCTACGGCACACAATTGCAAGCTCAGTTAATTGCAACCTGCTACTGATGCAGGTGTATAGTGGAAACAATTAAATAAGCATTTTGAAAATTAAGCCTTTGAGGAAGTTACTGAAAGAGTCATGGATATTAAAGTTGAGAAAGATCCGATTGTTCTATGTAATTCATCCCTCGAGGACTGGAATGAGATTGTCTTTGGCAGCCCATTTTTCCATACATTTTCCTACTTGAAGTTTGAATGACTCAAACAAAAGGGTTTCTAACACTCCCATTGGGACAATATTATAAAAGGCCTCATTATTAAGATGTGTTTCTTGATATACATCCTGAATTTTTCTTTGCTTAATTTCACCCCATTAACCCCAATTACACCTCCCTGGGGCAACAATAAACAATTACAGCTTCTTCTCTGAAGGTGTACTCTTCAGAGACTGCTCATTCCTTCCTGGCGTGATATATGCACCCCAGCTGTGCACCTCAGTTCCTTTACTCTGTTCACCAGCCAATCGTGGCCTTCTCATCACTTTTATTTCCTTTCTTTGAATGTCATCTAATCTCTAGGAATTTTGACTCTTGATATAAATCCTCATATGCTTCGTACCCATTGTGGTCCACGCATATGAACTCTGATGATATAATAAGCTATTTCTCTCCAGGTTGAACTGGGAACAGGAGTGTGCAAAAAAAATTCTTAGTGTAAATGGCATGCATGAAAAGCTAAAATGACAGAAATCACATTCTTGTTAGGATTTTCATCTTTCTGAATACAATTTTGTGCTAAAGAGATGATCTTAGGAGGCTGTGTCTGCCGTACTGTTATTGTACTGGCTGATTTATAATCAGACTGTGCAGTTTAGCAAAGCTGCATCTTTCATTCAGAAAGCGATTTTGCTTTGCAGACAAGGTGACATGAAACACTTGCCCTCTTAAAAGAGGATTAGAGACTTTTACACTCTAGAGCCCATTTTGGAACAATCACTAACATGAAGCCAGTTTCCACTTTCATATAAGAAAGATCTCTTTAGGAGATATCCAGCTTAATTAACTGAGAAATGACAAGGCTGACAGAATTTCACACAGATAAGTATGACTCTCTAGAAAGACCCTAACCTGATCTGACCTCTTTAGTTAAAAACTGGCCAAAAGAAGTGTTTAAAAATTATGCCTGACCGTGAGCATTAAGAGCCAAGAGGACAAGAAATTAAAGTAATAGTCATCTAAAATTTGAATATTTTTGTTTATTTTGCTTATGCATGACCTATGAAATACTTAAAATATCTTAGCATATATGTCAGAATTCATCCATAAGTTTGATTTGATAAATATAATTTATTTAATAAATACAGTCCATTTCATAAGCAGACTTTGTATCAACCTTCATTGAATGTGTGCTTAGATATACACTCTTCACTTAACCTGTTGTATCAGTAGTATAGGGATGCGTATATGAGCTCCATTGACCAGCGAAGCTCTGCCAGATAATTGCAGGATATAATTGGTTGGTTATCTTAAGCCTTCACACGCTCCAAACATACAGGCACACACACACACACACACATGCACACACAAGATCAAAATACAATTTTGATAACCATAAAGTTTGATCATCTTCAGAATGGAAGATATAACAAGGAGTAGACGGGAGTAAGAAAGAAGAGAAAAATAAAAGCAAACCTGAAGAAAATAAAAGAAGATACACTAGGAAGAAGGTAAGCAAATGACTTTTCTACCATTACTCCCCACTACTTATGGTGCTGTCTGGAGAATATTTTCGGGAATTGAAGAATCAAGAGCTTTGGATAAATGTAAAGAGCAAAGGCGAAAATATGCCCCAAATATTAGGATTTAAAAATTCTTCTGGAAGATACCTGAGGTTAATCACAATGCTCTTCTCCCCTTCTATATCACCTCTTCTGTATTTAGAATAGAAATGAAGTGAAGATGTGGACCCTGCAGTGGGGTTGTGACCGCCACTGCCTTTAATTTGAAAAAATGGGATTTGAAAAGTAGAGCTATACAACATTTTTAAGGAATAATTTTTCTGAAATATGGACACTTCTACATATATGTTATATGCAGCCACATTTAAATCTCTACTTTTTTTTAAAGATTTTTTTAAAAATATATTTTATTGATTTTTTACAGAGAGGAAGGGAGAGAGATAGAGAGTTAGAAACATCGATGAGAGAGAAACATCGATCAGCTGCCTCCTGCACATCTCCTACTGGGGATGTGCCCACAACCCAGATACATGCCCTTGACCGGAATCGAACCTGGGAGCTTTCAGTCCGCAGGCCGACGCTCTATCCACTGAGCCAAACCGGTTTCGGCTAAATCTCTACTTTTTAACCCAAGTATGCCTTTACACCTAGGCTCCGGCCATATACTTACTCTACTGTAGCAAGGGCTCGCTAGGTGCACTGTGCACATCTGTAGAACTGCTGAGGGGCAGCATGATTGATAGATCCCATTAAGGAATTTATTCGCTCATGCCTACCCTGTTCTTCAAGGGACATTTCCAACTCATCCCTCCTGAAACACACAGTTCGCTTCCTACTGACCATGCCTTGACCAAACTTTAGACATACCTCTACCAGACTCTTTGCCCCTGACCTCCCTTTTCTTAGAGCACTTGCTTTAGAAAATGGTTATTTGTAAATGCTTTCTCTGCCCCATTTGGGATGTAAATCTTTTTTTTTTAAACTTAGAATTTATATATTGTGTTATTTCCATAGCAAAGTATTCTTAGAAAGATATATGTCTGATTCTTGTCATATTTGAGATTAAGAAGTACCTCTAAATTATTTAATGGTGGAATTCTTGATAGGGTTAACTGCAAACAATGGATCATCAACTGTGTAAATGTTGACCTAATATACATCCACTTAAAGTATTACTTTGTACTCATTTGTAAATATATGCCTTTTTAAAAATTAAGGTGTAATTCATGAACTATTCCATTTGCCCTTTTAAAGTATACAATTCAGTGGTTTTTAGTATATTTAGGAGGCTGTGCAGCCATTAGAACTATCTAATTCCAGAGTATTTTCATCACTCCAAAAAGAAACCCTAAATGTCCATCATCAAAAGAGGGGATATCATTCAACCACAAAAAAGGAATAAAATACTAACGTGTGCTATAATGGATGAACCTTGAAAACATGACCCTAAGTTCCATGTGAAAGAAGCCAGACACAAAAGGCCACATATTGTGTGATTCCATTTATACAAATAGGTAAATCCAAGGAATGCAAATCTTTTTGAAAGCTTCTTGCAGGTCTTACAAACCAGGGATATCTTCTTCTGGGTCCTGGGGGCCATCCCTTTGACATCTAAGCATCAAGAAAGAGAGCACCCCACTCTCCTAGTTTCTGTGGGAGGATAGGAGCTTAGCTTCATTGGGCACCCTCCTCCAGCTTGTAATGCAGCTGTCATGTAGAGACTAGAAAGTTCACTTTTCCTTTGGGTAGGGCCAATGAGTAAACTCATAGCTTTGACATTAGGGAATCTCCAAATATGTCTTGAGAATAAGTCAGCTGTTGAAACTTCCCTGTATACACATTTGGCTTTCTTGTTTACTATTATTAAATTGATTGGCTTTCTAAGAATTAGCTACTGTCCATGTAGAAACCCAAAATATTAGTTTTTTTAAAAAAATATGGTATCTTTTTAAACATTCTGTCAAACTGCACTGAGCACTCACTACATACAGAACACAGAGCCCTGCTTGAACAAAGGTAACAAGGAAATGGAAGGAACAGCCTTTTAGGAGTTTACTATGGTTACAGAGATAAAGAGGCAAACACAGACATTGCCATTTAGTGGCAAGACCACCAAAGAGATAAAAAAGATAAAATAACGCACAGTCAGAATGGTATATTTACAAGATAAATATATTTAGTTTCAATGCAGCATATATAGGACACCCCAAAAAATGTATTCACACTTTACAGCTGATAGCTCAATTGATGTTCCTTTCTTTTCAGATATAACTTATTGGAATTGATAATTATTCAAAGTGTGTAAACATTTTTGGGACACCCTATATTTATTAAGTATGAACTATGTGTTAGTTACTATGCTAGGTGTTCCATCCATCCATCCATCCATCCATCCATCCATCCATCCATCCATCCATCCGAAACAGGAATTTCTAGAGGTGAAAAAAGACAGGTTTAGGAAATTTTAGAAATTTTAAAAATTAAGGGGACCATGGAAGAAGCACAGGGCTTCAGAGAAGCAGAAGGTATATTTCCATAAAATAGGGGAGCTGAAAAGCTGCAACAGGTACATTTCCATAGAATGAGGGAGCTGAAAACAGCAAAAGGTCTATATTTACAAAATAAAGGAAGGAGGGGAGAAAAACCTCACATGTCTCATGTGAAAGTCTTGAGTTCAGAAGTTACTATACTAACCAGTCTAAAGGAATAGTGACCAATCAGAGGGGATATCAAGGCACAAAGACCTGCAGCCTTTATAAACCATGGAAGCAGGGACTCAATAGGAGTCTGTGCTGAGATCCTTTCCCCCTCCCACATAGGAGTCTGTACTTGTTCTTCAATAAATTTTCACCTTTGCTCTACCACCTTCTGTCCGTGGTTTTCATTCTTCGATTCCCATGGACAAAGAACCCAGGAACCATTCTGCCCAGGGGGAACACCGCATGTTCCAGTCCAGAAATCCTGCTTCACATCCATCCATCCAAACTTTTTATAAATGAATAATTTGTATCTTTTGTTAAGTGGTATAGAAAAATGATAAGACATTCTTGTACTCAAGAATTTCATAATGCACTAGAGGGCACAGATAGGTGTACGCATTAACCCTAAAATGTACTAAATACTAAGTACCAAGGCTTGAGATGAACTATATCCAAAGTTAGGCAGGTTAGGGATAACTTGAGAGAAGAGATGGTGAACTGAGGTCTGAAAAAAAAATTAGTTTCTTTAGGGCAGTGGTTCTCAACCTGTGAGTCGCCGAAGACCATCAGAAAACACACATGTAATTACATACTGTTTTTGTGATTAATCACTATGCTTTAATTATGTTCAATTTGCAACAATGATATTGGGGGTCACCACAACACGAGGAACTGTAATAAAGGGTGGCAACATTAGGAAGGTTGAGAACCACTGCTCTAGGGCAAAGAATAACATTTAGCTAAGGCCTATTACATGACAAACACTGTGTTATATGCTTTTAGGTATATTACTTCCAAGCCTCAACACATCCCTGCAAAGAAGGTTTTAATAATCTTATTTTGCTCCCAGGCCAGCAAGGCATCTGGTGGTTTAGTAAGTAGCAGAGTGACTAGTTCAAATTCAAATCAAAGTGGCTTCCAAGCTTATTCTATCTCTATCGCACCACATGCATCCGAAGAGAAGGGAAGAGGAAGTCCCATCCAGGCAGAAAGAGCACATGCAAAGAGAAGCACAAAATGGCACAGACATTTACAAGCACTTTAGATGCTGTAGGCAATGAGTAGGACACGGTGAGAAATGGGGTTGTATGGCAGGGGGGGCCCAAATTATGAACAATTAGATTTGTCAGATTTCATTGTGTGGGATTTGGATCTACAACAACGAAGAATTTTAGGCAGAGGACAAGGGTGTGAGTTAACTATCATAGCTCCCTGGGGGTTGCATTGGAACTAGGAGAGCATTTGGGGAATTGTCCAATAGACCAGGTGAACAAAGGTGAACCCCAGCACCAAGGCTCTTAGAAGCTTATCGGGTCTTCATATAGTGAGGAACTCTCCAAAGATGTCAAGTCAATGACATATTTTTAATTTTCTTTATTTATCCTGCAGAAATTAATGGCTTTCTTGTTGTGGTAGGCAGCGTAAGGCTCCTCAAGATGCCACCTCGTATTCCCTGGAACCTGTGCACCTGTTACTTTACATGCCTCCAGGATCTTGGCAGATTGGATTCCTGTCACCGACCTTAAGATGGGGAGAGGATCCTGTATGTTGCAGGTGGGCCCAGTGATCACATGAGCCCTTTAAAGCAGACAAGCTTCCTAAATGAGATGCGGCCTGAGAAGAATGCCACTCGCCGTTGCTGGACTTGAAGATGGAGGAAGGAGACTACAAGTCAATAGAACTGGTGGTCTTTATAAGCTAGGAACAAGGAAATGGCCACCTCAGTCAGACAACCTTAAAGAACGTAAAGAACGAAATTCTTCCAACAATCTGAATGATAAAAGGCATAAAATCTCCTCTAGAGCCCCAAGAAAAGAATGCAGCTCCAATGACACTGATTTCAGCCCAGTGAGACTCTGCTGGACGTCTGACCTATAGCATTGTGAGATAATACCTTTTTGTTGTTTTAAACAACTAAGCATATGGTAATCTGTTACAGCTGTAATAGAAAACGAATACACTTGCACACTAATGTCAGAGCTGGGGGAAGCAGCAAATGGCTCCAAAAAAGATTTTAAAAATATTTTCACACAGGGGCAGTAAACTAAATGGAGAAAATAGAAACCCCCCTAAAATAAGGATACAGGATCCCAGTATTGTTATCATCTCTGAACAGGAGGAACCAAAAGATCAAGTCTATGCTTCACTCTAGAATCTTTTTTTAAAAAATATATTTTATTGATTTTTTACAGAGAGGAAGGGAGAGGGATAGAGAGTTAGAAACATCAATGAGAGAGAAACATCGATCAGCTGCCTCCTGCACACTTCCTACTGGATATGTGCCCGCAACCAAGGTACATGCCCTTGACCGGAATCGATCCTGGGACCCTTGAGTCTGCTGGCCGACACTCTATCCACCAAGCCAAACCGGTTAGGGCACTCTAGAATCTTTTAAAAGAAGTGAAGAAAGCATGGTAGCTGCTCTAGGTGTTAAAAGGATGCCTGTAGATGTTAGCAGAAATGCTTATGTTCCTTTGTGCTTCATTCATTTATTCACTCACTCATGCTCAAATACTTGCTGAGCAGCTCTGAGGGTTAGTTAGGTGCTAGACGTCCCCCTACAGAACTCCCAGTTAAACGGGGGTGGAAAGGACTATAAATAGCTTCAGCGTTGGAAAAGCTGAGATAAGTGCTTACAGGAATTGCTGATCACAGTGCTTCTCCACAATACCTGTCTGGGACCTGTGCACCACTGGCCTGTGATGACAATGTACAGAGCTAAACGTTAAGAAACTTGATAGCAAATGCACAGAGTGATTTTATGTCTGTTGAATCTAATCATAAAAACAGGCTTATTTTCATGTTTTAAATGTATTTTTGTGATAATTTACTTTTCCTATACTTTATAAAACATCCAGTGTGATAAACTGGAGAAAAAACAACAACCCTAGAGAGTTTATTGGTCTAGAACAGCAGTTCTCAACCTGTGGGTCGCGACCCCCTTGGGGGTCGAATGACCCTTTCACAGGGGTCGCCTAAGACCATCGGAAAACACATATATAATTACATATTGTTTTTGTGATTAATCACTATGCTTTAATTATGTTCAATTTGTAACAATGAAAATACATCCTGCATATCAGATATTTACATTACGATTCATAACAGTAGCAAAATTACAGTTATGAAGTAGTGACGAAAATCATTTTATGGTTGGGGGTCACCACAACATGAGGAACTGTATTAAAGGGTCGCGGCATTAGGAAAGTTGAGAACCACTGGTCTAGAACTTAAAAGAGCAGTCAAGACTAGACGGGGTACACAGACAGGGAAGGTAGGCCAATCAGGGGTGTCCTGTCTCAGCTGTTGTTTTGGTCCGAGTTTTTAAAAGACCTTCATCAGGCCACATAGAACATATACAAAATATTTCTGCAGAAGTAACGCCCCTCCTCTGTCTGCACACAGGCCCCCTCCTCCATTTCTCCCGTTGGCGCATGTCTAGGTAGAAAGTTTCAGATAGCAAACCTTTATGCAACTATTCATCCCAACAACTGATGATTTTGAAATCATTCCTATTTGAATACGGTTTCCTCTTTGCCCTCTGTGCTAGGAGCTTGGGCTAACTTTCCTGGGACCTTTACAGCTCTGGCTTCAGCGTACCCTCTCTGCTTCACCCTAAGCTCTTCGCTGATAAGGTGCAGCTGGTGAACTCCATTGCTCTCTGGACCAGTCAGGTTTTCACATCAGTTAAGTTAATTAACAGAAGGCTGAATTATGGCTGTAAAGTCATTACGGGAAGAATCCCCCAAATCATTACAAAACAGTGTTTTGTGATTAACTGGTTATGAAAATGGCACAATGAAAACCTAACACACAACCAGATGGGATTCTAAGAAGTGAGAAAGGCCCGATGGGGGTCAGAGCTCAGGGAACACATGTCCCCTGAGCTCTGACCTTACGCAGCATCTCTCCACCCAAGGGCCTTGTCCTACAAATGTTATTGAAGCATCCATCTTATATAAAAACTGCTGTTTGAAGTTTTAGCCCTGCTATTTTGGCTTCTGTATACACTTGCTTGCTTAAGTAATAAGGAAAATAAGACTACTCCCATTCCAGAGAGGCCATAAACTATGCCCCAGACAGAGTTGGCAGTGCTGGCACCAAGCCAGGCCTTGAGATACGGTCTCATGGCCCCTTCCCTGCATGCAGGCCTTCTTTCTCAGAAGCCCGAAGTCTCATTCCAAATTTGGGAGGCAAAGGACTGGAAAAAGTACAAATAGAGAAAGTTTCCTCCATGTTGGGGGCTCAGAATTTGAAAGACTCATTTTTCTCTGGGTCTGTGCATAATTATAATAAAATGTAACTCCCTTTCTCTAAGCGTTGCTTGGTTTTTCTCCGGTCTTCTGTAACATTATGGGACAATTAAAAATATTAAATATTATCTTTGAAATTGTTTTAGAAGTCTAATATTACTATGAATACATCTAAAGTAGTAGTCATAGAAGGAAATAACCATGAGTTGTAGTTTGCTGCAAATGCCTATTAGGGTTAATGTATATATGACAATTTTTCTTGCTACCCACATTTCAATTAGTCTTTGTTTACCTCAGGCATCAGAGAGTTAGTAATACATTATGAGTTCACAGATTTATAGAAGGGAAAGTGACCTTAGGAGGTGATCCAGTTCAACTTTTCATTATAAAATGAGAAAATCTTATGGACAAGAAAACAGACTCAATGAGATTAAATGACTTCTTCTAGGCCACTTAGCTTATTAATGAATGAACCAACTCTATAAGTTTTCCTATTTCTTGGCCTTGAAAATTTCCTTTGTGTGATTATAAAAGTAATAAATACTCATTGCAGAAAACTCGTTAAGGTATAAAGCAATTAAAATCCTGCATAATTCCATCATTCAAAGGTAAGGATTCTCAATAATTTCTCACTATATGCAGGTATAGATACACATTTCCCCCCTAATGCTGGGATTTAATTGTATAGATTCATATCCTCCTCTTTCATTCAACATTGATATGTCAAAAATATTTTTGTTGCCATCAAAAAGTTCTCCAACTGTGTTTTTCATAACTGAATTTATCAGTATGGTCCACTAAGTACAAATATCTGTGGCCACTGGTGAAGGGGAAACTTTTAGCAACTTGTACTTCTTTTTAAACCAGTGTTTTTAAAAATCTTTTGTCCATTTTCTCTATTTTTGATCATATCAGTCTCAGTGATTTATAAATATTCATTATCTATTAAGGACACTAATTCTCCTATCTCCTTTCTTTATAAAGTATTAGAATATTTTAATGTTTATCATGATTCAGGGACATCCTTTTGAATTTCAGCTCTTACCATGGACTGAATTATGGGTTAACTACCAGAGATCACACACTGTTAGAGACAGACCTGACACTGACAAGCATGACATAGCCAACTCTTTCTAACTACACCACACTGCTTTTCTGTATGGCTAAGATCTAAAAAGTAGATATATCCCCAAATTTCTAGACAGCTAATGAGAGTTTTACAATACAACTAGCAAACTATTCTGACCAGGAGTAACTGATAAAATCAATATCCTACATTTTTTACTTTTACTTTTGATTCTTTTTGATACCTGTAACTGAAACATCCTCATACTACTAAATCTTAAGATTGACATTCAGTTAATAACTCTACTTTTCTTTTTTACTTATGCATAGGATGTCTCAAGATTAATGACCAACTTAATAACATACTTATTATTATTTTAATAACTGGGCAATCTTATAGAAAGAGAATATTTACATAGACTTGTGCATGTAAGTATTTATCTGATTTTTAAAACACAGCAATGTCTAGATAAAGAATATACAGAAATACGATAGAGAAATAACAGTACCATTGATATCCTTTTTAGAGACATGAAGTTTTCCTTATTTCAGTATCCATGATTGTTCTAAATTTGATATTTAGTCATAGATCTCAGTAAAGTCTTAAAAATGATATCTAAATGAAGGATGTATAAAATACATTGAAAACTTGTAATGTTATCACATTGCTATTTCATATTTTTTGAAAAGTACAATTTAAACATTACTACAGGTTCATATTTCTAATTATAAGATTTTTAGAAAATTTTGGTACCTATGAAATTTTCACTACTTAGAACTATCCTGAATATTAGATTTATTTTTAAATTTCTCTACAAAATTCTGTCATATTAAATGTTAAAATCCCACCCAGTGATGGACAAATTGAATGCCTAGTAGTGTTTACATATCTACTCTCATATATTCATCTAAAAAGTCTTTCTGTAAAATCATCTTTAATTTTAAGTATGTGAGAATATTTACATATTCTGTCACTCACTTTCCCATTTTTTAAATCATATTTTTTATTTTCTTTAAATTCTATTTTTGGGTGTTTTATAATAGACACAATAATAATAATTATATCTCGCACGTTATACCTCTTGCTGTGTAACAACTAGTGTTTTTAATGCTTCACATATATTATTTTAACTTTTAAAACACCCAATATACATATACTAGCATCCTTATTTAAAGGATCAGGAAGCTGAAGTACAAATAGATTAAGAAACTAACATAAAACCAATTAGCTAATAAGTGACAGAATCAAGATTTATTAGTACAGTAGTACATATACTTAACATACATAAATCACTACTTTTTATTTTCCATTTTGATCTCATTTCAATTAAAATCCTCCTTTGGGAACTAGACATATCTTTTGCAGTAACTGAACATTTTAGAGTATCCTGCATTAGACTAATTTATCTTCTCCACTATAGTATTAGGTGTCTGAAGAAAATTACTCAGGGGGGGAAAAAATCAGAAAGGAATCCAAAGATCTCCCAGCAATCCGAAAGTGGTTTGGTATTCAAGCCAGGCAATTTACGGGCTGATGGGATCTTTGTTAATTGTGTGAGACATTTGGCCTTTACTGGAAAATGGAGTTAACATGTAGCCAAGGATGACATCTCCCTGTTTGAACTCTACCATCTTGAGGACATTTCTTGGAAATCATTTTAGTTTTATGCTTCTAAATGGACAGCATCTATCTCTTTAGTGCTGATAGGAAAGTGCTGATAGAGCGATGTGTTGGCAAACATCTCTGCCAAAATCAGCGTATTTCGCAACCGTGACCACTGCTAACTTAGTAGAAAGGGTTTACATCATCATTTAATCAGTTGATGGGGCCCCCATGTAACCCCAAATGCACAGAATAGAATAGATGTAATGTTACTTGCTTTCAAAGTGGCTGGGAATTAATTTCTAAATTATAAGCTTTCTGGAAATGTCTGATGATTACTATGTGGATATTAGGTAAGGGCCCATCCCAAAGTTTGAGAGTAGAGAAAAAAATATATAGATGCAGACCTACTAATTTTTTTTTTAACAGAGTAACAGAGGGAATTTGGCAAGTTACAAGTTCAATCAAAGACATTTGGATGAAATGTGAGCAACTAGAAATGTTACATATAATCACATCATCAGAGACTCAGATGGTCTTCTTGTAATACAGATCATCCCCTCTTTCCACAAAATAAATAAAAATAAAGGTCAGAGAATAAGGACTTGCCTACTTCCCCCTGTACACAAACCAGGTAAATTTATGTGCACGGGGACCAAAAATACTATTCTTATTTATCCTTAGCAGGCTACCCTGTTTTAATTCCATAAGCCATTTGTCAAAGTAACCATTGTACTCTGTTTCCAATCATCCTCAAAGAAAACAGAACTGGGAGGAAAAAACAAATTTGTTTCTTGCTATTGCTTGCTCTTTAATGTAGATTTTTCTATAATTTTTCTAATAAAATTGGATAGTTTTATTTTTCATTATAAATTAATATATTGGTCATTAAAATTTTTATAAATCAATATATTACTATTGGTTTTACAGCAAACTCTTTGGCTATGGTCTATATCAATGAATTGAATGAGTCTCCTGACACCAATTTCCTCTGGCAACCTAGAATGTCTGGAAGCCTGAGATAAACAGTGAACTGTGATGATAACAGATGAACCCCCTTGTTTGGGTTGGGGGTGGGCAGTGAACTTACCAAAAATACCGTCAACTTTTCTAATTTCAACACTGCCTCTAAGGGTCATGGGCTTCATAGAATGGGAGAAACAGGATAGAGGGCAGAAGGAATAAAGGCTGAGACATGGATTTTTACTCACCACACACATAACATTCTCAATTCTTAAACAATTCATCATCAATATCTAAAAACAGTGAGGGCTTATTCAATTCTAAATTTTATTTGTGTAGTGGTTTATTTAAAATATATTTCTATTGATTTTTAGAGAGAAGGGGGGAAGAGAGAGAGAGAGAGAGAGAGAGAGAGAGAGAGAGAGAGAAACATTGATGTAAGGGTGTGAGATGGAGGAGTGAAAAGGCACTCATCGGTCAGTGTGTGCTAGTGAGGGAATGTTTCCTGAAGACTGTGTTTGTGATAGTCAAGTTAAGGCAACCTACCACAATGACAAAATCAGAGCAAGAGACACATGTGATCCTTTAAAACGGATTGCATTTTATAGGGCCGTGATAGCTTGGAGTATGAACCTGAGGAGTCAATGAGGGCAACATTCCAGCCTTAACATTGACCGTGTTAAAATATGAGCGCTCTACTTTTGTTTTTGACTTGCTGGATAGTACAGAACAAGCAATGACTATCTCTAGGCCTTTGTTCCTCACTGATCAAGTTGAACTTGTACCATTTACCTATTAACTAACTCAACTTGCTTATTATAAAACATTTGTTTTTTTATGATTTGTATTCTCAGGAGGATCAAAGTGGCTTTCATGTTAAAATACATGTGAATTAAGACAATAAAAAAGACCAAAGGCACATAAATAGTAGGCTGTGATGGATTAGTAAAATTCAATTATAAAGCATTTTGCCTTCACAAATTACAAAATGAGGGTACAATACAGAATCATAATCCCCATAAATAATAACAATAGCAGTCTTCAGCTGCTTTTGCCCTAAGGTTCAGTAGAAGTTCAGCTCCTAATTTTCTACTCTCACCTGGCTTAGTGTTTCTATTGAGAGATAAGCAAACATTGTGTTCTGAGGGGCTGGGCATTCTGAGAGTGGATTAGTCAGAGCCTGCGTAGTGTTGTATTTGTGATTCACCCTAGTGTTACTTTCAACATTCATTTTCAATACTTAAAAATCATTAGTTGTCGTTCCTGTAAAATCAGAGAACAATTTCTACTAGGTTTATACTTTCAAGTTAATGGAAAAATGAGTCATTATCTTAATATTCAATCTCATAGATCTAAGTAACATCTAAATATTGATAAATCCCAAATTTCTATTTCCAGCACTGACTTCTTCATTATGCTCAGATGAATAGACCCACCTGCCTGCTCAGCATCTCTGCTTATTTGTATAGATCTCTAGCTTGATATGTTCAGTACAGAATCATGATTTTATTCTTTTGACTCCTTTACATCTTTTTCATCTCAGTAAATAGCATCACTATTCAACTGTTGCCCATTTAGGAGTTATTCGTGATTTCTCTCCTCATGTGTATATTTTTGGCAGATCCCAAAATATAGCCAGAATCTGAATTTTTTTTTTGCCACCTCCTCTTTTCTACCACCCTGATCTAAGTCACCATCTTTTCTCAGCTAAAGTACTTTAATTGCATGGAATTTCTATGGAATTTCACTTGACTTTAGACAACCAATTCTTTGCACTGTGGTTCAAAACATTTATAAAACATATCATAGATCAAATTCAAAGTCTATATCACAGCCTTCACTGTACCACTTGATCTGGCTTCTTCTCCAGATTTATCTTCTACTGAGCTCCTCCTCACTCATGCCTCTCCACAGACACTGGCAAACTTGCGGTTCTTTGAGGATGGCAGAGTCACTGCCATCTTAGGACTGTACTCGTGCATTCCCTTAACTCCTTGGAATTTTCTTTCCATACATGTTAACATGGTTTACTGTCTCACTTCATTCAAGTTCTCATTCAAATCTCATCAGACATGCTTCTCCTGCCCTTTCATATCTAAATAGCCCCTCCCACCATTTTCCCTCTGTATCTGTACATTGCTCTGTTTTTCTTCAAATAACTTGTCACTACCTCATATTACATTATGAATATGCTCATTTTCTGTCTACTACATTGGAATGTCAGCTCCTGGAAGGTAGGATCTTTGTCTGTCTTGTTCTTTAACGCATTCTCTGGGCCTCAAGCAGTGATCGACACTTAGTAGGCACTCCGCAAATATATTTTGAAATAAATAAATACTTACATATATAAATTCCCTGAGTATATTTTATGAATTAGCCATGTCTTTACTATTGGCTGCATATCATTACTCTTCCTTCCCTAGTTATTATAATACTTACACTGTACATTGTAGTCATAATAATGACATGATGGAAAGGGAGAAGGAGGGTAATAAACCTTTGTTCTTTTCGGATGGGAGCCTTTGAGGGAAGACTAGAGAGAATGCAACCGACTTCCCTGCACAAATGGAAGCAATGGGCATTAAATGTCTCTCTAGATCTCTTTGTCTTGAGCAAAACATATTTGGAGGAGCATCCCCCAAACCACTGAGCACTTATACCTTCCCTTGCCACCTGGAACATTACAGTCTCTATACCCTCTCCACCTTTCCCTGCCAGAACACACTGATTGTAAGGGAGCTACCCAGACAACCTGAGGCCTCTTTAGGAGACGTAGCCACTTTGTATGCAGGCTGCAGGAACACACTGGCTCTCTTTGAATCATGAGGTGTTTTTCTGCTGGCCTACACATCAGGCCGCTTGACGTAGACACCCTTTGATTTCATTAATAACCCGGTTGAAAATATAAGCTCAACACATTTTCAAGGTATGTATGGTGCCTCTTTCTTTCCATGCTTTCAACACTGTCAACTAAGCCACATCCCTCCAATATCCTCCTACCACCCCCGGAGACTATGTGATGATGACTATGGAATGTGTAATCCTGAGCTGGTTCCAACAATTCCCAGCAATATCTCTTAATCATCATAGGAGGGAAGAGCCACAATACAACTAAGCCACCACTGTAATTATTTGTGAAGAATGGTACACATACATACACACAAAAACAGAGCCTTTAAAATGCCTATGATTAAATTTTGCCTATGCTGATCTTGCCATTGCCTCAATAATCAAAATCTGGAGAGATTACAATGATTCTTTACACATTTTTTTTCAATAATTATTTGTGATCATCATAAGCACTAGGTAAAAAATAAAAATTTAAAGGAATGTATTAAATTAACTACATAGACAAACTGGAATTAATAGACCTACATTTGAGTTAAAACTCATTGGGAATCATTGGGGGAAATAATCCATTAAAAATAAGCAAAGAAATATAATAATCACTAATGTGTAAGATACATTGCAAGTTGCAAATAATGTTCTCATTCAATTTATCTTTTAGCTCTTATTGCTATATAAGAGAGATCTTGAGCTCTATTTTTTTGATGAAGAAAATGAGGTCAAAAGAGATTGTGACTGATGACTTTCAGAATCAGAACTCTAACTTAAGTCTTTTGGAAAATGCTCTTCATAGATGCACTGTCTAGGTCAGTGAGAGCGAACCTATGACAAGCAAACTCATTTTTTTGGTTGATTTTTCTTTCTTAAATGGCATTTAAATATATAAAATCAATATCAAAAATATAAATCTTTGTTTTACTATGGTTGCAAATATCAAAAAATTTCTATATGTGACACGGCACCAGAGTTAAGTTAGGGTTTTTCAAAATGCTGACACACTGAGCTCAAATGGTTCGCCATCACTGGTCTAGGTGAAGAGAAGTTGCATGCTTTCTTAACAATTCATGATTGATAATTAAGAACAGTATAAAATATTGCTATGTGGTATAGCAGTAATTTCCATTGTTTTGCCACTTACAGATATAAAAATATTACATTTATAAGGTAATATTATAGCTTTGTTTTGTGGAATAAAAATAAGAAAAACACAGCCTGGCCAGTGTTGATCTATGAACCAGGAAGTCATTGTTTAATTTCAGGTCAGGGAACATGCCTGGGTTGCAGGCTCAATCCCCAGCAGAGGTTATGTAGGAGGCAGATGATCAATGATTATCTCTCATCAATAATGTTTCAGTCTCTCTGTCCCTCTTCCTCTTCTCTGAAATCAATAAAAATATATTTAAAAAATAAGGAAAACATCTTAAAAAGAGCTATAGTTTATTGAACTACTCCTTAGACATTTAAAAATTATTTTATTTTAAAAGTAGTTTTCATTTTTTTTCTCGTTATATTTTATTCTCCAAGAAAAAGAACTATGTTCTTACTATCTTGGCTTGTTGTATTAGATTGTTTTTGTGACAGCTTTTTAAATGTCAGGCAGTTAGCCAAATATAGCAAGTTTGTAAAATATGGTTGAGTTTGCTGTTTATTATAGCCACTATTATTGCTAATTTTTTAATATTCAAAGTTTGATGCTAAGTGATCTAATGCCAATATCAAATAGTAAAATGATGCAGATAAACATGGATCCAGGATTATTCTTCTACAGGATCCAAGCTCAGGATTAGACCACATTTGTTTAACATTCATTCGCCCTCAGAGACCATTTGGACCTTACATCACATTTTATTTTACTGTTACCATTTTCTCTTGAAGTATTTATGACTGTATATATTTCTATTATTCCACACTTCCTCTATGCTTGTACATATTGTTTCTTATTATGTTATTATAATGCCATTGGGATTTGATCAGTGGAATGGCTTCTTTAACTCAATTAAATATATCTGACAAACTGTATGAAGTTCCAAATTCCAAGGGTTTATTTTTAACCAGGATAAGACGATACATTATAATCGCTTTCTAGCTAATCTAGATTGGAAGATACTATCTGACAGAGAAACTATCATTGGCTGATGTGTGTGGCTAACTAACTGAGAATGTGTCATGCTGTTAAGCTCAAACAACTGGCTTGCTGCTGTTATAAATGTGGGTTACAGGTGCAAATAAGAATTCTTTTCTCAGGAGGGCTCCTCTTACCTGCTTTTCCTTATATATTTTCACAGGGTTCTAACTATACTTGAATTGTTGAGAAAAGGCAGTTGTGAAAGTGGCGGTATACAGTTTTGGATGCTTCTTACCAAGGTTAATGATGTGTTTGGTTAACTCTCACCACGCCTGGCAGGCAGCAATTTCCTAGGACTTAGAAATTAGAAGCATATGTTATGGAGTCCTTTAAGTATTGAATGTTTTATAATTCTGCTTTCTTCAAAAGATTTTGACTTATTTCAATGCCTCACTATCCTTTGCAAAGCACATTTAAGCCTAATGGGAGAAAAATACTAAAAAGTTTCACTGCCAATGGGAACATGATGCTAAGTCTGGTCTTCAGGCCCCTCGTAATGTAACTAGCACCTCCCTTCCCCTCTTGACCTGCATTTCCTGGTTTGGGGGATCCTATAAGCCCTCCCCAGTCGATCTCACCTCATCTGTTCTCCCCACTAAAGGACCCTTGTAATTTTCTCTCAAAGGTCCTTTGGCATGCAAGTGTCACCTGCCTCCCAAGGTTATTTCGCTGCTTCATGTTTAGATTATGCTCCTAAAGATCATGAGCCCTTTTTATATTTTTTGTGTGCTCATGGCATCCCTTAGTCACAGTGGTTCCCAACCTTCCTGATGCTGCCACCCTTTAATACAGTTCCTCATGTTGTGGTGACCCCCACCTATAAAATTGTTTTCGTTGCCACTTCATAACTGTAATTTTGCTACTGTTATGAATCGTAATGTAAACATCTGACGTGCAGGATGTATTTTCATTGTTCGCGACCCACAGGGTGAGAACCACTCAATTGCTCAGTTACCACGCGTTGGCTAAATAAAACCATAGTTTGCTTCTTTTTATGTTTAAGAGAGTCAAGTAATGATGGAAAAGAAAATAAGCACCTCAGACTTCCAACGGAATGGATGGATAATTTGGCTAAGAAAACTGCCGGCATAGCATCAAGCAGGACACAATTCCCAGAAGGTGGGCATTTGGCAAAAGGAAAGAAAACTGGGGGGCTGTGCCAGGAACTCTTCATGATGTTGAGCCACTTTTATCTGTGACTCATCTCTGTTCTTCTGGAAAATGCCAAGGATGGTTTAGGTCCCTTTGAGTTCTGTATTTGAGTCTGTATTTTAGTAAAAATATCATACTGAGTAGCTATTCTATTCCAAGGTCTGGTGGAGACATCTATACTAATAAAAGGGTAATATGGTAATTAGACTGAACGTCTTCTGGACGTCCATCCAGGCAAAGCCACAGCAGCTGCGAGGGCCAAGGGGCACAGGAGAGGCGTGGCAGCGTGGGCTGGTCCAGTGCCGTGGCCTCTTTCACAGAGGCCACAGGAGAGGTGCCATTGCCACTGCCCCTTTGGCAGAGGCAGTGCGGGAGAGGCAGCAGTGCGGTCCCGGTCCTGGCACCATGCCTCCGCAGAGGCTGGATGGGGTTTGACCTGTTGTGCCTCAACCTCCCACAGCCCCTACCCCAGCCAGCCTGGCCCCAGATCCCCCCACCCACCCACCAGTGGGCATGCGGTGGGGCCAGTGCTAAGAAGCGAGGGCCAAGGGCCAGCAGCCACAGTGGCTGGCAGTGGCAGCAGCAGCGGGGTGATGGGGGTGGCACCTTCCCATGATCGGCCTGGTTGCCTCCCAGAGAGGGAGGCTAGACTGTGGCTTAGGCCCGCTCCCCATGGGCCTAAGCTATCAGTAGGACATCCCCTGAGGGCTCCTGGACTGCGAGAGGGGGCAAGCTGGGCTGATGGACCCCCTCCACTGCACAAATTTTCATGCACCAGGCCTCTAGTTTGTAGATATTATCTCAAAGTCAAGAAAAACCAGAAAAAAGGTAATATAATCGAAAAGCACATAGAATTATTCTGGTCACCTCAGTTCTAGTCCCTGAGAAGCTTATGTGGAAATATGCACAGGAAACAGTTAAAGAGCAATACCCAGATGGCAGGGCAGCCAGGGGGGATATGCAATAGGGCGAGACAAGAAGCATCATTCAGTTAATGACTTCTGCACAGTAGGCTGTATTTAGCTTAGAAGCAGTTCTATTCCTGCCAAAAGCCACAACAGCACTCAAATCCTTCCATTCACCCTTTATGGCAGGAGTGGCTTCATGGGTATGAAATCTGTGCAGTCATACAGGGCCTCCTACTTAGAAGGGTCCAGCACTTGGCTTAATGAAAGTATTAATCATTTTTGGAAGTATTAATCATTTTTGAACAAGGAGATCCATGTTTGCATTGTGCACAGGGCCCCACAAATTAGGTAGCTGGTCCCCCTTGCAGGTCAGAGTGAGACTGAATAGAGATGAATAAGCAAAGAGAGCAGACACAGACGACCTCGAGAAGGCTTCCAGACTAAAACAGGCGTCTGGCATCCGCACAAGCCCCAGTGGTGGTTCGTGGAAAGGGATAACCAGAATTATTGAAATATCGTTGGCAAAGAACCTGTATGTACTTTATGCCTCAAACTCTGAACCAAGGCAGAACAGATTTTCTGGGCAATTAAAGTAAAATCCAAGCTTTAAGAAATTATTTTAATGCAGGATGATGTGATACGTACACAGATAGGACACAAAAGAATAAATGAGAGAGAAGTACAATGTTTAAAAAAAGATGAGTATATAGACATAATATATATCATCAGTATATTTTTCTGAGTAAAGTATTTAAACTACATTATATAATTCTAATAGAGGCCCGGTGCATGAAATTTGTGTGTGTGTGTGTGTGTGTGGGGGGGGGGGTGTCCCTCAGCCCAGCCTGCATCCTCTCCAATCTGGGACCCTTCAGGGGATGTCCGACTGTCAGTTTAGGCCCAATCCACAGGGATCGGGCCTAAACCGGCAGTCGGACATCCCTCTCACAATCTGGGACTGCTGGCTCCCAACTGCTCTCCTGCCTGCCTGCCTGATTACTCCTAACTGCTTCTGCCTGCCAGCCTGATCACCCCATAACTACTCCCATGCCAGACTGACTGCTCCCCTGCTGGCCCAATCACCCCCAACTGCCCTCCCCTGCCAGCCTGGTTGCCTCCACCTGCCCTCCCCTGACAGCCCGGTCACCCCCAACTGCCCTCCCCTGACAGCCCGGTCACCCCCAACTGCCCTCCCCTGACATCTCGGTCACCCCCAACTGCCCTCCCCTGCCGGCCTGGTCACCCCTAACTGCCCTCCCCTGCTGACCTGATCACCCACAAATGCCCTGCCCTGCTGGCCACTTGTGGCTGTGGGAGCCACCATCTTGGAGGGTGTGGCAGTCAATTAGCATATTCCCTCCTTATTGGCTATGGGTGCCGCCATTTTTGAGGGTGGGGCAGTCAATTAGCACATTCCCTCCTTATTGGCTGTGGGAACCACCATATTTGAGGGTGGGGTAGTCAATTAGCATATTCCCTCCTTATTGGCTGTGGATGCCACCATCGTTGCAACAGCGTGAGGGTCAATTAGCATATTCCCTCTTTATTAGATAGGACTAGTGGCCCGCTGCATGAAGATTTTGTGCAATAGGCCTTCCTTCCCCTGGCTGCTGGCACAGGAGACCCGGGACCCAGGCCTTTTGTCTGGCCGCAGCAGCGAGACTTGGCTTCTCCGGTCTGGCTGCTCCCAGCCCCTCCTTTTCCCCCCCAGCTCCTCAAGTGGAGGCCAGGCCCCCAGCCCCTCCTTGAGCAGAGCCCAGGGCGGGCTAGAGGTCTGGGTTGCCCCCGGCAACCCAGGCCCCCAGCCACTCCTTGAGTGGAGTACATGGCCAGCGGGAAGCTTGGCTTCCTCCAACGCCGGAAGCAACCCAAGCCTCCTGCTTGCTCCAGCTCCGTGGCCACCAACATCTTCAGTCATCTTCAGTCTTCGCTCTGTGCCTGCGTATGCAAATTAACCGACATCTTTGTTGAGTTAATTTGCATAGTTGCTGATTGGCTGGTGGGTGTAGTGGAGTGGCGGAGTGATGGTTAATTTGCATGTTTCTCTTTTATTAGTGTAGATAATTGTATACTAACTCTACTTTGTGTTTTTTACATTCATTTTCTCATATACCTGTGTGTGTGTGTGTGTATGGCAACAGTTTCTCTCCCTCTCCCTCTCTGTCTATCCCTCTCCTTCTATCCCTCTCATTTCAGAGTTGTTTCAGTCGTCACATCCTTTTAGCTATGTGACCAATAGCCCTGTGATTTTAGACAACTCACCTGACTTTCCTTGGCTTTGGTTTCCTTAGCTTTATTCTGAGTACATTAGATTAAATATGTCAGGTTCTTTATATATGTAAAGTCTGTGGGGTTTCTTTTTTGGCTGAAGAAGAGAAGAAATTAGTCATCTAGTCTCTTGCAAAATGTGGGTACCATTAAAAATCAGAATTTCACTGCAGTGGGTACAAACAGCTGTCAGCTAAGGCCAGCCTGCCTAACTCAGTCTGGTAGTAAAAGAACATGACCTTGGCCCCTGGACTCATGTTCCTCACAGTGCTGGCCAGAGCTCTCCTTGAGTTTATATACAGAGCCAATGGTTGTTAGAAGGTGGCAGAAGGTCATTGAATTTTCTGTTTTGACTTCATGATACTAGGATTTTTCTTAAGTATAATGCACTATAAAATCTCCACATTTATACAGTTGTTAAGTTTCTGTAGCAATGTATATTTTATGCTCTGTGAATACTTCCTGTATAGCACATTTGCACTTTTATAATATTTTTGTTCCCTTTTAATAACCTCTCTACAGTTCTATCCTGAATTATGCACTCTAAAATATGCTACTATTGTGCTTTAAGAGTTTCTCTTGGCCTATTACAAGGGAATCTCATGCTTTATTTTCATTTTGCTTGTGAATTTAAACCATTTTCATCATAAATAGGTTGTTTTCCTCTGAGGTACAATAAAATGTTTGTGTATTTACTAGAGAGGGGAAATAGAGTATGAATCTCAAGAGTTTGCTCAACAGTGAAGCTTCTATCTGATTTGATACTTTGTAAAAATTTATTTGCATATATTCCAAAGAGTGTTAGATAGCAACTGTATTGATTACTTAAGGGAGATAAATATATCTATTCCTCTTCCTTTAAAAATTAATAACAAAATCTCTCTTTCCCTCTGTGTGTGTACTTATATATCTTACCTATACATACATATGTACACATATACATACATACATAAATATGTACACATATACAAATATATAAACATATATATATGTATATATATATATGAATTTCTTCCCCATAGAGAGATAACTGAGGGAAAGATATGTGCACTATTTCTGTCATTTAATGTAGTACCAGGCATATGACAAAAAAAAATAAAGATCTAGGGAGGAATGATGAATTATTAGCTTTGATAAGCTACTTAACCTTACCTTTTAAAAATTACTTACATTATTGCATTTTAGCAATACACAAACTTGTCATTTTTAAACTAGTTATGATGTCCCATAAGTTCACTTAACTTTTCGATCTTAATACCACCTTCTTAATCTCCCACTGACATCCTCTTTGGCAAAATCTTGATACCAGAATCAATAAGTGTCTATGAAATGTTTACCAAGAGCAAGGAAATATGTCAGGGTAGAGGAACAAAGTCCACTCCTTAAAGCACCTATAGTTTTGCATGAGGGAGTTGTATGTTACATGAGCCAAGTGAATGGATTGGAAAGCAAGTGTTACACATATTCAAAACCTTATTAGGAAATAGGTTTTACAGATGTAATCAAGTCTAGACGAGGCCACGAGTGTGGGTTCTAAGCCAATATAATGGGTGTCCTTAAAAGAAGAACATTTGGACACAGAGATGAGAATACTATGTAATGAAGAAGCAGAGATCAGAGTGTTGCAGCTTCAAGCCAAGGAATGCAAAGAACTGACAACCACCACCAGAACCGAGGAGGAGGGAAGGAAGGATTCTCCCCTAGAGATTCCAGAGGGAGCACAGCCCTGCTGACCCCTTGATTTCAGAGACTATAACTGAGAGCGAATAAACTTTCCATCGTTGTTTTAAGCCATCCCAGTTTGTGCACTGTGTTACAACAGCCCTAAGAAACTCATACAGTCATATTGAGCCTGAGATCATAGCAGGATAATTATATGGAAATATTTACCAGGTAATTAGCAACAATAATGGAGCTAAGAAGTGGGTTTAAGCCTCGATTTTATGAGACTGACGCGCTGCCTGCTGCGCTAAGAGGGCCACCTTGAGCCTCGATTTTAAAAAATACTACTACATGATTGACACATACCATCAAAGCCATAGACATATCCATCATTTCCCAAAGTTTTCTCCCACTCCTATCATTATTATTATTATTATTATTAATTTTATTTTGTGTATATGCATATGGTAAGAATACTTAACATAAGATCCACCCTCTTAGAAAATTTTAAGTATAAAATATACTATTGCAAGCTATAGGCACTATTACTTTATATTTATCTTGCATGACTGAAACTTTGTACCTTTGATCTTCATCATACAATTTCCCCCTCCCCTTTGGTCTCTGGCAACTATCATTCTATTCTGTGCTTTTCTGAATTTGACAATTTTAAATTCCACCTATAAATGAGATCATGCAGTATTTGTCTTTCTCTGTCTGGCTAACTTTACTTAGCACAGTGTCCTCCAGGTCTATCCATGTTGTTGCAAATGTCAAAATTTCCTTTTTTAAAGGATAAATAATATTTCATTGTATGTATATACTCCATTTCTCTTCATTCTTCCATTGATGGGCATTTCGATTGTTTCACACTGTAGCTATTGTGAATAATGTTGCAATGAACATGGGAGTACAGGTATCTCTTTGAGATCTTAATTTCAATTCCTTTAGATATATACCCAGGAGTGGGATTACTGGATCATAAGATAGTTCTATTTTTAATTTTTAAAGGAACCTCTAGACTTTTTTCCATTATGGCTGCACAACTTAACATTTCCTCCAACAGGGCACAAGGGTTCCCTTTACTCCACATCCTTGCCAACACTTTTTTTTTAATTAATAAAAGCTACCCTCATAGATGTGAGGTGATATCTCATTATGGTTTGGATTTGCATTTCCTTGATGATTAGTGATGTCGAGCACCTTTTTACCTTCCTTTTCACTGTTTGTACATCTTCTTTAGAGAAATGTTTATTCAAGTCCTTTACCCATCTTAAATTGGGTTACATTTATTATGATTATTTTGCTACTGAGTTGTATGAGTTCTTTATATATTTAGTTTGCAATGTGGGAGAAGTCTAAGTGAGAGAATGAGAACATATGAGTTTCTGAAGGAAGAAACTTGGATAGAACCAGAGTCAAGGCTTGCGTAGTAGTGTGCTAATAAATGTTTAACAACCCTCTCCAAGGAAAAATTTAAAAATCCCTAATTTGCAACATTAGATGATTTCCACAGTATAACTATTTCTATCATGGTTAATTTCAAGCTAGCTACATGATGTCACTGGCTTGAAAAATTAATAAGAATTTAATAATTGACTGTGAGCTCTTATAAACTGGGTCCAACACACTACTGCTATAGTATATTCATATTTTGGGTGCATGTGGAGGAAGTAAAACCATTAAATGAGATGAGGAAGTGCCTATGCAGGTATTAGGACCAGAATGGTAAATCATCAGGAAAGAAATCACAAGAAATATTTTTTTCTTCATAAGAAAAGAGGATGAGACGATTCTCAACCAGCTGAGCCATGCTGGCCAGGGCACAGAGTGGCAATGTATTTCTACACAGGTTAGAAATCAGTGATTAGGGTGAGAAGTAGCTAGCAAATGCTGGCTTCTCATTCAAGGTGAGCTGAACTCTTACTGGGTGTCCATAGACTCTTGACACCATGGCTTGCTTTGCCATAATCCTTATATTATTCACAATACCAAGCAAGGTACTGAAAACAGCCACAAATAGTATGATCCATACTTCTAGTATAGAAATTCCTCAAGATTTTTTAAAAAGGAGTCAGTTGATAAACTCTTTGTCTTCATTAGAAATTCATGTGAATTTAAAACCCCACTGTCACACAGATGGTTCTGATCAAAATCCCCTGAGTCTTCATTGGGAGTTTGTTCCTGATTGCATTCCTTCTGTGGAAGTACTGCAGGAGCAATAATCAAATACCATAAGTTATCTGGTTCTTATTGTGCAGAGGGAAAATGTGCATAGATCAATGTGCTAAGAACACCTTTTCATGACTAATGAGTAAAAAATGTCATCTTGAAATCTCTCAGCAGTTTTCCTAAGGGACCAAACTTGCACTATAGCCTGAGAATGGATTTAGGTATCTAAATATAATAAATTAAATCATACAGGCACTGGAAGAAAACATGGGTAAATTGCTTTTTGACATAGGTATAAGGAAAGGCTTTCTGTGACTCAAAATTTCATTAGTAAAAATAAAAACAGATTCATACCTTTAGCTACACACATCTATTTTTTTCTCCAACCCAAAACACTATGACAAAAGAGAAAAGACAAGTGAAAAGCTAGGTGAAAATATTCACAAAATATATGACAAAGGGCTAATATTTGTAATATAAAGAATTCCTAGAAAGGAAGGCTGTACTTTTTACAGTTTCTCCCAAAGGTAACATGTTGCAAAACTATAGTACAATATCACAAACATCTACTGATACCATCTACGGATCTTATTCAGATTTCAATGGTTTTATTTGTAATTATTTGTGCTATTATTTTTTAATGGGGAACTACAGAAAAATGAAATGTTTGAGTCTTAGTCTCCTCATCTATAAAATGGGAAATAATAGTACAAACTTTGCTAGGTTCTTGTAGGATTACATGAGCTAGTCATGTAGAATCCTTACCACAGTGCTCCGCACATAGGACTGTTCAAATAACCTGTTTCATTCCACCATCATGACCTAATCCTCTGTTCTTATTTCCCTCTTAGCCTTAGCTTTATGTTTAACTTCCCTCCCTCCTATTTCTCATTTCACCCAATTCTGCCATATTCCTCATCTCCCTGCAAAAACCTAAATCTGCACTTCTTACTCTTTTTCCGTGGTACCTAATATGTCCAATGGCCCTTCCTGTGTAGAGCCTCCATAGATGAACAATTGAGGGATGCTATTCCCACTCAAAATACAAAGGGAGGGCTGGAAAAGATAGACCACATTGTGTTAATGTTGTAGCTGATAAAAATGTGTGTTTTCTTTCATATTTGGATGTTCTATAGAATTGTCATGAGAAATGTTTTCAGAAACAGAGGTTAGATCATAAGCTATTGTACTATTAGTATGGTAATTCATCCACAAGTGGGCTAAGTAGGCTTTTAAAGTTTTCCCTGAGATCCATTTATTATATTCATTCTATCAAAAAGGTTAATTTAGTACTCACTGTGTTTTCCTTTTATATGAACTTTATAGACCCACTTCAGATTAAAAGACACACAGAGACTGAAAGTAAAGGGATAGAAAAATATATTTCATGAAAAAGAAAAATTCAAAATTTCTTGGGGTAGTAATGCTTATGCCAGAAAAAAACAGACTTTAAAACAAAGGCTCTAATTAGAGACAAAGAAGGACCCAGCAATTACTCTTCTGGGTATTGAGCCGAAGAAATTCAAAACATTAATTCGAAAAGACATATTCATCCCTATGTTCATTGCAGCATTATTTACAATACCCTAGATATGGAAGCAACCTAAGTATTCATCAATGGATGATTGGATAAAGAAGAAATGGTACATATATACCATGGAATATTACTCAGCCATAAAAAATGAAATCTTGCCAATTGCAACAACATGGATAGACCTTAAGGGTAGTGTGCTAAGTGAAATAATTCAGACAGAGAAAGAAAAATACCATATAATTTCACTTATATGTGAAATAGAAAACAACAAACAAAATAATCAAATAAGACAGAAACAAACTTATATGTACAGAGAACATTTTGATGGTTGCCAGGTGGGAGGGGGTTGGGGATGGATGAAAAAGAAGAAGGGATTAAGATGTGTAAATTTCCAGCTATAAAAACAGTCATGGGAATATAAAGCAGAGCAGAGAGAATACAGTCAATTATATTGTAATAACTATGTATGGTGTCAGGTGGGTATCAGACTTATTAGAGTGATCACTTAAATGTCTAATGACTATGTTGTACACTTGACACTAATATAATATTGTATCTCAACTATAACTAAAAAATAAAAATTTAAACAATGAACAAGTGATTAAACTTTCAGAATACAGCCCCATTGTGCTCATTGGACTACTCTTGTTTTAAAGTAAATGTGATAGCCAGGTTTGAGTAATAAAGGGAAAAACAACTTGGCCATATGGTATCCAGGAAAAGATAGGAAAAACTGGAAGTTCTTTCCTTAAAAGGGAACTAGAAATAGAATAGGAAACAGAAATATTCTAGGATGATGACACCCAAGTCAGGGAAAGCCCACAATATCAGCTTAACACAAAGGCAAATGCCAGTTTGCAGTATCCAAACTGTGACCTAAGAGTAGGGCATGAATCAGCATTGTACTGGGGATGGGAGGACTCACTGGGTAATTCAAGATGGTTAGTTAACATAATGGTTCATTTGGAAAAACAATGCATATAGTAGAAAGCAGATTTAATCAAAACCTTTAATAAGAGAAAAGGGAGAAGACAGAATTCCTAGTAGACTTCAGGGAAATTGTAGTAGAATTGATGAGAAAGGTGCACAGAAAAAACATTACAGTTTTATAAGAGATTCTCCCACACACATCCTAAGAGAATAAATTAGTTATTAAAAGGGAGTAACTCAACCTGGGACTTTAGGGTAGAGTATCCAGAAGAACAAAAAAGCTCAGGCAAGGTCTGTGGAAAAATTTATGGACCAAAGGGGAATATTTATACCTAGACAAAACTAACCCAGCAAACTCTGCCTAATTTGTGCATTTAGAGTTTGATTCTTTATTACATGCAACAAACCGTGCCAAAGACTGAGAGGGGTATGCATATAAATAAATGTATTTCCTATCCTTAATGTTATTAATGACCTACTCCCTATCTTGTAATAATGTTACAATTGTTAGCTAAATAATACCCATCCCATTCTTAATTCTAGAATATAGGGTTAGGCAAAATGGGTTTGCAGTTCTGAGAATGCGAAATGCAGAGTCTATTTTTGTATTATTATTTATTAATCATTATATTATTCTCTATATGAACAACTACGAAACTACCTTTGTCCCACCCTGTATATATATGCATATATATGTAAATTTCTTTACATTATAGTAAAAAAATAATTGAGTACACTACCTGCATATACTTTTTATACAGTGGACTGAACTAGGGAAAAGGGAAGCAGCAGTGAAAGATGGCAGGTACACACAGAGTAATCAGTAGAAGGAGAAATCACTTTGATTTTACCCTTAGGTGGAGGCACTGAATAGTTAATGTCAAATATATTCCAGTAAAAATATAAATGCTTATAATATCTATTCTTTAAATGCCTCTGGGAGCAAAGTTTTCTGCACTAAATCAGGGACTGCAATGACGGACAAGTTAAGCCATGACGGACAAGTTCGGATCCATCTGATGCTGCACTCTGGTTCAGTTCAGTGGTTGCTCTGGTCAGAAAATTATTCATCAATTTTTGAAAGCCACATTGAGGCTTAGCATTTCAAACCTCCCAGAACAGCAGACTATTTAGCTGGAATGATATAAACTGGAATAAAATGCAGCCACTCTTCCCGGCTGCCTTGGTATTGGCTCATTGGATGCCATGGTTCAGCAACTCATATCTGAACAGTATGAAACTTTTTACGAAGACTTTCATTCTGCTTTAAACCTGCCAATGAAAAGTAATTTAGTTCATGTGCTGCAGCGATGCAAATCAAAACCCATAATATTTTTATTAATTGCTGAATGCAGACAGGGTTTCAGAAGCACAAAAGTGCCAGTACAGAAATCAAGAAAACACAATCAATCTGAAGACTGTGTTTGGAAAGATGCCCAGTATTTTGGAAGTGAAGGGTCTGCTTATACATGATTTTATAAATGTCATTTTCTTGATGCAAAAGCCGTACAAGTAGTTTAAATTAAAAAAAAATTCTTTGGCATAAACTAAAGCTTCTTAGCTCAAATCTTGACATTCAGCACCTTTTAACCCATTATTCACTTGCAGTGAAAATAATTTTATTCCTCTTCAGCTCATGTTCCTACCCATTGTCATTTTGGACACAATTTCATTTTGGTCCTTAAGATCTTCTCTCATGATAAATAAGAACTTTCCCAAATAGCTAAGGTCTAAGGTACTGTCTACTCTGTTTGTAGAAAATAAGTAGTACCTAGCACAGTAATCAGTGTGAAGGACTCAGACAATCATAAAATAATTGAAATGTCAACCTAGACTTTTAGTGCTCAAAAGAAGGAAAATGTATAAAAATAAAGATCATTGCTAGTATAGCTATAAGTCAGAGATCATTATATATATATATATATATATATATATATATATATATATATATATATATATATACACACACACACACACACATATGTATATGTCAAACACAAAGACACACACACACATATGGACATAATGAAAGTGCTTATAGTTTCCCATCAATTTGGTGTTGATAACTGTAATATTCAGCAACACATTGTAAAGTGTCACTGTGTGGCTCAAAGACTTAGCTATATTTGCAAAATAATACATCTAGAGGTGACCAGTTGTTAGTTGTTTCTACATCATCTCAATTTATTTATCCACATAAAAAGTGAGAGTGTTTTAATAGCAAGTATTCTATTCTGCACAGAGTGGCTGGGTGTTTTCTTTCTGACTCTGAGGCACATTCACATCACTCCCAGTACGGTAAGTTCTATGTCAATAGTCCTCACAAGAACTGTCTAAGCAACTTGTTAAATGATCACTGAGCCCTAATATTCAGAGATTTGATTCAGGAATCTGGATGTTTCTAATATGTTAATGAAATTATTTTAATATATGTCATCTGCAACCCAGACTTTGAAAGACTATAAAATTTTAGGTCTAGCAATAATAAAATAAAATATTTAAAAATAAAATAAAATACAATTTTAGGTCTAAATGTTAGCTGCTGCTTCATACCCATTAGGATGTAAAAAAAAATGAAAATAAATGTTGGTGAGGATGTGGAGAAACTGAAACCCCTGAACACTGTTGGTGAGGATGCAAAATGGTACAGCTGGTATGGAAAACAATGCGGTGGTTCCTTACAAATGTAAAAATAGAATTACCATATGGTCTCACAATTATACTTTTAGGTGTATATTGACAAGAATTGACAGCAGAGTCTTGAAGAGATATCTGTACACACATGTTCATAGCAGCATTATTCACAAAAGCCAACAGATGAAAGCAACTCCAGTGTCCATTGACGATGAGATGGATGAATGTATAAGCAAACTGTGGTATATATATATATACAATGGGATATTATTCAGTTAAAAAGAAAGGAAATTCTGGCATATGCTACAACATGTATGAACCTTGAAGACATTATGCTAAGTGAAATAAGCCACACAAATAGGCAAATATGAGTCCACTATACTTATATATGGTACTCAGAGTAGTCAAATTCATAGACACAGACAGTAGAATGGTGGTTACCAGGGGGTGATTGGTCGGGGAATGGGGAGTTGTTTATTGGAAATAGAGTTTCAGTTTTATAGATGAAAAGAGTTTTGGAGATTGGTTGTGCGACAGTCTGAATGTACTTAACACTTAACCACTTAAAAGTGGTCAAGATAGTGAATTTTATGTTATACTGACTTTGAAGAAAAAGCAAAATGGGCAGCAGTTTGAATAACAAAGATAAAATACTTTTTTTTCTTAATGGAAGATTCTCTAAAAAGACTGTAAACTGAAGGGAAAAACTCAATGAAGAGAGAAACATTGGTGATGCAAGGGAATTCAATACATGTGAAATATATTTGTATTTCACAACTAAAACTTGACACCTAGTAGAATCTCAATATCCTCAATCCTTCCATGTATACTTTACATAAGAGAGTGAATTAGGTAAAATGCCTCAGGGATTCGAACTTTCCGTATTTCCAAGAAGTAAGTGAAAGTGGGTAGGTATCCTGGTTGAAAGTCTTTCGTACTTATCCCAGTGGAACCATGCCAGCATTGAAACGCTGAATGTTTTATGATCAGCTTCAGAAATGCCAAATGTAGCAGGAGGTTCACCTCATCGTTCTTGCACTGCACACGCCTATTCATAAAATGAGTTAATGATGTTGATTCTATAAACAAAATGGGACTGATATTTAAAAACATAACAATCTTGGCAACTGCCCTCAACTGCTGAGGATAAAGAATATGAATTCCAATTTGGGAACTACATTTGATGATGTCTCCTTCAGCGTTTAGAAGAATTTGCATATTGGAGCTTATAGATCCTGCCATTCTTTTTCTCCAAATGGAACACTCTAGCTCTTGGGCTTCTCTGGGCTTTGGGGAGGTGAGGTCACCTGGTGCTACTCTGCCCACACAATGCGGGACCACAACATCCCTTTAGTAATATGAGTGTCGTAGGTTTTTAGAGAAAAATCTAAAGAGGGAGCTATGCCTAGAGCATCCTGGAACACTGCAAAACAGACACTGTTTTACGTGTGGCGCCTATTTTCACTAAAAATTTCAAAACATGCTTGACACGGGGCTGAGGGGATTTGAAAGGTAGCAATTCAGATATTTCAAGATTCCAAATCAACCTATTTTTGCATGTATTTAAATCACTTAAGCCATGCGTATATCCTTTTCCCATTATAATTTGCCTCACTTAGTCTGTCATAGCTTCCAAGTAATTGATCTACCCGCCTATACTTAATGAAACAGAAACAAAAACAAACTCACTTGTCATTGTTGGTGGAAGTGAGATGTCCCCAGTGAGTCCAGTGCATCACAAGCAGGGCTAACATCTCCTGACAGCGACATTGGTCTTTGCAAAAAGTCCAAACACTCCTCCCATCTATTACTATAGAAGAATTTGACATATGGTCCTTGTGCTGCTTAATTACACGTTTCTTTCCACTCCAGTTAACATATTTCACTTATTTGTCATTTCTGGTATTTTAGCTAAAATTATGCCATTTTCTTCCTTTCAATTTGACTGATAGCATGAATCATGATTGCTAGGGAAAAAAAAAGACTCAACCCTCTACAGAAAGAATGAGGATCTAATCAACAAAACTCCTCAAAGAACCTGACATTCTCTTTTGGGGATGCTTGGCTGCCCATAACAGGAGCATGTGTGGGAAACCTCCTTAAGTCTCTGTTATTTGATTAACTTGTAAAGGCTAAGATCAACTGACAAATTCAATTATACATTCAAATTATATTTCTAAATTGGCTTAATTTTTTAAAGTGATGAATGAACCTTAGGGGGAAAATTTCATTACAATGCGAACCAGCAGAAATCAGTCCCACCATTAATACCATGCCTGTGCGCACGAGCGTCCTCATTTCTTTGCATTGGCAGGCGAGGCTCAAAAAACAGAAATAACTGGTTATAGGTCAACTATGATGTTTACTTCCTAGGAAGAGACAGGGTATAAAGGAGAAAAAAATGATGATGTCCTTGGAAAAGTAATAAAAGTCCTCTTGGGCTGATTTTACCCTAGTAAAACAAACCATAAATCAAGGAAACGGCTTGTCTACTGATTGTCTCTAAAGGCACCGAATTTGCTCATGACCGCCTGGTAGGTGTAGTTCAGGAAGAAGCCGTTGCTGATTGCAAAAGACATTTCTGAGTTAGATTCTAATACAGTCACATAATGAGAAGTAACATGTTGCTAAACATTTGCCCCCTCTGGAGACTCAGTGGACCATAGTCAGGGGAGAGAGAGAGAGAGAGAGAGAGAGAGAGAGAGAGAGAGAGAGATGCTCTCCATATATTATCCTATTAAAGTTTGAAACATTGCCAACATTTGAATACAGTAAATTCCAGTTTTATGGAATAGGTTGAGATCAAGACTATTACACAAAAATTTTTTACAGAAAATGGAAATGAACAATTTATACTAAGAATGCTATTGAAAAAATAGTCTTGACTAATGATAGATGATAAAGCATAACACTATTTCTCCTTTTTTCCTTTTACTGTGTATTGACAAACTGGCACACACAAAGAGGTCAACAAAATAACATTTCAATTCTTAAGTATTACTTAAATCTTCTTAATTAGTCAGTCACTTTTATTCATCAAAAATGGCATGTTAAATTGAGTTTATACTCTATTAACAAATGTTATAGATTGCAGCTTATTTTTTATTCCTCAAATTTTACCTGGAAAATTTAGATTATTTAAGATCTTGTAAAGTAGCTGTGAAGACAGACCAGAAGAGAATGCTTTGATGTTTTTTGAGTTTCCCATATAACATCCCTTTTGAGTACTTACTTTCTGCCAGGACATGTTGCAGATAAGGAAACAGAGGCTAAGAGAAGTTAAACACACAAGCAAAATCACACAGCAAGTTTTAGGGCTCGATTGTGGAGTTGTGAATTTCCTCATAGTACTTGATACATTAAAAGGCAGTGATAAAAAAGTTGTAAATAAATGTTTACAGTCACATTATTCATAGTAGGGAAGAGTGGAAACACCCAAAGATCCCTCAGCTGATGACTGGATAAACAAATGGGACACATTTGCTGTGCAAACCTTTTTAATTTGATATAATCCCATTTGTTTATTATTTCTTTTGTTTCCCTTGCCCAAGGAAATACACCAGAAAAAAAACAAAAAACATTGCTAGGAGAATGTCTGAGATTTCACTGCCTATGTTTTCTTCTAGGATTTTAGGAACATTTCAGGCCAGGTGGATTAAAGACATTGCTCTTATTTTAGGGGAAAACGTGTGGTGGAATTATTTCAGAGCACACTTCCAACAACCACACTTCCTTAAACCTAGTCTGATATGTAACACTAGAACGATAGCCTCAGCCAGAATCTAGGTATTCCATTTTCCTTTTGGTTTGTGTATGTTAGTGAGGGGAGGAAGTGTGAGGAAGTCAGAAGAGAGGGTGGAAAGGACACCAGACGTCAGGTGTGTGCTGTTTGGTGGAAGCAGTGATAAGAGGCTGGCCTGTGGTCTGCATAGGGCACTAAATACACATTGTGACTTGATTATTTCAACGGGTGCCCCTCAGTGACTCCTACCTGGTCATCCTGCTGGCTGCCTTGGGTGGGGTTGTGCAATGGTGTAAAAATAGCCTGCATGCAGAGGGGGAACAGGCGAGGTCCTACACGCAGGACTCTTCTGGATTCTTTCTAGATCTGCCTACAGAGTAGTTGGAGGTGGTGTTGGGGTGGGAGTTGGGAGCTCATGGCGATGGTCCCACCAGCTCTGGCAGGACAGGGAGGGGGAGGGGAAGTGGATATGAAGATAACAGGGCAGAGAGAGGGCAACTAGGTGGTGGACAAACCCTTTCCCCTTCATCTGCCCCCTCCCCCCCCTCCCCCGCTTTCACAAAGAGGTGGGCAAGCATCAGTGTTTGGGTGGCAGCCACTCAACACCACCCTCAAGCCTTGTCACACCTTGTTCTGGGCCGTGGAGGGAGACCCAGCAGCCGACTGTCAGATTGTCATTCTCAGCAGCTAGGACTTGGGAAAGCAGTGAGTGTGACCTGCCCAGGGGAGAGAAAATGGAAAATGCCCATCCTCTTGAGGAGTGTGGCATGAAGAGCCATGAAGTGAAATAAAACAAAACCTACTTCCATCCCAGAATGTTCAGGACACAGAAGGCATTAATAGGGTTAACCTGCATAATGAATTCTGAGTCTGTCTTCTCCTGGTATCTGGCGTGGCTGGCAATGCTTCTCTGACGTGAGGAAGTGCTGTCTGCCACCACTGGGCTCTCCCTCCCCGGCTTAAATGAGGAGGCTCCCATCACTCAGTGAGGCATACCTGCTTCCTGCTTCAGAGCCCCCGCTTCTTGGAAATAGCCTGTCAGGTTCCACCTGCTTCATGAAGCTGCCAGTCCCCTGAGCGTGGGACCCCCACTCCGATCTCCTGTCAGATGCTGGAAACCCAGAGGGAATAGTCCTTCCAATCTGCCAGAAATTGCTTTTGTGATCTCAAGGCTTGCCTCAGGGAACCACAATATACTATATAGTCAGATGAAAATTAGATTTGTAAGTACACCACTTTCTTCTCTGGGCGGCCTGCAAAACTTCTCACCTTTGTTAGACGAGAGGGCTGCAAAGGCTTTAAATTTATAGCCATTAATAAGCAGGGTTGTGCGTAGCACAAATATTGTTTTCCTCTACCAGGCAGGTGTGGAGAAAGCCCCAGAATAGACAAAAGGCTTTTCACCAGTAAAAAAATGAAACTTACACTTCCATGTCATTGGCAAGCATGAAGTGGATTATAGCAGGTGCAATTAATTGCCATTACCTTTATTGGAACCTTGAAAACAATTAGCAAGGGTCCCAGTTGATATGACAGATTCATTAATCATTTGATATATTCCCGCAAATTGATTTATCAATCAAAGAGCTACCTCTGGTTGAATAACTCATGACTGTGCTTATGGCTCTATTCAGAAGTCTGGTCTGCTTTTTAAAGGAAACCTAGAGGCTCTAACTAAATTTAGATTCCCCCAGTTTCAGTAGATATATAGGTTACATCTCAATCTCTTGAGCTACAGTCACTACAGCAATACAAGGGGCTCATAACGCAGACACTTAAATCGGCTGGAAACAATGAGTCAGGGTCAGGTTTACATTCCTCAGGGGGAAGAAGTTACCTTGACAGAAAGGACATATTTAGAAAAATGTAAAATAATTTAATTTTTTCAGCTGGGCACTCCTTGTGTCCCAGGGTAAAGTGCTAGATCAGAAGAAGGTCTGCTGCCATGCTGTTGTGTAGCCACATTGAATGTGTTGATGCTCTTTTTGGCCATTTGTTTAGATTGACACCTTTCTCCCTGCTTCTACTAGCCCTTATTCTTGTATCCAGCCTTTCCAGTCTGATTTTCTTTGAACTTTCATTCATTTTGTTCTCTAGGATTTCCACATTTTTTAATATCTCTGCTTTGACTTCCTGCCATTTGGGAAGAACCTTCATGGAATAAAGACAAGTGTCTAAGCTGCTATAGAATTAGGCTTCAGTCAGGAATAATGCTATCCTATCTAATAAAAGACAAAAAGGGTAATTAACCATACCTCCACTACACTTCCCATTGGCTAATCAGGGCGATATGCAAATTAACTGCCAACAAAGATGGTGGCCGGCAGCCATGCAGCTGAAGTGAACAGGAGGCTTACTTGCTCCAGTGATGGAGGAAGCCAAGATTCCCTGCCTGCTGCGGCCCAACTCTGAGCTCCATAAGCAACAAAGTTGCAATTATAGAAGCTAAACAAACCCCAGATACCTGCTTTCAGCCGGCCGGCCTCAGAGCTGGGAGCGCCAGTGACGGCAACACTGTTTCAATTACAGAAGGTAAATAAATCTCAGAATAAAAAAACAAGACAAAAAGGAGAGGCTGGCAACTTCAGTTGCTAGCCAGCCTGAAAACAGCCCTCAGCCCCTCACCCAGGCTGGCCAGGCACCCAAGCGGGACCCCCACCCTGATTTGGGATACCCTTCAGGGCAAACCAGCTGGCCCCCACCCGTGCACCAGGCCTCTATCTATCCTATATAGTAAAAGGGTAATATGCAAACTGACCCTAACAGCAGAAAGACTGGGAATGACTGGTCACTATGACACACACTGACCACCAGGAGGCAGACGCTCAATGCAGGAGCTGCCCTCTGGTGGTCAGGTCGCTCTCACATGGGGGAGCTGTGCTCAGCCACAAGCCAGGCTGATGGCTGCCAGTACAGCAGTAGTGGTGGGAGCCTCCTCTGCCTCCTCCGCAGTGCTAAGGATGTCCGACTGCAGCTAAGACCTGCTCCCTGCTGGCAAGTGGACAACCCCTGATGGCTGCCGGGCTGCCAGAGGGATGTCTGATTGCCAATCCCCTGGGGAGTGGGCCTAAGCCAACAGGTGGTCATCCCCCGAGGGGTCCCAGACTGTGAGAGGCTGAGGCACAGGCCGGGCTGAGGGACCCCCACCCCCGAGTGCACAAATTTTTGTGCACCGGGCCTCTAGTCCTATATAATAAAAGCCTAATATGCTAAGTGTCCAGTCGTTCAGTCAGCCATTCAACCAATCAAAGCGTAATATGCTAATGATATGCTAAGGCCGCTCAACTGCTCACTATGACGTGCACTGACCACCAGGGTCAGACAGTCAACTGGTTGATGAGTCGCTATGATATTCACTGACCACCAGGGGGCAGACAGTTGACTGGTTGACCAGTAGCTATGATGTGCACTGACCACCATGGGGCAGATGCTCAATGCAGGAGCTAACCCCTGGTGGTAAGTGCACTCCCACAGGGGGAGCACCACTTAGCCAAAAGCCGGGCTCATGGCTGATGAGTGCAGTGGCGGTGGCGGGAGCCTCTCTTGCTTTCATGGCAGCGCTAAGGGTTTTCAACTGCTGGCAGTTGGACATCCCCCGAAGGCTCCCAGACTGTGAGAGGGCACAGGCTGGGCTGAGGGACGCTACCCCCCCCCCCACACACAAGTGCACGAATTTTGTGCACCAGGCCCCTGGTTGTCATATAAGAAATAATATGAATGGTTAAGAGCTTAAAACTTTGAATCAGACAGCCTTGGTTTTGAATGAGAACTTACCCACTTTTAGGGGTGACCTTGGCTAAGGACCTGTAAGCTCCATTTTTTTCATCTATAATACAGGGGTATCACCTGGATCTTATAGGCTTTTGTTGTGATGATAGAGTGAAATAAGGCATTGTAAGATGTTTAAACAGTTCTTGGCCAGAGTTATTATTAGCTATTATCCAATTCAATTCAAACATTCATATCCCCCTAGGTACTACATACTGGGCTACACCATGGACAAAACAAAAATAGTTCCTGCCCTCAGGAGATTATGGATCAGTGGCCCTACTATCATCACCATCATTACCATTATCACTATCATCATTATCACCATCATCATCATCATCATCATCATCATCATCATCATCATCAACATCATCATTGCCTTGTCTTTGTCGTCACCATCCTCATTCTAACAACTTAAAGATCAACAATGGTACTTCAAGGGGAATCTGTAGGTACCTTAATTTACTAAGTCCCATTCTCTCCAAGCTTTCCTCAGCTGCTTCACAATTTTAAATGCTATTTCCTTGATATTTTTCTTATATATAATATATGCTTACTTAGGTTTTTTCCCCCCCATAAACTCTATTCTAGCCCTTACTATTTTGAGCCTTAGTAATCACCATCTCCATTAGGTGCTCAAAGTTCTGGGTTTAATGGTACATCTTAAAATTTTACTCTAATTCTGAAAAGCTTATTTCATTTTTCCCCTTAAGAAATCTTTTTTTTTTAAAGCTTTCAAAAATCAGTAAATAATTTGCCTATTTATAGTCTCTCAATGACTATCTATACTAATAAAAGGGTAATATGCTAATTAGACCAGATGTCTTCCAGACATCCTTCTAGAGTCTAGACCAGGCGTGGGCAAACTACGGCCCGCGGGCCAGATCCAGCCTGTTTGAAATGAATAAAACTAAAACTAAAAAAAAAAGACAGTATCCTTTTATGTAATGATGTTTACTTTGAATTTATATTAGTTCACACAAACACTCCATCCATGCTTTTGTTCCGGCCCTCCGGTCCAGTTTAAGAACCCATTGTGGCCCTCGACTCAAAAAGTTTGCCCACCCCTGGTCTAGACAAAGCCGCAGGAGCTGCGAGGGCCAAGGGCCAGTGGTGCAGGAGAGGAGGGGCGGCACTGGTGGGCCCGGGCCGGTCCCACTCGTGCCATGCAGCCTTTCATCCACAGTGGCAGGCACTGGGGAAGCAAGGCAGCACCAGTCACAGCCCCTCCTTCCACAGAGGTGGTGCTAGGAGAGGTGGGGTGGTCCGCATTCCTGGAGCCTCCACAGCAGCTGGATGGGGTGCAACCTCAGTGCCTCAACCTCCCACAACCCCTCCCCCAGCTGGTCTGGCCCCAGATCGCCCCCCCCAAACAAGTGGGTGGGGCCAGTGCTAAAAAGCAAGGGCTGAGGGTCGGCAGCCCCGGTGGCTGGCTTTGGCAGCAGCAGCAGGGTGATGGGGGTGGCACCTTCCCCTGATCCCCCACAGTCGCCTCCCACAGAGGGAGGCCAGAATGCGGCTTAGGTTGGCTCCCTGGGGAGTGGGCCTAAGCTGTCAGTAGGACATCCCCTGAGGACTCCCAGACTGTGAGAGGGGGCAGGCCAGGCTGAGAGAGACTGCCCCCCGCCCCATGCACGAATTTTCATGCATCGGGCCTCTAGTGTCTTTATAATTCCCCAAATGCTATTGATAACATCTCAGCAATCTTATTCACAAATTTTTCAATACCCTGGGATGCAATCGTTACTAAGCAAGAGATTCAAATCCATGTAGAATTTCTGGGTACTCCTTTTTCCTCCACTTGGGATTAAATTCTCTCTTATCAATGTTCTCTTTTCTCACATAAATCCATGACAACATAAAAAAGATAACAAGAAAACAGCTGGGAATTTCTGCATTTACCAAGTCATCTGATACCATTGTCAACTATCTTATCAGCTGATTCATTCTCGCATATTTGTATCTTGTTCTGAACTTACCAGAAAAAAATCATTTTTATTATTCTATTTATTTTTTAAAGGACTCAGTTTGCTCTACTTAATAATAACTGAAGGATTTCCAATCTTTTATATGTATTCCTTTTCAATGAGAGCTCATAGAAAACTCTTTGCATCCAGTTTCATTCTTCTACTTAGTTAGCACTTTCTATCATTTGCCAAGTTTGTCTTGGTATGATCAGGGTTTTGCTCTGGGGAGCACCCAGGTTCTTTCTGAGCAATATTCCTTTTAAGGGCTTTGGGCCATTGGCTCATATCTTTTAGCAGAAAGATTTTTAAGAGCAGAGGTTCTATTTGTGACTAAATCAAGCATGTCTTCCCACAGCTATTATAAATATTAAGAGAATATTATCACATTCACAGGGAGTTTCTTGCTTCCATTTTATTGTTAATTGGTTCTTCTTGGGTGGTCAGAATTAAGTGCAGCCAATACTGCCCCATCCCACCATCTTTGCTTCCTTTTCCTTTCTCCTAAGTTGAAACTTTATTAGATGCCATAGTTACAGAAAATGAGAGAATTAAGATATTTTTTTCTTATAACTGATATTAGTAGAACCTTACCATCTAATGACAGAAACTGTAATATACTTCCAACATGGGGTCACTTTTTCTTCTATTTCTTTCACCTTTTATTCAAACATGCAGTCCATTATTCTATTCCCAGTAAGATTTATAGCTATATAGTTGTGACACAGACTCTTTTTTACTTCTCCATTATAATTTTTTGGGGGGATTAAGTTAGCCTTTCATTGCCATAAATCGTTAGTCATTCTGACCAACCTTGGGTATACCTAAGAGGTTATATTTGTAACCCTGTATTTAAATTTCAATTTATATTGTTTAGTTAATTTCTATGAATCAGACTATAGATATTGTAGACATAATTTTTATGACCCATGTTCTTAATTTCTCCTTTTTACAATATTTTTACTAATGTTTTTCTAGAAAGTTTCTAATGCCGTGTCTGTTATACGGGATTATTTTTGACAATGTTTGAATGAATATATTATTATGCTTCAGTCTCTGACACCTTCCTCTCACTGGTTTTACTTCAGGGAGGGAGTGCAGTTTTCTCTCTCAAATTCTTTCCAATGTTTTTAGTGAGGCTCATCTCACAACATGTCCTTTGTCATTATGAATGTCTTTAGGGCCATCCTCCTGTCTACACCAATATTTTCCAGGAACATTCATTTTGCTTTGTGCAATCATGGTCTAGAAAAACAAATACTGCTTTCTAGCAACACATACATAGTTAGTTCTTTCTTTTTCTTTCTTTCTTCACTTGTATTTATTTAGTACAGAGATACTATTTTCAAACGGTAGAGGTGAAAATTGCACACATGTGCTTTTTTTCTCCCTTCATGACATTGAATGTACTAAACATATATCTAAATCTTTTCTGGCCTATCCCGGATTCACTCACAAACTATCAGCAGTAAATATCTGTTAGTGAATGTTATGCTTCTTGTCAGGTTGTCAATTGTGCCTGGCAAGATAGCTTATCTCCTAACAGACATGTCAGAGCTGTAGGGTCACTTCCTTACTCCTCAGCTAAATGCACTAACTCTAGAACTAGTCTTGAGCTACCAGAACTAACAACGACTTTCCATACACTTCTCAGAGTTGCCAGTTTTAACATTGTACAATCATCTAATTATTTTCCTCTTGCTTATAGTATCACAAAATATAGTTGAATGCATGGATTAATTCAGTTATTAAAGTACCATATTCAAATCAAAGAAATATGTAAGTTAAATAACCCAACAATAGCAGAATTTTCTGTTATACAAAGTCATCATAGACAAACAACTTCCAAAGTTCCCCAAGAAAAGAAAGCATGGGGAGAAGTCATCAGTGCTGGAGGTTCAATGATTATGCTGATTTCTTCAGGTCTGAGAGAAATTTTCCCATATAAGTGATTGTTTTCTCCCCACCCTCCACCCCAGTCATTTTTTTTTTTAACTGTGGAAAGTGTTTTATCTACCTTTGAAGATTCCCACAGTCAACCTGACAGAGGTAGTCTTCAAGGATCATTGATTTTTTTTTCCAGATCACAGTTTTTGTCTTTTGGAGACCATACATTTGTGAAAGGTTTATACTTCCCTGAAAGACACAAAACTGGCTGCATCGGAATTTAGATGCACCAGTAGAACGATGGAAACAAGCAGTAATGCCCCTTTCTTGCATGCAACATTTACTCTACTCGGTACAGGAGCTCAAGATGACTTCTAAGCCCACAGAGCTTATTTTTAATTCGTTTTTAAATAAAAACGTTATCATGTAAGTAAAGCAGTGAGCCAAATTTAACTTTATGAAACCGTACATTTAAGGAATGAGTTTGATTTGGAAAATTACCCACATAGCGTTGAGATAATCTCACTGTATTTTCAATTGCCATGTTTGCATTTTTAATGACTAAAGAGACTCTGACAGTCTTTGGGGCACAGAGATACAATGCCCAATGGCAAGGCATTTGTGCTGTCACTTTAGCTTTTAAAATTTTACGTTCTGCTGCTCCCAGAGAGATAATGAGCATTGTCGATTTAACAGGAAAAGGGCAGTACCAGCATCAAGGTAGGCGGACCCAGAGCGCGATGAATAACAAAGTTGGAAAGAAGCATCATGAGTCTATTTTTTGCCCCCTCCTCCACATTTTTTTTTCTTTTGGCTAGAAATTGCCTTATTTTGACACTTTACTTAAACTCAGTTATATCTATGAGTTGTAAAGCACAGATTTTCATAAAATTCAAAGCATGATATATAGATAATGAATATTAAATATTCAGAAGGGATTCCAAAGCAGGTTAGAATACTTTGTGGGTCTAATTTTAATATTTATGCAGTTTTCATCACATATACTTAGTTTATAGGCAAACCTGTACCTATAGCAGTACTTGCATTTATTTGTATCTGTCAGCTAAATATATTCTAATTTTAAACTGTTCTCTGAAGAGGAATGTTTGAAAAATACAAATGGAGTTATAACGAGTTTGGCTCAGTAGATAGAGCATCAGCTTGAAGATTGAAAGGTCCTGGGTTCGATTCCAGTCAAGGACAGGTACCCTGTACCTTGTTTGCAGGCTCGATTCCCGGGCCCTGCTTGGGGGTGTGTGGGAGGCAACCAATTGATGTCTCTCTTTCTCTCTCTGTTTCTCCCCTCCCCTTCCACTCTCTCTAAAAATCAATGGAAAATATCCTCGGGGTAGGATTTCAAAAAAAGGCAGTTTGCCAATCAAAAAAACAACAACGAATGGATAAAATTGTATGCCCAAGGTTTCTGAATTTCCATAGATGTCCTGTGTGGGCTCATTGTAAGTCCAGAGGTCAGTACAAGTCCCTTCCAAAATCCTAAAACTGTGTGACATCTTTATTAAGACATATACTGTTGGTTTACTCAATAATTCTGATAAATATATAGAACTAAATGATTGCCCCTCATGGTAGAACTGGTGATGGCCAAAAGCAGTTGCAAAGCTTCTAGATTCTTAATATGAAAAATACAAAACTCATATTTGGTAAGAACACAAAGCAACATATGTAAATATATGTTCCTATTGTTCTGAATAGATAATTTTGTTTATATTTATTATCATGGGGTATTTATTTGCCTTGAGAAACTATTATTCAATGTTATAGTCAATAGGTCCTAGTTAACTGATTGTATCTCCTTACTTTTCTAATTCCTTAAATATGTTGTTTTTCTGTTTATTTTTTTTATTGTATTACATTATGTTGTTTATCTTCTAAAGCTTTCTCAAATTTTTATTAGTCAGAGAAAAATCATAATTACATGCATAACTAATCTATTTTTCAACAATATGTACAAGAAATCATATGGACAGATATCTGAGATTAAGCAGTTCAAACAGCTTAGATCAATGAATTGTTCCTAAGAAAGAGTTTATAAGATCACATAACTTAATGTGCTTTCTCATAGTTATGTATTGCAATGGAACTGAATCAAAGAAAAAATTGATAAAACATTATATATATAAAACACACACACACACACACACACACACACACACACACACACACTGGGGGCGGGTGTGGGGTGGAGGCTCAATGAGGAAAGAAATAGGATATCTGTAATACTTTCAACAATAAAGATAAATTTAAAATCAAATAAACAAACAAAAATTCCAAACTTGTGGCCTAGTTTTCCGCCCCAATATGTATATAGTCTGGTCTATATATATATCCTTTGTTTCATCAAACAAGGTTTTATTTTCTTCTGCTAAAGATTCTAGATGACAGTACTACATGAATAAATAAAATAATTTAAAACAAGCTTAGTTTCTTTCGCCTCACCAAAGGATATTTTTTTTCCAATGACTTTTTTTAGAGAGAGTGAAAGAGAGGGTATATTCGTGTGTGTGTGTGGGGGGGGGGGAGACATCATCATGAGAGAAATACATTGGTTGGGGATAAACCTGCAACAGAGGGAAGCGCCCTTGACTGGGAATAGAACCTCTGACTCTTCGGTCCAATGCTCTAACTATGGAACAAACCAGCTAGGGCTACAATAAGCTTAGTTTTGAAAGCTTTATAGGACTTAGTCTCCACAGTTCCAAAATTCAAAAGCATTATTTTAATACTAGAGGCCTGATGCACGAAATTCGTGCAAGAGTAGGCCTTCCTTCCCCTGGCTGCCGGCACCGGCTTCCCTCTGGCACCCGGGACCCAGGCTTCCCTCGCAGCCTCAGCTTCGTCCAGAAGGTTTTCTGGAAGGATGTCTGGTCTAATTAGCATATTATGCTTTTATTATTATAGATGTTCTAATATCAATATTTATATATCAGGGAAGAGAGCATTTCTATAGGAAGAGCTGACGTATACTCCTTTCTGAGGGGGACATAAGGTCAGCACTCTCATATTCTGTTGTCTGAGGATGAAAAATGAGCTCTGTGTAGGGCACCCAGTTTTTAGGTGCATTTCTCTCTCTTATTTTGTTTCTGTCAGGTATTTTATGTTTTGCTTGCCCTAAATACCTAGGAGCCAGTTTCTAGGTTAACATCACTGAGCTGACTTGTAATCGGTTTTGGGGGGCACACTTTTGCCTCTTTGGTCAGTTATGGCTGCTATCATTTAGTTTAATTATTATCGGGTCATCTTTGAAGAAGCCAGGTAAAAATAAAATTACGCTATCCATTTGCAAACGGAGGTAGTCAGGCATAGGAATTCACCAGGGGCTGCACTGTGTTTTGGACATAAATTCTTCCACTTTGTGATTATAATTTAATTTCTCAGTTGTGATGAACTTCTTGCTTTTAGCAGAGAGCTACTAATGGAACTCAATACTTTGGGTTTTATTGGTGAGATTCCGAATGAACAAACGTAATACTAATCAATTCAGAATAAAATATATTTTTAAATGTTCTTTCCCACATCTTGGTGAGATCCTATTAAAATATTTAATGCATGGGTTATTTTCCCTTGTGACTTCTAGGATTTTGCCTGATTTTTCATCTAATTCCCATAATATTAATCTGTAGAACAATGATTAGAGTCACTCGCTTAAAGAGTGAAAAAAAGTTATTCTGAATATTAGTAATGAGGTGTGTTGGAAGTCATCAAAATGTGAAATTAAAAATATATCAATGAATCATCTTATATACACATATTTCTTTTAGAATTTGCTATGAGCAAAGAATTCTGTTAGATTCTAAGGCCTACTTAACTTGCACAGTGCAAAAAAAAGAGAAGACAATTTTTGCTCCATTTATTTTTAGATATAATATGAATAAAACTGTACTTTATCAACATTGTTGATCTTGATTAATTTTGTGCAGCATTTTTGTTTGGAAGAATAAGGGTTTGTATATTAAATTGAGTTATTTTCTCTAGCACTGTAAAGTTCAAGGTGTTTCAGCCTGAGAACTATTTTAACTTTCCAAAATGTGATCATTTTTTCATCACTATGCAAGAATTTATATACCACTGGAACCGACCCATTACCGATTGGAGATTCCACATGCCAGAACCAGTCATCACAGGTAGAGGCAATGGTGTAGAGCGGGAAGGGCACGGGAGGAATATATTGGGACTCAGTAATATGGAAAGCTGCTCCTGAAGATGAAAAATTCTAGAACCGATCAAACAAGAACATGAACAGAGTGAATAATTACATATTCATCCAAGCATGAAAAATCAGCAAATGTTTCCTTTTCCCTGTCTGCAAGAATAGATGCAGGTTGAAATGTTAATTTTGAAACATTGAAGCAAAAAAAAAAAAATCACAGTTATAAATAGCAGAGAGGATGAAAAGGTCTGAACAAGGTGCAGCATATTCCAGGTTCTGGAGGACAATATTAATATCCAACACTTATTGAGAGCTCGATATGCCAGACACTGCTCTAAATATGTGTCTATTATTACTAACTCATATACTTCTCCCCCAAACCTTATGAGGTACATACTATAATTGTCAGCCTAGAGGAGATTTTATTTTCCAATTATGTTTGCAATGATCTCTATCATCCCGCCTGCCCTTCTACAACATGGTCTTGCTAACCTCCCCACCCCACCCCCCACCCAGAGGTGGAGTCTGGTTCTCTGCCTCATGAATTTGAGACTTCCAAGCCTAGGTCACAAAAACCTTGACGTTTCCACTTGGGTCTCTAAGAGGCTCTCTAGGAATACTCCCCCATCCAAACTAAGCTGCTATGCTATGAGATGCCCAAGGCACACGGAGAGGCTATAGCTCTGGTTCACCTCCCAGCTGAGTCCCCAGTGTCAGCTGGCACCAACCGCCACTCATCTGAATGAGCCATCTTGGCTACCCAGTCCAGGCCCTGTCATCATCTGACTGAGCTGATGATGGCAGAACCTTCTAGGCTGAGCTAGTCAACCCATAAAACCCTGAGAGATAAGTTATCACATTAAGCCACAAAGCTTTGGGTCAATACACAATTACACCTACCTACATCGCATTCCCATTTTACAGATAGGGATGTGAAAAGCACCAAAAGGTTAAAAAAGTTGCCTGGTGTCATACAGCTTGTAAGTGAGATTGCAGGGACTGGAACGTAGGCAATTTAATGCTCAACCTTTATCCTGCACTCCCCTAAAACATGCTATGTGGTTACGGGCAGTGACATAACTGTGGACTGCATGGATGACTCTGACGACCTCCTGTGGCAATTCAGTTCTTCTGTTTCTAACTTCCCTTCCTTTTTAATTTTTTTTCCTATTGAGAACAACATTTTTTAAATTTCTGCTGAAACAGTGCAGTTGGACAGGGAAATTAAAATGGCACATCTGATACAGCTTTGAAAAATACAGCCCATAAATTACTATCGCATTAAGATGATTACAACAGAGGAATGACAGTCAAAAATAATGAGAAAAGGACCTCATTTTTAGAGAGCAAAGCAATTATCTGGCATGATTGTAAGCTGGCTGTGAATCTAAGATACACTGCCTGCCTACTTCTTACACAGATCTGGTGTTGCTATGCCATTGTTATGTTACTTAATGATACCAATTATTTAAAAATTAAGCACAGGGTACCCCATGACATGCTGTTTATTACATCCAAGTGGAGATGATTTCAACTTCTCTTCAGGGCCACACAGCCTTTCATGACTCCTTCCCATGCCTTTCATATTTTCCCTGGAGCTACACTTTTTATGCTAGCACTTTTAGTGGAAATTTCCGACATAAAAAATTAAAAAGGTCAATTTTATGATGAAGCACAGTAGTTTAGATATTCTAAATGGCACCCTCGACTCAAGAAGCTAATTGCTTTCTCGTAGCACAAATCTCTGAAGTGCCTGAAAAGCAGACTGGCCTCCACAAAAGCCAGATGCATCTCTCTCTTCTGTCTCAAGGTCCCCTGGCACTTCCTGAGGTGAGTGAAGCTACAAAAAACCCAGAAATCACCTGGAGCTTGTGAAAATGATAACGAGTAAATCTACATTTACGACAGTCTTTGTCCACCTATCTCTGCGTATTTGCTTTGTGTCTCCTTACTTGTTTGGTCCCAGATGTACTTTCATTCAAGTCAGAGGTGGCGCAGCCCCACCGAACTAAGACTTCTGAGAGGAGGACACACACATATCATTTCCAGGTCATTGAGACTGACCAACGGGGGAGGCGGGTCACCAGTGCATGTTCTGCCAGTAAGTGAGACACAGGAATGTTAGGGGAGGACTAAATGAAGGCCTGGGTGCTTCCCAGAGGAAGTGCTTTCAAAAACAGTCCTTTACTGATCTCTGTTAGTGTACAACTGAAATAGTACGATCTGTATGCTTTGTAGGAAAAATGAAAGTTAGCTATTTGGGGTAGAAACAACATAGGTAGGAAAAGTTAGCGTAGTTGATAGAAGTAACAGATGCCTGTTAACCTGCATGTATTTTGCAGACCTGAAATCCTGCCTTGGTTTCTGTTGGAGTTCATAAAGGCATTGTATATGCAGAGTAAATAGCACAGTGCCGTGTTCATCATCGAGGGGAGCTCTAGTGTAATAAAGATGCAAAAGTGTACGTATAGACTGCAATGTAAAAATAACAAATATTTCATATGATGCAACAAAGTTATGAGCTAAAAACTCAGGATCTATGCTAGGTATTAGAGGTTTAATGAGCCACTAGATTTAAAAATCTATTGAGTAACCAAGGATTCAGCCAGAAATACTACCATTTAATTCATTGAAGTCTACTTATCCACATGAAACATTTTTTCCTTATTCTTCATCTGATTCCCACACCTCATTCTGCCATTATTTTTCCTATATGTATTGCTTTTGACCAGTTACCTTTGCATCCTGAAAATCTAGTTAATTTGTTTTGGCCACTGTAAGGCCTAGGGATTCTACAGAAGCTCAGGATAGGTGTTCTGACTATTAGTCTTTTAGTGATTTTACTGCACTTTAAACATTTTTTCAAGACTTAAGAATACCCTGGGAGAAAACGGATTAATATTATGATTTCTAGTTTATAATAGAGGTGACAGAGGTGATAGAAAAATAAGTCATTAAAGGTCATGCAGTGAGTCAATAGAAAAGATTCCTTTTTATTGATTGTTTTAAGCCTTCTTTGCTTACTGAGGCACTTACTTACTAAGTCCCCAGTGAGCTCATTTGGAACCCACATTCATGAAAGTGACAATGAAATCACAATGGCCTCAATAAGTCTGCTAGTGACCGCTGCTGAGCTGCCGAACAGACTCCTGAATTCTGTTATTTTAATCCTGACTTATACTGCCACTGCTGGTTATTTTCCTGCATAAAACAGTTCTTTTACTTTTTTGTTCATAGATACAATCAAGTGCATGAAACAACATGCATCTATATAAAAACAACTTCTTTGAGTCTCGAGAAGAGACCTAAAAGTGGTATAGTTTTAGCAATTTACTTGTTGGGGTGACACAGAGAGTTGAGTGTTTATTTCTGTTACTAGGGATTCATTTGGATTCATGTGACAGTGGCATAAGACAGGCTTGCTATCTATTTAACCCTCTCATTATCTACCCCAGAAGGCACCACGCATGGGGGCATATTTTCAATCCCACAGGTCTCGTGGAACTGGAGGTAGCTCGTGGCTAGGACACAGGACACGGGGAAAACTCTGAAGGGAAACCACTTTGTATTTGGCCCCCAATCCTATAACCCCGTATGTTCTATGAGCCTTCTCACTATAGCAGAAATTATTTCCATTTTATTTTTCATTTAATGTGATTCTAACATGGAGTTTCTTTTTTAATGTGTCATAGTCTTCTGGAAATCTATTCTCTCTTGAGTCACAAGAAAGATTGCCCAGAATCCTCTAGGCTCTGGGTTTAGGATGGACATGGACTGGGCCGCTGCTATCAGGAGGGGACTGCTTTGCTTCATGGATGCCCAGAGCCATGCTTCACCCTCTTAAAGTCTCAAACAGCAAGTGAATAAGTGGGACTGCACCCAAAGTATTTAGAAGGTGGCGATGGAATATTTACATTTATTTGAGACTCATTTCATTGTTCAGGTACAACTAGACTTGCCCCAAGAAACCCATCAGGGAATTTAGGAGGCTGGGAGTCTGGGCTGCTCCACTTCTCTGATGTGTGTATGCAGCTAAACCTTCTGAGAATACATTATTTTCAGAAGCAGGGACAGAGAGGGCAATTTACTAATTCCCAATAGATCACAAGGTGTTGTCCATATTGACAATCTGTTTTTCCTGGGCAGGCGATAATAGCAATAAATCGTATTAATCTGGTCAAAGTCAAATGAACACATTCAGAGAAACAGAGAACAGTTCTCCCATGCACCACTGAAAACAGTGTCCAAAAATGGGTGGGGGGAGAGGAGGTTGAAGGGCTGTTATTGTATATTATTATAAAAGTATTACTAGAGTAAAAAAACAACATCAACACACACAAAAATAAAACAAAACTTCTATTTACCTATTCATATATTTCAGGTAAGACAAAATTCAAATATTTTTATTAAATCTACCGGCACACTTAGCTGACTGTACAAATATAGTCTTCACTTCTGTCAATAAATATTCATGTTAATTTTCTGGATAAAAAATCAATTTTATGCTAGCAGACATGCTGTGGAAAGTGGCTAGATTAAACTATGGCTCTCAACTACACGTTCCCAGCACCAAAAATAACCATATGGTATTAAGTGTGCACTGGTCACTCTGGAGATTCACTGTAATTATGTCATGATGTGCTCACTGTTACGGCTTCGGCAACCTTTCTTGCCTCTCTACCTGCTTTGTTCAAGAGCAGCTGCTGGCTTCAAGCTGCTGTCTGATTCTAGCACAGAGGCTGAGTGAAGAGGTGCTTTCCAGGGAAGTCATGTTCCAAAGCAGGAACAGCAACAATGAACGGATTCAATGGGGGAACATAAAGTTCACTGGGCAAAAGTCTAGTAATCAGCAGGTGCTAATTCAGAGCTGCCAGTTCCAATTGGTAAATAACGCTTCCTCGGCAATTTATGCAGAGTTGAAAGGGATGGGAGAGGTATTTAATGGACACACTAGAATACTGCCCTGCGGAGTGCCTGGTAGCTATGGTTTCATTCAAAAGATCACACGGGGAAGCCTTGACTCCCATTCCTACTCACATTATGTGCCAGGACAGCAGAATCGTGGATGCCGGGGTGCAAAACATTCCATTATTTTTTGCTAAAGATAATACTCAATAAAGATACATATATAAATGCTTGTGTAACCACATTGTCTTTATTAAGTGTAAATATATGTAAACAGAAGTGCTTTTAGGCACATGCCTAAAACACTTAATGGAATGGTGTGTGTGAGATGCAGATTTATGGTAATTGCTTTAGGTTATTGATTTTATGGTGATGGTGTCTGCGTTCCCTTTAAAAAATGTTTTAGAATTGTTTTATAAAAATGTACCTTCATTTTTCTTGGTTTACAGGGAAGTATGTAGGACTTAAACAGGTGCAGGGTCCTTTCCCCACCGGCCTGCAGACAGGAAGTGTATGATGGATGGGGGCTATAAGGACAGGTGGGCTCATGGGTCCACATCAGCTCTGAACCTCCTTGTCTTCTCCAGCCACACAAACGCCTGCCCTTTCCCTCCCCGCCCTCACCTGCTGCTCCTGGATAACTCCTCATCCTTCAGCACGGAGCAGGGTACCGCATCTCCACCCCTGCCTTCCTACTCTCCCCAGGTGGGTTAAGTGTTCCTTATCTGAGTTCTCCTATTATGTGTGCTTTTCTTCTATAATACTACTCATCCCATCACCTTGCAGTATGCATTTGTCTTCACCCTGGAATATACTCCTGAGAGCAGAAAATCTGTATGTGAAGTGATGCTGCTCTGACTTAGAAGACTTCCAAACGGACACTTTTCTAAGAATGTGACTTGAGAGATGTGACATGTACATTAGTGTAAAGTACAGGCGGCCATGGGTCCCTAACACCTGCACTGCGACATGGGCCGCCCATTGTAATGATTTCAAATGCTATTGAGTACTCCCAACAAATAGGTTGGGTATTAAAAAACCATAAAGCAACATGATTCCCATATCAAAACCATAGTTTATCTTGTGTGAATACTGGAGACTGCATCACACAACTGACTTTTTTTTTTTTATAGTAAATGGTTATAGCATATGGGATCCCAAGAATATCCATACTAATAATAAAAAAATTATTAGTTTCTATGAGAAAAATAACCACCTTAGTTCTTAAAAATTATTTCAATGCTCATCCCACTTAGATTTATGTTTATTTTTATGCTACGATATGGAGAGGCACAAATAGCACCATATGAGACTAGGAATATTTTAACTCAGTGATTATTGTCATCTACAAACCTTGAAGTCATTTATATAAAGCTCTGAGAAAAATAACAAAGATATTTTTGTTTATTCCTTCCACCCTGCTTTCACGCCTCATAAAAATATTAAAAGAAAAACTAGCAAGGAACAAACTTCTCTGCTCATCGGTGAATTATAACTTACTCGTCACAATATGAGTTAAGGCAGTATTTCAGAGTAAGGCAAAAATCTATTAGTAAATGTAGTAGTACATTTTATAATAGAGGTGGCTTTAGGTCCCTTTAAGGAATGACAGGAAAATGCTCAGTTTTATCCAAATACCACATTCCAGATTTTTATCCTGTACCATTAAGTCTCAAGATACAACTAACTGCATTTTGGCCACCTGATGACTTCGAGGCATAGTATGCCAGACATAGGGAACGCAGTGATCTGAGTCCTTTAAGATCTATATTAAAAGAGAAACTATAAAGCACTTGAATTTGTTACCATGTGCTTTTCCCCATTGTGTGTTTCCTAACTGTGCTTGTTCTGAGTTATCTGAGAAGGTGGCCTCATAGATGAGGAAGGTCTCATCTATTATCAATGGGGAAAATGTTTTGGAGCCGAAAAACCAAATAGGTCAAACTTTTCTCTGGATAACGCTGGGTATATGGCTTTTCTCATCCTTGTTTGGTCCGGTGAACTTCCTGAGGTGTAAACATGGAAAGTAAGCTTGGATAATACTGAAGAGAGAAAGGCAAAGTTATGAATTGACATAGGAACCAGTGGCTATACAACCTGAAGAGAAGGGGCAAAGGTGGAAACACCATAAGAGGCCATGCACTCTAGTTTGCCTGAATGCTCATCTGAAGGGCCAGAAAACTCAATTATGAAGAATTTTAATTTTATACAGGAGTGACAGGGAGCAAATCCAGAGTTTAGGGAACTGGCAGGCAGTAATGCTGGTTTTGGCAGGAGCGTTGTGTGTTGATTGGAAAGGAGATGGATGGAGAGCAGTGAGGTTAAATGAAAATGAAGCTGAAGTGTCCAGGAGTGTAGTGATGAGAGCAGAGATCACCATCTGGTCAATGGGGATGGAGAGGTGATGCCTAGAGACCTTTGGGTAGAAGTGATCCAGGCTTTTGAACAATCTAAATATAGCATAAGACAACATGGATATAAAGACAAGCTTAATTCCATGCTTGGGATAAAAGTAAAATTTTCTATAGTGAAATTTAGAAAGGGGGGAATTTAAAGAGAAATAAAAAATGTTACAGCGTAACTTGCTGCTTTTCTTGCATACTCTTCCTCCCTCCCTCCCTCCCTCCCTCCCTCCCTCCCTCCCTCCCTCCCTCCCTCCCTCCCTTCCTTCCTTCCTTCCTTCCTTCCTTCCTTCCTTCCTTCCTTCCTTCCTTCCTTCCTTCCTTCCTTCCTTCCTTCCATATTAGACTAAGGAACTTATATTTTTCAAGCTCTTGGCTGAAAGAAACCCATTGCAATGATTAGATATGTCAGATTTTCATTCCAGATTCTCTTCAATGGTTTCTTTATTTGTTTTATGAAATTTCTATTTATTTATCCTCCCCTCAAATATTTTAAAGTAATATTTTATGGGACCTGTTATCAAAAATGTACTTTGGCTAATGAAGGAAGCGGTTGTCAAATTTCGTTGTGCATCAGAATCATGTGCATCAGATTCCTGGGTCCCATCACAAAGTTTCTGGTTTAGAGGTCTGGGTGGGGCCTGAGAACTTGCATCTGTGATAAGTTCCCAGACGGTGCTGATGGTCCAGGTGCAGGGACCAGACTTTGAGAAACCCAGTGCTAAGGGATCTCCACTACACGTAGTTAGGCTGCTGACTGCTACTTTATAGTTTAAAAAATGTGAAATTTTTTCAACAGATTCATGCAAACAAAATTTCAAGCAGAGACATAATTCTTTTCTTATTGCCTGTGATGCTATCAGGTTGCAGGTGTAACCAGTTTTATGGAATTGGTCCATTCCTGAAACTTGAATCACTTTCCATCACTAAGGAAACAAACCTTTAATTTAATACTCCAGAGAGGAAAACATTTTTTATGGTATAAATGCTCACTCCTAATTTGTTAGGCGTTATGTTTTTATTGTTTTGAAACTTACCCGTTTCTAACATGAACTCACCTGTAAAGAACCCATTCTCCTTTAAAAGAGCTGTGATTTTTACTGGGTTCCAGGGAGCCGAGACTGTCCCCAGCACTCTCAGAGTCCCACCCACACCAGCCAGAACCATCTGGGCTTCGCCATTGACTGCCAAGCCCTGGATCGGCTCCTTCAGCCTAGTGTTTTTTCCAACTTGCTGTGAATAAGAACAGCTTCCCCTTTCGTCTCTGCCTTTGAAGCTAGTGTGTAAGCTTGAGTGACCAAATCGAGTCTGGTGTTGGCTTTTCATGTGCTCAAAGCAGGAGGGGGGTCCATTTGGTGTTAGCTCACTGCTCAGCCCCCACTGACTGTTCCCTATGAGGTCCCTGTCTCTGAGCCCTTCACGTGGAATCTGCTTGGGTGATGCATGGCCCAACTCCCTTCTTCCAGTAAACTCGATGCAAGAACAGTAGCTTCTCTGAGTGGAGGAGATAATGACGTGTGGGCAGCACAGAAATGACAAAGAGATTCAAGTCTTGATAAAGAGATAATGTCGTTAAACACAGCCTATAGGGAGCACAGGGAGATGTAAGGAAGTCTTATTAAAACGTCCCCTTTGGGCCCACATGGAAATATCTAGGCGTTTTAAGTCGCCCTCAGGAACAGGCGTCCCCCTTCTCTGTGTCTACATTGAAAGGGATGGGAGCCTGAGAACCCTTTCTTCTGCTAATAGGATGTGACTGCCGTAGTGAATTAACACTTTCTACTTGTGGTTCATTCTCTTTCAGTGAATGACACCGGTGCTATTACACCTGTCAAGTATTTACTTATGTTTTTTCCCCAATGTGTTTGAAGAAGAGGGTGGGAGGGAAATCAGGCCTGATCTCGATCGGAGAACAGTGTGTATTCTTTTTACTTAGAGGGTTGGAAATTTATCATGACATATGCTGGCTGCACAGTCAAAACTTATCAACACCCACAACTTTGGAAGCTCGACAGGATAGCTCTGTGGGAGCCGCTTCCTCGACAGATGCTGGTTGGATACGTCAAGTGCAGGACCAAGTGAAGCCGAGGGAATCCTTCTAGTTGGGCCTTCCACGTGTGCAGTGATATTGGGAAATTTGCATTAATCTCGCCTCATAAAAATTTTAAGAAAAGCATTTTTCTATTCAGTTCATGGTCCTGATGGTCCTGATTTTAAGTTAGAATATATATCACAGAACATTATTTGCACTGGCCTTAAACTGTACCATATCAAGAAGCAAAATGTTATCCAAGTCAGCAAATCTAGTTTGCGTTTTATCACAGGTATTGAGAGTATTTTTCTCTCTGGACTGCAGGGACTTTAAATATGATTCTGCATTCACAATTCTTCTTGAGACTTAGTACTGAGTCGACCTAATTATATCCTATGGTTATGAGTTCTTAAAATGATATTGGCCTCTGTTATAAGAACTTCATACCACATAATCACAAAGTTGAAATTTCAGCTAATAAAAGGTGTTTAATGTTTATGCCCCTAGTCAAACTTTGGGACCTTTTTGTAGATCTACATCATAAACACATTAAAACTGTGACCACTTTCAAGTGCATGGTGTCAGCACATCTTTCAAATAGTCTTTGTGAAGATTTCTGACTTAAAACTATAATGTTTTCCATCCTGCACAGGATACTAGTCACTAAGTACCTGGCTCCTTAATGATACTAATCATCATAGCTCTCTGGCTCTTTAATGATTAGCTATTTAATAATAATTTGTTCTCTGAATCTGTGCACCATTCCATTTAGGTGTGTCACTGACTATATATATTTATCGACACTGATTATGTATATGTATTTGGAACTTGAAGTAAATCTTAGCTTCCTTGAGAATGCATATTACATTCTTTTCCAGTATTTGCTCTCCTCTTTACATTTCTCCTGCCTTTCCTATGTCATTATCCTCCTGCCTCTGTTCCTTTCTTTCACTAGTTTCTCTTTCCTGTAAGTTTGTCTGCTTCACTGGTGCTCACAATTCAAAGTCTGAATTTCAATGATCTCTGTAGCTTTCATTTCTATTTCTGGTTTCTCACCTGCTTATAGGTGAAGGTGCTTAGGAGGATAGAATTACAAGACACACAGAAGATTTTTCTCATATGTAAAAGAAACGAGAAAGATCCTAAATTATACCCAATTACAGATTTTCCAGGCATTCATTTTCTCTGTCCCCATATATCCCAGTCTCCACTCTTTATTCCTACCAATTGCAACAGAGAACATACATTATGCATTGTCTTTGGCCAGATACAAAGTAATCAGAATGGAACAAGGACAACAAACTTACTCTCTTTGAAAACTGTATCATTCTATAGCAAGCATAAGCCAAAGGCTACAAAGATATTTACCTGAAAAAATACCAATACAATATTTCAAATGAGGTGTTATTTATTTTTTAAATAAAATCCCTCCCCGCCCCCCCCCCCCCCCGGCAAAGAGTTAGAAGACAGTTAAGTGGCGTGACCTATATCAAACAAGATGATATTCTTAGTGTTTAGGTAGAAAGGATGAAAGGGGACTTTAATTAAAACTAATTTCTACTTCTTTATAGTTGGCCTTGAAAATAAATAAAGCTCTAGGTCATATTCTTAGAGTGTGAACAAAATGATACATAGCTAGAATCAATACAAAGATTTGGAAAGAATGTGGGGCTCTGGACTAGGACCGGATTCTAGAATGGAATACTAAGAAGCCACAGAAGACAAAGGGTTCTTCAAAACATGGGGGAAAACATAAAGAATTAAAAATAAGAAAAGTAATAGTAAATTAAGGGAGTGATAAAATTAAAGTAGACATAAAATCCTAGCAAGCCAATCACAAAATAAAGAAAATTAGGGTGTTCTGAGGAACTGAGAGCACTATAAGTGTCTTGCATTATTCAGGACAATGTTAAACATACTTATTACATATATCTTTGGTAAGGATATAGGGCAGAATGTAGTGCTAACCACTAACAAAAGCAAAATAGAAAATATGACTTCCTAAGATTACAGAATAAAAATGAATTTAAAATTCAAGAAATCCAAAATAAGAAAGTTTAAAAAAAAACAGCAACAACAAAAAGCACCTCAAAACAGATTTAAAACCTAAACATATGATCGGAAACTATAAAACTCCTAAAAGAAAGCATAAGGGGAACACTTTAAACATTGATCTTGGAATGATTTCTTGGAAATGACACCAAAACACAGGCCACAAAAGCAAATATAGACAAGCAGGGCTATACCCAACGAAAAAGCTTCTGCACAGCAAAGGAAATAATTGACAGAGTAAAAAAGCAATTTACATAATGAGAGAAAACATTTGCAAACCATATATCTAATAAGGAGTTATTTTCTAAAATACATGAGGAGCACCTACAACTTAATAGCAAAAAAAAAAAAATGAGTAAAATATTGACATTTCTTCAAAGAAGACATACAAATGACTAAGGGGAATATGAAAAAATGCTCGGTGTCACTAATCATTAAGGAGCTATAAATTCAAAACAGAGTAAGATATCACCTCCTAACTGTCAATGTGGCTATTATACAAATATAAATAAATCTTAAAAATAGAGTGTTGGTAAGGAGGTGGATAAATTGGAACCCTTGTGTTCTGTCACTGAAAATGTAAAATGGTACAGCCATAATGGAAAATAGTATGGAAGCTTCTTGAGAAATTAAAAATAGAACTACATAATCCAGAAATTCCACTTTTGCTTATTTACTCCAAAGAATTTAAAACAGGATTTCTAAAATATATTTGTCATTCTATGTTCACAACAGTCAAGAAGTGTAAAACAACACAAATGCCCATTGACAGGTGGGTGGATTAAGAAAATATAGTATATATCTATAGTGGAATATTACTCAGCCTTAAAAGAAGAAAGTCCTTTCATATGTGATAGCATAAATGAGCCGTTAGGACATTATGCTAAATGATATGGATAATGGTCACAGAAAGACAAATTCTGGTTGACTTCCCTTGTTTGAGGCACCCAGAACAGTCACACTCACAGAAGGAGAAAGAAGAAGGGTGTTGCCACGGGCCGGGGGGAGGGAGAAATTGGAAGTCATTATTCTGCAGGTACCGACTTTCCATCCAGCAAGATGAAAGAGTTCCAAGATCTGCTGTACAATCATGTACATATAGCTAAAACATTGTGTTGGACAATTAAAAGGTTATGAAGAGGGTAGATTTCATGTTATGTGTTTTTACCACACACACAAATGAGTGGGTAGTACTGTTATGCCTATTGAAGGTGAGGACCCTGAGGCTTAGAGAAGATGCCGAACTGTTGTCTCTGTAGCCTTCACACACTGTTTCAATCATGTGAAATGGTGAATCCGCTCCTTTGCCACCCACTTTCCTTTAGCCTTATACACTGTCCAGTTATACCTGCTTCACTCAGTCCTCTCGCTTATTCCACAGGCACTAATGGACAGACTCACTCTTTTCTTTTAGTACTTCCCAGAGAGTCCTGAAGAGCATTCGGTAGACTATAATTAACCACTAAGGATCCAGCTAACAGACTCATTCTTTTGGAACATGATGCTCTGACTAAAGGTCCCCTTTTGTGTTCTAGTGACCTGCAGTTAAACAGCACTGTCCCATGGGCATAAAGTAGAAACTCGATTGATTGACAAGGAATCAGAAACAGACATAACTTAGCAAAACCAAGTCTGGAAGCATTTTTCCAGAAAATTTCTTTTAAAATGTGATAAAAGGTGAAAGAGATGAAAGCAATTCTCACATTCAATACTCCTGGAGACTATTTTGGCAGGAATTTATTGTGTGCCCAATATTCTAGAAACCATCATCTTAATGATGAAAGTAAAATAATGGAAGAAACTTGGTTTCCTGGCTCAAAAGATTTGATTTCCTTTATTAGCTGGATCCATGCATCATCGCAAATTTGTAATTCCTTCATCGCACCTCTCTGAGTCTGAGAGCAAAAGTGTTAATGAGGCACAAGAAAATGGCCAAAGAACTTTCCTCCTTCAGATTAAAAATCTAGGCAGCGGTATGGGCATTAAGAAAGATTTCTGGTACATCTCAAATATTTAAACCATTCTTCTCTCTTTTAAAAAAGTGTTCATTGTCGAGGAAAAGCAAAATATTGTATGGTTCTTGGTGGCCAATCGAATATTAAAGGTAACTGTCCCTCTCTGTACTTAAAATGACCTCAATTTGTAACTACTTGAATGGCCTCGAGTCATCTATAATTTAATTATGTTTATCCCAGCTCACCTGGAAGAACTCAAAATGAAATGGTGGCGTTGGTTTGTGAGGTCAGAATCAATAGCCATTAAGAGAATGAGATTTTTAAATCTAGGGGGGAAAAACAAGTACTTAAAATATCCCTCGGATCAGCCTCACAATTCTAGGTACTAGACAATACAGATATGGTGGATTTTATCCTGATGCATCACACTTATTTAGTGTCTGGAAAGGTAGGAGTTAATGCAAGAACTGATTTGTCAATCAGAGTAAGAGCTAAAAGTTCAGCTTTCAGAGTATTTTGGACTTGTGTGGCACATTTAGAGAGGCAGACAGACCCTGAAGCAGACTGGAATAGATGAAAGCTATAAGATGGAGAAAATGCTATGTAAGCCAAGTATATGAGTTTCTCTAATCATGTCATTGGCATCATGTAAATGCCAGACACCATTTTATATGCAGCTTAGATCTAGCAGATGTTGGCATTTAAGTATAGGTTGCTACGAGAGAAAATTGCCCTTGAATGGAAAAGGAAGTTTATTGGTAGAGAAAAATGATTTTCTCAGTTAACAGTTATAACCCCAATAATAGAATTGTTTTCAATCAGAGGTTGTGGGGTGGGAAAGGAGGAGAGATCTAATGATACCTCAATTCCAATCTGAAAGGAAATCAGCTTCCGTTTAAATTGCGGATGTGTGGGTTGTATACATAGAACCTTCTCCTCCCTCTCGTCTCAAACCTCAAGGCTTCATGTTAAATGGAACAAATCACATCCTTCGTGGTTCTGCTCTGTTTGGTACAGCTGCTTGCTGCAGGTGGTGCCCTAAAAATATAGTGTTTGTTTATTTTGCAATATAGCAGTCTGCAGAGTGGTACCTAACAGTGCAACAGCTCCCTTCTTTCTCTGTCAGTGAACTAAATGATGGAAGACTAAGACCTCCGCCAAACCCAGCAGGGAATGGCCCAAATGAGAGGCACAGGTAGTGCTTGAGGCTCAGCTCCCGACAAGTTCCATTTTCTTCGGATTCATGAGGCAAAGCTGACAAGCAGACAATCTGTCATCAGAGCCTCTGACTGGGTTTCAGCAAAGGCAAAGCCAAGCAACAAACTGCCTTTGTTGGGGGAATCATTATGTTTCTCTGGAGATACACATCTGTAAACACATGGGGTTTAAAGGAAAAAAGAACCCAAAATAGATCACAAAGAGAAAATAAAAGTGAATATTAATCTCAGGTAAATGGTGATGCAGATCTATATAAATGGAGCTTTCAATGATTTTTTTTTTAAATTTCTAACTTAAATGATGTAATAATTTTCCAGCCAAACCCATAGGGCCCTCATGTGAAAGAGCTGTGGAATACAGCACAATAACTATGTGTGAAATCGTCTACACTATAGTTAAAATAATTATATACAAAATTATATTTTCATTATTATTATTCTAGACTTTTTCGCATTGAATGAAGCTTTAAGAAAAACACTCCCCCAAATTGCAAGGTTTATATGAACTAATTGGTGCTGGGGGGGGGTGGCGGGGGATCACTGATAATAATGAATCATGCCAATCAACCTTCGGTAAGGCATAACTTACTGTAAAAACCTTATTTAACTTCACTGAAATTGTGATAGATTATGACCTAATATATAAGTAAAATTTAACACTTGGAAGAATTTTCTAGAGAAACCTTGACAAATATTGGCTTCTAGCCAGCAAATAACTAACGCTTCTCTAAGATTTAATGTCTTAGAAATGCATTTGGATTATTTGTACGGGAGGAGAGATGGCACCAGAATAGTGAAGATGATTCATGATTTCAACCTTCAAAAATGGGAATGATGTTCTTCTTCAGAACAGCGGTGGAGAGAAGGACAGGCAGGCACAGGCCTGAGAAGGGGAGTAGTAAGCTCACCATCTGGTGTGACAGGTGTATAGACACAGATAAATGGAATAAGGCAAAGTGAATTGAAAAGTTTAAAAAATAAATTTAAGGCTGATTCAAATGTGTGAAATAAAGAGTGGGAGAATGACCAGATTCTGAAGGAAAGTGTTGAGTATTTTAAAGAAAGAGGAGCATTTAAATAGACTGAAGGCAGAGAGAGAGGAAGGGGGAGAGAGATAGGCAAGCGGACTTGCTCTTGAGAATGGTGACCTGCATTTACTGGCTGCAGTCTGGTGACCATATTGCACACGGTCAGAGCTGCAGATCCACCCTCACGAGTAGAGCTCCCTGCCCTTATTATCCATTACCTAGAATGTTCTTTCCCCTCCAATAGTTATATGGCCCAGCTCTCATTATACTCAGAACTTGGGTCAAAAATTCCCTATCAGAGTTGCCTTCCTTGATCACCCTCTGGTAGCTCTTTTATCTTGTCTTCCTTTATTCTGCAGTAGAGCAGTTGTGTGGGGCACAGTAGATAGATATAGGTATAGATGAGAGATACAGATGATATAGATATAGATATATCTTCTCATAAAAATTTACATCCCATGAGAGCAGGAAGAGGCTTTCAGGAAATACTTGTTTAGTGACTGGATGAATGCAAGCAGTTAAACAGTATGAAGAAATAAAATTGCTCTAAATTTTACTCTTTAGATTGAATCGATATAACCTTAAACTAACATTTAAAAACTGCAATCTTCCACCACTGGTAAGTGATGGTGTCTAACAGGTTTAACTGAATCACTCATTGTATTTTTAACTGAATGATTAGTTTGGCTTTGTTTCATTCCAATTTGGCCTCTCTCCCAGGAGCAGTAGGTCCGAGGAGAGCTCCTTGGCCTGCAATACAGAGCCCAATAGGTGATGAATTAAATAAGAAAAGGAAATTAACCTCCTTTTTGGGCTTGAATCTATGCGTTAATTCTATATAAGTGAAACATGTGTGCAAGGTTAATAACTGAAGGAAGGGTATGTTCTGAATACAGCTCAGTTTCATCTACAAGGAAGGAGATAGAATTTCAAGAACACGTAGAATGACTAGTCAACTGGGTTTGCTCAGGACTGTTAATCACCCTGAATCCAGTCGCTAATGAAGCTCCTGAGCGCACAAGAAGACAGCAATTCTGACCCATTACTTCACATGCTATCCTGGCAGTAAGTTATGGGAAGCCTATCAGGTAGTCGGAATATTTTGTCAGGAGATAAATTCATTCCACTTTTGTGATATGGGTTCTCTGACTTAGTTCCTGATGAAGTACCACAGGGACCCTTAAGCTTTCAAGACATAAGTTTGTATCAAAGAAAGTGTGGGCACCACATGACTATCTCATTCCAATTCAGATCTCAGACTTGTAATTAAGTGGCCAAACATTTTGACCACTGCTTTATCATCTTTTCAGAATTCATCCTCCTTTGTTAAAAAATAAATTTTTATTGATTTCAGAGAGGAAGGGAGAGGGAGAGAGAGATAGAAACATCAATGATGAGAAAGAATCATTGATTGGCTGCCTCCTGCCCACCCCCTACTGGGGATTGAGTTCGCAACCTGGGCATGTGCCCTGGACCAGGAACGAACCCGGGACCCTATAGTCCACAGGCCACTGCTCTATCCACTGAATCAAACTGGATAGGGCAGAATTCATCCTCCTTTAATAACATTTCTCTAATCTGTTAATTTGTAAGCAATACAGACTTTCCTAGATTTGTGAAATAAACACACTGCTGAAATAAATCCATGAACAACTATTGAATCACTGATATGAAACTTTTCCGTATCTCGCAGTATAATTTCTCTTAAAATTGATTTTCATTGTAACCTACATAGTATATTAGGACTAAATCAACTTAAATGTGGCATGTGACTAATAGGATGGCTAGGATGACATGAAATTACAGCAAATGTTATTTGTAAAATATAGAAATTTAAAAGAGAAAATTTACCTACAATTTTATGATGAAGAAATCAGTAAAGTATGGAAAAGGGATAAGAAAAGGAAAGATGAAAGACTGAAAGACATTGGATAGTGAGAGGTAAAAGTAATGTTTTGCATTTATAAAGTTGCTGATAAGAAGCAGATCAAATTTAAGAGGTGGAGAGACTGAAAATCAATAAGGAAAGTAGAGCAATGCAGACATTTCAGAATAAAAAAAAAGGACATAAAGAAACTCAAAATATCCTTGGACCTATTTCAGTCCTTGACTTTGGAGTCATATTTGCAATTAGTATTAGTCAAAATAATCATGTGACAAAGAGCTGACTCATTTAAGTATAATAAAATATAATATTGTATTCAGAGAAGTTCAGAGAAGGTTATAAGTGATAAACATATGAGGGTAAAATGATGTAGCCTTGACTCTCAGAGTTACTGCTTGAGAGGAATTTAAGTATGTGTGGCAATCAGGACAAAGATCAGACGAATGAATGGCAGAGTCTGGACAAACAGCCATGATGCCACACAGACAGGAATAGGCAAGAGAATAATGAGGAATAGAAATCATATACCGAGTTGTGTAGAAGAATGTGTGGGTTGAGAATAGTAGAGTTGAACATTCTATTCATAGGATTGGTACAAGCAAAAGGTACAGAAGGAATATTACAGATGGCTCTTCTTCTACTGTGTAAACACTATTTAGCTTAAGTATGTTTGCGCATACTGTTAGTCTTTTTCACTGAAGTATAACACGCTAAACAATATATTATCCCTATATTATAGCTGTCATTATAAATCATCTTTACATCCTTCCTTTGAGAATGCCTTATTATTATTTGAAAATGCTAACCCATTCTACCATTATCATAACTATCACTGTGTTTAGAAGTTCCTATAAAGAGAAAGTTGCCAACAAAGATTTATTTCTCAGAAAATGCTTTTATCATGGGCCTTCCGTTTCCTGGGAGCGGCAGCGGTGAAGGTGAGCGGGCAGTCCTGGCATTTTCCGAGCCAGAGGCCTACCTGAGCCACCAGTAGAAGGTGTCACGACTTAATAAGCAAGCTCTGTGCCACCTGGAGTCGTGGTGCGTCCACAGGGACAAAGAGCAGTACTTTGCTGGCTTGATGAGAGCTTGGTTTGAAGACCATAGGGATGAAAAGGACATGGTGAAGGCTACCCAGCTGCCAAGGGAGGCGGAGGATGAATTCTGGCCCCATCAACCATCCTCAGCCATTCATCTTCCCTGACTCTCCTGGGGGCGCCTCCTATGAGAGATGCCAGTGCGACAAGGTCCCTGAGTGGTGCTTACATGACTGGCATCCTTCTGAGGGGGCAATGATCCTGATTGGTTTGCCAAGAGACAGCACTGGAAGAAACTGCAGAGGGAGAGGTAGAGCTGGGAGCGAGAGGTTAAGCAGCAGCTCCAGAAGGAACCCCCTCCCCCTCCTCCTCCCACCCCTGGAAACCATGGTTGGTGGTCCCTACATTGAAGCTTTGTCCCCCCCCCCCCGTCCCCCCCCGTCCCCCCCCCCCCCCGCCGCCAGCGGAGAGGAAGGCGATTTGCCCCCACTGTGGTGGCATATTGTGACCAGACCCCGGGAACAGCACAGAGAGGGGGAGAGAGAGAGAGAGAGAGAGAGAGAGAGAGAGAGAGAGAGAGAGAGAGAGAAGACACCTCACCAGTTCAGCTTACAAGTGATATAAGTTACAGAAAATATACACACTTGCCCTAATAAAAATAACAAGGTATGTCTGATGTGTTCTGTCTGAGGAGTAACATGATGCCAGGTGACTGTGCCACTGTCTTACCATGTTTCTTATCAGTTGTGCATATGAAGAAAAGTGTGTGGAAAGTAAATATATATATATATATGTATATATGTATATATATATATATATATATATATATATATATATATATATATATAATTATATATATAAAATTGTGACTAAAAAGATATCCCAAAATAGAAGATATATTATGATTTAAAAGAGGAAGTTGGTAACCTTCTGTTCAATACTTTCTTTCTGAAATAACTTATTTAATACACTTTACTATTTTATTCTGAAACAAATTCATAATTATCGAATTAAATATAAGAAATGGAATTGTGCATGGTTCACTGAACAATAGTCCATGCAGAGAACTTCAACTTAAATCTCACATTAATTATTGGTGATCTGTTGTAGCCTATAATCCTCACCACCACCTTAAATGTATTAGTATTTTTATTCCATGATGTTTCCAGGCATTCTCATGGATCAAGTGATATGCTTTGGGGGTAAGCAAGCGCGTTCAATAGTACATACACATAAGCAGATACTGCCCACTGACGCCTAATAGTTGATGTGGGATATACGTCCCCTGTGTAGGCTAGTGTGTTGGTAGACTAAATGGTATCACATTGACTCTAGGAATCACAGTTTTAACTGGAGAGTGAGTAAACTTAGCAGGATTTAGTTCATTTTTGCACATCACTGTGAATTAGCCTGAGGGAAAAAAAATAGTATTCTCAAGGAGCAGTAGAAGAAATTGAGGTAAGAAGAAAATAAATAATACCACTTTTATTGTTTTCAAGATAATTTCTTAAACATTATCTCATTTAGTTCATAATTACAAAATAGTTTATTATACAGCTGAGTGTAAGATTTACGGATTGTTACTCCCTGACTGTGAATATTTTACCTTATATTTCTGAAGTTGCATGTAGGGAATACATAGACCATTAAGAAAAAAAAAATTCTTCAACTTAATATATCTTTAGAGACTGTTCAAGTTCTTGTATTCTGCTTACTTGCTCACAAACTCACAGGAATACTCACCAATTTATAAGGCACATTTCAGGACTAAAGCAAAATAAAATAAAGGACATGACAACTGACTGTTCAGGGTTTACTGCTACCAAAGCTTGATTGACATCTGTGGATAAGACCTGGTCTTCCAACGACTTTGTCATTATCTAGAGGAATTGAGAATGGTTATAAACTTAAGCATGTGCCCATTTCAGAAGTACCAATGAATCTTGGTTATTTCTTACTAATTACGGATACATCCAGTTGGGGTTCTAAAATTAGTTTGTGGAACACAGATTATATGCTTTGTGGTAATCAATTGTGCCAAAAAATATCCTTTCCTGTTTCTATTTACCATTGTCATTGTGTTATTTCAGAAACTTCGTCACTGGAAAAACCTTCTGTTCACAATTGTGATTCAGTTCTTCCCATATTTTTGTGAATATTTATATGAACTATTCTGATGTCACAGAAAGACCAGTCACATTTATTTCATTTATTGGGTTATGACCTTTTGACAAGTATGTCGGTGTACCCCAGTACCCAGGAAAACTAGAGTAGGTGCAGTGTGTGTAATATTTGAAGCTAAGCAGTAAAGCTATTGAACTATCACAAGAGCTAAGGAAGAAGCTGAGTGCTGTCCTTCTGGCCCTTTCCTTCACAGGCAGAAAAGTAGTTTTGTCCTAGGAAGAAAATTGTTGTACAGTCTGGAACTAGGCATGAGAAGACTCGAGTTTTTCAGTTCTGGCTCTAAACCACCACACTCTATCGTGTGGAAATATAGTAAACACAGGAGAGAAACACAGATTCATTGTTTGATGGCAGGCTAGTAATGCGATTGGCTGGACCCTGCAGAACTGTAAGGGAAATGACTCTCAGGCCCAGAAAGAAGTTGATGGAGCAACCAGAGCTGTGGTACCATTTTTAGTATGATAGCATCGTCTTCCTGATCAGGCACTATGTGTTTCTGAGCAATTCAGGGCAACAGAGAGATTTGTAGTTTAAAAAAAGGGAAGACACTAATATTTCTGGTGAAAATTTTAAAAATTGCACCCACCTCAAATCTAAGGAGACAAAATTTCCAGAAGTAGGTCATGTTTATGGTAATCCTTTACAAAAGCAATTAATTTCTATTCTTAGCCAGCATCAAGGACTAGAATAGTGGTCTTTAAGCATCTCTAGTCCCATATTTTCTGAAAGAATTTTAAAAAATTCACTTGCAAACTGTGTACATTTGAAATTGATGTTTGAAATTTTTTCATCCTTAGTTTAAGTGTCTGCAAAGTGGCAATTTATTTTGGCATATTATAAATATTAATACTTTTCAAGAGATATTAGTTAATCTTTTAAATATAACTAATGAAATTTGAATGCCACTGTGATTTAAAATTCACCTTATTTTATTTAAAGACACATGCATATATTCTTTTAGAATAATCATAAATTTTATAGAGTTCCTTTTCTTTTTGAATTTGTATTTCCATTCCACTACTTCCACAGTTTTTCCTAATGTAATGTTTATTTGTTTGAAAGTTTTATACCAATCATTCTTTGTAACAAATATATACATATACTAGAGGCCCGGTGCACGAAATTCCTGCATGGGGGGGGGGTAGTTCCCCTCAGCCCAGCCTGCACCCTCTCCAATATGGGTTCCCTGGTTCCTAACTGCTCACCTGCCTGCCTGCCTGGTCGCCTCTAACTGTCCCCCCACCCCGCTGGCCTGGTCATCCCTCACTGCCCCCCTGTTGTACTGGTTGCCCCCCAACTGCCCCCTTGCTGGCCTGGTTGCCCCCAACTGCCCCGCCCCCCCGCCGCCAGTCAGGTTGCCTCCAACTGCCCCCCCGCCCCTGCTGGCCTGTTCGCCCCCACTGCCCCACCCCCCTTGCCGGCCTGGTCACCCCATGCAGCCTGCTTGTTCAGTCATTTGGTTGTCCCTCACTAACCCCCCTGCCAGCCTGGTCACCCCAAGCAGCATGCTGTTCAGTCGTTTGATCGACCCTCACTAACCCTCCTGCCAGCCTTGTCGCCCCACACAGCCTGCTGTTCATTGTCTGTCTGGTTGTTTCGGTTGTGATGGACCCTGGCTTTTTATATATCAGGATATATATATATATATATATACATACTGAGTGGCCAGATTGTTATGACCAGCCAGATTATCATGACCACACCATCAGTACAATGAAGTGAATTAGTTATGCAAATAATAATAATAATAAAACCTTGAGAGTATTTGCTTAGGAAGTTTTCAATATTTAGTATTTTTGGAAGTGTCAATGAAGTACTGATGGGGTGGTCATAATAATCTGGCCAGTCATAATAATCTGGCCACTCAGTGTGTATATATATATATATATATATATATATATATATATATATATATATATATATGTGTGTGTGTGTGTGTGTGTGTTAAATTAAAGATGTATAAACTTAAGTATGAGTTTTCTTTCCTAGTCAATAAAATATTTGTTAAAAATGTATTCTTTTTTTGACATTTAAAATATTTTTCAGCTTTAGTATGGTATAATTGAAAAATAAAATTGTATTTAAAGTGTACCTCATGGCGATCTGATATAAAGATAGATTGCAAAATTAATAGTTAACTAACACATCCATCACCTCACATATTTATCTTTTTTTGGTGAGAAAATAAAAATATGTTATTAATTGGGTTGTCACAATTATGATTTCACACAATTGATCAAAGCAAAATAGTCTTCCACAAATGCTGACCAAAATCATTAGTATAAAAATAAAATGTTTTTGAAATGCATTACTTGTTAGTACTACACTGAGTCAGAGTTCAGCATGAATTCTATTCTTTTTGCTTGTTTGTTTTTAGGCTTAAGCACAGGAAAATGTTGTTATTGAGAACTATTAGAGACCTTTTTTTTTTTTTTACAATGCTGTCACATACCTCCTGCAACTTCTAATTTGTATGCCACAATTTACATAATTATCTAAACAGTATTTCAAAGAATATACCAACTGATAGATCTATTAGGTGTTTTTTTTTTTCCAATTTTAACAAAATGCAAAGAATTGAAAATTGCCCAATTTGCAATAGCAATTTCTTGGAAATAGACTAAAATCACTACCAGGACATAATCAACGACCAATAATTACATTCTTAACTCTTTCTCTTAAAGTCACCTAGATTAATCTGATTTATATAAAATGTGCTGGGAATATTAAAATATTATTTAATTTCAATATATTTGTTGACATAGTATTTTTGTAAATTTTTACCAAATCATGTGCTTTGAGTGTATTTTTACCAAACTGTACAGTTGCAGATAGGGCTAATTTTGTTTATAAAAATGGCAAAACCAGTAACATAAATTTTTTTTCACTGTGAAACAAATCAACCAAATCAAACTTATTTTGTTTTTTAAGAAATCTGTCTTAATTTTTTTGATTCAAATATCCACATGGCAACCACATCACTTCAGGATGCAGCAAAATAGCTGGGTATCAGCTCATGCCATTTCCTCACTTAACCCTTTAAAATGCTGCAAGTTCACAACATCAATTTATTATTTACTGCTCTAATAGCAATATCCTAAGCTACATGAAAATCGGGACCCAAATATTTGATAATCCAATCTTTGTGAATAAGCATTTCCAGATTGAAGAAGGAGTCAAGTGGAATGTGAGCACTAAGGCCATTCCCTCTCATCCATACCACACACATCAGCTACATCTAAAGAAATACTCATGTACCATTCCCAACTACAACCCCAAATCCACTTGGATAAAGGCATTCCAAGTTTTGAAAATTTCTTAGCAAGTCTCAGCAAGCCGAACGGCAAATATTTATCAGTAACTGGAAATAATTGGAAATATCAGTGACTCCATCCATTTGAAAATACACATTTTATCTTTAAAATTTTTTTTACCACAGTCTGTTGAACAAGGATTTCCACAATTTTATAAACACTACAAGGTACACATTTTTCTGAATAGGGAATAGATATCACTGAAGGATGAACTTGGCAGTGAATCTGTGGACAGCACCAGGTATTAGAACCTATTCTAAAGTCTTCTATGACTTCCCTGCTAATTCATATATGGTTTCTAAGCCAAGTTTAATATCTGTGGGAAATAGTGATCTTATTTACATTTTTATCAATATCCTCTGCTCATCTCCTAAAACTACTAATAATCAATCTGATTAGCCCTAGCTCAGCCGTGGGCAAACTACGGCCCGCGGGCCGGATCCGGCCCGTTTGAAATGAATAAAACTAAAAAAAAAAAAAAAAAAAGACCGTACCCTTTAATGTAATGATGTTTACTTTGAATTTATATTAGTTCACTCAAACACTCCATCCATGCTTTTGTTCCGGCCCTCCGGTCCAGTTTAAGAAACCATTGTGGCCCTCGAGTCAAAAAGTTTGCCCACCCCTGCAGCTGGTTTGGCTCAATGTATAGAGCGTTGGCCTGCAGACCGAAGGGTCCCAGGTTTGATTCTGGCCACGGGCACATGCCTGGTTGTAGGCTCCATCCCCAGTAGGGGATGTGCAGGAGGCAGCCAATCAATGATTTTCTGTCATCATTGATGTATCTATCTCTCTCTCCCTCTCCTTTCCTCTTTAAAATCAATAAAATATATTTAAATAATCAATCTGATTAAACAATAAGAACGTAGAAGTGTGTCAGAAGTTAAAGAAATCAAGGAAGTAAAGGGAAACACCTCCAGCAATTTTGGTTGGAGAAGTTTATATTAAATGTAGAGGTATTGGTCCTGGAAAGGTAGCTAGAGAAAAGAGGGACTGGGCATTTGTTTTTGTTTCTGTTTTCTAATCAATTATTTGGAATCTTAACATATATTTTAAAATATAAAGCAACTCCCATTATCGTAATAAATGTTTTTCGTGAAAGCTTCATTTACTTACATTTCTTTGTATAACACCCTCCCTTTTCATTGTGTTGGTTACAGGAAGTGAGGTCTAATGTGTGCATACCAACTATGAGGCACAAACAACTCCATTCCCCTCACTCATAGCAGACATAGCTAATCAATCATGTCACGCTTTGCCACTAACGAGCTAGAATTTGGGGGGCTTCAGGGATCCATTACGCATCAGCTGGTGCTGGCATACAGGTTGAGACATTTCCTATTGTTGGTGGCAGAGAAAAACCTAGGTCAGCATGTCCATCCTCCCTATTTACCAGCTAAGAAATCTTGGGGAAGGCTTTTCACCTGTTCTGCTGCCCTCACAGGACTATTACACATTAAAGGATTCAATGCCTGTGAACACGTTTTGTAAGCCACGCTGTTGCAGTCACACATTTGAAGAAATCGGCTTAATTTTTGTAGGGTGCACACCACCATCCTTCTAGTCGGTTTCCTTCCTGGCTCTCCCCATACATATTTATTTGATCTGTTTTATAAGTGTGGGATGTTTTTATTTTTGGTTTTATTGAAACGGTGCACACCTGCACCCCTTTTGAATGTGACGTCTGATACTAACTAGAAGACAATGCTGCTGGAGGAGGAGAGAGCTCGCAGCCTCACACCTGGCTCATCATTACGGTGTCTGGCAGTCCTTTCTGCTCCGCTGGAAGCTGTATGATTAATAACCCCTCTTCCCAATTATGAGGATAACTCCTCTTCCTTTGGCTGTAGACAAGAAATATCTTATGTATGTGCAATGCAAATGGTGGGCTTTGTGAATGCTAATTTCAAAACCAGCTAGGAGTTGATTGGCAGAAAACCGAACAACGGGGTGACAGGCGTGCCAGGGGTCAGAAATCTGTGAAAGAAAGGCTTAGTGAAGGTGGAGAAAAGGCACTGGAGAGATTTGGAGTTAATCAAGAGCAATCGCTGGAAGAGCAGCAGTCTATGAAAGCAGATCTAAGCCAGACATCCTGGAAGAGACAGTAGGTTCAAAGGCTGGTGGGAAAACAATGAGAAGAGTGTGAGTTTAGCTGACTTTACAAAAAAGCAGGCTGGAACTCAGAAGCCAAGATTATGCCACAAAAATGCATGAACTGTATTTTCTGTCTATCACATCCTTGAAAAGTGCACCTGGTTTGAATCCTTAGGAACCTCACCCCCTTTTTGACTGTGACATCCTCAAAGTCAGGGATCCTGTCATTTGTTTTTCTGGATGCTGGCAGAGGCCAAGCACTCAGGCAGTGTTCACTGGGCTGGCCTGAACTGAACAGTAGGTTGTCAGGGGCATGATTTGGGTAACACAAATCATTTTGTTTCTTAATCGTGACAGCAGAGTGATCAGAATGAATACAGGAAAATGTACTTGGAATCCATTCACTAGGTCAAGCAAAGTGTTCAAGAGAAGCCCCATTTTGATTTGCATTCTAAAACGAATGAAGATCTGCTAAATTTTCTGCACAACAGATAACTGTCAGCCCAAGGCTGACTAGACAAAAGCAAGCCCAACAACCTTTCTGTCTGTTGAAACTTCTCCAAGCAATTGGCTTGGGTACACTGTTACTAAATTACTCTGAGGTGATCCACAGTTGGCATTGCAAAAGAAGATGCCCCCTGGACAGAAGAAGAGGTGGGAAGGAGAGAGGTAAAAATGCCACATCCTGTGTTAGCTTGTTCAAATGTCTTCTTTCCACTCTGTTGGGGGCAATGTAGACAGAATTCAGAGCCAGTAGCTTGAAATATCAGTTATATCTGCTCTGAGGGCCACTCCATCCATCGTCTTTGTACTGTAGCCACTTTGCCTGTACAGATGGTTTTTACTTATGGTAAAAATACTTTTTCTTTGGGCAGTATGTCAACCTCAACATATGCTCCCACGTCCAAATGTATTTTTTAGAAAATTACACATCTGCCAAAATTTTACGTGGGGTTTAATAAATCTGTGAACTATACATATACACATTATTTCAACTAACTCTCTAAAATATAACTATCCATGCATATAAACTCTATCTTTATAGCATCCTTGACACATAAATGGAAGCTTTCCAAAATGCTTGGGTACAGAACAAAAGGAAGTGCCAGTTGAAGGAATATTTTATGTACAACCTCTCCCCATCACGTTTATGAAGGTGTTTTATCTGTCTCCTGAAACCAGAAATATTTTGCTTGTCCCATGTGAAAATGAGTACTTCATCTGAATGGATTTTAAGTAATGAAATGACTACTTCCATCCCATCAAATCTAACTAATCTTTATTTCAAGATAATCAAAATGAACCGTGTAAGAGTTCAAACATATTCTAGAAAGGTTTGTTTATTAAGAAGTGTCTCAGGTTGGACTTTTCCAGGGAATTCACTCACCACGTGAGCTAAGAACATAATTCAAAATGTGGAAATGATTTATGCTGGTTTCTAAGTATTTACAGTTCTTCCTTCTTCCTGGCCATTTTGTGACTGGGTGGGACTGTGGGACAGGTTCTGGACAACGAACTGTGAGCAATGAGCGTCTCCTCCCACAGAGGAGCGTTTTCTGGCTCCAGATCTAGCTTGCTCTCTGGCATGGCAACCCATGATGACTCATGGCGGCTGCTCCTCCGCCTCCTTTCCTTAGTGACAGTACGGTAGAACCTCCTGCTGACTCAGAAGAATACACTTTTGTGGCTTTTAGTGATAACAGATTTGGAAAGTGCTTACTAGCACAGCATACTTAGCCTATTATAATAAATATATAATAACGCATATATAAATGAAAATATGTGTGTATTGTATATATATGTATATACTTCACTTAAAAAATCTATTAAGTGAAGATATTAGTTTTATAATTGGATTAGTTATATATATGTATATATATCTATCTTTGTTAGTTATATAATTGAATACACACATGCTTACATAGCTTTTTTAAATTCCAAAAGAATTTTATGTAAACTAATTGATACCATTCTACCCAGCACTCTGTCTTGTTAATTAAGAATTGTGAGATAACATCATTCCCAAAGTAATTAACTGAAAAAAAAAGGTAAAAAGCATATCCTACTTGCATTATTTGTTATTAACAATTTTAAGACTATGCACATTAATTGCAGATCTACATGGAATCAGAGAAAAATATATGTGGACCGGCACCTATAGATATGTAATAAATAAATAGAGACATGTATAATACAGTTGACTTAACTTTATAAATCCCACAAATTACTCATTAAGCCTTAGTAAAAGTTTTTTCCTGAGAAAAGTGTATGTTATTTATCTTATTTATCTCTTTGTCATAGTGACACAATATAAAATAATATGTTTTATGTAACATAGGTATGTGTTATGCAAATATGTTCTAAAAATACACAATAGGAAGGACTTAGGAGAGTTCTTTACCAGTATAATACTGTGCAAAAAGAGGGCATAATTGTCCGAGAACTAGAATTCAATTCAAAGAAAAGCTGAATTGTTTTGAAAGTAGGGGAGGGATAAAAGATGATGGATGGTACTTGGGGGAAATCTAGGAAGATAGGGCAAATGGAGAAGGCATTTTGGGACTAAGAGTACACACAGAAAGAAGCCCAGGCCGACAGGAAGAACACCTACTGAAATCTTATACATTTGGGTGTTGCAGCACGTTCCTAGCGAAAACTCTCTGATCTTCCTTCAGAATCTTTGCAAGTCTACTAAAAGCCAAATAATCAAACCTAAACTGGCTGGATTTCTTATGTAGAATGCTGAAGATGCCAACATCTATGTAATGATTGCTGAAAAGAATCAGCATACTCAGTCCAGGGCAAGGCTTAACCTCAAAATCCCTCTTAAAAGTGGCATTAATTAGGAAAAAACAAATAGCCATGTGTTACCTGCGTAGTCCATTTGCCGTGTACTGGGATTGCACAGAAATAAAACAATTCCGGAAGCACTAAAAAGAGTGGTTGTCTGTCAACACTTACTGCGAGGACAATCTGGAGGGAACTATGAGCCACTTCTATGTACTGGTACTCCAGAAAACACCCTGAGACCGTGATGTAGCGATGGTCTTCTGGGGCCCAGTCTGGGGCGGGTGTCACTGATGTCACTGTACATCCTGGTCCATTCTCCATCCACCAAGATCGGTGCATTGAAATATTAAAAGTCAGGATAAGGTCTGTTTCCTGCAAGAAGGCAATTTATAGGGATGAGAATTACTTCATAAATGTTAGTTAGCTTATTCGGACTGACTTGTTCTGAGTTTCCCATTTGGAAATGTGGGTTCCCCGCTGCCCCATCCTTACTTACTGTACTTTATAGGTAGAAAAAAAATCTAAAGTAAAACTATTAGTTCTCCCTGAAAATGATGTACCTATGAATTCTACTTATGACAGTTTACCTGACTACACTATAAAAAAATTATTAGTAAAATTATCAGCGGCTTACATTAATTGTAAACCTGAAGAGTCCTTAGCTCTTACGACTTGTATTTCAAAGGTTGTAATTTTAACTCTTTTGTCAAGTGAAGATCATCTTCTTTTATTTACTTTTTTAAAGATCATCTTATTTTAAATGTATTTTCCTCTCCCTCAGAATATTCACCTTTTGCCCATTTTAAATATTAAAGTTGTATTTCAATTTAGCAAAAGTCAATATAACGTTGTCACTAATACTAACATTTATAAGACCTTTACTTAATAAAACATAATACTACCTTTTTTTCCCTGTCCATTCCTACTATTTTAGCAAATTTTTTCAGGGTCTTTTCAATCTTGTCTACTTGTACTATACAATTAGCCAAAACATTTCTTAAGAAATATCATTAGCAAACTCTTGCAGGGTGGAGAAAATAAGTCAACAACTCATTAGACAGAGTTCAGAATGTACATGTTTAGCTATAAATACAATAAAAGGCATAGATTTTGTACTTAGAGAGCTTATAATCACATATACAAACAATGTCTTCTAGGAAGAAAATGGGGAAAAGGAATGCATCAAATACAATTTACTACTCAACAAGTCAAAAAATTCATAATAAAATGTAAATGGCTATCTTCAACCTGCAATCATTAACTAGATGATATAATCTTATATTCTCATTTACTTCTTGTAGACATTTAAACAAAAGTCTGCGTGTATGTGCATGTTGTGAACCCTGAGGACTAAGAAGGGCTCCTAGTGGCTACCTGGGCTCAAATAAAAACAAAAACATGAAGCAGAACCTAGCAGCCATTTCTGCACAGGTGTCCCTCAGGCGAACCACACTCCAGGGAGCAGCTCTGCACCTCTGCACCACTAGACTGCCTTCCTCTGGGCCACCAAACTGCCTGCCTGCCTGCACTGTGTTTCTGTCACTGGAACTAGCCCTTATAAAGTAGCTTACTATGGTCCTATTTCAACCAATAGGACTGAGGCTTTCCCCATTCTGTCAGAGCTGTGCAGTTCCGACCTATGGGAGCAGCTCTATTCTGACCAATCAGGGATCAGGAGCAGGGATTTCTGTCTATATAACCCAGTTCTCCTCTAGGTAGGAGAGCACACTTTCCATGGAACAATGAAGATTGTGTTTCCTGGCTGGACGACTATAGCTGCCCACAGCAGTGATGGTTCACAGCCACTCTGCATTACCATGAGCTGTTTGCACTGCATAGAGTTTCCTTCACCACATCCCAAACTGGGGGCTCCTGTTGGTATTGAGTTGGCACCAATGACTATCAGCTAACAAGGTGTATATTATTTTAACCACAAAATATAAATTCTTGGTTGTAAAACAGACAACAAAAAGGTCTCCTGGAAGTCTCCTATTAAATTCAACAGAAATTCCTGAGTGTGATCTGATCCATGCATAACCAATACATTATTTAATTCTCACATATTTATGATTTTGATTTCAAAATAGTAAGGGCTTTTGAGACAAAAAACGAACCTTGGTACTACAAAACAAGGCAGAAAACCACAAACCAAATCTTGCATATTCTGGGTGGATTTTTGTTGAAAAACACACAAAATGGGCTCAGAATTGTAAGATTTGAAAACTTTCATATCTCAAGAAAACTTTCATAATTATTTGTTCAGATTAGAATAGTGACAAAAAATGTTGTGTCAATATTTTTATTCATCTCTCTTAGTAAGTTCAGATTAAAGGACCCCAATTTTGGTCATGTCATTTTTCAAAATAATAGGGTCTGATGTGTGACATGAAAGTTGTTATTAGCACTAAAATGTGGTTTCTGAAAAGGGCTATGTGTATTCAGGTCAACACAAGAAGCCTAATTGCTCAACAAACAATAAACATTTGATAAAAAAAATTGACAAGTAAATGAGAAAATGATACTAATAGCACCTCAGAATTTCAATAAAAAGCTAAAATTTACTTTCAGGGGTTATGGCATTTGAAGAAGAGCATACATGCGTATATCTGTTCTGATAGTAAGCAGTGGAGGCTGTATTGCAGAGTTTAAAAGGTGGAGGGTGAGAGTGAGAAGTTTTGAGTTGTCATTTTTAAAAATCTGAAATATTTTCTTAAATTTCTGGAGTAGTCTACTACTTAGTTATTCTTTTGGAATAATACTGTTGAAAATTGATACAGTCCCATTTCTAGGCTGCTTAGTTACTACCTAAAAGGCTAGAAACTGCACTTCTATGTAAATGGAAATTAGGTTATAGTTATCATCATAGTTACTAACAAATTTAATTATTCATATGCCACATGCAAAACACTCTAGCAGGTCGTAATGATGTAAACAGATAGAAAATGCTATCACTCATATCACAGGCTTGTAGTCTTTTTGGGGGACAAGGTACAAAGAGAAAATGTAACTATACGAGAAAGCGTTGGTTAAATACGCAATGAGGGGTGTGGGCAATCTGTGCACAGGTCCTTGGAGAGTGAGATGCCTGTGAACTCAGTGAGATAGCCCCTAGAAGTGGGAAGTCTGGCTGGGGCCAGAAAGAAGGGTCAGGCTTGGACAGGCCATCAGCCTGGGGAGGGGAAACATTTTAAGTAGAATGGACCAGATAGTAAAAATTGTAGAGCTAAGACTACTTATATACTTATGGACCTGTAAGTAGCCTTTATTTTATGAGATGAGAGTTTGTAAGAAGGAGGAGTATAAAATAGCTTTGGAAAGATAAGCTGGGGTTAGACCGGGAGAGACCTAAACGTTAAATCAAACATCTTAGCCTACTGAAGGATGTTTGATCAGTGACAGGACGCTGGCACTGCCAACCATGAACCAAGAGTAATTACAATAGACATAACCAAGTCTCCTGTGGCACTGCAGTGGACAGTGCGGGAAACGTGGTAAGTCCAGTGCAGGTGCTGAATTAAACTACAGTCATTATGGCGGTGATGACACAAATGTTGTAAGACCCGAAGGCTTGACCTCCGTCACCCAGACTCTTCTGCTGAGTTCTATAATGGTCCAGGGAAGCTCGGACCAGGACCACTGCTTTCAATACTCTCAGAGTAGGAATGGGAACAAGTCAGCATTCACCTTACCATAAAACATACATCTGGCGATGACGTTAGAGGAATGAATGCCAAGCAATTTAATTGAAAGAAGCAACCTTTAACAATAAAAACACTCTGGGAGGTTGAAATACTTACATCAATAAAACATATATTTGGTTATCAGGACTGAGAATAAATAGGAAACTCTCTGATTGTATGATATTCTGTAATCAGCTGAGGAGGCAGGAGTTCAGATAGTGAGAAAGGCTGTATTTGACACCAAAAAAATCGCTTTTTTTTCAATAAACTCTTATTTATTTACAATCCATATACACTGGGTTAAAGTTTAAAATATCATCAGAAAGCAGTGTGTTATATCTCATTGCTAATATCTACAAGTAGATATTAATTCATAGGAAACCCTGAAAAATTCTTTAAAAGCATCATCATTCCTGGCTTATTTCTTGCTGGTGAACTTAATATTTTAACCCTAAATACAGCTGGTTCATTTTTTTCTATCAATACATTCATAGATCTATGCAAACCTACTTAGACATATAAAAACCCCAATGCTAAATTTGTCCTGGTATCATATGAATCAGTGAAAGCAAATGATGTTGTTCAAGATGCAGAAAGAAGGAGCTGAGAAAATATGGTTTTAAAAAGATAAGCAAAATCACAAATACACTTTAACAAGTTGGATAAATGTTACATATATAGGAATATAGACCAGAACATAAAGAAGTTCATATCTACCAACTCTAAAATCCAAAGATGCGAGTCATGCTATGATATGATGAACTTATGAGAAGTAGATGGACCATAAAATATACATTTGTGCCCTCCTTTCTTCTAGAATATTCAACTGTGGGTAACCGAGATTTGGATGATCATGGGTCATAAACTCAGTATGACACCATCACTAATATTGATTCCAGTGTCTGGTTTCTGTCGTTAGTTATTCAAGAAAAGATTTAAGAAAATATTTCTGTGACCATGGTGAACATTACAACCATTGCTCTAAAATCAGATGAGAAAAGTCTGATGGTATGTAGATTTCCAAAAGCTAGAGTTCTTAAACCAAAATGTGTCTCTTGCCATTGGTAAAAAGGTTCACCAAAAATTCAATGTAAACCATTTACAGTTCATTGACACTGTGTTTTCATTGTTTCTAGCCTGAAATGGGTTTCTCTGGTCTGTGTTCCCCCAAAAGGCCAGTATTACACTTTTCTAAATCTTATCCTGACTGCCTTCTTAGTTGAGACAAATGTTCCATATTATCACACAATTTGGTCTGCACTGTCTGCATCCAGAACATTGTTGCTGAAGTCGCTTTCTTATGAAATTCTCCCCAATACCTCCTATTAACATCCTGCATATCTCTCTGCATTAGAATTAATACTTTGGTCTACTCCTTCTAGGAAGCTTTTCCTGATTAACCCCATTCCTTTTTTAACATTACAATGTATACCTAATACTTCAAGAGCAATATTATCTTGGTCAACTGCTTTCTTTTTATGGGTAAAGGAGTATGTTAAACCCCAATAATAGTCACCTTTTTTGCTCAAGAAATGTATATTAACTCTTGGCTCTGAAGAAAGCCTGCATCTGGAATATTAAAAAAAAAAAGTTGTTTTAAGATGATCCTTGCAATGATCTAAAAGAGAGAAAGGAAAAGTAGGAAGGAAGGGAGGGAGAGTGGATAAAAGGAAAAGAAGGAAAGGAAAAGAAAAAAAAAGAATTCAATAAAGAAGCCTCCATGCTATATTCAAGTTAATTGAACCTCCAGGCTCAAAAGTCCTTTTTTTCTTTTCTTTTCCTTTTTTTTCTTTTTACTCCTAATGTTAGGACCCATCTGCTGAGTGGGATCTAAGTTTGGCAAAATGAGTCTGCTCTCCTCTCTTTCACACCCTCACAAGCAGATGCTCCAGGCAGAATTTTCTCAGCTGGTTACAATGATGAAAGATCAACTTCTCACTGACTTTATCGGTTTCCCTGTATGAAAAGCTCCTCAGGCAGCTTTTCCTGCTGATTTCTCACCTTCCCGTTTGTTCCCTCCCTGCAGGTATGTTTTCCATCTTGTGAGTGTTCCTTTCCTGTCTTAGAGCTTTGAAAAGTGATCTGCATTCACTCAAGGGAGTTAGGGAGGCAAAGAACATGTTAGCTCTTTCAAGAGATGTTACGGCCATTTTAGCACTCACCAGAAGCCCACCCTGGCATTTGTTTTCAAATCACAGTTATGTGGGTTTTTAATTGCCATGGAGGCACAGAGGTTCAGATGATAGTGAAGGCTTGGAGACACTGAAGGCACATTGCCATGTCCTCCCGAATAGTTCCACACCTTTACTCCCGGTCATTAACTCACCTACATATGCAACCCACCTCTGGTACTGATGTCATTTTGGAAACTATGATTTAGACAGCATCTGTGCTTGTCACCAAGGATTTTTTAACTTGTCAACAGAATTGAATTGGGAGCCCAATTTAATTTGAATCCATAGTTCAAAATGTATATTGGTTTAATTTGTTATGAGAGATGCTAATAAAGTTTTATGTCCTTTCTTCATTCATTTTCTGGGAGAGAACATTCCATGGAGAAATGACCAAAAAATGGTAGCAAGACAAAGATGAGCCAAGTGTTAATGTTACTGATGGACTTCATAGTCATTTTTTAGTTACTGAGAATGGCCACAACTGGGTATGAAGTGAAATGCTAATTAACAAAAAAATTTCTCTGTAAAATGTTTATAAGTCTTTAATTTTGAATAAGTTCAGTTTTGCAGCTTATTGATAAATTTGAGGCAATCTATATTACAAAAAAAAGGAAATAAAGTTTGTGTATTCATTGCCTAGTAAATGCTACAATAACATTTAGAAGTAGGGATCACTATGCTTATTTAATAGAAAAAATAAGGCTGAGCATGAATATATATCTGCAAAAGTTATTTTTATTAAGGATGAAAGCTAGGTTTCAAACTTATTTTTTTCTGACTCATGCTTTCCTACTGGACCTTGTTGCCTTTTACAGAAATTATCTTGGCCATCCAATCAATCATTGCAAAATACCATATTTAGTCTTCTTTATGAGAATGTACTGAAATAAAAAAAAAGGTGGACACAGAATTCATACAATTTATTTCAAAAATTTCCAGATGCAGTTCAGAAACCTACTCAACATTATAAAAGACCTTGACATGTCCTCTTAGGTGGTTTGCCAAAGCTAATACAAAATTCATTGCACCCTGCAGTTACAATACTGTTGTATCTGCCATGCATTTGGATGAAGAAGCTTTTAAAGATATTTTAGTTGTACTTTATTCTCATGAGAGCATTTTTTTTAAGTTGTAAGATTTGTCTCCTGTCTTATTTTTATCCTGGCAAGTACATAGATCAATACTGCTTAGAATTTGTGGAGACAAATATAAATAAACCTGTAAGTCTAAATACAACACCTTTAAGAATATGTATCTATTTCATTTGGATTGTTTCCAAAGAGCTCTTTGTAGCTTTTGTTACACACAAGGCCAAGAGGCGACTGGAGGTCACTATCTAGAAGAAAACATTAATAAACAGAAAAATAGTCATCATTAAAGTGGTCATCCATAGCCATAAGCCAAGGAGCCACTTGAATTTATACCATACGGGTTAGCATATCCAATATGAAATTGGAAATCACATAGAGAAAAACACGGTGGTATGATTTTAAATTATAGGTAGAGTTTGTGAAGCTACTTCAATAAAGGAATAATAAAGTAAACAGCTCTTTTCTGCAGTGAACATAGGAATTGTATGGCATATAACCTTCTCATATACCAAAGAGACCTTACAGACTTCTGTCAGACTGTTTGGTTTGGTGTGTAACAGACACTGATAAGATTGCATCCTGTGTCCAGGGTGGTTATGGGGTTTAAAAACCATGTCATATGAGGAGCCATGAGAGAATTCTGGTTGAATTGTCTGTAAAAGGAAAGAATCAGAAGGATCTTCATAATTGCCTTTAAATATTTAAAGAAGTACCCAAATCCAGAGGGATCATACTCATTATTTACAGTTAACCCCAGAAAGGCAGGCACAGATTCAAGCTAATGAATTTATCTGGAAGGTAAGGCAGACCAAAGGATTAGAAGTGCTCTCAAACGGAATGGGTGGTATTCTGAATAATGAATGCCTATAGCTAGGCGGTCATTTAAGAGTGAAGACTGCACTCAAAACTTGTACAGTCTCTTCCCTCAATATGGCTAGTTTATGTTAATAGTCTGCCTCCACTGACCACTCATTTTATCTATTACATACTATGCTGTATTTGACAATGATTATATATAAATTCTCAGCATCAGGACACTTAGAGAATCACTTTTGAAGTATCAAAATCATTTTAGCTCTCTTGTGAAAAGGAGCAATTTTAATAAATTTCCACCAATCACTGTTTATTCACAGCTAGAGCCAAGGGAAGAACCTGAATTTACACATTGAATCTGAAAAGATGCCAACAAAAATTCAAGCAATTTAAGAATTTAATCTAGTTAGAATATTAAAAGTTACTTACTGTTATAGAGTATGGCTACATAATTTTTAGTAACTTTGTACCCATCATGCATCTCTCAATGATGAGAATACGCCGAGAAATGTATTCCTAGGCAATTTCACCCTTGTGTGGACAACATAGAGTGCACTTGAACAAACCCCGAAGGTATAGCCTACTACACACCTAGGTTGTCTGGTATAGCCTATTGCCCCTAGGCTGCAAGCCTCTATAGCACGTTACTGTATGAAACAACAAGAGATTGAGTACAAGAGAAAATGATGCAATCAAGAGGTGAAGTAAACACGAGATGTACTATGAGGATGCTGCCAGCATAACACACATACTGTTTAACAGAAAACTTTTTTGTAAGTAGAAAAAGTACACTCTAAAATAAGAATAAAAGGTATCATATAGTTAATAAATAAGTCAGTAACATAGTCCTTTTTTATCATTATCGAGCATAATGCACTGTACTTAATTGTATGTGCCATCCTATATAATAAAAGCATAATATGCTAAGTGTCCAGTTGTCTGGTCGTCCGTTTAACCAATCAAAGTATAATATGCTAATGATATGCTAAGGCCGCTCAACCACTCTCTATGACGTGCACTGACCACCAGGGGGCAGATGCTTTGACTGGTAGATTAGCTTGCTGCTGGGGTCCGGCCAATCAGGACTGAGTGAGACAGGCCGGACATGCCCTGGAGCCCTCCCACGGTCCCTCCCCAGCTTGCCAACCTCCCACGTTCCTCCCTGGACCTGACTGTGCACTAGTGGGGTCCCTCGGCCTGGCCTGTGCCCTCTGCAATCCGGGCTGAGGGACCCCCCCACCTGAGTGCATGGATTTCGTGCACCAGGCCTCTAGTACTTTTATATGACTGGTAGCACAAGGGGTTTGGTCACAGCAGCATCAGCGTAAACACTTAAGTACTACAGTTTGCCATGACATTACAACAGATATAATGTCACTAGGTGATAGGAAGCTTTCATCTCCATGATAATATTACGGGACCACCATTGTATATTTGGCCAGTTGTTGACCAGAATATGGCTCTGTAGCACCTGGCTTTACTTTAAAAAATTCAGTCACAAAAGAACTGAAAGTTATTGTAGATCCCAAGGCTAACTAAATTCAAACCTGACATTCGACTCCTTCCACTCTAAAATGCAGTTATTCATTTTCCCTGGTGGTACACTGCCACTTAGCATGGAATGAAGCTTTAGTTTTTATTAACTGTATAATTTGATTTCTCCCTAGTTGAGTCCGTGTTAATCATTCTCCATAAAGAGAAATGTATGCGCCTGTCTGAGATTACTGAGAATAAAAGGGAAGAGTAAAAAATATTTCATGTTCAGGAAAATTTTGAAAGAGCTCACGTAATGCATTGCAATCACTTTTATTTTCAGGTTGAAATTATCCAGGTAATTATGCAATTTCTCTGCTCTGCTTACCAGTGGAAACTAAGATAGTAGGGCTGGTGGGAAAAGTAAAACTCTGTGAAAGAGAAGACTTGAGCTCATGACCACGGGTATCATTCTCCATAGAGCTTTCTCATTCTGTAGTGCAGAGGAGAGAATGATCATCCCTTTCCAGGTAATTGAGTACCAGAGAAGTATAATGGGAATTGTTTCCTTGAATGAGGATGAATTTGGTCTTCGTGGTAAAGCTCTGTGAGATACGGACATAAAGAGATTTCTGATCATTTGTAATAATTGACCATTTTCATCTGAAGAATCCTATCTTTAGCTGGGGATGAGCACATGGCTGGGAACCTTTTCATATCACTTTAAGACACTTCCCTCTCTAGCAAAGGATAGTCTTGACATGCTTTCATGGTAATAGTGGCCAGACCCTATGATCTGGCTACTCCACTTTGTTACTCTGTCCACAGCACTTCTTCATACTGCCTATCCTGACCTCTGCCCAAGTGTAGGAAGCCTACATTCACCTGTGTACATTTCTAAGCACAACACTGGTTTACCCACCTTGCTCTAAACCTCCGTCTCTCCATTCTAACCCAACACTTCAGACTCTACATGAAACTGCAGTAACTATGTGAAACCTTCCTATGCTGGCCATATTCTTGCCTGTAACTTCCTGCCAGCATGATTTGAATTCAGAACCTGGGCCTTACAATACGTGACTGCTTTCCAAGACATAAGGCACATCAACATAGAACCTAGAGTCTAAATATACTCACTAATTACTGGCATATGTATCCCTTGGCTATGACAAGTGTCTAGTATAGCTTTCGAACTGACATTTATTGAGTCAATAGGATGCATGTACTTATAATGAATGTACGGTCTGTCTCTTTATAACTTGGTTTAACCTTTCTTTTTTGACTAAAATGGATTTCTGGAAAGTACATCATGTTGTTTCAATACCTTATGTTGAAAAAGGTTTTGATGTTTATCAGATTTAAACCATAAACAAAGAAGCTAAAGGAAATGAATAAGAAACTTGTGCTCAATTAGATTAATGATCACAGTAGGTATTGCTTTGCTTCTCTTAAACCCCGGGGTACTTATTTTCTTCCACAAAACGTAAACAGAAAACAATATTTCTCCTGTGTACCTGGGTAAATTATTCCTTCCCATGGGCCAAAATAAATTTAAACAATCATGATGCACTGTTTGTTGGGGGGCATAATTTGAGATAGGAAATAGAATTGAATATGATATTTGGAGCTAGTCTGAGAGAAATCATTTCAGAGCCTTCTACAGGCAAAAAGATAAACTGCCTTATCATTGTCTGACGCAAACACCTGAAATTTCAACAGTTAGTTTTGGGGACAAAAGTCCTTTGAAAGTGGGAGGACTGTTCTGGTTGACTTCTGGTCCTCTCCCCTCTGCATAGCTCTGGGGCTTACTTCTTAGACTCAATAGATTAGGAGAAAAAGAAAAAGTACTTATTTCCCACTCTTCAGGTTTTTAGAGATGAAAAACAATTTTTATTTTATTTCTCCTCAGGGAAAAGGATGGGAGAGATATATCTCCCATGTCTTTTTCTATCTCTTCGCCCCACCAGCTCCATGAAGAGCAACTTGTTTGATGGATAAGGTTGGAAATGGGAGTGAGCCTGCTCAGCTCAGCCAGAACTCTCCTCATATTTGGAGACAGCTTATCCGCAGAATGCACACAATCTTTGTAACTCCATGGGGTGAAATCACAGGCTCAAATTATATCTTCTTTGTAGTGATATTCACATAGGTATTTGATAAAGATATATTCATATGGATAGTTAATAAAGATATAGTTATATATTTATGGTTATCATTCATAAAAATATGCAACTCAACTGAATGTGTGCCTGGAAGTTGAATGATACTGGACTGGAGGATGGGGCATGGAAACCAGAGGCCCAAGGGAAGTACTCGAGAGAAGTCAGTATTATCCACAGGGCCCTACGTACCCACAGTCCTCTTTTGAGGAATAGAGTCGGTGACCCAAAATTTTCCTACACAGCTAATTGGATAATGAATGTAAACTTTATACAGACAAAGATCAATAGAACCAGTTAGGTTGAATATAATACATTCAGATAAAATTAGTTGCATATCATTAAAGTATTCTTACCTAAGTCATTTCAGGTATTCTAAATATGTCTTAATTTAAAACCTGAAATATGGCCTATTTAATAAAAATTAACCAAGATTCTAGTTCTTCAAGACAATGAAGGCCATCACTGTGAAGGATAAAATATAAATAAGACATGATTTAGCCTTCAAAGACTGTACAATCTGATAAACTGTCAAGCAACATGTGTAATTACATCATAAGGTAAAACATGGCTATAACCTTAAGAAAGATAAAAAACACTTTGGAAGTAAAGGTCACATCTGCTTGAGTTATCATGAAAGGCTTAACAGTAGAGTGGATATTTTAACTAGGCCTTAAAGAACAAAGAAAATTTAAGTAGGGAGAGATTTAAGAGGGAAATGTGGGCAAAGGTAAAAAGTGAACACCACAATTTAGAAAGAAAATACTTAAGAAATGATGAGTTGGTCTATGAGACTATAGTGGTTTGCTTTCGTACATGTGTGTGTATATATGTGAATGGTATGAGTAGGTGAGTTTGTGTCAGCACTAGTATATAAATGTGTGTGTGTGAACAAGCATGAGTATGTAAAGGTGCATGAGCATGAATGTGTACACTGTAAATGTGTGTGAGTGAGGGTGTGCGTGTGAGTGTATGTGAGTGTGAGTATGTGAGTGTGTGTATGTACATGCTCCAGGACAATCACTGTGGGGGAAGGGAAGTAGCAAGTAGGGTGTGCTAGAGGCAATTTGAGAGCCATGGGGCACTAAAGCAAACAGCTAAGATTACTGAGTACCTTGGAACCAACAGAGCACCTTTTTGAGTGTGATATCCACAAATACTCAGACTTTTAGGTTCATACAATCTAGGAAGCCAGCTTGGATGACTGCGGATGTAGAGTTGCATTGCATAAGAAAAAGCAATGGGTGTGAACTAACATATGTTGACACTTTATAGAAATTATCTCATTTCATTCTCAATAGAATATTCTTTTTCCATTTTCAAGTGGATATCTTACACAGAGAAAACTGATGCTGAGTGATTAAGTGACTTTGCTAAAGGACAACTAGGATCTGGACTGAACTCATAATTTGTCTTACTCCAAATCTCATGATTTCCCCAAAATATCACTGATTTCTAAATTTTAATTATTTGCATAATCTTCCTTGGTTTGACTTATTACCACTGTGCTAGACTCTTAGTATGGTTCTTGTAATTTATAACTTTATTTTGAAAAGGAAATTAATATTACTATTTGATGTGCTGGTTATGTTTTTCTAATACAAATTAAAAATTCTTATATAACATGGCATCCTCAGCTAGTATAGTAGGTACCTTTGTAATAAGAAAGTGCCCTCCAAATGCCCCTCCTGCTCCCCCAAAGCCCAGCTTAGCTCTGATTTCAAGACACAGGGCTTGGTGAACAAAACTAACATTTATTTCAGCCTCCACTTACCCCTTCAGGAAGATGCCTTGGGGCAGGGCATAACCTGCAGAGTGTTATGTGGTGGCCCTGCGTATACCTATTAAACTGTAAAAAGACAAAAAACCTTGCCTGGCTATGTACCTCCTTATACAGTCTAGCAGGCTTTTGGAAATACGGCATTTCACAGAATAAGAGGCGGCCGTCAGTTGTCTTGATATCTGTGAATTCCTCCTTAGCCTACAACTTATGGATGGAAGGCATTTAATGAGGCATGAGTCATTTCACAGAATGGATTTCCCGGATGTTTAATGCATCTTTAAATGCGTGTTAAATAGATGGATTTACATACTTGGATATGTAAATTCTACTTTGCCGGGAGCCGGTCCATCCTTGCTGTTTCAAGGGACCTGGCATATATGGCATACGGTTCTTAATATGTTTGCTCACCTTCTTGGTGCTGTGTTTTAACCAAGGTCACCTCTCCGAGAAAGGTTGTTTCCCCAGGTAGGGATTTTTCCCTGAAGTCAGGGAGGGGATAAAACCCCTCAACTAAGTGCCAGGTGGGTAATTAATCACTTTAACTACGAACAATCATGCTTAAGCTACATAATCTTTACTCCCTGGAATGGAGATAAGAAACGCCCTAACCTTTGTAATAGAGATTGATAGGATTGAATCAACTGGTATAAATACAGATGTAACAAGACAGAAAGAGACAGAGCTTAGAAGAGAGCCAAGAAGACAGAACCTACACAGAACCTACAGACAGAAGAACTTCGCTGGAGAGAACATGGCAAAAGATCCTGGACTGAACCTGACTACAGAAATTGGCAAGAGAACCTGACTAGAACCTGGTGACTGAGCCTGGCTGGAGAGCCTGGACGGAGCCTGGCTGGAGAACCTAGCGAGGGAACATGGCTACAGAACCTCGCTGGAAATCCGAAGCAGAACCTCTCTGGAGATCCAGACCAGAACTTGGCTGGAGATCTTGGCTAGAGATCCTGGCTAGGCTGCTGATCAACTGAACACTGTCTCCGTGTCTTTCCTTCTTTGCCGACTCCGTCTAAACCTTTGGGGACCCCTGGACCCGCTGGGGCTGGACCCCGGCATCTGGCGCCCGAACAGGGACCCCTAGGTAAGCCCCACTCTCGGGACGGATCGGACTCCACCGTAGGAAGAGGGTGGATAGTCTTCGCCGACTCCGTCCACACCTTTCGGAACCCCTGGAACAGGATTCCCATAGGTAAGCCCCCCCCATTGAGAACCCCCACATTCGGGACGGATAGGACTCCACCAGGGTGCTACAGACCCCCCTATAGAGGATAAGTAGGGTAAGAAGGTGGATAGTACAGAACTTAGATTGAGAAGATGTGCCATACTGAGTCCAAAGAAAGAAGACTCTGTATTGATCTTTAGATTAAGAAGATGTGCCATACTGAGTCTAAAGAAAGAAGACTCTGTATTGATCTTTTAACACATATGCTTGCTAGCAGAGGAATTAAGGTTACTCCCAGTCAGATGGAACATTTTATACAAGAAATACGTCCATGCTTTTCTGAGGAAGGAAAGGTGCCGGAAAGGTAAATGTAGAGGCATGGGAGAAGGTAGGCCCAAGGAGCCTTATCCTTAACCCCACTGCAGCCTTTCCACCCCGGGAAAGTGCAGGATTGGCAAGCTCTCCCTGGGATGATAGATCAGGACTCAGGTAATAGCGGAAAGCGCCAATCCTACTCTTAAAATGGATACATTTGAGGTTTTTCTTATTAATGCTTGCTTTTAAAAAATAAAAAAGGGGGAATTTGCCGGGAGCCAGTCCATCCTTGCTGTTTCAAGGGACCTGGCATATATGGCATACGGTTCTTAATATGTTTGCTCACCTTCTTGGCGCTGTGTTTTAACCAAGGTCACCTCTCCGAGAAAGGTTGTTTCCCCACGTAGGGATTTTTCCCTGAAGTTAGGGAGGGGATGAAGCTCCTTAACTAAGTGCCAGGTGGGTAGTTAATCAATTTAACTACAAACAATCATGCTTAAGCTACATAATCTTTACTCCCTGGAATGGAGATAAGAAACGCCCTAACCTTTGTAATAGAGATTGACAGGATTAAAATGAACTGGTATAAATACAGTTGTAACAAGACAGACAGAGACAGAACTCAGAATCTAGAGACAGAGACAGAACTCAGAACACAGAACTAAGGACACAGGGCTTGGAAGACAGGACCAAGAGAGACAGAGCCTAGGCACAGAACCTACACAGAACGTTCTCTAGGGACAGAAGAACTTCGCTGGCGAGAGCATGCCGGAGGATCCTGGACAGGGACTGGCCTCAGAGCCTGGAGGCGGAGCCTAGCGAGAGAGCATGGCAGGGGATCCTGGACTGAACCTGACTGCGGAGATTGACAGGAGAGCCTGACTAGAACCTGGTGACTGGACCTGCCTGGAGAACCTGGACAGAACCTGGCTGGAGATCCTAAGCAGAACCTCTCTGGAGATCGAGACCAGAACTTGGCTGGAGATCCTGGCTAGGCTGCTGATCAACTGAACGCTGTCTCCGTGTCATTCCTTCTTCGCCGACTCCGTCCACACCTTTGGGGACCCCTGGACCTGCTGGGGTTGGACCCCGGCACTACTTTGGTTCAGGAATCTCCATAAAGTTGATGATAACAGCACAGGTATCCTAGGACTGCCCCTGGGTAGAGTTATATCTTGACTCCACGATTCATTTATGTCTATTTTTCAGAAGTTTCAATATTTCATCAATTTAGAGCTGATCTCAGGTTCCTACAAACTCAGGAGAGAGCTTTTTGAATGGGACTTTGGAATCTGGCCTTTCACCGCTGCTTTCAACTTTTAATACCCCATTCACTGTATTCCTACTTAGTTCAGATCCTGGCAATTATTTCCTCTTTAGATATTCATGCAAGAAGCAAAGAATATTCTTTTTTCCATTTTCAAGTGGTAACACACATTAAGTAAATTGAGTTATTTTTTTTTTAAAGAAAACAATGTATTCTAGCAGAAAGAGTAGGGAAAAAGACACACTTTGAATCTGGCATTCCATAGTTTCTAACTGTGTAACCTTAGCCAAGTTAATTAACCTTTCTGCCTTATTCTTTAAAATGTAGATAATACTCTTAAGTTTTTCTGCGAGACCAAAAAAACATAAACCCTCTGCAGCACAAAGTAAGTTTTCAATGAAAATACTTTCTTTCCTCCTTTCATAGTAACTTTAAGTTGTAAAAAGTGAGAAAAAGCTATTCAAGATTTTTGAAAAATATTTCTGCTGTACCACTGGTTCATATCCAGCTATTTGGTATTATTAAAGTAACTGGTTATTTCCTTCTTGCTATAATTTCAAGAAAGTACTTCTCACCAGATAATAAAACAAAACCAAAGGACTGGCATTTCATGTTCCCGAATTATAAGATCGAACATTTTCCTTCCTGGGTCAGCAGGGTCACAACCTTATGGAACAGCAGCACCTGCTCTGGCACCTGGCTCCCTGCGGTGACAGAGAAGGAAACTCTACTTTAGAAACTGACATGCAGTCAAGTGTCCCTTCCAACTGCTGCCTGTGCGGTTTAAACATTAGATTTTTAAGAGAAGATATGTCCCAGGGAAAGAAAGAAATTATACTCAACTAGGGCTTTGCAATTTATGTTTAGCTCTCTGATCGTTGTAGGTAGTGCGTAAGTGGAATGAAGGAAACTCTAGTGTCAGGAAGATAGAGGAGGCAAACACAAATCAATATTGTGGAGGATGCTCAAGGAAATGACTTTTCTGCCTACTTGGTATTTTTGATATACGAATGATGCATCTTAGGGATTGGATTTTCTTAGTTTAGAACAAAATAAATATAGAAAAACGGGACTGAGAAAGCTGTAGGTTAAGATGGAAAATTGTAAGACATTAAGCATTACAAAGGAGCCACTTCCGTCTATTTAAAACAACGAACAAACAGATCCTATGATGGACTTCATTTTTTTTTTTTTTTGTAAATAACATAACCATTTGCTCTAGTGATATTTTCAGATCCAAACCTCTCATTTTAACAAACACATACTACAGATAGACTCAAAATCCTTGAGGATAACACATGGCCAGAATTACAGGTCTTATCTTAAAAAGTGTAATTCTGTTCCCTGCTTTCGGGAAAGTACAGGAAATAAATACCATTCCAGATATAATTTATAAGGCTTCCTCAGAATTGGAATTCTGAAAAAAAAATGGAGGTATGCCTGTGAGAATGTCTTTTACTAAATTCATATTCTTTCACTTCAAACCATCCCACTATCTCATGAAAGGATAAGAAAATTGGTATTCAAGCATTAGAACTGCACTCACTTAATTTCCATCTTCTCTGATTTGTGTAATTTTTTACAGTGTTAAAAGCACAAAAAACCCCTCCAGAAATTATATTACTTTTAAATAGCAGGACCAGATGGAAGTCCTAAGTCTCCTAAATCTCATTCTAATGTTCATTTTTACACTTTCATTCTTCTAGAGTGGACACATTATGCACTCTTATCCTATTGACTACAGAGATCATCACTCATCACTCAAGCAAATGCTCCCTATTTTCTATTCCTTTCTTCAACACCTGGAATTTGCTATCTGTAGGTACACTCACCAATTACTACTGACCCCATCGACTGGTTTCTTCACCTCACATAAGAGTCCAGGAGGTTTCCTTTTCCTGAGAGCATGTAACTGCCGATGGGTTGTTATTATCTGTTTGACACCCTTTTTTCCTTCTTCTGATAACAGGAATACTACTTTGTTTTGGGAACTGCCATTCCACAGGTTGTTATGCTGACTGATCATAGTAGTTAATCCTCCTAAACACACGGATTTGTAAAAGGGAAAATCCCTGTTTCAAGTAGGAACACTCAAGAGTCCATTTGGGGACCGAGAAGGACCTTGAAAGAAAGAGTGTCTTTCTTTGTGAAAATGAATATATTAAAAGACTGAGAAAGCCTGCGTAGGGGAACTCGGTGAGATGCAATATGGCTCCAGTAGCAAAGGCATCTGGGAAATGTTGGATTCTCTGTTTAACCTTCAGTGACTGTTGAACTGTGTAGCCTCATGCTTGGCTGACTGCTCAGAAAGTTGGAATGCCACCTGAAGTCCAAAGATAAACCCCATGCCCCCCAGAAAGAAGGTTCACAATGTACAGAATGTGGTAACTGCCAGAAGTTATCTGTTCACTGAGGAATGCATGGTTCTTTCTGGTGGTCTACATGACCACCCACTGCCTGCTTTTATTATTAACCCCCTATAAAAAGAGACCCTGTCCTGGGGGGTGTGGATAATTCCCAGCCAGTCACCCCTGGAAGCAGGCAGCTGCTTTGACTGTGTATGTAAGTTTCTCCTATTGAAGCTCTTACAAATTTGAATAAGGCTACATGTCAGTTCTTTGAAGTTGATCCTGAATTTAGATTTTTGAAGGTTTCCCTCAACAGCCTGTAGGGGCCTAGTACCATGTCTTCTACCACATTAGGAAGCATGTCTGGGAGTGAATTAATAACCCAGAAAAGAACAAATAATGAGAACAATGAAAAAAGACAAGCTTCTGGTAGATTCACATCTCTTGTACCCTTGGATCCTATGAACCTGAAGTTTTGACCACCTCCCTAGACTTTCCAGTTCATGAGCTTTGCAAAACCTTCACTCTTTTACTCTTAAACCAGCTTGAGTTGGGCTCCTGTCACTTGGATTTAAAGAGTTTTAATACGATATTATTCTTTATTTGCATCCTCAAATTTTCCATAGCTAATTGTACTTATTATTACACAGTTGTTATTCTTTACAACTTTAAGATATAAAAAAAAAAACCCCACCCTATTCTTTTTTTGTGTTTCCTTTTATACTTACATTTAAAGGTCAGTAATGTGTGTTGTGCCCTGAGGAATTACTTTTAGTCTTCCCCTGATAAGCTGTACATGCTTAGGGGGCTTGCTCTTCTCATAATGCATGTTCCCTTTTTCTACAATGGCACGTCCATCCCAACCTTTCCTTTGCAGCCCACACCTGCATGTGACTAGTCAAAGAAAAGCTCCAAAGTCAAAACCTAAAACATGTTTTACTTCCCAGACAAAATGGCAATGAGCATTGTGGTGGTGCCCCTTCCTCCACTCCAAATGTATCCACATCTGAACTCCCAGAACCTGTGAATGGGGTCTTATTGGAAAAAAGAGAAAAAGGATCTTTGCAGACGTAATTAAGGACCCTAAAATGAGATTATCCTGGATTATCGGGGCCCACCCCAAATCCGATGACAAATATTCTCAGCAGAGTCAGAAGAGAAGAAGACAGGCAGACGAGAAGGCATGTGAAGATGAAATAGAAATTGAAATTTTGCCTCAACAAGCCAAGGAAAGCCTGGAGCCATGGGGGCTGGAACAGGAAAGGAGGGATTCTTGCTTGGTGCACCAGAAAAGCATGGCAATGCCCATACTTTGATTACGGACTTCTGACCTCCAGAACTGTGAGAGAATCAATTTCTCTTGTTTGCGGTAATTTTTTTTTCCCAGCCACAGGAAACAAATACAGGCATTATAAAAAATAAATGTGAAAATCAATTATTTCAGAACCAGTGAATGCACAGGCTGTTATTTTGGTTACTGAGGTTCCCAGTCTGGGACACAGCTTTGTCCTGCCCTTGGAGAGAACTGGCTCTAGAATAAGAAGAGGGAAAGGCAAGTGGATGCAAAGAAGGGAGGGGAGAGAAAGGCTTACAGCCACAGAACTGGGGGAAGTTTTCATATATAAGCAGTCTTATTTAGGGATTTGTTTATTTCTCAAATTCTCCATTAGGAAAGAAACATTTTCTTCCAATCAAACTGGTAATATTTTCTTGAGGCAGTGATATATATAGAGAGTAAAAGGTGCACGAAGCTATAATAAGACAGGTTTGAGTGCAAATTATAGCTTCAGCCTCAGATGGGGGATCTTGAACAGTCTCTGATACAATCAGAGTAAATGAGACTTCTGGTCAAAGTCTGAGAAAGAAGCCCTTGTTCCCGCTTATAGATTCAAATGTGAGAACAATGCAGTGCTTAGGGTTGCTGATTGACCTTCTGGCTCTGAAGGGACATCTAGTCCCTTAGAATGGAGCCAACCAGAAAAATTGAAACCGAGATTGGGAGAGAAGTGAGGCATGGTTATATGATTTAAGGTTTCAAATTCAGCTCTGCTGTATCCCCCAGATTTTTTAGTTACAATACCCAATAAATTACATTTTGTCCAAGACACGTAACCCAAAGAGTGTTGAAATACTATGTAAAGCCACTTAATATCATTTCTGAAATGTAAAATATACATTATAAATACCATTAGCCTGGAATTGCCTCAGAGTAGTGATTTTTCAACCTTGGCTGCCCATTAGGATCACCCGAACAGCTTTTAAAATGTCCCAGTGCCCAGCAGCGGTCCATACCCATTAAATCTATGTCTCTGGGAGTGACACTCAGGCCTCACCGTGTTCTTAAAGCTTCACTGGTGATTTTTGTGGGGCAGCCAAAGCTGAGAACCACTGTTTTATGGCTAACTCACAAACAGGATTTATAAGAAAAGTGGTGGAAAGAGAAGGCTTTTACTTTAAAAGGCAACCATAAGTATTGACTATTTATTGTGTCAAGATTTTGAAGTTCACTGCCTGTGTAGAGATGGCTTCTAATCCTGTTTGTGTTCTCTCTGGGAAATTGTTGCTGGTTTCTTTAGCAGGAGTTAAGAGAATATCTTTTTAGCCTCAGCAGGCTATGCTCATTTATTTTTATTCTATGAAAATCCCTCCAAGTTTTTGAGCTCGTTATTTTATGAGGAAGCAATAAATTTAACTTGACCATACATACTGCTACAAAGCTTAGTGTTCCATAGGAGACAGCTTGACAGGCTGTGTTATCTTTAAACCCTTCAGCTTTGCTTATGAGAGGTATTAATGTTATAATGCTGATGTTAAATTGTGTGCAAATTATGGATTTATTAGGTTCCAGCCTCTATGAGCATATGACACTGAACATCACTTATGATAAACCTTGGAAACTTCTAGAACAGTGGGATTTTGAAGCTAGCATGTGGTAAAAAGAAGAGCACTGGGTTTATAATTCATAAAACAAATCTTTACCACTGAGAGGCTGGTTTGCCATTCTGAGTTTCAATTTTTCTCCTTTTAAAAATAATGTGAATAATATTTTACCTGTAAATCTTACAGGATAAATAAACTACAGTTATTTGCATGGATAAGGTTTGTAAACCAAAATAAGGATAACATATAAGTTAGAATCTTTGGAAACACAGGATTACTCTACATGTGAGTTTTACCTGTATGATTTGAAAAATCAAGATATTTCAATAAATACTAATGTGATCCTTATTCAAAAAGGCTGTGCCTCACGGGTCAGAGAAGTATTGGAAGCCTGTTGAAATCATCCCAGACTGTGATATTGTGTCATTTGATCCTTTTCAATGTCAGTTACATCAAAGGAAAAAACTCCAATATTTGTAGGCATCTATTATGAGCCAGGCAGTTTAAAACATTGTGTATTAGTTTAACAATATTTAGTTGAGTACCTGATATGTATCAGGTACTGTCTCATTTAATCACAACAAGCAGGTGAGGAACCCAAGTCCTAGGGATGTTAAGAAATGTAAGGTTATATTGCAAATAAATGGCAGAACTTGAATTAAAAATCAGGTCTAACTCCATAGCAAACTATGTGCCATGAGGTCACACTGATTCCCAGGTCTTACAGAAAGACAGTTATTCAACTAAAAAGGGATAGAAAACACTGACAACTATCACACCCTTTTCCCTACCAATTATTTTTTATACTGCAAATTTGGAAGGTTGAGTTCAATGTAGGAAATGGGCTGATGCAGATTCCTGGTTCCCCTAACAAATCATTTGTCAGATTTTAGTCTGTTGGATGCTCTCATCACTAACATAATAGCGCTTATCAGAGACACTGGCCTCTGTAAAAGGACGATATTTTACAAAATGTATGCATTCTAGTTTCTGAGTATAAATATTTCTCTTAGGAATTTTGATTATTTCTGCCCCCCCCCGCCCCCCCTCCCATGGGAAGTGGAATTAGCTGGTCAAAGAACTGGATGCTTTCAATCTCTATTAAATGTGTTTAGGGACCATACTGTTAAAATGAGCTATTTTATTATCTCAGTTTCATAAAAAAAGATATCTGAGGCTTAGAAATTTGCAGAAATGGAAGAAACATATCTCAAATAATTTCTTTATTCACAACTCCCAAAGTTTAGGAAAGTAATCAATTTGGTAGAAAAGCTCTTCTGTTTTGATGGGAATAGAATTATAATGTCAACAAGGCACAGGCTGAGAACCTTTGAAAACCAAAGGAAATGTCCCTCCCTGGCCCCCAACTCAGGTTCCATTTGATCTTCAGGTAATAAATCAAAATTGAAAAGAATTTAATCTTCATGTTCTAAGTATGCAATAGAATTCTCTTCATTGAATGCGATGATAACTGTGGAAACCTTTCCAGGAACTTTTGGGAGGAGAGGAAATTTCTTTTTTTTTTTAATTGTAGAAATAATAGCTATCGCATTCTTATTTTAAATTCATCCAAAGGACACTAGTTTTTCATTTGAAAAACCCATTTATGTAGAAACACCTGGCCATGAAGATGCTCAACAATGTCACAACAAACTATTCAGAAGAAATGGGTTATACATATAATATACAAACCACTTTCATCTCTGATTCCTTCATATTTAGTGGACCTACAATCTTGACATGCCATAGTCTCCAAGCTATCTTCTCATTAGATGTTTTTTCTCTCCACTCATGAGGCATTAAAAAAAAAATCAATGAATTGCTTTTTACACTATCATGTCCCTTTCTTTTAAACATCTTTGTCTTTGCAATTATCGTATGTATTGTTCCTTTCAAACTTTACATTCATTATTAAGAGGATTTCGGATTTATTAGCTCTTGTCTGCACAACATGTTGAATAAAATATTTGCCTTTTCTTCATTTGTAAACTGCAAAAAGCAAATCCTTTTTCCCTTGCCTTCCTCACTCCAGCATTATTTTAATGAACTGTTCTTTAAGTCCAAGTATCCCTTAAAGTTTTCCATTTGAATGCTGAGGTTTAGCTGGCTATTTAAACCATTCATATATAGTTATAAATATGAAGAAACTATAATCTTTTATTAATCCCATATTTAGAAATATGTCTTCTCAATAAAATTCTTCTAATACATGGCACTCAAACCATAGAGAGCATAATTCCTATTTGTGTGACAACAATATAGTTTTAGAATTCAAAATCCTAGTCATGATTTTCATAAGAAGCATATATCCTCTATGTTTAATCATCTAGCAAACATACTGCACGAGTGAGTCCTTGCACCTTATGAGCTGATAATTCAGCAAATAGCCCAGCTAATATATACTTATGAAGTACTGTAATATTAGCTAGAACCTTATAGGTACATAAGAAATATAAAATTACACTAAAGAGATTTACAAGAAAGAAAGATCACAAATGCATTGAATGCTTTCAATTAATATAACATAGATTTTTGTTTCTGATGTAGCCAAGGAAGCTCCTGCCAGACCAACACCCCTGCAAGTAACAACTATAAATTGTAGGCTAAATACAAAAAGCCCAAAGGCAATGGAAACTGAAAATTGTAGTCAAAAGTAGTGAAGAGTTGACACTTGGAAGAAGGGAATGGAATACTGCATGTAGTATATAAAATTCTCATAAAAACTCACAGAGTTTCTGGCCAGAAGAACCAGAGGACAGAGTTCAGGACAACCGCAGATGTTTGAAAATAAGAAGAAAATAGAAAAATTAAGATAGTCAGAGAAGAATAGTCCCACATTTTGTGTATAAATCTGCCCAAATCTCTGGCTGTGCACTGAACCACATATGCACAGGGCCGACTCCAGGCATTCAGATGAAGAATTGAAGAACCACATGGAAATGTGAGCTATTGCCCAAGGGACAGGATCTGACTCACAGTTTGAATCCAACCAAGTTAATGGCCTAATAACTAATAAAGAAATGAGAAGTCAACACTCTCCAGAGTGAGATAACAGAATCCTGAGTCTAAACAAAGGAAAAATGACAATATCCACATTAAAGTGCATAATAAACTCACATAATGTAGATTCAGAAAAATATTCTCTCTAATGAGAAAAATTAATAAACTAAGATTAACCTCAATAACTCAGATATTGGAACCAGCAGACAGGACTTTAAAGCAGCTGCTATAACTGTGACTAATGATTAAAACAAAAATATGCTCATAATGAATGAAAAATAGGAAATCACAGTAGAGAAGCAGAAACTACATATGTAAAAAAAAATTTCAAAAAGAAATTCTAGAACCAAAATATACAATATGTTGGGGGAAAATAACCACTGCACAGGCTTAATATAGCAGATTGAATATGTCATAGGACCGAGTCAGTGAATATGAAGACAGAGCAATAAAATGTATCTAATCTGAAGAACAGAAATAATTAGAATAGAAAAATGACCAGAATCATATAAATTTGTATTACAATACCAAAAGGTAATATCCATGTAAGTGAAATCCCAAAAGAAGAAGAAAAAAAGAGGGTATCAGAAAAACCATTTGAAGAAATTATAGATGAATATTTCCCAAATCTAGGGAAAGACATAAAAATTCAAGCAGGATAAGTACTAGAAAAAACATATATAGGCACTTCTAGATAAAATGCAAAGCTAAAAAGATTTCTCATGACATACTTTGCATCAGAAACAATGGAATTGAGATTTCTTGCTTAAAATCAGCACAATAATGAAGTTGAAAACTGAAGTGGTACCAAGTGTGAATAAGTCCCATTTATTTGCTCAGAATGCATTTCATGGCATCTTCTATAATTTCTGCACTTTACCAAGTACTTGACAAAGAGTGTGGAATGAAACCAAGTCTTTGCCTTTCTGAGTCTTACATTCTTATAAGGGGCGGCGGGGGGGGGGGGGGGGGGGGGAGAAATGGAATACTTATTTTTTAGTAATTCTACTTGAAGCCCTTACATATTCTGGGCCAGTCTAGCTTAAAAGATACTTAATGTGCCATTATATTTGAGCATCTTTCTAAAATAAACTGAACACTGACATATATAAAGCAAGATTATTTAGATTCTCTTGGTGGAATCTCTTTTCATTTAAAATAGGTTGATGAATGGAGTATTACTTAAGAACTCTGGGTAGTGCCTTGATTAATTGCCTCATCTGAAAATCTGGCCCCCTGTTTTGAATGACAAGACATTTTGGCACCCAAGGCTTTTCACGCCCTGCATGTCAACTTATGTTAACTACATATCGTATAAGATTAGAGTAGTACTTATTTAGTCACTTATAAAGAGAAATATACTTATATAGACTAGATTAGTCACGCTGGCATGAACTCCACCCTATGATCAAACATGTGGAAAGCCAAATCATAATCAGAAATTCATCTTAATTTTTCACAGAAAATCACTGGGATAGGGACAGAAGATATTTAAAGTGTGTATACTCGGTGCACTTTCTCCTAATAGACAGACTTCCATGAAATGCTAGATTATAACCAGAAGTAAGGTTGGTGAGCAGGAAGTCAGAACAAGGGGAGTCGGATAAATGAAAGGTCTAATAGCATCACTGTAAGACTACCTGGTGTAGTCATCTCATAATGGGCTTGCTATTAACACAAAAATGCTTAAAGCACTCATTCTCACTTCCCACTGGATTATGATTGCATGGGCTCTGCCACTATTGTGCACTAACTCTCCTTTTTCTATTCTTCCATGGCTGATTAATTCCACTACCGCACATTCATGCTTTGGATATACTGAAACATTCAAAAAGTTACATTCCAGCCCTGCTGACAAGACAGCCACCTGCTCTCTTTTGGGTGACTGTATTTCTTGCCTCTTGACCATGTTTATTTGGCATTGTAATCCCCCAAAGATTATCCTATTACCTTCATTTTTGTATTTGATTCTCCAAAAGTCGGATGTTCCTCCACACTCTCCCATGCAAGTAATAGATAATAACTGCATTGGTAATTATCATCACAGATATGTAGTTGGAAATAATTTGAAGCTATATGCCTTTTAAGATTTCTATTTATTTTGGGGGCATTGTGATTATATGTTTCCTGAAGTGTTATTTTTTTCTTTTGATCCATATGTTTATAAAACTTAAAAGTGACCTTAGAGATCATCTCACTGAATAGCTTATCTTTGTAGGAGAGGAAAATGCTGCTTCAGAGATTTTTAGGCCATAGAATATGTAAGTTGTACATAGTGGAAGCTAAAGTCAGTACCCACTAACTTTCAGCCTCCCCTATTTGCTGCTTCCTGAGGGGCATAACCCTTCAAGAATTAGATTTCCACAGAGATTTTCCTTGTATTCTTTAGGGTGGTATTGCCATCTTTTGAATATTTATGTTTTTTTAAATACCTCCCCCATATGGTAGGCACAGAACTGGAGGCCCAGGTCATCATCTTCACTCATCCTCCCATGCCCCATGACAAGTGTCCAGATGTCTTTTTAAATTTCCCATATATCATGACTTCTAGGGGGCCAAGGACCAAATGAGTTTTAGAACTATTCTATTAAACAATTTGTAACTTTTGGCACTTCTAAGATTTCTCTTCATCTTAGAACCTTCCCAACATCCTATAAAACCATTGTAGGGTGAGTGATGAAAGAATAAAGTAAAAGTGACTTTGGCCTCAAGCTTCGTAATGATTACTTTTGGCTGTTGTTCTTTTCTTTTTACTTTACATTCCAAATACATCCATGAGAGGGCCTTTGCCTTTTCTTGGAGCTGTGAGAAACAATATTTATTTTTCTTCATCAAATCATTTAAATTGAGGGGAAATGTTGGTCAGGTAACTAGGAGCATTGTTTGCATTCCAGACAACAACTGAAATTAGAGGTGGCATCCTGGTTTTCTGCCCACCCACCTACCTCCTCCCTGAACAATTCCTATGTTCACCTACATTAAGGTTTCCAAGCTCTAAAACCACAAATACTTCCAAACCCAGAGTTTCACTAGACAAACTATAACAACAAATAAGACAGCTGATTTTCAGTCATTGTGAGAATATACCAGTGATTGACAAATCTTTATGGACATATGTATCTCCTGGCTCAAATATCATTAACACCTCTACCCTGTAGACAGGTGACAATGAGGTGAAGAATTATAGTCTATAGACACTTGCCTGTGGCCAGCAGCACTGCCTAATGAACACGTTGACCCTCTCAGTCAGCTTTTCCATTTCCCTACGAGAGGTCAAAAACTGTCAGCCCAGGGCTGAATGTGAGCCACAGAAATTGTTTGTTTGTCAGGGGCAGTGTTCTAAAAAAATATTCAATACTTCAATGCAAAACTCTCTTAATAGTTGTATTTTTAAAAATCTACAGTGTTGAAGACTATAGCACTGAGATATTACTAATTACAAAGAGCAAATAGAGGTGTGATTTTGAATTTACTCTACCCTTTGCTTCTGCTCTTTCCCCCTGTAAAAAATGACTCTACCTTGAACAGAAAATGAGGTTGGCATGAAAATAACAAAATTTAAAAAGCAGAAGTCTTCTGGGAAAAGTTAGCCCTGGGATGCTATTTACTTTTCTTTGCTTTCAGATCAAGGTGTTTCCAAGAAATAGAATATTTATGAATACAGAGTTGTGGGAGGTTGAGGAGCTGTACTACTGCTTTGGGAGGATTTAAAATTGAGGCCAAATGGAAAATTCAAATCTGTATAAAACTTAAATGATGAAAAATAGCACCAACCTAACATGAGATCTTTCCTTTAAAAAAGTATGTCCTGCCCTTCCGGTGTGGCTCAGTGGTTAAGCATCGATCTATGAACCTGGAGGTCATGGTTTGATTCCCAGTCAGGGCAACATGCCTGGGTTGTGGGCTCCATCCCTAGTGTGGAGCGTGCAGGAAGCTGATCAATGATTCTCTCTCATCATTAATGTTTCTATCTCTTTCTCCCTCTCCCTTCTTCTCTCAAATTTATAAAAATGTATATTTCTTAAAAGTATGTCTTAAAGTCTAAAGTATTATCTTTCAAAAACTTTCGTATGTCAATAGAGTCCATCTCAGGGAACTAAATGGACATTAGGAATGTAGAACTCAAACAAAATCACTGGAGGCTCCGGTCGCCCAGCACTTCCTGTTATAGCAACTCTGCTGGGGTCCAACCCCAGCAGGTCCAGGGGTTCCCAAAGGCGTAGACGGAGTCGGCGAAGAAGGAATGACACGGAGACAGAATTCAGTTGATCAGCATGGTTGGGTTCTCTTGCCTGGTTCTATTGCCAGGTTCTGTAGGTTCTCCAGCCAATTTCTGTAGCCATGTTCCCTCGCTAGGTTCTCCAGCCAGGTTCTGTCCAGGCTCTCCAGTCAGGTTCAGTGTCCAGGTTCCAGTCAGGTTCTCTTGCCATGTTCTATAGTCAGGTTCAGTCCAGGGTCTATTGCCATGTTCTCTCCAGCGAAGTTCTTCTGTCTCCAGGCTCCGTGTAGGTTCTGTCTTCTGAATTCTGTCTCATGAGTTCTGTGTTCTAAGTTCTGAGTGTTTCTGTCTTGTTACAACTGTATTTATACCAGTTGATTCAATCCTATCAATCTCTATTACAAAGGTTAGGGCGTTTCTTATCTCCATTCCAGGGAGAAAAGATTATGTAGTTTAAGCATGATTGTTCGTAGTTAAAGGGATTAATTACCCGCCTGGCACTTAGTTGAGGGGTTTTATTCCCTCCCTAACTTCAGGGGAAAATCCCTACCTGGGGATTCAACCTTTCTCAGAGAGGTGACCTTGGTTAAAACACAGCACCAAGAAGGTGAGCAAACATATTAAGAACCGTATGCCATATATGCCAGGTCCCTTGAAACAGCAAGGATGGACCGGCTCCCGGCACAACTCCACTAAGAAGACTGTCCCCTGTTCTATACTATCTGTACTGTAAAGGGATTCAGTACAAACATTGTCAGAAAACAAATATTCTTAAAGAAACTTGTTGCAAATACAAAGTTTATTTTTTATCTTTTAGGTAGCTATGGTAGCTTATCCTAAATTCATGAGATAGAGGGTTCTTCAAAATAACCTACAGCCAGGCTGGTGTGGCTCAGTGGTGGAGTGTTGACCTATGAACCAGAAGGTCATGGTTCCTTTACCAGTCAGGACACATGCCTGAGTTGTGGGCTCGATCCCAGTGTGGGACATGCAGGAGGCAGCTTATCAATGATTATCTCACCATTGATGTTTCTCTCTCTCTCTTTCCTCGCTTCCTCTATGAAATTAATAAAAAAATATATATTTTAAAAAATAATCAAAAAAGAAAAATTTTGACAAAAAAGTTTTTCCTCATTTTATATGGAAAAATTTGAGCTACAAAATTTATTGGGAAAATATCCCCATGAGATTCCCCATAAAATAATTTGAAATCCTCTGTATTCCATCTTAAATTCGTTTTGGCATGCCTCATTATACTGGCAGCCAACATTAATCTTCCCCCCTCTGACTTCTTGTAGTTTGGAATTATTCATGAAAAATGTGCTTAATTATATTCAGTTTAGCACTTTGTTGTACACAGTCTTGTATTATTCTTTAACTAGGGGCCCGGTGCACGAAATTCATGCACTGGGTGTGTGTGTGTGTGGGGGGGAGTGTCCCTCAGCCCAGCCTGCCCCCTCTCACATACTGGGAGCCCTCAGGCGTTGACCCCCATCACCCTCCAATCGCAGGATCGGCCCCTTGCCCAGGCCTGACGCCTCCGCCAGAGGTGTCAGGCTTGGACAGGGGACCCCCATCTCCCCCCGATCACTGGCTCTGGCCCCCGCCCAGGCCTGAGGCCTCTGGCCCAGGAATCATGCCTGGGCAGGGGACCCCCAACTCCCTCTGATCGCTTGCTCCACCCCCCGCCCAAGCCTGACGCCTCTGACCCAGGCTTCAGGCCTGGGCAAGGGGACCATCATATCCCTCCAATCCCCGGCTCAGCCCCCCGCCCAGGCCTGATGCCTCAGCCAGAGGAGTTGGCCCTCATCACCCTCCGATCACCAATCACCGGATCGGCCCCTTGACCAGGCCTGAGGCCTCTGGCAGAGGTGTCAGGCCTGGGCAGGGGACCCCCAGCTCCCCGCGGTTGCAGGCTCCGCCCCTGCCCAGGCCTAACGCCTCTGGCTGAGGCGTCCGGCTCGGGCAGCGGGGACCCGCAGCTGTAGCGGCCCCACGATTGTGGGCTCCGCTTTAGGCCCAGGCAAGGGACCCCTAGCTCCCGGGACTGCCAGCTTCGACCGTGCCAAGCTCCCATCGCTGGCTCCACACCTACTTCCTGCTATCACTGGCCAGGGCGGCAAAGGCACCTGATTCTCCGATCATGGCTGGGGGGCAGGGCAAAGGCGGCCCCAGGGGACCGCCATCTCTTAGCTCCAGCTCTTAGCTCCCCCCTGGGTTTCCTATCACTGTCAGTGGCAGGGGGCTTCTTCCTGCTTTCCCTTTCGCCTCCCTGCATTGTGCCTACATATGCAAATTAGCCGCCATCTTGTTGGCAGTTAACTGCCAATCTTAGTTGGCAGTTAACTGCCAATCATAGTTGGCAGTTAATTTGCATATAGCCCTGATTAGCCAATGAAAAGGGTATCGTCGTACGCCAATTACCATTTTTCTCTTTTATTAGTGTAGATTGTGCTTTGAATACCTTGCCTTCCATCAAGGTTGCATGCTACAGAGAAAGTAAAACCGTCATCTACTTTAAATCAGCTATGTCATTTTTAAATAGTACCCGGCAAACAGCAAGGGCTCAATAAATGCATGTTACTCATGCCTCTCAAAGCTCCCTAACTTTACCACCAACATCCACACAAACTCGGGGAATTAAAGTAACCGCAACCAGTCCATAAGTTTCCTAGCAATATTCCTACAAAACATTCCCTTTTATCAAAGTCATAACACCAACAAAATTGAATTTAGTTGTTAAAATATTGTTACAAAGCCACACCGAGCGGGGGTTATTATTTTTATTTATACCATGAAAGGGTCTCTTTATGTGTTTGATTCATTCATGAGTTCACTGTGACAAGTTCAGAGGATGCCAGGTTTTTCTTTTCCTCTGTTTATTCATTTGACAAATATTAATGGGTGTCTGCCCAATACAAGACATTCTGCTAGGAGCTATTCTGGATACAACCATGAATCAGCAGAGATCCTGCCCTCAAATCTTATGATGCTTTGTTGTAAGGAATACTGTCAAAGCCAGGTGGTCAGGCCACTGAGCCTAGAGCCCTGAAATCTGTAACAGACACATTTCCTACAACATTCTATGCAAATGAGTAACATAACTAGGAGAGCAGATTCCATTTTTCAACTCAGATAAAATGCTTAAGGGGTACTTTTTAGTTGAGAAAGGAATATGTACTGTCAATTTTATACTTTATATTTTTATTAAAATTATTAAATATTAACATTAATTAAAACGCATATATACTTTTTGGTGATGATATTGAGGAAAATTATCAGGCATGGAGAGAAATATATAATGATGATTCATCTACTTCTATGAGAAGAGGAAGAAGATAGAAAAATAAAAGGAAAACAGAAAAGAATAGGGAGAGAAAGAGACACTGAGAAAAAAATTTAGAAAGCCTGAAAATTCAACACAAATTTATGGATAAAATGCAAATTGGTGGAGGGTTTTGACAGTTGTTAAGATAAGCCCAGGAAAGGGCTAAGAAAGTAGTAGAAGTTTGGAATTATATCACATTATTATAGTGTTTGTATTTAATTTAAATCAGTGATTCTTAAAATGTAGTGTGAATCCAAATCATTCATGGAATTGGTTTAAATTTATGTTCTTGAGCCTTGTCCTGAAATTGCTCATTCAGGGGACCTGGGTAGGGTCTGGAAATCGTCTAGGTGTCCTCAGGTATGAGAACTACAAGAAAGACTGCTTGTTCCTTTGCTGTGATTAAGCCCTTGGGTGAAAGCTATCATCTTGATCCTCCATGTAGATTCAGATTTATTGAGTCCCAGTTATGTGGTAGGGGAAAAAATAGAGGACCCCAAATGGCAGTTCATGGGTAGGTTTAGCCTCCAGATATGTTCTATGGTCCCTGCATAATGGTCTTACTACCTAAATATCTAAAAATTCGCATCAATATAAAAATGTATTTTTCTTTTTTTTTTTTAATTGGGAGGATTGACAGCACTAGTCTTAAACTCCTGCTGGGGAACAGATTAATGAATCTGAGTCACTGCTGTCCTCATTGGTTGGGCTCTTCCATTTACTCTTTATCCAACCAATCCACATTATCTAAATGACTGTTAATGACACCCTTTTCACTCTTGCTTTGCAAGTCTGGCCTGTCAGTTGTCCAATGTAATTATCACTGGAAGTCCTTCAATTCCTCCACATCTCCATTGCCCATACCCTAGTCCAAACTGTCACTGTCTGCAGGCTGAATATCTTCAGCAGCCTCCTAAATGGAACCTCTGCTTTCTGTCTTGCCCTGCCACCCATATCCCTACTCATATAGCTACTATGAAAACACACTGCACTTCCTGCCACAGAAGTCTGACCACATCACAGTGGCTCTCCTCTTCCTGGGCTGGGTCTTCTGTTCACTGCTACAAAACCCATGGTTGACACTTCTATACTCCAGCCGTTGGAAATAAGCTCAATATGTGGCATTTCTAAGAGTATTAAGATAAAAACATTTGTTGCAGATAGACAAGCTGATTAATTTGAAAAAGGAGCTTACTTGCTAATCCAGACTTCAGTAGCATAGATTTCTGTAAAAACTATGCAGGGTAGTTGTCAATGGACACAGGCATCAGAGCTTGAGTTCAAAAGATCAAAATCGATAGCATTAGAGGGCATTCTTTCCAAAGCTTGGTAATGGCATAGCTCCCATTGGTTTTAATGGAAGTCATGAAGCTAACATGCTATGTAACCTTTTGAAAAATGGAAGGATTAGCTTTCAACTGGAGATGCCTCACAGTGTGTCTATTGACAGAGCATTATGCACAGAGCTTGAATTGATCAGAGGGACTTAAATTTCTTCTCTTTCCTCTTGTGTAAACTGAGTACTTGTTCTCCTCCCTACCTATATGATAATGGTCTGGACTTTCAAAGTGGAACTTACTGGGGACTCAAAAAAATACCACTGAAAGCAGGCGGTCAATACTCTCAATGTATGATTTATACACCATTGGAAGATTTTATTTAGATGATCATTTTGTCAGATAGTTCTTCTTCATCCATTAATTTAAGAAAAATATAGAAAAGGTCTACTAAGTGTAGGATATTGTTATTTATTGAAAAAAATATTTCTGGTCAAAATGGAAAAAATACCTCCTACTCTTCCACCTATAAAAAATGTTTGTGCTCTAAAAAGTGTCACTAAATTATAATCTACAGGGGGCTTACCTAATTTTTTTCTGTGACAAATTAAAATAAATGCAGTTAATAAAAATATTCTGCAATTGTAAAAATCAAATATCAAATATATGCTAGATAAATTGAACTGTTTATATTCTATTTACTGCTACCCATAGATCCCTCAAATACTAAAATAATTTCAAAATAAATAAATTGTATTCTTCTAAAAAACTAAACATAAACATGAAAATGTAAAAATAAATTATAAACATGAATTCCTGAAAATAAGTATTTTAGTAGGGTTCTGGGGCAGCCCATAGTCATAGAAAATGTTGAATCTATATATATATATAAAAGCCTACGTGACTGGCCAACTGGCTAGTAGCTATGACACGCAATGACCACCAGGGGGCAGACGCTCAAAGCGCGGGCATAGAAACACGGAACAGATTGATGAATCTCAGAGGGTAGTGGGGAGAGGGGAGGGTGGGAAGTGTTTAACCAAAGATCTTATATGCATACTAGAGGTCCAGTACACGGATGTGTGTACCGGTGGGGTCCCTTGGCCTGGTCTGCACCCTCTTGCAATCTGGGACCCCTCCGGGGATGTCAGAGAGCCGGTTTCAGCCCTATCCCCGCAGGCCAGGCTGAGGGACCTCACCGGTGCACAAATCCATGCACCAGGCCTCTAGTATGACATAAATCACTATTCAAAACTAAATTTCCTTTGTAAAAATAAAATTTAATTTCAATCAGTTTGACTGCTTTTATAGAATAAAGACCACATAAATATGCCATTGGTTTCAGATGCTTTTATGGCTTGCTGTAAAAGATAGTTGTTTCCACTTGAAAAAGCTACATATACAGATGGCATTTGGAATTCAGCCAAATGCTAACCTCTGAATGTTCAGTATATGTGTGGGTATCCATAAACAGTCACTTATTTCATCCTCCTATAAACACTAGTTTCTGCAGTGATGGTGTGCAGTCACATCACAGCTGCTTGGTTTGCTAAAGTGAATATTAACAGTCCCCTTTACTCACTGTAACATGGTTCTCACTCAAATAGTGGCCCAGTCTTTCTCCTTTCATATATATTCCCCAGATAATGAAATATTTTTGGGGAGCCCTGGAAACCTTAACCAGCACAGACTCGCAAAGCCATGCTGCCAGACCCTTTAAGGGTGATTTTGTAGCTCTGCACTACCTTTCATTTAGATAGACAGAATGTGCCTCATATATTACAGAAACTTCTGTTCTATTTCATCACACCCCAAGGATGTCACTTATCATCACCCTTGGTCATGCAGAGCTGAAAGAACAGGAGAGGTAGATGTGCTCTGCCATTCATAGCTGGGCTCCCTTTTGGCTGCAAAAGAAAGCTCTTGACACACTGTGGACCATTTCTTAGCCATTCAGTGATCTTCAAAGAAGAGCAAAGAGCACCTTTCACAAAAATGACATTTCAACAACTCTGTCTTTTCTTATTTCTAGCCCTCATTCAAGAAGTATCCACCATTTTAAGAGATGCTCAGTTTTGAAGGGCACACAGGATACAAGTTCTGGCTGTGTCTCCGCCCCCACACATGGATTAAAAGTCATTTCTGATGACTTGGAGCTGCAGTATTGTGCTCTTTTTCAGCAGGCGATTTCCGTGGACCTTCACAGTGAAGGTAAGAGAAAAGACTCTTTGGAACTCCGATGTCTTGCTTCAAATAAAAATATTTTTGCTAAAAATCCACATTAACTTCAAGCTATAAACAGGTAATAATTCTTTTTCCTACAAAGAACCTCCTTGTTTCGAAATCAGTTCTTCTCTTTCATACACCAGTTTATTTTACCTGATTTATCCTTGTTTTTCCTAATAGCTCATCACCTTTTTTCTCTCAAGTATTATTTTTCCATATTATCTGCATTAAGATAAAACATATAAGATGAAACTTCCAAACCTGTAGGGGTTTAGTGGGAGGCAAGCAGAGGAAGTAATTATTAGGTTTTCCAAGAAGAGATCACTGGTTGGCAAGAAGCTGTTTGTACTCTGATGAGATTTTAGGCTCTTGAAGGAACCACAGTGGGATGTTAGGTTGTAAGAGAGGAAACAGACCTGTGTAACTCATTTCCGTTCCTTGTCTATGAATCTGAATATCAGTCCCCTTAAAGTGATTCTAGAAATATTTGATTCACTTTCTTTGTGAACATAGAGGAAATAAAATCTCTGAGAAAGGGACTTAAGAAACGATTGTATTTAGGAGCATGTGTACATATATCCATAAGTGGGGGCCCAGATACAAATGACCAAACAAACCTATGAACTGTTCATTAGGTGGCTGTGTTAATCACCAACTCGTGAACTTACTTGGTCATGTGGCTTAGTCTCTGAGCTGCTTTGGGCTTGAATTTTCTACATTCTTCCCCTGCCCTCCAGATCCCAAATATTCACTGCACTTCTCTATTGGGTTCATCATGACAGGGCCCTCCTTGGTGCTCCTCCTTTTGGAAGGAGTATACTTCCAACTGCATTGATGTCAGGCTTGGCTGTGAACTTGCTTTGCTCAATGGGATGTGAGGGGAAGTGACATTCACCACGTCCAAGCAGAAACGTTAAGACCCTTCACTTGGTTCTGCCATTACTCCCTCTTCCTTTGCATCAACAACCCTATATGACAGTGAGGGGATGCTGACTATGGAAAGATGCCAACAAAGCCCATTTGTTTAATGAGTTTTAAACCTACTGGTAGTTTGGGCATGTATTAATTAATGAAGTGATGTAGACCTGCCACTTCTATGGATCATGATAAACCCAAAGAAGTTGCATGCTTTTGATTCTTCATGAAAGAGAAGTTGGTTATAATAAAACATTCAATTATTTGGGGATATAACTAATAAACTTTGAAGCATTCCAAGCAGTGAGACTCACCACTAGTTTTTCCTTGAAATGTAATAATTAAAATGTTCAATTATAATTTCTCAGAAGTACATTTTTAAGGAAGAAGTCACCCTAGGTAATTTTTCATAAAATGACTGTATGCTTTGAATTTCCTCAGAAAAGGTTAGACAGCTTCAAAGTTAGATGTTTTAAGAAGTGAGAATTAATGACTGTTTGACAGGTTGAAAACGTCGTACTTGACAGCAGGGTTATAGCTGTTTGATTGTAAGACTTAGATGTTCTGCTTTATTGAATGTCAGGCAGCTTAGCTGAGAGATCATCTGAATAACTTCTCTTCCTTAAAACCAGAAATTTTTCATTTAAAAGCATAAGAGTAGTTTTAATCAAATGATGATCCCTAATATCCTTTACAGCTCTAAAGTGCTGTGATTTTATGAACTCAAATCAGTTTTTTTTTTTTCTTCAGGGTTACAGGAAACTAGAATTTCTGTTATTTCACTATTAACTGAAATCTGAATATCAAAAGTCCCTTAAAATTCTGGGGTGGCTCTGAGGTGGAAAATTAAACAATCTTATAACTTCCTTTTCAAATGTTAACACATTAACAACATGCGTTATTTGTTGCTATTCCTAATGTATTTCCTTTGCAACAAACCAAACAAGTACAATTTATTTTTTATATAGTGTCAAATGAATAAAATGAGCACGCCTGTCTAGATTATTACTCATTTAGGTATAGGGAATGGTACTAGGGTTGCCAGATAAAATAGAGGATACTTGTTTAAATTTTATATTTAGGTAAATCATAAATAACATTTTAGTGTTAAGTATGTCCTAAATGTTGCATGGCTCCATAATGTTAGCACAACTAGGAAGGAACAGGCAGGGTCTGTGGACAATGCCAGATGAGGGATCTAGAGTCTCAAGTGGTATTTGAAGAGGAGTTTAGACTTGTGACACTAGGGTCAAAGGTGAGCAATCCTGGTAAAGTAGAAAAGCATGGAGATCAAACCTAGGCAAGGAGTCTGAGTGATAATCATGGAATATCACATGGATTTTAATTTTCTCTGTATAGTCAGTATCTCTGCAATAAAATATTTCATGCCAGCCCTGGCTGAGTGGCTCAGTTGATTGGATCATTGTCTTATACACCAAAAGGTTTCTGGATGATTCCCCATCAGGGCACATACGTAGGTTGTGGGTTTAATCCCTGGTCAGGGCATGTACAGGAGGCAACCGATTGATGTTTCTCTCTCACACTGATGTTTCTCTCTCCCTCCACCCACTCCTTTCCTCTCTCTCTCTAAAAAAAAAAAAGAAAAAAAGAAAAAAATCTCTATCTATCTCTATCTATCTCTATCTCATCTATATCTACACCTATACTTACATCTATATCAACATCTACATCTATATCTATATTATCATCTATTTCATGCCAAGAATGGTTTAAGAACATTAAATGTGCTAATTAAATCCTTATAATAACCCTATGCATTAGAAACTCTATTACTAACTATAGTAACATCAGTATTTACATACTTATTCAGAACAGAAACCTGGAATTTACCTCAGGCTTTCCTCTTACTAATACTCTAAACAGTCCCAAAATCTACTTTTATAATATCTCTTAAATTCTCCCTTTATCTTCAGCTTTAAATAATGTGTAGCAACAGCTTCTAGGACAACTTTCACAATGTAGTGACACTGATCTAAAATTTAAATTTGATTATTTCTCTCTAATGTTCTAAGTTCTTGAGTACCTTTTGAAATAAAGTTCAAATTTCTCAGCTTAGAAGACTCTACAGTAACTGATATCCTCCTACTTTCCTGCCTATTTTTTCACTTTGAAAGGAAGTACCTCTCCCTTTTTCTTTTTTAATTTCGTTTTTATTTTGTTGTTAATCCTCACCCAAGGATATTTTTTTCCATTAATTTTTAGAGAGAGTGGGAGGAAGGAAGGGAGGGAGAGAGAGAAAAAGAGAGAAGCATCAATGTGAGAGAGAGACATCAATTGGTTGCCTCCAAATGGGGATTGAACCTGCAACCCAGTTACATGCC